>NC_040912.2:5737060-8218970 GCF_004126475.2 Phyllostomus discolor | reverse complement strand
GAATGGTCTGAGGACCCTGACCCTCTTGCCTTCAGGTTCCTGGAGGCGTGGGGTTTCAGGGAGCAGAGGCTGTGACGTTGGTGGCGGGGTCCCGGGAGAGCTGGCCCAGTGGAAGGCAGGCAGCCAGGCCCCAGGACCTGGGGGCCCGTGTGCTTCAGGCTTGGGTCCCAGGCCCCCGCTGGGGGCCACACCGGCAGCAGCAGGCCCCTGCAGGCACTGGCTCTGTGAGCCACACGGGCCAACGCCAGGCCAATTTCAGACACGTCACCGGTAAAGGTGTGCACGGGGGTTGGCGAAGCTGGCTGTGGGGCTTTAGTGCCCGAGGGCCGAGGGTTTGTAAGCAGGCCTGAGGAATGAGGCTTGGACGGGCCTTTGCAAGGTGCGCCCAGGACACAGGCCACATCTGTCGCTTGGTGGCGGCCTCACTGTTTGTCCAGGCAACTGCAAAGTAGTGTTTGGAAAAAGTCCCTGGCATGCTGTCATTCATTCCTAGGAGGCCCCGTAACGACAGTGACGCAGGTCAGGAAAAGAGGAGCTAAAGCTACCGTGGCTTGGACTGGGTGCGTGGAGAACACTGCACGTCAGAGTATGGGTTCCGAGTTGTTCTGCGTTGGGCTCATACAATCAGTGTGAATGGTATGACCCCGAACCATTAGTGGCTTATGAGCCCCCAAGCTTTCAAACGAGCCCACTCCTTTTTGCTTTAAGAAACAGGGTGGCAACATCCTCGGGCAGCAAACCAGGCCATATGACGTGGTTTCCGCAGCCTCCTCTTGCTTTCGGAGTTCGAGGTTAGCATTGAATTTGGGGCGGGGTGGGGGCGGGAATGATTTTCTTTGTCATTTGGAAAGGCAAGGAGAAAGCAAATTAGGAGGAAGGAAGAAATGAGAAGTCATTGCCAGGCTGAGGAACAGGGAGCATTTAATATGATAAAGGTGGTCAGGATCCTGTTACAAAGAAGTTCTCCTTTGAATCTGCCAGTTACAAGTTTAAGTGAAGCTGGAATGTTACCTTCCTGGCAAGCAGGTTTTGTTCTTCTTTCGTGTTTTGTGGAAGCTGCAGTCGGTGGTCCCATCCCCTACCCCACCCCACCCCCGCCTCCCCTGCCTCCCCCTGGGCCGGGGGCTGTGTTCGGGAGCCTTGGGCTCCGAGAGAAGCCAGCCGGCAGATCCTGAGTCTCAAGAACTCGCGTCTGCTCCAGCAGTTTGGGAAAGCAGCCTGTTGGATGGTGACCGCTGAGTGTGGCCGGTTATTTTATCAGGGATTTGGTTGGGGCTCGAAATGGCAGCCACGTTTTCATGATCTGATTCTCTGACCAGAGGCGTCTCGGTGTTCGGGGCCTCCCACCCGTCCTGGGGGAGCCTTTCATGACAGAGAACACAGCCCTGGTTCCTAGAACATGACGGTTATTCCATGTAGTGTGCAATGTGCCACTAGGAATTTGTCCATTCCAAGTCTTTGAACTTCAATTCAGAACATTGGAATTGTCTTTTCATAATTTCCAACATTCCATCAAGGACAAAGAAGAGGAATGTGAATCTTTGTTCTTTTCACATAAACACCTTTGTACACGTGACTTCCTGCTTTCATATATGAAGGAGAAGAAACTAGCTCCCTTGTATGGTGACACCAGAATTATAAATATCGTGCACGTATAAGGGGTTGGATATATTTTGTAAAATAATACATTTGTATTTCTGTGCTGTTCTAAAGTTTACCTTTTTACTTAAATTAAAGATATAGAAACTATATATTTAAGTCACATACATGGGACACCACTTAGGGGTTTTCCAGTCTTCATCAGCTTCTCACACACACAGGATGCTGCTGGCATCTCTGTGTGAGCAGTGCAAACATTTGAACATTTCAGTGACGTACTGAGCCAGGAAAGGTCGTGGAAGTTTTTCAAGAGCTTCTGTGCTTAGAGAATACTTTGCTTTCTTGAGACATTAGTAATTGACAGCTGGAAAAATAGGGTCGTTTTCAGGGCACTCGGTCATTTGTTCCTCAACTCTGGAAGCATTTGATGAACAAGTTGGTCAAGGCATTTAGTGGTTAGAAAAACAGTTTAAATATTTGCAATTCAAGGCTTCCCACATACCCTTTCTAGGGAAGTCTAGCTTAGAAATCTTAGAAAGTTTTCCTGAGGAAGATTCGCTGTGGCGCGTGTTTTGATCAGGACGGCACTTTCTCTTTGCTCTAGTAAATTGTATCATTTATACCAGGTCTCTGTTTCTGTTGCCATTCGTTTAAAAAGAATGTTAAAAATTACAAATCACGTCTAATCACGCCGAATTGCAAAATTCCTACTGTATCTCTATTTTATAAAGGAAAATAAGAATAAAGTTACCCGTCTGTCCTGCCTACATTTGTGCTTGCCCTGCCTCCTGAGAGGTCCCCTTCATGGTGTCAGCGTGGGTGCTGGTGGTTCCCTAAGAGAGCTGCGCCCAGAATGGCCCGGAGGACTCCTGGCTGACGTCACCTCTCATTCCGACACTGCTCAAGGCGGTGGCTCCATTTTCAAGCTGGTGGCCCCGCAGGCGCGCTCCCTCATTTGTGAGCGGCCCCTGGACTGGGGAGGTGCATAATAGCCCTTCGCCATTTCCTTGACGGCTGGCACATTTTCACGCACGAGTCTAGGTGCCATGCTTTTCTACAAAACAGGAGCTTTGTGCTGTGTCTCACAGAAGAAGCAGACTCCTTTGTCCCCTGGGGAGGCCTGCTTCCTTGAGCCCAGGGTTCAGCTGAAGGGCCCAATGTTCTCTGGCATGGACTGTGGACACCGTGGAGCTGAAGGGGTAACTGGGGCGGAGAGCTGGGCACTGTGGGCATCCCCCCTTTTCAGGGGACCTAATATTTGACAGTCGCTCAGTTCCCTCTGCCTGCTTGCTCACATGCTCCAGTGCTGTCTCTCTGTAGCTTTACTCCCAGCATCCCCAGTGTGCTGTGCCCGAAGGACTGGTTTCCCTATTTGCACTCCTCTCTACCCTCCACACCCAGACTCATCTCCCTGAAACACGAGGACGTTTTTAATGTGCACTGCACTGCACGGTAACCCTCAGTGTCTCCAGCACTAGATCCAAATGCCTAAACCAGGCACGCTGGGGCCACCACACAGTCACCCCTGTCCCATTAGCTTCGCTGCTGATGCCTGGCCTCCACGAGCCTGCCCCCTGGCCATCTGACACCTCTGCGGTGCCTCTGCCTTCCCACCCTCGGGTTGTCAGAGAAGCATTATTAAGAGAACCTGTAACAGACACTAATCAGAGACCCAGCTCCAGCCTCTCTTCCTCATGAGGGCCTCCCCTGGGGCTACTTCGAGTCCTTTCTACAGCACTTGAACTGAGCACTGATGGAGCATTTCATACATAAGTGCTCCCAGTCTTGGAGATTTGCAGTTAGTAAAAAAGAAAGGGGATGGGCAACTTAAGTGTGGAAAACATACAGAAAAGAACAAGAAACACACTGAAATGAATGTCAGGGAACCATTCATGCATCCACAACCCAGGTGAGAAATGGCATATCGCCAGCACCTGAAAACCCTCACCCGTGTGTCTCTCCCAGGCCATACTCTTCCTCCTCTAGAAGTATGTGGTACTTAGCATTTTAAGAAAATTTTTTATTTGGGATCCCCCAAAGATGGCGGAGAAGTAAGTGGAAGCTACACTAATTGTCACAGGACCAAACTGGATTTACAACTAAATTATAGACAAATCATCCTGAATAACAAACAGAACACCAACTAGAGAGAAGCCATAGACAGACAGACAGAAGAAGCTACTTCAATACGAGACTGGTAGGGACTGCGGAGGAGGCATGAGAGGACTGGCTGGCTCCCACGGGCAGCAGCTGAAGTGCTGGAAGGATATTCCAGTGGCTGGGGGCTTCTCCCTGAGAAGTATGGAGCTCTAGCTGAGCTACTCAGCCTACAGCACCAGAACCAGGAAAGGAACCAAAATAACATGGCTGTGAAAAGCAGCAGGGTTTCTGTCCGACAGGGAGAGATGACAGGAGACCCAGAGAGCTCTTAAAGGGCCAATGCACAAAATTCCATTTGCAGCCACTTACCATGTGCTCTGGCAGAGGGCAGAGTGGACTAGACACTTGAGGAGAGTCTGAGGTTGGTGGCTCTGGGGAGAGAAGTGAAGGAACAGCCACCAGGATGCCTGTGCTGAGTCATTCCCCATACTGCAGGAGCCATCTCCCTAAAGCAGAGCACTCCTCTCCGAATGGCATCAGCCTGACCGGAAGCAACAGCCCCACCTTCACAGATTACTCTGCCCCGCCTCGTGGTGCTTAAGCCCCACCGCTGAAGAGTACAGCTGGAAGATGTTCACTGATTATCCCTACAGAAAGTCTGCCTGCAGGGGCCAATCCCCCCAGGCCTGGTGCCAATCCAAGTCGGTCTTTTTGCACAGCCTGGTTCTTTCTGCACACAAACAGGCCCAGCAGAGGGAGCCATAAGCTGTGCTCCCAGCAGCTCAGAGCCAGTCACAGGCAGGGTTTGACTTAGACCTGCACCAGAGTCTTGCAGATCTACTCATTACATGGAAACAAACACAAAGAGGCAGCCAAAATGGGAAAACAAAGAAACAGACCCCAAATGAAAGAACAAGAGAATTCTCCAGAAGAACTAGATGAAGTGGAGGTAAACAATTTATCAGAGAGTTTAGGGTAATGATTATAAGGATAATCAACAGCATGAAAAAGGACACAGAAACCATTAAAAAGGACCAATTGGAAATAAAGCAATATCTGAAATGAATAATACAGTGGAAGGAATAAACAGTAGGTTAGGTGAAGCAGAGGATTTGAGTCAGTAAAGATAGAAAAAAAAAAAAAAACACCCAATCAGAGCAGCAAAAAGAAAAAAAGTTAAAAAATGAGGCAAGCTTAAGAAAGCTTTGGGTCAACATGAAGCATAACAACATCCACATATTGGGAATACCAGAAGGAGAAGAGAATGAGTAAGGGATTGAGAACCTATTTGAATAATGACTGAGCCCTGGCTGGTGTGGCTCAGTGGACTGAGTGCCGGCCTGTGAACTGGAGGGTTGCTGCTTTGATTCCCAGTCAGGGCACATGCCTGGATTGTGGGCCAGGTCCTCAGGTGGGGATATGTGAGAGGGAAAAAAATCAATATGTCTCTCACACATCAATGTTGCTCACCCTCTCTTTCTCCCTCTTTCCCCTCTCTCTAAAAATAAATACATAAAATCTTTAAAAATTAAAAAAAAAATGTCTGAACACTTCCCAATTTGGTGAAGGAAAAAGACACACAAGTCCAGGAAGTGCATCCCAAACAAGATGGGCCAAAAGAAGCCTACACCAAGACACATCACGATTAAAGTGACAAGGCTTAACAAGGAGAGAGTGCTGAAAGCAGCAAGAGAAAAGCAGGTAGTTACCTACAAGGCAACACCAATTAGACTGTCATCTGATTTCTCAACAGAATCATTTCAGGCCAGAGGGGGTGGCATGAAATATTCAAGGGGATGAAAAGCCAGAACCTAAAACCAAGGCTACTTTACCCAGGAAAGGTATCATTTAAAATCAAAGGAGAAATAAGGAGCTTCACAGAGAAGAAAAAACTAAACGAGTTTGTTAACACCAAACTAGTACTACAAAAAATGTTAAAGGGCTAGCTTAAAGAGGTAAAGAAAGAAGAAAACAGGAAAATACTCTAACAACAAAATGGCACTAAATAAATATGTATCAATCAATAAGCACCTTAAATATAAATGGCTTAAATGCTGCAAACAAAAGACATAGAGTAGCTGAATGGATAGAAAAACAAGACCCATATATCTGCTGCAAAAAGTATTTTTATTTTTAAAAAATAAATTTAAAAAAATGAAATTAAAAAAAGAATGATGAAAAATACACAAGACCTGGAGGCTAGATAGCATGTTATTGAACAAGAATGGATCGACAAAGAGATCAAGGAAGAAATCAAAAGGTACCTAGAAACAAATGAAAATGAGAACACAACAATAAAAAATCTGTGGGACACAGAGAAAGCAATCCTAAGAGGGAAATTCATAGCATTACAGGCCTATCCAAAAAAAAAAAAAAAAAGTGTAAACAATCTAACTTTACACTTAAAGGAACTTGAAAAGGAACAACATACAAAGCCCAATGTGAGTAGAAAGAAGGAAACAATTCCTATTAGAGCAGAAATAAATGAAATATAAAAAATGTAAATAAATGAAGTCTTAAATCTAAATAAATGAAGTCTAAAAATGACAAAAAGGGCCCTGGCTGGTGTGGCTCAGTGGACTGAATGCCAGCCTGTGAACCAAAGGGTCGCCATTTCGATTCCCAGTTAGGGCACATGTGACCCAGGTCCCCACTGGGGAATGCATGAGAGGCAACCACACACTGATGTTTCTCTCCCTCTCTTTCTCTCTTCCCCTCTCCGAAAGTTAATAAATAAAATCTTTTTAAAAAATGACAAAAAGGATCAACGAATCCAAGAACTGGTTCTTTGAAAAGATAAATAAGATTGGCAAAACTTTAACCAGACTCATCAAGAAAAAAGAGGACTTCTGGCCAAGATGGAGGCATAGGTAGACACACTGTGCCTCCTCACACAACCAAAATAAGGACAACAACAATTTGGAAACAAAATAACAACCAGAACTGATAGAAAATTGAACTGTATGGAAGTCCAACAACCAAGGAGTTAAAATAGACACTCATCCAGACTGATTAATCAGGCAAAACCCAGGGTCCCAGCACCAGGAAATAAAGCCTCAAAAACATCGATTGAAAACACTGTGGGGGGTTGAGGCGCAGGGAGAGACTCCCAGCCTCACAGGAGAGTTCGTTGGAAAGACCCATGGGGTCCTAGAACGTGCACAAGCCCACCCACATGGGAATCAGCACCAGAAGGGCCCAGTTTGCTTGGGCGAAGCAGCGCAAGGGACTGAAACCTGACAGAGTAGAGCAAGCACCATTGCTCCCTCTTGGCCCCTGCCCCCACATACAGCATCACAGCCCAGCGACTGGGTTGCCCTGCCCTGGTGAACACCTAAGGCTCCGCCCCTCATACATAACAGGCGCAATGAGACCAAAAAAAAAAAAAAAAAAAAAAAGGCCGAATGGAAGAACAGATCAAAGCACTGGAACAAATACAACTAAATGACGAAGAAACAGCCAACCTATGAGATGCACAGTTCAAAGCACTGGTGATCAGGATGTTCACGAATTGGTGAATTTGGTCGCAAATGAGATGAAAAAATGAAGGCTACACTAAATGAAGGAAAATGCACAGGGAACCAATAGTGATGGCAAGAAAACTGGGACTCAGATCAATGGAGTGGACCAGAAGAAAGAAAGAAACAACCAAACAGAAAAGAATGAAGAAACAAGAATTAAAAAAAAAAATGAGGAGAGGCTTAGGAATCTCCAGGACATCTTTAAATGTTCCAATATCTGAATTATAGGGGTACCAGAAGGGGAAGAGGAAGAGCAACAAGTGAAGTTATTTGAACAAATAATAAAGGAGAACTTCCCCAATCTGGCAAAGGAAATAGACTTCCAGGAAGTCCAAGAAGCTCAGAATCCCAAAGAAGTTGGACCCAAGGAGGAACACACCAAGGCACATCATAATTACATTACCCAAGATTAAAATGAAGGAGAGAATCCTAGAAGCAGCAAGAGATAAGGAGGCAGTAACCTACAGTAACCTACAAAGGAGTTCCCATCAGACTGTCAGCTGATTTCTCAGAAGAGACCTTGCAGGCAAGAAGGGGCTGTAAAGAAGTATTCCAAGTCATGAAAGGCAAGGACCTACATCCAAGATTGCTCTGTCCAGCAAGGCTTTCATTTAGAATGGAAGGGCAGATGAAGTGCTTCTCAGATAAGGTCAAGTTAAAGGAGTTCATCATTACCAAGCCCTTATTATATGAAATGTTAAAGAGACTTATCTAAGAAAAAGATCAAAAACATGTACAGTAAAATGACAGCAAATCACAATTATTAACAACCACACCTAAAACAAAAACAAAAATGAACTAAGCAAATAACTAGAACAGGAACAGAATCACAGAAATGGAGATCACATGGAGGGTTAGCAACAGGGGAGTGGGAGGAGGAAAAAGGGGGAAAAGGTATGGAGAATAAGTAGCATGGATGGTAGGTAGAACATAGACAGGGGGAGGGCAGGAATAGTATGGGAAATGTAGAAGTTAAAGAACTTACTTCATGGACATGAACTAAAATGGGGGAGAATGTGGGTGGGAGAGGGTATGCAGGGTGGAGGGGAATGAAAGGGGGTAATGGGACAATTGTAATAGCATAATCAATAAAATATATTTAAAAAAAAAAAAGAAGACCCAAATAAAATCAGAAATGAGAGAGGAGAAATAACCAGCACCAATGAAATAAATACAAAGGATTGTAATAAAATAGTATGAACAACTAGACACCAACAACCCGGACAAACTGGATGAAATGGATAAATTCCTAGGAACATAACAATCTTCTAAAACTAAATCAGGAAGAATCAGAGAATCTGAATAGACAGATTTCCCCTAGTGAAATTGAAGCAGTAATCAAAAAACTCCCAATAAACAAAAGCCCTGGACCTGGTAGCTCATAAGTGAATGTTACCAAACATTCTGAGAAGAACTAACACTTCTCCTTCTCACACTATTTCAAAAAATTCAAGAGGAGAGAAGGTTCCCAAGCTCATTTTATGAGACCAGCATTATCCTAATTCCAAAACCGGACAAAGACACTTAAAAAAATGTATAAGCCAATATCCCTGATGAACACAGATGATAAAATCCCCAACAAAATATTAGCAAACCAAATACAGCAATGCCTCAAAAAGATCATACACCATGATCAAGTGGGATTTATTGTGGGAATGAAAATTTGGTACAACACTCACAAATAAATGTGATCCATCACATAAACAAAATGAAGGATAAAAAAAACAATATAATCATTATCAATACATGCAGAAAATGCATCTTATAGTATCCAACATCCATTTGTGATCAAATAAAAACCTCTCAGCAAAATGTAAATAGAGGGAATATACCTAAACATAATAAAGGCCATATATCACAAACCCACAGCCAGCAACATACTCAATGGGCAAAAACTACAAGTGTTCCCTTTGAGACTGGGAAGAAGACAGAGATGCTGCTTACACCTCTCTTATTCAACACAGTACAGGAAGTCCTAGCCATAACAATCAGACAAGAAGAAGATGTAAAAGACATCCAAACTGGAAAGGAAGAAGTATTTATTTGCAGAAGACATAATACTGTACATAGAGAATTCCAAAGATTCCATGAAGAAACTACTAGAACTGACAAATGAATTCAGCAAAGTAGCAGGATGCAGAATTAATATCCAGAAATCAGTTGCATTTTTACATGCCAATAATGAACTAACAGAAATGGAAATTAAGAAAATAATCTCATTTATAATCACTTCAAGAAGAATGAAATACATAGGAATCAACCTAATCAAGGTTGTAAATGACTTGTACCTGGAAAATTATAGGACATTGAAGAAAGAAATTGAAGAAGATACAAATAGTGGATTAAATAAGGGGAAGCACATGCTGTTTTCATGGAAAGGAAGAATTAATTAAACCATTAAAATGTCCACACTGCCCAAAGAAATCTATAGATTCAACACAATTCCTATCAAGATTCCAATGACATATTTCACAGAAGTAAAACAAATATTTCAAAAATTTATATGGAACCACAAAATGCCCCACATAGCAACAGTGATCTGAGAAAGAATAAAGTTGGAGGAATCACACTACCTAACATGAAACTATACCACAAGGCCATAGTAATCAAAACAGCATGGTACTGGCCTAAAAACAGACACATAGATCAATGGAACAGAATAGAGAACTCAGAAATAAATCCACACCTTTGCAGTCGATTAATATTTGACAGAGGAAGCAAGTACATACAGTTGGCTAAAGGTAGTTTATTCGATAAATACTGTTGGGAAAATTGGACAGATATGTGCAGAAAAATGAAATTAGACCACCCCCTTACAACACACAAGAATAAATTAAAAGTGGACTAAAGATTTAAACATTAGACCAAAAACCATAAAAATCCTAGAAGAAAACATAGCAAAATCTCAAACATAGCTCGCAGCAATATTTTATCAGATATATCTCCCCAGGCAAGGGAAACAAGAGAAAAAAAAAAAAACAAACAAATGGGACCACATCAAACTAAAAATTCTTTTCACAGCAAAGGGAAATATCAACAAAATAAAAAGACAACACACAGAATTGGGACAGCATATTTGCCAATACATCTGTTAAGGGGTTAATATCCAAAAATTATAAAGAACTTACAAAACTCAACACTAAAAAAAAAAACAAAAAAAACACAACCCCATTAAAAATGGGTGAAGGACCTGAATAGACACTTCTCCAAAGAAGACATGCAGATGGCCAATAGACATATGAAAATATGCTCAATATCACTAGCCATCAGAGAGAGGCAAATTAAAACCACAATGAGATAGCACCTCACACCTGTCAGAATGGCCATCGTCAATAAATCAACAACCAACAAGTGCTGGTGAGGGAGTGAGAAACGGGGACCCTAGTGCCCTGTTGGTGGGAATGTATATTGGTGTAGCCCCTGTGGAAAGCAGTATGGAGATACTTCAAAAAATTAAAAATGGATCTGCCTTTTGACCCAGCGGTCCCACTTTTGGGAATATATCTGAAGGAACCCAAAACACTAATCTGAAAGAACATAAGCACCCCTATGTTTACTGCAGCATTATTTACAATCACCAAGATATGGAAGCAGCCCAAGTGTCCTTCAATAGATGAGTAGATAAAACAACTATTTACACAATGGGATACTACTCAGCCATAAAAAAGAAGAAAGTTTTACCCTTTGTGACAGTATGAAAGGACCAGAGAACATTGTGCTAAGTGAAATAAGCCAGTCGGGGAAAGACAAACACTGTATGATCTCATTCATATGTGGAATCTAATGAACAAACTGAACTAACATGCAAAACAGAGACTCGATGACAGAGAGCAGGCTGACAGCTAGAGGGTTGGGGGAGGTTAGGAGTGGAGCGACTGAGCAAGAAGGAAAAAGGACTCATGGACATGGACAACAGTGTGGTGATGGCAGGGTGGAGGGGGTATAAGGGGACTAAATGGTAACGAAAAAATACGATAAAAATAAACAAATTTTTATGTATTGATCTGAGAGAGATTAGTTGTTCCACTTACTTATGCACTCATTGGTTGATGCTTGTGTGAGCCCTGGGTGGGGATCAAACCCACAACCTTGGCATATCAGGAGGATGCTCTAACCAACTGAGCCACCAGCCAGGGTGAGACAGTCATTTCTGTATAATTTTACCTCCTTCCTCTTGTGTTTGTAGTCCAAACAGCACGGTTGATTTTTTTTTGTCTGTTTTTGAACTGGTATCAATGGAGTTGCAGCATTTGTTGTATGTCTTTTCTGGTTAATTTTGGTTGTTAACAAATCATTCTCTTTCACTGCCCGGTAACCCCACTCCACTGCGTACTCGGCCGCAGTGCCCCCCATCTGCTGTAGGGGGCAGCAGCTGTTCCAGGGGGAGCTACCGTGCAGAACGTGCTGCTGTGACCGAGCCGGAGTGCACATCCCACTCACCTGTGCACGTTTCTCTGTGGCATACACGTGTGAACACGCGCATCTGGACATTCTTAGTTAATCCAGCTTGCCCTTCCGAGGGGTGCTGCCGTGGGTCCCCCAGCAGCACAGCATCAAAGGCCCTCGTTCCACATTGTCTCCAACGCTGTGGTCTCCCCGGGGATTCACATTTTTGCTGATCTGCAGTGGTATCTCTTTGTGGGGTTTCATTTGTATTTCCCTGAGTACTCATAAGGTGGACTACTTGCTCATCTAGTCATCGATCATTTCCATTTCCACGCTTGTGAAATGCCTGTTTAAGGCTTGTACCCCAGCTTTTTTACCAGGTTGTCAGTTCCTTGTTTGTTTCAGTTTTTTATTTTATGAGTATGTATGTATGTATGTATGTATGTATTTTTCGGGGTCCTATGTCTTTGTCAGTTATGTGTGTTGCATGTAGCTCATTCAGTGACTTATCTTCATTCTTGATGGTGTCTTTTGATGAGCTGAGTTCTTAATGTAGCCAGATTTGTCTTTCTTGATTAGAAGAAATCCTATCTCTGTGTCTTATGTAAGGAACTCTTCTCTACCTCAAGTCATCAGAATATTCTCTATAATCTTCTAGTTTTTCAGTTTACCTTTCACATTTAGGACTTCATTCATCCGGAATTTCTCTTTTAGGATGGTGTGGAATAGGGGTCAAATTTCTGCGGCCCCCTGCCCCGCAATATGGATAGAAAGTTTGGGCACTTCATACAAAGAAACTTTAATACCATAATATGGGAAGAATAAAGGGTCAGAGTAAAGGAGAATCCTTTTAATCAAGTAATTAACTGGATTGTACTGGTTTAATTTGTGCATATTTTTCTCATTGTTACAGGTTCTGTGCGAAAGCTTTGCCTCAGTACTGGCTCATGGAGATGGATGAAAGAACCTATTTTTTTTTTTTTTACTCTGAAGGGCTGACGGTCCCCAAGTCTAACAATCACATAAACACCCAGCGTCTCAAGAACAGTCCTGGGCAGCCGCAAACCCCAAGGACTAACGTTGCACCAGAGACTCACACTGGCCTCAGAGGCCCAGGGTTCTCACTTGGGATGTGAACCTTAAGATGAACCCAAGTCCCTCACACTGAACTTGAAGCCCTGCCTTCCCCCAGTGAAGTACGCAGTGCCTACTGTGTACTTGGTGCCTACCGTCTCCGTGCCTAGTAGGTGCCCCCCACACAGTTCTAGCTCTTGCTGTTCAGCGGGAGGAGATGGAAAGTTGCCAGAGGGGGAGAAGAGGGCCGGCCAAGGGCAAGCCAGGGTGTGTGCAAGTGCATCGTGGTGGCCAGCTTCTCTCTGATGAGGAAGAGTGGGTGTCTCTTCCCCTGGGAGACCAGAAGTCTAAGTACTAGTTTTAGGGGAGAAGTGGGCTGGGGAGGAGGTTGTAAGAGTGAAGGTCTTCAGGACCTAGGAGAGCAGCGCAGGCAAAGACTCGGAAGCAACGGCTGCTCTTCAGTGTGGCCCAAACCTGAATGGCAAGGAGGGACCGACAAGAGATGAGGCTGGAAAAAATAAGGCCAAGTCAGAACAGGGGATCCCTGTTGGCCTGGCTGGAGGGGTATGGGCTTGACCTAAGGGCAAGAGACCCCTCAAGCAAGTAGCCAGTTGGGTGCTGCACCAGAGAAAGTCCACTCTGGGTTAGGGCCCCCCCCTGCATCCGCATTGCCCTAATTTATAAATTCATCACCGTTTCTCTGAACCCCACAAGCTACCCCTTTCCCCTCTGCAAGGGCCCAGTCTCACGACTTTGCATGCCTTGAGATCACAGGTGCCTCCAACAAAACCCAGCCCCCAGGAGAACTCGTTTTCCTTTGATTTTGCCAGAGGTTCCATGGGGGGAGGGGGCTGGTCCATGCAAGCTGCTACTACACTGTGATTGGAGGCTATGCCGGGGGTAACCCAGAGGACCCTCCATTCCTCTGTCTGGCCAAGTGGAGACCCGAGACACACGTGCCACCAGGGCTGTGTCAGCGTGTTTAAACTTCGGTAAAACTCACTTCTTCTTCGTGTAGTTTACAACCAGGAAGGCAGTGCTGTGTACATTCAAAATGTCCGCGGGCAGAGAACACCCGGATCCTCGTTTATATTTGATCTAATCCGTGGGATTTTTTTTCCCCCTGTTCAACTTCTGCGGAGGAACCACATGCTGTTGCTAGCTCTGGGGAGGGACTAGGTCCAACTAGGCCATCGGAGAATTTGACAAGCAGCCCCTCCCGGCTGTGCCCTAGAAAACCGTCACCCAGCAGCCCTTCCTCGAAACCACGGCGGCGGCACCCCTGAATGGCTGCTTTGTGCAAGCCTGGGTGCCCTCAATAGATCGCTCACGACCCCCCCCCCACCACCACCTTCGGAATGGAAATTCCCAGGTACAGTGTTAACAGGTGAAGATGGAGAGTGAGTGTGTCTTGTGTGGGGGTCCCCTACTTCACGGTCATCTGACAGCACCAGGTCAGCGGGGCTGGGATTTTTCAATCTTGCCTATTTTACAACCTTTCGTGTGTGTGTGTGTGTGTGTGTGTGTGTGTGTGTTTTATTAGCAATAGATCCCTCGTCTTTATTTTGAACGCCATTGATTCTACCCCTTTGAACACCTGGGATTAATGAGTCCTGAGCAGTTTTCTTTGGGGGCCTCATTGGAAATGAAGGATACGAGTCCCTGCTGCTCTGGTTCTGTTATTGTTCCCGTTGACGTTATCAGGTTAAACCCTGTGACTGTTCTCCGTCGAAGAGCAGGCCACGTATCCGAAGTCTCTGTTGCAACTTCCAGGGAACACGGCTTCCTACGTGGACAGCGTTGTGTGTGGGAGCTGTGTCTCAGTGCATGAGCCTGTACCCCTGAGAGCCAGTGTGCACACAAAATGTACTGAAACGCTGCTGGAGAAGGGGGATGCTCTGTATGACAGGCAAACGTCAACGTGTCACCGTACCACCTGACAGCTAGCGCTGGGGCTCCCCTCCGCTGCACCTCCCCTCTGCTGCACCTCCAGCGGGAGGAAGTGAACACTCACTCAGGCACAAAACCCCTTATTGTGGGTGGGCCGCTCTCTGGGCCAGAAGACAGGAGACCTGCTCAAAAACTTTACATAAGGAAAGGGATGAGCCTTGGCTGGTGTGGCTCAGTAGGTAGACTCAGTGCAGACCTGCGAACCAGAGGATCCCCTGTTCGATTCCCAGTCTAGAGCACATGCCTGGGTTGCAGGCCAGGTCCCCCAGTAGGGGGCATGGGAGAGGCAACCACACACTGATGTTTCTTTCCATTCCTCCCCCACCCTTCTCCTCTCTAAAAATAAATAAACAATCTTTTACAAATAAAATAAAGTGATGAGTGTCTTGAGAGGTCCAGGAACATATCATCCAGTCCTTTCAGCTGGAACAATCAAGGAAGGCTTCCTGGAGGAAGGTGGTGTTTGCGCCACTCCTTGAGTGAAGGTGGTAAGATTTTGTAGAGCAGCTTTCCATTCCACCCTGGGGTGTGGGTATGGCCTGTGATGCAGGGGAGGAGTAGGTCAGAGTAAACGAGGCTCTCGGAAGCAGTAAGAAGTGACGACAGCGGAGGACTAGGGCAGAAAGTAGTCTCCGAGGATGCTAAAGCCAGAAGCAACCTGCAGAGTACAGAAACCCCAGGACATTACTCCTGGTGAGAACACCAGGATTCAGGAAGAGAGGGTGAGGAGAGGAGAACCCCGGGGCAGATACGAGAAAGAAAAGAAGTCCCTGGAAGGGGCCATCTGTCCGTGGAAGACCTGTGTGATATGAGACGGCTCCCTTCCCAGGCCAGGAGCACAGAACTTCCATCAGGTAAGCTGGGAAGTTTTGGAAAGTGCAGTTCACTGTATATCAACCTCACAAACCAAAACATGTTGTAAAGAAACCTCACTTTTTTTTCTTCAGGGACCCAAAGACGTTCTACCCGCTTTCAAGCTGACAGATTTCCAGGCCAAGCAGTGTCGATTAAATCAACTGTTTCACTTGACCTACGTAGTTACACAGGTGTGCGCATAGTTAAAATCAAGTTCCAGCTCTGAGTGGCGTAGCTCAGTGGATTGAGCTCGGGCTGCGAACCAAAGTGTCGCAGGTTCGATTCCCAGTCAGGGCACATGCCTGGGTTGCAGACCATCACCCCCAGCAACCACACATTGATGTTTCTCTATCTCTCTGTCTCTCTCTCCCTCCCTTCCCTCTCTAAAAATAAATAAAATCTTTAAAAAAAAAATCAAGTTCCATGTGTAAGACGTATTTTAAAATTTCTAATTATAAGCAAACCCAACCATTTAAAGATGCAGTTTATTCCTGAAGTTAGGGAGACATGGTCAATGGGAAGAATATGGTTTATGTTTGTCAGGCGCATTTTTCAAGAAAATGGCAAGCCCCGGAAGGCTGGAGCATCTGACAAGCAAAAATGACAACCACCTGCCTGCACTTCCATTTTGCTCGGCTTCCTCTGTTAACAGGAAGTCTTCCTCTGTGAAAGGAAGGCCCTTTGCATTTGCTCGGGGCTTTATAATTTACAAGGTAGGCCCCCCTGAAATTTGAGGTACCCAGCACCCACACTCACTCGTCACCTAACCTCTCTGAACCTTGGGCTGTCCTTGGGTGCGATGCGTCACGACGAACGTGTAGATCCACTGGCTTTGGTTCGTGGGCAACCCTCCCCCACAGAATGTGAGCAGGGGGGTCTGTCCGGTTTCCTCACTGCTCTGTTGTCAGGGACGAGAGCGGTGCCTGGCACATAGGAAGCACTCAGGAAACATTGGCCGAACGGGCAGACAGTTCCGATCTGTGCCTGGGTGTGGGGGGGACGGGACTGGAAGACGGAGGGACACCATCGGCAAGCAGAACGAAGAAGGAAGAGAAGCATGCGCTCCTGGAGGAGGCAGGTACCAGAGAGGAAGGACAAGATTGGACGTGAAAAGGAAGTGTGAACTCACACATACGCACACTGACATTGTATCTGACACATGCTTAACTGACTACACACTTGCTATTACTATTCCTTTTAATTACACTAACAAAGGGATCTGAACTATCGAATGTGTAGGCTATAAAGGAAAACAATACAATGAATGCTCACACCCCACTCGGGGCCGTGTTTCTCATCCCTCTGAGTTAGAAAAGGGACGGAAAGAGATGGGGCATGCCGAGAGTGCACACCAAACTCTTCCCTGGGCTCCCAGGCCACTCACTGCCTCAGTTTCCCTCACTTACTAGATTTCTGTGTGCAGAGAACCCCAAAAGGTGAAGGCAGAATACAGCCCTAGGTTGCCGTGTGACCTTGGGCAAGTTCAATAACAGACCTCTCTGAGCCTTTGTCCTGAATGAAGTAAGAGGAGGGGGAATCAGAGGTTTCCAAATGCACTCTTTGATGGGAAACAGCTCCAAGGAAGCCCTGTCCCAGATGAGCGAGTAAGGCCCCTCTGAGGGGAGAGGACCACCCCCTGCAGCCAGCACCTGAGCACTGACGGCTCCTTCCTGGCTGTGGCCCCTGTGACTCACTCTGTGCACCCCGTACTCTATCAAGCTCCCACATGCCAGCGGCAGCCCTTTTCTTCCAGGTGTTTGAATGCTAACACTTGTTTCACTGCCTTGAGAGAGACGTGTGTTTAAGAAGCTTGGTCAATAAAGGGAGCGTGAACATTTTTATGGCCCTTACCTCCATCCGGAGAGCAACGAACTCATTTTAAATGGACCTAACCCCATCCTGAGCCTGGCCAGCATTCCATTCCTTGGAACGGATACCAAGAAAAGAATCCAAAAGGAAGAAAAAGCGATGTGCACGGAGATCTTGGTCATGGCATTTTTCTTCATACTGAATCCTGAGAAATTGGGACCAACCCACAGCCCAGGACTGAGTCATGGCACCTGAGTGTAATGCGGGGAGTATGATGCTCCCTGTAACGTCAGCCACCGCGACAAGGGCTGTGAAAGCTGGGGCAATGTGGAGAAGGGGGAATGCCGCATACAAACATGCAGAGGGAGGGTGGGGGTCCAGCGTGCTCCCCTCTGCATTTCTTCCTCTCCCTTCCCGTCTCTTAGTGTCTTTCACGTTGCCAACACAGAAAAATGAGTTGCTTTATGGGGTCAACGACACCACGATTTCCTTCTGCTTCAACTATTGTGCTGGGGAGGGAACAGCACCAAGGCACAAATAGAGGCAGAGAAGACACTGCATGTGAGTCAAGGCCTCCTGGGCCTTGAGCTAGGCCAGTGCCTCTTCCTCCCCATAGGCACAGAACGTACCTCCATCACCACCCTTCCTGGCCGGGGGTCACCGTCTGCTTTTGAGCTGTGAGCACGTGGAGGCTGGCACTCAGCAGGCACCAGACCGCTGCGACATGAACAAAACCTTCCGACACAAGCAAGGCTCCGTGCCTGTGGCTTTGCAAGGAGCACACGGGACTGACGCGGTGAAAAAGGAAAAGAAAGCAGTGCTTTCAACTGCCAGCTTTACCAAGGGCAGGGTGAAACTGTAAAAGGATAGTGAGTGCCACAAGAAGTAGGCCAAGGGTAAGACACACTCTCCATACCCAAGAGAGCTCAGCTGACCAAATTAAGTCGGATCCAGAATAAACAGTTCTCGTGTGGAAATCCAGCAGTTTCAGAAAGTCCTGTCCCAGGGTAAGAAGGCGCACAGTGCTGATCTGCACAATTACGCAACCCTTTCGGGAAGAGGAAGCGCCGTCGCACTAGGGTGCGTGGGGAAAATCAAGTGAGAAAAGAACAATTCTCAGGCCTCCAAGGACAGGACGTTGTTACTGAAGCGAAGCCAGGCGAATATGCCCTTTCCCATGAACTTGACCAACTTCAGTTTTCCCCGTGTTCACCCAGCATCCAAGGCCTAAAACAAGGTTTCTATTATCAAACCCCTCCAGCGGGAAAATCTTCCCAACAGTCATGAGGAGCGCCGCACGTGAAGGAATGCATGAGACTGAAGCTCAGCTGTTACAAACAGGTCAGGGCCACGCACACTCACAAGCTCCAGGCTTTGCCGGTTATAACATGAGGCGGCTAAGGATTTAGGGCAGAGCCGAGAGTGGCCGAAGCACTGAGATAACAGATGTGAGATGGACAGGTCAGTGGAAATGGAAAAAGGGTCTCATGAAACTTCTGAGGACAATGAAGAATTTGTTACATTGGGTTTGGCTTTTTCTCACCAGCTCTGCTCCAGGGCAGGGGAGGCAGCCCCTATCAGAAAGACATGGACCACTTCGCAGAGGGGCATTCAGACCGGTAAGAACGTCCGATACGAATGCATAGGTCAGGGTACAAGGTCCCAGGGCAGTGAGAAGGGACTCCCTTCAGCAGTGGGTATGGGGTGGTTATCGGGGAGGGAAGCCTTCATTTAAAAACTACCTTAAACAGACAGATCAGAGCGAGCCACAGGCAGGAGAGTAAGCGAAAGCCTGGTTCGAGTTCAAGCCTGTGGGTAAACAATGTAAGACAAGGCCGTCAAGGTAACTGGAAGCCAGATTTACAAGACAGCCCTAAATGAGCTCGAGAATTTGGACTTCCCTCCCGAACACCGTGTGAGAACCCCGGCCATCTGCAGGCCAGGAGGGCTGCGTTCACCAGAGATCAACCCTGTCTATCGGACTTTGGTGTGGGACTCCCAGGCCAGCCCCGAGTTGTGCATACCAAACCCCCCTACGTGAAAAGGACAGTGGTGTTTGTCCATGGAACGATGATGTTAAGACTCAAGGATACTTCACCAAATGGTTTTGTGCCTGAGACATTTTCAATGTTTCTCTCGTTCCCCTTTTCGCTTTACAATTCTTAGGCCAGAGGTCCCACTTCTTCCACCAATTTCCCCACTTCCTTTTACGCTCACAACCTACCAGAAAGTGTGGTGACTCCTTAGGGTCAAGGAGGGACGTCTCTCACCTGTCATTCTTTTCCTCGTCACTGGACTGTGGTGCTGGGACAGACTGAAGCCGCCTCAGTTTCTGATAATCTGTGTTCAAGTTTTACAGAGTAATTTGCCTCAAATAGAAGGCTTATGTTTACTTGTTAAATAGGTCTTTCACTCTGAAAACCACTTTTATAGATTGACACCTGGATAAAACATTTACTACCCATGGAATGAAATTTCTTAAGTGCTAAAACTTGCCAAAAAATGAATCTGGTTCATTCAGTAGGCAGAGGGAGGCAGTTCGAGTCTGTAAACATTACGGAGCAAGACGGGTCATCTGGAATGAAACCCTTACACAGGCACGCCTCATTTCACCATGCCTCACGGATGTCGCCTTTTTATGAATGGAAGGGAAGACCCTCCACCAGCGAAAGGATTACAGCTCAACTCACTGCGGTGGTCTGGAACTGAGAGCGCGGTGTCTGAGGCGTGCCTGTATCTAAACCAGTGGTTCTCAAAGGGACTGACTGCTTTCAAAGATACCGGTGCTAGGTCCACTCGGAAGACTGCACTTCACTGTGTTTGGGATGAGGCTCGGTGCCACCCCACGCTTCTGAAAGCACCTCAGATGGTTCTACTATGCAACTGGGGCTGAAAGGCATTGTGTTCGATCTGTACTTTCCATTGACACAGTCAGGCTCAAGTCACAGTAAGATATAACTCTGGAGACACCACACATAACAAGCCAACCTGACCCGGTAAAACCAAAAGCACACCATTCATTACACCACCTCCACCACAGAAGAAAAACAAATATTGAATATATACAATTTATTTAATAAATTAATGTCATTCAAAATACAGTGCCAGAACATGATGCAGCTGAACATGCTAGTGATGTCTGTCGTGAAGCACCTGTGCTCGTGGTGGGCCGGCAGCGCGGCCGCTGCTAGTGGTTCCCGGGGCTGAGTGCTCGGACCCGCTCGCCCGCACAGTCCGCCTTTCCGACCCCACCCCCCACACAACAGGTTAAGAAAGCACACCCTGACGGCTAACGGAGATCTACACACAATCACTCTACAGTAATGCCTGTTATTAAGTTAAGATGTGATGACCTGGTTGACCCACTTGGAGTCGTTAGGATGGAGAAGTACAACAGCAGCAGGTAGTCGTATGCATGAGCCAATGGTAACGTAATACAGAAAGTGGCGGCCTTTACTGGCAAAGGCCCCACCCGGACCCGCACGATGAGGGACTAGCAACTTCTATTGCAAGTCCAGCGACTTAAGTCCACACCTGGTGAGTGACCAGCTGGTTGGAAGACCTGTGTTCTAGAGAGAGGGGTGTAAGTTAGTGAGAGGAGGACGCATGCACCTAACAGTCTGGTCAGACCGGGCCTGCAGTCGTGGCTTTCCCTGTGCACTGCCGCCAACGGAAGCTCTCCCTCAGCTCTAGGGCAGGACTCAGACATTCCGCTTCCAACATGGACATTAGTGTTAAGTGCAGCAGAACTAATTACACTGAAAAAACAAAACAAAACAAAACAAAAAACCCAAAAACCTGTATTCCAGGACTTCAGAACAGAAGCACAGGAATGGAATACATACACTAACAGAACCTCAGCACAACTTGTGATAGACCACGCTAGGGAACAGGAAACTAGTTTAATAAGTGAACTTTCTGAACTGTACATACACAGGGCTAACAATGTTAGATACTCCAGATTCTATGTTCTCATGATACACATAAAAGTTTCTCAGTTAGTGGATACTCTATTTCATATTATGGAAGCATATCTTTCTGCAAGACTCACTGATATATATTATACTGATGCAAATATTAAGTAGGGCATAAAAATAAAATTTATCAAAGATAGATTTTTATGTACTCCTATGTAGTCCTTTCATAGCCTCTCTCGTTGAGCAAAGAAAATGACAAAGCACAGGAATCCGACGTGCACCTCCTGACCTCCCCACTATACAGGTGGCAGCGCGACCATCTCTCCATCCAGTTCGAACTCCTCGGTCCCGTCCGGTGAGAAGAGATAGGTCGGTGGTTTCCAGGGAGACTCTTCGAGGCAGGATGGATAGAGTTTCCCCACAGTGCATCGGAAGTCTCTCCCCAAGTCCCACAGTACGCGCTCAGATATGTGCTGCCGCAGAGACCACCGGTCGAGCTCCAGATCGTACTGGTAGGTGACGTATTTAGCTCTTTCATTTAGGTGAGTTTCTCGCATGAACACACACAGAGAATTTGAGATCACAACAGCTCGAACACAGGGGTCTGAGTACCTCTTCGCAGGGATGTTGGCTGCCATCTTCCACTCATTTTTATTCACATCATAAATTTCCACAGTTACCGAAGATCCATCTACAGTGCCGGAGGGGAGTCTTATGCCAGAATTGGTAGCAATGTGTAACCCTCCAATATAGAAAATTTTATCACCAAAGGCTGCAGCTGAAGCAAAAGACCTGCTAGTCTGTCTCATGGCCATTTCTACCCATGAATCAGACCTCGGGAAGTAACAGTACATGAGGTTCAGGGTCATCACATAAATGCAGTCATGAACCACAACTGCCGCGCTCCACTGCCAAGCACAGGGCAAAGGGCTTACCATCGTCCACTCGTCCTTCTCAGTGTCGTATCTTTCTACGGTCCTCCGATTAAGTTCTCCACCTACACTATCTCCTCCGATTGCATAGATGTAGCCTTCACAGCAAACCAGGGATGGCTTTACGCGGACGAAAAGCATCGGGGTCTTTGGAAACCAGGTATTTTGCTGTGCATCAAACCAATAAAAGCAATTCACAGTTCTGAAGGCAGTCTGCAGTTTGCTTGTCTTACTGTGATTTGTTTTTGTGTTTTTCAAAGGAATTTGACCACCTGCTATGTAGATGTCATTATCAGGAGTTACAACGGTCCCAACTTTATGCAAATCAGCTGGTGGGCTGCACAGCTTGTAAACTTTTTCTGCTTGGGGACTGTAACAGACAGAAGAGTAAAGACTACAGGAATTTTCTGAAGATGCTTCGATAAAAATCATCATCTCCTCTTTAGTCATCCCAAGTCTTGGTTTGAAAAACTTGGGCATGGATTTGTACAGCCCTTGAACCACAACGGACTTATCATTGGGCGGCAGACCTTGAAACCAGGCCCGCTGGGTTACTTCTGAAAGTGCGTCAATTCTGATTTGGCTGAGAACTGAAGACAAATACTGGGATCGTGACTCTGTGTTGTACTCTAGCCACAGCATAGCAGCTTCGCGAACTGTCTCCTCCTTCTCTACGTTTAAATTGTCACTACTGAGGATGTCTATCAGCAGGTCATGTGACAGCTGCATGAAAGCCTCCTGGTGATACACGGCAGTGAACTTGTGCTCCACCATTCTTTTAGCGCTTTGCTTCAACTCCTCACAACTGAACAAATCGGCAAAACTGAGCAATCGCACACAATTCTCTGCATTTATTTTTTTAATTAAATATTCTCGACAACGTTGTAACACATCTTCTACCTAAAATTAAAAAAAAAAAAAGTTGACAAAGGCATAATAGACAAATTTTATTTTTTGTTACAGAATCAGATCCCTATACTATAAATATTATTTTCGGATACATATTATGGGCTAAGAGATGTTTTATGCAATAACAAAATTAGAAAGACTATGCATAAAGCTTTGCGTTTTTTCCTACCTGTCCAATGGCCTACTTAATTGCCCTATTTAGGAGTCAGTGATACATCAAATAGACTCTTAAAAACCTAAAGGGAAAGGTAAGCAAATTCATGTATAAGTCATATTAGGCTTTAAAAAATATGTAACTGAGAGAACTAAATGAAAACAATGTGAATAAATCATAGTACAAAAAATGATTATTGCTGAGTAGCTGGAATCTGGTTTATGAACAAGGACAAGACAGTCAAATAAAAGCAGAAAATCGTGCACAAGGACTAAGAATAGCTCTACATGCCTTTCTTATCTGGAGAGCTAAAACAGCCAATCACAGGAACAACAAACAACACTTTATGTAGTTACAGATGATCTACAGTCAGGCGTCCTATCTTAGCCATCCTGTAAGCTGACTTATTTTTTCTTAAAAAAGGGAAAGTAGATCTCAGATGAATCAGGAGGGCTACCTCCTGTACTTATTCAACATTACAGTGGTTAAAAAGGAAAAAAATCACAGTGATTAACTAGAAGCAATTTATGAAGAAGTTGGGTTGCTTGGATTCAAAACGTGGGTTGGCCAGCCAGTACTCACTTGCACACTATCAGACAAGCAGCTACTTGTCTAGGCCTCAATTATCTCTCACATAAAATGGGGAATCTCTACAAATAATTATTGTAAGAATTAGATGAGAACCTACATAAAGCATAGTATCTGGCATATAAAAACATCATCACGCCACATGGTTAACAGTGAAAGTCCTAAAGGACCTGCCCCAGGCTCGCCAGGACGACCTGGCCCACCAGGCAGAGTCTGATTTTGCACCTGGACGAGCACGTGCACAGGACAGGAAGAAAACGGCTCGGACAGTGTCACTATGCATAGTGCCACAGTGTTCTGGAATCCACATTGCTTTAAATTCCTCAATTTTTTCTCAATTCTGAAAACACCTGCTTTTAGCTCTGGCTTCATAAAAGTTAATGAAAATTTGTAAGTTGTAGAAAGACAGCACTTCCTCATTTCAAGTTTGGATTTAGGATATGAGTGCCTTTGACCCTGAAGTACCAAGAAGCTACTACCATAGCCTCAGTTTCCCTAGAAATAGGTGTAATTGGCACCTACTACAGGGACGGTATTTTAGTTTAAATACTTCTCCTTAAGAGCTCAATGTGGCCACATGGCTACTGTCCTCATTTAAGTTTGATAATTTCCATTAGAATCTTAAAATTTTCTGTGACAGAAATGGAGATCACATGGAGGGCTAGCAACAGGGAAATGGGAGGGGGAGAGGGGGAAAAGATATGGAGAATAAGTAGCATAGATGGTAGGCAGAAAATAGGGAGAGGGCAAGAATAGTATGGGACATGTAGAAGCTAAATAACTCACGACACATGGACATGAACTAAAGGGGGGGAATGTGGGTGGGAGAGGGTGTGCAGGGTGGAGGGGAATGAAGAGGGGGTAACGGGACAACTGTAATAGCATAATAAAATATATTTTTAAATTTTTTTTCTGTGAAAAAAAGAGAAAATAAAAATTTTCTGCGAAAATACCGTAAGAAATTAGTACATCTAAGGTGTGGCCAAAAACCCCTGAAATACTTAAATTAATAAACACTGTTTAAAATTTACTTGTACTTGAGATCTAAACTCTCAGGTACATTAGGCAGAAATATAAGTTTCATTTTATTTTTTTACAATAATTAAGTTCCCATGATAAAACTGGAGTTTAATGGCTAATCAAATCCTACTGTTTTTCCCTTACACATTTTAAAAAGATAAGAAACCTTTTATCTTCTACGATCTTCAACAAGAAAAGCACACGTTACTGACGAGTCCACGTCCAGGAAGAAACCAACCCAGCCAGCGCCACAAGAGAAGGCCCCGCTGACCTGCAGGAAGCACGCCGTCTCGTAGAGCTGCTCCACGGTGCCGTCGCTCATCGCCAAGTTACCCGTGTACGCGTACGTGATGATCACCTGCAGCGTGGCTGCGTCCACATTCCGCAGGTGGACGTGTGTCTGTTTGCTTTCACTTAGGCCACTCATAAACATGGCCCTACAGCAGAGAGAGGGAAAAACCACCCTTTGGGTTTTGTGTAAAACAAATGCAAAGCTAAAGAGACAAATCAGACAACATGGGACGTTTACACAAGGTGTTTGCTGATGAGCAACCTACTGGGAAATCTTCTGAGGGAGGACACAGGGAAGTATAACCCAGTCCCGAAAATACACCGAACTATTCTGCTATGCCCAGGTGAGCGACATGACAATCCGTTTGCAGGCAAACCTCCTTTTATTGCATTTTGCCTTACAGCACTCTGCAGATATTTTTTACAAATAAAAGGCAAGATGCTCCATCAGCAAAAAGATTTTAATTCCCTGAAGGCTCAGAGCATGGCTAGCATTTTTTATCAAGTGTTTTTAAATTAAGGTATGTGCAGCCCTGGCTGGTGTGGCTCGGTTGGAGCACTGGTCCGTAAACCAAAAGGTCATGGGTTCGATTCCTGGTCAGAGCACACACCTAGATTGTGGGTTCGGTCCTTGGTCAGGGTGCGAATGAGAGGCAACTGATCAATGTTTCTTTCTCAGGGCAACTGATCAATGTTTCTTTCTCACATTGATGTTTCTCCCCCTCTCTCTCACCCTCCCTTCTCCGCTCTCTAAAATCAATAAGCATGTCCTTGGGTGAGGATTAAAAAAATTAAGGTATGTACATTCCCTTTTTACACATAATGCTACCACACACTTAATAGACTATAATATACATGTAACTTTTACATGCACTGGCAAACAAAAAATGTCATGTGACTTGCTTCATGATGTTCACTTTATTGCAGTGGCCTGGAACTGAACCCACAGTATCTCTGAGGGCCGTCTATGCTTCTTATATTCATACAGTGGAACACTATTCATAAACGAATAGGAACTAAGCACTAATATGTATTACAGCACAGACAAACCTCAACAACATTACGCTCAGGGAAAGAAGCCAAATACAAAAGGCCATGTTTACAGGAAATGTCTAAATACAAAGACAAAGGGGGTTGAGTAGTTACCTAGGGCTGTAAGAATGGTAAGTGTAAAAGGGCAAAGATGATGGAAATGTCTTAAATTAGATTATAGAGGTGGTTGTATTATCTCTGTAAATACACTAACATTCATTTAGTTATATGCTTCAAAAATGGGTAGATTTTATAGTCTATAAATTACATCTCAATGGACCTGCTAAAAATTTCCTTTACTGAAATGATTTCCTAACAATATGCAGGGCAGTTTCCTAAAAATCTATTATAAATGGGAAACGATGCTGGAAAGGCAATCGGCACTGCAGAGACACAAAGCAGAATGCTCACATAGAAAAGAGATGAAAAAACAATGCACAGTGTATTCCTATTTGCATAAAAGAGAAGCACCTTTAGTGATCAAAAGTAGGTATCACAACAGTCACTAGCCTGGGCCCCTGGAGGACGAGATGAGGAAAGCATTCAGATCAAGAAATGGTGTCTCTGGATTGAACCTGAGATCGGTTTTCCCCCGGGGGCACGGCTGAACGTGAGTAAGGCTCATGCTGGAGACTAGAATGTGAATGGAAAGATGAATGGCAGTCAGATCAGAGAGGGCTTTCAAAATGAGACACAGAAGTCTGAGCTTTTCCTTGTAATCAATCAGTGGAGCACACTGAAGGGTTCTGAGCATGCATTTATCAGATAATGAAATGTTTTCTAGGTGACTACTTTGTTCTCACAGACCTCAAGGGCCAAAGGCTAGAAACAGGAAAACTAGTTCTGAGGCTACTACTGCAATAATCCTGATGAGAAGCAAGAACATGAGCTAAGATGGCAGAAATGGATGCAAAAGCTATTACAAAGAACCAAGATCTGGTGGTTTTCTCAACATAGGGAATAGGATAGAGTAGGAAGTAGATAAGGAAACAATCAAAGCTACTTATTTTCAAGTAAATGCCTTAAAAATTATTATTAACTTGCCTCAGTTGGTGTGGCTCAGTGGATTGAAAGCTGGACTATGAAGCAAAGGGTTGCTGGTTCAATCCCTGGTCAGGGCACATGCCTGGGTTGCGGGCCAGGTCACCAGTACGGGGCACGTGAGAGGCAACCGCACACTGATGTTTCTTCCCCTTTCTTTCTCCCTGCCTCCTCCTCTCTCCAAAAATAAATAAATAAAATCTTTAAAAAAATTATTGTTAACCATTGAGAGAAAAAAATGTAAGGACAAGGGAGGAAGTCCTGATAAAAAAGAAAGTTAAATGCTGGATATACCTGAGGTAAGGACAGTTGGGTCAAATGGAAATAATACACTAATCCATTAAGCACATAATGTTACCGGAACTTTGGAAGTGAGGCATTAGTGCAGTGAACTATAAACTACCTTATGAAGTGAGGTGTGAAAGCTGAATGAGTTATCTGAGGGGACTAAAAACCTAAAGAAAAACCCACCCAGAAGCCCAATGACGAACCTGAGATAGAATTCAATTAGGATAAAAAAAGTAAAAGCCAGAAGGCTAAGAAAGCTCCACCAGAGAAGCAGGAACCAGCCGGCCAGTGCAGGGCCACTCGCACGGAGAGGCGGGGTCAGCACTGCGGGTCAGGGCAGCAACCCTGCAGAGGCACTGCGGTGGTGGCCTGCGGCTTCTGCTCGGGGCGCTCGGGGCGGCTCCGAACCAGCGGCAGGGAAGGCAGCTTCCGGCCACCAGGGAGTGGCGGGGCACTAACACCATCCATCACGGGGACTGAGGACTCCCCCCCGCAAGGAGACAGGGCGGCCATAAGCAAACCCAACGCATCACTGGAGGCAGCAAGGGTTCTTGAACAACACCCAGGGCCTGACGACAAACTCCCTACAACACACCCTGTGCCCCTGGCTTCCCCTGTTGACGTGCGAGAGTGGGGGAAAGTATAATGCAACCTGGGAAAGAATCATCAGAGCCCTGAGGAACAACAGACGCCTCAGGGGTCACGAGCAGCTTCTGCATCTGTCCCAGAAGAAGGGGGTAACTCTGGAAGAGGGAGCAGGGTGCGGGGAACACTGACTGTCCAGAAGACGGACACCGGACGTCCCAGGCTTGGCTTATGACTCCAGAGTGATGAACCGCCGTGAAACACTGGGCTTCCTGTAGCAGCCTTGACAAGCTGATCGTGAACATTGTAATTTTTTAAATTTATTTCTATTTTTAAAATATATAATCTTTATTATATTTTTTCCATGACTATTGAGTCCCCTTACACCCTGTGAAAATTTTAAACCTTTTTAAGAAAGAGCAAATAATGAATTACGTAACATCGTAACAGACTGAAGTAGCACGACGGAAGAGATGCTAAGTACTTCTCTCACTCGGGGTCTCAAATGAAGTGTACATGTCACCCAAGAGTAGAAACTACTATTTCAGAGGTCCTACGTATTTTTGGTAGGGTGGCATAGTAATTCAAACTACACAGGAAGACTGTATCTAGTTTAAAAGGCAAAATTTCTCAAAGTAAATTTCTAACGGTAAAGACAGAGAGTAGCATTCCGTAAACGCAAAGATAGTGAAATTACAAACCTGCAAACAGAATCCAGTGGAAGAATGCTTGGAAAAGGATCCAATTATTATTGTGGTAGTGTATGATAATCTACTCAATCCAGAGAAATGATATACGTGGGAGGAAAAAATTGAGTGTTTTTTATATTGTGGATTATGAAACTGCCCCAGAAACAGGATTTTAAAGACGAGTGGCTTTAATTCCAGCAAGTACTGGACTATCTTTCTACTTATTATCTGACTTGCTTTCGGGTGAACATACTCTCTCAGAAGACCAAGGATGCTGAAGGCTGGAGCCGGCCAGTGGTAAGGAAGTAACAGCAGCCTTGAAATGTGTTGTCTGTGATTAATGGAAGACTTATTTAAGTTTCTTGGTCTTAAAAGAAAAGCAACTGCAATCCAATCCACTAAAGATGAATAACCTCAGGACTAGACAATGTAAACAGCGTTGTCTATAATAATCACAGCTAAACTAAAGAGGAAAGACATGTGAATAAACCCACGTGTTACTTCCTGATGAAAGATCACAGCCAGCACTTCCGCAGAGGTCGGGAGGTGAGAGAGCCACGGCTGAGGTTATCACCACCAAAGACTCTACTCTGATTACCAACGTCAATCTGGAAATCTGCAGCCAAGGCGTAAAGCTCTTTCCAACAATGGGTAATCAATTTATAGTTAATGGTCATTAAAAAGGGAAAGCAAATCGGGCCCAGGGTCTTGACCGATTCTGTAACCTCCAATTTCTAATACCCTTTAAGCCAATATATCTGGGAAGCTTTTAAATACACAACTTGTGAAATTGTAACTTGACCACTGAATCAGAATTTCTAGGCTTGAAATCCAAGAATCTTTATTTGTAAAAGCACCCAACAGGGTTCTGATGACCAATCAGGTTTCAGAGCTGCTGTCTGCAAACATGCTAAGCTTTGTAAGGTAAGAACACCAGTGTCTGAAATCACATGAAAACCCCACAGTTTAAACGGAAACAACTGTGGGCACAGCGCAGGCCACCGGCACCTGGACCACTGCGGCCCCTGCAGCCGGCACGAGATGTGTCACCCCGAGGCAGGCAGGGGCTCTACACCCACCACATCCTCTCGACAGATGCTGCCGAAGGGCGTCCCCGTGCACATTCGTTGCTGATCCCCACCTGTGACCTAGTATCTGAATCAGACAGAGAGTGGTGGTCCACATTTAACTCATCTTTACTCACGCTGTCCCTTCCAAACACTGAGTAAACTTCAACTTAAGGGCAGAAAATAAAAGACTTTCTATGCCTCAGCTTCTATTCCTCTCATGAAACATAATAAAGGGTAACCCACTTCAAAAAGATTAAAAGTTGCAAAAGATTACAAAAATGTAAACTTATTTGTAATTAGCAAACAACTAAATCGACTTCTAAATTCTGAGGCATAGAGAACACCAGCAATGTTATTCATTATTAAATATTTAAATCTGGCAAAGAGTCTGGTAAGGCTGGAGGATAACACGAATGGAAACAGTAACAGAGAGTGAGGAAAAAATGTATTTTTGTAAAGAAAATACAAGTCCTTAACATGTCTAAATAGAACCAATGATCCTCTAAAAGTTATTATTGAGCCTACTGTCCTCTTCAATTTATAAACAATGACCACTGTTTTTAAGTTTATTTTAAAATCTCAAATGGGAGTAAAAGGGAGAAAACTGTACTTGAACAATGATTAAAATAAAAAAAAATCTCAAGAATAAATGAAAATTACCCTATTCGTTTCTTATGCTATATTATTTTTGATTAAGTACGAAGACTTTTGTTTTTCTTTTTATTGTAAAATAACATCCTGAGCCTTTTTGCTTCACTTGATTAAAACTTTTCCTTAATTTCAACAATTTTTTTGTAGTTAATAAACCTCTGTAATAAAAACTACTTTCACCTGTCCCTTACATATGCAAGAAAGTGATTTAGAAAGTACTACATCCTCTGAATAAAAAATGTAAATAAAACATTAAGACATCCATTTAAAAAATTTTTTTAAATGTCTTAAAAATTCCTGTTGAAATAAGCTACTGTCCTGCATTTGAAATGGCACAATAATGAAGATTACGGTACTTACCTAAAATAAGAGCTGCATGTTGCAAGAACCATCTTATGACAAGGGAACTCAGTGCCCTCAACAATTAATACTATGTCAGTAAACAACTGCTGTTCATAAAACAGTTTTAACTGCTCCAACAGGGACACAGCATACTCAGTGTTGATCTGCCTCTCGTCTTGAGTGGACATGACTGTATCCCACTAACATGCCCCAGAGCAGATTAGAAAAGTCAGTCTCACTGATGGAAGGTCAAGCGAATGTTTCAGGAATAAAGAAAGGAGAAACTCCACTTGCTGTTATCTGCAGCATTCAGGACCAAGACTGACGCCTTCACTAATGAATAGTATCTCATTAAGACTGAAGACTACTCCTAGGTCATCCTGTGTTAATTAGGTTCTTCAGAGTTTTTCAACACAGTCTGCAGACATCTTGCTCAGATTTGCAATCGCTGTACAGCTCATGACTGAAAGACAGTAATACACGAGGTAGGTTTTGTGGCAACATCCTATGTTCTGTGGATCTTCTGAAGTAACTAAAAAGAAAAAAAGTTCAGTTAGAGTATTCATGCCAGTACATTTTAGAATATCATTTTTAAGCAGCAGACTTAAATATAAATCTAGCCCTGGCTGGTGTGGCTCAGTGGGCTGAGTGCTGGTCTGTGAACCGGAGGGTTGCCAGTGTGATTCCCAGTCAGGGCACACGCCTGGGATTCGGGCTGGGTCCCCAGTCAGGGTCAGGGACACGCCAGAGACAACCACACATTGACGTTTCTCTCCTTCCCCCTCCCCCCCGTCTACAAATAAATAAAACCTACAAACAAACAAAAATTTAACCAAATGAAGTACCCGGCCAGGGCTGTATTAATCTTCATACAGTGATCCCTTCCTATAAATCTTTGTAAGAGCATACAGTTTTATTGGGGGAAAAACCGGAGACACAAAACAAGATAATATAGACATGTATTCTTACGCAGAAGACTCCGTATTATATAAATATGAATGTCCTCCAAATTAACTTGTAAGTTTAATACAAACCCAATCTAAGTCCTATTTGCAGAGGACCCACCGGAAGAACGTACAAAAGCTGCCAAGACATTTGGGGGAAGGGAGGGCAAGTTTATCCTCACGGCTTATTTCAGCAATAACGCTGGAACCACTGGCTATCCGCTTGAGGATCAAAACCTAACTTTTAGTCATACTGCATGACATCCATCCACAGAAACTCAAGCTGAATTAGTGTTTAACTTTATTTGTAAATCAGTATTTACCACGTATGGCAAAGAAATTACAAATAATGAACAGAAGAGGGAAAACCCATACAGGAAGCTAGTAACAGTTAAAAACCACCACCTCTTTTCCAAACAGATGACTCTTAGTCCCTCTAATCCAAAAGTCAAGTGGCTGATACCAAACCTGTACATATGAGGATCACTGGAACAACCAACCCTTTCCACAAAATTATCATCCATGTCAAAGAGATCACCTTGTACTTCCTGCCCAGCTATACAATTACAGGAACTGCTAACTTGATATAACTGTCAAATTTCCAGCCAAGTTAACTATGGAAGTAACTAAGACACAGGCACAGGCAGTGTGACTTGGAGTCAGGTAAGGTAATGACTTTGCTCTTCCAGATCTGAAAGTTACACTATAAATCCAAGTTCTGGTATTTACTACAACCTCTCAGACTAGTAATAGCAGGTCAGGTTTTGCAGGCCAACATTTTAGTAAAAACTTGATTTAAAGAGCTTTTTGAATTTTAGAATTGCCAGTGAAGTACTGTATAGGTATAATATTTGGCACTGTAAATGCTTAATAAGTCAACCTGTGAGTTCTACTTCTAGAAATTTTCCTTATAGAAACGTATGCATTAGCAAACAAAGTCCTAACCCCAGCTGAAGGCCCAAACTCATCCCTGTCCACATTTAAGCCAGGTGACAGGAACTGGCGCCCAGGGCCAGGGCGGGCTTGGCTGACACTGCTAGCTCCCAGAATTCCTTGCAGGCTTAGCTGTTCAGGCTCACTCTGGTAGTTTCTTTAACTTCCTACTATGACCTAATTTTTTTTTGTAGTGACCTTTTTGGGCTCCCTTTAATTTGTTATGTCTGAATTTTACTAGATTTGATTTTCTAAATCACATAAGACACTGTATTAAAACAAATGAAGCCTGCTTTCAGAATTTGACAGTTAGCCAATTTTATGTAATCCTCATTACCACATATTTATACAATTCTATTTTCCACCACTTCTGTGATTTAGGATACATTTTCTTCCTGATAAGTTTTATTCTGGATACTTCAGTATTTAAATAGGCAGGAAAGAAGTCATTCAGACATCACATTAAGTAAATGAACAATTAGAACAGATCTGTATCTACTACAATTCAAAATAAAATTAAGTGTCACTTCTCTGGGAACACAGACTTCAAAATGTATTAACTAAAAATAGAAAAAGTTACAAAATTTAAGATGACCAGCCTTCAAATGCCTTTGGCACCCACTTTTCTATAAGATTTCTTCTCCCCTAAAAATAAAACTTGAAATCAATATCCTAAACACTCCGAAACATTTCACAAAGTTTGTACTACCTTACTTAACCACTAATGATCTGACACATTTTACAAATTTTACTTTTAACAAATATGTTGTCATATATCATTCTGTATTTTACTAAAATTTGCTTCAAAATAAGTGACACATTCTATTACCTGCAGAGGTTAGCATCCTCACACTGAGTAATTTTCAGATATCTAAGAAATTGTCTATGCAATCTTCTTTTTTAAATTAACAGCTACTGAAATCCCACCTAACAGACACTGACTGTTCGCCGAGTGCTGGCCATTGCACTCTCAGCACTCACACGGCGCTGCCTACCGCCAGAGCGCCTCACCACCGAGCGCTTTGCTCTTGGTGTAGACCACAGCCCAAACCATAACCATCGCTTCAAAACAGGGTGTTTCAAAACCAAACTAGACAAACTCAATAGCCAAAAAAGGTATGGGCAAATGCAAGCTGGGTGTAAGAAACATTTTTCTTGATATCTAGCTGTCTCGGTCTTTCATTTTCAAACTTTTGACAAAATTTATTCTGTACCGTAAGGAAAACTGTATGAGCAAAGTAGGTAGTTGGCACCTGCCCCCCACCAACAGCAGTTCATAATTGTAGAGGAAAAAAATTTACTGAAGACGTATGACTTTATTAACATATGCAATGATTTCCTAATTTTTTTAAAACCACAAACTTTCGAGAGGTGTACTACTTTCTCTTCTCATCATAAAGACAAAATATTTTAGACTTTATAAGCCATCAAGTCTGTCTCAAATACTTAACTATCCTGTTGTAGCCTGTAAGCAGCAAAAGATAGTATGTAAACAAATGGACATGATTGTTCCAATAAAACTTTATTTACAACAATAGGCTACAGACCACATGTACCAATCTCTGCTGTCAGACTGCTTCTTGATCAATTAAGAATCAGCAAAAACCAGTTATCTGGCTTACATTTTGTCCATTGCTTACGTTTGTTCCTGGTGTCCAAACTGTCCCTCCCCGTAACCCCTCATGCTCATCCCACAAAGCAAAAGGCGGCCTGTTCTTCCTGGTCAGGGCACATGCCTGGGCTGCGGTTTCTTCCCCAGTCCCACCCATGGAAGAGAGACAACCGATCAATGTTTGTCTCTCATATTAATGTTCCTCTCCCTCTTTCTCCCTTTCTTCCTATCTAAAACCAAATAAAAATCTTAAAAAAAAAATAACTGTGTCCCCCAAATGGTGTGACACATGCTCATACATATTATATTAAAATGAATACATCTTTGTATTTCTATTTTTGTTTTCAACACTGCCAAGGTGCTATGGGAAATTAAAATAACAAAAATTAGAAAACATCATTTAAAAGCAAAAAAGACCAGCAAATAATATACATAACTTGTTTTTCTTGGGAAAATGTTTTCCCTTCAGATCACAACGACAAGGAAAAAGCACAAAACCTAAATGCTCGAAAGCTGAATTAAATGTAATTCTTTATCTAACCTGTATATACTTGTATTCCACTTTCTTTTCAACTGAAATATTTTAACATCTCATACCTAATCACACAACTATTTTTGCCACCTGTTGCAGGTTCAGTGGAACATGAAATATTTTTGCTTATCTAGTGTAAGTACCCTTTACTAAAGGTTTAAAAAAAGGGACATTCCTCTCCAAGATAATCTGTTGAAAAAAATCCACAATGAGAAAAAAACTATTGTAGTCAGAAACACTTAAATCATTTTTAAAAAGATTTTACTTATTTTTAGAGAGAAGGAAAGGAAGAGAGAAAGAGAGGGAGTTCCCTCTTTCAATGTGTGGCTGCCTCTCGCACACCCCCTACTGGGGACCTGGCCTGCAACCCAGGCATGTGCCCTGATTGGGAATCAAACCAGCGACCCCTTGGTTCACAAGCCAGTGCTCTATCCACTGAGTCACCCCAGCCAGGGCTGTTTTTAATTTATCAGCTACAGTATGTACATACATTTGAAAAAGAGATGCACACAAGACAGTGCTTGTATGGTGACATTTAGTGGACACACGGATTCATTAGTGGAACCAAGGGGCAGGCTGGGAAAGCTCTGTTGCATGCTGCAATTCCTGGCACAAGGAACTTCAAGATTAGTAGGAGAGTCCTGTATTTTATTTTACTTATAACTGATTACTTCTAATTTTTATTTTTTCCATCACCATTTATTCCCCTTATACTCTGTTCCACGCCCACCCACCCCTCCCCTCAAACATCCTGTATTTTAAAGCAAGTTATCAGAACAGATTTCACAGTGAAAAATGCCTGCTAGAATAAGAAAGAGTCATATAAACATGGTATGAGATTCAGAATTTAATAAAGTGCAATATACTTTGACATGAAATTTGGGGTCTAAATAAATTTTGTCTAGAATATCCAAGCCTCTAAGGTTCTAAATGAGTGAATTCTACCACACAAAATAATTTCAAAACATTCCGTTATTAAATAATCATTAGGATTAAGTCAGTAAGCAACCCATAGTAAATATATAATTCTATTTAAAAATCTGAAACAACTCTTATGGAAAATTATTACAACTGGTTTTCCCCCGCTTAAGGAATCAATGAGACTGATCGGCAGTTAACCGAGCTGTGAACCTCAAAAGGAGGGAGGACACAAGGCGGGGAGAAGGCGGCAAATGAGGGCTGCGCACAAGGCACGGCAGGGACGAGACAGCGGCAGAGAAGAAGGGCGGTGGGTGCAGGCCGTCCCCTGCACACAACACCTTGACGTGTGTATCACTGATTTGGGCAGTGCTGGCGTCTGCCGTCGCCACCCCGGTCAACACAGAGCCTGGAAGCTTTTGTTGGAAAAGAGTCGAGGTGTTCTGAATGTTAAATACTGCCAAAAAATTAAGAGCACGAACTGCGGAGCCAAATTACTTGAGCCGAAAACCCAATTTACAACTTACTAGTTGTTTGACCTTTGTAAAGTTATTTACTTTTTGTACTGGAAAATAGGGGATAAAAATAAACTATGCAGCATGGATTAAGGGTTAGAAGAGTATAAAGAGCTGGGAAGAGCGCCCGACACCTGGCACTACTGTACAAACATGTGCAGCGATTGGTATGAATGTGTCCCTGGTGAAGCTTTCGGCAGCACCTTCCCAACTCCTCACCTCCAGGCCTGCACGCGCCTCGGGGTCCCAGTCGCATGGTCTCAGCACTTACACGCAGCTCTCTTCAACCTGGGTGAACGGTCTTTCGGATAAGGGAACGTCATTCAAGGACTTCAGGGAGTATTTTCTTCACGGTACAAATCATGAAACAAAGTAATTCAACAAAAACTAATCTTGAGAAAGCTGATGCCGGTGCAGAAAAATGAAATGAAGGCCAGGAAATGAAGGTCTCGAAACAAGCCCCCCGTCCCTCCAGCGAGGAGACAGGCTGCCCCTCAGGGAGACCCAGAGGCTGGTGCCGGAGCAGTTGGCTTTCAAGTTACCAAAGCGATCCCGACAGCTGAGGATGTCCGGAAGACCGCGTCTTTAGATTGCCAACCACTACACAGACACTTTTTTTGAGTTGTGACAAACATCAATTAAAAAACAAACACCTTGTCCTTTGAAGAATTTATCCAGTTTGACCAATTTCAGTATGGTGTCCCTACTCAAATCAAATTCAGAGTGTAGGCCTATTCTTCTGTGTCCCTCCTTTCAAACCACATGGCTCCATTGGGTAAATTATGCCCAGCACCCTAAGTAAATTCAGGTCTCAAGTTTAAGCTTCTGTAGCATGTTATGATTAATAAGTTACCTCACTCTTAAAAAATTAAACAAGAACATAAAGGAGACCATGGGGACAGAAACAATTATGAATATAGTATGTCATTTTTATTTTGGATATCACTTTTTTCCCCTCTCAGCTCTGCACAATGACTAAAGAAAGCTTTCTCTAAATTCTGGCTAAAGGGAACTTGGCCTCTAACTTTTTCACTGGGATTTCATTTTCCACCAAGTCAATTATTTTTTCAATTATAAAAGCAGAAAAAAAGATTTCCCAGATAATCAAACGTACTCATGGGGTCATTAAGGAAATAACTCCTTAATGATTACAACTACTGAACATTTCTTGGTTTCTAGATAAATAAAATAAAGTAAAATAAAATAAAGTATAAAGTGAGAAATACTTAGAATGTTCTGCCTACCATGGATGCTACTACATGTCGCCACTTGTCAGAAGTATGGGATGGAGCAGAGAAAGGGAAAAATCTTTAAAGCACTCTTCATCAAATGATTTCCTCCAAATCTCCTACAATAATCCCTTCTTTCCACACTAAGGAATCTAGGTACTGCACATTTCTAGCAAGGGAACCAGGAGTAACCTTCAGATACGTAAAAAGTTACTTGAAATCAACCTGTCATTTCTAGTATTGAGGTAGTCAAATGTTAGCTGTGCACTTCAAACGTCACAAAACTGAACACAGTAAGACTGAGTTACTATGAAGGACTTCGGCATTTTCATTCATGTACTTTATGACAGCAGGATCCACCCTTTCCCCTAGCCTTAGGAATGTGACCAAGGAGAAAAACGACTCTTCTAAATGCGTGAAATCTCCAGGAAAACCAAGGTATCTTTTCATTCAAGTTCCCAGGAACTGACCACCCACCTTAAACACATTCAGTGTTCAGTTTGGACCTACGGTGAAATACCTCATTATTCCCATTAATCGGGAGAAAGAAAAGTTATGGAGGAGTGCAGGCTGAAGTACTAGGACACCTGTGTTCCCACCCACCGGCGCTGTAAATCACTATTTACAGCATCTTACGGCAGTGCTTCCCGTGAGAGCAAAGAGGGGAGCAGAGTTCCATACAGCGTGTGGGACTCTTCCTACAGAACCGCGTAGGGAAACAGCACTGACTCACTACGTGGGAAAGCGTGGACCGTAAGGCACGCTCAGCAGCACTGCCCTCGTCCCGTGGATTGAGCCCCCCCCCCCCCCAAGGCCTCAATAAGCACTAGACCAACAAAAAGATCAAAGCAGAAAAGCAAGCTTCACGCTAGTTAGCAGCCAGATGGGAAGAATAACAAAATCCCACATCAACGAGACTGGAAAATAAGGGACTGGTTTTCTTTTTAATTTACTTTAGGTCAGAGAAAACAAATCCTTATGAAAAAACGCCAGGGAAAAAGGTCCTTACCAAAGGTTAACTCAAGTCAGTCACCAATGGCTGAGAGATCTGTAGTCCACGCTACTCCAACTCAGGCAAGAAATAACAATGAAGTAAAATAAAAAAAAAACCCCGAACTCAGAAGAAGGCAAACACCCACCGCGTTAATCAGAAGAAAATGTAATTTGGGTCCGACCACATTGCTGATACGGCTTGATTTCCGAATGCCAGAAGGCTCAGCGGTCAGACAGAGACCCGTACACAAGCAACACGTGACCAGCCCTGTCCTCTCCGTTTTTACAAGGCTAAGTGACAGAGAGACTCGACACTTCACACGAACATACCCTCTTAGACTTAGTTTCACATTTTTTGGATTCTTTTACTATTTTCACTTGAAAGGGCCATCACGGTAGCGGGTAAATTCTACAGATCTGTAGCCCACGGAGTGTGTGTTCCGCTCCCCTCGAGGTAGATATAAAGAGATCTTGAATTACTACTCCCCCCCAAAAAAGACATGAACTCGAAATTAACTACTCCACATCAAACTAAGGGATATTCTTCTACGCCGTGGTTTCTCAATTCAGAGGGCGAGGGCGGTGGTCGAGTTCAAATAAGTTACCGATTTCAGGCTAAAGTAAACATGTACACAATTTTCCGTTTCAAAGGGCAGCCTCTGCTTTCTTGTTAAAAGTCATCAGATCACAACTAGACCCCGTTAACCTAGACGTCTTTTGGTAACTACTTCAGATGCACAGAGAAACAAAACAAGCCAGGAAGGACTGGCCCTCCTCCGGCCCACCATCTCGCGCACACGTCGCGAGTCGTTAAGGGAAACGGCTTTATTTTGGCAAAGGCGGGCGCTCGCCGAAGCCGGGACGCCGCCCGGGCGACCCGCGGCCGAGGAGGCGCCCCGGGGCTGGGGCCGGAAACGCCCCCGCGAGCTGCGCGCCCAGCGCCCCGGCCCCGCGAAGCCGCAGCGCGCGGGGCAGCGAAGGGGCCGCCGCGGGGTGCGCCAGGCAGCGCCGGCCCCCTGCCCCTTCCCCCGCCCGCGGCGGAAATGTCTCGGGTTTGAAAGATGCCGCCGCCCCCCGCCCGCCAAGCCACAAAGGGCCGAGCCTCCTCCCCTAGTTCCGCCACAGGTCGTCGCGGGCTCCCCCCGCCTGTCCCCTCTCTCCCGGCGCCGGTGACGCTCGCTTACCCGGGTCCTGCGGTCCCAACGGCCGGGATCCGGTGTGGCCCACGGCCCGAAGACGCTGGGCCCTTAGGGCGCGGCGGCGGGGGCGTGGCCCTCCCGCCGCGGCCGAGGCCGGGGTCTCGCCGGGGAAAGCTGGGGCCGCCGCCGCCTCTCCCTTCCGGCTTCCCCTCGCGCCCTCCCTCGGCGGTCCGCGCGGCGCGGAAATCGGCGTCCTCTGCGGGCGCCGCCGCACGCTCCTCGGGGCCCGACCACCGCCAGACTCCTCCCCCGGGAGCCGCGCCGTCCGCCCGCGCCGCCTCGTCAGCCCGGGCCCCGAGACGCCCGGCCCGCCGCCCCCGCCCCGCCCCTGCGGCGCGCTCTCGCCCCCTCGGCGGGCCCCTCTCTCCGCCCCGGAACGTGCGGACCGCGGGCTGCCAGCCAGCCCTTGCCAGGTTTCCCTTTCCCCGCTCGCGCGCGCCTAGCGGCACAGGCGGCAATTTTGCAGTTTCCCGGGTTCTCGAGCCCCCCCTCCCCCGCCCTCTCCCAGGCTCCCCCCCCCTTTTCCTTGGCTAGTGCCTACCGGAAAGCCAAAACAATCGGGGCCGCGCAGGCGCAAACAAGGAAGCGGAAATGGCAGGAAGGGCGGGGGCGACGCGAGGTGACGGGGAAGCGCTATTGAAGGGGTTTCCCGGGAAGGTCAGCGGAGGGCGCGTGCGCGGCGGCGGGTGGGCTGCCCTGCACCCCCTCCCCCGAGACGCGCGGGCCTGGGTTCGCCCGCGGCTTCCGGCGGGCGCTTCTGGCTCGCCCTGCGGGAAGGAGAGGCCGGAGAATTTTACCGCTAGGAAATCCGGGAAGCCAAGTACCAGCTGTTATGCCCTAGGCTGTTTTCTCCCCCTTGAAATATGAAATTTTCAGGGTGGGTCGGGGAAGAGGAATGAGGACTAGACAACACTAGACCGAGGGAATCAGGGAGACCCTGGGCGCTGGTTCAGTGGGCTTTGTCTTTCAGCCCCTTCCCTCCAAAACGCCCTCCACTTTGCCGAGCGAGTTCGGTTTTCCCGATCTCATCCAGAAAGGCTTCAAGTCCGGGTTTCCCAAGGCCAAGGCACAACTCTAAGCAGCACCGGAGCGGCCCGCAGTTCCGGGTGTGGAGGGAGCCTGTCTGCAAGTGAAGCTTTCCAGACAGTTTTGTGCCGCAATGCGGGTTGGTACCTGTCCCGCCGCCGCCGCCCCCGCGGCCCCCAGCAAATTCCAAAGGAGCACCTTCAACTTTAAAAGCCAAGCCTTAGCGGCAGCTGAAGGTGTGGCCCACACTGGATTGGTTAACTTGGCACACAGTTTGGTCTTGCATTCGATGAAATTTATGGATCAGAGATTGTCAGAAAAACCCACACAGGCGTCACCTACCTTCATAACTTCACTCCTGGCACAGACCCTACCTGCAGAACATACACGACTAATTATAAACTAAAAGCACAATGCATAAAGTGTTAACTGTAGAGCCTCTTCCTACAAACTAGGCTGGGCTAGATCAACTGAATGCACACCAAGATGTGTGTATTTGGGACTACAACTGATTAAGGATTTTCCAGTAGGATTTAGAAACTAGATTCATTAAACAAATCTTTATGGAGTGCCCAGTATGTTTAATCAGACTTTGCTCAGTTTGATTAAATGTTTAAGTGTTTTGATATTAACAAAAAAGCCATGCAAAATATTCAGTCATTTAACAAACGTTTGAGAACCTGGTCTGTGCCAGACTGGACCCTGGAGATGCAAGGTCTAAACAGGAAGGCGGAAACAAGCGATACCTGTGGTAAGAGTGTGTTTCATCCTGTAGAAGAGCCATTTAAGATTTTTAAGGAGGAGAATATCTTGAAAAGGTTTTTAGAGGCCTGGCTGGGTAGCTCAGTTGGTTAGAGAGTTGTCTTGATGTGGCGAAGTCACGGGTTCTATCCCTGGTCAGGGCACAAACAAGAGTCAAGCAATGGGCCCTGGCTGGTGTAGTTCAGTGGATTGAGGGGGCACTGCGAACCAAAAGGTTGCTGGTTCAATACCCAGTCAGGGCACATGCCTGGGTTGCAGGCCTGGTTCCCCCCACCCTGTGAGGGCCACATGAGAGGCAACCACACATTGATGTTTCTCTCCCTCTCTCCGCTCTTCTCTAAAAATAAAAAAAATGTGTAAAAAAAATCAAGCAGTGAACATGTAAATAAGTGGAACAACAAATGGATGTCTCTCTCTCCCCCCTCCTCCCTCTCCCTTATTCCTTTCTCTGTAAAAAATAAATAATTTTTTAAGTTAAAAAGTTTTAGAAAAATAATTCTGAAGCATGGTGGATTTCCAACTGGAAGCTGAAATGCTAATTAGGAGGCTGTTAAAATAGTCCAGACCAGAGGTAGAGAGTCTAAACTCATTTAGTGGCAGTGAAGAATGTGAAGGGCAGATTTGAAACTAGCTAAATATAATAAGGGGATGAGGGAACATGGAGTGATTAGATAGTAATATCAGTAACTATGTAACGGCAGGCTAATTGTGAGGATGAAAGAGAACAGTAAAAACGTGTAGTTTTAATAGCTGTAGAGTTAGGAATACATTTGGCTGCAAGTAAAAAAAAAAGATTCCGTTGCAAGGACTTAAATAAGGGTCTATTGGTCACAAAACCAACCTGCAGGTAGGCAGGTACCCTTGTCCATTCAACAGCTTAAGAACAACAAAGCCACAATCTTGATTCTCTTGACATTTCCCTTATGGTTGCAAGATGGTTGCAGCACTTCTAGCCTTCACTCCAGAAGATGGAGAAAGGAATGGTTTCAGACACCTGAGCTTATTTTTTTCAGGAAAGTAAAAATATTTTTAATGTTAATTTTAACTAGTTCTAGATAATCTTATGCAAACTACTCTAAGAGAACAGAAAAAGATGGCAAGTTATCTAACTGATTGTATGAGAGTAACTGATGACGTGAAACCAAGGAAAGGTAACACTAGTATTGAAAATTATAAAACAGTTCTATTTGTAACCTTAGATCCCAAAGTCCTAAATGAAATACCAGCAAATGGAATCCTGCAGTGCATGCTAAAGTATATCAAAACCAAGTTTGGTGTATCCCTGGAATATAAGGATTGTTCAATTAGAGGAAAATCTATTAAGGAATCTGCTTTATTATAAAGTGAAGATTTTAAAAATTATAACTACTTCAATAGATTCAGGCAAACCATTTGCTAAAACTCAACATTCATTCAAAATTTTAAAACTGCTAATCTGGAATAAAAGAGATCTTACTAACTTGATAAAGAATATCTGGAAAATAGCCTACAATAATCCTTTGTGATGAATCATTAGGAATTAAGATAAAACAATGGTATCTGCTACCAGTTTTTTAATTGAATATTGTATTGAAGATCTTAGAAGCTTAAGACCGATAAGAGAAATGAGAACACAGTCATTGAAAAGAAGAAACAAAACTGTCATTATTTGCTGATGGCTTGAGTGTCCACATAAAAAAAATCTAGTCAAGTCTACCAAAAATTGAAACTTAGGAGGGTTCAGCAAGGTTCCTAGAATATAAAATCAACATATAAATATCAATAGTACCCCTGTACACCACCAACAGAAAATGTAATTTGAATCAATCATTTTCAAGGGTAAGAAAAACTATAGAAGATATTTATAAAAGAAATTACAAATTAGAACCTTGTATTTTAAGATCTATCCATGAAGACAGAATCATTTATTCCTATGTAACATCCCACAATCTGTCTCTACTACATTTACCCATTCTCTTTTTCCTGAACATTTAGGTAGTTTTCAACTTTTACATATTATGTGCTATGCCACTGCAACGAACATTTTAAATAAATGTCTCCTTGTGTATATGTGCAAGATTTTATTCTAGGGTATTTCTATAAAAAGAATTGCTAGTTCATGGAGTGTGACGCATTTCCCACTTTTTTTAGATGCTGTCAACTTGCTCTCCAAAGTGGTTTTACCGATTCACGCTCGCACCAGCAGCGCCTGTGCGTTCTCGTCACTCCACTTCCGCCTTCCGCCTTGCTGTTGTCAGACTTGTGTTTCCCCCCACCCCCAAGTCTGCTGGTTATGGATGGCATCTCCCTGCAGATCCCGCAGAACACGAGCTCCCTAGGAATTATGGTTCCGGTTTTCTTAGGGCCAGCGTTGTGCTGAGCCCGTTGCAGGGACTCAGTATTTGTGAAGGGAAGGAGCGCACGGAGGAAGGATCACTGGTGAGGCTGAGCGTCCTGGGTGTGTTTTTTACTGACCAAGGAGGCTCAAGGTGTGGAAACACAGACTGTTATTACAGGTGTGTTTAAACTGCCAAGTTGCCACAAGGGGTGTGACGGACCACCCAAGCACTAGAAAAGGCCCCAGGCCCTGAGAACCCAAAGATCTTAGCCCACTCCTCTTCCAACTAGTAGGACAGCGACTTCAAGCATATGGGCAGATTAATCTCCCTGAATCTCAGGTGTCCTTATCTTAAAATAGAGATGATGATGATGATACCCATTTGGAATCCTGGGCAGAGAACACCCAGTTCACCAGCTGGACCTTAACACCAAAATAACCACCACCGTCTAACCTCAGATACCCCACCGCGCTCCAAACGCCCCAGTTAGCACAAACCTCCTCACAGGGGAGGTCTTGCTGCGGTCTCCCGACCAGGCGGAGCCACTCTGTTCCGTCCTTGACGCGAGCTGGTACTGCCTCCAGCCCCAAACCCAGTTAGCTGGCACCTCCGGGACGTTCTCAGTCCGCTCCTGCCCCTGGTGACCTCCCCGCCAGCCCTCTCAACTGTGCCACCTGGAAGGCCTGTTTGGCCACGCGTGAGCCACCAGAGCCCTCAACCTATTTGCTGAGTAGCCCCTAACTGTGTCGCCGCCCAAGGAGGTTCTTCATTGTCCCCTTCTCCATGCACATCAGGGTCCAGATAGGGCCACTAGCTCCTGGCAGATCCGAGTTTGAGGAGGACTGAATATGGAGAGATTTAGGGGGGCTCTGTTCAAGAAAAGCAGTACAGAAGTATGAATGCAAACACCTTGTGATGTTTCTCTCTCTCACCTTGCTGCACAGTCCGCCACACTCACTGAAGACCTGGGATCCTGCAAATGACTACAATGTGACGGAGGGGGTGACTCATCCTGCCCCCCCCCCCCTTTCCAGATGGTTTCCTGCCTCAGCACCAGCGACCTTCGCCCCCATAGCACTTCAGCAAGCCACTGCCGCGGACCCTGTTCTAATGGGCAGCTGCCCCCACTCTGAAATCGTGCGCTTCCCCTTTTTATTCTCTGACCGCAGTCCCTCTCCTCTGGCTCTTTGGCTGCCATGCGGAAGACCTCCCTCCTTCACTTATTCCCCACTGTTTCACTCCTGTCTGACATTATTTGCTTTCTCTTCCTGACTACATAGGAGGCCACTAACTAGGGTGGAGTAAGGCACCCAGGGTGCAAAATTTAAGGAGGCACTCAGGCGGGGTCACGCCAGTGCAGGATATACACTATGCGCCGTGAGGCAGTCCTTTCATTTCTCACCACCGCACTGAACTTTCTCGAACCCTTGACTTTTCTTCCCACAAAGCCCGCAAAACCGCAGTCCTTGATCCTTCCACCCAATCAGCGTCTCTCCCAGCTGCCTGCGTGTGGCTGAGCGAGGGAGAGAGCACTGCAGGTGGGGGCCGGCACCAGTAGTTACTGACCCCCGACCCCGTGCAGCCCTCCGTGCCACCAGCAACCCTTCTGCGCATCCGTGAATTCCTGCTTCTTCCCATCCCCGCAGCAACCGGGCAGACGCTCTTCTCGGCTCAGTCCACACCCGTTCTCTTCCTCGGCCTCAGGATCCCCGGTTATTCCACTTGCCCAGCTCTAAGAGGGCGTTTCCCTCAGCAAAATGCCCTCCAGCTCCATGTATTGTCACAAATGGCAGATTTCTTTTCCTTTATTTTTCTTTTTAAGGAGTTAGGTTTCAGCAGCAGCTGGAAGAGAGTTGTTGGGAAGGATGTCGAGAACAGGGAAGAGGGGTCCGTGTGGTGGAGGAACCCACACCCGGCTAGAGCCTGGGGTGTTAGAGGGGAGGAATGAGATGATGGGGTGTGACACCGGATAGTGAGGGGCTTCACCCTAAGGAATCTGGTCCTAGTTCCCCACTTCCCTGGCGGGCTGTGATACGCCATTCAAGCACTGCAACTGGAGCGAGTGAATCCAAGGGGGTCAGAAAGAGTGTTCGGGCAGTGGTGTGGGTTACAGATTCGGGAGAGGGGTCAGGAAGGCTACTAGTTACTCAGGTGAAAACTCGGAGAGGACTTGAAGCCCCTTGTATTGATGAACAGAATAGGGAAAGCTTTAAGAGAACAGACTGATAGCTTTGGGCGATTAGTGAGGGTGAAAACATAATCGACACCTGCGTTTCTGCTGTGGGTGATTGGATAGTGGTCCCCTGGTGGTGGTTTCTGGTGACAGCGACCTGCTATCACAGCATTTTGTAGTTTCTCACGCTGTACGATGTGCAAGGTCAGACTGTTACTGGGGAAGTTATCTGTCTCTGCAGTTTCATGAACACCATTCTGTTGGCATTTTACTCCTCAAAGGCAGAGTTAAACCGTGAGCTGAGACTTTGCTCGTTTCTTTCAATAAAGAAAAAAGAAATCCAACGGCCTGTATAAATATACGTGCTAGATACGAGAGGCACTTTGTAGCATTCCTCAACAGTGAGACTGAGTTTTTAAGATCAGCCCCGCAATGCTGACTAAATGGTCTCAAGAACACTGATTTGAATGTAACGTGTTTCCTTTATTTACTGAGAACTTTTATCTTGTCTTCGTTTGTCAGTTATATAAATCTGCATTGCAAAATCAAATGCCGTTGCCAAGAATGTATTTGTATGAGAAAAATGTCTTGTGTTAACCGACACCATTGCACTGATCACCCATGGAGAGTGGAGATGGGGGAGGGGTGTGTGTGTGTGTGTGTATGAATACTGCCAAATAAGGAAGCTTAGAAAGGCAACCAGTTCCCAAGAATGTTTGTTCCCCTTCATTTTGTGGGGATTTTTTTTATTGATCTGAAAGAGAGGGAGGGGGGAGAGGCAGGGGCAGGGAGAGAGATTGAGATTGTTTTGTTGTGCCCTGATTGGGGATCGAACCTGCAACCCTGGTGTATCGGGATAACGCTCTAACCAGCTGAGATGCCCAGCCAGGGTCCTGACATGAATTCTCTCTGAAGCCATGACAGTCCTGAATTATGCTGAATGTGTGTTTGGACGGACTCTTTTTTAAAAAGAGCTGTTAAGTACAAGTGACATTCATAATATGCTGACTCACTAACGTGGCCCAGGAACGTGCCAGTCAGAACAGAGAGCTCCCCTGGCGCTGAAGAAGGGTTTGGGGCGGGTCCCACTGTTCCACCCACGGCCCATCATTTGCCGAGTCCTGGGAGACCCAGGGAGGAACTGGGGGCCGTGAGCTGCCGCACAAGCACATGCTGTCTGAGTGTGGCGAGGGCCTGCGGGAGACGAAGTGACTGACGACCCTGTTTACTTTCTAGGGTTCAGAAATGAATGTTTCCCACGTTCAGCAGTGCCCAGTGAGGGTCCTGGCTTCCTCGCGCCTCGGTCCCCGTTTCCCCACTACACTTAACCACCGACCCGTATTCCCTGGGTGCTGTGACCGGGCCTGATTCCCGCACGACAGTGGCTGTGGGAGAACGTGAAAATGAACTTCAGCAGGCTGAGAGCACACGGCAGAAACAAGACTGGCACTCAGACGGCAACGGCCTACCTGGCCTACCTGGCCATGACCTAGGTAGGGTGGCCGGGATCTCTACTGCCACCGTCGGCAGAGAAATTGACCGCATCCCCGGGAGCAGATGGGACAGATGGGGCCTTGTCTCCTGTTGCCCAGGAGAGGGAGCTGCGTGGTAAGAGCTGCAGTCGGGACATTCTGTGTGGAAACACACCTCAAGGAACCTCGAGAACAAGATGATGGGGATGCCAGAGGGTGAAGGGTCCCGTGCAGTGCAGTGCTGGAAGACTGAAAGGAGCTGGGCTGCATTTGTGCCACCTGGTTCGGGGCAAAGCCACGCCAGACAACGTGGTGCAGCCCAATGGAACTGGACAGAGTTCGTGTAGAAGCTGGGGTGCTCTCGATAACTCCTGTGAGGGTGAAGACCACTCCCTCGAGGGAGTGTAGGAGGAGGAAGTGGGAGAGGGGGCGGCCCCCCGGAGGCCTGTTCCCCCTGCGGCCTGGCCTGCCCAGTCTGACAGAGCTGATGTAGCCGTTCAGTGTGACCCGGGCTGGGGACAGGATGCTGAGCTGGAAAGTCCCCCCGGGTCACTACCAGGAGGGAGTAGAAAGGGAACAGGGGAGAAGTCCAGACCTTTAGCTTTGTCTTAAAGGCGAAAACAAAAGATATTTGTAATGATTCTCTGTATAAGATGTCTTGAGACTCTCATACAACCAACTGAAGGAATAGTAGCATTCCACTGTTATTTCATAGGAAACTAATTTCTGAGTTCCGGCTACAAAGAATAGCTAAAGAGTGCACAGGCATGATGTTTGGTTCGGAACATTGATATTTGTCTTGATTGGAACTAATAAAGTGATTATACCAGCAACCAAGTTAAGAAATTGTGACATTGTAAAGCCTTTGGAATGATAAATTGTAAAACAGTAAATAAGTTGAATTTGCAGATGGGTGTGATTCTTACACATTTTCTCCCCTTCCCCTAATGCCCACATCCCTGGAAACACCACCAATAGGGTTGGGTCATTTGCATATATTGCTGCCTTCATTCCTGTCTTGTGATATTCAGGGACCGTTAGATAAAGTGGAAAGGATGGTGCAGTTGAGGACGGAAGAAACAGAGGTGGATTCTCCATTACAGGACCTTCCCAGAGGACAGGGACCATCCATCCCTGGCTCATTTTCACAGACAAGACACCAGGCACATCGCGGGTCCCTGGTAATGACACTGACAGACATGCCCGAGGGTGGGTTCCAGTGCCCGCTCGTCTTCCGACCCGAGTGCCCGCCTACAAACAAAGGAAGCTGTAGGCGAACACATGTTCTTTCTACCCAGAGCCTGGGACCTAGCCGGTCAGTTGTGGAGCCAGTCTTCTCCCAACACATCGTGCAGGGTAAGTCTGACAAGGCACCAAATGTTTGTACGTGGTTTGTATTGAAGTCTCTCCCAGGGGTGTTCGAAAAAACAGGGCAGGTGTGGGAGAATGGAGGCGGGGAGAGGGCTCTCCAGGAAGGCTCCCTGGGTGACAGTGTGACGGCACACATAGACTGGCTTACCAGAGTTGCCTCTAAGTCATCCTGTTGGGAAATGGCCTTTATTTTTAACTCTCCGTGGGACCGAGGACTTCTCGAGATGGTGTGAGCCCGAGGTACAGCTTGGTAGCCGTACAATTATTCCAGGTGAGATGCAAAAAGGCAAACGAAAACGAAAGGAACTGCTTTCGAGGTTTGCAGGTTCGGTCCCAGTCGGAGCATGGACGAGAGGCAACCAATCCCTGTCTCTCCCACATCAGCTTTTCTCTCTCTCTTTCTCCCCCCCCCCCAAAATAAATAAGATCTTAAGAAAACAAAAAGAGAGACAGGGAATCCAACGCCCAGGGGAAGGGACCAGAAGAGGGAATGCTGAGTTCCGGGGACCCCGAGGGTGAAAGCAGCAACAGACCCTGGCAGAGAGGGGGAGACATTCGCTCTGGAACAACATCCGGCCCCCCTGTGGCCGTCAGAGAACAGACACTGCCCCCACCCCCAAACCTCCTGAGCTGCCTGGGCTGTGCAGTCAAAGCTGGGCATTTCCAGGTAGGCTGTGCCTAACCAACAGGGCAATGTGAGCAGTTCACGCAGTACAGTCATCCCTAATCCCTTAAAATGTGTCTAACTCAATTATTCTGGGGAAAATAATCATCATGGGAAAATGGCCGTAAGATCCAAGTAAGTTAAATGCATGCTTTTTCATTGTTATTACAGGATATTCAACTCCCCCCCCTCAAAAAAACAAACTCGACCCGTGGTGCCAGGGTTTACGAACACGGGTCTTTTCTGTGCAGCAAGGCCCGTCGCCCTGCACACGCTGGGTTAAAAGTGAAAACTAAAAACAGTGCCGACAAGTGTGGACAGCATGCTCGCACTTATGTCAAAAGAGAAACCCCCCCATTTGCTTAAGGTACTTTAAGTATTTCTAGACAGCTCCCCCCAACCTGGTGCTGTTCCCATTGGGGAAGCGAACTGAGTAGCTGGGGAAGAAGGATTTTCATAATTGAACCTTATGTACCTTTTACATTTCAAACACACAGGTATTATTCAGAAATAAAGAAATAAACACATTTGAAAAAATAAATAACGACCTTTTATTACTATCTTGAAGAACAGAGGAAGGTCCAGCCTGCAGGCTGGGAACTCAGCAGCCTCACGGTGGAGGGTGACAGCACCCGGGGTGTGTCCTCAGAGCCCCCTCGGTCCTGCCATCCCGCAGGAATCACACACCCCAGTGACCAGCAGGACGACACCGGAAAGAGCTTTCCTGCCAGAAGTCAGCTGCCGCCTGGAGCAGGCACCTGGGAAGGTGTGAGTCCCTCTCCGCTGGTCACACCTCCACTGGAAGGTAGGTGAGAACGCACGTGTGTGACCCCAGGCAGCCTCACTGGTGTCCTCTCTCCCGGCCTCGCCGACCCCGCGGTCCCCTGCTCTCTGGCCCCAGTGTCCGATCCCCGAGACGAGAGTCTGAACAAGCCCAGTGCCTGTCAGTCCGAGTCCGAGCTCTCGTGTGACTTGGAAGACTTGTGCTTTCGTTTCTTCTTCTTCTTCTTCTCTTTCTTCTTTTTCTTATGCTTTTCTTTCTTCCTCCTTTTCTTGGGTCTCTCCTTGTCCTCTGAGGAGCTAGAGCTGCTCCCATCATCATCTGAGGTGGAATCTTCCAGTAACTGCTTTAGCTGTTGTATCCTGAACAGGTAAGATTGGTCAGAGGACCATAAACCGTAACTTAAAATTTTTTTAGGTGTAAGATTAGCAGTGAGGGTAACAAAAGCCACAAACTTATCACCCCAGTAAGCACATTAAGTACTTAGTTTTGGGTGTTTTCCGCAGCCTCAACCCCATCCACGGCTACTCCCCAGGGCTGGAACCAGGGTGCAAGCATTCTGTGCTCTTTTCAGTGCCCTGAATATTTCTGCATGCTTCTTCTTTGACTTTGGGAAAATGCTGGTTAGAGCTGGGGACAGTGACACAAGGAAGGGCCCGACACAGAAGAAGCAACGGGAGAGCGCCCCAGCAGGGCTGCTGGCAGTTCACTGGAAGGTGCCAGAAAGGGGGGCCTTGGGGACAGGTGCAGGGGGTCGTCCCAGGATGAGCTGTCGCTGCCCACTGCTCCCCTGGTTGCAAGTCTTATGGGGACCCTTATGGTTTAGGAGACAGAGAATTCACTTGAAAAGGAGATTCGAAAGCCCTGGCTGGCGTAGCTCAGTGGATTGAGCGTGGGCTGCGAACCAAAGTGTCGCAAGTTTGATTCCCAGTCAGGGTACACGCCTGGGTTGCAGGCCATGACCCCCAGCAACCGCACATTGATGTTTCTCTCTCTCTCTCTTAGTCCCTCCCTTCCCTCTCTAAAAATAATAAATAAAATCTTTAAAAAAAAAAAAGAAAAAGAAAAGGAGATTCGAGTGGGCGTGCCCAAGGAGAGCGTGTCTACGTGTTTCCATAGTCCCTGCTGTTACGACTTCTAACAGATGCATACATTCCTAAATCACCCCCCACTGCTCCAGTGCGTACCAGCTGATCTACCTCTTCCAGATTTATAACTCGGGACCACCAACTTTTGGGGGGAAAATCACCCTCCTGTGTTTTCACTATCTTTTTTTTATGTTTAAGAATAATATTAACAATGGCTCAAATCCCTAAAGACGTGGGAGAAGATACACTAAATGAGATGTAAGAGAACCAATCACGCGGCTGATCCAGACGCCACAGCGCAGGCTGCCAGCACCAACCCTCCGCGGTGGGAGCGGGCCGGGCCACGCCCACTGCCTTCAGCTAACCCGAGAGGAAGGGGCTGCCCCACTCCTTCCCCGCGCACCCGCCCGTGCAGGGATCACTCCTGCTCCAAGTTTGTCACTGTTTGAAGCGCCATATTTATTAGTCTAACACTGGAATGGTTGTTTCCCATTTACGGTAATACAATTTAAAACTTTAAGAGGATGTTGTTATCATCGTCAGGGAACCTCACCTTATATCCTTCTCGTGTCTTTTATTCTCCCGTATGATGTCATACATGGGATCCTCATGTGCCTTGAGGGTTAGACAAGGTTAAGGTTGGGTTAGGCTGCATGGACCATAGGTAAATAAACATTACGTCCTTATGTTACTAAAACCAGTTATTTTTTTCCAATTTGCTATAGTTTTTTTTTTTTAACATGTTCTAAGACTTCCTAAGGCTAACCATCACTGCAAACTCATTGAGGCTATGAAAAGAGTTTTCCAATTGGAAAAATATAGCATGCAATTTAAATATCCTTTATAAGGAAATAAACCCTGGCAGAATCATGAATCACTATTCAAGGGAGAAATATTGAGGTTATTCTCTTTGCTCTATGTGGATACATGACTAAGAGATGGCGTTTAAAAAAACAAATGGATTATAAGAATGAAACATTTACAGGTACACAAAAATAGATCTTAAATACACTAAACAAAGCCTTGAACTATATAGCAAGTACAGATAATTTAAAATGACTTGAATTCCTAAAAAATAAGTATACATTTATGGGAAATGTTATGGTATGTGAATTTCCTCAATTTTTAAAAAGAAGAAATATTTATTATAGAAACTTTAGATATTACCAAAAAATCAATTAAAAATCTATTACCTTACTACCCAAGGGATAATTACTATTAACATTTGGTCTCTTTCCTTCGATCATTATTCATAATTTATGAAAAATCATACTCATTTTACATATACAACTCTATTGCTTTTCAGTTGTTGTCATGAACATTTTCCTATTAACATTACACATTCTTCTAAAACATCATCCCTAATGGCTAAATAATTTTTGCTACAGTATTTTATGTTGCTATGTTGGACTATTATTTCCTATTTTCCTTTAGTTTCCAATTTTTCAATCATATAATTAATTATGAAAGTTATCCTGATACATACATACTCAGTTGTGTATATAGTGATGTTCTCTTATGTCCTTAAGGTAAATTCTTAGAAGTGGGATTTCTGAGTCAAAAAATAAAACAAGAATGTGTTTAAAGTTTTTGAGGTTTATTACCACTCTGTGTTCTATAGTAGCTATAAGAATTGACACTCCATGTAGAAGTGGAATGGTTGATCAAAATTATTTGAGATTATTAGAAAGGAAAACGGTATTTTCAATGGCTACAACACTTTGGGGAATGCCTGTGGATCCTGGTTGGACACATGCTGACGGCCTTGGCCGTCCAGACGGCAGCGTGCCTCACGTGGGAGATGCAACTACTGGATGGTCAGTTAATACCTCGGGGAAGTGACCATTAAAAAAAAGTGAGGAAAGGAAAGCTTTCTTTTACTGTCATCTAAAGTGAATCTATAGCCCTGGCTGGTATGGCTCAGAAGATTGGACAACCGAAAGGTCACCAGTTCGATTCCCAGTCATGGCACATGCCTGGGCTGTGGGCCAGGTGCCCAGATGGGGGTGTGCGAGAAGCTCTTGCACATTGGGGTTTCTCTCCCTCTCCTTCTCCCTCCCTTTCCCTCTCTTTAAAAATAAGTAAATAAAATCTTTAAAAAATAAAGAGCATATATAACTTATATATACACTTCTAGCTTATAATTTAAAGACATCTACTTTTAGATAAAGACTGGGAAACTAAAACCCTAATTTTAATTTCACAAATCATGTTTCATAACATAATATTTTATGTAAGTTAAAAAATGATTGAATAAATAACAGTGTCTGCTTCAGAAAAAGAAGCACCATTTCCAAGGCATAAGTGAATAACACTTCAGTAAGAAGTTAGTTTTTTCACCCTGGCTGGTGTGGCTCAGTGGACTGAGCACTGGTCTGCAAACCAAAGGGTCGCTGGTTTGATTCCCAGTCAGGGCACATGACTGGGTTGTGAGCCAGGTTCCCAGTTGAGGGGTGCATGAGGGGCAACTACACAGTGATGTTTCTCTCCCTCCCTTCCCCTCTCTCTGGAAATAAATAAATAAAAATCTTTAAAAAAAAACAAGTTAGTTTTTTCATTAATGTAGCTAATCTGTTACAAATTTTCAACTTAACAGAGATGCAGGTATTTGGCCAAAAAGTTTCTGTGAATATATTTTCCATGAACCTCCAGCTCACTCGTGACTGCCCGATTCATGGGTATTCACCGTGTTTTGTAAACATACATTGACACTCTGGGGTCCTACTTACCACTCGGAACTGTTCTAGCTTTTGGTTGCCTTTGATAAAGAAGGGGCACTCTTTGTCGCCCGTTCGGTGACCATAGCGCTTACAGCGCCAACCTAAAGACACAGAAGAAAAGGAAATACTGCTGTAGGATGACGTGGTCTCAGTTAGTGAAGGTAAAGAATCAGTAGATCACATTAAAGTTTTTGTCATTAAACTCCCATTCTAAGAACAAATGCCATCAGCAAATGAACCATGTAAGATCCTAGAAAATCGAGATTGTCAGAAACATAGAATAGTAGGCCCACCCAGAAATAATGATGCAAACTTGAATTTCGAAAGATTTACTGGTGATTTGTAGACATATTAAAGTTTAAGAACCCCTGTTCTAGATAACACTACAACCAATAAAATGAATGAAAGTATGTATAGGATATATATATAGATAGATATGTCTTTTATCATGTCAGGGATGAATCTAAGCTTTGTGGGGACTGGGAAGCAGGGGATCTTTAGGAGGAAAGAATATCTTGCCTTGACAAATTTTACAAAGTCGTATGATTATGTCAGTATCTCGATGGGTCCCTGCAGGCCTCTGACAGGCACAACCGAGGTGCCCAGAAGCTTAAATGCCATTTATTTCTCGGTGAAACTGGCTCTGCTCCCAGCCCAAAGACTCTTATTTTCCAAGTCAGTGCAAATAACTACTGTACAAAATGGTAAGTGAAATGCAACGACCTCATCAGAGTAGTGATTTTCACACTTAAAAAAAAAAAAAAGCTGTAGACTTCTGGGTAAAGATGGCATCTAAACATATTTATCTGCTTCCATTCCCTTCCTGAGAAATCATAAAAATGATAATGAAGAGAATTCTTTTCCAAAGGAATAACCCAGGAAGTATGTCAACAATGGCCAAGGGGCGGTCTCCATAAATCCGTTCCTGCACACGAGCATTGACGGTAGCTGCAAATTTGCCCAAATCGACTTCGGCGAAACCCTGGGAATTTTTAACCGAAGGCTGGCCACCACCTGCGGAGCATTCATGCAAGGAAAACTAGTAAACCTTGATAAGAACAGCAAATTCCAGGCATTTCAACTGGACCCACTCCCAAGCCCCTCCCACCCCTCGTACAAGTTTTGACAAGCAGCAGCCTTACAACCGCGGAGCTGTGCCAGCAGCAGGTTGTACCCTCGGAGGGGGAAGACGCGGTTTGTGCAACCCTTGAAAAGCCCCAATGTCAGCTGAAAATCCACAAATATCTTTTGAGTCCGCCAAAACTTAACTTCCTATTGCTGACTGAGAAAGGCTTGCTGATAACTTACATAGCTGGTGAACACATATTTTGTATGTGGTATGTGTTGTGTACATATAAATAGAAGCCCTGGCCGGCATAGCTCAGTGGATTGAGCGCGGGCTGGGAACCAAAGTGTCCCAGGTTCGAGTCCCAGCCAGGGTACATTCCTGGGTTGCAGGCCATAACCCCCAGCAACCGCACATTGATGTTTCTCTCTCTCTCTCTCTCTTTCTCCCTCCCTTCCCTCCCTAAAAATTAATAAATAAAATCTTTAAAAAAATAGAGTAAGCTAGAGAAAGGAAAATGTTATTAAGAAAATCATACAGAAGAGGAAATACATTTATAATACTCATTGAAAAAGATCTGTGTACAAGTGGACCCATGCAGTTCAAACCCACACTGGGGTTCCATCTACTACTCTGTAACTGTTCAGATTTTTTAAAAAAAATTGTGGTAAACTGCAGGCAGACCTTGGAGATGCTGTGGGTCTGGTTCCAGACCATCACAATAAAGTGAGCATTGCAATACAGCAAGTCGTAATCTTTTCGTTGGCGAAAGGACTTGCCTTCCATTTGTAAATAACACAATAAAACGACGTTTGCCTGTACACATAACATACAATTTACCACCATCGCCATCCATCTCCACGACTCTATTCTTCTGTAAAACCGAAACTCTATTCCTGTTAAGCAGTGACTCCCCATTCCCCACCCCACCCCTGCCCCAGGGATTCGGCAGCAATCACTGTTCTTGTTCCTGTCTCTAGGACTGTGAGTACCCTACGTTCGTCACGTAAGCGAAATCAGACAGTGTCTGTCTTTTTGTGACTAGCTTATGTCACTCAGGGTACTGCTCTCAGGGTTCACCCTTGTTGTGGCATGTGACAGATTCCCTCCCCTTTTTAAGACTTGATATTATTTCATTGTCCATATTCTCTGTATTTCATCTTCCCATGCATCTGGCGATGGGCACAGGCTGCTTCTGCCTTTTGGCTGTTGGGAATCATGCTGCTGTAAACACGGGTGTCCAAACATCTCAAGACCCGGCTTTCAGTTCTTCTCGGTGTACGCCCAGAAGCGGAATCGCTGAGTCACGCGGTCATTTTATTTTTAGTTTTTTGAAGGAAGCACAATACTTTTTCCCATAGTGGCTGTTGTACCACTCACAGTCCCAGCAACACTATGCCAAGGTTCCAGTTCCTCCACATTCTTGCCAACATTTTATTTCTGGGGTTTTTTTTGATAGTAGCCACCCTAGTGGGTATGAGGTGGCAGGTGCCTCAGTGTGGTTTTCATTTGCATTCCCCTAATGATTAGTGGTGTTGAGCATGTTTTTGTGAGCTTATTGGTCATTTGTATATACACTCATATCCTCCTTGGAAGAATGTCTATTCAAATCCTTTGCCAAATTTTAATCAGGTTGTCCTTTTGTTGTTGTGTTATTTAGGAATTCTCTGTACATTCTTTATCAGGTATATGATTTGCAAATGTTAATGTTTTCTCCCATTTTGTGGATTGCCTTTTTATGCTATTGATCATATTTTTTATTCATGGGATTTTTAATTTTTCATGAAGTCAGATTTGTCTATTTTTTCCTTTGGTCCCTGTGCCTTTGGCGTTTCATCCAAGAAGTCATTGCCAAGTCCAATTTCGTGCAGCCTCAGCTCTATGTTTTCTTCTAGGAGTTTTGTAGTTTTAGGTCTTACATTGAAGTCTTTGATCCACTCAGAGTTCATTTTTGTGAATATTAGAGAACGGCCCAACTTCATTCGTTGGCAAATGGAGATCCAGTTTTCCCAGCACCATTTGCTGAAAGGACTGTCCTGTCCCCACTCAATGGCCTTGACACCACTGTCACCACCGTCAAAAGTGATTCCACCCCATAAGCAGGGTTTTATTTCTGCGCCCTCTCCTCCCTTCCATTGGTCCACGTGTCTGTCTTTCCACCAGGACCACACTGTTCTGATTACCGTAACTTTTGAAATCAGGAAGTGTGAGTCCTCCAGCTGTGTTCTCTTTTCCCCAAGATTCTTCAGGCTATGTGGGGTCCCTGAGATTCCAGATGGATTTTACGATGGGTTTTTCTATTTCCAAAAAAAAAAAAAAGTGACATTGGGATTATCATAGTAATTGCACTGAACCTGGAGATCACTTTGGGTGTATCAATATCTTCACAACATCAAGTCTTCCAACCACGAACATGGGATGTGCTGCCATTTACTTACGTTACCTTTCATTAATTTTGGCACTGGTTACAGTTTTCATTGCGTCAGTCTTTCACCTCTTTGGTTAATTCCTAAGCATGTTGTACGGCTTTGATGTTACTATACATGGCAGCATCATTTCTGTGTGTTCCTTTTCAGATTGTCCGTTGCCGGTGTAGAGAAATGCAACGGATTTTTGTGTGTTGACTTTGTATCTTGCTACTTTACCAAATTCACTTACTAGTTCCACAAGTTTTTATTTTTGTAGCATCATTAGGTGTTTCTATATACAAAATCGTATCAAAGAAGCTGATTTTTTAAACCAAGCAAATCGTAGAATCTGTAAAATAAAGATATTCCTTTAAAGGTCCTGAAAATTGGATCCCCTACAAAGCCATGTCAAAGGCAGCTGTGAGAGGATGCACTCCACCGTAACAAGAGAATGTAACAACAAAGAGGATCAACACGCAGGAAGCAGGCCTTGGACTCAGGAAGAGGACAACGGAAACTGCAGAAGGACGGTGTCTTAGAGTCAGCTCGGGCTGCCGCAGCAAAATGCAGACCTTTATTTCCTCCAGGTGCTGGAGATGGGAAGTCCAAGGTCAGGGCGCCAGCGAGGTCAGTTTCTGATGAGTGCTCTCTGTGTGCTCACACAGTGGAGACAGAGAGGATGGCTCTCTGGCTTCTCTTCTTTTAAAACAAACTAATCGCACCAGGAGGGCCACCCTTATTGCTGCATCTCACCCTGATCATCTCCCAAGGGCCCCATCTCCCAATACCATCTCAGTGGGAGTCAGGGCTGGAACATAGGAACTTGCGGGGTGCAGGTGAGGTGGGGTAGGGGCGAGGGGACACAGATATTCAATCCCTAACACACACTGAAGCGAGACTCCTGGAGGATTGGCAGCAAATACATTCAGAAACATGAAACAGACTGAATACCTCAAGCATCTGAAGGTCTTAAGATCCAAGCTTGGGAACGATTTCGGGTTGAATAAGAAATAATGTACATGGAAATAAAAAAAACAATAAAAATCACAAATGAACAAAACAAACACTGCTCCGCAAAAACAAAACAACAGCAACAACAGAATAAGATGACCATTAATTCTGGGGGAAGTAAGAGCGTTATTCAGGATGCTTGAGAGAAAAAGCAGTCAGTTTACTATGTGACTCAGTTCTGAATATTTGTTCTCAGTAAGAGAACAAATACCAAAGAGTGACTGAGCCAAAATTATGACAACACTATTCCCAGGAGGATGAGGTATAATAAGGGCATGTGTATGGTGTGAGCAGGAGTGAGCCCAGTTTTCATCATCCATTGTACAATGTCAGCAGGTAATGCCCACACCTGAAAAATCCATACAGTACAGGCACAACCTTCAGACATAAGACATATCAAGATAACCAACCAAAAGTGCTTCGGTGGGAGTGGAGAAAAAGAGACAAGGAACAGCTATTTTAATTATGTGCACGAAGAACCTCTGTACGCACAGATGTCTTTAACAGGCTGCGGGACCCTTCCTTCCAACGCCACCTTGTGCAGGACGCAGGTGCTGCTGCTCTGCAGGGGTGCGGGTGTGCACGCAGAGCTCTGCCCGGCCCAAACCCACCCTCTGTGGCCTGTGGCTCCTCTCTGGGTGAACCTCAACACCGCCGACGGAGGGGACTGACTGAGGCAAGACCCAAAGGGACCTGCCGTCTGATGCACCCCTTGTGCCCCACGGCACTGCTGCCTCGCAAGACCCTCTCTGTTGCAGGAGTACTGCACACGAGTGCACTCCGCAGGCAGCTCCGTCCTGTGGGGAGGCCGCTGCCCTTGGAGGCAGGAGCCCCGGAGTCACACCTTTGCTGCACCTCTTACCTCGGGCCACTTACTGACACGTGCGCGTTGGTGTCTGACTCTACAAAACAGATCATGCCATGACTTTAACGGAGTGAGGTGAGTGAAAGGGTAAATGTGCTTTGTGACTGGTGGTCCGTAACTTGCGTGTGTTCAGGAGGGCTGGACGCACTTCCACACTCACACTGCATGACTTTGACCTCCTTCCCCAGCGGCATCCAAAGGCCTTTTGTCGGTGCATGAGCCAGAAACTCCCTGGCATGTTCATTGCCTGGTACATCTGGTATGCAGTCTTCTGGCCTCGTCTCATCTTCCTAGAACAGAAAACGGTGTGTAACCGATACGGCCAAAAAGCGCCGGAATTCTCTCCCACCTGCTTGAGAACACAGCATTGCCGGGCTTTCTCAGGGGGTGGAGCTCCCATGGTCATCATTACTTACCCTCCCAGGAACCAGAAAGACAATGAGACCAGACAGACAAATGGAAATGACTGCACCAGAGGAATTACATCATGAGAATGAAGCAAATGTTTTTGGAGAAAAGTTACTAGTGAAGTAAAATAGAAATCTGTCCTTCACAGGAATGACTTGTGAGCTCTATCTAAATTCTAATGCATATTACATTCTAAGACCACAAAAAGGATTTTCAACTGGCCTGGCTGGGTGGTTCAGTTAGTTGGAGCATTGTCCCATAACCAAAAGACTGTGGGTTTGATTCCCGGTCAGGACACATACCTAGGTTGTGGGTTTGTGCCCCTAGGTTGGGTCACGTATGGGAGGCGACCAATTGATGTTTCTCTCTCACATCAATGTTTCTCTCTCTCTCCCCGTTCCGCTCTCTTCAAATCGATAAACATATTCTCAGGTGAGGATTAAAAAAATAAAAGGTTTCGCTACCTCATACTCTTTGTGGAAGGAGACAAGGTATGCGGCCCATTACATGAAGTTGTCGAGAATAGAAATAGCTTATTTTACCTTAAAGGTCACTGTCATGCTTTCCAGTCCCACACATGCTGTATCTCTGATACGCATCTTCACCCCTGAGTAACTGCATTGACAATTAAGGAGCTTTTTTGTCCAGCTTCCGTGAATATTAAATTTACAATGAAATAATTTTAAATCATTTTTTTAATTGAAAGTGTAAATCCTTATACTGAAAAGGCTGCTTTGGCCTTGAACCACTCCTCTAAGTCTCTCTCCCCACTGTGAGAGGATGCCCGGGGCCAGGCTGCTGGAGGGGGGGGGGGGGCTCCTGCACCAGGGACTTGGGGCTGGACCAGTGCCAGGGCTCCCCAGGGCCTGCTGGGGAAGAAGGGGGTGATGATGGCTGAGGGGGAAACGTGGACCTGTCCCGGTTTCCTAGGGACAGACACTGGGTTGATGAAACTTCTACAAAGGACCAGGCTCCTGAGAAAGCCCGAAGTGTGTGACTGGCGTCTGCAGGGAAGAAACAGGACCATCGTGGAGGAGAATCAGAAACCACGGGCAGCTGTTCTCATAACAAGTGACTGAGCCGGAGCACTGAGTCTGACACGCCTAAGAGAGTAACCGAAGGGACGAACTTCACACTGACCTTGATAAGCCCAGGAGGAGGTTTCTCGTAGCTAGAAGGAAAAGAAAAAACCATCATCAACCATGTTATCAGGAACACGACACATTTTAATGAGCAAAAAGCAACTGTAGGCTGAAATAAAAAGGATGTTTTTAATTAAAACCTAAAATTACATATGCCTAAAACAGGGAATATGAAACATGCCCAGCACGCAAGAGATCACATACAAATAAACCGACGCTATACCCCATCCCGCTGAGATCTACAACTTCAACTCACTGAAATTGTAACTAACTGGGTGTCTTAGCGCAATGATTTCATTTTGGGAAGAAGGGAAAGCAAGAGGTTACGGGAGAGACGAGAGGTAAGAAGGCCCTTGCGTTCATTATGGTTCCAAATTGTCACCATAGTTGTCAGGCTGTGGACCTAGCATAAATTTCACTTACTCAATGCTGCAGAGGCTTGCGCTGGCTGGGTGGGCTGAGCGGGCTGAGCATCTGGCTCTCAGTTAGCTTAGGTGGGTGGGGTCAGGGGGCGGAGCAAAGCTGGAGGGAAGGGCCTATCGTAGGGGGAGGAGTGATGGTGATCTGTCCCAGAGGCTCCCCCTTCCATTTCCAAGCCGGACTTCATTCAAGATCCTCCTACCCACCCCTCTGCCCAGAGTGAGCCCACCCGATCCACGCCAGCTGCCCCTGCTCCTCAGCTCTCTGACAGCGCTCCTCTCCCGCCCTGACCTCACTGGATTCCAGGCGCAGGACCCCCGCAGGAGGCCTGGGCGACAGGCAGCATTCAGTAAAGAAAACTGCCAGATTAAGCACCAGAATGGCTGCGTGGGAACGCATTCTCCCTTCGGTCTGCAGACTGCCTGGGCCCTGAGGACACACGTCCCCCAGGGGCTCCCAGTGCGCCTGAACTTCCCACAACTCTGCGGGAGCTGCCGGAAGAGGCTTCTGGATTCCAAATCGGCGAATCTGCCCTGAAAGCTCATGCTCATTTTAAACACTGTACTCACTATTGGCTATCAACAGGAAACCACACGTCCCAGGCCTGCCCAATGCCTCCACAAGGAACATTTCATTTGTGAGGACATCTGGGCACTGGCGCTGGCTTAAAGGTGTGTCTTAACTCCAGAAACATGGAAATGGGCGGGGGGCACCTACATGGTGGGTGCAGGGCTAATTTTCCAAGTTCTCTGTAATGTAATGTATCGCTTCCATCCCCAGCAAAACATGAATAAATGTCAAAAGAGAGAATTAGACATTGATATGGGCCAATACCTTTTTATCACTGCCCCAATAGAGGATGTTCTGTCCTCCGGGGGTGAAAGACCCCTCGCCCCCCAGCAGCATGCTCCAGTCCTACAACGATGTGGCTGTGACCCCGTCCGGGGCGCCACGACAGAGCAGAATCCCATGGGCTTTGGAGACAAAGACTCTTGGCTGAATTCGGATTTGTTCTCCCTGCTGTGCACCTTGGGCAAGTTACTTAACCCCCTCCCCCCCCGGAGCCTCCACTTCCTCACGGGTGGATATTTCACAGCACACACGGGAGGGGCACTCCACAGCGCCGGCTTCCGCCCGGTCTGTGGAGGACGTTCTGATGTTCTCGGGGGCCTCCTGAGGCAGCTCAAGACCGGACCGCTAGCATCGCAAAGGCCACGGCCTGGGCCGGGCACAGGGGGGAGACAAGGGCTTGAGGGGAGGTAAATAACCAATGCCAGAGCTTTCCTAAGCGGACAGAGCAGGACCTGCCCCCCGAATATCACACCATGAACACCTGGGCATGAGCAGACTTAGCTGCTTAGGTGCGAGGCAGTACTTTTCCAAAGCAAATGCATAAAGTATTTTCCAACACAAAGTGGTAGCAAGACATAGCTAAAGCTTAGCAATCACACTGGAAATCTGCATACATTGGGAAAGTGATACAGTTCACCTACAAGCGCTCATTAGAAACACAACTGGTGCGCCTCACACAAGGGAGTTTGGGAGTTCCAGCCTATCAACCCAGTAATCCTTCCAGCCACAGGAGCTGTACACACAGCAACACATGGCCAAGCTGAAATCCAAGTTCCTGAAAAATATGTAACTGTTGTTGCCAAGATGAAAAGAAGTGTGATGGAAATACACATTTGGAAATCTATTATTAGCAATCGCATTGCCTCAAAAGTCCGTTTCACAATCGTTTTCACAAATTTAAAGGAAGGTGGTTCATGATTTTTCCTAGGGCTGAACAATTCATTGATTTAACCTATTAAGGATAATTCTCAAAGTTTAAAGTAACAGTTGACTCCTATATATAAACAGATTTGGAAATGGAAGTGTGTTAATGTGCAGTTTGGCTTCTGAATTCTGAACGTCAAGAAGTCCACATGTATCTTTGCAGTACTTTTTAAGATTTTATTTATTTTTTTTAGAGAAAGAGGAAGGAAAGGAGAGAGGGAGAGAAACATTGATGGGTTGCCTATTGCATGCCCCCAGCTTGGGACCTGGCCAGCAACCTAGGCATGTGCCCTGACTGGGAATCGAACTGGTGACCTTTTGGTTTGCAGGCAGGGGCTCAACCCACTGAACCACACCAGCCAGGGCACAGTTAATTCTTAATACTGAAAAAAGTTAGTGGAGGTCATTCATTACTTTGTACCATCTGAGAAGCCAATTGTTCATTCATTCAGATGGCAATAAATTGCTCTGTGTAGTAAGAAGACTACATTTATGTAAGAGGGGAAAAACGTTGTCTTCCCCATTGTGTATGGGGTAAGAAACCTTTAATTTGGCAGACAGCACCAAACAGAGAGCCTCAGGGGGCCAGCACTGTGGGTGCCCTATCCTGCCACCACTGCCCTACTGAGGTGACATTCAGCTCAAGAGCCACACTGGGAAGAGCAGGCGGGTCTCCAAGAAAGCAAAGCATCGGGTGTCATAGCTCAAGAGGCACTGACTCCTACAGCTGCTTCCAGGATCGCAGAATGACGGACAAGAACGGGAAGGTCATTAATGCAACCTCCCACCTGATGTTTCAATCTCCTGCACAACCTACCCTCCTGCCAGTGGTTACCTGGACTCTCCTTGACTTCTCAGAAGCTGGGAGCCCAGTGCCTCTTAAGTCGGGCTAGGCTCACCTGCAAGAGTGTGTGTGTGACTCTGGTCCTAACTCTTTTCTTGAGCTTCCACCCCTAATCCGGGTTCAAGTCCTCAGGGCTGGAGAGCAACCCTAACACTCTTCTACCTGTCCGGCCGCCTTCGCAGTAGTTAGGGACAGGTCCCTCACCCCTTTGTTTACTCTTACCACACTAACGTTACAGGACTGCGTTTTCTCTTTCCTTAGTAACAGAAACGAAAAGACTGTACCGGGGTCACAGTGGGTCCTGTGACCTGAACACCGTGAAAAGACAGGGACCGAAGCGCACTTCTCGCGTATTCAGTCTCCAAATCCAGAGAGAGCGCGTAATAGAGGCCAGGCGAAACTCTGACAGTGGCACGTGGACAGCAACAGCCGCTCCACGCTGTGGGAGCGCCCCCTGCTCCCCGCCCCCGAGTGCGCCCCGGAACCTGGGGGTGGGGCTTGCGTTCCCTCTTGGCTCTGGCGGCTGGGGGGAGCCGGGCGCCGACCTTCCCTCCCTCTGCGGGGCGGCTGCGAGGCGAGTGCCAGGGGCCCGGGATCCTAAGCGAGCTGGGCCGCCTGCCCCCTACAGGCGGGTCTCCGAAGACCCGCCTATGGCGTCCAGGCGGCGCCCATTTCTCGCAGGAGCCCGGAGGCGGGCGGGGACTCACAAGGACTCCAGGTGCTTGAGCTGCTGCAGCTGCTGCGCGTCTCGTCGCCGCCGCTTCTGCTCCCGGCGCCGCTGCAGCTCCTGATCCCGGGGCTCCCGCGGCTCCCTCGGCTCCCGCGGCCGCCGGGTGCCCCCGGCCCCCGAGTCGGCGTGCCCGGGCCGGGACGACATCGTGGCCCGCGCAGCTCAGGCGGCGGCGAGGACGACACTTCCTCCGCGCCGCGCCCGCCGAGTCACTGCAGCGCCCCCTCCCGCCGCCGCCACCACCCCGCCGCCTGAGCCCGGTGTCCCGGCCGAGGCCGCTGGTCCCCGCCTCCCCGCGGCGGGGCCTTCAGTCCTGGCTCGGACAGCAGAGTCTCCCGCTGCTGGGCGGGTGGGTGCCCGGACGTCGGAGCGCGCCCCCTGGCGGCGGCCGACAGCTACGGATGCTGGCGGTTGGAAGCCCTTCCCCGCTGCCCGGGGACCGCTAGAGCGTGCGATCCCTGGTTAAAATAGTGTGTGTTGCTTTTAGACAAGGTTTGGGTGCGGAAAATGGAAAAGCTAATATATACTGAGTGCTTTTATGTGCTGGTCATTGAGCTAAGCCCTTAATAGGATCTGATTTAATCTTTAAACACTTAATTTCTGGTACTACCTTTATGTATTACCGTACACTAATATTAGATATGGAGACTGAGGCCCAGAGACAGGATGCAAAAGTGTTCGGTGCTTAGCTAGACTGTATTTTTAAAGTTTTATCTGATATGTGGTTATAATAATTGGTTTAGTTTTAACATAATGGAATAAACCACGAAGGAAGTGAAAGTAATTGCATAGGGAATATTTCCCTCAAACGTGGCATTCAACATAATTAATACCTAAAATATCTGGGGAGATGTTTCATATTTATTACAGGAAATCCAAATAAACACACACACACAAAGGACTATGAACAGACATGCAGTGTCACACTGATGTGTCCCAAAACTTGGAAACCAGGTCTCCACAATCCAGCTGTTCATGCAAATGGCCTGGGCCTAGAAATGCCTTGCAAGACATTCTGCATCTAGTCAAGAAGAATGCAGTCTCAGGAAGCTGAGAAGCAAAGAAAATGTAATTTAACAGAAGGAAGTGGGGCGTGGGGTGTGGTGGCTACAGAATCTACAAAGGGAGAGCCCAAGGAAAGCAATGAGGTGGCGTTAGCTCAGCAAATAAACTCTAAGCGCACCTGTGAGTGTCCTGGTGGCTAGAGGAAAATGTGCAGTATGTGGAATAAGGTACAAAATGGATCAAACTTGGTCCCATGTTAAAGAAAACAGCCTCCAAGTCTAGGCACGCCCCTGTGCTGACTCCATTCTCACCCAGCAACATTCGGACAGTGTACCGCATCAGACCGCACCACGAGGAGTAGGGTGTTTAGTCCAATCTCAGGACTGGGGTCAGGGGAAAGGCAGCTCTCCTACCATAAGTGAAAAAGTTGACATTGTGATTTAAAATGTAATATGACTTTGGCCATTGTGGCAAATTGTACTCTACACGTTGGCTGCCATCGTCTCTCCGATCTCGCTTGTTTTCTGCAAATGAGCTTGACCCTCCTCCCGTGGAGAGGTAAGCCCTGTGCCTCTTTCCTTGAATCCAGACCACCTTTAGTGATATGCTTGTAACCAGTAGACAGGAGTGGAAGGGAGGTCTCCTGTTTGAGTGTAGGTCAGAAAAGGGCATTCGGCCTCCGCTTGGTTCTTTTGAAATGTTCCCTCCTTCAGAAAGTTTCCACTGCCCTGGAGGCCACTACGCTGGGAGGAGGCCCCAACTAACTCCTGGGGAGAGATCCCGTGAAGAGACCCTGAAAAACACACAATAATAAAGAACAAACAAAAACAACAACCATGACGACAAAAGAACAAAACAAAGAGGCTTTGAGACTCAACAGACAGAGGGATGTCAGCGCAGGCCCCACTGCCTGACACGGTGCACGCCAGAGAGGAATCTAAGTGGCTCCCATCAAACAGGCTGGGCTGGAACAGCCCGGCCCCTCCTAGGGCGGCTTTGTTGCTGGCCAAGATATGCCCCTAACATAAAAGAAAAGAAGGAAAACATAAAAAGAAAAAATACAAACAGTCTTCAACCACAACCAGGGACCCTATAGCAAGCAAGCAAGCAAAAAAGCTGAAAACTTCAGGATATACTTCTACACAGAAACTAATTGAGCTCTTCACTCTTGCAATTGAGTCTTAACTGATTCAAATATTTGCCTAACACAATGATTTTATGTCTTAGCAGAAAGACCCAGGGATTGGTAATTCCATTTTAGCAATTATTTTAGTCAAGACTCTTGAAAACAAAAAACCGAAATCCAAATCAAACTGTTTTTAAAAAAATGCATTTATTGTCTCATATATTTGAGATGTCATGGGGTAGAGCTTCAGGAATGGCTGGATCTAGGTGCTGAAATGTTAGAGTCAGCAATTTCTCTCTCCGCTTCACTTTCTTTTGTATTGCCTCATTCTGATGGAGGTTCTCCCATTGTGGGGGCAAAGACGGCAACAACTTAGCAGCCCCAGCTGGTAGAAACTTTTCTCAGTTCCATGTATTACACTCACTGGCTTAGCAAGGGTCATGTAGTTGTCATGGAAACAATCAGTGTGGTCAGGGAGAAACAGTACTCAGTCTAGCCAAGCCTATGCCATGTGCCCACCCTAATTCCCAGGGGTGGGATCGGCTTTACCCAAGCCATATAGACTAACAGCATTAACAGGATGAATTATATTAGTAGGCTTTCTATTTCAATAGAATAAGCTCTAGTAGGAACAGTGAACACTTCTTTAGGGCTACACGAAGTTTCTCATTGGATTCTGGGATTGAATAAGGTCTGTAATAATCTTACAATGATCATGTTTTATCTTCATCTTACAGGGGAAACATCCCTTGCTGAAGGTCATTTAGGTAGTCCGTATGTGATATGTATTATTCCTTCGATAAATTGTTGAATTCGGCTTGCTCATATTTTATTTAGTTTTTCTGAATTTGTTTTTATACATGAGATTGGTGCCCAGTTTCTCTCTCACTGTCATTGCCACATTTTAGTATCAGGTCTGTTTGCATCTGCCGACCCTGAGAAAGAAGATGCCTACTAAGTAGGGCTCCTGGGGGCTAACTGAGCTGGAATTTGAAAAACAGAGCCTAGCAGCCGTTCCTACCCAGGGGCCTCTCATGCAAACTGAACTTCAGGGAGAAGCCTGAACTGGATGGGTTGCCTGCTTCGTGTTCCTGCCTTCTGAGCCACGTCCTGGGCAGAGCGAAGTGGAGCGTGGCACAATGGAGAGGACCGGAGCAGAGCTGTCTGGCTGGAGAGGGGCCTCACTCAGGGCCAGGCCCGGGAAGGTGTCTCACAACTGTGCTCTTCATAACTGAGCTGTAATACTCTTGAGCTGTTCCACAGCTGCGCTGTCCTCACGGCCACGCTGTATTTCTTAAGCTAAATGCGCTGAACGACTCCAGTGAATTTCTTGGGGCATCTGAGTCTATTGTGAAGTCACGTGTGTGAGAGCGTGTGGGATGTTTGCTGATAAGTCAGCGGGCCGCCCTGCTCAAAGGCTTGGGGAACACTCACCACCAGCCATTTAGAACTTTCCTCAGTGCGACCGTGAAGGCGGGGTCTGGCAGCACAGGCCTCCCCCTTTCTAAGTATTAAAGGAAATTCCTGACAAAAAGTCCTGAAGAATGGTTTCGGTCTTTTTCAGTGTAGAAGCCATCCTTGTAACTAAGTTAAAAAAAAAAATCTAAGTTTCTCTCCCTCCCCAAAGCAGCAAGGGGTAACTGGATCCGCAGCCACGTAGGGGCCTCTCCTGCTTCTAAATCCGGAGTCTCCAGGGACAGGCGGAGACCAGCGGGTCTGCTTAGGCGGTAAATGCTTTTCTCTCCCAACTTTGGGCCAATGCCCAGTCCCGAGGAGTGCACGATTTCTCCCGCGGGGACGGGTTCCCTCAGTTGCTGCCAGCCCTCTTCCCAGGGCGGGCCAGCGGGTCGGAGGGCTGGGCCAGGCGGCGGCGCAGGGCGCAGCCGGCCCGCCCCGCGCAGGGCCGCAGCTCCTCCCCTCGCTCGGATGTGGCCGGGGGCGGGGGGACCAGGGCGAGGGGGTGGTGGCTGCGGTCCGGGGAGGGCCGGGAGTCTTTTCCACGTTTGCAAACGCAGCTGCTTCCAGGCCCGACCGGCGCACCGCCCGAGCTCCGCGTGCCCTCGCCCGCTCCTTTCCCCGCTGCCCCCGATGGCGTTCAGGGCCCGGGGCTGGCGGCCCCCACTGCCGCCGCTGCTCCTGCTGCTGCTCTGGGTGACCGGGCAGGCAGCGCCCGTCGCCGGCCTGGGCCTGGGCTCCGACACGGAGCTGCAGATCGAACAGCGCTTCGTGCCTGACGAGTGCCCGCGCACCGCGCGAAGCGGTGACTTCGTGCGCTACCACTACGTGGGAACGTTCCCCGATGGTCAGAAGTTCGACTCCAGGTACCGCGCCCCGAGCGCCCCCGGGGCTCTCCCGCTTCCCGCTCTCCGGGCAGGCCTTTCGCTCCCGACGGACCTCCCCCAGCTCCGCCCCGCGCCTCCCGCGCGCCTCCCTCTCTCTCCTCCTACTCAGGCGCTCTCGGACCCTAAACCCCCTACGCTGCGGGGAGAGCCTCCCCGCCCTCGTGGTCCCAGGGTCCTCTCACCCAGGGCTGGAATCTTGGAGAAGACCTTGCGCAGCGCAGTTGGGACGAGTCACGCCTTCCCTCTGCGCCCTGCTCGTTTACTTACGCGAAATCTACGTGGGACGGCCACTCCGCGGGTCGACCCACCGGGTCCACGTGGATGTGCGCCTGCCGCCCCTTCCCGGTTCCTTCTCGCAGGCACCTTCCCACAGATGATGCGCGGCCGTTTATGGAGATACCATAACGTGCCAGGGTAGTTCTAAGTGCTTTCCATAAGAAACTCCTTTAATTCTTACAACTTGAGGCCACTGAGGCTAGGAAACTCGTTTAAGTGGAGTCGGGTTGAAACCCGGACAATCCGAGTCCAGAGTCTGTGCGGCTAACTACGACCACCCCCTTCTGGCCTTAGAAAACCTCCCCTAGGCGGGAGGCAGTCCAGAGCAGCCTCCGAGCTTTGCTGCGGGTCCTGCGCCGTGCCCACGGTTCCTTCCCTTAACCCAAGACCACAGCCCCTCTGCCTCACTTCACTCCAGTTCAGCTTCCTGAGTTAACAGCCCCCTTTGGCTCGAGCTCCAGGCCGTCGCCCCGAGACTTTGTCACCACCAGCCCAGGTGCGGGCCGTCTGAGTGAACCAACGGAGTAGGCTCAGAGAACTGTTGAGCATCTGCTCTGCGCCCTAGGCTGGGCTAGGCTCCTTAATGAAGTTATCTTTTAAAAAAATGCTCTTATCACCCGGGTCGGTGTGGCCAGTTGGTTGGGGCGTCCTCCCGTACACCAAAAGCTCTCGGGTTCAATTCTCCATCCGACACATACGCAGGTTGCAGGTTCGATCCCCAGTCGAGGCCTCTACAAGAGGGCAGCCAATCGGTGTTTCTCTCTCTTCCTCTCCCTTCCTCTCTCCCTAAGAGCAATGAAAAAATGTCGGGTGAGGATTTTTAAAAAATGCTCTCCCTTTGCCTTTTTTGAAATGACAGTGTGTGGATCTATAAAAGCTGTTTAGCCTGCTACAGGGCACACAGCCAGTGCTTAGAAATGCTCGTTTTTACTATTGCTTCAATCACTTCTTTCTTTGGAGATATAATTCACATGCTGTAAACCGCCCATTTACAGTGTGCAATTCAGTGGTTTTCGGTGTAGTGGCAGAGTTGTGCAATCACCATGGCTCTCTAATTCCAGAGCATTTTATCACTCCAAGAAGGAAAAGCTGGACCCCTTAGCCACCAGTCAGCCCCTTCCCCGCCAGCCATAGGTAGCCATTCACTTACTCCTCGTCTCTTACTGGCCTGGTTTCTGGCTTCTTTCGCTTCATGTTTTCAAGGTCTGTCCATGCTCCAGCCTGTATACTACTTCATTCATTTGTATGGGTGTCTATTTCATTATAGGGCTGTACCCCATTTTGCTTGTCCATCAGTTGATGGGCACTTGGGTCGATAACCCTCTTTGGCTGTTATGAATAATGATGTGTGAACATTCATGTACGAGGTTTTGTGTGGATGTATGTTTTCATTTCTTTTGGACATATGCCTAGGAGTGCAATTGCTGGGTCCTTATGGTGACCATATTTAACTTTCTGAAGAATTGCCAGACTGTCTTCCGATGCGGCTGTCCTGTTTTACGTTCCGGCCAGCCGTGCACGAGGCTTCCCATTTCTCCACATTCTCCCAACGCCTGCAATGGTCGGTGTCTTTACTTACGGCCGTCCTAGGTGGGTGTGAAGTGGAATCTCACTGTGGTGTTAAGTGGCATTTCCCTCACAGCTGCTGATGCTGAGCATGTTTTCACGTGTTTATGGACCATATGTGTGTCTTCTTTCATTTGCTTCTTCAGTTAGAAATAGGGAGGAGTTTCCTGCTCGTGCTGATGGTATTTAGGAACGCCCACTGGCACCCGTCGTCTGGCACTTTCTACCCTGCAGGCACGGCTGCCCCTCGGAGACAGTGTGGGGCAGCGCAGAGAATGCAGAGCAGCGACCATCCATTCAGCAAACGTGTGTGCGGTGTCTGCTCCTGCCACTAATAGTTCAGGCAGTTACCTGGTGGGATATGCACAGAAAAAGTAATAGCACACTCTGCTTCTCACATAGAGCTCACATACAGTTTTTACCACATGCCTTTACTTATAATTCATTGGATCTCAAATAAGTTCATTTAACCTTGTAAGACAGTGAGGTAGATATCTCATGACGAACGAAGAAACTGAGGCTCAGAAAGTTCAAGTAATTTGCCCAAGGTAGCCAGCTGCCGAGTGGTGGAGCAGGGCTTTGAACCGAGGCATTTCAGTGCCAGAGTGTATGGTCTAACACATACACGATGGAAGGCAAGCTCGGAGCTGTGGAAGCACACAGAGGGCCTAACTAACTGTGTGTGGGCCGAGGTCGGGGCGTGGGGTCAGGATAAGTCTCAGAATGGCAGGGATAAGAGCTGAGGGGATTATAGTTTACAGGGAGATGCGGAGGGGTGCGGGTTGCAGGCAGCGGAGGACGTGGCTGGTGGAGGGAGACGCATAGTGGAGGCCTGGAGGTGAGGGCATCATGTAGGGGGACAGTCAGGCTCTTCAGTGTGGCCTGAGCTTGGAGTGGTGACATGGCAGTGACCGGGGGCAATAAAAGGACCAGGGAGAGGAGACAGGGGAGGAAGGCTGGGCCAGCTTTAGAGGGATGTTGCCTGCTTGCGTATATGGAGTTTGGACTTGGTCTAAGGATGACGGAAAACCCTTGAAGAATTTTAATCCGGGGAGTGAGGGACCAGACTTGTATTTTACAAAGGTCCCTGTGGCTGCAGTGTGGACAGTGGAGGGGAAGCGGCAGGGCACACAGTAGGTCCTTCACTAATGTGAGTTTTTCTCTAGGGCCCCCACTCCTTGGGGAATTGATGAAGTGCTAGGGCATGACTTTGCCATTCCTGCTCAAGGGCCTTGAGCGAGGGGAACTCGAAGGTTTTTGGGCTCTGGGATTTGCAGACTTTGCCCGGAAGGAAACAATGGCTGTCACCCTGTCCAGAGTCATAAACCTCAGAGGGCCTTTCTTTCCGCGGAGCTTTCTTCCTGCCTCTCTGCCTGGTGCTTGGGAGCAGTTGGTATCGTTTCAGCGGCTGGGCATTTGCAGTTGCCAAGGGCTGGACCTTCAGCCCTCGGCCAGTGGCTCGGACATGGCTTGGTTTCATTTGGAGCTGCCATGGGCTCTTGAGCATGCCCCCGTGGCACCCAGGGAGGAGAGGCCAGCTCTTGCCTGCGGGTGTCTGCGGGCTCTTGCTCTCACGCTCCAGGTCTTGGAGCACCTTGTCCGCCACTCCTGTCCTGAGCCAGCTGTTAGGATTTTTATAGCATTCCTAGTGCCACCCCCTAGAAGGGAGCGATCCCTTTGTTTGCTCTGATTCCCTCCTAGGGACTGATATTTAATGCGTTCCTATTATCTTTAGCAGGCAAACTAGCATCTGCCCAGCTCATCCCCAGCCTCCAGGCCTCTCTGCAGGCCCTTACAGTCCAGACACTCAGTCAACATTCTTGGGGGCATACTGTGTGCCCCATTATGGGTGGGGGATGCTCTAACACAGCGGAGTTCAAACTGTGCATGCATCAGAATGCCCTGGGGAGCTGCACAGTTCCTGCTTCCGTGGTTCTGGGGGAGACCTGAGAAACTGCATTCCTAGCAGCTTTCCAGGTGGTGCTGACTCCGCTGGGCTGAGGACCACACTTGGACAACCACACAGACTCACATTTACTTACTTACTTATTTTTTATCCTCACTTGAGGACATTTTTTTTTCATTGCTTTCAGAGAGAGAGAGGGAGGGAGAGAGAGAAACATCGGTGCAAGAGAGAAGCATTGATTGGTTGCCTCCCGTACATGCCTGGACTGGGAGTTGAACCCACCACCTAGGTATGTGCCCTGACTGGGAATCGAACCCGCAGCCCTTCAGTTACGGGATGACGCTCCAACCAACTGAGCCATACCGACCAGGGCTCATAGACTCATGAACAGAGGTCAACTCTATTTTATATATTCATTCATTCATTTGTTCATTCATCAAGTATTTACTGAACACCTACTGTTGTAGATGCTGGGATGTAGCAGAGAATAAGACAGGCAGAAATCCCTGTCTGTCAGGGAAACTGCTCTGTATGATGATGCTACAGTGGTGGCTACGTGTCATAGCTTGGTCCACACCTGTGGGATGCACAACCCAAGAGAGAACCCTCGTGTAAACCGCAGACGTGGGGTGGCAGTGCTGTGTCAGTCACAGTGTAGGTCACCATGACGAATGGACCGCTGAGGTGTGTGATGGCGATCGCGGGGCGAGCGGAGCTCATGGAGGAGCAGGGGGGTTTGTGGGAGGTCTCCGTACCTTCTCCATTTTGCCGTGAACCTAAAACTTCTTTAAAAAATGAAGTCTGTCTGAAATAAAACTCCTGCCCTTGAGTTGGGGAGGGGAGGAGACACACACCTGTTCCAGTTGGCTTTAGCAGAAAGGGAGGGAATTTTTGGATGGATCTCTGAGTCCTCCCGAGGGTGCAGAGTCATGAAGCCAGGTGACCTTCTGCATGTCCCCGAGGGGCTGCAGAGGGGCTTCCTTCTTCCCCTCCCTGAAAGGCGAGCTCCTGCAGACTTCCACACTGCACACGCGGCTTCTAGCGACGCTAACCGGAATCTGATTCAGGTCCGCACTCCAGGAGAGCATCTGATTGGTCCGGTCTAGCGATGCTAACAGGAATCTGATTCAGGTCTACACTCCAGGAGAGCATCTGATTGGTCCGGTCTGGGTCAGGGGCGCACCCCCGTGGGTGGCAAGGGAAGGGGTGGTAAGGCTCCCCGCGTCTGCAGGCCTGGTTCTCAGAGAGGAGCCAGTGGGCAGGGCAGCACCCTGGATGGTACGTTTTAAGTGTTCTCAGCACAATAAGGTAAGAAAATGGTAATTGTGCGACATGATGAATATGTTAATTAGCTTGATGTGGCAATAATCTTATACTGTATACATAGATCAAAACATCCAATCGTACATAGTTATTTGTCAATTATATCTCAGTATAAAATTATACCTCAGTGAAAATGGGGGATGTAATGTATCCAGTTTTGTTTTGTTTTTTTTTGGTTTAGAACTCGCATTGACAGCGAGCTGACTTTTCCTTCAGTTCTCACGGCAGGGCAGTTTTCTCCCCGCTGTGTGATGGCTGTTCTGTTGTTTCTGGATCTGAGATCAGAATCATCTCAGCAACACGTAACTATATATGTATATCAGTTTTGCTGAAAGTGTAAAAGTTAGTTTTGAAGAGTAATACATGTGGTAATTAAAAACCAGTTAAATAACTCCACAAAGCTTAAAATTATAGTCGCCAGGCTGCTAGGACTGGGGAAGGGGCTCCGGGGTGGGGTGTAGCTGATCTGAATGCAGACTCGCCAGCTCCAGCTCCCGGCTTGGCCACGCCCCCTTTGCGTGCACGAGATTCTCTGTCTTCCCTTCCAGGTCAGTCCCTGCTGCTCCGTTCCCTTTCCACCCTCCAAAATGCTGTTGCCATCTCTTCACACCAACGGTCTCGTTTCCGGTGTTCTGAGTCCTTGTTTCAAAAGAGGAGTTTAGGAGCTCGGGGAGGAATGGGCTGTGGGGGCCCGAGAGAGGAAATGTGTTCAGTTTGCCATATGTTCTCCTAAAGGTTCGTCCTCGTTGCAGATTGAAACTTACACTTAGAAATAGAGCCACGGTGTTTATGGCGAATACGATGGTTTTACATGACGTCTCCAGTCTTAGTGGGTTTAGGGCTGCTCTTCTTGAAGAGCGCCACTGAAGGGTGCCATAGCCACCTCCCAGCACCCCATGGGGCAGGGGAGGGTAGGCGTGTCAGGGGAAGGATGGAAGGGTCTGCAGCAGAGAATGAGCAGGAGAGAAAGATAAGCTGGGGGAGAGGAGAGGGGGTAGGGAGAGGTGGAGGTAATGGATGATTTCCATTGGCCTTTCCAGGCCCACTTCGCCCTGTCCAGTGATACAAGAGGTTTGTTTTAGTGACCCCCTTGTCATCAGGCTTCTGATTGGGTTCAGCCAATGGGGCATCAGCAGCAGAACAGAGGGAGGGAGGGAGGTGTGCAGAATGGAGACGTTTATCCCCAGGCTCCCTGTCTGCAGAGTCGCTGTGGACCGTGCCCCTAGACCAGAGGTCCTGCCTTAGCTTCTGTCTGGTGCCCCGAGCTACCCTCTCTGTCCCTGGATCCTTCCGGCCTGTCTGTGACAACAGCACCCCCTACTTGTCCTCAGAGGTACTGAATGTCCCTGTCTTTTCCCTGCACCCTGTGCACACACACTTTTGCACACAGCCTCTTCTATAATACTTTCTTGGAACTGCCTAGTTTGGGCATATCATCCTGCAGGGCCTGAGCCGGGATGTCTGCAAAGGGTGTCAGTCCGTCTGCCAGATACTGGGACAGGTTGTGTAACTGCTCCTTCCCGAGCTTCCTTTTCATGACCGGTTCTGGACGGGACGCTGCGCATGAATGCGTGCCAGGTGTAGTGATCAGCACACATTTGCCACATTTGCTCAGAACGACTCTATTTTTCCAGATGGGCAGAGTTTTCAGCAGTAGGTAAGACCGGTCTTGCATTGTTAGTTTCTCACGCATGTGGATTACACGTTTTCTTACAGAAGGGTGCTTTTTGTTTTTAGCACTTTGCTCAGGGAGGCATCAGGTGAAGAAATAGTACTGCAAAGCACGAGCAGTCCTTTGTTTTTTGTTTGTTTGTTTGTTTTTTAAGATTTTATTTGTTTTTTAGAGAGAGGGGAAGGGAGGGAGAAAGGGAGAGAACCATTGATCAGTTGCCTCTTGAGTGCCCCCTACTGGGGACCTGGCCTGTAACTCAGGCATGTGCCCTGACTGGGAATCGAACCTGCAACCTTTCGGTTTGCAGGCTGGCACTCAATCCACTGAGCCACACCAGCCAGGGCAGCAGCAGCAGTTCTTACAGATCATCTAGGGAGGCGCTGTGCCTGGAGGGTAAGAATTGAACAGTCCTGGGTTCTAGCTTTTCTCCCCACTTGGCTAACTGTGAGTGTGGGAGATTTTTCACCTCTGAGGAGCCTGAGTATCAGCACCCACCCGAAAGTGTTGTATGAGGATCCAGTGAGGTAGTGTATGGAAAAGGCAGTTTGCCACTGTGCCTGACGTCATAAACACTCTCTAAGTAGTAGTTACTATTCAGGTGCTGTGGATGTAAACAGTTATAAAGTAATTTTCAGCCTGTACATTGGTGCTGTTTGCACATGTTCTGTGTCCAGAGAGTCTCTGAAGCTTTGAGTTCTGGTCCGTTATTAACACAAACCCTCCAGTTTGATGTTTGTTCAGGGCATGGCGGCCGGGCCACGTGAAATTCAAGAGCAGCCATTCGAGGGGGCGGGTGTCTGTCCTCCGGAGGTTGAGGGTGGAGGTGTAAAGCCAGCTAGGGTACAAAGCTGGCCATGTTGTTTTGTCCTCTGGCTTGTTGGCCTGAACTTGGAATCTTGCTTTCTGTTCACTGACCTTGGAGAAAGGAAGGCTATTAAAATGGGCCTTAAAACTGGGAGGACAAAGGGAAGTGGGGTGGGGGGGGAGGGGGGTTGGGTGTGCGGAAGCTGCTGTGGCGGGTCCTGAGGGAGACTGCGGTGTTTTCCTGAACTTTTTTTTAAGAGGAAATGAATAAAGGGTGGATAACCAAACAAAGGGCAGTGCATCCTAATGGGGTAAATTCCAATGTTTTCGTACACAGCTGTTACATGATCATTTCGAAAATTAAGAGAGAGTGAAAGAGAAAAAAATTAAATCACCTAAAATCTACCCATAGATTATCACTGATAATATTTTCAGGTATCATCTTGTGGATTTTTTTCATGTGCATCTATCTAAATAAATTCAAAGTGGGATTATTTTCCATCGTGGCTGTGTAACCCACACTTTCTTCTTTGCCAGTGAATAAAAATGTGTTTTCTTTCAAATTTTTCATTGATGTGTGATTGGGATACAGCGTATCAGTTTTGGGTGTAGAACATAGGGATGTGATGTTTGTATAGACTGCAGAATGGTCACTGCGGTAAGTGCAGGTAACATCTGTCACCAGCCATGGTTACAAAAATGTTTTTCTTGTGATGGGAGTTTTTAAGATCTACTCTCTTGGCCCCTTGCAAATGTGAAATACATGCACATTACTAACTGCAGACCTCAGACTGTGTATCACATCCCCGTAACAGAAGTCTGTTGTTTTTAAATGGCCATACACCCTTCATTGTGTGTCCTTGCTTTAAATGCGGCCAGCACCGTACCCTTGACCTTGAAAGTCATCTCCAGGGTTTCGTTGTTGCGCACCAAGCCCTGCTCTGCAGCACAGTGTCTGACACTCTAGGGGTGTCTCGGCCAGATTGTTTTTGTAGCCAAGGTCCATGCCTTGCTCTTCTTTCACACCCCCCGAAGCACCCAGCGGTCTCCTCTTAGGCTAACCCTGGTTGTGTGCTGACTTGGACACTGCAGAGGGTGAGAGCAGGAGTCATAGTCGTGAGTCCGTGGTTTACCTTCCAACCTAATGGCCTCAGCAGTCAGCCTTTAAATCCCATGTATTACTGATTTGGAGACTACATCGGACTTTCTCTTACCTACAATAGTTATATAACATTGGCATGACCCTTAGGTGTTCAGAGCACTTTTCATGTTATTATGTCATACAGATCTGGGGGTGGCTATAATTAGTTACTCCTGGTTTTTGTTTGTTTGTTTTTTGCAGTGGAAGAACCAGGCTAAGAGAGTCTGCATACCCTTTATGCTGCCCTATGCTGCTGCCTCTCGTTAGACTCACTGACTTAAAAGAAAAGAACTGTATCTTAACCTGGGCCTTAGTGTGTAGGGTGTTGCTTTTAGGGACCGATCACACAGCAATGGCGTAAACTGTATTTTTGGTAGAATATTGGGAGCTGTTTTGCAAAATAAACTTAATATATATTTGCAGGGGGAGGGGAGAGTCGTGCTGATGCTCTCTAACTAGATCTTCGGGCAGCGTTCACAGGAACTTAAAAATTCCACCCTGCAAGAACTCTTCCTGGGCCCGGAGCCCCCCTGCCGGCCGAGTGCCTCGCAGGGCCCTCGCTCTGGCCACGGGTGCATTTTCCCAGGGTGGTTCCACCGAGGGAAGGGTTAGTGACACTTTCCTTTCTCTCTCCCCACCTTTCGGGCCACCAGCTATGACAGAGACTCCACGTTCAACGTGTTCGTGGGGAAAGGACAGCTGATCGCGGGGATGGACCAGGCCCTGGTGGGCATGTGCGTGAACGAGAGGCGCTTTGTGAAGATCCCCCCGAGGCTGGCGTACGGCAGTGAAGGCGTCTGTAAGTTTCCACTCCGTGCTCGTAATCAGGTGTGCAGAAGCCACCAGAGCATTTGCAGGCTGTCTGGTCAGGCCAACTGGAGAATCTTTGGAAGCTCCAGGTTGGGAAATAGGCAGTGAACACACACAGAGCTAAAAGTTCTCTCTGTTTTAGGTTTATTTCTTCTAGCTACCAAGGAAGGTGGTATTGACACAGGGGTAGTGAATGTTACCCTTGTTGAGAGAAAAATTTTGTTTTTTCTCCTTTCCTTCAGTTTCTCATTTAGTGGCAGGGGGGCGGGGGCGGGGAGTGTGGCTTATGCTGGACTTGGGCGCCAGCGTCTTCGAGAGCCCTTGGCAGGACCCTAGGTGTTTACGTGGCCCAGAAGGCAGCAGCTTCTCAGCGTGAGCTTTCTTTATTCCTAGCGGGTGTGATCCCCCCCAACTCAGTGCTGCATTTCGATGTGCTTCTGATGGATATTTGGAACTCCGAAGATCAGGTGCAGGTCCACACTTACTTCAAGCCCCCGAGTTGCCCCCGGACCATCCAGGTGTCTGATTTTGTGAGGTACCACTACAACGGGACGTTCTTGGACGGGACGCTGTTCGACTCGAGGTAAGTCCCGCACTCATGCTGCTCTCCGTGAAACGCCCCCGAGCTCCTCCGTCTGGCCTGCTTTTCACGCCCCCAGAGAATCCTGAACACAGACCCTTCCCAGCTTTCGCCAGCACCGACTTCTCCCCTTGAGGCTTTTGGGTAATACTTGGTGCTCTGCAGTACCAGGGCCAACAGTGTAATACATCTTCGAGACATCTCAGAGTGATGTCTATCTAAATTAACAGTATTTTCAGGTCTCATGGAGTGAAAGGCTCTATTACCAAGCCGTTCGGGCATTTTTGGTTCATGTTTGTAGTGTTTCCGTGGAAGGAGGAGGGTGAAGGCAGGAGGCACATGAAATGATGGAGAAGCGTGGGTGTAAGGTGCAAAACTGGGCACAGGGAACCCTTTCCTCTATTCCCGAGTATTTGGTTAGACAGAAGAACAGGCTTTTTTTTGTGAATCGCTGTGGCTTCATTGCACGCTTTTATAAATTTGAGGACATCTGCCCCGAGATTGGGAGCAGAGATCCACGTAGGCTGGTCTCCGGGGACGGGGGTGGGCCCTTCGTTAGCCGAGATGTGGGTGACAAACACCCTATGGGGAGTGAGCCGCAAACGTCCTCACGGTATGGGGCTTCCCCGTCTCTCATTGGCTTTCAGTCATAATCGCATGAAAACATACGACACGTACGTGGGAATCGGCTGGTTGATCCCTGGAATGGACAAAGGGCTGCTGGGCATGTGTGTGGGGGAGAAGCGCCTCATCACCATCCCGCCCTTCCTGGCCTACGGAGAAGACGGAGACGGTGAGTCCTTCTCGCCCTTCAAGCCGCGCCCGGCGGTCTCTGTTTTTACTGTGGAAGTGAATTCAACTTGCTCTGCGAAACCCCCAGACCTTTCAGTCTGGATCAGCAGTTTTCGGCCACCAGAATTTTTGAAACAGGCAATACATACTTGGCCATTCAGTCAAGGGGCACTGACCTCTTTTCCCTTAGACTGTCAAATTAAAAAGTGACAACGGCCAACACAGCAATAGCCATCTGGTGTGAATGCCCTGTCTTGAACCAGAAATATGGGTCATACAGTCGAGTTGCATCTTGTTGGTCGTGTTGCATAATAAGGTTTCATCTGGTTCATTCTTGGTACCAGCGATCCTTGTAGACAAGTATAGGCACATGATTTTATTTTTTTTTATTTTTAGTTTTTTATTTTTTTAAAGATTTTATTTATTTTTAGAGAGGGAAGAGAGGGAGGGAGAGAGAGACAGAGAGAGAGAGAGAGAGAGAGAGAGAGAGAGAGAGAAACATCAATGTGTGGTTGCTGGGGGTTATGGCCTGCAACCCAGGCATGTGCCCTGGCTGGGAATCGAACCTGGGACACTTTGGTTCGCAGCCCGCGCTCAATCCACTGAGCTACGCCAGCCAGGGCTGTTTTTTTTAAAAAGTCACTTTGGAGCAAAAAGGTAGGTGATTGCTATTATTGTTTTTTGTAAGTCAATCAAAATTATACATTTTTTTTTCATATTGGTAAAAACTATATTTTTTGGTGGGCCGCAGAGGTTTACTCATCAGTTGAGGGGTGCCACAAGACGAAAAGGGCTGAAAATCGCTGGTCAGACTTGCGCTGTCCAGCATGGCAGCCGTTAGGTCCGTGTGGCCGTTTACGCCGCCCAGTGCTCCTGTGCTGGGTGGGGCGGACAGTGAGCACTTCCCCGGGGCGAAGGGCTGTGGGGGACAGTGCGAGTCTGGGTCACCCGCTGCCTGATGACTGCGGGACGGCGACTCCACCTGTTCACGGTCTCGGGCGTTCACCATCTGCCGCTGCCTCGTCAGCTATAACCTTGGGCGTCAGGCTCTCTGGCCCTTTTTCCCATCTGTGAAGTATTTGAACTAGACCGTGTGGAGATTGTAGACCTCAAAGTAGAAGTTTAGCATTGGATGCCAGAATTGCCACTTTTTCCCCAGATTTGTGCCTCCACTTCCAGTATGATGAGTTTCACCTGGGACATTAACACCTGGGACATTAACTCCATGCAAAGATATTTACTGTTAGAAAAAAATTAAAAGCATAGACTATTGGCATAAATGGAATTACTCAGTTACTCGTATTTTGGATTTCAGGCACAGTTAATTGTGCTGATAGGCTGGTAGAACAAGAGGCACCTAGGCCTTTGAACAAGCAGATACATATGTAGTTAAGAAGAGAAATGAGGGGGCAGGCAGGGCAGGAGCGAGTGGTGGGGGGCAATGGGGACAACTGTCATTGAACGGCAATAAAAAAAAAAAGACTAGGAATGAAAACCTGATGCTATTAAGGAATTCTGCTGACAGTGCTACCCAACTTATAATAACCCCCTAGTACAATGTTTTCCAAGACACAGAGCTGGAAAGGAGGAGAACTTGAGTGGATGGGGCTCAGCCTTCTCCCCTTCCCTCCACTTTTATTTATTCACACGCTGGGGACCTGCAGATGGAGTCTTTAAGAAATGGGGTTGGGGGTGGGGTGGTGGGGGAGTTCCCCGCTGAAAGAAAAGTTTGGGGACGATTTCTGTAAAGATGTCTTACTTCTCCCTTTCCCGAGACGTGTCGTTATCCTTGCCAGTGCTCCAGTGGTCTGTCTCCTCCTTGCCCAGTGGCCATGCATTCACCCGGGCGCCCGGATTCTTTTCACGTTGTCCACACGCACCCGGTATATATGATAAAACTAGATGCCTAGCCTACTATGAGGAATATTACTTACTTATGTTAAAGAATTAATAATTTAAATATTTAAAATACATAATGTATTTAACATAGTTACTTTTTAAATACTTTATACTTTAATACTGTACGGAGCTATCCAGGTATTCCTTTGAATAGGTGAATTGTATGGTATGGGAATTATAACTCAATAAAGTTGTTTAAAAAACCCCCTAAATAGTCAATTAGTACACAATAATGCCAGAAACATGTAAACCCTGGGGTGACTTTGAAGGTTTTCTTTTTTTCTCTCTCTTTTTTTATTTAAAAGATTTTATTTATTTATTTTTAGAGAGGGAAGGAAGGGAGGAAGAGAGAGAGAAACATCAATATGTGGTTGCTGGGGGCCCTAGCCTGCAACCCAGGCATGTGCCCTGACTGGGAATCGAACCTGCGATGCTTTGGTTCATAGCCCGCACTCAATCCACTGAGCTACGCCAGCCAGGGCCTTTTTTTCTCTCTTCAATTAAAAGATAGAAAAGGGAAGCCTGGTGAAAAGGATGGTGTGATGGGAGCAACAGGGGTTCACATCTATACGAAGGAGAAGAAGATGCAGGAAAGTGGGAAGGACGAATGTTGGGCTGCACAGCCTCCCCCGTGCACGCCCACGTTGCAGGGACAGACAGCGCATTCCAGAGGCTGACTCAGCAGCCTGGTGGCACGGATTTCATCATCTTGGCCCTCCCCACCCCTCATGGGGGTGGGGCAGATAGCCAGCTGGAAGAGCACAGGCCTGGCTTGCCACGTGGTTCACGCGCCCAGGCCCACTCCTTCGCATGGTATAACAAAAGTGAGGAAGAGGGTTGAGTTGGTGGTTCATCCTTTAACTTCCTCTTATCCCCAAGTACTGGATTTAGAGTTGTTTACTGGTTGATGCTGATCTTTGCGGGAAGAGTTAGTGCCCAATAATCTCGCCCTGGGAGTATCGCCCCGTGAGAGTCAATGTATCTTTCCCGTTAGAAAGATCTGAAAGAGGCAGTGCCATCCAGAAGTGAGATAGAAATGATTTAGGACTATTTTTATTTTAGATCATGGGTGCCATTTTTCCCTCCTACCTTGGCTAACTTTACTTTTATTTATATCTTGTTTTGGGGGGCATTTAGAGGATTGAATTTTGCATATTATCTCAAAAAATTGGCTGTGGCTTCCAGAGAACACGTGTAGGTAGTGTTCTCTACCAGGTAGTGTTCTCAGGACCAGACCTGAGCTTGGGAATTTGTGCTTTTCGATAGCTGTCATTTGCGTTTGTACACAGACTGGGGTTTGCATGTGCTGCACCTGGGTGCACCCACAGAGCCTTGATTTGCCAGCACAAGCATAGAAAATAGGGCCACAGTGTTACTGGGATCTGGCCTGTAGGGGTCTGCCTCGGGCCGGCCTGTAGTGTGTGGGTTCTTGACTTTGTATAAGACATATTTCACAACTCGAGTCCAGGTGACTTTACCAGCACATTTATTACGGCTGGGGGGCATGAAACAAAGGAAAGGCTTAGGGCAGAGGAAGTAACTGGGTGAGAGCCTGGGAGGTGGTCTGCTTTGGCTCCCTAGAGAAGGTAGAGGCAGGAGTGAAGGTCGCAGAGAGAGAGGTCAGCTAAGGCGGGGGCTGCTGGTAGCTAACCACGGAGTCAGAGGAACAGGGGGCTCTGGAGACAGGATTGGGGAGTAAGCCTGGGTCCAGCTGCCTCTTCCCACTGCTCCCTTAGCTGCAGGCCTCCTCGGGACCCTTAGAGTTTGGGAGGAGATAAAAGGTTTGTGTGCGGGAAGGGTCGTGGGTGAGCTCTAGCGTGAGCCACCCGCCTAAGTCTTTGTCCCGAGGGCTTTTTACCTGTTTTTGTGTGGGTGCGAGTCTTAGGGGAGGGTTTCAGCAGAATGGTCATCAGTTTTCTGGGTGCATTTTTGATACCCCAATGTGTCCAAATGAGCGCGTAGCGGGGTTTGGGAATAGTCTTTGATCTATTACAGTGTTTTACTTTTATCTTGGGTCTGTCTGGCTTTCAACGGTGTTTTTGTTACTTGTTCCCCTGACTTCATCTGTCCTTGGGTGTAGTTGGCACAGATGGCATTAACTGGGTCTCTGTTTTCTATTTTCCCAGACCAGGGTGAATTAAGCTATGTATTCTCTCCGGTCAGGGAGGAGAGGTGGGAACCATTGGCCCTCGCGTGTCCTTGGTTAGGGAAGATGAAGTCTTGTAATTCACAGCTGGCTGTGAGCTGCTCAAAGTGATTGGCCATGTTTACGTTTCTCGTCTCAGTTTCCCCGTTCCACGTGCCCAGGAATGTCCCTAGCTTCCTACTGCCCTGCCTCCCCAGTAGTCTCTCGTGTCATGACTAGCACTGTGCTCCTTTTCCTAAAGAAGTCAGGCTTCAAATTACACCTGCTGGCCCATGGCGAGACACCGGGGAAACCGCCCCAGACGGGGGAGAACAGGTGTTTCCTTGGCTTGAAAACGTCAGGGAGGGCGTTGCCCCACCACGGAGGGCGTTGAGTTGAGGTCGCAGTGCCTCCTGGGTCTCCTGTCCTGATCTCACCATGAGCCTCCTCTGCTGCCCTCTAGGGAAGGACATCCCGGGACAGGCGTCACTGGTGTTCGATGTTGCCCTGTTGGACCTTCACAACCCCAAGGACGGCATTTCCATCGAGAACAAGGTGGTGCCTGAAAACTGTGAGCGACGAAGCCAGAGCGGGGACTTTCTCCGGTATCACTACAACGGCACGCTGCTGGACGGCACCCTCTTTGATTCCAGGTGAGGACCAGGGGCTGCAGACTGTCAGTGTAGATTTTATGTACTTGTAGAGAGAGGGGAAGAGAGGGAGAGAGAGAGAGAAACATCGATGCGTGAGATTCTATCGTTTGCTTCTCGCCAGCCCCTGCCTGGGGACCTGGCCTGAAACCCCTGGCCTGGCCCTGGGGACCTGGCCTGCAACCCCTGGCCTGCAACCCCTGGCCTGCCCTGACTGGGAATCGAACCGGCCACCTTTCGGTTCGCAGGCCAGTGCTCAATCCACTGAGCCACTCCAGCCAGGGCAGGTTTCTCTTTTCTGATACTGAATTCCTTCAGGGGCTGTTAGAACTGTCTCCTTGGGACCTGAGGGAGACCAGTCTGAAGGAAAGCAGGAAGACCTCACCCTAGACACCCACTGTCCCCATTTACCGTGCTCAGTTCCTCCAGCATGAACTCAGCAACGGGGCCCGGGGTGGGAAGTGGCCAGAGGGAGGTCCAGGCGGTAGCAGGGGAAACAGCAGACCTGGTGCCAGGAGATGTGGGTTCCAGGCCCTGGGCACCGTGCACTGGCCGTGTGATTCTGGGCAGCAGTTGAGCTCCCTGTGCTTCAGTTTCTTACCCGTTATTAGCACCTTCCTCGAAGAGATGGTGTAAGAGATATAAGGGAGCTAAAAGTGCTCCGCAGACTTTAAAGGATTTTTTTTAACGCAGGGGACTGGTTGGATATACTCACCTTCCTTCCTGCTGTGGACAGGGCTAATGACGGAGCCTCCGTCGCTCTTCAGAGCTGTGTGTTGTTTACGAGGCTCAGCCTGCGGTGTGCGGAGGGCTGGGCGCGCCTGGCATCCGCCGTGTCTTGCTCCTTCAAATGGCATGTGTTGTTCGGAAACCGCTCCTCGAGGGCGAGCAAGTCGTGACAGCCTGCTGCCTGTCTCTCTGAGGTGGTGGACTTCGAGCTTGTTTAGTTATCCAGAAACATCACTGAAGAGTTGTTATACGGTATTATTTTACATGAAGCTCAGAATTACAGTATGCATTAAGATACCTTGTACCACCTGCCCCTGCCTCCCTCACATCCCCTGTAGCCACCACAAGCTAACCACTTTTATTAATAAGTTCCTTTTTGTTTTTTTTACTGTGTGGATTTTTTTTTCTAATGCAGATATAAGTAAATGCAAATGTTATGTTCTCACATTTATGGTATATAGCATAAAGAATATGGTACACGGTATTGTTAGCAGCACAACGGCACCAGAATGTTCCTGGCAGTTCAGCCACCTCTGTTGTTGAGTTCTGGAGCCAGGACTCAGATACAAGCAAAAGTTTATTTAGAAAGTCACAGGGGGAGAAGAAGTGAGCTGTGGAAGAAGTGAGCCAGCTGGGCTGCGTGGGCTCAGGAAACGAGTTACAGAGACAAAAGAAGGGCCCTTAGGAGACAGCAAAGATACACACCTTGGGGAAAGAAGAAGGGGGAAGGGTGCAGGCATGCCCCAGGGAGAGTGCGCAGGGGACAGGAGGGGGCGGGGGAAGAAGCAGGTGTGCTCCGGAGAGAGGAAGAGCAAGCACTGGGTCCTCCATCCCGAGGGTTTTCATCCCCTCTCCAAAGCAGGAGATCTTAGGGGAGGGTGCCCCCTCCATACTGGAGGGTGCCAAGAGAATATGCATCAGCACTTCCAGGTGTGTGCTTTCAGGCTCCTGGTCTCTCCTGATTGGTTGGCTCCAGGGCAGGGGTTCATTAGTCATTGTATCTGGTCCTCACGTCGGCTGTGTGTTGCTCTGTCTGGTTTTGCTGCTTTTCTCGGCCTGGAGCTGAAACACAACTGAGGCCTGGATGTCACCTCCAGTTGGACCAAAACTCGGGCTCTGTGGCCAACAGACCGGAAGCTTCGTTCCTAAGATTGTCTGATTCGGGTCAGAATCCCATCGTCCGGAGGGCTTACTGCTTAAGGCGGTGGTCGTGCAGGGGCTTGTACGGGGGTCATGTGAGGCTGTTCTCCATCCCCTTGTTCCTCCTCTAAGGGAGTCTGCCACAGGACTAGTGAGACATGCCTCCCTGGGGGTGAGGCCCACCCTACACTTGTCCACGCTAGGCTCCCAGGGCCCTGGGGACTTCCGGTACCTCGCCTCCTGTCCTTGCTTTCTGCTCGTGCCTAACTGCCTGCCACAGTATGTCCACTATGAAATCTTCTTGCTTTCTTTCCCCTTGAGATTCTTCTGTGTTAATACTTAGAGAGAAATCATTTATTTCTTATGTCTGCCTGGTGTTTCATTGGGTGAATGTACCATATTTATTTAGGCATTTCTCTGCTGATGGCCAATTGAGTTTTCTTTTTCTATTATAGTAATCCTCCAGTATGTGTGTGTATATATTATTACTTGTCATATATGAGCTTGGTTCTGTCCTTTATTGCCTGGAATTCTATTTCAATTTAAAGGCCCTTTTTCTTACGGATATGAGATTTCTTTCCATATTAATGGAACCACAGTTTTCTCAGATTTCAAATAGGTTTCATTTTAGTATGTCGGGATCCAGTCTGTACTAACGGCTAAATAATATTCCACTGGAGAGATGTGTCTTAATTTGGGTAATCAGTCCCTGTTGCTTTCTACCTTTTGACATTTTAGGTAGGGCCCAGTAATTATTTGTTGCTAAATCTTAAAGGATCTGATAAATTATTTCCTTGGGATAAGTATCTGGAGGAATCTCTGGTCTCCAGTTACGAGTATTTTTACAGCTGTTGGAAAACACCACCAAGTTGTCTGTAAGGAAAGTTCCATCAGTAAGAGTGCCCGTTCCCTGCAGACTTGGAGACGCTGGGCATCCTTTTAAACTAATCATTGACAATTCCTAGAAGAAAAATCCAACTTTAGAGCTATAATCAGAATTTCTCTGATTGGTCTTGAGGTTGAAATTCTTTAAAATATTTATTCACTTTTTGGATGTTTTCTTTTGTGACTTACCTATTTATTTCTTTTGCCTGATTTTATGTCAAGGGTATTGGTATGTGCCTTTTTCTTATCGATTTGAAGATTCTATACTAAAGGTATTAACCTTTTTATGGCTGTATGTATTGTTGAACATATTTTCTATTTATTTGTATTTTAACTTTGGTTATTGTGATTTTTGACCTGTTTAAATATAAACGTTCTTGTTGTTAAATGTATTCTACTTCTCCTTTATGACTCCTTTATTCTTATAAAAATTCTTATATATTCTGTCTTCGGTGACTTCCTAAGAAGTCTCTCTCCTCCTTTAGAGTATATAAATATTCACTTGCATTTTTCTCATGTCCTTTTTTCTTCATTAAAATTTTTTTAAAAAAATTTATTGATTTTTTTTTTTAGAGAGAGAGAAACACTGACCTGTTGTTCCATGTGTTCATGATTCATTGGTTGATTCCTGATTGGGCCCTGACTGGGGATCGAACCCATAACCTTCGTGTATTGGGACAACACTCTAACCAACTGAGCTACCCAGTCAGGACTCTCATGCCCTTTTAATGGTTTTATTTTTTTATCCTGTAAAATATCCTTTATTAAAAAATTTATAAGGTATTATGTTCTTATTATTCAGGTGAAATAATGCAAAGATATATAGTTAAATATAATAATTTCCCATCAGCCCCTTCTATTCTCGCTACCCAGAATAAACACTAATAACCTTCCACAGTCTCTCTCCATGCTTATAAATGCATTCATGTTTAAATCTTCAATCCATCTGGAATTTGTTGTGGTGTTCAGTTCGGATCTGACTATTTTTTTTCCAGATGGTGAGCTAGTGCTTCCAACACCCTTTATTGAATAATTCTGGTTTTTCCCCCACTCATCACAAATCTGACTTTTATTAGGCACGAAATGCTTAGGTACACTCCTGGGCCTTTGTCTGGAATTTCTGTCCCTCACCATTGGTCTGACTCTCCCTGGGCCAGTGTCGCCCCTTTAACGGGTGTGGCCTTTTAGTCTGTATGATAGAGAGCGTTCTTTTCCTTTTTTACACATTATTATCTTCCGCTACGTGACACGTGGACGTGGTTCCGGAACCCGCAGAGGATAAGAGGGTATGCCATGAAGACTTTAACTCCGATTCTTGCTCCTCGGTCACCCCGCTCCCCTCTTGACAGGGAAGGGGTGTTATGAGCGTCACAGGTCTTGCACGCACACGCCGTGAAATGCGTAGCCCCCCATTTAAATTTTTTACAGGGATGAGAGCTTGCCATATCCTGCACCCTCAAGACTGTGGCCTTGATTATTCCTTTTTCCAGGTGAATTTTAGGGCCCCTCCGCTCCCCCATACACACACCACTCAGATATTGACTGGAATTGTTTTCAGATTCGTGAATTAGTTTTGGGGAACATGGATAACTTGACACACTGCAGCTTTCTCATTAGGGAACAGGATGGTTTCCCATTTATCTCTGTCTTCTTATAAAGTTGTTTCAAGTTCTTTGCATGTCAAGCCCACCCTGTCCCTCCAGTCTCTTTCCTGCCTCTTGGCCTTGACCCAGCTGCTCCCCATCAGCCGGTCCCTGCATCCCCCAGTGTCCACCATCTCCCCCAAACCCATGGAACCTTGGCCAACTATTCCAGTGGGTGGCTTTTCCCAGCTCTGAGGGACCTGCCATCTCTCCTGCCACCTGGTGCCCCTAAGGGGATCCCACCGCACAGGTAGCCTCCTCTGTCCTGAACAGCTGGGGCTGAGCAGCTCATGGCTGAGGGTCACCAAACACCTGCTGGCGAGGCAGCCCCCTGGGGACGGGGAGGGGATGCAGAGAGCCCCCTCCAGGGGGAGGGGAATTGGCTGTCACTACCGTTTCTTCACGGCTGGGGCTGTGTGGTCTCCGAGGGGTGTGAGAGGGAAGGCCCCTCCCTGCCCTCCTGGCACCCCCCCCACCATGCCCCTAGCCGGCATCCTTCGGCTATATTCGGGGAGGTAACGTGGATCCGACCGGCTCTTTCAGGGCAGCCTTTTCACCACGGGGTGGAGGCTGGCACAGACCGCTGTGGCTCGGGGCTGGGGAGTCGACGTGGCAGATGAAGTTTCATCACTTTATTGCGGAGTCATCCGTCTTTGGGAAGCTGCTTCTGCCCTCACCAAACTCATGATACTTGAACTCCCTTGGCAATGGGCACAGAGGCTGGAATGCCTGGGCCCCCGCCAGCGGCGTGGGGAAACCCAGGTCCCCACCCGCAGGCAGCGCGGTGAGCCGGGGCAGAGCCGGGAGCTTCCCCGGGCTCTCTGAGCACCTGCTGCTTTTCGGGACTGGAATACTCGTGTGCCATGTGCACAGGTATTCTCATCTTTTGATGCTGGAGACATTGTCCTTGGACACACCGTTAGTTTCTTTTTTTATTGATTGGTTTTAGAGAGAGGAAAGGAGAGACAAGAAGGGGGTGAGAGAGAGAGATAGAGAGAGAGAGAAAAACATCAATTTGTTGTTCCCCTTATATATTTTTTTTCTTTTTGATTGTTCCACTTATTTGTGCATTCCTTGGTTGTTTCTTGTGTGTGTCCTGACCAGGGATTGAACCTGCAGCCTTGGCATATTGGGAAGATGAGCTAACTGAGCTCTTAGCTGGGGCCCACTTTTAGTTTCTGATAAGGGCTCCCCTCGATGCTGTTTTCATGAACTGGACACAGTTGCCCAGTGTACCGTCCAGCTGGCATGAGCTACATTTGTGTGGTTGCTCCTCATCACCGCATCCCATTCATAACCTGACCGGAGGGTTGGAGGGCTCGTTTCTGGGGGTGCTTTTGTAGATGGCCACCTCCACGCTGTGTGTGGACAGAGGGGCCTGCTTCCTGAGATTGTGAGGACACAGCCTGAGGGTTCCCTGTGTCCCCGGGGCTGGTGGCTTCTGTCTCCTGTTGCCTCACGGTGCTGACTAATGTCACGGCTGTGTGGTGTCCCTGGTGCAGAACCTCTGTCTTTTCTTCTTTTCTAGCTACTCACGGAACCGCACCTTTGACACGTACATCGGGCAGGGCTACGTGATTGCTGGGATGGACGAAGGTTTACTTGGCGTTTGCATCGGAGAGAAGCGGAGGGTTGTGGTCCCCCCTCACCTGGGGTACGGGGAGGAAGGGAGAGGTGAGTGCCCGCTGCCTTCTCCAGGTCCCACAAAGCAGCACCGATGGCTGCTTGCGCCCCGGTTCCAAGCATCCAGGGCTTCTTGAGCGAAATGTCAAAACTGAATCCACCTGGCTGGTGTGGCTCAGTGGACTGAGTGCCGGCCTGCAAACCAAAGGGTCGCTGGTTCAGTTCCAAGTCAGGGCACATGCCTGGGTTGCCCGTCAGGCCAGGTCCCCAGTAGGGGGCGTGTGAGAGACAACCACACATTGATGTTCCTCCTCTTCTTTTTCTCTCTTCCTTCCTCTCTCTAAAATAAATAAATAAAATCTTTAGAAAAAAAAGTAAATTCCAAGGCACCCCTTTTTGCTCTTTAACAGCTTTATTCGAGTTATAATGTGTATACCATAAAACTCACCCATCTTAGGTATCCATTCAGAGACTGGTAGTAAAGGTAGTGAGTTAAGGCACCCCTCCCTTAGTCCCGTTTCAGAACAGTTTTGTCACTCTCATCACCAGCTCCCTTCAGAAATCACACAAATAGTACACGTTGACTTAGACACTACAGACAGAGAAAATGAAAATCGCCCCTAATTTCACCACCCAGGAATATGCATTGTAACACGGTAGAGGAAGAGTGGACCCAGAAGAAGTCCATGTCAGTCCCAGACCCTGTGAGTATGTGACCTTTCATGCCAAAAGGGACTTGGCAGATGTGAGGAAGGTAAAGATCTTGAGACGGGGACGTGATCCTGGGTCACTCAGGTGCCCTTGGTGGCCTTACAGGAGTCTTTGTACGAGGGACACAGGAGGTCAGAGAGAGGAGGACTCGCTGAACTGCTGTCTTGGGAGAGGGAAGAAGGGACCGCACGTCCAGGGAGGAGGGTGGCCTCGGGAAGCCGGACAGAGCAAGGACACGGGTCCTGCCCGGAAGCCTCCAGAAGGAATGCACCCCTGCCAGCACCTTGGAATTAGACTTCGGGCCTCGGGTTAGGAGAATAAATCTGCACTGTTTTAAGCCACTAAGTTTGTTGTGAGTTGTTACAGCAGCGAGAGCAAACTAATACAGCCGTGAAGTGCGGGCTGTTCTGCCCCTTGGGTGTCTGTGGATCTGCGTCGATGAGAGGAAGCACGTGTCCACCGATGCAGGTGCTGGCAACACGGGGCCCATCTCCACACGCGACTTCGTGCTTTCTCTCGCCACCTAATGAGCTGTCAGTGGCTCTCTGTGCCTTCAGGCAGTTTTGATGGTTGCATAGTATTCCACGCCAGACTTCCTTTCTTAATTATGTTTCTTCTCACATGCCATTTTTTTTGGCTAGCTTGCTTAGAAATAGTGGATACAGCGTTTATTTTGCTCTTGTTCTCTTTTTGCTGATGGGATTCTGGCTGGCCTGGCAGGCTGTACACATTCCTTTTATTAACCTGGATCTTTGGAATTTCCCCAGTAGGGTATGTCCAGAGTATCTATGAAAAAACAGGTTGGTTGTACCGTGGATAAACGTAATTTATCTCCTGACTTAAATTTCTGATTTATAAAGCCACAACCGACTGCAGCTTAAGACACATTCAACAGTCTTGCCTCAGGTCCAGTTTGTCTAGGGTCTTGATGCTCTGTCGTTTTGTAGCATATAAAGTTCTACTTCTAGCCAAATGCATGCAGAAACAGAAAACGACTTTCCGAGTGCTTGTGTTGTGTAATAATGCCCTCAGGACTAATCCTTCCTCTCTCGAAAAAGACTACATTGATGGAAAACATTTGCTGAAATGACTTTTCTCCTTTTGGCTTTCTATCAACTATGAGACAGAGCTCTGCAGAGAATTATATAAGGTTGTGGGAAGCATCGGAAGGCTCGTAAACTTTCTGGGCAGGAGGCTGCTGCATCCCGTGTCATTCGTGGCCTCGGGGGAGGGGCACCCTGCCCTGTAACACCCAGGTGCTTCTGTGCCAGGTCCACCTCTGTCTCCCCGTGGCTGGCACCCATGCCCACTCAGTAGTGGGGTGTGGCAGGACCCACTGCTAACCCCAGAAGGGTGCTGGAGCAGAGGGGAAGCACTCAGTGGCCGTCTGTGGAAGGAGGCAGTGCTGGGCCCTGCACGGGGCTCTCGGGCTCCGTCCCTGGCACGGTGCTCCCTTGCAGCCATTTTTCTCACCGGGTTGCTGCGGAGGCTGAGAGAGAACACGTATGGAAACGACTTCTGCAAGGGAGAGCGTTGCTCAGAGGTCACGTTTCCAGGCGGAGGTAACAATGGAGGAGGAAAGCACCTCCGTGGTTTTGTGTCGACCAAACAGATAGGACGGCTGTAAAGGCGCTTGGGGAACCCCGGGTGTTCTGTGTCGTCGTAAGGGGTGTGGGTGGGCAGTTTGGGCCGGGGGTCTTTCCCCACGAACGTTCCGTAGGTTTTCTCTCTCTTGAGCAGTGACTCTCACCCTCATCTCACCTCTTACTTCTGGGAGGAGCAGGGTGAGCCTTAATGTGGCTGAGCTCCAGTCTCCCGGTCTGCGGGGAACTTAGCCCTAAATCTTTCAGGCTCAATGGCTGCATGGGGCTGGAGCTCATCAGCTTGCATTGTAGTCCAAACGGTGCTCCTAACTGGCTGCGTGACCCTGGCCAAATCAGTGCCTCCGTTTCCCCACCTGTTAAGTGAGGGTTAGGTAACCTCCAACAGCCCTTGCATCTTCATTCCTCCAGAATGCTGTAGGGTTTCGTGTCTGAGTCCCCTGGGCTCCTCAGTGGACACCTGTGAGGACTTACGTGGTGATGCGAGGAGACACGTGTCCCGCTGCTTGGAGCGTTCCCTCATTCATTTCCCGCGTGTGTCCTCCAGGGAATATCCCCGGCTCGGCCGTGCTGGTGTTCGACATCCACGTGATCGACTTCCACAACCCTTCAGACTCCATCAGCATCACCTCCCACTACAAGCCCCCCGACTGCTCCGTGCTGAGTAAGAAGGGGGACTACCTCAAGTACCACTACAACGCGTCGCTTCTGGACGGGACCCTGCTGGATTCCACGTAAGGGCCCCCCCTCCTGGGATTGAGGGGGGAGGTGAGCCTGGGGGGCAACAGTCGTGCAGTCCCAGGATCCTCCTTCTCTTCTCATCAGATACTGGCTGAGAACTTCCGTCTCTGTTCTGCCTGTGCCCGCCCCCCAGCCTTAACTGCCCCGCCCCCCTTAGCCCCGCCCCCCGCCCCCAGTGCAAAGAGCTAAGCCTCTTTCCCTGCTCAGGAGCGTCATTCCGAGTTCCCGGTGCTCATCCTCAGTTCTGGGAAGTTGTCTTTCTGAGAAACAGCTCTCAAAGCTACTGTCTTTACTGCTTCTTTAAACATGAGCCTGCAGATGGCTCCAGACTCAGAGCCAGGCGCGTCCTTGTGCCCTGCGTCCTGCCCCACTCCTCTCCTCTTCTGCTGGGGCCGGCCCCCCCCTGCCTCCCGCCTCCCGCGCCCCTGCAGTGGGGCAGGATGCGGCTGCCTGTCCTTTCCTTCCGTAAGCTTCTGCCCCGGCTCCCTCCCTCTCCTCAGAGCCTCTCCTGAGTCCTGGGGAAGAACCAGCTGCTCCCTCCTCTGCAGTCTCCTCGTGTCTTCGGCAGTGCCCGCCTTTTGTTTTCGTGTCTGTCTCGGTGGCCGGTCTGAATGCCCGAGGGACGCCCGCGGTATTGATTCGTGTTTTCGTTCCTCACACCTCGCCCGGAGCCCAGCACCGAGGGAGCGTTTCGTAAACGTTAACCGATTGAGAGGACTCTGAAAAGGCATTAGAGGAGTCAACAGTCTACACTAGCATCAGGGGCGCTAAAGGAGCTTTGCTTCTTATGCATCTGCGTCTTCAGGTGTCTCTGCGAGTTAATACAATATTCCTTTCTCTGGGAAAGAGACGCTTTGAGCCTTTCTTTGTATCTCCATGTAAGTGCATCTGTTTTTGTGCTGAGTCTGGCTCAGGTTCCTGTTGGGTCCTGGGGAGAGGAAGGACCTCACATACACAGTGTGTGCTGCACTTATTCCAGATGCGGGGGTCTTCCCTCCCTCCCCCAGGTCCCTCTGCCTCCTGGCTTCCGGTGACAGCGTGCGTCTGGGGAGAGCCAGGCCTGGAGGGCCAGCCCTGGGGACGCACCGCCCAGGCCTCTCTCTGCCTCTGGGAGACCCTGTGCACTCACGCCGTGGGCCTGCTTGATCGCATCCAAACGTGTTAATTATTATCAGCAGCAGCATCTGATGAATCTCTAAGAAAGTAAAAATGCTTCCAAGAAATTATGACATGCGGTCCCTTGTAGCATGTACCCCAGTTACAGAGATGTTAAAATGTGAGAAAATATGCATCACAGAGTCAGTGAAACAGGGACTGGCTTCTGGGGCAAAGGCGTCCATGGACGAGGCCGAACGCAAGCCTCCTTGCCCCCGTGTCGGAGGCCTGCGGAGGGCCGTGCGGGGGAAGACTGGCTCATGGTTGTTTTAGGGCTTCAGTGAGTTCACGGGGTTAGAACAGTCTGCAAGGTCAAGGGCATAGGTCATTGTTCTTGCTAGTGTTCACATTTTCGCCTGGCCGTGGAAAGGGGGCGCAGGGGCGGGAACTGAGCAAAGGAATTCCGACTTGGTGTGTTCGGGATGTGCCTCTTTCTCGGGGTGGGGAGCATCCGCTTCCCAGCCTTCTCCTGTGTGTTTGGTGGGTTCACACTCTTCCACAGCAGCTGGGAGCCACGTGACACTCCCTCCTCTTATCTGAGACTCCATTCTGCATCATGAGGGTCATTTGTGGGGACTGAGTCCTTGCTGGACTCTTCCCGGCGTGAGCTTCAGCATCCTGGGGCCAAGGGCCGTGCGGTGGGGTTCTGCCTACCTGTGTGTTCTGGAAGGTGGGACCTGGTCGCACCCCAGCCCTGGGAGGACCCTACGAACAAAGGAGGCAGCCAGCTGCTGGGAAGATAGAGGGAATGTTGGAGGGAAGCCAGCGAGGCCGGATGCAGGCAGGAGGCAGGAGGCAGGAAGCCTTCCAGAAGCTGGGAATGCCCGGAAGGAATGAGAAGAATGTCTGAGAGACAGACTGGGGGCAAAGGAAGAAAAGAAGGGCCCCGGGGAAGAGAGTCAGTGGGGTTTTCAGACATGACACATGGAGACACGTCGCTTGCTCAGAGGGTTTTCTTAATGTGTGTTGAAACTGGCCTGGGAGAGGAAGAATGGAGATTGGTCATGCGATGCCTGAGCGCGTTCCTGAAACCCAGTCGTCCCCTGGGGGGTCCTGGGGGTCCCAGCAGAAAAGCAGTGTGAAGGCACCTGTGTGCCAGGGACAAAGGAGGGATTGTGTGGGCAGCGGCTGCGCAGGGGCGGCTCCCCTCGGGCTGCGGGCTGCGGGCTGCGGGCTGAGGCATCCTGTAGCAGTTGGTTTTCTTTCTGTTTTGTCCCAGGTAGGACAAATGCAAACCCTGTTTGGGTTTCCCAGCCCCAGAGGACCCACTGGGCCCTGGGAACCCGCTGGAGGAGGGAAGGAGCTGGCAGCCCTGTGCCCTGGGGAGGGTGGGAAAGCAGAGGAGGGGATGTGACCCAAAGGGGCTGACCCTTCCGTGTTGTCCCCGCCTGGTGAGGGGTGCCAAGGGGCCTCTAAGATACTGGGAGGCTCTCCTCCTTGGCAGTGAAGAGCATGCTCACTGTTAGCTGGCAGGAAGTGACGGGAAGGCCATGGGTTTGGAAACACATTTATTTTCAGCAGTGATGGGGGTGAGGGAGCCCAGGGACCGTGGCTGTCAGTGATGGCGAAGACCATGGTTCGGGTGAAACTCTGTGTTATTTTTCTGCAAAGACTGTTACAGACCCAGGCACTCGACACCCCCCCCCCCGCCCCCGACCGAGGCCACCTGTCAGTGGAGTTCTGGGCACTTCCTCTCCGCCCAGCCAAGCGCAGTGTGTCACCTCCTGTTTAGAGCGTTCCCGGGTGACAGCTCTCCTTGTCTCCATCCTGCAGATGAGGAAACTGAGGCCATGCCTCCCAGGGGCAGATTACGGGGCCTGAACCAGGATTCACACGCAGGCCTCACTGAGTCTGCAACCCAGGGTGTAACTGCATTTCCTGTTTATAAAATTCCCATGGAAATGCCTGACGAGACTATTGACTAAAACCTAAAAAAGGAATTGTAAGAGCAGCAGAAAGAGCTTTGTCTTCTCTGAACCACTGGAGAGTCCGTTGTCCCCACGCTGTCCTGTCACCGCTGAGCGCTTTCCTGGGCTGTTCCCAGCGCCAGGGCCCTTCTCCTGCGTAACTCAACCCAGGCATTAAAATCAGGAAGGCGACATCGGTCTCTCGCTACCTGTTCGTTTTCAGACACCACTTCGGTTTGGCTAAATGTTCCCAGACGGTCTTCGCTCGCCAGAGGACCCCGCTCCCGTCTGTTCTCACACTGAACCGTGCCTCTGTCTTCCTCTGATTTTCCCCTGGACGCTTTAGAAGACGGTCGGTGTTTTGCTGCTGTTTTTTGCAAAGTGCCCCCCGTGTGGGTTTGTTGGTTGCCTCGTGACCCAAGAGGGGCTCTGTGTCTCCGGCAGCGACCTGACGTGCCGGAGAAGTGGATGACCTACCTAACCAGGGACTCTCCTCTTCCTCTTTCAGGTGGGATTTAGGCAAGACGTACAACATCGTCCTGGGGTCCGGACAGGTCGTGCTGGGCATGGACATGGGTCTCCGGGAGATGTGTGTCGGAGAGAAGCGGACGGTGGTGGTCCCGCCCCACCTGGGCTACGGGGAGGCTGGCGTGGGTACGTGGCGGCGTGAAGGGGTGTTTGGGGCACGTTCCTCTGAAGTCTGTGCTTTTGGGGTGCCATATTTAGAATCACGATATGCTTCTTCTACTTTGTTTTTTTTAATGTTTTTAATTCTTATTTTTCAATTACAGTTTACTTTCAATATTAGTTTGTTATCGGTTTCAGGAATACAGCATAGTGGCTAGACCACAATGTGGAATCACATACGTTACAAAGATCCCCCCTCGATACTCCCAGTGCCCACCTGGCACCATGCATAGCTATGGCGATGTTATCGACTCTGGTCCCTGTGCTGGACTTAACCCCTGTGACCCTTCGGTGACAACCGGTCTGTCCTTCTCTGTCCCTTCACCTTTTTTGCCTGGGTGCCCAGCCCTGCTTCTTCCCTTTTGAACCCCAAGAATCTGTTGGATTTTTTAAAAAGCATCGAGCATTTTTGTATAAAGACCCGTGTGATTTCTGAGTTGGTGCCACGGTAATGCCCCACGCCCTCTTGAGAAAGCGGGGTTTCCATGAAGTGAACTTGGACCTTCGAGCCCACGTGTGGGAAATGCCCCTGCAGGAGCTGACAGGCAGCGTCTTGTAGGCGGGGCGAGGCCAGGCGCTCCCTTCGGACCTGTGTCCGGGGACAGCGGAAGGCTACCGGCCTCTGCTTTTCACTTGTCCTGGTTTATCTGTCCAAGGAGGCTTCCTATCATGAGAGATGAATTCACGTTCTAGAAGTGCTAGCTTTATCTTTCTCACTCTCACAGCTGTCAGGGTTCATGTACTTGACGGTTTTGGCCAGAGTGAGTCCCCGGGGAGGGCTTGGGAACCACCACCTCCCCCTCCGGTGCGTGAATGCTCCTGCTGTCTGGAGGGGGAGGCGGCGGGGAGTGCTGACTCGTAAAAGTGATGGGCGTTTTGGACTGATTTTCTGTTTTCAACAATTCTTAAATAACTGTAAAAATACTCCCTGCCACTCCTTCCCAATCCGAAAAGAAACAAAAAAAATATGTTGTGTATCCTATAATAGGGTACTCCTGTGATTATATATTAAATAATTATAACATAATCTGTAGTAACAATTTTAGGTAATACAGATTACATTTGTATGTATAGTCACATACTTATATAACTTCTTTTGGGTCCATGCTACATACAAGGTCCATCCAGAAAGTATCCAGCCATGCACTATGAAAAATAGAGACATTTATTGAAGAAGATACAAGAAACACTGTACATAGGACAGTGACCCCTCAGTCCCTTTAGAAATAGGCACCTTGGGACCTCACACAGTTCTCCCAATTGCTATCAGCTGCCCCTTCCGAATTTCCTGAATCTGGTTGGTGATCTGAAATCTCTTCCCTCTCAAAGGTGATGTTAGTTTTGGGAAAAGCCAGAAGTTGCAGGGCGTTAAATCTGGGCTGTAGCAGGGTGGGGCTGAGTCACCTGGGTGACTTGATGTTTTGCAAAAAAACTGCACGAGACGTGATGCACGAGGAGTGCATTGTAGCAAGGAAGCTGCCAAACACTAGTTGCCCACAGCTGCGGCCTTCTGGATCATCTGAATAGTTTCCACAGAAGAATGTTCAAACTTAATGCAAAATTTGGTGCAGATTCATTACTGTACTCGCTCAGTCATTTTGAAGGCAACAGCCACACAGTACACGTGCTCATTCAATGGCATGTACTGCCCCTACTGACTAGTACAGTGAAGTTGTCATTGTTCACGCATGCACAATGGTCCACTCTTGGTCCACTCTTGGTCCACTCTTGGTCCACTCTCCTTGTCCACCAGGTTACATCAATGTTGCTGAAACCATTCTCATTATATTAACAACAGTTGGATTTTTCCTGGACAGACCTCGTATGTTGTTTTTGACTTTGTGTGTACAGTCCTATCTTGGATCATGATTTTAAGGCATACTCTATTATTCTTACAGTTCTGCTGTTAGATTTATTCAAAAGTTCCTCCATCGGAGTCCTTACTAGTTAGTGGCTTTCAAACATTTTCCACCCAGATACACAGTAAGAAATACGTGTATCTCCTGATCTCGGTTACAAATAAATATGTACACGTACATTTAGTTTTATATATAAAGGTGAACCTCAAGTTTCATAAAATGATGCTTAACCTTTCTATGTGCAAGGTACCTGGATCTGCTTTATTCTGTTCCTTCATTTAAACAAAAAATGCAGGTCACCATCCTCTCAAGTGACTTGGTGACTGCCTGGTAGTCACTGCCTACTGTTTGGAGAAACCAGGTGCTGATGCTGAATGTTCTGGCCTGCCCCGCGGCAGCGAGAGCCCAGGGGGAGGTGGGGAGTGGAGGGGGCCCGTCGGCTGCCGAGGGGCGCTGACCCGCCCCCTCCCTGTCGCCGAGGCAGATGGAGAGGTGCCGGGCAGCGCCGTGTTGGTGTTCGACATCGAGCTGCTGGAGCTGGTGGCCGGCCTGCCCGAGGGGTACATGTTCATCTGGAATGGCGAGGTGTCCCCGAACCTCTTCGAGGAAATCGACAGGGACGGCAACGGAGAAGTCCTGCTGGAAGAGGTAACCGACCTTTGAAGGCGAGCAAGTGGGACTGAAGGAGCTCAGGGGGCCTGACCGGGCCGGGGACCCATTCCGAAGGGGAAGGCTTCTCCGGGTGCGGGGACACCTGTGTTTGGTTTGTTTCCTGTGGTGACCGTGACCTGTGCACTCACGTGCCCGGCTCTGTCCCGTGTGCTCTCTAAGGTGAGGCTCTTTGAGGAAACTGAGGCCCCGAGAGGAACAGGCACGGATTCAGGGCTCACAGATCTGGATGGGTTCCCAGTTCCGGGGGGCCCACACACACCTGCCCTGGGCTAAGTGTGCTTCACACACGTTATTTTGGTTGGCCCTCTGGAATCGTCCCTGTTTTTTCAGAAGAAGCCACTATGCCCAAGCTCACACGGCTCCCCATGGTTGGAGCCAGGACCCACAGCCCTGTTTGAGCTTCCGGATCCTGTGTTGTTTCTCCCGTATTGGTTGCCCCTGTGTGGACCTGTCACAGCCCTGGGGAGTCCAGCTGTCATCCTTTCCCCGCCTGCTTGCCCAAGGACATCCCTCCAGCCTTCTCCGCTTTCTCGCATGTCATCTGCACGTCCCCGGCAGCTGGCCTGCTCGCACTAGTGCTGAACCTGGCCGTGCGAGGGGACCAGTGCCCTCCCATTGCTGGGCCAAGTAGTCGGTCCTCACTGTCTGACTCCTTAGCACGATGCCTTCTTTCCCCAGCTCCCAGACACCGCCACTTTCTTAGTGCTCCTTCCGTAGCACCGGCAGCTCCTCAGGAGTCTGTTTCCTGATCTACAATGGGAGTCGGATCATGGCCCGCTGCAACTCAGAGTGCTGTGGCAGCCCCCTCCCCACCTCCCAGGTCCGTACAGTGGCCGGTAAAGGCCCGGCAGAGGCCTCCCACAGCCTGCTCGCTGTGGCCTCCCCGCCCGCTACTCTCCTCCTGCTGGTCTGTGAACACACCTGGCACGCAGGCACCGGCCTCCGCACCAGCTCTGTGCTCTGCTCCGGACACTCTTGCCCTAGATGACTGGCTCCTTCCCTCACTTCCTTCACCCCTTTTCCCAGGCCTTCCTTCTTCACCGGGTCTCACCCTGACCACCGAGTTGATACTTTGCCCCCTTCGCCCCCTTGTACTTTTGATCTTCCTTACTTGGCTCTGCTTTTTTGTTTTTCTAGAGCATTTTACTTTCCAACTTAACATGTAACTTAGTGGTGGTACTCATTCTGAATGTGTCTTTACTATGAGAATATGCTAGAATGACTAGGGCAGGATGTACCTCCAGGATGCTGCTCCACATACAGCGGACGATGGGTTTCTCTTGTGTGAATGAACGGATGTGGGCAGCAGGGTTCTCCCAGGCTGGGTGGCCGGGGGCCAGCCCTGGGGAAGAACTGGGGGCGGGGGGTTGATGTGGGGAGACGGGACGGCTCCAGGAGCCACACCGCTCGTTGCCTGCCTGGACGTTGGGGGATTTTGATCTGCACCTGGCGAACAAGCCAGGCTGCGGAGCCGCCACGATTCTTCTGTCTGCTTCGCCGCCAGCTCAGACGCGGGTTCCGTCCTGTTCGGGCCGGGGCTCAGCGCCCTCGGCTGCTCTGTCTCAGGGTCTGTCCTGTCCTGTCCTCTTTCCAGTTCTCCGAGTACATCCATGCCCAGGTGGCCTCTGGCAAAGGGAAACTCGCTCCTGGTTTTGACACCGAGATGATTGTGAAGAATATGTTCACCAACCAGGACCGGAATGGCGATGGCAAGGTCACGGCGGAGGAATTTAAACTCAAAGACCAGGAGGCCAAGCACGACGAACTCTAACTCAGATACAAGCCACCATGTGACACCAGGGCCCCCGTCACGACACGGCGTGCCGTGAGGGCGTGAGGGTCTCTCAGCAGGTGAATTGTCAGTAAGCGGTGGTGGGTCCCATATCAGGGGTGCGTCGATGCACGTGCTGAGAATTTTAGGCCGCATGCCGGTGATATTAGACAAAATCGGGGCGCAGTGCCTTAGCGTGGGCTGTGTAGGACATGGAAAAGGCTGTCCTGCCAACCGTTGTGTGTGGGTCTCCTGGGTAGTTTTGTTGCTAAAGGAAAATAGTGTCACACAGAAGTTACAGCCATCTTGGAGGGAACAGAAGGGTCCAGGATATTTATGTAAAGAGGATGAAGAAAATTTTTTTTAACTTGTTGGTATTTTGCAGCGTTGCCCAGACGGGCAGAAAAAAATAAAGGGCGTGTCCCAGCAGGGTTCCCAGAAAGCCCCAGAAAACTCAGCGGCCTGTACAGCCTTCTAGTGAGGCCCAACCTCCACCTTCCCCCGACACACACACACACACACACACACACACACCCCCACCCCCTTACCCTTCTAGTTATTCACGCCCCTCACCATTGCGGTCCTCTGGTTGGCTGGGTAACTTGGGTGTCAGTGGGCCAAACTAAAGGCATCTAGGACCACGGGTAGAGAACTTGATTCTGCATCTGCCACATGGGGTTCCCTGCGTCCCTCTTTCTTGTCCCCATCACTCTGTCCCGTAGTGCACTGAACCCTTTGGTCATCAGATACGCCCCGGGCTGGTGGCCAAGCCGAGCTCCACAGTATGTCACTGTGGCCGAGGTGGGTGTGTCTTCCCAACAGGTGAGCGTGAACAAGGTGACACACTTCTGCTGCTCATCTGTGTCCTGGACAGGGAGGTGCCCGAAAGCCGGGGCCTCGCTCTGCAGAGGACGATGAGGACACCACACCTGCCGGCCTGTCCCCCCCGTTTCTTGGTAACCACCCTGTGTCCTCTGTTCCCAACTGGTGGTGGCTCTCACCCTGAAGTCATGCAGGATTTCCCTTCTGAAACTGCTTTGTTTTACTAATTTAAACCGTTTTGTACTGACGTAGCTGTGAGGTAGTCCGTGAAAACGCCAAGCACTCGTTCAGTTGAATGTTGGAAAACTGACCTTTTCCGTGTATAAAATGTTGAAGTCTGTCGTCCGGCTCTGTGGTGGCTTATTTGAATGGAGGCTGAGAGGAGCCCGTGGGAACAAACCGGGCAGTCAGACGAGAACCCGGTGGGACTGGGCCGGTGGAACCGGGAGAGCGCCGAACAGTATAGCATAGGGGGTGCAGGGCCCGGGTCCCGGCAGGAGGCACCCTCCTAGGGACTTCTGCAGAGCAGCTAACTAACGAGAGGGCTGTTGCAGAGGTGTGGACAGGACTGGGGGACCCAGGACAGCCGGTGGCCAGCAACCCCGGGAGGCCATCCTACCACCTGGGTTGGAGGGTCTCGGGAGCCCAGGCAGGGCCGTGCGGTGGGAGCGGTGGAGGGCCTGAGCCGCTCCCGGCACTGGGTCTGCTGTGGCAGCAGAGACGCGTGTCCACCCCGCCACGGCCCCAGGAGCTGAAACCGCTCGGAACCAGGAGGGAAGGGAGCGGAGGGGCTGGTGGTGGAGGTCAGAGAAAGGTGGAGGACGAATCAGGCAGGGTCGGGGCGGGAGCAAATGGAGAGTAACAGGCACAAGGGTGTGAGGAACTGTTAATATATGTATGTATGGACTCAGGTTTTTAAAAAGCAAATGTTTACTTTTTTGCAGAAGCCACCTCAGGGGCTCGGGGTGCTTTTGGGAAAGGAGATGCCCAGGCTTTCTGCCTGCTGCCGCCAGGGTCACTGACACTCCTTACCCGTCTCCCGGTGGGTGCAGCCGGTCACTCAGTTTCACTGCACGGGGTTCCCTCCTCCCGTGCCCGGCAGGCCGATGACCGTGCTCCGTGGAACTGCCCTCGGAGCGCTCAGGCCTGTCACCCCGCACCACCCTCACATGTCTGCGCAGAGAAAAGCCTTGTGCTTATCCTCTACCCCAGTTTTTAGCTGCTCCTGCTTGCGTGTCTTCACTGGGGGACACGGGTTGGGTTGCTCTGGAGGACTTACGGACTGTGGGCCGTACAGCTTCAAGAAGAGACGGACCTTTTAGCGTGTCTTTGTTTGTAAACTCTGCCTGCCTGCCTGTAGGTCCCTTGTTATTTGTGTTCTCTTCAAAATACTTGTCTTAGGTATAACAGCTTCTTTTCTCCTCCTGAGCCATCCACTAGGATGCAGGAAGGTGCAGGAGGGCAGGAAGCAAGTCTCATTGGTCAAGGACTGTTTCTCTAGAACCCCATTCACAGTAAGGACTTCCCTGTTTGTTCACTAGTCATTCCATCCTCACCTCCAGAGCTAATACCTACCTGACTTTACAGATGAGGAAACCAAAGCTTAGAAAGGTTAAGAAACTTGCTCCACATCATAGGATCAAAGACTCAGATCCAAGTTTAACTGATTTCAAAGCTTGTGTCCCTTACAACTCAGGCGTTTTGTAATCAACTTTGTGCTGAAATATCAGACTAAGTACAGAACTTAGCGTGATGGTTGAATTTCCAGGAACCTCGAGCAGTGTCAGGATTAGTCATTCAAGGTCACATGCATCTTCCTTTCTGATTCTCTGTAGTGTATACCAGAGAAAACCCTGAACCTGAACTCTGGATGGAAGAAGTGCCAGCATTCTAATCTGCCTGATCAACACTGGTGTCTGTTACACCAGGGGGCGGTGGTATCTCATGAAATCTCTCTGGAATGAGCTAGTACAGCTGACAGGTTTTTTTTTCCCCCAGTTTCATCAAAATTGTTCATCTTAGCACTAAAACCTGCTTTGCCTCATAAAGTAAAACTTGAAATTCTTTAGAGATGTGGCAGTTACTGTACACTCTCAATGATCAGTAGGGCTGCAAAAGGTATTTTTGTTTTATCAATTCACCCAGGCTACGCTGGGGGATATAACAGCTTACACTTTCGTGGGTGGATAACCTAACAATATTGAGTACTTGTGCGAAGCTATTCTGAATGCAAATACGAGTTTTAAATGCACACACAGATGTCACAGGAAACGATGCACTTCTCTCCAGCTCCCCCGCCCCAGGGCACAGCTCCCCCGCCCATCTAGAGCCCGCATCATCACCCCGGCGCACAGGTGAGCAGACTGAGAGGCAGATTAAACAGCTCGCCCTGGTCTCACACGGAGGGGTAGGAGGAGAAGCCAAGTCCAGGCTCTACGGCCCCTTTCCTCCTGGCTGCATCCCGCAGCTCTGAAAGCCGAAGTTGGAACCAAGTATTTTCCACATCAGTAGTAGCAGGGGCAGCGAGCTGTGACAGGGTCACAGGCACACAGTGGAAGAGGCAGGGGCCTTGGCTCAGTCAGTCGTCAGGGTACCGTGGACGTGGCTAGGAGGGCTGTGGAGACCATGCCTTCATTTTATAGGGCAGTGAGTGACCTACAGTCTTGGTAAAGGACTGATGCATGACTTGAATGCAGTTCAGCGTCCTTGACACGGATACTCTGCAATATGCTTTTTTGTGGAAGCATCCGATAAACTCCTCTGGAAAACAGCCAGGGGGGCAAGCAAGCTCCAACAGAAATATAGGGGTAAAAAGCTATCATGAGATTAGAGACTCCCAATTTTGTTCGGCGTGAGAAAGTCCTCCCGGTAATTCTGACACTCCCGTGCATGCTGCCTGCTTTCATTCAGGACCCTGTGTGTGTGTTTGGGGTTTGATTTTGGAAATATCTAAGCAGGGAATAGTCTGCTTTTTCACCAGCCCTCACTTGCACTGTTGACTGTGGCAACCACGAGAAGTAGTACTGGTTGGGATGGGCAGCCTCAGGACAAAGGTTTGCATCTCTGAGATCTTGCCTCCCCGCCACCTGATTGGGCTACAGATGGTGACCACACCGGGTGTCCAGAACCAGCTGGCTCGTGCTTTGTGCATATCAGCGCAGCTGTTTTAAGAAAACCAATTAGCTGCTCATCGGCGCTGGAGTTACAGGGTTGGAATCGGGGTCAGAGTCATCACAATGGCAAGTCTAAGCCATTTATGGGGCAGCAGAAATTTGCGGCAGGAAGTAAGACTACAGAGGGCAACGAAGGTTCCTGACTCTGTAGTAGGACACCCAGCTACGCTTTGTTTCCCGACAGCCTCTAGGCCACGGATTCATAGGTCACGCACACACAAGCCGGACCTGGTGGGTGCTTAATAAATATGTGTTGAATGAATGAAGAATAACAGTTTTGCTGTAGAATTTAAAAGGCCTTTCATGTTTATTTTCAGTGCATCAATATACAACATCTTATTATAATTAGTGGTATGTGGATTTCAAGTTTTTTTCAAACACCAAGTGCTAGTATGTTTGGGTAAATTTCAATTTTCCCAGAACAAAATAACAAAACACAATTTCAGGAGATGGTGATCAGCATAATTCACTCAAAATACAAAAATGGCAGTACTTAAAACCACACATGTAAAAAACTCCAAAACTTCAATGATAACGTTAAACTACAAAAGTCACTCTGGAAATGCGGGGAGTTACTTTTCAAATTTTGACGTAGAGGTATTTTAATGTTAAAAACATGGTGAGGAGTGTTTTGGGAGACGTGGAGGAAGAGGAACTGCTGGTTGACGGATTCAACATGTCTGAAAATACTTCAAGAGCAAGGATGTGTCATAAATAAAAGTCTTTCCGCAAGACGAACACACGAGCAGTCCTTGCGCTGGCTGAGCCCGCGCGAGAGACGTCTTCTCGGAGGCTGTTATTTATACAGAATCTTCTGTAGGATGGAGTTGGCTAGCTCCAGGGACTCCTCTTTTACTAGAACAATGTCGTACGAGTCCATGTAGTTGTCTAGAAGCTCATCCACCTGATCAACGACAGCAAAAAGCCATTTGGATTAATACACACGAGGAAGCAAATCATTCCTGTACGAACCTCATCATTTTATCTTAGACCTGCTGGGCAGCATGTGGTAAATTAAAATCACTTTCTTAAAACGTCTGAAATGAAGCAATACTTTTAAGTATTCTGAGTTTTAAGGCTCACAGAGAAACTTTCCCCCGTGGGGGCTTTTCTCCCCAGAGGAGGTCTCTCTGGTCTGGCGGTTTCCCAGCGGGCACACGGTGCCCAAGGGACACTGGGCGGCGTCTAAAGTTCTGATTCTCACGACGAGGGAATGCCACTGGCGTCCAGCGGGGAGAGGCCAGTGAGGCCTTTCACGTGCACACCCTCCCCCGCCCACAGCTGTGAGCATGCGCCCTGCATCCCAACCCCCTCACTCATCGCCGAAGGAAGCAGGAAGAGCATGCCTGATGGCTCCAAAGGAACGGCTTTCTCAAGGACCTGATGGAAACCATCGCCTATCAAGTTTCACTCTGGTCTCCTCTTAGAAGGAAATTAGATGACAGACCTGTATACTCACTCTATCATTTAGATACCCAATTTTCAGGATGTGTTCAACATTGGCTACTCCGTCCGCCATTCGCAAGTCGCCCTGGGAGTCCCCCAGCAGAATTATGTTGCTGTTGTCCTTCAGCTGGCTGAAGTATTTTGAGTTCTTCAAGGCACCATCATGTTTGTTAAACACGTGAATCAGATCTCCTTTGAATCCTTTGAGCACGCCCTGTTAAAGACATATAACTGCTTTGAAGTAACAGGTTTTGCAAGTTGTATTTGCTGTAGTTTCATACTCACAATAGATAAGTACTCTGAGAATTAACTTTCCAGAGACTTTAAATGGTGAACACGAGTTGAAAGTCCAATTTTTACTTTTCATTTGGTTCCTAACCGAAAGGTCCTGTTTTATGTATCATATATTGTCTTCATTAGAAGAACTTGTTCAAATGACATCAGTTCTAATTCATTCCCCCACCCACCCACCCACCCACAGATGTTAATTCCTTAGCGTTGTTGTATTAAGTTGCATTTTTAAAAGTTTTGCTAATTGTTATATTAGTCTATAGCTTGGGAAACAAAAGTGTAAGAAGTTAATTTTAAAATATGGATGTGGGGGAGGTGGGAGGGGATAATGGGGGATAATGGGGGAGAGGGGGAAGGGTTTTCAGGAACAGGTATAAAGGACACAGGGACAAAACCAGAGGGGGGTAGGATCGAGGGGGGCAAGTGGGATGGCTGGGGTGGGAGGAGTGGTGGGAGGAAAATGGAGACAACTGTACTTGAGTAACAATAAAAGAAATTTTAAAAATAAATAAAAGTAAAGCAGGGATGTAGACATAAGACTGGGGGAGATGATGAGTCCCACAGTGGGCCTCTCAATGTGGCCCCATTTAGTGAGTACATATGGAATCATAAATAACAAATGCATTTACATGAGCAAAATAGTTACAGATTTTAAAAGTAATGATAAAGAGTAACTTGATATTCTTACATTGTCATCAAAATCCATGAAGTTGGACACTACTTTGACATTTGAATAATAAACCCCAGCTTGACGCATAATCTCCTCCAGTACATCTCCGATACCAGCCGAAAATATGAACACAGGGATATTGTGTTGTTGGAGCTTACTGAAAAAGTTCTCATATCCTTCCCTGCAAGGTGGAGGTACAATATGACCATTAAAGCGGGGATTATCTCCCTCTCCCTTAGGTGATAAAAAAGCTCACATATTTCTACCTCATTCTGTGGCTCACTTGGTTCTCATTTGAAAGCACTGCCCAAGGGGGCTGTTACTGGTTTCCTACACTGGGACAAGTTTTTCAAACAACGGTTAACTTTTACCCTCCTTTTAATAAATTCTAAAAAAAATTAGGTGATTTTAGACTCGTACTGAATGTGCATAAGCCTACGGTTCAGAATTTACACTACTGAACAGCAAATAATCAAACCGTACCTGGAAAAGCCCATTTAGGGTGAGCGGGCAGACCTCTTGCTTGCCATGCTGCTCAAGCAGTCCCTATCGTTAGCGGCAGGGACTGGGCTGCGTTCTCTTCTCGTCTGGCACCTCCTGCCGGAGACCTGGAGCTACAGGTCATGTTTTCATCTGAAAATCTTTTCCTCCCTCTCTACTCTTCCTGGGCTACTGGATAAGCTGCCCAACACAGGAATGAAACACTTAAGAGCTGTCCTCTCACTCCTTCTGACAGTTAATGCTTCCTGCTCAGAAGTCGGTTGCCTTACAAACGTAGCATCATCACAAAAAAAGCATCGTATTTGCCCAGTGAGTTGAAGAAGTTAAGAGGTAGTAAACAGAATTGAAAAGTAAGCTTTTAAATGTTAATATTTTATAATTCGTGTTATTAGAAGTATATTCATTATTTGCAAAAATAGATTCACCTTCCTGGAGATAGCTTTCAAGGGGCTTGCAGGGTTTGCAGGGTGATGCCCACCCCACTGAGCCACACCAAGTCAGGGCAGTTTTGAAATTTTTAATTTGGAGAAAGGAAATGCAAATTAGTACTTTAAGCTCACAGGCTTTTATTCTCTACATCAAGATCTAACACGTCATTCTAAATTCCTTAACCACTTTTACTCTGTGACAGGTGGCATAGTCTGTGTGTTATATGGATATTCTTATATATTATTTTAATAAAAATACACACTTCAATGCAACATGTAACAACAGTTCAAGTCTGTATACCGTTAACAACAAAAAATACACAAGAAACTTACTTGAGCATAACGTTAGATTCCGCTACGACTTCTTGAAGTTTGGCTTTCGGTAAAGCCTGTTCAACAAGCAAACCATGTGATATAGTGTACCTGGAGTTTACGACCAAAGAAAAACAAAGTCAAGGAAAGGAAATGAAAATATCTTTATTACAAAGCATTCTTCAGTATGAGAAAATGCAGTATTTCACTTGTGGTATTTTGGAATTAAATTTCAGATCTTTAAATTCACCGCTAATGAATGTATACCCCACGTGTCTCAAAAGGCGATACACACGTTTTTGCTGGATTTCCTGGTTCTCCCTAATCTCTGGCTTACTTTAAATGCGTTAATAAAACAACGGAAGGATACTAGGTGTCAGCCTGTCCTGGGTCTACAGGTGAGACCTACAACCTCACGGGGCATTATCATTTCTTTGATTTCAACAGGAATTAAAACAAAGCCATTTTTTCACCTGTCTGTGGTCTGAATTTTCATGAAATGCCTAAGTACTGAAGATGCTGCTTAGTGAGCAAGAGGGAAAGTCCTTGTTGTGGGAAGTTTTATACAGGGGTGGGCAAAAGTGGGTTTATGGTTGTTTGCATGGAAAAACAGCACAAGGATAACACTGTGCTTCATGTATTCACAACTGCAAACCTACTTTTGTCCATCATATCCAGGTGCTTTATCATTCCATAAAAGCACCTATAATCACAGCATCTCAGTGGAACAGGCCGTTAGAGGCTCGCTACCTGATACCTGACAATCCCCTCTGTAATACTCCTCAGTGAAACCCCTTCTCTGGTTCGGTTCCCACCCTGTCAGTGAGCTCATTCTCCCAGGGAACCTTATATCACTGCTAGAAAATTCTAACTGCTAGACAGTCCTTCCGTCATGCTGAAAACCAGTGTTAGACCGCCTTCTGAGTCTGCTTCCAATTCCGCATGTTGAGTGAGTCTGGCCTCTCTTCAACATCTTATACCGTAAACATTGATGAAGTGTGCCAGGTACTCAGGTGATGGGATAATGACTACAAATGCATCATTTTTGGTCTCTTAAGATTTTAACACCACCAGATGTTGCTTCTCGAATCAGAGCTCTCTGTTCGTGGAAACACTCCTTGAGTGGGACGGCCCCAGCTCCCAGGATTGTCTCAGTGGACTCTTCTCGACCCACTTGCTAAGTCTGCCAGCATTTCTCTTAACAGAGCCCTCCCAGGGTTCGACGCAGTGTTTCAGCAGGCCCTGCCGCCACCAGCACAGGGCCACGTCTCAGAAACTGTCACCTGCTGGCCCCACGTCAGTTCAGAGTCCATCTACAGCCTAGCGCTTTTTCATTACACACCCAGCCACATCTTGTCCATATACTTTAATGAAAAAAAATTCTTGTTTTAGGTTTAAGGCTTAAGTGCAGAATTATAAATTTATTCCTATCAATCTGCATCTAAACAACAACAAAAAAACAAAACTAATGCCAGACTGAAAATGATGAGAGAATTAGAGCTTATTATTAGAGAAATAGAGATTATATTTAGTTACTGCTGTAAGTCATTGGACAATTCATCAATCTATTCACATGCGGAACACAGGGAAGCAAACCATGAGTATAACTAATACAGTTTTTTAACCCTCCCACTGTCCAATACACACTTACCATTCTACCATATAAGGGTACTTCTGTTCTACAGTGAGAACAGGGTCAACTTCAATAGCATAGTATTTTTCCTTTAGCTGCAGTAACTAGAAAGAAGCACATAGTGTAATCATGAAGACTGCAGAGATGTCATTACTCTGCTTAATTTTATAAAGCAAAACAACAGAAACAAGCATTAAATGGTAAAGATTAGATCATGAGTACCTAATACATATATCAACGGAAAAGACCTTTGTTAATTTCAGTTTACATGTAACTAAATATACCTGCAAAAAGCTACTTTTCTTGTCTCTCTTTTTTTAAGTACTTTCAGGTCAGCAATCAGTGAAACTAATAACCTATCAGTACCAAAACAAATCTTCATTCTCATGTGAAAGTACTAAATTTGATTCACCTTTGGACTCTTACTTTGTTATGACAGACACAGAGACACCTACTCAAAAAAGCAGAGCATTAAGGCAATTTCCTGATAAATTTAAGGGAGCAAAACCTGCATACAACCAAAGTAGTTTAGTTTTAACTTTCCAGGTAAGGTAAGGACACCAGGATATTCTGGCAATCATTTAAAACTTTTTGTGTACATTTTGTTGCTATTAAAAACTAAAATAAAAACAACAAAACCAAAACCACTGTTATATTTTTTTCTCTAAAATATGTTTGAGTGCTATGATCCACAGAATAAGCCTAACATTTATTGAGTGTTTACTGTATACCACGTTTGGCTATAAGCACTTTGCATTCATTCTTGTCTGTGTGAATGAACCTGAAGAAATTCTCCGGCAAAAAGAGTAATGATGTCTTTCAGTAACCGGATTACTGTCAGTGCTCTTACCTTTTTCCGACATTCATCTGAAACCAGCTTACAGTTGTCAATGACATCTAAAGAGAAAGAGCAAACAGCTCATGAAAAGAAGAAACACTCTCACTGATGAGTGACGTACTACTTTAAAATTTAAACGCCAAGTCAAATAGCATGGTCAGGACGATTTTGTTGGTGTGGTGCTTTAATCCACATGGCATCACTAGAGAATCTAATGGTTTTAAAATCCATGGTTTAGTGATTGCTCGTTGAGACCGCTGAGCTAGATACTTCAAAGTCTTCACTGTGAGTTGTATACTGACTAGTCCCCTTAACACCATCCTTTGTAATTAAATAGAAGCAAGGAATGCAGCTGTAAAATACATGATTTTTCTTAATAAAATGTTAATAAACAATGTGAAAATCTGGAAAATATAGATTGTAAAAAAAACCCAAAACATTATAATTTTACCTTTTAATCAATTACTAAAATTTTAGTATATTTCCTTTCCGTCTTAAAGTTTTATGCATTATCAATCAGATAAGAGATTGAACTAAATCTATACATCTGAAGTCTGCTTTTTTTTTTACTTCACAGTATAGTCTGTATTTTTTAAATATGATCACAAGCTCTCCATGAATATCATTCATGATGGCGATATACTCTGTCACGTGGGCATGGCATCATTGATACTATTTCTATAGTGTTAAAATTCTTAGGTTGTTTCCAAGCTTTTGCTAGTATAGATGATTTTATATTGAAGTTAGTTACCACTATTTCTGTGAATACAGCCCCCGCCCCCCCGCAACTTTTGGGGTTAACTGATTAGAAACTTCCCAAAGAGGAACCACTGGGGCACAGGCTATGATTTTCAGGTTCTGATGGAGCTGATCAGGATGATGTCCCAAAGTGTACGCGCACCGGCTGTGAGTGAGAGGGCAGCGCCGCCGCTTCTCGGTCAGGGTGAGGAGTATTGTTTGAGAAACTCACCGCCAAGTTCAGAAAATGAGAACAAAAAGGGTGTCTTGCCTTAGCAACACATTTTAACTTTGTAGCTATTTCCTCACTTACTCTTTAACTTAATTTACACATAAATGATACAGAAGTTTAGTAACATTCCTAGAAAATGGAACTAATGGGTAAATAGTGTTTCTTAAGTTTAATCCAAAATTTTAAATCCATTTCTTGAATAATGAATAGACCACGTTTGGAGAAAAAAAATTCTGAAGCCTTTATTCCTCTTGCAACCAAAACCATACAGGAAATAGCCATTTATGTGACCCGGGGAAAGACAAATCCTCCAAATGCAATAGGAAAAAGCAGGTCCCCTCACTTCCAATGTCCAAAAAGAAGGAAAACTCCTGATCTTATAGATAATGTTATAGGTAGAGGATCTTAAAATAATGATTACTTTCATGATTTTGTTACGTGTGCCACACTTACTGTGACATGTTGGACATCTTTTCCCTTTGTAGGAAAACCTACTCAGTGTCATGTCAAAGTCTGTAATTATCTGTAAGAGAAGGGAAGAGGCATTATAAAAACACAGCTGCAAGGCCAGACCCATGCTGCAAGCTTCCTAAAGGCTCGGCACTGTGCTTGGTACCTGGTCCCCACTGTAAGTTATTCCCTGTACATGGCGTTTTCTAAAGCAGTTCATATACAAAGTCCTGAAAATTACCTTACTACGACTTGCATGCCTGATCCCTGAACCACATAAAATCTGATTAATCAGTATGGGAATGTACAATCGCAGGTAATATGGTTACAGTTATCCAACAGAAAGAAAACACTGCACAATTTCAACACACTTGGTCGCTGTACAAAAATGTAGTGAAAGCAATTAAACTAGTAAGAGGCCTGACTGGTGTGGCTCAGTGGACTGAGTGCCGGTCTGCGAACTGAAAGGTCGCAGGTTAGATTCCCAGTCAGGGCACATGCCTGGGTTGTGGCCAGGTCCTCTGTTGGGGTGTGCAAGAGGCAACCCATCACATTGATGTTTCTCTCCCTTTCCTCCTCCCTCACTTACCCTCTCTCTAAAAATAAATAAATAAAATCTTTTTTTCCTATTTTTTATTTTAATCATTGTTCAAGTACAGTTTTCTCCCTTTTACTTCCATTCCAGCCCACCCTACCAACCCTGCCCACTTCCCTCCCATTACCACCCTCCCCCTAGTTTTTGTCCATGTGTCCTTTAAATTTGTTCCTGTAAATAAATAAAATCTTTAAAAAAAAGATGGAAGAGCAACTTGAAACTGTACATACTTGATATTATTCTTTTTTTAAAAGATTTTATTTATTTATTTTTAGAGAGGGAAGGGAGGGAGATAGAGAGAGAGAGAGAAACATCAATGTGCGGTTGCTGGGGGTTCTGGCCTGCAACCCAGGCATGTACCCTGGCTGGGAATCGAACCTGCGACACTTTGGTTCGCAGCCTGCGCTCAATCCACTGAGCTATGCCAGCCAGGGCAATATTATTCTTAAAATAGTTTAATACTTATGCACAGTATTAGTTAACTTAGTACTTGATATTAAAGAACAGCTAAATTTATTTTAAGACTATTAATTTTTGTTTCCAACATGGTAGTCTATATATTTTTTACCAACTCTAGATATATCCTTCAGATTTTACATTCTGCAAGGACAGGCAAAACTCATCTATCTAAACTTTCTTGGCTCAGATTTCAGCAAAACAGGAGATGAACGTGTCCACCTGAACATCAGAAATGAGGGTCAGCAATAAAGGCTTCTTGATAATTGTTCACCTGAAGTTTATTAGCTCCTCCTTTGATGAGACCACAGATAATTTCTTCTACTCTTGCAGGGTTCTTGATGCGAACTGAAGTTTTCTGAAATTCTGGCATCTAAAAACAAAAGGACATTACATGACTATTTTTAACTCCTCTTTTCTCAGGTTCCTTTGATACCAAGCAGAAGCTTATATTATTTAAAGGTTTTAAAATGTTGAGGCATTATACACAAACAAGCCAACCACTTGTTTGCTTGTTTGTGTATAAATGGTATCAAATTACCATTCATCACCATGTCAAGAATTTTAACAGCACATCAGTAGCTTTCCATCTAGAAGATTAAGACAAAACTACATTTGTAATTAATACATTATCAGAGAGTGTAATTTTTCTAATTATAAAAGTCATGCAGGCTTATGACAGACATTACAGAAAAAATGTCTGGGATTCTATTACCCAAAGATAAACAAATGACCATTTTATTTTTCATGATTTTCATATCTTGGATTGCAAACATGCATATATATGCACACGGTTCATCTCCTCATAGTATACTTTTGCATCTGGCTGTCTGACATTAGTATTATTACACATGCAGTTATAAGAAAATGTTTTCAACAGAGTTCATTAACCAAAATGGAACATAAAAATTGAATGGAGAATATATTTGAACTTTGTGATAAAGAATTTCCTTCTGAGAATCTTTCTGCTTAAGATTTAGTTTGTATTCATATTTACTTTTCCAAAAATTTTTTAGCAGGAAGGAATCAAATATTACAAGCTTATTCCCCACAATTTACCTTTGTACAGATAATTAAATTATATTTAATTTGAAAAGTTACTTCAAGATGTTTGCTCCTTTATTGTACTATATCCCAAATAATTTCACTGTTCTCGGCATAACTTTTACAACAGATTTATTCCAAGTCAGAACAACCACTGAAGAGCATTAGATTTATTTCAAATCAGAACAACCACTGAAGAGCATTAGATTTATTTCAAGTCAGGACAACCACTGAAGGGGCTTAGGCTGCCACAGGGATGGTTTATGCAGGCTTTAGTGTTTCTCAACAATTTAATGTTTTTTTTCCCCTACCATGGATCAAAGTAACTTCAGCACAAGTACAACACTTACAGCCCATGTACAAGTAGACGGGGAGGAGGAAATTATGGGTCACTTAGTAGTAGGCTCCACAGTATAAAAAGACAGTAACAGAACCTCAGATCAAGGTTCTATACTGGCTTGTACCTGACAATCTCTATTTATTTGACATCTTATTATCTGGGTGTGTTATCACCAATGTTAACATACTTTCCCTGGGTGATGGACACAGTTATGAAAAACTCCCTAGATCTAGTATCTGTGCTACAATAGAACCTGACTGGGTAAGTCTATTGGGTCCCATGCTGTCTCTACATAATGGACAAAATTAGAAAAACCAGAGAAAGGCTAAAATGTTCTCCAAAGACTGGAAGATGGGTTCAGAAGTGTACAGGAAAGAGAAATGCAGACATTAAGATTTTCTCCATAACTGAAAGTCTTGGACCCACAATACACTTACTTTTACAGAGCTGCATTTAAGTAGGAGAGGATAAGCTACAATGCAACTGACCTTCATACAGTGATCCTTTTAATGTAACTGGGCTTTAAAGGGTTTTAACTGATGAAGGAAGGTTATCTGAATATATATAGAGCGATTTTTCATTGGATGAGACAAGCAGATAGGCACTTGTTTCTCGATTCCTTTTTTCATTCATTATTCTATTCACCTGCTTAACGGAGACTTACCGGTGCCCACTCTGTGTCAGACGGCCTGACCAGATGCTATGGATGTGATGAGGGGGGCACCACTTTACAGGTTTCCCGTTGAGTTTTAGGAGCCACTGATACTTTGGAATGGCAGCTCCACGGCACTGGAAGTTACAAATGTCTCAGCCAGTAAGTTCATCTCCTAACAACTAAATTCTGCTCTTACCTCTACCTTAAGAGACAGATGCCTGGTAATCAATACATGCTTGACCCAGTAACTAACTCATACGAAAGCAACAGGAGATCGATGTCACTGACTGTACTTTCACCAAGAAAATGGAACACTGTATTGCAGTAAACCCAGGCTGAGGAAGACATCCTGCCTCAAGCAGGTCACATCCTCTGGTTTCCGAGAACGGACAGGAGGGGAGCACCAATGCTTTGGCCAGGCTGACAACTTCTAGACGGGCTTATTCTTGACAACTGTGGTCCGAAAGAGACCCCACGGCTAGAGGCACTCGTGCCCCTGCTTCTGCACCACACACAACCTTTCCTTTTAAGATGGGTCAGAAGTTAATTCCCAGATACCACTGGATGAAATAGCAGTGGTGAGAACGGATTAAAGAGCAGCTACTTTTCCTAGAGAACACAAGAGGGTGGTGGACACAGGTGTAAGAAATGTGAAAGTCATAATTACATCTGCCTTGGGTTACGTGGATACACTACCCTCCACCCCGCAGTACACATAAAATGTCACTAAAATAGACTTTGGGCCAAAATGGAGGCATAGGTAGACACAGTGTGCCTCCTCGCACAACCAAAATAAGAAACAATTTAGAAACAAAATAACAACCAGAACTGGCAGAAAACTGAACTGTATGGAAGTCAGACAACCAAGAAGTTAAAACAGACACATTCATCCAAACTGGTAGGAAGGGTGGAGTCAGGCGGCTGGGAGAGGGGTCGCAGCACAAAAAGTGGTGGCACCCGGCATGTAAGGCATCCCAGGTGTGCAAGACTGCAGCGGGAGGACCCTGGGTGCGCAGGTGGCTGCTGGCAGACCCCAGGTGGCAATGGGCAGACCCAGCGAGGTGGCGATTGTGAAGCAAGGCTCTGCCAGCAACCCAGGGTCTCAGCGCAAGGAAACAGAGCCTCGGGGCACCGATTGAAAACACCTGTGGGGGGTTGCGTTGCGGGAGAGACTCCCAGCCTCACAGGAGAGTTCGTTGGAGAGACCCACAGGGTCCTAGAATGTGCACAAGCCCACCCACATGGGAATCAGCACCAGAAAGGGCCAGTATGCTTGGGGGAAGTGGCGGAAGGGAATAAGATCCGACAGAGAGCGGAGCAAGCACCATTGTTTCCTCTCGGACCCCGCCCCCCCATACAACGTCACAACCCAGCGACTGGATCCTCCCGCCCTGAGGAGCACCTAAGGCTCCGCCCCTCATACCTAACAGGTGCAAAAAACAAATCAAAAATATTGCCCAAATGAAGAACAGATCAAAGCTCCACAGCAAATACAACTAAGCGACCAACAGATAGCCAACCTATCAGATGCACAGTTCAAAGCACTGGTGATCAGGATGCTCACAGAATTGGTTGAATTTGGTCACAAATTAGAGGAAAAAATGAAGGCTACGCTAAGTCAAATGAAGGAAAATGCACAGGAAACCAATAGTGATGGCAAGAAAACTGGGACCCAGATCAATGGGAGGGACCTGAAGGAAGAAAGAAACAACCAAATAGAAAAGAATGAAGAAACAAGAATTCAAAAAAATGAAGAGAGGCTTAGGAATCTCCAGGACATCTTAAACATTCCAACATCCGAATGACAGAGGTACCAGAAGGGGAAGAGGAAGAGCAACAAGTGGAAAAGTTATTTGAACAAATAATAAAAGAGAACTTCCCCAATCTGGCAAAGGAAACAGACTTTCAGGAAGTCCCGGAAGCTCAGAGAGTCCCAAAGAAGCTGGACCCAAGGAGGAACACACCAAGGCACATCATAATTACATTACTCAAGATTAAAATGAAGGAGAGAATCCTAGAAGCAGCAAGAGATAAGGGGACAGTTACCTACAAAGGAGTTCCCATCAGAATGTCAGCTGATTTCTCAAAAGAGACCTTGCAGGCAAGAAGGGGCTGGAAAGTATTCCAAATCATGAAAGGCAAGGACCTATATCCAAGACTGCTCTATCCAGCAAAGCTTTCATTTAGAATGGAAGGGCAGATAAAGTGCTTCTCAGATAAGGTCAAGTTAAAGGAGTTCATCATCACCAAACCCTTATTTTATGAAATGTTAAAGGGACTTATCTAAGAAAAAGAAGATAAAAAAACATGTATAGTAAAATGACAGCAAACTCACAATTATTAACAACCACACCTAAAGCAAGCAAGCAAACAAACAAACAAAGCAAAAAACTAGAACAGGAACAGAACCACAGAAATGGAGATCACATGGAGGGTTAGCAACAGGGGAGTGGGAGGAAGAGAGAGGGGGAAAAGGTACGGAGAATAAGTGGCATAGATGGTAGGTAGAAAATAGACAGAGGGAGGGCAAGAATAGTCTGGGACATGTAGAAGCTAAAGAACTCATGACACATGGACATGAACCAAAGGGGGGAATGTGGGTGGGAGAGGGTGTGCAGGGTGAAGGGGAATGAAGAGGGGTAATGGGACAACTGTAATAGCATAATTAATCAAATATATTTAAAATTTAAAAAAAATGTCACTAAAATATTTCTAAGATATTGGAAATTTTACTTAAATATTTTAGAATGGACCTAAGAAATATAACATTTTGAAATACACCTGAGATGTGTGAAAAATTATCAGAATATCAGAACATTAAGAAGCACACTCAGGAGTGTGCATTTCGTCACACCTCTGTCACTTGCTCAAACCCTGTGCGGTGCACACGTGCCTGTTTGGTGCGTATGAAGTCATGACCCCTTGGATCTGAAGGGCAGGTTACTATGAGTTGTCCAAAGACCTCTGAATTTGATTATGATACAATTTTATGGAAGACAAATACAAGGCTGAAAATTCCCATCATCTGTGAACAAAAGAAAACGAACCATTCCATGAGGCCATGAGGCACAAGGCCGGGGCAGGGGCAAGGCTTCCCCGACAACGATCGGGACGTGCTGCTGCTTGACTGGAGCCTAATCGGCACCAATACCGAAGACGACTATGAAAAACCCAACATGCCTTTATTCTGGCCGATCTTTAGAATATTGTATTTGTGCAGAGCAAACAAACTCCTATTTGTCTACTTCCCTGTTCAAAAACCAATGATTTCTAAAGAAGCTGATGTCAAAGAAACACAGGTTTATTCAAAGCTCTACAGCAATGTTGGATTATTTGATATTATCTTACAGATACATTTATTCAATTATATACATGGCAAGACATAAACGAGCAGCTCCATGGCACAGCCACAAAACTGTCTTAGTAGTCTTCTGAAAATAGCCTACATAAAAGTCACTGTAAATTACTTAAGAATTTCTGCCCAAAACACATCTCAGGGGATGTGTTTTTTCCTTTGTTTTCTAATGTTAACATCTGGTGTAAGCAAAAGACTTCACTGCACGGTACAAAGGAGTGGGCACTACGATTTTTATGAAACTACACAAAAAGTATAGGTTTACTGAGACTGGCACATTTACTCACAGATGACTGATTCTATGATTTACTAGAGATTATGCACGACTGAACTGTAGTGACCGCCATCTCCCTCGCCTCCCCCATATTTGGCCAGTCTCCAGGGTAAGGTCCTATAGGCCAAATTCTCCCACTCATTCACTTACCATATAGTCATTAAGTATAAGGCACTATGTTAAGCAGGTCTGTAAGTGATACAAAAGTTTTAGTAAGATATACTTTTTTTTTTGAGTAAGAATACCACTGCATTTATTTTCATACAGGTAATTTTTCGACTGCTTCAACATCTTCCTTTCGAAAATAAAACAGAATCCCAAAGCTTAGAACTGGATCACTTGGCCCTTTCTCTTCTTATCTCCGCCCAGTTCAAAATGCTTGCATCTTTTAATGGCCAGCATCCTCTTGGATCTGCAGTTAGGCTCAACACATTCAAGCCTCAGCACAATCTTCTTTGTGGTTTTAGCCTTCTTCCGGAAAATCGGCTTGGTCTGCCCACCGTAGCCACTCTGCTTCCCATCATAGCACCTTTTCCCCTGGGCATACAGGGATTCCTTGCCCTTCTTATACTGGGTCACTTTGTGAGGCTGATGCTTTCCACACTTCTTACAGAAAGTCCTTCGGGTTTTAGGCACATTGACCATCTTTGCAGTAAAGCTGGAAACTCGGCGTTCACACTTCTTCAGTTTTAGTAAGATATACTTCTTATACTCAAGATACATATTCTATAACAGATTATAACAGGGAACCCAAATAACTACTACCTTGCCAAGACGCCCAGATACAATACCAATGGAACAGAAGAAACGGAGATTATTTATGTTGAGGTCAGAGGATGACGAGCCAGCTGAGCTAGGCTTTCAAAGAGAAGCAGGGTTTGGCTCGGCTGAGACTGGGGAGGAATCAAAGTGCAGGGTCTAATGTGGGAAAAGATAAGCAGCTCTGTTCGTCTAAACCCCAGTGTACGTGGAAAGGGGTGGGGGAGAGACAGTCAGTCAGTCTAGAAGAAGAGATGCGGAGCCAGACCATGAAAAGTTGAGGCTAACATCCTAAGGAGTTTTTAGCTTACAAGATGTATCATCATTTGTAGAAAAGCAAACCCAAGGCAAAAAGTGTGTAAATTAATGTGATGATAGCAAAAAATAGTAAGTACACTTCATCTTTGGCTTCTCTTCCTTCCATAGTCTTTTTGTGGGTTGACTACATGGTTACTTGCTTCAAAAACAAGGTTCTGGGACCCAAATAACGAAAAGGCATATAGTAGGGCATTCCTACACCACTTTGGTTAAAAAAATAAACTGACCCAAGCAAGAAAAGTTTCTACTGATTTAATGCTACATATCAGATACTCAAGCTCAATTATCAAAGAATCAAATAGCAATCATGCAATGGAGGCAAAGTTCACATCCATGAGTTCGGCTGAACCATATGAAATTGCCAATACTGGACCACATCTGACATATAAAACAGCCATTTCATTGCATGATTCATATGCTTCACCCTAACAGCAGTAACTACACTGATGACAGCTTACCCAGAACTTTGAGTCAGCTCTCTCCTCCCATCACACACTAGATGGAAACTGAGGCTGAACAAGAAATTTACGAACTGTGACACACTACAGCTGTGTGAGTGCTAAGTCTGTTCTGGTTTGTAAGCTCAAACCAGGAAGCTAGAAAGAAACAGTGAAAAAATAGAGAAGAGGAAGAACAGGAAAAAAAAACAAAAAGAAAAAATAAGAAAGATCATGGGAGAAATTGTGAGTTTTAGGATTTTAAAACTGTGAATATGGAGAATGGATATAATTTTTTCCACATGTACAAATAAACATGGTACCTACCTAATTAAGACATTCACTAATGTAATACAGGAGAGTGCTTACTATGTGCTAGCAGGCACTTTACATATTTTTTCACTAATATGAATAAGGACATTTCAGTTACAAGACGAGTAAGGTCTGAGGGTCTAATGTATAACATGGTAATTATAGTTTATAACTATAAACTATGATATAGTTGACATTTATATTTTTGTATAATTGAGATTTGCTGAAAGAGAACTTCAATGTTCTCACCAAAAAATAAAACAGTGAACATGTGAAAAGTAATGGATGTGTTAACTATAAAGGAATCTTTTTACATTCTATACATACATTAAATCATACATTGTACATGTCAAATATCTTATAATTTTATTTTTCTGTTATACCTCAGTAGAGATGGGGGAAAACTGTAAGAACAACATGAGGTCGTTGGCGGTTCCTTCTTCTACCTTAAAGCTGAGGTCCTCGCCCTCCTTCCAGGGAAGCATGGCTCTGAAGGACGGAGGTAAGATTTGAAGCCAGTTCTGCCTCCAAAGGCTACGTTTTTCCCACCTCACCCTGATGTCCACAATGTAAGGAACTATACTGTTGACCAAAAAGGTTTTTTTTAAATGTAAATGCTTGTTGTTTTCTGTTCAGAGGCCTGAGATAAGATGTCTCATGCTGTATGATTTAAGTGTGTTAAGCAAGGAAAATTTAACATGAAAAAAATGGGGTAACCATCTTATATGCTGAGAAACACGGTAATGCACATTATATTTCAAGCAAAAAGATGTCAAAGGTAAGTGGAAATTCAATTCAACAAATTTTTGAGGGTCCACGGTGTGTCAAACATTATGGAGAAAGAGCTGCAGAAAGTTACAGCCCCGTAAGTAACTGTCTGGTTAGAGGAGGGGGGAAAAGTGGTGAATTCACCATTAATAAATAGAATGGGAAATGTTTAAATACCCACCATTTTCACATGTACAGCAGAATCTTGATTAGTCATATCTCGGTTATCCAGTCTTCTGGATTTCCCCGGGTGATGTCACAGTAGGAGAGAGAGAGAAAAGGTACACGTGACACACATGCATTTCAGTCTCTTCCTGTATGTTAATGACTCACGAAGGTGGTACTTGGGGAGTGGTTTCAATGCCAAGTTCCTGGAGCCATCTTCTTTTTCCCTAAGGAGCTCCATAAAGATTTCACTCTGTCTCACACATCTGGGGTTAAAAGTTCGGTATGGAGAATTTGCAGCTTTCCTTTAAGAACTATGTTGTTAAGAAGATTTGAATAGGTGGGTGGATTGGGATGGGAGTAAAAGATAGAAAATTGTACTGCAACAACAATTAAAATAAAGAATATTAAAAAAGAAGATTTGAATAGAGTTAAAGTGAAGTAGATATTTGCAAGAAAATGCTTTACTACAAGAATGTTTTATCAGCATTTCCTCTACATGTCAGGATGAAGTTTGTGGGAAGACTATGCATTACTATTACTGAATCAATGAAGGACTATATCAAAAGAATGTAAAGGAGAAACATGATATACATACTTCATCTTTAAATGTCTCACATTAAAATTTTTAATTTTGTGAAATGATGTGGCTAAGATATGAATTGTGTTTAAATCTAGCATAGTATCCCGTACAAAACAGATATGTAATATTGCTTGTTAATGATCATTTTAGGGGTTTGGATAAAATTTATACATGTTTAGTTTTTAAAATATCTCATTATAATTTTTTTCATTTTTGCAGTATAAAGCATAAGGAAATTACTTATTTACTTTTTGATACTCAATGACTTTACTTTTACTTTATTCTACGTAAGTAAAATTTTATAATAAAAGCATTATTTAAAAAGGGCAACTTTGTTGAAAGATGAAAAAATCAGACTTTTTCTTAAACTTTAGTAATAGAAGTTGGACATTAGATCTGTGTTCTTGATAATTAGAATGTGTTATAACAGATAATATAAAGATTTATTAAATTCTTAAACACACCCCCACCTTCCATTTTAAGTGCATAAAACTGGGAAACGTCTTAAAAAAAAGTATTTTCACTCCTTTCTCAGAAAGGCGATTATTACTAAGGTGATGATGATCTTGTAATTGATGGCATCCTAGAGTTGAGTAAAAAGTATTTCCAAATAGTAAGATGCCTCCAATTTTTCACATGTGAAAAAATAATGTATCTGCTATCCACATATATATATATATATACATACACTTTATATAACTCATAAAAATTTGATCACCACCCCCAAATGTAATTATGATGGTAGTCTGGAGGTTAGTAGATAATTGCAGATACAGTCAAATGGTCAAATTTAAGTCACCTTTGGTCTACCTTCTGTCTGTCCGAGTCAGCTCTCTTAAACACACACCATGGAAGCTGCCTACGAGCCCACTTCCTTACTTATAAAACCAAAGCATAGAACATTGAGTGCTTATGATTTTCCTTTGATGTTTAATATCTGAAAAGGAGACTACGTTTCCAGAAGGCACTATTTAAATAAAAGCATTTTATTAGCTTGAGGAAGAGGAGGGAGAATGTGGAAAAGTACAATCGAGTTTATAAAAATACCATATGCTCTGTGGAACACTGGAAAGGCCCAACGAAAACAGAACTCAAGCAGTGACAGTACAGTTCAGTATCCGGGAGTCTGAGCTCTTTTTGTTGCACATGGCCAGGGAGCCCGATTTCTCTCCACCCCCAACCCCCAAGTTTGGTTCCTTTGGTAGCGTTTGTGCTTAGTTAGAAAAGTAAAAAAAGGCTGTGTTATTAGTTGAAAGAGTAATCGTCTTTCTCATGGTCTCTTTAAATTGTATTTAAGCAAAACGCACACCAAACAGAGTAATGAGAAATTTGCAACTGCTAAGTTTCCAACTCCAGGGCATTATTTTTGATAATCTGGATACTCTGCAAGTTTCAAGTGCAGGTCTTAACGCTCTTCCCAGTCCCCACTGGCAATCTGACCAAAATTTATCTGTGTTAAAAATAATCTCGTATTAACAAAGTGATACTGCAGGCGTAATACAAAAAACAGCCTGAGGTCACTAGCATTATAAAAGTGTAAAGACTAAGGCGCAAATGTCAGCATTCTGGCACAATTCTAAAGAAGACACAGAAAATGAGGGCAGGGTATTTTTAAACCAATCGGCTTGTAAACCTATACTCGGTATATAAAGTTCTGGCTCGCTCTGCCAACAGTCATCTGTCGCAGATGCTTCAGGAGGAGAGTTGTTGGAAAAAACGCATCGAGTGCACAAGACCTGTTCAAAAATAGAAAATACCACCCTTGAACTATGAACTCTCTTCAAAGGATGTCTGGAAGCCTGCCATCTTTGGAATCTTTCATCGTGGACCGGATCGTGTGGAAGGTGGAAGAGAGTTGCTGTGTGCTCTCCGGGGGGGAGTGGGGGGGAGGGGCTGAGGTCTCTGCTGCAGGACCAGGCTAAGGCTGAAGCCAGAGGGAAGACCTGCACTTGAAGAGCAGAGACTTGGAAACCGGAGGTTTCGGCTATCCCGGTCTTTCATTCTGAAATGATTAACTTTACCTTGAAAATACATTTACAAATCAATAAACTGAAAAGTTCGATGGCCACATTGACAATCTCTACTTGTCTTTACACAAGTTTTAAAGAATCTGAATGAAAGTTGGATACTTCTAAAAGCCCATGATGTTCTGTTTTGTGGGGAAATGAAAAAGACCAAATTCCTTATTCTAATTAGCTCAAAAAGTTACAATGCTGCTTTAATTTTGATCTTGAGTCATTTAAACTAAATACCAATAAGGCAATGGAATCTTGGCAAACGGCGTACTATTTGCCTAAGGAAAGGCGTGCGGTGCTGTAACACAGACCGGGTGTCAGTAACTCCACTGGACATCCACAATGAACCCATTTCACTGCCCTTCTCCACCAGCCTGCATTACTTGTCCTGTGCTTGGTCTGTTAATAATAACAACAACAACACTTTCTTAGGGTAATTAGCACGTGGAATAATATCAAACTATAAGTTTATTATTTCCATAGCACTATAAATCAGTTGCTCAAGGCATTTAAATAATTCTCCCTAATTAAAATTTCAAGGCAACAGTAAAAAAACAAACTAGAAAGTGAAACTTTCTCGATACAAATATAAGACAGAAATGAATCTGAACAGCAAAAGGTGGGAGAAGAGAAAGAGGGAGAAGAGGAAAAACGGATTTCAAAGGCCAGTTATTTAAAAATTGGCAATTTACAGCAATTTTCTTAAATAGTAAAACTTAGCTCCTTGTCAGAATTTAATGAATACTTGTGAAAATACGTAATTTCAGAGCCTAGGATTTATTCATCCACCCTTACCATCTACACTGCCCGAATACATAATAGCATGTTTCAAGATGAGTTAAACCAAGACACACAGAAATTAAATAATTTATTCTGATTACCCTTAAGGCACTCTGAGTTCTTCTCTCCTTGATTCTGTCCTAGAACCACAGCACAGGTGGTAAGCAATATCCAGAGATGCTTGGATATAGGCTGCCAATAAAAACCAAGTAAAATACTTTAAGAAATGGCCTGCTGCATTCACTAATTTTCCTGATTTAAAAAAAACTATTAAAATGAGGTAAATTCAATTATTTACATGTGACTTAGTCATAATGTTCACCCTTTCATGGTAATATGTATGTTGAATCTCAATTTTACCACGTGTAATTTGTCATAAGCCTGAGAGACAGTGACCCAGCTTTTAGCAACTCATGAAACATACCAGTATAATCCTATTTCATGATATCCTGGATAAAGCTCAGAGGCACAAAATAAAAAAAATTAATTACCTTTATTATTAGCTATAATAAATAGTTTCTAATTCACAAAGTATGTGGCTATCAGCAAAATTGAGCCACAGCAACTGAATGAACAACAAAACTGGATCTGACAATATTTTTCCCTTAGGAAGAGATTTTCTGAGGATTCTTTGCTTTTCCTTAACATCTAGATGTCAAACAAGAAGCTCTTAAAATTAGATCCTATAAATTTCTGAGACCTAAGACACTGCGAAGTTTTATATATTCAGATCTTTGCAAATTACAGTTTTGCATTATACATTCTATCTTCAGTTTCTTCATTTATGCTTTTAAATGCCTAAAATGTCAATCAGATACTAAACCGAATAAGGATCAGATAAAGTTAAGCAAGAGAAGCTCATTTGTTTGCATGAACTGCACACACTCACCCCGAAGGTAACCGGACCCGCTACGCCAGCAAAAGAAAATTATTCCTGTCTGAGAAGCCCTAATATAGCACAGGTGCAGCTGAGGGGCGGTCCCGAAAGCCTTGGCGAGGCTGCCTGCGAGGACAGGCTGCTGACGCATTACTATGCTCTGCTGACAGGCCTCCTGGCTCGACTGAAGTACCGTGCCAGTTAAGAGAAGGTAAATTTGTAGCATTAGAGCACTGGCAACTTCATGTGCAAAGGGAAAAAGGAACTGCAATATGAACACCAGTATTTCCTTCCTCACGGTGGGTTTTCTTGCGGGGGGCAGGGGTGGGTGTCAGTGTACTTGTGGCATGTGTGTTTTTCTGTGTGAATATTGTATTTCAGTGCAGGGTAAAAAAGATCCGGTTTGTAGTTGGCTGGGGAAGGGGCCACGCATATTGCCCACTGGGCACCGAGTTTCGGTCTGGAAGGTGAAAGGACTTCTGAGAGGGATGGTGCTGACGGTTGCCCAACTGTGTGAGTGTACTTGAAGCCACCGCACTTCCAACTAGTTCAAATGGTTAAGTTTTTTGATATGAATGTTTTACAATTTTTAAAAGATTAGCTCATGTAAGACACGTGGGAAAAAAAGATATGATGCATGTATGTATGGTCAACAGAATACTAACAGTCTTTATTGCAGGAGAGTGGGAATTGAAGTGTTTTTTAATGTTTTGTTTCACATTTTCCTAGTGGTTTGACAATTTTAACAGGACCATGCATGGATCTGCTAAAAAGAAAAAAAATTCTGATCACAAAATGTGAAAACGAATTTTTATGGTGAAAAAAGTTCCTTTCCTGCTGGAAATTAAAGCAGCCAATCTGTTGTGAAGGAATACATTTTTAACTTTTATGATTTATTTTTTTCAGTGCATTTCCAACGTTTGAGCGGAGCTGGTCTCGGTTTCACCCGAGTAGTGCTCGCACCGTGTGCCAGGGCCTGATAAAGGCCGCCACGGGCTCCGGGCGGCTTTATCGTCAGGAACAGGCAGGGCCCAGCCACCCTTCCGTAAATGCACTTTTCTATCAGTCTCCTCTCCTTTGCACTCGAGAGAAATCAAACCCACACAACGCTTCAGTAGTCAACTTGGTGAAGCAGCATTCTCTGTTAGGAACAATCCTCCAAATTTAAGAACTGCTTTAAAAAAAGGACACTAACAAATTACCCAAACTTGGTCTGTACCAAATGCTACAAACCCAGCACTGCTCCCTTGTTGTAGTAAGATGAGAAGACACAATCCATTCGCCTCTAAGAGCAAGTCTGTACTCTGGTCGTGGGGGCTCGAGGGTGACGAGGTGGTTCATTTGGAAAATACGTCTGTGTCAATGGGTGAATATGATGACTTAACTCCTGGTCATGTATTAACACAGTTAGCGATGATAAGAATTTTTGAGCCATCACTTTGAAAGATGACTTCAGATAAATCACCTTCAACAACAACTGCTACAGAATGCTGGAGTTAAGGCTCCACCTCAATGACCAATATCTAAATGTTCAGAAGAATTCAGGAGAGGTGCATAAATTGTGGTATATACATAAGATGTAAAAGTACAGTTTTAAAAATAATTTTTAAAAATAGCCAAAATATACTGTACATGTACGATGTGCCAGATACTGCTAAGCACCCGACATTCCTCACCCCATGTGACGCTCATAACCCTGGACAGTATGCATTACTATCAGCCTCATGTCATGGGCAGATAAATTCAGGCTTGCAGCTGGCAAGTGGCAGAACTGATGCAACCTCAGGCCTCTCTGATTTCAGAACCTGTGCTTATAAATCACTGGACAGTACTGCTCTGTCAGAGCAGTATTCACAGATGCAGAGGTGTGCATGATCAGCCGCTGAGGGGAAAAAGTCATGGGTGTCTACAGCAAGAGTTCCATTTGCAGATTAAATCTTCATCCAAACATGGGAGGTCTAAGACAGAATACACACGACAGTATCAGTGATGGAATTAAGAGGCCATTTTTATCTTCTGAGCTTTATAAAATAAACGAGTTCCTTGGAAAATTAAAAAAAGTGGCTTATTATTAAAAACGTTATAGCCCCGACCAGTATGGCTCAGTTGGATGGAGCATCATTCTGCAAAGCAAAAGGTCGCTGGTTTGCTTCCTAATCAAGGCACATGCCTGGGTTGTGGTTCGATCCCAGGTCTGAGCACCCACGAGAGAGATGATTGATGGATGCTTCTCTCTCACATCAATGTTTCTCTCTCCCTTTCTCCCTCCCTCCTCTTCTCTCTAAACATAAGTAACAGGGATGCTTGGGTCTCTGAGACGGCTTTGGCTCTGCTGGTGTTCTGCATGCTAGTCAAAGGACAGTAGAACACAGGAAGTATGAGTTGCTTGCTCCCTATAGGGGGCTTCTGCTTTTTAGTCCCACCCAGTAAGTGTTACCAAATATCCGCACGGGAGTGGGATGGTGAGGCTGGCGAAGTGTCCCTCCAGCGGGAACTAGCATTCTTCGAGTACTTTCTTACCCCTGTCAGTCCCAGAAGCACGCAAGAGCCCTCTATATGCATACTAATTTATATCAATGAGTAGGCTTAAAATAAAGGTAATAGTTCCCTGTTTTGATAGATAAAGAATCTAAGGTTTGGAGAGGTTAAGTCACATTACTTAGTGTCACAAGAGCTGTTAACACTTTTTAAAAAAATACTACATCGTGTTGTTTCTAGGCAATAACAATGCACAGAGCAATTACACGAGAGGGCTAGAGATGTTTTGAATGTTTTGAAACTGCCACCAAAAAGAGAAACAGGATACAAAGAAGACACTGAATTTAAAAAGTGAATTTGGTTTCAATTAGCTGTAGGGCACTTTTGTTGAGAAGGGATATAAAGGAGCTACAAGTAAGACGTCATAAAGGCAGCTTCTTCAGCGGCACAGTGGACACAATGACTGGGCCCTGTTGCCTGGGAGTTTCTTTACTCATTGTCATAAAAACAGAAACCACTTATTCATGGCTCCTAATGCAAACATGGCTCCTAATGCAAACTCGAGACCCCAGTTAGACGTGCCAAAGAGCAAATAACTTCTCAGACAGGACACAACTTTTTGGAAGATTTTTCTCTCCTTCTCACATTGAAACTGGCTGTTTTTAATCAATGGAGAAAGGGATATCCATTTGTATTTCTGAATAGTTACATCTTTTTAGATACTGTCAATTATCCAATCAATTTAAAAACCTATAATTAGTTCAGTTTGTCATCACAAAGTTTCTGAGAATTATAAAAAGAACAAAAAAGCCCACAGAAAATAAAATCTCTCAATTTAACCTTAATTATTTATTGATTAGTTCATTTCACCTTTAATCTTGGGATAGAGGAGTAAAGGGTATAAAATTATTACATTAATTAATAGTGGTGTGTGAAAGAAAAAACTTCATAATCCCACATAAAACCTGTATTATTTCTCAATAATCTGATCTAAGAGTTAACTACTAACTCACAGTCTACCATAATCCAATTATCATTCAGTCGTGCAACGTACTTTTTAAACTTCAGTATGAACTTGACTGAAACCCTAAGGAAGTTATTTCAAACCAAACGCTAAAGCCATATACAGAAGACAATTCAGTAGGAGGTGAGATGCAGTACTCTGTTTACAACTCTTGTAAAACTTGTTCTGGTTAATTGCTGCACCATGTAAATAGAAGGATGACTTTGTAAACATGCAAGACACCTACCCAAGCACGTGATCTCTCTTAAAACTACTCTGAGAACAGCCAACTAAGCTCCACACTGTGACTATTTAAAACAAAATTAAAACAAGGTGCTGTACATGTTTACATGAATACAGTTTAAAATGTTTGAGGAGCAAAAACAAAGATGAAACAATAAATTACTACATTTTGGGAAAATGAAAAGCAAGTAAAGATCATCTCATAAGTTTTTTATTGAAAATCATTCCTAAAGTTTATTGTTTAGGTTACTGCTGGTAAAGCTGATTGCTGCATTTATGAATTTACACACATATGTGCAAGCTGAGGAAAACCTATGGTTCTGATCTCAGTGCATTCTTAAAAATTGTACACAAAAATCTAAGGCTGAGTAACTTAATTTTCAGAAACTCAAAGTTCTTGAATGGGGTGTATCTCATTTTTACTTTCTTACACAAAAAGTAATATATTCTGTAGTTTAAACTTGTGTGAAAGAGCCCTGACTTGCAGGCCAGGTTCCCCAGTGTGAAACATGCGAGAGGCAACCACACATTGATGTTTCTCTCCCTCCCTTCCCCTCTCTCTAGAAATAAATAAAATCTTAAAAAAAAAAAGAGCAGGCCTTCTTTAAAAAATTAAACTACCGTAGAAGAAGAAACAACATTGTTGCAACAGGAAGGTCAAGTTCAAGAAAATGGGATGTAAGACAGTATCATAAATGAATGGAGTCTTTCTTAGCTCTCCTCTCAAATGCATTATGTTCTAATACTTCAAGGTGCTTAGCACTGAAATTGTTTCCATTTTATATCTGAATCTTTGTGCATGAAATGGAACAAGATGAAAAATTTTGTTTTAATTTTGAACTCTTTCCACATTACACAGTTGGTATTCTGTCTGTTGAAAAGAAGCAGCATTGTTTAGGATTGCTATTTTGGTATGGGTTACATTACAGATGGCAAAAGGTTATTTTGTTTAAGCTTTTATTTTATTATCGGTGTATTATATCCAATATATTTAAATAGAGAGTACAAAGACTTAACTCACTATGCCCTTTTTGATGTGCCAAATAAACTCATTTAAAAAATAATAAGGCAGGAAAATGATAAAAAAAAAACTGTAGCAAAGAGTTACTAGAAATTATATGGAAGAGTAGTAGGTGATAACTTGAGTTTTAAAAGTATATAAGGTTTTGAAAATGTTCATAGGTTTGAAAAGAACCTAAAGAATAGACTTTAAAATTTTTAGGAATTCACGTAGATTTCTCACTTTCAATTTCTGTGAATATTTGAAATTTCTCATGATAAAATATGGAAAAATAGATTAACTTACTTCTGTTTCACTTTTTTACAGTTTGTTCATTCAAGAAACAACAAAAGATAGCCCTTAAAAACTTCTTTGAAAATAAACTCAATGTAGTAAACCAAAGTATGTAATTTAACCGTAGAAAAGTTTTGATGACATGTATTACATTCAACAATATATGTCGTAGAATAGAACTTACAGCCTTCCAAAGCTTTATGGACAAATTTTAGAGTGGTGAGCTCTTTCAAACTTTTAGAGAACAGATGCCTCCTATGTCAGACAGGCTATTTAAAAATACATGGAAAGAAGGTAAGTGATTCAATTCTGTTCATGAAACTAATTAGTACAAAACCCTGAAACCAGCTTGTCAAAAACAGCACAAGAAGAGGAAACATGCCTAACTTCAAGCATGAATACAGACATAAGAGTTCTTAAATAATCAGCGAGTGACAAACGAAACCCAACAGTATAAGGGTCATCTAACACAACTGCATCAAACGTAGTCTAACCATCCACAGCCACCACACAGGAATGATAGGAGCGTGGGGGCCCGCATGTTCTTCTTCATACTCCGTGGTACTTTCTAAATTGTCTGTAATGAATATATTGTACATCCACAAGGAAACAGAGATTATTTTTTAAATCAAAGCTACACATTCCAAAATATAAGAAATTAAGACTGTATGTGTATGATGCTGCTACATTTTGGAAGAAATGAGTTTGGCATATGTTGTCACACTTATGAAGGTAAAGTGAAAAATTATCTATGGGAGCGAAATCATGCCTCGCTGTTTTTGCCTGCAGCAGCCTTCCTCATTCTATGGCTGGGAGGGTAAACTAAGGATTAAGAAATACACACTATTCAAACAGTATGCTATCTTCTCCACCCACTCTGACTACAGCATGAAGTCATAATGTGTCAAAGTGCAAAGGACGCTCTGCAAAACATTCTAAAGAATTAGTACATTGGTTGAAAGATGCCATGGAAAGGTTTGAAAAGGAGGGTCACATTTAAATTGCTCAAAAATGGGACTAAAACAAAAAACACTTGGAACGATACATTTCTAACATACTGTCATGGTTAAACTCATTTTATAAAGAGCCTCTGCAAATCAAGAAAAAAGAACTTATAGGACTCAGAAAAGGAGATAATAAACGGCCATTTATTTTCAAATATTTATTTATTTATTTGTTTGTTTGTTTGTTTATTTATTTATCAGAGAGGGGAAAAAGAGGAGAAAGAGAAGGAGAGAAATATTGATACACAAGAGAAACATGGGTTGGTTGCCTCTTGCACGTCCCCAGCTGGGGACCTGGCCTGCAACCCAGGCATGTGGCCTGATGGGGAATCAAACCTGCAAACCCTCCATCCACAGGCCTGTGCTCAATCCACTGAGCCACACCAACCAGGGCTATTTTTAAAAGCTCGACTTCAAAAGTAATAGAAATACTTAAAAATAACTACTATTTGCAGAGATGAGAAAACAAAATCCCTACTCCCAGGAAAACAGGGACCTCGGGACTCGAATGACGGTGGAAATGTGAACCAGTCCAGCCCTTCCAGAGGGTAACCTGACAGCACATTAAAAGCCTTGGATTTGTGCTTGCCCCTTGACCTGCAATTCCACTCAAACAACCGTGGGGGTGCACAACTGCTGTAAGACTGTTCATGGGTCTATTTATCGTAACAAAAAAACAGGGAAACGTAAAGGTTCAAAATGACGAACTGGCTAAATAAATTATGATATCAGTATATGGTACAATAACATAAAGTAATATAGTAGCTATTAAAATAAGTATAAATTTACTACTAAGGAATAAATTAAGTGAATAATCTTGTTAAAAACAATGTCACAGTATGATCCAATTTTGGGAAAAATTATACTTAATATTTATATGCATAGAGAAAGAAGGGAGTATGCTTATTAAAATATGGGGGTGGTTTAAGGGGTGTAAATTGTGGCTTACCTTTTTCCTTATATAGATTTAGTTATTTTTATATCAGAAAAAAAAAAGAGAATCAAGGGGGAAATGGAGCTTAAAATACATAAATAATTAAAATGGACAAATTCCTTACAAAAAGCGGATCTTAATTCAGGTACTGATGAGTCCTTAATTATTAAAACGTCCCTAATGCTGAGTCACAGGCCTGGAAATCCCTGTGTATGGGTGGACCCCATGAGTTAATTTTTGGAAATCTACAGTGAATCACAGAATCTTTTTTCGTTGTGAGTGGACCAGAGGGGATTCAAAAGTGAGTCAAACACATATAGAAGCTTTATCCTTTACAAGAACCCATGTTTTCCACACAGTTTTAGTGAAATTAAATCTCAGTAACTGAAAACAACTTATGTAATTATACACGCCCAAGAGCGCGACCCGGACTGGTCCTGCAACGAGGACCGCAGGTGCAGCGGGATTAGGCCCTGTTTTCTAGCCTAGATGCTCAGGTTAAAAATTGTTCCTGAAAATTTAGTGTAATGCAGGACGTCTTCCTATCCCCAACCTTTTTAAAGTTAAGAAAGATTATGTTATAACTAGACATCCTATGTTTATTTTATTTACAAATCTGAAAGCTCAAAGAGAATACTGTTTAGAGACCATTTTTAAACATGTTACTTAATTTGACCCTACCACAGGATAACATGATGTCTGAAAGAAAGTTGTGAAAAGAATAGCTTTGTTTATTAATAGAAGGGAGGAGGTAAGAGAATTAACATTTATTGAATAAGTACTATGTGATAAATACTGTTTGGCACTCTATGTATATCACCTCTTTTTAAATTTTAATAACCCTGGAAGGTATTGAGAATAGTATACTGTTGGAATTATCCCATAGTGCAATAAAAAATACAACACAGGCCTGACCTGGTAGCTCAGTTGGTTATAGCATCGGCCCAACACACCAAGGTTGCAGGTTCGATTCCAGGTCAGAGCACATATAAGCATCAACCAATGAATGCATCAATAAGCAGAATGGCAAATCAATGTCTCTCTCAAATCAATTAAAAAAATACAACACAAAGATGGAACATACTGTTTTTTAAAAAAGATTTATTTATATATTTATTTATTTATGAGAGAGATGGGAAGGGAGGGAGAAAGAGAGGGAGAGAAACAGTGATGTGAGGGAGAAACATCAATCAGTTGCCTTTTGTACATGCCCAGAGCTGGCAATGAACCCACAATCTAGGCATGTGCCCAGACCAGGAATCGAACTGCCAACCCTTGGCTTCTCAGGCTGATGCCTAACCAACGTCTTTGAGCCACACCAGCCAGGACTGGAACATATTCTTAATATAACACCCTGAAGGAATCAAAGGGGTAGGAGAATTTTTAGATGAATCCTCTCCACTCCAGAGAACTGGAAATGGAGGCTTAGAAAAGCACGGTGACTTGTCTGAGGCGAAGCCATTATTAGACTGTGGCCCCACTGAGACACGGACCAAGCGCACGCTAAACTCTCAAACATTGTATAGTACACAAGAGGGAATAAGTACAGTACATATTCCCTTACAAGACTGCCTAGTGTTCAAATCACAGATTACTTTACTTTTTAAAGAAAGAAAACACTGTATATCTTTACTGGATAAGCCACAATACTTACAATATAGAGAATAACAGAACAATAATTATGGGACACTAGGTAGGTTTTCCTATTCTACCCAAACTAGGGACGAATGTGACAAAATCATATCCACAGTACACAGTTATGCACAAAGGACAAAATAGAATAGAATATTTAATTAGCTTGGAAAGACAAAAAAATTACAGCTCAGCAACACAGCGACACTTTGCTAACAAAGCAATTCTCATCCCAACTGGGAAGTCTGCTTTACCAAAAAGCTTCGGAGAGCTAGACTCAGACTGGACGCTGACCCTGCTGCTTACTGGTTGTTCCCAGGCAAGTACAGAAATCTACAGTAACCAGCTGGACCGTGTTTTAAGGATTAAAGAAAGTAAACATGCAGTGGGTACTTGGCGCAAAGTTTCCATTCCTTCCTCCTGGTTACAGGATAATCGGACATGGCCAAATTAACCCAAATGGGAATCCGTTTCCAATTGTTTTCTAGTCCTAGTCCCAGTGCAGCCCAGTGTTTTCTAAAGATAACTCAGTGGGTTTCTATTTTATAACATTTTGGTATTCGATACTGTGCTCAGGTTCTCAATCTTTCCCTGTCTCCCTCCATCTGAATCAATCAGGGTCTCAATTCCCTAAGAACCCTAAGCGTTTGACAGAGAAATCTAGGTAAGTTGATAAATTGTTCACGGAGGAAACTGGGTAGGAGCATGATGATTTTTGTTTTGGATGACAGTGCTCTGACTCAGGGTGTTGGGGTGTGGTGGGGAGGGCTGTGCCCTGACAGGCTGCGGAGCAGATAAAATGCGGGCAGGAAGGAGCTGGCGGAAGCCACAACATGTGGCTCTAGCCACCTCCACCTACTGATAGGCAGGAACTTGCCAAACAGTGTAAGCAATCCTCCCGTGAATTACTAAACAATCTTGTCATTTACTAAGCACCCTGAAAATGAGGAAGACAAACAACATGCATGGAAAAACAAAGTAGACAAACAGCATTTACAGCTATAATGTCAGAACGCTGTCCTCCTTGCGTGCAACAAAAATTCTGACTTCCACGGATAAAAGTCTTCTTTAAAAGAAAGGGTTTATTAGGCCACGGCTAGCAAGAAAAAGAAGACAGGTCCTGGGGCGTGGCGCCTACGCCACCAGCATCCGTTCTGGAGTTGGCAAGAGTTTTCACACAACACGTAAGTTGTTCTGAAATAATTTACCGGCACATTAGCTGTAGACAAGAGGGGCTGCAAGCAGCCGACGCCCAGCGCAGGCCAGTTCTGGGACAGGTGCAGAAACTCATAAGGAGGAACGGTCTGCATTAGCTGTGGGTACTGGTTTGGAAAATTCAAGAAGCAGAGGCTCCTGGCTATCTTCTCTCTTAGACAATTGTGAAAATAACCACCTGAAAATGAATCCAAAATTCCAATTTACACTCAGGAGTGTGGGCAGTCTTCTGTGGGTTTAGCCCTGCACTTGTTTCTTTTGGCTCTTCCTCCCACCCTCTGGCCTGCTGTAATTTGATTTAGGACATCTTACCATTGTCTTCTTGTCAGGTCCTTTAAATTGCATGGATCGGTTTAAACAACACCAAAAGAGTAAACAAAAATGCACAAACAAGAAAGGTAATTTAAGCATGCAGCATAGCTCCACTGTGCCATAGCAAGGACAGAAGTCTGCCACCTGCTGACAAAAGTGATAATTGTACAGGCTTCCCGGATTGACATTTCAGGTAAGGTTCATGACACTAGATTTCAAATTAATTATTATATCAAAGACGTAAATTACAGCCTCTAATTTAAAAGAGAATAAAGGTGAAAAGGATTCAAGATTACATACATGCTTCTTTTCACAAAAAATATTCCTTGATCATTTATTTAATCCTCAGCTGAGGACATGCTTATGGCTTTTCAGAGAGAGGGGGAAGGAGGAAGAGGGAGAGAAATGTTGATGTGAGAGAGAAACTGGGGGCTGACCCTGCAAACCAGGGATGTGTCCTGACCAGGAATCAAACCTGCTAACTTTTGGTTTACGGGACAACGCTCTAACAGAGACGCTCCGGCCAGGGCAAGATCACTTATATGCTGAAATCAGTAAGTACACATACTGTGATGCCTGAATTATTTTAAATGAGCAAACAAAATAGGGATCTCCGGAAATGATTCAACAGAAACTACAGGAAACATCCAAACTACTGTAAGTTAAGGATAATCTAAAACACTTCGCAAAAGTCGTAAGGCCTATAGATTTCACCCTGTCATTCTGTGTCTCTCTTTCTGTTTAAAAATTTTTATTCATTGATTTAAGAGAAAGAGAAAGAGGCAGAGAGAGAAAACATCACTTTATTGTTCCTCTTGATTTTTTTGTTTCACTTATTGATGCATTCATTCGTTGATTCGTGGATGTGCCCTGACCGAGACTGAACCTTGCCATACAGGGCGATGCTCTAGCCAACTGACCTGTCCGGCCAGGGAAATCCCTCTCTTTTCTGTCCTCGCTTTCTGCTGCTCTCAGGGCAGTCTTGGATTTCATGACCTTTCATCCAGGCTTTAATCCATTTTTTAATCAAAGGTGGCAGACTGTGCCACCCCAGTGTATGCCTTTTTGGCCTAAGGATTACTTTGAGTAGATTATTTACAGAAACAGCAGACACAGGGAAGGCTCAGAAAACACAGAAATTACCTTTTGTAAAAAAAAAAAAAAGTAAATTTATAAAGGAAATCTCCATTTGTAAGGGTGTCTTTTACTCTGTACCAGAAGGAGGACAACGAAATCACAGGTAATTCTTAACAGCAGGGGAGCACGGCCTTCAATCTGCATATGCACCTGTCGTCACCCCGCCACATTCCCCTCCCCCGTCCCGTAACAGACCTCCCCCACCCCCTCCTCCCTTGTTTCACTGCACCTGTCATAACGCCAAGTCACCTAGCAGAGTCCCTCATCTCCCCAAGGGTGTCTCCCATGTGTATATGGACAGAACAAAAGGGGCGGTTCTGTGCGAAGTTACCTCACAGGGTGATATGACCATAAATTCCTAACTGGGCAGGTCAAGGTCACAGCCCAACCTATAACTTCCTTAGTAAAAGGTTAACCTTACCTTAAACAAGCCTTGTCCATGGTTCTGGTGCAAAGGTTAACACACCTTTGCAGTAAGTATAACCACCCTCAAGAGAGCACATAAGGTTAACTGTGCCATAATCCCGTCCTCACCTTGCTTTCTCCCACCCTCATGTGAGGTTCCTTACACTCCCTCCTTAATCCAGTTTGGCTCAAAGAAATTCTTATAAAAATTATTTACAGATTTGGACGTTTCTTATGTTGACATATACATGCGAATAAACTTCAGTTTTGTTAAAGAAAAAATTCACAGCCCAAAATGCCTTTGCTCATGCTAAATGTCCATGATACCAAACCTAGATTTAATACCTGATGTAACTGTAGCTCTAACCCTCTTCCAGGCACAGTTTTTTTTTTTTAAATGGAGGTGATATTTATTTATTTAGATTTTATTTATTTTTAGAGTGAGGTAAAGGGAGGGAGAAGGAGAGGGAGAGAAACATCCATCAGCTGCCTCTTGCATACCCACAATGGGGGACCTGGCCTAAAACCCAAACACATGTCCTGACTGGGAACTGAACCAGTGACCTTTCAGTTGGCAAGCTGGTGCTCAATCCACTGAGCCACACCAGCCAGGGCGAAACACAGCCTTAATCAACCACGATAGAATTTTCTGGTCAGGTACCATGAGGTGATCTGTCATACAGGCCCTCTCCATCCACCACACAGAGAGGCAATCTATATAAAAACTGTTCCCCTAAAGAAAAGAGGTACTACTGCAAAAGAATTGTTCTTCCTACAAGATCCTTCCGTTTTTTTACCACCCCTCATACAACCCTTCGAAACTGGAAAAGTTACAGAGTCCACACTGCCTGTCACCACCAGAGCCAACAAGTAGAGACAAGGATTGAGTTTTGATGGGTGCTTTATTCAGATGCCAGCAACGTGAGAAGATAGTGGGTTATGTACACTCAAAAAGTGCCTTAACATCTCATCTCAAGCCGGCCTTTATATAAGGAGAAGAAAGGGTAGGTAAGGGGTTTGGAAAAAAGGTTAATGGGATAAGAGTCACAGTCCAGCATGACTTTCCTAGTACTTCAGCACAATTTTTGCAGTATTTCCTTATCTGTTGATTGACAATTCTAAAACTGCATCCCTCCTTGGAATCCAATGGCTCGGACACCTTGTCCATCACTTGCAGACACAAAGGCCCACACAAAGGTCACATTGCTTGTCCACCTTCTGGAGTCAGGTAGGTCACGCATTCCAGTTCTTGGAATACCAGCTTTCTGAATGCCTCAGTCACTTAAGCCTAAGAAGTACGGCTGAAGCTAAAATCTTTAACTCCTGAGTTCCCCATCTATTTGCTCGATGGGATGCTGCTCCATTCATGAATCACCTACTAAGGCCAATGAGGTCTTCAAATTTACTTGGGTGAATTTTGTTTTTTAAGTTTTTTTTTCTCTTGTTAGTCTGTCTTTTTGTAGGTGTTTTTTCTTTATAACCATTTATCTCCCTTATATTCTCTAGTCTGTCTTTCCTTTTAAGGGTTCCCAGGGGAGAATTTAGAAAGGTAGACAGAAAATTAGTTTTCCCTTGATCCACTCCTCACCTCCTGATTCTAGTAAAGCCACATTAAATGTACTTAGTTACCACGTCAATCACACTAAAATGCACTCCAGGCCTGGGAGCACTGCCAACCCCGGGAGGACTTCAACATTAGCTCATGGGATCGGCTACTTCACAGAATCAGGTCTGCCCATCTTTGTCGTGGTTTGTGGTTTAATCAAGTCAACACTCAGGAGATAGTAAAAAAATCGCCCTATTGAGGGGAGAAATGCAGCTCATCGCCTTGAAGTAACACAAATGAATAAAGTAAAGGTACCTAAGGGCATTCAGCCAGAAAAGAAAACTTCTGGACAGATTAAAAAAACTAGTGCCCAGTTCAAGTGTAGCTCCTGCTGAGTTCTTTGTTCTTTCTGGCACTTCTTTCTCTGCTGATCAACAATTCTTTACCCACATCACTGGCGTTTCTTCCCTGGAACACAATGGCTCAGATGCCATCTCCATTACTTGCAGACCCCCTGGGGCACCAGTCTGAATCGACTGTCAACTCCCCGGAGTCCCACACCTCATGCATTCCAGCTTCTGCAATAACAGCTTTCCACATACACATCAACTATAAACTACAGGTAAAATCTTTAACTGCTGAGTTCCCCTTTCACGATCATGATTGCTACCCTTCAAATACCACCATATCCATCAAATATTACCAAATTCCTTTGAAATCCACATAGCCTTTCATCAGTATCTCGTGTTTGTAACTCATTCATGCTAAAGTACTCTAGCTGTTAAGCTAGTTGTGACACGTAATTGTGGGAGCAGCTTCTACACCTCATTAGCATGTATGAAGCCAGTGGCCATGTCTCCAGAACTACGTAAGGTCTAGGTATTTAAGTATGAATGGAAATGTCTTTTGTCTTGACATAGCCAGAAGAACAAAGCTAGTCTGTGTTTGTGTCCTTCACTGCTGTAGTACCAAGTACCTGGACTCGTTGGAATGCTCTATTTTTGGAATGCTACTGACCACTGGTAATACCAGACTGTATACATGTGTTTTACTTTGATCAAACATTAAGTCAATATATACTGAATGGCAACTGGCATGGAAAAAGAAGAGGCACTATGGTGTGGTGTGGCAGACTGTTAATAACTGATTAACGCACCCCTTCCCTTCCTTCTTACTGACGGAATCTCATTTTTTTCAGTGTGGCAATTTGCTCAACCAAAAAGTAAAATAAAATAAAAAGATCTCAGCTTCCCTTGAGTTGGGTGACCATGTGACACTGTTCTCTGAAATGACATGTAAGAAGAAAGTTCTACCTTATTTGAAATAGGTTTCCTCCTTCCTGCTACCTGAAAAATAGGTGTGTGGCCAGGACTGCAACACCATCTCACGACCATAAGAAAAGCTAAGAAAATTTCACAGACTTCTGCTGTGATGTCCTTGTACCCTCTAAATAACACCAACAACTGCCTGCTTTTTGGACTTCTCGTTAAATTACAAAAATAAAAATAGTATCTGTTTATTGGGGTCACTGTTTTGGGGGGTCTTCATTTACCTAAGTCAAATGCAAGTAGCAAAACAGAAAGAACAAGAAATATGTACCAGTTCAGACACTTAAAGAACATATATGACAGTAAATAATTTGACAGAATATAAATTGCTAAATTTTGAGGAAATCATCAGGAAATGCCACAGGAGCTCAGGGAATATGCTTCGTGGAACATAACAGGAATTCAACACATTAAGTAACAATAAAATGGATTCATATCTCAAAAAAAAAAAAAAAGAATTCAACACGGGTTCTAAAAGGTCATAAATCTGAGCAGTGTTATAAATTACATAAATGCTGAGCTAGGGAGATACTTTAAAAACCCTAAATATGAATCCACTTTCCAGTGTAAGAAACATTCAAACCCGCAGAGAATTTTTGGTGAGTCCGAGCCAAACTGACAGACAACTGCCGAGAAGCAGTAGCTCAATGGGTTGAGAAGTGCCCAGGAGAATGGCAGCTCAGCCCCTTACTTTACGCATTAGACTCAAAGGAGGAGCTCTAAGGGGGGTTACACGAAGTCCGCTGGCGACGGATTAGGGAGGTGGGGGAAAGCAAAGCAGGGAAACCTCTGGGATTGGATGAAAGGTAAAACCGAACTTTTACTTGATAAATTTTAATTTTAGACCATCCTTTGAGCTCATCAGGTTAACGTGGCCCCTTTTCTTTCACACACTAAAGCAGTTACGTCTTGGTTTTCCCCCCTCCATTTTCTAAGTATAGACTCAAGACTTGCCTCTTACTCAGTTACAGTGTCCAGACAACATCTGCTACTACCTTACCACAGAAGAAAGGAGGAAGTTTTGTTATAGGTGTATCTCCAGGAAGGAAACACACTAAAGTTCCAAAAGCAGCACCAACTATTTAGGGAGTAACCCTGGGTGTTCACGAGGAAGCTGTAAGTTGCTGAGATGTGGTTAAATTAGAAATGACAATTTTAATGTCATTTGGGGAGCTTTTAAAGACAGCTCCATCTCCCCTACCCTGTGGTCCAAGTAAGTCCCATCCTCCTTGTTGCTCTCTAGGGGATAACGTTAAAGACTATACGTTTGTTCTGGTTTTGTGCTTGCATTTTATTGCATTTGACAGGTAATTGTACTTAGGGAGAATTTAATAAAGGAGATGAGAAGAACTGAGTAAGATTAAACCATCTCGTCTTTTTTTAAAAAGATTTTATTTATTTATTTTTAGAGAGGGAAGGGGGGGAGAGAGAGAGAGAGAGAGGGAGGGAGGGAGGGAGGGAGGGAAACATCAATACATCAATGTGCGGTTGCTGGGGGCCATGGCCTGCAACCTAGGCATGTACCCTCACTGGGAATCGAACCTGTGATGTGTGGTTCGCAGCCTGCACTCAATCCACTGAGCTACGCCACCCAGGGCTCTCATCTTTTTTTGAAAGATTAGTTTCCTATTACAGAAAAAATAAGTAATTTGTTGGTAAATAAAACCAAAAAACCAGAATTGGAATATACCCATATTTTGCTGTGTATAATGTACACTTTTTTTGCCCAAATTTTTGAGGGAAAAATAAGGATGCACATCATACATGGCTATAATGACTACATACCATGGGCATGATAATCCTGTGTATAATGCACACGAAACGTGGGTGTGCATCGCATGTGGTAAAGTATGGTAATCCAGTAATGCAGGAGAAATCAGTGGAGGTTCAGAATGAGTCACCCAAGGTGTGCCTCTAGAGGGCTCAAGAGAAACCTCTGTCCTCCCTTAATCGACGTGAACTTGACATAGGGGCCCTACCCATCAGAAGAGGTGATCAGAGATAACCTTTGACCTATCTGTAGGGCAGAGCAAACTTCTATTTACTTAACATCTGCTCTTATCACCCTGCAATGCAGTCCCCAAGGCACCTTAACTCACCCCCAGCTCAGAATGTCTCAGACACCCACGTTCCCTTTGTGTCTCTGGACCTCCCTGCACACAGGGTCCCTGGCTGTCTCATGTATGTGGGCTTCCATACACATGTATGTATTAAATTTGGTTATTTTCTCGCGTCTTTTCCCCCCAGGGGACAGCGTGAACTCAGTCCCTTACAGTTACAGAACAGACCTGGGGTGGGAGTGGGGGGAGAGCGATATACTATTACCGAATGAACCCACCTGTGTGCTCTGGGGGCCTCCCCCACTGCTAGGTTTGCCTTGCCTGCCACCAGGGAAAGATGTCTCTCAGTGCTAGAGACTGGTAAAAAGGAGAGGGATTATTATTTATTTAAAAAGTCATATAGACTTACACTAATGACTTAATGTCTTCATTAAAAATCCTGAAGTCCTTTAGAATGCCTACAACTGCACAGTCCTTCCTTCTCCCCTTTGCCCAGTCCAGGGTACTGTATCTCGGGAAAAGAAGTAGAAGTCCATGGTTCAGGGTCCCGGCACCAACAGCTGTGCCACCGCCATGATCTCCAGTTAATCTAAAACCACGTGGCACCTTCTCACGGCCCACCGGCAAGAATCTTTTCACCCCTTTTCTTCCAGGCAAAGTGTCTCCTGCTTCCTAAGCCACATGGCCAAAAGGAAGCACCCTAAAGCAGCATGGTCCCAACCAAAAAGCCCCAGCATGGCTGCCGCACTGGGTTTAAATCCCAGCGCCAATCTTCCTCTGCAGCCCTATTTCTGACTCCTCCCACAATCCGTTACTCCTGCCAGCATTTCCGTATTCTTCCAGCTCTACTGCACTGCCATAGTAAGTCTGGGCAGGTGTGGCCCCATGGCGTGGAGCCAATCATCTCCAAGCTCTCATGCAACCAGGGGAAGTTGCCTCCCAGTTCCATCATGTGTTGAAGTCACTCCCATCCCCCTGGCTCGAAGCATGGCCACAGCTGTTTAACATATCCATGAAACCAGTTAAAGGTTACAGATAATGTTAAATGACCGCTCTAGAGGTTACCTGCAAAACTGTTGCTATCCAAAACAACTCTCAATGGCTCTGCTCCATGTGTCCCATTCCCCAACTCATACTTGTGGGGGTGAGGACATCCTATATATATTTTTCTAATATTTCCTGGACACCCTGAGTTCTAGACCCCATTACAAATTCCCATTTGGGGGTCCCCCCTTGGCTGCACCCTGTTACATTACTACCACAAATTACGCTGTCCAATTTCCCACTTTGGGGGAAATCCTAGGGCTCAGCAATAGATAAGCGTCACCCCAGGAAAATCACCTTCGTGACCAGGGTATCTCCCCTGCCAGGTAAGTAAGCTTATCTTCTCTTGTAATCTCGTCATGTCTGTTTGATTATTAAACCAGCTAGAGGAACCTTGAGGGTAAAGTTTCTTCCTTCCCACATTAGGAAAGCAAGGTGGTATGTAAAATTAGGAAAAAGAAGCAATTTAATAGAAGAAATTAGGTCACATGGACAGAAATACAGAATTAAATAGGTAGAGGCAGGTACCATATGGCTGAAAAGAGTAAAACATAATGTAAATAAGAATTTGCAGAAACAAGCAACTGAAGTCAATGAGTATACACTTGTTCAGAGGCAAGGATGTCCCTTATTCTTTCCCAAGGACATCTGTGCACCTGTGTTCTCTATCCCCTGACTTCCTATCTCCTCTGCAAATTGGCTTCATCATTTCCTCATCTTTCTTACATCTTGAATCACTTGCTTTTCACCACCCTCCTGCCTACCATCAGGCTCCTGCATCAATCATTCAAAGACAAAACAAAACACATGCCCCCAGCACACGTATTTCTTACACTCGACAATCACTTTCTGGTTTTCATCACTTCGCTGTCTTTCTAGTGGCTGCTCAAACCACCGCCACAATAGCCTTTCAGTCCAACTTATGACCTCTGCAGTCTGATACTGATTCTGTCCCTAGTTTTGGAAACACTTCCTATTAGTCCACCTCTAACAGCTGTTTTCCCACTGAACACCCCTCAAACGGCACAATTCCCAAGATTTCCCTTTTCTTCTTGCTCTAACATTATGGATAAGATACAATATTCAGCCCTGGCCGGGTAGCTCGGTGGGTCAGAGCAGTGTCCTTAATGAGCCAAGGTTGCAGGTTTGATCCCCAGTCAGGGCACATAACAGAATCAACCAATGAATGCACAAATAAGTAGAACAACAAGTTGATGTTTCTCTTCCCCTTCCTCTCTCTAAAATCAATCAAAAAATAATTTAAAAGAAAACATATCCATCCCCACAATCAATTTTTTAAAATTTCTTTTTATAGGGGAAGGGAGGGAGAGAGGGAAAGAAACATTGTTGCCTCTCACCGCCTGATAGGGGACCAAATACTTGCAACCCAGGCACGGACTCTAACTGGGAATCCAACTGGGCCTCACTGTTGGGGCCCCACAACCAACTTCTTGATGTCATAAACTGGTTGTTCCATCTCTAATATGAAGTGAAAACGTGAATATATCAAATCTAACAGGTTTTTTTTTGCCACTTCTGAAACTGTAGTAGGGGAAGCTCTTCCCAAAGGATCACTGCCATCTCAAGTATCACGAGAGGAGTACTCTAAGGGTAATTGGAAATACTCAGTTCACTCACAGCAAAACCTAAGATTAGGCAAAAATAATCTTAAATGATGCTATAAGCATCATCCTAAAAGTACTATATAATTTTGTGTGCTATGTTCTTAACAAATAAATTTGTGTGAATCTTTTTAATGAATGGTAATTTAAGATACCATTACAAGTAACTGTTATCCAAATTATATTTTATATGAATCATGGACATAAGAACCTTTCCTTTGGGAAAAAAAGTAAACCCTTTTGCTTGATTCCATTTTTCTCTGATTATCACCCCTTTCTTTTTACAAAAAAAGTTCTCAAAAGGAGTGGTGTACCTTGACCACCCTCCTCCTCCTCCTACTAAGTCACCCTATTAAAACTCTGACTAAATCTCATTTCCCTCCTGTCACTGTTTGATTATTCTTTTTCTTAAACTACCTGTATTCACATTCCTTTAGGCTTTGGGAAAGCTATCCAGTATCTTGATACTCCTAAAACCATGCTTCTTTTTTTCTCCAGCAACTTATCTGAGCATTTTCTGCAAAATTCACTCTCTGGCCTTTAGCTCTTTTCTCCTTCTCAGAACACCTTCTGGACTGTTTCAATTTTAACTTCTATGTGGCTCCCCAAATACTCTCCCCCTGGTACAGCCCTCTGTCTCTAAGTGCCTGATGGGCATTTCCACTCAAGTGTCTGAAAACAGGCTCCTCTTCTGTCTGAAGCCGCCCTCCTGCCTCATCTGCTTCTGCTAATTGTATGGTGCCACCTGGGAAGAAACATTTTGGAATCTTTCAAAAAATATCTATTTTTTAAATGTGTTGATTGGAGAGAGAAGAAGGACAGGGAGGAGAAGGGTAAGGGGGGAGAGAGAGACATCAATTTGTTATTCCACTTATTTATGCATTCACTGGCTGATTTTTATAAAAGATTTTTTCTTTAGAGAGAGGGGGAGGGAGGAAGAGAGGGAGGGAAACATGGATGTGTGAGAGAAACACCAGTCAGCTGCCTCTTGCACCCACCATCTGGGGACCTGGCCTGCAACCCAGGCACGTGCCCTGACTCACAACTGAACCAGCACTCTTTCGGTTCACAGAGCCACAGAGCCACACCCGCCACGACACTGGTCGATTCTTGTATGTACCCTGACCGGGTATTGAATCTGTAACCTTGGTATATCTGGAACAAAGCTCTAACCAGCTGAGCTGCCTGGCCCGGTGGAATGAACTCTGAACCTCATTCTGTTGTCTCCACATCCAGTCAAGTAGAATTTGTAAAAGGGTACTTTCAATGAACAACCCATTATAAGAAAAACTTAAAGCATATAGTATTGAAGGTCTGAAATTTGACTCCAACTTGCTTTCAAACTTTGTCTTCTACTCTCCCTAAATTCATAACCCGCATTTGTCCCAACCGGATCTGACCATCCACTGTTCGCTTCACTCTCTTCCTCTGGCTACACTCACTTTACCAGGTACCTCTCATATCCTTCATTCCTCTGAATTTCATTGAACCTGTGGCCCAGCTCGAGTCCTACTTCTTCCAGCTTTCCTTTCTCTGACCACCCCAATCCCAGCACCCACCAGGACAGTGCTGTTTTGCTTTCTTAACTGATGGACCCAAATGCCCATGACAGTGGCTGCATGCAAAGGATATGCAAAAGTCTGAATATCCGGAGGGTTTGTCTTCTATCTATCCTCACATTTGTACATGCCTCGTTTCCTTCAAACTCAAGGTCTTACATTCCTCCTAGTGTTTTTACTTTTTTCCTGGTCGCTACTGTGAACAGGACTCTTTCTATTGCAACTTTGTTTTTGCTGGCATATTAGAATGTTAAATGATTCTAACCTGTTAGAATGATTTTTGTACTTCAATCTGGTTTCTGGTCACCTTAATGAACTCATTAATTCTAACAGGTTTTCAGTTGGATCATTAGGATTTTCTTCTTTATTTTTTAAAGGATTTTTAAAAATTATCTGTAACATAGGCACAATTACTTAAAGTTCATAAATTTTTATTTAAGGTATTTCACATGTTCTGAGTCCTCCATTTCCTCATGAGTTTGAGTCTTAATCCCTTTTTTTGCTCAACCCAGTCAGGTGCCATGACAGTGGGTCCTATGTAACAGGAACAGAGATGACCATGTGCTGGCAAACTATTTGGTCAGTAGCAACCTGCAAGGATTCACTAGACAAAGGACATCTGGAAGATTCCAGAAACCTAAGACAGCTATTATAAAATCTTACTAATTACCAGTGGCCATTACAAAAATCACATACAGCTTGTGTTGTATTTATATCGGACAGCGCTGATCTAGGCAATGAAAATAAGTAAGGGTTAATAAAATGTCCCCAGTAGGCTGAATGCTAGCGATGAAGCAGAAAGAAAATCTAGTGGAAAAATGTTTCGTGGTCATGTCCACGGCACATGAGAAACTGCAGGTTCATTAGGATTTCCAAGGCAGACAATTATGTTGTCTTTAACTAGGGAGTTTAGAATATTCCTTTCAAATATGTATATTTTTCTTTCTTTTTTCCTTAGAATTTTTATGAGTTTACTTGAGCCAACCTGATGACATACTGCGAACCAAGATCTCCAATGCTCAGCTACCTTTTTTCTTTAACATATTGACTAGATCAGATTTATCGTTTTTTTTTACATCTCAGAAGGCACGAGCAAGGTGTCAATCCCTTACTCCTGTTACACAGCAGTCCTCACATTAATGCCGCACACGAGAATATGACGTGTATTTTAATAATAAACTCAAGTGATTTCACACTCATTTTTAATTCGAATTCAGTGATATAGAGGGTTTGCCGAAAATATAATACTTTACAGCCTTCATTTTCTTTGGGGTGGGCTCAGTTTCTTCTTATAACAGATGGAATATATCTGACCTTCTGAAGGCCGAGTGATCTCCTTTTCTTCGAGTGCTACACATTAGTTAATGTGCTACACATTAGTTAATGGGCAAGGATAGCTTCAGAGAAAAAAGGACACAGAAAAAAGAAAGAGATGACACATGCTCATTAAGTAACAACAACAAAAACCCCAAACCACATGTATGTGTGAACCTCTCTTTAAACAAACAAACAAACAAACATACGAACAAACAAACAAACAGGAGTTCTGCTTAGGGAAGGCTGCCACTGCCAGATACCAGACTGGGCAGTGTAGGCGACTGAAATTTATTTTGTCACAGTTCTGGAGGCTGGAAGTCCAAGATTAGATATCGGTCACAGTTCTGGGGGCCGGAAATCCAAGGTTAGTTGGTGGGGTTGGTTTTCTCTGAGGCCTCTCTCCTTGGCTTGTGGGCGGCAACCCACTTGCTGCCTCTTTCACGAAGCTGTCCTCCGTGCACAAATGGCCCTGGTTTTCCTTCCGCTTCTTATAAGGACACAGTGCTGTTGGCTCAGGGCTGCTTCCTAACAACCTCATTTTAGTTTCATCACCTCTCTGAAGGCCTTGTGGGGCTCCAAATGGGCTCGCATTCTGATGTTGCGGGGGTTGGGGCTTCGACATTTGAAGACACAATTCAGTTCCTAACAAAAGGTGACATCTAAAAGTTTTCATAGAATGTTAGGCTGTAAGAGGATGTTAAATTCTGAACCTGCCTGTTGAGGTTCAAGCCAGGAACCAATGTGATGGGTATCACACTTAAGGCAAGGGGAGGAGACCTCCATGCACACTCTGTAATGAGGAAAGGGAGAGACTTGGTTTCATGACTCTTGGGCCCTCACCCATTTAAAGAATAAAAAAGGGGTGAAAAAAGTGATGGAAGACACATCTGTGAAGAGCTGTTTAAGGAGGTGATTTGTTAAGGTGAACTTGACAGCAGGCTGGCGCAAGGGCCTTTGGAGGGGTCCTTTGGAGAACTTAAAATGTGTTTGCTCTGCAGGACTGATGCGTGACCCATGCTACAGAAAGACATGCAGGGGATCTGTTGCGCTGTGTCATGAGGAGTTCCCTATTTTTAGTGTTTGTTTTTTTAAAGATTTTATTTATTTACTTCTTAGAGAGAGCAGAGGGGAGGGAGAAAGAGGGGAAGAGAAAGATCAATGTGTGTGAGATACATCAGTTGGTTGCCTCTCACACGCCCTCAACTTGGGAACCTGGCCTGCAACCCAGGCATGTGCCCTGACTGGGAGTCGAACCTGCAACCTTTTGGTTTGCAAGCCAGCACTCAATCCACTAAGCCACACCAGCCAGGGCAACTTCCATATTTTTCACAATTTGTTAACACTGTACTGTTTAATGGATATTTGCTAAGAGTATAGAATTGAAATGTCCTCACAAAAAAAAAAAGAAAAAAGAAAAGAAAAAGATAAATATGCAAGGTGATGGATGTGTCAGTTAATTTAGATGGAGGGAATTCTTTCACAATGTGAATGTATATCAAATCACCACTATGTGCACTTAAATACCTTACAGTTTTGTCAATTATATCTCAATACAGCTGGAATTTGAAAAAGAAAAGAAAAGGGGGTTCTGTCCTAATGAGCCTGTAATCCTAGAGTTTGTCAGAGCTGGGGCTGAATGAACAGCTCCAGAGAGGCTGGGCGGGGAGAACCTAATGAAGTCCAGCCTCGGAACCCTGTCCTTCAACGCCTAACCCTGTTGGGGTGAGTTTCTCTGCCTGGCAGCATGTGTTCAGTGAGGGCTCAAGCTTTGCTCCTGAAACTTTGTTTTTAGGGAGAGTGGCCATTCCTGGCTGCAAAGGCCTTATCTGAGTCCTGGGAGAGAGCTGGTTGAACCTGGTTGGCTTGCTTGATGGGACTGGGAAGCTAAAACTGAGAAGTGATGGTCAGCAGATATGAGGAAGGACTCGATACTGCATGACTCCAAGACAGACTGGAAGAAGGAAGGAATTCAGGCTTGCAGTTATATAATTCTTTCCCCAATACCAGTTTCATTCGTGCAAACTTCAATTGTATGTGTATAAACTTACAGATGCACATGTTTGGTAACCTCAACCCTTTTAGTGCAGTTTACAAAAACTGCAAGTCATCCTTATGGGGATAATCAGAAAGGGCAGTTTTCACAATAAGCCTTAGAAGAGAGAAACAAAGATGAAAGAAAATAAGTTCAGTGTACAAAGATTATGCCCCACTGGTAGTATCCATGAGGAAAAATGACGGTACAATGTCAGAGAAGCTGACAGTCTGTGCTCTGTATAATAATTACAGCTCCCTCTGAAAGGATAAAGCCAGCCCCAGTTGCTATTGTGGCAGCATTTGCCTAGCATTTGCCTCTGACCCTGTGAAACATGACTGACATTTTACTCTGCTGAGCTTCTGTCCCAGGACAGGAAGTTACTGGAAGCAAGAACAGAACTCACCAACTGCTCCCTACAGCCACAGGCGGAAGATGACACTGGAGCAAACGGCAGCCTCGCCTTCCAATGCCCCAGTGCCCAGGGGCCTCACAGCAGCACCCCCCCACCCCAACCAACCTTTTAAAATCCACTTATAATCCAATAAAAGCTCAAAGCCCCCACCCCTCAATGCTGGTGCATCTCTCCACTCCATGCCCCTCTCCTTTCCTGAAAAGTGAATAAAAACTTGACACCTGTCTTTGTGAGTTCTCTCACAGCTGGCATCACCGACCACCCTAACACCATGTTCAAGTTACAGCGCTTGACACTGAACTGTTTTTATACACAGCGCTGCTGGCACCAAATGTGTTAACGTTTTTCTTCACACCAACCAATTCAACTCTCCGGCAGACTTGATTTTGACACTATTGACAGTAAGTGTCTGATCCCAGGAGTAAAGGGCTCAGTCCCACAAGTCTGTCCCCTACTTCAGATGCCAGTCAGCAAGTCCTGGGTTGCCACCCACAAGTCTGACGGCCTGGGTGAAAATTTGAGAGTTCCCACAATCCCTTCTTTAGGTCCCATTATTTGCACACAACTGGGGAGAGTGCTTTTTTTTTTTTTTTTTTTGGTTTACCATTACAGGTTTATTACAAACCAGGCAGCTTTCCTTTAGGGGTTTTTATGGAGGCTCTGTTTTACAGGCAAAGTTGATTAAGTGATTGGCCAGGGGCCATTAGTCCAAACTCCACAGAAAGGGAGAGGGGCACTGAAAGTCCCCATCCTGTGATCACGCCTGATCTTTCTGGATGCGCCGGCCCACACCCACATCCTGAGGCCACCTTGGGGCCACCAGATGGCAGAGTCCATCTCATTAGCGTGCAAGAGACACGCTTAACACTCCCCAGAATCCAAGTGTGTTCTGAGCTATGAGTGTTCCAGGAACCTGGGACAAACAACAAATGTGCTAGTTCTTATTGTATCGCAGACATAAAAAAAAACCAAAAACAAGGAAAATCTGAGAAACTGTCACTGCCAAGATGAGGTACAGAGGCATGATGACTAAATATGATATGATATTCTAGATGAGATCCTGGGACAGAGAAGGAAATTAGGTAAAAGCAAAGAAAATCTGAACAAAGTATGGATATTAAAAATGAATAATGATTAATTTTAACAAATGCTCCATGCTAATGATAATAACAAAGGAAACTGGTTGTGGAGTATAAGAGGACTCTACTAACCTGCTCTACTTTTCTGTAAATTTAAAAATTTTCCAGAATAAAAAGTTTATTTAAAAATTAACATACGTTGACGATGGTAAATTAATCAGTAATCTTCAAGAGATTTGGGGTACAAGGAAGAGAAACCTGCCCACGCCAGCTCCACTGTTTGGCTGGCCGTTACGACGCCTTGGGGAGCACACAGAATGATGAATTAGGCTTGAGGGGGACGAGACACCAGCTACGTGAAGGGCTCCTCTGGTCTCCGAACATCTCCAGCACGTGTTCTGACCGGCTTCCCCGGTATGTGCATCCTGCTGCCTTGGAGCGCAGTGTAGCTGCACTGCGAGCAGCCCACTAGCAACTGCCTGTGTCTCTCACTTAAAACTTAACAGCAGTACAACCTATCAATCCCAGTGCCAGAGGTCATTTATTGACCTCGTCAGCTTGGGGTGGGCCCACAGGGTTGGGCAGTTACTGCTGGTTCCATCACCTGTGACCAGTATGAGCTACGTTCATTGGATATCCATGGGTTTGTACCGATTCTCTAAGGGGGGGGGATTTCCAGGGTGAGGTCGGGGGGGTGGGTGGGCAGGGCATGCCTCCTAAAACACATCTATTACCAAGAGATAAAACCAGCATTTGAATCCAGGTCTTCAGATTCCCAGTCAAATGTTTATCTCATTTGTATACGTAACCCATTCAAGTTACAAGTTAAAAACATCAAGCTCTTCAGACTTTTTTCCTTTTAACAGCTAGTAGCAGTCTGCACAGATATAAATTAATACAACAGTGGGTCCACATATGTGTATGTCAAGGCTGACCGGTTTCTATACTACAAGTAAGTCAAGTCAGTCTGCCTGACGGCCTTCATTAAGAGAAGTGACGTAGCAGACCACACAGGAAGGTATGGCACTCAGTTTTCTTTTCACATGCACAGTGCAAATTTTCTTTTCCTTTAAACATCAATGTGCGGTTGCCGGGGGCCGTGGCCTGCAACCTAGGCAGGTGCCCTGACTGAGAATCGAACTTGCGATTCCTGGTTCGCAGCCTGCGCTCAATCCACTGAGCTACACCAGCCAGGTCCAAATTTTGTAACAGAAAATTAAGTTTTATGAGTCATATAAAGATACTCATGAATAAATTTTTGGTTTGGGTCCCACCAAAGTTCTCTAAGCAGGACGGCACCATAAACAAAATGAAATGTCTGAGATAAAAATCGGCTGCTGTGGTTATACAAGTGTAGAAAAGAAGTAATAACCCAATACTAATTTAATTCTAGCAATAAACAAAACCTATAGATATTACTGGCATTAGAGACATGTAGTGGTAAACATTTTTTTACTTTCAGTTACAGGAAATATTTCTGTATTCCACTTCCGTCCAGTAGCAACCTAACAGTTTTTTAGATTCCTCGGCTGACAAATTGTAAGTAACACCTGAAACTAAAATAATTAATATTTAGTAGAGTTGTAGGTTGTCAACTGACTTGTCATAAATATTTAACCGCATATGCTCACGTGTGCAGCGCATGATCGGGAGTACACCTGGAGTCTACGCTCCATCCAGAAAGTGTATCAGAAGCAAGGCAGTGAGTAACCTATCTTGACTCTAAAAAAACAAAAATCCCCGACTTTGCAGCAGATACTGCTTACACTGTACCTCAAACAGAATACTTGAAACACTCTTAATACAATACAATTGTAGACAGATTTCTAAAACGTTATGCAAGACGTTTGGGAAGAAAAGGACACAAAGATGCATCCTGGCGGTTCGAGAGCAGAAGAAATAATATCCAAATACAATAGCACTCCAACTGGATAGATGGCATTCTTGCAACCACTGCGAAGTTACACCTATGCATAATCTGGCTCATCCTAGCCGCGGTGCAGAAAGCATTGCTCTGTTAGAACTGGATGAACTGCAAGGGCTTGCGGGGGACGCGGGAGGAGGGAGGAACCCGTCCCGGCGTTCAGTTCATTCCTAGAGAAACTCACTTTGCAGCGGGAGGCAGCTCGCGGTCTCATCACCCATTTGCTGCCCGTTTCCAAAGGAGACCCAACAAAGGCCCGCCTGCCGCCGTCGAGGGCCCAGATCGGGTCCCTTGGGCTCCCCGAGCATTTCTACGGCGGCCGGAGCCCCACCAGCCGTCTCGCGCCCCGGCGCGCCGCGCCCCTGCACTCACCATCTCGATGATCTTGGTCTTCCTCCCCGTCCTCCTTTTCATGGTGAATAGGTACTGGGCCAGCACCACCCCCGCCACCAGGGCGCACACGCTGGCGCTCGCTACCGCGCCCACCCGCGCCACGGCCGCCCGGTCCATGAACAGAGAGCTTCGCGCGCCTCCCGAGCGGAAAAGACCAGGCCGTGGGGCGGCTCAGGGGCCCCCACAGGCGCGAGCCTAGCGACGGGGCCGAGACGCTCTGCGCGAGCCCCGCCCCCGCGGAGAGCCCCAACCGCGAGCGTGGAGGGGCGGGGACCGGGGGGGGGGGGAGGCGGGGAGGGGGCGTGGCCTGGTGGGTGGGGGTGCCGCTACTGTCCGAGTCCTGAAAACGGACTTGTGTTGTGTTAAGTATCCGCCTCTGCGAGAGGGAACCCAGCATTGGTTCGTTCCAGCCCCGCCCAATAGAAATCCGATGCCAACCTTGGCCCTTTGGGAAAGAAAGCCTCCAACTTCCATCCTCCTCAGCCGCTCCGGACTACAACCCCCAGCAGGCCACGCGCGGCGCAGCCTTCGCGGTTGCGCAGTAGTGTAGGCCGGCCAGGGGAAGGGACACGGCGGAGTGAAAAGGCGAACGAGGGTACGTGAGAAAATATTTTCAAACCATATACCTGACGGGGGTTAATATCAAGACTCCGTAGCCCTGGTAGGGTGCTTAGTGGGTTAGAGCAGCGGTTTTCAAGCCATGCGCCTCAAGAGCTTTTAAAACATGCAATATCAGGTTATTTAGTCGGGGAAACTGACCTCGTTCCCTTAGGTTGTCAAAACCAACAACAACAACAACAACAGACCCGACAGCTGCCAAGACAACAATAGCCCTCTGGTGTGAATGAATGGAAATTATACCCGTTTTTGGTCAGCTTTGCAAAAAATGTATTTTTAGTGTACCGCAGAATTCGGTGATTCGATTCTGCGTGCCGTGAGATGAAAAAGGTGGAAAATGGCTGGGTTAGAGCACCGCGCGGACGGGCCGAGCGTGTGTGTTCGATCCCGGGTCGGGGGACACCCGGGAGACGTCTGTGAGAACTGGTCAACGAGTGCATAAATAAGTGGAACAACAAATCGATGCTTCTCTGTCTCTCAAAGCGACAGATATTTTTTAAAAGATTTTATTTATTTATTTTTAGAGAGGGAAGGGAGGGAGAAAGAGAGAGAGAGAGAAACATCAGTGTGCGGTTGCTGGGGGTCACGGCCTGCAACCCAGGCATGTGCCCTGACTGGGAATCGAACCTGTGATGCTTTGGTTTGCAGCCTGAGCTCAATCCACTGAGCTACGCCAGCCAGGGCACGATAAATATTTTTTAAAGAGTATATAAGGAACTCCAACAACTAAACAACAGAAAACAACCCGGTTAAAAAATGGGCGACAGGCTCCGCTAGACGAATGGCCAGCAAGCTTGTGCAAAGACGGTCGAGGTCTCCAGGCATCAGGGACGTGAAGTGGAAACCCCGAAGAGACGTGACGTCGCACAGCTAGGATGCCCGCTGTAAAACAGAGCAAAACAAACAAACAAAAAAAACGGAAAGCAGCAAGCGCCGGTGAGGAGGTGGACAAACGGGAGCCTCGTCCGCCGGTGGCAGGAATGTGAGCTGCTGCAGCCGCTGCAGCGGTCAGGGTGGGCGTGCCTCCTGCTGTTACACCTTGAGCCGCCACCCCTCCTCTGGGTGTCCGTCTGGAAGAAGAGAAAGGGGGCGCTCGGGACCCAGCCCTCCTGGGCTCATTCCCAGCAGCCCCGTTGGAAAGACGTGGAAGTCGCCCACATGCCCGTCAGCAGGTGAACGGCTAAAGGAAATGTGGCCCCTACTTCAAGTGGAGTACCGCTCCGCTGATGCGTGGGTCACCGGCCAGCAGTGATCACGGAACGCTGCGGATGGCTCGTCGAAATGCAAGAAAAAACATGCACAGAGACAGACCAGTTTCTGTGGGGAAGTAGGGACGCAATGGCCACCCCCTCTAGTGGGGAGCGCGCCAAATACTGACCAAACCTGCTTTTAGTGGGCTCGTTTTGCATTAGAATTCGGGTAAAGTGCAGTACTCATTTCGAGAAAGTAAGGAACAATAGATAACAAGGAACTCTGCTGGTCTATTGAGTCGGGGTCAAAGAGCTGTAAGACTTTTAAGGAACAAACTAACTTCCTCCTTGGACCCTTCTCATTCAACTGAGAGCATTCTAAACAAAGCAGGTTTCACAGGATTTTACATGTTCTTTCTAAGCCTGATCACCCAGGGAACCCACCCTTTTCAGCACAGAGCTGCACCACCCTGTCATTGTTTCAGGCTTAGGTGGACCACGGGAACTAAGGCAGCCAAGAGATAAGGAGATTTTTCTCCCAAACAATGAGAACTCAGGCTATGTCAAAGCCAAGGAGCGAGGGTCCATCACCCCCTTTTGCTGTAGCCCCCAAAGTCCTTCTTTTGGGGGGCCTCCCAAAGTGATCGTGCCTAGCTTAGGTCATTCCCCCCTTGGGGAATCTTACCTGTCATTGGCTAACTGACCAAGCTTTGGGGTTCAGTTATGAATGAAGCAGCAGAAGCAGTGCTCCTGCCAGGGAGATAAGCTTTTGTCTCCTTGCTGGCATATGGTTCCAAGGGCGTTCCCTAAGCTTTAGCCTAGGCGGGGGTTACAGCTTCTGATACCAGGCAGGGCAGTTCCCAACACTCAGCCTTGGAAAAGAAGGAACGTCTGCCAAGTTCGAGGGCAAGGGTGACCCTTACGGCATGTTCCCGAGTCACTCCTCTTGTTTGATGAAGTCGTCAGACTGTTAGAAACCGAAAGCAGGACGGTGGTTGAGGGGCCGGCCGAAGAGGAAACGGGGGAGTTGTTCGACTCTATTATTGAGTTTCGGTTTTGCAGGATGAGAAAGTTCTGGAGGAGCCCTGACTGGTGTGGCTGAGTGCACTGGGTGTCGTCCTGCAAAGCGAAAGGTCGTCAGCTGGACTCTGGTCAGGGCACAGGCCTGGGCTGACGGCTCGTCCCCGCCTGGGGGCGTGGGAGAGGCAATCCCTCTCCCTGGCTTTCTTCCTCCCTGCCTCTCTGTGTGCTGTAAAATAAAAAACCCAGAGCTCTGTTTCACCACCAGGGGCCTTTCAGTAACACTTCTGTACGGTACATTTGAGAATGGTTAAGTGGGTAAATTGTATGTGTTTTATACCACACTTTTCTAGAAAGTGCTATGACAGCAGGGCAAAGATGGCTTGAAGTGAGAAGGTGTCCCTTCCTCCACTGCTGTCTTTTTCTGCCGCATCCCACTTACCACCTTTTCCAACCTTTCCTCTTTGTGAGCAGCAGGACTCACTCTCACCTGCCCGGTGTCTTTCAAGGGATTAATGCATGTTCCCTTCTGGTCTCGGTGGTGACAGAGAAGGGATGCAGGGGGATCCTTGGGGTGATCCCTCCAACTCTGTCCTACCTGGTGAGGCTCTCTCTTTGCCTGGGACAGGGAACCAGTTGGAGCAGAAGGAGAGGGACATTTAGGGCAAGAGGTTCTTAGGAAGATGGAGCACATGCATCTAGTGAGAAAACTAGCCTGGCATTAACCGTCATGGGCACGAATGCCCTCTTTTGTGTTTCCTTTGGTGGAGAAGAAGGATCCTGTGACACTCGTCACCTTGTGGCTCTGAAGTGACTTCAGGTAATAAAGATGAGAGACAAAATACAATGAAAAGCTATTGCTCCATTGCTCTTACTGCTCATGAAATTCCAAGGGTTTGGGAACTGTGAGCCAGGAACGGTGGACTAAGTCCAAATATGAGAAGTAAGCATTTGGCCACCTGAGGAACCAAATACATACTCCTTGTAAATCACAGTGTCACAGAAGGACCAATGGAAACCACTGAACTGTGACAGAGGGAAGGTTAAATGGATCAGCACATTCACACCAAGGACTGTTGTGGCCATGTGAAGCTCACAGTAAGCAGTAAGATTGCCCAGGTATACAAAGTGAAAGGAAGTCATAGGACAGTATTCGAAGTGTTACTCAGTTATGTAAAACAAGTGTGTGTTTGGTAATGCATTTTTAAAAATATTGGGAAGGATATATACATAAAACCACTTAAGCAGATGCTCATTTTATACTGTATAATGGCTCTGAATTGGGAACTTTTTATGAACATACATTACTTCTATAATTTTAAAACAATTTTTAAATTCTCACCTGAGGTTATGTTTATTGATTTAAAAGAGAGAAGAGGGGGGAGAAAAGGTAGGGGGAGAAAGAGAGAGAGATCTGTTGCTTCCCATACGCATCACAACCAGGGATCGAGCCCCCAACCTAGGTATGTTCCCTGACTGGGGATCGAACCTGCAACCTTTTGGTGTATAGGACAATGCTCCAATCAACTGAGCCACCCAGCCAGGGCTTAAAACAGTTTTTAAGTGTTTGCAACACAGCAGTTGAAAGAATTTGAGCACATGAGTGAGCAGGGAAAATGAAAGGAAGAAGATTCCCTGAGGAAGCAGGAATACGTAATGATAGCATAGGTAGTAGCAGAAGCAGCTCATATTCAGTTAGGAATCGAAAGGGACCAGACTGTGTTCTAAATGCTTTACAAGCATTAACGCCAATTCCTGATGACTGTGAAGTCAGTGTTGTCAGTCAGGGAAATGGAGACACAAGGAAGGTCAAGCAGCTGGCCCAATCTGATATGCCCAACCCAAATGAACCACTGTATTAATTTTCTGTTGCTGCATGACAAGTTAGCACACAGTGGTTTAAAACAACCACCATCTGTTATCTTACAGTCCTGTAGGTCACCAGTCTGGGCAGGTTCAACTGGATTCTCTGCTTAGCATCTCCCATGACCAAAATCAAGGTGTCTGCAGGGCTGGGCTTTTATCTAGAGGCTCTGGTGAAGAGTATGCATTCGTTATTGGGGTTGGAAAAACTGAATTCCCTTAGCTCTGGGACTGACTTCCCCTCTCCTTGCTAGCCTGTGAGTTAGAATCTGCTACAGTTAGTAATTCCAGTCTGTGGTACCCCGTGCATCGCAGCTCTTCGTCTTTACCTTTGAAGTCAGCAGCAGCATGTGGAATATTTTGCTGGCTTGGAATTGGTAAAAACTCTGGAACTTTACAGGGCCCTTACGATTTGGCTAGGAACACCCAGGTAATTTCCCTCTTCTTATGCTTGTAACAATGATCAAATCATAAGAATAAAATTCATCACGTTAACAGTCTTGGAGATTAAGGGAGAAATCTTGGGGCTGTTTTAGAATTCTGCCTCCCATAACTATGATGATGGATTGGTAGGTTGGCAGGTTGGCAGGTTGTCTTTGTGAAGGGAGGTCTGAGTGCTCCCAAAACCTTCCTTGGAGAGGAGTAGAAAATACTCAGCTTGAAGGACGATGTCTGAGGATGAACTTTAAGGACTCAGTTGAGTTTGGAGATGATGAATTTGTGGGGGTACCAATCTGCACGGCTGTGTGATTACTCTCTAGCAGTGTGGGTTTAGGTGCAGAGGAGGTCTGAGGTTCTGAGACAGCTGGACAAAAGGACTGCAGCTCAGGAAGGGGCAGGGCTAGTAGCTAACTTGTAGGGGGTGCGGTGGCTGCCCAGATTCCAGTTAAAGCAAGAAGTGGAGGGAGGCTCCCGTAAGAGGGGGAGAGAAGGAAGTGTTTTCATAATTGAACCTTATGTACCTTTTACATTTCAAACACACACATATATTATTCAGAAATAAAGAAATAAACACATTTGAAAAAATAAATAACGACCTTTTATTATCATCTTGAAGAACAGAGGAAGGTCCAGCCTGCAGGCTGGGAACTCAGCAGCCTCACAGTGGAGGGTGACAGCACCCGGGGCGCGTCCTCAGAGCCCCCTCCGTCCCGCCATGTCTCAGGAATCACACACCCCAGTGACCAGCAGGACGACACCGGAGAGAGCTTTCCTGCCAGAAGTCAGCTGCTGCTTGGAGCAGGCACCTGGGAAGGTGTGAGTCCCTCTCTGCTGGTCACACCTCCACTGGAAGGTAGGTGAGAACACACACGTCTGACCCCAGGCAGCCTCACTGGCGTCCTCTCTCCCGTCCTCGCCGACCCCGAGGTCCCCTGCTCTTTGGCCCCAGTGTCCGATCCCCGAGACCGGAGTCTGAATGAGCCCGGCGCCTGTCAGTCCGAGTCCGAGCTCTCGTGTGACTTGGAAGACTTGTGCTTTCGTTTCTTCTTCTTCTTCTTCTCTTTCTTCTTCTTCTTATGCTTTTCTTTCTTCCTTTTTTTCTTGGGTCTCTCATCCTCTGAGGAGCTGGAGCTGCTCCCATCGTCATCTGAGGTGGAATCTTCCAGTAACTGCTTTAGCTGTTGTATCCTGAACAGGTAAGATTGGTCAGAGGAACATAAACCGTAACTTAACTTAAATTTTTTTTTAGATGGAAGATTAGCAGTGAGGGTAACAAAAATCACAAAATAATCACCTCGTTAAGCATAGTTATCATTTTTATTTTTGCATGTTTTCCACATCCTTGTTCCCATCCACAGCTATTTCACAGGACTGTACCCAATGTGCAAGCATTCTGCACTCTTCATTGTGCTACATATTTCTGCATGTTTCTATAGTCCCTACTATTATAACGTCTTTTAGAATGTAACAGTTTACAAAAACTTTTAGTCTTCATAGTCTACACTCACTTTGGTATGGTTTTTATTTTAATGTTCTATTGTTTATGCTATTACAGTTGTCCCTTATTGTTACAACTTCTAACAGAGACATACTTCCTAAATCACTCCCCCACTGTGCAAGTTCATACTAAGTAATCTACCTCCTCAAAACCACTCCTCTGATACTGGAATGGTTCTTTCCCACTTAATATAATTTAAAACTTTAAAAGGATATTGTCATCGTCAGGGAACCTCACCTTATATCCTTCTCGTGTCTTTTATTCTCCCGTATGATGTCATACATGGGATCCTCATGTGCCTTGAGGGTTAGACAAGGTTAAGGTTTCGTTAGGCTTAATAGATTGTTAGTTAAATTAAAATTAAATCCCTGTTTCACTGAAATTGGCCCTCCCCCCTGGTTTGGTGTAATTTTATATTTTCTATGTTCTAATTCTTCCTGAGGGTCACCATACTTCAAACTCACAGAGAGTATAAAAAAGATTTTCCAATTATACAAATACAGGATTATAATTTAAATATTCTTTATAAGGAAATAAACCTGGCAAAGTCATTAATAAATAATTCAAGGTTAGAAATATGGAGGTAATTCTCATTGTTGATGTGGACAGATGATCAAGAGAAATTATGGAAAATAAGTGAGGTGGAAAATGATATGTAAGAATGATTCATTTGTCAACCAATGATTGTATGGGTCGGTGGAACAACAAATCGACATTTTTCTCTCTCAAATCAATAAGTAAAAAAAAAGAATGATTCATTTATAGATGCACAAAAAACCTGTGCCCAAAAAGAAGTCTGGAAGCATACTCATCAAGCTACTTACTGTAAGTTCCCTTTGGGGAGAGCAGCAAGTTTGGACTTGAAGAATCAATTTTGGAAAAGCTTATTGAAATGTTTTCATTTTGTTAAAATAAGGCAAATGTAGTAGTGCAGTAGCTATATAATTTAAAATCATTTAAAGTACTTAAAAATATGAATGCACATAGAGTGAATTTTATGGTATGTGAATTATCTTTGAAAATGTTTTTCATAACAATTTCACATAGTAAATACAAAAATAAAGTTAAAAATAGCTATTATTTTACCACCTGGGAATATCCACTGCTAGCAGTTTAGTGTGTTCTTAAAGTCATTATATAATTTACAAAAAATTATAACCATATTATATATGGCTCTATTTTCTTTTTCACTTATGTTTCCATGAACACCTTCCCATGACATTACACCTTCTTCTAAAACATATAATTCTGAAAGTGATCCTACTATAGTCATAAAAATTTGTGTATATTGATGTTCTGTTATATCCTTAGGGTTAATTCTTAGCATTTAGGTTTCTAAATTTAAAAATATTGAATGTTTTTTAAGTTTTTGAGATTTATCACCAAATTATCTGTTAGAGGAACTATAAAAACTGATCCAGCTATCAATGTTAGCCAGATAAATGAAAGCACAATGTCAGCTTGATACGTGCCGACAATCCCAATATACCAGATACACATAGTGAAAATGGCCGAAACTGTTACTCAACAGTGAATTTTAGCAATAACTGAATGGTGAATTAACACCCCTGAGAGGTGACTCTGTTAAAATAAAGTGAGGAAATGACAGGTCTACTTTACTGTTATCTAATGGGGACATATCACTTATGCACACTTCTAGTTTATAATGTAAAGATATCTAATCTGTAGATAAGAACAGGAAACTAGCCCTGGCTGGAGTAGCTCAGTGGATTGAGCAGGGGCTGCGAACCAAAGTGTCGCAGGTTCGATTCCCAGTCAGGGCACATGCCTGGGTTGCAGGCCACGGCCCCCAGCAGCTGCACATTGATGTTTCTCTCTCTCTCTCTTTCTCTCTCCCTTCCCTCTCTAAAAATAAAAAGAAATAAAATCTTTAAAAAAAAAAGAACAGGAAACTAGAACCCTGTTTTTTTGTTATGAAATATTTTTTTACATAATAAAAAACAAGTGAATAACTGTCTGCTTCAGAAAAAGAATCAGTGTCCCCAAGGCATAAGCAAATAACACTTCAATAAGAAGTTAGTTTTTTTGTTAATGTAACTAATCTGTCACAAATTTTCAATTTAACAGAGATGCAGTTAACACCAGATATTTGGCCAAAAGGTTTCTGTGAATATATTTTCCATAAACCTCCAGTTCACGTGTGATTGCCTGATTCATGGGTATTCACCATCTTTTGTAAACGTACATTGACACTCTAGGGTTTTACTTACTACTCTGAACTGTTCTAACTTTTGGTTGCCTTTGATAAAGAAAGGGCACTCTTTGTCGCCCGTTCGGTGACCATACCGTTTACAACGCCAACCTAAAAACAAAGAAAAAGGGGATATATTTTTGTGAGATAATGTATTTTTACTTAATAAGATAAAGTTATCAGTAGCTCATATTAAAAGTATTCTTCATTAGATTCCGATTTTAAAAGCAAATGCAATCAGTAGAGGAAACACGTAGGATCCCAAAAATAGGGGAAAATGAATTACTTCCTCAAGCATCCTTGAATCTTGGAGCTTTAGAAGTGAACCAAACACTTACTAAGCAATCCCATGCAAAAAGCAAAGTGTAATTTCATTTTATTTTTTAACTGTGTGTTACGGGTTGAGTTGTGTCATGCTTCTTTCCCCTTCCCCTCATTAGGTTGAATGTCTTAACTCCTAGTACTTCAAAATGTGGTCTTACTGGGAGATAAGGGCTTTAGGGAGGCCCTCAGTAGGAACAAATGCTGCTGGCACCCATTTCAGACTTTTAGCCTCTAGGACCATGAGACAATAATTTACCTGCTTTAAGTCACCCAGTCTGCAGTACCTGGTTTCAGCAGCCCTAGCAAACTCTAGAGGCATCAGTGTCAACCAAGGAGTCAGGAAGAGGCATTATAACTAAGGTCAGCCAATTCTGCTCCATGCTGGCTGCTCCTGAATATGTGTAGTGACAGGAAAATAATCCTGTTCCCTTTCTATTTTTGAGAGTTGGTAGTAGGAAACCATGGGAAAAAATGAAGTTTAGGGACTCTTGATTGCCACTGACATGCCCCTGACCCTCATCGCCTCACTATTTTGGTTTCCTTCCAGCTGGGGAAGAAGGAATGCACTAAATGCAAATGCAGACCCCTTAAACAGATGTCTGCCTTTATGACAAGGATGGAGGAATGGTCAGTGCCATGGATTGGTGTGTGGGTATCAAGGATCCAGACCATCTGTGATCAAAACTCTGTTAAAGGAAAGGTGATCCCTGTAACTCAAAGGGTGGTTGATGGACCAGTCACGTGGGAGCCTGTTATAAACACAGAGTATTGGGCCCACCCCAGGTGTGAGGAGCTCTGCTCTAGATAGCACTCAGATCACGGAAATCAGTGAGAGTGAGAGTGAGGGTTATATGTATGTTTTTTCTCACCTGGGACAGATCCATGTTTTGTGGAGTCTGAAGCCTACATAACCTAAGGGGAGGTGAGGGTTTTTAGGGAAAAGAAAAATCTTGCCTTGGCAAGACACGGCCGTATGAGCTCATTTTTGGGACGTCACAGGCCTTTAGAAGGTGCAAGTAAGGGGCCCTAAAGCTCAGCTTCATTAACTTCATGGTAAAACTGGTTCTGGTCCTAACCAAACACTCTTAATTTGCAAGTCAGTGAAAAGAACTGAAAATAGTAAGTGAAACACAACTAACTACCTCATTAAACAGAACAGTGATTTATAAAATTTTTAAAAAAAAACTTCAGTGGACTTCTGGGTAAAGATGGCAGACTGAAACAGTCATTTACTTTCACCACTTTCCATCCCATAAAAATGACAACAAAGAGAATACCTTTAAAAGGGCATGAACCACAAGGACAGGGACAATAGGAAAAGAGACAGCAGTAAAAAATGTTGGACGTTAGAAGGCAGGTAAAGTGTGCAAAATGAACAGCAGATCCCAGGAAACTTGATTCTAACCCAGTACAAGGGAGAACTGAGAACCAACTCAGTTCCATTTGGGGAATGCCCTGCATCTCAGGAACTTGCAGCATCCTCTGGAGATGGAATTGAAGGGGTAGCGTAAGTAAGGGGGATTGCACCTCTCCCCAGCCCTGGAGCAGAGGTGCATTCTTCGGAGAAGGTGAAAGGGGGGTTTCTGGCCGTGGAGGCGCCAGGCCCCTTGGAAGGCAAGGTGCCACACTGAACACAGGAAGGGGAGGAGGACGACCGATTGCTGATGCTGAGACTTCAGAGCCTCGTTCCTCACGTCAGGTCCTGAGACACAAGAATGCGGCCTTCACCTTTGGCCAGAAACAACTTTTCTGTTAACCAGCCCAATGAGAGTCAGAGATACTGTTTACAGTAAAATGACAATCTCAGAGCTTACTGTTTACAACAATACATATTTTGTTATCTGTTAATCAGCTCAGAAAGGTCACCCTACAGTGAAATTCAGTTACCAATCTCTGCTCAAAAGTGAACTCAGCCCTTCTACCTCTCTCACTCCTGGACAGGAGGTGGTGTGGTGCCAGCCTCCAAGAGGACCCCAGCAGGCCCAGGTCCTGGCATGCTCACCGTCATGCAGGCGCCTTGCACAGCGAACAGGCCTCGGCTGTGCAAGCAACAGCAAATTATGGAAACAACAGCTTGTAATTGTTGAGGGTAGGCCATGAGATCCAGTGTGGCTTGCACCTTGCTGTCTCTTGGATCACTGGCTCTGGGGGAAGCCTGCTCTAATAAAACATCCGTAGAGGCGGGGATACGTAGAAAAACTGAGGGTTTTGTATAGGAAGAAGTCAACAGATAATGAAGAAATGTGAAAAATCAAGGGGCAGGAATATAAGGGTAGGCAAAAGTGGGTTTGCAGTTGTGAGTACATGAGAGGGTTCATTCTTGTATTATTATTTATTAATTATGGTATTACTTATAACTGTAAACCTACTTTTGCCCACCCTTGTATAATCATGTTATTTAGAAAATGTGAAGCTAAGCTTCAAAATACCCTAAGAGAGGTTCAGGTGGTTAACTTTGAAGTGCGGGGAACGGGGAAAAGCTATTTTAATTATGTGCACGAAGAACCTCTGTACACACAGATGCCTTTAACAGGCTGCGGGACCCTTCCTTCCAACGCCACCTTGTGCAGGACGCAGGTGCTGCTGCTCCGGAGGGGTGCGGGTGTGCACGCAGAGCTCTGCCCGGCCCAAACCCACCCTCTGTGGCCTGTGGCTCCTCTCAGGGTGAACCTCAACACCGCCAATGGAGGGGACTGACTGAGGCAAGACCCAAAGGGACCTGCCGTCTGATGCACCCCTTGTCCCCCATGGCACTGCTGCCTCGCAAGACCCTCTCTGTTGCAGGAGTACTGCACACGAGTGCACTCCGCAGGCAGCTCCGTCCTGTGGGGAGGCCGCTGCCCTTGGAGGCAGAAGCCCCGGAGTCACACCTTTGCTGCACCTCTCACCTCGGGCCACTTACTGACACGTGTGCGTTGGTGTCTGACTCCACAAAACAGATCATGCCGTGACTTTAACGGAGTGAGGTGAGTGAAAGGGTAAACGTGCTTTGTGACTGGTGGTCCGTAACTTGCGTGTGTTCAGGAGGGCTGGACGCACTTCCACACTCACATTGCATGACTTTGACCTCCTTCCCCAGCGGCATCCAAAGGCCTTTTGTCGGTGCGTGAGCCAGAAACTCCCTGGCGTGTTCATTGCCCGGTACATCTGGTATACAGTCTTCTGGCCTCGTCTCATCTTCCTAGAACAGAAAACGGTGTGTAACCGATATGGCCAAAAAGCGCGGGAATTCTCTCCCACCTGCTTGAGAACACAGCATTGCCGGGCTTTCTCAGGGGGTGGAGCTCCCACGGTCATCATTACTTACCCTCCCAGGAACCGGAAAGACAATGAGACCAGACAGACAAATGGAAATGACTGCATCAGAGGAATTACATCATGAGAATGAAGCAGCTGTTCTTGGAGAAAGGTTACTAGTGTTCACTAGTAACGCAGAAATCGTGTGCACAGAAATGATTTGTGAGTTCCAGTTCTGATTCTAAGATTACAAGTTTTCTGCTAACTTTCATGAAATGTATTTTCACCACCAAAGAATTGTATTACAAAATTAATGATTTTTTTAACCTTTTGATTTTTTTCACATTTCCATGGATATTAAGTTTGTAATGAAATTTTTTTTTTAAAAATTGAATGTTAGCAAACCGAGAAGGCTGCTTTGGTCTTGAACCAGTCTTCCAAGTTTCTCTCTCCCAGAGAGGCTGCCCTGGGCCAGGCTGCTGGAGGAGGGGCTCCTCCATCAGGGACTGGGGGCTGGATGAGCGCCAGGGCTCCCCAGGGTCTGCTGGTCTCTGAGCTGGTGACACTTAGGGGACCAGCACCAGGTGAGTCAGAGTTGGCACTGTGGCAGCAGAGCTTGGAGGAGGAGAGAGAAGGGAGTGGCGATGGCTGAGGAGCACACATGGGCCTGCCCCGGTTTCCTAGGGACAGACACTGGGCTGATGAAACTTCTACAAAGGACCAGGCCCGTGACAGAGCCCGAAGTGTGTGACTGGCGTCTGCAGGGAAGAAACAGGACCATCGTGGAGGAGATTCAAAACCACGGGCAGCTGTTCTCATAACAAGTGGCTGAGCCGGAGCACTGAGTCTGACACGCCTAAGAGAGTAACCGAAGGGACAAACTTCACACTGACCTTGATAAGCCCAGGAGGAGGTTTCTCGTAACTAGAAAGAAAAGAAAAAACCGTCATCAACCATGTTATCAGGAACATGACACATTTTATTATTATTACTTTTAATTCTCACCCAAGGTTATGTTTACTGATTTTAGAGAGAGAGGAAGGGAGGTGGAGAGGGGAAGAGAGAGAGATGAGAAACATCGATTGGTTGCATCTTGCATGTCCCCTGACCCGGGATGAACCCCCTCAACCTTTCTGTGTACGGGATGATGCTCCAACCAAGCCACCTGGCCAGGGCAAAAAGTATACTTTTTAATGAAAACTTAAAAATATGTTATATCTAAAACAGTTAATAAAATATGTCCAGCACTCAAGAGATCACAGGTAATGAAACTGATGGTATACCACATCATGTTGAGATCTAGAACTTAAATTCACTGAAATAATAACTAACTTGGGTCTTACCACAATTTTATTTTCGGAAGAAGGGAAAGCAAGAGATTATAGGGAAAATGTGAAGTAAGAAGACCTTTGAGTTGATTATGGTTGTAAACTGTTATAGCAGTCAGATTGTTTACCTAGCATAACCTTCTCTTATTCAACATTGAATAGGGTAGCTCCTAAAACCCTTCTAACAACGATTTAATGTTTTCCCCATCCGGACCCTTTTCTTACGCAACCCCTGTAAAGGCCATTTAAAAGAGAGTAAATATGGGGGTGCAGTGGTTAGCACGCTTGGGTGAGGGGAAAGTGAAATGCTTCTCCTGCCCTCTGAGCCGTGAACAAAAGCATCTCTGGCGGTGTGATACTCTGGTTTGTAATAGGAAATACATTCCTGGTCTTCATTCACTGCTCCTGGCAAAGAGCTCCTAAAACCCTTGTAATTCTTACATAAAGCCATAAGGGCATCTTTCGTTATAATGTTGAGTTTTGTTCCCAATTCCTGATACAGCTCTAAAGCAATAAAGGTGAATATAGTTTCTTTTGTTATTTATAAGAAGCATCTTTCAGTGAAACTGAGTTTATGTTAATGCTGTGACTTTTGGGAAGCTCCTGAGGATGGGGGCTGGGTGCCAGGGGAAGTACCCAGGTGATTAGAGGGTTGGACTTTCAGTCCCGCGTCTAGGGTGGTTGAATTAATCACCAATGCCAAAGATTAATCAGTCATGCCTACGTAATGAAGCCTCTATAAAATCCCAAAGGATGGGGTTCAGAGAGCTCCAGGGTGGGTGAACACATGGAGTGTGGCACCCCTGCATAGGGCATGGGTGGGAGCTCCCTGCCCCTTCCCACGTCTCTTGCCCATCTATCTCTTCCATCTGGCTGCTCCCAGAGCTACCATCCTTTTATAAAAAACCAGTAATCTAGTAAGTGAAATGTTTTCCTGAGTTTCATGGGCTACTCTAGCAAATGAACCAAAATGCAGGAGGGGGCTGCAGGAACCTCTCATTTATAGCTGATCAGAAACACAGGTGACAACCTGGATTTGGCGATTGGCACCTAAAGTGTGTGTGGGTGAGGCAGTCTTGTGGGACCGTTCCTTTAACTTGTAGGTTCTGATGCTCTGTCTCCAGGTAGACAGTGTCGGAATTAAGTTAAATGTGTAAGACATCTACTGGGTGTCCTCTGAGAACAGGGGAGTTGCTCGGTGGTGCTGGACACCCGCCACACAGCTGGACTGTAGTGTGGTGTTGTGAGTGAAGTCCGAGTGTAGCGAGGGAGAACAGGGGTGTTTTTTCCTCAGCAGGAGGTGATGGATGAGAAGTGCCGTGAGCAGCCGCAGCAAGAAGCACTTCCCTTTGGCTTCCTCTCTGCACCTTTGCAAATAAGGAGTGGGAGGGAGCCTTCTCTGAGCGCCTTCTCACCATCCCTGATCCAGAGCTTTTCTGAAGGGATGGAGTGGGAATTATCCCCGAAAGGTTACACAGTAATGGGCAACAGTGTGGTGATCGTGGGGGGAGGGGGCCTAAGGGGGATATGTGGTTATGGAAGAAAATACAGTAAAAATGAATAAATGATTTTTAAAAAGTGAAAAAAATAAATAAAATGATTTACAGTCCCTTAAAAAAAAAAAAGGATTACATAGTAAATAACTTTTGAGGTATGCTGTTTTCCAAAGCAAATACTGAAAATATTTTCCAGTGGAAAGCTGTGGCATGTCTTAAGCCCAGGCTTCTCTTAGCAGCAACCGTTTGCACAAGTTGGGAAGGGGCTGTATTTCACTGGCAGCCAGACCCTAGCAACAGAAATGCTGTGCTGTAGGCAAGGGAGTCTGGAAGGGAAGTGGTCAGTCTATGCACGTGTCCCGCAACCTGATGATAAAGACTAAGGGAAACTCCAAGCAAACATAATTGGTGGGGAGGGTCTCCGGGGAGAGCCAGGGCTTGTGGCAGTTCTGGCACTGTTCAACATCAGGAGGGCCCTACCTGGGAGAACCCTGCAGGAGGAACTATGTTTATAATAAAGCTCTCTGGTCCCAGCTTCCCTTTTCCGAAACCTCCATTTCTCTTCTATGAAAGCCCCTCCACCTTGGCACACAGGCCGGAGTGTGCACGCGGCTTGCCATGTCTTTGTGCACTGGTTGCAACCCTTTCCTTTTCTTGAGTAAATTCTTTTTGGTGACAAAACACTTAGCTGATGTTTTTCGGCTGACTCAAACAGTGCTTTCTTTTTTGCCATAGGAGCTGTACAAATAACATATGGCCAAACAAGCCAAGATCCAAATTCCTGAACAGTATGTAAATGGTTTTTTCCTAGGTGAAAAAGGAATTGGGTGGAACTGCATATTTTGAAATCAATTATTATTAGCAATGGCCTTCCCTAAAAGGTACATTTTCCAACTGTTTCCACAAATTTAAGGACATATGGTTAGTGTTTTTTTCCTAGTGCTAAAGAATTCCTTAGTTTATGCAGCATGTTAAAAAAGATATTTCTCAAATTAGTAAGATGATACTTAACTATTAAAAATAATAGATTTGGCCCTGGCTGGTGTGGCACCAGCCTTTGAATGGAAAGGTTGCTGGTTCAGTTCTCTGTCAGGGCACTTTGATTGGTTGCTTCTTGTACAGGGCCTGATTGGGAACCGAACCTGCAACCTAGGCACACACCATAACTGGGAATTGAACCGACAACCTTTCTTTTTGCATGACAACACCCAACTGACTGAGCCGCACCGGTCAGGGCTATAATGCCTCACTGTTAATGAGGAAGACCTAAGGATCCCTACACAATAGAAAAAACCTCTCAGTAAAAAAGATCAAAAGAAAAGGCAAATAAGAAACAGGTAATGGAAGATGAAGAAGACACAGACTAATGAGTATCCTCAAAGATGAGAGAAGATATGTCATTGATGAAGTTAGCAATAGGATTCTATGAAAAAAAAAAAGGATTCTCAGAACAAAGAAAATCTCTTGAAAATTAAAAATATAATTGGAACTTAAAAAAGTGCAATGGTGGAAGTACTGGAAGATAAATCTTACAGAAAGTAGAATGAAAAGACAAAAAGATGTAAAATAGGAGAGAAAGACAGAGGATCAACAGAAATCTAAGGAAAAAAATGGAGGGAAGGAAATTAAAACACAAATCATGTATGAACATTAAATAGCCATGAAATGTTAAGAAAATTAAAATTTTTAAAAATCCAGGGAGAGGAGGAATAAAAAAAGAGAGAGAGAGAAAAATCCAGTGAGGAAAAAGTTTACATTATCATAAAACTGCAAAATACCAGGATGAAGAATTTTTTAAAGCCTCCAAAGGCAGGGTGAGATAGAACAAGTAACTTATAAGGGAAAGGGAACCAGAGCGGCGTCAGATTTCTGAGCAGTATTGGGAGTTAAAAATGATGCACACCAGCTCTGAAGCTGGGTGAAAACAATTTTAACCTGGAATTCTGTACCTAGCCAAACTCTTATCATATGTGAGAGAATAAAGACATTTTCAGGTATGAAAGGACTCAACAAATTTACCCCGAATGCACTTTTTTATAGGAAGTTACTGAATGTGCTTCAACAAAAATGATTTAAGGACAGAAGGAGGAAGACAGGGGACCCAGGAATGGGATCCAAGGCTGGACAGTGGTGGGGGCAGTCGCAGGATGGTTGCTGTGCACGGGGGGTCTGGAAGGGAACCAGAGTCTACTGGAGGAGAACAGAAGTTAGATTCTAGGTTTAAAAAAATTAACTGACAGATGCTCTGATGTGGAAAAAGTACTCTCACTTTCAGACCCTTTGGAATAAAATTAGCACTCAGTAATAGGAAATTAAGCAAATTAATAGAAGAAACCCCCGAGGCTCTTATTAACTACCTGAAAAACAACACTGGTATGAAAGCAAAAGAAATCATAGAACACCATTTGGCTCAAAAGTGAAAAGTACTGCATAGTTTTAATAACGTTAATACTAACTTTATTTAACAGAATTATAATTGGAAGGGTGGAGACAAGAAAGTTAGGGAAAGAGAGCTGAAGCCTCACTTTCTATGACATGAGGTTGAGAGGGAATGTCTATTGTTTAATAAAAAACAGTATAAGCAGATAATTTCAAAATATGTAGCTGAATCCCAGTAGGAGAAAAACTCCTAATAGTTTACTAATTGCGGCTCTTGGAGGGAGCAGAGAGTGTGTGAAGTGTGTGGGGTGAATGAAGAGTAGGGATGCAGAACCACTCCCCCCCACCCCCTTTTTAATCAGTCTTTTAGGAGTATTTGATATTTGAACTACATGACTCTGGAAATATAAGTTTTTATTTAAATGTAAACAAGTTTGAGAACTAGCCAAACCAAATAAGTGAGCAACCAGAAAGTTTTAAGTTGCAAACTGAAAAATCTCATTGGTCTGGGAATCAGACACCTGGGTTCCTCTTTAGTTTTACTGTGTATAGGTTGATGATTCCTTGATCAGACTACTTGACTCTTGAACCTGCACTTTCTTATCTGCAAAAAGGAGGTTATAATCTCTCTGACGTCTGTGAATTGCACAATAAATGTATAGCATTAACCGCTGTCTGGCACCCTACAGTTAAAGATATTGAGAGGTGGGCTAGGCTGGGCTAGGCCTTGCCTGAGCTTAAGCTGGGAAAGATTTTTGAGTATCTGCCTTATTGAGCAGCTGGAATGAGCCAAACAGAGTCCCTGACCGGGCCAGGACTGTGGGTGCCTGCCATGCAAGGGCCCTATCCTGCAACCACTGGCCTACTGAGGTGACATTCAGCTCAAGGGCCACACTAGAAAGAGCAGGCAGGGCTCCAAGAAAGCAAAGCATCGTGTGTCATAGCTCAAGAGGCACTGACTTCTACAGCTGCTTACAGGATTGCAGAATGACGGACAAGAATGGAAGGTCATTAATGCAACCTCCCACCTGATGTTTCAATCTCCTGCACAACCTACCCTCCTCCCAGTGGTTACCTGGACTCTCCTTGACCCCTCAGAAGCTGGGAGCCCAGTGCCTCTTAAGCCGGGCTAGGCTCACCTGCAAGAGTGTATGTGTGACTCTGGCCCTAACTCTTTTTTTGAGCTTCCACCCCTAATCCGGGTTCCAGGCATCCGGGCTGGAGAGCAACCCTAACACTCTTCTACCTGTCTGGCGACCTTCGCAATAGTTAGGGACAGGTCCCTCACCCCTTTGTTTCTTCTTACCACACTAACGTTACAGGACTGCGTTTTCTCTTTCCTTGGTAACAGAAACGAAAAGACTGTACCGGGGTCACAGTGGGTCCTGTGACCTGAACACCGTGCAAGGACAGGGACCGAAGCGCACTTCTCGCGTATTCAGTCTCCAAATCCAGAGAGAGCGCGTAATAGAGGCCAGGCGAAACTCTGACAGCGGCACGTGGACAGCAACAGCCACTCAGTTCTGCGGAAGCGCCTCCTGTCCCCTGTCCCCCGCCTCCCGCTCCCCGCCAGCGCCCCGGAACCAGGGGGTGGGGCCCGCGCTCCCTCCCAGCTCGGGCGGCTCGCGGGAGCCGGGCACTGACTTTCCCTCCCGCTGCGGGGCGGCTGCAAGGCGACTGCGCGCCGCACTTGATCAAAAACCCAGCCGGGCCGCCTGCCCCCTACAGGCGGGTCTCGGACTGTGGCGTCCAGGCGGCGCCCATTCCTGGCAGGGGCCCGGAGGCGGGCGGGGACTCACAAGGACTCCAGGTGCTTGAGCTGCTGCAGCTGCTGCGCGTCTCGTCGCCGCCGTTTCTGCTCCCGGCGCCGCTGCAGCTCCTGATCCCGCGGCTCCCGCGGCCGCCGTGTGCCCTCGGCCCCCGAGTCGGCGTGCCCGTGCCTGGAGGACATCGCTGCCTGCGCAGCTCAGGCGGCGGCGAGGACGACACTTCCTCCGCGCCGCGCCCGCCGGGTCACCGCAGCGCCCCCTCCCGCCGTCGCCCGGGTCGTCCTCCCGAGGCGCGGTCTGGAGTTCTGGCTGGGAGCACCGGCCCACCGCCTGGCCGGCTCGTGCTGGAGGTTGGATCGCGCCCCCTGGCGGCAGCTGAGGGGCCGGGATGCCGGCGGTGGGACGTTGGGAGTCCTTTTCTTCTGCCTGAGGACCTCTCTGGGCTAGGAGGCTCCCCTCGCGTTGTTTTGATGGTTTAATATCAGTATTAAAAAGTAATGCTTTTCATGATCATGAAATATTTCTATCTATAAGAAAAGTAACTTCTAGGGTAATGTTAATTGGTGGTGACAAACAGGACCTTTAAAGCGTAAGCTAAGATCCAATGAAAGAAGTTTCAAGGTTGGTTACTCGGAGGGTATTATACCTACAGTGAATTTGAAAGCAAAGCTGTGTAGACCCTGAGAAAAAAGGCAGCTACCAAGAAATACTCTTGGTAGCTAACTGGGTTTAAATATAAAAAATGAAAATAGCACTCATTGCTAAATAGGGGCCTATCAGACAAGCCAGTTTCGGGGAGAAGACTTTACTGGACCTACCTCCTACCCTGAACTGTCTGCCTACACTGTGTGGGGGACGGCTGAGCCAGTCTTTATAAGTGAGAGCCTGGAATCCCAGCTGAACCAATAGGACTGAGAATTTCACTGTCTAATCAAAGTTGCACAGCTATATCCCTGACCAATCAGAGCAGCTCCATTCTGACCAATCTGAACAGTGCTGTTTGGACCAATCAAACTGCGAGGATTTGGAGTCCTCGTTTGCATGAGGGTGGACCAATGATGGATCAGGAGTAGGACTTTCTTTTCTATTTATTATTATTATTATTTTTATTTTGAGAGTGTGTTTATTAAAGCTGGTGACCCTGAAATAAAGAGGTGGCTAAGAAGCAACAGGATAGACTAGGCAGGGCTGCGGTCAGCTCACTGGGCAGAGAAAAGTGGGCCTTGGAGACAGTTCAGGGTGTTAGCGGAGGAAATGCTGCTGCTGCCGCCCATTGCTCCCCTGGTTGCAAATCCTGTGGGGGGCCTTTGGAGTTTGAGTTGAAGGCCTGTGGGGGGGATAAGAGGTGGAAGGGAAAGGTGCTAGCATGCTCTCGGACTTCTTTCTATATAGGTTAGCTCCCCTCTGGATTGAGGAGTAGGCTTCCCCCTTTCCCCTGAAGGCTGTGTTTTTCCCTTTGGAGCTGAAGACGTCTCCCTGGAGCGTCTCCCAGGGCTGCCTCTTTGCCACAGCTGTGCTAGGTGGTCCGTGAGTTGTAATGCCATGGAGCTGTTCTACAGCTGTGCTGTATCATAATTGAGCTGTTCGCCATGAATCAAGTTTCCTGCTTCACAGCACCCCCATTTGGGGATTCCTGTTGGTGTTGAATTGGCGCCGATGGTCAACAGATGAAAAAAAATTTGAAAAATGGGCATTTTTGTTATGCTCAATTGTAAAGTTGAGTATTTGCACACCTATATACTAGGAATCCAATCCAATGTATATGCGAAAGAGAATGTTTAGCACGTGATCAGGAGAAATGTACATATAACTTTCTAGCAGCACTTTTTCCACTAGGAAAAAGATTAAACAACCAGAAATGTGCCCCACCATCTCAGTGATCTTGGTCTTCTGATCTACCTCTTCCAGGTAAGCACTGGGCCAGCACTACCCTCACGCGCACCTGGGCCACTGCAGCTCAGCTGGACAGAGCCTCGTGGGTCTCTTAGGGGAAAAGAGGAGGTCGCTCCTGGAGGCTGTGTCCCTGGGAACCCGGATCCTGTGGAAGGGCGCGGACGACCCGCCCCCGCAGAAAGCCCCACCCACGAGCGCCGAGGGGAGGGGACAGAGAGGCTGCTGGAGGTTAGCCGCTTAAGTCCGCGGCCGAGACTCGGTGGGGAGGGTGGCGAATCTACTTCAGCGCAGAAGTCGAAGAACCGTCCAAGGCCTGCAGAGGGAATTTGATTAATTATCTTTCTCTGCTAACGAGCACCCAACAGTTCATCCCAGCCCCGCCCAGTAGAAACCTGACTCCCAGCACCGCCTACTCAGAAAAAATATTCCTTCTTCCGGCTTCTTGGCCTCCCCGGACTACATCCCCCAGAAGGCATCGGGGCTCAGCCATCTGACCTGTGCAGTAGCCTTCGTTGAAAAGTGCTATGACAACAGGGCGAAGATGGCTTGGAGTTAGGCGGGAGCCGGGAGGTGTCCCTTCCGCCGCTGCCGTCCTTTCTCTGCTACATCTCACTCACTGCCTCCTCCTTCATCCTGTCCCGTTCTTCGTGAGCTGCAGCTCTCGCCGTTGTTCTTGCCTGCCTGGTCTCTTCCAAGCGATCGATGCCGCTTTCCCTGCTTGTCTCTGGGGGTGACAGAGAAGGGATGCAGAGGAGCTCCTTGGGGTGATCCCTCCGACTCTGTGGAGCTGGCAGTGCTCTTTGCCTGGGACGTGGGACGAGTTGGAGCCGGAGAGCAAGAGGGAGTAGCGAAGTTAGGGTTGCTTTTCTCTGCACTCTCGGCTCCCGCTCCCGCCGTTCCCCAGGACCCCGGCTGGCGCCCTTAAAGGGAAATCGGCGGAAGGAGAGTTCGAAGAAAGGTGGGGCAGGACCCACCTGATTCGGCATCAGGTAAGAAAGTAGGTGTGGTATTAAACATCGAGGGCATGGATTCCCTTTGTGAGTTTTGTTTGTGGGCAAAATTGATCCTCTATTGCCGTGTAATGGTTTGGGGGGATATGGGGTGATAGGTTTCTTAGGAAGGATGTTTGCGTTGAAAACAAAACGAAACACAACTACGAGCACGATGTGTGTGAAGTCCCGTAAACATTTTACAGAAAGGGTGGTAAGAATTCTTAAAAGATTGCATTCAGGAGTGTCACGTGGTGCACGAGCATCCTGCTCCTGTGGCACTTGAACAGGTCTTGTGAGCAAATGGTCAAAGCAGTTCCCAGCCTATGACTGAAGTGGGATGCACGTACTTATATCCTCTTGTTCCTTCTTGCAACAGGATTATTGCTTCCCGCTCTCCCTTTACACTGCAGACCACAACAGCGTCGATGAACTGACCCGATTTTATTAGCATCTCCGTCCTCCAGCCAAGTCCTGAAGTTGACTAAGATTTCCTGGAGAAATTCAGTTTTTTTTTTTCCTAGCTCACTTTTACTTAAAAAAATGAAACCATGTCACACACGTGCACGAAACTATGAGTCTTAACTAAAGTCTGCCAGCATTCAGAGAGGGAGAGATTTTTCTAACTCATTAGGAATATGTAAGTTGAGAACATGAGAATAATTGGTAGATTTTTTTTTTGGTGAATAGACGGAATCATTATTCAGAAGAATCTAAAAAACTTAAAAAGAATTGCAAATAATTTACAAGCTATTTATGAGAGTTTAAGGGATTTTTCACTTTGTGTAATTGTTGTTCTTAAATTACAACTACACTTATGTTTATCGTACAACTTAACCGATGGAAACATCACTGAAGGGAAAAAAGTCCGATATCAACAGTATATAATAATTTTAAAAGTTTTCCAAGGGTGTCCAACTTATTGCATCTCTGGGCCACACATCAAATACATTGCAACACGTGATCACAAAAAAATCTTGTACTGTTTTAAGTAAATTTATGTACGGTTTTGTGTTGGGCCGCATTCATAGCCACCCTGGGCTGCATGTGGCTCACAGGCTGCAGGTTGGACATTCCTGTACACCTTTTGATGTATGTAAGCAAGTCTTACCTTGCAGGATTAAGACTTTCAAATCTTTCTCAAAAATATTGAAACATACGAACTTATAAAACATCTCTGCTGATTGACAACATATCTATGAAAGATTACTGTCAGCCTTTTGAATGTCCCATTTAAACTTCAGTCCAGAGGGTCGGATTGGCCCTGTCTTGCTCACAGCACACCGGCACCACCATTACTTCTTGTAAGTCACCACTGGCATTTATCTGATGCGTCCTGTGGGTTGGGTATTGAGCTAAGCAGCTACATGTTAGGCCATTTTATCCTCCCCCACCCAGAACAGTTGGGAGACTGGGTGGTAAGGAACTTGTCTAAGGTCACATCGCTGGAGTATGGGGTCAGAAAGACTCCCTGTCCTGTGCTCTCTGCCTTTTGTGTCTTTTACTGAAAGTTCCAACACTCAACCCTTATCATTATGTCTTTGAAAGCAGCATTCTGCTGCCTGTATGTGCGCTTGCCATCTTTCTTGGACTGGAAGACCTGAGTCCTATTTTGCAGAATTTGCGGCAGCTTTAGCACGACCCAGAGAAAGCAAAGCTGCAAATATGAACAACGGCAGTGTCAGAGCCTTAGCCTCCTAATCCCAGAATCTGCCTTCCTGACCACATGTCCCTGCACAGGCATTTCTCCAGCCACCCTTCCGTATTGTAGCACCAGGCCAGTGAGGTGTTGGAATATGCATATCTTAAATAAAAACTCAGGCTGAGCAGACTCTGTGTGGGAGATAATATGTGTGTAAGTAGGTATTAAAAACAAAAAAAAAATTGTAAAGTGATAAGTAGGGAGGAGAATTTCTGGAGCTTAGGGGATAAAAAGATTATCTTCTATTTATCATTCTAATGAAGCATATGAAATAAATCTTTTGTGGCTATTTATAGGTATGCACCTGTTAAAACCCTGTTAAACCTGTTAAAATTATTGTTTTCTAATCATCCTTTAACCCTTTAATTAAATGTATGAACTGCTTTTCTGCATTTTGAACTTGCAGGGATTAGGGTTATTGTGAACAGAGGTGCGGCCTTTCAGTCTTTGTGGTGTGGCTGCACGGGTCTGGGTCCTGGACCAGACAGCCTGGGTTGGGGTACTACTTCCACCACTTACTAGTTGTGAGCCCCTGGGCAGGTTTCTTAACCTTTCTGTATGCAAGGGATACCTGAATAATACTACCTATGACTGATTTTGTATTCTGTTAGGAAGATTAACATAGAATACTTGCAAGGCACTGAGAACCCTGCCTGGGACTAGTCAATGATTAGTAAATTGTAGTTATTCATTTAATTTCCGGGGAGGGGAGATGATGGCCATTGAAAACCCGATTTCTGGGTTTTGTTTTTCATTTGCTTGGAAATAGAAACTCACCGAGGAGCTGGAACTCAACCCTGAATGAATAGGGGATAAAGTATGAATTCTTGTTTCTTCTTTTTAAAATTTTTTTTCTTTATTTTAGAGAGAGGAGAAGGGAGGGAGAAAGAGGGGGAGAGAAACATCAATGTGTGGTTGCCTCTCCAGCGCCCCCAACTGGGCACCTGGCCTGGTGGGCAACTCAGGCATGTGTCTTGACTGGGAATCCAACCAGGTATCTTTCTATTTACAGGCTGGCACTCAGTCCACTGAGCCACACCGCCCAGGGCCTCTTGTTTCTTTTTTTTTGTTTAAGACTAAACCAAGTAAAAGCCAATTTTATACACACTTAATTTTTGTTATTTAGAATACTTTTTATTTTTATAACAGAAAAGTAAGGTTTTATGATTGAAAAATGCCCTGTTATTATTTTTCTTTATCTTCTTTCTTCCTAACCTGCCAGTAACTGACTTCCTCTACCTGCTGTTTACCTTAGTATCTTAAAGTCAAGACCTGTATCTTTCTGAGCTTGGAAGATTCTAAATTTATGGTTAGTTTTTCTTTCTCTCAATGTGGTGGTGGTTCTTCCAAGAGGAAGGGTAAAGTGCATTTTGCTGACTTTCTGGATTTAATGTGCTAACTCACTGTTCTTCTGAGAGAGTGGGAAATGCGACCAAAATATAGGCGCATCCTACTTTAAAAAAGGGAAACTTTATTGTATTATGAGAAAATGTAAACATAAACAAAAGCATAAGGAATACTCAGAAACAACCCCTCATGTACCCAACACCATTTACTCTTTCAAAAATAACCGTTTTATTGAAACATAATTCATATATTATATAATTCACCCTTTTAATAGGTACAATTCAGTGTTTTTTTTGTATATTCACAGATATGTGCGACCATCCATCATACTGCAAATTTTGAATGTTTTCATCACTCAAAAAGAAACCTTTCATCCTTCCTCTATAACCTTCCTGTGCTCTCATTCCATCAGACCTAAGCAACCACTAATTAGTTACTTTATGTCTCTATGGATTTGCCTATTCTGTACACTCTATGTAAATGGAATCATACAATAGGCGGCCTTTTGTGGCTGCCTTCTTTCTCTTAGTATAATGGTTTCGAGGTCCATCCCTGTGGTAGCCTGTCTCAGTACTTCATTCCAACAAGGGTATCTGGCAGCCTTAGGTTGTTCAGACTTGCTATCAGACCCATCTTTAAGAGCAAAGTGGAAAGGAACTCCCCTTTGTCATCTGTTGTCCTGCAGCTAAGTTGTATTTTAAAGTTCAACAGTTTTTGGAAAGGGAATCAGTGGTACGCCAGCTGAACACAGATGAGTGAGTGAGTGAGTGGTTCCTCACTTCTCTGAGAGTAGGCAGTGTGTCCTTCTGTGCGTCTGTCTGTCTTTCAAGTCAGAGAGAAGCACTCGGGGACTATTACTGGGTACTGGCCATCAGCCCAAATTGTTGGTTTTCCTGTTGTTCCTTAACTTTTTAAAGATATAAGTCCTTATGTCCTTATGTAATAAATTATTGTTCACAACGGTGCACCGTACCACCCGGGACATGGGGAACCAGTATGAAGAATTTGGACATTTATGCACTTTTGGAATAATGGAATTTATGCACTTTTGCTATGCATTACCTATGTTTTGCCCTGGGATGAAAGTGGACTTAAGATAGTTGTGGTCTTGTGAGGAAGAGCCATTTGTTGGACCTAGGTTTCAGTTAGCATTGTCCCCACTTCCTTTTAAAATTGTCATAAAGTAGGTCCTGACCAGGTAGCTCAGTTGGTTAGAGTGTCGTCCCCGTGTGCCAAGGTTGCAGATTTGATTCCTGGTCAGGGCACATACAAGAACCAACCAACAAATGCATAAATAAGTGGAACAACAAACTGATGTCTTTCTAAAAATCAGTAAATGAAAAAAATGTAAAGCAAAACAAAGAAATCCTTTCACTGACCTATGCTTTTTCAATTAAATTGCAGGAAGTAGCAGCCCCATAAGACAGGGGGCTAGAGTCCAGAAAGCGGTATGCTGAAGCCAGTTTCTGCCATTAGTTGTGGGGTTTAGGAGAGTCACAACCTCTCTGGGTCTCTCCTATAGAATGGGAGGATCAGCTGGTTGATGGATGCCTTCTAGCTGTTAAAACTTTGTGAGTTGAAAAAACAAGTCTCTTTTCCAAGCTTTGGAAAGGTAACTCGTGGCAGGTGTCCCAGGAAGAAGAAAGGGCAGGGTGAGGGGCGGGGAAGAAGCGCTGTACTCTTAAGAAAACATCTACTTAGGCTGTCAGCTCCCAGTTCAGCCAGTGCTTTTCAAAGTTTAAGATGCATGTGAATCTCCTGGGAAGTTGCGTGGGGCACGCTGAGGTTTTGCATTTCTGAAAGGCTTTCAGGTGATGCTGCTGCTGCTGATCCAGGGACCGCAAGGAGGTAAACTGCCTGGGAAAGGAGGACTTTCAGAAGCCAACAAAGTGCTGGGTGACGAAGGAGAGGTCGATAGAGCAGGAAACACAAGAAGGAAGTCAGTGTTGCCTGTGCTATTTTTTTAAATCAGGATACGTCTTTAATTTTATGATAGAAGACCGTGAGAAATTAGTGCATGATGCAGAACATTTCCACTTACAATGTTGGAGAGTTAGTTTTTACATTGCAGATTTTTTCCCCTTTATTCTAGGAAGCTAAAAAAGTTTGTTGACTAACAAAGGTTTTTAAGGCCATTTTCACATAATAGCTATTTTCACTGAGCCCAGTTATGTGTTTATGTTCCAGCTGCAGCTACGTCTCTTGTGGTCCCTCATCTAAGCATTTTGCTTTTTTACGTACCATTCAATAGGACTGATGGGGAAAACTCATCTCTTTCACCCTTGCTTGGGTATTTGGTGCGCTCCGTAGGCAGACCCTGTGAAGACCACAGTCGGACCCCTTTGAGGAACAGATCTTCCCTTCTTCTCTTCAAGACTCCTTTTAAACTGGCTGACGCAGAATGTGTGCAAAGGCTCCCCTGCTTGTGTGTGAGCCTGCTGATTTCTGTCCTGGCCGAGTCTTCCAGTGGAGCTTGTACCCCCACACCCACCGAGTCTTCATTCTTCATGACGTGTCAGCAGCATTTCACATTGCTGATCACTCTCTTTTTCTAGATCCACTTTTTCCCACTTCCTTCCAGACATCAATCCTGGTTTTCCTTTGATCTCAGTGGAAGCTCCTGTTCAGTTTTCTGGCACATTCCTCCTCTTCTGCCTTACCTCTCGCCCCGGAGCCCTGTCCTTCCACCTTGGAAGCTTGGAAGCTTGTGCTCGGTTTCCTCCAGATTTCCCCCTTCACTCCACCTCATGCACCTTTTCCTTTTCCTGGTTAAGCTTTGTGTCCTTTCTCTGTAACAAGCCATTGCCGTGGTGCTGGTTATATGCTGAGTGCTGTGCATCCTAGGGATTCACCGAGTGGTACTGCGTGTGAGTCATTTTCTGTTCTGGGCGAGAGAACGATGTACCTTCATCTTGGTCGTCCAACAAGTGTGGCATATTACAATTTCCCAATGTATCTGGAGTGCGTGCTGAAAATACATGGTGTTTACTAAATACTGTTACTTCCCTCTCATATACAAACTCCAGTGGAAGTGTGTGAAAGTGTGTGAAAGTGTATTATTACACGTTTTGAATACTTGTGCCAGATTCGAAGCTCAGTCATCTGACAACTTGTATGGTTATATAGTGCTCTTAGTAATAACAAGTGATACAGATGTTTTCCAGAAACCCTTGCGTGTATATTAAAACTCATTATGAGTTTATCTGCTATGTGTCTTTCTTTCGCTTTCTTTAATATCTTGCCCATATCTGACTCATTTCTTTTTTAGCATAAAAAGAGGGTCTGGAATGGAGTTTTCCTTCTTTCTATCTTTTTTATTTCATGTAGTTTGTTTCTTTAAACTTGTCATTTTGAAATAATTTTACACTCACATGGAAGTTGCAAAAATAGAGGCTTCTTAATACCGATGATCAAAACCATTAAATTCACATTAGTACAATATAATACACATCTTATTTCAATTTCACCATGTTTTACATTACAGACATTTTCCTTTTTGAAATATAGTTCTAAGAAGTTAAAATTTATCCCATGAAACCATCACTAATGCCCTGACTGGCGTGCCTCTGTTGGTTGAGTGTTGTCCTGCAAAGGGAAGGGTTACTAGTTTGATTCCCGGGCAGGATACATTGCCTGGGCTGTGGGCAGGTTCCCGGTTGGGGGCGTGCCAAAGGTGGCTGATCAGTGTTTGGAGTCCCTCCCTCTCTTTTTCCCTCCCTTCCCTTCTCTCTAAAAATAAATAAATAAAATCTTCAAAAAAAGGGAGAAACCATCACCAAAGTCGGGTCATGGAACTTTCCCATCATCCCAGAGAAATTTCCCTGTACTAGCTCCTTAAAGGCACACCCTCCCTTAACCCTGCAACCAGCGATCTGTTCTCCATCAGTTCAATTTTGTCGTTTTGAAAGTGTTATAGAAATGGAATTATTTAATATGTGGCCTTTTGGGATTGGGTGTGTTTTTTCACTCAACATCGTGTCCTTTAAGACCCATCCAAGTTGTTGTTACTTTGACTTTAAAAATTGCCGAGTTTTATTCCATGGTGCGGATGTATCATAGTTCGTTTAGCCATTCACATGTTGAAGGCCTTTTTTTTTTTTTTGTTAATGTAGCTTTTAAAAACAATCATTAAAAGGGTAAAAACCATAGCGATAGCAAATATTTATTGAGTGCTTACTATGTGCCAAGTGTTGTGCTAATACTACTATATTCCATCTTAACCACTTTTAAGTATAGTTTAGTGGTGTTAATTAAGTACATTAACATTTTTGTGCAGCTAATCTCCGAAACTCTTCATCTTGCCAAACTGAAATGCTATACACCATAAATAACTCCCATGTTCCCCTCCCCGAACCCTGGCAGCCACGGCTCTGCTCTCTGTGAATTTGACGGCTCTTGGTATCTCCTGTGAATGGGATAATGCGGCACTTGTCCTTGTGGCTGGCTTATTTCAGTAGCTTAATGAAGGTTCACCCATGTCCCGGGGCATGTGTTTGAGTTCCCTTCCTAATTTTTAAGGCCGATTATATTCCATTGTCTGTACATGTCACATTTTGTTTTTCTACTCATTCGTCGATGGACACTTGGGTTGCTTCTGGCTTTCGGCGGCTGTGGATGATGCTGCTGTGAACCTGGGTGTACACGTATTTCTCCAAGAACTTGCTTTCAGTTCTTCTGGATATATGTGCAGAAGTGGGATTGCTGGGTCATATGGTAGTTTTTATTTTTATCTTTATTTTTTTGGTGGTTTTTATCTTTAATATTTTGAGGAACCACCATACTGTGTCCACTGTGGCTGCACCATTATATATACTTGCTAAGAGTGTGAAAGAGTTTCAGTTACTCCACATCCTTGCCAACAATGATTATTTTCTGTGCGTTTTTTTCAAGGATTTTATTTATTTATTTTTAGACGGGGGTGGAGGAGGGAGAGAGAGAGGGAGAGAAGCAGTGTGTGGTTGCCTCTTGCACTCCCCACACCGGGGAACCTGGCCCGCAACCCGGGCATGTGCCCTGACTGGGAATTGAAGCAGTGACCCTTTGCTTCACAGGCTGGCACTCAGTCCACCCAGCCACATCAGCCGGGGCTCTGTGTGTTTTTTTAATAGCCATCCTGGTGGGTATGAGGTGGTATCTCACTATGGTTTTGATTTGAATTCCCCAATGATTAAATCTTTTTCTGATGGGCATCTTTTCATGGGCTTACTGGTCATTTATATATCTCCTTTGGAGAAATAGCAAGTCAAGTCCTTTGCCCATTAAAAAGATTTTTTTTTTGGTTGAGTTGTATGAGTTCTTTATGTATTCTATATATTAACCTTTTATCAGATACAGATTTGCACATATTTTTTCCTATCCATCAGGTTGCCTTTGTGTTCTTTAGTCTTCACGGCACCATTCTTACCTGGATCTTACAGATGAGGAAGCTGAAGTATAGAGAGGGTCAGGGACTGTCAGTAGCCTGGCCCTGGCTGCCTGGTGGTTACGGGCGGAGCAGGGATTCAGACTCATGCTGACAGCCTCCATAGTCTGCACTTGTCACCATCATGTCTTCTCAGCTAATGTCTTGGCCAGCTGTAAGCAAACGAGTCACCTTGGTTACTGCGGTTAGCCTCTGTGGAGGCCTCCTTTAAGAAGCAGGTTGAGCCCTGACTGGTGTGGCTCAACTGGGTGGGCGTTGTGCCGCAAAGCAGAAGGTCGCCAGTTTGATTCCCGCTCAGGGCACGTGCCTGGGTTGTGCGGTTTGGTCCTTCAGGCACGTGCGAGGCAGCTGACTGCCGTTTCTCCCTCACACTGATGTGTCTCTTCCTCTCTTTCTCCCTCCATTCCCCTCTCTCTCTCTAAAAATAAATAAAATCTTTAAAAAAAAAGAAGTAGGTTGATCTACGATTTTTTAAAAAGTAGTTGATCCTCGTTATTTACAAATTCCATATTTGTAAGTTTGCCCATTTGCTAAATTTTATCCACGATCCCAAAATCCATACTCATGGTGCTTTGAGGGCCTTTCATGGTCGTGTGCAGGCTGGCAAAAACCTGAGCCACCTGATGCACACTTCCCCAGCTGATGCGAAACAGTGACTCTGTCGCCTTGTTTCAGCTCAGACTGTAAGCAGATATCCTTTCCGCGGCCTCTTTAGCACCATGCTTGTTTGTGTTTTTGGTGATTTTGCTATGCAAAATGCAAAATCAAATGCCATGCTGAAGTATTGTCTAATGTTCTTAAGTATAAGAATGCTGTGATGAAGGTACCTTATGGAGAAAATGCATGTAAGCTTCATTCAGATGAGTTTTAGTGTTTTTGGCCATTGAGTTCAATGTTGACGGGTCAACAATAAAGTGGCTTTAAGCAGAAACACACATGCACAGAAGTTACGTGTTCAATGGTGGGTGAAAATGTTGTGACTGGAGGCTCGAGGCCACCTAGCACTGTATTTCCCCAGGACCAGTGATTCCGTATTTGCTAATTCAGTGTTTGTCGTGTGACTTTATGGAACAAAACTTTGAATAGGGAGAATTGACTGTGCTTTCTACTAGCATTTAAGTCAGTGCAGCAGGAAGGAAAGCCTCATTTCTGTTCCGTTGACTCTCGTAGCATCCCGGGGTATGTGATGTTGTGTTGTGATTCGGAAGGTCCAGTGGGCGTTCCCATGCTCCCTGTCCAGAACTCAGTGGTGGGTGTGGTGGGTACACCCTCCCTCTAGACAAGGAGTCAAAGCACAGAGAGGTGGTGTGGGGTGCCTGTGGACACACCGGTAGTGAGTGGTGTGACTGGGCCTGCGACCCAGTTTTCTTGCTTCTTTTTTTTTGGTGTGAGTTTCCTCTTTCATCTTGCCTTTCCACAGTTAGAACGGGGAAAGGGAGTGAGTGCTTTCTGGGCGCCTGTCCCACGCGAGTTCCAGCGTTAGGCGTTTGAGGCGTTTGATCTCGTCCGCTCTTCTCTGCAGCTCAGTGCGACAGCAGATGCTGCAGTCTTTCCCGTGACCAGACTGGAGGGAGGTCAGGTGTCTTGCTAAGGAATTACGTGCTAACTAGTGATGGTAGAATTAGAATCTTGATCCTCCCAAGAATATATTTTTTGTCACTTTGTGCTAACTAGTGATGGTAGAATTAGAATTTTGATCCTCCCAAGAATATATTTTTTGTCACTTTGTGCAGTTGTGTACTGACTCTCCCAGAAGGGAGGACTGGCCCAACACACACGTATAATTTCTTAGCCTGACTTTCCAACGTCCTTGCAAAACATCTGATTAATGCTTCCACCTGTTTGGATTTGTGTTTCACATAGGTCCGCAAAAATACAAGAAATTAAAGTTAATGCAGCACTGGTTTTGTCAAAGTTGTCCAAATTTCATTTGCTGTGCCTTAAGAGAGAATTAATTCATAATTCATGTTGTGAAGAGGGTTTTTTGTGTGTGTGTGTGAAGTGGATTTTTTTTATTATAAACACACTTCTTTTGCTTTTTAGAGTGAACAAAAATGTCCTTGTTTAAAGCCCGTGATTGGTGGTCTGCTGTTCTGGGAGAAAAAGAGGAATTTGATCAAGGCTGTTTGTGTCTGGCTGATGTTGACAATACTGGAAGTGGACAAGGTGAGTAACTCACGGCCACGCATCTTGGAGCAAAGCATTACATGGATGAAACAAAAGCAACTTCCTTTTAAATATGTACTTTATAGAACCTAGGTGAACTGTCATAATTATGCACTAATTTTATTTTTTTAAATTATTTTTAAAAGATTTTATTTATTTATTTTTAGAGAAAGGAGAAGGGAGAGAGAAGGAGAGAGAGAGAAACATCAGTGTGTGGTTGCCTCTCCTGTGCCCCCTAGTGGGGACCTGCCCCACAACCCAGGCGTGTGCCCTGACTGGGAATGAAACTGGAGACCCTTTGGTTTGCAGGCCGGTGCTCAGTCCACCGAGCCACACCAGCCAGGGCTTAAAAAGAATACTTATCACAAAGGTTGTTCCTTTGTTCAGTGTGGCTAAGTATTGTCCCCTAACATTTTTCTTCACTGTGTTTTTCTTGCCTGTAATGAAAACAGTGAATCTGGGGGACGAGGTGAGAGGAGAAGATTATGTTGCCAAGGAAGAGCGGGGGGCACTAAAGTGCAGTGGGCACCTGCCCAGTTGTGTCTAAGGGCAGTCGGGGCCCTGTCCTCTCAGTGACAGGAGACAGGAAGGCCTTCTGTTCAGCGGGTCTCCTGGGACCAGGGTCCTCAAAGATCGCCAACCTTGCCTCCTGCCCAATTCTCTGTGAAAGCTCATGATTCCCCTATTATTTGGCAACGTAAAAGGGTCACCCCATGAAAACACCTGCCAGAGAGAGCAATGTCAAAGCCATTTCTGCCCAAACGATCTCATGCCCCTGTGGGTTGTAAACTGTACTTCCTGATTGTCATACCGTGGATGACACACCTGGATGACATACCGTGCACTCATCATTTCTCTCAGGGCTCCTCAGTGGGGTGCCACCCGTGGGTTCCCAACATGCTGACATGTTGCTTCCCCCCGATTTGTGGATCAGCTGTGAGCCACTTCGTCTGTTCACCCGAGCCTGCTGTACACGTCATCCTGTGTGTGTCCCACACAGAAATAAACCACTGATTTTTGTCACTCAGAGGCTGGACCACTGTGTGTCATAGTGTCCTGGGGTGATTGTTATGTATGGAGACTTCCCGTTCCAGATGTACAGGACCCTGGAGGATCATGTTCTCTGGGGGTCGGTGGATCAGAGGGGAGCTTAGGTGTCTGCACTTCGGACAGGCTTTCAAGTTGAACGGTGGCATGCTAAAGTCTACGCATCGTTATCGCTGACCTCACGGAGGGGAAGGTTAATGGGAGGAGAAGTGTGGGACACGCTGTGTTTGAGGAAGCAATGTCGAGCAGGCAGAGCAGAGGGAGAGCTTCGGGAGGGAGCAGCGTGCTGGTCGTGTTTGACGCTGTGAGAACGGGTGAAGTGCAGGGAGACAAGGTGGGATAAGAGGGCGGGAACCTTAGCTCCACGACCCACCCGGAGAGTTAGCGCATTAAAGCGGGGTGGGGGGGGGGGGGCTGGGAAGGGTGGTCAGTGATGGATTCCGAGAAGGGCGCAGGGCTGGGACCTGGGAGGTGAGGTTTGGTGGCATGAAGACTAAAGGGGTTCATCACTGCCCTTGGGTAGGGTGGATGAGTGGGCACAACAGTAGCAAAGTCAGATCTTCACTGAGTGAGGGAGTGGGAGGGTGGGAAGACCAAGTTAAAGAAACTGAGGGGTACAGGCAGGGGGAGAAGAGGGGATGGTTGAGGGCAATGTCGGGTAAGGAGGGTGGACAGAACTCAGCGGGTCACATAGAGGATATAGTTGGTAAAGCAGGCACCCAGAGAAGATGGTCCAAGACGGGGTCCGGTGTGCTGATGGAAGGGGTTAAGCTGACACAGGCCTGAAGGCTCTTTCACTGTGGCCCAAGGCGGGAAGGTCAGGGTGGAAATAGAGGAGGAAGGGGCATTTGCCGTCAGGCTGGGAAGCTGAGGCAGGCATGCCAGTTGACCCCTACTTTGAAGAGATTCGAGAGGGAAGCGATTCTATTAGGCATCCTGATACTGTTTTAGGTGAAGCTGACTCAGTACACATAAGGATCCCTCGCTCACCTGGAGATCCTCGTTGAAATTAGACACTGGGTGTTCAAAGTGGTGCCCACTCTCCTCCAGTTCTCCTCAGTTCAAGACTCAGACCCTCGAGACAGACAACGGGAGTGGGGGTGAGAGGGAGAATCTGACTGGTCCGGGTGGGGTTCCGTGCCAACCTGTAGCCCCGAGGCTGACTGAAAAACGGCTCCTCCGTTTACCTTTCAGCTGCTCAGCCTTCAGACCAGCCTCCTTCGGGCAGCTGTCCCTGGTACCGCTGCACCTGCACGTGGGCGTCCCCTCTGCGGTGGGGACGGCAGGTGCACCCGCTGCCTTGGGGGGGGCACTTTCAGGGAGCGCTGGCTCTTCAAGACCAGCGTGCCTGGGTGCTCCCCCTTTCCCTTGTCATTCAGCCATGGCCGCGGTCCAGTCTCTGCCGCCTCCAGACTAAGTGGTGCGTCCGTCTGTGCTCACAGCCTGTGGGCAGTTGAGAAGAAGAAGAGAAGGAAACATTTAATAGTGTGAGGATGATGGAGAAGTAGGAGAAATTGCATGGCAACCCGAAGAAGTCATGTTGGGGGCCCCCTTCTCTTTTGCGACTGGTCAGCTGGCAGTGTGATCCTGCTACTACGTTTTCTTCCAGCCTTAAGCCTTGCTGGCCATCTGTCTGGTTGGTGTTGGCAGGGCCAGCCCCCTGGGACGCCTCTAGGACCCTTCTGTGCCTCTGGCAGCTGCTGAGACCCCAGTTTGGCTGGTAGAGCTTTCACTCCACGCCCTGCCTGCGTTGTCCCTCCATTGTCACATGATCTTCTTGTATGTCCGCGTCCTCGCGTGGCACTCGCCTCCCTGGCTGTTTTCTTGTCTGATAAGGGTGCTGATAGAGTGCTGCCACACACCTGATCAAGTGGGACCTCATCTTAGTTCAATTACATCTGCAAAGACCCTGTTTCCAAATAAAGTCACAGGTGCTTGGGGCTAGGACCTCAGCCTATCTTTCTGGGGACACCTGCTAGAGGTATAGTCTTCTGGTGAACGGTGAGACCTAGGAATCCCTTTTTTTTTAAAAAATAAGAATTTTACTTATTTATTTTTTAGAGAGGGGGAGAAAGGGAGAAGGAGAGAGACATTGATGTGAGAGAAACATTGATGGGCTGCCTCTTGCATGCACCCTGACCGGGGGCCTGGCCCGTAACCCAGGCATGTGCCCTGACCGGGAATCAAACCAGTAACTTTTCGCCTTGTGGAACGACACTCAACCAACTGAGCCACACTTGTCAGGGTGTCAGAATCCTTTTTAACACAGTGTTTCCAGTAGCTGCAACCAGCTGTAGAGTTGACATTGATTAAATCAGTTTACAGCCTTATACCAGTCCTTTGATAAAACAGCTTGCTTTGACCCAGTTAAATGATTACTACTGATAACCAAATTGAGGCTTAGGAAAAAATGTGATATGTTAATACATTTGACTGTTGGTAAACATAAAGCTACTTTTGAAAAGCTGTATGTTATTAAATAAGCTCACTTTGATGACATGTTCTGTTGGCAGATTGGGCTTTGTATATAAAGCAAGACTCAATTCTTTTACTTTTTTTTAATCTTTAGTTTTTTAGAAATTTTTCTCTTTTTTTCCCTTTTTTTAAAGATTTATTTATTTATTTTTAGAGAGGGAAGGGAGGGAGAAAGAGAGAAAGAGAGAGAAACATCAATGTGCAGTTGCTGGGGGCTGTGGCCTGCAACCCTGGCATGTGCCCTGGCTGGGAATCGAACCTGTGATACTTTGGTTCTCAGCCTATGCTCAATCCACTGAGCTACGCCAGCCAGGGCCAATTCATTTAATTCTTAGATTTGTTTTTTAACATTAAAAAGTTTATTTCCAAAGAAATGTTGTTGCTGTTTGTTTCTTCCTAATTCTTTTTTTTAAAAAAATCTCTCCACAGATAAAATAATTGTGGGTAGCTTTATGGGATACCTGCGAATCTTTAACCCCCACCCTGTAAAAACAGGAGATGGGGCTCAAGCTGAAGATTTGCTTCTAGAAGTTCATCTACAAGATCCAATACTGCAAGTGGAAGTAGGAAAATTTGTCTCGTAAGTACAGCCCACAAGTTCGGGTATTTTATTTTACTTGGAATATATCAGTCCCTTACTGTGTCACATTTATGGATTCTTTAAAGAAGAAAAGACTATCCATGAATTTAATATATTTTCTGGATATTGTCACCTAGATGTTCCTCATTTACTGAATTTTTTTTTTAATGTGGAAACCTATACATTTAAGGTCAAATCATTTAAGACAATTTTTATAGTGACAGACCTAAGATTCCTGGTGGATCAGAAACTTAAAAGAATAGAGATAAGCTTTTGAAAATAACCAAATAAACAAATAGAAAATATTCATTTAAAACACTAAATGTCTAGTTTATAAAAGTGTTTCTTCAAATAATTAGACAAAGTAACAGTTACGCTATTTGGCACATAGCTTTGAAGCTTTAAAACGAATTATGTGTTTGGGGTAGAGAGGTCCTTAGATCGACCTGCAAAATTAAGTCTTCCCTTACAAGAGCTTCATTTTAGAAAACTGTTTATTAGTTCACATTTTGTTTAATATGACCGCTTTTTATTTACTGATGATAGTGCTGATTTCATCTTATTTTCATACATGAATTTTCTTAAAACAAGTCTGTATTTCTTTTTTTTAAAATTAAGTTTGTTGGGCAACGTTGGTTAATAATAACATTATATCAGTTTCAAGTGTACATGTCTATGATATATCATCTGTATATTGCATTGTATGCTCAGCACCCAAAAAGTACTTCTGTCACCATATATGTCACCCCCTTTACTCTCTTTACTCTCCACCCTACCCTTTCCCTCTGGCAACCTTTTATGATTTGGTTTTGTTTGTTCCTTTGTTGCTTTCTGTTTTGTGTCCCACATACGCGAGAAAGCATATGGTTCTTGTCCTTTCCTGTCCGATTTTGCTTGCATGATACCCTCAGGATCCATCCATGTTGTTGAAATGGCAATATTTTATCCTGAAGCCTGTGTTTCTTAATCATTTATGAAAGTATCCATTGTGGAAAGTTACGGAGGCGGTGGTGGTCTTGTTTTCTCTGCCTCTTCTTTTTGACCCCGTTTTGCCTTCTTAGGTCGGGGAGTGCCCTGAACTCTGGATTTTGGCTCACTCCATTCACTTGTCATAATAATTAAAAATTATTTATTGATTGATGTTTTAGAGAGCTTGAGAGGAAAGGACGGAGGGAGGGAAAGAGAGAGAGAGAGAGAAACATTGATTTGTTGTTCCGTCCGTCTGTGTGTTCATTGGTTGTTTCCTGTATGTGCCCTGACCGGGGATCAGACGCATGACCTCGGTGCATCAGGATGCTGCTCCAACTGTCTGAGCTACCCGGCCAGGGCTGCTCATCATGATTTATTGGCCCCAGCTTCCATTTCTTCAGGGCCCTGAGTCCTGCTAGAAAACCCAACTGTTCCCCCTCTTTTCCTGCTGTGTTTCATTCTGAGGGAAGCTGCTTCATGGACGTGCCCGCCTAGGGCTTTCACACACTGCCACAGGGTGCAGGGGGAGATGCCGTGACCGGCGTGGTTGGTAAACACCTACTCCGTCTAAAAGCTGCTGGTGATAAGGTGCCCCTGGTGTACTTCTCTCCTATTGTATGGGATGGGTTTATACCATAAGGAGATGAAAGGATTCCTGCCTCTAAAAAGCATGTCTACCTTTCTGTCTTTTTTTTTTTTTCAAAAAGTGAAGTGCTGTGACAGCTCTTCTGCCCAGCAGCGCTGTGTGTGGCCTCCGTTGCTGTGGTCAGTTGTGGGAAGGGAGGAGGTCAGCCGTAGGGAGTGGGTTCTGTGTTAGCACTAGTGAACTAGCCCTGTGTCCTGCTCTGCCTTTGGAGATGAGGAAGCTCGCAGGAGCTCAGGCTTCAGGTCACACGGCTGGGGTCCAGACCCAGATCTGCCTGACTCCACGCTTTACTGGCTCCGCGTGATGTCTTTTCCTGTGCGTGATGGAAAAAGTATTTGGAGTGTTCAGGGCACATATAAGAAATTTTGAAGGCCATATTGATTATTTGATCATTGTGTATTTGATCAAATACATGTATTTGCATTTTCTGATAGTACAGTGAGTGGTTTTTATATATTCATTATGACAATGTTTTACAGGTGTTATCTCATATAATCCTTGTTTTCTAAATGAGAGACTAGCCTTCTGAAAGATCGAGTGATCACACAAATATCAAGCTGCAGGGTCAGCACCCTAACCAGGACTTCAGATTTCAGCGACAGTCCCTGACCTTTAGAACAGAATCTCCAGGACGCAGGCATACACTGAGGCCTGCTTGCAGATGTGTCTGAAACGGAAGACACTTGCCAGCATTTGAGAGCCACGAGCAGATCTTGCTCCGCAGCGTATGTCAGTGTGGCTCAAATGAACTCATTTATGTGTATATGCAGTTGAGCCAGGAGATGTCACATACAATCCTTGCATTCTGGCTTTTCTTGAAAAAAAAAAAAAATGTGGAGGTGTGGCCATAGCCCAGACCTGAGTAGTAGTGGCCTGCGTTAGCCTGGCCCCTGCCGCAGTGGGTCCTAGCCACTTATACCCCTTACTGACTTATATGTGCTGGCTTGACCCTCGAAGACTTTGGAGTTCGGATTTCTAGACCCTGCCTTCCTTGTCTCTCGAAACCACTCAAGAGGGGCAGGGCGGCAGAGTGGTGACAGTGGTCAAACTGAAATACTTTCAGTGCCTTTCGTTACGCTCAGAACTGGAAGTAATACACGCCATTTAAAACCATCACTGTTATTTAATAATGATTAGTGTTTTGTGGTGCTTTGCACTTTGCAAGGTGCTTTCCCATGATTTCATTTCATGCAATTGAAAACCCTTCTTTTCCAGAAGGGGAAACAGTTCGGAGAGCTTAGGTGACGTGCTGAAGGTCACAGGTTAATGAGCTGGAGAGGCAGGGCCTGCCGGGAGAGCCCTCATGAAGGGGCCCCTAGGCGCCTCCTCTGGGGAGGGGGGGAGGTCCCTGGGCTTCCCTCTGAAGGTGGCTCCGTAGCCCAGCTCCTTCGCCTCCAGGACTGTCAGACTGGCTGTTGGCTATCTCTGTTTTCCAGCGTGGAATGTCATCTGGTGAACTGTTCAGATTGCTCATGGTAGACCGTGGTGATAATCCCTTGTAAAAATTATTGTGTCATTTTTTGGTTATGCCTGAAACTAATATTTAAATTTTTAAAACTTTCCCCATTTTTCAGAGGTACTGAAATGCTTCATTTGGCCGTGCTGCATTCTAGAAAACTTTGTGTCTACTCTGTCTCAGGTAAGGAACATATTTTTCTAATGTCAAATTTCTATTAAAATTGGCTTTTTATTTATTTATTTATTTTTTATTTCTTAAATATATATTATTGACTGTGCTATTACAGTTGTCCCAATTTTTACCTTTTGTGTCCCTCTGCCCAGTACCCCCATTCCTTCTAGCAATCTGCGCCCTGCCCCCTGCCTGCCTTAGTTCATGTCCATCGGTCATGCATGCAACTTCTTTGGCTACTCCATTTCCTATACTGTTCTTAACATCGCCCTGTCTATTTTGTACCCACCAATTTGTAGTCCTTAATTCCTACACCTTTCCCTGATTCACCCCCATTCCCCTTCCAGCTGATAGCCTTCCAAATGATTTCCATATCTATGATTCTGTTCCTGTTCTGGTGGTTTGCTTAGTTTGTTTTTTTGTTTTTATTTTTTAAATGATTTTATTTATTTACTTGTAGAAAGAGGGGAAGGGAATTAGAAAGAGAGGGAGAGAAACAACAATGTGTGAGAGGTACATCAGTCGGTTGCCTCTTGAACGCCCCCAGCTGGGAACCTAGCCCACAACTCAGGCATGTGCCCTGACAGGGAATTAATGGAACCAGTGACCTTTCGGTTTGCAGGCCTGCACTCAGTGATCCACTGAGCCACACCAGCCAGGGCACTTAGCATTTTTTTTAGATTCAGTTGTTGATAGTTGTGAATTTGTTGCCTTTTGAATGTTCATAGTTTTGGTCTTCTTTTTCTTATATAGTTCCCTTTAACATTTCATATAATAATAGCTTGGTGATGATGAATTCCTTTAATTTGACCTTGTCTGGGAAGCACTTTATCTGCCCTTCCATTCTAAGTGATAGCTTTACTAGATAAAGTAATCTAGGTTGTAGGTCCTTGCTTTTCATCACTTCTTGCCAGTCCCTTGTAGCCTGCAAAGTTTCTTTTGAGACATCAGCTGACAGTCTTATGGGAACTCCTTGTAGGTAACTATCTGCTTTTCTCTTGCTGCTTTTAAGATTCTCTCCTTATCTTTAATTTTGGGCATTTTAATTATGATGTGTCTTGGTGTGGTCCTCTTTGGGTCCAACTTGTTTGGAATTTTCTGTGATTTCTGGACTTGTATGTTTATTTCCTTCACCAAATTAGGGAAGTTTGTCCCTCCCTCCCTTCCTTCCTTCAAGGGTTTTTATTTTTACTTTCCCAAGGGAGGGAAAGGGCTAGGTGTGGGGGGATACACCAGCCAGGAAAGTGTTCTTTCATTACTTTTTCAATTAAGTTTTCAATTTCTCGCTCTTCTTCTGGCACCCCTATGATTCGGATGTTAGTACATTTGGAGATGTCCCAGAGGCTCCTTAGTCTATCCTCATTTTTTTGAAGTCTTTTTTTCTTCTTGCTGTTTTGATTGAATGTTTTTTTCTTCCTTATGGCCCAAATTGTCAATTTGATTTTTGGCTTCATCCCCTCCACTGTGGGTTCCCTGTAGATTTTTCTTTATTTCACTTAATGCAATCTCATTTCTGCCTGGGTCTTTTTTATACTGTTGAAGTACCCAATGAGTTCTTTGAGCATCCTAATAACCTGTGTTTTTGAGCTCTGCATCTGGTAGGTTGCTTATCTGTATTTTGTTTTGTTCTTTTTCTGGAGTTTTGTTCTGTTTTTTTTTCCCCCCATTTGGGCCATATTTCTTTGTCTCCTCAATTTGGCAGCCTCCCTGTATCTGTTTCTGTGTATTAGGTAGAGGTGCTTTGACTCCCTGACTTATTAGCATGGCCTATTATAGAAAAGCTCACCTGTAAATTGTGTGGGGCAGAGCTTTGGGTAGTCATCAGGACAGGGCAACCTGTTTCACTGCCTCATGGCTCTGTGTGGGCGAGGACTCAGTAAGGGGATAATGCCACTGCCTGGCTTCTGGAGATTAGCCCAGGAGGAAGCTGTCTCCCAGCACTCACCCTGTTGCCAGTCACTTCACTTTCTCCCCCTGTGCCACTGGTGCCCTTCCAGCTGTTTGCCCTGGTGCTGAATCCCAGCGGGGGTCAGTCTGCATAAGTCCTGAGACCTTTGTGGCCCTTTAAGAGTAGTCTCCTGAGAATCCTAGAGTTTCTTCTGCTGCCCCAACCCCCACTGGTTTTTACAGCCAGAAGTTATAGGGACTTATCTTTCTGGCACTGAACCCTGGGCTTGTTCATCTGGCCTGGGCCTGGGATCCCTCGCTCCTGAGATATCCCTCCTGATTTTTATCTGCCACACATGAATGTGAGACCTCCTGTTCAGTCGTCTCTCCACACCACTCTGTGTCTCCATGCCTCTCCGCTCCTCTCCACCTCTCTGTGTGTCTCCGTGTCTCTGCCCCTCCTACCTGTCTGGATGAATGTGGCTTCTTTAAATCTTTGGTTGTTAGACTTCCATACAGCTTGATTTTCTGATGAGTCTGGGTGATATTTGTTTTGTAGTCTAGTTGTAGTTTTTACTGTAGTTGTGTAAGGAGGCGAAGCATGTTTACCTATACCTCCATCTTCACTGGAAGTCTGGGCTTTTGAATATTATGAAGGAATAGATATTCTCTAATGCTGACTTGGTGGAGAACACAAGACATTCGGTTGAAGGTTTTCTTATTTTTTATTTTTTATAGATTTTATTTATTTTTAGAGATAAGGGCAGGAGAAAGAGGGAGAGAAACACCAATCGGTTGCCTCTTGCATGCCCCTAATCAGGGACCTGGCCTGCAACCCAGGCATGTGCCCTGACTGGGAATTGAACCAGAGAACTTTCAGTTCATAGGCTGGCTCTCAGCATACTGAGCCACACCAGTCATGCCAAGGTTTTGCTATCTTGGTTAGAATTTTCCCTTTGTTCATTTGTTCTCTTGGGTGCTTAGGCTGTTACATTTTCTTGGTCTGCTATTTCCATGCATACTCAAAATTCTCATAGAGGGTTCCTTGTAATCCCCTTTCTTTTAAGGATCGCATCCAGGATTGCTCTAATAGGGCCCACTTCTGGGTATTTAGGACACTTCAGTCTTAAGGAATATTCAGTATCAGTAACAAATTCATTAGAGGCCGAGTCGTAGTGGTTTAAAGTACATTTTCTTTGGTGAACCTCAAGTGCTTTTTCTTTACAGTTCCGCCTTCTTGGCCTCTGGTTTTCTTCACTCAACCTGACCTCGAGGCAGTTATCTGATACTTAATCGGGTTTCATTCTCAACACTGCTCTCTGGGTGCAAGAATGGTAGTTAAATGTGGAATAGTTTCAGCATTTTGGCCTTTATTAAATATAAAAGGTAACTTAAAAAACTTTGTTTCCGTTATTAGATAAATTTTAGTTCAGGTTGAGAAAGTTCTTTTAATGGATATTAATATTGGGAAGTTTTTAATGGGTACTATAATAAAGCCAAAGTCTGTGTGCTTATTCCTTATCCAAATAATACGCATCTTTGGAGTTTGCTGTAAATGTAAGCTTTTAGGATTTGTATTTCTCACACTCATTCTCTTGATTTGGGCTTTCCTCATATTTTTCTTTCATTTCAAATACCGATTTGTTTTCCCCATCCCTCAGCTGGATGTTGTTAGGCAGTCTCTTTCTGGGGGGAAGGTCTGTTGGGTCCCTAAGGCAGGCTCAGTATCTGGCACGTGGTATGTGGTAGGCACACTTGTTGCATGAATGAGTGAACTAGCTTCCGGGTGGTGCTGAGGTTGTTGATCATGGCTCATTATTATTCTCTTCGTGTTACTTTCTCCCTTCCTTTTCCTTCTCTGTTACCCCTATTATTTCCTTTTCCACTCTTTTTACATCAGGGGCCTGGATAGTACCTCTCATGGTCACTGTGGAACATTCTCGTTGGTTCCAGGGTAAAAGAGGTTGCTCCTCCTGGTGGAGGGCAAATACTGAGTGTTGCAGAGTCAGCGGGAAGGCATGGTATAGGCCACTCCATTGCATGAGTGCCGTTGTCCTTTCGTTTTCCCCAGTAAACCTGTTGACTGCTAGTACCCTTAACTGTGTTACATGGACCACGGAAGAGGAAGTCTTGGCCACGGTCACCCCTGAAGACTTCTTAGAGAGTTGATTCCTTCTGGGGGCCCCGTGGCAGCCCCGAGAGGGCAGGAGAGGGAAGCGTGCTGAAAACTAGAAATGAGTTAGACTCAGGGCCTTCCCTTTGGTGGCCAAGGTGGCCCCCTTCGGCGGGTGGGTGTCCGAAGACAGGGGCCTTTAGAGCTGCACTCAGGCATAGGGCACAGTCGGGGGCAGGATGTGTACATTTATTAAAGAAGCCCACGGAAAGAAACTGGCACGTTTGCTCAGAACTTGTCCATGGGACACGCGTGCCCCCCTTCAAACCAGTGTTGAAAATGAGAGTTTCTCGTCACCGGAACGGTGACTCTTACTGCTCTTCTGTGCGTGGCGTTTGCTCACAAGCCGCGTGTTCTGCGGGGATGAAGAGGCGTCTAGACGGCCTTCCCTCACGCCCGCCTCACTTCCCCCTCCGTCTCCTTTCGGCAGCCTCTTACAATACTTGTAGTCTGACCATTTGTATATTTTTCCTGGCTTGGCTTAAATCCACAAGCAGGGAAGTTCATGTTTTTGTTCTTGAAAAATGTTCCTTGAAGTTCCTGCTGAACTTTTACCTAGCTTTTACCGTAACAGGGGGTGCACAAACATTCTCTAGTTTAAGCGAAACCACCGGTGTCTGCAGATGCAAGTGTTGCTGAACTTGACATCCTTACCCTCAAGTGTCCCTCCCCAATTATTTTCTGTCTGTTTTTTTTTACGCCCTGTGTGTGGCTAAAAAAGATTTGAAGCAAACTAGTGGAGGCCTCCTGGACACACCAGACACCCCTTAGTAGTCAGAGGCTACCGTGCCGACTTGGTTTTGGTGGGTGAGTGACGTCAGCGGTGCGCTTACTCTGGGCAGCCAGCAGGCCCCCCGCTGGCCTGTAGGTAGCCCACCTTACCGGACTCAGGGAGAGAAAGCATCACGTGTCATCTGAGGCTCCTCTGGGATGGGCTTTAGCTTCTGAGCAAGTGGTTACAGATGCGTGAGCGTAAGCCATGCTGATTATGTCCTCTTAAATATTCTTTCCCGAAACTTGTGTACTTCTCAACAAGCATTTACTAAGCATTAGACATATTTATGGAATTTTAATGTTTGCCACAAGAGGGCAAAAACATGTGGTTCCTTACTTTTGACAGACTTATATAATCTAATTTGGTTATTTAACACAATGAACCTTTTAACTTACTCTGTAAAGGTTTTTATTTTATTTAACATCATTAGATTTTTCAACAGTTATTTCAAATGGCTCCAAAAACTGTTGTCAGGGTGACTTTTGATTTCTCACAGGATTATTAAAGATTTAAATCAGATTCTGTTTATAGAAGCTCAAACAGCACAAATGTTCTAACATCCGTTTACTTTCTAACTGAGGAAACTTTACAGTAGCTTTAGCTATATGCAGACTGTAATTATGGGTATATACTTACTATATTCAGTCTGTCTCCAAGGGCAAAACCTGTGTAAGTAATTTCAATCGTTTGTCATTGGTGCTTCTCTAGAAAAAAAATGGCCAGAGGTTTCAGGTTTTCAGACACCACTTTGGTTATAAGATGGTAGCTATGGCCAGATTGCTAAGAAAACTGCTAAGTTTTCAAGTGCTGTCACCTGAAATGTGGACGTTTTCCCATGTGAGCGGCGCGCTGTCAGGACACAGGCCCCAGTGTCACGGCAGGTCCGCTTTGTGTCGTGTCCCCGCTCAGCCCCACGTTCGCCGACCCTTCGGCTGGCGGGTGTGCACGAGCTCCTTCCTTCCTCAAAGGGTGTGACCTGCTTTTGGGTGAAGAGTGAGGTTTGTAATTTTTGTAGGGACAAACCAAATGTTTCTTGGAACTTCTTTTTCTTAGGTTAATGCCAGGAGTTACTTGGTTGGTGGCTCCCCGCACCCCCCACCCCACGTGGCTCGTGTGGTGGTCACTCTTCCTCAGTCGTTGCCTTACGGGTTTCACTGCCGTTGGCACTCCAGAAAGCTTTCATCTCCTATCAGGGTTAGCTGGAAAAGTTGAGTCTTTCTCTTTTTTTTTTATTTTATTGGCATGCAAAGCCTATTATTACCATTTTCAGGGGCACAGATCTGAGTAGAAGTGATTCTACCCCAAGAAGTCCCCCTCCGGTAGTTTTTCTCTCTCAACCCTCCTCCACCTTCCAGATGAGTAAGAAAGGCCAGGCTGGGAAGGGAGGAGGTGGAAGCGACACTCGTCATGCCATTCTCCTTCGGGACACTGTCATCGGCTCACCAGGTTCCTGGGGAGTGGTTCAGTGAGGGACACCCAGGTGCCAGGATGTGTGGTTCTGGATCTAAAGACCTAGTTTGAGTGCTGTGCCCTTTAGCAGCTACGTGATTTGGGGAGAAATTTCTTAATTTCTTTTTAATCCTCACCTGAGGACATGCTTACTGTTTTCAGAGAAAGGAAGGGAGGGAGAGAGAGGGACAGAAACATTGATGTGAGAGAGAAACAGATGCCGCTCTTTTGCACCTTGTGCCCTGACTGGGGATTGAACCTGCAACCTTTTGGGTTAAGGGATGATGCTCCAACCAACTGAGCCACCCTAGCCAGGAGTTAAATTTTTTTTTGAATGTACGGTGCCTCAATTCTAAAATGGAAGTAGACATATTTGTATTCTTACAACCTCAGGGAATGTTGGTCAGTCCTTCTGGTCAAAAAGCAAATGCTCGTGTGCACATACATGTCTGCATGTGTGTACACACACCGTCTATATTTAGGTTGTTTTAACGATCTAATACTGTATAGTTTGGGGACTGTCTTATTGGCTTTTTGATATATTAAGTTTTTTTCCTTTAACTTTTACGTTTTTGAATGAGTGAGAAAGAGGTGTCTTCATGGAAAAGCTGTATTCTTAATCGGTTTTCTTTTGAGCACCTCTTTTAACCCTGACCATTTCCAGCTGATCTCTGGGATACAGCTTCAACTGTAAGTGCTCTAGAAAGGCCAACAAACAGAGTAAACTACAGGTAAATAATCTTTTCTTATTTGGAAAGAACTAGAAAGTGTTTACAGCACATATGATTTGTTAAATGCAGGGAAAGCATCCTCCTTTGTTTTTAAGGAGATTTTTCTTGTCAGGCTTAAAATAAAACATCATTGTCCTATTTACTTGCTGAGGGAAGCTCTAGAAAAATCTCTCCATTAAATTAGAATATAACGCATTAGGGCTTGAGTATTTTGCAAATTGGGACAGAAAATTGAATTGCTTGCAAGTGTGGGGAATTTTTTTCCTTAGACACTTTGAGTCATATCCTTGCTCTATTATTGCTTGTAAGTGCAGGGAACTTAATCTCATTTATTTCAGAACTGAAATTGGAAGGTTTGTTGTTATTTAAATAATTGCACGCTACTCATACATAATGAAAATAGATAACAAAGTGTTACCCAGGGTGTGTTTCATCTAGTGGTATAACCTAGCTGGGCGGAAATTGTTTCAACTGTGCTGGCGTTCTTTGTCCTCAGTATGGTGATTGTTCATAATGCACAATGTTTCAGTGTTTGGTCATTTAAAATTTTTTGAAATTCAATTACTTGGAATTGGTGTGGAGGTTGAGAAGAAATTAATATTTTTTAGTGTAAACAAACACAAAGCAATAAAAGGATTTCTTTTTCTCCGTAGGAACCTTGGGTAATGTGGAGCATGGGAACCAATATCAGATCAAATTGATGTATGAACATAATCTTCAGAGAACGGCCTGCAATATGACTTACGGGTCATTTGGTGGTGTAAAAGGTAATTTGCATTTATTCGTGAATGCGTTATTGCCAGTACCAGGTTTGGAATACAGCAGGTCCTCAACTCATAACATCATTTTGTTCAATGTGGCTTAGTTGTAACGTTGATGAAATGTCGTAGACATTTAACTTTTGTTTCTCTCAGCCTCTGGTGAAACTGGTCCCATTATGTGTTGTCTGGCTTACAGTTGAAGAACCTATCTGTGATGTTAAGTGAGAATGTATTTGGCCATGTAGAAAGGGATGATTATGTGGTATGAATCTCAGAAAGAGTTAAACGTGTTTTACCAAAAGCTTTATATTCAAATACCCAAGCAAAATAATAAGGAAAAACTTTACACATGAATGTGTTCGATTTTCCTATAACCAACATTTTTATGTGGTCTACGGAGACATTTCTAAAACTGACTTTTCTTCAGAGTCTGTCTTTTATTCGTGGGCCCATGGAAGTGGAGCTTTCTTGTGGTGGAGCTGTGTGCCTGCCTCTTGGTGGAAAAAGGGGTGGATCTCACTGAAGGGGGTCCCTGCTCCGCCTGCGCTAGTGCAGCCGGCCTGCCGAGCCCTCTGTCCGCCCTCCTGTCTCCAGGCCCGTTGGCACCAGGGCTCTAGGCCCAGGGACCAGGAGAGACTGAAATGCAGGCCTGATCCTGCTGCTCAAGCCCTGCGCCCCCAGAGGAAGGGTGCATTTTCTGAATGGCACAGAGCCATCACCTTTACCAAGGTCAGCTCAGTGCGGCTGGGTTCCCCTCACCTTGGGGGTAAATGTTTCTGATTAGCACAAGGGCTACCCGCAGTGCCGGCGCCCTAGTCCCAGGGCCTCAGGGTGCCTGCAGTTTGGTGCTTGCTTCCGGGCACCAGTGCTGTTGCTGCCGGAGGGTTTTTGTGTGGAAGCAAATGCCTTTCGCGCGACAGCGTCATCAAGCTGTTGGTGCTCACTGGAGGACCAGCAGCCCACTGGTGACACATACTTGTGTGACTTTGTGTGGCCCCTGCAGAATGTGCAACTAGGGATTTTAGAACACATTCACCCTTTTCTAGCTGCTGTTTGTATGAGTTGATTAGCCATTGTATTAAAAAGTAGCCTACCTATTTAGATTTTTCTTCAGTGACAGGAAAAAACAACGTTATTTTGGAAGTATCTTTCATTCCTATGAATTCAGGGTTTTTTAGAAGATTTTGCGTATTTATTTTTAGAGAGAGGGGAAGGGAGGGAGAAAGAGAAGGAGAGAAGCATCAATGTGTGGTTGTCTCTCACACGACTCCCACTGGAGACCTGGCCTTTGATTCCCAGGCATGTGCCCTGACTGGGAATCGAGCCGGCGACCCTTTGGTTGGCAGGCCTGCACTCCATCCACTGAGCCACACCAGCCAGGGCCTGTGAATTCAGTTTTGTCTTACCTAGAGGTGACTGTAAGGAACGGGTGAACTCGAGCACACCAGTTAGCAGTCGGGGGTGTTTTGGGTGGTAATGTGCAAAGAAACCATTTGAGTAATTAATATGAACCGATACAAAACCCTGGGCTGGAATGCATAATTGCTGAACTTGAGTAACAGGAATTCTTTGAGAAATATGGGCAAAGTCTAGGGTTAGGTGAATAGAGGACAGAAGGAGCTAAAATGTGATGAGCGGCTAACTGCTGTCAGTGAAGTCTCCCCTCCCAGCCGCAGCTGCTGGAACTGATTTTCATTGTTCTAAAAAAAATGTCTGACATGATCGGGAGACCTAGGCCTCCCTCCTTTAATTGACATTTTCAATTCTTTTTTGCCTACGAAATCCCCAAAAGCCAAATCGCTAAATTCTGTATATCTGAAGTCCAAAAATTAAGACAGGAGAAAAAAGTGTTTTGGCTAAGTGGACATAAGGATTTTTTTTGGTAGCATCACAACAGTTCTTTAGATCACATGTTAAATGTCATCTTTTATAGATTGCACTGTCCTTTTAATTTTATTGTCAGGTCATAAAATAAAAAGTTTTAAACTAATCAAAGAAAAATAAATTCTTTGATTTTGTGTGACATTTTTGCTGGATTTAATAATGGACTTCCTAAGTGATAGAGTTGCTGTTTTGAAAAGAACAGATAACTTTGTATTTATATGATACCTTCTCTTAGTTCTTAAACTATGCCTTACATTTCAGAAGTGCCTTCAGAAGAAACAAGAGGATATTCTGACATGTTTTACTTTCCTGTGGTTGAGCAGAATAGTACAGATCGAAACAGAGAAATAGCTGAATAGTAGAAGGAATTTTTTCATTTCATGAGTTTGAAACACTTACCCTTGAGGTATCTACAAGAAAACATGAAAAATTGTGGGGTGGTAAATTAGTAATAATTAGACATATTGGGGAGGTTCTTGGGGGTCTGAGGGGTTACTGCTACTGGGTTTCTTTTTGGGATAATGAAAATGTTCCAAAATTAGATTGTGGTGACAGTTTCATAGTTTTGTCAATATACTAACAATTATTGAGTTATATTCTTAAAAGGGTGGTATGTAAATGACATGCCAATCAAACTTAAAAAAAATTAGCCATGGGATAAACCTAATGCTGGAGAGGTTATGGTGGTCTCTGTCCTACATTGCTCATGGTCGTGTAAAATGATACAACATTCTTATAAGGCAGCTGGGCTATTAAGAGCCATGGAAATGTTCTTGGGTACTAAAATGCATGTGAGGAAATAATGCAAAATGTGGGACAGTCACATCAGGTTGCCCTGTGTTAATTTATTCTTCACTCTTTCTATCCTCCCTTCTTTCCTTTTGTAGCTACCTATGTGCATTTACTTGTAGACAATTAGAAGTGATTAAATTGTGTAATAGAGGAGAATGACTAAGTTTTGATGCATCGATTCAGTGGGTTACTATGAAGCTATGAAGATTAAGTTTTGTTTGCTTGAATGAACATCTTCTAACATAATCTTTGTTTGCCTTTCTGATTGTTTCATTAGGATAGACTGTAGGAATAAAATTATTCAGTCAGAAGGTCATAATTTTTTTTCTCACTTTGGAAGCTCAAATGCTATATACATAAATTGTAAAAAGTACAGAATTTAGAAAGCAGAAAATAAGTCACTCCAAGATATACATATGCCAAAAGAAAGCCCATTTTCTAAGTCTGTCTCTAGTGTTTTCTTTTTCTTTATTTTTTTAAAAAGGTTTTATTTATTTATTTTTAGAGAGAGGGTAAGGAAGGGAGAAAGAGAGGGAGAGAGACATCGATGTGCAGGAGATACATCGATTCGTTGCCTCTTGCGGGTTCTCAACTGGGGACCCAGCCCACAACCCCGGCCTGTGCTCTGGTTGGGAATCGAAATGGCCGCTGTTTGTTTTACAGGCTGGTGCTCACTCTGCTGAGCCACACCAGCCAGGGCTCTGGTGTTGTTTGAATGTGTGTTTTTCTAGGTGCGAGCAGATCATTCTCTTGCAGGGGTGTCCAATGGTTTGGCGCCTTTGTGTCACACTGGAAGAAGAGTTGTCTTGGGCCACACATTAAATACATTGTGCCACGTCATCACAAAATAATCGCATCATGTTTTAGGTAAATTTACGACTTTGTGTTGAGCCGCATCACAGCCATCCTGGGCTGCATGTGGCCCACAGGCTGCAGGTTGGACACCCCTGGGTGAAAACTCCCCTACACTTCATCTGGGTTTTAAAGAGGACGCTAAAAACCTCGAATTTTACCTTCCTTGGTATTTATGACGGCTTCTTGTGGAGTTATTAAGTTGGGTAACTAGGTTTAGCAGTCCTCAAGAAAGGAATTAAGTAAAAAGGAAACCTGGCCGTATTGTAAACGAATGGAAGGCAGTGGAGTTTTGGTGTGTGCATCGAACCACCACTAGATGGCAGTCCTCTACAGCCTTGGGCCTTAGTCGGTACTGCTTTTGAGTAGGGTATGGTTAGGAATCAAAAATGGAGGAATTTTGATCCCAGCTAATACTTTGCCTTTTACTAAAAATAAATGCACTTTCTCCAACTTGCAAAAAAGTAATGGAGTGGTTTTTTTAAAAAAAAAATTAATTATAGTAGGCAATGCCTGAATATAATGTAAAAATGCATTTAGGTATGCTTTTTAAATTTTATTTTATTATTATTATCATTATATTTTTTTTATAAGAGAAAGTTTATTTAGAAGGTCACAGAGGCAGAAGGAGTGAGCCAGCTGGGCTGCGTAGGCTGAGAAACAAGTTACAGAGGCCGAAGAAGGCCCTTGGAGCTTAGGAGAGAGAAAGGTAAAGGCAACACACCTGGTGGGGGGGGCGGCAGGGGGAGGATTCACATCAGATCACAATGGGCTCTTGATAAAAATGCAGCTTCAGCCCTGACCTTCCTGGCTCAGTTGGCTGAGCTTCTACCAGCAAAGGAAAGGTTGCCGGTTCGATTTCAGTTCCAGTGGGTCAAGGCTCATGCCTGGGTTGTGGGGCAGGTTCCTGTTTGGCTCCCATGCGCGAGGCAACCAACCCATGTTTCTCTGTCACATTGATGTTTTTCTCCCTCTCATCCTCCCTTCCCCTCTTCCTAAAACGAAATAAGTGAACTCTTTAAAAATGCAGGTTCTGATTCTGTAAGTCTGGAACTGTACCTGAGAGCCTGAATTTCTGACCATCTCCCAGGTGATGCCAAATCTCGGGTTCTAGACTGCTGCCATCTGGCTCTGCGCCAACCGAGTGCTTATCACGTGCCTGCCAGCGCTGCCAGTGCTTTATAGGTTGAGTATCTTACTCAGATACGCTTCTTGAGGGGCAGCGGAGGGATTCTAATCCAGACTCTGCCTCCAGAAGCTTATGCTGTTAATCATACTGAGCTGCCTCCCTTTCCGGGCTGTGAGTCAGTTCACCCTCTTCCTAGTTCAGAAGCAAACTGTCCCATTACAAAGGGCTGTGCTTTGGTTTGGCCACAGTCAGTGCCTGACTTTGATTCTTTGTGGATTGTGGAACACGTGTCGAATAAGCTTTTTGGAAAAGTGCCCTCCTCCAACAATCAGGGAGGTTATAGGTAGGAAGGTAATACAGGATTTGAAACTAGCAAAAGAGTAAGTACTGGCTTTTTTTTTTTTAACTTTTTTTTGCTTGTCTGTTAAAGCAATCTTTTGAAAGCACCTTTTATACATTTGCAGTAACTCAAAGGTACATTCATTTGATGCAGTAAGGTTTGGTTTTACCTTCAGCCGTGTGCAGTGCTTATTAATGAGAAAGAAGTGATAAAGAAATAGGAACTCTAGTTTTATGAACTAGTTGGAGAATATTTGCCTAATATCTTCCATTATTCACTCTACTACGTACCGTTCCAGAACTTAAATTATGACATTTTCCATATTATACATTTTAGAGGGAAATAACTGAAATGTCAATATTAATGGCTGTATTGGGCTTTTTTTTTTATTACAGAGGGGGTGGAGGGCAACGTCTTGAAGTTAAAAAGTGTTGTTCGTTTGATTTGAATCTAAGCTACTTTTATTTTAAAGGGGCATGTGGCTGTGAGTATCTATAAAAACGTTAGTTTATCTTTGCTTCTTACGCTATTGACAGGTTAGTGCTTGTAAAATTTAATGGGTGGCGTAGCATGGGCAATCAAATTACGGTTTGGAAACATACTAAACAATTTTGAAAGGTGGATTCAAATTGATTTTAAACTATGTTAGTAAAATTGATGGAATTTATTTGGTTTGGTTCGTTGAACTCTACTTGGTTTTGAAAAAAAGGAACAAATGATAGTTCTGCCAGATTTTTCTCTGATTTTGTGTTCCTGGTGTCACTACAGCTTCCGGTGGTTGTGGACGTGGTGTTTTACCTGGTTAACAAGCTCGCCGTGTTAGAGCAGTGCCGGGTCTGCGCCCGGAGGGCGTTGGCACTGACTGGCAGAGAGCCAGTGGCGGGGGGAAGAAGGAGCGTCACTGTCCAGGGAGCACAACTGCACGTGCTCGGCTTGGTGAGACACGCCGCTTTGTGCAGTCAGTCCGCTGTGATGCGTCTTGCTACCGTCGAGAGTTGAGCGAGAATTTCCTTTGCTCATGATTTGACTTCGAGACCCTATAGTTAGTTCCATCCTCAGTTACACAAAATTTGCCCTGTAGGACTGTGACAGGTTGCTGAACCGTATGATGCGTGGGAATCTTTCAGGTGCACGACGGGGACACTGAGATGAAATTGCTGATTTGTTGGAGATGTGTGGGAATTTTCAGGGACTGAAGCGAGTCTGGCATTAGTGCTCCCTTGCATCACTTCCTCCTCTGTCTGTCTGTCTGTCTGTCCTTTCTTCCATCCCTGCATCTATCCAGCGTGCATGCACTGAGAGCCTTCTGGGTGCTCAGGCCCTGTACTAGCTTCTTGGAGTGAACAGATGAATGAAAGGCACTTTATGTTCTCAAGAAGCTCACAACCTGGTGGGGGGGGGCAGTACAGACTAAGAACTAACTGGACTGTAATAGAGATGGACATTGCAACGTTATGCTGGGGCCCTGGGGGTAGCACAGCTCTTCCAGGCTGAGTGTGTGTGTGTGTGCGTGTGTGAGGGGAGGGGAGGGGAGTATATGAGGGTGAGCAAGTGTGCCGTTCCCCTTTTTATTCCAGCTCTTCATTTTTTATCCACCTTGATCTGGAGACTACTAATTCCAGTTTCTGGTACATGAGCAGTTGTGTGGCCTTTGGTATAAAGCCTTCAGTGCCCATGGGATGGGCCTCCCAGGTTTCTTCTGGGACAGTTTGTTCCTCTCGGGCAGTGTATTCTTCAGACTTCAGAGCACTTTTAAAATTTTACTTTGATTTAAAAACCTTGGTATTCTCAGGCTACTAATCTGATTTTTTACTTATAGCTGAAAGCCCCGAGTAAGGCAGAGCGGTCTCCGTAACTCCCAGCTGCGCTTTGCCGGAGAAGGATGATGATGCAGTGTGCGTAGGGTCCGTGCAGTGGCCATGGTGCTGAGAACGGCAGACCGCAGGGCGGGGGTAGGAAGAGAAACCAACGCCAGAGAGAGCCGACCCGAGAGAGAGCCTTTGCTCGAGAGACGTGCAGAGACAGGAGGGGGAGGGGAGAGAGTTTGAGGAGTAGCAGGGGGTCTGGAGTGTCAGAGGTCAAGCAGCCGGAGTGTTCCTTGAGAGGAGAGCCCTGGATTTTGCATTTGGAGGCCAGTGTTGATCATGAGCAGTTTATAGAGGAGAGGAACGTCAGTCTGGCTGCTCCGTGGAGGAGCAGCAGAAACCCCGAAGGGCAGCTCTTTCGGGAAGAGGTTTGGCCACGAAGGGGAGACAGAGGGGAGGCCCCAGCCGGAGGGCCCGGCTCCACGCCAGGGGCCGTCTTCCAGGGCGCAGGGCAACATCTTGGTCCGAGGAGCAAATGCCTCCCGTGGTGTTTCTGGAAGGGCGGGCTGGAATGCACTTTTAATGAAACATTATGCTGTTTGGATTATGAAGGGCCAGTTTTGTTCCTTAAGATTTTATTTCTTATCACATAATTTGTGCTTTAGTCACGTTGAATTGCCTTCTTTTCGTGATGAATTTGTGGTTTATGGAAAAAGGCTTTTAGATACTTCATTAGAGATTATGACCGTCGTATGGTTCTCTCTTCAGTTTTCCCCCCGTCTCCAACATTTTTTGCTTTCATCTTACTTATTTAACCCATATATGTTTTAAAGACTTTTATTTATTTGTTTTAGAGGAAGGGAAGGAGAAAGAGAGGGAGAGAAACACTGACGTGTGAGAGAGACCTTTGACTGCCTCTCGCACTCCCCGAACTTGGGTTCCGGCCCGCGGCCCAGGCGCGCGCCTGACCAGGAGTTGAACAGGCGACTCTTCGGTTTGCGGGGTGATGTGCCATCCACTGAGCCGCACCAGCCTGGGCCCCATCTATCTTTCTACATATTATCCCTCTGTCTGTCTGTCTATTATAATTTTACTGTGGTAAGAACAATGAACATGAGACCTACTCTTAACAGATTTTAAAGTATGATACACTATTGTTACCTGTAGGCCCCTCTAGGTTTCTTGATCATACATTTCTGTTTTACATGAGGGTATTTATTTTTTGAGCTTGTCTGGTAACAGCCAACTCAAGCCTTAGAGGACCATTAACATCAAAGCCCAGAACCTCCCAGTTTCTGCGTAGGCCACAGTTGTGCTTTTCCCTTGGGTGTGTTCCTGTTCTCTTTCTAACCTCGCCTTTGGCACCCTGAGGGTTCTTTTGACTGCACTTGACCGTTGGCTTAAGCAAGAATAGGAGACGTGTTGCTTATCATCACCTGGGTCTCCGGTGTGATCGGACCTCTTGCTTCCGTCTCCTCAGACAGGCTCTTCCATTCTGGTCCCACGATGGCTATAGTAGCTCTCAGTCTTGCTTCTCCCATTCTGGTCCACACGGAAAAGTGCCCGCCTCCCTCCAAGGAGGCTCCGCCAAGGCCTTTCCCCAACTGATTGGCTCTGGTTTGCCGTCTCGGAACCAGTCTCTGGCAGCAGGGGCATAAGAGTGAGGGTGGTCAGTCCTCCTCTGGCCGCTGAGACTAAGGGTGGGGAGGAGTGGCTCCTCAGTGGAATAGCGGGGAGTAGTAATCCGTGGCCAGTTGCAGGGCTCTGGAGCTGGCCAAGGAGCAAGACGCGGCTGCCAGATGGCAGTGGTACACCGTGAACTTCATTTTGGGTGTGCTTTGACAGGAGTGCCCATGAGGGAAGGTCCTCAGAGCAGGACACCTTCCACAGACAGCGACACAGGACAGCCACCCAGACTGGGGAGAGGGCAGGAAACCTGTGGCAGGGGTGGGGGAAGGGGGACGACCAGTGGGGCTCTGTGCGGAGGTGACATTGCTCAGGTGCAGGATGGGCGTCTGCGTCAGGGAGCTGTGACGGGCGGCGGTGACTCAGCCTCTCACAGCGTCGGGGTTTGTCTTCTCTGTGGCTAGCGGGCAGGTGTTGGGTGCACTTCCGCAGGCTGTGCTAAGCAGGCACGTGCTAAATGGCCAGAAATATGCTAATCTGGGCTCTATTTAAAGCAACTGGAGGTCTAAAAATTTGAGTGTGGCATCTGTGGGCTTCGAGTTCACAGTCAGCCTGCTGCAACGGAGTCAACAGCAGGGGCCCAGGATGCAGGGGCCACCTCGGACCCATTTATGTAATGTTGACAAAAGAGAGTGCAGTGGGTACTGGGTGGCCCAAAAAGTGCGCGTGTCCACTGCACTTGATTTCTCTTTCTCTCCCAGAACTTCTCTGGTGCTGCTGTGGGACTGATGGGAGAGGCAGCCCACGGTGGGGGGCGGGAGGGTGCGCACGGGGTCAGAGGGTCAGGGCCCAGCCGTCCAGGGTGCGCTCTGCTCTGGGCTGTACACAGCCTCGTGCTGGCTTCATTGTGGGGGGCTCGAGGGTGACCGGCGCTCCAGATGTTTGTTTGTATTTAGGGATTTGCTGTAGTCCAGTTTGAGTGCTTTTCAAGGCCGTTTGTCCGTTTTTAGTCCTGGTGTGCATAGCTATGGCGGGCATGTCCCCAGATTCGTGCTAGACAGAGTGGAACTTGCAATAGTTTGGGCATGATTTTTACTTTGTCCTCTCCTCCCTTCCAATACTCACAAAACCAACATGTGTATGCTCTGGTGAAAAAGTAACCGTGTTCACAAAGGGACATTTGAACACACGGACCTGCGGGAAAGAGAAAGTCAATGGCTCAGTGCCATCGCCCAAACACGACCACCGACGGTGCTCCAGGGCTCCACGGACTGCGACCCACGTGCTCTGAGCGAACCCCGAGTGACCTTATCTCACTGGAGTTCACTGTCCTGCCATCCGAAGGGCACAAACACGGAAAACGCACGCTTATCGTGCGGAGTCTGGTGCTGTACTACGTGGAATGTCAGCGAGTTGTGGAAATAAGTGTGTTGAATAGATGTATTTCTTAGGAAAGCTTTCACTTCACATGACTGTGTCCCGAAATCAGTTGAGGAATTTATTAAATGTTGGTCCTCATTTTGCTTCGGTTGTAAACACATGGATTTACTAGCAAAGGAAAAAAAGACATTAGTTAGGTTTGTCTGTAAGCAGCAGAAATAGCATGGTGTTTGACATTCCTAAATGTTTGGTGGTACATCTATTATACCTGTCAGTTTTTGCATGCCAAGTCACGCTTGCCTTTTCTTTCAAATGGCAAAAAATTTTATATGGTGAGTTAAAAACTGTGCACATTTTAAACTCTGGGAAACTCTTCAGCTACATGTACTGTGTGTCTGAATCACACTTGAGGATTCCTGGTAATGGCGTCCGCAGGTGTGTGGGGAGTACCCTGCACTGGTACCCTGGGGCTGGTGGGGGGTATCCTGGTGAAGTACCCTGGAACTGGTAGGGAGGACTCTGCACTGGTACCCTGGGACTGGTGGGGAGTGCCCTGTGCCTGGACTCGGGGACTGATGGGAGGACCCTAGACAGGCACTCTGGGACTGGTGGGGAGTGCCCTGTGCCTGGACTCTGGGGCTGATGGGAGGACCCTGGACAGGCACTCTGGGACTGGTGGGGAGTGCCCTGTGCCTGGACTCTGGGACTGAGGGGAGGACCCTGGACAGGCACTCTGGGACTGGTGGGGAGTGTGCACAGCAGCCCTTCTGACAGACAACACCCTCTGCTTGTTCGGTCACCTTGCCTAGTCAGGCTCCTTTCCCGGTCTGTACACTTGGAACAGTGCTTGTGAATGACGCCTGTTCCGCGGAATTTGAGGTTTACTGCCATGAAGTCGTTCTGAGAGTCATTCTGCATCTGTCCCTTCGCTTCCTGTCTACATTATGTGGATGGTCCGCAGGTCATTTGAGACTGGGTAGATGACACCAAGCCATGTGTCACTTGTTCGCAGATTGTCCCTCAGTTATGACAGTGCTGATTTGCATACAGAGTGGCAGGGTTTCGGTTAGGTTTTTATTTTGTTGGTTTAGTTCTGCAGCCTGCCATAGCAGCCTGCTGTTGCCCGCCTTTAAAATTTAATTTATGTTCTTAAACTGCTCAGTAGTGTGAAATGTTTTCTGAGAGCTCTCTTCTGGTTCTTGGCTCTGTTTTTTTCTTCTGTTTTTTTTTTTGCACGGTATCTTCCTTTCTCCCTGCCATTTTTCTGCAGTGCGAGTGTGGGTTTGTTAGGCCAATCTCTTCTGGTCTTGCTCAGGCTCAGCTTGACCAGCTCCTGGGGGGCTAGTTTGTTTTTTGAGGAGCTGGTGAATTTACCTTGCTTTGGTGTTCCCCTCTGCCGCCCCCCCAACCCCCCCTCAGTCAGAGATGAGTTCGTTTTCCTTTTGGTGACACACCTTCTTGAGGGCTGGGTGCTGCTCAGTGTCTCTGGCCTGTCCCTTGTCTGTGGGGGCGGTAGGGATGGGAGGGGCAGGCGAAATGGGTGTCTGCCACCAGGGCACCTTGCTGGATGATCTGGCCTTAGTCCCGTCTTCTGTGGTTTTGCTAAGTGTCTCCAATCAGTGTTCATGCCCCCTGGATGGTCTGTAACCTGTTAATCTTGGAAGGTGGGGAGATGTTCTCAGACTTCGGAGGTTTTCTTAGAGTCAGCCCCATCTGTTCCTTCCCCTGTTTGACAGGCCTCATCAGGACCTGTTTGTGTCTCCACTCCCCCTCCTCCTCACCCCCACTTTTCTCCCGACCCCTGGGGGTGTGTGTAGGACTAGGCGAGGCAGCTCCCCTCCAGTCCATCCTGCTCCCCGGACTCATCACTGTTGCCGAAGGTGTTTCACCTGACTGCTATTTCTGTGGTTTATGGCCTCCACTGCTCTCTCTCTCTGCAGAAGATCACCAGCAGTGGTAAAATGTGCTTTTCTTGTCCAGTAGAAGGGAATGTGGTGAAGGTAGAGCTTCTGGCGTTCCGGGCATTTCCGTTTCACCAGGCTGTCTGCGTCCCCCTGGGTCCTTTGTTTTTCACAGCCTTTGTGGAGTTCCGAGTTCTCACCTTCACCAGGGCTCTCTGAGTCCAGCTACCCAGATTTTTGGAAACATTTGTTTCTTGACGGCTACCGTTTTTTGAAGGTTATAGCATGGAACTATGTTCTTTCCTTTGATTCACTGCTGCCAGAGAGTGTTTAGTGTTTAGTATCATGTACTCACTTATTGATTTGTTTAATACACAATATTGCATTTGAAAGAGTTTTTGAAAGTAGGCCTTGGATTGCCAGATTTGAGAACTGGATGTTCAGAAAAGTTCTGTAGATTCAGCAGTTCAGTTGTTTGGATGATTCTGGTGGACTCCTTGAAAGATAATCTTTAAAACATTTTTTATATTATATGATCTATTTATTTAGTGTGGGTTGATTTCTTTGTACTTGATGTGAATGTCTTTTTGCCAGATTATTCTTGGCTTTTAAGTTGTGTGTTTTTTAATGCGGTCCAGTCATTGCTTTCCTATAGGATTTATTTCATTTCTTTTAAGCTTAGAAAGTTGTCTCCCGTGCAGTTTAAAAAAAATTTTTTTATTGCATTTTTTTCCCATTATGATTTAGTCCCCTTTTATACTCCTTTCCTCTCTCATGTGCAGTTTTAAGATTTCTATCTTTTGTGTTTTGATTTTCTAGCAGGAATTTTTATATTATTCATAGAGAAGACAACGTGGAGAGAGAGCTAATGTTTGTTATCTCCTGCACTGCAGTGTGCTGTGCTGTTGCGTGCAACCCTGTGAGAGAGCTGACTTAATCGTTCTTTCCCAGACTGGGAAACAAGCTCAGAGAACATGAGGGTCTTGCTGCAAATCATACCTGGGCATCGGGAGGCTCTGGACCCAGAGTTACCTGATTTTGAAGTCCATGTTCTTTCTTTCTTTCTTTTTTTTTAAAAATTTTATTTTAATCATTGTTCAATTACAGTTTTCTCCTTTTTACTCCCAATCCAGCCCCCCCTCCTACCCCTCCTCACTTCCCTCCCATTACCACCCTCCCCTTAGTTTATGACCATGTGTCCTTTAAGTTTGTACCTGTGAACCCTTCCCATTCTCCCCTGAAATTCCCTCTTCTCTCCCCTCTGGTCACTCTCAGCCTGTCCTCTATTTCAGTGTCTTTGGTTATATTTTGGTTGTTTCTTTGTTTTGTTGTTTAGATTCCTGTTAAAGGTGATATCATGTGGTATTTGTCTTTCACTGCCTGGCTTGTTTCACTTAGCATAATGCTCTCCAGCTCCATCCAAGCTGTTGCAAAGGATAGGAGCTCCTTCTTTCTTTCTGCTGCATAGAATTCCATTGTGTAAATGCACCATAGTTTTTTGATCCATTCATTCACTGATGGGCATCTAGGTTGCTTCCAGCACTTGGCTATTGTAAATTGTGCTGGTATGAACATTGGGATGCATAGGTTCTTTCGTGTTGGTGTTTTAGTGTTCTTAGGATAGAGTCCCAGCAGTGGAATCGCAGGGTCCATGTTCTTTCTGATGCACGCCCCTCATTTAAGGGCCTTGCTAGTTAGAGGGTTGGTGAGAATGGAGAGGAAGGACAGGGCGGCATTTCTGTGAGCTTTGTGAGGGCAGAGGCCACGCCCTTCCTTCTCCACTGGACCTGAGGTCTGGCGGGTCCTTCACCCATAGTGGATGCTGAGTAAGTATCTGTCGAGTGAATGCACCCAAGCAGCCATGTGATTGGACAGGACTGATGTTACACACATGAGGCTTTAGGGGATATTTTTCCACAGAAACAAACATTAGCTAGTGCCTTCCTTTTAGCCATATTCTGAGTTTTGTTTTCTTCTTTCACAAACACATGTTGAGCCGGTGCCACGGTGCAAGACCCGTGGCAGTTACTGCCTCCCGCTGTGGCCAAAGTGGAGGGAGCACCCGGGGCCCCTGGACTCCCCACTGCTCAGGTCCGTTCCCCGTGTGCCCGAGAGGCAGCGCTTACACCAGGCACCAGGCAGGCTCACCAGTGGGAATCACGAGTGTTCCCATCTAGTTGGAGTCGTGGTTCTGCGTGTTATTCATCCTTTTGTTGTAATAATGTTCTTCTGCATAAAACGTGATATGCAGAATTACTGAGTATTTGTGATAACATTCACAGATTGAAAAGTTTTAAGTTTAAAACAATTATTTAATTTCCTTAATTTTTAGTATAAAAGACATTCCTTCTTCCCTTTAACCCTTTATCTCTCTTTTTTGTGTGTGCCTTGTAAAAGCTCATTTTCCTTTAATGCTTCCAGTCCTTTTATTTTATTTTGATGTTTTTGCAGTCAGGTGGAGCTTTAGAAAAGTAGAATTTTTTCAGGGAAGGTTTAATGTAAGAGTGTAGACATACTGTGGGTGTGGCATAGACTCTAAAGGTTGACAGCACAGTGGTCCCACGTTTGTGAGCGAGGTGGAAAGAAAGTACGGCATAGGAAAGTTTCATATGCTTGGAAAGTAATTGTCAGTAAATGAGGTGAACAGATTTTACTGACATATATATATATATATATATGAGTATGGTAGAATGTTTTTTAATGATAAAAATAACTTCTATAAGCTTGTATGGGATTACATTGTCACATAAATAAAAACTTTTGAATTCTTTGGAATAAGAAGCCCGCCAGAGAAAATAGTGAACTCCAGAATCAGTGAGTTGCCTTTTGCCTCATCTGGAGGATGCGTGGATGGCCAGAACACAGCCTTGCTCTTTCGTGTGGGGATGTTAGTGCGAGTGAAAGCTGAGCAGTATTTTCCTTCTGGGGCGTCCACAGATAAGGTTCTGAAAACCCTTGTTTCAGCAGTGAGCCGTATGGCCTTGCACTGGAATAGATGTGGTTGACACTCCAGAGAATAACGTTGGAGCAGAATTCCTATGGCGTGCTGGCCCCTGTTCCTTGCCTAAGCACTAACCTGTAGGTGTTTTATAATACTGGAGAGCTCCCTCATTTGTTTTTAAGATCATTTATGGATCCACAGTGACAAGTCAGAAGATCAAGGGGACCGTAGGACTGATTCTCATTCTGTGCTGGTGTTTCTCATATGTATGGTATTCATTTATAGACTTTCTGGTCCAAGACCCATAAAACAATGTTACTTTGAAACAGCGTCTTCCTGTATGTTACGTCGTATAAAACCTTTAGTTCCTGGGGGAAGGTTATAAAAGAGGATTCCCTGTCATCTGCAAATTCATTTCTTACGTGGCCATTTAAAGCTGTTACTTTTCCTGAAAGGTGGGTTCTCATTCCTCCCCTGCACACACCGTCCATGTTCGGTGGTTCAATACTACACTGCCTGCTGTGGCTAACAGCGGGGAGAGGCTGGGAAGAATGTTTGAAGTTTCTTGGTGTTGTTTGAAAAAAATAATAGTGTCTTTCGTGGTGGCTGGATGCCAAGACTGGAAAAGTATGAATGGGAACGTCTGTGGTCAGGACTGCTTTTGACGAGAGGGTGGTTGAATGTGTGGTCATCCTGATAGGAGCCGACAGCCATTCCTGACCCATGCACATCATGGTCCCCTTCCTTGCACTGGAGAGCTATTAAACATTTTACTCAATTGAGGAGGAAAGGATTACCATACAACTACTTTGTATTTAAATGACACTGAGATATAAAGGTCTCCAACAGTTCCAGAATTCATCTACGGAGCACACTGTCATGGGAAATGGACACTCTTTCCCTCCCCCAGTCTCTCTCGAATTGATTCAGCAACGCTTTAATATTCTATATGGAAACTCTTGCTTGCAGATTTAAATTCTAAAACACAAGGGAGAGGTTTATGCTAATGTTTGTGTTTACTACTACAATGTTAAAGGTATTTTAAAAGTATTGCATTAGTAATACTCTGGATAGAAGAGATATATAACTATATATCTATATAGTCTGTTTGGAAAAAGTCCATTGTTAATATAATGAGAATGGTTTGCACGACATTGATGTACCGTGGCAGCCAAGCAGAGTGGACTGGAATGCACATGCATGAACGATGATGACTTCACTGTACTAGTCAGTGGGGGCGGTAGCCACTGTTGAGTGAGCACGTGTCCTGTGTGGCCATTGCATTCAAAATGACCGAGTGAGTAGAGCAACGAATCTGCATCAGATTTTGCATTAAGCTTGAACATTCCTCTGTGGAAACTATCTGGATGATTCAGAAGGCCACAGCTGTGGGCAACTGGTGATTGGCAGCTTCATCACGACAACATACCTGCTCATGCATTATGTCTTGTGCAGAGTGTTTTTGGAGAAACATCAAATCACCCAGGCAACTCAGCCCCACTACAGCCTAGATTTGGTGCCCTGCAACTTCTGGCTTTTCCCAAAACTAAAATCACCTTTGAAAGGGAAGAGATTTCAGATTCTTGATGAAATTCAGGTACATACGACGGGGCAGCTGGTGGCAATTAGAGCTGTGTGAAGTCCCAAGGCACCTACTTTGAAGGGGTCTGCGGTGTCATTGTCCTATGTACAATGTTTCTTGTATCTTCTTCAATAAATGTCTCTTTTTTATATTACATAGTTGGGTGCTTTCTTGACAGGCCATATATATATTTATATACACACACATATATGTGTATATATATATATGACTAATGTGAATGAAGCTGCTATGAACATCCTTACATAATTTTTATGTGGACTCTACAAAAATAAAAATCTCATATAAATGTAGGGCGACTTTTTAAATTATAGTTCTAGAAAGATTTCCAATTCTTTTTGGTATTGTAATATTTTAAGACACTCAAGATTATTGAGAGTAGAGTTCTAATTTGCATCTTCAGTATTTCATATAGTACATAATTTAAATCCCTTCTGGCTAACTTAGAATATTAGAAATGATTAATGGCATATCAGAATAAGTCTCCCTGTATTATATTAATGTTTAAACTGTAGTTAAAATAAGCAGGGTTTTAAACCTGAGTTTCCTTGCATTGAAATTTGTGACTAAGAACCTTTCAAAGCAGCATTTCTGGATCTTTGCTAAAATAAGACAGTGCTATTTGATATGGAAACAATAACTGTGAAGTGTTCCTAAATCTAATTTAGAAAATTACGTTCATGATTTTAGGGGACTGTGAACGTAAAAATGTGTGAGTGGAAAATAAAGATTTCCTATGGCATTTTGCAGCTGGTTGATGAAGTCCCGTCCAGTTCATTGTCCTGTAGACGGAATTTGTGCAAGGTTTTGGAAGGCAGGGGTTGTGTGTTAAAAGTGCTCGTTTCCAAGGTGGTACAAACTGGTTTTAACAACCCATCATCTTTCATTTACCAAAGGAAATATGTAAAAAGAAAAAGGAAAGTGTTCAGTGGGAGCAAAATGTTGAGATGATGAAAAGCTACAAGGAAAGAAAAAAGACTTTAGAAGGACTACTAAAAAGAAACTAGCTTTTTTCCTCAACAATCTGTCTGAGTTCATTTTGCTTTCATTACATATCTAGCCTGGAGGCAAAGTATGCCGGGTATTACAACAAAGAGGGTGTTATAAGGAGTCCTTTTTTTCAATAATAAAGTATAACATATGTGTACACCATGCAACTTTGTAACAGGAAACTTTATAATAAGGGAGGACTGGGCTTAGCTTTTCCACAATTTTGGAAGAATGAGTTTTATTGGGTGTTAGACAAAGAAATTATCAACTGACTTTTATGTTGTAAGGTTGAAAGATTTGTTACGACCATTTCTAGACTTCAGCAGCGGTTTTAATGTGGGTCCTGATATATTAGGAACAGTGCCTGGCACTATTAATATGTCTACTGTTGCTAGTCCTCTTAAGGGATATGATGTTTAACTTTTGCCTTTCAGTGAAAGATTATTCAAAATCCTGTTATTCTGTGGTTTTTCTCAGTAGTATTAGGCTGTTCTTGAATTGATCAACACATAATATAATTTGGGAACCCAATCAATGGTTCTTTTCTTTTTAAAAGATGGTGACAAATTCTTTTGCAACGTGGGAAATTGGCTCCATCATTCATCCCTTACTCTTTCTTTGCTCCTGCTGCCCGACTTCCTGAAAACCATATTGTTTTGATGTCAGTATGTAGAATAGATTATCTGTTGGGGATTCAGTGTGTGTTAATTATATTGGAAGAAATGTAAACTGGACAAATGATATAGGCTAGTGGGCATCGGGCTTAATAGGTTATTCAGTGAATGAGCACACAATTAGGGATCTTTAATATGCCCAAACCATATTTCTTGTAAAAATTTCCCCTGCTTTGAGATTAACTGGCAATAGCTCTGTTTTTGGCCTTTAAAGGCCAATATATTATGGTAGAGTTTTAGGGTTTATATAGTGCTTATTATAGAATAGTTGAGCTGTCTGTATTTATCACGAAATTACTGAAGTAAGCCAGAAGAAGTGTAGAAGTCAGTCTTTTTACCTTTTGCCTCTCCAGTAATCTATTTTTAAAATCATTATACATACTTTTATTCTGTCCTCTCTCCCACTTAAAAATGATTACACACCATGCACATTTATATCCTATTTTAAATGGAAGGTGGGGGAATGTAACGATACCCTTTTATGTGGTTCCGTCCACTGCAGGGCAGTTAGGTGCGAAGTCCCTAGGCTTAGAAGAGAGACGGCAGGAGTGTGCGAGCCAGATATATTATTGCGTCTTTAAAAATAGACCCTTTAAACCTTGCAAGATCACAGAAGCATTCAAAACAGCTTTTAACTACATGCAGTTAATTTGATAAAAATAGAACAAACGGTACAGACACGCTGATGGAGGCATCGGCACCCTCAGTTCCCCTCCTCTCCAGCGTGATTCATATCTGCCCTTTTTCCTGATTTTTGTCTATTGCTGTACCTCAGTGATAAGGGTTTTGATTAATGGGGCACCTGTTTTCTTATCCTTTTCCCAGTTATATCACTCTTCTCACTTCTGTGCCTACAAACCAGACACTTAAACTTCTGTTTCTTGGTCCGTCCACTCTCAACACCTTGATCCCATAGTTTACAAAACGAGCACGTTAACCACTTGATGTTTACCATTCTTTCTTTCTACCTTAAGTCGCTTCTTCCCGCTCCACCTTTGTTCTTGCCTTGTCAAGCCTCGTGTTCACCTACTGGTCGGTAGTAATAGCGAAGTCTTCCGTGGCTCCTCTGTAGGTGTGTAAAAGTGAAATTGTAGCGGGTTTGAAGCACGTGAGTGAGTGGTGTTCAGTACGTGAGTGTACCAGGGCCCCATTTCCCGCTGTGAGCACAGTGTTCTCTGCTACTCAAAGGAAAATGCTGCTGTGGTTTTTTTTTTTTTTTTTAAACATACTTTTCTTCACGGGTTTGTAGGCATTCTATCATCTGTTTTTTGTAAGAATTCAGTTTTTATCAAATGTGCTACAGAAGAGTTTTGGTCAAAAAGACCAAAGCCGTGTCATGGTCAGACTCCTCGGATTCTTCTGCCTCTGCTTCTGCTGCCTTGTCCTCAGCTGCACAGAGGTGGTGGAGGGGACCGACCCGCTGCTGCTGGGGCAGGTCCCCGGGCCCCTGCATTGCAGACGAGGCTCCCGGTGGGGACACGGGCCAGAGCCTTTGCAAGTGAGCCTGGCCAGAAGGCTCAACATTTCCCCCAGCCACTTTAATGAGGGCATTGACCTCATCCTCCTTGAGCAGCGCCAGGTCGTGGGGCAGGGTGTGGGCCCAACAGATGCAGGCAAGCTCAGAGGCGAGGCCAAGGGGAAGCACAGCCTCGCCCCAGAGGGTGGAGCATCTTATCAGCGGCTGCGGAGAAGCCCGTCCTCCTGTGGAATCTGTCAGCTCCCTCTAGTTCCTGGAGACCGTCCTGTCATCCTGGAGATCTGGGATTTTTCCCTCCTAAGTTTTTAGCTTTCGAATTATCCTTTTTTTCCCTGGAGTAATTTTTTTGTTCTTTCGTTTTTCTGGGGCTTTTCTTATTTCAGGCTTTCCTCAAATGTCTGGTGGTCAGTCTTCATTTGAGGATGGATCAATAGAAAGACTAAGTAGTATGGCTGTTGACCAGCTGGCCTAGCTTTAAAGTGAGTAGACCGGGAGGGGGCTCACAGGGAGGGTCTCCAGACGCGAGGATGCGGGCGGGCAGGCTGTGCACTCTCAGGGGCTGGCGTCTGTGCCAGGCTGTGGTTCGTCCCAGGCAGGTCAACGTGTTTCCAAAAGAGAATCTTCCTCCTCTCTGCCCCGTTTTCTTTTTTGTTTTGGGCCTGAGGGACAGTCAATACCTGGCTGCTGAGTGTGTGACAAGTGGAAGGAAGACAAGAAAATGGGCTGTTGGCATCTGTCCTTGTTGATTGTTTAGCAATCTGTTTATGTATTTGCGTGTTTATCTAATCTTTCTTTCAAAACACTTTTTTGGGATATGTCACATATGCAGTTTGCATATCTGAGGTACACAATTCAGTGGTTTTTAGGATACTCCCAGACTTATGCGGCCACCACCACATCGATTTTAGAACATTTACACCCCTCCAGAATAAACTCGTGGCCCATCGGGGTGGTTCGGAGACTCCGTTTCCAATGTGTGCAGGGGTGGTTTCCCGCACGGCACCCAGTGATTCTCACGGACCAGCCGGGCCCCGTGACCTCCTCCTTGGTTCAGTTAATTTGCTAGAGTGGCTCACAGGACTTAGAAACCAGTTTGCTTACGAGGTCACTTGCTTTCCATAAGAAGATATGACTCGGGAACAGCTGGATGGAAAAGGTGCCCGTGCACAGAGCAAGGTGTGTGGAGAGGGTGTGGAGCTTCCATGCCCTCCCCTAGCAAGCCACCCTCCCCACGCCTCCACATGTTTAACAACCAAGAACTTCTCTGAGCCTCCTTCTTTTGTTTTTTTTTTTTATGGAGGCTTCATTACACAGCATGATTGATTAAATGTTTGACCATTGGTGATCGATTCCAATCTCCAGCCCCCCTTTCCTCCCCAGAGGTCAGAAGGTGCCGCTGAAAGTTCCACCCTTCTCTGATCACATGGTTGGGTCACTGTATCTTTAGATGAGGTTCAGCCACCTCATTAACATAAAAACACCTTCATTAATTTCAACACTTACTAAATTCCAAGGATTTTGGTCAAGAACTGTGGATAAAGACCAAATACATATGAGATGTATATTTTGGTCATTTGAATGACCACATACATATTTCTTATAAATTACAATATTGCACCCATTAACCGTCTCTCCCCATTTCCATCCGAGCTCCTCAGTCCCTAGGCAGTAACACTCTGTCTCACTAGATTTGCATATTCTGGGCATTTCATGTAAATGAAGTCCTACAATATGAGATCTTGGTGATGGTTTTCTTTCACTTAGCACATGATTTCAAGGTTTATCCACAGCGCAGCGTGTACCAGTACTTCATCCCTTTTATTGCAGGTGGCATTTCATTGTGTGGGTAGACCACAATGTATGTATTCATCAGTTGACGGGCATTTAGATTTTCTATGTTACGGCTATTGTGAATAATGCTGTGATGAACATCTACATATGAGTTTTTGTGTGGACAGAAGTTCTCATTTCTCTCGGGCATAGGAGTGGAATTCCTGGGTCCTGTGGTAACTCGATGTTTCACCTTTGGAGGAATGGCCGAACTGTCTTCCAAAGTTGCTACGCTGACTTTAATTCCTACCAGCAGTGCACAAGGGCTCCACTGAAGGATGAAGCTCTCCAGGGCCTTGTCAGCACTTGTTACTGCCCATCTTTTTGATTATAGCAACCCTAGTGGGGGTGTGGCGGTATCTTACTGTGGTCTTGATTTGGATTTCTATGGTGGTTACTGGTGTTGAACCTCTTTTTATTTGCTATTGGCTGCTTGTTTACACCTAACAGTAGCAGTAAAGGCTGGGTGCAAGCTGTATGTCCCTGGGGCCAGGGGCCAGCACTGGTCACCTGGTGGGCTTCCCTTTAGGACAGTTAGGGAGCTATCTGGCTGTTTCACTGAGGACTCTAATACCTGTAGGTGTAGGTCATTTCTCTTGAGGTGTTTTTTCCTTCCCTGGAGATTTAACCCCTGTCCAGGGAGCATGGGCCTGGCCCCATGTACTCTGGAGCCGGGTGGGGAATGGAGGTAGAGGGTTGACTCCCCAGGATGTGGACTTCTTCTTCGCCCGTGTATTTTCAGGAGCTGGCCCCGTTCCCGTGCTGTTGCATACCTGGCCTTCCCCTCACCTGGAGTCCCCTCACCTGGAGTCCCCTGTTCAGCTGAGCGCTTCCAAAGATTGTGCTCTCTGTGTCCTGTGGCGGTCTGGGGGTCTGTCCCTCACGCAGACTTGTGGATAACCCGCTTGTCTTCAGGTCACGGCTCTCCCCTCGTTTTGGGGTGCCTGGTGCTTTCACTTCCTGAGCCCTTTCAGCATTTTAAGGGTGAATAAATCTATTCCTCTGTAGGCACTTGGATTTGACCTTGCTCTGGTTCCCATTCCACCTTCACAGATGGCTACCGCCGGTCTTCCCATTTCTCTGAAGGAGCTGATGTCTGCTTATTTTATTCTTCGTTGTTTGGAGTGGGGTTTTTAATTTCTTTTTTTAGTGGAGGAGGGGATGTAAGAGTCTTTAATTCACTATCTTGAAATATCAAGTCATACTTAGTCTTTTGATATAATGCTCTATAAAATATGGGGGAGAAACTTTTTCTCAGAGTCACTAGTCCAGTGAAAGAACATGTGAGTGGCTGTCTCCACAGGCTCCTAGTTTTTCCCCTGAGTGAATCCATAATGAAGGGGTCAGAGTGGTTGCCAGGCCATGATTACAGAAGCTTGGCTGTAAGTCATGGGCAGAAAGCTTGGTTGTCTGCCCCCGGGGGTGAGTGAGTTACTTCACCTCTGGGACCCAGCGAATGTTCAGACAGTTGAGTAATACCACGCAAAGGCACATGGTTGGCAGCAGGGCAAGTAATATCTGAGGACTTGGCATAATAGTGGACGTGGGATACAAGGGGCACGTAAATGTTTGATGGGACTCTGTCTCTTAGTTTCCTGCAGTTTCGTTCTCAGTGCTGTCAACGGGATTCGTTTTGCTCAGAGAATGGGGGTGGGGGCGGTTTGGACGGACGCTGGGGTAAATCTCATTCTCATTCGGTTTCTGGAGGGAGAGGAGGTGAACGCAGTGTTAGTCCACAGGCTGCCATCAGCATTTTCCTCCAGTGTTTGGGACAGAGTCTGACTGCCCCAGGTTTCAGTTTTTCACTTCCAGTTGGGAGGCCTGGCTCTGTCTCATAACAGCACGTGAGTCATTTCTCACGGTTCTTCCCTGCCACCCAGCGCTTGCCGTGCCCGCAAGAGTCAGCGTCTGAGATAACATCCACGCACACTCAGTGCTGCGCCTGGGTCCGTTCCCCCATTGTCAGCCTCTGGTGTAGAAGATAAGAGTCTCTCCTACTCATTCTAACCAACAGAGACCTGCCAAGGACTTTGAGTAGCTCAAGTCGGAGCATATGCTCCTTCTTGAGCCCACTCCTAAGGTTGGAGGATGGTCTGCCCTTATGGGTCAGGTCTTGGTTACGTGCTCAGCTCTTTGGTGGGCGGTGTGGGTTGGGGAGGTGGTTAGCAGTATTTGGATCACATAGAGTTTGGAACAGATGCCGTCTGACAAAAACTGCACGTTGGCTGTACAGAGAGAAGACCAACGTCTAGAGCAGTGGCTGTCAAACTTCAGTGTCCACCAGGGTGACCTAGAAGGCTTGTTGGAACACAGATCTCTGGGCCCCCTCTCAGATCGTCTGACTCCGGGGGGCTGGGGTGGGGCCCGAGAGTCTGCATTTGTAGCAGGTTCCTGGTGATGCCGATGCTGCTGGTGTGGGGGGGAACCACCCTCTGACAACCCCTACTTTTGAACAGTGGGCCCTAAACTTCAGTGTGCATGCAGTTCTCTGGGAGGGCTTGCCAGAAGTATTCCTTCTAGGGCTTCACTTCCAAAAATTCAGAGTGGAGAAGTTTGGGACGGAGCCTGGGAGTCTGCATTTTGAGCGTCCCGACTAATTCTCGTGCAGGAGCCACAGGAGTTCAGCAGGCCATGCGATGGCAGCTGCTGCTGTGGAGGCTGCACGGAACAAAGACTGTGAGTCAGCGGTCCTCATTTACCGATTTCCAGTGAGTTGGAAATGAGTTTTTATTTATTTTTATACTTTTGTATTTATTTCATTTTTAGGGAGTTGGGGAGTGGGGAGAAAGAGAGGGAGGGAAACATTGATGAGAAAAACATAGATCAGACATGTGCCCTGACTGGGAATCGAACTGACACCTTTTGGCTTGTAGGCTGGTGCTCAGTCCACTGAGCCACACCAGCGCCACACCAGCGGCTCAGGGGCAGAAGCTACTTTTTAAATGTCCACACGTACATTCGTGTCTGCGTGAATATGGGTCTCAGGCCTTGTCACAATTGTGGTGAAGTGATGGACCAGATGTGTTGCTCAAAGTTAAACTCACTGGGAAGATTTTCCTTAGAAGGTTTTCTGTTTTTCAGGGGTACGCTGGGGTGGGAGACTGATAGCACAGCCGGCCATCAGTACTGGGTGGACCCCCCAGTGAACCACGTCTGTGTGTTTTCTCTTCTTCCGTTCGGAGCTCCTAGGGACCCACTCCCTGGGGACCTTGGAAGAGGCAGTGGAGCAGCAGGAGTGGGCCCTGTGGGAATTTGAGCCTCTTGCTCCGTCAACTTATGCTTGCTTTTCCTATATTTCATTTCTACTTAATGTTGAAATGCTGCTTCCCATGCTCAGTTTCATGACTCAGGTACCCACTTCGTGATGGGCAGCTCTGGTCTTGGGTCACATCGCTGCTTGGTGTCCTACAGCGAGGTGTTCAGTCTGTACCATAGCCCAGCAGAACGAGAAGCTGTTTCTCAGGGGGGAACGATTGTTGACTGAAGACTCTGTGGTCTGTGCAGTGACTCTCCCTTTGGGGCTTTTTGGAGGTGCTGTGCGCGTCTCCAGCGGACCTGCCTTCCGCTGCAGTAATTCAGGTACCACGGGGCCCGCCTGCTGGGCCATAAGGCAGGAGGCTCCCATTGCAGCCTCGGTCAGCTGTGGCGCCCTCTCCTGCTCTGCACTCTACCTAAAAATAGTAACCTACTCGACTGTGCTATACCTTGCTTCTGGGTTTCAAAGAGACTCTCCAACTTATGTGCTTTTTTTCTTTTTGGCAGCCAGTGTAACACAACATTTTTTTAGAGGGCGGACCCTGACATGCCCCAGACGTTCCTGGAAACTTCATGGTGTGCAGGCCCTTGAGTTGTTATGGGGTACTTGCCGTTTCCTGCCCACCACGTCTAGTTATAATGTCATCAATGGGTTTGGACTAGCGTTGAGTTCCTTGGGATGGATGGCAGGATGACCAAGTTCCTCGAGGACAGTCTTGTAACAAAGATCAGGAGAACGGAAATAGACCGGAAGCAAGAGAGTGAAGATATCGGTTTTGTTTTTTTTTGCATCACAAAGTGTCTTTGCTTTTAAATGATTATCAGTATACCAAGTAATAACATGTGACATGTAAAACTTCTTGAATTCTATAATCTAGGAATTCTGATGAAGATAAACTAAAAGCAGCCCAAACAGTTACACTAGTCCTCATTGTTCTAACCCTTAGTCAGAAAAGACTGTTTTCAGGTTGGGGACTGATTCACACAGGTTACAGATAACTATTTACTACTTTTTCGTGGATAAAGTCCCTGATCTTTAAGAAAGCTGTAGGGAAAAAAATTAATCTCCATCTTCAAAATATCTTTAAAAAAGTGTATATAAGAAAAAGCCAGTATTGATATAAATGTTGCTCGGGCTGAAAGGCATAGAAAAACAGACATTTCTGTAATGAAAAAAATCACTACATTTCTAAGAAATACAAGGTAAAAAGATGAAATCTTTGGATAAGCTGTAAGTTTGTACAAAGAAGCTAGATTTGCTATTCTCCGAGAAGTAAAGGAACCCACTCTCTGTTACACAGGAAGAATGTGGTGCTGTTTCACAACGGGACATTCTGTCTCACAGCATGTAGGTTGAGCTGTGCTGCAGCTTCGTGTTCCGTGAAGGCACTGGATTGCCGTCCATGGGACAGGGACTTCGTTCTCTTTACCCTGCCCATTTGTGCGGCAGTGTTGATCCCCGGCCAGAAGTCACAGACCGAGGCCGGGAAGTTACCCGGAACTTCATCCCTGTTCTGCCAGAAATAGGCCTGGCGGATGGCCATGCCCTGCGTCTTCGCCACGGCAGCGCTGCAGCTGACAGTCCTGGGATCCCAGAGCCGCAGCGTCCTCGGCCTTAAACCTTTTCTCCCTCTGCGGGTGGTTCTGTTCAATTTCAGCCTGAGCTGCTGGGCCTGCGTCCACCTCGGGCTTGTGGGTATCAGACGCCCTCTGGGCAGCTGCCGGGTGCCCTGTGGCTGACGACCATGGCCACGGCCTGTTCTGCCATCTTCAGCGGACGACGGGAACAGCTTCTGACTGTCTTTGTTAATTTGGATTAAAACAATATACTAGGTTAATATTTGTACCAGGTTTCATGGGATGTGTTGACCTTTTCCACTAAATATACCGTATTTTTAAATAGTAGCTATAATTGGAACCTCTCTGAACTAAGTTTATGATAATCCACAGTCACTATCCAGGATCCATTTGGCTTTTTCACGGGCCACACAGGACACAGAATGAGGGTGCGTCGTTGTTGTGTCTTTCAAGTCTTGGGTGGTGGCACTAGGCTGTGCAGTCCCCTCAGAGAAGGTGCTGAGTTTGAAAAGAGTGCTGTGTTGGTGGGCTGGGGGCAGTCCCGAGGGATTCCAGTTAGCCCTGCTATCACCAGAGCCTTTGTAATAAATGCTCGTCACCAGGCAGGACCTAGTGCAGGTCTCCAGCCAGGTCCTGAGTGTGTCTGTCCCAGCTGTGCACTGAGCAGATGGGACAATCACGGCAGGAAGAGCCGGCCGGCACACTCATCGGGTTCACTCTGAGAAAGACCGTGACCAAGCCTTCATTTGTAACCGGAATTCCGGCAGCCCAGTTTGACTGGTGAATCCTGAGGTGTTTGAATTCTCAGGGATTAGCCAGCCCTAAAAAGGCCTGTGTGTTTTCCTCTTTGTTCGAGGTTACCCTATCCCTCGGCTTCCTCTGGCATTTTTTTTCCCCTCTCTGAAGTGTTTTCTTCTCACATTTTATCCACTTGTTTGTGTACAGATTCTAAGGGGTGCCCCATGGTAAGGATGCCTTGTGTGAGGGAGTATCACCTTGAGAGGCAGGGGGGTCTGATTCCCTCGCCAACAACTAACGGCACCTGCCCAACTTCTGTGCTGTTTGGGGATTAAATGTTATGGTTGATTCCATAGACACTTACTCTCATGACCAGACAACAGTTCAGAATGCAGTTATTACTCACTGGACCCATGTTCTTAAATTCCCAAGTGAGTGGAGGTCATTCTTCTCCAGTAAGGGGTCTAAAGTGCCCCCGTTTGCTGCTCACCCCCACTTCTGTTTGGTTAGAGGAAGAAACTTCACGTGTCTTTATGGCATGTGTTGGAGCCAACGTGGGGGACCAAGAGAGACAGTAGAGGCCTGATGAGAGGAGAAACTTAGAACCATTTTATCATTAAATTTATAAATATACTCTATAAAAATATATAAATATAGATTATGAGGTCGTTTCTCTTTGATTTGCATCCTGTCCCTTTTTCTTGACATTTTTTCTTAGAAAAATTTTATGCTTTTGGGAGACTAACATAAAAGGGAAGACCTGAGTGCTGGTTCCTGCGTTAGACAGGGGAAGGGTTGTTATTACCATCTGTAATTCACTATTATTAGCTCTCTTGTTCTTGCCCTCTTGAGGATCAAAGGCATTGTTTAATGCCATTGAACTCTGATCCCTTATAAGGCAGCACATACTTCTGAGACGAGGCCACCAGGCCTTTTGTGTTCTTGTTAGACGCACGTTGTCATAATGTACACACTGTTCTTTTGGCTAGTATAATGACATCCACACTTCTGCTTTTAATAAGAATAAGAGTACTGTAACCTCTTTGCACATTCTGCCATTAAAAATAGAACGGTTCTTCCATTAGTAGCAGAAGTTCTTTACCGATGGTTGACACTGTTTTTGGTCCCAAACCGAGGCCTCAGTCCAATCCTTGCAAAAAACAACGCCGTACTCGATGTTGTCTGTTGACCAGGGAAAGAGATTAGTGTCCCTCTGTATGGAGAAAAGTGATTATTTTCCGTACAAGTGTGGATACTCTGTTCCACTCAAGGAAGCAAACCACTGGAGTAAAAAAGAATTGCCTTTTAATAATGAATACAGTTCCTCATCTCTTGGAAAAAAAGAAGATTATCTGTGGGGAGCAGGAAGGCTATCAGGTAATAAGAACCGTGCTGGAAATCGGTTTCAGTGCCTGCGGGTTTACCGTGCTCGGCTTCCTCCCCGGTCAGAGCCGTGGGGCGGCTTCGACCTCATTCAGCGTGCGTGTGTGCCTCACAAGACCCCCGTGGGAAGGCAGCGGGCTCTTGGACGGGCCAAACTGCTTTTTTCCCTTCATTGTTTGTTGGTGAAAGTGGGATAGCCTTTCTTTTGAAAATAGTTACCCAATAAAAATGCAGCCTTTTGGAAAAACAGTGAATATATTTAGTGAAATTTGACACTTCATTTTTAATAACTGAAATTTTCTCATACTTGATGTACTTATGGTAATTTTTACTAAAAAGGCTATATGCTAATTATTTGTTATGTTACAGAAAAGAATGTAAGATAATTTTCAGTCCCTAATTTTTTAACACTAAAGATGCTTTTTTTTTTTGGACATTTAGCATTTCTGCTTATATGAGCCATTATTTTATCGGTCAAGTGTTTTGGGCTTAAAGAATCTTTGAAAACAGAGGAAATTATTAAAATTAAAATTTTTAGCTTCCCAAACTCTATGCACTGGTTACTTAAATTTTATACAGACTTCATACAGTGTTTATACTGCGAACATATTCTAATTATATTTTGATACAGAGTAACGTGTAATTCTCAAACTACACATATACTTTAATAACGTGGATCTAGATAACACCGGCGTGCAAACAACAGTAGCTGATCTGAGGTTCAGAAGAAACACTTGCTAGATGAAGGACTTTCCTCTTGAGGCACAGGCTGGAAACCATGTTGAGGCTGCTAAGTGATTCCATCTGACCTGCAGAAAATCGCTCGGTTACATTTTCACTTTGCACATGTCACCCACAAAGCCAGCTGGCTGGAGTGAGCTTTCCGAAATGGACATTTCTGGCTGAGCTTTTGGAAGACTGCATTTTTTAAAATGTAAAACATAAAAAAACTCATTGTTCACCGGTTGCGCATTAAAAGCAAATGGCCAACGGAAACAAGATGGACTGTATAAAGCTCATAGGATAAAAACATCACATTTTGTGTACAATTTTAATTCTATTTGTAGGAGGTTTAAAAATAATAATGCTTAATATAATAAATCAACCTCCCTGAAAAAGTGAAAAGATTTAGAATCAACCTCAGATGTTACAGAGAAGGGTGCGTTGGTATAGCTTCATAAAGAAAAGATTTTGACATTGTTCCTTTTGTAAACATTTAATCACAGCTGTATACAGATTTCATACTTACTGCGTGGAGACTTGGGAAATTGATGTGAATCAATGAACTTTTGTACTTTGAGGAAATGCAATCTGGGCTGGAAAAAAACTCTCCATTCCGGCAAAAATTTCTGAGTTTGAGTCCTTGTTTTGCCATTGATTGACTTTGTGGTATAAAGCACGTCCTCTTTTAGCCTTGGGTTTCCCTCAAAATATGGTTGTATATTTGCCCGATCCTGTCATTGTTAGTAATGAACTGTTATTTAGACGTGGCTTATGCGCCTGGTAAGAAAGCCGATTGTGTGAATGCAGGGGATTATTTTTGCAGTAACGGAACTGGCCCAGCCCGAGCTTGCGCACCACGCCTGGCACTGAGAAATTGTCGAGTGAGTTTTCAGAAGCTGCACAGGCCTTGTTAGGTAGTTAGGATGGACCAGAGGCTTCCTTTGTGAAACTCTTCTCTAGTAGATCCTGCTAGAAGGACGAGATAAGTGAATGCTAGTGTCCCAGCCCTAAGACAGGAAAGAAACCAACAGGAGAAGGCGGCATGCCCGAGTCAGTACTGACTTGTGCCCAGCGCTCTGCTGGCAATCGACAGACCTCACGGACTCACCTGTGTAAGTTGAAGGGCCTCACAACACCGTTTCCTGAGTACCTACTGTGTGCTGGGCATTTTGCCAAGAGTCACTTAACTGTAGTTTGTTTTACAGATGAGGAAGCTAAGGGTTAAGAAATTGCCTTAAGGGTGTATAACCGACAGGTGGGCAGAGGGCACATTTCACACCTGTATTGCTTCACAGCTGTGGGCAACATCTTCAAATGAGAAGTCTTTTGAGTTAGGTATCATGACATGAAAAAAAAAAGACACATTTCCAGGTTGAGGGATAGTCAGAACAGATGTCACTGATATATTTTATTGACACTGTGCTGCCGAACGCGAGAAGCTCTCGGGGGTTGGGATGGCGGGGCTATTCCTCCTTGACCTGCACTTGGGATTTGCTTGAGATGTTGCGAGAGTCCTGCTGTGGTGAGACTGAGTCCTCACCGTTGTAGTGATTCCTATTATATATAAAACTACTTGGCACACAATTGTGTCCCTAAACACAAAGGCTAGATTTAAGCAGTTTTGAGCAGCATCATGATCATGAAATGTGAAGATAATTGTTTCTCAGGCAAGCACACTGTGATTTTTTTTTTATTAGTGAAGGAATGAGTTCTAGTGATATCTTCTTTTGTACATGTATTGATTGCCTATTGTAAGTTACGCAATTCACATGTTTACCAATTTACATTCAGCCTTATACCTCCTAGTACTAAACAAATGCCAATACCCTTCTTAATTTTGAAATTAGCATGGAGTAATAATAAAATCAAATACTCTGAGCCCCTTTTAAATGCAAGTTATACACTTTCACTTGGCTAAGGATAGGGGGAAAGAAATTAGGTTTCATGGTTTTGGTTTAGACTAAGAAATTGGTTTTACAGCTACAAAATTAAAGCCATGCACCTTTTCTAAAGTGTAAGGGCTGAGCCTAAAGCCCCTCACATGGTCAGCAGTGCTTTCTGCACATGCAGTTTCTCCTGTCCTGACTGCGCTTACCTGTTCTGACCTGAGGGCTCCCCAGTGCAGCCAGCACCTGCTCAGAGGCCCTGCTCTGCTGGTGCCACTTTCTCTGGGAAGCCCTCCTGGTCTGGCCTTTGGGTTTGGTTGTGTATGCTGCTTTATTTCTATAGAATTTTTAAAAAGATTTTATTTATATTTAGAGAGAGGGGAAGGGTAGAGAAAGAGAGGGAGAGAAACATCAATGCGTGGTTGCCTCTCATGCACCCCCTTACTGGGAACCTAGTCCACAACCCAGGCATGTGCCCTGACTGGGAATCAAACGGGCGACCCTTTAGTTCACAGGTCCATGCTCAATCCACTGAGGTACACCAGCCAGGGCTATGTCTATAGAATTTGTTTATACATTACCTTTATTATTGCATGTATTAATAATGATTAATTGGTTTTAGTATTCCTTGATTCCCGGTATTTTTCTTGAGATCAAGGGCTATATTTTATTCATGTTTTTAATCTTCAGTACATAGCCCAATTCTGGATGTACAGCAAGTAATTAATGTCTGGAATGAATGAACATGCTAATTATATCTTGATTTAAAAAATATGTATAAGATTGAAATCAAACACAGTACACTCCATGCAAGCAGTATTTATTTAAAACAGCCCAGCTTGAAATTAAAATGTCTTCTTTTGGTCATTTCATTTTAACAAGAAGAAAACAGTATTAGGGAAACTGCTCTCTACTGTGAGAGGTCATGTTCTTGATCAAACCATTCTCTCATTTTTCGAGCAGACAGAATTATTTGTCCGATTCCCACTGTCTGGGTCTTGCTCATTGCATCCGCAGCGTGTCTTGTAGATGTCTTCCTTTATCCTTCAAATTTGTAAATTGTAGTTAGGCATAGAAGGCTTATTAGATTCTGGTTGGATTTTTTTTTTTTGGCAAGATGACTTTACAGCTGGTACCATGTCCTTCCATAAGGAGGCATGAGATACCTGATCAGATATCTGTCTGTTTGTGTTGTCCCTAGCCATTGGCGATCATTGTTTTATTAGGGGTTCAAAATGGTATATCCTGATTTTATCATTCCTTTATTATACATCACCTAAAATATATTAAAAGAACAAGTCTTTAATAAATTACCAACTCTCTGGTTCCCCGAAGGTACATTTCATACAGGAAAGGCAGGGTAAAAGCTTGGTTCTCCCTTTGTTTTCAAAATACAGGGTTGGTTCGCTTGCATCCTCCAAAGATGACAGAGTAGTTGTTTTTGTTATTTGCTTATTATTATGAAGTCATGGATTTAAATATTTGATGCACTTGAATGTATTAGAGTTATTGTTTTTAAATCCTCACCCAAGGGTATCTTTATTGATTTTAGAGAGAGGAAGAGAGGGAGAGGGAGAAAGAAAGAAAGAGAAAGAAAGAAAGAAAGAAAGAAAGAAAGAAAGAAAGAAAAAAAGAGAGAGAAAGGTACATTTATTGCATCCCATACACACCCTGACCAGGGATCCAATTTGCAACCTAGGTATGTGCCCTGACCAGCAATTGAACCTACTACCTTTTTGGTGCACAAGATGTCTCTCCAGCCAGCTGAGCCACCTGGCCAGGGCAAAGTTACTGTTTTTATTAGTGCTGAAAATTATCGCACGTTTGGCTAAGAGAGGTTTTCCAAGTTTGCTCCAGAGCCCTTTAGACATAGTTCCAGTAATCTTTGTCAGCTTTCTTGCTCTCTGTTACGAGATGTTCCAGACTCATCTCGTATATTTCCTCCTCCAGAACTAGAATCAATCATTTTTTAAAGGAGTCTGCTTCTTTTTTGGTGGGAAATGACATTTACAATCTGGGTGCTAGTGGTGCTCATTGCTCCTGAACCTTTTTGGTGGATAGAATATATAAATACTTTTTAAAGGTAAAATATATTATGGGTTCATATTGATTATACTTCTAACTCACATTCAGAACTACAGAACTTTTCTTACCTCACGGATCTTGCATATACATGCACGTGTGTTCTAGACCACTTTGGGAAACACTGTTCTAGTTGTTGGTTTGCAGACTTTTTTTTCCTCCTGAAATACTCAAAGCTACAGCACACCCCTTTGGTAATAATGGCTTGGTGGCAATGATTCTCATTCTCAAGGGAAAACAGAGATGGAGGGAGTATCTATAGATTCTCACTGGTGGGTGGATGTTAGGGCTGTTTGAAAAAGCAGCCCTTACCCAGACCCCTTTGAGAATTCATACCCAGAAAAGGAAAATTTTCCTATGCTCTCCATAATAGATTTTTAATGTTAGAATTTTGAATGTTGGCATGGAAGATCATTTTTAATACATTTTTAACTGTTAGATAGTGTCAGCTTTAAGGTTTAAACAAATACACAGGTCTGTTTTTATATTTTGTAGGTCTTTTATTGACAAGTGTTAGGTAAGTACTGCTAGATTAGAGAAATCTTTCTTAAATAGTAGACAGAACAAATTAGAGGGTGGAAAAGTCATAAATTCATAGATTAGCCTTTTGGTGCTACACATTTTATTGGGAGGGAATGACTAATACCATATTCTCCGATTTATAGTTCATACTCAGAAGTTTTAATTATTGCTTAAAAATCACTTTTTAAAATTACCAAGGCAATATATAATTTGGAGAAAAATTGGAAAAATACAGGAAATTATTAAGAAATTTAAATCACCTTTAATCCTAAAATTTAGACATAAACAAAAATACATATGTTTGTAAATCAAGTATTGATTTAAAAGCTTTGTTTTTTTTTTAAATTGAATTCATCAAGGTGACATAGGTTAATAAAATCATACAGGTTTCAAGTGTACAATTCTATAACACATGATCTGTATACTGTACTGTGTGTTCACTGCTCAAAGTCCAGTCTCCATCCATCACCATTTACCACCCCTTCACCCTCTTCTACCTCCCCCACTCCTTTGTCCCCCTGGTGTCAATGAGGTTTTGCTTGTTGCTGTTTTCGTGGTATGTATGTGTGCGTGTATGTATATTTTCTTTCTTTTTTTGAAAGAGCCATGGGATTTTGATGAGCACTTAAAACCGTAGATTAAAATAGAGTCCTCCCTTTCTGGGTGAAAATGGCAACAATGATCGTAAATTCTTATTTAAAAAAAAATAGAGATGCTAGAGCTCATCAGTATTTTCACGTAATTTTGACTGTATAAATTCTTGTGATGGCACATGCAAGGATATCTTTGAAATTGGAAGAGTCTTGTTTATGAATGAATTATCCACTTGAAAGATTAAAGTTAATTTCCTTGTATGTGTGTCAACTACCATCTTATATAACACATTAAACCTTGCAACTGTTCTATATAATATATAGCCTAGGTGTATATGTGTGTACATATATTTATATATATTTGTATCTGTTTCTAATTTTATAAACAATAAAAGCTAGGTTTGAACAGAAGCCATAGTCTTTGCGATATAATTGAAAACACATGTGTTTCCATATAGGCAAACCTAAGGCAAGTCGTAACACTCAAACAACTCATGTGTTTAGAAAATGCTTTCAGGACTTTACATGTTAAATCCATAATTCTATTACAAATATTGAATTTTGTAATGAGAAGCATTTGTTCATTGACTTAAACTTTTAACAGTATTTAACAATGAGATATTTAACAGAATTTAACAATGAGAATGATGCATCATGCTGTGTCTATTAGAGAAATAGCAGGGATTGAGAAATGAGACATTGGTTAAATCTGAAGCTTGGCATTGATAGTTTAGGTAGGTGTTGATGATGTTGAAATATCAATTTATTTTATTTTATTTTTTAAAAATCAAGTGTCTCTTTTTTTCCCCTTTATTTTTATAGAGGGGAAGGTGGGGGAGAGAGAGTGAGAGAAACATCAATGTGTGGTTGCCTCTTGCATGACCCTTACTGGGGGCCTGGCCCGCAGCCCAGGTGTGTGCCGTGACTGGAATCGAACTGGTGACTCTTTGGTTCTCAGGCCAGCACTCAATCCACTGAGCCACACTAGCCAGGGCTATTTTTGTTTTTAATATTTTTCTTAGAATGTACCATTGATTTTGACTGATTTCAAGTAGTTAGTAACATGTAACCAGGTCACAAATACATTTTAAAAAATTATAAGTAATGTGTTCAGAATCTTATTTATTTTATCTAGGAGAGGGAAAGTTTTCATTATTAACTTTTTCCCATCTCTTTCTTAGAGAGATGGAGTCATTAGAGATTTATTGACTAATGATGTATTTTATTTCATATAATGTTAAAGGATATGAACATTTTTTAAATTTTATTTTTTTTATCCTCACTTGAGGACATGTTTTCAATGCTATTTTTAGGGAGAGAGGAAGGGGGAGAGAGAAACATCAATGTGAGGGAGAAGGATCAATTGGTTGCCTCCCGGACACACCTAGACCAGGGATCAATCGCACCTGGACTGGAGATGGAACCCGCAACCCGGGTATGTGCCCTGACTGGCAATCCAACCCGCAACCTTTTGGTTACCGGAGGATGCTCTCCATACCTGTCAGGGCGAGGGTGGACTTTCTATGAGGAGGAACAACACTGCGTCTCATACATCAGTTTATGTTTTTGTTATGCCAACCATTCTTTTTTAAAATGAAAGCTACTGGTATTATATAGCTGGCACCCCAAAGTGTGAAGTCAGTAAAGAACTATTAAAATATCTTAGATGGAGAGTAGATGTGTATTTGATGAAGAAAGAAAAAACAAAAGACAGCTGCTGATATTATTACTTTTTCTTATGTTATAGATATCTTTTAAAGAAGGCTGTTAACTTGTAAACTTCTATTGTCTTTCCAAGGGCTGAGAAAAACAAACACTTTTCGGGACTGCAGGTTATAGTTATGGGTCTGGCACTGTGCCAGGTGCTCTCATCTGTTTGCGTTTAGTTCTTAAAACAACCTGTGAAGTGTGTATTATTTTCATCCCGCAGATGAGGAAATTGGCAGAGTCAGAGTTCTATAGTTCTGTATACTTGTGTATGTACAGATATGTATGCATGTGTATGTACAGATACATATAAATACACACACAGATATTAAAGATTAAAAAATTTCAAGGTTTAAATATCATAATGGCAATCTCAAGGGAACAGAGAAGAATGAAGTCTTGGAAATACTGATTTTTTTTTTTTTTTTGAAAACAGTGATTGTACCATTAGAGGAATTTGAATGGACAATAATAAAACTAGTGGTGTTATAGTGCACTCTCATTTTTCTCCTTGAAATTGTCATTGCCGCTATATTCTGATTTTGAATTTGACATGTGACAAGTATATTGCAATATTTTATTAGAGGAGTGCCATCAAGTCAGGGGTCCTTCTAGTGATCTGAGTGTGGATCCAGAGAGCAGGAGGTTCTGCTTTTTCGGGGAGTGAGGATGGCACCTTAGGCAGCATGAATGGTTTGTTTAAGCGGCTTCACTTGCCTTCCCACCTGTGAACATGTAGTTTTCTGTTCCCCTTTCCTCTTTCTGTCCTTAACTAAGTCGGGGTTCAGATCTGAGGTTTCTGGGAAATCCACTTGAGGTAGGTCATGAACGACTTGCCTTTCTCTTCTGAAGGAGGTGGCAGTCTTAGCACATTGACTTCTAATTAAAACCAGAGCTCGAGGTTTCACTAGGGAATTTATTATTAGTTTCAAGCAATGAGAATTTGGAACTTGGGAGTGGAGTTTTCTCTTATAAATCTTATAGTGCATTTGGGCCTCAGGATTTAAAAAACCTGTGGACTGGCCACTGTTCATTAAAAAGGTTGAAAGTCATCATTTTAAATAGTTTTGTGGCACTTAAACTTTCATTATAATGCTTGGTTTATGTTTTTATTTTTATTTTTTTATAAAGGTACATTAAATGTAGCAGCTTCTGTTGGAATGATACTAAATTGAGTTCTTGGCTTTTCTGGCAACATTTTTTTGTCTTTGACAAAATTGGCTAGATTTGTAAAGTTATACATATGACCGAAGACGGAAATATTTGTGCCCTGACATATACAAAGTAATTGTGTATGTTGTGTGTGCACGTACAGGAAGTGAGGTGGACAAGTGGAGGTGCCCACCTGGGTAATTCAGACTCTGACGTCTAGGAAATGCTTGGCTCCTTTCTGTCTTTCTGTGTGTATATATATCCATATATCTATATACCTACGTATGTATATCTATATATCTACATATCTATTTATACATGTATAGAAACTTAGATATATGTGTGTGTATGTGTCTAGGTATAGATATATACCCATATACATACCTACATACATACATGGGTGGGCAAAAATAGGTTTACATAATACAAAAATAAATAATAATACAAGAATCAACTCATGTACTCAGAACTGTAAACTTATTTTTGCCAGCCCCTGTATATATGGTATGTAAAAAATTCATTATATTTTTTACTCACTTTGTGTGGCTAGAAACCATATTAACAATTATATATTCATGAACTTTTAGATATATAGCTTTTTTTTGTGGAATGAAACTGCTTTAAGGAGTATTTTTCCTTATAACACTGGTACTTTGTAGATTATTTATAAACTAGAGAATACAGCCAAATGAATAAACACAATTATATGAAGGGTTACTATTAATTTTTATGATAATTGTGGTTATGAATTCACTTTTATATATTTATTTCTACACACATACATACTTTAAACAAAATGGGTTATACTCTTTATTCTCCCTTTTTTTGCCATATAAATTGTGACTATCTTCTCATGTCAATAAATATAAATCTACTACCCTGGCTGGTGTGGCTCAGTAGATTTAGTGCCAGACTGGGAACCAAAGAGTCACTGGTTCGATTCCCAGTCAGGGCACATGCTTGGGTTATGGGCCCGGTCCCCAGTTGGGGGGAGCATGGGAGCCAACCACACATTGATGTTTCTCTCCCTCTTTCTCCTTCCCTTCCCCTCTTTAAAAATAAATAAATAAAATTGAAAAAAGAAATATAGATCTACTTCATTTTTAATGGCATAGAATTTGTGTTATATACATAACTATATATCAGTTAATGTCTGTTGCTATATCTACTGCTTCTCGTATTTTTCTTCATATTCTGTGGCAGAGCCAATCATCAGTGGAGTCTGAGCTTTGGGAATGGCGGGGAGTTTGATGGATGCTTATCCTTCACAAAAGTTGTTTTTTTAAAAATAAGTAGCCTGTTTATTTTAAAAAATCCTTAGATGAGGTTTATATGAGGAGGGAAATAAAATAATCTCTACTGTTGCTGCGAAGCACTAACTAATCATCATGACTATTTTAGTGTATTTATGTTGCCTTTTTACTCTGACTTTTTATGCCATAAAACTGGATTCATGTTGTATTTACTCTTTTAAGGTCTTTTTTTCTCATTTAACAATATCATGAGCATTTATTTACCAAATCAAGAACAATCTACTGTAATATAATTCTAAATGATTGTAGAGAATTCTGTGATATACCTCTGCTGGTGGAATTGTTTCTAATATTTTACTCTCAAAGATTCTATAGCCAGCCTGAAATTTGTATGGAACCACAAAGGAACTGAAGTAGCCACAGCAATCTTTAGAAAGAACAGGTGGAGGAGGATATGGGGGGTGGTACATGGTGATGGATGGAGACTTTGCTTGGGGTGATGAACACACAATACAGTGTACAGATAATGTGTTGTAGAACTGTGCATCTGAAACCTGTGCAATTTTGTTAACCAGTGTCACCCCAATAAATTTAATAAAGAGGAAAAAAAAGAAAGAAGAACAAAGCTAGAGGCATGATACTTTGTGATTTCAAACTATATCTATAGTAATCAAAACAATCTGGTACTGGCATAAAAACAGACACGGAGATCAATGGAACAGGAAAGAGAGCCCAGAAATTAATTTAAGACCAAGGAGCAAAGAACCTATAATGGGGAAAAGACAGCCTTTTCAATAAATAGTATTGGAAAGATTGGATTGCCACATGCAAAGGAGTGAAACTTGGACCCCATTTATACCATATACAAAAATCAGTTCCAAAGAGATTAAAGATTTGATTGTAAGACCTGAAACCATAAACTCCTTGAAGACATAGGGGGTAAGCTCCTTGACATCAGTCTTGGCAATGCTTTTTTTTTGGATTTGATACCAAAGCAAAAAAAAAAAGGGGGGGGGCAACAAAAGCAAAAATGAACAAGTGGCAAATAACACTGTATGAGTTTAAGATGTATGGCATAAATTATCTGACTTACATATATTGTGAAATGGTTACCATAATAAGTTTAGTTAGTATTCATCATGTCATAGATACCAAAAAAAAAAAAAAAAAGGAAAAGAAAAAAATGTTTTTTTTACTAGCGATGAAACTCTTAGGATATACTCTGATAACAACTTTCAAATATTGTATCTCACTAAAACTGGAAAGGAAAAATGAAAGAACAGTTAGCACCACAAAAATCAAAAGGGAAATAGAAATACAGAAATTTTATATTCAAAACAAAGTTGCCTAATGATCAAAAGTGAGAGTAATAAGAGTAGCAAGGAGTAGGTAGTATACATTTTTCTTACTGATCAAAGGATGACCATCTGGATTTACTATTTCTGTTATATTTTTGTTAAACTCTTTGGAATGAAAAGTGGGGTTAGGCGGGACCTTCTCTTGGACTGCATCATTATCATCATTATGGCAAAATGTGTTTATGAGATTACTTGTGACTTTAGAAATAATCACTGCCTATTAAAAAAAAACTGAAACGAAATAACCAAGTAGGACTACATCAAACCAAAAAGCTTCTGTGCAGCAAAGAAAACTATCAACAGAATGAAAAGGCATCCAATGGAATGGCAGAAAACATTTGCAAATTGTGTATCTGATGAAGGGTTAATATTCAAAGTATATAAAGAGCCCGTACAATTCAATGGGAAAAAAATGCCATAGGAATGAGAGTATATTTTAGGGATATATTGCTTAACTTGGCTTTGCTTAATTTGACCTACCTAAGGAAGTTAAGGTGTGGGAGTTGAGTTAGAGTCAGTGTGTTAGGAACCTAATTGCTTCGGTTGCCATTGTGAATGGAATCTTTGTTCCATCCCATTAAAATTGCTTTTAGGGGGGACAGGAGGGAGGACGGTACACAGTGCTACACTGCAGTTACTTTTCCTGCTGTCCCCACTGGTGTTAAGAAGTCAGCTTACAGTCTAGCAGCTCTAGCTGTTACTCCTCTGCTTGTTGATCTGTTTTCTTTCCTTTTTTTTTTCCTATTGCTTTTAAGAGCTTCTTTGGTGTTCCTCAGTGTTTCTCTTGGATATCTAAGGAAGGATTTATTTTTCCTTACCCAACTTGGAATTTATTTGGCGTAACACTGGATCTTAGCATTGGAACCCTTCAAACACTCAGCCATTCTTCCTTTGAATATTACCTCTTCCGTATTCTCTCCTTTGTCTCCTAGGGGGAATCCGAAGGGGCACGCGTTGGACTGTCTTACCCTGGTTTCATGTCCCACTTGTCCTTTGTGTCTCTGTTTCCTGTTCATGCATTCTAGGTTATTTCCTTAGACTTTGTTTCCATTCCCTAAACCACTGCTATTTCCAGGTAATTTCTATTGAAACTACCTTGGAATTTTGTTAACTTTGTTAAGTCTAATTATATTTTTAACTTCTCAAAGTTTATTTGGTCCTTAGAAATCTCCTTGGTCATCAATTAAGTCTCTTGATGATATTTTTAATACCTGTTTTTGTTTCTTTGACTATAAAATGTAGTACTTTTGTATTCTCTCTGGATAATGTCAGTATATGAAATGTTTGCCGTTCTGATTCGGCATGCTATTATTTTTGCTGTCTCATGCTCAGTTTGCCTTAATTCCTTGTATATTGTGATCTTGCCAGTGAGGCCGTATTCCTTGGAGCTTAACCCATGGGGGTGGTCTGTCTGTTCCTTCAGAGACCTGCATTCCTTGTGTCAGGTGCTTGCTGGTACTTCTAACCCAGAATCTCTTTATAGGAAAGTCACAGACCGAGTCTTCGTGGGCAGTGATTAGAGTGAATTTGGTCTGAAAACCCACAGTAAGATCAGCTTGATGTTTGTGAATTCTTTGGAGAGATTTTTTTTTTCCTTTGTCTGGTTCCAGGTTTTGAGATGTGCATTTCATTTTGCTCTTTCCTGGCCTTGAGGGTGAATGCTGCTTCGGAGTTCTCCGTGCACTAAGGGTAGGGCCCTTTGCAGACTTGGCTTTGTGCTGGGAGGAAGACGGTCGTGCCCGGGATCAAGTAGGTGCCCCACACAGTGCGGGCTCCCAGACCTTTCTCCTTCACCGGATGTCATCTGTCACCCTGAACACTGAGGCTGACCCAGACTTGTTTTAGGACAATGCCCCAGGAGCTCTGTTGACCTTTGTGGGGTCCCACTTTCACTTAGTGTTGAGCTTCTGAACATGACTTCCGTTTTTGGGCAGCATATTGATGTGCTTAAAAGCTTTGCTTTAACCTGCCATTTTGCATAAGCATTTTAATGGGAGAGTCAGGGTCTATTTGCTCTTCTCCTCATCTACTTATTTTTAATATTTGTTTTATTTATGTTTGTAAGCAGTTCTTTCAGAAATCAGGCAAGAATAAATGCATTATAACAAGGAATTCACCAAGCAGCTCTCAAGTTTTATCTGCTCAAGTGAAATAGTTAACATTTTGTATTCAAACCTGATGATACCTACGAACACACAATTAATTATGTCCAGTTATGCTGATAGGCCATGCTGAATTTGAAAACAGAACGGGAGTGAGTACATCATTAGGGTACCTCCTTTATGCGTATTTGCAGCCGAGGAGACAGACTGGAGATCGAAAGGGCTGAGTTCTGGCCCTCCCCTTAACCAGTGTGCGTCCTCGGCAGGTCATCAGACTTCCCCAAGCCTTGGGTCTCCCCACCTTTGAATGAGAACAATGGTTCTTGACCTTTCCAAGTTACAGCATAGTTGCTGGCGTTGGATGCACTAATAATGTGTGGGCCAGCGCTCGAAAACTGTCATTATTACTTTGAGGTCTTTAATTTGCTTCCATTAATCTCCTGAGACTTGGTCATCAATGCATTCATTGATTGCTACCTTTGTTCCATATAACCTCTTGAAACCTACCTCAATTTTTAAGCCTTCTTTAATTTCCTCTTTGTATGACATTGTAGCTCAGTTAACCTTAGGGCATAGAGCAGAAACCGAGAAATGTGAAAGCTGGTTGAGAAAGACGTATTGAATTGTACTTGGAGTGTTACTGCGTTAATACATGTCTTTCATGTTAGTATCAGACGGAGCTGTAGTCCAGGGTTTTAGGGCACAAGCACGAGTCTCCATAGGGAGCAGTGAAAGCATGTGTACTGTCCAGCCAGTGTGGTGACAGCCTTTCCAGCCTTTCACTAGGGTTCGACTCTTCGTGTACTCGTCAGCAGAGGGAGCCTTTGGCTCACTTTTCGGTTTCAGAAGCCTGTCGGTGGTGAGTTTGTAAAGAGCCAAAATGTTTATGGAAAATGCTTGTTTCCTCACCCAGGTTTGAAAAGGTTTTGGAACCAGTTTTTCCTTTGTTCCTATAAAGGAAAGGCTTTCTGTCCGAGTTCTTTGTGATAGTGGTTCTTAAGAGCTGGTTGGGGTGTCCTTTGACAGTGCTTCATGCTGGGATAGAGCAGTGGTTCTCAAATGCCATGCCCTGTTAACGTTTTGACGGGCCTTGAGGTAATGAAGGTAAAATCAGCTGACGTACTAACTTTTTTTTAAAGTACTGGCAGAAGCCATTGTACCTTTTTTTAAAGATTTTATTTATTTGTTTTTAGAGAGGGAAGGGAGGGAGAAAGAGAGAGAGAGAGAGAAACATCAATGTGCGGTTGCTGGGGGTCATGGCCTGCAACCCAGGAGTATACCCTGACTGGGAATCGAACCTGGGACCCTTTGGTTTGCAGCCCGCACTCAATCCACTGAGCTATGCCAGCTAGGGCTTGATGTACTAAATTTTTCATGGAGCTACATTTTGTTCAGTTAAAGGGTTTACGCAGTGCTAACATTTTCTACTTTGTACTTGCATGTGTCATATTGTTTTTGCAGAAGCTGTTGGTGATGTTAGTCTCTTTGTTATTTAAGAAAAAAATCCTGATTGGGCAATTCACAAGGTTCACAACCCTATGATGATCCCCAAGAATTTCTGAAATTTTATAGATCAGTGAAATTCAAGAGCCTGGGAATCACTGCTTTAGCAAGTACTTGAGCAAATAAAGACTGGAATTTCTGAACTGAACCATTTCCAACTTTCTGGTCAATTTTTGTCCCAACTTTCCCCAAGATGTTTTCTACCCTTTTATACCTAAAGAGCGAGATGTGATGATCAAATCATCTGCTATCCAAGATACAGATAAGGGCAGGTACGAGGGAAAGTCGTTTGGTGGTTTTCCTTGAGCCTGCGAAATTTAGGATGAAGGTCGGCACACGTTTCTGTCGTGCTCCAGTTACTGTGCTTCGCAGTTGGCACATGTCCCCTTCTGTAATCGTCACAGCCACGTCACAGACTGAATGAAATTAAGCAAAGTAGCTAAAGTCACACACCTGGGATGTGTCAGAGCCAGGATTCAAAACCATATCATCTTACCTTTCTGATTCAAAATCCCGGCTCTTTCCACTACGTGTTAATACTTGAGTCCACATTCGCATCTTTCCCGCATGTGCTCAGTTTGTTCTTTGGTGTCGTGCTGTCCTGCCCTGGCAGCAGCATGCCCCCAGAGAGTATCCTGTGTGGCAGCCTTTTGGGGGTACTTTTCCTGCTGGCAATAATTCCTCATTTCATATCACCCAGAAAAAGACTCTGTGGCCAGGGCTCTAATAATTACTAACGCTTTAAAGTTTATTCTGTGCATGTGTTTGAGGGTAGAGTTTTATATAATGCCAAAGGATGTAAAGATCAGGTTACCCCTTTGGTTTCCTCTTCCAGCGTCCACAGTTTACTCTTACATTTGGGTGGTTTCCCACGGACACGTATCTGTTCCTGTTGGGGGTCCTCCTGCATCTCACCTTCATTTCCTGTGTCTTTCCAATAGGCTTTATCTTTCTTAAGGGCAGAGTTATCCTTGGCCTGTCCTCTTCTTAATATTCCTTCATGTAGCTAGCGTTGGGCATACAATGAGTTCTTCGCCTTTTGCCATAGAGCTAAGCCGTAAAATAATTTAGAGTTACAATTTGTGAAGTGTCATGTATTAAAAACAAATCATTTCGGGGCTTTTACCATACCATTTTTACTTCAATGCCATTCATTCATCCATTCACCAAATATTTGCTGAGCTCAACTGTACACGAGGGACTGTGGCAGGAACGGAGGTGCAGTGGGTAAAGCAAAATGCCAGATCTCAAGGCGTCTCCATGTGAATGTGGGGATGTTGCCAACTATCTTGGCTCACGTGATGATCATTGGTGTCTTATTACAGCAGTCTGACGTGAGTTTTACTTTTATGAGAGTTCCGTTGACTTGAAAACATAGTTTCGGAGCACCAACGTCCCCGGGACTGTACTCAGTGCGGTGAGCCAGACAAGGAAAAGAAAGTAGACTTATCTTCAAGGAATTGATGCTTCAGTTGTGGATGTTGGAATATGCCACATTTAGCTGTGTCAGTAGGAAAAATATTGTCAGTGCTAATGAGGAGCGAGGCAGGATGTCCTAAGAAAGAATGGGGGCGTGGGTGGTTGGTGTCTACAGTGGACGGGGAGGCCGTGACGTGGTGGCACCGGACCTGGGGGTCGAGGCCGTGTGGGAGGGTTTGTGAAGCCAAGACGGGGGAATGGCACCCGAGGTGAGCTGAACCCGACTGACCAACGCGTAAGGCATCCAGGGCTCATGTTACCCGAAGTATCTGGTGCCCGGGACCAGAGGGGAGGCAGTTGTCCAAGTCCATTTAGCAGACTCATCGGAAGAGGTCTTTGCAAGTCCAGCTTGTTCATTTGTGCTTGCTTCTGGAGACACTGAGGTGCCTGGGAAGTTCTTGAGTGTGTTATGGTACGATTGTTATATTCGTTTTTGTGACTTCTATTAAAGATATGGCATATTAACTGCTTCTTTTAGAAGAACCCAAGGAGATTGAATAGACCAAAGGTTGAATGGCACATTGAACTTAGTGATGTGAGCTGACATTTGAGGAAGGTGAAAGCTACATTTGTCATTCTCTTTAACTCACTTTGGTTTGCCTTTTAAAATGGTATGAGTTTAGATAAAGTCGAACCTCAGTTGAGGATTTCCTGACTTTAGTTATTTTTTTTCACCACTTAATTTAATTGGTTATAGTGAGCTCAGCGTTTTTTTTTCCTTGTCCCTTCTTTCGATAAACTGATGATTTTAGGATTAAGAGACTTAACAGTATATAAAAAGCAAATACTGAGCTTTTGGAGTTCTTTATGGGACTGATAATATTGCAAATGGGGAATATTTGTACACAATGAAGAGGTATTTAAACATTTTTCTCTTTTTAATATTTCTGGGGGGAGGGTCTCTGGGTTTCTCATCACAACTGGTTATTATGTTGAGAAAGTTACCTCCCTTTGAAACTAGTTATTTAAAAGCAAAATCAGGCCCCCGGCATTATATTCACACTCGAAGACTTTTTCCTTCGGGTGAGCTAGAAGAAAGGAATGCTGATACGTAGTGGGCACCTCTGTGTGACATCACCTGTCCTGTCTTTCCTGTGTCACTCGGGGTCGTCCTGCGAAGAGCATCAATAAGAGAGGATGGGGAAGAACACGGGTGTGTGGGGGGCGGTGTGGAGGCAGAGCCGGCTCATTCCCAGACGGGGCTGTGGGGACACCCGCTGCGTGCACACTTCTCTAGGGGCTTCAGCAGTTATCACTGAAGGGAAATTGCCGTTTTGAGAAAAGTGAATCTAAAATGGGCAGATAATCATGTTGAATAGCCAGCGGCTGACATGGACCTAAGTTTTGAAAGATTTTTTTTTTTTATAGTTCTTAACATCTTAAAAACCCTTTGCTTTGGCAAAAAAGGAGAATTTCTGATTGTGTGTGTGCTTCTCACGTTAAACTTTATTTTATCTTTTTTGCTTGGCAGGATTTTACTCCTTAATTGTAAGTTTTTCACCTAACTTGGTTTGTAGGGAATAGGGTAATCCAGTAATATCATTTACTTATCATTCATCACATGCTTACCAGCACTGAGTAGTACGTAGTATTTTTATTGCATTTTGTCACAGCAGCAGCATGTGATCTCCTCATGCCACTGCTTTACGGACCAGGAAACTGATGTTGCTTCTGAGATTGAAAAGAGAAGGCAGCAGATCTCGTCTCAGGTTGCAGCTTTGTCGTGGGTTCTGAGGAGCAGACCGCCTCTTCAGCAGCAGCAGCAGCCGCCCCCTCCCCCAGCCCCTCCCCCAGAGTTCTCTGGTCTCAGGCACTCCTTTCTGCACCTGCTCCCTGATGACCGCCTGTCTCTGCACAGAGGGCCTCTGCTTCTGCTTCTCCGTTTGTCTGGCCAGGTCTTTCTCAGTCTGCAAGGCCCTAATCTTCCACCTCTGTTCTTGATTCTTGATTCTTGAGTCTTCCAGACACTGTTAACCATGCTCCCATAGCCTTTTAAATTATTTGAATACGCCTCTGTTCTCGTATTGTTGCCGTATTGGTTAACTCCCATAGTCACTGAATTTCCGAGGGTAGCAACTGTGTCTCTCCTAGCACATACTAGGTGCACAGGGGATTTGCTGAACAAATGTGAGACCCAGAGAATGTTATCAAGCCTGTCGTGATGTTTACATCTCACGAAGTAATTTATGCCGTATTTTGTGATGCAAGTGATGATATAATGTTCAGGGCCTTCTTTCAGACCCAACCTTGCGTTCACATTGAATCCATCACATACAATGCTAACTTAATGAATGGCTGTAATTTCTTTATAATATGTTATTGACCTTGTTCATGGTTCAGGGGGAAAAACTGATAAATAGTTTGGTGGCGCACACACTGGTGGTCTTTGTCGGGCTGTTACAGTTCCCATGAAAATGAGACACATTAAAATGTCAAAAGGCAAGTTCATAGGAAGAGTTAGTGTGTAGACCCAATTTTTATTTTCCTGAGTTTTAAAGTAATTAGTTTCATGAAGTTATTTATTGGGGTAACACTTGCATAATAGTTGAGAATTTGTGCAATTTTTCCCTGGTAATATTTAAAAATATTAGCTATTTAGCTCAACACATACATTCTATTTATTGGTTTATTCTGCTGAGGGCTTTAAAATTTATCTCTTTATTTCTAACTAAGGTTTTAAGCTTAGAGTCTTCTTGAGTATTACATATTATCAGGCACTAATTTTAGAATGCTCAAATAAAATAGGATATGAGGAAGAGAATCATTAGAAAGAAGTTAGCTATTTTTATTCAATTAATTACTAATTGTTAATTATTAAGCATAGCCAAATTGTAGCATGCATCTCAAAACAATTGTGGTAGTCATATTTGTATGATAATATGAGTGAAAAAGCACAAAAAGGTTACTTCATGGCAAATTTACAATCCTGCAAGCTCTAGAAATACATCTACCTTTTGTTTTTAAGTAAGTATGTGTTGAAATCCCCCTCTGAACATTTTTATGTCCTTGCTCATAGCAAACATGTTGTATCATTTTTGAATTAGGTTTGCAATAAAGATTAACGAGTTAGGGTTTCAAGTTTTTATGTAACAACAACAACAAACATTTTTCCGAGCGTGTGTAAAACCAGCGGAAGTTCCACAGACTTTTGGACTCTTCTGTTCTTCTGTATCAGTCTCTCGATGTTTCCTGTCTGCCTTTTTGACTACCTGTACAGCTGTTTTTCATGTGTTCCTGAGACTTGGAGAAAGACCAAGTAGTTTTGACAGCTGCATGCTGAACTGCAATATATGCTTGGCCACAGGTCACGTTTGCATTTCTTCACCTGTGTTTTTACTCATGGTGTAAAAGAAATATGAGCGTAGAGAGAGTCAGAAAACATGGAGCATGCTGAGTAATGGTAGTCTTCTTTCACGCACGCCACCCCACTTCCTGTGCTGCGTCGATTCCGCAGGAAGAAAAAGACAGCAGAGAAGTGGAGGAAATGGTGTTCGGGACTGAACCTCCGTGGGACCCTTGTTGCTATAGTCGTGAATGATGGAAAATGCTGTGGGCCAGCGCGGGGGAAAGAACTCCTGGGCACGAACACACACACACACACACACACACACACACACCCCATTTTAGTGACCAGACTATAATTTAGTAGAGAAAACTGTTAATCTAGCAGTCCGTCCAGCATGTAATTGATTACCAGTTTATGCATCATGGTAAAGCTTCGGCTACATGATATTTTAACACCAGGAAATGAGACACACTATTTAATAAATATTCATTTCATGGGGCTGCCGTAATGGAACTTTCCTGCCTTCACCCCTCAGCTCCGCAGGCGCAACAATTTTCTTTGCCTTTGAAAATGAAAAAATACTGATTTCCAAAATCTTTTCAAAATGGTTTTGGTAGGTCCTTTCTCAAACTGTTCCGAGATCTTGCAAATCAAAAATGGTTGTTTTTCTCTCTTCATGGTCTTAACCAATGGGAGAAGCATCCAGATTTAAAATTCTGATGAAATCTCTAACTTTCCTAATTATTTCAACATTAAAAGATATTTTTCTCTGTATGGTTTAGGCATACTTTTTGGGGAAGAATCATTAAGATGTTGTCATCCATTCATTCAGTTGATTTTACATTTCATGCCCTGTTGGTAAAACTTGATCCATTCATTGGATCAAGTCTGACTGCCTCTGCATGTTTTTCTAATATGTTCCTTTTGCCTCCCAGAAAATTCCTCTTCTTTTACCTTAGACCCCTATTCTTGCTACCTATCCTTCTCAGTCCTGCCTCTATCACGAGACCTTTCCCAGGAAGTTCACTGCCATTGAGCTCTTTGATTTCCTGTAGCACTGAGTCTGTTTCACCTCATTTAGATGGTCTCCGTTAACTTACGTTACTTTTAAAAATGGATTCAGGGTGGTATCAGGGAGCCTCCCGGGGAACAATCATGGTAAAATGGAGCCAGAGAGATTCTGACTTGAGTACTAGCACTGTCCTTTTCTAACTTTTTTTGGCATTAGGCAAATTATTTAAGCTTTGTGAGTTTCACTCTTCTTATGTGTAAAATGGGACAATTGTCCACCTTTTAGAGTGATCGAAGGTTATTGCTAATTGGCTGGATAAATGGTTTGTCAAAGACCGGGGTCAAACAGGTGCTTGGGAAATGGCTGTAGTGGCTGTGGCTCTTGCTGTGGCTCTGCGCTCCTTGCAGCTCCTAATGTGGCACTGCGCGTGTGGGGCGGCACCACGGAGCGCGGTTCACCGCCGGGTCACTTAAATAGCTCCCGCAGCCCCATCGCTTTTATGAAGGCTTCCCGTTGGCTCTGTTCTATCAGAGCTACAGAACTTGCGTGGTGTCTCTGGACTGTTCTTTCCGTTCCCATTATCTGCAAGGGGAGCCTCTGGTATGTCTTCTGAAGTGGCTTCCAAAACAGTGATTGGGAGGATTTATTTATTTATTTAGTTTTGAGTAATGTTTTGGATCGGCCCCTGCATTTTTCTAAACGTCAGCAGCCAGGATTGTAATAAATAAAGCATCTTTCACTTACTTCAAAGGCAATATGTGAAACACATAGAATAAAATCTCAGCCAGTGGAGCTGCAGATGAAGAAACTATTTTGCCTAGCTTACTTCAGCCCAACAGACGCTTATTAGCGTATCTCTGATGTGCCAGGCATTTTATAGTTGTTGGATTACAAAGATGAGCAAGAGTCGGCTCCCGCCTGTGAGGGGAAGACATAGAAATTGATCATTTCAGTCGTTGATCAGTTGCGTGGGGATCCCTGGGATCACAGATGGAGGGTGGTTGAGGGGGAAAGAGAAGAATTCTAGGAAGACAGGAACCTCAGCCCGTGATGTCTCTTTGAGGACAAACGGGATGATCCCCTTGGTTTAGGGACAGAGACCCAACTCAGAGAGACGCCCACATTTATGGGAATTTATTGCCTGCAAAGGTCACCGGTAGGATTGACCCCAGGTGGGCTCGAGGCACCGGCTCAGCAGTGACTCCCGTGGCCCTGTCCTAACTGTGCCCTTGTGCGGTCACATGGCCTCTCCTCTGTGATTCCATACCCGATCCTCCGCACACACTCCTCCCCAAGGTGCAGGAGTGAGGTTTTCTCTCGTTCCAGCTCAACCTAAGGATTTAGTTTCTCTCACTGGCGGTAAATTGTACCTGTCCCTGAGCCAGTCACTGTGACTAGTGACATCCTAACTGGTTTCCGTAAGTCAGGGCCTACCCTCAAGCGTAGAATAAAGTCAGTCTCACTCAAGCCTCGGGGCTAAAGGTGAGTGAGGAAGGGGATGGATGACCAGGAGGCAGCCAGCAAGTGTTTACTAGAGCTGGGGAAGAGAAATGAAAGAGCCTTTTGGGAAAAGGTAGTAATGTAAGCGAAAGCAGGAAGCATGCCCCATCCCAGTGCGTGTGGGAAACAGCAAGCAGGTAAACGCTAATTTGACATGTAGTAAGAGACGTAGAAAATAATTATAAAATAATAATGTGATGCTACATTTACCATCTGTGGGATCTAGTTTCCATGTATTATTTCACTGAATTCTCCCAACAACTAAGTTAGGCATGTCATCTTGCAGGTAAAGAAACTTGAGCCCAAGCTCACAGCTAATAACCGGGGGAGCTGGACTCAAACTCAGATCACCCGCCTTTGGCGGCAGTCCACGTGGACATTGCAGTGCAGTAAGCTGTCCTCTAGCTTGCTGGAGCTTCAGAAAGAAGCCCTCACCCACCACGCTGAGGAGCCGGGTTTCCTCTGGGGCTCCAGTTTTCTTCAAGCTCTAACTCCTTGCCCTGCCACGCACCACAAGGCACTGGCTCTCAAACTTGAGCGTGCATCAGATAGCTTTTTAAGGGGGTCCTAACACCAGGTTTTTCTGATTCAGTAGATCTAGAGTGGGACTCCAGAATTTGCATTTCTTTTCTCTTCTTTTCTTTTTACAATTTGCATTTCTAAGAAGTTTCTAAATGAAGCTGAGGCTGGTGGTCTGGGAGCCACACTTTGAGATCTTTGGGAACTGAAGATTTGTGGTTCAATGATATTCTAACGTATCGAAATGCTGCTTGGAAATACGCATGTTCTTACCTCACATTCTTTAATAATACAGGAAGCAAGACTACATTTGGTCTTAGTGATGTCCTCCCCCAAAGGTCAAGATCATTGCATACGTGTTTTATTGATTGAATTTCTTCTGTCTCTCTGATTCTTGATTTATTAAAACTAAATTTATTGCTCTCTTTCTAGGGCTTGCTCAGTTCGCTAATGCTCAGTTCCCCCTTGACTGCTCAAAGGTATATTTGTGTAGAAAAGACATATGTTTAAACACTTTACTTTATTGGTCTACATTTTTAGTATGAGAAATTAAAATATCAGAAAAAGTAACATGAATACTCATATTTCCACCATCTAGAGTCAACAGTTGTAAATGTATATATGTGTGTTTACACACATTTTACTTTTATGAACCATTTTAAAATAAGTTCCAGACCTTGTGCCAGTTCACCCACAAGTAGAACAGGGCATATCGCTTGGGAAGAACGTTCTCTTCTGTAATCACAGTTCCATGATCACATTTAAGAAAATTAACAATAATTCCTAATGTTTTCTAACACGTAGGCATATTCTAATTTCTGCAGTTGTCCCAATATTTCCTGTGTGTGCGTGTATGTGTGCGTGTGCGTGCATGCATTTGGTATCAGGATCCCATCGAGTGAAACTAAATCCTAAGGTTCAGCAATACTGAACGGACCTTTTGGCTCAGATAAATTCTGTGTTATTTAAATAACTGACTTGATTGCTTTCAGGAAAACCCACCTTAATGATGGCTTGAATAAGGAAGATGTTTATTTCTTTCCTTTGTAACCAACTGGAGATAAAGTGGTCCGGGGCTGGTTGGGGAGCTCTGTTTTACTCAATACGTGGCTTCCGTTTTTGAGGCCAAGATAGCTGTTTCAGCCCTAGCATCCTGCGGGACAGAGGGGAGGGGAGTGCACACTCAGCCCTGTTACAGGCACGCTTGGATGTCGCGCATGTCGCCTCTGCTCCCGTCTCATTGGTAAGAATGTAATCACGTGATGTTTCTGCATGTTAGAGGCCTGGGAATGCAGGCCGTGTTCTGGATGGCCATGCGTGCGGTGATAGTTCAAGTGCCCGAAGCAAGACCGACTCCTGGGGTGACAGGCTGCATCTCTGCCCTAAGTTCTCCTTTTGCAAATGACTGAGCTGTTCCAAACGATATTAAACCCATTTGATTACCCTGAATCCACGGTGATATGGCATTTCTCTTCTGAGCTGTAATCGGGCTTGTAATTGCTCCTATGCTGAGCCCAGAATGTTATTTTTAAAAAATTATTTTACAGATGTTCTGTCATCTTTTTTTATTTAGGGCATAGCTGTTGTTGCCGACAGCGTCAGTGTGTTCACACTTTTCTGATTTGCTATTTTCTTTTCTCTGGGCTGGGAAAGCAGGTGACAGTCCCCATCATAATAATGCTGTGATTGTGTGTTTTATGCGTGCTGTCCAGTACTAGGGACTTGGACATCTTATAGCTAACTTTGGAACTCTTACACAAACTGTCATTTTGCGAGTGAGGAGGCTCCAGCTCCTGGGATCTCAGCAACCTGTGTGTCAGAACTGCACTGTTAGAACCAGAACTGACGTAAGAACTGAGGCCCTGAGTGAGGCCTGGGAATCTACCCGTAAAAAGTTTCATGGTTTTCATTACAAAGACATTGAAGCATCTTTTTCAATGATGATTTAGAGGCATTTTCATACTTTTTTATTTTTGCTGGCTACAGACAAATGGGATTGCTAAATAGTTAAATTCTCAGTAGACAAAGTTCTCATTGCCTAAAGAGATCTCGGTGACTATACTTGTATAACATGCATACAAACTCATAGCTTCTAGGGACACCTTTAAGAAGCATAGTAGAGAAATACTAGATTTTAAAAAGCTTAAAACAGTGATTGCAAAGCCCAGTAAGCATCATAAAAGAATGAGTATTGAGGGAATACTCTTCAAAACAGCTTCAGTGGGAATAATCCTTTCCTCTCTAGGGAGATCCTGGAGTGGTTTAGGTCTCTGTTTAACAGTGGGCATTCTTATGCTGAGGCAGAATTCAACCTGGAGCATCTCTGGTGATAGAACTGTCGAGCAATCAAGGTGGGGTAGGGCATGTGGCAGTAACAAACACCCCCAAATCTTAGTCTTCTTTTTCAAAAAGCTCCTTTGGCAACACATTTTCTTTTTAGAAATTGCCCCGAGTCCATAGTCAGATACCATAATTAGAATATCATCCATTTCAATGCAATTTAATTTTATTTGACCAAAATATTCTTTAAATTTCAAAATTTAAGTGTACTATATTGGCACTTATATCCAAGGTATTATGGAATAGTTCTACAGGACTTGCTGTATGTGGTAGGTATGGGTTAGAGATGACAAATTAATTAGAGGATTGACCTTTTATTTATTTCCTTAGTGAGTAGCTTAACTGTGTTTTTTGGACCATAGGACATACCTAGGTTTTAGAGGAGGAAAATAGGGGAAAAAATTTGCAGCAAAAAATGTAAAATATTTAATAACATACATAACACAATATTTCACCAATATAAATGTAAACAGAACTCAACAGCGGCATTAACAACCGTTATTCCTCCCAAACTGGGGGGGGGGTGCATCTTGTTGTCCGAAAAATATGGTAATTGTTCTTTGACATTGTTCCTCCGTATATAATCCCACCAGCGGAACGTGAAAAGTTACAGCCACCAGATCTTTTTCAGATTAGGGATACTACAGTGTCATGGAAGTCATCATCATTATCATCCTCTCAATCTATTTTAAGAACTGTGAATTTCATGGTTGGTACTTGTAGACTGATAGTAGGAGATCCTTTAAAATCAATCTGTAGTTTAGGGCAATCAATGATTATTAGTATTTTTGACTGTGTATATTTTTTTCACTCCCAACAGTGATTAACACTGTGACTTGTGTAGAGTGTGCTGTGTTCGACGGGCGCCCAGGTCACTGGAAAGAATGAGGCTGGTGTGTTCTGAAGAAAAGTAGCCCTGTGCAGAGCAGTTATCGTATTTCTGATTTTGGGGAACATGATATATTGCAAAGAGTCCTGATTGTCGTTGAGAATTATCTTGAGCTAGGGATTTTAACATACAGTAAATGAGAGTAATTGTACTTAAAAAATATAGACATCTAAATCCTTTAAAATGGAGAGGCATATATATATTGATACACAATAATCTGATAGCTTCATCAGTTCATAATTTAAAGTTTGAACTGCTCCTTTTCCCCCTGGGGGAAAAAATAAACTTATGACATATTTGTGGTGGGTAGCGATAAATATTTAAGAATAGGTCAACTAATTTTCTCTAATTCTTCTTCAGGTCGAGATCTGATTTGCATCCAGTCTGTGGATGGGATGCTGATGGTGTTTGAGCAGGAGAGCTATGCTTTTGGGCGGTTTCTCCCCGGTTCTCTCTTGCCTGGCCCTCTTGCCTACAGTTCCCGGACAGACTCCTTCATCACCGTCTCTTCCTGCCGACACGTGGAAAGTTACAAGTAAGTTTGGATGTCCGGCCTTTGAAATCATGGTTTTTCGGTGTGTACGTTGCTCATTAGTTCTTTTCCACAAAGAGCTTCAATATCACAAATAAAGAAGACCTTCCCCCCGCTTTAAAATAAAATGTACTTTCGGTGACGTAGAGGTATCATTTACGTGTGGTAAGATACTTGAAAGGCGGTCCGGTGCAGAGGCTGAGAGGAGGGGTTTGCAGAGAGGTGGACCTGGACTGGAACCATGACTTTGCTACTCCCGGCTGTTGGGTGGTCAGTGTCCTGGCTGCAACGTGGATAATAACAGCTGTTTGACAAGTTTTTTATGAGGATGACATGGTGTTACGTTGCCATCCTGTAGAAAATGTTCAACAATTATTGGGACTGTTCCCTGAAGTATAAATAATAAAACACAGGGTCAGTGAGAAAAGCCCAATATAAAGATGCATATATGGAATTGTTTTATAAAAAAAAAAAGAATGTATGTGTACATAGGAAGAAGTCTGGCAAGACATACAAACGTTGTTACAAATGTTTATAAAAGAATGATGATAATAGAAGTGAAGTATGAAAACGGCACTGTGAAAGCAGTTTATATTTTTTACTAGAAATCCTTACTGATCTTGGTGACTTGTGTTTAGACAGAGAACTTTTTCTCCTCTATCAGCCACATTTCAATAAAAGTTAAGGTTTTGAGGTTTTAGAGGCTGTGTTTTACGTTGGAAGGGAGAATGAGGAAAAGAAATCCATGCTGGGAAAGAAATCGGCCTGGGGACTTAACAGTGTCTTCAGTAACATTTTTTGTCGTTATCTTACTGATGGCAACAGTTAGAACAATAAATGTCTAAGTAACACTTCATTATAGTTTTTCGGTATTGTTTTTGGCTGCACGTTTTTCCCAGGGCAGGAAGAAAATATAAATCCATCAGGCAACAGCTGTACATTTTTGTCTTCAAGTTTCAATACAGCATCCATAGCAAGGCGGTGCAGTTTTCCCTTCGCACGTGGCAACCTGGCTTTTGTGGATTACTGTCAGGGCACCCAGGACCCAGAACTCTGAAAACAGGCCAGTGTTTGTGACGAAGAAGTTGACGGGTAGAGGTAGTGGATCATTCTGTCACATTCCTGCCGTCGCTCCTGCGGCCCTTGTCCAAAGGAGATGAATGAGTTGTGGCATTGCTACTGTAATAAATAAAATATTATAGTTGTCTTGAGAGGCCGAGCAAAGTATCTGTATAATGCATTCAGGCCTGTCAAAACCTAAGTAGCATTGAGGAGATCTGCTTTTCAGCTTTCCACCCAGTGCTGTGTCTCAACTCCTGCCAAGCAGTGATACTGGTGGTGCTAGACAAGGGTCACAGCACGGAGATCTGAGTGCTCCATGACCTACTCTTTGAAATATGTGCATAGGAATTAACTTGGTAATAACCCCGGGAGCGACTGGATGAGGAAGCGATGTGTAGGTTCCCTTAATGCGTAAGTTTAATCCCACCGAAGCTCACGCTGTTTTAACTGCGGTGATTCAGCATGCCAATCTGTTAAATTCATCTCCATTTAGGACTAAAGAATTCACCACTTGATCCGTCATGTGGGTCTTTGATAGTGGTAAACATGCACGGGTGATGTGATTATTGCGCAATGGTGACAGTCAGGAGGGTTTATAACATTAAATAGTGCGTTGTATTTACCTGCGCTTTCAAGTTGAATAGATAAAAATTGAATGATAATCACAGGTGCTGTTTGGGATGGGAGGAAGCGTGGAAGCCGTAGGTTCTTTTGAAGCTTCACTAAACGTATTTATAATCAGTTAATAGAGTTTAATCAGTTAGTATAAAAGGCTTTTCACACAGGATTCATTTTCATTTTTGATACTGACGTTTAGTTACTTTAAAACAAGCTCGGTTCTGTTCAGATAGGAGCTAGGGGAGGCCGTGGGTCTCCGAGGTCAGTGTGGGGAGCCTGCTATCAGACGCTCATTTGCAGATTCCCAGTCCCCAAAACTCTAGATCTGGATTTAGTAATTTTGGGGAATGTCCCAGAAATTGTCATTGCAAACACACGGGAGTAGAATCCAGGTAGGATTCTAATTCAGGGACACACGTTGAGAGTTGTTTTTCTTTTGAAGTGAGGGAATCGTTGGCCTTTTTTTGGAGGGGTGGCTTCTGTACCACTGTACTTTTGGCCATATTTATCAAACCTGAGAATCGTTTTTTATTCTCTTTTTTTTCCTTGTCAGAGTTATTTAGGCAGTAGATCCTGACCTTTCTACCTTTTTTTCCTCTTAGTCAACCCTTACTTCCTGTTCCCATTGGCACTGAGGCCTTTATTTTTTCACTTAGATTTCTGGTTTTCTTGACTCTAGATTTTAGGGTCCTTCTTATAGCTATCTTAAAATATTTTTTTATCCTCACCTGAGGACATTTTTTCATTGCTTTTAGAGGGAGCGGGAGGGACAGAGAAACACCAATGTGAGAGAGAAACATCAATGGAATGCCTCCAGTATGCGCCTGGTGGGTGGGTCAAATCTATAACCCAGGCTGTGCCCTGACTGAGAATCGAACCCACAGCCTTTTGGCTATGGGATGGTGCTCCCAACCAGCTGCACCACACCAGTCAGGGCTATAGCTATCTTTTTAAAACACCCTTTAAGCCAGAATTTTGGTTTCTCATTAAAAAATCCAAACTTTTTTATATTGACATTTAGTGCTCTCTATAATCCAGTCCCATTTTATCTCTGTTATGTTGACTTTCAGATTTGAATAGACCTTTAAAGTTAACTGGTTCGATTATCCCTCCTTTTTCACCTCCTAGAGATATTTTTTGCCTAGTAAAGTGATTTTTGCACAATATCGTATATTGCCTTCTAATACTGTGTGAAATGTTCCAGAGGATGGCTTGCATTATCAGGTTCCTGAGAGCAGAATCTGTCTTAAATATCTGCTCACTGATGGGATAATTTGGTTTGTTTGTTCAATCTTTCATTTAGAAAACATTTTTTCAAGAGGCTTCTATGTGCCACACACTGTGCAAAGTACAGGAAATGCAAAGTTAAATGAGACTTGTCTCTTGTTCTCAAGTAGAATGTAAGCAAGTGGGGGAGGTGGCAAATCAGTTGGCAGTTTCAGTTCGTTGTGATCCAGACTGCAGCAGAACTGTGCACAGGGTACTGAGGAGGCCTGCAGGGGACTCCTTTAAATAAGAGTCGGTTGTGGGGAGGCTCCCTGAAGAAGTGTATGTATTTGCCATGAGTTTTGTTTTTCTCCTTTGTGACATACACTTTCCCTGCACTCTTATAGTGGCTCCCAGTACATTGTAAATAGATAATAGGCTTTAAATTCATATTTTGAAAAATACATTTGTCAAATTTAATTGACAATACTTAAAAAAGAAGAGTATGTTCTTTGCCAGTCTTAGCCCCTTGTTGAATTGAAATATCTGGGGTTCTCCCTATACATCCACTTTTTCTCTCTCTCCTTTCTTGCACAGGCTGTTCTCTTTCTGAAATGCTCCCCCCCCCACCACTCCCCCTTCTCTGCGCATGGCAATCCCGTCTGGAAGCCTCCCTTCAGGTCTTCTGTGACTTGGGTCTAGGCCGCATCTCCTCCTCCTCACTTCAGAGTAGTTTTTCACATTTTCCACGAGTGCTGTTCATGCTTTCATTGATGCTACATATTTGCTTCTTTTTCTCCTCAACTGAGTTACATGATCCTTGGTGGCAGGGATTTTCTCTCTCTTAAAGTGCTCAGCACTGTACCTGCCTGAAAGTAGGTGTTTAAGAAGATCTTGATGAAGGTGCAAGGTTTGTAGGGGATGTTTCTCTTTTGCTACTGGCTTCTTTCAATGACAAGAAGTCATTGCTTCTCTCTGGCACACTCAAGGATGTTTTAGCTACAGTTGGAAAGGAACAACGTGAGGCTTTGTGTCCAGAGCCTCCATGTCTAGTAGAGTTCCCCGAGTTTAAATATCAAGGGTCCAAATATCCTGCTATCCTTTGAGGTGCCAGCTATGTTTCATTGGAAAATAAATGATTTTGGAGGGTTTCCCTTTTGTACTCCATGACACCTCAGTCTATATTTTAGTTCCTTGCTGCCGTTTTTACGATGTGACACAGAAGAGCACTAAATTACGTGGTTGAGTGTGTCACTGGTGCTCCCCAGGACCCATTAAACACTCGTGGTTATTGAGCTAAAAAGCACTGCCATTCACCTGGACCTGCTGCGTTTGTGATCACCCCGTCTCTGCTCTGGGAACCATGTGTGACAGTCTTTCATGAGATCTTGTTGCCCTGGGCCACACTGTTCCTCGGCAGTCTCAGCAAGGGGAGTGTGTTCTTTAGCTTATATCACTGAGCACTTGCCTGGTAAGGAAAAAATCCAAGAGTTTGCTTTATTTTAGAATTTCTAAGTGTGCTTGGAATTCCTTGGTTCTGGAAATAGATCACCATGTACATTATTGGTCACAGTTCAGAGGCTTTAAAGGAGAACCATAAAATAGATGCCGCTGTAGGTTTGTCGTCATCCGCATTTACTGTCAGCTCTGCTCAGTAATAAAATACTCTTCTGGGTCACCTTCCAGGGAGAGACAGGATCTGGACTTGGACATCTGCAGGCAGTTTGGCTGCGTCTCTGCTCGCTGTTCTGATGTTAACGAGGCCACTTTAGGGGCTCACCCCTTCCTCAGATGAAATAAGAACTCTTTGTAGTTCTGTACGAAGCTTCAAACAACTCAGAAGCTTTGGATTTTTGCAGTGATCTCATTAATATCTCTATCTTCTGGTAGGGTGGTGTCTGCAGGAGATTAACCATGTAGGTAATTAGTTGCCTAAGGTGAGATCCTCAGCAGGACCAGCTCTGGGCTCCTGTTCCAGTCACCAGTGCATGAACCGCGAAGAGTAAAACAATCCTGTTTGGAGGTTGGAATGCGAGGTCTAATTATTTGGCACTTTTGGGGACATAGGCATTTTGAAAGTCAGTCTCAGTTGGTATGGAGACATTTGCTGCAGCTGCCCATGGGATTTTTTCACAGGGTTTTCCAAGGCTGAGCTCCTCCCCCTCCTGCCTGCGGGTCTCATTGCCCGTGACTCAGTCCTCCCTGCCGTGTGTCTGTCCTAAACTCCTCTCACGGCCTTTCATGTCTCTTACTGCCGCATGCCTTCGCACGTGCTGTTTGTTTTGCCGTGACGCCTTCACCTCTTTACCAGCACGATGAGTTTTCACTCGCTCTTTAAAATGTAGTTAGTGTTCTCCTCCTGAACCTAGAGCAAGAACATGTACGTTCTTCCACTGCAGTGTCTGTTCCTGCCACCTTGTTCCCTTGGTACTTACTGTGTGCACACCTTCTGCTAGCACTGTGCATTCTAAGTTACACTTATTTGTACATGAATCTCCACCACTTTGGGGGGTCCTGGTGGGTATAGACCATGTAGTAGTTTTTCCTTTGTTCATGCTTGTATTAGACCCCTGCTCTATGTTTAGTGAATGAATGAAATTCGTATACTTTTTCTCAGGCAACGTGAGGTGTCTTCCTAGAGCTTTTACTGGTTTTCCTCTTAGCTGTGGAAGAACAATGCAAGGAGTTGTGCTTCAGTAGGAGGGACAGGAATCTATAAGTCTTAAGTTTCTTCATTGACAGTAGGATTATTACTCTAACATATCATTGATTAATGGGAAACACGCAAATTTAAACTTTCTGGCTAAATCAGTCATTTCTAGAGTGAATGACATTTACAAGTTAAATAATGATTTGTTCTAAATGTTACTACTGAAATAAAAGCTGTAAAACACTTATAGAAAGTAATAATATCCATTATTGAGAACTTATTACATAGATAGACTACTAGGTTATTGATCTCTCTGCTTATATAGACCTTTATCTGTCTGTTACTTTATCAATGAGTGTTTAAGCACCTAAAATATACCAGATACTGTACTAGACACTCCATTATTTTTTAAATTCTTTTAACAATGCTTGAGTTAGAGATTCTTCTTCCCATTTTATCTATGGGGAAGATCAGACACAGAGTGTTTAACTTTCCACAATTCACTGAACTAGTAAGTGATTTAGCTGGGGCTTAGACTCAGGTCTTCTGAGCTCCATATTATGTGTTAATAATTTCTGCTACATGTGGCTGCCTTGCATTATTTACATTTTTTTCTGTTTGGTGTTTTGGTCCTAGATCTTCCTTGAGTATTGCCATTCGTGACACAAAATTTTAATGGAAATGCTTTGATAGTTGGCAGAACTATTTTCCCAGTATTGGATTTTAGGACATATATGGTTATCATTTCTTGATCATGACAGTTTACATAGTCTTACATCAGTGTCATTCCATAAGAATTCAGTCCTCAATTTTAGTTTTTAAAACCAAGGTCAAAGTGGTTCGTACAGTTTATAGATTAAGTGCTTTATCTTTTTGATCGGCTTTACTGAGATAATATGCATTTAAAGTTTAAAATAATTTACACTTTTTAATTATAAAGTCACTTTTAATTATTCTTTATCTTTTTTACAGGTACCAAGTACTTGCTTTTGCAACAGATGCAGATAAAAGACAGGAGACTGAACAGCAGAAACTTGGTTCTGGAAAAAGACTTGTTGTAAGGCCATTTTTTTAGTATATAAAAATTTCAGTAATGTTACATTTATTTTTTTATTAATTTATTTTCTATTTTTTAGAGATTTTATTTATTTTTAGAGAATGGGGAGGGAAGGAGAAAGAGAGAGAGAACAACATTACTGTGTGTTTGCCTCTCATGTGCTCCCTACTGGGGACCTGGCCCACAACCCAGACATGTGTCCTGACTGGGAATTGAACCGGTGACACTTTGGTTTGCAGGCCCGTGCTCAATCCACTGAACCACACCAGCCAGGGCTTTATTTTCTATTTTTTAAATTAATTTTTTCTATTTTTCAATTAGTGTTGACATTCAAGATTATTTTATATTAGTTCCAGGTGTACAGCATAGTGGTTAGACATTTATGTAATTTACAAAGTGATCCCCCACCCCCACCCCCACCCCTGCAAGTCTAGTACCCACCTGGCACCACACATCATTATTCCAATGTTGTTCACTGTGTTTCCTGTCCTACGCTTTACATCCCCGTGGCTATTTTGTAACTGCCAATTTGTAGTTCCTAACCCCTTCTACCCAGCTGCCCAACCCCTCTCCCATCTAGAAAACATCAGTATCTATGAGTCTGTTTGTTTTGTGTCTTTTATTCTTTAGACCCCACATATAAGTGAAATGATATGATATTTGTCTTTCTCTTTCTGACTTATTTCACTTAGTATAATACCATCTAGGTCCATCCATGTTGTCACAAATGGTAAGATTTCACTCTTTCTCGCTGAGTAATACTCCATTGTATATCTGTGCCACATCTTCTTTATCCACTCAGCCATCAGTGGGCGCTTAGATTGCTTCCGTATTTTGGCTATTGTAAATAATTCTGTAATGAACATAGGGGGTGCCTATATCTTTTCACATTCGTGTTTTGGATTTTTTCAAATACCCGGAAGTGGAATTGCCGAGTCATTAGGTAGTTTATTTCAATTTTTTAAGGAACCTCCATACTATTTCCCATGTTGGCCGCACCAATCTGCAGTCCCACCAACAGTGGGCCAAGGTTCCCTTTTCTCCACATCCTTGCCAGCACTTGTGTTTTATTGATTAATTGGTGGTATCCATTCTGACAGGTGTGAGGTGATAGCTCATTGTGGTTTTAATTTGCATTTCTGTGATGATTAGTGATGTGAGCATCTTTTCATGTATCTGTTGGCCGTCTGTTGTCTTCTTGGGGGAATGTCTGTTCACGTTCTCTGCCCACTATTTAAGTGGATCTTTTGTTTTTTGGTGTTAAGCTATGTGAGTTCTTTGTAAATTTTGGATTTTAACTCCTTGTTGGATGTGTCATTAGTGAATGTCTTCTCCAGTTCAGAAGGTTGTCTTTATTAATTATGCTATTACAGTTGCCTCATTTTTTTCTCCTCTTCATTCCCCTCCACCCTGCACCCCTGTCACCAGCCGTCCCTGTTCATGTCCGTGGGTCGTACATGTAAGTTCTTTGGCTTCTCCACTTTGTAGACTATTCTTACCCTCCCCCTGTCTGTTTTGTATCTACCATTTACACTTCTTATTCCCTTTACTTTTCCCCTTATTATCCCTCCGACTCCTCCCCACTGATAATCCTCCATGTGAACTCCTTTTCTGTGAGTCTATTCCTGTTCTAGTTGTTTGCTTAGTTTGTTTTTGTTTTTCTTTTTAGGTTCAGTTGTTGATAGTTGTGTGTTTGATGTCATTTTACTATTCACATTTTTGATCATCTTCTTTTTCTTAGATAAGTTTCTTTAACATTTCATATAATAAGGGCTTGGTGATGATGAGCTCCTTTAACTTGACCTTGCCTGGGAAGCACTTTATCTGCCCTTCCATTCTAAATAATAGCTTTGCTGGATAGAGTCATCTTGGATGGAGGTCCTTGCCTTTCATGACTTGGAATACTTCTTTCCAGCTCCTTCTTGCCTACAAGATTTCTTTTGAGAAATTAGCTGATAGTCTTATGTGAACTCCTTTGTAAGTAACTGTCTTGTTTTCTGTTGTTTTTAAGGTTCTTTCCTTATTTTTAATCTTGGGTAATGTAATTATGATGTGTCTTAGTGTGTTCCTCTTTGGGTCCAACTTCTTTGGGACTCTCTGAGCTTCCTGGGCTTCCTGGAAGTCTATTTCCTTTGCCAGATTAGGGAGGTTCTCCTTCATTATGTTTTCAAATAAATTCTCAATTTCTTGCTCTTCCTTTTCTCCTTCTGGCACCCCTAAGATTCAGATGTTGGAACATTTAAAGTTGTCCCTGAGGTTCCTAAGCCTGTCCTCATTTTTTTTGAATTTTTGTTTCTTCATTCTGTTCTGGTTAAACAGAATGGTTCTGTTTATTTCTTCCTTCTGGTCCACACCATTGATTTGAGTCCTGGTGTCCTTCCCTTCACTGTTGGTTCCCTGTACATTTTTCCTTACTTTACTTCACATAGCCTTCACTTTTTCCTCTATTTTGTGACCATAGTCCACCATTTCCGTGACCATCCTGATTACCACTGTTTTGAACTGTGCATCTGATAGGTTGGCTATCTCTTCATTGCTTAGTTATATTTTTTCTGGAGCTTTGATCTGTTCTTTCATTTAGGCCATATTTCTTTGTCTGGGCACAGCTATTACATAGTAAGGGGTGGAGCCTTAGGTATTTGCCAGAGTGAGGCAACCCACATCACTGTGCCATGGTGCTCTATGTGGGGGAGGGGTACCAGAGGGAACAATGCCACTTGTTTGGCTCTCTGCTGGCTTTCAGTCACTTCCCCTACTATCCACAAGCAAATTGGGCCTTTCTGGTGCTGATTCCTGGGTGGGTGGGCTTGTATATATTCTAGGACCCTATGGGTCTCTTCAATGGGCTCTCCTGTGAGGCTGGGAGTTTCTCCTGCCCTCGCAACCCCTGCAGGTTTTTTCAGTCAGAGGTTTTGAGGCTTTATTTCCCTGTGTTGGAACCCTAGGTAGTGCGATCTGTCTCACTCCCCAGTTGTTCCTCCTGGTTTATCTGCATGTGAATGTGGTACAACAGCCGCTGCCTTACCCTACATGGTCTTCCAGCCACTGCCTTGCCGCACATCTGCTCCACCCTGGTTGCCTGTCTTCGCCCCTTCTACTGGTCTGGATGAATGTTTCTTCCTTAACTCCTTCATTATCGGACTTCCATACAGTTGTCCTTCTTTTGCTAGTGTGAGGAGGCGAAGTGTATCTACCTACCCTTCCATCTTGCCCGGAAGGCAGAAATTTCTTAATAAGTATTGATATGAAAGTGTTCTGTTTTTTAGCAACTAAATTGATCTTAGGTTTTCCTTTGCAGGTAGATTGGACTTTAAACATTGGAGAGCAAGCCCTTGATATAAGGATTATGTCTTTCAATCAGTCAGCATCTTCTGTTTTTGTTCTTGGTGAAAGAAACTTTTTTTGCCTGAAGGATAATGGACAAATTCAGTTCATGAAGAAACTTGATTATAGCCCAAGTTGTTTTCTCCCGTACTGCTCAGGTGTGTAGAAAGATTCTCTTTTATCTTTTCCATATGTTAAAGCTGTGTTATATACATCAGGAAAAGGCAAACTCACACATGTACATTTTAAACCTCTAGGAAAATAGTTTTATACTGAGCATGTAATGGAAATTTTAACCTTTAAAGTTTGAATAGAAGTTTGATATAAAGCACACATTTGGGTTTGTCGGTCATTTTACTTTGTACAAAATGTTTTGTAGAATGGGCCTCAGGCATACATTAATGCTTTCCAAAACGTGGCAGTTCAAGATGCTTCCAAGAGAACATCAGACTCTTTTTTATGGGCAGAATGGAGCATAGCAATGCCCAATAGAATGACTTTTCTGTAGTGAATGCCCAGTAAATCACTAGCTTAACTGTGTTAAATATTAATGAAATTCATGCTTGCTAGATGAAATGCAAAAATGTTGGCCGCTCTTTCATTATAGTTTCCAAGTCTATAATTTTTTCTTTTAAATGTTAGTTTGCAGTTGAAAAATCATGTCTTATTACTTAAAATCTTGACACTTTAACATCAAGACATTATAATTGGTTTGTATCATAAATCCCCTGAAAGGAATATAATATACTGTGGCAAAGGACAGTTTCCTCATTATCCTCTTTTTCTGTCTTCAACCTCCAGTTTCTGAAGGGACAGTGAACACGCTGATTGGGAACCATCACAGCCTGCTGCATGTTTTTCAGGACGTGACACTGAAGTGGGCCACGCAGCTCCCCCACGTCCCCGTGGCTGTGAGAGTGGGCTCTCTGCAGTAAGTGACTCAGTTAACATTTTTTAAAAAAGAGAATCCTGGCCATGGGGTTCTCAAGAAGTTTTATGGAACAATGGCAAGTGATGTTACTGAGAAATGAATTTTACTGAAAAAGTGGCCCTGCAGTGTGAGTGTCAATGGTAGAAATAATTTAAAACATAACTGTAATTGGAAAAGAGGAATGTAAAAATTCTTTTTTTTTTAAGATTTTATTTATTTATTTTTAGAGAGGGAAGGGAGGGAGAAAGAGAGAGAGAGAAACATCAATGTATGGTTGCTGGGGGCCATGGCCTGCAACCCAGGCATGTGCCCTGACTGGGAATCGAACCTGCGGCACTTTGGTTCACAGCCTGTGCTCAATCCACTGAGCTATGCCAGCGAGGGCGGAATGTAAAAATTCTTAATTCGAACCATTGATAATTTTTATGTAGTATTTCTAGTGATATACCCTTTGTAAATAAAATATTTCAAGAAAATGGTTTGCCTGATAGATTTCTTTTTCAAAACAGGAAAGAATTTCTGTAAGCATTGGATGCTTAGCATCTAGAGATCCCTTGTTGTTGGACTGTGAGACCGTTACACTTCAGACTTGCATTCGACCTTGTGCCCAATGGGGCGGATCCCTAATGGTGATGTGTGTGAGACAGTTTAGGTATTAAATAGGGTTGCTTTGTATTTATAATGAAAGGCAAAATTTATGTCTTGATATTCAATTTGCAAAAGTTACCAAAAATGAGAAAGGTAATGGGAAGTGTGTATTTTTTTAGATTGTCAGTATAAACGGCAAGATCTCAGATTATGCTTAGGACTTAAAAATCTTGGTAAATATATAGAGACACACTTTCTATAAAGTGTTGTAGGTTTCTGGATTTATTCAATTTTGCCTATTATATCATGTTATTGAACATTTATAAACTACACATAGAATTCTTCAGTGGCATGTACAGGATCTTATCAGTAGGACTTACCCCCTCAAATTAGGAGCTTGAATGTTATGCATCACATAAGGCATGTTGGCTGACAACCGTGGTCCCGTAAGATTATGATGGGGCTGAAGAATTTGTATAGCCTAGTGATGATGGAGCTGTCGTCCCATGTAGAACAACACACCACTCACGTGTTTGTGGTGAAGCTGGTGTAAGCCAATCTGCTGACCTGCCAGCTGTATACAAGTATAGCACATACAGTTATGTACAGTGCATAATACTTGACAATGACAATAAATGAAAATGTTACTGGTTTATGTATTTATTATACTACACTTTTTACTGTTATTTTAGTGTAGTCTTCCTATTTATGAAAAATAGTTTGCTGTATAACAGTATGCCGTATTACTTCGACAACAGCCTCATACACCTCATGATTACCGAGTCTCTTAATTGTATCATTTTCTATTGCGTTGGATTTAATTTTACGTTATTTTGTCCATCGTGGTTCCTGAACACACACAACCCACTGCTAATGTTGCTAGTAAGAGGCCACATCGAGGACTGGCCTGGAAACAAAATTAGTGTTGATTAAGAACTAAGAAGGTGGAAGATCAGCGATGGTTATTGATTCCAGTCAGGCCTGTCCCCTTCACCATAGTTACGAACTTGAAGAATAAGAACCAAGTGACAGAAGCTGTGAAAGGGTCTGCTTCACCGAAGGCAACAAGACTTAACAGAGATGGAAGGAGGATCTCTATCAGACGTGCGGAATCCTCTGATGGCCAGACACAGGCGTGTATTCCTTTCAGCACCAGGCTGGCCACGGGCAGAGCAAAAGTGTTTGCAATGTTGGAAGATGAGGCTGGACCCGACTACAGTGCTGAGTTTCTGCTAGCTCTGGGTGGTTTAAATGTATCAAAATTTGTGATTCAAGCTATGTATGGTGGCAGGTGGGTACTAGACTTTTCAGGATAATCACATGGTAAGTTGTATAACATCTAACTACTCGGTTGTATACCTCAAACTAATATTATATGTGAACTGTAATTAAAAAATAAAAAAGGTTCGAGAATTGAAAAAATTACTATTCATCCCATAATGTACAAGTGAGTGGCAAGCCTGTGAGTGCTGATGTGAAGGCAGCGGAGGAATTTTTGGAAATTCTAGATAAGCTGACTGTGGAGGAAAATTATTTACCAGAGCAAATATTCAGTGTGGATGAAGCCTTCGTCTTCTGCAGAGGGAGGCCTGAAAGGACTTCCATCCACAAGAAGGCCAAGTCAATGCCAGGTTTCAAGGCTCGTAAGGACAGGGTAGCAGCCTTGCTTGGGGACATGCTACAGGCTACAGATGGAAGCCCTCTGTGATCTGGCTCAGTGGGAACCCAGGGCCTTTAGAAACAGGAGTCACCCCCCAGCCCCCCAGGGAACTACAGGCACAGTAAGAGGGCATGAGGATGCAGCTCCTCTCCCAAGATGCCCTCTTGAGTTGCTCTGCAGCAAAATTGCGGAGTAATATTTGGGGAATTAAATACCTTTCAAGGCATTTCTTGTTGTTGATAATACTCCTGGATACTCTCCTTTTATTGGCCTTCTTCATCCCAATATCAACATGGTGTTTCTCCCTCCAACCATCACCTCTTTGATTCAGCCAATGGATTGAGGAGTTATATCAGCCTCTAAGACCTCTACCTTGGGAGGACTTTTGCCCAGGCTGTTGCTGCAACTGAGGAAAACACTGAGAGGACACTGATACAATTCTGGAAGGATGGCCACATGCATGATGGTATCAAGAACCTTGCTTGGGCGTCGGGTGATGTCACCAAGAAGCGTATGAATGACATCTGGTAGAAGTCACTCAAGAGGTGTGTCCATGACTTCAAAAGACTTGCTGATGGTGGAGAAGTTGCAAAAATCCACAAGGCTGTGGTGGAGATGGCAAAGAGCTTTCACCCGGGTGTGGGTGAGGATGACACTGAGGAGCTTCTGGAGGTGGCTCCTGAGGAATTGGCTACTGGGGAGGAGTTGGAACTGGAACAAGGAATGCAGAGCTGAAGGAGGGACAAGAGGAAGGGAAACTGCAAGAGAAGAAAAAGAAGAACCCAAATAAAATTCACAGTGAGAGGTGTAACTGCAGTTTTTGCAGATCTCAACAAGCTCCTTCAAAACTTTGAAAACATGGACCCCAATAGCAAAAAGTTTTCATTATTAGGGAAGAATGTTTGTGGTGCATTATATGCGTACAAGCAAATCTACGACGAAAAAAAGAGGCAAACTCAGCAACCCCCTGTAGCCATACTTCTGAAAAGAGGGGCACCTTCTCAATAAGGGCCTCAGGCAGGCCCTTCAGGGGGTGTGCCAGGGGAAGGCTTTGTTATCACAGGAGAGGGAGGCTCTGCCCAAGTTATTGCCCCGAAGACCTTCCAGTGGGACAAGTCGTGGAGGAGGAAGACGGTGATGTTAATGATCCCAGCCCTGTGTAGGCTTCGGCTGATGTGTGTGTTTGTGTGTTAGTTTTTTAAAAATTTTATCGTCCCTTGAGGCTATGTTCATTGATTCTAGAGAGAGAGGAAGGGAGAGACAGAGACAGAGAGATCAGTGTGAGAGACATCAATTGGTTGCCTCCTGTATGCGCCCTGGCTGGGGATCGAACCCACAAACTAGGTATGTGCCCTGACTGGGAATCAAACCTGCAACCACTCGGTGTACAAGATGATGTTCCAACCAGCTGAGCCACTTGGCCAGGGCAGTGTCTTAGTTTTTAATAAAAAATAAATAAAAAATACTTTTTACAGCCATACACAGTATTTGTGTTTTAAGCTAAGTGTTATTACAAAAGAGTTGAAAATTGAAAACTTGTAAAGGGAAAAAGTTACAGTAACCTGAGGTTAATTTATTATTAAAGAAAGGAAAGTATTTTAAAGTAAGTTTAGTGTAGCCTCAGTCATGTCCCAGGCCTCCACATTCACTCACCACTCACTCACTGACTCACCCAGAGCAACTCCCCATCCTGCAGGCTCCATGCATGGTAAGCGCCCTGTATAGCTGCACTGTCTTTCATCTTTTACTGAACCTTTTCTGTGTGTAGATACACAGATACTTACCATCGTGTACAACCACCTTCAGCATTCTGCACAGTGGCCTGCTGTGCAGGTCTGTAGCCTAGGGGCAAAGGTATGGAGCAGGTATGCTCAGCCCAGGTATGCAGCAGGCCAGGCCATCCAAGGTCTGTGTAGGCACACTCCATGATGCTCACACATGACACAGTTGCCTGATGACTCAGAATGTGTCCCTGTTGTTAAGGGACGCATGCCTGTGTTGTTGTTGAAGCTCAGTTAAGCGCATTCATATTTGCATTAGTGGTTAATCCGAAACCCGAATATTGGAAAAAAAGTTTCAATAGAAACTTTTGAAAACATTGAATATTTTCAAAAAAGTTGCTTTTTCATGTTTTATGGGAAGACACCATCATAGAATTCTAATCGGTATCCAGTTAACACAAATTGTAGTTATTTTGTACCTGAAGAAAAATGTAAAGTTTTGAGGTTGACTTTTGCAGTGTTCACAAAATGGTCTTTTAAGTTCAAGCAAACACTCAGACTCACCAGACATGTTGCATACGATTTACTTAGAAGGATTTAGAACAGGAAAAACGTCTTGCCAGCAGGGCCATGTCAAGTATTTCTCTTCGGGGAGAGAAATTCTCGCAACAGCACATCTATCCTTCCAAGAGCTGTTCTCTTTGGCCCCCGAGTGACAGCGCAGGTGCAAGAAGACAGGTCCACGCGGGTGGGTGTGGATTGCAGCCTCCGCGCTCCCCCCCGCCCCCCCGACTGCAGCCAGTGTCTTCAAACACTGAAAGGTCATCGTGGTTTGTGTAGGTGTGTGCAGCATGGGAGAGTGATGTGTGGAAAGGCGTTATTGAGACCTTTTGATTGACCCTCTTACTCTACACGTATGTTATTTACAAGGAACGTGCCTATTTCGAGTCCCCATACTCGGAAGCTCCGAGTTATGGCTCCTCAGCAGACAGGTATAGTTAATGTACTATAGTTGCTGGTCCAGATGCAACTGACAAGTCAAGGGTCTAATAGTAGCTGAAATTATTATGAGTAAAAAATCAAATTTCTATATAGTGCACATCAAGATGCCTATATGAAAAAAATAGCCTGTCACATCTAGACTTTGGTGCTCGTGAAACTTCTATTTCTCATAGCTTTCTTTTAATTGTCTAAAATGATGCCATTAATGTTGCCATTCATGATTTCCCCAGTTAATATATAGCAGCAACTCATTGGAAGATTTTTCTTGTTTTTTATATACTTTAACATAAAAGTATGGGATTAGACTGTTTGAAAGAATTTCATTGTAACTTTTGGAAAAATTTTAAAAGTGATTATTACCGACTTAGCTATAGCGTATTTATATTTAGAAGTTATTGTTTGAAATTAGAAACACTGAAATAATTTGGCTTCTGCTTTTAATTACTTCTGGGGTTCAACTTTTTGGGTAGAAGCTTCCTTGGCTGAATGTGTTTATTTGTAAAGGAAATTGCTGCTATTTTAATATGTTTCTTTTTAGTGAATAAGAAATATTGGATTTGGATCAAGTTGATGCAATTATACTTAATAACAGCATTTTGCTCAGAAACTAAGACGCTTTATTTCTCCCACTCCCACCTACTTGGCAGTCCTAGCCCTCTCCACCTCGTTTATTAGAAGCCAATTCTAAATCCGTCTGTGTTTCCTTCTTTTTTTTTTTTTTTTTTTTTTTTTTTAGGGTAGACGGGCTTCTTGATGAGATAGAGTTCTTTCAGTTTAGTTATTTTAATTTTGGGTTAGACTATGGGAATGTGAAATAAGCATATAGTTTACACAGTCAGAAGAGTCTGAATGTGACAATGTTCTTTAAATTCTTAGCTGTGGTTGCTTTCCATTTATACGGAAGCCAGGCCGAGCATCACACGTCTGCTGTGGTCGGTTTCCCAACTGGCAAATAAAGATCATCATTTATCGGTGACGTATTCTCTCTGGAGATATGAACTGTACCTAAAAGGGGAAGTGGATTTGACTGCAAGTTCAAAGTGGTGGTGGCCTCTCCAAACTTCAGCTGGCAGCCACAGCCGCTGCGCTTTAAAATCTTGTTGCAGCTCATTTTATAGTATAAACAATTTGGTCTGGTACTTCGGAGTTTTTCTTCCTAGACTGTATCCACAATAGTAACTTATGTCAGTGTTTACCATGATAATTTTTAGCCTTCATTGATGTAATACCAGAATGTTTTCCCCATTTCTTCTCTGGATTTTCAGATTTCTTGTCTTCAAGTTCTAATTCGAGTCACATAAAGAAGCCTTCCCTATCCACCCTGGTCTCGATAAATACGTAAAAGCCATTGTTGTGTGTGTGTGTGTGTGGAGGGGGTTGGCTAGGAAGACCACATAAGAGTTTTAAGTTGAAGAGCTTCTCTTACATATAAAAAATGGAGACTCAGAGATGAAAGGATATTATTTCTCTGAAAACAAATTTATTAGGATCATTTTTTAAAATTTCAAAGTGACTTTTTCTTTCTTTTTTACTTTTTCTTTTTGCTGGTAATTGTCATCATTTTTTTTATGCTTTGTAGCAGTGGGCCTAGATAATGTACACTTTTTGCTATCTTATAGTTTTAAGGATTTCTTTTGTTGTTTAATAATTAACAGTCCACATGAAATTGGTAAGTGTTCCTTGAATTGGGGTAGAGCAGAGATTCTGTTTTGAGAGCTTCTGCATTTCGTTAACAGTGCCGAGGTCCTTTTGTCCCACGCGCCTCCCACGCCACGAGTTCACAGGGGTGCGACCGCCTGGCTCCTTCCCCGGGCTGCACGGCACGTGCCCCTCGGGTGCAGCCGGCCGCCGCTGCAGCTGAGCCCACGCCCCTTTGTCTTGGGAAGGAATAAGTGAATCTTGCATAAATGTTTCTCTGCAGCAGTATGTTTTAGTTTCTGAAAGACCCCTTTAAAGAAGAACAGAAAAAAGTAAAATGTTAATCATTTTTTAAAGCTGCATTTCCGTTTTGGGCGGTGTCTGTTGACTCTGCTATAGGCGATAAAGCAAGCAGCTCACCTGTGCTTTCTCCCGCCTCTCTTCCTGCCATGTTCTTGAACGTCTGCACACATTTTAGTGAACATAATTTTCACAGCCCTTTCAACCTGTTCATACATCTAAAAGGACTCAACACTTATCCCAGTTCTTTGACTATTCCTGAATTATCTCAACTTACTTCCTGGTAAGTTGAATTTAATCATCCGGTAGTTTCTGAGGAAAAGCATATAAATCTCCTTGCATTCTTGACAATTGTTTATTGCTCTTATACTTGAAGGTTATCTTGGCTTTCCTCAGAAATTTGGACATCCCATTTGGTATTGATAGTTGCTGTGGGAAAGCCTGAGCTTGGCTTCATTTTTTTTTTTTTTTGGTTAACATCTTATTGAGTGAATTATTTTTCTGTCTTGATGCCTATATCTGACTTATTTTTAAAAATTTTTAAAGGACTGCAAATTCTCTAGAATTGTCTCACAATTGATTAATTCTGTACCAGTTTGTCCTGGGACAAGTGAAATTCAAAAGATTCAAGTTTTTATTCACTACAAGAAAAAATTTTCCAACTATACCTGTGACTATGGGTTCTGCTAGGTTAGTTGTCTTGGTCAATGTTGTTATAAATATGTTAGCCCTACCTTGTCTTCTGCTCATGAGCTAGCAACTGCTCACTGATTATTTGTGTATATATTTTTCTATTTTGATTTGTGTGATTTTTCCCATGTCTCTCTCCCATGCTCTTCAGTTTGTTTTTAGTATATTCTGATTTTTTTCTTGTTATTGTTCCTTAATGTGGCTTTCATCGCTGTAGCTTTTGTTTGAGCTTTTTTAAACAAAGAGAAAATTGTTTCGTTTATTTTACTGATATACTTCTGGTTGTCTGATTTCTTCTTTTGTTACCTTAGAAAGTTCTTGGTGTGGATAGTTCCTGCCTTTTACTTATGTTCCTAACCCCCCTCATCTCCACCTCTTTCTTTATTTGCAATTTCTGCACATAGATCCTCTGTTAAATACTTTGTGATTATTGCTCATTTTAAAAACGGTGACAGCAGTTTGCTCTAGAATCACGTGGGAAGTGATGGGAGAGAGTAACGAGCTCCGACCAACTGGGTCTTTTCACCATCTCACTGGGTTTATTTTCTCTTTTGCCCTGGGGGCCCAGTTTCCAGGGTCCAGGAGTCTGGCGTGTGTAACAGAAGCCCCCTGTGCCCCCAGTCTCAGGCCCTTGGTGCTATGAATCTGTGGCTACTGCTTGGCCTCTGACCTTCCTTGATTAGGCGGCTACCTGATTAATAAATGCATCTTTCACTTTGACTCTGGTTCTCTGAGGTTGTGTCTCCTGCATGCACCTGTGCCCTTCGGTCTCAGTATGCTGGTCTGAGACCCAACTGTGTTCCACCCGGGGCCTGGGAGCCCAGGTCGCCTCTGAGCATCCTGTCCCACTGTGGTCCAGACTTTAACATGTTCAGCAGGAGCAGATGGGCCTCAGAGTTCGTTGGTTGTGAGTATAGCCATTTCCTTGTTCAGTTTCCCTTTTCCAGGCATCAGTGGCGGTGGTTGTTATTGTCGTCCTTTCTGCTGTTGTGATGAGTTTTGAGCAGTTCTGCTCCACCACCTTTGCCTGGGAGTCATTTCTTTATCAGTGGATGTTATTGTTGCTAGGGAGAGAATTATGGACAAGTTGATGTTTGTTGTGTTTGTAAGTAACTAGTTCTTCAGGTATGGTTGCTTGTAGAACGTTTCTCATTTTCTATGTAAACGTCACATTTGTCCCCATATGCTTTGTATGCTATTGTTTCCCTGGATACAGGTGGCAGTGCAGTGAATTTAATCTGTTTAAACCATTTGTCTGCTGAAGAAAGCTTCCTTATGTTATGCATTTGATTAGTCCTTCAGTTCTGTTTGATAGAGTCCACCCTTCAGGGAAACTAATACATTTTGGTTGGCTATTCATTTTCTTTTCCCCATATCTGCTGTCTTCTTCCTTGTAATTTTCATTTCTTTGTCATGCCCGCCCCCCTGTTTTCTGGGAGAGTGTTTTGTATCCCTGGTTTGAGCTTCCACATCATTTGTTTTGCTCTTTTCTGTGTCTCCATGGGAGATTTATGTAGTCTACTGAGCTGTTACCTTTTACCTACCACCTCCTGCATCTTTGGTGTTATTAACCACTGTAGTGCATGGCAGACCATAATATCCATGGTGCACTTGTGCCAGGTATGCCTTACTTTGGAATATTTGATAGTGTTTATTTTGGGACTCTATCTAGGAACATATAATGTCCTACTATTAATTTCTGTTCACTACTTGGCCAGTTATTAGATATAATTTGTTACCTCTGTGTGGATGTAGATAGCATAGGAGGGACCGAGGGCCATGGTCAATTCTATTGAAGCAATTTGGGAGTAGGTGAGTTGCATTATTTTTGATGGCCATCATTATTTACATGCACATATTTCCATTGTGTGAGGTCAAGATCCTTAATGAGGCGATCTGTAGGTTTTATGTTGATTGATTTTCTATTGATTAATCAAGAATTGTGCTTGTAATGTCCTTAGAGCTGTGTGGCTAAGCCAGCCTATCATTTGGTAAGCCACTTTTATAAACTTCCTTATTGCTGCTTTAGAAGTTTTATTCACATGAAAAAGACTTGCAGTAATCTTATAAATAAATTAGGAAACCATGTCTTTATTGTTATTTGCCAGTTGGAGTTATGACCCTCAGAAAAACTATCCTCATGAAATCTTCTGCTTGGTCCTGTGTTTTCACTGTCATTTTATTTTTTATGTAATAATGTAAAACACAGCATCTTCCATTCTCATGAAAAGTTTATTAGTAATTACAGTTCCAGATTGTTTGACTTTGTAACATTCCGTAGTAAACCTGTTCAGTTTGCCTGCCAGAGGTTTTGGAAGTACCGTATGGCCAAGGATAAGGAGTTGCACTTAGAGTGCTGGTTGGGTTTAAGCTTCTCTGTTTTATAAATTAACTGTTTTAATGGCAGAATTCTTATTACCATGTATTTCCACTGAAAGATTTCTTTGGACATATTGTCCCTGAGCCTGGGAACTTCTCTTGAAAAACGAAGCTCTTAGTCTAAATGGAAAAGTGCCTTTGCGTGTTGGGTTTGAATCTCGCACTGTTGACTGGTAGGGGAGTTAACACGATAGTGGCTCCGGGGTGGGGGTGTGGGTGGGGGAGTCAGTGCCCTCTAGAATGGTGGCCAGCGGGAAGGTGCTAGCTTTCCACTCGGTGTGGCGGGCTCTGCCTCAGCAGTGAGCACACGTCTCCCTGACCCTTTCGTTCTAGAGATCCCGTGTCTCAGGTCGGTGGCTTGCTCTCAGCTTTCTTGGAAATAAATACATGCCATTGAGCATCTTCTCTCCTCATTTCAAAGACTCTAATTTCAAAGGTAGAATGAGTTTCTTTTACCGTCTCTGTGGTCCCGTGGAAAACGCTTACATCTTCTAAGTGGCTTCCTGGAGAATGTAAACAGGAAACAAAGTGATGTTTGGGGCGGTGTTAGATTTATATGCTGCCTAGAACTTTGGAACCTCAGGTGGACTGAGTTCCCCTTCCCAGTTCACCGGTAATGGCCTTTATTTTAGAACTGGCTTTGGAGCGCAAATCTGGGCTATCGCCAACATAAAAAGAAACGTTTTCAAATGCGTACATCTTACTGTACAGGCTAAAGCGGATTAAATTAGAATGATCAGCTTATAATTATCTAAAAATCTAACTTATGATTAGAATCCACCGTTACCTGACAGGAAACGCCAGAGCTGCAGCCCGTGCACTGGCGTTGTTGCATCACTGGGGTCTTCGCTTCTGGCACGGACTAAGTCAGTAGCTCACTCCAAACCTTCGAAGTGCTTAAGTGTCAGGTGCGATAGAAACTGCCGATACCTCCCTACATGTTTAAAAAACACATTTGGGCGAAAGATGGTGCATTTCTTCATTTTAAGAGAAGAGCATATTCATTAAAATTACTAAGAAATGTAACATAGTCAATAATCATGTCATCTTTTAGGTCTTCTTTGTAACTTGAACTTGAAATCTGTAAGTACACCAAATCTCGCCTGCTAAGTGGGGCTTTAGCTTTCCATGATCTGACCTCTGTGATCCACTGAATGTGCCCCTGGGCAGACAGGGTTCCCATGTCTTCTGAATGGAGATCTGTGTTCAGTGCTTTTCCTGCCTGTAGATAAAGTCTACTGACTCTTGTTCACTGAACTACAGTGTGAAATAAAAACAGGCAGAAAGAGTTGTCTCCCTGCCTCTTTGATTTCTGCAGGCTTCTAGACGGCAGCCACTGCTCTGTTCCTCCCTGCGGCCCACCTGTCAGTGATCAGTGTGGCCGACAGCAGGCCCCCGCGCCGTGTCAGCATCACTGTGTGCAAACGGCACCGTGCGGGGCTTGCTGCATAGTTGCGTGGAGGAGGATCGTGAGGACCCGCATTATAGCTTGTTGGAATATTTGCCCTTTTAATTTTTTGGTGTTTTGGTGTGTGTGGCATAGTGGTACGAGGAAGTGATGCCCAGGGGTGACGTGCTCCAAGACGGGAACAGGTTTCCCTTGGTTCGGGTGGTGCAGCAAGTTTCTCGTGATTGAGAATTAGTTTATGGATCATTTTTAAATGTATCATTGAAATGAATTACTTTTAAAATAAGGGAATCTATTAATGTATTTTTTATTCCTTGTGTTTTCTCAGATGATAGTATTCTTTTTTGCCAGAAATAGAAATGTGTATTACTGTTTGCTACAAAAAGTTATTTTAAAGAAAATAGTTATAATAAGTAATTTGTGCCAATTTTAGTTCAGCAAATATAGCACTTTTGTAGTTTCTTAAAAGTTAAAAAATTAGGGTGTTAAGCAAAGTAAATTTCTTTTTTTTTTTAAAGATTTTATTTATTTATTTTTAGAGAGGAAGAGAGGGAGATAGAGAGAGAGAAAGAGAGAGAGAGAGAGACATCAATGTGCGGTTGCTGGGGGTTATGGCCTGCAACCCAGACATGTACCCTGGCTGGGAATCGAACCTGGGACACTTTGGTTCCCAGCCCGCGCTCAATCCACTGAGCTACGCCAGCCAGGGCTGTAAATTTCTTTTTAAATAACATGAAATACTATCAAATAATTTTTATCTATTTTACCTGCCTAAAGGCAGACCTCATAGATTTTAGTTATTTCTCTTTTTAAAAAATTTTATTCTAATCATTGTTCAAGTACAGTTTTCTGCCTTTTACTCCCATTCAAGCCCACCCACCTATCCCTCCCCTTCTGTTCCTTCGTGCTCGGCCATGAGTTCGTGCTCAGTGGACGGCGGCTGAGCGAGTGACTGGCTGACAACAGGGGGCGCTCTGCAGATGAGTGACCATTAGAGGACGGCTCAGAGGCACATTCTGCGGCAGAGCCGGGATGCTTTGCCTGTGGAAAATTAAAGGAGCACTTGCCTTCGCTACTTAGGTTTTTTTGACCGTGATGCATTTGTTACGAGAGTAGGTTAAAACTATGGCCTAACACAAGGGTTTTCAGTTTTGTGGGAATTTAATTTAGTGTCAGTAATCCTGTCTTCTCTTCTTTGGATGACGAGCATTTGTTTGTGGAACGTTTATTTGTTTGTTTAGGTCAAACATTTCACTGACCTTTTTTTAATTCTGTTAGACATAGATGAATACCTCATGAAGAGTCTTGGATGCGTCTTCCACAAAGGGCATGATTGCAGTTTGGATTTCTTGTATGCGTAATTATTCACTATGCTAAAGAGCATGCCTGTACTGTTACTTTAGATCATAGAAAAGAAATTTTAAAAGAATTATGTTTTTATTGGCCTTGACTTTGTGTCAGCAGTCACGAGTTCACGTATTTTTATGTACAAAATGTCTCATACCACTTTACGGAAAGTTTATTTGGTTATTTCTAATGGACTTTGTCAAAATTTCTTTCACTTATATAATTGGCATAAAGATATTTATAGGCTTATCAAACTTGTATCCATATATGTTAGCACTGATGACTTAAAATGCATAATTTTTCAAAAAGATTTTATTAATTTATTTTTAGGGAGAAGGGAAGGAGAAAGAGAGGGAGAGAAACAGCAATGTGTGGTTGCTTCTCAGCATGACCCCTACTGGGGACCTGGCCTGCAACCCAGGCATGTGCCCTGGCTGGGAATCGAACCAGTGACTCTTTGGTTTGCAGGCCTGCGCTCAATCCACTGAGCTACACCAGTCAGGGCAAAATGTATAATTATAAGAAAGCTAAATATCTGAAGGGACTGTGGCAAAAAGAATTGATAATCAGAAGTACACAGTATGATTGTTCTCTGGGAAGAACACCAGACTTTTAAATGGTGAAGTGGACACGCGGAGGTCTCACAAGCAGAAGAAAAAGGACCTATAATTTGTCCCAAGGGAGGAGCTGAGTTAATGCATGTCAGAGTACACATAGATTCTACCTAGGCCTTGAACAATCTCACACCTTTAACGGAAACATCTGTTGTTTCTATTGAAATACTGTTTCTTGAGGTCACATAATATCTAGGAAACAGTGTAAGCAAAGAGAAGTTGTAATAACATCAAGTATATTTTTGGGTAGGTCCAACAGTGCGGTGCATCGTCCATCATGTCCTTCCATACTGTCTGTGGTTTGTCTCCTTTTCTGTGGGTCTAAATAATGTGTCTTGTTCCATCAATAAGAACCTGTATCTGTAGACCACTGTGTCACAGGGGTTCATGTGTTTTTAATTCCTAGAACTGTTATTGAGTAATGTATTTATTTTCCCACAATGTCTTCCATTCTCCATGACATACCTCTTTCCTTCATGACCCTCTGCTTCTGGGAGACTTTGTCTTAAAGGAAACTTCCTTACTCTCGGAGTGGCCTCGAACATTTGAACCGAAGGCACAGAAACACAGAACTGCGCATCTCAGTTTAATGCATATTTTCTTAGAAGCCTTTCCAGGGACGTACTTTACTCTGGATTATCTGATGCTGCGACCATAAGAGCCCGTCTGAGCATCTTTCCGTTCGGTGATGTCTGCTGCTGTCACCGGCAGCAGTGCCCTCCCCTCCCCCACAACCACCTCCCACACGCGGACGTGTGTGGGCGAGAATGTCTGTCTGTATTCCCATCGGCTGCCCTCCCCTTCACAGTGTTGGCACGTGGGTGGCTTTCTGGAGAGGGGACAGGGAAGGAGGCTGTGGAGTGAGGGCAGCGAGCCTCTGTGCCCTCGCTTCTGTGATGCCGCTCAGCTTGGCGGTCCCAGCTGCCGGGGACCCGCGCGGGCGCTGGAAGTGGCAGCTTTAATGGGATGCCTTAGGGTTGCGTTCCTACTGAATAAATCATGTTTAGAAGCTTTCAGGCAGTCGTAGTCAGGCTTGTATTTTAAAAAGTCTAAACGAGGCACACATTAAAAATGAATGTATATTCATGGAGCCAAATTTGATTTTCTAGGTAATGACCCATTCATCTAGAAATTCAAATGGTTGCTTCTAGGGTTCGTCTGTGTCAAGTGACAACGTTGAAACAGTCAGCTGTGCTGAGGGGGTCTGCGCTTCGTCGCAAGTGGTTTTCTGGATGGTGCATTTGCCTGCTGCTTTTTCAAACGACCTCTTCTTTCCTGAGCAGACCTGGCTCTAGTTGGAAATAACTTAATCATATGTTTACTCTTCGAATAAGACCGACAGGATCTTTACTTAGTCTTCCATTTAGATCTCTGGTTTAGGAGCTTTTCCTTCGGTTAGCACCACCTGAGTGGGTGCATTGAAAATGTGAAGCACGGTTGCCGATGAAAGGGTGCACAGAGGCGGTCTGAAGCCTCGTGGATTTCTGCCTTTTAAACCACACAGTGCTGGAGTCTGTGCTCAGTGAGGTCGGGTCTGAAATTGGATCAAAGAGGGGAGAGAATTGGCGGCATTTGGGCCCACTAACGTGCAGTGTGAGAGAAAGAGGTGACTTGTCATCGGGGTTGAAGAGTCCCCAACCAGAATGGGGACGTTCCTGATGCTTTGCTCCTCCTCTCCTTCTCCTGATGTTATTTGTGTGCAGTTTTGGCATTTAATCTTATATTTGAAATGGGAAATTGCCAAAAAGCATTTAAAAAATGGAACCTCAAAGATTGACTGTATAGTTAAAATTATTTAAAAAGCAATAAAGTAGACAAAATTAAGAAATAAATTTAAGAAAACCCCAACATTTTTATGAGACTTAAATGTTAAACTTTAGTTTTCCTTTACTTAATTACAGTTACAGCTTTTCCCTCATCTCTTTAAATTTCTAGTTTCCTACCCCCCACCTCTAGGTTTTTTTTAAAACCGTATAGTCTATTATTATTTTAGTTTATGGAAAGAAAACATAGTCCCAGATAATATTGGAGTAGAGCAGCTTTCTATTTTAGAAAACATTGACGCTGAAGAACAGATGTGAGAATTTACAACATGGCCATAGCAGGCAGAGAAATTAAGAAAAAGTTATTGAAAAATACATTGCTGTATGATTTAATCACTACCGCAATGATTATTTACTTCAGATTATTGACAAAATAGTTCAGAGAATATTACAATTGAATTTATTTTTGTTCATTTACAACTCTTGATAGTAGTTTTCTGAACAAGATCTCAGAATTGGTTAGTACTTTTAAGTTACGGATCTGTGGAAAATATTACATACCACATATAAAGTCCTACATCATTATAATTTAATTTGTGCATAGATGATATTTGATCATATTTTGATACATTTTTATTGAGATTATAAACAAACTTGACACCTCATTAATCTAATGCAATTATTTAATATTCACAAATTGCATTATTTGGCATGCTTTCATTTTGGGTTTATGATTTGGGAATTCTTTTAAGCCAGGGAATGGCCACCAGCTCAACGAGCGGTCTGCAAGAGCAAGACGCAGCTCCTGCCGAAATTCGACCTGTGACCCGAAGTTGGCAGGTCTCGTGGCCGGCCAGGGAAAACACTCTCAGGGTTCATGACTTTCTTCCGTCATCTCGAGAGATTCTGCCCCACTTTTCTCCTCCAGTAACTAACCTTTGACCTCCCAGACCTGCGCTTCTTTCCAGCGCGGGTGAATAAACACTCCTGGTATGTGGAGAGGAAAGGTCCAGGGCCCCTGCAGGTGCCCTGGAGCAGAGTCCTTCAGGATTAATCTGGCACCTCCAGCCGTGGTTTGTTTGGGACAGGAAGCCAGATAGAATTCAATAGTTTATCTTGACTCTGAGGACTTAGGACTTTTGTTACAAACAACAGAAGAGAAGAAGACCAATTCCGTTGCCAGTAACATTTACTCTTCAAAGGAAAGTTTTTTTTGTCTTTCTGCGCCTGGTTATCTTCAAGAGTTGCAGAGTGAAAAATAAAATTTCAGTGGAAATATATTTCTGCCTCTGATATAGAAAAGGCATTTAAAAGAGTCATTGTTGACAGGAAAGGGAAAACATTCTGATTTTCTTGGGATGTAAGCCTTAGAAAACAAGCCAAAGTAAAAAAAAAACAAGTAGAAATGAAAAAATCTTATGATTCCAGGGATGACCTGTTGTGAATTATTTCAGAACTCACTGGCTATCTCAGATGGCTGATTTTCCTCTGGAGCTCACCTTCCTGAGCGGGCATCCACTTTGTTTTCTAGGTAAAAACCACTGACAAACACCACTATTCTGGAAACATAAAGCGGTTGCTATAGACAACATATTGTAAATACTGTAAAGAACAAAATAAGTTCATGACTCAAGAATACAAAGAGGCATTTCTTAAAGAAATTGTACCTATTGAGTGGTCTCTGTAGGAGGTGACTTTGGCACATCGACACTTAGAATCTAAAAGTAGGGAGTGCATTCTGCCAGTTCCAGTTAGGTGCTTCTGGCGGCAGACCCGGGAGTCTGGAAGCAATAGAGGAGTCACCAAGCTGAGCAGCAAGAAGGGATAGATCCTTTCTGAGGCATGTACTTTCCACCTTTCTGTAAAATAAACGGACGGCAGGAGATATGTTTCACAATACTACCAAAGCAGCTGACGCCTGAAGTTTAGTTGATTATATTCTATGTAGGAACAGAAACCGCTAAGGACAGAGGTTTGAATGCATTCGGTAAGTTCTGAGTTGGGTTGGTAAAATAGTACAAAATGCAAAATGATGAAAGGGTGCTTTTCTTTAAATACAGAACATAGGACAGAATCCACTTCGTTCGATGCGAGTACCATCATGTTACTGACAACTTCTTGAATAATTGGGCTCCTTAGAAATAGTTATCAAAGACATTTTATAAACATTCTGCAGTTTCATTGAATAGAAATTTTATTATAACCACTCTTTTGGGAAAGATATGCTTGGTTGTTTTATTTATTTGTGAATCTAGACTTCACATTCATTTGATAATAAATGGATAAGAAGAATCAAAGTGCAGTAATAGCATGGTCCAGGACTGGTCTAAAAAGCCATGTTTTTGCTGTGGGGGTGCTGTGATGGTTAAAGAGAGGACTCGCACCACTAGCTTACTCAACAGCTCTGACAGCAAGCTGTTTGAGTTCTCTGGGCCTCGGGCCCCTTGCGGTGAATGGGGCTAATAATAGTACCTCCCTCATGGGGTTATGAGCATCGAATAAGCTAATATTAGCACTTAGAGGAGTGCCTGGCAATAGCACTCTACATACATGTTTTAGTCAACATTACTGCTAGATTTGGTGCATTTACCAATATGCTCACTTTGACACTTATTTTACTTACAGAGCCTATAACTGTAGTTAGTGAATCCGATTTCTTGCAGAAATACTGTTGTCTCTGAAGTAAATCTCTCTTGAAGATTAAGCCTAAGACAGCAACGCTAGGCAAACGTATTTCCTGGTAAATGCTCTATAATTGTTAGCCAGCAACATCCTTTCATGCCCACGGGTACAGAGTTTTATTTAACTTCCTCTGCTTGCTCGATCGCACCAAGTTGAAACAGTTCCAGTCAGAGGGGTTTGGAACTGTGTGTCGTAGAGGGGTTTGGTTCAGGAAGGCTCGAGTGACGGTCTCTGCGAGCAAGGACTTGAGCTGCAGTCCACATGGAAGCCACGTCGAACTGGTACCTCGACACAGTACAAAGGAACAAGTCACACTTTTGTTTTCCTACCTACTGAACCAGGACCATAACCAACCTGGAGAAAAACTACGTTGGTTCATGGTTTAAATTAGGAGCCAGGAGCCTTTTATTGTAGTCGATACTGTTTTTCACTCAGAGAAAATTTGGAAGATGCTTATCTGTTTCGTGCTGCCAAGTGTGTTATTAGTATGCAGACCCCGCAGGCAGCAGCTGAAGTTGTTTTCCAAACACACGCAACCTGTGTAGCTGTTGTGCACTTGGCTTTAGTACTGCCAGCCGCGTTGGGTCTTCTACCCACAGTTGCATGCATGCTAACAAACACTGCTGGTCACAAGAGTAAAATGGAAGGATGGGTACTGCATTGTGATGGTTTTTATCTTTTTCATCGTTCTTGGTTTTAGTTCTTAAAGTACTGCCATTATTTTGCGGCATTTCCGATCACGAGTGTACATTGGAGTTCTGTCTAACATATGGATTTTCTTTTTGTTCAGGGCAGTTATGTAAGTGTATGTTGTTGTGAAATGGTTTGCTTTGATTCGACCCGATCAGAACTTACTTTAGCCCTGAGCCGGCTGAAACAAGAGTGAGCTAATGTATAGCACTGTTTTCCCCCGTGATGCTGAATGGGAGCAGAACCACTTCCTGTGCTCACGTTCTCTTCTAAGATGTATGGATGCTTATTTTATAGGCAGGAGAATTATCCGTACTAGGTACATTTTCATCTTGTGGTAGGCAAAGTAGACTATTGTAAAAGGCATAGTTTGCTTCTTTGCCTCTGGTATGAAACATGACTTGTTAAGTATTAGTCAAAAAGTTGGAGTGGGATGGGTCTATTTACTTCATAGCTGAGTCATGTGGTCCATTTTGCACCATACCTGTGAAACAAAAAGTAATCAAAAATAATAATGACAATAACAATAATTTAGTATTTATTAAGCCCATATTCTGTACCAGGAACCAGTTTAAGCTCTTTGCATTAAATAGTTGACACTACATAACAATTTTTGAAGCAGATGCTAGTATTAGCATTATTTTTTACAGACGAGATAACAGAGGCTTAGAGATGTTAGCATGCTCTTTTGAGGTCCCAGTTTTGGAGCTGGGGTCCAATTCCAGGTGCTTCTGACTTTAGAGTCTGAGCTGTTAGTGTCTATTCTGCTTTTACGACCTTGGATGTTACAAATAGGCCTGACTGTATAGGTCCAGTGCTTGGCACGCTCCTGTAGGGCACTTGAGAAAGCAGTTGTGAACAAGGGTAAGAGGTAATACTGGGGGGTGATGAGACTAGCAGCGGTGGGAACTAGTGTCATCGTATGTGTGAAGGCACAAGAAAAGGCACTGCTTACTGGGTCCTGGAGTAGAGCTGGAGCTGTCGGAGGGGGCCATCTGGCAGGACTGTTGCCTTAGGCTGAGGGACACAGCCAGCCTTGGTGACCTCGCAGGGAAAGTGCTGAGGAAATAAATACCGTGACCCCAATTTCCTCCCTCTCTCCAGTCTCTTGCCAATGATTCCCATTGGCCAAACTCAACTGGAAGCCAGAGGAAAAGGGATCTTTTGATGCAATGGTCAGCTTCTTCTGGCACAGAGCAAATTGGAAACAGATGGAAAGTTTGCAGGACAGACGGAAAATATCCAGTTCATGGATGCACTGCCACAGAAATGGTCTCTCAAAGTCAAAGCGTCAGTGAATCCAGGATTCCCTACTTCTGTCTCTAATCATTTAACCTGCTTCTTTTTAATTTTGCGTTCTATTTTGTCTCCTTAATTACAGATTCCAGAAACAGCGTGGGTTGGTAGGGAGGATGTAGACTAAGATCCTTTTCTTCTAATTTTCTGGGTTACCCTTAGGATTTCAAACAAATGAATATTGGATATGCCTTTTCTTTTTCTTTTTTCCTTCTTCTTAAAGATAGGAATAATATCAGTACTACCTATTCTAGGTAGATGCAATGAGGGTTCGTGCAATAGTAATGAACTTTTGAACTTTGGACATTAAATAATACATAAATACATAAACATTTTAATTTTCATCTGTCTTCTTCCTTCCTAAATCTTTAAGCTTCTGTCTGGGATTATTTTCCATCTGCCTAAAAAATATTTACTTTTTTTTTGTATGGATCTGCTGGTAGGTAAATCTTTCAGTTTTTTATATGTCTGAAAAGATTTCTTTATGTTCATTTTTTTGTTTTATTTTTTTAATCATTTTTTTTATTGTTGTTTGAATACAGTTGTCTCCATTTTCCCACCACTACTTTCCCCCACCCCACTCACCCTCACCCCTACCCTCTATCCTACCCACTTTTGGCATTTTTGAAGGATATTTTTGCTAGGTATAGAATTTTAGATTAGCAAGTTATTTTCTTTTAGCACATTGAAAATATAAATCTGGTGGTTATCTGGCTTCTGAAGTTACTATTGGGAATTTAGCTATGTTATTCTTTTTTCTTAATCTCAAAACTTATTTTTTATTATATTTTTTCCATTACCATTTAGTCCTTTTATACCACTCTTTACCACACAATCACCACACTGTTGTCCATGTCCATGAGTCCTTTTTCCTTTTCACTCGATTCCCCCATTCCCTAACCTCCCCTGTAGCTCTCAGCCTGCTCTCCATCTATGAGTCTGTTTCTATTTAGTTTGGTAGTTCAGTTTGTTCATTAGAGTCCACAGATGAGCGAGATCATATGGTATTTGTCTTTCTCTGACTGGCTTATTTCACTTAGCATAATGTTCTCCAGGTCTATCCATGTTGTCGCAAAGGATAAAATTTTTTTCTTTTTTTATAGCTAAGTAGTATTCCATTGTGTAAATGTCCCATAGTTGTTTTATCCACTCATCTACTAAAGGACACTTGGGCTGCTTCCATATCTTGATGATAGAAATAATGCTGCAATGAACATAGGGATGCTTATGTTCTTTTAAATTAGTGTTTTTGGGTTTGTTCTGTTATATTCTCAGAAGTGAAATTGCTGGGTTGAAAGGCAGATCCATGTTTAATTTTTTGAGGTATCTCCGTACTGCTTTCCACAGTGGCTGCACCAGTCTGCATTCCCCCCAATAACACAAAAGGCTTCCCCCCTTTTCCACATCCTCACTAGCGCTTGTTGTTTGTTGGCTTATTGGTGGTAGCCATTCCGACCTGTGTGAGGTGATCTAGTTATTTTTTTGGTTCTTTTCTGACTGCGTTTAAGATTTTTCTCTTTTTGATTTTCAGCAGTTTTAGTATGACTTTTTTACAACTTGATTCTTTCCAAATTTCTTGTTTCAAGAAGACCTGAAATGTTGGGGTATTGTTATTTTTAAAAAAGAAAATTGATTAAAAAAACAGTAGGTAATGAGGGTTGATGTAGGTAAGTGAACAGGTTCCACTTTTAAATACTTTCATGTATTCTTAACATTGCTTCTTTTTCTTCTCAGATTTATTGAGGTAGACTTGACAAATTAAATAGCATATATTTGAGGAATACAGTAATGGTTTGATACACAGCCATATCTTGGTACTTGTTGGCTTCAGAACTTGTCAGAAGGGTTTGCATATCACCCGTCGCGTGTTGATGAGAAAAAGGTTTCAGCACTCGGCGCTTGCTCACCACTCGGCGCCCCTGCCTTGCGCTGAAACAGAGGTCGATGCCAGTCGCACGGTAGCTCATGAGCTGTTAGGTACGTGTCGGTGTTTGGCATTCGTCGAGAGTTCCGGAATGAATTAATGAGTGTGTATGTGATCACCGCCATCAAGCTAGCTAACACATTCATTACCTCACATGACTACCATTTGTGTGTGTGTTAATATTGCTTCTTAACCGAAGAATGATGAGAGTGCAGGAAGTCAGAAAAGGTCAAAGGGAGTCTAACAAGGTTCCTCCTTTCCTTTATCCAATGCCAGAAAAGTGGAAGACGGGGAAAGGGTAGACTTTCCCCCCTTTACCTGGAGTACCAGGAGAGGAGAGAAGAGAGGCAGGTGATTTTTAGGGATCTTATTGTTTGCTACAGTATAGTGTATATATAGACTTGTTAGTATTCTCATTAGTCTTCATCATTTCATGGTGAAATAATTCATGTTAAAGGGACAGATGCCTTTTAATGAAAAGCATTACATTAATTCAGAAGTATCACACAAAGCGAAGGAACTTGAGAATGGTAGAAGACTGTTTATTTTAAAAGACAAATTACTTTATCTAATGACTGTCAATCTGTAGTCAAGGCCACAGGCTTCTGAAGCCAGGTTTTCTTCCAAACCCCAAATTGATCTTCTGTTAGCACCAGGGAGCCTCCCATACCCGATCCCACCAGGGCAAGGACATGTAGGGAAAGGAAAACAAGGAACTTTAAGATTTCAAATGTGAGAGTCTTTTTTGCCGTCACTAAACTGTGTGGGAGGGACGATGAGGAATGCTTTCTTCTGATAGTAATCTGAAGTAGTTGCCCTAAATCCTGTAAGCCACACCTTGGAGTTCCTGGACTGACAGTGTGTGATGGAAAGTACCCGAAGCATTTTGATTTCTTGAAAGGTTATGTTGTGAAAGAATTTGTTTTGTAAGAGAAGACATACAAAAAGCATGTGCCATTGTTACTACCTAGAATCCAGTAAAAGATAGCTTTTGCAAATTCATTCCACATGTGTGTAGGGGTTGTTTTCACAGTTAGGTTTTTTAGATGCCAGAGTAATTTGTTACATATTTTAAGCTTCAAAATGCTCCTTGAAATTCAGTGTTCCTGTGATTCTAGCATGGTATATAGTAGAAATAGCACAAAATAAAATATTTCAGTGTGTAATTGCAACAGCAAATTCTATGGGCACTGTACTGGATGAGATGATATTTGCAGGGACATCATAGCAGTGAGTATCTGTGAGGGGTCCTCCCCAAAAGCTACTACCTTTAAGAGTTATGTTCTTAAATGATGTAATTTTTTAAAAAAGCAAGAACACAAAACAATTTGATTGAATGACAAGCAATTCAGTGATTACCACAGTATAGTATAGTTTTCAGCTCGTAACATATATTTGCTTTTAAAATACCACTTAGCTGTGTATGTGCAGCAGCAAAATTAGGATTTTTTTCCCCCTTCTTCCTGTGGTGTGTTTATTGGATTTTAAGTGATGGCAAAATCCTGAGGTCATTTGAACCCTAAGGAATTTACAGTCTGCAGTAATAGTAGTAGCAGAAGTTCTCAGGAACTATAAAGGCTGTTCTCCTTTCCCACTTAAAAGGGCACATGCCTGTGTGGTCTGCTACTATTGACGACTTATCAGAGACCATGTAGCATTTTTAAAAATTTCCTGTTGGTACTGAAATGTGTTTTAAAAATGGACTGTCCAGGTTAGGAGCACAATCTCTGCCTTACCTGTTGAATTTTTGTGTATATTTGTTAGCAGTGATTCCTCAGCTGTAGGCACTTTTACAACCTAAAGCTGCTACTACCTTTGGCTCAGTTCCAGTAGATGTAGATGATTTGTTTACTGTTAAATGTGATTGCATGTAAGTCAGTTCTGTAGGCCTAAAAAGGAGATAGATTTGTACTTCAATAAATACCTTTGGAGCTATTTAATTTATATTATGTTCTGGTGCAGTATTATCCCTTGATACTGTACAAAAATGAAGTTTTAAAACAAACCAATTGACATTGTTAGCAGGTCTGCAAAATGGCCTCAATCATGGAATGAAGAAGTTAAAAGCCAAGAAGGAGTAATAAACTAAGAAGTGTTCGTTCATTGGAGGGTATGTGTGCAGAGAGGTGGGAACCGAGATGCACACGTGAATACGCTTCATCCTCTGCCTGGTGAGGGGAGCGTAGGCAGGATGTTGTTGGCCGGCTGCTCTCGGCGGCTCGGGCAGCTGTCCGCCTGTACGCCCCGCGAAGACCACATCGACCACGAAGACCACAAGGTCTGCTGAGAGGGTGGCCATCGAGTTAGGGAAGATTGGGGTTGGAGGATGCAGCTCATCACAGAACCTTCTGCCCTCCCAGAGGAGAGAGTAAGGCCTGCATCAAGAGATTAGCTGCTCAGAAAGACTCATGAATACAAATTCAGAGGTTGATTTGTCAAGATGAGCCTAAGCTTTCAGGCAGGAGTAATGTAGGTGAGAAAATAGACATCAGTGAGCTTCTGAAATTTTTTGTTTTGACTCATTTGGGCTGCAGAATTATCACTACTAAGGTGTGTACTCACAAGATTTGTTTCTTTGCTAAAGGTCTGAAGTTTGGAAGCCTGAGTTTATAGAACTTTAGGAAAACACCATTTATCACAATTCTGAGTATGGGAATTTTCCTTCCCTTCCAAACTGTGTGCCACCCTGATTCTCTATCTCAGCCAGCTGACGGTGTCCCTTAATTATTGTGGCAGTTTTCAAAAGATGAATAGATCTCTTATTGGTATTTTTGAAAATGCAAGCCCAAATCACTACTTAATCAGAGATGTTTTTTAAAAAAGACTTTGGACTTACTGTCCTCAATCCTGACATAGTTTCTGGGGGGGAAATTAGAAGATTCCAATTCTGACTTACGGCCTTTGAGGAGACAGCAGCCATATACTTGCAGAGGGGAAAAAATAAAACACTTTAAAAGCAACATGAAGGCAAGCATCACATCAGTTGGCATAGACTGTAAGTTTAAGTACCAGTTGGTTTTTGGCATAATGGACATTAATGAGCTCTGCAATCAGAACTCAGTCCGTTTACTAGCCATAAAACCTTGGGCTACCTTTGTTCCTTCTCGGATTCTGAATTTCATCCTCTGGGAAAGGTAGGTGACAATAAGGAGGGCTTAGTTTTGTGATTCTTAGTTTCGGAAACATTAGCATCGCCGGAGCAGGTTGTCTTTAAGGAACTTTCACGTCTGGACCCCAGAAGGACCAGGTGAAGGTGGTTTTTAGAAGTTTCCCCAGGAGATTCTCATGTGCTCCTGGCACGGAGAATCACTAGCCTGGACTGAGGTAGTGGTGAATGAGTCCAAGACTTTTGAAGACTTAAAATCCCAATTACAGTTGAGCTACAAGGGCATTGAATCATCTGGTTTAACTGCTTCATTTTGCAAATGAGGAAACTCAGAAGCAAGTAAATAATTTGATTTAGTGACTTATAGAGGGCATGAAGCTGGGAAAGAATTATGGTCATTCTTCGGAACACAGTGATAGTTAATTGCAGTGATATTGAAAGTGATGGCAAGTAGAAAAGAACAGGTTGATGAGAAGGAAGAGTTTGGTTTTCAGCAAGTCGAAGTTAATGTGGCGGAGGGACCGACGGAAGTAGATGTGTGCAAAACCCCTTTTGAAACTGGAGAGACTCTCACACGTGCAAATTAACACAATTCAAGTGCAAACCCTCAGAGCGATCTGGCCATGTGACATTTGAGATTATAGGCTAGGAGTGAGGCTGGCATTTGTCAGCACAGATGTAATAGCTCGTAAACATTGCTTTCTCAGCAGAGAATGGGAAGAAGAGAGGTGTGGGTAGTGTTTTGGGATTCTCAGCAGTAGGAGGTGGGGAGAGGAGCCCTTGGAGACAACCAAGCAGTGGTCAGAGGAGTGAGCAAGTGCAGTGTCCCTGGAGCTGGAGGAGTGGAGTGAATCACGACAAAGATCTGTGTGTCTGCGAGATCCGTGCGCCCACGTGTGTGGGGGGCGGGTATCACCCGAGTGTCAAGGTGCTCACATGCAGGCTTGCTACCTTCTTCCCCTCTTCACCTACCCCGCAGAATCCGACCCTCCTGCTGCGGTCTGTCTAATCTGGTCGCTGGTTTTATACCCAGCCTTCCCAGGCTAAAACTTAGGAATCTTCTCAGACTTCTTTCTCTCATTTTTTCCCCGCGTTTAGTTTATCATCATGTATTCTTATTCACTGGATCTGTCACGTTTTTTATGTCCATTGTCATTATACCATTTCCACTAATTCTAAAGCCTATCATACAGGTTTTTTTAAACTGCATTTTTCCGAAGCAGTGTTAATATTATCATTTCTATTGTGTTAGACCAAAACCATGGTCATCATGTAGGTAAGAGTTCATTTTTGGAGCAAAAGAACCCCCCCCCCCCCACACACACACACACATCCCAGTAGGATAAACGACATCACTTATCCTCCAAACTGGGGCACTTCTGAGAGTGAGGGGATTTGCTGTGAATGATTTCACCAGGACACAGGCCCAAAGAGGGCCCATCCCGTACACCCCAGGACGTGTGGTCATCTGGGTCAGCGTTTCCCAACTGGGAGCAGTTTCACCCCCTCGGGGACGTTGGGCAGTGCCGGCAGGCATTTTTGGTTGTCATAACTGGAGGAGGGAGAGTTCTTTCTGGTGTGTAGTGGGAGGAGGCCAGGGTGCTGCTCCACACCCTACAGTGTGCGGGGTGGCCCCACAACAGGGAGCTCAGCCCCCGCGACAAGGACTCATTTGGCTTCCTTCGTTTAATGCAGCGGTGGGGGAGGGGGGTTAGCCTCCCTCTGTACCAGGTACTGTGCTAGGCTCTGGGATACATTCATGAGCAAAGTGGTCGCCGTCACTGAATTCATGGAACCTGTAGTGGGGAGACCAGGATTAAATCTGTAATTGCACAAATAATACGTTGTGTCAACAGTGGGAAGTCCCATGAAAGAATAATACCTGGCACTTTAGGAGCATATAACAGGGCACCTTACCTAGACTGTGGGCCGGGGCAGAGTTGTCTGACATTTGAGTAGGAACCTGAGGATTGAGTGGGCAAAGATCCTTTCTAAAGGGAGGGGCGGAAGAGCATACCGGTCCCCAAAGGGCCTCGGAGACCAACAGACCCCGAGAGCCGGCAGAGTCCAGTGGGGTAGCAGGGTGGGGTTGGGGGGGGGGCGGAGAGGTGACCAGAGGAGCCTGGTGAAGGAAGCGGCAGTCTGATCCTAGCTTTGTTTAAAGGATTTTGGTTTCCGATGGGAAACCGCTGGAGGTATCTGACCCAGGGAATGATGTGGTCAGGACTGCATCATTGTAAGGAAGCATGTAAGGAAGATCTGTTTCTAGGTGTACTCACGCCTTCAGGGGCAGACTCGCCTGGCCCGTCTGCCTCTGACCCCCATCCCTCGGTCCCTGTAGTCTCCTCGCACCCCTGCCTTGTTTACTGCATGATGTGCAGGCTGCCTGCATTGTTTTTCCTCACAAACATCTCTGGTACCATTTCCGTGGCTTAAAAATAGGGCCCAATTTTTCCCGCTGACATTCTTCTATTCAATACAGTGTTAATCTAAATAGTAAGAAATATATTTTTCCCAATGGGTCATATTAAAAGATGTTTTAATTTTGGAAGGAAAGTAATGTGGCTCAGAAACACTTGCATTTTTTGCAGAGTTAACAGGTTCTTTTCCTTTTTATTGACTTTATTGGAGTGACACTGGTTAACAAAAGCATACAGGTTGCAGGTGCACATTTCTGCAGCACACCCTCTGGACACCATGCCGTGTGTCCACTGCCCCAAGCCCAGTCCCTGTCCCTCACCGGTTACCCCACTACCACGGAGTTAACTCGTGTGCAGAAGAGGTGCCTGCCCCGCTGGGGCCCCGCTGCGTCTGCAGCGGCCCATGATTCCGTACTTCCATCCAACACCTGCCCGTGCTGTTCCTCTACCTGAGATACCTCTTCTCACCCTTCTCGTTTTGTTTAAATTCTCCTTGTTTTTCAAGTCCTCCATGAAGGCATTCCTGGTGTCAAAAGATTGGCATTTCCTAATGTCCTTTCCTATGTTGCCACTGGGCTTTGCTCATCCATTATGTCACTGAGCACCGTGTCTAGTGTTGTCTGGAACAGGATACAGGAACCTATTTTCCCGAGTGCCTGGACATGAGCCACAACTCTGTCACCGTTCACGACATGAAAGACGTGAGATCAATATAAAATGTATCCAACTTTATTTACAGTTATCTAATATCCCTTCCTTAATCGTTTTTATCACCAAATAATGAGGCAGTGACTAAAGGAGTAAGAGTGTTGTATTTAACACGGTGTCACGGAGCTGCACAGAGAATGCCTATCGAATGAGTGGGTGGGAGGGGCAGGGTCAATTCTGTGAATACCACGTAGAGGCTGTGGAGGACTGGGAAAAGGTATGTTTCCCCTTCACTGGGATGTTTCAGTGGCTTCCTGTTGCCTGTGGGGTAAGGCCCACGATTCTTTGCAAGACCTTCAGAGTTCCTTTGTACCTTTAATTTTTGTCACCAGCCACTTTTCCATCCGAATCCTCTCTGGGGAGGAGTAGACTTACTGGCGGATAGGAACACGTGTTTCTTAATGCTTACACTCATGCCGTTCCCACTACGTGCATCTCCTCCCCAGCCTCACCGCCCAAGCAACTCATGCCTTGCCTTCTCGGCCCAGTCTGAATCTTCCTCTCCCTGCTAACTTTGTCTCCATGCCCCTGTCACCTGTGAACATACCATATATTTATGTCTCTTGTGCATTGTGTTTTTCTTCTTATTAGAACGGGAGCACACTAGAAAGCTTACTAGCTTTCTGTGGGATTTCTTGCCTGATAGTCTCACTCTGAGAACCGCGCATGGTGCATCTTTGACACGTAATAGAGATTTGTGGCACCAGTGGCTCTGGCCTTCATAAAATGCTGTGCCCAGGTGTCCTGGACTCCGAGGGGTGTGTCCCCTGCATGGAGGACACTTGGCTGGGATGCCCTGTTCACTCTCTCATCTATTCCTGCTCGTGTTGTCTGCTGTAGGGAGCACTTCTCTCTCTGGTTTCGATGTCCTTTCTCTTTGTTTCTTTGGCTCCCTTGTCCATCATCTCCCAGGGCATGCCTCATGTATTCTTGTTTGATTCACATACCTGTGGTGCCCACTGCACTTGAAGTTCCCAGAGGAAAACCACCAGTGTAACCTGTCTGTTTATCTTTAGCATCTAGAATGGTGCCTGAATACAGTAGGTAATAAATAATTTCTGTAATGGTGAAAGACGTACAAATTGAGTCAGATCCTTATAAACATGTTTTGCTTCCCCAGTACAAAAGAATCACTTCTAGAAGTTACATCTTTTTTCCCCTCTGGTTAACGTTTTACTTGTTTAGTCTGTGAGCATAATTTGTCAGACTTAACAGTGTTGCGCTGACTTTCTAGTTCGTCTAATAAGACGATCTAGTTTTCAAAGGACAGGCTGACCTCTGAGTTCTTTTTTTTTTTTTTTGGTCATTTTAAAAAAATTTTATTTTAATCATTGTTCAAATACAGTTTTCTGTCTAATTCCATCCCAGTCCACTGACCTCTGAGTTCTTGATGCTTAGACATTTCTTCACTGCAAGAAATTTCAGCCCAGTCTCCCCACTACAACCTCTGCAGTTTCTGCAATTTGCCGTGGCATCTTTTTTCAGAGCTCCTGCCACTTGGACACCTTTGGAAGCTGTCTTGGCTCCCCCATTTCTCTTGTCCTTTTCTTGGGCGTTCTAATGACCACGTCTCTCCCATTAAATAGTCCAGCTCCTGATTATTGGGGCTAATTGTGGGTAGCAGTCATAACTGAAAACCGTTTACACTAATCTCAAATTGCAACTTAAAAATTGTCTTACATTTTTGATTCCTTGGAAATCAGTGTGGAAGGGTGGGCAAAAAAAAAATGCCCACGGTGAAACAGGAAACTTAGATTCTATGCTTGATTCTTCCTGGTGCCTAGATTTTTGTACTTATCACGAGCTGTGTATGTGAAAATGTGTTGATAGGAAGCTTTGCCTGAGAGATGGTCATGTAGGAAAGGACCAGGAAGGCATAATTATTTTAAAAAATTGCGGAAGTAACTCCTCAACCCATAGGTGCTAAAAACACACAGGTGGTTGGCTTAATGCCTGACTCGATTCCGGTAAGGGCCCGATGCATTAGAAAATTATGGCACCCAACCGTGTCTTCTTTCCTGCATCAGGGAAGGATTCCAACATCTAGTTTTATTTATGGAAAGATTCATTGCCTTGAACGTCTACTTTAGAAAACTTCCTTCTTTTCCTCGGGAGAGAATATATTTGCATACCAGCTCCCTTGGCATTTATACATTCAAGGCACGGTGCCAGGCGAGAGCCGCCACCTGCATACGCAGTCTTCCCACTCCTTCAGTCATTGCCTTGTTATCTGGCGATTAAAAGGATCAAGGAAGGGATATTAGATAACTGTAAATAAAGTTGGATACATTTTCTATTGATCTCACGTGTTCCATTTGAAGTGTTATGGGCAGTTTCAGAGGTCTTCCTCGTTGACTTGATAGTCTGTAATTATTGATCGGTCCATGGAATGTTGTGGTGTTTCTTATTTGCTTATAAGTAGGTATTAGAGACAAGGACGAATTTAGAATGAATTGTTTTTGGAAAACTTCATGTATATGAAGTCCTTGTCTCTGGCATTCAGGGATACAAATTCAGCATTATATAATCCCTGCCCTGAGGGAGTTTACAGCCTGGTTGGTCAAAGATGACAAATGTGCAAAAAAATTTAAAAAATGCTATAACATTTTATAAGTACTATTACAGAAGTATTATTTAGTGGGTGTAGTGAGGTGGTCTGTTTTATCTGAAGGTAAGAAGATTGGCTGTGGAAGAGGTAATTTTTGAAAGAGGAGTGGGCACTCGGGAGGTCAGTTGTGTTAATTAGCTTTGCTGGGTAACAAACCACCTCAAAACTTAGTAGCTTGTAATAACGAGTGTTCATTTAGGTCATGATTCTGGGGGTTGTCAGTTTGGGGCTAGGCTTAGCTGGGTGCCTCTTCTGCTCTGTGCTGTGTGTTGGTTTCCTGGGTTCGCTGTTACAAACTACAACAAGCTGGATCTTTCAAAACAATAGTAATGCATTCTCTCACAGTTCTATAGGACAGAGGTCCAAAATCAAGGTGTGAACAGGTCTGGTTCCCTCCAGAGGCTCTGAGCGAGAATTGATTGCATGTCTCTCTCCTAGCTTTTGGGAACTCCTGGCAGCCCTTGGTGTTCTTGGCTTTTGGTCTCATCACTCCAGTCTCTCTCTTCTTCTGCCGTTACCTGGCCGTCTCCTCCATGTTGCTCTGTGGCTTAGCTTTTTTTCTTTTGTCTCTTACAGGGATACACATAATTGTATTTACAGCCCACCCTAATTCTGAGAATGATCTCATCATTCTCTTAGCCAAAGCAAGATGTGAGTTTAGTCCAGAATCAAGGGGTGCAGAATAGACTTCACCCCTTCATGGGAGGAGTTGTAAAGTCACATTGAAAGAGCCGTAGATACTTGGCTAAAGAAAATTTAGGCCATTTTTACAGTCTGCCATGCTAATAGAGAGGAATGGGCAGGATGGAAGAGATGGTTAAGTGGGGGCAGGAGTGGGGAGGAGCACACTTGTGGCATAAATATAGAGCTAAAACTTCAGGTGGTCCCTAGGTCATGTCAGGGTAGATTCACACATCATCTCTATAGGTAGTGTGTGGGTGGTGCCGTTTATATATGCAGGTGGGGCAAGAGGAGGTTTACAGTTATTTGTATGGAAAGTAATACAATACTTAAAAAATAAAATAGAAGAATAAAGTCCATGTTTTGCATACTCACAACTGTAAACCTCCTTTTGCCCCCACCCTGCATTTATGTATGTAATGCATTTTATTTGCTGTTTTTTAACCCCCCAAATTTTTACATTATAGACAAGTTCAAGTATATATTAAGGGAGTCATATATACTAATGAACTCCCTTGTACCCAGTACTCAACTTTAACAATGATCAATATTCTGGCATGCTTCCTTTTTTTATACCTCCACCTCCTTTATTTTAAATTTATTTTTTAAGGTAAAATTTATATACATTGGGAGGCACAAACCTTAATGGTACAGTTTCAACAAATGGATACACCTGTGTAACCCATGGCTCTCTCAAGTTACAGAATGTTTCCATCACCAGAATTTTTGTGGGTCCTTTTCCAGTTAATAACTCCCTCCTCCCCTGCTTCCAGGCAACCACTATTCACACTTTTTTTGGTAATAGATACATGTTGCTTATTCTGGTACTTCATGTTAATGGAATTACACAGTATATACGTTTTAATAGCTGTCTTATTTTGGTCAACATATTTTTAAACATTCTTTTTTGTTGCATGTAACAGTGATTATTTTTTATTGCTTAGTAGTGTTTCATTTCATGAATATACCATAATTAATTATCTTTTCTCCTGTATAAGCCTTTTTCCAGGCAATGTTATCAGTTATCTTAGATAAATAATTAGGGGTAAAATTTCTGGGTCAAAGGCTTGATACATGTTTAATCTTACAAGAAGCTGCCAAAGGTAGGGGACTCACTTTAGATTCCCGCCAAGGACATGTGAGTGCTCTGGTTGCCCCACATCCTCTCCAGCAGTTAGATTGACTCCTAAACAGGAAGGTGAAGGCAGCGTGGAGGAAGGGTGGAGGAGACAGGAGCAGAATCCAGGCTGCTCACGAGAACCACGTAAGAAGCCCTTTCAACCCAGGGCACGCAGGGGAACTGAGCTGCGAAGAACAGTGGAAGAGCGGCACATGCGTACGGTCAGGTACGGTATTTTTCTGCAGCTACTCTGAGGTTCAGAACACTCAGGGGCTGGGGAGAGTTGAGCATGAAGCAACCTCAAAGTTCTATTAACATCATCTCCTTGTGCACAGGACACATCAGCATTAATTCAGATTTCAGAAACAGTCGTTGAAGAACAGACCGTATTTCGGTGTCCAGCTTAAGCTTTTATTTCCACTGTTAAGATTTCCCTCATCTCCCTGGCTAGCAGTGACTTTCCTACTTCTGAACAGTGAAGTACTTTTTACTCGTCTTGGGTACTTATGTCTTCTACCCCATGTTACACTTGTCAGGGTGCAATTCTTATTCTTTTATGGGAGTGTGGTGTCTTTGAGATCATTTTTGATTTTTGATTCCATTTATCCATGTGTTCTATAGCACTGCAGATGGTGTTTGAAAATAGTTGAATGAATGCATGAGTGAACAAATGAATGAATGAAATATAGTGGAGAAATGAGAGGCAAATAATAAACAAGAACCTAGAACCAAACCGCGCACCCCTTTTTGCTTTCTGGTTCAGTGTTAGTTCAGTGAGGGTGCTAAAGACCCCAGAGCTGTTTAACCATCAGAACAATTACAATTGAGGTTTTTCCAACATGAAAATTATTTCTCTTTTGTTTAAGACATACTTGTCTTCACAAGAACTAACCTGAAAGCCCCATCCCTGCTAGATTCTGTGGTTAGTCATTAACAGTCATTAATCTACTTTATAATGCAGATAATTTTAACAATTGATAACTCGCATCCAAAGAGATCTTAGTTTTTTTCTAAATGTACAATGTTGGAACCTGCTGATAATAGCAACTTCCAAATGGCTGTCTGGTATGCTTTTGCTACTGAATCCCAAACAGGTGTGTCAGCTGGTTTCCCATCAACCGGAGGGAACAGGAAATACCCATAATCACTTTGTATTTAACTTTGTAGATTGAAGGGAAATGTTCATAGGACATTTTGCATAGAATTGGCCTCTTCTTTTCCTTTTCTTTCTTATTTTCCACATTTCATTTCTGACTATTTATGCATTGTGCTAAGAAAAATAATGGAGAAAACCCTTCTGTGGTTTATTTAACATACAATTTAGTTAAATGTAAAATCATTGTGTAAAAAGCATTTTCTATTTGTTGACTACACAGTCTACTCTAAAAAAACCATTTTGCATGAAGAGTCACTTGCTGCCTTCTGAGGGCAGCCGTGTGGAGATGCAGAGGTTCGGGTCTGGAGCCAGAAAGCCTGGCTCTCTGTGGCTTCGCGTGTCATCTGCTGGTAACCACGATCGATTATTCCGTCTCACCTTGGAGCCGGGTTCATTCCTGTGTTCGCACAGTGGAGGCACTCAGTGCTTTTCCTCACCAGGTGATTGGGGATTCAGTGAGACCATGTGGCTTTACCTTCTAACTAGGTTTTGATGTCTCCCCTTTTCCCCATTCCTCTCATCTCCGCCTGGGCCCCCACCTCCCCTCCCCTGCACTTACTGTACGCCCTCCACCCGGAGTGGTCTCTCCACGCTGCAGTCCGAGGGGTTCTTGGTAAGATGAATCTGATCATGTTACTTCTCACTCCTATACTTAAAACCCTTTTGTGATTTCCTATTGCTTGAGGACAAACTTCACCCTTTTTAATAGTCTGCATGGGTCTGTGTGATTTAACCCAGTTTCTTGGCCCCATGTTGACCCACTCCCCCCGTGACTTTCTTTGTTCCAGTGCCCCGGGCTTCTTTATTTCACTGAGTGTTTAATACATCGTCTTGTCTTGGAAATGCAGAAAGGCTGCAGGGGGAACAGGTCTGAGCCGGGCAGGAGGACCCAAGATCAGGAACTCAGTGGCAGCCACGTTCAGCTTTAGATGCCCGTCGGCCCGGCACGTGGGGAGCGGTGGAGTGGGCTGCTGCCCATCCGTGGCTGGACTTGGGGGCGAGGTCTGTCCGCGGGTGTGAACACGGGAGCTGGCCCGAAAGGGGTGTTTCAAGTCACGAGACTGAGTGAGTTCACCAAGGCCAGAGCCATCTCCCTTCGGTCTACCTGTTCCTCACCCGAGGGTCTGCTTCTGGGAGGACGCAGCCTGTGCGTCCTCTGCCCGGTGAGGCTGCGTGCAGTTTTCTCGTGCACGGTCACACACTCTTTCTGCCTGCTGTGCTGATGGCACCTGCATGTGATGTTGCAGTTGCTATTTTTTTTAAAGCGTAAGTTTACCATTACAGCTAGACCAGTTTGTTAGGGGCAGGACCCTGTTTTATTTGCCTTTGCAGCTTCTGTTATTGCGTGATGGTGGAACGACTTGGATTACATTCGAGTGACCCAGCCCAGCGTGGTGGGGCTGAGAGGGGGCGTAAGGAGAGGGCCGTGGAATCATGTGCTCCTTTCTGAGGCAGGGTAAAAATTGCGCGAAATAAATATTGTTTATGTTTTCAAGAGTTTTTGGATATGGATATAGAATAATAAAATCCAAACTTACAGTTTAACTTAAAATATTTCTATTTTGTGTAAAAAGCAGTTGAGCAAGAGGACATTTGATTGAGTGCATTTCTTTTCACTTATTTTTAAAACAGTTGCTCATTCGTTTTGTTGTATTAGCAAACAAAAGAAACTGTTCATTTTTTAAAGTCTCTTGTAAGCTGTATTTTAAATATTTTCAGGTTGTATATTTTATAGCTTGGCCTTGTCAGAAAGAGAGAATTAGATAAACATTTTAGTGCCGTAGATTATTTAAACTCTAAGTTGACGATTCAAATTCGGTATGTGGGGATGGAAAATGGAACACATTTTTTTTCTTATGAAAACAAAATAGTTTTTTATCTTACTTTGTGAGAACTGTAAGACATGATTAAAAATAGCTCGTAATCACTAACCAGAGGACTCACCATTTTGTTAGCATTCAGGGTTTTTTTTTCTTGGTCTGCGTTTTATATCTGTATTTTATAAAATTAGGATAAAATGTTTATGCAGTAGTATTTTGGTTTTTCACTTAATATTTATTTTTTACTATTTTTTCTGAGAGCAGATATTTTGTAAGACGTGATATTTTATTGCCTTCTAAACATTCTATTACAGCTGTATCATGATTAAAAAATATTTCCCCTTTTTCTTATCATTTAGTTGCTTTTAAATTTTCTTAATAACTGTGAAAGGAAGTTACTGTATGAAAGACAATGAGCATTTTTAAGGCTTTTGATATGTATTTCTAAAATGTTCTCTGAAAGGATTTGTGACCAATTTACATCCCTGTTGAAAGTGTGTGAGAGTTTCTATCTCCATGTACCTTCTGTAACAGTGGGGCTGATTTTTAAATACAGTTTTTGCTAGTTTGAGGTTTTAAATAGTCAAATACAGCTTTTTAAAGTATATATTTTATTGATTTTGGAATTTTTAAAATCCACTTATTGACTATTATTTTTAATGTGAATTGTACATTTCTTTTGACCTTTTTATTTTCAGGTATAATCTTATTTTCATTGTTGTAAGAGTTCTTTACATATTAGCTGAAGTACTTCAAATTGATTTTACAGGTCAAAAACAGTTGAATATTCTTAACTTCACATGGTTTAACTTAAATTATGTGTTTTATTGGTTGCCAATGTTTTCCCAGTTTGCCTTTCGTTCTTTTTGCCACGTTGTTTTTTAAAGCATATAACAAGTTTAAATTATTGTTGTGGTTTGGTCTAGAGATCTTTTCCTTTGTAGTTTCCTCTATAGCTTTCTTGCAGCGAAAGTTCTCTCCATCCCAAGGGCAGATAAATATTTTTGTAGTTTCATATTTTTAAATTTAACTTTTAAAATCCAACCAGAGTTTTGTTTGAATGTACTATTAAGGCGGGGATCTGTTTACTGAGTGATAAAACAATTACTTTCAGATTCCTGAGCAAACACTATTATTGAGTATCATGTCTCATTGCTAAAAATCACAGAATCATTGTGTGTCCTGTGCACGTAACACCTGTGACCTCAGTTCTTGGTGAAATACTGGTGTCCTGGGTTGGCGGGTGGGCTTCGAGGATCAGCAATAGTCCAGAGACCTTAATGCTGGCGATGTGAGCTCCGCTTTCACGGTGTAAGGAGCGCGGTTCACAGTCCTTGGTCTGCTCGACGGCTTCTTGCAGCAGGAATTCTGTCACAGCTCACAGAACCTGCCTCACACGTTAACTCGTACGGACGATATTGTTAAATAAAGTGTTCTTGAAGTAGAAAGGCTTGAACATCTTAAAAATGTCTTACTTTTCCTCTTCATACTTAAGTTGGGTTTTACTTTAAAGGTGATATATATTTTTAAAGATTTTATGTATTTATTTATTTATTTATTTTAGAGAGGGAAGGGGAGAGAGAGAGAGAGAGAGAGAGAGAGAGAGAGAGAGAGAGAAACATAGAAACATCAATGTGTGGTTGCTGGGGGTCATGGCCTGCAACCCAGGAATGTGCCCTGACTGGGAATTGAACCTGCGATACTTTGGTTCTTAGCCCGCGCACAATCCACTGAGCTATGCCAGCCAGGTCCCTAAAGATAATATATTTTAAAGTTTGCCCTTTGTACAAGACTCCAAGAGATGATGTGACTTACTAAGCGGTGCCCGCTCCACACAGGGCCTTCAGACAGAAGTCCCACGGACTCATTCTGGAGTTGTCGGTGCTCGTTGCAGGGTTACTGTGGGGCAGAGCGTGCAGTGTAAATGGGTTCATCTCTGGTCTGCATTTCCGTTACTTGATTTAAATTACATGCAGTGGTTCTTACGCTGTTGACATCGGGTGAGTCCTTTCAGTAAGGGGGGGGACTCTGGCTCCTCCCCTTTTTCATTTGGGCACCTGAAGCACCAGTAAAGAGTGTTTTTGAGTGTATGTATTTCTTTTTTTTTTTTATTGTTCCAATTTTTATTTTTGGTTTAGTTGAAATAGCGCTAGACTACTAAAACAAACAGACCTCAATTTGTACAATAGCTTTAGGAATACAGAGCAATTTACTTGATATTTTTAGATCTCAATTTGTTAATTTTGAAAATTGTTTGGCATCAACCTCAACATTTCTCGTTGAAACATTTTTTTTTTATCTATAAATCATGGTTTCTCTAGTACATAAGGATCTTCTTCTTTTTTTTTTTAATAATTGTTCAAATACAGTTTTCTCCCACCTACTCCCATTCCAGCCCACCCACCCAACCCTCCACTCTTCCCCTCATCACTCCCCACCCCTAGTTTTTGTCCATGTGTCTTCCAAATTTGTTCCTGTAAACCCTACCCATGAGTGTATGTATTTCTATTCAAACTCTTCCTTTCTGAACTCAGAAACTTAATAGGTTCAGATAAATTTTTAGATAAATCACTTGTTCTATGCTATCTAAAACAGTGGGACAAAATTGATTCAGTAATGAGTTGTGTAACTCAGTGACCCAATAAATTTGCAAAGTGAAGGATGCTGGGATTAGGCCATGCAAGGTTTCCTGCGTTATGGAGCACTCAGGGGGTGAGGATGAGGTGGAAAAACCCTTCTGGGTTCAAAGGGCTGATGATCCCTCCCTCCCCGGGAAGCCAGCCAAAGACCTGCCCCTAGTGTCCCAGAGTGTCTGAGGATTCATGTCATTGGGTCCCTAGGTGTGTGTGGGGCTGTGTGGAATGGGGAGCCCACTACAGGGACCACTCTGAGGGGCAGAGGGTTTGCCCTCCTGAAATGGGCTTGTCCGAGCTGGAGGTTAGCATCTCCATGACCACTAGGGGGCTTCCGTTGCCAGCAAAGGAAGGGCCAAGCCCCCAGGTACTGTGGTGTTGCTTTTCACACTTTCTTTCAAGAACATAATTTCATTTGGGGAGTATTTGTTTTCTGAGATAGATCGACAGAGCCAATTCATAAAAATTAAAGACCTTTGAGAGTCCTCTAGTCTTACCTTCTCACTTTGGAGATGAAGAACATTTAGGAAGGCTTCTCTAAGTTGACTCAGTATCTAGTGGCAGAGTCAGAGTTAGAAGCCAAGTCCCTCATCCACTCCGAGTGTTGTTCTTTAGCTGTTGAGTCAGTGATGTAACTCTCTTGTTCTATTTCTCTGAGGCTACGCCACAGGGCGAGGTGGCACAGACTGCGCCTGGGCTCTGGGAAAAGCGTGTACGGATGTCACAGTGAAGGCAGGCGGTAAAGGGGTGCTGGGCCGCCTGATGGGAAGGCTGGGACAGTGTGGCGCCCACTCTCCGTGCAGTCGGTGCACCAGTTCGCCACTTTCCGTGACTCGGTTTTGGGGAGTTTTAAGAATTCTTATTTATTCTGAATAAGGCCTAGACCCTTATATAATGTATCCTTTTCTTCAGATGAATAGCAAGAATTAAAAAAAATTCTTTTTCTCTAAATTATGTTTATGATTTTCATTAACATTTAACCTGTAGAACCGAGTTGGTAACCCTTTTTCTTTGTAAACAAAATCCGTGGTCACTGGAAACTAAAAACATCAGGCAAACAAACTCATTATGTATCAGCTCAGAATGACTTACGACAATGTTGAGTGATTTTTCTTCTGGGAAAACTATGGAGGAAGCAAGTAGTGTTCATTTCAACTACTGTTAATAGCAAATTCAGCACAACTTACGACTTCTGTTTTTAAAAATCGTGGGCTAAATTTTTGATTTCTGTATCATGGCGAGATTCCAGAGCAGAGCAGATCAGAGGGAGTCTAAGGGAAGGAGGAGTGAAAGGGCGGGGAGGAAAAGAGATCGTCGGGACACGCAGATGGTGGAGAAGGAGCCGCCGAATGGGAAAATGGGGTGCTTCCACCTGAGAGGGAAGGGAGGGGAAGGAGCATGTGTGAAGGAAGTGGTTGGTGGCCCTGGGGAAGGAGGGCAGACGCGAGTCCCATGGCAGAGAGGAGGAAAAGGAGGAGGGCAGGGGTGCGTTCCTCTTCACGTCCTCCCGGGGTTCACTCTGCCACCCTCCTCGCCATTCCCTTTCAGAGTCCTGCCTTGGCTCCTGGGCCTCACCCTGGCCTTCAGCCGGCCAGCAGCCCAGCTCTGGGTCCGCTGTGGCTCCCCAAATGGTGCTCGAGTGCTCAGTATGAATGTGCCAAGTGGGAGCCGGAGAAAGGAGGAAAAGATGCAATACTTGGATGATGGAATACTACTCAGCTGTGAAAAAGGAGAAAATTTGACCCTTTGTGACAGTATGGATGGACCTGGAGAACATTGCACTAGCTGAAATAAGCCAGTCAGGGAAAGACAAATACCATATGATCTCACGCATATGTGGAATCTAAAGAAACAAACTGACCTAACAAGCAAAACAGAGACTCATAGATGCAGAGCAGATGACAGCTAAGTGGGTGGGGGGCGGGGAGGAGAGAGGGTGGAGGGATGGAGCAAAAAGGGAAAAGGACTCCTGGACATGGACAACAGTGTGGGGGTTGCTGTGGCGACGGAGCATGTGGGAACTAAATGGTAATGGAAAAAATACAATAAAAATTAAATAAAGGAAAAAAGATACAATAATAGAAAAGCTCTTGAAGCATGGTTTGCCATGTAGTTAGGCCCCCAAAATGGCAGCTGTTATCATAATTGTTAAAGTGGTTTTTTTCCCCTTTGATAAATCAGAACATTGGGAATGCTTCTGTAAATATAAATCATGTTTGAAACATTTGAGTTGAGAGTTTGATGTGGAACTTTAGAAATAGATACGTCATTTTCTTAATGGTATATTGAAGCTTAATTGAATAAAAATGTAGTTGCTCAAGTCTAAATCCACTGAAAAATTATGTCTTCTTTTCCCTGCTTTATTGTAGTGATTTAAAGGGAGTGATCGTCACTCTGAGTGACGACGGCCACTTGCAGTGTTCGTACCTGGGGACGGACCCCTCTTTGTTCCAGGCCCCGAAGGTTGAATCTAGAGAACTGAACTATGATGCGCTTGACTCAGAGTTGAAAGAACTTCAGAGAATCATCAGAGATGTGAACAAGTCACAAGGTATCTCATTTGAAGCTTTTTATTATTTGATTTTACTGTTCATTGTAGAAGTTACATTATTGTGTATGTGGGTAACGTTGTGTATGTATGAATTAATTCTCTCCTCCAGGCTTTATTAAAGTCATAGTTGAAAAAACTGTGCAGCTCTTTAGCACACAAGGTCTTTGTGCTCAGTCTGTATTTTGTAGCTTCTGAAAAATACGTCCTATTTAACATACTGGTTTTGCTAGTATCCCTTTTGCAGGGATGGTGCTATCGAGTTTTTTTCTTTGTACTCTAAAAAAATAACAAGAACTTTTTTGGGTAGTGGCTTCAGGCCTTGATAAGAGCATTAAAGTTCAGAGTGGTCATTTATTAACTTCTAATATACCTGAAAAAAAGTGTTAGTTGCTCCTTTTAAAAGAAACCAAAGCAGTACATGAGTTGCCACTTTGTTACTAAAAATGTGGTCATTTATAGCTTAGTAATATACTTTATGCTTGTAGTTAATTAGCCGTCCAGATGGAGGGCAGCCTGTGGTGTGCTGATTTCTAATGACTCACAGACTGATGATGTTTTCGGTTCCTGAGTTTTGGATAACTCAGTATTATCTTACGTTGGGATTCACGGGGGTATAATTTTATTGTAAATTAAAAGGAGAAACAAAACACCAATCCTGAAGTTTGAGTTGGACATGCGAAAAGCATTACTTCAAGTTTCCTTCTCAGGGTCAGGTAAAAAGTATTTTTTTAATGAGAAAAAATATGGACTATTTTCACATAAAAGAAATGTTAAAACAAGTAGGAATAATAAAAGAAGCAGAGCATCAAAAGCCAATGAAAACAACAGAGCCAATCTTAATCCTGGTCCAATCATCTTACGAGATTTATGTATTTTTGAGTCTATATTACCAAGACAGATTCAGACGATATTAGATAATATATATATATAAATATATGAGTATTAAAAAGTAATTATTCTTTGGCTTCACACCTTCTCTTAGAAAGTTTTGAAAGCAAACTAATGAAACTTAGTTCTTTTAAGTCGTATCTCCAATTAGTTAATTTGTTGTCAGCAGCCCCTGTCAAGTAGAGAATGGTTAAAATTGAATGTGACACATTGCAATGTGCATTTTTCCCCCATTTTTGATACTAGCGTTTTGGGATTATTGGAATTATAAGTCTCACTTTGTCATTTAAAAATATAATTGGGAAAGAGTGGCATGTATATGAAACATGAAATTTCTAGAGTTCATTAAATAAATGTAATGTGACTTTTCACTCCAGATTTTGCCTTGAGATTTTGCTCTTTCCATAAACAATGTGCTAATGATATTTTGATTAACACTTAATTGTGTAAAATGTTTCTCAGAAAAATCCCTCGCAGCTAAAGGTTATTTTTTTGTGACCATGGCGATGCCCTTGGGTGAGAAGGTTAGGTTGTTTTCCTTGTCATCGCCTTGACCCTTTGTGTAATTTGAAATAACTGCTAATTAGGTTAGGGATGTGCCCACGGACTTGGGTGCAAAGTTCATTATTTGTGTAACCTTGGGTTTCAGTTGATATTTGAAGTTCTCTGCCCTTTCTCCACCATCATTTGGTTTTATTCCTGAAAAAGAAACAAAGAGAACCTTTTTTAAAAAGAGAGACTTTTAAAATACTTTATTTCTCAATATGGAAAAAAATTAGTATTCTGTACTCTTATAAAACTGTGGTATATTTTTTATTAAAATACCTGTAATTATATGAAAGCACTAAATTGTTTCAGTGTAGAAAATTATGAGAAGTTAAAACTCTGAACTTTTTGATGACCTCATTATTCATTTAAATGCCACTTATTTTAGTATAGCAACTTAAGATTACAAAAAAATTTCACAGTCTTGTGGGTTATGTTCAGTACTTAAAGCTTTTTTTTTTATTTCTTCAAAGTAAGGGTTGCAGCAAAAATTTAAAGCCCATTTAAATAGTACATTTTGTTGTACACATGGTGTATATTATCTACCGAAATAAAAGTGTTTTGAACCCGATTTTATGTGTGTAATGAGGAATGCATGTTGTAAGGATGAAATTACAGTAATGATTTCAGAATGGCTCATGGATTCTGAAGCTTTTCGTGCTCAGCTCCCTGGTGTGAACCCTACCCGGAGTTTCTGTTCCCAGCAGTCAGCAGCGCCTGTCGGTGGGCACTTTCAAAGGTGGAGTTTCCTTGTGGCACAGACAGTCGGTCAGGTTCCCTCCTTGGGGTGAGTCTGAGGGAGTGAGCGCGGATACTGAGCCTCCCGCCCAGCGGCGCCTTCGGGAAGGGACAGAGAGCAGCGGGACGCGGGGGTGTTGTCAGAAGTCTGCATCCCAGGTGAAATACATCCAGGATAACCCAGCTGCCTCCACCACCGAGTACTGCCATCATTCGTACTTGGAGGCCTTGTCGGAAGGGTTATGTGGGGCTGCCTGTAACAGAATACCCAACTAAAGTGGCTTGTGCTCCTTTTCCGTGCAAGAGAAGGCCCTCGACGGGCAGACCAGGGTTGGCCTGGCAGCTCCCCTGTCATCGGGGACCGCGGTTCCTTCTCTCCCGGAGCCATCTGTCGGCCCAGGGTGGCTTGTGGAACTCCTGCCCTCGCATCTGCAGCTGCGTCAGCCCCCAGGAGGAGCTCCCCTGGAAGCCACACCCTGGACAGCTTCTACTCACATCTCACTGGCTGCTCTAGGCTGCAAAAGAGGCTGGGAAACTTAGGGTTTAAGCTGAGCACTTGGTTGCTCAGAATAACACTGGGCTTCTTTTAGTAAGAAAGAACTGAGGAATGGTGGTTGGGTGGGCGATGAGCAGCCATCCGCACTCTCACTGAGGAAGTTCTGGAAATTCCTATCCCAAATATTGCAGTGTCGGTGGGCACGGTTGATGGCCACGGTAGGCAGGTCTTCTCTCTGTCAGACAGCTGCTTCTCCCGTGGCTGTGGCCCGTGCTTTCCATCTTCTCAGCCCGCCACCCGCAGCGTGTGGGCGACGTTCCTCTGAGAGTCAAGGGTGGTCTCAGCAGACCCAGGCATCATGTGCAGATTCGATTTCCAGAGAAGAGACAGAGTTCTCTTGAGTCCCCCCTCTTATTGAGGAGGTTTGGCTTTCCCAGGAGCAAGTGCCAGCACCCCACCCGCACCCAGCTTTTCTTCCCTCACTTCTGCCAGGATGAATCCCCTGCTCGTGCCTGAAACAACAAATGGTCAGGGGAGTGAAGTCACCGTGATTGAATTTGACCAGTCCAGTGACTTTGAGATGAAGGTGGATGCCTCGACAGAATTAGTGCTCGGCCACAATGAAGGAGGGGGGAGGGTGGGTGTTGAGTGGGCAACCAACAGCCTCTCTCTCTCTCTCTCTCTCTCACACACACACTCACACACACACACACACACACACACACATACACACACGTCTGTCCGGAAAAAGTCTAGTCACTGTTAATATAAGGAGAACAGTTTGCAGGACATTGGTATAAATGGGCAACCAAGGAGATTGGACTGGAATGCACATGCGTGAACAATGACGACTTCACTGAACTACTCAGCGGGGGTGGTAGATGCTGTTGAGTGAGCACGTGTACTGTGTGGCCGTTGCATGCAAAATGAGCAAGTAGAGCAACAGATCTGCATCACATTTTGCGTTAAGCTGGAATAGTCCTCCATAGAAACTATTCGGATGATTCAGGAGGCTTTCGGGGATGATGCAGTGAGTGCAGCGCAAATGAAAGTGTGGCACAAATGCTTCAAAGATGGTTGAGAATCTAATGAAAGTGATAGGAAGTTCGTTCTGGAAGGCCTGCAACAAGCAAAACACCCGAGATTGTTGAACGTGTACGGGCTGCAATCTGACAGCGCAAGAACTAGAAGCTGATCTGGGGATTCTAAAGACTTCTGCGCCTGAGATTTTGATGCAGGATCTTGGCATGAAATGTGTCGTGGCAAAATTCATTCCGTGGCTTCTGCTACCAGAGCGGGAGGTCCATCGTGCTGCAGTTGCCAATGACATCATTCAAACTGCTACCGATGAACCAGACTTCCTCAAGGTCATATAATGCTGGGAGAAGCATGTGAAGTCCCAAGGTGCCTGCTCTGAAGGGGACTGAGGTGTCACTGTCCCATATACAATGTTTCTTGCATCTTCTGCAATAAATGCCTCCATCTTTCATCTTACGTGGCTGGATTCTTCCTGGGCGAACCTCATATGCACATGCACACACTCGTATTGTGTGAATGTCATTGATGTTCCTTATTTAGGATCTCTGTCACCTGTTCATACTATCCTATTCACCACAGACATTTTTTAAACTGTGAAACTTGAAGTTGTGACACTAACATGAGTGTGGTGAAGAGAATTCAGACAGCACTAATTAATAGGGCAAACCGCGGATCCTCCTCCGTGAGGTTGTTGACAGGGAACCTTTGTCAAGAGCATTTGTGCGCTCCTTAAGGAGATATTTGTGGTTATGCAACTACATATCAGACACATCGTGCTGCGTCTTCCGCGCCTTGCTTCTTTACTAATAGGCATATCTCGGAGTTTTTCTTACCAGTATGCAAAGATGGACAGTTCTCTTATTTATAGCTTAGACCATTGCACAGCACAGATACGCCATAATTTAGTCAACTGTTTCCCTGTTGACAGCAATACAGAGATTCAGGTTGTTTGGTTTCTGTTCTTAATAAGTGCGAGCAGCAGAGGGTTTCCTGGGCGTGTCTGTGAACTGGCTGTGACGGTCACAGTGCAAGTAAGTCGTACAGGTCCTGCGACCCGACAGTTCTGCTTCCCCGCTGTAGAATGACTTGCCTCCCAACGTACTTCCCTTCAAACCAGCTTCCCTTCGGAAGGGCTGTACCGATTTGGGCTCCCGCCAGCAGTTAAGGAGAAGGCAGCAAAATTCCCAACGCTGGTCAGTCAGTAGGTCCCATCTTAGCTAATATCTTTGGGGGAAGAGACAGCCTTTCTTTGAAGTATGGTAGAGGGGACAGGATTAACATCAAGCTTCTAAGTCTGTAATGTGTTAGTCTTTTAAACTTGTATGGGTATGGGGTTGTTTTTTGACTTACAGTATAGATAACCCTTAACTATACAGCAGGTTTTACTTGATGATTAAATGTCTTTTCTTTTTCTGTTTTCAACTTACAGGTGTCTGGCCCATGACCGAGAGGGAAGATGACCTGAAAATCTCCGTCATGGTTTCTCCTAACTTGGACTCCGTGTCTGTAGGTGTATTTGCAGACTTTGAAAGGGTTTGTGATTGTAGTGGACTTGGGTGAATTGGGGCCAAAATGTATTGGTTTAAATTATGTGCCTTCAGAAAGAAACTTAAGGGAGGGAGGATAACAACTTTTAATCTTTGTTATTTTCTAGAAATAAACATTTATAGCCTCTTCGTGTGGTGAGGAGTTCCTTAGGCAGATTTCTGTCCCCCAAAAGGGGAGGGGGAACAGTAGAAGGGATTCTTACCGTTATTCTGAATCTATTTTTTTTAAGTTTAACTTTTTCAGTACCAGAATATTGAGATAGTTCTAATCCAGATGAATAACACTGACCCCACAAGACTTCTGTTGAAGGTTCAGTGAGGTAATGTTCGAGAAAGGCCCAGCTCAGGGTTTGTGAGTGTGCAGTCTTTCATACATTATGGTGGTTGTGAAGGCGGAGGAGATGAAGAGTAAGCAGTTGGGCCGGGGATCATTTTTCCCTCTATTTCTGTCCGTGTGTCCCAGGGCGAGGTATTTAGTTCTCTTAGTCTCAGTTTTCTCATCTGGAAAATGAGAATGGTAGTAGAATCTCTTTGGTTGAATTGTTATGATAATTAACCAGCATCATCAGTATCATCAAATGTCATTTTAGTTCTCCCAGCATCATCACCATCAGCACCATCATCACCACTACCACCTCCTACATTTCGCTACCCGTGTCCTTCACCACCATACCTTAGTGCTTATCACACACGAGTGCTCAATATATACTTGCTCCGAGAATGAATGAATGAAGCTGAGAAACAGGAAGGATGAAAGGGGGGTTGTCCTTGGTTCTGTTGCCCCATCTCCTTGTCCAGTCTTCTGTAAGCACTTGTTAGATTATGACGGGTCGTGTCTTACTGCCTGCCGTTTGGGCAAAATCTATGCGTTTATCTGTGTTCCTACCAAAGGCTGATCGATTTAGACAAGGGATCGAATTCACTGCTTTTATGTAGTTGGAGTTCACGTCATATAATTTTGCTAAGGAAGCGATTTTAATATCTAGGTATCAGAGCATAATATAGTAAGTAGTTGTCATAAATGTTCAAAGGTTAATTTTAGTATGAACAGCCAACCCCAGTTGTGATAAAAATCACGTTAACGTGGCCGTGGCGTAGACAGTTGGGCACACTTACAGGAATAGGACCGCGTGTGAAAGACGCATCGCCAGCCGCGCCACATAGTAGAGGCACTGTCTCAAACGTTGCCCGCTCCGCACACGCCGTGCCTCACCCCGCCTGAAGGGCGCAGCCCGAGTGGAACATTTCTGCTCCGTTAGCCGACAAACGTACACACGTTTTCTTGCCTTAGGAATGATTCTTTTTTTCCCTCTGGGCCACTTATTAATTTTTTTTAGATTCTCTTAAACATAGGCTTTTTGGAATGAGGAATTCCCTTTCTGTTCTCTAGCAACTTTTGGTCTTTGTAGGAAAAGGCTTATGTAACGGCGCTATATCGTAATGTGTGTTTCCCTGCTGTCAGTCTGGGGTAATGTTTCCTTTCAGCTAGGTGCCTCTTTCCAGCTTCGTTTTCCCTATCACTCATTTTTCCTTCTTAAGAGAGTCTTGAGAGTGTAGCCTTCATTCCACTGGAAAACGTGAGACCAGCGACTCATGTGGCTCTGGTATAGCCACGTGTCTTTGTGTAGCCGTTTCCCTCTGGCTCCACTTCTACTTCCCGAAGGACTGCTGTCCTCGAAGTCCCTCGGTGCTTAGACGATGGGTTGAAAAGAGCAGGAAACAGGAGATGTCCGTGTCTTTTCTAGGTCTCTGGACAGCTAAAGTAAAGCATTTCCTGGATTCAAAGTACTACTAGAGCAGAAAGCCTGGCTTAACGTTTTATTTTGAATCATTAATATGAAAGCACACATCTACAAAATAGTGCAATTTCTATTAGAATGGGGTCTTTTAGAGAGGAGGCGAGCATTTGGTCCTGTCCTCCTGCATGAGAAGTTGGATTCGAGTTCATGTGTGATTTCGTAGGGAGTCATAAATAGAATTTGGATCTCCCAACTCTTGACTGTGCTGGTGCCCATTATATCATAGCAGTCTCCATTGCTTAGATGTGGCTTAATTTTTCCTCGTGAAAACATTTCAAATAGGTTAAGTTAAAGTACAGTGGGCCCATTCACTGGCTGGATAGAGATTTTAGGGCCTGAGTTGTTCCCCAGGTATTCATTTGGGTATTACTAGAAAATACGTTACCCCTTCGTTTGATTCTGTCACAGAGTGAGACTTTTCCTCTAAATCTACCAGTCTAAAAAATAAGTTATAAATTGCAAGGAAATGTTTGCTCTATGATATTATACTCCAAATTCTTTGACAGGTAGAGCCAGGTAGCCTGGGCCAATGCTCAAAGAGTAACTAGTTTATCATATGAGCTAGTGGAAAAAAAGTCTCACTCCTACCTTTATTCTGTTTTCTAGGGGTAAGGGTGCTCAATATTTATATTATTAATTATGTGTCTTAGTTACATGTTCATAATGTTAGTCAGAATTAAACATTCCTTTGTCGAGTTAAAAATAAAATGGCCTAAAAGAATGGCATAATGTTTATCTGAGAAATGCAGGGTGGCCTTCTTCTATATAATATGAAGGATGTGTTACTAGAATTAATTAGTTTCAACACTTAAGTAAATTTGGCAATGGAGTAGCTTGATAATAAAATATGTGGCTTTTGGGGGGCGGGAGGGTGGATGTCTGAATATTATTAGCTCATGACTTTCTAGATGAAGACATTCAAAAAGTCACACTGACTCTCTGAGTCCGTCATTAGGGTGATAAATCCTTTACGGTTGTTTTTTCCCAGCTTCGGTGGTGAGACGTATGGATTGCAGCCGGGTTTTCACTCATTATTTCCTTCCTTCCTTCTCTGTGCTTGCAGCAAGCTCCTGACGCTGAGGTGGGAACTGACCTTGTCCCTTCAGTCACCGTGAAGGTATTGTACCGTGCTTCTAGACTGTAACATGCAAACAATAGTACACATTTTGTCACATTTGTCACTGTTGTCACCCTATAAATCACCTTTGGAAATGTCAAACACACACTTGACATTTCCACCATTTCCTCAGCCTCGGGGGTGAATCCATAACCTGCATTGTTTTCTACAAATACAAAACTGATCATTGCATTCATGGCAATGTGCAAGTAATACAAACAATTGTTATGACTTATTCTTATTTAAATGTGTTACATGACCCAGGATCTTTTTTTCTAGATACAACATTAACATTAAAGTATGCTGAAGTGTGTCATCACCACAGACCAACCAGCGGATGGAAGCATCGTGTATATACCGGGGAATTATGTGAATGCTAATAATATCTTTCTTCCATGTATCATTATGTGTGGGTTGGGAAAGAATTTCCAGTCATCTATCTGCCATAATATTAGCTTTTAAGGGGTGTATTTATAGCAAGAACATATGAAATGAAGAAGCCACAAAGTAGAGTAGTGACAAATTGGTAGTCCTAAAAAAACAGAGGATGAACGATGTGGTTTTGGTTAAACGTTTTGGTCCTGTCATTGTAGAATGTTAGACGAGAACTCGCATGTAGAACCCTCTTAAGGCATTTCGATTAAAGTGTGGTAATCAGTCAGCACACTATTAAGCTGAAAGTATTTATCACTGCCCAGTCCTCGGAGCCAGGAAAAGTTGTGGATCTTGGCGATTCACTTAGTTAAAACTTGGACCGGGCTTCACATTTTCTTAGATTATGGGTTGCTGTCCTTGGAGAAGCTTGACAGGGTACCAGGCTTTACCAATTGTGTTCGCCTGCCCTGGGCCCAGCGGGTGGCCCTGGTGTGGGGATCTGTGGTCGACACTGAAGGGAGCCCAATCTTTTAACAGTTTCCTAAGCTAATTTTTTTGGCTTCTTGCCACTGGAAACAAGGGTGGTCTTTCCCCAGTCTTCCCGCCCCTATTCCATCAAAGGCTCTATCTCATTAATACTTCTGAGTCTGGAAAAGCGTTAGTGGCAAGAAATCAAACGCTTAAGGAAAAAAAACCTGTCCAGTTCCAGGAATGATCTATAGACTTTTGTGTGGGGGACCCTTTTTTTTATCTCTATCTACTGATATTGTTCAGACACACACACATAATGATTCAGGCACACAATATAAATTGTGAAAAAGTCTTGTCGCTAAACCAGATAGTGTTGCTCACGTTAATCCCCGCCCCCAACGACTACTTATTGCTGTAAGTAAACACACCCTTCTGTCCCATGAAGGTCTTAGTCTTTCATGTGTAATAGCTGCCTTGAAATGACGGCATGGCACTACTGGAGAACTCTCTTTCATTAGTGCAATTTACTATATTTGAGAATGACTCAGTCGTTCCTGACTCCCTTCCTCGTTGCCACTGGAAGAGCTCAAGAAAGACGGCAACACACAAGGGTTGCGCACAGTCCGCTGGACGGACGCAGCAGACACAATGACTTCCTGATTCTGTCTGACAGTTTCTGTACACATTTCTGCTATAAGTCGCTCCTTACAGCCTTTTAGAGCAGCGGCAGCCAAGATATATAACCATGCAAGTTTCCATCATAATAAATCCTGTTAATTGAGAAAATGTTTCCATCCGTTCCAACGGGCGAAGACGTGGCTGCCTTGAGTATGTGCGCGTGATGTGAGAGTGGTTGTTCGTACCTGGCCTTTGGAGTCGCAGTTTTATATCTAGGATAGAATTTGGTATTATATTCCCTAAAGATCATGTTTCATTTTGTCAGAAGCGGAAAATAGCATGGAAAATTCTTTTTATTAATGTTTTATATTTTCCCCTCAATATTTTATAATTATTTTTCTCTTAAAATACGAGGTTTGTGATCTAGCCAAGTCTTTAACTCCTTTTTTGGCTCTAACACAACTCTTCTTTGTTCCTGTAGTTATTTTCCTCACACATCTTCTTGATTCCCTTTCGAAAGTGCCTAGCCCATTGTTAGGGTTCAGTAAGTCCGTGTTAGTGCATGAGAGCTGTTGCAAGTGCACGTCTCGGCCAGATGCAGACACTCCTGTGACGAGGGAAAATGTGCCATCTTGTTGAAGCACACATTGTCAGGCTAGGCTGAGTCAGGTGTCTGCTCTCTTACAAGTGGCTTGTCACTCTTTAATTGGACTTTTCATTTTTGTTCCTGAAACTAAGTTTTCAGCTCTCTTGTGCATATTGACTCGAAGGTCTTGGGCATTTATTTATCTTCTTTGAACTTCTGTTTTTATTTTATTATTTATGTACTCTCATTTTTTATTTTTTAAATTATATTTTATTGATTATGGTATTACAGTTGTCCCAGTTTTTCTCCCTTTGCTCCCCTCCACCCAGCACCACCCACTCATTCAGGCAGTCCCCCCACCATCGTTCGTGTCCGTGGGTCATGTGTATAGGCTCTTTGGCCACTCCGTTTTCTCTACTGTACTTTACATCCCCATGCCATTCTGTAACTACCTATTTGTGCTCCTTAGTCCCCTCACCTCTTCACCTGTTTCCCCACATCCCTCTCTGGCAACCATCAAAATGCTCTCCATATCCATGATTCTGTCTCTGTTCTTCTTGTTTGCTTCATTTGTTTTTTAGGTTCAATTGTTGATATGTATTTATTGCCATTTTATTGATCATAGTTTTGATCTTCTTTTTCTTAAGTAAGTCCCTTTCACAGTTTATATAATAATGGTTTAGTAATGAACTACTTTAGTTTTTTTTTTTTGTCTGGGAAACTCTTTATCTGCACTGATTCTTAATGACAACTTTGCTGGGTAGAGCAGTCCTGGCTATAGGTCCCTGCTTTTCATGACTTTGACTATTTCTTGCCAATCACTTCATGCCTACAAAGTTTCTTTTCAGAAATCAGTTGATAGTCTTATGGGAACTCCTTTGTAGGTAACTACCTGCTTTTCTCTTGCTGCTTTAAAGATTATCTTTTTCTCTTTAACCTTTGGTATTTTAGTTAGGATGTGTCTTGGAGTGGACCTCTTTGAGTCCATCTTGTTTGGGACTCCCTGTGCTTCCTGAACTTGAGTGTCTATTTCCTTCATTAAATTAGGGAACTTTTCTTTCACTATTTTTCAAGTAGATTTCCAATTTCTTGCTCTTTCTCTTCTTGTTCTGGAATCCCTGTGATGTGAATGTTGGACTACTTGAAGTTGTCCCAGAGGTTGCTTATACTATCCTCGTTTTTTTTTTTTATTGTTTTTACTTCTTGTTGTTCTGATTGGTTGTTTTCGCTTCCTTATGTTCCAAATCATTGATATGATTCTTAGCTTCACCCACTCTACTGTTATTTCCCTGTAAATTGTTCTTTATTTCAATTAGTGTATTCTTTGTTTCTGACTATATTTTTTTATGCTGTTGAGGTCTTCACTAAGTTCCTTGAGAATCCTTATAACCACTGTTTTGAACTCTGCATCTGATAGATGCTTATCTCCATTTTGTTTAGGTATTTTTCTGGAGCTTTGATCTGTTCTTTCATTTGGGACATGTTTCTTGGTCTCTTCATTTTGACAGCCTCCCTGTGTTTGTTTCTGTGTATTAGGTAGAGCTGCTATGACACCATGTTTTGGTAGAATGGCCTAATGTAGTAGGTGCCCTGTAGGGTCCAGTGGCACAGCTTCTACTGTCACCCACACTGGGTATTCATGATGCTCCCTTTGTGGGGCTAAGTACACCCAACTCCTGTAGTTGAGCCTTGGTTGCTATTGGTGGGTCAATGGGAGGGATTTAGTCAGGCCGATCAGCTTCAAGTACTGGCTGTGACCACTTACCACCAACCTCTGCTCTCTGGAGGATTAGCTGTGCCGGGGCAGGGTGGTGGTGCTGTGACATAATCTGTAGCTGTCCACTGTGTGTGCAGGCCCTGGAGTTTCCCTGACAATGCAGGCCAAGGTCATCCCCGACTTGTGTTTTTCCCCAAGGCCACCCTGCCTAAGCTGTAAAGCAATCTGAGATGACTGCTATTTGTGTTGGGCTGGAGATCCCAGGCAAAGCCAAACTGCATCTAGACTGGCTGCTGTTAGTGCTGGGCCTGGGCCACTTAGCAAGATATATGGGGCAGAGGGCTCACTGAAGCTGGCTGTTGTTTGTTTGAAAGGATTTAGAAAGTAGTGAAGCATGAGCCAAGACCAGCCATTCACATGGAAAAGTCACTGTTAACTGCTATAAGTTGGGTGGGACAGAGCCTCGGGATCTTTAGGATGGGGCCAACAGTGTTAGCCAGGTTAATGGGGTCTCAGACATGGCACCCACCGGCCAGCTTTGTGGCTCTGTGTGGAAAGGGTTCAGAAAAGGGACAATAGCCTCTGCCTACCTTTCTGTCTATGAGAAAGCTGTCCCCTAACTCTTGCCTCGATGCCAGACACTTCAGTTTCTCCCAGTATGCCACTAATGCCTTTCAAGCTGCTGTCCTGGTGCTGGAGCTCAGAGGGAGTGAGTCTGAGTAAGTGTGTGTGGGTTCTTTAAGAAGAACTCCTTGGGATTCCAGAAGTTTCTTCCACCAACTTTTGGTTTTTGCAGCCAGAAGTTATGGCGACTTATCTTCCTTGCACTGGTACCCTGGGCTTGAGGGCCTGGTGTGGGACTGGGGCTCCTCGCTCCCGAGATAGCCCTCCCAAATTTTCATCCACCACATGTGGATGTAGGATCAGCCCATTCTGCATCTCTTCCCCGCCCGCCAGTCTGGATGGATGTGGTTTCTTTAATTCTGTAGTTTTCAGACTTCCATCCAACTCCATTTCTGCTTGTTCTGAGTGATGGTTGTTCTATAATTTAGTTGTAATTCTGATGTGGTTGTCCAAGGAGGCGAGCTGTGTTCACCTGTGCTGGGATCTGACCAGAGGTCCTGAACTTCTGTTTTTAAACTGTAAAATGGGGATACTTTTTCACTTACAGAGTTGTTTTGAGACTTAACCACAGTTGATTGGGGACATGGGTTCTGAGTTTGGCAGACAGAAGTTCAACTGTGGTCCCACCACTTGTAAACAGAGTAGCCCTGAGCAAATTATTTAGCCTCTCTAAGCCACAGTTTTCTTTTTTATAAAATGGTGTACAGTAGTAATAGGTGTTCCACCATGTTGTAGGTATTAAGTGAGATGATGCACATAAATAATTTATTATCATGGTTCTATGACTGTAGAAAGCTGCTAATGGTTATCATTACTATGAATAATTTCATTTTTAAAATGTATGTATAGACTAGCATTATATTATTATTAATAGAAAAATATTTACATTGTCTGTATTTTCAGTGGACTGGGTATTTGAAAGAATGGTGTCTGTGGTGCATATATCATTTCTTCTCATAGTTACCATCAGGGTTTTATTAAAAAGGCATTATGCTTATAACAGTCAGAAATTGTTTAGGAAGCTTTTGAGGATGCATATTCCCCTCACATAATCTCAGGGCTGGTAAGGTAAAAATTGAGGATGGATTGTTCATCTGCTGTGTTTATTGTATTTGTACCCAATAGTGAGTGTTCTTTAAAAAGTTTTACTTTGCAAATCAAAATTATGTTTATTTTTAAGTTATGCAGAATACCCACATTATTTAAAATTAATACAAGACATTTACTAAATCTAATTACACGTGTATAATAATGTTTGTAGGCCAGTGTGTATTGCTGTGTATTGTTTTCTTCTCTATTATATGCATATATACATATACATATATACATATACATATGTACATATACATATACACACACACACACACATATATATATAGTCTGTCTAGAAGGTATCCAGCCATGTAAAATGAAAAATAGAGACATTCACTGAAGAAGATACAAGATCCAAGAAACATTGTACATAGGACAAGGATGCCTCAGTCCCCTTCAAAGTAGGCGCCTTGGGACTTCACTCAGTTTTCCCAGTGTCTCTTCTGCTGTTCAAAACACTCTGCAAGATCCTTTGTTGCAATCACCATCAGATGCCCTGTTGTATTTTCCCGAATCTCGTCAATGGTCCAAAATCTCTTCTGTTTCAAAGATGCTTTTAGTTTTGGGAAAAGCCAGAAGTCTCAGGGCATCAAATCTGGGTTCTTGGGGGGCTGAGTCACCTGGGTGATTTGATATTTTGCCAAAAATCTCTGCATGAGATTTGATGGATGAGTGGATGCATTGTCATGATGAAGCTGCCAATCACCAGTCGCCCATAGCTATGGACTTCTGAATCATCTAAGTAGTTTCTGCGGAGGAATGTTCAAGCTTAATGCAAAATGTGATGCAGATTTTTGCTGTACTAGCTGTCATTTTGAATGTGACAGCCACACAGTACACACCCTCACTGAATGGCGTCTACCACCGCCACTGACTAGTACAGTGAAGTCATCATTGTTCACACATGCACATTCCAGTCCACTCTCCTTGGCTGCCAGGTTACACCAGTGCTGTGGAAACTGTTCTCATTATATTAACAATAGCTAGACTTTTTCCAGACAGATCACATATAATTAAGGAATAGGTGATGCACGTGTTTTAGTTAAGAGAAAATTTAAAAATACTTTTATTAAAAATACTTGCATTATGTCAGTTAATAGTGATATGTACTTGTTTCATATATGAGTGTCTAGTAACTAGACTGTACTGTTCTGTAGCAAAGGTGCTAGGCAGAGAGTGCTTCTCAACTCTGATTATACACAGATATCACATGAAGATCTGAAAAAAAATGATCAATATCCAGGTTTACTGTGGTAAGTCTGGCTTACCATACCAGCCATGTAAACTCATCCAAAGGAGACTTTTCAAAGAAGCTGGGACTTTTAGGAGACAAAATCGAGAGAGAGAGCATGCCTAGTGGAAGCTAGATTGTTAAGCTTTTTCTTTGATAGCCTGAAAGAGATGGCCCTTACCACTGGCCCAGTCAAGACCGTTGGGCCTGATGGTTAGTTTCTGCTGGCGCCCCCACAGGGGCGGTGAGGGAAGTCCTGGTCTTGTCTGCCCATCGCCGGCCCACTTCCCAGCTAAACTGCTACCCCACAGTCCTCAGCTGTTGATCCTAATTGCAGTGGAAAGGTTTTGTTAGCGTCAACCAAGAGCAGCGGTTTAGAAATCCAGCCAGCTTAGATATGCGACAGTGAATGTTGCCATTCTTTGATATTTTTCTAGAATTAGTTATGTCAGATATTTTTGTGGTAAGCCGTGGAGGAAAATAGAGTGTTTTGATATGGATCTAAGCTAGTATATGTCCACCTAGTAAGGAAATCTTTAAGTATAATTAACCTGTGTAAAGGTAATGTACTGGTACTGGATAAGATAAATAATTCGTGATGCCACATCTGTGTGTGAAAAACAGAATGAGCATGTCACATTTCATGATGTAATTATTTTATCAGCCACTGATAGCAGATTTTTCTTTTTTTGCTTTTGATAGAACATTTTTAAGTTAAAATTTAAAAAATTTTAAATTAAAAAACCAATTTCTCAATTATGTTGACATACAATATTATACTAGTTTCAGGTATACAACCTAGTATTAGACATTCATATAACTTAAAAGATATATAAGGATAAGGATAGAACATTTTAATAGTTTCATTGGGATATAATTCACATATCTTACAATTACTCACTTAGAGTGTATAATTCAATGTTTTTTAGCATGTTTGCTGAGTTGCGGACCATCACCACAATTTAATTTTAGAACATTTTCATCCCCCCTAAAAACAGCCCCATATCCATTAGCTGTTACTTCCTGTTTCCTTCCTCTCTTGCATTCACCCCCTCAAACCCCCAATCCATTCATCAGCAACCGAAAGTCTATTTTCTGTTTGCATAGATTTGCCTATTGTGGACACTTGGTATAAATGGAATCATACAACATGTATTTCTCTGTGACTGGCTTCTTTTACTTAGCTGCTGCTTTGAAGGTTTGCCCGTGTTGTAACAGGTGTCTGCACTTCGTTTCTTTTCGTTGCCGAATAGTGCTTCATTGTGTGGATGTACTGCATTTTACCTACCCGTTCGTCAGCTAGTTGGTGGACGTTTGGGTTTTTTCTAATTTTGGCTCTTATGAATAATGCCAATTTTAACATTTCTTGCGTGTACAAGTTCTTGGGTGAACCTATGTTTTCATTTCTCTTGGCATGGAATTGTGAGATTGTATGGTAAATTGCTGTTTGATTTTTAAAGAAAGTGTCACACTTTTTTGTATGACTGTACTATTTCACATTCCTATCAGCACTATATAAGAGTGTTAGTTTCTTCATGTTCTTTCTGGTACCTGTTTTTGCCTATCCTTTTGATGATAACATTTCGGTGGCTGTGTAGTGGTATCTCACTGTGGCTTTAACTTGTTTTTCATAGTGATTAAAGACACGAAACATGTTTTCCTGTGCTTTTTGGCCTGTCCTGTATCTTCACTGGCGGGAAGTCCGTTCAAGCCCTTTGCCCAGTCTCTAACTGGCTGGGACATTTAATCCGCTACCTACGTCACGTGTTACGTTTTGTGACTACTACCAATTTTTTCTCAGATGATGTTTGCTAATTATTTGCTAGTGATTTTCTTAGGCCGTTGAGGTATTTATTAATTTGGATAGAATATAGTTTTCAATTGCTATCAATGCCTGCCCCCTTAGGTTGCACTGCAGACCCGCGTGGCATTGCAGAAAGCCAAGTTGTCAGTCTATGTGCAGCCGCCTCTAGTCCCGTCATGTGACCGGTTCGCTTTTGAGTTGATGGGTAAGTGTTTTGTTTTGGCCTAAAGTCTATCAAGGTGTGAGGGCTTTTTTAATTAGAAAAATTTTTATTAGTGTATTTATTTCATGGATATATTTCTTGTCTGAATCATGAGACTGGTATCACAAGAAATTAATGCTTGTGTTGTTTTGCTCATAGAATTTTCCCTCTGAACCTCAAGCATGGTCATTCAATGAATGGTTGAGTCTGAAGTAATTACAGATTTCCAAGTGCTTTCCTTAACTAGATGGGCCTGTAATTGTACTTAAACACTGTAATTGGGAAGGCTCTCTTTATTGGTGTTTCTCTAGTGAGCTCTTTATTGAATCAGTAATGTTTGAAGAAAGAATATTGACTTTGGAGTCTGGCCTGAATTTGAATCCTGGCCCCGACTCTCACTCTGTGTGTGACCTTGGGCATGCTCCCTTCGCGATGACTCGGAGCCTCGGCTTTTTTAAATCCGCAGAAAGGGGATAATGGTGTCTTTCTTGTAAGACAAGCAACGGCTGCTTTGAGCATTCAATTAAAAATGGATCTATGTAATATATCTTCAGCAATGCCTAAAGTAGTAGACACGTTGTTAATGGCAGTTCTTATTTTTTGCTTAGAATCTCTTATCCCTTACCACTTATATCTGAGTTGTCATTAGTCCTATTGAAGTGATTTCTAAAATATTTTTAAGCCTTTTTCTTTACTGCCACTGTTCAGCAGGGGATCCTATATCCTCCTCCTGAATCAGGAATATCTCTCTCTTTTGCCTTTGTATAACCAGCCCTTAGCTAGGTGCCTGGCTGGTAGTGGGCACTCGGTAAATGCTCACTGGCCGAGTGGAGGAATGGTTGGATGGCTGGAAGTAACCTTGGAGGCGATATCCAACCATTGGTTTCTCACTTTATTTTCTAATTTTTCACAGTACTTCCAATGGATCTTTTTAAAACACATTCTGAAAAACATATCTTTCCAATGAAAGACTTCTTCAGGTTCTCGAACGCAGGCTGGAGGTCAAACGCTTGCCCGTAAAGGCTGTGCACACTCTGCCGAGCCTCTGCAGTCGTGGTCATGCCCGTGTGCAGCCCCACCTCGCTTTCCCTGCAGTCCGTGTGCTCCCCCGATACAGCACTGCTCCCCACTCCGAGAGGCTCTCGCCCTTGCACGTACCTGTCCCTGCTCACGCTGCCTCTTCCTCTGAGGAACGGGAAGCGCCGGGGTGGGGTGTCAGGCACCTTGTCCTGGAGTCGGGTCCTGGCGGTGTGACCTGGGGCCAGCCTCTTCCTCTCTCTGTGGCCAGATTTCTCCGGGGGGAAGAATGGAGAGAAAGAAATGGAGTCAGTAGTGCCGCCCACCTCATAGGGTTGTTGTGAGGGTGAAGCGCATTCATCCATGTAAAGTGCTTAGGACAGTAGATGGCGTGCAGAATATGCCTAATTTTAACTGTTGTCAATAATCACTGTCCAATTGGCATACCTTATGTTACTTTCACGTTGCTTACAGCACCAGAGACGACCAGAACAGTAGCCTTTTCTGTTTATCTGAAAGGAAGTTTTGTACCACCCGAATTGGAAGGAAATGCTGTTGTTTCCTATTCCAGACCAACAGGTAAGCGTACAGCTGTTCCGGAATTTGCAAGATTAATCAATCACTCCTTTGCGCTTGTTGGAATTATGAGCTAAATGTTGTAAGTGTTAAAATGGGAAAACACATCGTAAAATATTATTAAATGAAAAAACGTTATTTTTTAGTGTTAAATAAATTGTATGTCCAAATTAACGTCATGTTGCACATAATTAGTGGTAAGTATTTAGCTGATGTCTGTACATGTTGCTCGACTCTATCTTTTCAATTATTTTTAGTCTCACTAGACGGATGATATCTAGTCAGACTTCATCTGTTTGAACTAAAGAGAAAAGCCTGATCTGAGTGAGAAAAACTATTGTGTCTCCTCCAACATTGGGGAAGTATTCAGTTTGAGTGACTAATACTCTTTAGTGTCTTACGTGTTAACATATTTAAGAACAGATCTACTAAAATGTGGTCTGTATTTTTTCAAAAAACCCTCTTTAGATTAAAAAGGTTATCCTTAATAAAATCATCATTGCCGAGGATCCGGGAGGTGTGTGAAACGGGAAGGTGCTGGTCAGAGGGCACCTGCCCACTTCAGGTCTAGGGTACGTGAGTGCTGGGGGTCCAGTGTAGTGCGGCGGCTGTGAGTAACGATGCTGAGAGAGCCGGTCTCAGGTGGTACCGTAAGTACCGCCTCAAGTGGTACTTAGTGAGGAGACGGAGACGTTACCTACCCTGGTTGTGGTGATCTTTTTGCAGTGTATACCTGTGTCAAATCACCAGGTGCTGTACTTTAAACTGACCTGTATGTCAATAATATCTCAATAAAGCTGGAAAAAATAGGAGGGGAAAAGGTAATCTTTAGTCCAGTTGAGATTCAATTATTACCAGTTTGAACTTAATTGAGTCAATTTTTTATATATTTTTCATGTATAGTGAATTTTTTGTGGTAACACTTTGACAGTATGTTGATTGGTAGAATAAGAATAATTTGTCAGTGCTTTTAAAAAAATGTTTAAATGTAGTGTAACTGATAATAAGGTATTTCAGCAATTTTCCTTTTTAAAAAACATTTCTATATAATTTTCTCAGTTTTTTCCCTCTATTGGTGCCCACTTTGCTTATTTTAGCAATTTTTAAAAAGATTTTATTTATTTATTTTTAGAGAGAGGGGAAGGGAGGAAGAAAGAGAGAGAGAGAAACCTCAATGTGTGGTTGCCTTGTGCATCCCCCACTGGGGACCTGACCCACAACCCAGGCTTGTGCCCTGACTAGGAATTGGACCAGTGACCCTTTGAGTTGCAGGCTGGCACTCAATCCACTGAGCCACACAGGCCAGGGAGCAATGTTTTTTAAAAATATATTTTATTGCTCTCCGAATCTCCACATGTCTCCACATCTGTGCCCCTCCTACCAGTCTGGATGAATGTGACATCTTTAATTCCTTGGTTGTCAGACTTCCATACAGCTCGATTTTCTGATGATTCTGAGTGATAGTGGTTTTGTAGTCTAGTTGTCATTTTGCTGTGGTTGTGTGAGGAGTCGAGCTGTGTTTACCTATGCCTCCATCTTGACTGGAAGTCTAAATTGTTTGCCAATGTTTCCAACAATTGTAGTTTTCATTTTGTCTGCCTGAATTTTCGGGCTTATACATGGACAGTTCTGTGCTCTGAGATGATTTTATAACTTTAGTACATGTTTTGAAAATCTGTTCCTTCTGCTTTGTAAGTTATTTTGCTTTAAATTGTTGAGAAATTCATTTTTAGCCAGAAGTGACCACTTTAATTATTTACCTTATTTTCAAAATTTGGGGTTATATAAATACTTTATATTTAAATGGTTTTGAGGAAGCTGCCTTCAGAAGGAAATAGAAAACTTTAAGGGATGAAGGACTGATGGGCTTTTAGTGAGGTATTTCTGAAAAGAATGTTGACATTTCAATGTTGCTATGAATCGTGAACTAAAAAATGAGATATAGTTGATTAAAATCTCTAGATTATTGATCATTAACCAAGCAGCTCAATAATCATAGGCATTGTTACACTTTTTTACCTAGTTACACTTTGAATATGCAGGTGTAGAGATTTTTCATGCCCTAATACAATGAGTTGTTTTATTTCTTTTCAAGGAAAAGTAATGACACTATTTGAAAATAAATTTAAGATAGAGAAATGGGTCACATGGCAAATGGATAAAATGCTGAAAAGTACATTAGAAAGTTGTAATGTAAGTCTGTGAGCTCATTGTTGCACACACCACTTTTGGCTGTTACGCTTTTCTATAGCCAGAATTTAAAAGATTACAAATTACTGCTAAACCACAGAGCATAGCATTAATTGGCTGAAAGTTAGTTAGAAATTAAAGTAAAAGAAGTCTATAAAAGTGAAGATTTCCAAGAGAAGAAGACACATTATCCCATAGTAGTATCTACTGACTGGAATTATAATATAAGAGACTAATTGGAAATATTAATATTATGTATTTGGTCTTTCACTCAACTTTTTTTCCCCCAACAGTTCATTTTATGCTCTCAATGCCATTTACTTATTGAGTTTGGTTTGCTGTTTGGCTAGATCATATATCTTTACCTCTTTTTGCCATATTCATGCTGGAATAATACACCCTCATGGACTTGGAGAATGGAAGTGCAGATATATTATTAGGTTTCATTTATTCATGTTTTACTCCTCAATTGTGGATTGATTTGACTAATTTTATTGGAGAGCCATTTAAATCATCAGAATCTTGAAAATTTTAATTTACATATTTTTAGCAGATATGTATTAAATTTATGTTGTAATTTTATCACTGACCATTTGTTGCATTTTTTTTCCCTTCACCCTTTTTGCATTGCTTCTGGTGGACAGATCGAAATCCTGAAGGTAAGAAGATAATTTATAACAAAACGAATTTCTGAACTGCAATGTGGTCAGTGCATTGAATGGGTATTAAGCCATGAATTAACTCATTTTATGGACTTCTATTTTCACTGTGGAAACCTCTTGAAGGATGATTCAGTTCCCTGATCCAGCTACAGAGGGTATACTAGACGTTTTCTTTTGTAGAGTCTTGTCATTCAGATTACTTGTTTCAGAATCATGAAAAAGAGTAGAGCTCCTTGACTCTTAAAAACAAACAAACCATGTGTCATTGACAAGTTATTTCCGTGAGTCATTGGTGGTTTACCTATGTTCTGTTACCTTATTTTACTAAAATAAAGAAATAGGAAGGAACAAAAGATGTTTGCCCCTGAATGCTAAACTGTCTGCTTTCTGTGTGCCCCACGGAGCCACCTCTGCCTCTGATCGGAATGCCCTGCCCATTCATCCTGTGGGCCTGTTGCTTGTTCTGTTCAGGATTTATGGGGGAATGTCATCCGAGGTCTGACCCCTTGAACTTGCTGGGTCAGTGTTAATTGTTACCCATTCTGTATGCCCCCAAACCTCTGTTTATCACTCTGCTATACTCCTTATCGTAATATGAGTGTCACTAAGTTTGTTCCTTCGGTTCCTCTAGTAGGTTTTGAGCTCTTTGAGAGCAGGGTTCAACCACTCATGTTTGAATGACAAAATATTAGGGCAAATGACAGGAGCTATAAAGGAATAATCTAATTTGATTATTTTCCTCCTATGCACAGACTTTATTTGGTGGTTTACCTCAGTGTTGGCTATTTTAAGATAAATATTACATAACAATGTTAATTAGTAATAACTGTATAAAATATCTAATGATGGCAGTATTTACTCGTACAGTTTTTGTGATGCCTGTAACCTGTTACATAGTATTTGGGAGGTGAAAATGTACTTAAAAATATTTTAATAGAAGTACGTGATTAGCTTAATAACCTAAAGTAAACTTGTCAAATTAGAATTTGGGTTATTAAAAAACCTATTATTAATGAATATTTATTTTGCTTTGCAAGATTGCATGTGACTGATAAGATTTGCACTAATTTTTGTATAATACCATGTTAGTATTTAAATGATTTGTTTTAAGTTTAAAAAATAAGTAAAGGTTATTATTGAAAGTAATTTATTCCCTCTTACTGTAAATTCAGTCCCAAACATTAGGGGAAAAATCACAATATATTTTAATATAGAGCTAAAGCTGGTTTTAATACTCTTATATTTTAAAACTATAATTACGCTTTAGGGAGTATGGTTGAAGTACTCAGCTTCGTCTAGTAGGCGAGGAAACCGTATGTTGCCACACAGCTCTCACTGTGCACACCAGGCTTCAGATTTCAAAGCCTGGTCCATTTTATTGTCCTGACCTGTTCAGGCTGCATTGTGGGTCAGCGCTCTTGCTTTTACACGCGGAAAGGAAGAAGCTGACGAGGTTTTCTGCTGTCCCATAGGAGTGGGTCTCCATTATCCCTGCATTACAGTCGCACGACATGGGCAGCATAGGACACGAGTGCAGGTGGAGCACGGTGCAGAGCCAGACATAACAGGAAGGGGTCCAGGAAGCCCTGGCTCCCAGACACCGGTCCTGCCCCGGGCCCGTGTTCGCAGCACCAAATGACTCTAGCAGGCCCTGGGAGGAGCTCGACAGGCATGAGAGAGAGGCGCACTGCGTACACACAGTTTCTCTACTCCGAGACCCGTGTTCTTTTCCGTCTCATTTAAAGCACATTTCGGCTTCCCTCTTGACAGTGACACTGGGCTCTTGGCCGTGCCAGGTGTAATTAGAATTCCCTCCCTGGAAAAAGCGTTGTGTCAGGAGTGATTCTGATGTGAATTTTCTCTCTAAGTGTTAAATAATTTTGTGATTAATGGCAGTATTGTAAATGGGACTATCCATTTCCACTAACAGGCTACAGAGGGAAGTGTTTGAGGGAGAGGTGATGGTATTTGGTAAAAATTGCAGCCCAGTCAGGCTGATGAATGAGTGGACCAATATTGGGGTATTATAAATGACCGAAATTTTCTTTTCTCTCAGTGTAACATTCAGAGTTGAATAAGCCCATTTTCCAACTATGTAGAGAAAATATCGCCGATGGCCGGCAAAGTTGGGACCAATGAAGTTGCTTTCAGCTCAGTTGAAAGCTAGTTAGAAAGTCTTTAAATATATGTAATTCCTTCCTTCCTTATACAGATACACACATGCACACCTTCACACACATCTCCAAGTGTCCCTGGCTTCGAGTCTTAGATACCATCATAGCCTGAAGAGTAATCGATAGCCAAATATACATTTCAAGATTCTCAAGCAAATGTAAATCTCAGTAGAAATGTGCCTCTCTGATAAAGCCCAGGACTAAATACTAGAGACTGTATTTTGAAATGGTTGAGTTTTAATTTGCTGGGAAGTAATATAAACACTGGCATTGTGATTTTTCTTTCTAAAGGTACAGTTTCTTTAAACTGGTTTCTAAAGGATTTCATATTTTCCCTCCTCATGGTAAAGCTTTTCAAGCTGCCATGATTTAAAAAATAGCCATAATCATTTTATTAAGTATGAGTGCCATCATTTTTCAAAATAATGTTTTCCAAATGTCCCATGAAACGGGTTTACAATTCCTGGAGAAAAAAGAAATTCTGGAGGCTCCTATGAATCTGAGCAATTGCAGACCATTGCCCAAATGTGTGATATTGCCATTAATGACCTAATGGAGCTGTGAATTGAGTTACAATATGTTTCCCTTGTTTGGTTAGTTAGTGCTTGTAATCTGTTTGTTTCAATTTCTGAGAACATGTATACATCACCAATTTCTTTAGCTCTGGGTTCTGAGAGATTTGGTAACAATCTTTAAATATAGACTCACTAACATAAAGCAAGTGTTGATCATGATTAATTAGTATTATTATTTTTTTTTACCACAAATTCATTCAGTGCCTGGTCCAAGTGAAATAGAGCCACAGTTTTAGCCACATAGTTTTAGAAGAACATTTACACCTAGATTTTGTTTGAATAATTAGCTCAGACTTTTGGTTCAAAATACATAGAAAATAGCTTATTTTTGTGCTCATGTGAAATTACCAGAAAATGAAGGAAGTTTTCCTGTTATTCTGTTTATTAAAAATGAAGGAAATGAAATGGTGTTGGGAGATCTGGACAGCTACATGCAAAAAAAGAAACTCGACCACCAACTTACACCATACACAAAAATAAACTCAAGGTGGATAAAAGACTTAGCTATAAGTCACGACACCATTAAAGTCCTAGAGGAGAACATAGGCAGGAAAATCTCAGATATTCCATGCAGCAATATTTTCAACAATATATGTCCCCTAAAGCAAGGGACATAAAGGAAAGAATAAACAAATGGAACTTCATTAAAATAAAAAGCTTCTGCATAGCTAAAGAAAACAGCTACATGAAAAGGGAACCAACCATATGGGAAAATATATTTTCCAATGATACCTTGGACAAGGGTTTGATCTCCAAAATATATAAAGAACTCACATAACTTCCCACCAGGAAGACAAACAACCCAATTAAAAAATGGGCAAAGCACCTGAATAGACACTTCTCCAAGGAAGACGTACAGAGGGCCCAGAGACACATGAAAGGATGTTCAGCATCACTAGCCATCAGAGAGTTGCAAATTAAAACCACAATGAGATACCACTTCACACAGGTCAGAATGACTGTCTTAAACAAATCAACAAACAAGTGCTGGTGAGACTGTAGAGAGAAGGGAACCCTAGTGCACTGTTGGTGGGAATGCAGACTGGTGCAGCCACTGTGGAAAACAGTGTGGAATTTCCTAAAAACTAAAAATGGAACTGCCTTTTGACCCTGCAGTTCCACTGCTGGGATTATACCCTAAGAGCCCTGAAACACCAATCCAAAAGAACCCATGCACCCCAATGTTCATAGCAGCACAATTTACAATAGCCAAGTGCTGGAAGCAATCTAAGTGCCCATCAGTAAATGAGTGGATCAAAAACCTGTGGTACGTTTATACAATACAATACTATGCAGCAGAAAGAAAGAAGGCGCTCCTATCCTTTGTGACAGTGTGGATGGAACTGGAGAGCATTATGCTAAGTGACATAAGCCAGGTGGTGAAAAACAAATACCATATAATCTCACCTATAAATGGAACCTAATCAATAAACAAACAAGCAAGCAAAATATAACCAGAGACACTGAAATAAAGAACAAACTGACAGTAACCAGAGAGGAAGGAGTAGGGGGAGAATGGGGAAAAGATGGGGAAGGGTCGTCAAGGACATGTATAAAGGACCCATGGACAAAGCCAAAGGGGGGTAGGACTGAGGGTGGAAGGTGGGGGAGAGCGGTGAGGGAAACATGGAGACAACTTATACTTGAACAACAATAAAAAAGAAAAAAATACTAAATATATATACACACATATATAGTTCAGTGTCTTTTGTTTGTTCCAGTCTGCATCCATTAATTGAGATTATAATTTATATATTGTAGAGGAAACATATTAGTAGGTATATTTCCATAATTTGGGGGATATAGGGAATATATAAAGTTTTATTATGAAAAAATAATGCTTCAGAATATTTTTTGTGGTGTCTGATTCAGAGTTGTGGTTTGGACAGTAGCATATCATGCTACCACAGTGTTTAGAGTCAAAATATTTCACCACTGTAAAGTGCGAATACACATGCCTTTAAAATCTCACAGAATTGCAGGAAATCATACTCTGGGACTTTTATGAAGAGCCACCAGTTATAATTTGCATCTGGGATTCCAGGGGAAGCAAATTTCACATCTGTTGGTTACGAGCAGAAAATGGGCTATATAAAATTGGATGGATAATAGATTATGTTGAAGAGAATGACAAATATCCTCCACATGCTCTGAAAAAGTATCTAATTGACCTCATAGATCAACGTGTTTCCATCGTGGCTGATCTCTCACTATCCCAGTGAATAAGTAATACTGAAAGGTGTATACCCCTAGCTTGGACACAGAGTAAGCCACTCAACTCCAATTGGCTTTAACAAAATGTATTGCCAATTCTAGGGATCCTACTTTGGGATCATGTCTCCAGACTTGAACTACTCTGACTTTGCTATTTTTAAGCTGCTCACTCCACTGTAGAGAAAGGAATTAATGTGTGGGTCCATCAAGTAGAGTACAGCAGTATACTGAGATACAGGTTTTGTATATTATCTTTTATGGTACGCAGTCAAAAATAGAATTCTAGCCATGGCTGTGTGGCTGAGTTTGTTTGAGCATCGTTCCATGCACCAAAAGGTTGTGGGTTCAATTCCCAGTCAGGGCACATACCTAGGTTGTGGATTCGATCCCTGGTTGGGACATGTGCAGGAGAAACTTACCATTGTTTCTCTCTCACACTGATGTTTCTCTTTTGTCTGTCTGTCTGTCTCTCTCCCCTCCCTGTCTGCTCCTTTTCCTCTCTCTAAAATCAATATACCATATCCTTAGGTGAGGAATTAAAAAAAAATCCTAGAGTAAAAGGAGAGAAAACTAAAGTTGTTGAATTGCTTTTCTAGATTTATAAGTAGAGAGCCTAATTTGCTTCAGTTTCAGTTTCATTCTCTGTAAAGATATTGAAAGGAACTGATTTTTTAAAAAGTTTTAATTCTGTCCCTGATGATGTGGCTCAGTTGGTTGGGCATCGTCCCATAAACTGAAAGGTTGCTGGTTTGATTCCTGGTCAGGTCACGTGCCTGGGTTGCAGGTTTAGTACCCTGTTGGGCACGTATAAAAGGCAACCAGTTGATGTTTCTCTCTCACATCGATGTTTTTTGCTCCCTCTTTATCCCTCCTTCCCCTCCCCCAAACAAAATTCAATATGAACGACCCATGGACATGCCCAACTGTGTGGGGTTTGACTGGGGGAGTGTGGAGGTGGGCTGGGAAGAGGAGGGCAAAGGGGGAAAATTGGGACAGCTGTAATAGAACAACAATAAAAAGCGAAGAAAAAGAAAAATATTTAAAAACTTCGAATTCTGACATAAAATTCTTTATTTGTCAGATATCTATTTCAGTATGCCTGAATACATAATAAAAATCAGGCCTTTCAAAGTGTCACTTAACTGTGATACGTAAAGTTAGGTGGATTGAGAAAAATTTAATTCATATGAAAGTCATATTCTTAATATTAATGAAAAAGTCATGAACTTCAGTAGCACTTAAGTAGAGCAAATTCTGCCTTCATACTTGTAATTTATTGCAAATGGTTAATTGTAATTTGAATTTTTAATAAGTAAAAAAAGGTAAAGATTAAAAAACTTTGGGGCAGAGAAATTGTTAGATATGGTCATATAGAGTCTTTATGATGTAAATTTCATGTTCATTGCTCGCTTTAGCTGATAAATTAGATCTAGAACTTTGAAGGTTTTAGTTTAAAGATTGCTCAGTAATAGGCTATAATTATTCATATAGGTTTAACTGATGACTTAAAATATGGTATTACTGTTAAAAGCAGACCTTATGCCTGTGTTCATTTTTAACATTTTATTTTTGCATTTCAATTAAAAAATTCTGCAGTACTCTTTATTTTTAATTTTTAAATTACAGTTGACATTCAATGTTATATTAGTTTCAGGTGTACAGCATAGTGGTTAAGCACTTATATAACTCACAGAGTGATCTCCCCAGTGTTGCTTTGTGCTTTTTGACAATAACATAAAATTGAATCATGATGATGTGCTGTTATTTCAGTTCTGCTGGACAAAAGGGGCTGGCAGCAAGCTTTTAAACTGAGATACGTTGCTACTCGGACTTTTGTTTTTGGTCACATTATTTGTCAAATCTATGACTCTGCATTTTTTTCTTTTTATTTCAGGCATTCCTCGAGTTAGCCAACGTAAATTTAGGCTTCCCCTGAAATTAGTCTGCCTACCAGGTCAGCCTTCAAAAATCGCAAGCCACAAACTGACTGTCGATACCAACAAATCCCCAGTCAGCCTTCTCAGCCTCTTTCCAGGTAGGACTTTTGAAGGAACATGCCTATAATATCAGAAATGTTAAGAATTTAGAAAGGAATCCTTCATCAGCAGGTAATGATGGGGTAATTATCAGATAATTGTTAAGTCAGAGTATAAAAATGCCTCCAGGGTTTTTTCCTGGCCTGTTCAAAGGCGAATAGCTTATATCAACAAGGTAATAAGGTGTACCTTTTAAGTTTGATTAAAATTAGTATAATCATTATTTTGCTTCAGTATTCAGAAATGAAAACATCAAATGTTTCTTCTTAGACTGTGGAATTTTTTGGCTTACAATGTAAATATTTATTATTCATTTTCATTGTAGGTTTTTGGCTGTGCACCTTTTCAAAGTATAGTGTTATGCCCCCGAAAAGTAATCGCTTAAGTAGGTGCTCTCTCTGGCCCTGCTGTGGGCAGCAGCTGGAGGCGGCCAGTGTTCATTCCTGGGCTCTGATGGTGTGGAAGGGGCTTCGTGTATAAAGCTCCAACATCCCAGTGAACCTTTGGGGTAATCTGTGAAGGTGTGACTTTGTCCAGGTGTCAGTGTTTTCTTTCTGAGTAGCCTGGAGAAAAGAGAGGTGCCGACTGGTTAAAACATCTTCAGTAGCCAGGGTGTCTGATGTGTCCCATCTAGTTACTTTCTTGGGGATGGGGTGGAATTAAAGAAACAAATCTGGGAATTAGATCAGCCCTGGGAAATCCCTCATCAAAAATAGCCGCTGCTGACTGTGCACGCATCCTCGCCCTCGCATTGGTGGGGAGGATGTAGCACGCAAAGAGTGTTTCCCACGAGGTTTAGCAATTTATGGTAAGCCAGCTCTTCTGTTATTAACTACTTAAAGTGCTTAACATTTATTTTCCATTAATTTGAAGTGTTTAAAAAGCTTTATTTATGTATAACTCCCAAAAGCCTTCAAAGTGGAATGCTTTTTATTATAGTTGATCTATTTAGTTTGAATTGAATTGGGATATATATATTATATACATATATATGTGTGTTTTTGGCAAATAGTTTTGTACCTTTTGGTTTTCCCTTTTCCTTCCTCCTCAGTCAATTTTCTTATGACAGACTTGGATTATAAAAAAGGCAGAGTCATTACCTTTATAACATCTCGTATAAATGTATTAATTCCATGGGTCTCCTATATTATCCTGGGAACCTAGTGGGAAATTATATGTTGCACACCGAATTTATTGGTGCCTTTGAGAAGTGTTTAAGACTCTGGCTTCTGAGTGGTTGCTGTCTACTGCAGATGGGTGAAACCCACAGAGATGGAATGAAAACGCACGCTTTCGGTCACAGCGGCCATTTCCGCACGCCAGGGAGAGCTTAGATAACTCATCCCTCTTTCTCCTGATTTGGGGCTTAATTGGTTTTGATATCACAGGTATCTTAGGCTTATCAGCACGTATTTGCTTCTTTTCTCACTTTAGAAACGGGACTCAATGACAGATTTTTAAAAATGTCCCTCAGGCTCCAACATACATGGCGTAGGGCGCTCTTGCCAGAGCTCCTGGGCTCGTGTCCCCGCGGAGCGTGGCAGAGGCCTGGAGCTGTAGGTACCGGGTAAGCTCTCTAGGCGCCTTTTCACTTCTCCTGAGTCCCTTTCGCTTTTCGTGTGGGTAAGACTTCTGCATATTGATGTCGAAGTTGCTATTGAAAATCTGCTCTTTTTTTTTTTTTTAAAGATTTTATTTATTTTTAGGGAGGGAAGGGAGGGAGATAGAGATAGAGAGAGAGAGAAACATCAATGTGCGGTTGCTGGGGGTTATGGCCTGCAACCCAGGAATGTACCCTGGCTGGGAATCGAACCTGGGACACTTTGGTTCCCAGCCCGCGCTCAATCCACTGAGCTACGCCAGCCAGGGCTAGAAAATCTGCTCTTTAACTGAATGAAATAAACAAAATGAATGACTTTCATTGAGAAGAAATAAACCTTTTAATCTACATCTTTGTTTACTTCAGTTCTTTATTTGTAAAAAAGTATATTTAAAATAACTTTAATTTTCCTTATTACAAAAGAAATGTGAAATTTGGAAATCAATAACCAAAGGAAAGTAAAAAAACAAAAAGTTCGCTCCAACTTTATTCTACATCAACGTATGAAAGTCTTAAATATACAATGAGTGAAAAGTGGAAAAGTATCAAGAGTGCTTTTTTTAAAGATTTTATTTATTTACTTCTTAGAGTCAGGGGAAGGGAGGGAGCAAAAGAGGGAGAGAAACATCAGTGTGTGAGAGTACATCAACTGGTTGCCTCTCTCACACCCCCAACTGGGAACCTGGCCCACAACCCAGGCACGTGCCCTGACAGGGAATCCAACGTGCAACCTTTCGGTTCACAGGCCGGCACTCAATCCACTGAGCCACACCAGCCAGGGCAAGAGTGCTTCTTTTGAACAATTACAGGATTCCAGCACATTCAGTATAAACACAAATCTAAGATCTCCAAAAAAAAAACAAAAACAAAAACAAAAAAACCCCCAAGAAAAACCCAACCCATACACACTCTACCACATATGTTGGATCTTGAGGGAAAAATTTTTAAAAATCTGTCATTGAGTCCCTGAGTTCAATGATGCTCTGTGTTTTTCAGCCATATTTTCTCCTTGCACTGTATTTTGGGTAGTTTCTATTGCTGTTGACTCGAGTAGTTTTCTAGTGCAGTGTGTGGTGTGCTTGTGATCCTACTCAGTGTGTTGACTGTTTTTCATCTCAGACATTGTAGTGTCATTTCCCAAAGTTTGATATGGGTCTTTTTTTTCCTTCTTAAAAATATCTTCTGTGTCTCTAATTTTTTTGAACATAGATAACAATATAATAACTGTTTAAATGCCCTTGTCTCCTGACTCTGTCGTCTGTGTCATTTCTGTGTGAGTTTCGATTGATTTGCTCCTTGTTATGGATCGTAATATCTTCCTTCTTTGCATGTCCTAAGACTGAAGAACAGAACTTCTGAATTTTATCTAGTTGTATGTTGACTATTTTAGTTTTCCTCTAAATATTCTTGAGCTTTTTTCCTGAGACACATTTAAGTTCCTTGAAAATGTCTGATCCTTTCAGGTGTTTCTTTTAAGCTTCGTGAGGCCGGATGGGAGCAGCATGTATTCTAGGGCAGACTTCACCTCCTATGAGACCTGAGTCTCCTATGAATTCTTCATGATGCCTAGTGACTTAGGCCGGTTCCTATTCTGGCCAGTGCGAACAGGGATTATTCCTGGCTCTGTGTGGAATCATGGATTCCATAGTCCCGGTAACCTTTTCGGGTGGTTATTGTCCTCGCCTCACAGTTTCCTTACAGACAAGCACTGGGTGGTATTTTTATATGCACTTGAGGGGCACTCCGCAGATCTCTGAAGATCTCCCTCTGCCGCTTGTCTCTGATACCCTGCCCTTGAACTTCGGCTACGCTGGCCTTTCCAGAGTCCTAGCTCTGTCCCCAGTTCTTGGGGACAGTGCTGGGCTGCACTTGCTCCCCCTCCTTGTGTTGCAGCCTGGAGAGCTTCCGCCAGGCAGCGAGCTGCTGCCGTCCAGGGCCCACTTCATTGCTTCTTGTTTGTCAGGGATCATCGCGGTTCACGTCTTCATTTCCAGGGTCTTTTAAAAAATGTTTCGTATTCTTTGCTTCCTTTTTTTAGTTGTTTTAGATGGAAGGGTGGCTTTGGCTCCAGCCTCTCTATCGTGACCTGAAGTGAAAGTCTCCAACAGTATAATTTTTTGTTTGTTTTGAGTCAGGATTCAACTGGGGTTTACTTTTTGCAGTTTTTGGATATGCGATTTTCGATACGTTCTTTTCCATAGGTTTCCCCCTTCATCTCCCTTTCTAATTGTTTGTTGAAGAGTGCAGATGAATTCTGTTTAATGTGTTTTACTCCATTGCAGTTACTACCTTTTGTGGTACTTAAATATTTTCATCTCTGGCCACTGGTCGTGTTGTTAAATTGGCTCTTACATCCTTTTCATGCAATTCCTCTGGTCACTGAGAGTTTCCTTGCTGTTGTTCTAGGTTCACCGTGTACATTTCCTGCCTGGGACTGAGAAAGAACTGGTGGGAGAAAGGGAGTGGATGACTGCGGAGGGTCGTTGTGGGGCAGAAGTTTCAGCACTTGGGAGCAGTTACTGTGGCTCATACGTGGGCTGTAGACATGACTAGTGACATAAAAGTATTTCTCATCAGCTAAGCTTCCTATTTCAGATGTTAAGTATTTTGCCTTGTGACTTTTTCCTTTTCTTATTTTGTAGGCTTTGCCAATCAGTCGGAAGATGACCAGGTGAATGTAATGGGTTTTCGCTTCTTAGGAGGTTCCCAAGTTACTCTTCTTGCTTCCAAAACTTCTCGTAAGTGACACCATGGTATGACGGCTTTTGAAACTTTCTGTTAAGTACACTACATCAACACCAAGGGTTTCTGCAAAGGGTGATGTTCAGCTAAATATTGAAAAGGGCTATGGTATTAATTATAGAGGAATTATAAAGGTATTAATTATCAAAGTTACAAAAGTAGGATCCTGTTTTATTAGAGATGAATCTTTGTATGGGAATGAGGAGAGCCTGAGAGAGGAATTTAAAGAACTGAAAAATGTTTCTGAGATAGGTTTATGGTGAACTCTCTTCAGGGACTACCAGGAACTGGAATTAGTTTTTTTAAGAGTGTTTATTTCCTTATACACTTCTTTGGATATTGGCAAAGATGAAGGTGAAAGTGAAAGACTTTCGCTGAGACTAATCTCAGTGGGATGAAAAGTACTAATTATATAAAGTTTGAACTTCAGATTTAAATACACTTTATTGATTTTCTTGCTTCGCATAAGAGTAACAGTTGAAACTACTCAATGAAAAACTGTCTTTTGATGTATGTAGGATACCAGACCTGCTAAACTCACCCAGTTAATTACACCTTCACGGAAACAGAGTACATTTTAAGGAAGTGTGTAACACATTTTAGAAACACTGGAGTGTTAGGCAGAATGAATCTATGTGTATATACAGGGTGGAGCAAAAGTAGGTTTATAACTGTTCATGTGGAAAATAATACAGTAATTGAGAAAAAATAATACAAGAATAAACTCTGTGTTTCACGTACTCGCAGCTGTGGCCTACTTTGCCCCACGCTGCGTTTGTGGACACACACGCGTGTTCGGCAGAGCACCGACCTCAGCTGTTTAAATCCACACACGTGGCAGTGGGCTGTCACTTTCTGCTCTAGACATTTGTAATTTTAGTGGGGTATTGCTTATATAGTCAGGATTTGTAGTAAAATAAGGACATGTCCTTTTTGAAAAATAAAGCTGTTGGCAGGCGGAACATACGTGCCTGGTTAGAAGCTGTGACAATGTTTCTGGGGCTACAATGGTCACAGCTTCTGGAATATACAGATTGGTGGCTGGTGAAATATACATGGATACACCTGGATATTCTAGATTATAAGGCCCAGAAATCCAAGACAATTCTGAGAAGAAGGAGAAGATTCTGTATTTCTGGAGGGTTTTGTGATTGGCCGTGATTGTAATCTTCTCATCGGCACCACTGTGTTTCGATTAGCTCTCCTCTTCACTTGGATGATGGAATCAGTGCGGTACATGTCTGTTTGTTAAACTCTTTAGTTAAACTCAAAAATTGTTGCCAACATTTCCGTGGGAAGCTGTACACATCTGTTTGACTTCAGGTGATGAGGGTGTGTGATGAGTCTGCAGTTGAGGTCATTAAAGAAAGGCAAGAGGTTATTCTTTGTGAAAAATGGGGATATTTCTGTCCCAATGCGTTATATTTATCCTTTTTTAGATAAAGTAACTTCCAGAGCATTGCTGGGGGACATGATTATGTTACCATTAAGTAAACATCACCAAATATTTGGCTATTTACCCGATTTAGTCACATGCATCTGCATGGGGGGCAGTCTCTTGACATAGCCGTGGTGTGGGCAGACAGGCTAAGTAAGGGGGTGGGAGTAGGGCCTTTAAAGTAAGGAACCACACGAACGGTGTCACCTGCCCCCTGAAGAGAAGCTGTTACAATTCCCTGACGGTTTTTTGGCTTCAGGGACACACAGAATTCTACTTAGGAACTGCCCTTGTTGACGGAGATAGATGCGTAGGAAATCCAGCTTCCTGGGGCGGGAGCAGGTGTTGGAGCGCCGTACTGCTCTGTCAGAGTATCGAGCCCCAAGGGAGCAGTGAAGCAATTTGTGCCCAGTCTGCGCCTCGTCTTTGAGAAAGACATATCATCTTCAGTCTAAAAATCTGGGTTGACAGAAAAACTCTGCATATTCGAAGAACCCATTTCTTCTCTAGTAAACAGGCAAGTGCCTCTACAGAGTTGCCCTTGGATCTTGGAGAGTTTTTTCTCTGGGTTGTACATGTTCATTTCTTTTTAAAACCAGCATGGCAGTCAACCAGGGCATCAGAGTGGTGTGGCAGCACAGTGTGCTATGTGGCAGCTCATTGAGTTCCGTTCCCTGATTCAGGAGAGATCAGGCAACACAGACAGGAAAGCGTGCACGAAGCTCATCGTCTCAGGTATTAAATCGCAGTGACTGGGGCAGCTGAATAGGTTTTTCTTTTCAGGAAGTAGAGTTGTTAGAGTTTATTATGTAAATTCTGAAGAAACAAAGCTTCGAAGGTAAAGGTATTTAGGAAAAATACTCTACACTAGCAAAATTCTTAAAATGATTTCCACAGTCCTAAACTGAAAGTAACGAGACGGGTGGCAGATGATGTCTGTTACTTTGATCCTCGGGACAGTTTCACAGACGTATGAGCAGGTCTAAGTTAACTAACTCACACACAGTACACATGTGCAGGCTTTTTGTATATGACACCTCTATGGACTTGTTAGGAATAACAAGACAGGTCAAATTTTATGAGATCAGATATTTTTCTAATCAGAACTGTAGACCATTTCTATGTGGGCGTCAATGACTTTGCCTGACTCAGTCCAGTGGGACGTCAGAAGAAATACGCTGTTGCCTGAATGAGTGATGTATTCCTGCCAGGCCCGTTTCTTAAGATGCAGATCCACCTGGTGACTTACCACCTCACACAGCGAACACTGCCCTTTCTCTCCCGGCCTCCCCTTGCCCCTTACTGCGTCTGTGCTCTCCTCGGTCGTCTTCTCTCTAGCTCTGTCTTAACCTTCACCTGTCCTGCATCTATTTGTGCCTTGCCTCGTTCTGCATGTTTCTTAAAGGATTTAAAATAACCTACAAAAATTTACACAATTGGAAAGGAGAAAATAAATAGTGAAGGAAACAGAGGGAGAAAATAAGAGCATGCAGTTAATAAAGGTAAGGATTTCCGAGATCAGTACTCAGATGGGCCCTGTACAACCAGTAAGGTGCTCGCAGGCTAAAAACAACAGGAGAGCATTTTAGTTTTAATTTTCAGAATGTTCAAAGGGTAAATCAGTTTAGGAAATGCACAGCATTTACTCATGCAGGGTTCAGGAAGCAGTTTCTCTTCTGAATGTCACAAAGATAACTTCTTCAATAATGTCTCTACAACTTATCTTTATAATTATTATACTTATGCAGTTATAACTTACGAGCAGCAAATTTTGTAGACCATTAAAAATAATGATGAAACTCAATTTACTGTGTATAATTCTATCTGAGCTCAAATCGGGCAGTCTAAACTGCAGCTTAATCCAAGGATAAATTTAGAGCATCCAGTGTTACAAGGATGAAGTGTTTTCAGAAGGGATTGGACAGCCAAACTCAGTAAATCAGAAGTGAGATGTAGCTGGAAGGAATGTTTTGTTTCATTTTTAAATGAGCAGTATTAGAACACATTTGAATATTAACCAAAATGATTGAGTTAAGCGGGAGAGGCAGATAATCAAGAAGGAGACAGAGATCACAAAGCAGTAAAGTCTTTGGGGACGAGGAGGGGTGGGATGCAGAGTCTGGGGTGGGGGGGGCAGACATTTTGGGTGTCCAGGGGGATTGAAGGACAAGCTTTTGTAACTTTCTGTGACAGGAGGTATAGGATGCAGATCCAGGGAGACTCTGTAGACTTGTTGGTAGAAAGATAAGGAAGCTTGATGAAAAACTAACTTTGAAAAAAAGGTATGACCTTGGTGTCTTAGAGAATAAGGAAGCAAACTCATGAATAAGGCAATGTTGAGTCTCATTTGAAGTTCAAGATCCTGCATTCTGAAGTGAAACCAGTCATCCTTCATCGACTCGTCCTAGCAGTGATTTATCAGCCTCCAAGCAGCTAAACGCAGGGCTGGGATTTTGAAACAGAATTGTAGGTAAACTATTTTTATGAGAATATTTATAATAGTGGACTACCAAATCTAAAATGACAAGAGAAATAAAGATTAGAGAAAGCTGATACATGGTGAAAAATTGTGGATTCAGTGGATCCCAATAAGGTTGGAGAAGTGAAATGGGAATTACAGATCGCGTGAACTAGAAGAACCGAAGTGGTGATTGGAGAGCGAATGAGATGTTGAAGTCAGGAGTTCAGAGGGACTGCAGATTCAGATGATGACGAGGTCGTCAGGAGAGGCATGACGATGGGGGAGTGGCTCGTGAGGATGGAGAGAAGAACAATGGAGATGAAGACTTCAAAGATAGGGGGGTCTCTGGGTTGTGGATATTGAAAGAGCCTATTTGATGTTAGCACAATGAATGAGAAAAAGAAGCACAACTAGGTACAGTATTGTGAGATCTTGGAGCACTGAGGATCAGGAGCAGGTCCTCAAAGAGTAAAAAGGAGGCAGCAAGGTACTCAATGAGATTTAATCAAAGTCAGTGGATTCTGGGAGACAGTAGAGTTTTCTACAAGACTTGAGGGAAATGCCATGTCCAGTGTGGCTCAGATGGTTGGGTGTTGTCCCACAAAGCAAAAGGTCCCCAGTTCGATTCCTGGTCAGGGCACATGGCCTGAGTTGTGGGTTTGGTCCCCAGTTGGGGCTGTGTAAGAAACAACTGATTGATGTTTCCCTTTTTTTCTCTCTCCCTTGCCCTCTCTCTAAAAATAAATAAATAAAATCTTAAAAGATTTGAGGAAAATGATTTTCAACTTAGATTTCTGTACCCTGCTAAACTGTTCATTAGTAGTGAGTGCTCAGTAAATACGTATTTTCGGTGTCACAAGCAAGGTTAAGCAATTGCAGATAGTAAATTTATGTAGTCTCAAGTAGGCCTTTGGAACTGGAAAAGATAACTAATACACCGAAAGATTATCCTGAAAGATTTTAACATTGTAGAAAGAGTGATTGAATTGTACATAGTCTAATTAATTAATTATTTTTAAAAAACAAGGTCAAGTTTAAAAATCGTTTGCTTGTCTCTGGATTATTTTGCTTTCAAGTACAATGAAAACATTGTAGTCATGCATATCAATAAGAGTTGGGCCTGGTAAAGCCTTTTTTTCCTTTTTTTTGTATATGCCATATTTAATTTTTTTTTTTTACTTATTTAAGTCAAATTTATTGGGGTGACATTGGTTAATGCATTCCAAGGGTAGGCCAAAGTAGGTTTACTGTTATTCATGTGGAAAATAGTACAATAAGTAATAACTAATAATATAAGAATAAACTTTGTTCCTTGTACTCACAACTATAGACTTACTTTTGCCAACCCCTGTATATAAGTTTCGAGTGCATAGTTCTTTAGTACATCGTCTGTATATTGCACTGTGGGCCCACCACCCAAAGTAGTCTCTTTCTGTCACCATGTATTTTGCCCCTTTACCCTCTTCACCCTCCTCCCACTTCCTTCCCCTCTGGTGACCGCCCTACTGTTGTCTGTGCCTATGAGTTTGTTTGTTTTGTTTGTTTGTTGCTTTCTGTTTTGTAGCTTACAGCATATGTAATCTTGAAATACGTTAACCTGTCTTCAGAAACAAAGAAGGGGAGAGGCTTGCTCTTGCCTCTGTTCATTTTGCATTTAGCTCCTGGACTAACGGGAGAGACAAATGGGTGGAGAACCCATAATAGTGCTTGGGATGCTTACGGAAGTCCACTTTAGGTGCTATTGAAGCCCCAAGGAATGAGGTTCCTTAAGAGATTTCCTTTGTAAAGGATCTCAGAGGATGAGTAGGAGGTTAGGTGGAAGACATTCCACAAAGAGGAAAAGCTCTCTTTAGATGCTTGATAGAGCATGGGGTTTTAGAAATCAGTGAAGTTTCTTTCATGCTGTAAGTTGTATATAGTAGGGGCTTTGTGATAGCTTTTCAGTGGAGCCAAACGTTCTAGGGGTAACAGTAACAATTAAGCCCAAAGACACATGAAACCTACCCCGCGCACTGGGAGCCCTTGAGTGTATGCAGTGATTCATCAATATATTACTGCTTAATATTTCTTTGCAATATTATCAAGGGGCAATGGGCAAACTATATAAACCCAGCTTGGAAAAAGCCTTTTGAAAAGTAAATTTAGAGAAATCATCTATAGTTTCCACTAATATTGGAGAGGTTGTGTATTTAGAATATTATACTAATATCTACTGAAATTGTTTATATTACTTTCTCAAACTTTTTGATTTAAAAAGCATTCATCTGCCTTTCCAGCTCACATTTAAAAATTTCCACATAGCATAAATTATACTGATGCTTTGTTTATGACAGGCATACAAACATTATTTATATTGATGAGCTTCAGATGTCCTGACATGAATAGACACTGACGTGGTGCATTTCTGTGCCCTGCTCCGTGAAATCCGTTATTGTCTCCACTTGTAGTGCAGTGGAGTGGCCATTGACTGGGCTCCAGTCTTCCAAATTTGTTTCCTTTGGAAGCCAGAGTGGTTATTTCCACTGAGCTGCTATTACAAGATGCAGAGGCAGAGATAAAAAAATAAATCGAATGTTCACTTTGGAAGCTATTTTAATTACCAGTATTGTAAGGGTGTATTTTGAAATAAAACTTTCTTCTTTCATGTTATATTATTATAAATAGATTTTTATTTCTTCTTTCCATGAAATGTATACTCTGGAAAGTCTCCAGGGCAATGTTAACCACTTTGGAACACAAATACTGAGAAAATGCTTAATAATCAAAATAATGCCTTATAAATCTTTGACTCATTCATTCTTGTTGATTTTTGGTCATCTGAAACAAATGAACTTAAAAATAATTGTGTTTATATTTCTGAATCCAAAGTATAATTATAATTTTTTATTGCAAAAAATATAGTTTTCTTTCTTTCCTGCATGTATTAATGATAATAAGATAACTGAAGCCAAATATGTTACAGAAAATATTAAATCTACTTAAATGTTAATTGTTTTTACAATTCCATTATTTGGTGGCATTTATGCATTATATTTGGCCATAGTGGTGTATTTGTCTTAGTCCGCTTGGGCTGCTGTAACAAAATACCATTGCCTGGGTGGCTTTTGTTTGATAAAAATTTATTTCTCATAGTTCTGGGGGCTGGAAAGTCCAAGATCAAGGTTGGTGTCTGCTGGAGGCCTGTGTCATGGTTCATAGATGTCTGTCTTTTTGCTGTGTCCTCACATAGCAAAGGGGCAGGGGAGCACTCTGAGGTCTGTTTCAGAAGGGCACTAATCCCAGTCCTGAGGGCCCCACCCTCATGACCTAGTCACCTCCCCAAGGCCCCGCCTCCAAACACCATCACCCTGGGCATTAGGGTTGAACAGAGGAATTTGGGGGGGATATAAACATTCAGTCCTAGCAAGTAGCTGCTGGGTACCTATAATTTTATTTATATTTCGATTTTTAATTGAGCTTTAGATGTTTTACTTAATTCTACGCTTTTTGTATCAGAGTGTTTTAATTTTTTGACTATTACTTTTTTGAACATCTAATTGTGATTGATCTAAATTTTGTAATTCAAAGATAAATCACATTTACACAGGTCTTTCCCATGCAGCATTATATTTTATCTCCATGCCAGCATTGTGAAGTATGTTTTATTTTCCTCTTTGTGTATATGAGGACAATAAAGATTGGATAATATATTTGTATTAAAGTCACAGATTTAAAAATTTGCTAGATTTTAAGGTTTGCTCGGAGGGTGATGAGACCTGAGAAATGGAAACTCCCCCACAATGAGATGCCCTTAATTGCTACACCTACCACCATCTGTTGCCTGGACTGTGGTTATAATATCCTCACTGTAAGCCTGTTCTTGCCCCTTTCCAACTCATTTTGTACTTGGCAGCTCTTGTAATCAAAACAAAGAAACACAATTATTCATGCTACTCTACAGCATGAAGTCGTCTGTGTTATGATAATATCCACCTCTTTACCAACCCTTCCAGGTCTTCCTGTATGTTCCAGTTCGGCCTCACATCCCGCCTCCTCTAAGGGCACGCTCTTCCTCACTCTGGCCCACGTCTGACCTTTCTTAGTCCCTGGATCTGTCTGACTTCGTCTCCTCAGCGGTCTTTGAGCTTGCTGTTCCTTCTGCCGGGCCTGTACTTCCCATCCTTAAAGTCCAAGCTTTGTGCACAAAATGACTAGGAATGGGGTTTAGACTGAAAGTTGATAGTTTAAATCCCAGTTCTGGCTTACAGTTAGTCTGAATGACTGGAAAATTACTGTGCCTGCAAACAGGGATGAAATAGTACAATTATAATGTGTAAGAATCAAATGAGATAATTCCTAAAAAGCATGTAGCAGTTTCCTGGTACACTGTTAAGAGATAGCTAAATTTTAGCTGGCAGTACTGTTTTCATCATTGTCACATTAGTTCCGCCACTGATGACAACTTCCCAGTGTGGCTTTCTCTGACCACAGTTAGCTCAAGAAAGAACACTAGCTAGTTTTTATCCCAGTACCCTCTTTTGTTTCCTGCAGCATGGCCCTTTCATAAGTGGTAACTGCTTATTTGTCATTCATGCATCTGTTGTCTGCCCTTCTCACTAATATGATGACCAGTGTATGTTATTACCCATCGGCGCCCCAGCACTGACCACTTAACAATAGCTTTTGAATGAATGAATAGGTGCAGTGTTACCTCGAATCTTCTTGGGAGCATCTACTAAAGATAGTCTTGCATTCTGGCAGTTCCACAAAGGAAATTGCATTCATTTCTTTCCTTTTCCCTTTACTTTGAACCTAGTGCACATGACTTTTCTGGCTTTTATTTAAAAATTTTTTTTCTAAGTGTCATTGAATTTTTTTGGGTGACACTGGTTAATAAAGTAATACAGGTTTCAGGTGTATCATTCTATAACTTATCATCTGCACCACTCACAGTCAAGTTTCCTTCCATCACTATTTGTCCCCCCAACCCCTTTCCCTCTGGTGATCACACACTGTTGTCTGTGCCCATGAGTTGTTGTTGTTTTTGCTTCATCCCTTCACTTGTTTCACCCAGCCCCACCCTGTGCCGCTCTGACAGCTGTCAGTCTGCTCTCTGCATCTGTGAGTCTGTTTCTGTTTTGTTAGTTTATTTTATTCATTAGATTCTGCATGTAAGTGAAATCATATGGTATTTGTCTTTCTCTGACTGGCTTATTTCACTTAGTATAATGTTCTCCAGGTTCATCCATGTTGTCACAGAAGGTAAGAACATTTTCTTCTATGTTTATGGCCGAGTAGTATTCCACTGTGTAAATGTACCACAGATTTTAATCCACTCATCTACTGATGGGCACTTGGGCTACTTCCAAATCTGGGTTATTGTAAATAATGCTGCAATGAACGTAAGGGTGCACAGGTTCTTTTGAATTGGTATGTCAGGATTCTTAGGGTATATTTCCAGCAGCGGAATCACTGGACCAAAAGGCAGTTCCATTTTTAGTTTTTTGAGGAAATTCCATGCTGTTTTCCACAGTGGCTGCACCAGTCTGCATTCCCACCAACAGTGTACTAGGGTTCCGTTTTCTCCACATCCACTCCAGCACTCGTTATTTGTTGATTTGTTGGTGATGGTGATTTCGGCAGGTGTGGGGTGATCTCTCATTATGGTTTTAATTTGCACTTCTCTGAGGATTAATGACACTGAGCATCTTTTCGTATGTCTATTAGCCATGTGTATGTCCTCTTCGGAGAAGTTTCTATTCAGATCATTTGCCCATTTTTAAATTGGATTGTTTGTTTTTTTTGGTGTTGAGTTATATAAATTCTTTATAAACTTTGGAATAGTAACCCCTTATCAGATATATCTGCGAATATGTTTGCCCGTTGTTTGTGTTGGCTTTTCTGGTGCCCTCAGCTCTCAGGGCTAGTGGATTCGGCAGGTGAGTTGTTCCACCCTCCTTGACAGATTCTGACAGCCCGTCGGGGGAGTCCTGGCACTCTGTGGGAAGTCCGAGAATCAGTGAGGGCAGTTCACTCTTCCCCCGTTATTCTGTCTTTCCAGGTCTACTGCGAGCTCTTGAGGGCTGAGTCTGTTGCTCTATTAGGAGTTTATTTCCAGCATTTTGCACCAAGTTATATTCATGAATGGAAGAGTAAACAAATACCTGTCCCAGTTTAAAATGTTGGCTCCCAAACTTAGCTTGTATGGGACCCTACATCTAGCAGATTCTACTACTGTGGTTTGTCAGCATCATTCTCCCTTCCACCTGGTTGCTCCCACCCCATCACAGCTGGGATCTCTGGTTCTCTTCTAAAGCATGCCGCTTTCAGTGGCGTTTACAGAGAAAGCTAAAAGCTGTTATATCTGGCCTTGGTCCTAATATCTTTGGTGGGAGAATCGAGGAAATCATCTGATCAGCACCATGGGCAGAAGCCAGTGCCCAGAATAAGGCGGTGAGGGGAGGCTGGGGGAGCTCCCCGGGGAATGGGGTGACAGCAAAGGGGACCAGGGTGTTTGCCGTGCACCGTGGCGGGCATGGCATACCCAGTATATCTTATTCCTTACGTAACTGAAGAAGAGGTTGATTAGGGGAATGAGAGAGGCATATTCCTGAATATCAGCGGAGAACCGTACATGGAAATCCTAATGACCAGGCTGAAGATACGATATGTTCATAGACTTTGTTGAGCTACCATCGGGACTACAAATCAATACTCCGTGTGTCCCATGCCATGCTCCCAAAGCAGGAAGACATTCACTCTGTGCTCCCAGCATTTCTTTCTTCGTGAAACTGCACCTACTTCAACAAAGGGCAAGTTGAGTGGGATAGGAAGCTTAGTCCTGGATCTCAAAAACTGTGTAATCGCCCTGAAGAGACCGACTATAATCCTCTGGGAAGTTCAGTAAGAATACGTGGTTGTGTGTGGTTAAGTGCGTGGGGAGCTGCAGACATACTAAGTCCCTCCCGAAATTCAGAGAGCTGCAGTTTCAGGAGGCAGTGGAGACCCATGCTGACCTTTAGATTAACAGCTGGAGTTCCCACCCCTGCTCCGTTACTAACTGGCCAGATGAGCTAGCAGATTATGTACCCTCTTCTGGGACTGGGTTTATTCTTCTGTAAAATGGGCATAACAGTGTTCCCCCCAGGGCTGCTGAGGTGACACAAGAAGGTGAATGCACAGTGCTTCATTTTGCACGCACGTCGGCCCGTGTTGGGCTGCTGTGGACGGTGGAGGAGCAAGGGTTTCTCGGGGTGGATGAGGGCGAAGCCAGGCCCCGCAGCGTAGGGAGGATTTAGGCAGGTCGGGAAGAAGTGAACAATTTGAAGACCTTTGGCTCATAACAAATGAGCTCATTATCCGCCTCTCGTGAATTCTAGCTCTGATACTTAAATTGCTTCGTGGCCTTCGGCAAGTCTCTGAGGTCCTCCGTGCCTAGTTTTCCTTTTTATTAAAAAAAAAGGAAGGTTGTTACAGTCACAGTGCCTGGTAGATAGCTGGTGCTCCAGAACAACAGGCTCTCTTTCGTAGACGTAGTTACTGCCACTGTGGTCCTCCTCATTGTCATCCCCGCTGTCGTTGTTGTCCTCGTGGTCACCAGGGGCAGAGACGGACAGAGTCTCTCTCTCTTGGAGCTGAGGTCTCAGGGACTGGAGGCAAATCAGATTTATATTTGGGGAAGGGTCTGATCGCTAAATCTCCCTTCAAATAGAAGAATTACTTGAAAGATAGAAAACTTTGTTTATGATTGCAAGGATTTAAGCTGGCCCTGGTGTCTAGGACATGGGACTCTCTACAGAACAAATTGTATTTCACATCAGTATTCTTTTCCCCCCTACTTTATTTATTTTTTATTATTTATTCTATTACAGTTTTCCCAATAACTTTCCCCGTTGCCTCCCTCCACCCAGCCCCCCCCTCCCTCCCACAGTCGGTCCCCTTCCCCTTGTCCATGTCCATCACTCACTCATACGTGTCCTTTGACTAATCCCCTCCCCTTCCGGATATTTTACAACGGCTGTATTTTCTTACGTTTTAAGTAAAACTTTTTTCTTTTAGGAGGACCCAAATTTGGATTTTGTTCCTTTTATTGCACTGAAACCTGTTATAAGACACACACGTAGTACAATGGACCATACGCTGCAGCTTGCCACTGTGACCACATACCTTTGGCATTGAATTTGACAGTTGTTAAGTTGTTTCTGCTAATGCAGAAAACCTCAATAACACACCAGAAACATTTGAATCAAGACAGTAGAAATCATTTCCATATTCCACAAAAGAAATCTCTGTCCTTTTTGTTTTGGTATTCATATCAGAGTTAGTGATAATGCGTCTATTTTCAGCCAGTAATAAGCATTTTCTGTGATTATTTTTCTCTCTTAGAACGATATCGCATTCAGAGTGAACAGTTTGAAGATCTTTGGCTCATAACCAATGAGCTTATAATCCGCCTTCAAGACTATTTTGACAAGCAGGGAGTCAAAGACTTCACATGTTCTTTTTCTGGATCCGTGCCCCTTCAAGAATATTTCGAGTTGATCGATCATCATTTCGAGGTGTGTATGGTCCCGGCCCACGTGATTCATAATTTTAGAGCACACAGAAGGGAGAGGTGCTGCCGGGTGGGAACTGTCACACCCCCACTCTTAGGCCACGTGCTTGCAGTTGCTCTTTTGTGGGCGGTGGGTTTCGTGAGTCCGCTCCTGCCCTCTTGCCTGGCTGGTGATCAGTTGCAGACATTTAAGAGGGGCTGCCTGGAGCTAAGCATGTGGTCTGGCCGCAGAACAGAGCTGATTAAATTCTTCCACACGGGGACTTAACCTCTGACCCCAATAACCCAGTGCTGAAACTGTTGGAGCTAATCGGCAGCCATTTGGCTAACTAATTCTAGCGAGCCCACAAATGAGGTGTGATTATAAAGTGAAGTGATTTTTCCTTTTCTTTTTTAACAAGCACACCAGACCTTCTACATCTGAATGAGGGCTAAACACGTATAATATCCTCCAGTATCGGGCATAACGGGCGCTTAGCAAATGATGAATGGCCAAGTGTCTAAATAAATGAGATCCGACAGCAACTTGGTTGCCTGAGTGCTTTTACATTTCTTCTGGGGAAGCACCTTCCGAGCCTGTTTTGGATTCTCGTGGGGGTCTTGTTGGTGTCCAGTCTTTATCCTTTGAAGACAGATTTGATATTGGGAATAGCCTAGAGTCATGTTTTGTGAATGAATTGGACAGTGACGGTCTTTGTTTAAAATTCACCGTGTTCTACTTGCTTAATAGCTTATAAATAGACTTTGAAGGGAATTACAAAGGAGACTTCCAAAAGAATTTTGAATGTCATTCAAGGAAGCATCAGTTTCTAGCATGACTACTTTTTAAGAAATCAATAGGTGTTTGCATTTCATTTTATAGACTATGGCGTGTGTGTGTGTGTGTGTGTGTGTGTGAGAGTGAGCGAGAGAGGGAATGAACATGTCATGTGACTTGCCAGTCATACGAATATCCTGCCAAATTTCTGTCCCTTTCAACACTCCAAAGGCATTGACTTCAAGTGATAAAGACTTCTTTTAATATAGTGTGAACATGCAGGGAAAATCTCAGTGCATACAATCCAATAAAAATTAACATGTCATCATCAAAGAAAGTTGAACTTACTTGGGCTTCCCTTATATATGCAGATATGTGATAGGGAAGTGTACTTTTGACCAAATTGAGGCACCAAAATTGGCAATTTGGGAATATTTAGGAGTTTTCAGGGTTGATAACCTTTGCCATTCCCTAGGGTATACTTTAATAAAGTCCTGTGTCACTGGGGTGTAGTGGTTCACGGAAGCAAGGACTGTGCTGACTGTTACCGCGCCCCTGCGGCCCCTCGGCCGGCCCTGCCCCGCACGGCCAGGCCAGGGAGCTCCGTGTGTCAGGCGGCCTCTGCGCCTCCGCTCGCCCAGGAAGGATTGTGAGGATGAATCGGAGCAAGAATAAAGCAGGTTTTATTCAGGTAGAGAAAAAGAAAGAGGCCAGAGTGTGGGCACCGCTGTGAAAGGAGTGAAAAATATGCGTCTGAGTGAAACATTTCTTTTTTTTAACCATACAGAATTATTTTCAGTCCTTTGTTGTGTGGGTGTGTATGAGTGTGGGTGTGTGGCTTTGAGCTTTGACTGTACTCATACGGGTCTTTCTTATGCTGAAATGATTTAAAAATTCTAATTTTCTGGTATTTTTATTGTGTCTAAACTTTTTGACTCATCTGCAGTTGATTTTGCTATAAATACTAGGGGATACATTGTTACTCTTCTCTCCCATGTATTTAATTAGTTTTCAGAAGACTTTTGTTAAATCATCTATTCTTTCCCCAGTGATACAGGGTATCTTGACTAAATTTTTATTTGACCTATTCTGCTATTTTATCTATTTTTTCATGTACCAAATGCCACCAATTTAATTCTTTTGACTCTGACACGCTTGAATTTCTTCATTATCCTTTCAGACTTTTATTGGCATTTTCTGTATTTTTACTTCAAGTATGTTTTGTTGTGCACATTTAACCTGAATTTAAGAAATTCTTCACTGTAGCTGCGGCTAAATGGTGAAAAATTGGAAGAACTCTTATCTGAAAGAGCCGTCCAGTTTCGGGCCATTCAACGCCGGCTGCTAACGAGGTTCAAAGACAAAACACCTGCCCCCCTCCAACACCTGGACACCTTGCTGGATGGGACTTACAAGCAGGCGAGTATACTCTCACTGAGTTTTCCGCAACCACAGTCTGTTGATGTTGAAAATCAGAGTTTTTTTTTCCCAGAGTTAGCTTCCCTGGAGTAAAGAAAAAAAAACTTACTATGTAAACACCAATAACTGCATTGACAGTGCCTCTGCTTCTTGAAATGCTCACGGTTACTGGCAAAATCAGCACTTGGAAGGACAGTCCGCAGCAGCCGCTGGGTGTTCTGGGAAGAAGAACTCTGGGCTTGGAGTCCAGAGTCCCTGGTTCTGTGTTCGCTGTGCGGCCTTTGGCAGCCCCCTTCCCCTCTCAGAACTTCAGTGTATTTCCATAAAGAGTGGGGTCACTCCGGACTGCGTCGTTACAAAGATTCTGTGGGACTGTGTGCATGGCAGTGCTGGTGAGCTGCTGCACATGCGCAGGCCACTAGTTTCTTCTGCGCAGGAGCAGTCACGTGACCCCTGGCAGGCACTAGTGCGGGTCCTGTTCCACGCGTGTTTCTTCAGTACACTCTTTGTCCTGGTTTCGTTACTCCTGCTTTTCCCGCCTCCTCCTTCCCACCTCTGTTGACTGTCCGTCTGGCTCTCGGGCCTCCTGCGTGTCGCCCACACCTGGGGCGGCAGGTAAGCCGAGTCTCGTCTTTAATGACGCGGGATCTTCTCGTGGACACAACGCAGGAGGGTGTGTAAAGGGATTTGGTGAGGATGCTTGATTTAGTGCTTCCCACGTTGTCTTTTTCCCTTTTTATTGTGATTCTAATACAGTTGTCCCACTTTCTCCCCCACTGCTCTCCCCTGCCCTGCCCTGCCCAACCCCCCCTTCCCACAGTCAGGCCCCCTCATTGTCCATGTCCGTGGGTCATGTATACGTGTTCTTCAGCTGGGCCCTTCAAGACTCCCTTTGTCTTCATACATGTACAGTGTCGGGGGTTATTTTTTCTGCTCAGCCTTGGGCTTGGGTTTTTCCAGGGTATGTACTATCACGGAAAAGATGATCAAAACCACGGGTTTTCACTTGAATCTATAGTTTTAAGTCTCCGTTCTTTTTTAGATTAAAAAGAGAATGAATCAGTTTTCAAAAGAAAAGTATGAATATTATAAGAAATTTGACTTAGCTTTAATGTACTTGACTACTCAATTTTATTATAAATATTCACATTAAATTATGGTGAGATATTGTTCTGTATTTTAATTCTTTTTAGTAAATTTCATAATAACATAGTTAATACATGAACACAGTTTCCCCATGAAAATTACAAGATTATACATGGTGCTAAATTCTCCAGCTTGGTTCTTTGTTATGTCCTCAGAAATGTAGTCGCTTTTATATGTTTTTGTGTGTTTTCAAACCTTTTGCATTCAGAAATGAAATATTGCTTTTCGAGGCTAAAAAAACTCACACAGCATCGCAGTGCAAGTACTGGCCTACCTCTTTTTCCCTGTTTCTTCTCACAGTATGTGCGGGAGCGCTTTCCTTGTGAATGCGTGGGTCTACCCCCCGTTTGTGGTGGCTGTGTTGTGCGATAGAGACATTCTGTAGTCTGGACAAACCCCGGTCTGTTAGAGGATACATCTTAATAATAGTTTTAATGTTGAGTTTAACGCCGAGAAAAATCCCTTGCAGACAACTCTGTTGTGACCACACTGGCGTACGACATGCCTCGCTATCCCACACCTTCTGTTTAGTGTAAATTCTTCTCATCTGTACACTTTGCGTGGACAGCGGGCAGGGTTTGTTGGGCAGGGGAGCCAAGCCTGTGAGGGCAGCGGCCGTGCTGGGGCCCCACCTCATTCTCCCTGGCGTGACTGCACGGCCTGGAGAACCACTGGACTCTGCGAGCGTTTCCCAGTGCACCAGTTTAACATGAGGTCAGCCTGCGTGGAGTCCTTGTTCTCTGGTGTGCAGGGAGCTTTCGCTTTCTCACTTAGCCCTTCCGTGGGTCTTAGCGCCGCTGCAGTGCCACCGGGCGCAGTGAGGTGCGCGCTGTGAGCTGCGCGTGGGGTTTGCATCCGGTCCCGTTTGGCAGTGTGCGTCTCGGTGCAGCAGTGCCAACGGGCTGATGGGAAAGTGGAAGCAGTAGCCGGTATCCTAAAACTCTCAGAAGGCAGGGACTTTCTCCTTTTTTTGTCTTTATCACCACCATTCGCAGCATAATGCATTTCTTGCCTCATTATAGGTACTTACTAAATATTTGTTCTGTGGATGAATGCTTTATTGGCATTAAGGTACTTTCTTGAAATTCTATGTCTGTGACAAGGGTAGCCCTACAAAGAATGGAGTAGCAGAGAAATCTTTTGGTTCGGGATGGCTAATTCTAAATCCTCAAAGGCCACGAAAACATGAAAACTCTCTTCTCTTTTCCTAAATAATCAGGGAAAGTGTCATAGCTAGGAAAGCTTTATAACTGCACGTTCTTGACTGAGAAGATCTTTCCTGTTCTTTTCTTGTGAGTATGTGTGTGCCAGTGTTAAATATGATCCAATTGTGTGTTGAGATGCACCTATGCACACAGGGTGTTGTTGGGGTCGAAGCCCTTCGTATTATAAGTGTGATGAGAATTAACTGGGCTTTTTCAGTATTAATACATATCCAGAAGCACAAAAAGTTTGATTCTCCTCATTTCCTATTTACATAATTGTTGAGCTCTTCCTCTCGGAAGGCATTTTTCCCCCCATAAAACATACCCTTTTAGCAGCGAGGATAGGGTGTAGAAATGTAGAGCTGGAAGGAGTTTGGGGGTCTCATTGGTGACTGGCGATGGATCAGGAATAGCAGCGAATTCCAATGAAGTCCTTGAGACACACTGAAAGTGAAGCCTGGGCCCTTCATATACGAATGGTTAGGCATTGCTGAGTAGGCCACAGTGTGCGGGAGTTTGCATGGCATGCCTGTTCGTAACAGAGTCCGGGAAGATACATTCACTTGTGGGTTCTGAGGTCAAAGGCTGGTTTCCTACTTCTTCACTCACTGGTAGTAGCTATTGTTACTATTTAGGCTCCCGAAGGTTTGCTGACTAGATGCAGATGTAGGTGAGGCCAGGGCAGGCTCTGTAGAACCTGTGCTCTCGGTGTTTAGCAGAACCCTGGGGTACCACCAGCTGATACAGTGAGCCCGTGAAGGGGGCTCTAATCTCCCACTGACCTGGACTTTAGCAAGAGCCTTTAGTTAGAGAAAGCCGTTGCTTCTTAGGTTGCATGAGACGACAATATTGTTTCTGTGAATACATGCTAGGAAATGCTCTCCCGGGGGGGGGATGGGGGGGAGTCCAGCCTTCTGGCATCTCTGGGCCACACTGGAAGAAGAGTTGTCTTGGGCCACACATTAAATACACAAACACTAATGAAAACTGGTGAGCAAAGAAAAGGTTTTAAGTTAATTTACAATTTTGTGTTGGGCCGCCTTCATGGCCATCCTGGGCCACATGCGGTTGGACACACCGCTGCTAGGGATTGAGGTGGCATAGTGTAATGCTTAAGAGCTTTGGGTCTAGCGTCAGCTTGCTTGCATGTCAGCCCTGGCTCTGCGGCCTGGGGCAAATGACTTAAACAGACCCTCCCACCTGTGGCAATGGCGCCTCCTTCCTGGGGTTGTGATATGCAAACACATAAAATGCTTAGGATAGTGCTGGTCCACAGTAAGCTTGCAACAAATGTTAACTACGGTTTCGGGGACTGTTCTCAATGGTTATTTGACTGATTAAGTTTGCCATCTCAAAAGTGGTGCTGTTCACTGATCAGACAAAAGGGGTTATGGTAATACATCATCTTTCTGAGACTGCTGCTTGTCGGCCTCACGCATCTGGATCTCAGCTGACAATCAAGAGGCTCCTGTACCCCGAGGGCACCCTCAAACTCCTGTAGCATACATACATGCCTTGGGCAATGTTTGGTTCCAGAGGGGACCCCAAAAGGGAGGGGGCGTCACCACATCATGGGGTCAAGTGCCCCCTCTTCCCTGAATCCCTGATTGTTTCAATATTTAACTGGAAGATAATTTGATTGTTGTTCCACTGTTTCTTTCTTTGCTTTCCAGTGAGGCTCAGCATTTTAAAAATAATAATTGGTCATTTGTATTTTTTTCTTGTGATTTACATATGTGCGTCTTTTCTGTCAGGCAGTTTGGCTTTTTCTTGTTATCTTGTGAATATTAGAAGTTGCAATCTTTTATCATACTTTGTCATTCATAAAAATGTATTTTGTATATAAGGAATATAATATCTCCTCATGTATAAAGAACTTTTACTAATTTGTCATTTGCCTTTATTTTTATTTATAATGTTTTTTGACGTAAAACTTTAAAAGTATTTCATAGTAAAATCTATCCATCTTTCTTCTTTATGCTTCTCTGTCTAGGAAAGCCTTTTCCATGCCAAGAGTATGTGAACACAGACCTATAATTTATGCTAACATTTTCCTGCTATCATGCTTTATAGACACTTTTAAATCCATGTGGAATGTATTATGCAATTTAGTGGGAATCTAATCTCCTTACCAAAAATGGTGAGCTAGTTGTCTGGGCCCCTGCTTATTGCGTAATCCATTTCTCTCCCACTGAGCAAAAACCCTACCTGTGCCACTCACCAGTTTTACTGTGCAGCACACCACCCCAAACCTTAGTTAGTGCCTTCAAACGACAGCACCTCATCATTGGCCCCGAGAGGAAGAGGAAGGGATGCAGTGGGCGTCAGTGAGAGCTCGAGGGCTTCTTTCTGGGAAAGACCTCTTGGTTCCGTGACAGTGAAGTGACAAGGGTGGTCTCGTTTAGGAACACTGCCCTGCGACTAGTTGTCGCTAGGCATGCTGTGGGCCGCTGCCTCTTTTTAGACTTCCAGCAGGCAGGTCACGGGCACTGAGACCCTACATCACTAGTCAGGAGTCTTGCTGCCCATGGGGGCCAGCCAGCCGCTTTTCGCCTGCTTTTAACTGCGAGCCAGTCCCTGTGTCCTGTCCCTTCGAGTGGGCGGGGGCCCCAAACCCACATCCCCACACTACCAGTGCTCTCCTGCTGGCATGTCTGTCTTGCACAGTGTCAGCCTGCTGCCCCATCGCATGCCCCGGGGGCACCCACCACCTGCCCCTCACTGAGGGCGGCCAGTGGCTGAAGCGAGGAGCGAAGGCCAGCCCTGTCCTTCTGGGAGAGCACTTTGTGATTCCCGCACAGGAAGGAGCTGGCCCCCAGAGAATGAAGATTCTCCAGTTGCTCCCCACAATTTCAATAATTTATTCCAGAATTTTCGGGGAAGAGCTTCCTTTTTGAAAGAACATTCACCTTCTGGCTTTAGAGGCATAATGTTAAAAGAAAGTAAGCATGTCAAGAATTCCTTTTTTTTCAGCTGCAAGAAACCTAAATATCCTCATCTGTATAACTGGAATACTGCCTTGTCAACCATCTGAATCTAGTTGTGGATGGTCTGAGACAGGGATTAAGGGAAGAGAAGGGGAGTTCATATTTATCGAGCATCTGTTGAGTCTGAGGCAAGTTTCGTGTATTACTTTATTTAAAACTCACGATCGTTTTGGGAGGGCGGCCTTGTCGTTCCCATGTTATGGAGGAAGAACTTAAACTCCACGCAGAGTTGGGCAGCTTGCTCGTTGTTACTGACCACGAGCAGTCAGCTCCAAAGCCCGTGCTGTGCTAACCCAGGTGGCACTTTTATTTAATCATTTCCAGGTGGCACGTAGACATCCTAGGTTTCTTGGGCAAAACCACAGTCAGGTTAAAGAGGAGGGAAATTCACGCAAAGCTTCTGCACGGCGGCCGGGCACGTATCTGGGAGCCCCCAGTGTTCATAGCGTGAGCTCCTTGCACAAAGGTAACGCATCTCCTGGAGCGTTCCCTGGAGTACACATCACCTCCGAAACCTGCGTACCAGAGGAAGAGGCAGCTTTGTTTGTTTGCTAACTTACACTGAAGTTCAGCTTTCTTTGCCATCAGATGCTAATGCTTATTGCATTTGGCAGGAAAGCTTTGGAAAGTAAGTTCTCTTCATGTTGTAAGATTTTCACGTACGTTTGTTAGTCAAAGCAGGATGGTTGGTTGAACTGAAACAGAGGAAAGTTAGGCTCACCCTCCAGTTTGGCTCGTGTTTTGATGCTTTTATGTGTACTGAGGGTTTTTTTTCCCTCTCCACTTGAACACTGACCCTCTGTTGAGGCAGAGGAAAAGTGTTTACTAATCCGAAAGTTTAATTGTGTCAGATGACATGTGTGTGATGTAATGACTGATAGTCACTAATGTTCTAGAAAGGCACTTGGCTGATTTTTCTCTTGTGCAAAACAGAGGCTGTATGAGGCATAATTTTAAACAGAGATCCTGTGGTTTGGATTTGCTATTTGTTACTTCTTCTGTACTTAAAACTTCCTTCCAATCTGTTTATTTGTATGGAACTGATATAGAAAAATCATTTTAAGTCACGCAGGAGTCTGAGAGCTTTTCGGTCTGTGACTTTTAAAAGGAGCGTGATTTTGGCGGATAACACAAAGGGCGAAGTGGGGATGCCGTCAGAGGCTGAGTCCCCTCGGGGCCCTGGCGGGAGAGACGGGCCGCTGGTCGGTTCGGAAGGGGGCACCGGGGACTCGGGGTGGTGCTGCACTTGTTTTTCTCCTGCGCACTTAAGGGCTAGGAGGAAGCTCTTTCCCTGAAGGAGAGAAGAAACAGGTCAGAAAGGGGAGGCACAGAAATTTGCAACCACATGTTTGTGGGGCGAATGGGAGAGCTAAGTTTAACAAAGAAAGATGGTTAAAAAGAGAAGTTTGTATGTATTTATACCCCATACTCCTACCCTTGTGTATTTACGTAAGAAAATAGTTCACAAAGGAAAAACACCTTCATCGAGTTGTTTATTTACAATATTGATCACCTCTGTGAGAAATTAGAAACCAGCTTTTCGTAGTTGGAAAATGATTAGGTTATTATAGTAACACCATTTGATATACTATCATTTCATGTCATTATTTTAAAAAATGGAATAATATAAACATTTCTAGTAATTGAAAACCACAGATTAATATATAGTAACAGATAAGGAAATAGATGTATCTAAAATAGATAAGCATGCAAAATTTGAAGAGAATCCAAAATTGAAAATGGTATACTTTATATTCTTAAATAATCTTTAATATTATTGTGATCATAATTTGATAAGCATGAAAATAATTTTTTATAATATGTGAATGTACTTAATACTACTGAACTATACCCTTCAAAATGGTCAAGATGATAAATTTTGTAGTGTTTGTGTTTTACTACAATTGAAAGGAATAAGAACTTTTTGAAAAACGGGATACGGTCCCAAACTCCTGGTTTTTATTAGTATTTTCTGTGAGAAGTTCTGTCTCCTGTATATACCTTAGAAACCCATTTTTCTGGTCTCCGCACGGTTGGCACTGCGGATGATCATTCCGAGGATGAGCTAGTTTGTTCTTCACGTGCTTGAACGAACGCGGGAATAAGGGTGGGGCTGTCTTGCTGACGCTAACCTCACTAGCCCCTCCACCAGACGAGACAAATGTACAGAGCTCTTCCAAAATTATGTAAGTTTTTCTTCGTCCAGGTCAGCGTGCAGCCTTGAATGCGATCTCCAAAGTGTGCTTGTTAGGAGACCTCACTCGTATTCAGTATGCATGCGCGTGTGTGGCTGCACGGTCCAGCCCAGCAGAAGTCTGCGCGAAGCCACAAGTGTCGGCTGTATGTGCGATTTTCAGTTTTCTAGTAGCCACATTAAACATGTAAAATGAAACAAGTCGAATTAATGTTATCATTTCAACATGCAATCAAATAAAAATGGTTAATGAGATTTTTATATTTTTTTCATAGTAAATAAAATAAGCATGGTTCATTTTACACTTGCAACATGTTTCAAGTGCCGCACACCCGCAGGCGGCCTGCGGTGGCTCCCACAGCGGCCACTACAGTACCAGCTGCCGTTGTCAACTTGTCACTTTATGTTGTTTCTTGTAAAGCCTCTTTTCTTGACTTTTTCCTTCCTTTAGTTGTTGTAAGTTCTTGTTGATGATCAGACCATCGCTGGCCCGGGGGCTTCCGCTCACTGGGTGTAGATAGCAAGCAGCGGGGAGCACAGAGCACTCTTGCACTGGATGGCTGGGGGACTACCGGGACCTCTCCTCACCTACGCCGAGTCTCCGGGATTTTTGTTTCTGTTTCTGGTTTTGTTTTTAGAGGCTCAGTCTCCTGCTCCCTCTCCGACCACGCAGCATCTTTCCGCCCCCTTCTTCCCTCAGGCCCCTTCCCTCTGCCTCTCTCTCCCCTAAGCCCCAAGGACCCTGCCTCTGGCTCCGTGAGCTGTTTTTGGAGCCTGTGCAGCCCCACTGGCTCACCCCTCCTACCTCTGTGACTTTCTAAGTAAACCTTCTCTTATAATCTGGAAGACAGAGAAGAGTCATATCAGTGTCCATAGACTTGGCTCCGAGTCCCAGCTCCCCCTGGCTCTCTGACGTGGGGCCTGTCTCCCCACTCTCTGGGCCTCGCCTCTTCGGTTTCCTCGGCGGCCCCCTCGGGAGCTGTCTGAGGAGCCTCCACCATGGTGCTCCTCTTCTGGTAAATTCTCCACAAGTAGTTATTGTAGCTGCATGACAGTTAGGGCAAGGGACGTGGAGTCTTGCATTTCTGGCAGTTTAGAATTTCAGAAACAAAGGGAGGCATCAGGGTCACCTGGGGTCAGCTCCAGACTGGGGTGTGGTTGCCGACCGGGCGACACTGTTTGGACTCCGATGGCAGTGATGTAAGCCACAGGGCTTCGCGAGACCGAACTAGTCCTCCCACTAAGTGTGCGAGTGCAAAGGAGTAGCGTGACATTGGGGTTATGCTTCCCTGGGTTTACGTGTGCAACGCTAATTGACATTAATGGGTGTTGCTCATAAATCAAAGGGAGAACAGACCTATTAGTGTCTAAAAGGCATTCTACTTTTAATATCCATCTGGTATGCTTTGCTTCCCTGGGGCGTATGTGCTTATGTGCTTTTTACAAATTGAAGGCATACTTCTTTATCTGCGTGCTCTTCAGCCAGTATTTACGTTTTCTGCTCGCTAGTGTTGGTCTGAACAATTCCCTAGACTCTAAATTCAATGTCAGGATTTTGCTTGGGTGAACTTAGCAGATTCAGAAATTTGATCATCTGTCTGATATAAAGCACGCTAAGCCCAAGTCATCAGGGGGCATGCTCTCCTGCTAAAATTTCATTCTATTTGGTGTTTGATCTTTTTTTTTAAAATTAGTCTTTTGAGATACACGCAGGAGCAAGATGTTTCTAGTATTACAATAAAGCTATTTATGGGCCCATCATAGGGAAATGAAAATCTTATCTTTTTGTGTCAGCGATGAGAGAAAAATATATAAGTGGCCTCCAATTATCTGTAATTGTAGGAGGTTTTCTTTCATTTATGTTATCTATCTTCCTGCTTAATCCCATCCAGCACAATTATTCCTTTTGTATTAGTTTTCTGTAAATGGAGTCCTGAACGGTTTGAATGGTGAATTAACAATGATCATGACCCTCACGTCCCTCCTGTCTTCCTTCCCTCCCCCGCCCTCTCTCTTTAAATACAGGGGACAGACCAGTTTCCTTGTAGAAGGACCTAGAAATACTAAAAGAAATGTACAGCCTCTATAGGAACATCTGTGAACAGCTGAGCAGTGTTATCAATTCTGATGTGTTTCTCTGTATGTTAATAAACAGCGGGCTGATGGTGCCCCAAGTATTGCTTCAAAGTTAACAGATGTAACCAAGGATAAATTGAGGTGATGTGTTTTTACAGTTTAAATTGAGGTGATGTGAGACTCAGCTGTATGTATACCCAAGAACAAGGTTACAGTAGGTAAAAGCAATTTAATTTAATTAAAAGAAGTGAACTTGGAACAGAGTTTTAAATGGATTTATTTATTATTTTTTAAATTATATTTTACTGTTTATGCAATTACGTTTGTCCCAGTTTTTCACTCTGCCTGGGAGTCACAAATAGCATATTGTGCCATCAAATCAGCAGCTATTTAGCGTCACTGTTTTCGCTGGTGGGTCGGCCCCTATTTTTAAGTTTCCTTTCATATGATTTTCACATCTCCTACAGCTGAACACTAGGTTCGCAGCCACCGCCCCTCCCACACAGATGTCGATTCTCTGCCCCACTCCCCTGCCATCTAGGACCGGCTTCTGGCCAGTCCTTAATGTCCTCGTTCACTTGGTTCGGCAGTCAAGAGTGAAGGGCTTGGACACCGTGTGTCCCTGGAGATGTTTTCCCCATGGTGGTGACAGTTTTCACTGGGCCATCTCCCTCCTCCACCTTTGACCCTGCCTTTGTGATTCGAGGCAGAGGCGTGTAAGAGGAGCGGCCCTGGCTAGAGGGAGGCCCCGAACTCCAGGAAGCCCACAGGTCCGGGTCCCTAGGATCTCGTGAGTCAACCACCACATGACACATCAGCTGAGACTGATCTATGAAGTCCGTGTCCTTTTGGGAGCCTTTCCTGATTTTATCTCCCCCTCCTCGTTACCTGTAATCTCCACTTTACACTTCAGGAGCATTATGATTAAGCCTCTGTTATGACATTTCCTTATATTATTCTGTCTGACGTTATAGTTACTTGAGTACGTGCCTCTTTTCTGCTGGTGACCCATCAGCTCACGGACGGCTGGCGACAGGGACTTTGCTCTCACATCACTGCACCGAGCGCGGTGACACACTGGGGGACGTGCTCCCGGACTGTCTGCCAAAGGCATTTGCAGAGAAGGGTCTGTGTTAAGGAAGAGGCTTCATTAGCGAACAGCAGAGGCAGGTAGGCTGAGTGGGCTCACTCAGTTCTGCGTTAGCTGCAGCGGGACTCTTCCTCTCTCCCGTGCTCGGGCCGTTCTTCCATCTATGTTCCGGCTCCTCGCTTCCTTTAGGGCGTGGATTTCAGTGTGGAATATTTCAAGTGCTTTCTTCCTGATTCTCATGAGCCCCTTGTTCTCCTCTTCCCTTGTCTTTGGGAACATCAGAACGCTGCCTCTCTCCCTGTTGCCCCTCGAAAGCATGCCTCCAAGTTCATTTGCCTACAATTCTAGCTGCACCTGGCTCAGTCACTTCTCCCATTTCTGTTAGCCAGTCCGCAGTGACCTTGAGCCATCGCTCACCCGGCCCCACAGCCCTTCACTCCCAGGAGATGACTGTAAATCCTGTGTCATGGGGAAGGTGGAGACCCTCTTCTTCAAGGTCAGCTCTTCCCTCGACCCTTTGGACCTTCCACTAGCTTCTGGAGCACTACTTAATTAGCCATGCATTCTGGCTCTTACATTTTTGATCTCTGCCCTTTTCTGTTCCTTGCCTACAGTCTATAAACATGCAGAAGTTTATCCCAACCTAGACCTGCCTCCTGTTACCTTTCTTTGTGTTTCTTTTTTAGATGTAACCCATCCTTACCTTTCACCTTTCACACACTTGTCTCATAAGAACTATCCACTTGTGTTTTCTCTAGCTTCTCATCTTCCACTTTATTAATCCATCCACCATTTTACTGTGTTAAAAAAGCTACATAATAGTAACCCTGTGAACAAATGTTCAAGGGTACCGTGTAGTTTTGTTAGCTATAGGCACATTGTTACACAGCAGATCTCTAAAACTTTTTCCTTCTGCAGGACTGAAACTCGATAGCCTTTGCCTAGCAACTCCCCTTGCCGCTCACCCCACCCTCTGGCCCCCGGCCTCCCTCCCAGCAAGATCAGGGAGCCATGTAGATAAATAATCTTTCTCAGACTATTCTGAGTTGCTTTTAAACTTCAGGCAAGCTAAAGACAGTATTTGATGAAGTCAAAGCTGTTTTTTGTTTGTAATTTTGGGGTACAGTGAAGTGATTTAGGGAGTGCCTTTGATATTAGATCCAGTTATGTAGTTTGAAACATCACATACTTTATCAAAGAGTGAGGTTGGCACATTTTTAACTTAGAAGATAAAATTATTTAGGAGGTTAAATTTGGATTGTGCACATGTAGAAGCAGACCACAGAAGAATTTAACATTCCCCCCCCCTTTTTTTTTTTTTGGCTTTATGTACTTCTAGTATAATGCAGGCCCTATGTATACATAAGGAAATAATTAAATACAGAAATTCAGCCTACTTGTTAGCCAGAAAGGATGCCTGGAACATGTGGATAAGCTTGGATATTTGTCTAATGTTAATTGGAATATTGGTTTTCAGTTGAAGATGCCAAATCTTCAGAAAAGTAATTGGATTTAGCTTCCTATTTAGCAAACTACTTCAAATCCCTGAAGTATCCCACATCCGAAACTAATTTTTCTTGATTGTATCAAGTTTAGTCATGAATAGAACAAGGGTTGACATAGTTTTTTAATATTTAAAATATTTCTTGACAAGGTTTCAACACTGTTGCTTGTTCACAAACCTTATTGCGAGGTTAACTAACGACAGATGAAGTCCTAGCTCTGTGGGGCCAGCGTCACAGTTTTGCAAAGCTGTCCTCTTGAAATAAGCCCATTTATTGTTTTTTCCTACACGTTTAAATTTAAAGTCAGATTTTGATGGGATTTCAAGAAACAAGACAAAAAAGGTGCATTTCATAATTGCTTTTTATATAAACTTATATGTGCTTAATTTGACTCCTTTAGATTGAGTCTTGAAAGCATTATTCAGCCTACAAGTGTTTAATGTGATGTGTCAAAATATTTGTAAATGACTTCAGAAGTGTATTAGAAAGAACAGGGTATTTGATCACTGGAATTCAGGGATTAAGAGATTCAGGTTAAGGACCTGTGTGAAATGTTATTGAACAACTATCATGTATAGGTTTTGTGATGGAAGGACTTACCTAAGGGTGTTTCTGATATGGTCTAGAGCCTAAAGGGCACGGATTCCTAATACTGATGGTAACTGTGAAGGTAGGTGGATATTATCTCTTAGTTTGGTCCTTTGCCATTGAGGATGATCACTTAGATATTTGAAAAGATAAATTGGTGCTTCCCAAGTGAAATATGAGCAGACATATATAATTTAAGTGTTTTATCAGATGGAAATCATTTTAATTGATGTTAAGAGTGACTAATAGGAGCTTACAGCTCAACAGTGGATTATTCTAATGTGTTTTTTGTACTAGGACCCATCCTGTTGGAGAAAATTTATTGCCTTGCTTGCACGTCCTTTTTCTTCCAGGACACCAAACTCATATAGCAGATAAGTGGTGTACATTTTAGTTAAAGTGGATTCTCCATCTGCTTTTAGTCTGTCTCCAGGGTAGAACTGACAGGCAGGCCTACCACTGTTCCCTACTGTGCCTAGAATAGAGTCTGGTACAGTGCACAGTAGGTGCTGAGTACGTGTTTGTTGAGCTTGGTGGTCCTGCCCAAGGGTAGTCAGCATGTTTTTAGGGAGCTCCTGAAGGCAGGCCTTCTGTCTCTGCCAGTAATTTCCTCTGGGACCAGGGTATTATTTTGCTAATGAAATATGCACTTTATAACTTGCATGTTTTTTTAAAAAAATAGATTTTAGAGAGAGACAGGGGGAGGAGGGGAGGGAGGGAGGAAAAAAAGAGCAGGGGAGAGAAAGAGATAGATATTTGTTGTTCCACTTATTCGTGCATTCACTGGTTGATTCTTGTACGTGTCCTGACTGGGGACGGAGCCTGTGACCCTGGCGTTATCTGGACGATGCTCTAATCAACAGAGCTGCCCGGCCAGGCGAAACTTCCACGTTTAGACCTGTGTTTATCATTCCCACTCCTGGGGCTGAGCAGTCACTGCAGGTGCTGTGGGCGATCCTGCTAATCCCCCTCTGCTGTGATTGCTTTAACTAGGGAGTTGTTTCTGGGATGTGTTTTGTCGCTGTGGAATTTTTATGATCCCTTTGTGCTTAAAAAGCAATTATCATCTTGGAACAAGAATAGGCTTCATCATCTTTCTGGTGTTAAGTTGCAAGTGTTTGAAAGGTTTATGCTGTGTATCATTTGAGGTAAATTATTTCCTACATTCCAGTTCAGTTTCTGGTTCTTTTAAATGCGCGTCTCCTGACCCTGAATCACGGGTTCAGATGAGGTTCCTCATCTTGCCACATTTTTTGTTTCTAGTCTGATAGTACTCTCCTTGAGTTTGGCTTTTACTCCTAAAATAAAATTTATTTCCTATAAAATCTAAAGCTGGTGACTGCACTATTTGATACGGTTTAATAGGGAATCTTAGGCAGTAATTGGATTCCCAGGGCCTAGAAAAGCAGCCCACTCATTTTTTACTAGGAATTTGTTTTTCTGAACTCCTTTTAGCCCACACTGTTTGCAGAGCGCCTCACAGGGAATGGACCCCAAAGTATGTCTGCGGAGCTGGCATGAACAGCTGGAGACAGGCTGGTCAGGGTGTCCTTACTTCCGGTGAGTTAACCACCAAGCCCAACCGAAGCCCAGCTTCCCCGCGTGGACGGAGCAGGCACAGTTTGTGAGTGGCCCTGCTTCTAACCTCACGTGGAGGTTGAGGTCAGCTGGTAGCGGTTTCTCTCTCTGCTTGGGGCCCGCGGACGTCTCCATTCCCTGGGAGAAACAGCAGAGGAAGGGCCCTTGGACAGGAGAAGTGACGATTGCCTTTCGATTGGGTTCTGTAGTGGCATGAGTTGAAATTACACCCACGTGGGAAAGGTTTACAGTAGTCTCTTTCAAAGTGATCATAAATGCCTTCATTTTATATATCTTTTTTTTTTAAATTTTATTTATTTATTTTTAGAGAGGGAAGGGAGGGAGATAGAGAGAGAGAGAAACATCAATGTGCGGTTGCTGGGGGTTATAGCCTGCAACCCAGGTATGTACCCTGGCTGGGAATCGAACCTGGGACACTTTGGTTCCCAGTCTGCACTCAATCCACTGAGCTACGCCAGCCAGGGCTTATATATCTTTTTAAGAAGTTAAGAATTGTATTACATACTATGATGGCAGAAAATTTGTGTTACAAGATGCAAAACTAAAATGAAAAACACCCATAATTCCTTATGAGCTTTCCTCTTCCTCTCTGAGTGCCTTCATTATTTTAACAATTGGGATCATTATATATATATATATATATATATATATATATATATATATATATATGATGTACTTGTCCTATTTTTCTTCTTACTTTAGTGTTTCCCTTGTCATTACAAATATTATTATAACATATGTTATTACATTTAAGGCTGCATAAAGTTGTGGCCATGTGAAAATCAACGTAACCAGGTTTCCGGTGCTGAGTAAGTTGGTTGCTTTGCTGTCATGCTTTGCGTAAACACTGCTGCAGTGAATGTCTCTGGGGGGGAGACTCGGTACCTTCGTGACCATTTCCTCAGGACAAGTCTGCAGCTGTGGAACGATGGGCCAAGGTCCCCGTGTGTTTGCAAAAAGGGTCCTCACACCTGTCTCCCCTCGGAAAGGCTGTGTCGGGTCCTCTCCCTCCGGCAGCACAGGAGAGAGTCCATCTGCCAGCATTTCTGACCGCACTGGGATTACCATTAAACCACAGAAAGCCTTCGCCAGCGTTATAGATGGAATGGCGTCTCCTCGCTCTAGTGTGAGTGTGTGGTGTGGCCTTGGTGCTGATCTCCGTCAGCTGTGGGGGGGGGGGGGGGGGGGGAGTTGGCTCCTCCCAGCTCTGCTGTGGGATGTGCAGGTTAAAGCACAGAACTCCTCCCCGATTCCTGGCTTCTGAGTCATTGTATAGTGTTTGTCTCTGGGCCTCGTCGTGCATCCGCTCTTCCCCGCGCTTCCTGGACTCAAGAAATGTGGGCAGAACTGCGGTCCTCAGCCGGCGTTACTGAGGGCTCTCCTCCTGACCTCGGCTCTGACCCACCGCCCTGGAGAGTGGGACCTTTCACAAGACATGTCTTGACTTTAGATTGTGGCTCCAAGCCCATTTCCTTCTTGGATGTGCCTTAGATGTCGTCTCCTGTCCTTTCACCCCAAGAAATCCGCCCTGTAGTCACTGATTTCCAAAGTGGCTCCAGTGGGACCGCTGGGCCTCAGGGGAACCCCTCGGGCCATCAGGCCATGGGTGGGGGGTCAGCCTTCAACCAGAGCGCCTCTGTTTTATTCTCTTTGGGTACTGGGCGTCGCCGAAGGTTTCAGTTTTCTTAAAGTGTGGGAACTGTTGCTCTGGTTAGAGTCAGAGGGGCCTTAGAGGCTGTCCGTGCAGCATCCTACTTGTTGGGTCTCTGACTTGCGGCCACCTTGGCCTCACTCTAACCCTTGGAAGGAAGCAGCGGGCCCTCGCTTCTCCCCTCCCCCCCACCTCTTGTCTTTAGGAAAAGCATGGGAATAAGTCATCTTCACCTTTGATCGGACATCAGAACTGGCTAACCGCAGGGTTGTTATGAAAACATTTATTAGTTGCCAAAATTAAAAACCGGGAGACTCTGCACTTAAAAATTTGACTTTTGGTTTCTCTTGAAAAAACTTAGAAGTCCCAGCCATACCAGACCTGTCCCCTTCGTGGGGGTCCCGTCGTCTGCTTGTAGCCGGCGCTGCTCCTGTCTCCCGGCACCTTTTCCCGTCAAGTTAACGATGCCTTTTAAAAAATATTCTAAAGTTAACAGGAGAGGGAAGTTATTCTTTTACCCACAAACATTAGCAAAATCAGTGATAGCTGATTAGTTATGGACACTGACCCGTAAAGTGTTTCCCCAGGGGCCTGCTAGAAGCCATTGACTGGACCCTGTGGTCTCTCATGCATTCACTCATCCAGCATCATTCTCGGGCCTGCTGTGTGCCGGCTCACGAGCCAGTCACCAGGGCCTCAGCAGCTAGCTCATGAGGTGGTCCTGGTCCCCGCCGCCCCAGAGTGTCAACCCCAGTGGGGTTTTCCATGTTATCGCAAACTTACAGCTTGTGAGCGTCTCGCAGGTGGAAATGGCCGTTCCAAGTGACACGGCGGCGGTGGAGGAGGTCATTGTCTCTTTTCAGTGGGCGGTAAGTGACGCTGAAACCGCATTGGCCCTTTTCCTGTTGATGTGAGAGAAAAGAGTAGGGCCGTTTGCTTCCCCGATGCTCCGAGGTTTCTTTCTAGGAAAAGCGTTTCTCTGTCCTTGCTCAGCATGAGTTAGGGACACTGGGCGGGGGAGCTGAGGGATTCCACACGTGTTAGAATGGTTGCTGTCTGTCCTCCAGTAGCTTCCAGTCTCGCTGGGGAGATACACGCACCCCAGCAGCTGCAGCAGACACACAGTTTAACCGTGCAAGGAGTTGTTAGGTCTTGGGTCTAGTCCACAAAGCTGTTTCAAACCTTTACTATAAATAATACAGTAACCCCTTATAAGTCCATTATTTTCTACTAGTTTTTCATTTCAACTGTGTACTGGTTCAGTTCCATTTTGGCATATTAAGAGCCAACAGAGTCTTTTGAGGATTGGTTTGTGAAATAACCACAATTTAAAGTATTGTCTCACTGGGGAAATTCCTTCTAGGGGCTTAAATACCCTGCTAATAAACACACTTCTGGAATCTTGTAATTAATTCGAGTTGCATACTTCCCATTTTTAGAATTTCATGCTTCTAGGTGTCAGACATCGCAACCAGCTGCAGTCCAACCTTCTCCTGGGTCCACCCTTCTCTGGGGTGCAGAACCCCTTTCCTTGGAAGCAGTCTAAGACTGCAGTAGCAAATGGGTCTCACCTCCTACACCGGTGCTCACCTGTGGGTTGTGGCTGCCCAGAATGCCGAGTGGAGAAGGGTTCTGAGGCTCTACTCCGGCTCTAAGGCAAAGTTTTTCATAGCCAATCAGCAGAGTCTTTCAGGGGCACAGGAATCAAGACTGTTTTAGGATGTGCCTCACTCTAAGAAAGGAGATTTTCTGACTAATCACAGCGGGTTCTCGCTCTCAGCCTGGAGGAGTCTTAGCAGCATTTTCTCTTCGTAACAGCCATTTGTTCGTTCAGCCAAGGTCTCGAGGAATTTCACCCAAGGGTTACAGCGCAGGAGAGAGCACACAGTGAAGACAGACAGAAGTGGCGTTTCCACTGACCCGCCGCGTTCCCTTCCTGAGTTTGTGCACTTGCCCCTCTGCCACAGGTGAAGACCAGCTGGTGGAGATGACGTGGCAGTGTATATAGCGCCTGGGTCCTGGGTCCTAGGTCCTGTGAGGACAGGGACACACTTGTCTCGTTCAGTGTGCCACATTGCCTGGCACACGGTAGGGAGCTCAGAGTTTACAGAGTGAACGCGTTAATACAGCTTCTGACTTCTTGGGAGGACATTGAAGATCGGCTCTTAGTGGCCTTGAAAGTTACACGGTACTGGTCTTCCCGGATGCTTAGGCAGGACTGTGAGTAGACATGGGGCCAGCAGAAGGCTGATGGATACGTTTTCACCCTGGTGATGAGGAACGAGAGCTGACCGTGCCGCCGACCCTCTCCCTCGGGAGACAGTGTGGCACGGTGACTTCTTGCAAGGCCCCCCTGAAGCTTGGGTGTGTGCCCCCTCCGCTCTCGTCGAGCTTTAGAGCGAGGTCACGGGGGTCTTTTCACAGTGGAAACCATTCTCGCTCAATTAATTGGATGAAAACAAAGGCTGGCCCCATGCCCCGCGGTTATTGCTTTACAAGCAGGAGGTGCAGCTTGCATTGTCGGCTCCCCAGGTTCTGGCCGGGAATGCCACGGTGGCTCTGCCCCTGCAGAGAGCGCCGGGTTTACGGGCACCTTGTAGCCACCTTTCTGGTTGACTTAATAGGGCGGAAGGCAGCGCGGCAGGAGGAGCTGCTCCCAGCGCAGGATCGTGTGGGGCAGGAATTCTGGGAGCACGCTAACAAAACTCTTGAAAGCGTTTTGATCTTTTTCCCCTCTTTTAAAAAGAAACAACAAACAAAACATGCCAGTCAGAATCCAGAATCCAGAGCCTTTCATGTCACAAAGTGTCCATTTACTGCAGCATTTAGCAGGCTAATAATGCCTTTAGCTTAAAGCGGTTAACAAGCACACTTCACCATGCTGCTTTTATTTTCTTCCCCCCGCCCCCTGCCCCCCCAGCACTCAGCAAAATCCCATTATGCAATTGGGTATTATTAAATGTTAAAAAGTTAATTTGTTCTGCATTCCATTAAAATTGCACTTTTTTTTTCATGTGCATTGGTCCTTACATCTTGTTTAAAACCTATAATTTAAGCTCACACTGTAGTCAAGTCTTAAGTAACCTTTTGCCCCTCGCTACCTTAATTATTCTTCATCACACACATTATTTCAGGAAGATTGTGCAACAGGTTAACGCTGTGTTAGTTAATGAAGATATCTGTAACTTAAAATCCAAAATGTGGATGTGGAGTTTTAATTAAAACTGTACATCAATAATGAAATAAAATGTACCTTTTGTTGAGGAAAATAGGCCTTCAAAGTGTTGGAGGTTGTTTGAATAACCACACAGTTTTTTGGTTAAGGCCAAACAATTGATGGGAATGAGAAGCTTATTTCCGTTTAGCATATTAAAACATGTGCTTTGTATACGTGACAGTTTTCCAATTAAATGCATTGTTGTCTTGTATGACGATACTGAGGGATTGTAATACAGTCATGAAATGTGAAACCAGACCCTAATGATGACGTGGCGGAAACACCTTTTATGAGTTGATTTCAGATCTGTTAGGTTTTTTTCTTTGTTCCTCTTTTTTTTGGCAAACCTGTGAACAAATAATAAACAATATTAGGCACCAACGTTTGTGAGCCCACACTGAATACTGTCTCAGCGCTTGGTTCTTCATTCGGCTTGCTTTCGTCTGATGACCAGCACCTGCCGCTGGACTTGCCCGGGGTCAGGGACAGCATTCCTCCCGGCGCAGCAGTGGCAGGGGAAGCCCTTGGAATTACTGCGGGTCGTTTTAGCATAGAGAATTCATATCGTGTCATATCACAAAAAAAGGGGGCGGTGGCAGAGAAGAAATGAGGAGGTCTTGAGAATAATGGATTCTGGGAGTTGAAGGGAGTCTTAGAAATGTGGTTTGGTTATTACCCTGATTTGCAGGAGAATAAGGAGAAGCCCCAAAGATGCAGCAACCTGCAGGAAGCTGGGACGGGACGAGCTCAGGCATCTCTGAGGCAGGTGGGTGGACTCAGAAGAGGTTTTGGGGTCAGATTCATCCGGGTTTCAGTGCCCACCTCACTGTTAACCATGGGCAGATGAGTGGAGCTTTCTGAGCCTCAGTTTTGTTTGTGAAAGGGGGATAATTTCCTGCCTAGGGGCCTTAAGGGATTTCATGAGGTAATGGATTTGAAGGGCTGGTTCAGGGCCTGGCCCTTCTGAGTGCTTAGTTGGAGTGGATTCCTTCCCCTTTGTGAGGCCAGTGGGTTTTCTTTTTTTAATTAATTAATTTTTTTAACAAGACACGGTTGTCTTATAGCAGGTCGTTTGTACAAAACAAGATGCTGGCCACTTTGGCCACGAGGTCTGGGTCTGTGGCCGGCCCAGTGCCAGGCACAAGGGGGCAGTAGTGTGCACGTCGGCTTCTGAGGACACTGTCGGAAGGTCAGGGGTCCACGCTGTGGCTAGCCCACCGTTTCGTTCTGTGGTCTGTGGACTCGCTTTTGATAGCTCAGCAGAGAAATCTGTGGAGGGAGGTGATGTTGAGGAGGTCGCTGCACTACCCCCCGCCCCCCAAAGAAATGTTCAGTGCAAACCATCCCCGTGAACTCTCTTCAGAAGATTTATGCAGATTATGCAGTCAAGAGACAGGGCCATTCCAGACATTTCTTTCCAGGCACAGAGGCCAAAACATCATTTTAGCAGGTATTAGTACGATTCGAGAAGTATTTTGTGTATGCTGGGATTCTGGCCAACATCTGTGCCTGCAGCTCCCGAGGCAGGGCTTAGGCGAAAGTGTCCCTCACCGCCCTCGGAAGGCTGTGGAGACAAGCGGCCCCGATGCTTTTCCTTCGCATCCGCGGCTCCGTGGCCCCTCCGGACGCTCGCTGGGTTCTGCAGTGTGGGGCTGGCACTACCTGATCGAAGGGGCTTCATGCTACATGTTGATGGCAGGTGTGTTTTGGGGGAAGGGGGAAAAGTGGAAAAAAAACCCACAAAGAACCCTGAGGGACTGGTCGTTAGAGAAAGCAGGTGTAAGTCCTCTGCTTCCCAACAAACTGGAAAACTGCTTTAATTTGGAAAGGGTTTTCATTTTCATCTTCTACATGTACCAAATGATTCTATGAAACGTGACGTACCAGTTAGGTACATCTGGGGAACTGACAAGATTCAAGGTGTATCTCTGAACTTGTTAAGAAGAGATGAGAAAGAGATCTGTCTGTACAAACTAACATTTTAAAATACAAGCTCCAACCTACTGTGATCAACTGTCACGTGTGCAGCTATTTATTAACTAACATGCGAGCACAGTGACCCCGGTAATTGTTTGTAAGCCAAAGAACATTCCCATTTATCCACAGGAATGTGTCCACCTCCACGGAACGTTCTAACCAGGTGTGGTGGAGACCTACGTCTTCTTTATCGATCATTTTGTGCAGAACACCAGGGGAGGTTCCAGCAGAGTGCAGCAAAAGCCAGTTATTACAAAACATGCTCTTGTCTCTGCTTAGTCCGCCTGGAATGTGGAGACGCAGAGGCATTTCGGGTTAAAAAGACGATGACGACAAACCCTAGAGACCCCGGGGCCGTGTGCCCGAGTCCTGTGGGCAGGCCCGAGCAGGAGACGCGCTCTCTCGTTCACGCGGCAGTGCTGCTCTTTCTGGAAGAAGGGGCCGGGGGTCAGCCCCGAGTAACACCTGAAAGTTAGCATGGCACCGTTCATTCTCTTTTCTCTGAAATACAGCTTTTAAAAAAGCAATAAGAACTACGTATCAGATGTCTTTGTCAGACAGTATAGGTAAGGAGAGGGAAGTAATGAAAATTGCTCTCATCCCTACCACCCAGGAAGAAATCATATTTTAAGTTTAGCACATGTCCTTCCAGATTCGTGAATGTGTCGTACTGTGTGTAAATAGAAATAAAAAAATCAAAATATTTTAAAATGGGGTCATGATGTATATGCTCTTCAGAAAGTTCTTTTTTTCTATGTAAGAGTGAACCATTAACATATTCCATGTTAGTATATGCAGTTGTAGCTACTATAGCTTTTTAACAAATACAGCTACCTGAGCTGCTAGCAGTTTTAATGACATTTGCACGGTAAGTTTCTGCCTTTCGGGGAAAAAAGTGACATTCTGCTTTACAGTGCCATGTAAGTAATTCATTTCACCTTGTGCATAAATATTATTCCGATGCAGGCCCCTGCGTATTTGATGCGTACCACAAGGAATACATATTTACTATTGCAGACTAGCTGGTTTTTCTTTCTGGTGGTGATTTATTTTAAGAAGCTCCCCTCTCTAACTTGGAGCCCACTTTTGGAGAGTGCTTTTATTTACTAGAACGTGATCACATAGTGATAGTAACTTTAGTTTGGTACTTTTAAAGTATTGGTTAAGTAGGGAAGTAGATACCTATCTTTTCTTGCTTTCTGTCCACCAAATTCTATTACTTCTGATGGCCCTACTTAAATTTCTACTTTAAAAAAATAATAATTCTCTCTGCTTGCAACATGATAATTTAAGAAAAGAAGCATACAAGGTTATATATACTTGGCTTTCCACGAAGAGGAAAGAGCTTATTGCCAGAGAAAAGAGCTCTCGAGTTTTCAAAAGATGCAGTTAATAAATACTAACTGTTCCGTTCGCACAGCAGCTGTTTGGACGGTGCCGGCACCTGACTATCCCTGATGGGGTCCTGAGCGGGGAGGGAACTTGGGGTGGGGGGATTGAGTCCCATCAGAAGGGGCATGTGCTGCTTGCCCAAAAGCCCAGAGCAGGCACCTGGATGAGGGCCTGGGACCCAGGCCTTGTTGATTTGGGAGCAAGGAGATTAGAAAGTAGGAAACTACAGCCAGGTTAGAGCAATTACGGAAGCTACCTGCTGAGGGGTTGTGGATTTAGTGGGCCTGGCTGTGGCCTAAGTCTGGCTGCGGGAGCACAGGTGTGGACCAGGTTCCAAAGCCCAGACATCTGCTGCTGGGGCAGGAGCAGCCCTGGGCCTGCAGGGACACAGTGGGCGGAGCCTGGTGGGGGGGGCCGGGGGCGTTGTGCAGAGTCGGGCCCACGCTAGGCACGCCCTTCATCTGGTCGCCAGCAGGAGCAAGAGGGGTCTTTTATACGGTGTCTAAAGGATGTATAAATGTAGAGAAACGAGGAAAGCATAAATATAACTTGCGTTGTTTTAGCAACACAGTTCAAAGTCAGTAAACCTCAACCATTGTAGATGCCCTAGGAAATAAATTAAAGGGCTGGAGATAGTCACTTTACGAGAATTTGTACATCAGGACATTTAGAAAGCAACTTTAGTTTCTGGTCTTCAAAGATGAAGCTTGAAGAATTCTTTCAAGACGTAATGCAAGCCTTACCTTAAAAACTTGTAATTGGGGTAAGCAGCCACCAGGGGGCAGTCATGACTTGTGTAAACAGTCAAGTATTTCTTTGGTGAGCATTGAAAGGACCACTTTTCTGTTTAAAATAAAGCAAATAAAATAAAAAAGAAAGCTCAGTAAAATTTACAAAACAATGAATTTCTTGACTTGTTTTAAAAGATACATTAACCTTTCAGCTACTAAGTGGCATTTTTTGCTTCAGCCTCAGGTTGCACAGCCTTTGACTCGACTTTGCCTGATACTGACTTCTGTTTTCCTCATCACCTTGTAGCTAGGAAAGCACACACATACACCATGCATCTGTATTTTTATTTTAAAATTCGATTTGTTTTCTGATTCTGTGTCTGAGGAACAAGTGGCTACAGGGAAGGTGGGGTAGGGAGGGGCAGAAGGAAGCTCCCTGCCAAAGCGAAAGGGCTAGCGAGAGGACTACCCTCCGTTCTCACGAAAGAGGCGACCCACCCTGTTCCAAAGCACAGACTTCTGCTGCCAGCTAGATGCTGCCTGGCATGCACCAGCACTGACAGCCTCGGCCCTTTCCTCTCGCAGGTCTAAGGCTCGCCTTCTTGGGTCCACTCTACAGGGGAGCGTTTAAGAAGACCGATTCCTGGGGCAGCCAGGGAGAAGGGGTTTTTAGAAAGAGGCTCTGTGGGGATTCTGATGCGAGGTCCAGGAAGATGCCTGGCAACTTTGTTTCTCTTGTAACTTGTGAGAACTGTACCAGTAAGACAGTTCCTCGGGACTTTTTGTAACATTCTGTGTTATTGGAAACAGGAACGTCCAAATGTCTACAAATAGTCCTGGCTGGTGTGGCTCGCTTGGTGGAGTGTCCTCCTGTCGACCGAAGGGTGAGCGGCCTCCAGTTGACCAACATGTTTTGGGTTGACCCTGGTTGGGGCGCACGCCTAGGTTGCGGGTTCTGTCCCTGGTTGGGAGGCAACCACTGGGTGTTTCTGTCTCACATCCTGTTTCTCTCTCCCTTTCATCTAAAGCAATGAAAAAATGCCCTGAGGTGAGGATAAAAAAATTCTAAAAAATAAAAAAAGCAAAATATCTACAAATAGTACATGTAATAAGGTTTTAAGCAGAGTCAACACAATTTGGCAGAAAATTTTAGTATGCAGACCACAGTTTAAGGGAATTTCTTATTTGGGGTTTCTTCTTCACATGGATGGCTCCATACCATTTGTTTTTAAATTTTGGAGTGGAAATGCACTTTCTTGTTTAACTGCTGTTCATGAAAGATCTGGAATGCCAGAGTAATCGAAATATTTTTTCTTATGACTTTGCTTAGGGATTTGACCATTCTACAAGTAACAAGTGTGAAAGTGTGTATTCCCCATCACGTTGTGGTTTAAAAAAAGTCATTTATGATTTGTTTGGTATAAATTTAGTATTTTATAACTGCTCATTAGTCTCTACAAACTGGGAAATGCAGGGGGAGGAGACTGCATTCTCGTTACAGACGAGAAACTGAGCGATGAGGGAAAGCATGGTTCCGAGGACATCCTGCCGTAATATAAACTCCCTGAAGAATACTAGATGATTTTTATTTCTGTGTAAATTTTTTTTAATTTTTAAAAACTGATTTGAGAGAGGGAGAAGAAGGGGGTGAGAGAGAGGGAGAGAGAGAAAGAAAGAAAAACATTGGTTTGTTGTTCCGCTTACGCATGTGTTCATTGGTTGATTCTCGTATGTGCCCTGACGGGGGGGGGGGGGGGGGAGGTCAAACCTTGGTGCATTGGAATGACGCTCTAACCCACTGAGCCACCCGGCCAGGCCTCCCTGCCATTTTGACCTCCACGGTTCCGGTGTAATTGGGGAGGTTGCCTCCCTTCCCTGCCCCGTGCCTAAACTCAGAGGCTGGTTCCTGGTCCCATTATTGAGTCTTTCACTCTTCCCTCTGTATCCAGTGGTTTGTCGTTAAGTGATTCAGAGCAGGGCGAGGTACCAACAGGCACACTCTTGAGAACAGTGTGGCTGCGGGGCGGGTGTCTCGTAGAGATGGATGCCAGCTGGCCTGCCAGGTCCGTCCTCCCCAAAAGCTCAGGGGGTGGGGGCGGGGGTGGGGGGAGCTACTTCACGGGAGGAGCTGGAAGAAGCAGGGAGGTAACAAACCTCTTCTGGGACCTACTCAGGCTACCTCGACACGGCCTTTGCTTTGAAACACCAGACAGGCCTCGCGTTTTATTTTGATGTGGAGCTGCAGATAATTAAACCAGCGTCTCTGGCCACTTGCTCGTGCAATGCAGCCTGACCTTTCAGTGGCAGCCCCGTGAGGGGGGGAAAGAAAACAGAAGAAGAAAGCACAAACACAGAGACTTTGAATTAGTTCTTCCAAACAAACGGGGAGCTGATTTTTTACTTTAAAAGAAAACAGAAAGGAAGACTGGCTTTGAGTAACATTTATCAAATTTAGATGAAAATAAACCCAAGGGTCCATAAGGTCCAGTCCTGTGGAATAAAATACTGGCACGAGGAGAATGGAAACATCGCGTGTAGGAAAATGCACGGTAGTAGAGTTAGAAAAGGAAAAATCACTAGTCATGACCCGGTGTTCCTGCAGCCACACCAGCCCGCGTCTAATAGGGATTCAGTGTGCTACAACAAAGAGGGTTCTGTAAATGCAGCGTGATAGAAATGGCCAATAGGCATAATAGCGGCTATGTTCGGAGCCCTTGCTGCGTGCCAGCTCGTGCGAAGCACTTTCCCTACATTATCTCAATTATTTTTAAGAGTTCTTTTGCACGGAGGGACCCTGTCATTTTTTTTTTTATTTCAATAATTTAATGCTTTAAAAAAAAGCATTTCTTTGTGTAAACACTTTCCTGTGGATTGGGGACTTCAGGAAACAAATGGAAAAATATTAGCTAACCTCGTACAAGAGAGAATGATGGTATCGGGCACATCTGGGGTGTACACCCTCCCTGGACTTCCCAGACTGTGATCCAGGGAATATTCTCCTGGGAGATTTGAATAGGTGTTTTGTGAAACACGGGTTTTTAAAACCCTGCACTCAGTATCCTCCTTTTGGAGATCCACTCAGCTACCTTGGGTTATTGAAGGCTCTGAGAAGTTCTCTAAAGAAACTTTAACAAGCAGACCGTGTTTAATATTCCCCTGGTTCATCTAAGCACAGAACACTGTGTGTGTGCACGTGTGCGTGCGGAGGGAAGCACATCCTGTGAGTGCCCAGGGGGTGCCAGGAGATAGTTCTGCACGGGCTCTCGTGTTTCTGTCCATCTGGAGAGCTGAGACACTGCCCACCTTCGGTCTGGACTATCTTTCCAAGGGTACTTTTATAGGGAATAGCCGTGGATGAGAGAGGCAGTAGTTCCTCCAGAGCAAAAGGTGGGTTGTTAATTGCCTAGTACAATAAAGATAATCATTCTTTACTTACCGCTAAAAAACACTTAGGTTCCCCAAACTCTGGGTTCCCCTCCTTACCCTAGTCCACTGCAGGTGTGGGTGTAGGTGTCGTTTGGTCCATTTCATATCGCCTGTGGGAGTCGGGGCCGGGAGAAGTGGTGCAGTTGCTGGCGTCCTGGCTCCTGCTCTTGGTGGAAGTTAGAAAATCCTTTGCCTCTGACCCAGGAGTCTTGAATCTTCTACAAGCATCCATGGATCTGTGGCAGGTTAACTTGCTAGTTTGCAGTCGGTCAAAGCCTAGGATCTGTACAATTCTTGACGGTTAGGTAAGGCTACACTATATGCTCAGAGCTCTCCGTGGTTGGTTAGATCTCCTTCTCGCCCAGTAGACTTGGGTGGGACGGGGTCAAGGGGGCAGAGGAAAGCTGTGAAGACTGGAGGAAAAAATAGAGGTTTTAAAACGTCTCCAAATCAAGCACCTTCTACAATCCTGGAATATTTGAACCTCCTTGCAATGTTGCTCCTCTAAGCCAATTAATCTTTGTCCCTGTTGCGTTCCTTTTAGGTTTTATCATTTAGACATCAGCGATCTTTTTGCTGCTGTTCTTTTCTGCGCTTCATTTTCCCAGGTGCAGAATTTCTGTTGATGTAACGAAACCCCAAGCGGCAGTGGGTCATCAGTACTGCAGCTGCTGTAGGTTCGGGGGAGGGAGGAAGTGCACACCTTGGAGCGCGCATTCTGCACCCGGCCCTGTGCTGGGCACGTGTCGTGGGGTTTCTAACACAACCTTCCGTGTTACTCAGGCCTTTGCATCATTATACTCAGTTTATATGGGAAGAAGCTTGGGGCTTTGTGACGTAGTTCTGAGAATATTCACGTTCTGTGTGACGTTCTAATAGCCATGTTATAATGTGCTTACTAAACACCAGTTACTGTGCTAAGTGTAGGGTATTTTCTTATTTTACCCCCACAGTGGCCCTGAAGTAGTGACTATTATTATCCCACTGTATGCATGGGGGAACCGAGGACAAGGGAGGAAGTGACCCCTCCCAGGCCCGTAATTAGCAGAGCCGCGACAGGGATGTATGTGTGGCATCAATACATGCCCTTCCCCCCCACCCTCCCGCCCCAAACGACGACTCGAGGTTTTATGAAGATAGTGGTAGTTTGGCATGAGCTTAGGATGACTGTGGAGCTGCAGTCCAAACTGGGCCTGTGGGAGAGGGGAGGGGGCGGTATTAATAACTGCGCCGGCGCACCCGGTATCAGTGAGCCCAGACGGTCGCGGTCACGGAAGGGCAGGGTGTGCCGCCGCTCGCCCGGGCGCGAACCAGACGGACGCACGACCGCATCCCGGACTCCCGGTGCCTGTGCAGCGCCGCCCTTTGACAGCTGTGGTTCCGGGGTCTACCTCCCCCCGAGTCACCATGAACCCACGTGGCTTTAAATACACGTGACGGCGCTGCGCCGGTGTTTTCTCGCCGGGGCGGCCCCGCCCTGGTGGACCGGTCCCGCGCGGGTGGGCAGAACGGGCCGCCGCACGCCCCCCCTCCCGCCGCTCGCACCTCCCTGTTCGGTGGGTCTCCAGAACTGTGTGCAGCCCCGAGTTGAGAAATAGTTCAGACGGTTTTTGAAAAAAAAAGCAAAACTAGAGAGAATTACTTCCCTCTGTCTTCCTCTCCTCCCGAAACCGGGGGCCATGACTGACTTGGCTTTATGGGGTCCACATTCCTCGTGGGAATGAAACCCAGCTGAGGATGGAAAACTGCAACGCTGGCTTGTCTTCCCGTGTCAGCTGACGAAGCATGAGGTTCGCACGCTTTGCTTTCCCTGATGCCAGTATCAGCGGGAGTTAGAAACAAAGGGAAAAAGCACTTAAGGTACAGATCTGTAATAACTACAGTAGTTTTCTTGTTGTGGTTAATACGTAGTTGTTTAATTTGCCTCTACAGGGTGCTATAGTGGTTTTCAATTGGTTTTTCTCTATTGCATTACTTACTAGATATTCTGATATTGTTAGGCTAGCTCCGTAAGTACATTTTGTGCATTTTTCTATACTGAAGTATTTTTATTTTATTGTATTTTTTCCATTACCATTTATCCCCCCATCCCCTTTTCCATCTCTACCCACCCCGTCCCCCCATACTGAAGTATTTTTAAAGAGTATATTCTGTGAAACAATCCCACCATCAGATAATGTTTCTTTTGGAGATTAACCGTACACTTTATGTTCAAGACTAGGAGAAATGCTGGAAATAACTTGTTCACTTTGTGTAGCCCTGCATTTCTCAAATTCCCCTAATTTTTTTTTCTTTTTTTTCCTTCCTTTTTTTCCCCTTTGCAGAGCATCTGTTAGCTTTCTGCAGGACCAGAAGCACACCCTGGAATCCACTGGCATCTGCAGAGCTCTCCATTTAAAAAATGCCACGCGTGCTTGTTTTCACAGCTCCTTTTCTTTCCTAATATAGTGCTGTGTTCACTTCCCCTCTCGTTTTTTAAGAGTAGTCTGCCTTGGGACTTAAATTCTACCAGAACTGTTACTTGTTTATTAAATGTCCTCTAATTTATTACACTCAGACTCTGTTACAATCTCTTGTGCCTTGCCCACTGTGGGATTGCATCGTTTCTTTTTCAGACTTTTTACTTGAATGTTTGCGTAATTTATTTTTACTCTTCCAGAACACTGAAAGCACACAAAGCTATGAATTTGCCTTTGGATACAGCCTTGCCACCACACATGCTGATGTGTTGTGACGATGCAGCATGGCTCAGTGAAGACAGCAGGGGTTTAGGGGGCAGCAAGACCTTTATTAGGGTCCTGTCCCTTACTTTATAACCTTGAGCCCCCATTTTTGCTATTGTAAAGTGGGACTATTAATACTTACCTTTCAGGTTTAAAAAAATGTGATTAAATTTTGTCTGTAGAGTTCATAGCAGAGTACTTCGAAGGTAGACTGTTGGCCAGTGGGTTCCAATCTTTATTATTTTTATGATTTTATGAACCTTAAGTTCAGTTTTGATTTTCCTTTGACACAGTAGTTGTACAGTAGCTGTTTAGGAGAGTGACTTTACTTGCTAAATAGCCAAGTTTAAAAACATACAGTTTTATTAGTTTTTAGTTTTATAAATTGATCAGATCATGTGGTCTTTAAAATCTCACGTGGCTAAACCCACACAGGCAAAGGACAGATTTGGATTCCGGCGGAAATCTCTTTGAAGGTCTAACTCTTTCTGTCGAACCTGGCTTTCCTGTTCAAAGCAAGAGCCGAGTGTTTAGCAGAGATTGCTCCTGACGTGTGGTGGGTAGCTGATGCGTGTTCTTACTTTGCACTGCTTTGTAGCCAGGTCTCTCTTTGTGTGTATTCGAGAGGACCGATGCTGAAATTGGAGACAAGAGCAAATCAAGGGCCCCTTGCTAGCTACCGTGTCAGCCAGAGAGAGAGCCTCTGTGTTACACTCGTTCTTGTAAAGACCAGCAAAGGAAAATACTTCATAACATCGCCAAGAAACTCATGTCATTCTGTGCAACACTTATGTCAGGGATTTTTTTCTTAAATTCTTCTCAAAAATCTCTAATTGGCTTTGTAATTCCATTGTGATGTGATTTTATATCTTCCCTTTCTTTTATGATGAACCTGAAGGATTCCATGGAAAACTGGCTAATCTCAAATTTAAACTGTTTTTTTCCATCATTATGCTAAAAGTGTTAAACAGCGAAGACAGCTTTGTTTCTTTTTCTTTCTTGTTTTACAGGAAAAAAATTAGGTGAACAATGCTTTTAGAAAATCAAAGGTGTATTTTATAAGTCATAATGGAAGATGATTTGAAATAAAAATGACATCATTTGTATTAAGCCGAGCTATTATGAACATCTCTAAGCAACTTTTTATGATAAACATGCTTTTCTTTTTCTCCCCAAGGTGTTTTTCCCATTTGTACCCTGTGTGGCATGTTCTGCCCTCAGAGTTTCCCCCGTAGGATTTTAGAGTTGAGGAGCTATTTACCTGCTCACATCCTCTCTCCTTACTCTCTCCTGAGGCACCGGTCTACTCTGTAATTCAGACCCAGGTGAAAAGGAGCTGACGCATCTGTGAGGGAGCCAGGGCCCCTGTGTTCCTTGAGGCCACCTCAGCTGGAGATGGACAGCCATGAATCGTGTCCTCTGTGCTGCATGTTGGGAGACCCTTGATTTAGGGACATGGCGGGTGTGTGCTACAATGGACTCTTTTATATCTGCCTTATTTCTGTTCTTCGCTTTAACATATGCATACAATTTTCTACTAATTGCAGAGATGGACAATTGAAGTTTTGCATTTCCTAGCATCACAGCCAGTCTTTTGTTGAGGGTTGTACATATAGCGTGAAAATAAATGTCTCTGTATCCGTAATTTACCTTCCATGCCAGTCCTCTGTAGAAGGCCTCTCTCTGATACAACATTGGTAGAGAACAATTGGGCAGTGAGAAAGCAACAGTTGTTATCGATTTTTTACCTCTTTCTGGCAGAGTTGCAACAATTTGCCATACCCTAATCCAGTACAGATATTAGATGGGTTGCTATACTTGACTTGCACTTGAAATTTCTTCCTCTGTTTTTACTCTGCGTATTTATTTTCCATCAGCTTGTAATGCTGTAACATTGATTGGTGCAAGTGATGTATTATTCATGCCGTTCTGGTTTCATTCCATTAGTGCCATCAGCATTAGTATTCAGTCTGAGGAGACACGATTATGTCAGGAGCTCTCTGGATCAGCTTACCTTGCTGTACAATTGTTCCGCATTCACAGAAGAGACCTCTTTTGTGTAGCACATCTTTTTATTTTGTTTCTGCCAATTGGAATGATATAAGAAGCTAATATGAGGCTGATATAAATATAACCTCTTCAATAACTTTTCAGTGTACAAATAACCATTGTATCAAATTTGGAAAATTTGGAAACAGAAGGAAGAAAATCAAATTATCCATAATTTCATCCCTCTGCCTGAAAGTGGATCCACTTCCTTGCCTTCTAGTCTTTAAAAAAATTATTAAAAGAAAATAAAGTTAAGTTCATGTTGTATATACAGTTTGAATAGTGATTTTTCTTTATCGTTATATGTAGTAATATTTTGGAAAATATGACTTTAATGTGTTTATAATAATTATTCATACTGTATCATTTTCAAACATTTAGATTTTTATGGTATTATTTTATCAATAGTCATATGCATTCTTATTCATGTATCTTTGACCATATCTCTGGTTATTTCCTTAGGATAGATTTCTAGAAGTGAAATGAGAGCCAAGGAATGCAAACGCTTAAAAAGCTCTTGATACATATTGCCAAACAACTTTCCAAAGACACTGAACCACTATTGTCTGTTTGGTCAAGAAATTACAATCTTTTTTTTTTATGTTGCTGTAGTCATTTTTTATTATGTTTCCTGTCTTTTCAGTAATGTATTCATTAAAATAGACAAATCAGGGCACTCTCAGATTGCTAGATAACTAGAGCAACTCGATGGTAGCCCCCTAGTGCTGTAAGCCCCTGACACTTTGCTGGACCATCCTCTCTTCCCATGTCATTGTTACGACTGAAACTGCCAGGTCCCATGGTTGAAGGCATGAACCGAGACGTGGCGCGGGCCGGAGCGTTCAGACCGAGAACAACAGTTCTGGTAGTCTGCCGCAGGAAAAACAGCCGCCGCTTTCCAGGGCTTCATAGATAACAACTGCGATTTCATTGCTTTGCCTGTGTTTTCACCTATTTTTAAAAAAATTTTATTTATTTATTTTTAGAGAGGGAAGGGGGGAGAAAGAAAGAGAGAGAGAAACATCAGTGTGTGGTTGCTGGGGGTCATGGCCTGCAAGTCAGGCATGTACCCTGACTGGGAATCGAACCTGCGACATTTTGGTTCACAGCCTGTGCTCAATCCACTGAGCTGCGCCAGCCAGGGCCATTTTTCACCTATTTCATAGAATGATTTAGTGACCTAGTTTTGTCTTTTTATTTATAAATGTCAAAAATCAGTAGAAGATCCTTGTAACCTAATCAAAACAAGTTTCATTTGAAATGACATTGCTGTTCATTTACTCATTGGATCTTTTTTTTTTTTAATTATCTATCATTGATTTTGCTACTACAGTTGTCCCAATTTTTTCCTCCTTGGCCCCCCTCCACCCGGTAACCCCCATTCCCTCAGGCAATACCCCCACCATTGTTTCTGTCCATGGGCCTGAGTGTAAGTTCTTTGGTTACCCTTTCCCATGCTGTACTTTACATCCCCCTGGCTATTGTCTAACTACCTATTTCTACTTCTTAATCCCCTCACCTTAAGTAATGGAGTCCAAAATGAACAGTGATGGATGACAGAGTATTACATGAATTTAAAGTAATGTGATTTTGACCTCATAAAAAATGCAGAAAATCCCAAGTTCAAAGGGAATGTTTTCACGAGAGCATTGTGTCTCCGTTACTTCCTTTTAGCCTCTATCGGAAGGCATTTGAGGGAATATTAGGCAGTCTCACATCCTCTGGAAAGGCATTTGAGGGAATATTAGGCAGTCTCACATCCTCTGGAAAGGCTGTGTGAAATGAATACGGATTTCTGTTCCTCCGCCCGGCCTGGTGGGAACCCTGTTTTACTGCCCTGTTGAGTAGCCCTAAACTTGGGCCGACCGCGAACACTGCGTTGGGGAGGGTCATTTCTGGTGCCCTCTCTCCTCGCACACCTCTCGTCAGGGGCCCTGCATCGCCAGACCGCTTGTTGGTGGGGACGGGGAGGAAGCCCTGGAATTATCCAGGCTCTTGGGGTCACATACCAGTTCTGTGTGTAACGTTCACTGGCTATATATAAGACTTTTGTCCAGCTCTTGAGACTTTGTAAGCCTGGGTTTTCTCGCCTGTTATCGAGGGATGACGTCACTGCGAAGGTTTGAGGGAATGACGAGAGAAACGCCCCATGTGCAGAAGGCGCTTAAGGAAAGTCTGTCCCTTTCTTGTCCTTGTACATAAGACGTGTGGCAGGTCGGGGCTGGGCCCAGGGCTCTGGGGAGGGCGGCCAAACCAGTGAGCACGCCTCGCGCAGCCCTCGGAGAGGCAGTGCCTGCGGAGAGCTCCCGTCCGTCCGTCCTCTGCAGCGCAGATGCACCGACGTGCCGAGCTGAACGCCAGGCTCCGTGTGTCGACAACATCCTGTGTTTGCAGCTGCTGGAGCCGGGTTGCCCGGTTTGCAGGAGCCGTGGTCGTAAATATGTTCTTCACAAACAGCAGTGCGTGTTCGCCGCGGAGTCATATTTTCCATGAAAGACATTAAGTGGGTTGCAGGAGGATTCAGTGTGTTCCTCTGTTCCGCTGAGTTTTTGGTCCCTTCTGTTTCGGGTGTGTGCAAGTGTAAGTGCTCAGAATCATCAGCACGGTTTGGCCCTTCATCGCCTGGAAGCAAGGGTCCCGGGAAGAGTTACTAGGGCATTCCTTGGGGTCCCAGGTGGCGCCAAGCGTCCACTTGGAGGGGTGGCCAGAGTCTTCCTCTGAGCTCCAGCAGCCTGCCTCAGTTCCTCGATAGGGAGAGGACTTTTTTCAGTCTTTCATGAAAGCACTGTGTGCATGCAGCTTCAAGGTGTCGGCCCCCGAACTGCCAAGTAGGTCGCCGCCGCCCCGAAGGTGGAGCCACTAAAATTTGGGGCTACCTGGGATGAGCAAGGACTGTTGGTTTGCCCTCACCTTTCGATCTTTCTGCTGCTGCTTAGCTCTGTCCTGGGTCCTAGAGATGGGGGAACCCTGTAACGAAGGCACGTGGGCACCGCCGTCACTGGTGACATGGACTCCCGTCGCAGTTCTGCGTGTGTGGGGCAGTGTCCTTGCAGGAAGGTGCCACTGACTAAAAATTTTGCCTAGTTTTTATTCATGGTTGATACACTATCCCTTTGATCAGTGTATTGACTTTGAAGCATCTCGGATCTAACTTCAGATTGTCATTGCTCAGGAAGTTAGTTGCTTGACATTCTATCATTGACACTTATAATCACATAATTTTTAATGTCAGACTCTCATACTAGAAACAATGAGTAGAAGCATCTGGTGTGTAAAGCCTGCAGCGAAGGCACTGGACCCACCGAAGTTGTGTGAGGTGCCCTCCCTGAAGACTCGGGCCCACTGGTAGCGCCCGGTTTGCCATCATAGCTTTCAGGTCCCCTTCGACTGTGATGTTTAGGGAACTGTCCCGATCTTTCGATTCCACATCTGATTTATTTAAACATAAATGTTTTCTGAATGATGTTGAAATGGCTTAACCATAAATAGCAGATAAAATACTAAAGCTGTAGAGCATTAGTGGTCTGAGATCATTTTTGTGTAACTTGCCATGTAACTGTGACATGATTTATTGAACATGAACTCGGCGGTGATATTTGCAAGCGAGGAAATGTTAGCAGATGATTCAAAACATCAGGACTTGGAAAAAGAACAAAGGCACGGCCTGCAGGTGGACAGTGGCCACTGGGCCTTCTGGAATTCGTACCTGTCCGTCACAACCTTGTCCCTGCTTCAGGCCCCTCTCAAACGTGTAATCCTTGTCTAGAAGGTTCATCAGAAGCCCGATTCAGCGTCATTCCCGTTGGGGTAAGTTGAGTTCGGTTTACCTGGATTGGCCTTGGCATTGCCCTCCATACCGGGAGAGCAAGTGTGTGCGCAGTGTGAGTCCAGGCGGCTGCCTCTCAGCACCCGCACCCCCTCCTTCCATGCAGTGGCGACTGCCAGCCCTGTCTCGGGGTGACCCCAGGCTGTTTTCAGTGCTGTCCCTGAGCGTTTGTCGGACTGTCAGCTTACACCGCTGAGTGTCAGCGGAACCTCCGAGTGGCGTCCATACGACTGTCTCCCAAGTTCTTTCGGAGCATTCTTTTGAATTCCACGTTAATCCCTTGGCTAGAAAGATAGATGAATTTTTATTGAGAATTACTGCACACGAGAAGTGAGAGCCTCCTATGGAAATGTCTGACCACTGTGCTGTCTGCCCGAAATGGACACAAATATTCCGTGTCAACTCTAATGGGAAAATAAATATTTACAAACCTAGATCAGTGAGAGCCTCTTAGATAACAGTGTTCATACATTTCCAGTGTAGCTCTCCGGAGAGCTTTCGCACCTTCACAGTAAATTCAGCATTTTTGCTGAGTGCGACATTAGGTTCTGGAACTCGGAGACAAAGAAGACACTGACTCTCTTTAGCTATTGCAGTCCACGGGCAAAAAACAAAAACCACATCGCAGTACCCTGTGACAAGGACAACCATACAAGTTTTATGTTGTTTTGTTTTTTAAAGTATTGCAGAACTAATCCAACTGGCTATCCACATGTAAAAATTACAGCTAGATCCTGACTTCGCACCGTAGACAAAAATATATTCTAAGTGAATTACATACCCAAGTGTGAAAGGTATAGCTTTTTACAAGAGAACAGAGAAACATATCTTTATAACCTCAGAGTTGGGAAGGATGTCCTTAAAGAAACGACTGTAAAAAGCACAGCTAGTCCTTAAAAAAAAAGGTGACTATAGTTTGACTACATTAAAATGTAAAACTTTTGTACAACAAGGGAAACTATAAACGAAATGTAGACAAAATGTTTTTGGTTTATTCTCCTAACAAAGGAGGATGTAAAGAACTATATATAAATAAGGAAAACACACCTGGGAGGAGAAGGGCCGTGGGCATGTGAAGACAATTTCAAAAGAGGGATATGTACGTAGCCACAAGCACATAAAAGGATGCTTAGCCTTGGTAGCAGTGAGAGAAGTGTAAGTGAAAACCACAGTGACATTCTGGTTTGCACACGAACTGAAGACGTTGAGAAGTCTGATAGGGCGGAGTGCGGGCGAGTCCGTGCAGCCGCGAGAACGCTGCGTACACTGCCGGCGAGAGGAGAAGCCGGCACACTGTTTGCAGAGCCTTTACAACCAGCTGACTGGGGCTCCGTGTGCCCACATGTAAAACAGTCCCCAAACACGATGCCGAGACCCTAGTTCTTAACCGCAGTCGGCGCTCCCAGGGTTCCGAGCGCTCTGCTGGTGCTTCGGCAGGCAGGCAGTCGATGCAAGTGAAAATAGAGCTTCCAAGCGCCGAGCAGCCAGTGCAGCAAGAATGCCTGGACCGTCGAGCAAGCTTTATGGGCGTCCAGTCTGCAAGCCTGGGGCCGGCCAGCTCAGGCCTGAGGGGTGTGCTAGGCAGGGTCCCGGTTCTCCTCCCCGGCCAGCTGGGAAGGGCAGTGTCACCTTCTGCTGCCACTCACATGCCTCTGCCATTCACAGCTCTGTTCTACTCTTTTTGAATACACTTGTCTTTTTGCAAGAACTTCCTCTTGGAGTGCTGTGGAGTGGAGGGTTTTGATTTTTTGAGGTCTTACTTTGTTTTGCTTATATTAAATGGTCTAGTCTGAGTGTCAGATAATGCCATTTTGTGGTATCATGTTGGAGGAAGTGCTATTATCCTTTTTGTGCCATCCACGACTTCAGAGATTTCCATAGACTGAGGTGCCCCTGTCTCCACAGGGCTGTACCCACGCCCACTTCCCCTCTGTCTGCTTCTTCTTACGGGAGCCCTTTCCTCTCTCATCTCCTCCGCTCTCTAGAGGAGCGAACAGGGAGGTTGTGCTGGAGATTAGGTTTTGTTTGCACAAGGTGCTCATCTAGAGTCGTACACGGCATACTGGGGGAAATTGGTGGTGTCAAATCAGAAAATGTATCCTGGTGGAATCATGCAGGATGGTCTGGAGGTTAGAATTGGTTGTTTTCTAGCTATGTAATCTTGGCGAAGACTCTTAGTATGTCTAAGTCATACTTTCATCCACTGAAAGATGGAACTAATAAAACTTACAAAGTTGTATAGTTTGATTTATTTTAAAGTACCTTGAAAATTACATAGCACTGTGCCAGTGTACGATGTTACCATCATCAGTATTCTTCTTAATGATAATTAACATTCTTTTGGCCTTTTTTGGCCTCATCAATACCTGATGCCAGTGTGCTCATAGCTCAACCCAGAGTAACTCTCATCTGTATTTTCTTTGAGACCTTTGTTTTTATAAAGAAAGGGCAGATTATTTACCTAGAGATCAATCACAGCTTGGGACATCCTTTTTAACACAGAGTACTGGTGTAACCTAATCAAGAAGGGTGACCTTTTGTGTTAGTACATCTTTTGTTCAAATATGGTAGACCAGTAGATCAATCAGCAGACTTCAGTCCAAAGGAGCCAGAGATGTAGATGAAATTTGAACAGTAGGAGTGTGTTGGCAGCATTCGAGGACCTATAATGGTATATAGCAATGTGACAGTGGCATATAATGACTTATAATTTAGCAAACGGACATGATCTGCAGGACTAGAAATCAGAAGAATGGTTGTTTTTGAGGAGGAAGTGGGATTCACTGGAAAAGGGAGGGAAGGAATTTTCTGGTCCTAGGTTGATGGAAATGCTCTGTATAAGGAGTCAGGTGTTGGTTATACAGATGTATATGTTATAAACACTCATTGGACTGAACACTTACAATCTGTTTAGTTTTGTGTATAATTGTGCTTCATATTGAAAACAAAATGTTTAAATGGAAAAAGTACCAGGTGTGAAAGCAATAATCAAGTGGATATACATTATCATAGTGCAAGTAGAACATATCATTTTGATGGAAAACAGGTGAAAGAATAATCAAACTAGACCGGAGTGGAGTTAATCCAGGAATGCCCCCTATTTGATGAGCTCTTGAGCTGGACCTTGATGAAAGGATGAACTGTGGATTGGAAAAAGAAGGGCAAGGTCTTTCCAGTCCTGCAAACCCAGATGCACAGGGGCACCTGGGGAGCAGCGTGCACCCTAAGGCAGGACAGCAGGCTGCTTTGTGAAGGATTGATGATGGAGTAGCGATATTTTACGTGCCTTTTCATAAATGAGAATCCCGATAACTGCTTCTTGAAACTTAATGCAGAAATTAATTTAATGATGTTTTGAGTTATTACTACATAATATATGTGTATTCCTTTAGAATGTTCTTTTAGAGATCTTGAGTATTCTTGTGAGTGAAGCCTGAAGCTTGAACACACACTTTTTTGCCTTCATATCTCTTAACATCTCTGTTATGCCAGGAGGTTGGTGTTCACAAGGTGATCACCCATTTTAATGGTAATAGCTAATGTGTGCTTGTGCTTTATCTCATTCCCTTTTTGATTTGTTTTGTTTCCTAAGAATCCATTATGAAGACTTCAACCCATCTTTTGCGGAGCTCAGGAAGTTTAAGATGTGTGAAATGCATTTCTTTTATAGGTTATCTCAATTCAAACCATAGAAATTGCCCATCAGTTATAGGGATCTTTTCAGCCATCCCTGGCATGTAGTTCTAAGAAATTTCCATATTCACTTGGTGTAGCAGTTGAATCTGTGACCTGTTGGTCTAAAGGCTTTTGATATTGATTATTGTGTTACGTTCATCAAAGAACAGGATGGAGGTTAAGGTAACAGTTTGCATCGTCCAGGTTGTAATGTATCTCAGAGAAAGCGAGCAGTGTGGGTTTGGTGGGTTAGCTCTATGTGGAATATAAGCATGAACTTTTCAAAACTGACATGTTCTCAGGAAAGTCTGAGTGACATGTATTTGAAGCTCTTTGGAAACATTTCACCAAATTATTGTATGTGTCGTGGCATCAGAGGCCATGAAAATAGATAATTCTAGAAAGTTTTTTTAAACCACAGGCTAAAATATTGCAGTTGATTAAAATGGAAGCAAGCCCATACTTGTCTGAAAAATGATTCCTTTCCTTTGGTTGGGGAGGAAAAGGTGACTAGACCCTCCAAGAGGAGCGGCAGTGACGGAGAGCTGCACTGTGAGGACACTGTATTGGAGGCTGTTGTCCCTGAAGAAGCCGCACCTCCCGGATGACCTGGCCACTTGCGTTCGTCTCATCAGCTTGGTGCCTGCGGCTGCCTGTAGTGCACCCAGGCCCGGTCAGAGCCGTAAGCCGCTTTCACCTGGGTGGGCCTTGCTCAGTTTTCACACTATGTAGACATAGGCAGAAATTTAAAAAAAAATATTCACAAGGAATCTCTTGGAAAACTATGAAAGTCTATTGGAGACGTGAAGCATTTTTGGCGTCTTATATGTCAGGTGTGAGAAGCTAATGGAATCGGTTTTTACGACTTGCGGAATTGGTTTCGCTGTTCTCCGTTCGCACCCTGTGTGTAGGCAGATGGGTGGAGCATCTGCTCATTTTCGTGAAAAATTATGGCTGCTTCGTAGTGGAACTGGCGAAATTATCAGGAATTTATAAATTGGCCATTGGTTTTTGATAAAAATGGACTTTGTTTTAAGCTACATGCCTTAATAACCAAACCTTTCTGCCTGTAACTGTTCCCCAGAAGTACTTGATTGGGGTTTGATAAAACGATGGAGATGGAAAAGGAGACTCACTGGTTATTACATCCGCTGGTTCATAAAAAGAACCTTTCAGACCCGCGTGTTCTGAGTGTGGCTGGTGGAGGACTGGCATTGTCGCCGGGGTCATCTTAGGTCCAGGGAGGTGTCTCCCGGCCCCCACACGCCCACTCTGGGACCTCGTGTATCACCCTTCCCTGTGGACTCTGTGTGCTAAGTAATGCCTACAAGAGAAGTATGTCACGTTTACATGTTTTTATTAATACCATGTAGAGCTATGTATTCAGGTTTCTGATAAGCGTGACATTATCTGTATTGCTACAAAGAGACTTGGTGTTTGACTTACTTTGGAAGCCACATTATACATAAACAAGCATGTTCCATCATTGAAAAAATATTGAAAATATCTTGTGGATTCTTCATTTCGGCCTTTAAGGAGGCATTTTCTTGTAGTCCTGCTAGCAAGCGTTGCCCTGTACTCAAGCCACAACGGGGTACACAGGACACCAGACCTCTTCTCTGTGAACGGGGATTGTAACTTTTTCAAAGAGGCTTCACTTTCAACAAGTTTAGGACAATAAGGCAGATGCCTGAGAAAAGAAGTCATCAACAGAAGTTCACGAGTTACCGAAATACAGGGTTCAAGCCGTGCTCAGCACCAGTCGGAGTTAAAAAATTAGAGGAGGTGTCTGAGTTGATGAGCGGCTGGAATGGGCTCCCTGACCTCTGAAATGACCTTTCCCATTACCTCCCCGGGTCTGAAAGATGATTACCCTCCTCTGCTTTCCCCCTAAGGCGACCCTGGCCGGAATGTCCGCTTCTCCCTTTGAAGGGCTTTGCCGCGGTGCCGAGTGTTGGGTAGGGATATGACCTCGAGCGTCTGTATTTCACCGGGACCCTGAATGGGGAGGGCCACCCCCGTGGCTGGCTGTGGGGGGGCCGGGGTTGGTGAGGAGCCTCCCCACATCCAAACCAGTCTGCGCCTTGGTAGCTCCTAATAACATGAGGATCATTCTCCTCCACTCTGAAACTGTTTTTTTTTTTTTTTTTAGTTGTCAGTTTTGAAACAGTAACTCTATCATTCGAAGAGGTAAAAACAAGTTATTTGAAAATGGTGGAATAGGATTTAGTTATTTTGTTTGATATAGATTAAGCTTCTGTTTTTCAACATTTTTAGCTACTGCCGTATCTTCCCAGCACTTTTGGAGTTGCAGTACTGAACAGTTTAATTGGGTCACGCAAATGTTTTGTACACTGCTAAGGACTATAACTTGAGATACAGTGAATCCTGTGAGGGCCGGTCATTGCAGAAAGCTGATTTGCAAGAGCTGAACGTTCACATTATACTAAAGTGAGATATAAACACTCCTTTGTAACTTGCATGTCATTACAACACACAGATGGCTTGGCTCTGGGGACACGTGTATTTAGTGAGTGCCGGCTTGGATTCCCGCCAGGGCCGAGGCTCCGTGATCTTAAGAGCGAGCCCGGAACATCGCGCGATGGGAGGTCAGGCCAACTGCCTTTTCGTTACCAGGGCTCCAGCCCGCGGCTGGGGGTCCGCGCCCGTGGCGAGGAGGTGCCCGGTACAGCCTGTTCTCCCACAGCACACTCGGAGCTTTCTCACAACTGAAGACAAAGCCCCGTCTGTGCACGGAGGAGACCTTAAGAGACAAGTAGAAAACCCTGTAGAAGAGCCTTTGCAGCAAGTGGTGACCAGTTTAGTTATTTTAAGAGCTGTTGCATTTTCCATGATATTTAGTTATCTGGGTAGGTGGCGAGTGTACATCCTTCCTTGTGTTCAACAAGATTGTGTGTGTTGGGGGGAGGTGAGTGGAAGGAGGGAGAGGAAGCCACCTATGTGCTGGGTCAGATCCCCAGGTCGGCTGTTGAATGTTGACGAGTCTGGTCTCCGTGAGAGGGGAGTCCCTGTGAGGACCTGTGTGCTGCAGGAGGGAGGACGAGCCTGGGTTCGAAGGCTCTAAACCATTGACCGGGCGATGGCTGCACACACATGCCAGTGGGGACTGAGCTATCAGAGCTGCTGTTCCAGCGAGTGCTCCGATTACAGAATGTCATAAGTTCTGAGTGGTCTTCCCAGTGTCTTTCCCCCGTGAGCCCTGTTATTTTTAGGAGGCAGTTTTGCAGAATGGGAAGTTTTGTAAATACACATGTATTGAATTTATATCAGAAAAGCTGGTATTCCCGGGTAAGTATCTGCTCAGTAAATGACTTGCACGTTGATGTATAAAGGTAAACATCTTGTAATAAGATCTCTGCGATCAGATTGGGAAGGTGAGGCATCAAAAAAGTTCATGCGTTACCGTATCATAGGAGTATTCTCCATTTTTCAAATTGCTCCTCATTTTGTTGAAACTATTTGAACCCATCTCAACGGTGTTAGTATAGTTTTGAAGCAGGTAACATATAATTGCATCCTCCTTCTTCCAGATAATGTATTGAGACCTAAAGCCTCAGATTTAAATTTATTTGGTGTGAGAGTGGGGCTTCTGGCAGACAGTTGCTTGAGATTAAAGCAGCCGCAGCCGCAGCAGCAGCCGCAACAAGCCCTTTTATCATGGAGACAAGGCCACCAGCCTTTACCAGTGAATATAGTCACAGCCCTTCTTAAGTGAGCAAAGGAGGACCTAAAGCCGCTAAGAACACGGTCCCTGTGAGCAAAGAGAATCCCTTACCCAAGCCAAAAGTCCCCGTGTCCTCTGTGCAATATCAGGGAACATGTCTGCGTCTACAGATTTGGTTAATGTTTTGACAGTAAATATTAAATGAATATTTAGGCATTAGTATAGAGCTAATATTCACAATACAATTAAACAGTAAAGCGCTTTTCTTGAAAGAGCTCAGAGTTCCCTTGCAGGGTCCGGTGTCGTACCTGCCGTCGTGTCTAAAACCGGGCAAACACTCGCCATTGGCTGGGTCCCTGCTCAGTGCCGTGATCCCCTCTGACAGAGAGCTGGGTTTTCTTGGAAAACTAGTGTCTGGCTGAGAGAAAGAAGAAAATGATTCAGTGAGAGAGTGGCTCAATTTTTGCCCTCTTCGTTGTCTGTGTGCATTTCTTATATTCCATCAAAAAGACACTAGCACATTTTCCAGGGTCCACTTGTGCAGTGGGGGGCACAGGAGGGGCCTTCCGGCCAGCATCTGGACAGGCCCGAGTGTGTGGGGAACAGACTTAGTCCAAGTGGACTGTGGGCCACATTTCACCCGGCATTAGGCCAATGGTGGCAAGCCCTGTTACGGAGCTGAGGTTGCTTTCTACTTTAGGGAGGGCAAAAAAAGAAAAAAAAAAAAAAGCCAAGCATGGGCAGTAAAGAAAAGAATGAACTTGTAACGTAAGCAGAGAAGTGTGTCCCGTTATCCAAGTCCCAGGTCAGACCTCAGGAGCATCCATCCCAAGACCATGCAATAGTTTTAGGATTCTGTTTCTTACACATTATCGTGGAGGGGGAAACAGGAAAACAAAGATTGCTAAAGATGTGTAAGAAGAGACAGACCAGAATAGTCCAGTGTGTTCCTAGTTGGCAGTCTTCTCCTGTCACTTCTAGGCCAGATGGCCACAGGCTGATAGTGGTGTAACAGTAGGCCCGAGGGCCACCGTTAATTACCGCAGCAGGGGTCAGAGGGACACCCCCCAAGGAGACAGACTTCCATTGGGTGGTCCCATGAGAACCGGTATTTCCGAGGATGAACCTCAGCATGATGAGCATTTCCAATGCTTTACAAATAATAACAACAAATAGTATCTACAGTTTCAGTAGTCATGACTTGAATTGACTTTGGGTGTTGCCCTGAAGTAATTAGAAATAATTTGCATATAGGAAATTTAGATCTGATTTGGATGCTTGTTAGAAGGTTAGTCAATGAATTGTTTCCAAAAAGGCTTTTTTCCACAAGTATCTTTCTTAATTTGCTACTAGATATACTTACTGGTTTTTTTCAATAGAAGTTTATCACTGATCTGTTAAATATTTTTTGAGTGTCTGTAGAATGATGAGGCTGACGATCTTAGATTAGCTGCTTTGGGTCATGTGTCTATTAGAGAACTGTGATTTTTATTTATTTATTTACTTTTAATCCTCACCTGAGGATATATTTACTTATTGACTTTCAAAAGAGAGGAAGGGTGGGGGGAGAGAGGGAAAGAAAGAGAGATACATCAATGGGTTGCCTCCACACATACCCCACTCAGGGATCGAACCTGCAACCCAGGCATGTGCCCTGACTGGCAATCGAACACACAACCTTTGTGGTGCATGGCATGGTGCTCCACACAACTGAGCCACCCAGCCAGGGCACTTCTGTGATTTTTAAACTAGTGCTGACTTTGGGTGCCTTTTTCCCTAGGTATAATAGATACATTAGTTTTGGTCATTTCCCCCCCAAAAATGGAGAGTCGGAGCTGATTTTCACGAAGAAGAAAGGGTGGATATATGTCATTCAGGGGCTTAGGGTGCATATGTGGTGTCTGGCATCCCTTTCCTTGCAGACAGAATCCCCAATTTAGTTGGGGTTTGGGGAAAGCAGTGGGTGGGCCAAGCGTGTTTGGTGCCTAGTTAAACCCCTCCATTTCCTAAGCTCTCCATCAGCTCAGAGCGGACACGGCCCACAGTCCTGGGTGGGGAGGAGGAAGAGGAAGGCCTTGAGGACCCATCACCCTGACTTCTGGCTGCCAGAGTTCTGGCCTCTGTTGGCCCTGTGGCTGCTGCGTTGCCCACCTTATGGGAAAACAGGCCTTGCTCTGGGGGGGGGGTGTTGCTGCCAGACTCTTCCCTTGGCCCCCAAAGGCCCCGATCCCAGCCCTGCTCAGACCTCCAGACAGTCCCCAGCTCAGGCCCTCCCCCTCCTCTGCTCCGTATCCTTCCTGGTGTCCGCACACATTCCCTTAGGCTAGGGGCAGCAGACCAGGTTGAGGTGGGGTCCAGGTGCATGCATTCCCTTGTGCCTGGCAGCCGCCCACTCCAGGGGCTCCTGTGGAGTCTCCCGTGGGCTGTTACGCAGGTAGGATGGGGGAGGGGTGCAGAGCAGCCGCTCTGGAATCAGACAGATCTGAATCCGAATGTTGGGAACTGCTTCATCTCCCTGTTCCTGGGTTTCCTGAGCTGTAAAATGAGGACGCTTGTATCTGTCTTGTTAAGTGAGGTAGTATTTGTAAGGTGTTTGGCGTAATGTCTGGGCATGTAGCAGGACTCACTAAAGTGGAAATGATTTTGTATGATAGTGATGATTGTTGAGATAAACCAAAAAGAAATCATGAATAGGGTTATTTCTTCTAAGGGGCAGGAACCTGAGATGGTTTGCTCACACAGTGTCAGAGCTGGTGCCCAGTCTGTGCGCCGGAGAGCCCCGTGGGGAGGACCCGCGTCAGTCCCCTTCCCCGCTGCCCCCTAGCACCCGCCACCAGGCCTGCCTGGCACAGCAAGAAAAATCGTTAACGTTTACTGAACACTTAATTGATATTCGTCCGTTTGAAATGCTTTATGTGTATTAACTTATTTCCTTCCAAGAACGATGGGGTTGGGATTATGACTACCCCCATTCTGGAGGTAAATTCACATCCAGAGAATTTAGGCAATTAGCCCAAGGTCACGCACATCAACTGGCCAAGGAGGCCGGCGGTCTGGTGCCAGCGCGGCAACCCTTGTTGGATGCACGAGGGAAGAAAGGAGGGAGGGAGGATGAAATCCCGCCTCTCGGCTCCTAGTGTGCGAGGTTGAGCGTGGCAGTTGGCACAATCAGCTACCGCATGTGGAACTGGGTTTTGCACTGCTGTAGCAGGAGCTGTCCGCCCCGAATGATGGCTTTGGGGAGCACTGTGATGTACTGTGTGCTCCCTGGGGCTTCCCTGCAGTCAGCAGTACAGGAGCGTGGACGTGAGTTACCACCCTTAGCAAACAGATCACTAGCGAAACATGCTGCAGGCAGTTTCCCACGTGTGGGCAGGCTGGCTTTCTAAGACGTGCAGTTTCTGTTTGAGACAGCGTGCTCCACCAGTGAATGCCTGAGTTCCCCAGTGGGGCAGCCGGGGCAGGTCTGGGGCCCAGAGCCTGGGAGAGGCCTGGGGGCTGCGTGCAGCGAGGGCTCAGCACGACCTCAGGTTTTACCATTTTTGCGAAATTGGCTATTTTGGAGAAATTCCTATAGTTTCTATAAAAGATTTTATGTCACTGGAGGGCATGGAATGCATGTATCTGTGCTAGAGTGCATTTTTCAGAACTTATTCACATATAATCTGGAAATAAAACATGTTTTTAGTTGAAGATCATGTTAGTTTTATTAGTGCATAAAAGTTTAAATTTGAAATGTTTGCCAATGTATTAAGAGCTGTAAGAGTTCTTAATACACCCTGAATAACTCATTGAACTTATAGTCTCAGAAATTTGAATAAGATATAATGATGTAGAAACAAGAAATTAATTTGTACAAAAAGTGCTCAAGGACTGTAAGGAGAGCCCTGTTTTTGTGCTTGCGACCCCTCCCAACGCAGTGCCTTAGAAGGCGAGACACAGTTTGAGTGGAAACACAGCGCTGTAAGGAAGCAAGCAGACCCATCCGGCCGTGCGTGCAGGCCTTTCTCCTTTCTGCTGCGGGAACCGGCAACACAAATGGCGCTACGTTTGCTTTGGCCAATAACAGAAGTACCTCTTTCTGAAACACAAATGTATGGAGTTGAGTTTATGTCCAGGTTTCTCCTTCCACAATAACACTCTGTTTTCCTGAACTTTAGCTCTCTCTCTCCCTCACCAAGAGCCGCAGTCCTTTGAACAATTGAAATAATGTTCACAAAGCCCTTACGGTGTACTTGTAGGAAAGCCCTGTACATCCTCACCTTGAACTTTACCCTTAACCGCTGTCTAACCTGGGAACAGGTGCCCAGCATACTGGTGCCTCTGCTCTCACTTTTCTCGGGGGGGGGGGCGGGAGCTGGGGGGGGGGGTTCCTCCCTTGAGGGTGTTTATTAAATGCAGTGGACACAAAACTGAGTACAGTTTATGGACTACAGTAAGTGCTCAGTAAATGGTATTTATTACATATTATTAAAATACTGTACTCTTAATGTTTCTTGTATTTCAAAAACACAGTGGAATAAATGTAGTCATTTATGAAGTCGGGGGGCTGTTATGAGAAGACACTCGGGCAACAGTGGGCCCCGCGGACCGTGGGATGGGGAGAAAGAAGACAGAAGCTGGAGAGTTGGGTGCGAGAACAACTGTGCAGTGGTCACAGCCACGCAGTGTAGGATCAAAAGGGCCCCCCCCCCCCGTAATTTCTTCCAGCTGGATAAATGTGCAGCCTAATACAGCAATCGGTGTTCGTAATTGTGACTTCTTTGAGTCATCAGGAAAAGGTTAAATTACATGAAGCGCGCTCCATTTAAGAAGTCCATGGGGTTGGAGCACAATTTAGAAAGATTTTCCTTCAGAATAGTGACTGTTTTACTAATGGGCCTATCCCCCCACCCCTCCCAGTTTGTCTGAAAACCCCCGCTGTCCTGTGTGACTAAGATTTTAAAGGGCTGGTGGCCGGGCTCGATCTCAGCTGCGGTGCCGGCGGACGAGGCGGTTCAGGTGATGGAGTGGTCTGAGGACTCAGGGGCAGCTGCTGTAGTTACAGCAAAGTCTCGTCACCGTTGTCGAGGCCTTAGAACCTTCCAGAGGAGACATCCATGGGAATAACGTAGCGTTTCAGTAAATATATGCATATAGACTTACCATTTCCTAGAGAACGTGCAACTGGTGTCTGAAGAATAGGAAAATATGTTATAAAACCCACCTGATAAAATGCCTCAAAGAATGCAGGGTTTTGCATTTCAGATGGCAGATTCAACTCTGTGTAGAAGCTGAATTAAGCCATTTAGAATGTTTTTGCCGCTGAGACCCCTCCCAATGTGTCTAGTCACCAGAGTTGCCACTTCTTGAGTATGTCAGGGGATTTACTGTACCATCCTGCCTTCAAATGTGTTTTTGTTGTGCTACTGACATGGGATTCTGTGAGTCATTACCTTTGCGTGCATTTTATTTATTTGCTTCCAGGTATGTTATTATTTTTCACTTTTTCTCTGAATTCCATGCATGAAACAAAAGAATGCTGTGTGAAATGTACAGCGGAATAGGCAAAGTAAATTTAACTTTGTGCCTCTGGAAAAAAAAAAAAGAAAACTCGTGGTTGGCTGGCCTCTTTAGTTTTCCAGCTGAGCTGTTGGTGACAAGTGGTTGCTTATTTGACTCCACATATTTTGCTTCAGTGTTAAGAAAGAGGAAATCATTTATTTAATTAGTGCTATTGCATAAGTCAGTATATCTGCCTTCTAGATACTTAGTAACAAGCAATTTCAGAACTATTTGGAATGTGAGGAGATAATGAAATTATCGTGTGAGGAACAATTCGCCATCAAAGCAGATGCATGGGGTGAACACACACACCAACAGCCCAGTTAATCCGGGACGTGGTGCGTGTTTGTGTAGTTAACATCAGTGCTCCTTGGTAAACAGTTTTTGTTTATCATAGAGATCACAAATATTTTGGGTCATACTACATAGAGGGGAGGCGGCCAAGTATCTTGGAACTGATTTAGGGATGGTAAGTTTTTTAAAAATTTAGGTTCTAAGCTGAAATACTTTAAATTATTTGGTCACTTCAAATTTCTGGCCAGCTTTGAATTTGAATATAGGTACCAGAATTAATTCTGTATTAAAGAAAAAATATGCATTTAATGAAGAAAACATGCCACAATGGCCGCTGTGTTGCTGTGATTTAGAATAAGGAAAGACACTTAAAAAAAAATGAGATGGTGTCTTCACTTCAGAGTCTTTCCTCTTAAATGTGCACCTGGCTGATTTGTGTTGGTCTAATGGAAAGAGTCATTTTTTAAAGATTTTATTTATTTATTTTTAGAGAGGGAAGGGGGGGAGAAAGAGAGAGAGAAACATCAATGTGCAGTTGCTGGGGGCCGTGGCCTGCAACCCAGGCATGTGCCCTGGCTGGGAATCGAACCTGCGATGCTTTGGTTTGCAGCCCCACTCAATCCACTGAGCTACGCCAGCCAGGGCTTAGAAAGAGCCGTTTTTAAGCTGCATTTGGAAGACTGTTACTTTGTCCTAGGTGGGTTTAATGATTCTAGATTTTAGAGTGAGGAGGCAAATGCTGAGGGAGGACCAGGGCTTTCCTGTTTTCCATCTCTCTGCTGAAGTGTCCAGTTGTGTCTTTGGTGTGGGTAAATGCGCGTTTCTTCCAGACGAAATGGAAAGGTCAGGATTGCCATCCGAGGCCACAAGACCGCGAATATAGGATCACACTGAATAATGTCCCTGCATTTCCCACGGTGTCCGATGGAACTTTGGTTAGAAAAGTGGCAAGATGTAACATCATCCAACAAGTTCAAGTTTTTAAATAGAACTAACAGGACAGAAAAAGGAAGGGTTACCAATTATTCTTAAGGCTGATTTGATGGTGACACGATTTTTCTTCATAAAAGAGGTAGAACAAACGAGCCAAGTGTTAATTAGTGTGATGACTGGTGAGTCCAAGGGCCGGGGCTTGGTCGCCATGGTGCCTGGGAGAATGCGCGAGCATCCCCTGCAAGGGGGCCGCAGGGCACTCCAGACCTGTCTGACAGCTGGTCTTTGAGAGAGAGACTGGGATTGATTTGCACACCCTCTCCACTGGCTCCTGTGGGCCTCTTCAGACATTGTTTACACGGAGGGTCATCTTTCTGGAAAATCCACGGGGCACACTGATTAATGAGTCACAGAAGCAATTAGCTTTGTAATACTGAGAGTTATTGGCAAGAGGCCGTGCATTCTCCTAAGGTCCAAGAGGAATGTCAAGAATGAAATAAATTAGTTTATGCTTGTTCAGAGGAGTTCTTACTCTAAAAACCAGCCTCTTATTGATACACCTAGAAATGGAGTGGGACAGATTGAGGGGTCGTCTTCCGCTTACCCTGAGGGCAAGATTTTAAGACTTTCTTTGGACCAAAGGGTAAGGACTCATGAATCTTGGCTAACACTATTGTTTTAATAAGCCCTTCCACTATAGTTAATTGATGAGAAATGTCACCGCACTAATTTTCACTCATTATGAGATCAGATGGCTTTAGAAACTTATTTGTTGATGGAATAAGATATAATTTTTGTAATTAAATGTTTCACCGAAAGCACGCACCTTAGGATAGTCTTCTGTATTTTCCTTAGCCCGCTGATGATTTTGAACTCGAGGTGAATTTGTCCAGCAGCGTGTAAGATTTGCATGTGGAAAAACTTTAGTCTAATTGTGTCTGAAAATTTAAAGACCCCAGTATCTCTATTTAGAGTTTAAAAATACAATTTAACTTTTATTTGACAACTCTTAGCCAATGCTCCTAAAGTGTTCCTTCCATAAATCACCCTATCATTTGCCAAACACTTGCAATTTATAGATCAATAAAAGTCCAAAGAGGTTAAGTGACTTGTCAAAATAACCCAGCAAGCAGCAGAACCAGAAGAGTTGGGGCTTTTAATTTCTAGTCTCTTGCTCTAAGACAATCTGCTAATTCTCCACTGAGCTCAGCACAAGACACTTTAAATGGAGATTCCAGGTGCACTTTGTAAAAGGGACAGTTGTCTGGCTCGGATGAATATGTATTTTTTTTTTTGAATAGTACTCATTATACAAGATGTCTGGTTTTGGCTACACTGTTTATGTCACTCTTTATTTAAGGAGGAACGTAAAACTCAGCTGAAGAAAGGGTGAAAGGCACCCCTCTGTAAAGCTGATTTCTGGATGAGACAAAAAAGTGAAAGAGAAAACAAGCTTCTTTTACCTTGAGACAGTGTATCTGTTTGTTTGTTTGGTCCATAAAGTTTCTTCCTTGAGAGCATCTAATGTCAGTATACAATCAAACTCGCACTTAAAATTTTTGCCCAGTTTAAGAGTGTGTAGAAATGGCTTATCGTTTTAGAGAGATGTTTATATGAACGATTCCTTAGTCATTTCTCTTTGTGAAAAACCCTTCTCTGCTTCTAGGCTAAAGCAAGTAACAAGAAGCTAAAGGTTGCAGCTAATTGTCCAGAACGCAGAAACCCATTTCTGACAGGAGCCAAGGAGTGACACTGCGCCTGGCCCAGGGGGTAAAGAAGCTGGTCCCTGTTAATGACATGTTCTTGTCCACAGACAGGTGTTTGCCCCAGGGGAGTAGACTTCGCATCTTTGCGAACGCTACCTTGCAGAAGAGCGATTCCCTGGAATAGGTGAACGTTTCCCTGCTTCGCAGCCCGAGTGTGCTGGGCCTTCCTCTCGGCGCTCCGGGTTCAGCGAGCCTCTGCCGGCAGCGCGAGAGCCGGGCTGCCAGAGACTGCGACAGCCTCCTCCCTTGGTGTTCCTGCGTCTCCCTGGAGGTCACTGTCCCTGTCCTTACCGGAGCTGCCCAGTGGCCGTGGAAGACAGCTTCTGGGAAGAACATTTAGTGCTGGGGCTTTTCTCTTTTCTCTTTTCTAGCAGGAGGCTCTTGACAGCAGCAGCGGGAATGAAGTTAGGGAGTCAGGAGGACAGCACTGGCCAGGTAGCTCAGTCGGTTGGAGCATCACCCTGATACCCTAAGGTTGAGGGTTCAATCCCCAGTCAGGGCACACACAAGAGTCAACCGATGAATGCATGAGTAAGTGGAACAACAATTCGATGTTTCTCTCTCGTTCTCTCCTTTCCTCTCTCTAAAATCAATAAATTTTGAAAAAGTCATCGAAAAGGCCTTATGGCTGATAGTTGACGGGGAAAGAAGAAAACATTCAAGAAAAGAACCGGGTCCTTTCTCCCCCGATCCTCCTTCCCCTCACTGTGTTGGCTGTTCACACCAGCCGGAGCCCAGCAGCGCTGTCCTGTCAGCGTGCTTGCTGAATTATATTGTTCTATTTCGTTCGTCATTTTGGAAGTTTCTTTACAGCAGGGGCGCTCAGTGTGGGAGGGGATTTTGAGCCCCACCCCCAAGCCCTGGGCACTGCCTGGCAACATTCTCTATTGTCACAGCCGGGGAGAGGGGATGTGGCTGGCACCGCTGTGGCAGAGGGGCAGGCGCTGCTGAAAGGCCTGCAGGGGAGCAGCAGGACAGCCCCCACTCAGGCGTCGCCAGGGACGTCAGCAGCTCCGATGTTGAGAAACGCTGCTCTGATGAGGAAATGAGAAGGCTTTTGAAAGAACTGGCCTGTCTCTGCAGATTCATAGCCAGCTTGTGAGAGTCCAGCCGCCCCGCTCCAAGCAGGGAAGGCTCTGAGCAGGGTTTGTTTTTGTTCAGTTTTGAGCACTTCAAGTTTCCGCCACCACAGGATGCTCCGGGCTCACCTTGTCTGTGTCCTGGTGCAGCCCCCGGCCGACCAGCCGTTTCTCCGAGGGGCCTGGGCCCTTTGCTGGAGAGCAGGGCTGGGGACCACGGCCCAGGGGCCGGGCATGCTCCTGGGCACTCGGGGTTCTCAACCCCATTATCTGCACTCCCTGTGCTCACCAGGCCAGTTTCAAAACTGTGAAAAGACTCCTCTTGTGTTTGAGCTTATGTGGAACATTCTGGTTGCTCAAGCAGTATTGGAATTTCAAATGTCATTTTTTAAATAAGTGAAATATCTAATGTGATTTGTAAAATACATGTCTTCTTTTATAACACACTGATGGCATTTGGAGGCTTCTTTCCCTGTGAGTCCGCTTTTGTTCCTGAACACGTACAGTAGCTCCCGCGGCGGGCAGGTGTTTAATCCTGCCCTGTCTGCCTCCGGGTGGTTCGTCCTCAAGCACACGTGGAGATCCGCGCCGTGGGCAAACCTGGCCGAGGGAGTGCCATTGTGACCGAGTTAGGTTTCTCTGAGAGTCTTCAGTCTTTTTACTAGTCCATGCTCACATCTATGCAGGAATTTAAGATTTAAATTCTACTGAGATGGTTTCTCAAATTTCTTGGCACTGCCTTTAACTACTGTGCTTATTTAAAAAAACGGCCTTCGATGCCCGTGGTTGGTCTGTGTGGCTTGTTGAGGCGTTCTCTGTATGTGGCATCAGTAGCTTTGAAAACATTTCAGGCAAGTGAAAATAATTTCGGTTTTAAAACAAAACAGGGCAAGATTTTAAAAAAACATTTTGTTTTTTTAAACATTTATTTTTTTAGGGAAAGGGGAAGGGAGGGAGAAAGGGAGAGAAGCATCGATCAGTTTTGCCCCCAATCAGTGACCTGGCTTGCAACCCAGGCATGTACCCTGCCCGGGAATCGAACAGGCGACCTTTCGGTTCACAGGCCGACTGTCAACCCACTGAGCCACACCAGCCAGTGCAGATTTTTTAATTACTTAAATGGTTATATGTATTGGGAGAAGTCCTTGAGATTTATTTAGACATAAATTTTATAATTTATCACCCTTAAATATACACATAAAGAAAAATATAAACAAAATAAATTGTTCAGGATATTCTTAAAACTTCAGTGCATTCAGGGTCTGTTAGGGATGACTTTTAAACCTGAGTTGTCGTCCTGTCCACAGCCCTGGCAAGCAGCAATCTAAGCTCTGTGTCTGTGGTTTATCTACCCTGGGTATTTCATGTAGACACAGTCATGCAACACGTGACATTTTGTGTCTCGCTTCTTTCACTTAGCATCACATTTAACAGGTAACACTACTCCATTCCTTTTTCACGGCCGAGTAATGTTTCATTGGGCGGCAGTATCAATTCGTCCATCTATTTGTTAAACACATTCAGGATGCTCCCGCCTTTCTGGTTGTTGTGTGCAGCGCTGATAGCAACATGCACATGCGTGTGCTCATTTGAATGCTCGTTTTCACTTCGTTTGGGCGTATTCCTAGGAGTGGGGTTTGGGGTCATATGGTGATTCTGTGTGTAACCTTTTGAGGAATCATTAGATAGTTTTCCACAGCAGTGGAGTGATTTTAAAAAAGTATTCCTAACTTTAAGTTTGTTACCTAAATCAAAATATCCAATTTGGAAGCATCTCTCTTCAGTACTCTGTTTTTAAAAAATATCCTTTAAAAACAAATCTTTGGATAATTTCTGTGTTCCTCTCGGGGGAGTGTGTAAGACTCAGAAAAATATTCAAGGCTTATAATTTCTAATCTTCTGCTCTGAGACAATTAGCTACTTCTCCCCTGAGCTTAACTTGAGCCAATTTAAATGTTCAGATACAGAATCTGTTTTCCAGATGATTTGACCAAAAAAAAAAAAAAAAGAAAAAAACAAACAAAACTACATTAGTGTTTAATAGTCTTTTATGTATTTAAGTAGATAATATTTGTTTCCTCTGAACAGGAGAAAAAGAGATCAGCATTTTAAGATGTACCCATGAAATAGAATGCTAATTTCTTTTTTTTTCCTTGTTGGGCTTTTCATGATTTACTTAAAACGATATTACTTTGCATCGGACTCTAATTAAACTTCACAGAGCATATGCCGTTACCAAGTGGATTCGGAAATAATATATGCATTCTGTGGCGTTTATTAGAGGCAACTCCCAGTTTGTATTTTCTAAGAACTTTATTGATGTGACATTGTTATTTCCAGTGACCCAGAAGGGGAGTCAGGGATCCTGTGTTAGCTTTCTTGTATCTGAAGTGAATCCACACCGTGCTGGTTTATTGCAGATGCCTGGTGATGCGCTCAGTGGAGTTGTTGGTGAATTCTGTGGACAGGAGACCGCACGGTGCAGGAAGCACACCCGGCTGGTTCCCGGGAATATCGCCAGCACCTGACAGTGGCTTTTCTACATACTAAATATCAATCCAATGAGTGAACAACTCTAATGTAGAATATAGTTATTTTCTTTTTTTTTTTAAATTATGTTGAGGTGTTTCCTTCTGTACACACTTTCTTGAGAGTTTTTTTTATCATAAATTGATGGTGAATTTTGTCAAATGCTTTTTCTGCACATATTCAAATAATCAGGTGGATTTGACCTTTCATTTTTTTAACTTGGTTTTTCATGTTGATTGATTTATGAATGTTGAACCATCCTTGCATCCCTGGAATAAATCCCACTCAGTCATGATGTATGACCCTTATACTTTATTGTGAATTCAATTAGTTAATATTTCCTTGAGAATGTTTGCATTTATGTTCATCAGGGCCATTGGCCTGTAATTTTCCTTTTCTGTGATGTCTTTGGGTTTTGTTACCAGGTTTATGCTGACGTCATAATGTAACTTTGGAAGCATTCTTTCCTCTTCAATTTTTTGAAATAATTTGGGAAGCATTGGTGTTAACTCTTACTTAAAGATTTAGTGGAGCTCACTTATGAAGCCTTCTGATTCTGGACTGCGGTTTGTTTTTGAGAGTTTTGTAGTTACTGGTTCAATTTCATCACTTGTAATCAGCTCCTTCAGGTGTTCTGTTTCTTCATGATTCAGTCTTAAAAGGTTGTGTGTTTCTAGTAACTCATCCATTTCTCCTAGGTTCCCCGATTCGTTGGTGTGTCATGGTTCCCAGTGGTTCCTTGTAACCTTTGTACCTCTGTGGTGTTGTCACTGGGAAGGATCGATCTGGCCTACAGCGTGTGGGTCCTCACCTTCGTGCGGGAAAGATTTCACCACACAAGGCCGGTGATTTTGAGAGCACGTTTGTTACAGCTGGGGACGGTGAAACCAGGAAGGGCTCAGGACAGGAGGAGCAGCGGGAGGGCCCAGGCCAGGCGGGGCTGCTTTGCCTCCCCGGAGATGCTGCTCCCCGGAGATGCTGCCGGAAGGAAGGGGGCCCCACTGGGCTGCACGAACTTGCTGAGGAGTGGAAGTCACAGGGACAGAGGTGAGCCGAGCCCCGGCTGCTCTCCGCTCCCTGGAGAGTCAGGGAAAAGGGGGCCTTGGAGACAGGTTCAGGGCCAGCCCAGGAGAGCAGTGTCAACTGCTCATTGCTCCCCTGGTTGCCAGTCTCGTGGGGACCCTTCGAGTTTAGGAGAGAATAGTAAAGCCGCACGCCTGAGAGGGGAGAAGGGCGTGGGCATGCCCCTGAGAGAGGCTGCCACATAAATGCTGTCTAATTGCTGCTATTTTCTGAAGCAAGTTCTTTCTATCTCAAAGGCCATTTTAATTTTATTTCTCTATGTGGTATCTTTATGCTATTCAAACACGAAGATACGTAGTTTTTCCTTGGGGCAGGTACACTAGGGTAATGGTTAAGTAATAAGAGTCAATTTAAATTTAAGACCTTGACTCTCTAGCCTGATTACACAAGGACATTTTATTGGGCTAATACTTGGTTATTTGTTTGCCTCTCCTATTGTGAAATGCTCCCATTCTATTAACTCTGTGAAATAGTCCAAATCTGTGGCCATAATCCTGGCTGTCTTTTATAGCCCAGATGTGTTTTGCATTTACAGTTGAAGTCAATCAAAGCTTTTCTTGCAATCATTTCCTTGGTTAAGGAAATAATGTAGAGTTTTTTTGGCAAGGAATAGAATGTCATTGTAGGAAGTGAAGTCACATAGTTCCCCTTGGGGCTTGGCACTGAAAGATGACTCATATAGCAAATGTAACTCTTCAGTTGCTGCAGCGATTAGACACGGAGGTTTCTCCTGTGGGTGGCTACACTTATCCGAAGACCCCGTGGGCCGAACTGAAAATACGTACTCACAGTACGTTGACTTGGAAAACTGCAGTGGTCCAACTTGGGGCTGGGACAGTTTGAAGAACTGTTCCCATCATTTCTGGCAGCGACAAAAAAGTGATGATGAGCTCTACGTGCCTTGCACTACACGTTAAGAGGAAATCTGTGCTCAGACCCAAACGTACGGGACGTCGAGAGACTCTGAGTGGGTTCTGAAAATCCTGCTGCACGTGTGCGGCAGCTGCTCGGGCACGAGGCAGAAGGGGGTTACTGGGATGGGAGGGAGGGGGAGACGGGGGGGGGGGGCAGACGAGGCAGAAGGGGGTTACTGGGATGGGGAGAGGTGTGGCCAGGAGGGCGCGGTGGGACTGCTCTGCTGGATTTGCTTCAAGAAACACCCAGGAAGCCCAGGTTCTTTCTGCTTTTTAAAAATATTCTAAAAAATGTATTAGGGAACATTTAAAGACAGCCTGAGTGAGCGGATCCAGTACAAAGCCGTTCTGCACGTCAAAGCTTTTCAGGGTTTGGAACTCCAGGGACAAGCCGGGAGAGGGCACGGGACAGACGGGGCGGGGGGGGGGGGGGTGCCGGGGTGTGCCGAGCAGATGGGAGGCCTTTGGGAGCTGGAGGGTGCGCGTGTGGAGTGATGGGGTTGCGGTCTGCGGGCGTGTGCCAGGGTTTCTCAAAGGGAGCGGTTGTGTCCAGGTCGCCCGTGGATCGGGTTGTTCCTGGCCAGAGGATTGAGGCTATAAACAGCTGATCAATTAATTGACAAAACTAAACCAAGCTGGTTGCTGGGAGTCATGGAGACCAAAACACAGATGTCCAAAGTTTTAGATTTTCCCTTTGCAGCCAACGGTGCTGGCGTCGTACATTCATTCGCAAGTGCAACAGCACAGGGAGTTTCTGCGTGAACTCTCCGACCTGGGGATGCCCGTAGGCTGCTGTGTGTGTCCGGTTGCAGTGAGGGGCCTCGTGAACGGGAGAGACCGTTGGATCGTTTGGAGCAGTGAGCGAAGTAGGTTCCCGAGAACTTCCCTGTTACGGTGTCCCTCCTGGCTCTAAAATTTTTGAATTCTAGACTGTGAGTCTACACCGTATCTCCAGCCTCATCTCCAGATGCGCTCTCACCACGGCCTCCGATCTTTTATTTTTGTTAGAACTGAAGTTCAACCTTTGTTGAACGTAGGACTAGAATGGAAGCTCCCCGAGGGGGGAGGCCACGCCTCCTTCATCTCTGGGCCTCCCCCTCCGGGGCCAAGGCGGGGCCTCAGAGAGACTTCCCGCCACACCCAGCCGTGGTGTTGCTTTGCTCTTTCCTAAACATACAGCATTGCAATAATTATTTTCCCTAGCATCTCATGTGTATTTTTAGTATCTGCTTTCTAGATTTTTGTCAACAGTGAATACCAGCATCTTTTTTTCTCAGACAAATGATCTGATACAGGTCATTCAGTGAACTGTTTCTGTAGTGAAAAATTAGAACCTAGGGTTTTTGGGTTTTTTTTTTAAATCATGTCCAGATCTCCTAAAGTCTTGTCCTCTTCTGTTGATACTCAGGTCTCTCCCTAACCTCCTCATGCAAGCTCCCCCTCTTCCCCTTGCTTCTGTGTTCATTGCTCAGCTGGGAACCAGCTCCAGTTGGCCATGAGGGTCGCGTGTGGTTCTCGCCTACTGAGCTGTGTGACGAATTCCCTCCTTTCAAAGTGGTACCGGACTTCCGTTTCAGCATAAGAGGCCTTGGGGGACGTGAAGCCAGGGGGGACAGAAGAGAGGGGTGAGTGTGTACTCAGCCTGGGCTGTAATAAGATTCTACCCCTGAAGAACTTGAAATCTGCTGTGGAAGAGAAATCACACACAAGCGCACAGGCAACGCACGAAGAATCCAAGAGAATTCTTGGACCCGCTGAGCTCTTGTGGCGAACTGGGCAGCAAAGTGCACTGCAGTAGGGAACCGGCCGGGGTGGGGGCCGTGGGGGCCGGGGTGGGGGTTGTGAGCAGGCTTTTCGAGAGCAGATGAACTGGGGGCAGCTGAGACAGAGACGGTGACAAACCTGAGAAGATTCTATAATATCACGCCAAATCTCGGTACAGGTTGTCCTCCTGTGTACGATTCATGAATCATTCTCAGTGTGACATTTTCACATGTGGAATCAAGTACAGTTTTTAGCTGGTGTCACTAAAAAGTGTGTTTTTCTTTAGCATTAAATCCAGGCCACTTTTTGTTGTTCAGGCGGCTCATTCTTTAACTGACTTGCCCAAATTTCTCCTTTTCATCCTTTCACTGGGCTTGTGAGTGGGCGATTCTTGTGGAACAAGGGAGGAAGGTGGGAGCGGCGGTCTCTTCCTTGTTCCGCAGCTGTAGCCTGCCCGCCTGCACAGAGAGGCTGGTGGAGAAGAAGTTTTCAGAGTTGGCCGCAGCGGGGCAGTGGAGTGGAGTTTGGATTGGTCGGCAGTATTGGTTGTTCGTGTAAAAGATGGCATGTTGGCTGCATATAGAATCGGAATCATTGGACCGGGGATTCCTGGGGTGTCGCGGCTGGGACTCGGGTCCTAGGTTGCTCCCTTGGCCCCTGTTGGGTGCTCATGACCTGCTGGGGCATAGCTGTCTGACGAGAGCTCGAAGGGAGCTGAGAGGTGCGGAAGCCAACGTCCGGGAAATTTAAGGGCGTCTCGTTAAGTGACTGGAGCAGGACTGGTCCCAGGTCTCCTCACCTTCCTTCTGCTGGGCTTTGCCCCACAGCACGTGGCCAGAGGCCATGGTGGAGCCTGCGGGGTGAGGCCCAAGGGCCAAGCTGGGACGGTGCCCCGGGACAGGAAATCGAGGCAGCTGGGGTAAGAGGGGTTTCCTGCCAAATTTGCAAATGCTGGTTGTCAGCAAACCAGAGCTACAGAACCATTTTTAGAAAATGTCCAGTGAAAGTAGAATTTTCGAAACCTGTGCGCTGCCACCAGGTCGGTGAAGCTGGCTTTATGGGCAGCCGGGGCTCCACACAGACTGGTGAGGGCACCCGGGCGGAGCTCCAGCGTTGGGCTGGAGGGCCTCTGGCCGCAGCCCCTGAAGCCACCCACCCCCAGGGGCCTCTCTCCTCGTGTCTCAGGACGGAGCCCCACTGTCTCTCTAGGGCCTGTTGACTCACAGAGCGACTGCTAGGGAGACGCTCACGCATCTCATCTCTCTAGGCTCTGGCTGAGAACTAGGGAAGTGAGTGAGCAAGGAGGGGGCAGGGGCTGCCCAGTGATGACTGACGGCCTGTCCAGGGAAGCGACCCTCTCATTTCTTCAGAGGCAGCGGGCACATCTCAGGCACCGTGTGGAGGTCCAGGTGAGTTTGGTGAGTTTTGAGAGAAGAGAAAGAGATGAGGAGCAGATGGGAATCTTGGATGAGAGCCTAGACCTTGATCATGAGGGATTTTATTTACTTTTTGATACTTAGAGTGGATTATAGCAAAGCAAGATTCATAAGGAGGGTCATTTTCCAGAAAAAAAAATGTAGCACTGATTTATGCAATACTTTAGAAAATAGCTCTCAGAGAAGACTCTGGATCTGATTCCAGTAAACAGGCCACTGTACTAAGGAAGCTTGAAGCTGGGTGACCTCGCAGGCCTGAGAAGATGAAGGCATGCTGTTGAACAGCGCGGGGCCGGCTGGCGTTTATGGACGGACCTTCCCTAGCCAGTCAGGTGTGAGTTAACTGGTGGGGAGGATTTTAGCAGTGAGTTTTACTGCAGGATGCATGGACGAGCAGAGTTCATGGTTGAAGCCAATGGCACAGTCTGTTGTGTGAGCTCCCTGGGCCAAATGGCTTCTGTCCTAGCCTGGGTCCTGCCACGCAGTAGCTGGCTTTACTTTTCTCTTCCAGTGAACGTAGAAACTTGATTGCTTGTGGGTCTCACCACATGAGGAACGTTGTTAACAGCGTCAGGGACCGTAACCACGTAGCAAACTTCTTTCCCACTTGGTTTCACAGGTAATGCAACGATTGCATCCCACGTCCCTCCTTCACGGTGCCTTGAGTGGGCATTCACCTGGTGCCTGGGGCCTCTCTCTAACCCTGGGCTCGGATCTGGCTTGTGAACCCCACGTGGCCCTGCTGAGCTCCAACTCTGGGGGGGCTCTTCTTTATACTTGGGGAGCCTTTGTCAGTCATGACATTCGGACCATCCTTGTCAGTCTTTTCTGTTTTTTAAAAAGCTTTTATTTATTTATTTTGAGAGAGAGGGGAAGGGCAGGACAAGGGGAGGGAGAGACACATTGATGTGTGAGAGAAACATCAGTGGGTTGCCTCGCACATGCACGCCCCCATCTGGGGACCTGGTCTGCAACCCAGGCCTGTGCCCTGACTGGGAATCAAACTGGCGACCTTTCAGTTTGCGGGACAACACCCAGCTCACTGAGCCACGTTGGTCAGGGCCATCCTTGTCAGTCTCGATAGATGATGCCTTCCCCTAGAAGGTGTACATTGAGAAATCAATGAGGATTATCTCCGAGTGCAGTTGCCTTTTAGGAAGATTAGTGTTTTTGCAAACCAAAAGAGTTGCCTGTGGACTAATGTGTTTTAAATAATCACATTTACATTAATTTGTGATAGAAGCTTCACATTTATCTTAATTTGTGATAGGAGCTTTACACCATTTAAAAATACTAGTTTTCCAAAGAGTAGCTTCTAAAATCTGTGTATTTGTGTACTAAATTAGTTTCCATACTTTTTTCTCACTCATGACATTGATTCTGGTTAGAATATCTGTTTCTCCTCTGTGTTTTCATATGTTCTGCAAACTCCTACACCGTGATTCCTTGTCTTACATGCTCTGTGTGTACTTACCATTTTCTGCACCAGACGGAAAGCTGCTTGAAGGCAGGGGATCCTGTCTTACTTGTCTTTGTGTCTCTGGAAACTAGCACAGTGCCAGCTGCATTATACAGGGTCCGGCACAAATAATGCCTCCTTTTGAAATTATAAACTCTTTCCTTGCAAAATTATAAGCATGTGATTCTATAACATAACAATTTCACACTCAAGCACAACCTATGACATTTTAGGTGAAATGTTCAAATTAAAACTCAAAATTATCACACCTGTATTATTACTCTACCAGCCACACTCAAGCAGGCCTTACTTCTGCCGGACCCTGGATATTACGTAAATGTGTGCAGGGCTAGTTTAGATTGTGTGGAAAAGGAGGGTCTTCACAACTTGGAGATTTTAGGTATTCCTTTGGGTTTGGTGAATCACAAATCTGAGTTGATTAGAATCCAAGTGGTGGTCTCTTCAGTTGCTGTTGATTTCTTGGAGAAGACGGTTTCCGGTAGGAAGGGCCGGGCTGTGTGCTTCCCGTGGTAAACTTCTGGTCATGTTTCTACAGTCACCACCTATTAGTTCAAGCTGCTCTGGTCGCGGTGGGGAAGGGAACAGTTACACTTCACTGTTGTTGGGGAAATTTTAAATTTGTTTCAAACCAGAATTGTTTTCATTCTAGAATTTGTATAGATTATGAATTCAAACATACATACACTAAAACATAGACTTAAGGTAATTAAAACTCCTGTGATCATTTGAGTTTAGCCTTTTTTGGGGAGGGGAGGACTTGTTATCTAGTCTTTTTGCCTCTGAATTTTAATTTTTTCTTATTATTCATGTACTACAGCTCCACTGTGGAAAAAATTAACATAAAAATCAGGTTCTTTCCATCTCTCACTTCCTCTGACTGTGGAATATTGGTCCAGCCCTTGGCTTGCCTCCTTGCCTCTTGGTTGCAAGATGGCTGCTGTAGCTCCAGCTGTGCCATCGAGACAACATAATATCCAGAATAAAAATGAGAACCCCTCCCTTCTGTCTCTCTCCCTTAGACATACAGGATGCTTTCCCAGCGGTCTGCCTGCCTGCCCAGCAATATTCTTTTCTAATCCTGTCGATCACAGTGATCTTATGCCTTCCTGAGCAGCCCATTCCTAAACCAGTAACTGGCTAGAATAATGAAATTACCATGACTGGCTTCAGGGCTTGGCAAGCTCTTTTGTAAAGGGCTGGATAGTAGATATTTTCGTCTTTGCAACCCATCTTGTCTCTGTGTCAACTATTCGACTCTGCTGTTGTCGCAACGATAGACAATGTGTAAATGGTGGCCGTGTTTCAGTAAAACTTGCTTTGCAGAAATAGACGGCAGGCCCATGGGCCATGCACGGCCAACTCCTAGGGCCTCTGAGCAGTGACCCTGAAACAGTGGCATGTGTCAGAACCAGTGAGGAGCTTGTTAAAATGCGAGGTGCCAGGCCCAGAGTTCTGATTCAGCAGATTTGGGGTAGAGCCAGAGAATTCACATTTCTAACAAGCCCTACTTGATACTGGGTTGAAGATCAAGTTGATGCTGGTTCAGGAACTTCAGAACTTGTGGCTTAACCCACGGTTTCCGGATACTCTTCAGTGTGTGTGTGCAGGGGTGGGGGGGTGGCGCAGGAGGTGGGTGGGTGGGCCATCCTGTGCATTGTAGGATGTCCAGCAGCATCCTCGGCCTTTATCAACTACGTGGCAGCAACCTCTGGGCCCTTCCTCGGTCTGATGAGCAGAGAGGCCTGAGACATTGCCCAAAGCAGTGTGCCGGGGGGCAAAATCTCTGACTCTCCCTCCTGCTCAGACTGGCACTATTCAGCCCTGTCCCCTGGGTCTGCGAGCAGGTTTCTATTTCCCTGTCCCAGTGGGGAGGAGTGTCCCTGCCCTGGGAGGAAAGAAGGGACTGAAGGACTGTTGTGTAGGCCACCAGCAGTGTCCACTGCTGTCACATTGTAATCCTGATTTAAAAAAAAAAAAGGTCTTATTGGCCAAAATAGTCCAGAAAATGGAACAAGAATATCCATTTTCTAAGATTGTCTTGAGCATGTAATCTAATTGCATAACTGAAGGAACTTAGCAGAGGGCCTGGCAGTGCATACAGATGGGTGGACAAGTCATAAGCAAACATTCTATGTAGTAAAGCGTTAGTTAAAGGTGGCATCTGTGCTTGGTTCTTATAGGATGTTTTTTTATGCAAAGTCATAAAAGTTAATGTTAGGTTAATAAAATTTTGTTGGCCTTGCAAATACACGAATAGTCATTAATTTGTTTTCTCTTTAATATAGTTAAAATGTGAAAAATCCGTTTTTGATAAATTTATGGGCCTGTTGCTTAGGAAGTCTTTTACTCTTGGATGATCCTGCTTGAACTTGAACTTTGTGTATGGAGGCAACAGTGGAGACCCATGCGTTGGCTGAGCCATTCCTCACCCTTCCCTCGCTCCGCTACGGGTCACAGAGGGCACAGGCCGCACCCCTCAGGACCCCTGGCTGCGGGGCAGCGCTGGGAGGAGACCAGGGGGTGTAGGGCATCGGTGTCCACGTCCCCCCCTCATCCCAGCTGCTTTAGGCAGCATCTCATCAGCGGCTGCATTTCCCCCAGGGCCCCAGCTCCCTCCAGAGAAGCCCACCCTTGTTCTGTGGTGGGGTCCCGGGTTCCTGGGCCCCAACCCCTCTGTCTCTTCTCATTCTGTGCTTCCAGCCTGGAAGCTGGCAGTCGCTTCCTGTTGGGGCTCACCTCTAGGCTACCTCCACACCCACCCCGCCTCACTTCTCCTCGGCTCCTCCATGCCCCCGAGACCCCACCTCCCAGCCCCTGACTGGCGAATGTGCCAAGTGGTTTCCATTTTCTTGGTGAAACTGATGCTGATACAAAGCCCACCCCCCACCGTCTGGTCATGCAAACCGAAGCAAGTTATATCTCATCATGAGACGCTGTCAGTTCCCAGCTGAAGTACACCTAGAGGATCTACTGGAATTGTCAGTGATAGCCCGTGTACTAATGTCCAGTGGTGGTAGCTGTTGGTTTTAGATTCTCATAAACGGAAAAGGAGATTAGAAATTGATAGATTATTTTCTACGAGGACCCATGATAATCTGGAGACAAAGAACACTAGTTCTGACATTGAACTTCCCGGGTTCAGTCGGACCCTTCCACTTACAAGCAGTTGCAGCTTTAAGCACGTGGTCTAACTTCTCAGCACCTCAGTTTTCTCATCCATAATGGGAATTAGGAACAGCGCACATTAGGTCTCAAAGGGACTCTTAGGAGGATTGAGTAACGCACCCAAAACACTTTCACAAGTGTTTGGCTTCTAACGAACACCCCGGAAATATCCGCCCTCGTCATCACTGTGCTAAACCGTCCCAGCCAGAACCGATTGAACCAGCCTGCCACTGTGGAGAACCGCAGAGCCTAAAAATAAGTGTCTGCGTGGAGCAAGGAGGAAAATGTGTGCCGGAGGGAAACGCACCCCGTGCATACTGGCTTCCTGAAACCTTTCTGCCTTACTGTTTGCGTGACCGACTGCCTTCCAACATGCACGCGTGAACGCCTCACCATCCCATAGTAGAGGTTGTCATTTTAAAAAGGCTTTCCCGAACACCAGGTCCTCAGCTGTGAGAAGAGTAGGGCAGTTTCCCCTGATGACGTGGGCTTAATTGGCCAAGGGCAGGGAGTGACCCGGCCTGCCAGTTCTGCCAGCCACCGTGTCCTGGAGCCATGCAGCACGTGCCTGCGCCAGTGCAGCATTGGCTCGTCCCCCGACCGTGGGCATTGTAATCACGGCCCGAGAGCGGTGGGCTTCCCGGAAGGCATTAGTGCAATGTCCGTGCGAGTCTGTGCGCGGACCGGGCGCTGCGCAGGCACCGCCCCGGTAGACGGAACAGATGCCGGGAATGGACGACGGGCGCATCTGGCGAAACCGCACAGGGGCGCGTTGTGCAGTGTGTTCGTTCGTTCGTTTGTTTGTTTTCAGGAAGAAGAGAGAAGTCGTCTGAGAGATTAAAAAAAAAGCAGGAAATAGGAAACATGACTTGTTAATCATTAAAAAGGTTTTTTAAAAAACAGAAGGTCTTCTGTTTAACAGTTTGACTTTTCTGTGGGTCACGCTGTATTCGTTCCTTCATTCGTCCTGAATTTCTTACAAGCGATCCAGGATGTTGGAAACACTTCACCCAGAGGTGGAAATTCGTTTTGTCACTTGTATCCAGCTGAGTTCCTAAAAATAGTTTCGGTCGCCTGTTAGGTTTCTCAGGTAACTTGCCACAAAGCAGAACTGAAGCGACAACAACAGAGGAGGAAAAGCAACATGTATTTCATTCAAGATCGAACTTATTATTTATGCATTTGCACATTAATTACTGATGTGTAAATTGAAAGGCAGATTGTTATTAGGATTCATTTTTTTTCATTTCTTGGGTGAAAGTCGTCCCACAAGAGTTGGAGCTGGGTGACGACAGGGCGTGACGCTAAGGGTGACGTAAGACCAGCCTGCTGTGAAATGCCCGGCTGGAATGCTTGCAGTTTCCATCCTGAGAGTTATGTGTTTCATCTCAATGCTGGCCCTGCAGAGTCCTGGGGATGTGGTTCCTGGGGAAGGTATCACGGATGTGGTTCCTGGGGAAGGTATCACAGAAGCCCCCCATGAACATATCTGCCCACACGAGGTCCAGCGGACTGGCCTGGTCCCTAACCAGGTAGTTAGCTGTGCCATCTGTCAGGGTGACAAGTCAGTTACTTGGATACACCCGGGGGAACTGGGTCGGCGAGGCCTGGTGGGATGGGATGGCGGAGGGGGACCCTCAAAGAGAGCTTTGTGAGGGTGAGAGCATTTGAAGCGAAGGAAGTCATATGTCTCCGGCTTCGAGGCAGCAGGTAGGTTTTCCTGAGCCTGCTGGAAATTCCAGATCTGTGAAACAGTAACAGACGCGGGCCATTAGGTATGATGGAGGTGGTGAGAGGGGGTATTAACATTGTGCTTGTGGACCTTTCTTGAGGTCAGAGACTCCAGTGGGACTCTGAGAGCTCTGGGTTCTTTCCTCCAGAAAATACATAAAACACCCAAAATGTTGCCTTCAGTTGCTGGGGATTTACTGACCCGGGAAGCTCATTCTTGGGTCCAGGTTACAAAGCATTAGGCTAAAGGAAAAGTAGGTTTTTTTGGAACACGACAGTTTTTATAATGGTATTATTCCTTTGGGAAGCTGTTGGGAGCATTTGTAGCTTTCTGGTTTGGGGGTTGGCATGGTCACGGTAACTCTTCCATTTCTTAGAGAACGCCCATGGATTTCTGTTACATAGAATATTGTAGCTGATGCAAGGTGCGACAGAGTTAAAGCTATTGAACTGAAGAAGTAAGAGCTTCCAGTATTCAGCACAGGAAATACAAAACATACATTACATGTAACTTTATTTCACAATACAAGGTGTTCTCATTGGAAGCTTTGACTTAGTTATAATAACCAGGGAGATTTGTTAGTGAATAGAGATGATTCTGCATTTTTTGTCTGTTTTGTTTCTTTTAATTCTGTGCACATCATATCATGATGTATCAGAGCTAGGTATTTTGTTTTTATGACTGTTTGTAGATCTTGACTTACACAATCTTGACATGTCTGCAAAACAGTCAACATAGATTCTTCTTCCAAATGGGCAGGAGAAGCAGGACGTGCAGGTACAGAAGATGGTATTTTAGAATTAAATCACGTAGTGTGATATTTATCGGATAATGTTGCGCAAAACGCACAAAGCATCTAAAGTACATTCCCATTCATGTAAATCTGTATACTCATCTGTTTATGCATAGCTGAGCCTCCGGAAGCATCGTCTGAAACGATGTTTCCTGAAATGGAAATACTGCCTCTCCCCAGGAAGTGTAATCCGAGGGATCGATTTGATTCTCCCCGTTTGCACCGTCCCCGAAGTCTGCTTCCGTGACCTGGCGGTGGTCCGAGCGGAAGGGTGGTGGTCGGAGCAGAGGAAGGAGCAACTGTGGGGAGAACTTTTGCAGGCAGAGCAAAAGTCCTTGGGGTGCCCCTTCATGGAGGGGTGACGGAGGAACTGTGAGTTAAGTCTGATGTCAGGGTTCGGGGCCCGCCGGCATGGGGAGCAGCACATTCGGGAGGGACGTGCCCCCCGCAGGCTGGGAAAGCCACAGCTGGAGCTCGGCCGGGGGAAGCGGGGATGGGAGTGGGCAGAGAGCGGTGCTAAATTTGTGATCCTTTTTTTCCTATCACAGAGCTCAGCGTTCTTGAGAGAAAACAAGTGTCTTCTCAGTTCTCGTACAGTCTCGAAGAGGCTGGACAGTGGTGCGGCGTGTCCCCATTTAGAGGCCGAGAAAGTAATGAGAGTCAGGGGAGTGGGGGAGCTTCCAGGGACCTTCAGCGCTCCCGGGCGGCAGAGGGAGGGTCTGCCGGTGGGTCACTGCCACAGATGCCCCGACTGGGAGAGGGCTCGTCCCTGAGGCTCACGTACCCCACGGGGACTGGTCCTTCAGCCGAAACAGGCTCTCCTTTTTTAATCCAGATAAACAAGGGCTCTGTGGCCGAAAGCCGCGGTGGCCTAGTTTGTAAGTATAACTAATGACATAGATGAGCCTCCACGAGGAAGGGCTCAGAATAGAAAATCCAGTTGTGTAATTGAGACAAAAAGGGATATCCTGGAAGTAATGTTATGTTTAGTAGTGAGTCTTAGAGCTTCTAATTACCCTGGTCTTTTCCCTCCCCTAATCACTAATTTTAGAAAATGCTTCTTTCAATTTAGGAGTTAGTCAGCCTTAAATTTGTCTGCCGAAACTATGTCAGAAACCACATTATTTCCAGTTCAGTTGAAATTACATGCTATTAAACCCGAACCTCCCCAGGTTCCGTGCACTTGGGTAGAAATGTTGGGATTTAAAGCATTAGTGCCTCAGAGGCTGCAACCTTCCTGCGTGGGCCGGGTGGGCCTCCGGGCGGTTCTGGGATGCCGTGGGGTTTATGTGTTTCCTCGGGATGAAGGTGTGTTACTCACCCCCGCTGTCAGGGTGGGTTGGATTAGGAAACCACATTCTGCCTCCATTTCGTTTACTTCTTTTTCTGGAGGTTTCTCCTGTTCTTTCGCTGGAGGCATATTTCTGTGTCCCCTCAGTTTGGCTGTTTCCCTGGGTGTGTTTCTGTGTGTCAGGTGGGTTTGCTGTGTCTCGCAGTCTTGGCGGAATGGCCTGATGTAGGAGGTGTCCTGTGGGGCCAGTGGCGCGGTTTCCCTGGTCACCTGAGCCAGGCGTCTCGGAGGAGTCCCTTGTGTGGGGAGTGTACGCCCTCCTGTCGCAGTTGAGTCGTGGTGGCCTGTCTGTGAGGATCCAGGGGTGGATCCAGATACACAAGGGCTCTATGCCGCGGTGGCCTAGTTTGTTTTTTGTTGGCGTGTGGTTGTTGAGCTGCAGATGGGCCTTCCCGGTACTGCGCTCTGCCAGGAGTTTGCCTCCTGGTGGATGTGGTGTGATGCGGGGATAACAACTTCGACAGGTGTGGGAAGGTAGGTTCAATTAGTTGACACATTCAAGTCCAAAATTAAATAGTTGATTAGGTGAGAGTCTTAAGGAGGCGACCGGTTCGCTTTCTCCAAGTTGTTCATTTTTGCGAGCTCTTCGCTGCCATGGAGGAGGCCCTGGAAAGGGTGGATTCACCTACTGGCCGAGTCCAGTGCCCGGTGACTGAGTAGTTGGGTGTAACCCTTATGGCCACACAGTGGTGGGTTGAATCCTGCTTTCCTGACTTTGGAAATGACTCCTTTTTTTATGATCTTTCAGCGGGTGGTGGTGTGTGTCTTTGGGGCAGACAACCAAAGTGGTCTCTGTCCCCTCCAGAACTCAAGGACATAATTTAGCCTTACTGGTCAAGACTTCCTTTTGAGTGGAGTCTGGGGCAGAATTCTTTCCCTCCGTCTGAGTAATCTTGGCTACATTGGTTTTCGGCTAAGGATCAGGAGCAGCCTTAGCACAAGGCACTGCCCCGCACCTTGCACTCATAACATTCAGGTGGGCCGGAAGTGGTCGCTCTGTGGAGGCTTGGCTCAGGGGCCGTCCCGGGAGATGCCCGGGGAAAGCAGGCCTGGAAGGCGGGCTGCATCAGTGTCTGCTCCTGAGAATAAAGCTGCAAAGGAAGGACATGGGTTTAAATCAAGGTCTATCTTTGCACTTAGGGAGTTGCTGAACATAAAAAGGGTTCTTTTAAAAGCCATTCTTGAAAGCGAATAAACCCCTCTAATTGTGTCATTTCATATTTTTTACACTCGGGATCCTTGCCTCACTTTTGCGTGCGTGGATTTTAGGGCATGGGCTTGTTGCAGAGTTGTGAGGTTCACGGTACAAAGTCAAGACCCTGCTCTTCCTTTACCCTAATGGGAAGCCAGAGCCTTGCTGTGCTTGTTACTGTGATCGATGCCGAAGACAAACCCCAAGTTCCTTTCCAGTATCTTCTCACTTGGTGCAGTGAGCCAGGGGCCTGTTCAGAGGGGGTCCTGGTAGCTGTTCAGATGAACAGGGGAAGTCTCACGGGAGCCTTTTTTTCTGAGTCCTCTCCGGTTGCTTAAGGCCAGACTAATGCTCCCAGTTACTCTCACCAGCCCAGAAGACACGCCTTGTCGTCAGAGCCAGTAACGTCTTGTGTTGCATTGGTGATTGTCGGGTAGCGTCTCGCCCCGTGTCTTCACCGTGTGTGTGTCCAGAGCCAGTGACAGTGTTTTATCTTAGACATTGAAATTCAACACCAGTGTCGCAGAAAGCAAAGTTCTTTCCATAAAGTTTTTTAATATTGAAAATCCTGTGATCTTCACCCCGTGACTGTTGAATGTCCCCTCTGCTCCTAGGGAATTTGGCAAATCTTCACTCTTAAATAGCATTCCTTGTGTGAGGACGTGGGCCAAGGATTTGTTGTCATTCATTGGTATCCCCATTTCTTAAACAGTAATTTGCTTCAGGTCTTATTTTTCCCCAGATAAGGTATGGATTTTGTATTCTATCCTTGTAAATTATTTGAATAGTAGACCTTGATTTGAGGAATTGAGACTATTTGGATATGTTAAGTTCCTTATTCTTTTAGTGTAATGATGTCTAACATTTATACTGCACCTCACAATTTACTAAGAACTATTACATCCATTCTTTTTATTGGCCCCTATAATAACTGTGAAGCCAGCCAGCATTACTTTGCTTCTTTTTACATTAGATAAACAAGAATCGCCTAGAACAGAATGACTTGCCTGAGATAGACAGCAACACTGGCATTCAGACGGTGAAGTCAGAGGCCTCTGTCCTCTCCACCACAGCAAGCAATTTTTAGGCAGGTTTTTCATCTATGTGAGGGAGTAACATCGATTGGTCGCCTCCCGTATGCACCCTGACCAGGGGTTGAACCTGCAACCCAGGCACGTGCCCTGATTGGGAATTGAACCTGCAACCTTCTGGTGTGTGGGATGGCGCCCCTACCAAATGAGCCACCCGGCCAGGACAAAATTTGGGTGTTTTATGCCTTATCAGAGCAGTGTTGACGACTAAGACCTTCCCATCACTTCCGTCTCTATTCAGGCGACAGTGCTGTCTTGAACATCGGTAAACTAAGATGTGACTGGTCGGCCTGTCACTCTCAGGTTCCCGTCAGAATGGATTTCTGACATCCTGGAAGTTTTATGGTGAGCAGTTCCCCAATAACGCATATAAACTTTCAGAGTACTGTGCTTTAATGATCAAATCGTAGTTTTTCTAAAGGGTGCTAAAACCTGCTTTTCTAAGGTGTCCTTAAGGGGATTAAACTGATGGCTGCGGATGAAACTCTGCCGTGCTGTGTGGGACCAGGGATCGCTTCCTGAGAGTCCGTGGGCTGCCTTGTCGTCTGTGCCAGGACTCCTCCACGCCTGCAGGTGCCGCTGTGGCGTGCTGGCCTGAGATTTAAAATTCTTCCTCCGGATGGCGCTGTGAACGCTGTCACTTTATCCAAATTCGGCTCGTTATCACATTTTTGGATATTAATGCCAAGAATGGAAATATAAAGTGGCTGTGTGAATCAGTTACTGGCGCGATGATAATCTTTTTCTTTTGTTATTCTCTGAAAATACACTCGGGTTTCTGGGAAATGGACTCTATTGCAGGATTCTGATTTAAACTGTGACACCCATTTAATTCAGTTCAGTAAACTAGAAAGTGATTTTTTAAACTGGCTTGTAACTCATACCTCTCTTATCAGTTACTGTCTTTCTCTCACAGTCGATTTCAGCCACTAAGAAGGAGGAAGACCTGTGGGTGGGTTAGAAGGGCCTTTCACCCAGTGAAACCCAAATATGGACATTTCAAGAAAAGATCTCATGTTAATTTTTGCCGCATTTATTTGCTTCTGTTTGCAGATTATTTCTCTGCCTTCTTCTTCTTCTGCTAAGGCAATTTTTTTTTCTTTTTGCTTTTCTGCCTGTTTTGTTTTTGCTTTTATTTGTGTGTTTTGTTTCAACAGAGAAACTTAGAATTAGAATATTGATCCCCAGACTAAAACCATCATGGATTTTTCCCATTTGATTTCATTCTGGTCTGTATTAGAAACATACCTAGATATTGACTGTCTTTTAGCTAATTTTAAAGTGCAACATCACTTAACTCACATGATTATGAAAACTGTGACCATCTCACAAGTGTTGATGGACCTGACCCCCCACCCCCTCACCTCTGACCCTCACCGAGACATGTTTTTTTCCCGAGTTAAGGTCAGTACACTACCTGCTACCTGGTGTGTGCTTAATTGATATTTGTTGAAAAATCAAATAAAAATACATTTTCTTCTTACTAGGGTGATTCAGTCTTAGCCTCTATTCATAAGAAGTATATTTTCTTCTGTATACTTTTCCACTGAAATCATAAAAAAAAGCAGAATTAAATTTAAAAACTAAGTGAAACATTTGCAGAAGGGAATCTTCTAGCTCCAGGGAGCTGTTGTTTTATAGAATCAGTGTGTGCAGTGAAGGAACATGGGCTTGTGGCTGGGCAGGCCGGGTTCCAATCTGCGTGTTTGTGGACGGCCAGTCCTTTTGTTTTCCTGTTATATTTGTGTTTCAGTGTTTGTTTTCATCTTTATTGAATTTATTGGGGGTGCTATTGGTTAAGAAAATTATATAGGTTTCAAGTGTACAGTTCTATAATACATCATCTAGATATTGTGTTCACCACCCCAAGTCAAGTTTCCTTCCATCACCATTTATCCCGCTTTACCACCTTCTGCCTCCCCCACTCCTCTTCCCTCTGCCCATCACCGTTCTGTCTTTTCAACCTTTCCGGGCATCAGTTTCATTGCGGCCACAGAAATCCAGCAAACAGAGCTCACAGCTTTGTTATAGAGATCCACTGTGTTCTGCTGGGAAATGCTTGGGCTTTGGAGGTTTTGGACAGACATGGTTTGAATATAGACACTGCTGTGTGGTTTTGAACAAGTTTCTTACCTTCTCTGGACCTTGTTCTATCTCTGTAGTCAGAAATAATAATCACCTCGAGGGATAGTTGAAAGGTGCAGGAATAAGATACGTGGAGTTGTCAGGACTGTGCCTGGGACGCAGTGGACATACAGTAAGCAGCAGCTGTTGTTCTTAATGAATTTGTTCTCCTCCCTAGACTGCTGGTTCTTTGCAGGCAGCTCTTAAATCACATACATCACCACCACTTGGCGCAGACTTGACATTGCACACTGCCTTCGCCGGTTGGCTCCTACATAACCCTTACATTCTTTTCAGTAAGTAGTGATAGCCACCGGACAGCTTAGAATGGATAAGAATGGGCTATTTTCCCACAATATCACTCCCAGTTATAATGAAAGTCTCCTGCTAAATTTTGCCACACGTGTAGACATTTATTAAGTGAACGTTTATTAGCACGAAGCAGTTCATGCACCCTGTCCTGAAGGCTGGTCAGTGCTCTGTGTCTTTTAGGTGCTAGACTGGCACCTGCCTGGGAAGGTTCACCTGAGGCAGGTTGGACAGTTACCCAACACAGGACCCCTTACCCTCCTAACGGGCATCAGATAGCTGGAAACCTGCTGCTCCAGAGGCAAGGCCCTGTGTCATTCAGGTTCAAGCCTTGGGCCATACCCATCGGTGTCCTCCTGCAGACACATTTGGCTGCCACCCCTGTGGGGAGGGTGCTGCTGGCAGCTAGAATGTAGAGTCCAGAGGCGCTGCTCAGCTGCCAGCAGGGCCCACACCCCCCACCCTCCACCCCAGTAGAGGATTATCTGACCCCAACTGTCATTAACAGGGAGGTGGAGGAACTCTGCTCTAGAGGGTAGCTTAAAGTGGCCCACGTGCTCCCATTATATGTATGACCTTGTCTGGAATGACGTATTTTATGTTACATCACAGACTTTATAACGCTGGCCACATAAACTCAGTGGTGAAGACTTGAATGAATTTAGCAATTCCTTGCAATGTAATATATGTGGAAGGTATGAATTCAGGTCCTATTTACTACCTATGATAGACCCAATACATCACACGGCCTGTAAGAACTTCTCGGAAATGAGAGGTCGTGGTCTTGTCTACTTGGAAGGTAAGCATGGGCTTCTGTGCCCAGGTGGTGCTCCGTGAACTGCCGTCCTAACAAACGGTCTCGGCCCTGGAGGGGTTTGCAAGGCAGTGGCAGTCGGGCGCCAGGTGTCTCCAGCAAGGCCCTTTCCAGTGCTTGAAGTGCCCCAATCGCCTGTGACTGCAGAAACAACCCATTGATTCCCCCAGTTTCACTCCGCATGGACCAGGCCGCTCCATTCATCGCTTTGTGTATTATCTCCGTGTGGTTGGAGCCGCACAGGCCTGGAGAGGCCTTGCCAGAGCACCCCCAGAAAGCTGTGGTGTAACAATGTAGTTTACCTAAGACAGCGAAGTTAATGAAAACCGCAGGTGCGCAAGAGGAATAAGAAGGAGCTCTCTGAAACAGAAGAGTCACAGAAAGAAAGAAAAGCCTCTGCGGTGTGACTGTATCTGAAAACGTCGTGCTCACCCTTCAGCTCTGAAGCAGTAGCGTCCTCCTTGCCGGCTGGGTCCCCAGTCCCTCTCTGCGCCTTTTCGGTGGCGCATCAGCAACGCGCCGGTGCCCGCAGCGGAGCGAGGGGGTCGGCCTGCGCTGCCTTGGCTGAAGGAAGGCTCCCTGAGCCCTGGCTCCTGCCCAGGCCGCCACCCTTTCCCGTCAGGGAGGCGGCACTCAGGCTTGCGGGGGTGGCCCCGCGGCGACTCCCTGTCTGCCTGCGGGCCCGTGCCCAAAACATTCTAAACCGAGCGACTGTTCGCGTCGGACCTCCGTGCTGTTTTTGGACGGGGATCGCGGAGGGGTCTGCGGGCGGCCCGGCGCTGCCGGCCACGGACGTCGTCGTGGGCGTCCACACTGATCCGTTCAGCGCGCAACCGCGTCCCCGCGAACACGCACTCTCCTCTTCACTGCCGATTCGGTTCATTATTATTAATGATGGCTTTTTAAACCGGGGTTTCACCGGGCTGCGGGCGGATAATTTCGTGGAGCGGGGTGAAAGCGCGGTCAGCGGGAGCGCGGGGTGTGAAAGCAGTAATCAGGGCGCAGACCGGCCGTGTTTTTAATATTACATTAGCCAAGCGGTGGGGTTAGTTTCCTTTCGGCTGATTAAGTTACATGTCTGTTTGGTGAATAAACCTTGCAGAAATAGCGAAATTTGTCTCGGTGTCACTTGTAAATGATTTATTGTCTTTCGCATTTAACATTTTTATGTGTCAGTGGTATATGTTTTAAAATTCCCAGCCAAAGTCTATATTGCAGCCCTGCCTGCCTTTTATATTCTTCTGGGCAGAACATTAAACAAGAAAAGAAAAAAAAATGGGCCTGCAGCATATAGCATAAAGACATTTCTTGGGAATAATTTGTTTTTCTAAATCTGGTTTTATATGAATTCTCAAGGCATTCAGCAAGTGTGGATTGGTGGCAAGGAGAGTTACAATCCTAGACCAGAAAAGCCGTCACGACTTCTGAGAGTTACAGCAGTCGTACCTGGGTGTCCCGAAGCATCAGGTGATTTAGCCAAGGTGGGGGGGCGGGTCTCTCTTTATGAGGACAATAACGTGTGTGACTGAAGTTTTTTGCCCAAAGGGTACACTTTTCCTTTTGTTTTAATTGCTACCCCCAAATGGTAGCATGGTTAAAAATATATTCTAACCCTGGGTTTGGTTTAGGAATTTCAGCTAAATGCAGGCTGTAGAGGAATCTTAGGTTTTCACTCCATGTGAGGTGTGAAAGAACGCAGCCCAGTCCTCTCTCCCGTCTATACAAAATTACATAGTAGCGAACGCAGTTAGGAATTAGATTCTCGTTCTGCCTTTGAAGTAAGAACTCAGGGTTCTCTTTTATCTCGCCGAGGGTTCGGCAGGTAGAGAATGGAACACTTCTTACAGGCTTACCCGGCATTGAAGTCACCTCCACACTCATTCTGTCTTCATGTTGAACCTTATTTGCTATTGGTAAAAGAACACGTCTTTTGGATAAAAGCTGGACGTTCGCAGCCAGCGTTAACTTTAGATCTGGTGAGCTTTTCCTTCTTCCCTGTGTCCAGGCCTCTGCCGTGTTGGAGTCTGCAGCCCTAAACGCTGTCGCAGGCAGTGTCGTGGAATGGGGCCGTGTGCCCTGTTTCCTGCCCGCTTCCCAGTCCCTCTGAGGATGAGCGTGTGTCCTTTCGACCAGAGGGCGGCCGCGTGAAGAACCCCTTCCTCTCAGTGGTCATCAGGGCTGTCTGCAGCTCGGTGTCAGGTGGCTGTGTCTGACGGTGCAGCGGAGTGACTTTTCCAGAAGTGAATGGCAGATGGGCTGAGGCAGGTCTGCCGTTTCCGTGGGGCATCACGTGGGTTCCGTGCACACTGGGGGCCTGGCAGTGCGTGACGGAGCGTGTCTGGGATCAGAGAGACAGCTGAGTTCAGGCCCCTCGTTGCGCTGGACTGCAGGTGGACTGACCCGGAGGTCCCTCAGGTCAGCCCGTGTTCACGGGGTGCCCCCTGCACCCCGAGTCCTGGAGAATTAAGGGCACGCAGGGGACTTACCAACTGCCATGTTTACACTGGGATTTTCTGGGCCGGGTATGAGTTTAATTTTCTTTCTTCATTCTCATAGGTAATTCAGAAACATTGTATTCAAATCACCACTTTTTCTAGCACTTTCAATAAGGTCCAAAAGAAAATTAAACAACATCCAGCTCCCTGTGAATAACCAGGGGGGTTTCTCAGAGTAAGTCATTCTTATAGGACTTCTATAGAATAAGTTATACCAGGCAAAGCTCTTTGTGTTGTGTGTATTTTAATAGAATTTCTGGAGGAGTCAAAAAGGGGGCCCAGTGCATGACTCTTCATGATACATTTGATACGGAGTCTCACGACCTTGCACTGTGGAACTCGGTGAGCTTCGGCTGCAAGAGGAGCACTGTCTCCCTGGGTGACACACTGTACAGAGGGAGGGGCGAAGGGGCCCTGCAGAGGAGCCGGCATCCCTGAAGAGCTGGGAGCTAGGGGTGCGCCCCCAGGACCGGGAGAAAGGTCCTCCTTTTTCAGTGTCATGGGGAACCTGGCAGAAAAGGTAGACTTTACCAGGTGTTACTGAATTGAAATAAATCCTCAACTGTCAGCTGTATTAAGAATTGATAACCAGGAGCCAAACAGACTAGAATGAGTAGAAGGGGCCCTAACAGGCTTTACCAAGTATTATCACGTAGAGGAGAAAACAGCCTGAGGGCGATGAGGTAGCTCTCCAAAGCTTGTCCAGCCAGCAGGGAGCACCGCCAATATCCGTGCTGAGGTCTTACTGACTTCAGGGTCACACGGTTATTCTGTCACTCAAATCATTGCTGGCCCCATCTGCAATATGCCATAGCCATGAATATATCAGAGTTGTAGCTTAAGTAGGGGTGCCTTAATTTGTGTTTAGTTATTTTTTAAAAGATTTTATTTATTTATTTTTTTTAGAGAGAGGGGAAGGGAGGGAGAAAGAGAAACGTCAATGTGTGAGAGTTACATGGATCACTTGCTTCTCATGTGCCCCAGCTGGGGACCTAGCCCGAAACCCAGGCACATGCCCTGACTGGAATTGAACCAGTGACCTTGTGGTTCACAAACTGACACTCAGCCCACTGAGCCACGCTAGCCGGGGCCATTTGTGTTTATTTATTTACATTACATGAATTATACTTTCATGTACTTATTATTTTTTACAGCTTTATTGAGATATAATTTGCATAGATATAATTTACAGATTTAAAGTATACAATTGAATGATTTTTAGTATAGTTTTATTCCCTTTAAAGAAACTCTACACTAATAAGTAGTTACTTTCTGGTTTTCTTATCCCTTCAGCTCCCCTTTGTCTTTTGGTCATAGCATTTAAGCCCTGTATATTTAAGGTGATTATTGATAGATATGTATTTATTACCATTTTGTTTTTTAGCTATTTTCCTCTGTTTTTCTTTCTCATCTTCTCCTTCTCTTCCTTGGACTCCTTCTCCTCCTCCTCCTCTTCTTCCTTTTTCTTCTTAAAACTTTGACATTTGTTGTAGTCCTGGTTTGGTATTAACAAATCCCTTTAGCTTTTTCTTGTCTGGGAAACCCTTTATTCTGCCTTCAGTTTTAAATGATAGCCTTGCTGGGTGAAGTATCCTTGATTGTAGGTCCTTGCTTTTCATCACCTTGAATGTTTCATGCCAGTCCCTTCTGGCCGGAAATGTTTCTGTTGAGAAATCAGATGACAGTCTAATTGTAGCTCCCTTGTAGGTAACTACCTGCTTTTCTCTTGCATCTTATAGGATTCTGTCCTTGTCCTTAAGCTTTGCCATTTTAATTGTGATGTGTCTTGGTGTGGTCCTCTTCGGGCTCATCTTGTTGGGGACTCTCTGCACTTCCTGGACTTGGATGTCTTTTTCCCTCACCTGATTAGAGAGGTTTTCTGTCATTATTTCTTCCAATAGGCTCTCGATCCCATGCTCACTCTCTTCCCCTTCTGGTGTTCTCGTGATGCGGATGCTGTTGTGCTTCATGTTATCCCAAAGATTTCTTCAGCCCTCCTAATTTTTTAAAAATTCTTTTTAGTTCTTTCTGCTCTGTTAGCGTGTGTTTTTCTACCTTGTTTTCCAAATGGCTGATTTGATCCTCTGCTTCACCTAACCTACTATTTATTCCTTCCAGTGTATTATTTATTTTAGATATTCCATTCTTTATTTCTGACTGGTCCTTTTTTATAGTTTCTGTGTCTTTTTTCATGCTGTTGAGCATCCTTACAATCATTACTCTAAACTCTATATCTGATAAATTGCTTGTCTTCATTTCATTTAGTTCTTCTTATGGAGGATTCCCTTGTTTTTTTCATTTGGGGCCTGTTTCTTTTCCTTCCCATTTTGGCTGCCTCTTTTTGCTTGTTTCTGTGTATTAGGTAGATCTGCAAAGATTCTGGTGCAGTCCTATGTCAGATGCTGCCTGTAACTGACTTTGGGCAACCTGTTTGGAGCTACCAGCAATGCACAGCTTCTGGTTTTCCTCTGCTGGGCCTGTTTGTATGCAGAAAGAACCGGGCTGTGCACCCAGACTGGCGTTTATCAGCCCTGGGCCCGGGGGAGGGCCAGCTAACGTCTCAGAGCTCCCAGAGGTCCACCTTAGCTGTTAAACTAATCACTAGTATATCACTTTGTGGGTGGGGCAGAGTAATTCCTGCAGGCGGGGCTGTGGCTCCACCTCAGGCTGATGCCACTTGGAGGGGAGTGCTCTGCCTGAGAAAGTGGCCTCTGCAGTGTGGGGAATGACCCAGCTCAGGGGTCCTGCTGGTTGCTCCTTCAGGTCTCTTCCCAGAGCCGCCAGCCCCAGACTCTCCTCCTGTGTGTCCAGTCCGCCCTTCCCTCCCTTTGCCGGAGCTCAGGGCAGGTGGCTGCAAACAGGATTTTGTGTGTTGGCCCTTTAAGAGGCTGTCTGCATCTCCAGCTGTCTCTCCCCGGCAGACAGAAACCCCACTGCTTTTCACAGCTGGATGTTATCTGGGTGCCTTTCCAGCTCTGGTGCTGTAGGCTGGGAAGCCCAGCTTGGGGTTTCTGTAACCTCACACTTCTCAGGGGGACCCCCCGGCTGCTGAAATGTCCTTCCAGCACTTGAGCTGCCACCGTGGGGGACTAACCAGCCCTCTCGTGTCTCCTCCGCACTTCCTACAAGTCACATTGCGGTGGTGTGGGTTTTCTGTCTGGCCTTGGTTACAAGGCTTCTCTCCGGCTAGTGCTCAGTAGGCGATTCAGGGTGTTTTCTCTACGGGTTTGTTGCAGTTCCAGTTTGGTCCCAGGAGGGGAGGTTTGTGCAGCTCCCACTTACTCCCCCGCCATCTTGGATCTCTAGTTGTTACTTTCCCTTCCCACCTTTCACCCCCCCCCCCCCCCCCTCCGTTCCAGCCCGAAGCAGCTGCTGTGTTTATATAGATTTGCTTATTTTGGGCATTTCATGCACATGGAGTAATGCAACACGCAGACCTTTGCGACTGGCTTCTTGATCTTAGAATAATGTTTTAGGGTTCATCACATAGTGGCCTGTGTAAGTACTTCATTTGTTTTCATGGCTGAATAATATTCCACTATATGCCACATTTAATTTATCTATTTGTCAGTTCATGGACATTTGAGTTATTTCTACTTTTAGCTGTGTACACAATGTGACTCTAAACATTCATGAACAAGTTCTTCAGTGGACATATATGTTCATTTCTTTTGGGCATAAGCCTTGAAGCGGAATTCTTAGGTTGTGGTAACTCAGTGTTTAACTTTTTGAGGAACTGACAGATTGTTTTATTTTTTTTATTATAATAACTATTCAGTGTCTTTTTTTATTTTAAAGATTATTTTAAAGATTTTACATATTTATTTTTAGAGAGGGAAGGGAGGGAGAAAAGAGAGAGAGAGAAACATCAATGTGCAGTTGCTGGGGGCTGTGGCCTGCAACCCAGGCATGTGCCCTGACTGGGAATCGAACCTGCGACACTTTGGTTCGCAGCCCGCGCTCAAGCCACTGAGCTACGCCAGCCAGGGCTACTGCCAGACTGTTTTCAAAGCAGCTGCACCATATTGCATTCCGACTGGCCATGGAGGAGGGTTCTGGTTTCTCCATGTTCTTGCCAACACTTGGTATTGTCCATCTTTTTACCTCTCCTGTTAACTTCGTATAAGTCTGTGAGTTAGCCAGAGAAAAATGTCCTTACTGTTCTTTTATGCGTAAAAACTCCAATCAGCAGATGTTGAATAAGAAGCCCAGTGCATGTGTGATTAGAGAGGAAGAGAGGCACGAATAGTTCAAAACAGCAGATCACTGAAAGCAGCTGAACAGTTTTTGAACCTGTCGCTGATGGCTATGATTGCTGTCAGAGGTCGCATTTTGCACCGCTGCACCTGAAAGGTGATAAGGCGAGGGCCCAGAAAAGGGGAGTGAGCTGAAAGCCGACATGAAGCGACTGGGTAGAGAGGCCGGAGCTAGAAGCTCTGTCTCCTGGACTCTGGGATCATCGTCTGTCCCGGCACAGCGCGCCCCATTGGCCCCCGGGGACTTACAAGCTCATCCGTGTCCTAGGAACTCCGTTTTCTCGACTCATTCATCCGTGCCGGCCTTTTACCAGATAAGCCTATCTCACTTCACAGGGGTATTGGAAGGCCAGCAAAGCCGAAACCTCCCCCTGGGAAGCTTTTGATAGAATCTGTTCCACATATTACTTATGGTGAAACTGATGTGCAGGCAGAAAATTAGTGCAGGCAGCCTGACTTGGGGACGTTTCTTGGATCAGATTGCGTGGGTATGAACCCTGGCTCTTGCTGCTCACTCACTGCCTGACCCTTTCTGTAATTGCTTCCTTATTTTTAAAGTGGGGACAACAGCGGTATCTGCCTCGTGAAATTGTTTCAAGAATGAAATGAGATAATCCCTGTAAAGAGGTGAGCGCCATGCTGGGTCCTAGAAAGCCCTCGGCAAATGTTGACCAAGTCTCATCAGAGAGCGTCCGCTTGCTCATACCACCGAAAACATTGTAAACTGAGATTTTCTTAGACAATAAATGAATCATCCTGTTAATACAAGTAGTATCACTAATGCAGTAGGCCTGGAAAGGAGCTGTTTTCTACGGTCATCGTGATTTTGAACTATTTGCATCATAATGCATTTAAAAATCATGAGCAAATTTCCTCTCTGCTGTAACTTCAGGCAGAAACCCACCTGGAGTTTTCAGCCCGAGGGGACGCCGTGTTAAGAGCCCCAGCCGTGGGAAAACTGGACCAAAGCACATACGCCTGTTGTTTCCTGTGATGGACGTTCCCTTAATATCTTTGTTGGATTATTTGATCAAGATAAAAACCCACTGGATTATTCTAGGGCCCGCTGTCCACGTTTGTGTGTTGCTGCAGGAGAAGGGCGCCCCGTAGTCGGGAGTCAGGGTCAGAATCCCCGCCCTTCTCCCTAGTCTGTGACCGTGGGCCGTGTGTTCACCTGAGCTGTAAGCTTATCGGAGGAGCCGTGAGCCTCTGTCTCCTCCCCACAGTGTCGGGGCCCGGGGGACCCACAGGACCCACGGTTCCTACTGCAGAGGGTAGTCCCAGGGGTAACCTGAGCCCAGCAGCCCGAGCGCAGGTCCTGGCCCGTGGCCGGGGATCCGTCAATGACAGCCAAATAGCAACGCAGTGGGGTCCCGTGCGCCACACCGGAGCTCCGGGGGCAGATTTGATGGCGCGTTTAGGTGAAGCGGTTGGACATGTCCTTGTTCACATCGCATGATTCACGTCTCCTCGGCTGCTGCGGCTGCTGCGGCTGCTGCTTTCCTGTAACCCGTTTCAGAGCCCGTCTTGGCAGCTGGAAGTGTTTGGGATTAATTTCACACTCACTTTACGAGCTGAGCGCTTTCCTGCAGGCAGCTCCCTGGGCCTCTGCCGCGTTACTTTGGCATCGGCCGACGTGGCAGTGGGACAGGGATGTCCTTTGGGGTCTCCATTTTATTTGGAAACGTTCAATTTGAAAAAGCAAAACAAAGGCCATCAACACGTTGCGCTCGAAACCGTTGGTATTTATTGTTTCCTAAGCCCTTCCCTTGCTGTATCCCGTGGAGCACCAGGGAACACACATCTTGCACAGCCCGTGATGAGCTTGGGAAGATCCCTCCCCCTCGCGCTGAGGTCCTGCAGCTGGTTGGCCTCGATTTCTCAGTTCCAGGTGAGCTGCGAAATCTTCTCGGCCTTGGTCAGATCTGACTCCTGATGGGGCCGGTTTTTCCAGCCCTTTTTTTTATTGTGTTAATTCCGCAACATTCATTTGGCTCTCGTGGAGGACAAAGTAAACTTGGCTGTTACGTGCACAACCAGATGGAGAACACGGAGATCTGTTCAGTGTTTCGTGCTGGCCGGTGGGTCAGGGAGATTTTCCTTGGGGGTAATTTACATAAGGAATTGTTTATTCCTTTTCTTTCCAGTTCCCGTGACCATTTGGGGATAGCAGACTCTCTCCACGAGGGCACAGACACTTGCCCAGGCGGGGACTGGGGCCTGGAGAAGTGGGTGGCGTGTGTCCCGGACGGAGGCGCCGTGGGCCCCGCTCAGGGAAGAGCCCGTGGCCCTGTCCGCTGTCTCACGGAGGAGTCTCTCCTCCACCACAGCTGCGCGTAGCAAGTTGGGTGGGTCCACGCACTGACATGTTGTTACACTTAGTAAGAGTTTTCCCTTGGTAGTGAGGAATACACATAAATGCCTCTCTCAAGTCCCAGCAAATGCCCCGAATGTTCACCGTGCTCCGACGTGGCTCAGAGGGTCCCCTCCATCCGGCGAAGCCCACACTCCGAACCCTCTGTGGCTCCCCAGTGCCGACGGTGTGGAATGCATGTTGTTCATCCTGACGTTGTGGTTCTTTGACAGCAGTTGCTCACATTGTCTTCTTTTGGCTCATCAACTGCTGTTCCCCGACTGGAACACTTGTTCTTCTCCAAACAAGCAGCCTCAGTCTTCTGCGTCAATGCAGTTGGTCAAGTCGTTACCTTCAGTTTTTCTTTTTTTTTAATTCCCACCTGCAGATTTGTTTAGTGATTTGAGAGAGAGAGAGAGAGAAACACCAATGTCAGAGAGAAGCATCGATCAGTTACATTCCATACACAGCCGACCTGGGATCGAACCCACAACCTAGGTCTGCACCCTAACTGGGAATTGAACCTGCAACCTTTTGGTGCATGGGATGATGCTCCAACCACCTGAGCCACCTGGCCAGGGCATTCCCTTCACTTTTAGAGCCCCCACATCCAGTATCTATTCTTGAGGACAGATTTCAGGTACCTATCCTAAGTGGCATGTTGGTGAGTGTTTAGCCACCAGCTCCCTGGGGAGAAGGCTGGCTTTGAGGCATTGTTCACCTCTGTGTGGCACATCCTTCCACCATGGCCAATTTCAGGCGACCAGCATGATGCCACAGAATGTAGACTTGGGAAAAAATGGGCAGTAGCCATTTCTATTTCCAGTCTGTAGGGGATAATAGATGTAAATAACCTCAAGGGCCTAGATAAGAGTCAAGTAATTAGGAAGTAATTTTGAGCATGTATTACCTTTGCTTTAATGTATTTAATTTAATTTTAAAATTATGTAATTTCATTTTTCATAGTGGCCGTGTTTGACAGCTGGCTCACCAAATTTCCGAAACTTGAACAATCGGTTCTCCTCCCGAGCCGGTTGGAGCTGGCTGCTGCTTCCTCCTTTCCTTTCAGAGACCCTGCCCATTCAATAGTAGCTGGGCCCTTCTGCACACCTGTGGGGGACTTCAGGGCTCCTGCGGGCTTGGGAGCGAGAGACTGCGGCCTCTGAGTCCTGGCCTCCTGTTCGCTGGGTGATGGTCGAGCCAGCGACTGAACTTGCAGTTTGCGGGGCAGAATGGAAAGGCAGGCCCTTGTTAACGGCAGGAAGAAAGCACCGTCCAAACAGCTACTAAAGTGGAAAGCGTTTCCCTTTCCTCAGTGGCCTCCCTTTCACACCTGCTGATGGTATCTAATCTTCTCTAGCTCATGTCACCCCAAGCAAGGGAAAGTTAACATTCTAAACTGTTAGTATGAATTCGGCCATTCATCTTTGTGTTACACGATGCCGGTGGTAGGCGCGAGTCTAAGAGCGTGTAACTCTAGCAGCTAGTGAGCACGTCTCCTCTGCTCCTGTGCATGCTCCGTTATCCCACGGACTTCACGTACAAACCACAGCTTCGGAAACGACGTTATTAAGAATTTCAGGACAGCAGGGCACTACACCAGGCACGGAGCCCTCCTAAGCAAGGGCGCCACGTGCATGCCCTGTGTGCAGTACTGGCACACGCCTTCCGCGGGCTAAGCCTCGGGGGCATCACCTGCACAGTGGAGGTCGTGCCAGCTAAGTCACGGTGGACATGTGATGGGCAAACGCGTAGAGCAGAGTGCTTGGCATGCGGTCGGTGCCCAGCTCGCTGGACGGGTTATTCTCCACAATAACCCTCCTGTCGGTGGCGTTCTTCATTCCAGCCTGTGGGGCCTTCCCTGCGTGCTCAACATTTGCCTCGACCTGTTTTCCTTTCTCCATTCTAAACTCTTTGAAGGTAGAGCTGTCTGTCTCCATCGAATTCCCTGTAGTGCTTCCCGCACATTTCTGCACATACCTGGCACTCAGGAGGTATGCATGACCTTGACCTTTGTATGATCTGGCCTTATTGACAATAAGTATCTGTGCTATAATACCATGACCCCCGCAATGAGGCTTAATTGGTAATGTTCCCAGGAAGGGAAAAATATATAAATTTAGACTTTAGCAGGAGGTAGCTGTAATTGTGGGGAGGGTGGGGGGGACACAGATGATTCCAGGTGTTTTGGTTTAAGGAAAGTGGCTTCTTTCTGTCTCTGCGAGCGGACTGCTGGGAGTAATGGGCAAGGGATGAGTTCCAAGCCTCCTTGGATTAAAAAAGGCCCCAGGGATATTAACTCTGGCCCATAATAATTTGTCCCTTTGGTAACTTCTTTCACACTTACTTTTTGTTCCGCATAATTAGGGCATTATTACAATAGTGTTTCTTTCCACTAACTGGTTGTGTATGTATGTTTCTATCCAAAAAATTATAAGATCCTCGTGGGCTGCAGGATATCTTGCCCGTCTTTTGAATACGATGGAAAGCAGCCCAGTGCTAGGCACACAGGAAACAAAGTACTTGATTGTGCTGCTGACTTTGGTCCAAACACCCGGGGCTCCCTGGAGAGCCTGAATGTGGACTCCCTCCTGCCTTTCGCAACTCCTGCAAGCCCTGAACCACGTGGCAGAGAACCCTAGTCTGCTGTCTTGTCTTTCTCTCGCCTGCCTCTCTGTTCCAGTGTCTCCTGGGTGCTCTGAGGACCGTCCCCCTACAGCGCCACTCCGCCTGTGGGATTTGGGAGGAGGGATTGGGGAGGCTCTGTAGAGTCTGCTTGTCTGAATGGTGGCGTTTTCGCAGGCTCTTTGGGCCAGCATCAGCAGCCCGTGCAACGGCCCCGAATGGGCCATGTGCACTAGACTTCCGCTACTCACCTGAGCGCCAGTCACTCAAGTGGTCGGTGGGCCTGCAGGGAGGAGCACCCGCTGCTCTGGCTCTCACCGCCGTCCCCATCTTGGGCTGCCAGACGCCGTGAGCCCTGGGGCCGGTCAGTTCATTACTTCTAATGAGCGCAGCATTCACCAAGGCACTCATGTAAAATAAAACACCAATGGGCAGCCTTGGATGTCCCATCCAATTGCTGCTTTAGTTCTTTTTTTTCCACAGGACTACTCAAGAGGGTTAAAAGAAAAATAGCAGTTCTACTCCTTCCTGCCAATTTTATCCCAAGTAGGTTTGGCGTTGTAAAGCTAACACACCTTAAACATTTTTTTTTCTTCCAGGTCCCTGTGGGCTGGTGCCTGACATTTGTATTTTAAAAATGACACATTACTCAACTGGCTAAGTGCTTGGACATTATCTGCCTTTTGGATAAAATAAAGAAATATTAATATTCCTACCATGACATGGATAAAGAATAATAATCAGAGGGAGATAGTGATTTTCTGAAAAGGGTGCAATGAACTTACGGTTTTAAATTATGAGGCAAATGCAGTTATTTTATTAAGAATTTTTAAAGTCGACCCATCTCTGCAGCTAGTGTTAAAGGCTATCATAACTGTAGTAGAGGTTACTTAGATTATCATATATTGTAGAAGGTCACCGTGGTGAAGCAACACTGAACAATGTCCCCATTAAGCTGATTCCATGGATATTTTTTATCTCCTGGCCATATGGATTTGGAGTTACTTGGGGCATATTTTTCACAGAAGGAAGGGAGCAGATGAATGATAACTCTTTTATTACTCAATATAGCTTGTGTTTGGGGAGACCAAGCTCATTGCGCTGTTTGAAAGAAAAACAGGAGTGAGCCAACGGTAATTTGTGGAGGGCCCAAGAACTGGGAAATTACCCCTAACCGGAGTTGGTGATTTCTGCAGATAATCGCTCTAGCAGACGCTATCGAGGAGAACCAGGACAGCCTGTTCCAGGCCCTCACCCGGCTGAAGAGCGCCACCCGCCTGCTGATCCTGCTCATCGGACTGTGGCAGAAGCTCAGCACGGACCAGGTTGCGATTCTGGAGGCTGCGTTCCTGCCGCTGCAGCAGGACACTCAGGAGTTGGTAAGGACCCCCCGTCTGCAGCAGGAACGGCCACTGCTGTTGGAAAAGGGTGCTTTTAGGGAGATATCACATGGCTGTCGTGGCTTTGCTTGTTGGTTTGTTTTGTGCACGAGAGAGAGAGAATGAGAGGGAGAGAGAGAGAGGTTGAGAGAGAGAGAGAGGAACATCGGTCAGTTGCCTCCCGTACATGCCCCAACCAGGGATTGAACCCACAACCTCGGTGTGTGCCCTGACCGGCGATGGAACCTACAGGTTTTTGGTGTACAGAATGATGTTCCAACCGAGTCACTCGGCTGGGGCACATGGCTATCGTGTTTTTTAGGATACCACATAGTGGCTTGGGTTTTTAAATTTTTTTAACCCAAATCCTGTTTTTATAAAATTATTATAAAAATGTCAAATAAAAGCCTTCATTTTCTAGAGCTATTTTAAGAATCGGCATATGGTCCATTTTTAGGTGGTACCAGTCTGTTATTTTATGTGCCCTGCAACCCCTGAGAGGACAGGGAAACCGCCTGTTGACCGCCCGGGTGCCCGCGGCACCCTTTTGGGCTGGCTCATGCTTCCTTCTCCTGCCGGAGGGAGCAGCCAGCCGTTTCACTTCGCTCGGGGTCCCCAAATGCAAGTGTCGCTCCCAGGGTCGGAGAGAACTGAGACAGCTGTGGTTTGCGACAGGACTAGTTCATTACGTTTATACAGTCTTTATACACAGTTGGTAAACTCTCGTTTACCCTTGATCTTTGGAATATGCGGTTTAAATGGAAAGGGGAGAAATGGGGTTTATATTTGGGGTTTTGGGTAAAGGACTACTTAAATAAAAAGATTGCAGATCCATTGCTTTGTAGAGGTATCTATGATCACCAGTTGCTTTTATTACAAAGAAATAATAGACTTTTTGGAAATTAGAGAACCTTGTACTTAGTTATTGTATTGTTGGGAACCATTTCAAGAAAAAAAGTCATTTCAAATCTTTTTAAGCACAGGTACGAGAACATGGTACTAAAAATAACTGTACTAAAAATACCATGTTTGAGTGCTTACTAGGTACCAGGTATCACTTTAAATGTTCTAGAAGGATTACCTTGTTTAAATCTACACATGCCCATGTAAGGTAGTAAAGGTACTATTTTCATCCCTGTTTTACATAACGGAAAATTTAGGCTTTGAGAGTTAAGTCCCTCTCTGAAACCAGTGGGGTGGAGCCAGGGTTTGGGACCAGGTCTGCCCGCCCTGAAGTACATGTTTTTGACTGGCACACTGTACTTTAGCAGGCAAGGTCACGGACACGATTTTGAAAATAACAAACTTTGTCCGTTGAATCCAGTTTTCTACAGTAGTGTCAAAAGATTGTCCAATTTAAAAAATCCACCTTTATTTTATATCCTGAATCAAATACTAGTAAATCATTTGGAAAAAATGAGGAGTACACTTTTTTTAGAGAGATAAAATTGTAGCTAAAAGTGACCTGTGAGAAAGTGGAAATGTTGACACTATCATACAGTTTTACCTCGGTACTCGTTCATCCGTTCTGGGATGAGCGTCAGAGCCAACAAGCACTGAACAATGAGGCATCTTCTCTTGCGGGGCGGCAGCGACGTGACTCATGCAAGCTCTAGCAGGTGTGCCGGGTCCCGAGCAGGCACTGACTGTCGAGGCGCTTTCTTCTTGTCAAAATTTGACAAGTCCATGGTGTGACGAGTTGTGAAGCCAACGAGTACCGAGGTGTGACTGGAGTAGAAGATAAGAATACAGTGGTTCGAGCTACACTATTGAGAACGATCACTTACGAGCTCAGCTTTAGTCATCAAAGAGACGGGGGTGGCCCCAGGTCCCGGTCCCACCGCTCAGTGACCAAGTCCCGGTGGGCAGGTTTCTAACTGCTGTAAACCCCTGCGTCTGTAGCCACATGATGGATGCCGGCATAGGGCCCGCCCCAGTAGGTCATGTTGAGGTATCTGAACAGAGTGCTCATCGTGATCGAAAGTGGTTTGTACAGTTCACGTGCATTGCTTACATTTTGCGCTGAAGTCATGCAAGGTAGCCATTATTACCTTTCCAGGGACGGTTATTTGTGTCCTCCACTGCACTGGAGGGTGGGAATGTCATCTGACTCATTTTCATGCTTTCAGAGCCTGGCACAACGCCCCACATAGTGCAGCCAGTGTTGGTTGGGTGCCTGACGAGAGGTGATGGGCAGGACGGACGCAGTGCATGTGCCTGGGAGCGTGGGGGAGGTGGGGCGGGCCTGCGGTGTGATTTACAGGGCCTGGTGCAAAATGGCAACGTGGACCCCTTGTTCCAGAAAAGCAGGGAAAGGGCTCAAGTGCTGTTAAAACAGGTACCATGAACAAAGCCTTTACTTGGTGCAGTCTGTCTTTCTCATCATGGTGTTTTTATTTGTTATTTTATGTTCTGAATATAGGAAAATTAAAAATTTACATTGTCACAGCATGCATTTGACCATTAATCTTTATAACGGGCAATGCCAGTTTTAGTACAGATAGAACAGCATTAGACTCATTTCCGGACTCATCATAATAGCACCATTTGTATCTGGCAGCCAATGCACGCGTATCTATTTCGTTCTTGCAGAACTGTGGAATCTGCACAAAGCCTGTCTGCATTTCACTTCTTGCAACGCACACATCTGCCCACACTTTCTACCTTGCGCTTCCTGATGATGAAGGAAGGACCAAGAGCCCAGTGGCTCCCTGTCACTGCCATCCCTGAAGCGTAGTGGTGGGCCAGTACAGGGAAGTAGCAGGAGTAAAATGGGCTTCCTTCGTCACTCCCGTTTCTTTGAATCTATTGCCTTCTTTCCTCATGCAAAACCAAGTTCTAGTTCAAACGAAAAGCCTTTTAGGGCTGTCCTTGCCCCTGCTCTACCTGTTCAGGTGTAACCTGCCTTCCTCGTACTTGCTCTGAGCCTCCCATTCATCCCGGGACCACAGGAATTCAGAGCTTAGGAGCCCGTGTATGAACAGGGCAGAGAGGAGGAGGGTGCGCACATGGTTGCGTGTCTTCCCTTCTCACACGCACTTTATCGTCTCATCAGACTTCACTGACAAGTTCACAGATAAAATCACTGAGGAGTTCAGGATGGTGACAGCCGGCATGAAAGCAAATGCGGGGCCCTTGCAGGCAGGGGGCCGCTGTGTGGCTGCACTGCGCACGTGCTCCTGAAACACGGTTAGATCCAAAGGAAGGGCTTCCTAGAAGTAAGCATTCTCAGAGGTAGGGATTGCATCCCAAGAGAGACTGTGGGATTTCCGACTCTCGAGATCTTTCGGAGCAGCCTCATTTTACTGGGAGTGTAAGTGTATTCATCCCTGTAGGCAGGTGGATGGACTTGGCTCTTCTCACAGCCCCTTTCCACCCCGCAGCCATATTCTCTGCTGTCAGCCCTCCCAAACCATGTGGGGGAGGTTCGTTCGACTCTCTTCTGAGTTCGGTGGGATTAGGAGGTGTGTATACTCATTATGTCCATTGAAGTCATTAACGAGACAGGACGTTGGATAAAAACAGAACTTGGAGAGGAATGAATCCATAAAGACATTTTAATATTGCTTGTTCTGCCCTTCATCTTTGATTAGGCTGTTGCATTCACATTGGACTTACACTGTTGAGACAGCTTATATATCTTGAGAAAAAAAGGAATCCTTTTTCATTCTCGAAGATGTACGCACACGGTGTGTGGTTTGGACACGGCAGTTCACAATCCCCCGCATTATGCCTGTAGACCTCACAAATAAATGCTGTGTGATGGGCGTCCCACTGAGATGTGAAAATGAAATATGCAAGCCTGAAATAACTTGGAAGGAGGGTGAGGTGGGGAAGAAAGGAGTCTCTGACCAGAATGTCGAAAATATATCCCATATTGAAGTTATTATGATACCACAAAAATCTGAATGTAATTTAGCCCGTTTGGTTGAGGGTGGATGGCAGAGTGCATGTGGAGGGGGGGAGCTTCAGACATGTGGACGGCGTTTTCAGCAGAGACTCTCCGTTCAAGGTCAGATGTCCCCAGACGCATTGAGAGGTGGAGGAAAGCGCTCGGGAGATGTTTTATTTGCGTTCCGAGCAGCACCGCATGATGGTTAGTTCTGTTTCACGTAGATGGCGAGCGTTCCAAGGCAGGCGAAACGCTGTAGTCGACTGTGGAATATTTTCTTCTTTAATGACATTAGGTTTGCAAAGCAAAAGTGTTCAGAACGTATCATTGCTAATGAAAGTAATGTTCCTTGCACTATATTATTGGGTTTTTTTTTTTTTTTTTTAAGAAAAATGCCATCCCATTTGGAACAGAACATGTTTTCTTTCATCTCTCTCTTTAGTAACACTTCTCCACTTTTGCCACTTCTTGGTACTATTTTGGGGGCAAATAAATGTTGGTATTGCAGACTATTATATGTGGTTTTTTTTTAAGGTGCTGAAAGTTATATATGCTAAATGTGTTTGGGTAGGGATACTCCCTTTCACTGTAAGAAAAACATTAAATGTTCTATTTGGCCTCTCCAAAAAGAGCTCTCAACCTCAGTTCCATGGTGGATTCGGTCATACGCCCAAAATAACGTCCTGCCAGAGTACCTGACAGGGCGCTTCTGAAAGGAGTTTTCTCCCCCTTCGGGTTAGGGACTTGGGATGTTTCAGGGCATCTGAATTCTCGGCGCAGAACCCAGACCTGCCCCTCCTGACACTCGGCTGTGGACGTTCTGCAGGAAACACCGTCTGTCCTCAGCTCAGCGGGGGCCGTGTTACTGGCCTGAGCGTGAGAGAGTGTGTAATTGTGATGTTGGACACGCCCCCTCCCATGATGCTGTGCAGAACCCCAAGCCGTAAAACCGTACACATCTTAGGATTGGCTGAACACGACCAGTCTTTTACCCCGTCGTGGGGAGTCACATTCAGTGCATGTTTATTCAGTGCCTACTGTGTTTCAGGCGGTGTCCTGAACACTTGGCCCACCTCTGTAAGCAGAGCACACGCCACCCTCTGGGGGTGTACGTCAGCATTACCAGCAGACAAATCCGGGTCGTATTCAGCCGTGAACACACTTGCGTCTAAAATGGTAGCCACTTACCGTGTGTGGTCATTTAAGTTGAAATTTAAATAAATTAAAGTGAAATAACATTAAGATTTAGCTCCTCAATCTCACTAGCTGTATTCGAATTACTACTCAACAGCCACAGGTGGTAAGTGGTGGCCCCGTGAGACAGGGCAGATAACAGGACGTTTTCATCACCGCAGAAAATCCCGGTGCATTCCAGCAGTTGTTAAGAGAGAAGGGGTTTTGTCAGTGTGTGAGCGAATGCAGCACATTTTAGCAGATGAAGGAAGTGGGATAGGAACCAGCATTGAGTTCTGCCGTGGTGTTGGCATTAGCCGCCCTGACTTCTGGCGTTCTGGGATGAGCCTGGTCCTATGTATGGTAACCAGACTTGTCCCGGGGACAGGAGATTTCTCGGGGCAGCGGGGGGGTGGTGCATCTACATGCAGGGATGGCAAGAAGCTGCTATTCTTCTCCGTGTGGCCTCAGCGGGCCGTGTCATCGTCTCGGATCCCTTCCTGTCCAGCCCGCACACAGCCTCGTGATCCTCGTGAACTCAGCTCTGGAGGGAGCACTGTCGCTCGGAGCTGGTATGCGGTGCCTCCTCTCTGCCCTTTCTGACCTCTGCGAGGACCTGCTTCCCGTTCTCCTAGTAAACAGCTTAGAGGACTGAGGGTCTTTGACACGAAGTCCAGCAGATGGCAAGGCAGCAAGGAGGGGCGTGCCGGCTTTTCCAAACGGGCTCTCTCACGCTTCTGCCCCAAATGTTCGTGTGTGCCCACATGTCTCCAGAGGAAGCTCCGCTGACGCAGCTGCGGTGCATTGGGGTGGGGACCCGGTTACAGACAGGCCTAGAGGCGGAGGCATACGGGCACGTGGCAGAGCATCGGGCCTTCCGCTTCGCCTTCGCGGTGCCTAGGCTGTCCTCAGCGGGCGTTGTGCACCGTGTGCAGGAGAAACGCTGTATGGGGTTCTTCAGGGTTCAACAGTTAACCTTCCCCAGCACTGAACTTTAACCCCCCCGGGGAAGTGGAGATGGAGGTTTGAATGCCCAGCCTAACTTTCTGATGGATTGTTCCTTTTGCCAACTGATAGGGAATGAGAGGCCTATTTTTAACATGTTCAGCGTGGCTCACGTGAGAAAACAGATGTTTGTAATGGGAAACGCAGTTGTGTGGCGGTTCTTATCAAGGCTCACTTACCGGGTTTCCAGACTTGGACGTCACGGGTCAGGGTGCTGCGAGGGCCATTGTGCCGCCGGTCTGGACTGAGTGGTGACGGAGATGGCTGATCGTTACCGTTATTAACGACTCGCCTTGGAGGGCGGACAAAAGGAGGAAGCCGGCCGCCAGTGCGCAGCCTGCTGTTCTGGAGCGTCAGAGTGGCATCGTAATCACGATGGACCGTGGGAACGCAGTGCCGGCAGCAGGTAGTCCGGTGACTCCCGAGATCTGGGCCCGCAAGGCAAACTGGAAGGACGGGGTTTCTGATGTCCGCAGTGGCCACACCCTCTGTGTTGCTGCTGGTTCGATGTGACACAGTCACTCCATCAGAGCTTACAGGGCCTGCCCAGTGACCTGCTTGCTGTTTTAAAATTGAGACAGTGAAACACATCAGAACTGGAGCCAAGTAGAATACAGTGAACAAGCGATGACATGTGATTTTTTAAAACTCTGCTCATGTATGTCAAATATGGGCCCATGTAATACTATGTGAGCATTTAAGAATAAAGACACTGAATAACCGAGCACAGAATGGATTAATTGGAGCTTCGCTCTCCTGCATGCCAGCTCAGATCCTTTTGGAAATGAGATGCGAGTTAAATATGAAAACCGAGGAAGGGAAAATGGACACCACCACCGTGGGGAAAACAGTGACCCTCGCCCTCCCCACACTGCTCACCCTTTGATTCAGGGCTGCCAGTGTATTTACATTAGTTCCATTCCCTTAAAATACCTCTACACAACCTAGATCGAGTCTACTAATTACGAAGCGCCGATTTGGCCGTTTCTGGGGCCTTGCACGCTGTTAGAAATGCACCGTGGGTCCCGGTGACCTGCTGCTCTAAAGCCAGCGCTCTCTGTCTGTAATAGCATGCAGAGCTGTGCCCAGCGGCGGTCCCATCCCTCACCGCCCCAGTTATTGTTCCCTGGAAATGTTTCTAGGAAACCCCTGGGCTTGCGTGGTGGCATTTGAATTAGCCGTTCTGCCCCTGCCTCTGGGTCGGCCTGCCCTGTGTCTCTGCTAGGCTCCGCCCACTGTCTTCCGGCCCCTCGTGTGCTTGCACACTGGCTGGGGCTCTCGGACCTGGTTCAGCTTGGACTCCAGAACCAGGCAGCCAGGACTTACGGTCACTTGGCTCCCGCGGGTCTTCTGTCAAAAAGTCACTTTCTGTGACTTCCCAGGTGCTCCTCCCCTCCCCCACCCCGCTTCCTTCTGGAAAGCTGACTTTTCACGGGCACACAACCACAACTTCCTTTTGTCAAGCGGGGCTGACAGTGCCTCTCTCTTCACCTCAAATAGTGTCCTCTGTTTAGCCCTCTGTCCGCCCTCTTCAAGAGCGGATACGTTTTCATTTCCTCCCTATTTATCCTGGCTCCCATTCTCCTGTGAATTTCACTTGCGGGTATGACATAATTTAGCTTTCATTATATACTCTAAAACTGTCCATGTGCATGTCTTACATTCTAATAAATGTAAGGATAGATTCTTCTATCTCCCCACAGAATTAAAGCTTAAATTAAACATGTAGTCAGATATAGGTATCTGGGGATTGCTTGATAACCTTATTTATTTTTGTAACATTTTATACAATTACAGATTCTCCTTTAGTAATTTATAGTTTTTTAAAAATCACTTTTTTAAAAGGGAAGAATTCTACTTTAATTTTGCACTGTCCATTTTTTTGGCAACCCACCTCAAATATTTTTGGGTTCTGTAAGTGCAAAACCTGATCTCCCCTGCACAGAGGATAGAGACACAGATGATAGCAGACCACCACACACTTCCATTTATACATATATTCATTCGTGCCCTGTAATTGCAATCAGTAAACACAGACATTTTCCATCTTAATATATTCATCCCGATGAATATAATAAAGTGAGAGTGACTATTAGTTATACTTCACCTGCACTTACTTAGCCAAATTTGGTAATAGTGCTGACAGGTATGTAGTGAAATAGACATACTCATCTGTTTCTTTTTTTAAAAAAGATTTTATTTATTTTTAGAGAGGGGAACAGAAGGACAAAGAAAGGGAAATAAACATCAATGTGTGAGAGATAACATCCGTTTGTTGCCTCTTGCACACCCCCAACCAGCGACCTGGCCCGCAACCCAGGCATGTGCCTGCCTGGGAACCGAACTGGTAACCTTTTGGTTTGCAAGCCTATGCTCAGTCCACTGAGCCACACCAGCCAGGGCACCCACCTATTTCTGACACAGTCTTTCCAGATAGCCCTTTTGGAAAATGTGGGCCATAAAACTAACCCAACACTTGGCTCTGGTGGTCTAAATTAATACACTCCAAGTAATTAACTGGAATTTATTTGGTGCTGTAATGTTTATGTTTTTAATTATGAAATGCTGAAAGCAACCTAAGTGCTAATGGTTGGAAAATGCAAACTGTGGTCTATCAGTTGACTAGAATCCTAGGTCAGGCTGGGGTTCAAATCCCTATTTTGAGGAATAGCTGTGCGTCCCCTGGCAGATTACGGTGCTCTCCAAGCCTTGGTTCTGCCTGGAAGAGGAGCGAGACTGGCCATTCAGAGTGCACTCCTGCTCGCTCTCCCTTCGCATTCCTAGAGGAAGGCCGTGAAAGTAGGGAGTGAGCGAGCGTGGCTCTCCGGTGCCTTGCTCAGGAGGCACGGCCAGGGGGTGCGGGAAACAGTTTGTGCAGTGAGGCATCGGCCAGTGCAGAGGCCTCGGACCGGGGGTCCTGGCCCTGCACACCTGTCAGGCTGGGGCAAGGGCCGGGCCCGCACCTGAGGAGCTGCTACACAGGAAACCACTTTTTACATTCCAGGTGTATCTTTTACTGTGTTTTTTTTTTTTTTTACTCTATAATCTGGCCTTCAGTAGGTCACCATGGCTTACTACAAATGATTCACTGAAGCATCATAAACCAAAATGAAAATATATTTAATAAGGTTTTTCTTCTTCAGTAACTCCTATCCAAATTCTATTTCTTACCCAAAGTAACCGAAAACCCCATTGCTTGTTTGGTCTCAGTGAACTAGACCCCATACTGAGCCTCCCTGGGGCGTCTTCACCCTCACCTGCAGCTTCAGGGTTTGGGTGTTTGGTCACCTTTGTCGCCTGGAAGGCCGAAACACCGCTGCTTCCAGCACGATAGTGACCATGGAGGCGCTAGACCGTGCCTACAAGCGTTGCATTGCGCCTGTGGCCTCCTTTGGGAGCCCCTTGTCAGAGGTGTGCAGGTGACATGAGGAATCTCTCCGTCCCCTAAAATGCTCACAAGGGCTAATGTATTTAAGGTGCTGATGCGACTCGGGGCCTACGAGTCGTCCGAGACGTCACAGCCGTCGCTGTATTCCTACAGTGCTTCAGCACTAAGACGCCCTGGTTGCGAGTTTCGGCATTATTTCATGCAGCGCTTAGAAGAGACCCGCTGCCAATTCAGTGTTACGACACAGCGGTTTTTTATGACCTAACGCCTTTAGTAATCGTTGGGAGTGCTCTTTTAGACTCATCTAGACCTAGGTTTTACATGAGAAGAAATAGAGAAGCCACATACATTGGTTAAGGTATTCCTGAAATTTCTGTACGTTCAGCGTTTGACTCCAGGCCACCACTACCCACATTTTCCCACGTGTAACCCTGTGGTCCCAGGCTCCACGAAGGGCATTGCTGACGCAGCGTTTGAGAGCACTGTTGCCTTTCTGACTTTTTTCCTGAGTCTCTGATATCCGTTCTGAGCATTTTCAACTAAACTCAAAGCCTCAATTGCCCCCCTCAGCTGAATCATATGTTGCTGGATGTGAAGCAGCTTCTGTTCAGCATTAGCAGAAAACTTTAGGCAAATTGATGTTTACTGCTCTACCAGTCTACCGTGTGCTGCTTTGAATAATCGGCCCCGTCTCCTCCTGGCACTTGGCGACTTCCCTGCCTCAGCCGTATTTGCTTGGCATGGGGCGGTAGGCAGTCTGCGTGCGTCTCAGAAACGGGACACAGCACAGTCCTGTCCGTAGCTTCCTGTCGCGCAGCCTGGAAAGCTCTCAGCTTTTGTTTTGCAAGAAAATACGGAATCGCTGTTGTTCTTTTGTCATGAGTATTGGTTTGCTATTTCACGTAAATCAGCGGTTTCTTGTACTGTTAGACATCATTTTCCTCAGGCTGGCCCTTCTTTGCACTTTGAGATTGTTAAGAACACGGCATCGTGAGTGGGGGAGCCGATACCTTTCCTCCTCTCTTGTCCTAGCTTCAGGAAGGTTTTCTCCAGACTTCTGCCCGGTGGGCACTCAGGGAGTCTGTGACCCCGTGTGTGCTGTGGTTCCACAGTCGGAGTGGCTTCAACAAGCAGTCTCAATGATGAGTCCCTGAAACGAGCTTCTGCCAGGCCCATCAGAGTCACGTTTTCAGGGGGCAGGGTTTCCCAAGGCCATTTCTAGATGTCAGTTTCAGTAGCTGATGCAGCTGCTAAAAGTTTGACCCATCCAAACTGGTAGAGATCATAATGCTTCTTCATTCTGCAGTAAAATGTCGTTTAATTGTACGCAGACCATTCACTTGGATACAGAAACTGATTTAAATTTTGGTTCCGGGAATGTGTTCATTGTGGCCATACTTTTTCTGGGGGAAGACCTATGATATGTCCTAAAGCGTGTTTGGCAAAGGAACCTAAGGTGGTCTGATGACAGCGGACTGACAGGCATGCACGTGACATGGGACAGACGTGCTCTGTGGCACAGGGGTCTGGAGCAGGGCGTTTGGAGCTAGGTGGTCCTGGACTCTGGCCTCTCCTACTGGTGGCGTGTAACAGCTAGAGCCTTAGTTACACGTTATGATTCCTGTCCAATAGGATAGTGTAGGATTTGGTCGTAATAATGCTTGTGAAATCCTTTGCACATTTTCCAACACACAAGGCCCTAGGTAGTTTTTACTCTTGCTGCTGTTGTTGTTATTTCTGCTGCTATTATTATCCATGGGCACTAGCTCAAGAGACTTTTTAAAAGAATCTCACAAGTAAGAATTATTGCATGGAATTATGTACCTGCCTACAGGTGCTCAATATGTCTCATTCTATCTGCAAGCACCTGGCAAGGGGAATTGTTTTTCTGGTTTTAAACTGGGGAGGAAACTGAGCCCCAGAGAGCTGAACTGTCTTTTCTAGGACATGCAGCTGGTGAGGAAAGGTGCTATGAGTCAGCCGAGGTCTTTTTACCTGTGCCGAGTCCTAGGAGACATGTATGAGCGAGCCTAAGTCCTTAGCTGGGGCGGGGGCGGGGGGCAGAGCTGCCTGTCAGGCCTGGTGGGCAACGACCCCAAACTAGGACTCTCCTTCCTGGGCCTCCCTGTCCCATCCATCCTGGTCTGCTACTTACTATCTTGTTAGCTTCCCTATACCTTCCACGAAGTGACTTTGATAAATTTTCCTCGTCAGTCTCAGTGGGATAATTGGTCCAAATTATCCCATCTACCACCCCCAGAAGCAGCTTTCCTCTGGAGTCTTCGTCAACAGTTTGATTCTCCAGTCTGCATTTTTGGGTGAGCTGCTCCTGAGTAGTGAGCGCACGGGACTGGAGGACGCATGAACGCTCCGTCAGGGGACTGGCTCTGCGGGGCAGCCCTGGGGTTCCCTTTTGTCTGAAACCGAACATGGCTCTCCAGGACCCAGTTCCACGGTAATGCAGGGGGTCTACTTCGTGTTCCTCTGTCCATGTGGATCTTGGGGTCCGAGAGGGGGCCCAGGTCCGATGCAAAGCGTGAGTGTAAACAGGAAGGATCAGCACAACTGCTATGTGTTGAAGCCACACTGGTTGTCGGGGGCTGGAGGTGGCTGAAACAGCCTCCCTGCAAGGTACTTCTTGCTCTCGAGATTCCAGATCTCCACAGCTTTGTTTTACCTTTCATCAGGCAGGTGTGCTACATGTTTGATCAGTGAATGATCACATCGCATTTTTATTTCATGAAACACTCAAAACTCAAAGGCTCTTTTTTTCTTTGTCTTGTAAACATTCCTTTTCATTATCATATTTGAGTTTGTGTAGCCATTCAGGCCCTCCACATAATGACCCTGTATTTTCACAGCAATCTTCCTGAAGTATTGGCATCATGCCTCATTATATTAAAGAAATAGGCATGCCAAATACCTAAACATGACACGGTTTTTCACTTGATTGGCAAGTTGGCAGCAGGGAAGGAAATTCTGCAGTATCTCTACATGAACTAAATGCATTTCTGCTTAAATTACCTAATATATACCTAATATTACCTAATATATAATTACCTACTGGGGCCTACTTTTGGAAGCGGTACCCTGCCTAGATGAGCAGTCTCTAAGACGGCAGGGACTGTTTTAATGCTGACATGACCGCAGGGCACCCAAAAGCCAAATTGTATTCGGAGGGCCTGTCCTCGGTACTCTCCAGAAGTCGTCGCCAGTGGCTCCAGATCCACTGGAAAATCTGTCCCCTCCTACGACATCTGGGTTACTGCTCTGTCCTCGTTTGCCTCTTCCCATCGCTATTGAAACACAGTTTTAGGTGTTTGTCTAGTTTAGATTTTGGCAGTTGTATAGGGATACCTTTGTAGTAACTAGTGACTTCTTATTCTCTAATGGCTCAGAGTAAGTAGCTGGTTTTGCAGTCTTGGACATCTCTTGAAAAAAATTTCAAGGTCTAACGTAATTCACTTGTTTGTTAATTTGCCCAGTGGCATCTGTAATGGTCCCGAGGATAAAAGGACTCCTGACTTCGGCAAGCATTTGGAAGGTCCGGAGGGGGTCTGCACAGAGTGTGCTCGTGGGCTTGGAGCACCAACTGTGCAAGACTGGTGGGCAGATGTTGGGGGGAGGGTGGAGGCGGCCTGCGGCTCAGTCGTCTGCTCCCCGCGCAGCGAGGGGGCGCGGTGCAGGTGCCCGGAGAGCAGAGGCAGCCCGAGGCCAGGCTGGCCGGGGGAATCCCCAGGAAACAAGAGGGACGGCTGTGCCCTTTGCTGCCATTCCCTCCCCAGCCTGGTATCTCGGGGTCAGCTTGGGATTCTCTAGTTAGCTGTGTACATTTTTAAGTGTCTAAAATTGGCGCTCAGTCAAAGGCAAGTGGTTAGGGTAGAGAGAGAAGTCGAACCCGTGTTTATGTAAGGAAGAGCTGGAGGAACTGGGGATGTTTGTTCTGGAAGAGAGGGTGCTGAACTGCTGTCTTCCCAGATACAGAGGGCTGTCATGCAGAAGGGAGGTTGGATTTATTCTGCCTGGCTCTGGAGGGTAGAGCAGGGGCCAGTGGGGCAGATTTTGGCTCAGCGTAGGAATAGCTTTTTACTGGTTACACATGTCCCTGAAACTAATTAACGGCCTCCAAAATGGTAATTTTGGATCCTGAAAACAGCCACGCCTAGGCAGATGGCTGCTATTGTAGAAGAAATCCTGGTGGAAAAATCCCTCAAGACTGGACTAAAGATGCTCAGGTCCTCCCCGTCTGTAGGATCCTGGTTCTCTCTCTCCACCTCTCTGTCCAGCAGACCCCTTTCTTGAGCACCCTCTGTTTACTCAGCGCAGTCTGGAACTCGGGGAGCTCCGGCACCATCTTGGGAACGCAGGCCCGTGGGTGGTGACCATAGCCCGGCATGTGTGTGTGGGGGGGCAGGTGCTGGGATGGACCTGGCTGTGGGGGGCCTCAGGGCCCTGGAGAGGGTCCACAAATGTCCATGGAAGGCAGGGCCTGAGCTGAGCTGTAAGTGGGGGTCGCCCGGGTACAGAGCGGAGACAGGGCATTGCAGAGGGGAGCCAGGGTAGAGACCAGGTGAGAGTGTGGGCACAGGTGGGTAGGAAGAGAGGGCAATGGAGCAGGAGTTGGAGCAGAAGGTGCTTTGTACCCTAAACTGAGCATTTGGATTTAGGAGTGGCCACATCCGATTTGCCTGTTGGAAAGGTGGCTCAGCTGACAAGGTGGAGGGTGACGTGGCACTAACAGTAACGTCTCCCAGGTCTCGGGTTTCTCGCCTCGTGTAGAAGGGGTTGGGCTGCTCTGCATTATCCTGTGGGAATAAGTTCATTCGCTGACTCCCTCTGTAATTCCGGGTTAATTGTCAGACCCGTGGTGCTCCAGGCCTTCCTGGGCACGAGTGGAGTCACCCTGGCCACGAGAGCCAGACTGCACTCACACTTCCCGGATGTGCTGCTGGCGGACGTGCACCGCCAGGTGCCCTGGGGGCCCCAGAGATGCCCAGTAGGTGCGCATGCGCTGACCCTTCCTGCTCTTCACTTGAGTTGTTACCTGAGGATTGCGCCTCCTCGCCCCGCTGCTGCTGGTGCTGATGCCTCCCAGGCACCCCGAGGTCACTGCCTAGCACCCACATTCCCAGGGCTGCAGCCTGCACTGTGCTATTCTAGAGGCCTTCACTGTAGCACAGCCACCCTGTCCCTCGCACAAGGGGGAATCTTTATGCTACTCTGTCACCTGGGTCATGAGGTGGGACTGGGTGGGCTTGTGTCTCACGAAAGCCCTCTGGTCTCTGGTCTCTGCCTGCAAGCTCAAGGCTGTGGGCCCAAGAGCTGAGAGAGAGAACAGGTTTTCCCCCACGATATCCTGAGGGGCCCCCTGTCCTGACTTGTCCCTGACCTCTTGGCAGAAAGATAAGGCACAGTGAACGGGAATCCTGGCTGCGTCGCCCTCAGGTCTTCAAAAGCACCCACACCTGAGATGACAGTGACCGTTGCCAATTGCTCGTGCCTGGCACAGGGACGAGGCTTCTCAGCACCATCTCATCCTGTCCCCCCAGCCCTTGGAGGTGCAGACCGTCTGTGTCCTCATTTGCAGAGGAGGCTGAGGCCAGGAGGAGTTAAGTGCCTTGCTCAAGGTCAGGCAGCCTGCAGAGCTGGAATTCAAAACCAGACTGGTCTGGGGTAACCTGAGAACCCGATTAACAACAGACAGGTGCCTGCTCTGCTCATTACCACCGTCCCGTATACTTAAAGTGGGCTTTTGCCTCCAGGGCTGGGAAGAGACGGTGGACGCTGCTGTCTCCTACCTCCTGAAGACCTGCCTGTCGAAGAGCTCCAAGGAGCAGGCTTTGAACCTCAGCAGCCAGCTGACCAAACCCAAAGACACGGGCCGACTGAAGAAGCACATCACCTTGCTGTGCGACAGACTGGCCAAAGGTGGGCGTCTCTGCCTGAGTGTGGACGCGGCCGCCCCGCCCACCATGGTCATGCCAGGTAAGCGCCCGCCCGCGCTGCCGAGCACCGCGGGCCTTCCCCACGCAGGGGTGCGTGTCCGGGGTGTGCTTGGGGTACCACAGTGCTGGTGGCCAGGGAAATTGCTTTCACATTTCTCCTCCGATTTCCCCGGGTAACCACTTGGATAAATATTCTTGGGGTATGTGCTTGCTAGACATTTCTAGAATGGTATGCCTTTTTTTTTTCTTCTTCTCCCTGCTTTTAAATGTGTGATCCTTTTTGTTTTGCTTCTCACCAATGAAAAGTGGATTAGAGAGTGCAACTGAATGGGATCTCGCGATACCACATTTCTTGGATGAAAATAGCATCTCGCAAGCGCTAATGTTATCCAGATGAGCCCCGGCCCCTCTGCTGCCTGCTTGGACTGGGGTCATCAGAATGCGGAGAAGAGACAAAGAAGAAGCCTGGGGAATGGGAGACGAGGCACCCGTCAGCCAGGGTGTCAGCCAGGGTGAGAGGGTCAGCCCTCCCCTGAGTGACAGTCAGGCATGGCCATGGGCATCCAGGCCAGCCCTGCCCGCCCACAGGCAGAGGGTCCCTTAGAGGCAGTGAGTGGTGCACCCCAACTTCCTGCTTCTGAGGGTCTCTCTTCATGGCAGCAGGAAGGAGTGTGAAGTGAATGAACTGGTTAAGTGCAGCAGCCGTGGCATCTATTTCCTCCCGAAGCAAGGACCGGAGTAAGGGACCTGGTTTTCTCTTCTTCCTTCTTACCTGCCTTGTGCCCCCCCACCCACCCATGCTGATGCTCTTCCTGCTGCTGCCTTTCCTCCCCAATCAGCACTTCCAGAAGAAAAAGGAATGCAACCAGAAACTCAAAAAGATAAACTCGGAGACCAAGTAGCCTACTCTAGTGGGTGCGGACTCCGGGGGCAGACGGCCCAGTGTTTGGGTCCTGCCTCTACCCCCAGCTCTGTGTATGGCCCTGGGTATGTTGGCCAGCTTTCCAGACTGTTAGTCTCTTCCCTCTGGGAGTGGATATAATAATTCGCCTCTGGTGGCCAGGGCCTCAGATGCTTGTAACGCACCTAGTGCAATGCTTGGAGCAGAGACACACTTAGAAAATTCAAGCTATAAGTTTTACTGTTGTTATGGGTGCACGTGTGATTCGGCCTCTGAATTTGGTGTAGGGGCAGGGAATCCCTAGTCTGGGGTCCTGGGGTTCTATATTCCATGGTTTTTAACATTAAATATTCCTAACTTGGCATTTCAGAATAGAAATGCCATAAAAGCGATTGGAATAGTTTGTCAAATTTAGGTCCTCTTCATGTCACCCTTTTTAACATCTTCCAAACTGGTCCTTCAGCCTCTACTTTTTCCATCTTCTGTCCACTGTTGCCAGATGGTTTTCCTAAGAAATAAGTATTTAGGCTTAACGAGATAGTAAATAGAAAATGTTCACTATAATCAGCACTCAGTATGCGGCTCCCCTCCTTCCTTGCCAGCTGGGAACCCGAGTGGCTGGGGCAGGAGAAATGTGTGGAAGAGACGGGGACTGGGCCCCTGGGTGGCTGGGGCACCTGCCTTCTCTTCCCCACGCCCCTGTGGCCGTGTCTTTGGGAAGAGCCACGGAGAATCCAGTGACAATGCTGTGCACAAAGACCGGGACACCCGGAGAGAGTAGAGGCTCCCCTAGTCTCATTTGTTGCTTCTGGGACTTTGGTCACTTGGTTAAACAACGACATTTGGGAGCAACGTGAGGGCTGTGTCCCTGTGAGCCCTCAGTGCAGAGTTTTAACTGTACAGAAAGAAGGGGCAGAGGAAAGGAGGAGGAGAAGGGAGGAAAGGAGAAGTGAAGGAAGATAGAAAATATGTCCACAACCAGGAGTCTATACACCGGGGGGTCTGTGCCTCTCATGCCTCGTCCGGCCAAGTTCATCCCGCTGGGGAGACCGGGGCTGTGCGCCTTTGAGCCTCACTGTCACGGTCATACTCGCCGCTGTACTTGCCCGCGACGCCCCCTTGGACTCCGGCCGAGTGATGCTCTCACTGGCCCGGACCAGTCACGATAGTGAGCGGGTTCCTGCTCCGCCGGCGCTCTTTGCCACTGCCGTGCCCCTTTGCCGCCCGGTGACCCTGTCCACCCTCGCACTCAGACCTTCACACGCTCGTTCCTGTGCTCTTGCACATTTTTGAGGTCGAAGAACCACATCGAATTTCTGCTGTTTTACAAATAGAAAGTGGAGCTAAGAAAAGCTAAGTACCTTGCCCAGAGTTCCACGCTTACGGGAAGGGCTAGGCCTAGACTCCAAGTCTCCCAGCCCACTGGGACCGCAGCGGTGCAGTGCATTTCGAGTTCCACCCCCCCCAGCTCCCCGCCCGCCCCGTGTCAGCGGTTCTGGATCTGGCCTCCTTTCCCTTCCACGGGTCCAGCGCGTGGGAGGGAAAGGGCAGAAATAGCTTCACGCAGCCTCTTCTTCGCTGTGAGGATTAACGATACATCTTTGTTTTGTGCTGAATTTTTATTGTCTCCACAGTTGACGTGATGCCATTATCACAGAGATGACAGTGCTCTGGATTCTTTCTGTTTCAAGCCAGTAACTGTGCACTTTCCAATGTGAGTTTAGCTACGATAGTCGTTTCAGAATACGTGAAGGTACGGCGGCGTGTTGGAAAGGACGGGTTACTGGACACACGAGCGTGCACGTATTTTTCACAGCCGTGACCTCTCGCTAATAGCTGGGCAGGAACTCAGAGATCATCCGGGCTCGCCTCCCGCCCCCAGCGGCTGAGCGAACCGCGGCCCGGACAGAAGTGCCTTCGTGGTTGGCCGGGAAGGGAGGGGCAGCGGTGTGTGTGCTTTCACCCTGTTCCCTATTAAACTGCGGGCGGCGGATAAGCATCCCAGAGTAGGAACCCCTTGGTGTTTCCCGGCTCGTGGCCTTATGAGCCCGGCGCCTTGGCTGGGCCCTTCTTGGCTCCGGTGAAGGCTGTGGTGACAGCGTCCACCCCGCGTCCCGTGCTGGAACGTCTCTCCCCCTCGGAACCCCCTGGGGGCCTCCTTGGCCTCACAGCCCTCCTGCTGGCCTTACCGGCCGTCGGGTTCCTGTCACGGGCTAGCCTGTCCCTTCCTGCGTGAGTCCTCCTCATCGCAGGGCCGTCAAGCTCACACACCTCTTCTCCGAAGCTCTGCCATTACGTCTCTGCGCTGGGGAACGACACTTGCATTAATGTCTCTTTTCCGGTCTCAGCTGTGTGCGTTCCGCCCCGAGGCCGGGGTCACAGAGGGTCACCGGGCAGTGTTTTTGGGAATCAGAATGTCAGTGCCTTTAGCGGCCTAGCTGGCATTCTCATACACATGTGTCCCCTGCCTCGTCCCTGCAGGCGCTTGAGGCCGAAATTTGCGTTAGATTGCTGGAGACATCCTTTGGTGCCTCAGTGTCCAGGACTGCATTTCAGTGGCCTCATTCCAGCCAAGACTTGAATCTCTCGAGCACACAGGCACAACTGAGGGCATATCTGGGCGGGCCTGACTCGGGGTATTTGGAAACGAAGCATGTGAACCTCTCGAACGCTGGCACTGTTAGCCTCTCTGTTTGCCCCGTTACACTTGACCTCATCTGGTTGATGCTCTGTCCACCGAGAGGTGGTGTGGACCAGCGACGGCCCACGGGCTTGCGGAGCCAGTGGTGTGTACGGGCCCACAGCAGGGCAGGCCGAGCAAGCTGGGCGAGGACCTGACTCACACGCAGTCCGGGCTCATCAAGGGTCTCGAGTGAGCATTTCCTCAACGTGAGTGAATGAGTCGGAGCCGTAACGGGCCAGAGCTTCCCCGTGTTTCCCTTGGCACCGTCGGGTCCCGGGCCCACAGGAAGCCACGACTGGGGCGGGAGGCAAAGGAGCTTTGAACGTAACATGAGCCTCTTCGTGGGTACGGGTTAGGAAACTTATTTCGAGATGCGGTGTGGACCACCCAGGAATTAGGATTTTGTGCATTTTTACTGTATTGAGTGGGTAGGAGAACAAAGGAGAATAAATCTGACTGAGGTATCTTTTCTGTCCTTTTGGGAGATTTATTTAAAACTACCACTTTTTAATATTTAAACAAGTCAATGACTTTTTTGCCTTGAGGGTTGGATGTCATTTTTAGGCTATTTCCGAGTAACCCATTTTACACTAAATTTATATTTCAGAATTTAGTTCTTTGAGGTCTCACTTAGGTGCTGGATAAGACATTTGGTGTTGTCAGTGTGGTTTAGCTTTTGGTTTTATGTTTTATTTGAAATTTTGTAAGTTTGAAATCCTTAAGAAAATTTAGACCAATTCAGTATTGGAAAAGTCACAGGAAAAATTACTAAGTGGATTCTGAATTGATTTCTCCTACAGAGAATATAATACTTTGTGTATTTTTTTTTAAAGGAGCAAGTTTCAACACGGGAAAATACTTACGAACAGTGGACTTTGCCTCCGAAGTTCGTGGGGTCCAGTTAGCTTGGCCCTTTACCCATTGTGTGACATAGGACATGCCTCTTAGCTTATCTCCCTCTCGGTTCTCTCAGCTCTGAGGAGGAACGACAATGCTGCTTTTCCACGGAGTTGTTGTCGGCCAAATGAAAGCCAGTAGTACTTGGGAAATGCTTAGCAGGTGCCTGACACATAGCAGATTCTCACTACATACGAGCTGCTTTTAACCGTAATTATAAATGCTAATGTAAAATCTCAACCGTACCTGTGGGAGCTTAACAAACGTATTCTAGAGTTAGAAGAGTGAAAATACAAGGTCAGACAGGAAGTTTTCAAAGGGGAGAATGTCAGAGTTGCCCGTTCAGAACACATGTTATAAAGTAACAATAAATGGCCGTGCTGCAATTATAACAAAAAGAGAGCTTGTTGCCCCAGATAAAAGGCTCAGAATTGGTTCAACTGTGGAAGGTCTGAGACGAATGTCAGAAAAAGACGGCCTGAAACTGGGGCCAACGTTTCATTGTTTTCGCTGGTAAAACAAAAAAAAAACCACGGACTTGAAAAATAAGTAAAGTTAAAATTAACCGTACGTTTATTGTAGCCTATATTTGCCAAAATGTATGTTATACCTAAAATTATGTGCCTAATTCTTAGAGACACCCCCAAAAGAGTTGTGTGGGGTCTTGTTTTTGCTTTGTTCCAGGCAGGACGGTGCATGCCGAGTCGGAGTGCATGGATGGGCACCTTTACAAAGAGGGTCCTGTTTAGGGAAAAGTATTTCCAGGCACCAGCCATTTTCCTTGGAGTCTGTCCCTTTTTTGTACGTTTCTTTTTTGTAGCCTTATTTTCCATCACCATTTGTCTCCCCTGTACCCTCTTCCACCTCCCCCCCGACCCCTAGGAGCCTCTCTCCATCATTTGGTGTGCAAGTCATTTCTTCAGAGACATCTGTCATTCATGGTTCTTGTCAGGTTTCTTCTCTTCCTCGTTCGCTGCGCTGGCTGCCAGACTTCCTCTGGTTACTGTCCTCGCACGTGACAGGAGCAGCTCTCCAGTGACGCGGTGACTGCCGTCACTCTTGCGTCCTCGGCAAGACCCGCAGTTTCCCTCCGCAGCCAGTGTATGTGCATTTGCAGCCGTTCCAGGCGGCCGGTGAGAGGGGAGCCGATACAACGTGTCGGTCCTGGGGGGTTCACCCGGTGTTCGTCATGAAAGACACTGGAGTGGGGACTGATTGTATAAAGTGGTCGGTGGGTGTTGGAGTGAACATCTTGGCGCTGTGACTACAGCTGGTACAATGATAACTTCTATAAATAGGAGGGCCCACCCCCCCTAATTATATATGTAAATATTTAGAATGTGCTGTTCGGAACTCAGACCTCTTGTGTGAATGTGGCATTTCAAAGCGCTGGAGAGAGGGCAGGATGAATGAGACAAAAAAATGGCACCAGGAATTAGCCAACCGTGTGGACGGAAAAGAAAAAAAACAGATTCCCTAGCCTATGCCACGTGCCACGGCACATTTCAGATAAAGGAGAGATGTAAATGTAAAGCAGTGAAACCACAGAAGAACTCCCAGGAGACAGAAGTGGCTGGGCACACAGATCCAGAGGCAGGGTAGGCCCTTCGGAGTCTGTCGGCCAGAGCACACCGACCAGGGCGAGCATCAGTGGCAGCTGCCCCGGGCGCAGGGTGTCAGGTGGCGTCTGCGCGTCTTCCTGCTCCTGTTCCGTATCTTGTGCGCGTGTGTTCCTCCAAGGGACGTATGGAGCTTACTAAAGGGACCATGATGGAAAGTACCAGTAGGAAGCCAAGTGTAATTATATCGGAACTGGTAGTCAGGAAAAAACAAGGACCAGTTTTATAAATCAGAGGTTATGGCTTTTTATTCCCCAAGGAAACGAGTTATCCAAGGGCAGCAACTGGGTGTTTATGGGGCTCGTTTGCATTTCGTTGCTGACACGGGAATGCCCGCGTCCTTTGGGGGCCCTGCCTGCAGGTGCAGCTCGTCTGTGGATGCTGCCTCCCACCGTCTCTGAGCCTCCTCGCTGGGAGTGGGCCACGTCGTCGTGGTCGTGCAGGGCACTGACCTCCGAGTGGTTTTCTCACCTTCTCACAGTGACTTCATTGTTGCTAAACCTGGTGAGTGCTGCGCCTGCGACCCACTTGGCTGCTCCACAGCGTGTCACAGTGACGCCACTTCCTTCTTAGACTGTCCTCACTCCTTGGCGTCTCCCTCACCTCTGGAACCTGTCCCTGTCTCCTCAGACCTGTCTTTTCCAGTCTGCCTGGTGGCTGCTGGTCCTGCTTCTGTCTCTTGTCTAATGGTGCTCTGACTTCATGCTTTCCTGGACAACCTCATCGACCTGCCACCTGGAACCCACGGGCTTCCAAGCTCACGCCTTGCTCTCTGCCTCTCTCCCAGCTTTCACGCGCCTCTCTTGCTGGCCCACAGGCCTCTCCCGTTCCACACACCCGAGTGGAACCCGTCTCCTGTGTGTGCGAGCTCAGTGCATGACACTACCCCACGCCCAGGCCAGGGACCTCGGAGACAACCTTGACTCTCCGTTTCCCTTACTCACCGTGGTGTTAGTCACTGGGACGTGATGACGGCACCTCCCAAATACATCTCCTTCGCCATCGCCACTGCTGTCACCTTCCTTAAGGCCCTGTTTCCTACTGAGACCATTAAAACGACCTGCCAAGAGTCTTCTTGTATTAAGTCCTCCTTTATTTTTAGTATTGCCATAAAAAACAACTTATGAATGTTCATAGCAGAATCATAGTCAAAAAGGGGAATAGCTCTCAATATTCATCAACTCATGGGTATATAAATAAATGTGGTATATCCATACAGTGGAATATTCTTTAGTAATCTGAAGAACCGTGACATGATGAACCTTGAAAAATTATGCTAAGTGAAAGAGGCTGGTGGTCTGAAATCACACATTGTACGGTTCTGTTCATATGAAATGTCCAGAATGGGCAAGCCCATGGGGACAGAGTATATTTGTGTTTGCCTAAGGCTGGGGGAGATGGGGTGGGTGGGGAAACGGGTATGATAGCTAATGGGTGTGGGGTTTCTTTTAGGGCCAGAAAAATATCCTCAGATCAAATTGTAGCGATGGCTGCACAACTCTGTGAGTATACTAAACTATCGAATGTATATCTTTAAAAGTATAAATTGGCCCTGGCTGGTGTGGCTCAGTGGATTGAGTGCTAGCCTGCGAACCAAAGGGTCGCCGTTTGATTCCCAGTCAGGGTGCATGCCTGGGTTGTGGGCCAGGTCCCCAGTAGGGGACACATGAGAGGTAACCTCACATCGGTGTTTCTCTCCCTCTTTTTCTCCCTCCCTTGTCCTGTGTCTAAAAATAATAGAGTCTTTAAAAACATACTTTAAAAAAAAGAAAGAAAAGTGTACATTGTATGATATGTGAATTATATTGCAATACATTTTTAAAAATAGCTCATATTTGTCGGTACCCAGATAAACATCTTCTTTGTAGAAATTTAGAAAATTCAGATGAGAAGAAAATTAAAAATCCCTAATAATCTAACCACCTGACAGTTGCAAACTTTACCAGATACAGATTTATGTATGTGTACACATACATAGTCTACACATGTGTATATACACGTTCTGCCTGCCTTTTTTCTTTGCATGTATGTACTTTTGCTTCATTAAATTGGATCGTTCTGTACCTACTGCTTCATAACCCACTTTTAAAACTTTAGTTATCATATATCATTATTGCATTGTTAAATATTATACATTATTTTAGTAGCTGCACACTTTACCAGTCCCCTTTTGTCAAATATACAAACTGCAACTGACTCTAACATGATAAATAATTATTTAGTGAATACTCTTTTAGCTAATTCTGTGTGCATCTGCACTGAATTTATGCTCTTTGATGAGTATGAGTTTCCTTCCAAAAATAGAGGTCTGGGTTTGTCACTTCTCTGCTTGAAAAGAGGCCAAAGCTCCCTGTTAGCTACCAATTACATCACGAGTCCTGAGCCTGAAATGCCGTGTTCTTACTAAATAGAGCGACCCCACCCTTCCAGCTCTTGTATGGTGCATTTTCTTCCTCAAGACCCGTTAGTGATAGAGAATTACTCAGTGTTTTCCCAGCACACATGCTTTGCAAGTTTCTGTGTGTTTAAATAATTTCCTCAGCCGAGAGAGTCCGTCTCTGGCTGGTGGTAAAGTCACACCGATCTCTGAAGACCTATTCAAAGGTGGTCCACAAGGCACCCCTGTCCTCCCGCTGCTGCTGTCCCTCTCTCCTCCGTGCTCCCCGGGCCCGTGGGCCCACGGCCGGCGTAGCACTTAGCACAGGCCCAGGCATTTAACACTTTCATCTCATCCGCTACCCCTGCACCAGTTGGCTGGGACCCCCACATCCCAGTACCGCAGGCTGGGCGGCCAAACCAACAGGAATTCATGCCTCACAGTTCTCGAGTCTGGAGCTTCAAGATTAAGGTGCCAGCTGGTGCGTGTCTCCTGAGGCCCCTCTGCTGGGCGTGCAGATGGCCGGCTTCTCCCCGTGTCCTCACGGGGCCTCGCCTCCATGCTTGCTCACTCCTGGCGTCTCTCCCTCATGTTATAAGGACACCGGTCCTTCTGGATTAGCGCCCCATCCCTGTGACCTCATTTAACCTCGGCTGCTGCTTTGAAGGCCCTGTCTCCCAACACCTCACACTGTGTATGGGGGTTAGGGCCTCAACCTGTGAAGTCCGGGGGGACGCAGTCCAGCTCGTAACACCCCGGGGTGGGGGGAGAAAAGGGCGTGGAGTGAGCCGTCTGTGTTGTGCGCTGCTCTGCGACCTCAGAGCCCGCTTGTGCCTGGCAGGTGTATGGTCGTGCCCCCCATGCATTTTTAAACCTTTTTGTTTTGGAATAACGTAAAATATCTATAACAGTTTTAATTATAGACTCACAGGAAGATACAGAAGTACTACCCAGAATCCCTGCCCTTCCTCCAGCTTTCCCCAGTGGGACTATTTTATATAACCATAGTGCAGTATCAGAAACAGGGAGTGGACATTGGTCCACCTTATATTTTCAGAATGAATCGGTGGAGCTTCTCATAAAGAGGGTAAGTCTTGAAGTAGGTGTGAGTTTTAGGCTTTAGAAACGGCAGAGGCAGATATTGTGGGTAGCAGGGATGTGCGCAAGGAGACGTGGGCCCGTAAGGAAGCTGGGTGAGTTTCAGGTTAGAAATTCAGGTGGCTAGACCGGTGGGCACTAGCCCCTCGGGAAGTTGGAGGCCGCATCAGAGAGACTGAGCAGCTGCTAATGTAATGGGAGCTGTTGCAGGTTCTTAAGCTGCAAGGACTTAAAAAAGCAGTGTTTTAGAAATACTAATCTCACAGTGGTGTGCGGGATAGAGGGAAATGTGAAAATAGGGAAGAATACAGATAGTCCATCAGGTTTTTTGGTTGCCGTTGATAGAAATGATTAAGCTGGTGAAGTGAATCTTGTTTGTTGTGGATAACGTGTTTCATTTATAGTACAGTGAGCTTCCACGGATGTGGGTGCACCCAAGAAGAGACCTGTCAACAGCTGGATCTGAGGAATTTTAGCTTAAGGGAAAGACTGAAGCTTGAAAAGTATATTTTCGTGTCCTCAGCTTCGAGTTCATATTTTTGCAATTGGATGAAACCTTGGGGGGCATGGAAACATCGGGGCAGGACCACTAGACTGAGGGTTCAGCTGCAGAGCCACGAATGTGGGACAAGAAGTGAATTCTGTGGGAGGAGTGAGTTTCAAGGAATTCCCAGAAGAGGTGGTATCAGCACTGTCAGGGGCAGTGAAGGTCAAGGAAAGGTCCTTTGCCAACTGGAAGGAACGACAGATGAAGGCAGATGGAAGAAGGAGAAGGCTGTTGTCAGGGTTTTAATTTCTTTTCTTTTTCTTTAAAAAAGATGCAGAGAGGTTTGAAGGTCAGGGGTGGTGGCAAGATGAGAATGTTAAAATCCAACCTTCAGGTTAAGTGGGAAACTTTGAGGAGGCGGAAGAATAATCTAGAATATAGGTAAACGGAATAGATTTAGTATTTGAGAAGAGAAAAACATTAGAACCTGGATTTAAGTTGGGAATGTATGGAGATTAAAAAAAAAAAAGTTTAACGAAGTCCAGCCACATGAGCTTTGCAGAAGCTGTTTCTACCGACTGGTGAGAGAGCGGGAGGCATGAATGGTGGGGCAGGCACGAGGCCGACCTGCGGCAGCCACTCACTGCGGGAAGGAGAAGCGCAGCCACTTAGCAACTGTGTCGCTTCGTATTCTTTTGGAGTCGTAGTTCCTAGCTTGAAACATTGAGATAATACCTGCTTGCTTTGAAACAACATACTGTTTCAAAAAGTAGACTATATTGTGTAAGAAAGCATTCAGGCCCTGACTGGTGTGGCTTGGTTGGAGCATTGTCCTGTATCCTGCAAGGTTGTGGGTTCAATTCCTGGTCAGGCACATATCCAGGTTGTGGGTTCAATCCCCAGTTGGGGTGTGTATGAGAAGGCAGCCAATCAATCTCTCTCTCTCTCTCTCTCTCTCTTTCTCCCTCTCCCTCCTTTCCTCCCTCCCTCCCCCCGCCCCCCATCTTCCTTCCCCCCAACTAAAATTAAGATGTCCTTGGGTAAGGATTAAAAAAAAAAAGCAAGCAGTCAATTATTAATAGGATGGTTCTTATCCATTGCAATAGGGAGGTCTTAATGGGCTGAATGGAAGGTTAGTGGAAGAATATTTGAACCCAGGATTTGGACTGTGTTCAACAGGAGAAGCAATTAGGAGTAACTCCAGGGGAAGTCTGCCATCAAAGACTTACTATCCCTGTGTGTACTCGGCAAATACTTGTGACAGACAGCTGGCTGGTAACTAATTATTGTACAGTGTGGTGACCAAAGCCCGTCCCTGGAAGTGGGGTTGTTGATGCCGGAAGAGGATACCGGGGGAGTTTGAGGAATTTCCTTCCGTGCAGATGTTTAAACTAATGTGGACACTCTCCGGCCTGAAGATAATTGTGGGGGAAGCCTGGCTTGAAAGCGGAGGAGTAAATTAAATAGCTGTTAAAGGACACGACTATTTCTGTTTCTTTGCTGTGTCGTATGGACAGATCGGTCAAATGCTGACCCTGTACCTTCGCCCCGCTGGGAAGTGAGCTGCCTTTTCTTTGGACTCTTTACGTAGAAAACACTACAATGGGAATCCTAACTCTGTGACTTTCGTACCCTTAAAATTGCTGACATTAGCCAAAAGAGGGGTATTTCAATGCCTGGGGGCATCCCTCAGCAAGGTACCATCTCGGAGGCTTTGCATTCTATCAGAAATAACCGTCCTCACTTGCTGTTGGCGTCTGGGCCGTTGGATCTTCAAATGTGAGGATAAACGTGGTGTGTATTCTAGCAGTTGCTGGTCTGAAGGGGTTTCTACAGTCGCCGTAAACTTGTAACTATTCCGGGGGAGGGTTTCTTCCCGCTCTCCTCCATATTCTAATGAACACACTGCCTGCTTTCTGCCCTTCCTCAGCTGCTGCTCCCGGTGCCTGGGGTCTCCGTAGCAAGTCTGGTCTTGAACAATAAGACGTTTCTCCACTCTCAGTGTAAATTCACGAGTATCGTTAAAGTTGTGTTTATTGTTTTTAATTTTCCTGGAGATCCCAGGGTGCCTGGATAAAGCATTTGAAGTGCTTAAAAGCAATTCATCGATCAGTTACCTACATGAGACCACCATCCAGACTTGTTTTATATCATTATTTTTATTAAAACATTAAAATGTATGAGTAACGAGAATGTGCACAGGTAGATGGGGCAGACCCAACAATTTGGCCCATTCCTGAGGCTGAGTTGTTTTTTAATTCTGGCCAACACACACGGCCTAAGATAGGAGGGACCCCACTTCTGACACCGCATGGCCCTGGCAGCAAAGATGGGCTCCTCCCCCGTGGGCTGGCGTGCCGAGTGAAGGCGGGCTCACGCTCCTGCCGCCAGCCTTTAAAAGCTCTTACACTTAAAAAAAATGACTGTGTTTAGTGTGTTTATTCAGATGCACTGTTGGAACAGTCAGTCCCTTCTAATGTATGTATAATATGGATCTCTTAAACAGTTAAAAATTAAAATGAACACCTATTTCACTTGGTCCTGGTGGCTCTCGGAGCGTGCAAATATCTGATTCTGGAAAGCCCAACACCTTCAGCTGTCTTCCTCCGTGTGGCGAGTCTCACCTCTGTGTGTGGCTCTCAAGTGCAGCCTTTCGTTCCTAACTTCACAGGTTCCGGTCAGCTGCAGTCCTTGAGTTTCTCTGCAGACCGCTCTCTGAGCCGTCCTCCAGGGTCTCGCGGAAAGTGTGACCCAGAACGAGGGGAGGTCACTCTCTAGCTTTCAGGAGCCGAGCTTCACGCCGATACCGATGGGGCGGTCTCTCCCGAGTGCAGGCGTGTGCGTGGCGGCCGCTCTGAGACACGGGTGGCCTGCGTGAAACACAGGCTCGGAAGCCGTGACGCAAGAAGCCAACACACCGCACCGTGACTCCTCGGCCGGGGGCTCTGGGCGCACGTGGTCACAGGATCGAGGGCTGCGGACGGAAGTCAGGCGGCTGCAGTGGAGAAACTCGAGGCCGGTGCAGCGCGCCGTGCCCTTGTTCATCGTTGTAGACCGTCCAGGTGGCTGTGTGCTCCCGCAAGTGACTTACCTGGTGTTGTCTTTTGAGTTTTTAATCGATAAAAAAAATCTTTTCTTTCAAAACTAGACGAAACATCAGACTGCGTTAATTTTTTTACACTTAACATGCTACCGCTTGGAAAATCATTTATGATGTATGCATTTTATGGATTTATAAATTATATACTGCATACGTTATTCCTCTTCAAGGGGCATCGTCCACCAGGCGGAGAGGGAGGCCCCCCGGGAAATCTGTGGAGTGCGTGGTAAGTTCCAGGCGCCGTTCTGGAACGGCGGACAGTGCCAGACCAGAGCAGCGCGACCCTGCTTCCAGGCCCTGACGTTTGGTGGGGGACAGTCACAGGGAGACGAGTTTCAGAGGCTGATGATGCAGTGGTGAAAATAAGTGAGGGTAAGGGGAGAGAGTGCCCGTTACAAACGACTTGTGCCTGTGTTGTCGTGATAAGTAAAACCTCTTTTTTCCCCAGTAGTGAAATGGGGGATGGTATATTTTAGTATTTGAGACAGATGCCTTGCATGAGTAGATAAACAATTCTGTTTGGTTGTATAATATAGTTCAGTTTATTACTATTAATATTATTTGGACTTTGTAGTTTTCAAAGTTTTCTAATGAAGAATGTTTCCGTTTTCAGGGAAAAAAGGCCAAACTAATTTTTGAGTTGTTTCCCTTACAAATAAATTTGATGGATATCGCAGTGACCAATAAAACATTGCATACCATAAACACAATTTTCATATTATTTTCAGCATATCTTTATCTTGAGCTTATTCTTACATTGTGTTCTGTTGTCAGTCATTATTAGATGTCTCCTCTCTGTGGAGTGGCTTGGACTCTCTGTCTTACTGGACTTGGACATCTCTGAGCACGGAGACTTCTCATTCCCTTCCACAGCCCTGGAATCCGTGTAATGGGAACTCAGGGATGCTCAACACATCATCGTGAAAGCGATTTGAACGAATGGGAACATTTCCTCTTTCCTTTCCCAGCTTCCTGTCACTCGGCTCTCTACTGCAGTGTGCCCCCCGCCTCCCAGCACACCCACCCCACCGTCACCCGCCCCACCGTCACCCGCCCCTCCACCAGCCCTTTTGCTGCGCCAGCCTTGTGCAACCCTGTGGGTTCCTACCCCAGGGTCCCCTGTCAGGTTCCCCCTCTGAGTACATCTCTAGCTTTCCTCGGGTCTACTCTAGAACTAGAGATTGTCCTAAAATTAACCGTGAAGCTGACCCAACTGCTAGAATTAATAGGAATAAACTGAACGGTATTATACAACCAAACAGAATTGCTTTCTCCTCTCATGCTGTGTGATCTCACCTGGTCCTTCCTTGGCGACTCAGTTTCGTTCACTTGTTTTGATCGGTTTCCTCACTCGGTCCTAACACTGAATTGCTGTGATTTTGCTCAAGCCCCAGCCTCTTCTACCCGCCGTCACCAGACGCCGCAGCGCAGGCGACATCATACCTGCTGTACCCTGAAGGTCAGAACCGTCCAAAGCAAACTCCGGTTCCCACCGGGTCATCTAAAATTTCCTTTTTGCTTTTATTCATCTTTTGTCTCTCTGTGTTTTCTCAGAAAAAGACACGTGTGCTCTTAGCATCAGACTCAGACTTGTCATCTTGCCTCCAGGACTCCGCTTCTTCTCTCTCTCTCCGTCCTCTCTCCGCCAGCAACGCCCCCCCCCAAGTCCCTGCTGCCCTGTCTGCTTTCGCCACGCAAGTCTCACCATCAGCCTTCCCCCTGCCCCTGCCCTTTGCACACAGTTCCCTTGCCTTGAACACCGTGCTCTGTTCGCCCCCTGATGCTACCCCTGCCACTGATGCACTTGCTCACCAGCTAATGTATATCCATGCCCAGGTCTCAAGTTCAAGGTCACTTTTCTTGCTCATGGGCTCTCTGACTTTTCTTCATAGCACGGAGCATAGTTCACAATTACATCTTCATTGTGGGTTTAATATCTCCCCCACTGGAAGGTTGCGCTGTGAGTTTCATGAGGCAAGGGACCACATCTGTATCATCAGTGCCGTAGACTCGGCCGAGTGCCTGTCGTGCCCTGGGTATCCCAGAGACAGTCGATGGATGAATTACATCTTCCCCCGTTTCCTCAGGGACCTTGTAGTCCCACATTCATGTCAACTGAACCATCGATCTTTTCTTTTTTGTTGTCGCATTCACACTTCTTAACTTTGCTCAGTTTTTCTTGTTTTGATTATGTTAAACTGTCTTGTTATTCTTCCCCGCCAGACTTATAAATTATACTAATTTTACTGTGGTCTCTTAAATACAAATTTGGGATGAAGCTGAATAGCGGCGTCTGTAAACAATTCCTCTGTTGGCCCAAGGAACAATATTAGGAGCTTAATGAACACATGTCAAGTTCTTAAAAGGGGTAAAGGAGCCTTATTCATGAAACAGGACTATTTGTTTTGTTGTTCATGTAACAGATACTTGAAAAAGTAGCACCATGTTCCAGGCACTATACTGGGCATTCGGGTGTGCCGATTCAGAAGAGAGACAGCGGTCCTGCCCCCACGGGGCACGTATCCTGGAGGGAGATGCAGACAATGAGCAGGTGTGCAGCCACGCAGGGGCGTTCCTGGGTGTGTTCCGTGCAGTGAAACAAGCGGGGAGTTGAGAGGGTTGGGGTGGAGCTACTGCAGGCAAAGTGACTGGAGACGGCTTCTGGGAGAGGAAGGGTGAGCGGCTGGGGGAAGTCAGCCACGCCGAAGGAATGGAATTTAAAGGCCAGGATTTGCGAAGAGAGTACAACATACGTATTCTCATAAAAAGGGGGCGGGGGGGGAGAAGGAATATGTGAGGTGATGGATATGATGGGGGAATCCTCTCACAATGTATTCATATATCAAATCAGCACATCGTGAACTGTGTTTTTTATTTTTATTTTGAATCCCCTCCCCTTACCCTGAGGACATCTCTCCATTGCGTTTAGAGAGAGAGGAAGGGAGGGAGAGAGAAAGAGAGAGAGAAGCATCAGTTGGTTACCTTTAGTACGTGCGTGCCCCAACCGGGGGCTGAACCTGCTAGCTTAGGCGTGTGCCCCAAACAGGACATTCCCACCCGTGACATTTTGGTTTGCAGGACAACGCTCCACCAACTGAGCCACACTGGCCAGGGCACACGCTGTAGACTTTAGATATCTAACAATTTTATTCGTCAGGGATACCTTCATAAAGCTGGGGGTTGGGGTGGGGGGCATTTAAAAGCCTGGAGGGGATACAAGGCTCTCTCTGGCCTGGTCTTAATGAGGAGGCATGGCAGGGGGCCCGATCGGTCGTGGGGTGTCCCTTACCTCCCACGGTGAGAAACTTAGATGTGATCCTGTAAGAAGTGGCAAGGCACTGCTGAATGGTTTCATACAGGGAAGCTGCACGATCTGATGTAAGTTTTAAAGACTTGCTCTGGCTACTGTGTGTGTGTGGGGGGGTGTGATCTGGAGAGGGGATGGAATGGGAACGGGGAGCGGGTAGAGAAACGTCGTGGAAGTTCAGGCAGGAGACCGCAGTGACCGGGCGTGTGGCAGCGGGTAGGTTGAGAAAGAAGCAGGGCGTTTTCAGAGGCTAGAGGCCCGTGAATTTGGTTGTGGGTTGCACGTCGGGTGCGGTGAGGGAGGAGGCGGCGCTGACTCCTGGGGTGCGGGCCTGGGGAACGAGGGGACAGCGGCACTGTGTGTGCATGTGGGGGGGTGGGGGGGGCGGGGCAGAATCAAAGACTCTGTTTCGGGTCTGTCTCACTTGGGGGGCCGAGCGGGCCCCCGGCTGTGGACGGCAAGTGGCCTGGGGCTCAGGGGAGACGCCCGGGCTGCGGAGACGGCCGGAGACGGCAGTGCCCCCCCCTGCCCCCCCGCGTGGTGTTGCAGTCAACCAGGTTCCCTCCATGGGGAGAGCAGAGAGGAGGGGGCGCTCGTCTGAACCCCGGGGCCTTGCAGCATCTGGGGCCAGGAAGGGGGCCAAGGACCGGGACTGGGAATCGCGGAGAGGCAGCCAGGGAGTGAGTAAGAGGAAGCTGAGCGGGAGCAGTCACGTGGCTGCCAGGAGAGGAAGGACGTCCAAGGTCAGCGTGGCCACGTGCGGCCGGCCGGGGCGGGCACAAGGGGGACAGGGCGGGGGCCGACATTCTCTGACCTGGGATTCTTAGGGATTTTGTGACGTTTCTTCTCTTATGCATTTACTCCTCATCGCTAATGGAAATAAAGGTTTACGTGTTTTTTAACCTTTTTCTTCGGGCTGTAGAAAGAGCAAAACTAAGCACTGTCTGGAACAAATCCCCCCTTTCTCCCGTCCTGTTATGTCTTCAGAGGGACACGGTGTCAGCCCGTCCCTAACTGAACAACCTCACGCTTCTTGTCCGAGGGCTGGCCGGGCCCTTGGCCTTCTCCCACTCCTTTTTGCTTGAACCCTCGGCTCCACGTGGGTCAGCTTCTTCGCTTACCCCTTCCTGTGTTGCCGGGACAGCCAGGCGGTGGAAAATGATGGGGAGCAAGCAGACGTGGTCCGCACCGCTGGGAGCCTCCCTTCTCAGTAATGAAGTAATGACAAGCATCCAGTGACAAGACGAGGTCAGTGCTGTGACGGCAAGAGAGGACCGAGGCTCCGACTTGGGGGGTGGCCGTGGAGACCCAGAGGAGCGAGTGGATGGAGAGGAGGGCCTTGTCGGGAGAGGACCTCACTGGGGTCTGGAGCTGGCCCGGGGGGCCGGAGCTGAGTGGCTCCCGGATGCTCGTTCCCGCCACCGGCCGGCGCGCCCTCCCCGAGGAGGCCTCTGGGCAGAGCACAAGGCCCGAGGGAGATGGAGCATGAGTCACTTCTGTCCGCGTGGAACTGGAGGGCTTATCTCATGTCTGCTTTTTCCTCAGGAAGGCTCCCCCGAATAGTCTGCCCTCAGCTAATTGTTCTGACTCATATCGATTAAATGTTAGCAGTTTCATCTGCTGCGGCCCAGCGCTCACGGCCCGTTGGCACCTCGCACTACACTGCCTGGTTCTCCGATTGCCGTGTGCGCGCGCTAAGTTAGAACCTAAAATCCGCGTGGACACAGATGAAGTGATTCCTGGTTTTGTTCCTGCGACTGAGAGCCCTTGGCCGAGCATGAAGTTATGCTGGGGCGCAGATGTGGCCTCCCAGGGTCGCTTGGTGACGTTCCTGAGACCCAGCACAATTCCTGTGAGTTAATTAACAACCTACAGAGATTCAGTAAATACCATGTGTGTTCCGGGCGACAGGATGGGTGAGATCATGGCCGTCGAGTCGATGACACACTCCTTGTGACCTACTCGCGTAAGATGCTTTCTATTGGGAACTACCTTGTGATTAAAGTCGTGAGACCCAGGCGACTGAAGTTCAAGTCAACCCAGGGTGAAGAACCCCTTAGGAGTTTTCTCAGCCTTCAGTTTTGCTTCCTGTGAGGTTTTTTTTTTTTCCTTCAACACATTACAAAGTATCTTCTAAATTGCGTCTGTGATAGAACTCGATAGCCCTCTTCATGCTTCAAAACTGGCCTCAGCGATCTCAGCGTTGGAAAGTTGGGGTTTTATTTCCCCAGCTGTTGCAGTGTAACATATTTGAAGACAGAGGCACTGTCCTGTAAGTTTATAGCCGAAATAAATCTATTTTAAAGGTGTGCTGGTCCGAGGCCAGGTGGCATAATGGGAGGACATAGGAGCTATTCACAGTTTGAGGAGCTGGCAGGGACTTCATCCCGGGCCGCCAGGAAAATGACTTGAGGGGCATGGGCTTGCCGGAGTCGTCCACGGGCATCCCAGAGCAGCACAGAGCCACTGTCGGGCCTAACGTGACGTGCCCTCCGGGAATGGCATTGCCACGTTCACCACCCGGGGGCGAGAGGGCAGCGTGGGTGACTCCAGGAGGCATTCTGAACGCTCGTTTCAAGAACGACGAGCCCATGTAAAAGAAAGCAGGCCTAAGCTGTAGGGCTGTGTGTGGCGGGGGCGGGGGAGTCGAAATGTAAGCTTTCCTATTCTCCGGTCTTTGTTTGGCTCATCAGTTATTTAGCAAATATTGACTTAAGCTCCTCTTCCTGAATCTTGATCACTTTAAGCATGGATTTTATTACAAGACCAGTTACCTTTCTTGTCCCTGGTCTTGGCCCTCCTATAAATGCCAATAATAGTATTCCAAAGAGGTGTTGTGAAAAACTTATTAGTATTAAAAATAGATATCATGATAACGCTGTCTTGAATACTTGTAAAATCATCTCTCAGTAATCCCAAGGTGCCTAATTGGGCCGCTTATCTGAAGATCTCTCACTTGTTATCATTTGCATTTGCCAAGAATGTCTAGGAAGGTATGCACTGAGTTTCCATTTGAGTAGCTTTTTGAATTACTTAAAGGGCCATCATCATTAATTCATATTTAATATCCGAATCTAAGGTTTCCTTATTGCACTAACACACTGTGGGTTAGCCGGAGACATCACTTAATTTGAGAAAGCAGAAATGCTCAGAGGTACCAGTCAGACTTTGATTTTTATGGTGAAAATTAATTTCAGTAGCTCCCAGACGTGCCCTCTATTAACCTGGCCGGTTCCGTTCCTGGGCTGTCGCATCTGGCGTCAGTCCTCCACACAGAGCATTCTGGGTGATGAGAGTTCCGAGGGACCGTCACCTGGAGCGCCATGGGGGTGGCGGACCCTGCACAAAGGGTGTCTGTCCTCTTTCTCTGCCCAAGAGGGCGGTGCAGTCTGACACTGGGCTGCACGTGGACGTGGGCATTTCTGACGGCTCCATCCAGGCCGACGTGCTGCCGGCCGTCCTCTTCCCAAAGACCCTACGGTTGGGGGGGGGGGCACCCCCTGGGAGGCAGGGTGCTGTTCCCCCAACTCTGAGCTCCAGTTTCCTTTTCTCTACCTCTAATTGTCAGGACCTCAAGATCTTCCTCTCAGTGGGAGTCTGGGATGCAGCCTTCTCCCTGCAACCGTCCCAAGTTCTAGGTCACGGCCTGTGGTCCTGCTGGCTTCTTGGATGGAGCCCTCTGATGGCTCGTGAAGTCCATTCACAGAAAGTCACAGAAAGAGGGAAGGGGAATCGGGGACACTCTGTCCTTACTCAACATACTCTACTTCACTTGAGGCATTTTCAAGTTAAATTGTACTTTGATCATTATCTCTTGGAATTAAAAACTCATTTATTTTGTAAATCTTTATTAAGTACCTATGTGCCTATTGCCGTGCTACAGTCAGGATATGCCGTAGCGAATAGCAAAGAAACGGCTCGGCCTCACTCGAGCAGCGGCCCTAGTTAGGAAGGATGAGGACACACACACACACACACACCCCTGACACGGGCTCCCAGACTGCGGTGAGCAGCAGCAGGAGGGCGGTGAGCAGGGCAGCACCGTGCGGAGTGGCCCGCAGCAGTGAGGCCAAATTGGGGAAGCTGCTTTGAGGAGAGACGGGGAGTAGGAGACGCAGCAGCTCCATGGAGGTGCACTGGTTTGGCTTGAGAGCAGGGCAGCCGTCCAGTCCTGTCCCGGGGGAGGGAACAGGGAACGCAGAGGGCTGGGGCAGGGGGGAGGCCACGGGGATGGGGAGGATGACAGGAGAGGCCCCTGCAAGCAGGCAGGGCCCCGGTCACGGAGGAGGCATCCTTCAGAGCTCAGGTTTTATTGGAAATGACGATTCTCAAAAAAAGACGTTTTTCAGGAACCTGTGTCCCTTAGATCAGGTGACAAGTGGCAGCCCCAACCTTGGGGAGCCAGCCTGCGTTTGCACCATGGAGTGACTGTGCGCAGGCGCCCGAGGCACGTCCGTCCGGAAAGCACTCTGCTGTGTCGGAGGCCTGAGGCTGCGCTCCCCGCCTTTACCGCCCTGAGAGTGGGGGGAGCAGAGAAGTTTAAAAGGCCACGGCAGCAGCATTTGAGAAAATGAATAATTCAAAGCTAACGAGGTCATGAATTATAAATTGTAAAAAATGAAGCCTCGCTTGTGATTAGAGATTCATAATTTTCACTTTATAGCGAAGCACAGTTGGCTGGCACGCATTCCTGCCTCACTTCATCTAGGCACAATTAGGCCCGACACATTAGTGCCCTGGCGTGCCGACGGCCGGCCGGCTGCTCGCGTCGAAGCCATTAAAGTTTAATGCACGCAGCTTAAGCGTAAGTGGTCACAGATGATTCATAACCCTGCTCCCTGCTTTTGGGGAAAATGATCGTTAGCAAGAGAGTTGTCCCCAATGGCCACACTTATCTTGGTAGCTGGTTTCCTACACATTTCTCGGGTCTGCAGGAGCCCGGGAATAAACATCGCCTGGCGGATGGGTGAAGCACAGTGATAATTGCTCTGGAGGTAATTGCTCCGAAACCGCAGGATGGCTGATGATGATGAAGTGCAACGCTGCAGCTGTTGACGGTTTCTTTTTTAATTCCCGGTGCCAGGGAGGTGCAAGTGATAGGAGCGACTCTTCAAGAATGGAGTTAGCCAACCACGATATATTTTTTTTTCCCCGTTAAGGAGCCTATGCCAAGAGTTGCCCACAGTATTATGACCTCATCATTTAGCTGCCGGGCATGGAGGCAGGATGAGCCAGCAGGCTTGCCTGGCCAGAGCTTTAGACAGCAGCTGAGCCCAATAAAAACAGGATTGTGGCTTGGGCGTGTGAGACTTACTGGCCTGGTAATACTCGAATGCTCACCTCACCCAAACACTGGCCAGATCCTGAGACGCTGCACCCCGAGGTGCTGCCAGCAGAGTGTATTTACCTGTACAGTCCACATGGACACGAGGTCTGATTCCGCCCCTCCAGAGCCTGAAGTCCCTGGCCCTCGGGTCTTCCTCTTCCCCGCCTGTAGCTCCTCTGCCCAGGAGTCCCATCTTGCCTACTCCAGCTGGGTGCCTCCTGTGGTCCTTCCCAACTCGGATGTTGTCTGTGACCACTTCTGCCTCCCTCCCACTCCTCACGGTCCTCTGTGCCTGAGCCGTGCCCCCCGCCCACCACAAGTTGCCCGTCACACCTCTGTGGGGTTGCATCGTATTACCGAGATCAGTGTTCGCTCACTTGCTGCGCTGTGGGCTCCTCGGGGATGGAGGTGGTGCTTGGGGCCCTAGCTGTCAGCACGGAGTCGGCGCCTGGCAGATGCTCTGTGTTGCACAGATGGAGGGAGATGCCTCTCTTCCCTGGCTCTGAGGTGACGCAGAGCGGTGGATCTCCTTCAAAGCAGTCCAGGTGTCATCCCGGATTATTTCTGGTACTTACAATATTACCAAACTTACTTCAGTCTCCTCATCACATCACAACCTGACTGCTGCCTTTTCTGAAAGAAGGCATCTTTACAATCCGTTGACTTATTTAATGAAGGGGCACGGTCCGAACTTGTTGTAACGCCATAAAACCCTCACAGGACTCATTCATTAACTGTGATGAGATTAGGCACACCTGGGTGTGGGCTTCGGCTCAGGGGCCCTGAGAACTGCTTTCGTCTGAGCAAGTTCACGGAGTCTGAGCGCTGCTGCTCTCTCCCCGCCCCCTTCGCGGCAGCTTCAGCGGCTGTGCCATCGATCCATCAGCCTCGTCCCATGACGCGAGAGGATTTCGGAATTGGGAGGTCAATCTGCAAGTCTCCATGCCAGTATGCCGGGCCCTCCTTATCTCAAACCATGCCAGGGAGATAGATGCTGATTCTTCAGCCTCTCTGGGGAGAGACTTCCACAGACCTCTCGGCTACGGGTTCCATGATCTCACCAGCCTGCCCATCAGGAAGGTCCCCCCTCCATGTCTGACTTTAATCTCTCCTGTTGCGATGCAAGCTCATTTCCTGTTGTCCTGGCTTCCGTGGGAATGAAACCCAATAACTCACCAGCACCCCCCCCCTTTGTCACTGAAGATGTCTGACTTCCTCCAGGCGTCTCTCTCTTTCTACTGAGAAATGGATCCCATTTTGCCTTTTTCTCCTTCTGCCATTTTTTGGAGACTCTTCAACTTGTGTTGCAGCAAATGTCAGGAACTGTACATTTCAGGCCTGTCATTTTAATCCTGCATCCTGTTTTCCCAGGTGCAAAGAGCCCATGGACACCGTGGTCACGTGCTTGCCGGCTGTGGGATTCAGCCGTCTCCAAGTGATCTGTGACCCTGCCTGGCACCCTCTCCGCCCCACTTTCCGTGCTGACAGTGAAATGTTTTTTTTCCTGTCTTACTTCTTGCTTCTTCATGCCTAAGTTTCATGTGGCCACAACGGCAGTGTTTCTGAGTCTTAGGTCTCCTCGCCGCTCTGCCAAGATCGGGTAGGGGGTGGAGGGAGAAGGAGATGGGGCAGTAGCCTCTCCGCCTCTGGCCTTTCCCAGATCCCAGAGGCTGGAGCCACCACAGCGGGCAGAAGCCACGACCTCCAGCTCCTGGAGCACTGATCTGTTTGGGAATCTGAGTGAAGAACTTGGGAACAATACGAGAGGAAGATGAGCTGGAAAATAAATGTACAACTTGAGTCGACCACCTAAAAATAGAAACCTCTCCCTAAAGATTAGAAGGGAGATGATGACGGGTGTGAGTGAGGATGAAGTCGAATTAAACAGGAAGGCAAGGAGAAGAAGAGGCAGAGCAGGAAGACAGCGCAGATGTGATCAAGTGTGAAGAAGGAAAAAAGACTTCACTTAATATCCCTAAGCAGGAAAATATCACAGTAAGATTTCTTAGTAAAACTAAAAAATAAACAAGCGTAAAATTCTACTATAAGAGACTCAATTGATAGCATAAATGCGACGAGATTTTCCATAGATGGCTGTGTAGACAGTGCTGCTAATTCAGCGGCTCCTTGCAGATGGGTTACCAGTAACCGCCTCTACTTGGAGGAAGGATGGGCGTGATGAACTTGACCCCTTACCAGTTCTGTGTGTTCTGGCCCTTCAGGGGTAACCCTCGGCAGTAAATAGAGTTGCCACTGAAACTAGTGTGACTTCAGGGCAACTTCAAAGTAGGGATAGAAGTAGTATGTTTTCTCCCACTAACTGGAGATTATATTAATGACAGCGTAATTATAAAAGGGCACGCCCTTCACTTAGTGGAAGCCAGCTGATTTAATTTGAGGGAAGACGACATTCTGTCCAGTCTGCAGATGGAAACTCTGGTCAAATGGTACCTTTTTAGAGAAAGAAAAGGAAGGGCTATTTAATTTTCTTTGGAGTGGCCGTTGTTAATTTTGAATACTCCGAGGTAGCAGACGTGCATTTTAAAAGGAAATCTCTCCTGAACGAGTCCTCCAGAAGTCATCACTAATCAAGTTCATTGTCACCCTATTGGATGGATGGCCCAGCCTGAATTCTACACTGAACTTGAAACATCTGTCCTATAAGACAAACTTAAAAAGCTTAAAGTCCTGGCAGCTGGCTGATAGGAACCATAGAAAAGAGGAAGGAGACATTCTTAGCATTTCTTCGCACAACCAAAAAAGGTCCATTTTGATGACGTACTGTTGCTGCCATGGTGAGCGGGAGTCACGTGTGATTATCCCCTCGGAGTGTGTTTTTGACTTGCGTCACTGAGGCCTAGGCAGTTGTGTGGGGTCCGAGGAGTGTAAATCAGAGACGCCGTTAGAACAGGGGTCCAGATGCGTCACACCACCTCTGGGGTCAGGCTGGCGCATTCACAGAAATCAGCTGGTGGGCAAGAATGTGACGTGTGTGGGCACAGGCTGGGACGGAGGCTCCTGGATTGTGAGACGTCTCTACATTTCACTCCAACTTTAAGCCAGGGTCAAGGCCACTGCAACCCGCGATCTAAAAATAAGTTTATTCTTAGGATTAGTAACCGTTGCTTCATTTTAATTCATTGTCACCTTTTGGCCCCCATCCTAAGAAACCGTTTTTGAAAGATTTACGATCCCCGCAAACACGGGGGGGTAGCGTCTACCTGGAAAAACTCATTCTATTTTGAGCCACTTCTGATGTCATTCTGATCTGAAATCAAGACATCGATGAGACTGCCCTCCTTCTTGAACAGGAGACAGCGTGGTGCTCTCGCTGCCAGACGAATGGCGTGTGTTGGTCTGTTATCCCGCACTTTAAAAGCAACTTTTCATTTCAGTCTGGTGTAAGATGGATTTTTATGTGAATAACTCAGTTCTCTGCCCAGCGAGTTGCACGCACAGGTCCGTGGAGCTGCGGCGTGGACAGCAGTGATGGAGGAGGGAAGGAATGTCTGAGTAGGAGTGCAGCGTGGTGTCTGGGCCAGCCTGCCCGCGTTTGGTGCTGAGGCAGAGGTGGAGGGGAGGCGGTGGGGGGTGGTGCAAAGCGAGAGCCTCTTCCAACAGCGTGCACAGTGGGCCCGCTTGCAGGACCACAGTGTCTGAGAAAGAAGCTCGCTCAGAACGTCAGCTCTCAGCGCGCCGCTGCCAGTAAAAGACCAAACGCTTACTGGAACTTAGGCTTTAACTCATTTTAGCTTTGAGAGATGAAAAAAGAAATTGTGCCTGGAATTCATCAATTTAAAAAGTATCTTTCATTATGTGACTGTGTCTTGCTTTAAAGATAAAGACTCTCTTATTTTAAGCTGCTCCTTCTCTCTTTGTTTAACTGACAGAGAGAGAGAGAGTTCTTTTTTTATTTGATGTGCATTTTGGTTACAGTATGATCTATTCTTTCTGTCTCCCTCTCTTTTTTTCCAATTTCAGTTGACATTTATCTTACATTAGTGTCAGGTGTACAGCGTAGTGGTTAGACATTTATACAGTTTATGAAGTGGTCCCCTTGTTCATACCCACCTGGCACCATACACCGTTACTACATTATTGTTGACTGTATTCCCCATGCTGTAGTTTGCATCCCTGTGACTATTTTGTAACCACCAACCTGTACTTCTTGCTCCCTTCAGTTTTTTCCCCCAGCCCCCCAACTCCACTCCCATCTAGCAACCACCAATTTGTCCTGGGAATCTATAAATCTGTTTCTGTTTTGTTTGTTCAGTTACACTGTTTTTTAGAATGCAGATATAAATGAAATCATATGATATCTGTGTTTCTCTCCAACTTATTTTACTTAACATAATATCCTCTAGGTAGGTCCATCCTTGTAGTCACAGATGGTAAGATTTCATTGTTTGTTTTTTTTTATGGCTGAGTAGTATTCCATTGTGTGTGTGTGTGTGTGTGTGTGTGTGTGTATCTGTATCTCACATCTTCTTTATCCAATCACCAACTTAGGTTGCTTCCCTATCTTGGCTTTTGTAAATAATGCTGCAATGAACACAGGGGTGCATATAGCTTTTTGAATTAGTGTTTTGGGTTTCTTTCAATAAATTCCCAGAAGTAGGATCACTGGATCATAGGGCAGTTCTATTTTTAATTTTTTGAGAAACCTCCATACTGTTTTCCACAGGGTCTGCGCCAATCCACAATCCTACCAACAGTGCATAAGGGTTTCCTTTTCTCCACATCCTTGCCAGCACTTGTTGTTTGTTGACTTATTAATGATATCCTTTCTGCCAGGTGTGAGGTGATATCTCACTGTGGTTTTAATTTGCATTCTCTGATGATTAGTGATGCTGAACATCTTTCCACCAGTCTGTCGACCATCTGTATGTCCTCTTTGGAGAAATGTCTATTCAGGTCCTTTGCCCATTTTTGATAGGGTTGTTTGTTTTTTCAGTGTTAAGTTGTGTGAGTTCTTTATAAATTTTGGATATCAACCCCTTATTGGGTGTATCGTTGGTGAATATCTTCTTCCAATCTGTAGGTTGTCTGTTCATTTTGTTGATGGTTCCCTTTGCTGTGCAAAAACATTTTAGTCTGATGTAGTTCCATTTGTTTATTTTTGCTCTTGTTTCCCTTGCTCAAGGAGATAGGTCAGAAGCAATATTACTAAGATCAAGGTCAGAGTTTATTGCCTATGTTTTCTTCTAGGAGTTTTATGGCTTGGGGTCTTCCATTTAAGCTATGGATCCATTCTTACAGTATTCACCCCATGCCTCTCTGTTGTCCTGTTTGTAATTCTCGCCTCTCATACCTCTTGTGTTTTAATGTCGGAAGGCATTTTAGTATAAGGCAACCAGCACTAATTTGTTAGAGTTCATGTGCTGTGGTTGTGGAGCATGACACATTGAGGTCGGTGACAGGGATGTGCGTCCCAGTCTACCATTTACTGGACATGTGATTTTGAGCAAGCCCCTTAACCCATCTGAGCCTCTGTCACATCAACTGATACAGTGGTGGCTTTGGGAGGGCCGTTTGAGACAATGCATGGAAGATAGCATAGGACCTTTAGTCTGTGGGTAATGCTCAATTCGGGATGACTTTTAAACATTTTATTTTGACTGAAAATAATTTATCCCTTTTGCATTAGATGCTCTAAAACTACCGCGGGAGAGTGCATAAAGAAATTCTTGGCTGTTACTTTAAAACCCTGATTAATTGCTTCTGGAAAGGAGGCGAACATCTCATGTGTGCTAATTATATGATCAGAATAACAATCTCAAAAATGTTTCTGTGTTGCCTTACCAGGCATTTGAGATTGAAAGCAGATCCAGTCTGCTTCTCCAAAAACTGAACTCATTGCTGGGAGGCAATCTCTCTCTTTGAGGTAAAGGATGATTTGTACTGATTTTTTGGAGCTAACCCTTCATCCCTGGCTGCAGACCTGCAGTGCAGATGGAACATCAGGAGGAAATGCTTGCGTAGTGCGGTGGGCGAGGCTACCTGGGGAGGTGCAAATAGCGTAAGGCTGGTGTTGGGTGAACCTGTGTACATCCAGGTTCCACCTAGTGACTGCATATCATTTGCTCCGGTGTCATTTCTAAAATGATGGTTATCATGCTAATTCACAAGGGTACGGAAATATCAGAAATGATAACATGCCTTACTTAAGCTGGTATCTGGCGTACAGTAGATGCTGAGTAAATGCACTCTCCCCTGGTCCCCTTACCGCATTGGAGGTGTTTGCAACTCACCCTGCTCTTGAGGCACTTGGACTTTCAGCTCTCATTTCTGACCTCTTGTTAGCTCCGTCTGCTTGGTACGGGGAAGCCTGTTTCTGCCTACTGACCAACTAAAGCATTTGTGAGCTGGCAGAAAGTGCCTTGGTGCCAACCGACGGCTTCCTCCTTTCTACCCATCCCAGTCAACAAACACTGTCATTCTATAGTTTACGTTCTTGTTCTTTCCCCCAGCCTTCTGTCTGTTTCTTTCCCACTGCACGAAGACAGCGGGGATTGTTTTAAATTCTGTCTCTGGTTCAGAGCTGCCAGGTTGTGTGTATTCTCTTGCCAGTAAAGGAGAAAGGTTTGCATGTTGTGCATTTAAGCTTTAACAGCCTCTCTCCGGGGCTGACTGGGAGACTCGCTCAGCTGCCGGCATCCAAGTGAGGTCGAAAGCAGAGCCCAGATCAATACAAACCACGACGGCTCTCAGCTCCCCGCATGAGGTGTCCGTTGTAAGGATGACTCTAAAGTAGAGCCGGAAAAAATCAGAGCTCTTCTTAGACGGCAGCTACGGAGTATCCATTTACACAAGTGCCAGGTGGGGAGTGGAGGGGGTGCTGATCCGATTCGGATCACTCACCCAGCGCCGGAGAAGAGCACAGGGAGTGTGGTCTGCAGGTACCATCTGGGCCCGTTCGTTTTACCTTCCAAGTCTGTTTGGGCTTGTTCCCTCTAGACGTGGAGTCTGTTGGTTTCTGCCTGAGGGGTCACAGACTCCACTTTGCGCTTCACATATTCACATGGAGAGAGACCATATGGACGTGTGCCGATGAGAAGGTTTGGATCTCGTTGTCGTTAAGATGGTGGCATGAAGCTAGGTTGGTGATCGAGAAATGCTCCAGATGAGCAATAATGAATGTTTTTGGAAAACGCTGCCTGCACTTTTGTGAATTTTGAAAGATCTCATACTGCAGTATTCGTGTATCTGTGTATATGTATGTGCTTGTCTCCTTATAGTTTTATATACCTGTAATAGGTACATGTATATATGTTTTGTGCTGATGGTAAGTTATTTCCTAGAAGAGAAAGTTTTGAGAGTAACATCAGCCTTGAAGTTCCCATTTAATGAGGAGAACCAAGCATTTCTAATAAGGACTCCTGAGCTAAAAATTAAAAAATTGTTTTGTTTGGTTGCTTCCAAGTAGCATCTGTGATTTGGAAGTAGAGTGAAAAGATTTAGTGTCTCTCAAATGAAAACACTTGGTTGCTATTTTTATAGCTCTGGTTATTATCAAAGTGCTATCCTTTTCTCTTTTCCCACAAGGTGATTTAGTGAGTCATATGTGTACAGTTCCTTTTTCCCAAGAAGTTGTAAAATACATGTGTTATTAGCATAAAGCAAAACTTCCAAATGAAATATTCTAAACTGGCTTAAAATTTCATTGGGGAAGAATGCACATTTGAAAAATCAGAGACACATTTTTCCTAAAGAAAATCACAAGAACAAACATTAAATCCTTTATGTGAAGAGTGTAAAATGCTATTTAAGAACATAAGAAAAACAGCCACGTGGGGAACTAGGTTTCCCTGGCTTGTGAGTGCCCCCCATTCGGTGGTTTGTCCGAAAGGGAGGTCACAAAAGGCCCCGGAGGCTGGGACGGCCCTCAGGAGGGGGCGCTTGGTGCTGTGCTGGGAGAGATGTAATCAGTGTGTGTGTTACTGCAGGGGTCCCTAAATCAGGTCCAGTGAGCTCTCTGTTAAATACGTGGGGTGAGCCTACCTGAGACCCCGTCTTCGTGTTTTCTCTTTCCATCTGATGATACAGGGCTCTTTAGTTGACCCGAAATTTTATAAATTCATTTATTCTCCATCGGCTGTCTTTGCCTTCTTCTGCCGTAAGTGTGGACATGTAACATTAGATGTGTTTCCGCAGACCCCAGGACTCTCCATAGATAGCTGTTGCCAATTCTTGCTCCTTCTTTCAAAGCCGAACTTCTCTGAACCCGCTCCCCTCGCCATCCCTCCGGACCTTGAGCGGCAGTGGGTGCCGCCGCCGGTCCTGGTCCTTCCTCCCGGAAACAGTCCTCTCCCGGCTCCACGACGCGCTTCTCCTGTGTCCGCTCTCCTCTCTGCGTGCTCCGTGGGCCTCGCTTCCTTCACTTCGCCCGAGAAGATGATACCCCTTCAGGTTCTGTCCTTGGCTCTCTCCTCACCTGCTGGCTGGTTTTAACTCTGTCATCGGTTTCTTGTCCGTGTGCTGAGGACTTCCAGATTTGGGTCCTCTCCCCATGTCTCTCCCCCAAGTCCCAGGCCCCCACCGCCAGCCCCTTGCTGGCCTTCTCACTCCCATGTGGCCTGTGCACCTTCAGCTCCGCATTTTCAGGAACATGAGTCATCCTCCACGCCCCACCCTCCCGGGAGCCTGCTCCTCTTTTATTCCTCCCTCGGGATGAGCCCCCACTGCCACCTGTGCAGCTGGCCCTCCGTCGCCCAGCTAGAGTGCAGTCAGTGCTACAACCTCTCGTCTGGAACCATTCCTCTCCTCCCTGCACCTCCCCCCCCCCACCCCCTCGGGCTCTAGGCCACCACTACGGCCACCCTGGCCTGTTTTAGCCGCCTGCTATCCTTTCCCCGAGTCCTTATTCTGCAACACATGCTCCCCGTCTCAGAGCACGCAGAAGGGACGCCCGTGGCCAGGATCCTACTTCAGTGGCTCCCGTCGCCTCCAGGACTCAGTGTGAACGCCTCGCCACGGTCACGGCCCTTCCGAACCTCCCGTCTCATCCCTGATTTTTTTTTTTTCTAGCCCTGCCTCTCGCTGCTCCCTGCATGTCCCTCGCTCCACCACACAAACAGGCTTGATTTTCTCGGCCTCTAAGTATCTGGACACGGCTTCCTCTTTGGCACACCTGCCCACGTGCCTCACGTCCCACGTGCGTCTGGCCGGGTGCCCACTGACCTTCACGGCTCCGCTGGCGTGGTGTGGCCCCCAGAAGCTCGTGCTGCTCCCCACTTCCCCCTCCCACTCCCTGGGCACGGTTTGTGTTTCCTCCGCACCCCATGCCTACCGCAGCCCGCACCCCACTGTGCCAGAGGTGCCACCTTACTCCGGACTTTCCCCACCCCTGCGCTGTCATTTCCTTACATTTAAGATGTTGAAACTTGTTCATAGTTCCTGGAATATAGTGTGTGCGTGGAAAGCATTTCTTGAACTGAGCGTACAAGGGAATGCCTGTGACCGTCCCTTAACGTGTCCTTGGCGGTTTGGCCGTTGTCATCACGTCCCCCATCTTCCCGCAGTTTCAGGATCTCTCTCCTCATTTCACGTGGGAGCTGAACTTCAGAACACATTGAGCAGCATGCACTGTTAAGTGAAAATACTTCACTGTTAAGTGGCACAATACTGTCTGGAGTAGCGTCACAGTAGCCTCCCCTTCAGGTAACAGGGAAGGAGCGTAAGAAAACAGGCGTGCGTCGGGGCATTTGTGCCACAGGAATACGGGACGGAGAAACCAGAAGCAAAGAGGTTGGCTGCCTGCCTGCGGGGAGAGAGTGGTGAAGCGGTGGGCAGGAGGGGCTGATGGGGGCGGGGGGAACTGTTCTTTTCTGAGAAGTCCTGCATATTTTGCTCTGATTCCTGGAACCGTAGCAATCTTACACACCCCCCCCCCCACCTCTCAAATGTGGGGGGACTCAGAATAGCATACAAACTGTAACAGAAGAGCCTAGCTCCGCTGTGCATTAATAGCCCATCCACACTGGCGAAGCGCACTAATCCGAGGAATTCCGGAAAGCGGTGTTTTGACTGGGTGTTGGGAGGCTCAGGGCGAAAAGAACTGCACCCACACGGGTCCTGAGCTCAAGCCGGTGACCCTGTTTCCCGGGGAGCCGTGGGTTGTCGAATCTGGAACTGCTTCGTGTGTGCGCCAAGGTTGTAGACACTGGACCGATGCGGGGGGCAGCCCTGTGGGACGGGACTGAAATCGCAGGTAGTGGCGTGGACATGGTGTGTGTGTGCGTGGGCTGTGGTCGGTACACACACCACGCCCTGGCTCCTCGTGTGCATTCCCCGTGTGCTGAGGGGCCGAGTCGAGGACACACAGCTAGGGCCAAGCCCTCCCAGCGCCTTGCTTTCGTAAATGCCGTCTCCCGTCAGGGGTATAAGGCTAACGATGTGGGCAGCGCACACTTTTCTTAAAACATAGCTTTACCTTCTGCTTTTTTTTTATTTTTCTCTATCACAAGTATTGTCCTGTGTGTGGAAAAAGCATTTCCAAGAGTAAAAACACACCAAGATGCAAGGGATTTTCGCATTAAAGGTCAATAGTCATAGCCCCTTTATCTTTAAGACAAAAATGATAAAATTTTAAAACGTAAACAATGGCGGAGATGAAAAGAGCAAAGGAACTGAGGCTCCCGGAGAGGAAGCAGATTCCGGAGCAGAGGCAGGACCGAGCTCCGCCTGGGGTGCTGTGTAGGGCCTGGAGGACCCCAGGCGCGTCTGGGAGCCGCGGAGAGCCCGAGGGCCTCTCAGCAGCTGGAACGGCTTTAACAACAAATAAATGATGATGCTATTGGACTGTAACCCCTAGAATAAAATAAATATCCGTGACCCCATCTGGACATAAATAAATAATTGAGTGACTAACTGGGGGATAGGGGACAGCCCTTCCCCACGGGAAGTTTTATTTAAGAGACGCAGAAGGAATGGGGGAAATACAAGGTCATCACCAGGCAAACGCCCGCACGGCGGCTGCAGGTGCACCCACCGGGGGGTGCTGACATGGGTGGGAGGGAGTTTGAGGGGAAACAGGGTGTTGGCATAGTCTCAAGGTGCCCCCCCAACACGCTCACCAAGTAGAAAGGGAAAACTGTTACTTGAAGCGAAGAAAGCGTGTCGACGCCGTCTGTACCGAACGCTCCCAGGTAACGTCGCTCCTAGCGAGACACGCCCACGTTGGGTACCACTGACGTGAGTCCCTGAGGAGCGCACGGACTTGACTTCTGGAAGCAGTGAAAACACGAATCTTCAGTACAGTCAGGAGGAAGCACCAGACAAACCCAAACTGCAAAACATTCCAGAAGAGAGCTCCTCATTACACTTCCACAGGGTCAAGGTCATGGGAGACTGAGAGACCCTCACCTATTCGAGGAGACCACAGGATATAGGACTGGACGCAGGGTGGACTCTCGGACTGGACCCTGGGAGGGAGCAGGGACACTGGAGGGAAGCCGGCGAGTGCAGGCTGCGGGTTAACTGGTGGACAGCGTGGTGCCCGTGTGGATGTCCCGGTGCTGACCGCTGGCCGTGGTTACAAGCTGTGACACGGGCGAAGGGGATGCGGGAACCCACCGGCTTCTCCTGTTACGCAACCTTATCTGGCTGGTGCAGGGCAGGCGATGGAGTGATGAACCGCTCTGAACTCCAGGCCTTCAGGCTGGTAAATATTTGTCTTAAAAAAAAATGAAATGATTAAGAAAATAGATATTCCCTCCGCTCCGAAGCAGGGGAGGACAGAGAAGGATGGGTGCTGCGTGCTCCCCTTGGCTCCGTGTTTCCCTCCGCTGCTCAGCGGGGGAGGAGGAGTGCGCTCTCATGGCCCCCTCGCCTGGCGAGGGGCGTTCGCGCCGCATGGTGAAGGCCTTTGTTCGAGAAGTGTCCCCGCCCGGGGAAGGCTGGAAGGTCGATCCTGGTGTACTGTGACACCGTAGCTCTGCGTCTTTGTGATAATTCTGTACCAGTGCAGTGCTCTCATTTAAGTTACCATGTTTCCTTTTCCCATCAACCCTGAAGTAAGGAGGGGAGGTGGCGCCAGCCCTGTGCAGGGAAAACAGGCTTCGGAGCTTAAGTGGCTTGCCTGAAGTTCCAGAGCCCGGGCTGGGTGGAGCCGGTGGGAGGTGGTGAGCCGGCCCCTGCCTCATGCTCATCCTACCCCTCCCCTCACACAGGATGGCTCCCAAACCAGACTCCTGAGTGGCCCCAGACCACAGTGATTGTCCGGCTGTGGCCAGGGATAGAGCAAGAAGGTGTCAGGGTTGCTTCTGTCTTTCACGGGCAGTCGGCTATCACTTGTCCTGGCCCTTTAAGACCATTTTAGCCCTGGCTGGCATAGCTCAGTGGATTGAGCTCCGGCTGCGAACCAAAGTGTCGCAGGTTCGATTCCCAGTCAGGGCACATGCCTGGGTTGCAGGCTATGGCCCCCAGGTACCGCACATTGATGTCTCTCTCTCTCTCTCTCTCTTTCTCCCTCCCTTCCCTCTCTAAACATAAATAAATAAAATCTTTAAAAACAAGTCATTCCATAATGCATCGTATTTGCTATTAAAAAAAAAAGACCATCTTTATACTTCTTTGCATGTTTCTGCCAAAAAATTGAAGCCTAGTTTTGGCAAGTCCTGGAGGGCAAACCAGAAATAACACAGGAAGCCACGTGTGTCGCCACTTACCTCGCACACTGCCTGTGCCCCAGCCTCCAGAAACATAGTGGCAGGGCCGCAGGGAGGGGTTTCTGGTTTTATGGCACAGTGCCTTACAGGGAGGGTTCGTCACAGCTGTGTCCCGGGATTCGTGAGCTGCTAAAATCTGTCCCATGTCAGTGTGTGAGCTTTCCTGTTTCCTGCTTCTGGGACACAGGGCGATGGCGTAGCCTTCCATCCGGACCCGGAGCACGCCGAGCGAAGGAGAAGCACGTGTGAGAACGAGCACGAGGCACTGGCTGCAAGCCCGGAGGAAGTCCGCCCTGGAAGCACCAGAGCTCGGAAACCCCCTGCATTCAAAGGACAGGACGCGGCCCGGCTCTGGGGGCTGTCTGTTTCTCCCTGTTTGGGGGCTCATTCTGGCCCTAAGTCCTAGCAGCTTGAAAATGCATGGTTGCCTCTCGCATGCACCACACTGGGGACTTGGCCCACAAACCAGGCACGTGCCCTGAGTGGGAATTGAACCGGCAACCCTCTGGTTTGCAGGCTGACAGTCCACTGAGACACACCAGTCAGGGCCCATTGCAGGCTTTTAAGCAGAAGAGTGTGGTATGGTCTCTGTCCTCTTACTATAGTTGCACCTGGTTTCTGCAAAAATTGATATATTTCTTTAACGAGTCTGATGATGACAAGGTCAAGCTCACGTGGCCAGCATTTCTGGGCACCTCTGTCAGCTTCGGCTTTGTCTGCACTCCCCTGACACGCTGCCCATCTCAGTGGCACTCAGGTCAGCACGCACGCAGCGCGGGGCATCTCGAAGCCTTCAGGAGCTGATCTGGCACATTAAGTGTTTAGATGGACTCAGAGAGAAGGTGGGATTTGGTTGTCAAAGATGTCTTTAAAATGAAACTTGGTAAACATCCCCAGTCCTCGAGTTGCCTTGTCCAGCCGTTCTGATAGGACCTTGTGGTGCCGCCCTTGCTGCTGGTGGCAGGCAGCTCAGTGCCTCGCTCGCTCCTGCCTGCCGCCCTGAGCACCCACCTTCAGAACAGGACCCCCGACCAGCGCTTAGTAATGTGTCGGCCTCCCCCTCCCCCCTCCTTATTTGTGGTTGTAAGTTATCTTAGATGCGCCCTCTTGTGTCATTTGGCTGGTGTCTGCAGTTTGGCCCTTCGTGGCAATGGAAGGAGACTAGCCTCACCAGCTGTGTGGCGCTCAAGGGGCACCTGAGAGCCACCGTGTGGAAATCTCCTTTCTGGACACGTAAGCGACTTAGCGTGTATGAAAGTGTCTGACACAGTGTCTGCCAAGTGGTCGGTGCTCAGGGTTGGCTTCTTTTCCTCGCCCCCCTCCCTGTTTTCATTTTTGCTTTAGTTTTGGTCTGTTGGCTGATGCCGTGGTGTTAGTCCACATCTGACAGGTAGGTAAGTAGGTGGATCGATGGGTAGTTTATCCATCTGCCCATCCACCCACCCACCCACGCACCATCCATCCAACCATCCTTGCTCCTTGATTCCCTCTCTGTGTAATAGAGTTCTTTCCTTTGGTCTTGGTACTCTGTTTCTGTAATTTTTTATGGGTATATGTTGTGTTTACTTACTTACTAGGTGAAACACGCCCTGAAAATGTTGTTCTATTGATTGTGCTTGATCGTGACAGGTACAAACCGAGTAAGACACAGTCTTGTTCTAAAGAATCCCTTTCTTTTCCTTACTACATTGCTGTTCATTTGTAGAACAATGTTAAATAACAGTCGTGACAGACGGCCAAGTTCCCCGTCTGTCCCCTGACTAATGTATGTATCTGCTACACTCGTAAATTTGATGTTTCCTATTAATTTCACCCAGTTCTTCCTAGGTCACTGGGCTTGGCTTTGTTTCTTTTTAAAAATCAGAGAAAATGTTCAGTGTTATTCCCTGCTGAGATGTAAGAAATTACATCAATTGAATCATATTGTATTCCCGGAACAATTTTTCCTTATTTTGCTTTGTGAGTTTTGCCTACTGAGTTTGATTTGTTGACACCTCACTCTGGATTCCTGCGTCTGTCCGTGTGCGCCCGCATCCTCGTGGTCCGGAGGCTTTCTCCGCCCAGCCCTGAGGCTCGGGGGGGCGGGTCTTCGTGTCGGGCTGCCGGCTCTGCCACTGCGCAGCGCCTTGAGAGACGTTCCGTTTTCTTCCTGTGATCGTTCTTGTAATCACGCTTCTTTATTTTTGCTGCAATTAAGATTTATCATGTGGACTCCTTGGATCATTCTTATAATCACACTTCTTTATTTTTGCTGCAATTAAGATTTCTTATGTGGACTCCTTGGAAGCGCACCAACTTTTAGAAGACCGGTCTTGTCTTCTCCGCAGTGTGGTTGGAGAAGGCAACACCTCCCCCTTCCTTCCGGCTGTAGCTCCTGCCTTCTCTGCCACGCTGCTGCCCTCCTTTGTGGTTACCTCCTGTCGCAGCATCCGGCAGTGCTGAACCCTCTTTCAGTGGTCCGAGGGTCTTTCAGACAGTTGAAGGGTCGGCCTTCACCGGTGACTCCTGTGCCGATTCCTTTTCTCGTGGGACGAGACCTGCCCAAGCCCTTCCCCTTTTCTTTTGAGCAAGAGTGTGGGGGGTGGGAGGTGGGGGGAGGATATGGAGGTGTCTGCCTTGATCCTGTCTTTGCCAGTCGAATAACTCTTATCTGAAGAGTAACTCACAATCCTATGACTGCATGTGTCTCCTTCCTGTCAGGGAGAAGCAAGATAATAGAATGGTTTCAGATTTGGACTTTGGAGTCAGCACAAAGCAGATTCTCATACCTAACTAGCTATATATGTGACTTGGAGCAAGTCACTTTTACGTTTCAGGGCCCAGCGCCGTCGCCTGCGAAGTGAGACACTCGTAACTGCCGGTTCAGTGGCCGCGAGACGGGCAGACCCGGGAAGGAAGCAGCGCTGGGCTAGCGCGTCACGGCACTTAGAGCGGCGCTGCTGTAGTTCGCACTCGGCTCTCACAGATGAGTCCCGGGCCCCGCCCCTGCGTGTGCCATGGTCTTCTTTGCATCTTCTTACACAAAAACTGCATCCTGCGTGCCCTGCAGAGCCCGGAGTCTGGGCTGTGCCTCCCGCCTCGCACGTCTGTACCTCCTTCGGCCCCGCGGTCTCTGCCGTGTCTCTCTCTCCGCCGCAGTGAGCTGTGGTCCGGGAAACCCAGGCTCCACTCCGGAAGGCGTTGTTGTCTGGTCTTGGGTCAGTCAGCCTTATTTATTGTAACAACTTCCAACTGTTGAACTTGACTTCGTCTCCGATGCTTTACATCGTATCTCACTGACTCCTCACAGTCATTCATCAGGAAGAGAGTGTTTCTACTTTGCAAATGGGGACAAGGAAACTCAGAAATGTTAAGTAACTTCCCCAGGAGCTGGGTGGGTGGTGTCCAGAGGGGTGGGGTGCAGGTGTGACCGACTTGACCACTCCAAGTTGTTGCGAGGGCCAAGGTCAAGTGGGAGTGTTCCATGACTGTGCAACACGGTGCAAACGCAAGGGCTCTGTCAGCCTAGTCTTCTCTCCTCTCTCCCGGCCGCTTCCTTTTATTCCTAAACCCTCTGACGTGGGCGGCACTGTGGGCGGCCACCCTCATCTCCTCCCCTCCACCCTCTCCCTCCCATCCTTTCTTCCCCCGTGGCGTCCCCACAGAGCCACTTGTCCCAGTGAGGCCCGACTCCAGGACCCTCCTCAGCCAGAGAGCGCCCCTCTCCCTGGTGTCCTCACGCCTTTCCGACTCTCTCGACCTGTCTTTTCTGTGCTTGACACCATTTAAAAATTGTTTCCGTAGCTTAATTGTGTGCAGGCACCTTTAGATTTCCCCTCTGTGTCTGCAGAGCCTCGGTTTGCAGTGCAGGAGGCGCAGGAGGGCGGAAAGGGGGGAACAGAAACCGCTGGGAAGGGCTTGCTGCGTTCCGTCTTCAAAGGGAACAGAGGTGGGCTGGTCCGAGCTGTTTCACAATTGGAAGAGAGTCGTAGTACCAGAGTTTGGACGGAACCTGGCTTTTTATTGCCAAAAAAAAAAAAAGGGTATAAGATGGAAACGGGGGTCAATGTGAATCATTCAGAGCGATGTTCAGCTTTGAGGCTGGTTCACCTTCCCTGGAATTAGAGATTTATGCTAGGAAAGGGCTGGGGAGGAATTTGAAGTGTTTATGTTACCAGAGTGTAAAACACACCGTCCAGTTGTGTATCTAATCTTTCCCTGGGCTTTCCTTTAAACACGCGTTCAGAGGTGGAGTAGCCTGGGAGAGCTAAGCCATTCCAGGCCCAGACGCGATGCCCGGGTGGAAGTCAGATGGATCCTTTTCCACGGGTTCGGAGAAGCTTCCCAAGCAGGCAGACGTCTCTGTACCTCCCTCTGCAGTTCCTCCGTCCACAGATAACTTTTACCAAGAACGAGAGTTACAAGGGCTCTGTGACTTCTTTCTAACTTTAGCTCCTGCAAAAGTTACCTCGGGGGTCCCGTTTCTTCTCTGGGCTGGACATCCCATCGACGCGCCCCATCAGCCTGCGTCCTCCGTGCATTGCCACCCAGTGGGCCTCACTTCTTAAGGAGAGGGGTCGGCTAGCACAGGGGACTCTCCGAGCCACCAGAGCAACCGGGGCGGCTGCGGGGGAGGAAAAAGAGGTTCTGCACCCACAGTCTGCCGCAGTCACCAGCCTCCCGTATTCCTGCGTGAGAAATAGGAAGGGTTTGGGTTTCCAGGGCTTCCTCCTCCTCTCTCAGCCTCAGTTCGCTCACTCGGGTCAACAAGTAGGTGTTCTGTGCCCGCTGTGTGCCGGCATGATGGCGGGGCTTGGGGTACGGCAGCAAACAAGCAGACGCAGGTCCCTGCAACCTTGGAGCAACGTTGGAGCTCTTGTTCCAGCGCGGGAGGCAGCGAACCGAAGCGTGGGAAATAACTGACCTCACAGTGTGTTAGAAAATAGCGTCAGTGTTAAAAGGTGACCAGTACTGTGGAACGAGAAAAGGACTATTGGAAAATGAGCAGTGGCAAGAGTGTCATTTTATATTGTAAAGATTTTATGTATTTATTTTTAGAGAGAGGAAGAGAGGGAGAAAGAGAGGAAGAGAAACATTGAAGTGTGAAAGATACATCAGTTGGTTGCCTCTCGCACGCTCCTAACTGGGGACCTGGCCCGCAACTCAGGCACGTGCCCTGACTGGGAATCGAACCAGTGACCTTTCAGTCTGCAGGCCACCAGTCAGTCCACTGAGCCACACCAGCCAGGACCAAGACTGTAATTTTAAAGTGGGTTATTGATAAAGCGACTTTTGAACAAGGACTTGAAGATGGTGAGGCATTTATCCATGCGGAGATCAGGGACACGCGTGTCCCGGGTGGAGACAGCGGGCCCGGAGCGTTCTGGGACCAGCGAGGGGGCCGGCCAGCACGGCAGAGCGGGGGAGGAGAGGTCAGAGGGCTCAGGGCACGGACAGCCTCCTGGAGACCTCGGGTTTTTCTCTGGGTGAAATGGAGAGAACCATTTGGAACACAGGAGTGATCCTGGCTGCTGTATTGAGACTAGTCGTTGGGGGCATCAAAGGCAGAAGTGGGAAGTCAGTTTGAAGTGCACTCAGGCGGGTAACTCGGCGACAATCCGGGAAGAAACGGTGGTGAATTGTACCAAAGTGGTGGCGCTCACGGTGGACGAGGGGAGACGTGGTCTGACCCTGGGTGTACTGTGAATGCAGAGACTTCCTTCCCACGGTGGCCTTGGTGTGTGGGAGGGGGGAGACGGGAGTCCAGACAACCCCACGAGCTGTGGGTCAGGCCCCGGGGAGGGGGACGGAGGTGCGAGAGGCCGTGGGAGGGACAGGTCGGTGGGGAGAGGCCGGGAGTGCGGTGTGGGGCACGTGGCGTGTGAGACGCTGTCAGGCAGCAAGCGGAGATGCTGAGGGAGCTCACAGTTGGGTGTGTGCGCCTGAAGTTTGGGAGAGGAGGCCGAGCCGAAGGTGGAGAATTAGCAGTTGGCAGCGTGAAAATGTCATTTAAACTCTGAGGCCGGGTGCGGTCAGGGAGGGAATGGGGTTCGTAAACAGGTGAGGTCAAGACTGGGGGCCGATACTGTACTTTCACATGGTGTGGGAGAGCAGCAGGACCCGTAAGGGGAACTGGGAAGGGGCATGCCCAGAGGTGGGGGGGGGCATGGAATCGGTAGACTGAGGCGTCCCGGAAGCCAGGTGGGAGGATCAGCCCCATAAACGCTGCTCCTGCGCCCGGTGCACCGAGGGCTGAGAGCAGCCTGCGGGTGTGGCATGGGGAGGTCCGTGGGGACCCGGACAGAAGCTGCTTCTCTGGAGGGCGGGGGGGGGGGGGGGGGGGGGGGCGCGCTGGAGGCGGGGGCTAGACTGGGAGGGTGTAGAGAGAAGGGGGAGGAGAGGAGCTGAAAACAGCTGCCACGGGGCGGGGGCGGGGGCGGGGCAGGGAACTGAAAGGAGGTGCAGGCAGTGGGGTCAGGAGACGGCAGCATCCCCCAGTGAGTGTTCACTGTTGTCCTTTGTTATTTGCACAGACCAGACGGCAGTCGCTGTCCTTTCCTGGCCAGGCCGTTGCTGCCTGCTGGGCACTGCCCTCCGCCCGGCCAGACACCTGGGGAGGCGCTCCCGGACAGACAGACACAGTGCGTGTCCCCGGGGGTCAGACGGCTCAGCTGCCGTTCTCCGGGTTCTTACCGGTCCCCGTTCTCCTCTTCTTCGGCTTAGGGGAGGGGGTTTTGGCAGTAGAAGGCAACGGTGATGATGGTAATAATGGTAACACTTATTTTCTAACACATATCACTTCCTAGGAGGCAGCGTTGGAAGTGCTTTACATAAATTAACCCATTTAATCTTCATAATTGCCCTGTGAGCTCTGCACAGTGATTATCCGCATTTTACAAAGAAGTAAACTGAGGCAGAGAAAGATTAAGGAGCCAGTTTAAAAGGATGACCGGTAACAGTGGGGCTGGGGTAGAACTTCTGACAAGCCAGCTAGCTGAGAGTCCCTGCGCTCGAGGGCGCTGGAGAGTTTTCAGGGCTCCGTTTCACGGAGGGTGAGACCGGGCGAGAGTGGGGGAGCTGAGCTCCTGCAGGCGCGAGGGAGAGGAGGGAGAGCACCGGAACCGACTGGGCGCCTCCCCCGGCTCACCAGCTCGCGCGTCGCCGGGCCGTCACCTGGAATGATGTGGTGGGACGCTCTTCAGAGATCACCTGTTAAAAGACTGTGTTTCCCCCAGTCTCACGGATTCCCTTTCAAACCCTCAAGCACGCATTAAGCACCTCTTCTTTGTGTAAGAGGAAGAACTGGGACTGCTTCCCTCCGTGTGTTTACTTTGCTGTGGGAAGCCTGTTTGTTGTGCAGGCCGCAGGACCATCTGGGGACTCCAGGCAGAAAGGCTTGCATCCGTGACCGTAATCCTTCGCCGTTTGGGAGGGGTCCTTGAAACGTCTGTGTCCTTGGAGGCGGGGCACGAGCTAAACGACCCCCTGTGCAGCGCTGATCGTTAGTGCGCGGGGAGCAGCTGCCACTGGGCCCTCCCCCAGCAGTCCCTGCCTTCCCCAGAGGGACCTACCAGCACCCGTCAAGTGCTCGCTGGGAGAGTTAAAGCCGCATCAAGATCACTGGTGTTCGCTTCCTTCCAGGCATACACTCAGACGCACCGCTTCATTCCTCCACCCCCCCGGCCACCCCCTGTGCTCGGCAGCGCTCGGTCAGCGGGCTGCCTCTCCCTCCCAGGGCCCGTCCGCTGGCTGCCTCAGCTTCCCACGGCAAAGCCAGCCTGCCTCTGCCTCTGCCTCTGCCTCTGCCTCGCCCTGGGGTCTCAGCGGCCCCTCCAGTCGCGTCAGACCGTCCTGCGGGGACAATCTGGAGTCGGGGTGCTGCTGGCGGCCGGAGGCAGTGGCTGCGACCGTGTGGTGCTGAGCCTGTGGCCACTGTTAGGGGAGCCCTTTCGGGGGGTTCCTGTGGGGTCCCCGGAGGGCAGGTGTCTCTGAGAGCAGGTCACCGATGATTCCTCCTCAAAGTTTGCTGGGGCTCCGTTTTTGGGTGGGTTATCTTAACGCCCCGTGGACGGTTTTTGCTCTGGCCCCTGGGTCCAGCGGGAAACATCCCCGCTGGGCTGCTCCCCCACCCCATCCTCGGCTCCCCCTGGGCGCTCCTCAGGGGTCCCATGTGAATGTGTGCTGTCCGCGAGGCTTGCAGCTTCGTGTGCAGTGGGCTGTAACTGTAACGACTAATGTCTGGGGGGTGTGTGGGGGGTCAGGACTGACAACAACAGCTGCCACTGACTGGGGGTCCACTCTGTGCCAGGCCCTGGGGTAACCGTATTGCGGGCATGAAGTGATTTCATCTTCATCCCTTATAAAGTAGGCCCCACGTGTTTGCATTTCAGGGAGCGGAAACAAAGGCCCAGACTCACGTGGCTTCGCCGCAGACACGGGGACACTGGCCGTGCCCCCTTTCAGGGTGCCCGTGAGCACGGACGGGGCTGGCCCACCATTCCGCGTGCATTTCCCTGCGCTGCAAAATATGGCACCGTTTGATGTGCCGTGCTAGGAATGTCAGAGCTGCTCTCACACGAGTCCCGAGTCGCACGCGGGAGAAGACGCCGCGGCAGGGGCTGTGGCAGACCCGTGGGGCCCCTCTTTCCCCTCAGCCGCAGCCGCCCCGCTGAGCTCCCGGTTTCGTGATGGCCACGTAGACACCGTCCTTGCTAAAGACAACCCCATTTGGCTAAGGTGACGGCTTCTAATTGGGCTGCGGAAAGAAACTCCAGCTGGGGAAGTGTCGCCAGGGTCCCTGGGGAATTAATACCACGTGGTGCAAGGGCAGGCTGGGACGAGCACGGCCTCTCCTCGTTACGGGGTGTCCGGGCGACGTGGAGTTACGCTCTTACTATTCCATGTTTTTAAGGAATTATTATTGCAGGACCATTGGCTTCCTTTCTTCCTCAACTGTAGCTATAACGTTTTATTTGTACGTGTGTGCTTTTGCGAGAGAGAGTTGGTCTCTGCAGAGGGAGTCAGGAGAGGAAAGTATTTGAAATGGAAATGTCTTAAAATTATGTCTCTTTCCACTTGTACGTTGGATTTCCTTGGGATTTAGAAACAAAATGGAAACTGAAAACCACACCACCTTTCTGAACATGCATCCGTTCAGAGCAGGCCTGGCAGGCGGCGGGGGTCTCTCGTGTGTCGCAGGGCGCCCCGCGGCGGACCGGCTGGCCGGGACCAGCACACGCCAGCCTTCCCTGCCCCCCTCCCCGCCCCCGTTTCCCCAGGGCTGGCCGCGCGTTCGTGTTTCTGTCCGGAGGATGCAGTGGCCTTGCTGACGTGTGGGAACATCGTGACGGAGACTTGGACAAAGTAGCGAGCACTGTTTTTCCTTAAGTTCCATGTTTCTGTTCGTACTGGGTGTGTGTCTTTCCATGCGCTCCAGGTGAAGAAATAAACGTGCTGGAAGAACACATGTCATGCAGTGAACTGGGGAGTTCTCCCCGCCTGCGGGGACCAGAGCTCCCGAGCTCTGCGCAGCAATCCGATGGCACCGTCTCTCCGTGTCGGAAGAGGTTGCGCTGACCCCAGCTCCTTCCCCCTGGGCTGGGCTGCACCGGGAGTGATCAGCGTTCCCCGGGGCCAGCAACAATCCACCTACATGTGGTGGGGGGTCACGATGCATTCACATAGTGCGGAGACCACTCTTGCCAACAATTAATTGGGGAATTCACTTTATGAAGCCCTGTTTACAGACTGACATCTGGAGAAATTCTTACCCTGGACCCATTCCAACCCATTGGATTTATGGACTGCGCTAGCTTTTCTGTAAATAGGGCTTTTTTTGGGCTTGGTGAGTTCTGTTTACACAGTTATCAGCGGACGAAAACAGCTCTGTCCCTGTGCTGCTCAACCCTCGGAACGAGGTGGACCTGGGTTCGAAGCGGCCGTCCGGCCCAGAGAGCACTCAGACACCTCTTGTTGTCGTCGTGCTGCGGAAACATCCTCGTGCCAGGAGCCCCCGCTCGCTTCAGCCCAGACCCTCGGGCTGGAGCCCGCACCCCCCAAGGGACCTAGTACTCGGCCTTTATGGGGAGTTTAAAGCTTGTTGAGACACATGCTAGACCTCTTAAAATATATTAGGCTCCCTTTTATTCTCACCCTCGGTCTCTGCCGGGAGGTGTGAAATGGAAATAGTTTCAGACACAGGTACATGCAGAGTCTTGAACGCATTTCAAGTTCTCACCGTGTGTGGGGGGATCAAAGCTTGTCGGGCGGTGGGACTGAAGTCCCAAACGTTCCACGAGGCGTCGCGCCGGACACGCCTCACTGGGGCCCTCACCCGCCTCACTGTGGCCCAGCACCGTGCGCCACCTCAGTCGCCAGTGGACGGGCCGCTGTCTGTCAGCATGGCTGGCGTGACCGCCGCAGGTACGGGAAGAGAGAGAAGTTTAGAGTGGGTCTTAAAAGACCCCAGAACAGATACTGTGTGCTGGAACTGGAAACCTAGGATTGTGTGAAGAAAGGCATCTCCTCCTGCTTCGCTGAGTTTTGGGGCTGTGAGGCTGTATCAGGTCAGGGGCGGGACGCCCTCACACCGCAGCAGAGTGCGGGACGGAGTGGAAGCGGCGACGGGGAAGGCCTGGGCTCGTGCCCGCCACCCCTGCTGGAGAGCAGCGTGCCGTCACGCGCGCTCAGCCCGTCCGCCCGGCCACAGTGGGAACCCAGGCAGCGGCGTGTCCGTTCCCCCCAGCTTCCCTTCCTCCCAGGAGGGCGGTGCCTGTGGTGTGTAGGAGCAGCCTCCTGCTGGGTGTCCTTCTCGGAGGAGGCATCTGCTCAGCAAGCCCCTTCGCAAACCCGGTTTCACAGACAGGCGGGCTCTGCAGAATGGCCCGTGGGTCAGAACAGACGCACACGTTCCAGCAAGCACCGCGTTCCCAGTGGCGGCGTGTGCTCGGGGGCACGGGAAGTCCAGCCGTGGGGTGGACGGGCCCCTCGATCTGCATCCGCTTTGGAAGGAGGGGTCCCTGGAGGGCCGATCAGGGGAAGCACAGCCCACTTCTCCTGCAAGCCGTTTGGTCTTTATCTCTGCTCTGGCCCTCGTGGAAGTCCCTCTCCACGTTTTACCCACAGTTCTTCCTCGCGGTGCTTGCTAATCTGCAGTCGGAGGTGTTCACATAATGGAAAACATTAGTATTTTTCAGACTGCTGACATGCTTTTTATACTTTAATGTTTTATCACCCACACCTTCAGTAAGCCACCCCAGATACTGTACACGGGGGTGCATGCACAGGAAATTGAATATGTTGATCAGTAATCATTTCCCTCCCCGCTTTCTCTTCATCTTCTGTCTTCCTCTCTCTTCCTCCCATTATTCCAATTTGCCAAATGCTTGGCTTTTTAGAGCTTATATGTCCTCGAGCCAGAAGTAAAATATATTTTTAAAAAACTAGAAAAGTGAGCAGAGTAGAGAGAATTATCAGGAAAACTCCCATACATGTCTGCATGCCTATGTGTGTGTGGGGGGGGCCACACATACAGAGGGGGGTGGGGATGAAGAATAAAACTTTTCCAAATGACTGTATTTGCAGGAAATATTGTAACTACTCAGAGTCTCTCAGGGGAGGTCTTTGAGTTAAGACAGTGAAATATTCTTTTCAAAGCACCCCTTCCCCACACTTCACATGGATTAGAAATCTTTGAAATCTGAACGCGAACCTCAGAAACCGCTCTACCCGTCAAGTGCATCTTGATGACGAGGGCCACGTCACTAGTGTGTGTCCCGACGTTCTGCGCTCTCTGGTCCCCGGTGGCAGGCAGTTCGCACGTGCGGACGGAAGGTGCTTTGGTTGGCAAGTCAGAGCGAGGTCTGCGGTCCTTGGTGGTTCTCAGCGCGTCTCCTGGTTCCGTTCCTCTTGCGTGTGGGGGAGGTGGGGGGAGCAGAGTGATCTCCTCATCCCTGCAGGAATGGAGCGTGCGCACCCACGCACCCAGTTGGTTGCAGAGGCTGCTGTTGCAAGAAAATGAGTCAGTAAAAGTTCTCAGATCTACCCAAAGAATGGTTTGCCAATCTCCTCCCCTTCTCCTCCTCCTCCTTCCAGCATAGCCGTGTCTTTGACCCATGGGTAGATCTGCTTGTGTGAACCCTCCCCCTTCAGACTCCCACCTTTAGGGACTTTCATCTTCACCTAGTTTGCAAATTAATATTGACACCTGTACCATGGGGTCAACGCACCCTTCCTTACAGGGTTGTTTGAGAATTGAGTGACTTAATCCATTGGGAATTTGAAACCCAAGTGCCCAGCACACAGTAGGTCCACGTGCTATGACTTCCAGATCAGGAAGTCCCCAGCTCTCGCTCGCGTTGGTCAGTTGGCTCGCACGTGCTACACACGACGTGGTGTGTGTTTGGGTGACACCCCGCGGCTGTGGTTCTCTGCAGCTCTGCCGCTGGCAACGCCGTTCCCCACTCCCGGAGCTTCCGGGGGGGGGGGGGGGGGGAAGGGAGGTGCCTGAGCACGGTAGTCCTGGCCTCGCCCCGCTTTCTCCCTTCTGCTGCCTCAGGGGTGGAGCAGTGACTCAATGCCATTAGTGAGTGTGGAAGGAGGAACCCAGCCACCCTGCAGCCTTTTGTCCTGGGATCGGGGCTGTGTTCCGCCGGGAGCACGCTCTTTCCCTTCCTCTCCGCCAGTCAGTCGCCTCACAGGCCTGCACGTCCCCGTCCCCTCGCACCCTGGTTCTTATTCGCCGGTTGATGAGGGGCCAGGAGGAGAAGGTGGCCACCATTTCTTGGCTTCTCCAAGGATCCCAGGACCCAGAGGTGGCCCTGGCCTTCACGGTGCTCAGCAGCACCCCAGCAGCCACGCTCGGCAGGCAGAACACGCCGGCACCGGCACCGAGGGCTCTTCGGCTGGCGCTGCGGCCGGGAGCCGCGTAGTGAATGACGGGGTGGCTCGGGCTTTGGGAATCGCCGGGCCTGAGTGCGAGTCTCATCTCACTGCACAGGGACCCGTGACCCTGGCGAGCTGCCAAGTCTCGTGAGAGCTTAGTTTCCTTCTCCGTGACCTGAGAAGGATGATGTCTATTTCGTGGTGTGGTTTGTAGGAACTAGATGAGATAATATGGGCAGAGCTGGTAGCGTTTTGAAAGTGCTTAACAGTGGTCGTGATTGTTACCGTGACCTGCAGGCTTGGGACAGAGGCTAAAGACAAGCCTGGTAACAGCTGTGTGGTCTTGTGGGTCAATGTCACCCCCGATAAATCCAGTTTTTAAGAAAGCTGGTTCTTCTGGGTGGGGCCCTGGCCATTTTCAGGTGTGGCCGGGCTCATTCCGTCGCATCAGCGGATAGTCCCGACACTTCCTGGGCGGGAGCCCACTGGGGCTGTGGCCGCGTCTCGTGTCACGCGTGCGGGACTGCTCTTCCTCCGGGTCTTCCTCAGCGTCGGTTTCTTCTCTGTCGCAGCTGATGCGGAGGGCTGCATGGGGTGGTTCACAGCCCGGGGCTGCTGACCCCTCCCTCTCTTCCTTCATAAACCCCTCACCTGTGAGGCCCACCCTGCGGACGGGGGCTTTGGAGTCGGTGTGTGGGAAACCTCAGAAAAAGAAAAAGACATCACACTTCATTAACAAGAAGAATGTCTCGGGGAAGCAAAGTGCACAGCACCCCACATGTCCCTGGGTGTCCGGGAAACGAGGGCAGATCGGCCAAGCCAGGTGCAGACGCGGTCGGGGATTCGGGGATGCTCACGTGAGCCCCCTGCAGGGTTCTGCTGGGTACAACCTGGGGATGTACGCCCAGCGTTTCCAGAGGGCGGTGGTGCCAGCTCGTCCTCAGGCCACCGTGGGCGTGGCTGGGAACGGAAGGCTTCCCCAGCGCCATCCGCGGCTTTGCTGTGGAGCGCTGGGGCGTGTGTGTCTGTGCGGTCAAGTGTTGGGGTTCAGGGAGCGAGTCTCAGGGCAGAGAAAACCCCCCCAGGCGCCGTGTCGGGGCGCCAGCAGCCCCCACCATGCCCGTGCCCAAGGAAGTGCTGTTCTCTGCTGACCACGCGCTCTGTGTTCGGTCCCCCCTGACGCTCTGGGATCAACGGGCGTGCCTGCCGAAGGGCCACGGCCACGCTGCACGGACGCCACGTCTGTGCACGGTCTGCCCTTTCCGACTGTGAAGAGGATGAGCTGGAAGACAGCACTGCCACTGCTGCAGCTCAGCGGTCGCCCGTCGGGCTAGTGTGTCCGTGAGGGCAGTAAGGCGTTCCCAGCGCTCTCACCGAGAGCGGCAGTGACCCTGTTCTTCCTGGGCTGCCCCTGAGGACGCTGCCACGCCGTCGGTTCCCTTGACGATCGATCGCTGCACGTTCGTTAGCTGTGGCTGCCGTGTGAGGGGCAGGTTCCCGCCCCCCCCCCCCCCCCGCCCCCCGACGCACGGCTTGAGACGCTGTTTGTGTTTCCCGACCAGGTGGCTGTGCTCCGATCCCGGAGTCCGACCTGGAGGAGAGGGCCGTGGAGCAAGACTCCGCGGAGCTGTTTCCCGGCCACCAGCACCTCCTGGCGGAGACGCCCGTGCCCGGTAAGGGAGTGGGTGGTGGCCTCCAGTGCCACGTCCCGCCCAGCCACGGCGCTCGGTGCTGTCGTACCAGGGAGCACTCCGAAAAGCCGCCTGCTCCCCCCCCCCCGCCCCCCGCTTCCTCCTCCTCCTCCTCCTCCTCCTCCTCCTCCTCCTCAGCCCCGGGGCACCTCGGGGGGATCATCTGTGTATTCCTTTCACTACTCAGACCTTCTCCTCTCTCTTTTTCTAGAAGTTTCACCCCTCCGAGGAATCTCGGAGTAGTTCCAGTGGACTTGTCCGGCTGAGGGGAAGACGGCTCTCCCAGGGCCCACCCTGCGTGGACCCCGTGCCAAGCAGCGACGCAGGGCCGGTGGGGGGCTTCCTTGGGCTCGCCTGTCGGGAGAGGACCTGGTGTGGGGGAGGGGCCGGGACACCGCTGCGGCGGCCCCAGCAGGTCGGCTGGGACTTGCCTCACCGGGGAAGGGTGTGGCTGCTTCCTGGTCACCCCTGTGCTTGCGGCCTGAGATGACATCTTTCGGGGACAGCCTTTGTATTGCAGAGACCTAGATCCAAACTACTTTGATACCCATTATTTTTCAGAATTCTTATATAGTTCACGTATCAAGTTTAATAAAGCATCTCATTGTCAAGCAATACCTTGGATCTGATTTGTCGTCAGAGGCTATTTAACCAGAGGCTGCAGTTTCTTCGAAGGAGAGGCACTGAAGGAAGCGAACACTGGGCCAGTCCGCGGTGCGGCCCGGCTGGGGCCCGACCTCGCACACGGCCCGCTCTCTTCGGGCGGGGAGTGGAGGCAGCTGCGCGTTCTCGTGTCGTGCGTGAAAACGTTTTCAGGGAAGCGAGTACATCAATGTCCTCTGCATCACCACAGTGCACGGCACTTTCTAAAAACCCGGGTTAAAAGGGGATTCACACTTTATTACAATTAAAGTGCAAGGTTTTTACATGTGAGAATCAGAGAGACTTTGCCAGTTTCAAGCTGGAACTACCGTCTCGAGACCCGTTCACTGAAATGACAGCGTGTCCGTGCCGGCCTTGAAACGCCTGTCGGTACCGGGGAGCGGCTTGCGCTTCTCCTTTTGTGGAATGTCGGAAACCGCAGAGGGTGTCTTATGCGTTGTTCCTGGCCGTCTTGTTTGGGATACGCAGCAGAACCGCACCATTTTTAATTGTCACGTGTGGGAGCGGACAACCTCTAGACGTCGGGCCAGAGGCAACCGTCAGGCTCACCTCTCGGGCCTGGGGGGCGCGGCGGGAGAGTCGGGGCTGGCCGGGCGTCTGCGGCTGGGTCCTCGACGGTGTCCTTGAGGGGCGGCTGCAAGAGGGGTGTGGGACTCCTTACACGTGTGTTTCCTCGACGTCTGTGTTCACTCCGTGGCCCTCACGGGCGGTTGGTACTGGGCACGTTCCATGTGCTCCTTTCTGCCCTTCCCTCTGTCTGTCTGGAGTCACGTCCTGTCTGTCCGTGTTCTTCCGATGGCCCTTCTTGAATGGTTTCTTTGTCCCTGTGTTCCAGTGTCCGGCGGCCCCGGTCATCAGCCCTCCTCTCCCTTCCCTGCCCCCCCCCCCCCCCAGTTCTTGCCCTTCGCCTTTTGATTTTCTCCCTCATTTCCCACGGCGTGAAACTGACGCATGCCACTTGATTTGTCAAGGTTCCCTCAAGGTGCGTGGGTGCGGTGACGCCCCCTTTCAAGCCCCTCCTCCCTGGTTTTCCTTCCCTGTGCTGCCCTCGTGGTCACCCTGCCCTTTGAGGGGAGAAGTCAGGTGGTCCGGGTTTCTTGTTAGCCACGCAGTCCCGTTGTTACCCACGCAGTCCCGCTGTTACCCCCCATATCAGAGCAGGCCTCGTGCAAGGGCGCGGCAAACACTAAATAAGCTCTTCCTGTGTGCGAGGTGCTTCATATGCACATGCCCGTCGCTCCTGACACCACTGTGACGTAGCTGATGTTGTTTTCTGTATTTTACTGACGAGAGTCCTCAGGTCCTTAGGGGCTAAATAACTAATCCAGGATCCCACAGTTAGTATGCAGCACAGAACTGGGGTTCTAACCCCGAAACCCGGACTCACACCCAAATGTGCAGACCGGCGGCGGGACTACAGTCAAGTCCACTTTACCGCCGAAGGCTCTTAGTACAAGACGGCGCATTTCTCTTGATTTCTAATGTGGTTGCGCTTTTTAAAAATATACATATTTGCCATTTATGTTTTTCCTTTGGTGAATTACCCATCCATGGTCTTCGTTCCCTTTTTGGGTGGGGGCCTGGGTGGTGGTGATGTCATCTCGCTGATTTACAGGAGCGGTTTGAGGTGACACTGGTCTTTGGTTGACCGCGTACGACACAGACACCGTTCTCAGGCTTCCTCTTTTCACTTTGTGTCTGAGTTTGTTTTTTCTTTAATAGGAGTTTTTAAGTTCTTACGGAGATCTATGGACGCGCTTCTCTGTGGCCTCTGCCCTCGGTGTCCGGCCGGGGGGTCCGACGCAGCCTCTCCTGCCGCTTCCCCGTGCTGGCCGGCGGCCGTGCTCTGGCTGCTGTGTTCTGTGTGTGTGTGTGTGTGTGCACGTGCGTGTGTGTGTGTTGTGTGTTCAGGCACGTCCCCCCTGGCAGTGCGCTGGGCCGTGGGAGCCATGGAGCTGGGCTCACTCTCACTCTCAGGTCTCTCGGAGCTTCGCCCGATGTGCGCCCCAGGTTTGATTAGGCTCCTTCGCCCGGGACCGTCACCAAGTGTCAGCTGCTCCAGAACCCTTTCAAAGCCCTGCTCCCCTCTGATGCTTGGCCCCGCTTGTGTCCCTCCCAGTGCAGGAGGACTGGCTCGCCAGAAGGCTCCTCAGCGCGCTGACAGACTGTCGTGCCCACACCCACACCCACACCCGCCCTCCAGACACGGCCAGGCGTGTTCCCCTCGCGTGTGAGCGTATTAGGCTCAGCTTGGGCGCGCTGTGCCTGCTTAAATCCTCCAGCACAGTGGCAGGAGGGCGAGTCGGCCACGGCATCCATGTCCCAGTTCTCCGATTCCCCAAGCTCTTTGGTTTCTGAGCCTCCAAGGGGGCTGCTGGCTGTCTCTGAGGCCTGAGTACGCCTGGCGTCACGGGGCTTCCCCCGCGTGGGGAAGAGCAGACTGTGTTGTGCATGGCTTTGCTCTCATCTTGTTCATCTTTAAAAAGCTACTCTTTGGCTTAAAAGTGGCTAGGCCAGGAGACCTCTGTGTCATCGTTGTTTTCTTTTAACGCCTGCTTCTGACCAGCTGATGACCTGTGCTGCCCTGGGCATGATTCCCAATCACGTACAAACGGTGGCAAAGATGAGCGAAAGAATCAAAACAGAACATACGTGACGTGTGTTCAAACCCCTTAAAAAGCATCGTATCGATGCAGGATGGTCACTGGCCATCTGCCACAGCAGTAGGGTCCTCACCGTGTGCCCGGGGGTGTCACCCACAGCCTGTGAGTGGGAGATGCACACAGGGTGTGCCCGCCAGAGAGCAGCGGGGGTGGCTGGTGGGGAGGGAGCCCTACGGGCAGTTTTGGCCTCAGCTGAGCAGTAGGATCTGTGTTTTCAGAGTATTTTTAATGAAGAGGTACTGCTCTTGTCATGAGAGAAGGGACCCCATCTTTGTATGTGTGTGTCAGGATCTCAGTGTTAATGACGTAAATAATGATTAGCAATGGAGTCCCATGGCGTGGCGTTGGGTAGATGAACAGCATGAGTTTTAGAGAATGATCTACTTAGACGTTGTTCTGTGGTAATTCTGAGAGGTGAAGAGTATAATGTGATCAAAATAACATGATCAATGTAATTTATAGCACTAATATAAGCATAAAACTATATTGAAAATTACGGTTTTCTCTTCATGTCTTTAACCTCTCCTGATGTGGAAAGTGAGTGCATCGATCCAGCGCGAAAGCAGTACCAGCATTCTGACTGGCGCTGACTTCTCTGTAGCCTTGTTGAAATAGCTGGTGTTTAATTTTCTATTTTAGCCCCTAAACTGTGGGAGTCATGCGGCGGCCCCAGGTGTTGGGGGTTTTGTAGACTTGGACTTGGAAGGATGGAACTTATAGTAACACCACACAGCGGCCAAGGCCCAGTGGGAGCAAGATGCCCGCTGGGATGGTCAGCGTCCCGGGGCCTGACCCCTGGGCCAGGGAGAGGTCCCTGTTCTGGTTGATGTTGGAGGGGGGTGGCAAACCCCCTAATTCTCAGGCTTTCCATGATTTCATTTTAACTGTATTCAGCCCAATCCTTTCTTTGAGGTTTAGTCTGAATGCATTTCTCTCTATCCGGACACCAAGAGCTGAGTTGGAGGCCCTCTCGGAACAAGAGGGGAGACACGGTGGGTCACGTCATTGAGTCACATCTTCTGGCTTTTTGTGACGTTCTCTTCTTCTTCATCTTTTTGTTGTGGCCACTGAATTAATGACTCTCAGTAGCCAGTTTGTCGTTGAAGTCCTCACTGACATTATCGTCATCACCACCAGTGTTTTATGTCAGTCAGCCAGCCATTTAAATATTTTTCCAGTGTGTTCATGCGATGGCCTCTTTATCAACTAGACTATTAAGTAATCCGAGATCTTCCATATTACTTCCATTTGAAATTTATCATCTCATCTTGACAATTGTTGCTGCTTTTATAAAGGAGTGAGATGACAAAGAACGTCACTGTACGATGGGTTTGTAATTGTATTCTGAGTTAGCCAGTGTCCCCGACAGGCAAGGACTTCTGCTTTGACTCAGTGTCCATGACACTGGAATCTTCTCCTCGTGCTTTCAGGTGTGTGACGTTCAAACCTGGTTCCCCCTGTCACGCTCATACCGCAGGCGCCAGGGGCACAGACTGTCGCCCCTGTGTGGCCACCCTCTGCTCTGCACCCTCCTCGTGCACGGGGTGAGGGGAGGGGGCCATGGCAGTGGTGGGATTCCTGGAATCCATTCCTTCAGCAGAACAGCAACAGATCATTTAACCATATTCAGAGTTGACCGCAAGCCATGCAAATATACCCCATTAACCCGAAGTGTAAATATACCCCATTAACCCAAAATAAACGTCTCCCGACTCACCTTCCCGGTCGCCAGGGCCCCGAGTGCACAGTTGCTCCGATGCCCGACGGCAGGGAGGCCAAGGAGGAGAGGCAGTGTGTACACCCGTCAGGACTAAAGCGTCTTTTTCAAATGTTACAAAGACGTGGCCATGTGCCTGGGTAAGGAGCGTGCCCTGAGGTTTAAGCCTCATTCCATCACTAATCTACCTTCACTATAGCATGAGAGTCAGGATAGAAACTATGCGTTAATGAGTTCATTTGTTGTTGTTATTGTTCTTGTAATTCTTTATCCATAAAAATAACTCCAAAAAATGTATGGGACTAGGGTATGTACGTGGGGATGGCGAGGGCGGATTTTGTAAGGAAGCATAAAATCCCTTTACGTGCATCCTGGGTCACGTCGTACATGCCAGTGTGAGCCTGGGCCTGGCTTTGGGCTCAGCCCTGCTTACACCTGCACCTTTCGGTTTTGGCATTAAACTTGCCTCTTAGGGACACCAGTAAGCCCTGGGGACTCACCGGGCAGCAGGTGTCTAGTGCGCATCCTTGATTCTGTGGAGAGATGCTTCACCTTGAATATTCAGGGGCAGTCATACTGACCCCTGACTCTCAGCAGCCACTCCAAGGGAGGTCACCAGGGGAGTGAGCCAGTCTTCCCTCCTGGCTGGCAGGGGACTATTTGAGATTTAAAAAGCATAAAGCAGGCTGTCGAATGAAACAGACCCCAGCCTGGGCTCCGGGATCATCAGCATGGTGAGAAGGAAGGGGTTTACAATGCTATTAGTCTAGCTGCATTCTGTTGAACTGGCCTCCGTAATCAATGTGTGTTCCATCTGGTACCGGTCTCAGAGAGAGAGAGAGAGAGAGAGCCTCACGGTGTCTCTGTAAACTCTCATTTCTGTGTATCAGGCATGTGCTAAGAACGTTAGGATCATTTGAATGTGGGGAGCAGTTGGAAGCAGATCATTTTATGTAAAACAAAAATAAAAAACCTAGAAATGGCATTTTCTCACTCAGGACAGAGTGCTAATTAAGCCCAGACTCCAGTCACTTGCTGTTCAGTGAGGTTTAAGACAGGAATGTTCACTGACGCCTTTAACGTTATTTTCCTGCATTTAGGCAAATAGTCTTAATTATTTGAGGACAAAACTTAGGAAATCTCATTAGGTCACTAGTCGTAGGTAAGGAAGCAGAAACTTTATTTTACTAAGCTTTTGGGGATGAATTAAGTAGTTACTTATTCCTTGGGGAAAAGGATGGTGTGTAACCCTCATCACTCACACTCAGCAGCTCACAAAAATGAAAAAAATAAAAGCAATTAACAAGTAATTCTGAAAGAAAACATGAACATTCCCCAGACTTGAATCATACACGAGATGAAGAGAGGATAAAGTTGGGATTGATTTTTCACTTTTCCCAAAGCGTCAATAACAAACCATAACACGTGTACACACACGTGCGCACATACTTTACGTGCTCCGCCTCCGAAACCAGTGCCACCCGGACGTGGTCCTCCCTTTCCGTCCCAGGAGCTGCGATGAGCTTCTCCCCAGGCCGGACTCCAGTTTTACCGCCTCCCCTGATGCCTTGGTTGCCTTTGTTCTTCGTCTGAGCCCAGCGTTTGCAGGCATGGAACTGACCCCTGCAGTGGCATTGGCTCGGGCCACCTCCCCATCATCTTTGGTGGTGCAGTCTGTGACACTGGACCCCCTGGACGCAGGGACATAGACACGCCAGAAAATGAATCTAGACACAAACCCTATGAACTCAAAATGGTTCAAAGACCTAAATGCAAAACACAAATCAGTAAAACTCCCAGAAGATAACACAGGGGGGAATATGTTGTCCTTGAGTATGGAGATGACTTTTTAGATACAACACTGACGTTGTAATCCATGAAAGAAATAGTAGATAAGCTGGAATTTATTAAAGTTAAAAACATCTGCCCTATGACAGACACTGTTGAGAGAATGGGAAGACCCAGACTTGTCTTTACCGACAAAGAACTGTTATCCAGAAATACACAGAACTCTAGAAACTCAACAATAAGAAAAAAATCCTGATTTTCAAAAACTGGGCAACAAACCTGAACAGGCACTTGACCAAAGAAGATACATAAATGGCAAATAAGCATATGTAAATACGCTGGGCAACATACATCGTTAGGGAATTGCAAGGTAAACAAGGGGCCGTGGCACCCCTGTTGGAATGGCCTGAGTCCGTAACAGTGACGCCACCACGCCGGCAGGGACAGGGATGCGGAGCAGCCGGAACACCCGCTCGCTGCCGGTGGGAGTGCACGAGGACACTGCCACTTGGGGAGACAAGGCAGCAGTGTCTTGCTAAGCTAACCCTACTCTTACCATGCAGTCCAGCATTCGCGCTCCTCGGTATTTGCCTGAATTCACTGAAAACGTATGTCCACAAAACCTGCATGTGAATATTTATAGCAGCTTTATTTATCAATGCGGAAACATGGAAGTGACCATGATGTGTTTCAGTCAGTTAATGGATAAAAATACTGTGGTCCAGCTAGGCAGGAGAACTCTTTCCAGCGCTGAAATAAATGAGCTGTGCGAGCATGGAGAGACTGCAGGGACCCTGGGTGGCGAAGGCTGTGCTGTGGATGTCTGTGGTGGTGGTGGAGGATGCGGGGAGCTGCTGGTCTCCTTCCTCCATGAGGGGACATCGTGGTCCAGGGGCTCCCCCGAGGCACCAAGCTGTGCCGGTCAAATGCTCCCTATGATATTCTATGCAGCCGACCTCAGTTGTGCTCCACCGGATTGCTGCAGCTTCTTGCATGGTCTCTCAGAGCTGTTTGCATTCATAAGTAGTTGTTAAAATGCTTTTCTATGGGGGATGAAGGTTGGGACCTCCTAGTCTAACACCACTCTCAAGAAAAACCATCCACTTTTTTTGGCAAGAAGGACCAGCCAGTAGCAGAGAAAGGAAAAGATACACAAAGTATGTGGGTTGGAAAGGAAGGTACCAAGTTGTCAGTATTTGCAGATACCATGATTGTCTGTATAGAACACTCACCCAAATTGCAGATAAAATACACATAAACTATTGTCATTGTTGAGAGTTAACAGCTTTGCTTGGCACCAAGCCAATATGCAAAAGTGAATTTTGTGTCTCTGCAATAGCAATTCAAAATTAGAAAATGAAATTTTAACAATAAAGATAGCACTTAAAATGGCAATGAAAATATAAAGTGCAAGGGGAAAAATCACAAAAGATATGTAAGTTTTTATGTAGAAATTTATAAAATTTAAATGAGTGGAGAAAGAGAACACGTTCTTGAATAAGAAAACTCAATCAAGATGATAGATTTTAATGCCATTCCAATAAAAAATCTCAACTGGGCTTTTCATTGTCCTTGACAATCTGATTCTTAAATTTACATGGAAGAGGAAAGACCCCGGAGTAGTCACTCCTGAAGAACTCACTGTCAAGTACCAAATGTCAAGTCTAATCGTAGAGCTTGGAGGCAGCATGGAATGAATGCAGGATCACACTAATGGGTCAGTGTAACATGAGGATGTGTCCAGAGACAGAAATGCCCAAATATGAGAGAGAATATTGCATAACAGATGGTAAAGCATGAAATTTTCAATAAATGCAGTTGAAGCAATTATAAACTACACTGGGAAAAATGAAATTATTGTATTACTCATACCTCAACACACAGAAAAATTAATTTAAGTTGGGTTAAATATTTAAGTGTGAAAGGGAAAGCTGTATGTATGGTAGAAAAACATGTAAGAAAATGTGTGTATGACCCCAGTGTAGTGAGGGACTCTTTATTTAAAAATTCAGCCATAAAATAAACTATTGTTAAATTGGACTGACTTAAAATTAAGAATTTATATCCATCAAAAGACACCATAAATAAACTGAAAATCCTCTCACACAGTGAAAGAAAATATTCCCAATGCATATAAACAGTGAAGGATTCGTATCTCGAATGTATAAGGACCTTCCTACAAGTCAATAATGAAGAGCCATCTTAATAGTAATATAAGGAAAAATATGAATGGATGTCTCACAGAAGGTAAAAAAGACAATATAGTAAAATAATATGCTCAAAATGAAAATTTAAAAGCATAATCTCGATGGTAATCAAGGAAATGCAACTACAACTGCGTTATGATTTTGCTTCCACCAGATAGGAAAAAAACGAGTCTACAAATGTCAGTTATTGCAAAGGGTGTGGAATAGCAAGCACTTGCGTCTGCAGAGGTAGGAGTATTGGTTGACTCGGCGATTTCGGTCAAGGGTTTGGCATTCCGTAGCAAAGTTGCACATGCACGTGACCTGTAACCAGGAACCACATTCCTAGGTGTGTGCCCTAGAGACTCTTGCACCCGTGCCCAAAGGAAATGCCTAAGAATGCTTACAGGAGAGTTATTCATAAACCAAAAAGCCACCAAACCATCCAAATAGTCATCAGATAGGATATCCAAACTCTCCAATAGAGCTGACCAATTTTAACATTTTTATGATGAGTCACTATACAACAATAAAATTTAAAGCTACCAGGATTAACATGGATGACTCTCAAAAACACTTGTTTAAGCAACAGAAGCAAATCATAAAATGCCTACATTATGATTATTGATAAAAAGTTCAAAATCAGATTACACATAACGTATTGTTTTGGGGATGCTTATCTAGGTGACAAGCTGTGAGGCAGAGATGAACCAAGTTTTGGAATTGAGGCCACCTTTTGCAGGTAGAGGAGGGAGAAATTACCACTAAGGAGAGGTATCAGAAGGCATATTTTATTTCTTGAGCTGATTAGTAGGCAAATCTTTTTTCATCTTATTTTTAAAAATATATATATTTGTGGGTTTTATATATTCTTTGGGTTGTATTTATTTTACCATAAAAAACTGAAAACAAATACCATCATGTCCCTCAAGATTATGATACATCTCAACCTTTGAGAGATGAGCCCCAAGTTGCAAATCTCTGTATCACCTTGCCCATAGAGGTTTTGGTTAAACTTTACTTTCCTTAGTTTAGGAAAACAGTGGGTACTTTTGCTCTTCAAATGTTAAATGATATGTAATGCTGTATTGAATATGCCTTTTCTAATCGTATATACCCATCCTCTGTTTAGATTGTGATTTCTTCTGCACCCACCACCTACTCCTCCTTGCCTCCACCCTCACCCCTTGAGAATTGTCATACAGTAGCCATGGTAGAAGCCAAGGATTGCTAGTGGGCAGTGAGCTTTGCAAATATTAACTTTCTGATCTAACAGTCCCATCTGTATCTCCTCGCCCTGTAAACGTTCTGTTTGGCAGTGCTTTGGAGATCTCCTTCTCCTCTTTCACTTTCTAATTAAGTTGCAGCGTGTTTTCTCTAAACTCACAGTGAGCTTGGCATGGAAGTAATTTGCTTCACCAGGTGGTGCTTCTCACGTTCCAGATGTTGATGTAAGTCCTAACCCTCCATCAGCGTGAAGAGTAACAATAGCACAGTAGTACTTATGATTCTACCACGAGTTGCAGAATGGAGTTGGTAAAGAGTAATTTCATTGGTAGATAGAGTAACCGTGTCACTGATTATTCAGGCGCTTTTGGGAAGGAAAGGGGGGCACATTAGTAATTATTCTGGGACAGCAGGCACAAACTGGAATTGTTCCAGGCAAACTGGGATCTGTGCTCATCCTGATTATGGAAGAATCTAGCTCAATGGGCACCTGGCTCAAGACCCACAGGGTCTGGCACAGGTCCCATCTCAACAATGAAAACAGTGTGAACAGCATCTGCCCTGGCTTTAAAATCGTGTCCTCCCGTAACTGTGGCAGTGATGTTTGCCCGGCTTCACGAACACCCACACATGGGTGCCTGTTTATGGAGAAGCGGTTTTCTTAGCAGTCCATGCGAAATGATGTGTCCAGCTATTCTGTGAAGGAGGGTGATTTTGTATTTTTTGTCATTTTAAAACTGTGATTATCAGCCCTGGCTGGCATAGCTCAGTGGATTGAGCACGGGCTGCGAACCAAAGTGTCGCAGGTTCGATTCCCAGTCAGGGCACATGCCTGGGTTGCAGGCCGTGGCCCCCAGTTGCTGCACATTGATGTTTCTCTCTCTCTCTCCCTCTTCCCTCTCTAAAAATAAATAAATAAAATCTTAAAAAAAACACTCAGGAGACATCTCAAAGTTACTTTAAAAATAAACAAAGAAACAGACAAACAAAAAAAAACTGTGATTATTGCCTGAAACAGCACAAAAGGTAGGAACTTGGGTTTTATTCCATATGGACTCAAAATTTAGACAAATAGTTTAGATATAAAACAAGGAGAATAAAAGTTATTTTTGGAGATGAGATGGAATTATTTATACAGGTTTATGAATAATAAAATAATGAGATGAGTCTTTATTGAGTTCCTACTGATGTGTCCAATACTGATATATATATATCTCAAAATATATATATATACACACACAAATATGTATGTATGTATGAATATCTGCACTTAATCTTTTTAACAGCCATATTTAGAAGTTATTATTTCTATATTGTCCATATGAGAAAACTGTTAAGGAATTTGCCCAAGTTACATGAGTGTCTGATTCAAAAGCCTGTCTTCTATCTATTATGCCTACTCACTCTCCATTTTGTTTTTTGTTTTAATACTTATATTGCCCCTGTACCAGTACCAGGGTCATACTCCCTTTGGACATTTGTAAGTTGGCTCGTTAATTCTAGTATGCAACTAGCATTGGATTTATTCAGTTGATGTTAGGAAGCATTTTCCCATGATTTTGGATTATGGTTATATCTATAGAGCCTAACCAATCAAATGAGGAGCCAAACAAACAAACAAACAACAAAAAAAGTGGAACTTCTAGAGAAAAATATAATGCATGAGATAGAAAATACACTAGGTAGGCTTACCAGTAAATCAGACATTGTAAAAGAAAAGATAATGAAATTGAAGACAAAGCAATAGATACTACCCAAACCAAAACTCAAGGAGAAAAAAATCTGCAAATAAAATAAAGCCACTTCCGGCCAAGATGGAGGCGTAGGTAACACACTGTGCCTCCTCGCACAACCAAAATAAGGACAACAATAATTTAGAAACAAAATAACAACCAGAACTGACAGAAAACTGAGCTGTATGGAAGTCTGACAACCAAGGAGTTAAAATAGACACATTCATCCAGACAGGTAGGAGGGGTGGAGTCAGTGGGCGGGTGCAGAGGGGTCATAGCAAAAAAAAAAAAATGGTGGCACTGGGCACACAAGATGACAGCAGGCAGACCCTGGGTACGGGGTGGCAATGGGCAGACCCAGCGAGGTGGCCATTGTGAAGTGGGGCACTGTGCACAAGGTAGTTGGCTGACTGGGTGGTCCCACATTCATGCGCAGATAAGCCAGGAGAAACTGGGGAGCGAGGCAGACCATGCAACCCAGGACCCCAGCACCAGGAAATAAAGCCTCAAAACACCGATTGAAAACATCTGTGGGGTTGAGGTGCCGGGAGAGACTCCCAGCCTCACAGGAGAGTTTGTTGAAGAGACCCACAGGGTCCTAGAATGTATACAAGCCCACTCACATGGGAATCAGCACCAGAAAGGCCCAGTTTGCTTGTGGGGAGCAGCAGAGGAGACTGGGATCCCACAGAGAGCAGAGCAAGCGCCATTGTTCCCTCTCGGACCCTGTCCCCACATACAGCGTCACAACCCAGCGACTGAATTGTCCCACCCTGGTGAACACCTAAGGCTCTGCCCTCAATGTAACAGGTGTGACAAGACATATATACATATATATATATATATATATATATATATATATATATATATATATATCCCAAATGGAAAAATAGATCAAAGCTCCACAGCAAATATAAGTAAGCGGCCAAGAAATAGCCAACCTATCAGATGCACAGTTCAAAGCACTGGTGATCAGGATGCTCACAGAATTGGTTGAATTTGGTCACAAATTAGATGAAAAAATGAAGGCTTTTCCTCCCCATACGGGAGGAACTGAACTGTGCGGAATTGGGGTGAGAAGCAGCCTTCTCCCAGGGAGAAGTGCTGTCACAGCACCCCCGTGACTCCCTGAGGCCCTGCCACATCCAGCACTCAGGCCCACTCAAGCTACAAGCTGTCTCCAGTGGCTTTTCCACAGGAATGGCTTGTCTTGGCCCACGTTTCAGGCTCCCCTAAATTCTCTCCAACAAGCAGCATCTGGCTTCAGCAAGCCCTGCACCTCCTGCTAAGCTGCCCCAGGCACAGCTGTAGGAACAGCAGGCCTTGGCTCACAGGTTGGCCTTGCCTAGGCACCTCTAAGCCCAGCACAAGTAGCAGCCATCTGCAGACTGCTTTGTAGCTAATGCCAGGGGACCCTGGACAGAACACAGGCAGAGGCCGACCTTGGACATGCCGACAGCAATCAAGGCTCAACTACAAGAAGAGGGTGTACACAAACCACAGAGTGGGCATGCATTTAGTACCCAGCTGGGGTGATAGGGGAGGCTGTGTCACTGGAACCTACAGGACACCTAATACATCAGGGCACTGTCAACCCTGGGAGATGTAGCAGCTCTATCTAATACATAGAAACAAACACGGGGAGGCTGGACAAATGAGGAGACAAGGAAACATGGCCCAAATGAAAGAACAGGTAAAAACTCCAGAAAAATAACTAAACAAAATGGAGAAAAGCAATCTCTTAGATGCAGAGTTCAAAACACTGGTTATAGGCATTCTCCAGGAACCTAGGACCTTGGCAGCACAAAAAGATCCAGTCAGAATGAAGGACACAATGCTTGAAATAAAGTTCAATGTGCAGGGTATCAACAGTGGAGTGAATGAAGTTGAGAATAAAATGAACGATACGGAACATAAGGAAGCAAAAAACACCCAATCAGAAGAGCAAGAGGAAAAATACAAAAAATGAGGATAGTGTAAGGAACCTCTGGGGCAACTTCAAGCATACTAACATTCACATCATAGGGGTGCTGGAAGGAGAAGAGAAACAGCAAGAAATTGGAAACCTATTCGAAAAAAATAATGAAAGAAAACTTACCTAACTTAGTGAAGGAAACAGACATGCAAGTCCAGAAAGCACAGAGAATCCCAGTCAAGATGGATCCAAAGAGGCCCACTCCAAGACACATCCTAATTAAAATGCCAAAGGTTAAATATGGAGAATCTTAAAAGTAGCAAGAGAAAAGCAGTTAGTTACCTACAAGGGAGCCCCCATGAGACTGTCCATTGGTTTCTCAAAAGAAACTTTACAGGCTAGAAGGGACTGGCAGGAAATATTCAAAGTCATGAAAAGCAAGGACCTACAACCAGGATCACTCTATCAGCAAAGCTATCAATTTAGAATCGGAGGACCAATAAAGAGTTTCCTAAACAAGAAAAAGCTAAAGGAGTTCATCACCACCAAAGTGGTATTATATGAAACGTTAAAGGGTCTCCTTTAAGAAGAAGAAGAAAGTGAACAATAAGGTGGCAATAAATACATAGTTATCAACAACTGAATCTAAAAAAATAAGCGAACAAGCAGAACAGAAACAGACTCATAGATACAAGGAACATTTTGACGGTTGCCAGGTGGAGGGGCTCAGGAGGAAGGGGGCAGAGGGTGTAGGGATTAAGAAGTACGAGTTGGCAGTTCGGAACAGTCGTGGGGAGGGGAGCTGCAGCAGAGGGACAGAGTAACCGGAGAACATACACGCAGGACCCTGGACATGGACAACGGTGTGGGATGGCCTGAAGGGGTGGGGGTGGGTGGAGGGAGACAAAGGGGAAAATTGGGACAATTGTAACAGCATAATCAATAAAATATAATAAAAAATAAATGCTGGGAATCTGGTGAGATGTGCCTGCTCCGGCCATTTCTATTCGACATGATACGGGAGGTCCTGTTTAGCACAGTAAGACCAGATGAAAAGCACCCAGGTGCTGGTGGGGGACATAGAAACTGGAGAAGAATAAATAAAATTTTGTATTCACAGACAACATAATCTTAGAAAAACTACTAGGATGAGTGTATTTAACACAGTCACAGGAGACAGGATGAATGTAAGGAATCAGCAATATTACTACATGCTAGCAACCAACAACTGGAGAGTGACGTGAGAAGAAAGAGCTCTTTGCTGTCCTCCGACCAGAAGGGGGCCGGTGGCCAAGCGCAGCGCAAGGCGCCCCTGTGTGCAGCGAGGCGCCCAGAGAGCGAGAGCGTGCGCGAGGGTCTCCACTCCGCCAGGGCGGAGGCGGGGCTGGGGTCCCGGAGGGGGAGTGGGTGGGCTCTGGGTGAACTGAGCGACTGCTCTCAGCTGTGTCCTTGCGTTCGGGCCACCTGTGGAACAGCGTCTGTGCCCGACGAGCAGAACAACACTGACCTCCAGGACTCAGCGTTTTAAAGGGGCAAAAGCACAAGCATGGAGAACGTGCCCCTTGGGTGACTTAGGGGGTGTGTTTCCAAACTGAAGAGTCTCATTTCCATAGATACGTTTAATCCTGCGTTTGGACCCGTGTCGGTTTGCCACTCACGTGGGAAGTGGTTCCGGGACCCATCCTTGTTGCCCGTGCTGTTTTCTCCTGGCTCTCGCCCTGAGACTCGGACAGTGGACTGCTGTCCCAACCCTCGGTTCCCAGCTACACGAGGAGGGTGAAGGACACCTGCCTCGGCCAGGTGTGAGGACAGGGTGGAGGTAAAACACAGAACATTTTCCGTACGAGGCTGCCCAGACACGCGGAGCTTAACACTACAACATTCTGCCTCTTCCCCGTTCACATATGTTAAAACGGTGTCTTTAAACTTTACTGGAGTGAGGTACTTAAGCCTCCCAGGTGACATCTCACGGTGACATATCCTTATTTAATGTTAAAACTACATTTCTGTGAAACCGTGTATTCAACTGAATCTCCCTTGAATAAACACAATCTTTCTTACATTATCAGCAAATTATACTCCGATAATTGCACTTGCTACTGTGGTTACCTCGGAGTTCCTCTGAAACTCCTCTGTATTTCATTGCTGTGTAAATATTTAGAAGGGTTTAAAAGGCTCATTTCAGATTCGGGCCTCCTCTGTCCAACAGTTTGTATTTCCAGGCCTTTCACACCGTTCGTGTTCTCTTTTGTGAGACCTAGCATGGGTCTCACATTGATACTATTTACATTTTTTTTTTGCAATGTGCCACAGGTTTATACAACTTTCCATTTAAATGTTTTGATGTGATTAGCTGCTTTTAATTACATCTGGAACCCCCTTGCCAAATAATGATTAAAACCCACAGACACGGTGTGGTTGAGACACCAGCAAAAGCAAAGCGGATCCATGTGAAAGCTGCTCCCAGCCATGTGTCAAACGCAGACCCGTTTCATTCGTACGTGGACGGAGGACTGAATTCACAGTGACACAGAGCAGAAGATGATTACGGCGAGAGAGGGAGGTAAGGGACCTTCAAAGCGCCTGAGTCCAAATGCTGCTTTGCTCTTCCTTAAATCAGCATAATGGATTCTTCTGGGGAAAATTTCGGAGTAAAAAAGAAAACTCTCATATAATTACGGTTCACAGTAAATTGCATTTACTGCCTGTTGAGCAAACGCAATTGGATTTACTGAACCACACTCTTTCCCGCCCTGCACAGTTAGAAGTGAAACTCCCTGCTCGCCGGCTGTCGGAGGCCCCGGATGCTTCAGTGCACGGAGGGTCCAGGCTGTGCCTCAGGTCTTCAGGCGGCTCCTCCTCTCCCCTTTCCCAGCAGGTCCCACAGCCTTCAGCATCAAGTTCAAGTTCACATCCTCGGTGGACCCAAGTCCCTTCATGACTTTCTCTGGCTTCTCTCCCATCGGCCCCTACCCACCACACACACACTTTCCTCTGGCCAGGAGGTACTTCCTGGGCATATGGCTCTACACCTCCCTCATTCATTCATTCATTCATTCATTCATTGTTATTTAGTCATTCGCCCCACAGATATGATGGGCGCTTTGCTCAGTGGTAGGGATCCATCGGAAGCCAGAAGGAAACCCTCTCCCTGCCCTCGTAGGGCCACAGTCACGTGGACGAAACAGGCTTGAAGACGCTCACGGGCATCTCTGAAATGATGCCTCCGATGGGTGATGCAGAGGTGAGACATGCGAGTTACAGAACCCCCGTTAAATACGGGGACTCGATCCGGCTGCAGAGTCGGGAAGGCTTCCCCGAGCAAGTCACCGTGGCGCGGAGCGGCGGTTACCCGGGTGCAGACAGAGCACGGGGTGGGAGCAGGAGTGTGGCAGGAGCTGCGGCTCAGAAGACAGGAGAGGAGGGATGGAGCTGGTCCCCAGCGAGGGAGGAGAGCGGTGGGGCCAGACTCATCAGAGGGAGACGGACAGACCGCCGGGGCTCACGGTCCTCCAAGGACTGCAAGGCTTATCCTGCTGGCAGTTGTTCCAGCGGCTCTGCCTTCCCTCTGGACTCTCCTCCCCCATCACCTTCCTGTCTCAGGGCTCAGCGTGACGGTCCATTCTCGAGGAAGCCTTTGGTGGCCCCACCCTCTCTGGAGGGCCAAGTGTCCTCTCTCTGGAGCTCTGGCCTGTGGACCTTGCACCCTCGCCTCCTTTCCCAGGCTGTCGCACTAACGAGGACTGGTGGGTGCTGTGGGGGAATGGCTGTGGGAAAGCATGAGTGGAGGGCCTCGCTTGAATGCTGAGCATGGAGACAGGCAACTTGGCCTCGGAGTCCGATTCTCCCAGGCGGTGGCCCTAACTTTTGCAGCACCAGGTCAGGAGCCCCTTCCCTCTAAGAGACCCCTTGCTTTTAATCCAAACCAAAGCTCAGCTCGCTGTAGCTTCAGAGGGTAAGGAAACGCTGGCCCCGGAGTGGGGGCATGGGATCTGTGGCGGAGAAGAACTCAACCGTGACCTTCTGCACACCACGGGTGCCATCCCGCTTCTCGTCAGCCTGCCAGCCCTGTGCGCGCTGACAGGGCTTACTGAAGGCATCCAGGAGAGAGAGGCGGTCCCCCCTTGGGGATGTTCCAGGGAGCCGAGGGAGGACCAGGACGGGGGATCGGAGCCGCTAATTGGGGCATAGATGGAACAAATTGCCCCTCATCACAGAGACGTATTGTATTTCCTGTTCAGGGAAAGGAGAGATCTGCCTACAAATTAGGCTGCAAACCGTACAGAAGGAATTGTCTGCTGGCCAGACGGGTGTGCAGGATGCTAATGAGACACGGCATGCGGAGAGGGGGGGCGCCCCAGCAGGGACGCGGGCTTCCTCGGGATCTCCTTTGCCGTCCTGTCCTGCGGAAGGGCTGCGTCCCTCCTGCCACCGGTGTTTCCTGGCACTCGCCAGGTTTCCCCTCCCTGGGAGACGGCTGAGCCCTCTGCTCAGCTGTCACATCCTGGAAGCAGCAGTGACAGCCCTGACAAATGTCACTGAGGAATGTCCCTGTTTGTGGTGCCATGGATGGCATGGAGAAGAGCGTGGACACTGCCTTCCATGGATTTCAGAATCGAGACGTGAAGGGCAAGGCCGTGTGAACACTCCTCCTGTTTGTAAATGAGCGACGAGGTTAGACAGGTGCCCAGCCCAGAGGGTCTGCGGCCACCCCACCCCTGCACCCTGTACCCTGCAGCCCCTCCTCCTCAGAGTGACTGCGCCCACCCACGGGTGCCTCTGCAGCTTGGAACAGAATTACTAGGGTGCCTTGTGTGTTGGCTTTAACTTTAACTTATATACAGATGATAAAAAGGTCACAGCTCTATACTCACTTATGCTTCCTTTAAAAACAAAACACAGTGGAGGTACAGAGAGATGTCAACAAAAGCATCGAACCAACTGCTGGTTTCTTTTGGGGGGTGAGTTGGACTAAGTGGGCCATTCCGAGGCTGGCAAGGCAACGTTTTCGTTTTAATTAAGGGCGGATTTCTTCGGTTCGTGATGAGGGATCCCAGAAGCTTTCAACTGGATGCACAGTGGGCAGTCCCAGCCCTCCTAAAGCGTTTGTGGGACCCCTTGGGCGGCTCAAAGGTGGATTAACCACCGCAGACAGGGCCCCCGGGGGGTCACGACATTCTGCACGAGGGAAGCCCCTGGCCCGAGCACTGGACTCTTGAGAGAGGCCCCGGCCTGCTGCCCCTGGAAGCCTGGCCCGCACACCACATGCCTCTCTCTCCACCTGCTGCTTCTGACTTGACTGCTTTTTCCATAAGGCCAAGCGTGCGTGCGGTCACTGACTTTACTAGAAAGCACTTCATATCGTTTTCTGGAGTTTTGAACAAGGGCTAAAAATACTTTTAAGACATCCCTTGATTGCCTTTTCTTCCGAGAAAGCTGCCAGATACATTTCAGGGGATGCATTTTGGGAATGTTTTGTAGGAAAAACCGTATTTCTCAGCTGACAGACTTCACGGACCATATGAATAATTGTCTTGCGTGGTGAAGTTGGGGCAGGGAACTTTTTTTCCAGCTTTGAAAAATACTGGCATGGGGGTGAGTGAGGGGTTCTTTACCAGGTAGAAAGCCCAATGCTGCATATTTATCATGTTATTTGGCGGGTTTTCCTACCTTCCCAAGATCCTCGGCATACCTTCCTCATGCAGTAATGAAGGAGCAGCCTGGTACTCCCTGCTCCGGGCCCTGCGCGACCCACTGCTGCTCTGAGGGGTGTGGTTTCTTCTCCTCCAGTAAAAGCTGTGTCCGCGTGGTTATCTCGGAAAATGTGCTTTGGAGGTCAGGGGTTAGGGACACTTCCTTCTGCCTGGAGCCCACCTTCTGTCCACGTGACCCAGAGCCCTGTCCCCACCCGGCCCTCTCCACCCTGTGCGTTGAGCCCCGCTCTGCGTCCTCACCCAGTGTCTCCGCCCTCTCGGCGCACGGTCCCCAGTCCGTAGTCCAGCCCAAAGATCTGACTGGGGAGTTGGCAGCACACAGGCACGACACAGCCGTCCGCTGTCCCCAGGCGCCTGGCCACCCAACCTCAAAAGCTGCGCAAACTTGCTTCTCGCCAGGCCCTGGGCCCCACGTAGGCTGGCAAATGAAAGCCTGGGCGCCCCCTGCTCTCTCTCCCACGTTGGAGTCCGCGCGTAGGTGACCGGAAATCGGCCAGAAATTAAATGCCGATTCCTGGGTCCTAACTTTAGATTATGACCCAAGTTAGGGTCATGGAGGGTATCTAAAAGGTCTGCGAGATTATTTTCTTTTAAACCCAATATGTTATCTTTACATCTGAGCTACACAGTTACTGGGCTGGGCGAGGGGATGGCTCTTTAAAGGGGCGGGGCTACGGGGGAGAAGCGCGGTCCCGGGGCGCTGGTCCAGCGGGGCGGCTGTGCTGGAGCTCCCGTCGGGGGCAGCGATGAACCGCTTACACCAGGGACAGGGGTTTGCACCGGCCCCACTGGGTTGGAACAAGGTAGAGAAATGGGTTTCCTCTTACACGACAGTTCTCAACAGAAAACGAAGACCGCTCGGAGACCTGGTTCCAAAGGCGTCTGAGGCCCAGTGGGTGGGCCGAGGTGATTGACTGCTGACGTCTGCCTTGGGCACGGGAGTGGATTCCGGTGATCCCACGGGGATCGCGCGTTCCGCATCCCAAATTCAGATTCTGGGCAGCAGAGGGAGGAAGAAATCCCACCTCGTGACAGCAGAGCCATGCTTAACGAGTGCCCGCTCGTTCCGTGGAGTTGGGCAGCGAGAGGTTCACAGCAGCCCACGTGCGGATCCGGCCAGAGCTCCGGGAGCCAGTGCCTCGCTGTGGGCAGGGAAGGCAGTGAGTGCTGCGGGGTACTGACGAATGTTGAGCTCAGAAAACTCTCTCTATAGAGGATAGATAATTAAGAAACAAAAAACACGCAACTCCACTGTAGGCTGGTGGGGAAAAAACTGTAGAATGAGGGAAAGGGAACATCTTGTAGACAAAAAAAAAAAGTCTGCTTCAGATTTCTAAGCAGAGATTCTATCTTTCTGCTTAGAAGGACAATAAAGCCACAGCAATGTTTAAAAACAAAATAAAAACAAAACATGCTCTCTGAAATAAAACAATGTTCACAGGAAGATCAGGCTGAGATGAAGAGGCGGTGGAATACAATGAAATTCGCTTATTTTCTGTAGGTTCATCTTGTTCTTTTGTTCTGAGTGGTTTGCTCTTCTGTCTGCAGCATTTCTTCGTTTCTCGTACACGGAGTTAAGTGAGAGCGTGTTCTCCGAGCACAGTCCCGGGTGAGCTGCGCCCCACGACCTTTGCTCTGCCAGGTCGAAAACAGTCTGTCTACTGTCTCAGCTCTGACACCCTCTGGTATCCGCATCCCTGGAAAGAAAGTATGAAAATATTTTCTATGAAGGGGATTTTATGTGCTGTCTTCTGACCATTACTTTCCATGTTTATTATATTGTAATCAGAGAATAAGAGTTGTGGTTTTTACTTTCTAGACTCCTTCCCTGGAGACCATTGCATCCTCATTTTTTTTTGGTAAATACTCTGTAGATTTTTACTTAGGATTCCTCTGCACGATCTGTTGAGTAGGCTAAAGTCTCCCACTGTGACATTGGCTTTGTTACTCTCTCCTTCTTCTAACAAGTCGTTCTGTTTACTGTATTACTACTCAGGCGCTGCTAGAGCGAGTCATTGAAAGGTTTCTCCCTTCTGCCAATCCACCCTCCCTTTGTTGGGTCTGATGTTTTCGAGTTACGTGTTTGGAATACTAATGTTGTTACAGCCAATTCTCTTAGGGAAGCAGCATTTATCTGATGTAGTATTGTCCATCTATTTTTAGCCCTTCTGAATAATTTTGTTGAAAATGTGTCTCTTTTAAACATTGACATAGATTCTAAAAAATTTTTGCCCCCAAGTCTCCCGTTTCTTTCAACAGGAGGAAGTTTGACAAATGTTTCTGTAATGGGAAGTGTCAAGCGTACACAACGGAGGGGACCATGAATGCTACTCTGCTTTCTAAACAGTCAGTTCCCACCGAAACACGGTTTTTTAAAATTTGGAAAAACTAACAGCAGGGATTTTTATTACAGATGGGAATGCCCCGGAAGAAGAAAAAAAATTAATGCTGATATTAAAAATATTCTGTATCATGCCTCTACTTAGGCATAATTCCCTGATAAATGCTTGAAGTAGTAGTCTTAATAATGAGTAAATATTCTGTGGATTTTTACTTAGGGTTGCCCTGCGTGACCTGTTGATTAGGTCAAGTTTCCCACTAAGACATTGGATTTGTTAGTCTCTCCTTATTTTTCTAATAATTTTTACTTTATACATTATCGTCTAGGTGCTGCTATAAAGAGTCATTAAGAGATTTCTACCTTTTTTCAGTGTATTCTCTTTTTGTCCTGTCCAATATTTTCATTTAAGTTATAATTTTAAGTTTACCGAGGAGTTTTTCTCATTTCTTTATTGGTTTTTCTCAGATCCCATATTTCCCTCTTGTCTTAGATTTGTGTTTTAGATTTTTAAAAAATTTTCTAGGAGCTATCCTTTCATAATTCTCACAGAGAAGGTTCTTGATGAATCCATTTTCAGTGAATATTTTTCCCATCAATAGAATTTCAGTTCAAAATTCTTTTTTCCCTTTGAATTTTGGAGTTCTTGTTTTCCTGTCCTTTTGCATGTGGGTTACTTTTTTCCCATTATGGTAAAAGGATTTTCATTTTTGTTTTGCAGTGTCCAATCATTTATTCATAAGTGAAGTTGTTTGCCACATAGCAAAGCAACAGACAGATGTATTTGAGTAGCTAGAGCTCAGAAATTTATAGTAACTTTATATATGATTTTAAATATTTACTCAAAGACATACATCGACCACCTGAGACCGGAATTAATTGACAATCCCGGTTATTCACGATCCATCAACCTCTCCCTCCCCGAGTTTCCACGCTCCCTAAACCGGGCCGCTGCCCGGGTATTTGTCGGCGGAGACATTCTGCCCCAGCAGGGAGAGGCCAGCTGTAGGGTGTCTCAAGCAAACATTTTCCTTTGTTCTTCTCCAGCTTATGAGGATGTTTTTCAAGCACTGTCCCTCACCCTTGAAATTCAAAGGAAATGTCTTCTCTTTCTTAGCGATCGCTGAAAGCAAGAACCGTGCCTTCTGCTCCAGCGGTTGCTAACATCGGCTAAATATTTTGCAGAGACAGATGGGGAGAGGCAGCGTGCCATGCCGTTAGCGGCTGCCGTCAGAATTCCCCTCTTCCCACTCGTGGCTCCAGAAGGGCCTCCTAATTTCCTCTCCTCCCCCCGCCCCTGGTTTGGAGTAACTTAATGCCCCCTCTGTCTCCCTTTTCCTGAAGAATTTGTCCTCTTTTCAGTTGGCTGAAGCTAAAAACGATTCGAGAAGGAAGGAAGGGTTAAAAGCTGTGTTTTCAGTTTCTGGTACTGAGAATGTGGACAATTAAAAGAGAAACACAAGCTGGATTTGCTTTTAATGAGATAGATACGGTTTCCACTTTGCCCCCGGTAGGATACCGAACGGAGACAGAACTGAGCGCCACGGAGCGAGGCCGCTGGCCGAGAATAACAACGATTGTGTTATGTTGTCCGCTCCATCCTCTGCGAGACCCGTTCCAGGATCCCTTCTGCTATTTTCCTAACACTTAAATGGCTTCACATCTGCAAGTAATTAGTTGCAAAATAATCTATCTTGGGACTGTGGGCTAGCGAAGGGTTGGGCAACAGGAGTTCCGACCGTGGTGTAACAGGGTGCACATGCTGTGTCCCCTCGGCCCCCGTCCACGTGGATGGCTGTCGGCACAGTGCGTGGACGTGGCGTGTCCCGCGAGCCTGTGATCCCGGCCCTCTGGGAAGCCCGTCGTCTGTGAGGACGGCACCAGGAACCACACTCACGCTCACAGACGCCCTCCCACTGTACACAGCGCCCTCCCAACGTTCTCTTAATTCCTTTTCCACAACAGCCCTGAGAGAGGGGAGATGGGGAAATTCCACTCTGGGGCAGAAGGAACCACGGTCATTAAGCTACTCGTCAGTAGGCGACATGATTTGTTTTGTTGGGTTTTTTTTTTTTTTTCCCAAACATTCTGTTAACAGCTTATGACTGTCAGAACATACACAGAGAGAGGTGCCAAAAACGCGGTGGCAGCGTGGCATGGAGAATTATTACAAAGAGAATGCATTCATGGAGCCCGCTCCCAGGGGGAGAAGCAGAACCCTAAGAAGCAGAATCGCACCTTCACAGTTTCCCGACCGCCCCGAGGGGAGCTACCACCCTGCCTCCTAAATGGGCGGTGGGTTTACTTGAATGAATTGTGTGTGGACGGTGAACCAGGACCTTGCCACGCATGGATGCACTACACGTGTGCTTGATCCGTGCAGAAATAGTCTTCACGTGACGGAATTCGACACACACGGGAAATGATGACGCGACGAAGGTGGCCCGACCTGAAGAAGATGTCTGGAGCGTTACAGGATGCTTTCTCCATTTCTGCTAAGAACTGACGGAAACGCGGTTTACGTAGAAAGAGAACAATACCTTTCTTTCATTCTCAGAACTCCGTGGGCAAGGAGGAATCCATTCATTTCCTTCTACAGAGACTTTAAACTTGAGGCCATAAGTGCTAACTTTGAGATGTCTGTCTGCTTCGACCTTCCCCACAGGCCAGGAGTGGACAGAGTGATTTTTCCAGAGGGTTTTCTCTCTCTCCCTTTCCATTTCTGTGCTGTGTTCTTGTTAGGGAGATGATGTTTGGCTGGCACAGGGAGGCAGTGTCTAACTGGCCTCCCTCCCTTGGAGGTGAGAGCGTCCCCGGGGATGAAGGCTTTGCTCGCTGCCTTTCTTTCGGAAGGGCAGAGCCAGAGGCTGACGGTAATCGTTCCAGCTGGTATCCTTCATCAGATGAATTCTGGAAGCTTCCCCTCCCGTGTCTTCACCATGATTTTCCTCCACCGTCTGGAGAATCAGGAGCCGACGGGCAACCAGGGACTGGTTTGGAACAGACTGGGGCTCCCGCACACAGGGGCACGCAGGGGAATGCAGGGGAACGCAGACGAAGAAGGCCCCCAGGTTCAGAGCTGCCTCACAGTGGGGTCCTGATGTTAGCGAGGGCTGGGTTGCCGCCGCCTCCTTCAGAAGAGACCTGCTTCCTCCTGGGAGCGCGTGTGTCCCTCTGCTGCCCCCCCAGCCCGGTCAGATGTCTGAGCTGGCTCTTCTGACTGGGGCCACTTATTTACCTACTTGGACGTAGTTTGAAGCCCGTAGTTTCTCTGTCTCACAGCCGTGCTATGGACACAGATTCCAATAACTTTAGCCGCACATCTTGTTGAGCTGTGTGGTTATTGGAATGTTTATGGAGATATTCAGAATATAGAATATTTATGTCCTTCTGATTTTTCCTTTCCCATCTTCTGTCTCTGCATAATTTTACAGAGTTGTCATCACAGAGCTAGCCAATGTTGCTTCTTTTTAACAATATTATTTTAATTTCCCCAATTTTCTTTCATAATCCTATGGATGCTGTCATTATTTATGAATAGGCCTGTAATATTTTGCCAAGTGGACATGTCATGCCAAATTTTATCACTTTTCTGTCGTTGGAAATTCACACTGGGAAGGCAGGCTACAGTGCGTCTGGCATCCATAAATTCAGCTCGGGCCGTTTTGAGAGACGAGCCCTTGGCCCAGTCAGCATGTAACAAATGTTCGTGGAATCAGTGATTTAAAAGCAAACTAAAGCTGGGCAAAACAGCACACATGGGGAGAAGGCTGAAGAGTCCTTTAGAATGTTCAGTTAAGACACGGAGGTCTCATGTTCTGCAGGAGTGTCGTTAACTGGGTAAGGCCCCCTCAGGGCACCCCACCCACCCCGTCGTAGGCTCTGGGAATGGCAACTGTGCACGCTGGGTAATTAAGTTGGGGGTTCGGTGGAGTCAGAGGCAACGACTGTGTCTTGGAACGAAGGTCCCCAAAAGTGCTTCAATCTGAGGGTAACTTTCACTCGGGGTGACTCCTGGATGTCACCGAGTGGCCTGGTCGTGTGGTCCCCTCCCCTTCACGTGGCAGTGATGCCTGGACCTGGGCAGCACAGGAGGCGGGCGGCACTGGCGGTGGCCAGTCCCCATAAATCATTTCTTCCGTTGTCGGGACACACTCGGGCATCCACAGTAGTTCTTTTCCAAAGTGTACAAGGCAGCACAGGCCAAGGGTGTAATCTTGGAGCTATTTAAATAGAGCGGTTCCAGTCAAGACAAGCAGCTGTTCCCAATTATTAGTCCATATATTCTGGGTGCCAGGGACAGCCCACAAGGATGTCACTAAACTGAGTTTTAAAGTGACCTCCCAGTCATATGAAAATCTCCTAGCTGTGGTGTTTTCCCCACAGACCGGTGTCCTGTTGAGCAAGGTCGCCACACTCCCGGCCCCCGTGAATCACTGCTACCGTCTATAGAGGAAGCCTGTGTTGTTCCAGAGGGTTCCTGAGGAGCGTGGCCTTGCCCTCCAGGGCCCCTTCTGTGAGTGCCCTTGACTGAAAGGCTGAGCCCACGGATGAGGCAGGAAGCTGAGGGAAGACCCAGCCTGCATGAGCAGGAGGGACCGTGCTGTTTGCAACTCATGTGAGCTGTGCCAAAGCGTGATTCCGAGGCCTGGCTCCTCACATACATCTCTTTTAAAATAAAGATTTTATTTATTATTTTTTAGAGCGGGGGGAAGGGAAGGAGCAAGGGAGGGAGAGAAACATCAATCAGTTGCCTCTCACACACACTCCAACTGGGGGCTGGCCCACCACCCGGGCATGTGCCCTGACTGGGAATCAAACCAGCGACCTTTTACTTTGGGGATGATGCCCAACCCACTGAGCCACACTGGTCTGGGCCTGACACTCATCTTGATGGTCCCTGTAGGATCATGGGACTTGTGAGCCGTTTGGAATTAGGGGAACAGGTCTTTCTGTCTTTGGGGTTTATCGCAGGTTATAGGAGTAACTTCCGCCAGCGCTGTCCTGGGAAGACGCGAGCTCCCACTGAATGACAGGGCTCGCCCACAGCACCCGTGGGTGCCCCCTTCCGCCTGACGCTGTGAACTGCAGTGTGAGAGCAGGTGTTCCCCAGCCACGCGGCCTGCGTCTGAGTCTGGGCTTCATCACCTGCTACACGCAGCCCTGGGAAAGTTCACTAATCGACTTCTTCTTCATCTCCATGTCTGCACCTGCATAACGGAGATAACCAACTACCAACTTACTGGGATTGTTGTGAGAAGTCCGAGGGGCTATTCACTACTACGAGTGTGCTTGCCGAACGGCCAGGCTCCTCTGCCTCTCTGTGGTCACCGCCTGCTGTCCTTCCTCTCAGGGATATATGCACACACCCATGCACACACATGTATACACACACGTACACGTGCACACACTGATATGTCCACACATGTGGACACACTCTGCTTCCATTTTACCTGGCTCCCTTTACTGAAGTCATCCCTGTATGGAGCACGGGTTCTTTAAATTATTCAAGGCCAACCGTTTTCCTCTTCCTCGCTCCCCATACGTGGCGGTGGCAGGGAGAGGTCTGCACAGCTGTCTCACGATTTGCAGAGCTGAAGGAGTCCTTCGTTAGGCTAATGGAATATCTCCTGGGTCCCCCAGAGCCTCACCCCACGCAGGCTCCCCCAGCCGCCTCAGGTCGGTGAAAAGTCCCTGGCGGGGCGCGTTTGTCCCTCCTGCAGCTCTGAGAACCCGAGCTGGGGGACGCACACGTGGTGAGCGTCACGGAGAAAGAACCCTGACAGCGGTGTGTGTGGCTGCACAGGCCTCGGAGAGACGGAGCCGTAGCGTATTTATTTCACAAATAGGAAAAAGGCCCGTTTAATGAGTCGTCAGGGTCTATATCCCCGAGCGCACACGAAAGCTCTTTGAACGGCAGCACACGGAGTGCATTTAGTTGCGCTGCGTTCCTGCTGGGGGAGGTGCCGAGCCGGCTCCCAGCACCCTCGCGGCGCGGAGCCTGGGGGTCTGCGCGGCCGCCTGCCCTCCCGCACCCGGCGCGAGCGCGACCTCGGGGGCGGCGGGTCTTTCAGTCCACACGGATGCAAGCTCACGGTGCATGTTTACGACTCTTTTTTACATATGGTTTTTACGGCTTGTTTTATGTCGACAAGGTTGCTAGGTTATGTGTCCCCGAGTTCAGCGTTTCCCCTTGATTCCCGCAGACCGGACTGGGTTCGGCGTGCTGCATTTGATATGCTACCTTTTATTAGGCAGAGGCCCTTTGATCTCGGCCGAGGAAAGGCGCCGCGTGAATGCAGAAACCCATTACGATCCTGCAGAGAGCGGCTTTATGGGCGAGGTCCAGCCCCGTCAGGCTGCTGGACCGAGCGGTGCACCGGGCTGCCGCCGGCTCCTGCCAAAGTGGTATTCAGCTGAGCGGACTGGTGTTAAGAAATTCATGTTTTAAGTAAGCTTTTCATGTAAGCTCCCCTCCTCTTTACCGCTCCCGTTTTACTGTGTGGCCGCTGTGGTCTGAGTACGGCACTGTTTGCCCGTTCTGCCGTCGAAGAGCATTTGAATTGTTCCCAGTATTTGGCTATCCCCGTGCAGTGCTGCTGAACATTCCTTCAGGTGCCTCTGGATGGGCGTGCGTGTGTGTCTATATATAGACAGGATGCTCAGGAGTGGAATTCCTGGGTCATAAGACTTGGCCTTGGTGGATACGGCCAGTTTTCCAAAGTGGCTGTGCGAAGGTGTGCTTCCATGAAGTCATGTGTGAGTTCTCTGGCTGCTCCACAGCCTGTCCGACACCACGGCATGTGCAGGCAGTTTTAAACACTGTAGCCATTCTGGTGGGTGTCAGGTTGCAGCTCTCTCCGTGGTTTTAACTTTCACCTCCCTGATAACTAATAGTGCTGGACACCCTCGCCTAGGTTTATTCCCTTTTACAAGGAGCCTGTTCAAGTCTTCTGTCTATCTCATTGTCAAGTTCCTTTTATGGGTTTATGGGGGTTCTTTATTTATTCTGGCTATAAGTCCGTTGTCAGACATGATGTATGTATTGCAAATATCTTTCTGTGGCTTTCTTACTCGTGCCTTTTGATAACATCAGTTCTTGATTTTTATGTGTTTCAATTTATATTTTTTTTCTTGAAGGAAAAAGTGTTTAATGCTTTCTGTGAACTCTTAAGAAATCCTTTCTTATTCTAAGTCATGAAGCTATTCTTCTATGGTTTGTTCCAGAAGAGTAATTGTTTGATGTTTTCTATATAGTTCTACAAACCATTTGGAATTGATATTTTGTTTGTCAAGATACAGGGTTTTTTTTTTTTTTTTTCTATACAGTTTTGCAATTTCTCCAACATCATTTTTGGAAAAGATCACACTCTCTCCACTGAAATTCACATTTGAAACAAGTTCAAGGTTGAAATTCACAGCAGGGAATCGGTCTCTTCTCATGCACAGGGTTTCAGGTGGTTCTGTGCAGCACCCGCCCTGGAGTGTGCTGGCAGCGGGGGTGCCCGGGCTCCCCGCAGGTCCCGACTCGCTGCGGGAGGTTCTCGGGCCCCGAGTCTGGCCTGTCGTCTAAGGGTGGGGTCGCGCCCAGCCACCCCAGGCTGGCCAGACTGCACCTCTCCGCCTCACTCACCCACGGAGAGGCATTCGTACCCTTTATGGATTTCCGGGGTTGGGAAGACCAGCTAGCGAGTCAATTTGGGGCGATCTTGCTCATCTTACGCTAATGTTTTGTTTGATGGGGGCCATTAATGACCATTGATTCGAACTGCCCACGGCCATTCCTCGGTCTCCCTTGCCACCCATCCGGTTCTCGCCACAGTGCATTGCACGGCCAGCCCTTGGAGACAACGTGCCCATGTCCTAACACAGCTTCACCCATTGGCTCGTCCTTCTGTTTGGACCCATTACATTCGATCAGCCTTCCCTGAGCACCTACCTGTTGCCAAGCCTTGTCTTAGAATCAACTCTTCATCCTCAACGTTTTCACGTCCCTAGCAGGGCTGGGGACACTGGCCAGCTTCTTAAAGGACAAGTGCCAATGAAGAGTGGTCGATGGCACCAATGGGGGCTGTGTAAGGCCGCCCCGCCTGTGGGCGGTCCGAGAAGCCTGAAGCCATGGTGCTGAGCTGGGCCTCGACGAGCGTGTAGGAGTTGGCCGGGGGGTAAGTAAGTGAATGAGGAAAAAGACACGGAACAACTCGGCACGTTGGCCACTTTCTCGTCCTCCCGTGTGGTGTGCACCCCCTTTGGCAGCCCGGGACCCCCTGGAACTTGGAGGGCGGGAGCCCTGGACCATTGACTTTCAAACAGAAACCAGACAAAGTCCCAATCCGCATCAGTGAAGTTTGGGGTAAGGTGGCATACGAACCACAGATGCCCATGGTCCTAGAGATCGAAACCCACGTCTTCTCCAATGGTAGACATGTAGACCAGCAAAATCTCAGAGCCCTCGACAGGGAGTGTGTGAGTCTGTGGCTCAGGGCTGGCTGCAGGTGTCCCGGCCTGTCCAAGGACACCGCCCGGTGCCAAAGGGGCACCGGCCCCCTCCTGGCCCAGGAGGCTCCAGCAGTGGGAGGGGCCCCTTACGGACCCTCGTGGGGGGTGGTGGCTGGACGGAGGGAACTCTGAGGACAGCCACCGTTCCCAGTGAGCTGAGGTGGCCTCGGTGGTGTAAGGAGGGGAAGGCTAAGGCTGCTGTTGTATCACAGGTAACAAAAAGGGAAAAACCCTGCTAATTCGGTATAAAAATAATTCGGAGCCATAAATACCCCGAACTGAAAGCAAACTCCAGAAAGGCCCATTTTGAAATTGGAGGTAATTAATTCCTTATGCAATGTGCTGAAACTCAACCCAGGCATGCCTTTTCTTTTTTCTTTTCTTTTTTTTTTTGTTCCTCTCAGACGGTTTACAGTCCGGTGGAAAGTAAAACCAGGCAGTCCCTCGGTGTGGTACAGTTTTACTGTGTGTCTCTTTTTATTATGTTGCTCATTTCGCTCATGTTTTGGCACGAACGTGCATGTAGTGAATTCGGCTGCCCCTGCCCGGGGGGTGCGCTGTATTCCACCGACCCCTCTCCCTCCACAGGTAGATCGCCGGACTCTGGGCTCATTTTTCAGTCGAAGAGAAATTCTTTGGATGAGCGCATCAAAGGGAATCTCTGATATTAGTTTGACATTTTGATTTTTTTTAATGTAGAAATAAAGCTGACGCTTAGGAAAATCGGACCTGCACTTAAAAGCAGGGCGTCGTGAGCCTCCACGCTGCTTTCCCCTTTCGGGGTCTCCGTCTCCAGCCTTCGTCTACAGTCCGGTGGGAGACCCTCGCAGCCCCACTCCCCGCCTCATTTACTCTCTGGGCCCGCAGGTGCCCTTCTCGTCGGGGCGTCCCCGGCCCCTTGGAGGCGCGGGAGACAATGCAGCTTCTTCTCTTGGAACTGTCTTGTGCTTTGGGGGGCCCCCCACCCTTCCAGGGGAGAAGAGAATAACTGAATACACAGCCCACCCGAACCCTCAGGCCTGAGCAGTAATTGAAAGAATGTCTCTCGATCAACCTGTTTTGGGGGACGATGGCTCTCATTCCCTCTGCAGCGATCTCCATCCCGAGTCCCCTGCTATGTACGCGTGGAGTGGAGGCTGCCTTTCTCGCTCTGGTCCCTGGGTCCACATGAGGGACTCCAGTCCCTTCTGGGCCCCAGCTGCCCGGTGGTTGCTGGCATCACCAGGTGGCCTTGCCCCTGTGTGTTCTGCTGGCCTCGGCCGATGCCGGAGGGCCCCTCTCTGCTGAGGAGCGTTCCCCAGAGGCCTGCCCCACTCCCTGGCTCAGTCGCTCTGCTCTGGCTGTGCCAGGTGGTCCTGGGGACAGGCCTGCTGGCTTGCAGCGGTGTCCGCCCCACGTGTTCTGTGGCGTCCCCGGGCCCAGACCCCAGCCCTGCACCCGACTGTGCACCCTGCCGGCATTGCTCTGCTTGGCTGCCCCGTGTCCACGCGGGGCCCTGCGTTGCGCCTGGCCCCTGCCTTTCAAACAGGGGGGAAGGTGAGAGGCCCTTCTGCCCTGGGTGCTCCCCACAGCTGCCTGACAGCGCCTCCTACGAATCCTCACGTGGATCATGCTTAAAATAAAATGACTCCCCAGGAATGTCAGAGCTTGGTCATCGCCACGCATTTGGAGACCAAGGGAAGCACTGTTTGTTGTTAAGGAGGTGCCGAGTAGTCCCAAGGCACATTTCCGTGTGTCCGTCCACGGCTGTAAGGCTGCTCCTCCGGACAGCGGCTCGCTCCTCCTCGCCCCCCACTGCCCGGCCCTGCATCTGGCCCTTTAGGAATTGAACTGCACTGTCGCCTCCTTTGGGGGAGCAGCCCAAGCTTGGGCTGGCAAACAGGTGCCCACAGCCATCATTACTTTCTCAGCTGATAAAGCTTATTGCTGGCAGTCCTGGGGACAGGGGTTCTGAGCCCGGAAGCCTGGTCCTGGTGTCATTTTAACCCTCTTAACCCCCAAGTCTCCTAATAACGCCCCTCCCCAACCCCAGGCTGTAGCGCTGGAATTTATGCCTTCACGGCACACTAATGCCTTTTAAGAAATGCAACAACAAAAAAAAGAAATTGTAAATGATAAGTTCCCCCCATCCAGAGGGTGCTGGAGGGTGCTGGTTTTGTCTGCCTACATTTGGCAGCAGAGAGGAATGAGAGTGTGCTGATAATGTCCTTGCTTCCTCATTTCTTCTCCTCCGTGGTTATTGATTTCAGGCGAGCCCTTGTCGGAAAGTTCCAGAGAGCACCGCTCTGTGGAGATCACCGGTGTGAAGGTCACGTCGAGGAGGTACCTGCACCGAGTGAGCAGAAACTTTCAGAGGCTTTTAAAGGGGCTGTGAACTTTCTCCTTGGGGTTGTTCAGCTAAGCAGAAGAGACACCCTGGAGACTGGGGTGCCGCTAATGAGCCGGTTCACAAATATGCCTCCTGATGCCTTGCATGCACTTGCTACCACGGTCGGTCCTCTGGATCGATCGCCTTCGGGGGGTGGGAGCTCTGGGGGCGGCAGGGTAGGACGACAGAGGGGGGATCCCCCACGTCGGCTGAGAGTCCACACTGAACTTAGACCATGGTCAGGGAGTCACCTTGTGGCCTAGACGGCAAGAGACAAAGGGCTTTGATGACACCATGGATGGATTCGCTCAGGGTTTATTTTTACAGAGATTTCCTGTGAATGTTTCCTTCTTTGGCATTTTTTTTTTTTTTGGTCAAGAGCGTGTGCTCACTTTATCATTTAGTTTCTTTCTGACTTCAGGCTGTGGATGGCTCATTGTAGCATTCTGAGTTTCGACCCCAGATAGAAAACCAAGATCGAAATCGGAAACGAACCTAGAAGAATCCTGTGGAATCGCATGTGCTCTATCGCTTTTAAATTGCGATAGTCTCCAGCAAGGGAGGCGGAGCGTGATTCACCGCCATCACCCGATTCCAGACGACGAGGCCGGGACGTCCAAACGCCTGTTCAAAACTAATGCAGCCCTCTCAACAACAGTGTCTTTCTGACTCTGCTTATTTGGGGGGTATATTAAAAATGATATTCTTTCTCGACTTTATAGCAGGTTAAGTGGCTCTGGATGTGAACACGTTTATTCTCTTTTCAGCGTAGTGTTTCAAAGTTTATAGTAAGCTGAGTCTTTCAATTTCCAATGTTTGTGCATGTAAGCTCTTTACAGCCAGAGTGAAAAAGAAAACATAAACATTTGTGTTCAGTTTTCTTCCTACATGTTATCCTTGGGATTCGTTCCCGCACTATTGCCATTCAGAGCTGTAATTCTCATGAGAACCTCACGTACAGATACACGCTTGTATCAGCACTGTTCGCAGAAGAAGACGGAGACAGGATGGCGAAAGATGCGGGCAAGTGTTAGGGTCTCTCGGATGGAGCAGGAACGGAGGTGGTCCAGCTTGCCTCGCTGTTGGTGCGCTGGTAACAAGGAGCGGCTGCTCATGAAAGAGTAGGGCGTTTGCATCCATTTCATCTTTATTATGTCAGTGATTCAAATGCACGTGGTGAATGACACCGATTCACGGGCTTGGTGTGGGCAGAGTTCAAAGGCCCCATTAGCCAAAGACCTGGGAACCGAGACGGAACCGCACCCCCAGCCCTGCCCCACACACATTTACTCGGCAATAAATTCACAGCGTAACTTTTACGGGAAAAATCAGAAGACTCAATTAACATCGTTATCTTCCTCCTTCGGCGCTCGCTTTGAAGCACGGCCCGCCGAGGGACCGGCTGGGTGGGACAGAGCCTGGTGCTAGGGAACAGCCGCTGTGGAGGGCAAGTGGCGTTTCAGCGAGAAGCCTGAGTCACGGTCACTGTCAGGCTCAAGGCCTCGAACTGGTTCGTTTCAAGGTGGAGTGACATGGGAAGGCTCTGCGGAAGGCTTGAGTGACAAGTGTGCAGGGCCCTGCGTCCCCGCCCCCACTCTGGGCCTGGGGAGGCGGGGCTTGGTGAGTGGGTGGGCAGCCTGTTTCCAGCAAAGGGATGCTGTGTCGGCAGCGGTAGACCAGTTCCCTGGCGGGCGGCACCACCGACCGACTCGGCCTGGGGTTTCTTCCCCTCCCATGTCACCTAACCTCGGGGGACTTCCTGGGGGTCCTGTCTGTTGGCAGTGTGTGGCGTGGGGGTGTCGGTACTGGCTCCTCGCCAGGCTGGGACTTCCTGTCCGTTGGCCTCGTGCCGTGCAGAAGGGGAGCCCCAGGAGATGGAGAGAGGCGGGGGTCAGAGTGCAGGGCCCGCAGCTCTCGGTCTGCGGCGTCTCGCCTCCCGAGGGGGAGCACGGCTGCGTGTGGGCGTGGAGTTGCGGCATCAGCGTCCGGTGGCCTGTCCTCGCACAGGCTGCCGATTCTGCTGGGAGCCTTTGCTTCCTCAGGAAATGCTGATGGGCCTGTACCGGCCAGGTGGTTTAGATGTTACATTTTCTAATTGTCTATTCAAAACAGATTTTTTGTTTGTTTTCAGGGTTTTCTCCACTTTATTTTATTAGCCGAGTTTCTGCTTAAATGATCTTGCCTGTGTCTGCTATTGCTTGAGGTTTTTGAGAACGTGGGAACGGTGTAGTCTGAACACCTGGGGGCTGCCAGTCCCATGTGCAGCTCGGAGAACGAGGCCCTCCCCCCCGTGCGCAAATCCCCAAGGCAGGGGGACACTCCCTCCCTGGGAGGGGCACTGCTGTGTTTCTATTTAAAAAAAAATGCTTTATCTCGTAGAGCCGCTCAGTTCACAGAAATTGAAAGGCAGGCACAGAGGGCGCCCACAGGCTCCGTCCCCACTGCTGCGCCCCTTTGTCGGCGTCCCCCACCAGGGTGGTGCGTGTGTCACACCTGGGGGATCTGTACGGACACCTCAGCATCCGCCCGCATCTGTTGTGTACTTTAGGGTTCACGCCTGGCGTCGTACGTGCTGGGGGTTTGGACAGTGTATAACGACACGTATCCCTTGCAGTGGCATCCGGAGCATTTTCCCCGCCCTAATAACCCGCGGTCCCTCTGTCTCAACCCTTTGCTGCTATTGATCTTCTCACTGTCAATTTCACCCTTTCCCCAAGGTCGCAGAGCTGGGACCCCACCGCTGTGGGGGGCCTTTTCAGGTGGTCTTTCTTCATGGAGCAATACACACTTAAGTTGCCACCACGTCTCTTCATGGCGTCTAGCTCATTTCTTTTTGGTGCTGAGCACCATTCCACTGTCTGGATGGACCCCTGCGTATTTAGCCATCACCTGCTGAAGGACGTCTTGCTTGCTCCCAAGTTTGGGCAATTATAAATAGAGCTGCTGTAAGCACCCGTGTGCAGGTAACTGGGAGAATTTAAATTTGAATGTTGGCAGGTTTATCCCAGACTTTTTATTATTATTATTTTTTCCTATTATTTTAAATCACAAAGCAATAAACCGTTAAGTCTGAAATCTTGCTAAAAATGTTTGGCATTTTGAGCCTGTTTTTCTCAATAAAGTTATGAGCTATTCTTTGCCAAAACAGACACTGGGGTTTGTTGTGAAAGTCGTTAAAATATAATTGAAACCTATTGCTATTTTGAGTCACTCGGAATTTTTTGCATTTTTCCCCTGTGGTCTGGTTTCGAATTTAATTAACTTGGAAAACGAGGTTGCTGTCACCTATGTGATCTTGAAAACTACATGTGAAAGGAGTAATATCCTCCATGTCCTGTACAAATAGACTGCAAAATGGGGTTAGTAATTCGATAATTTAATAGGAAAATCGTTCTATTTTCAGTGACAGTTCATTTACTCTGGTTGGTCACTGCGAGCAGGCAGGAAGGGGTGTAAGGGCCCAGAGGGGAACGTTATCCCGTGAGCTTCAGCTGGTGCCAGAGGCGGAGACGAGCCAGCCCCCTCTCGCTCCTCCCCTCCCCCCTTTCGCAGACAGACGAGACAGCCGTGCAAATAAAAGTCGATCAAAGGCGAAAGCAGGAGAACATGGGCGTGTTGTATGTTGATTCAGGTCTAGCAAAAGGCAAAACCAGTCATTGGTGAGGAAGGGATTTTGGAATAACCTTGAGAATTCTTTTTAGTATATGTTTTTATAAAGTGGGCTGTAGAACAGTTTTCCCTGTGCAATATGGTGTTAGAGGTGCACATGTTCAAAAGAGAAAGGAGCAAATGGTCCCCCTACGTAACGAAAATCAGGGTGGAGATCGAAGCAGCTTTTATAAATCACACATTTTAGGAGATATATCATATACGTTCCCAGCTAATGGTTCTAACTGTCAGATATGGAGAGAGGCAGGCGAGGGACCTGAAAATATTTTACAGTCAAGCACATTCTCTGGGGGCTCAATCTTTGGATGGCCTGCTCTTTGATACGAGAAAGAATTTTGCTAAATTCAGTCTTTATGGTAAATAAATGGCCTCTTGTGGGGATTTCGAGCTTCTACCTGCCTTTCGATTCTCCCAGGATTCACCGGGTGCTCTGTTGGTGCTGCTAAGACGTGTCTGCATTGGTCATTGGAATCCGTCCTTGCTGCCTTGGAAAGACTCTGCTTATTTCTGCTTGTTTCTGAAGAACGGGACCCTCCTCGGAAGCAGGGGCACCGCACAGAGAAGAGGGTTTCTCGTGTGTCCTCCTCTCCTTCCCTCCGCCACCTGGGAAGCAGGGTTCAGTCCGAGGTTATCTGTTGGGTGCGGGTATGTGCCAGGCGCTGGGCTAGGTCCTACCACATAGTCCCAGCACTCATGGAACTTTCTGGAAAAGGTAACGCGTCTCTCCCAGGTGGACTACGAGACTAAAAATCTTCCTTCCCAGACAACCAAAATAAATATTACCCATGTAAATAGCCTAATATTACACATAGAGACATACCTCCAGTCGGCCCCTGTTGTTGGCAGTGTGCTGATAAACTAAATGTATGTATTTTGCCCTAGTCACTGCATAATTTACCTCGCACGTCTTTTGCATTTTAAAAGCAAGAGACAATTCAATGGAGCTAATTAGCTCACAGCTGGTCCAGTAGGTGCTCGGTCATCCTTGCTGTTGACCCTCGAGTGTCTGACCCGCCGCAGGTGGCGTCGGGGGTGCAGACGCTGTTCTCTGGCGCCAGAGTTGCTAACACTCGTGGACGGCTCTACAGTCAGGAATGAGGGGCAACAGAGATTTCTGTTGTGACTCGGACTTCTGGGCACCTACAGATTAGATCTCGGCATCCTTAACGTGTCTGGGGAGAGGTGGACGACCCGACCCGCTAGGTTAACAGTCAAAGGGACAATGACAGGACTCGCTTTACTACTGGCTGTGAGGATGACCGGGGAGGACACGCTGGGGCCTGGCTGGGGGGTGTCCTGGGGGGGAGGGTGTGCTGGGGGCTGCAGGCTCAGGGGTGGGGAGGCCTGAAGCTTAGGCAGTTTGGGTGGGAGTGGGGGGAGGTCCCACAGGAAAAAATACAAAAGTATGAATTAAAGATGTATCAGAATGAAGGAAATCTCAAATTAAAAAACGTAAAAGCCAACAAATTGGCACACACATCGCAACCCCCAGAATAATCACATGATTTTTAGATTAAGTAGCTGCTGGGTCTCTGATCCTGTGAATTGTTTTTCCTCCTATTGCTTTGATCTGCATATAATGCATTTTGTTATACTTTCCTGTGGGGTGAATAGGGGTCGGAAGATAAACCTGTATTTCCTCTGGCATGGTTGATGAAATTGACCTTTTGGGGGTTGGTATCTTTGCTAGTGGTAGTTTTTAGAAGCATTTTTCAGCTTCATCAGTTGTGGTTGACACTGTATAAAATTTTAGAATTGTCCAATTTAAGGAAAATCTCCTTGAAGTTTATTTCAGAGCTCTTCATTTTTCTTGTGAAATAATCTAAATACAGGGTGGGGTAAAAAGTAAGTTTACAGTTGTTCATATAGAAAAATAATAAAATAAATAATAATGCAAGAATAAACTCTGTGTTTTGCATACTCTCAACTGTAAACCAACTTTTGCCCCACCCGCTATTTTTTGAATGACAGCACTCATTAACCCATGTGTCACTGACATCCTTGTTTCATCCAGCACTGTAAGTGGTATGTGATCTTCATTCACAGCAGTAACTTCATGTAAACAGACCAAAAAAGGCAACGTGTTCATATGATTTATTTTTCTTTTTTCGATGAATTACCAGGGAATCTAAGAGCCTGTTCATCATTTCTATTTAAAATATCTCTCTCCTTCTTAAGGAATTAAAGATGTTTGTGTGCTTAGAAAACTTAATTTGCTTCTTTATGTCAGAATAGTTTCTGTTGGTCGCATACACACGTAGATGAGACTTCCTTATTTGGTGCATTTGTAACGAACTCATGGGCAGTAGAACTTCCATTTTGATCAGTGTTGGTGAGAAATGCAACCCCTTCCTGACACTTCTAACTGGAAGGACTTTCTGTAGAGCAGCCCCTGGCTCTCCACATGGAAGGTCTCGTTGCCCTTCCACTGCCCACATCCGTCAGCTGTCGAGAGCCGTGGACTCGCTGACACATGGAAACAGTCAGTGCGGAGGGAGGGCTGTGGGCACGATCCTGAGAGTGATTCCTCCTGGGACCACTGGGAACTTGTGTTGTGAACCTTAGAATCATGCCCTCCCTAAATCCGAATCATCTGTCCCCAGCTCAGTTTCCTGCAGGTCCATGGTTCTCAAGGAGGCAGGGGAGGGGGTGCATCCCTCCTCCCACCTCAGGTGATGTGGGACCGTGTCTGGAGACATTCTGGAGTCCAGGAACAGAGGCAGGGATTCTGCTCCCCATCCTTCAGTGCTCAGGACTAGTCCCACTGGGGGGGAAGTCTCCAGCCCCAAATGTCATAAGCCACGGCCATTCTGATGCCACTGATGTGAGCAGCAGTGTGGCAGGGGGTGGGGTCAAAGTGGAAGCGTCTGCAGTCCTAACTGACTGTGGTTCAAATCTTTTCGTTCCGCACATTCTGGGAAAGGATGCCCGTGCAAGCATGTCCCTGGGGAAAGTACACATGTCCACCCTCTGCCTCGGACAACTTGACCTGTGTTTGGGGGGCCAAGCTCTCCGAGTGGCCCCAGGGCACAGCCACTGTTGAGGACACTGCACTACACCTAGGATAGCATAAAGCGTCATCTCTCCTGCCACCTCTGACCTCCGGGTTGTCTTGCCTGGAGCCCAGGGGTAAGAAGGGTTCTGATGCCTCCTCGTCTTGCGAGCATCATTATAGTGTCTGCCAGGAGCTGGCACTGGGGAGTGACATCCCTCACGAGTGTCCTTGCTACCCTGGCGCTTTCCCGCATCGCCCTTCCACTCATGGTTTCTGGAACAGGTATTCTTCTAAAACACGGAAAAAGGTAAGGGCGCAGGTGAGTGTTAGGATGGTGACGGGAAGTGGTCAGAAAAGGCCTGAGTTGCTATGGCATTGTAGGTATTCAAGGATATTTTTTGTTTTGACAGGTGTGGCTCAGTTGGTTTGCAGCATCGTCCTGTAAACTGAGATGTTGTCGGTTTGATTCCCGGTCAAGGCACCTGCCTGGGTTGTGGGTTTGGTCCCTGGTTGGGGTGCGTGTGAGAGGCAGCCCATCGGTGTTTCTCGCCCTCTCTGTCTCCCTCTCTGCTGCTCCCTCTAAAACAATTAGCGTGTCCTTGTGTGAGGATATATATATATATTTTTTTCCTAGCAGTGGTTATCCCCTGCCTTTGAAAAGAATCATGGATTATAAACAGCCATGATTTAACCTTTTCTTTTGCTAGGCTTGGAACTGATCTAGGAACCCTCCAGGGGCTGTGCTAAACCAAATGGGAAAGGCAAGGCCGAACGTCAGAGTGGCTCTTCGGCGTTTGCATCAGTTGGCTAGGGCTGCCATAACAAACAGAGTACCACGGGCGCAGCAGCTGAAACCACTGAGAGTTACTGCCTCTCAGCTCTGGAGGCTGAAGGCCTGAGATCAGGCTGCCGGCTGGACTAGCTTCCCCAGGGGCCTCTCTCCTGGGCCTGCAGATGGCCGCCTTCTCGCTGTGTCGGTGCCCGGTCTTTCCCCTGTGTGCCCGGACCCTTAGTGTGTCTTTGTCTCAGGACGTCTTCTTCCTATTAGGACGGCCGTCAGATTGGACGAGCACCCACCCTAACAGCCTCATTTTCACTTAATCACCACTTTAAAGGCCCTGTCTCCAAAGAGAGTCACAGTCCCAGGCATCAGGGGTTAGGATTCAACATATGAGTTTGGGGGGCACACAGTTTAGCCCACCTCAGGGCCGATCCTCGTCAAGTGTTGAAACGAATGCCTGTCCTTGGTGACCGGGCACCCAGGCTTCGGGTGGGAGGAGTCTGAAGCCGGGGCAGCTTTGTCTGCCAGGGCCACGTGGCAGAGTCTGGAGACATTTTTGGTTGTCGCTGCTGGAATGTGGGGTCGCTAATGACACACACTTGGTGGAGACGGAGGATGCTGTAAATACCACACAACGCACGGAACAAAGAGCGATCTGGCTCCCGACGTCAGCGGCGTCAAGGCTGAGAAACCCTGTGGTGCAGAGACCTCCCTCGGTTTGAGTCCCTGCAGTGACACCTCACAGCCGTGCGACCCCGCAGCACCCTCCGTCTTTGTGAATATCCCCACCCGCGAAGTCCTCATGGCGGGCGAACTGAGATGATCTGCTGCCGCTCTTAGCGCGTGGCCTGCCTCCCGGGAGGCTCTCAGCAACCCCTAAGTGCTTTATAGGTTTCTCACCCGCAGACGCCTCGCTGGAGAGCTCAGGCAGGAATTAGCATTGGGTGGCGTCCAGCATGAGGTCAGAGGAAGGGCCGTGCCAAGCACAGGTAGGTAATTGGGCCGCGAGGAGGCAAAGGCCAGGACTTGCAGAAGTATATTGAATTCCGTATTTCCTTTGGATGCTTTCCAGTTTCAAAGATGTGTCTACTTCGTTGGGCGAAATGTGGCTTGAATTAGGGACAGCCCTTTGTCTGACTGCGAAGGTGACATCATGCCTTTCCAGTATCTGTGCCGCCTGCGTCTCCTTCCTCGAAGTCATTTAGAAGGAGGGCTGTCAGCACATCCGATTTCCTGCCGGGCGCCGGGGCCAGAAGGGCCCGAGGCCGAGGGGGAGGCCGAGGAGGAAGACGCATTTCTGCGGAGGGGAGGGCTGTTGGACACGTCCCAAGGCCCTCAGAGTTTTCTGCTAATTAAAAGGCAGTTAGAGAGCATTTGTACAGTAGGGCCTATGCACTGCATTCCACAGAAAGCTTTATCTAAGCAATAAAGTAGTGGTTTTGTGCTTTTTCATGGGCTTCCCCCAACCCGGTGACACGAAGTGGGGTCCACGGGCTAGCAGCCTTCGCTTCTCTGCTTCATCAGGATCTTGTTAGAAACTCAGGATCTCCCAGGACCGAGGGAGGCAGAACCTATTGGGGTGGCCAAAAAGACCATTTGGTTTTTTCCATAAAAGACACATTTTTCATTTTCACCAATAACTTCACTGATTTTGGTATTTGAGTATGTTGGCGATCTCCTGCTATTGGCTTCTAGTGGGTAGAGGCCAGGGGTGCTGCCAAACATCTTCCAATGCACACGACAGCCCACAGCAGAGGATTCTTTGGCCAAAATGTCAATAGTACCAAGAAACTTCACAAACCACTCCTGATATGTTCAATCAGTCACAGCACCTTTTCTACACACTGCACAAATCCTTTTTTGCATTTCAGTCAGGTTTTTAGCTTTCTTGAAATAATAAAGCATAATACACTGACCATGTTGTGTATTTTCTTTCATCTTCAATATTAAAATGGCTGCACAAAAGCTCACCAATTTTGATAAGTTTCTTTAAATGCACGCTGATATGACAGCTGTCACCATACAGTTTAATAAAATCGTTTCAAAGGAAGTTAAAGACAACTAAGCACTACTAGAGCTGTCCTATGGAAAAAACCGTAACGGACTTTTTGGCCAACCCAATCCACTGGCGTGCGATTGCCCAGGAGACTCCTGTGACGCTCGGCTCCGGTCTGTGTCCCAGCCCCCTTTCCTTTTCACTGGGCTCTTGTCTGTCACCTTTGTTGTGGCTCCATGGATCTCTGTACTTTGGTCTTTACTTGTGAGCCCCCTCAATCCTTTTGAGGCCTCACGGGGTACAAATATTTACTAGTTTCCTCCTCTGTCCTCCACCCCAGGGTTGGTGCAGATCTTTTCTGTTGGAGAAGCCCAGGCTGTTCCGTGAACCATGGAGAAGGTGGCTGTGTAACAGGTCCATGGGGGGACAAGTAGGGGTCCCCCTGCTAAGCAGATCCCCACCCCCGCTAAGGGGTGTGAGTCCAGGTCCCTGTGAACAAGTCGCTACCATTGTCCTGTGTTCCCTGTACGTGCCCTGCGTGTGTGGGTTTGTGAGTCCTCACAAAGGTCTGTGTGGTCATTGTTTGGTCTCCATTTGACAGGTTAGCAGTAGAGGCTCAGAAAGGCTATTTCTCTGTAATAAGGAAGCCTTGGGGTGGGCTCTTGCAGAAGCAACCCTCTGGACACATATGCAGCCTGTGAACGGTGTGACTCTTTTCTGCTTTTCCTGCTGCGTCTGACACAGGAAGAGAAGACCTTCTTGAAGACGGTTTAATATTTTCTCTTTTTGCTTCTGTGGCTTATTATCCATCTGGCATCACAGTCTGTTTGTTTGTTTGTTTGTTTGTTTTGAGGAGGGGGGGAGTATTGTAATTTTAATGCCTACTGATTAAGGACTAAGCATTCTGATCGGGGGTCCTTATCAGAAATGAGCAAACTCTGAAACACATCACATCCTGTTTTTCTAAAAATAGGGAAAAAGAAACAAGACAGAGAGAATGCAGAACACAGAGTCTGTTCTCTCAGATAGTTTCCAAAACAAACTGCTTTCCAAAAGTCCAGGTGAACTTCTGTTCAGCCAGGTGAGTGCTCTCGGGTGCATCCAGCCGATGGGCAGTTTCTGCTGGGTGGGAGTGGGGGGCGGGGCTGCACGTCCCCAGTTCACATAAGTTCCCAGAAGTACTGTCTTCAGGTCTTTTTGGCGGGAAGGCCACCCAGCCCCTGATTCCATCATCCACTTAACGGTGTCTGTTGAGCGCCTACTGTGCAGAGGTGAGTGCACCGTGGACCCTGCATCCAGGAGTTCACGCTTCCAGGCCCTCAGACCCGCGGGTGCACCCGCTGTGAGCCACGTGGGGGCTGCGAGGCCCCGTGGTTCCAACACTGAGCTGCTTCTCCACCCGGCTGGAGAAGTAGACTCCCTAAGAAGTGAGAATCCAGCTGACTCTGGGGGAATGGTCACACGGAGGTAGGGACGTGGTGCATTCACGGGGCAAAACAGGAAAGCTGTTCCAGGTGGGGGGTCCGCAGTGGGGGTGCCATTGCACGTCATTAGCTGAACGCCATCTAGTGCTGTGAAGAGAGAGGAGGAGACACAGTTCTCAGTCTTCTTATAAACCCGTGCTTGCACCGAATTCCAAGACATGTTTTCGTATGTGTCTCCTTCCTCGCTGAGAAGGGTCCGTTATCCTCTGTTCTCCAGGAAATGCTCCACAGCCAACACGTCACTTGACATTCCACCCTCGTGCATCGAGCCGGACGGCTGAAGCGCACGCACTTCGTCCTGTAGTTGTGATCCGTGACGATCACATTACCGAGAACAGCAGCCTTCGGAGCGAGATCCACCGATTTATCACCGGCGCTTCAATCAACGCCCCGTCACTTGAATAAATATCCACTTTGCTAAATTACTTCCTGTCAGTGTCAGCGAGAAAAGGCGTGCCCGAGAGCCTTTGTTTGGCGTGAGAAGTGAAGACCCACAGAGTAGGGATGGGCGAACTGAAAAATAAATTTCTCACATAGCTCAAATATCCACGTGGTGAAGTAAGTGGAGCATTTCCGAGCGTCTGTGCCAAAGTATTTGGCTCCAGGGTGTGAACCAGTGTCCTCGCTTCCTGGAGGCAGGAATCAGAGAGGACGGTGAAAAAGCACGAAACCCGTTCTGACACCCGTCTGTCTGCTCAGGGAGCGGGGAGAGCTGTGAATACGCGCCAGGTGGCTTGTTAAGCCCCCCTGATCTCTAACGTGTCTCCTCTCATGACGGGGGCAGCTGCTGCTGCTCGTGGACTTGGCAGAGGCTGTTGTTGATAAGGAGAGCCCAGGAGGCTGAAAGGCCTGATGTGCGGCCCTTTTCCCTCCCTCCCTCCCTCCCTCCCTCCCTGTGCGGGGATGGTCTGCCCTTTAATAATGGCCCACGGCGCGTGGGGGCAGGCTGGCACTTTGCAGAGTGGTTTTATTTTGTCCCTCATCAACACTCACTGTGAGAGCGTCACCCCCATTTTCATGGGAGAAACTAGTTTATTTGTCAAAGTCACCTCGCTGGTGAGCTGTGGGGCCGGGTTTGAACCCAGGTAGTCTGACACGCACCGGAGCACACTGCTTCCCGTGGTATCTGGGCATGCGGCGTAGGCGTTACGTCTCAGCCTCTTAAATCCCCACATCGGGTTTCTTAGAGCACATTCTTTCCCACTGAAACAAGAGTTATCTACCTACCCAGAGAGGTCGAGAGAGAGAAACACTGCTAAGACTTACGCCTGAGATGCTGTGGCCACAGCAGGAAGCATCCATGAATCTTTCGTTACAGACAAAGTGGTTTTGAGCAAGTCACTTAACCTCTCTGGTCCTACATCTGCAAGCTGAGGGGATGAGGTCAGGGGCTGTCTGTGGCTCACGCAGGCTCCCTACCTGTCAATCAGATTTGCTCAGCACGTGGAGAGGTGGGGGCTGGTGTCACAAGTAGTGCGTAATTTAGTTTTGGTGTTTACATTACAGAACTATGTTAGTTGTGTAACATACACAACTAACAGCTGCATTTCTAGAAACCCAGCCTGAACTAAGTAGCTTATGTCCAAACTGGGGTGCTTTATTCATTTCGTGATTGGGCACGTCATGAACTTGGAAGACTGGGGGGCAGCTGGGCGTCAGGAAGGGGTCTGCATCTGGGACACCGAGGACCCCCACATCCCTCCCTCCTGGCCTCTCCTCTCCCCCTCTACTGGGTACTTGTCTCTCCTTTCTTGCAGAACCGTCTTTCCTCTTCAGCTGCCCCAGGGGCAGAGAACCACTGAGATCTGACCCACATTAGGCAGGGACTGATTTCCTGGCTTGAGTCCCATTTGGGCCAATCAACAGCAGCCAGAGGCGAAGTCACGTAGTTGGGACAAGCAGCTACCCCCCCACCCTTGAGGGTAGGGAAGAGCCAAGTGTTGGTATTGGTCAGGATGACCCACACAAAAGGGTGAGAACCACGGCTCTTATTTATCCAAAGTGGTGGCGAAGATGAAGAGACCCTGAAAGACTCAGACACACACGCAGAGCAAATGACTGAGCAGATTAAGAGCAAAACACGGATTTTAAGTTTTCATTTTCTCTGGTTACTGGAATGTATGTCATGAGCTCTCTTTAGAGGACATTCTAAGTACCCGAAGAATGAGTCTGAGAAAATGACATCTCTTCTCCTCCCCCAAACGTTTATGTTTTCAAATGCACATTCAATGGGTCCAAAGTAAAACCAAATTGAAAATATCCCCTGCCATAGCCAGCTGTCACTCAAACCCTCACTTTATAACTGTTGGAAAAGATTTTATCAAGCCATTTTAGAGGTGAGCAATAAATACAGCCCACACTTGTTATACCCTTGAAGCCTCACACCCCAGTCCCGAGACTAGGGCTGCAAGGTATCCTTGTGGCTTTCTTGAAGGGCCCCAAGGTCACATCTTGTCTGAGGGACCCGGGCCCCTGGAAGTAAAGGAGAATTTCCTTCGTGTGAAACTCAGCTCAAACATGCTCTGTCACGCTCGGTGGAGTTGTTTATAGGCTACTTCCTTTCAACCCCAACCAGCGGGCCCACGGCTGCATTTCACAAGCTATTACAAACAGGAGCGCTCTCTTTTTTTGTGTGTGTGGCATCTAACCATTTATTTTGAATATTACATATTTGGAAAAGCATTCATAGAAAATGATGGCTTTGGGGGATTCTGACTATGCCCTGAGTGAACGGGATCTATAATCTGAAACACACTCACATTATGCAGGAATGAGGACCGTGGGCTGTTGCCACGGTTTTTTCTCAGCACTTGAAAGCTTCATTTTTCTGTTTTTAGGGAATTGTGTTTTGATTTCTGTTTTCCATAGACAGTAGCAGACGCTTACCTCCCTTAATCATTCATGACCTCCCCTCACTGTTTTTATTTTGGCTCCAAAGAGATTCTTCTCCTCCAAAAAATACCCTGCTGAACATCGACACATTTTTCTCAGTATCACTTCAACCAATGCAATCTTTCGTTAAATTACACTCTGACAGCTTCTGAAACACTTTGAGGAACATTTTATCATCTGATGCTCTCCTAACCTCTGTGAAGTTGTTACTGTTCTCTTCCCTGTTTTTTCTGAGGAGGAAACTGAACTTCTGAGGGCTCCAAAAGGTCACACGAGGTGGGAATTTGCACTGGGGGCCCTATGTCTACAGAACCTGTGCTACCTACTCCCCATTCCTTCATTCATTTTGGTCTCGGTAGTATGGCACACATAAAAGAGGCATGTCCCTGCCTCCAGACATCAGAGACTCCAGACTCACGGAAGTTCAACGGAATGTGATGCATCTCCCGGGAGGGTCCGTGCGCTGGGTTTGCTTGAGGAGGCGTCGGCCGACTGCGGTTGTGTCTGCCAGCGCCGCACTTGACCGCGCTGAAGGCTGTTCAAGCTGCCCTGAGTACTTCTCACGGGTTGCCCTCAGCTGGCTGGTGTTTTCCCAGTGAAGGTTCGAACAAGCTGATGGCTGTGGAGCCAGGAGGGAGGGGACTCTCTCGTTAGCTTTCTCATTGGTTTTATAAGCAACAATGATGTATGGTTTTCTGGAAGACCGAGGATGATAGAGCAAAATAGATGCTGCAGACAAACATTTGCATAATCGTAGTTCACTCTGGCCGCTGGGGAGGAAGCTAAGGGTTCTCCGACCCTGGAATGTCATATTCGGCCCCTTCCTCTTGTCGAAGCTAACTGCCTTTGAGTGAGGTTTCAGAGCTAAATCTGATTGATTTCACAAAAGGGACCGGCACACGAATGTGCACTTGAATACCTACAGGGGACTCCCCGTTCTGCAAAATGTAACAGCATTCCAGCCGAGTCCAGAGAGTAGATACACCCCAAGGGTAGGGGCACTTGGTAGACGAATCCAGTTAATGCCCTTGCCTTCCCATCGGGGGTCCCCCCGGAATAACAGAGGGGGGGAGGGGCAGGATTACCAGAGGGAGGGAAGGCCACCTCCTGTGCGCTTTGGCCAGCGAGAAACAGCAGCACAGGTGTGCCCGTCATTTTTAAAAAGTCAAGAAGACAGGAGGGAGCGAGCCCTCGCCTGGAGCTCACAACCGCCCCTTGACAGATTCCTTCGTTCTCCATCACACTTCTGTGCCCCAGCCACTCCCGCGCCCCGGCTTTCCTGTCCGCCCTTTCTCCCTGCTGGTGGAGGAGACGTCCCTGCCGCGTGTTCTGTGCTCATTTGGAGACTGACCCCCACCAGGTGCCACTGATGAAACAAGAGACTCCTTTTTCTTCAGGCCTGTTTTTGGCACAACGAACTGACAGGTGCCCCACGCAGACGCCCAGCAACGAGGGAACGGGAGACATCGGGCAGCCCCCGAACTCCAGCCGCGACCCCGCAGCCGGAGGCGCAACAGGAACTGAGGGTGGGGGCTGGGCGGCCAGAATCAGGGCAGGTGAAGCTTGGAGAGTATCTTCTGCACTCCGAGGATTACCCTCCGTGTGGCGGACAGAGAGGGTGATGGGTAGGAACCGACCACGTTCGTTTAGCATTTAAAAGGCTGACCGAAGGGCCTTGCGGGATCAGATCCGTGTTCCCGGGATGGATTTCCAGGCCTGGGGAGTAGGCGCGCGTCCCAGACCCCCTCCCACGCCACGGGCCGTCTCAGAGGGGGCCGCTGCGCTGGCGGAGGTCCGTGCCCTGTAGAGACTCCATTCACTGCTTTCAGCATGCGATCCCTCCAGTCTGTACCTTTTCGGAAACTCAACCAGGTGGAGAGTCGGCAGACAGCGCCGCGAGCAGGAGGGGCTGGGGGCTTCGGGATAGCAGCCCCTGCCTCCAAGTTTATTCAGACCCTGTCTGTGTGAACCGGAGCCAGTTCCTTCCTTTCTCTGAGCCTCAGCTTTATCCCGTCTAATTCTGTAAAATGGGTAGAACAGTGTCCTTTTCAGAAGACTGTTGTAGAAATTTAAAAAAAGATGATTTGACCAAATAGTAGTGAATTTTCAAGTGAGATTTGTTTATTAGCATTATAAACAACTTTATAATTTAAAAGGAGAATACTTCGTATTCTAATACTAATATTTAATAGTAATTAATGTTAATTATACATAGTATATTACACATGATACAATATGATGTGATAGATTATATATTATATAATATCAATATGCTAATATATTAATTTAATGTGCAATAACTCAACATATACTATAATAAGTGTTATATAATATTAAATATTATGTGATATTAATATTTTGTAATATTAGAAAGAAACTAAGCCAAGAGTCCAACTTCCTTTGTTTAGAAATATTTCCGTGTCTATTTCTCTCTATGGGCTTTGCCTTGTTTTGGTCGAGGGCGGCTTCCTTCTGGCCGGCGCGGCTGCCGCACGGAGCATGCGCTGTGTTTGCCCTTCCCGTCCTTGGGACATTCCCATCCTCGGGGCGTCCCCGTCCTCGACCTCTGGGGAAAGGGGCTGTCTCTGATCTGAATACATTGCCTGTTTTTACATTTTTTCTTTCTGATTTAAGTCAAGAAGTCCTAGGAACCTGGATGTGGCCTGGGGAGTTTTGGCAACAAACAAACCAACCAACCAACCCTATTCTGGATTGAAACCAACACAAACAGAGACGACACGTGTCCCGACACCACCTGTCTCCCGGCCCAGTGTTTGCCGCGAAGAAAGGCCTTGTTCAGAATGCAGTGTCTTTGGGGTCACGTGTGCCGGGATGGCCAAGCCCTGGTGATTCTGGATCAGGCGTGGGTGAGGTTTGCCTAGAATGTCTATCTCACTTTTTAGCTACTGGCTTCAATTTCCCCTGGCATCAAGCTAGTTTTCAAACTCAAAGGGGGTGGGAAGACCGATCGATGAGATCTTCCCCTTCACTTTCGCTTGACCAGCCCTTGGAATCAGGCGCTGAGAGTGTCAATCGGGAAGAAACGGGGTCCAGGAAGGGAGAGCTGGCTGGTGAGAGTCGGGGGGGCCTGGATGGACACCCAGGCTCCGACCTGGCTGGGTGACGGCTGACATGTTACGTAGCTCCCCTGTCCTCAGTTTCCTCATTGGTCACCTCACAACAAGAAAAACAAGTGAAATAGATAACTTCCTTGCCAATTAATATGTCAAGACAACTAATTGGTTGAATATTGACATTTTCTGCCTCTGGTTGTTCAAATTTTATCTGCAATTTTTAGTGCACTGGAAAGGCATTTAAAAATATTTGTTTGAAAATCTTTGTTTTGTGATTTTGGGTATGTTTTAGCCACCTTTAATGTACTCTAATTGCTTTCTCTATTTGCTTTTGAGATTGGTTATATTTCTAATTTATTTTCAGTCATTTATGAAAATGAACAAAGTTAGAAACAAAAGATACAATAAAGAAAAAAGGGGATAAAGAAGAAATTAATAAAATTAAAAGAGCAATTAAAATAATGCCCATTTTGTCTCTTTAGCCAGTATTTTCCCAAATTTTATTGCAAAATATTATTTATTTTTTGTACATTTTTTTTGCTAGATATTAGTGAAAAGATTACTAATAGGTCATTTTAACAATAGAATGTGGGACAAATAGCTGAGGAGTACTTATCTAGATTATTATTATTTCTACATTGCAATAGATGTCATTGTACCTTTTTCTCAAGGTCATGACTGTCCATCTAGATGGTGCAGGTTTATTTATTGCAGTTACTAGAAAGTGAAAGGGACAGGACTGCCAGAAAATGTGTTGAAACTTTTTCAAAAGCAAAGTACCTAGAAATCACAGAAATGTCTAAAGAAAATTAAAATAAAAAATTCTAGCTGAAAACCAGGAAGTCATTTCAGGATATACATAGACATCATCAATACTGCAAGATGACGAAACAAGAATATCTGAAGCATTTTACTTCTAATCAGTTTGCTTGGATCTAGGCATCAAAATTGAAAACTCATTAAAAAATATGGCCAGAGCAGAGCCGGCAGAATTGGCTAACAGTAAATATAATACTTGGAAACCAATGCTCTGGAAAATGGACAAAAATGCAAACGCGCACATAAAATTTTGGGTTGCTCTCCAAATTAAAAAATTTGTGAACTTCATAAAAACTCATAAAGAATCCCAAAACTGTTTAATAATATACCCAAGTGACTAATACGTATCAACAAAAAAACATTATGTCTGGAAATATTCATTTTTACGTAGTTAATCACTTGGCCAATTTATTATTGCAACCAGGTTATTCTAAAACAATTCACATGTAATCACAATTTCCGACCTTGTAATCTGGTGCATGAGGACAAAAATAGATGTTTGCAAGCTGGCTGAATCAAAGCAGACAGGTAATGAAGCTGAGCTCTTCATATTTTGGGAGGCTCAGAAAACCTGGTAACAGGCCAACAAAGCATAAGCAAGGAGCGTAACAAGTTGAAATAGACTTTCAGATTTGAGGATTGTTGGAGGCCAGCTTCTACGAATCACCTTGCGTGCAGCCTGTGTGATGTTCGCATCCTTTCAGTGGACCTGCTCTCTTGGGCAAACAGACATGCACAGGTAGTTGACCCCATTCTACCACTCACTGATGGACCTGTCAGTTTACACCGCGAACGTCTGGTAAGGCTCATTAAAGGAGGAGCAACTGGGGGCTGGCTAGCCTCCAGCTGTTCCCGAGTTCCCTCTCTGGTCATCGTGCTATGGGTTTGTAGCCACCGGCGGCGACCAGCCCTTGCTCCGTGGCCCAGGCCCCGGTGTGATGGGCAGCCCCGTCAGGATTTTCGGTGATGTTCCTCTGTAGTGCTATAAACACACGCATATATTCGCTGAGCCAAGTACTATTTTTCATGATTCTTTTTCCTGTTTTTTATAACTTTTTTGCTTTTTCTGTAGTTGATAATGATCTCATTTCCCGCTCTGTGAGCGTGGTCTCTGGGCCAGCTGCCCGGTGGCCATCCCGGGAGCCCCTGTGGCCCACCTGGTGCCCAACCCGCCGGCCGTCCCCCGCACCCCAGCTCGCCCGCCTCCCAGTGTCCTCCCTCACGTCCGTGAGCTGTGTCTTCTGGAAGAAGCTCGAGAAGAAAGTCCGTGGGCATGTTGGAGGCTGTGTTTGTCTTAAGTTGTTTTTATTTTATTCTTCACTTGATTTATGGTTTACCAACATATGACTCTTGAAAATTTTTTACTCAGCATTTTCTGGCCTGACATCGCCCCTAATGTCGTTATGGGGAGTCTGATGTCATTGCGTTTCCCATTCCTTTGTGTATAGCTTTTGCTCTCTCTTCTGGAACATTTAAGATTTTCCCTTTATTGTTAGCGTTCCAGTAAGTTCACGATAAAGTGCTTTGGTGACGCCTTACTGGGGCCTTGCAATTTTTTCTTTTTTGGCAGGCCCTTCCAATGTAGAGTCTGGGAAATTTTTCTTATATCTTTTTCTTTGATAATTTTTTTTTTTTGCCACAGTTTCTAGTCTCTTTGTGTGTGTGTTGGGGGGGGGGGTTGGACTTCCTGAATAAATTCTCTACCCTGTCTTATCTTTTCTCTTATTATATATCCCTCCAATGTCTTGTTTAACTTTTGGGGAGATTTGTTTGACCTGACATTCTAATGTTTTGCTGACCGAAAATATTTCCCTGGTGTACTTTTCCGATACACAAGAACTCTTTTTCCCTCCCTGCTGATTCCCCTTACGTAGTACCCTGTTCTTGGTTCCTGGTTTCCTTGACATACTTACTCCCCTGCTTCCTGTGGGATCTGCTGCCTCTCAGTTCCATTTTGGTTGTTTGTTCAGTTTGGTCTTCCTTGTTTATCTTGGAAGCGTCCTTCAAATGTCTGGCAGCCCTGGTCTTTGTGCAGGTGAGGGGCGGGTCACCAACAAGACGACTGGAGGTGGGCGTGCGTGACGCCTCGCTCCAGGGTGGTCTCGTGGCTGGCTGGCTGTTTGCTCGGTGCCTCCAAGGTCAGGATCTAACAGATCTTTCCCATGAGCGGTACGTTCTAGAAGAATCCTCCCAGGGCCTGCCGTGAGTTTCAAGCTTGGCTGCTGGTGTTCAGAGGGGGTGGGAAAGGAGCCTGGCAGGTGTCATCCATCAGTACTCAGACTTGCGCTTAATCATTAAGTGTTTGGTGTAGTATTTTCCCGAATATCTGGGTCCTTGTTTCAGGAACCTCTTGAGTTTGCTGGGTGCAGGCCATACCGACTCTCCCTGATGGGAAAGCGTTCCCGGAGAGAGGTCAGGGAGAAACCCGGGGCTTCACTGACTCTGACGTACATGGCAACTACCCCCCGTGTTAGGTGCCCCCCCTCCCGCCTGCGTCCTTGGTGCGTCTGATGCCTGAGCGTCCCCAGAGTTTCAGAGGCCCAGCTGGCTTCTCCGTGGTAGCCCACCGAGAGGCGCCCATCCAACCCTCCTGCGCCCTGCGGGGCGTCCTCTTTCTGTGTGAGCTGTGCTGCTCGGAGGAAGGTCTCCCCAAAACTCTTGAGGTCGTTGTGTGTGTTTTTTATTCTCCTTACTGTTTGGGATGGTTTTTGAAAGGATAAGGAGATGGAAGTGTCTTTTCTCTATCGGTTTTCTGGAAATGCGAGATACTGGTGTGACCTTCCACATCAGAGTTCGTGGGGACTGGACCACCGCTCTCCGTGATTGCACAGACGAGCGCCCGGGCCCTCGGGGAACTGGGCACGCCCTCTTTCCTCTTTCCACCGTAACTGGGTTTGGTGTTCACGGAATTTTGAACCTGTGCTGACTTCTGACCTTTGTTGAGTTGCCTTGGACTGTCGACATCTAGTTACCTGATGGTGCCAAGAGCTCCTGGGAGGGCGGCTGGCGGGGAGACAAGCAGAGCCTCCCGGTGAATGGCCCTTCCCCGCGTGGGTCTCCCGCTGAGGTCGGTGCCCCGCGCTGCGTGTGATGATGTGCAAGAGTGAGTGATCTTCATCTGTGCTGCCGAGCCCTTAATCTGGCGCCAAGGAACCATAACTGACTTTTTAATGCATTCAGAGTGTGAATCCTGATGGTTCCTTAAGGAACTATGTGAACTTGGGCAAGTGAAACAATTTTGCAATCTCAGTCTCTCCTCTCATAAGTTAGGGACACTAATGCCAGAGCTATCGATAATATTAAATGAATTAAGAAGTTAATTCATTTGTTTGTTTAACAAACGTGTCTTAAACTCCTTCTAAGGGCCGGGCATTATGCACGGTGATGCAACGATGAGTAGGCCCCCAGCCCGTGATAGCAGTTTGGCCGGCAGGGAAGCCCAGGAGTGATCATCAGAGGATGCGGTGGTGGGTGCTGGGAGAGAGGGGGTGACGTCAGTGCAGGCGAGGGCAGAGCCCAGCCGGGGTGTGGGAGCGTGTCCGGGATTGCTCCAGAGGGAGGACACCTGACACTCGAGAGGCAGACCGTACAGGAAGGGTAGGGGCCATGCAGGCGAAGAGGAAGTAGAAGAAGACTCCCTGTCCTGGAGACAGCAGGAGCAGAGGTGCAGAGGTGAGGGTCAGCACCGTTTGCACAAGGAAGGGACGATGATTTCGTGCTGACGGATTGCCCACCAAAGCCTCTGACACCCCGGAAGTGCCAGCCGCCTCCCTCCCTTCAGTCCCTAGGTGCGGTCTTATTAAAAATTCAAGGGGTCAGCCCTGGCTGGTGTAGCTCAGTGGATTGAGCGTGGGCTGCGAACCAAAGTGTCGCAGGTTCGATTCCCAGTGAGGGTGCATGCCTGGATTGCAGGCCACGGCCCCCAGCAACTGCACATTGATGTTTCTCTCTCTCTCTCTCTCTTTCTCCCTCCCTTCCCTCTCTAAAAATAAATAAATAAAATATTTTAAAAAATTCAAGGGGTCCTCAATTCCCTTTTTAAAATGCGTTCATTGATTTTAGAGGGAGAAAAGGAGAGAGAGAAACATGGATCGGCAGCCTCTGTTAGACCAGGGATCGAACCCCCAACCATTTGGTGTGTGGGATGACACTCCCACCAACAAAGCAACACCAGCTGGAGCCAACTGCCGCAGCCAAAACGTAGAGATTCCTGTCACGCACCAGGTATAGCCACTGCAGGGTGTGGTACAGGGTGCAGTGTGTGTGTGTGTGTGCACTGGCACATGGGTGTGTGCTGGGTGTGTAGGTAAGCTTAGGCTTTGTCCACTGCGGCTGATTTCCCATAGCTTTTGTTAGGAAGCCAATTTCTCCCTCTTAGCAGTTCCCTTTGACCTCTGCCATTAGTATATTAGATTAGAGTATAATCTAATATGCATGTATGTATTATACACACAAAAGATACACTAATGTGGTCTATTCGGTTATGCTGTGCTGTACTTCCCTATGAGCTCGCTGTATAATTCTCTATGAAAACAGCTGTCATGTTCTGTGAGCCCCGTGTGCTCAGACCGGTACCACAAAGGGGACTTTTCCGAGCACGGGGAGGGATTGGCCTGTTCCCGAGTTCCCTGAGCAGGCGTTCCTGCCAGGGCTGCGGTGGAGCTGAGACACAGCCCCCTCGCTGGGGGACTCTCGCTCAGTGCGAACGCTGCATTTGGGGTTCACGTGGACTTTTCTAAGTACATCGTCCACAAAAGGAGATGGATTAATTACCTGTAAGTTCTTTTTTGTTGTTGTTTTGTAGTTTGGAACTTAATAATTATCAGGCCCTAAGTTTTTGTATAAATTTATTAGGCTCAGTAATAACAAAATTAATCCACTCGATCGATGGCCCTCCAGTGTACGAGAGGTGATGGCCAGGCTTCACGTGGCTTCTTTCCATCCTGAGTTACCGGCGTTCTGTCCAGCTAGTCCACGAGGGCTTCTCAGTGATGGCCGTCCTGCAGTTTCGCTGTAATTCTGACATGGTCGTGGAAGGAGGTGAGTGCAGCATTTACCCACTTCGCCATCTTGGCCGGAATCCACCCGCAAGTTCTTAATTTTCTCCCTTAGACTCAGAGACAAGTGGCCATGGATGCATACAACTTGCTCTACTAATGTTCGTGGCTTTGCTTGTGTTTTCCATGGAGAGCATCGCGTGGCTTCATGTTGCTGCACTTGGCTTATCTCAGAGTAGGGGCGAACATTTTCCTCTTGAAGCGTATCTATGAGACGATGGTTTAAACAGTCAGAGAGGTAAGTACGGTCTCCCTCGTGGCTGTTGTCTGGGGTGGTGGGCTCTGGTGCCCGAGCTGCCTTCCAGGTTCTGGAGCACGGTTTCCTGGATATTCCCAGTTAAAGTTCCATCCTTTTAAGGGAGAATTCCACTGTGGAAACCTCACAACCATGGCTTGCAAATGAAGCACGGAATATTATTTTAATTTACATGTGAGATGTCACTCTGAAATGAGAATGAGTTTTTGGGTACCTTGCAGAAATGGTTCTGAAGGTAGTTTTTAAAAGTTTCAGAAAACATTAATATTAATTGAATTTCTTTTCAGTTGATATTCATTTGCTCATTTATTCATCAGATATCTATCAAGGCCCTTTTATTATTATTGTTGTTATTATTGTGATTCTGATACCATATTAGGTACTATGAATCAAAGTGAGGGATAGATTTCATCTGTTTTTTGATGAGCGATCAGTCTACTTCGGGTGGTGGGAATGAAGTAAACATGGAAGAAATACATGAAATACAGTTTGATAAATTCTATGTCTCATATATATATATATATATATATATATATATATATTACATATTATTCAATAGTGATCAGTTCCCGGGTTGGTGGGGAAGGCTGCACAGAGAAAAGAAGGATCCCCTCCCAGGCTGACTTCCCTAAGAATCGGAACTGTATGGGGAAGGTTTAGGTTCTGCCTTTCTTTGAAAAGATAGGATCGTTACTTCGTAGATATATTTACAGTGGTAAGATTGTACTGGATGTTTGAATTTCATACACCTATAAATTTACTATTCATGTCATCTATCTATGAATTTCCATGTGCCTATGGATTTCTGGATAAATTAAAAAAGAAAGTCATCTGCCCCATGTCTTTTAGAAGTAAACTCTATGGTTATTTTTCCAAGATGACGATGGACATAAATTCTTTTCATATTGTTCAAGCAAGAGTTGGAATTGTTACTACTGTTTCTGCCTATTCCCATTAACACTTTAAATGAGATATCAAACACAAAGTTATCAAAATGACAAACTGAGACCCCTGAAGCCTTTTTTGTTGTTGTTGTTGCAGCAAATAACTTAGTTGAGATGAATGGAAAGGAATGGCAATAGAAATGACCAAAAAGTGTATTTTACTTCACATTTTTAGGAGACTGCTATTTTGGTACTTTGGGGTAAAATGGAGAAGCAACAACTCATTTGCCTAGTGAAAAGAGTTAAGAACAATTCTAAATTCTTTAGAGTAGGACCTCAGTTCTCGAACTTAGTTCATTCTGGATGGCTGTTCAGAAGCAATTTGTTCGAAAACCGAATGTCCTTTGTGTCCCAAGAGACACGTGACTGGTCTTACAGGTATCAGCATGAAAGGGCTGTCGGGCTGAGAACTCATGTTTTGTTTGACAAGACAACATTGTTGCCATGAACAGCTTGGTGGAGAATCTAATCGTTCGAGATGGGAGACAAAATTTGAGAACCGAGGTCTGTGTCTACTCTCAGTGATCTTGTTTTCATCATTGGTTTCTTTCCACACAGCTTTCTTGTGCAGAAGTAAACATCATCTCAACCTCAAGACAGCTGTAACAACACTTATAATTTATTCATTGATCATAACATTTCAAAGGCAAAATATTGCTCCTAACACCAGAATTGGTTGCAGCTAGTGCTAGGTCCAGGAGACATTAAAAAAAAAGAGTTCTAGATCCTTCCTTAAAGAATGAGAGTCTAACTAGCGTCTCCATAATTTAATGACGCTTTTAACAACGCCTGTGAAAAGTCTGTGGTGTACCTGTGGCTCTCTCATGCACAGACTCTTCTATGATTGGAACCCTGGGACACCTTTCGAGGGTGACTTCCGTTAGTACAACATGTCCACTTATTAAGTACGAGTGCAGCGCCAGCATTCGCCAGGCCCTGAGTGTGTGCCGAGGATGCTGGCGGGCGGATGGGGTGTCGGCCCTCGTGGACAGAATGGGCTCGTGGACTGAAGGGGTCGGTGTACAAGGTGTGGCTGATGCTTCTGGTTGCTCAGACGACGTGCACATGGATTTCAGTTTTAGAAAATCCTCAGGTCTAGAAAAGCACATGGTGCCGAAATGCTGAAACCCTAAAACTAGCTGCATCTCCCAGCATGGGACAGCTATGTGTCCACGTCACAAAAGAGTGTGAGCTCAGCTCTGATGTCGCCTCCTGATAGGTGACTGAAGTTCGGGGCTGGATTTCTGGTCTACGACAGGTATGTAGTGACCTGTTGTCACATATGTTTTCCTGACCTCTGTTTATTTCAGCCATTGCTTATACCTGTGACCCATTGAGGAAAAAAACATGCTTGATAAGAAAATTAACTAAAAGATTTTCATGGTAAAAATGAGGCTTGAGGCCTGAGGTCTCGTGAGAAGTGTGGGTAGAGAAGGGTTAACCAAGCCCGTCTTCAACACGGAGGGAAAAGATCTTCTCAGACGTGTTCTGAGACCTGGAGGCTCCTCCTCGTTCTCACCCACTGTGCATCCAACTTGACACCCCTCGCAGGTCTCGAACCTTCGGTGCGCTGAGATGTGGTCGCCCGCACGGACTTGGTCAGGAGAAGGCCTGTTTGTGATCGGTTGACCGGTTGGCCCGGAGGGACTTTGTGCCAGCACAGCCCCAGGGCTGAGCCGTACGGCCTGTGCCTCCGGTGGCAGCAGAACCAGGCCTCTCGGCTGCTCTGCGTGGCACCCGTGGCCGCGAGGCTGAGTGAGGTGTGGGAAGGCGGGGATGGCTGGGGCTGGTTTGCACGGTGCTCCTCCTCCGGTTCCCACAAAGCCTCTTCCTTACGGAACCTGTCGGGTAGGCAAGCTTCAGACTCAGAGAGACCGTGCTGACTCCCACCTGGCCAGGTGACTGTCAAGGCACCAGAGAGATCCAGAATGCTCCCTGGGGCGGCCTGGGCTGTCCAGACCGAAGACCCCGAGCTGCTCAACTACTCCTCCCAGGCCGGGCCCTCCCGAGAAGCTGAGGGCAGAAAAGTGGAGACGGGAGCCTGGTGGCCAAGCCCAGAGAGCAGGATGCTTTCACAGCAGGGGCCATGCTGTGCCAGGGCCGCGGTGACAAAAACCACCCACTCTTGCTTTATTGTCCTTCGAACGGCAGACCCAACATTCGAATCTCGTCTTAGCTGCCTGGGTCCCCTGCTCTGCCCTGTCTGGGACCTTCTCTTGTGGTCCGAGCTCCACCTCCAGAGGAAGGAGGGGACCCCAAGGTGGCTTCGCCCTGGAGGGCATCTGTGTTTCCTGATGCAGCGACCTTCGCTGATTTGATGAACATAAGGAGTTACTTTCTCTAAACATGATGGAGGGCTCAGAGTTTATGTTTCCTTTATCGAGATTACAAAACTTCTTAATCTTAAGGTGGAGAGAGAATTTTCCTCATGTGATAAAAATAATTCCTGGGAGACACCTCCTTTATTCTTTGTTGGACACGAAGGCTCGGGCACGGTGTTTTACTTCTCATCGAAAATCCATCTATCGGTTTAACCGTTCTTCGTTTCAAAGTTCATGTCCATAGGACACATGACGTGCTGTGCCGGTCCCAGCCCCCTGATTGTAAAGGGGGGGAACTTTGTCTGTATGTGTTTTTAGATTTTATTTTACCCCAAACGTCTGAGTAGAAGTGTATATTTAAAGGTGCATGTAAAAATGCAATCTGAAAGTATCTCCTCACATTCATTTTATTAGAATAGCATATGAATCTCAAATTTATGTATAGAAATAAAAAATGTGTAAGCACAGCTGATTTTTTTTTTGCCAGAGAATGGAATTCTTTGCTTTATGAAATGACTGCACAGTTGACTTAAGTGGCATTCCTCCCCATTTGTTTAACAGAGGATTAGGAACATGAAAAATTCCTAAGCACTTGGAGGTGCACTTAACCTCTTAAGAACATTTCTAAGGAGTGAGGCAAGGCATTCATGTGCTTGTCTTTCACTCGGCAGACAATGTCAGGGACTTCCTGCGGGCTGGCCGCCGGACCGAGTGCCAGGCACGCTGCAGGGGCGTGTCCTCGCACCAAGGCAGGCAGACCCGGAGGATGCACTCACCACGGTGTCAGGGCCACGGCGTCAGGGCCACGGCGTCAGGGCCACGGCGTGCTCTGCCGAGGCTGCTCAGGGACCACAGAGAGGCCCATCCAAGTCAGAGTGGAGGACCAGGGGGGCTTCTGCAATGTGGTGAGTGAGGTCTGACCTTCGTTCTGAAGGAGGAGAAGTCATTCACCAGCGGAGGAAGCAGAAAGCGTTTTAGTTACAGAGAACAGCATGGGGGAACCCCCTCAAGAGAGGATGCGTCCTTGACCATGACCTTGCTGGGTGATCCAGAAGGAGAGCTTGAGAGAGAGACAGAACAGATTCCTACTCACTGGCTGCTCCCGTTCCATCTCCTTGGCTGGTTCCTATCTTTCTGCCTTAGTTCTTCTTTTAAAATATTTTTTTTATGTTTCCATTGTAGTTGACATACATACAGTGTTATATTAGTTTCAGGAGTACAACAGAGCGATTAGACATCCATACACCTCACCAAGTGAGCATGCGTGTGCGTCCAGTGCCCACCTGACACCACACCTACTCCTCATGATATCGTGTCACTGACTGTGTCTCCCTTCGTTCTCAACTCCGGAGTGTCTGACAGCATGAGCCTGGGTCTTCTCTGTCCGCACTCACACCTTCAGTGACTTTGTTCGGCCTCACTCACGCCTTTTAATTCCGTCTCCTCGCCAACAGCTGTCAAACGTATCTGTTTGAGCCTAAATGCTCTCCCAAACAAAAAACTTGCATGCCAAATGATCTATATGGGTGCCTAATAGACCTTTCAGGCTAAATATGCCCGAAACTAAACTGTTCATCCTCCTGCTACCCTGCACCCCCGCCCTTCCACCCACAGAGGTGCCTTCCTCACCTCCACCGATGGACAACGCTGCAGTCTTCCAGTTCCTCAAGCCGAAATACTGTGAGTTATTTTTCATGTCATTGAGGTAAAATTCACAGAAAATCAAATTCATCACTTTAATCCCTTTGAAAGACGCATTTGGCATCTTTTAGTACATCCCTCAACGCTGAACGCACCACCACAGTCTAATTCCAGGGTGAGCATGTCCATCGCCCTGAGGAGTCATTCCTTCCCCGCTGGCCATCGGCCCCACGCTCTCTGGCTCCCAGCTCCCGCGACCCCTCGTCCACTTTCTGCTGGTTTGGGCTTGGCTGTTTCGGACATTGCAGAGACATGGAATTGTGTATCACAGGGCCTTCTGTGTCTGGCTTCTTTCACTGAAGCATCATCCTTTCAAGTTTCACCCATCTTGTCGGTGGAGAGTATTTCTGACTTCTTGCTCTGTCTGCCACGTCGTGGTCACTCCATCCAGAAGCCCGACCGGCCCCGCCCTCGGAATGCAGCTGGCATCTGAGCGCCGCCCAGTCCCTGCGCTGCAGTCCCACCCCCCTCTCCCCCAACATGAGACTCTGCCCCTCTCTCTGCACCGCTGCCTGTCTCTGCCTGTGCCCCTGCCCTGGTCCCCTCCCTCCAGGGGACGGCCCACACTGCGGCCAGAGGGATGCGCAGGGCCGGGTCAGCCAGCGGCATCTCCTGGATCAGTCGTGGTCTTAGTGGCAGCGGTAAACACACAAAGAAACGAAATGACTCAATAACAATGTCTATCTCACATTCAACAGTAATTACAAACTATTCTGTGCCAGTGTTCCAGGAAAGATTAAATATTTACTTGAATTAATGGGTTTTCCCTTTGAAATGTGAATGCAAATAGCACGTACCTATGTCGTAAACTAAATGGATGATGGCAAGAAAAGAATCTCCACCCTTCAAGTGTAAAAGAAGAGTCTATTACCTACCTCACAGCTGCAATTTCTCACTTAGCAATCCTCCGTTACGGAGAAACAGATTTCTGATAGCTGAATAATGATCAGACAAGCCAGTGTAATAAGTGTTTTGGGCCCAATTTTCCCCTGTTCAAAATATCCCAGTTAATGGTTTGCGTTTTCCAGGTAGCATATGGGCAGGAAATCTGGAGTTATAAACTAGGCGCACAGATGAATCACTGGGTAAGATTTCTCAGGCTTTGGAACCAGCAACGTCTATTGTTTTTCTTTTTCTCTGCGTTTCTCAGTGTCCGGCTGTTTTCTAGGGGAAGCACACCAACAGTGGGGAGAGGGTGCCCTGCATCAAATATATTTTTGTGAAACGTGCTTTAAAACACAAACCCGTTTAACGTGGGTTGAGCTAGACATTAGTTACAAACATGCTTATAAAGAAACACAAAAGTTCAATTTCCAGCAATGTGGCAAACATGTGACACTTAGAAATGTTAGATAAATGAAAATGTTTGAACAACAACCACAACAAAACCAAAAAAAAAGCCCCTCCAAAAACCAAGATCCCAAGTTAGAGCACGTCGCTCGCTCCTCTGCTCAAACCTGGCAGCAGCCCCCCAGGCCACTCGGAGTAAGAGCCCAGGTCCCTGTGATGCCTCACAAGGCCCTCGGGCCTTTTAGAACCTTCCAAAGTCCTGACGGAAGCCGCGTTCTCCACCCAGACTGGCCTACTCGCCTCTGTTCTTGCTGAGCCACGAGACCTTCATGCTGCTCCTCAAAGGCAACTCTTTATTTCTTTTTCATGATCTTATGTATTTTAGAGAGAGGGGAAGGGAGGGAGAAAGAGAGGGAGAGAAACATCGATCTGTGACAGAAACCAGTGGATACTGGTTTCCAGCTGGGGACCTGGCCCACAACCCAGGCACGTGCCCTGACTGGGAATCGAACTGGCGACGTTTCCGTTCATGGACCACGCCCAGCCCACTGAACCACACCAGACCCTTCCCACTGCCTAGAAAGCGGCCCACTCAATTCCTTCAGATCCGTGCTCAAGGGTCACCTCCTCACCGAGGTCCCAGGGACCCCACCCTCCTTTCAAATGGCAGCAGAGCCTCCCACTCCAGCACCCCAACTCCCTTACCTTGCTCTTGTAAGCCTTTCTAGAATGTGTACTACCCACTAACTTGCCCTACTCTTTCTGTGTGTGTATGTCATTCCGAGTGTGTGTGTGTGTGTGTGTGTGTGTGTGTGACTTCCCACGAGAATGTGCATTCTACAAGGGTGGAAGTCTTTGTCTGTTTTGTTCGTGGATGTATCCTAAGTGGCTAGAATAGAGCTTGGCATATAGTGGTTGCTTGACAAATAGTCCTTGACTTGAATAAGTTAATAATAATCATCATAACAAATATGTTTAGGGCTAACCCTTGATGGGTCTTCTGATGTTCCAGGAACTGTGCTAAAGGCCATCCTTAATTTAATTATACTTCCTCTCATGGGGTTCTCACTAATGACTCTGTGGGATAGACGATAATTTTTCCCACGTTTAAACAATGAAAAAGAAACTCAGGTCTGATAATTTTCCCTGGGTTTCACAGCTCATGAAAGCCCAGATTGCTAGCCTTGAACTCTGTATTCTTCATCTCAGCGTTGAAGAGCTGGAGAAGGGGGCGGGGTGGGGCCATACGGGGCTCGGACCTGAGGTCCAGGGGGAGAGCTGATCAGTGTCCAGTGCAGGAGTGAGCGGACGGACCTGCTGTGCACGGGGTGTGGGGGGCTCAGTGGTGGCACCCCGGAGACAGTCCCATCGGAATCCCCAGAACTGGCCACCTCGTGTGGTGAAAGGGACTGTGCACATGTATAGAGTGAGGGGTTCTGAGCCGGGGAGACTCCCCTGGATCATCCAGGTGGACCCGGTGGGAGCACGGAGCCCTTACAGGGAGGGGCAGGGGAGTCGGGGGAGGCAGAAGGATGGAAACTGAGGGATGCGCTTTGAAGATGGAGGAGGGGCCGTGAGCCAGGAAAGGTGAGCAGTGTCTAGAATCTGCAAAAAGCAAGGCAACAGATTGTCCCCATCATATCCATAAGGACTGCATCCCCACGGACACCAGCGAAACTGATGTTGAACTCTGACCTCTGAAACCATACGATAATGAGTTGATTTATTTTAAGCCATTAAATTGGTGGTGATTTGCTACAACAGCAGCAGGAAACTTACCCATGGAATTCACCCTTAGTTCTTGAGATTAATGGAGAGTTGGTAACGACCAGCCTTGTCCTAAAACCAAGGAGTAAAGGACCTATTATTTCCAACCTCAGATCTGCATCTTCACTTTCTCCTTGTGCGTACATTCTGAGTCTCTGCTCTGTGTGAGGACACTGCCATGACTAAGACATATTATCTGTCCTCGCAAGGATCCGGAACAGTTTTAGATGCTTTTATCTTGCCCAGCGGGGGTGGAGGCAGCGTGCTCCTTAATGAACTCATTCTGGGAACTAGGTTATTTTAAAATGTGTTGCATTGGAAGGTGCTGCGTGTACACTGGCCTGTTTTCTGAAGATAGCATCTTCCCCTTGTGGTTCTCAGCCCTCCTGCCAAGGCTGACCCGCACCAAGTTCTGTGCTGAGCCTGGTTCCTCCCCCCGGCCCTCCCCCCAGACGCTCTGGCCACCTCTCCGATCACCGCCTGCAGCCTGTGGGCTGAGAAGAGCTAATGATGCACCTTCCTGACGTTCAACACAAGTTATACAGACCCAACGCCTTTTCCAGCCACTCACTCTCATTTTGAAAGGTTAGGACAGATCAAGAAAAGCCCACCCATAAAGAACTTACTTGGCAGAAATGTAATGCTGAGAATTGGAAGGGAGCCGTGTTAGAGGAAGAAACCTATGAACACATTCAGCACACCTAGCTTCGCACACAACGTTTCAAAGGGATTGGGCATGCTGGCGGTGAGGCCCCTGGGCCCAAAGTCCAAGGTCAAAGAGGAAAGGAAAAGAATGCAAGTGTCTCTGCAGCAGAGAGAGGTTAGAGAGAGCGGATGAAGCAGCGTCTGAGAAGTGGACGCACAACCCACCAGGCCTTCGGAGGCGTAACAGAGAAGGCGGACACGACAGTGAACGGCAGGGCGGAGGGAAAGCAGGAGTCAAGGAGGGCGGAGCTCGGGGGACCTGTGTGATGTGCGGGTAAAGGACACGTGGTGGACAGGGCCACCGGGCACTGAAAAATAGGCTGGGCTGCCAACATCCCCCAGGCAAGGAAAGCCACTGAAAGATCAGTGGGGGTTTGGTCCATTCCATCTGGCTTCATGCATCGACACCTTCATCCCGCAGGCTCCGGGCACTCAGACTCGGAAGGGAAGTTCTTCCCGAACTTCATCCATCTCTGCACATCGACGACGTGTGGAGGAGCCGGAGTCATCATCCTCGGGCCTCTACCTTGTCAAGTTCACCCTTGACCTTGAATTGTTTTCTTCTGAAAGAGGGGAGAAGAGAAGAGCTCCTCCACCCCCACACCCCCTCCACCCGGCCCAGGGAAGAATGGTTTGTAGAGCTCGCAGCCCTGGTAGTAGAGGCGGGGACAGGCGAGGGGACTCAGCGGGGGGTGGGGGGGTGGCAGGGGCGGTGGTGTGAAGGTGCAGCTCTCTGTCTCTGGGCTGCACGTCTTTTCTTGACGCTGTCCTTCCCGGAGCAAGATAGGGGTTGTCCGGGATGCAGCAGAGGAGCGCATGGAATAACAGAACCCGTCTTCTTCTCCCGAGGGGACGGCTGGGCAGCAGGGCCCCCGGACAAGGCAGGCGTAGAACCAGGTAGGTGAACGGTCCAGGTGGCCTTTTTTTCCCCCTCAAGTGCTTGGAGTTCTTTTGATGAAAATGCTGTTGAACAAGAAAGCAATTTTTCCTTTCTCTTGCAGCCTGAAGAAGCTGTCACACAAGCTAACGTGGACTCCTGAGCTCGCTCCTGGGATCCTGAGACACCTCTCTGGACTTGTCCCCACGGAGGGCTTGAGTCCGAGTGCGGAGGTGGCGCAAGAAGGTGGCGAGTTCAGAGCGGCTGGGAGTCTGGCCCCGGGCTGAGCTCCTCAGGGACAGGAATCCCAATGGAACCCACTCCCCTCCTCTTGGCATCGTTTACAGCCGGTAAGGAGTTAACTTGAGTTAGCTGCTGCCTCCCCAGCTCAACCCCGACTTGGGAGAGAATTTAATTTCCCAAAAGCAGAGCTAGAGAACAGAGAGCTGCATGAGGAACATAACAGTCCCTTCAGGCCTGGGCCATCTTGAAGATTCAATTTCAAGAGTGTTTTAGTGTAAACACATTTCTAAGGTTTCCTAATGCCAGCTGATACAGTCCTTTGGGGAGAAATTAAATGTGCCCAAATAAAATAGGAGCAAATGCCACAGAGAAATTCTCATAAACTCTTGCAAAAAGACGTATATATGTGTATATATAAATATGTGTGTGTGTGTGTGTGTGTGTGTGTGTGTGTGTATTTATTACTATTAGCTTTGGCCAGAGATTCAGGAGAGACAGCTCCAGAGATAAAGGAGAGCAAAGATTAAGCCATAAGACGTTGGATTCCAAGAGACTTAAAATAATCTTCCTGCCCTCACAAGGGAGTTGCCGTGGGCTGTGCTCGCCGATCGTGTCACTTGCTCATGTCCCAGCAGGGGGCTGGCGTCCACAGCCAGCACCGGGCCCCGGGCCCCGGGCGAGTGACATTCTCAGTGTAGCTCCGGGTCCTTTCTGCTTGCTCCCTCTGTGCTGCCTTCGGGACAAACGCGGGGCGGCCGTCCCTCTGCTCAGGAGGGACAGTCAGCTGTGTGCGGCCTCTCGAGTCAAGATGGCCCGCGCTGATCCGACTTGAATTCGGCAAACACTTCCTGACGGCCTTTCCTTGGGCAGAGGTTCAGGGCGCTCTTCTCTGCATTGTGGCTGCCGGGATTAACCGAGTCTCTTTCCGAAAGGATTTCAGAACCTGGAAGGGGCTCATCAGTAACCCCACCGTGACCGTGCCTAGGCAACAGAGGGTGCTGGGGAGGCCCGGGAAGGCGGGTAATTCTCTCTGCAGTGGGGAGCAGAGGACCTTTGTGAGAACAGTGTCCAGAGAAGCCCGTGCTGGAGCTGACTCTGATACTCCGAATTGCCAATGAATTCGATAGAATAAGCCCCCGGCTTAATGCCCAGTGGGAAGCATTTGTCTGTCTGTCTGTCTTAGTGATGGATGTGACTTGTGTCTGAATATGATTTTACAGTTCCCTTCGCAGTCCTGCCTCCTTCCCCTTCAGGCCCAGGGTGGTAGACTCTCAAAGACAGGTCACGCCGATGGCCATCTTATTATTTTGCTAATACTCAACCCATCCTTTCGGGGACTACAGCCATCCTCTCCCAGGCAAAACTTCAGGGCCCTGACCCACTGTGAGGGGGCACACTGTGTCTCCCCCAAACTCCCACATTGAGCGTGACTCTATGTGGGAACAGAGTCACCGAGGAAGTAATCAGTTCGAATGAGGTCATCCTGGAGCAGGGTGGGTCCCTCATCCAATGTCACTGCTCTCCTTGTAAACAGGTGGAATTTGGACACAAACCCTCCCAGGGGGAAGGCGGTGGGAAGAGACACCGGGAGGAGACGCCGCCTACACCTCAAGGACAGAGGCCCGGAGCCCGCCCTGCACTTACAGCCCTCGGACGAGCCAGCCCTGCCAGTCGGCCTCGACCTCTCGCCTCCCAACGGTGAGCCAGCACGTTCCTGTCGTTTCGCCGCCCCGGTGTGCGGCCCTCTGCATCATCAGCAGCCCTGATCGACCCAGACACCCACCAAACTGGCATCATGGACTCAGTAGGGGGCACAGGACCCCCGAGGTGCTGCCTCCTCTGTCGCATCCCCCCCCACCTCGGGGTCGACTGGGGCAACTTCCCGTCCTACTCCCAGAGGTGCCAGGCGTGGGCTGTGAACCAGTCTGGCCCGGCCTGGGGACCTTTGTCTCTTAGAAGTGGGAGGGAAGGAGGGTCAGAACTCACAGATTGGCTTTCCTTTCCTTTGTAGGATGCTGGACTGGGAAGAAAACCAGAAACCGCCCTCGGGGCATTTAATAATGCTCGGCGTTTAACTAGCAGTGAAAGGAATTCACGAGTGATTTCCTGGGATATTTTTAAGGAGAGAAGGTATTTTTGTGGATTTCCTCGTGAAATGACCAAACAACAACACCAAACCCGATAAGCCCTTCATTTTATTTTCTTGAAGATGAGTAGCACTCTGGTTTTCAGTTTTCCTCTGAATTTCAGACCTCACTGCTTCTTTAATTCTTTAATTCCACGCTTCGTTGTTACCTGCTGTCCGAGGGGCCCATGACCGACTTGCCCTGATTTGCAAATGTGTGTGTATTTGTCCCAGGGACAGGGTACAATATGATTCCGCGTTTCATTTTATAATGTGAGAAGCTGTTAGTACCCATAAAGCCCACGCACCCAGTAGTTTGAATTCTGGATGTGACCGAGTAGGAAGCAAGCTGCAGAGAAATAGGGAGTCTAGAAAGAGCATCGAAGCCGGAATGAGAAAATCGGACTTTCACGTGCGTGCTCGGACGCTCCCTGCCTCTGAAGCCTCGAGCCGATCCCGTGGCCTCCCTGCATGTGGCTCAGGCTCCAGAGGGGCTGTGTCTGTCTCCCTGTGTCCACTCCGAGAACTGAAATCAGATGGGGGTCCTCAGGTTAGCCGCCACGATGCCCCCACACAGGCACATCCTGGAAAAGAGCCATGGGGAATTCATTCAGTTAGCTCAGTTAGAGTAATACATGGCTATTATTTGGATAATAAATGGATATCAATGAACGGGCATTCCAGTTGTGCTGGGTCTGAGAGAGCATGTTTCTTCTCAAATTTAAAAGCTTTTTAAAATTAAGTGAAAGGACTTGGCCTGTAATCTATTTGTCAAGGCACGTACTTTTAGCACATGGGGATTTACTGTGTACCAGAAAGGGTTTCTTATCTATTATCTCGTTTAGTCCTTATAAAAGCCTGAGGTGGGAGACACTGCCACTACTCCCACGGGGAAACTGAGGCTTAGAGAATGACTGTGTGCTCCAAGTCCCCAGCCAGGAAGGGGGGGAACTAGCTAGAAAGAGGGTTCACACAAGGCGGCTTGGGGTGGAGACCAAGCTCTTAACCCCCACACTGAGCGGTCTGCCTCTAGGAGAAAATAATCCCAAGCCCCACCCGCTCACGAGCCAGAGGATAGCTTATGCACCAAGTATTTTTTTTATGGAGAGGGATAGCTAACGAAAGGAGTTAGATGTATTAGTGCTACAGCATAAAGAATGAAGCCCTCTCAGAGATCCTGGCTGTCTCTAATCTCTTCTTGAAAGAAACATCCTGGGAAAGGCTACATGGGAGCGAGCCACGGATGCCCAGCCTTGGGAGAGAAATGGTTTCCCACATCTGAGATGACTCACATCTTAACCTCTGTGCTCTGACTCCTCTCTCGGTGCGTTTCCTGTGATTTACTCTCCGGGCGCCGCTCCGCGGCACATTCCCAGCCAACGCACGCAGACACCATCCATTTCGCAGGAGACACTCACTGTGCTTTTAAGTGGCCACTTTTCCCCTCACTCCCCATATTTCTTCTTCCCCGAGAACACATCACCCACCACGCACTAGGTTAGGAGGCTGAACGCTGTCACGGGATAGGAATGGCAGGTTGACTCTGTGGAGTTCTGCTCCACTGGTCACAGCCGGCTGCCCCTAGGTATCGGGGGCTCCTACAGTCTCCCCTGGGACCCTGGGGGAGTCCGGAACTCTAGCTTCTGGGGTCATGTGGCGCATGGAGGGCCGATCACTGCCCGATAATTAGGGGCTTACTCCCTTGATTCTGCCTTATCAATCTGGTTCACCTTGCCTCAGGCACAATTTCCTCCGTAAGGGTTATCTCTGCAAACCCCGGAGCTGAGAAGAATGAATTCCAATAAACCCCAATAAATCTGATGGCAAAATGAGGAGTTCAAGACCCATACAGACCGTGAGGTCTGTTTCGTTAAAGGCTCCTGGGATTTCTTTTTTATGACTCTCCCCCCCTCCCTCTAATGCTCGGTCTCTTCCTTCCATAAATTGTGCGGGCTGCCTTTTCATTAACTCGGAAAGCTGAAATAATTCTTTGTAGAGAATTCTTTAGTCACACATGATTCAAAAGTTCACCGAGATCAAAGCCGGTCGGCTTTGTGGTGGGCCCGGCCCCGTCGATTTCACGTCAATGCTCGGCTTGCCGCCTTCCCAGCGGGACCTGTTCCAACTTCCCTTCCCTTCTGCAGATGATGGGACCCTCTGGTACCGTCCCCAGCATGAGGGGCTGCTCCGTGTCCCACGTCCTCTCCCTCAGGAGCCCGCACAGATGCCGTCTGCATGGGCCAGTGAAGTCACCCTGACACCCCCCTCAACATTTTGTGTCATTCCGTGAAGCACAGGAGCCGGCCGTGGCCCTGGAGGGTCTGGGCCAGTGGAGTGGGGGCGGCGGGGAGTGGAACAGAGAAATGCTTTATTGTTCAGGCCCCCTCGGTCTCTCTGACTTTCCCTTCAGGGGGGTGGGACGGGCTAAAGGGGCCCAAAGGCGAGAGGGAAGTAAAGCAGGAGCCACAAGAACAGACGGTGCTCCTCCTGGGAGAGAGGCCGCTCACCGGCTCTTGGCCTGTCGCACTGTCCTTACATGTGTCATGCGAAATATACGGGCACGGGAGGAAATGAGGTGTGAGGGACACGGGAGAGAGAGCTCGACAGCTGGGCCGTAACAATAACAGCACCGGGAGGACAGCGGACTTTTCTGGGGGCTGGCTGCTTCCGCACACCCGCCCCCGCCCGCCCTCCACCCCCTGCCATGGGCAGGGGCTCTAAGCCGGGAGAGACTGGCCACCCACACGCAGATGGTAGCAAGGACAGGGACACCCAAGAAGAGTCACTTCCTCGTGACTCGGGAGAGGGTGGGAGCAGGGGGCCATGGCAGGGGGACTCCGGAGGCTCCTGTGTGCCTGTTGGCTACTGTATGGATGGGCTGATGACCATGTAAGTCAGGTTCCAGAAGAGTCCATGGGATGCATGAGCGTTTGGTCCTGAGTGACTAAGAGAGCACCTACAGGGGGGCGGGGGAGGAGGCCCAGAGATGAAGGACGAGGAGGGTGTGGAGGAGAGGTTACAGACATCCCTGACGCAGGTGAGGGAGCACTGATGGAGGCGGGGTGGCGAGTCAGAGAGGAAATGCGTGCCCACACCCAGCTCTGGAATCGGCGACGCTGCTTCCGCTGGGCAGGCTGGGTGATTTCCTGGGTGATTTCCTCTGCAGTCCGGGGAGCGTGGCCCTTCCCTTACACCACAAATTCGGACCCTGCAAGAAGTCAAGTCCTGGTTCCCCCTTTCCCTCGGCCTGTGCGGCGTGGGGGCCGTTGCACGAACCCCTCCTGCCTTGGCTGTCACGTCTCCATCAAGGGATTACAGTAACGAAGCCTCACCTGACTTCATCAGCATACTAACGAACACGATCATCCAGGGAGTGATCCAGACTTGCGGAAGAATGCTCTGCTTGCCAACACGATCGAAACATCGAGGGTGAAGTCAGTGGGACAGAAACTGCTTTTCTCTCGCCCCCAACAATAGCTCGTCCATCACAGAAACTGCAAGTCAGCGTCCCTCCCCTCTCCGGAAGGAGCAAAACAGGTCTTCGAAAATGGAGGCACCTGGTTAAATATTAAAGAGGGGAGTCATTCTTCCGAAGCCGCGCATCGCCGGCACTTAGGTAGCAGTTGAGTGCGATGGCTATGGGCCCCAAAAGCCGCGCACTTATGATGCCGCATGAATAATAACGGACAGCCACCCAGGCCCCACCCCCCTCCACCTCTCCGTGCGGTTCCTCTAGTGATGTACACGCACGCGCACACCGCCTGTCGTAACTGCGATTGTCTTTTCCCTTCCCCCCCTTTCTGTCCACAGATGTGTCCGTTTTTAGTTACTGCCAAGGAAATGGCAGCTCTTCAAGGCAGCCTCCTGCAGTGGGACAGAGCTGCGCGAACTGTAAAAGCCTTCCAGTGGCACTGTTCTTGGGTTCGGGCTCCCCTCCCCCGGCGTCGCCTGCCCAGGTCCGCAGTCCCCTGGAAGCTCCTAGAAGGGAAGGCTGCCGGCCGGCCGCCATGGCAGCGGTGCCGGAGACTGTGGCGCTCAGTCCCTGGGCCAGGGACTAGCAGCACGGGAAGCCTCTGACAAAACCCTACGTGTGCGTGCGTAAAAGGTTTTATGGAAAAGTTCATTGTGCCAGTCTGGGCTTGGATGCTGATGGGATTGGTCTGGGCCACGGGCCCAAGGCAAACAGATGTACACATCTGGCGTGGGAGGTCACTTGAAATGAGAATTTACCTTTTCCACATTGTCTCAAAATGTGACTTGCGTGGGTGCCCGTGAAACCGTGACCTCCACAGGGCCACCCCGGGGCGAAGGTTCAGCCATAAGCCGGCCTCAAGCAAATCTGCAAAGGAGGGAACCCTCGTGTGCCTGCGGTGTGGGGAAATCCCGTGAGAATTTTCGACTGGAGTCGTGCTGAGAGCAGCCACAGGGGGGTGGGGGAGGGGGCAGTCTCGGGCATCTGGACAGTGGGAAAAGCTTCCCAAGCGGTGGAGGACAGCCCCATGTGCCAGCTCAGGGATAGGAGAGAAGGCCCCGGGACACTGTCATGGGGGGAAGACTCTGGAAGGCGGTCACACTGAACCTACCTAGTATGTAAGGCCAGTGAATGCATCCTGTGAGCCAGTGGTCCCCAGCCTTTTTGGTGCCGGGGATGGGTTTTTGTGAAAGACAGTTTTTCCATGGACTGGAGTTGGGGGGGCGGTTTCAGGATGATTCGAGCACACTGCATCAAGGTCACGTGCTGCTGTGCGGCCCGGTCCCTAACAGGCCCAGACCAGTCCTGGCCCACGGCCTGGAGGCTGGGGACCCCTGCTGTGGGCCCTAGTCAGGAGAGAACATAACCGGAAAGACAAACGTCCCTCCCTGTCTCTCCCCTGGCCTTGACGCACGAGGTTTGAACATGCACACAAGAATCTGAGAATTCTCAAGCACTTTGGGTATTTATGAACGCGGGAAAACTAGCCATTAGCTCAAGCTGTAGCATCGTCAAGGGCTCAGCCCTTGACACACACTGGGAGGAAGCCTTCTACAAGGGTGACACCACTGTTACTATCCTTCGGGCGTAAGGAAAAGCCTGTGACCGCCTTGCCACCCCACCTTCCCCCCATTTCTGGGAACACCCTTCCGTGTCCTCCACGAGGGTGAGCAGCGAGCCCGCTTACTCTGCAAGTGCACTTGACCCTTCCATCGGGAAACTTTGCCGGGTGTTTCCACACACCTCTAGGCAGCACTGAGAATCACCGGGAACAATGCGATTATTGATAGACTCTCTGAGATTGCCTCTGGGAACGGCTGAGTCCTGGGGGCTGGGAACGTTTTCAAGAGAGTAACGTCTGCCCGTCTCCCGTGGAACAATCCAAGTCCACGAGCAAGGTGAACTCCATCAGAACGACCCGCCCACACCTGAATGCGAGGCTTTGTTCTTCAGCACGTTCTGTGAGTTCCACCAGCAGGGCTGCCCTCTCCCATCTAGTCAAGTTCTTCCCCCCGGGTCACAGTGGTTCTCACGCTTGACTTACATTGGAGTCACCTGGGCAGGTTTCATGTCCACTGGCTTTCACCTTCCAGAGGTTTCGATGCCAACAGTCTGAAGTTGGGAGAGGGGAGTTTTACAAGTGCCCCAAGGGATTCTAGCGAGCAGCTGAGAAGGAGCAACGCAGCGGGACTCATGCCATCCCCCCACGGCCGTTTCCAGGTAACGGGCCACGACCGACCTCGCTGGGGAGAATGTCGTCTCATTCTCGCCCACCCTGTGCCCTCTCTCCTGCCCAGCGTGTGGGTCTCCCTGTGTTTGCCAAATGAACTTGACCGAAACAAAGTCTTTAAATACTAAGAAGGGGTTCGTGCCTCCGCAAGCCTGAGGTTTGCAGAAAAACACTGTGGGCAGTTGTATTAGGTTTCATAACAGATTACCACCAATTTGGCAGCTTAAAGTGTATTTACTTCAGATTCAAGTGCGTTGGTAGCAGCCCTCTCATTGTTGCACAGTTTTGCAGGTGGCATGTCTGTGGACGTCTGACACAGGTCTCACGGGCGACCATCGGTGGGCGGCAGGGCCCCGTCCTGCACACGCTGCTTCCAGACCCGCCCGGATTGTCAGCAGGTGTGGGCTCCACGTGGCCGTAGGGCTGAGGTCCTCATTTCCTTCCTGGCTGTCTGGCACGGTCACGCTCAGCTTCTGGAGGGCACCCGCATTCCTTGGCTCCTGTATCCCTTCCTCTCTCTTCAGAGCCAGGAAGGGGGTGGGCGTTGAGTCCTTCCCATGGTCCGGATCCCTCCGGCCTCCCGCTCCGGCTCTCTGGCCTCGGCCTCCCTCCCCCACCTTCTCTCTGACCCACTCTTCCACCTTCCTCTTCTGCTTTTCTGCACCTGCGGTGACATCGGGCTTGCCTGGACAACCCAGGACAATCTCCCTTCTTCAGGGTAGCCGATTAGTAACTTTAAATCCCTCTGCCACACCCCTGCCCAGGTTAGTGTTGGAGTCAACTCGGCCCGAGGCCGAGAATCTGGGAGGGCATGGCAGGATTCTGCCTGCCGCAGTGGTGATTACTGGGGAGAACGGGGCCCCTCTGAGGGCTGCTCGTGGCTCGAGGTCAGGGTCGGGGGGACCAGTGGATGGATGTTTCGAAATGATTATGATTTTAGCACTGACCCTAGATGCCTGTAGACGGTGGCCCCTGGCGGAGCCAACGGGGGAGAGTGCACTCATGTTTGTCCCAGGCCTTAGAGTTCATTCACAAAGACCTTTCTAGAATTGGCTTAGTTGTTCTAATACCCGGCTCTGTGCAGGGGGCAGGCAGGGTCTCTGCTGAGAGATGGGGAGGGCTTGGGTACCAGAAGGTAAACGGGTAGGGCTCTGCACAGCAGGGCAGCTGGGCTTTGATGCATTTTGGACGCTGGACTAGAATGCCAATGACTTCTAAAGAAACACGTCTTCCTGGGACCGTCTTCAGGGTACCTTGTGAGGTAGCTTTAAATTTCCCTGTCTTGCCGGGGAGGAAGCAGGTTCCCCACATTTCCACAGTGTTCCCGGAATCCCTTTAGCCAGGGGCGCTACGTTCTTCTGCTCAGAACGTGTTGGCTGCTGCAGCCCTGAAGGGGCCCGAGGAGCCCACCTACCAGCCAGGCGATGAAAACCAACTCTTTTTGCCCCAGGGAAACCTCCCTGTGACTCTCAAATATTGTGCTCCAGCCTGATTATTATTTTTAAAGACATTAGACACGGCACTCAGCATCTCGGACTTTTCCTACAGACCCTACTAGGCAGCCATGGAGGATATTTAAAATGATGTGTTAAGTAAGCAGAGAACTCGATTGCAAAAGAATTTCTCGCACAGACAGGTCATTGATCGTGTGTGTGAGTGTGAGAGTGTGTGTGTGTGTGTGTGTGAGTGTGAGACAGGCCGGGAAAGAGAGGGGCGTCATTGAAATGAATCCAATTCCCCAACAGGAATCTATTTTGAAGAGGATGAGACTTATTTGGATCCATATGCTTTTCTTGTGTGTTTTTTTTTTTTTTTTTTTAGAAAAACAAAGTCACCTAATTTTACCATACTTAGGTTTTGATAGATTTCATACAGGCCTTTGAAATGGCTGGAAAAAGGACAAAGAGGAAATGGAAAATCCTCTGAGTCCATGGCACGTGATCAACCAAAATATTAAAGCTGTGCGTTGCTAAGCTTTCAGACTTTTCTCTTGCTTTTGGAAAAGGATGGATTTTCCTCCTGGCCGCAGACTTTTTACAGTGTTCTCGAGGCTGGCTAGTGTCGCACGCAGTGAGAGCTCCCCTGTTCCCCTGTTCACACAAAAAGGCGAGAAGAGCAGCAAGGAGCAGGCAGTTGATTTGCTGATTTGCGGGGACTTTCCTAGAGAGAAAACTGAGCTCCTTTGTCTCTCCTTCCTTTGAAGGGTCCCTCGTGGGGGTCTCTAAGTGCGGGGGCTGGGTGGGGGGTGCAGCTTTGGGAAGGAGGGGCAGTTGAGGGCAGGAAGGGGAGTCAGACCAGGGGAGTGGGTCTGGGAAGAGTGGCCTGGGCTGCAGCTCGCCACCCCCAAGCCCCGCGCTGCACGCCCACAGACACCGGCACACGAGCGGCCGGTTCTGGTTCCGGTTCCGCGGCCATCCTTGCGGAACCCTGCTGGCCGGGCTTCGGTGGATCGCTCCGAGCAAGAGAGAGTGTCGCAGGGATGGGGTGCGGGGAGGCCTGCTGCTTGGGGGCTTCCGCTCTCACACATCATCAGGCCCCGTTTTGAAACGGTTTGAGTTAATGACACTTATTCAGACAGGCGAGGTAGGCAGATGGAAATAGTAGACAAGGCTTTTCACCTACTTTGCTCGACATTTCCCGTTACCTTGAGAGCTGGAAGCCATCCACGGGCTCGCTCAGCCTGGAAGCGAGCTGGCTGCCCGGGCTCCCACCCGGCCCCGCAGGGGCTGGGACGTGCGCTCGCTCACGTCGGCGGCTTCGCGGTGCAGGAGGGCCGCTCGGAACGTGCTCGGGGACACGCGCCCACGTCCTCCGGCACCGGGACTGCCCCTCAGGGGGGTGCCGTTCGTCTCGCAGGTTTTACGGTTGTGACAATTTTCTGGCAGTTGGCAGTAATGTACCTTGACCAAGGGCCCCTTTGACAGATTCACACAAAGTGGCCTTTGAGGCCGCAGGCAGGGCTGCCAAGCGCCACCGAGCGAACAAAGCGAGGGCTTTGAAGTCAGAGCCCAGCCTCAGGGCTCACGTTGCCGTTTCCTGCCTGTGCGACGTTGGGCAAGCCACGTAAACGCTCCCAGCCTCAGTTTCATCACCCGAGACCACGGATGCCCCGGGAGGCTCAGCGGGGGCGAGCTGGGAAAACACTTCTCAGGGTCAGAATGGCGCGAGGTGCCCGTGGTCGCCAGGGCTTTGCCCTCCCATCCAGCTCTCTTGTTGCCCACGTCACCTGGGCCCACGGACAAGGACGCTAACCCTGGCCTGGCCTGGCAGGGCTCGGGTCTGGCAGCCTGCACAGCTGTCCTTCAGTCCGGCCCGGGCACTCGTTCCGGGGAGCAGCCGGCTTGCTTTTCCAGGCAAGGGCTCCCTCCTCACCACGCATGAGGGGTGGAGGGGGACAGCCCCGTGGTGGATGGGGACGTGGGGGTGTGATGGGGGAGCAAAAGCCTGCAGATGAGGGGGTGAATCCTGCCGTGTCTGCTCCTCTCTGGGTCTCCGTTTGCCCCCTCTCGCCCCTTTCACGGACGTGCATGGAGAAGCAGGTAGAGTGTGATCTGGGGCCAGAGTGCATGGATCCCCATCCAGGCGGCCCGTGCCAACTGGCTGTGTGACCTCGGGCAAGCCACTCAGCCGTCCTGTGCTTCCATGTGCACCCCGTGCTGCAGGGGTGGCGATAGGATGCTCACCTTACCCGGGGTTGCGGCGGTCACGTGCGAAGGACTTAGCTTAGTATCCAATCCGTGAAAACATCCTTTATTGGCTGTTGGTCTCTAACATCACGTCACCTTCTTCTTTTTTACATTTATGGGAACAAAAAGGGGCTTCCAAGTCAGAGCCCAAGGCCTTCAAAGTGCATCCAGTGAATCTGATGTGCAAATTGATGTTTTTATGATATCGAGAGATTATGGATTTGCTCCTGGCACCTGCTGCTGGGCTGGTGACTAAGCCCGTCTGCGAGTCCTGGGGTCCCCGAGACCCCCCTGTTCCACACCCATAGAACCTTGGGCCGACTTCCCCAGGGCTCAGCTATGTCCTCCTACCTACAGACTGAAGGGATCTTATTCTGAAAACACCATTTCCCCTTTCCTTCCCAGAGGGGTTTCCTCTTCTCCAATAGGACACTCTGCGTTCTCTCGCAGGTGACAGGGCTTCAGGGTCACTGTCCTAAGGGGACCCATACGTGTTAGCCGAGAGCTCAGGCGTGCTCTGTGTGTGTGTGTTAGTGAAGGTTTGCAAATGCAACTGTCTGATCAAGATGCGTGGTTTTGTTTATTTATGGGTGTCCATAGATTAGACATGTTAACTCGAACCAAACCGTTTCACGTGCTTAATCCGAGTCAGATGGGATGGGCAGTGAATTATTTCTGCAAACCGCTTCTGTTGGCACCGGGAGCTGCCTTGCGTATGGATTCCATTCCGGCTGACCACTCTGAGGCTTCACCCCAACGAGCTGGTGCCAGACCCCACTTCCAGTGGCCTGCGTGTTGGTTCCCCTGAAATGCAACACAATTGCAAATGTCTTCAGCCCACAGAGCCTAATTAGACCGGACAGGGTGCCGGGAGAAACCCTGCACACAGCAGTGCACCCTAATAGATATTCATACAGGCCCAAATAATGATTTCCTGCTGTGGACTCCTCTTTTTTTTAATGCTTTGTTTGTTAAATCCTATATTCGTTCCCACTTTCCTGTTGACTTCAGCTAAATTGAATTTGGTGCAACCCGTCTCTCACTAGGTCAGCAGAACTCTCAACTCCGTGGGGGTGGGGAGGGCGGGGCGAACCCTTTGAGGGCTGCCTTTCTCAGCAGCCCAGGCCCCAACTTCTGGCTGTTTCCTCTTCCCAGGGCAGAGCGAGAGGACAGGCAAGGCCGCACTGATTGGGGGGTGCGGGGGATGGGACAGAAGCAGAGTATGTTCTATTAGGATCATGACTGTTCTGTGTAAGGAAATTTCATGTCGCTTTTTATATCGCCGCACATAACATGGAACCTCGACGAGGCAGGGAGGAGCGTGCGTGCAGCTGAGGATGAGGAAGGACGACCCTTGAATGAAGCACGTTTCTAGCAACAAGGCAGCAGTTCCAAGTGAAGAGCGGGTTGTCGAGCAAGATTTAGAACAGTCAGAGTGATGGCTGCTGGGTAACGAGGTGCAGAGAGGGGTCTGGAGTTAGCAGAGGGCGGGGCGACTATAATCCATGGCGCCCCGTAGAGCGAGCGCTCCAGGAGCCCCCTGCTCACCGACGGCTTCCCTGTGTGAAGACCCAGAGGTGCCGTGCTGGGGGGGTCAGGTAGTGGCTCTGCTGGGGGGGCGGATCCCGAAGAGAGAGGACCAGCTCTGGGAAATATTCTGGCCCACATCAGCAGGTGCGACTTGGTCAGCCTGCTGTGGCTCCTGTCCTCTGTGGTGGGAAAATTGCCCCCGTCCGGTGAGAGTCTGTGGACACTGCCGGAAGCAGAGATGGTGTGAGAAGCTGCATTTGGCCATCCGTCCAGAAATGCGGCTTATGCTCCTGCAGGTGGACCGGCCGGGTCACAGCACTTCCTGTTTGATGGGGAGTCGCAGAGTTCCCTCCTTAGACAGGTGCTGTGTGAAGTTTTACTTCTGCCGGGGATCTATGAGACTACCCGTCCCCCCAGCCCACCCCCAAAGAGCACGTGGTCAAAATTTTACACTGCACCAATCAATACATGTTTCAACAATGGCGTTTCTTTCGGGTGAGGAAAAAGCTGCTCGAATGTTCAAGAGTTATAGGTAATGTTTTTCCTGAACCGTAGGGTGGTCATATTCTTTAGAAAATGTTCTATCGACGTGTCAGTCTTCTTCTTATGCATTTACAAAAGCCTGTAAAAATATCTTACCCGCATATAAGGGTATTAACCCTTGATATATTGTACTGAATTGTAAGTTAAAAGTATTTTCCTAAGTTGATAAACTTTTGACATTGCTTGTAATATTTTTTGCTAGGCAAATCTTTAAAAAACTTTCCATGGCAGAATTTACCTGTTCTGTTTTATGGCTTCTGGCCATAAAGTCATAGTTAGAAAAGCTTTCACTTTTTCCTATGAAGTTAAATAAAAGACTTTTTAATGAAAATGTGAAATGATAAAGGAAGATAAGAAAATAGAGGAAATACTGTATTTTTTGGACTATAAGATGCACTTTTTCCCCTGCACATTTGGGAGGAATAATGGTTGTTAATGCTGCTGTTGAGTTCTGTTTACATTTACATTGGTGAACTATTATGTTATTTTTGTTATTAAATATTTTACCACACTTTTTTCTTCAAAATTGTTTTTTCCTATTTTCCTCCTCTAAAAATCTAGGTGCATGTTATGGTCCAAAAAACATGGGTAAGTAGAATAATAACAGAGAACTTTGTTCAACTGCATGAAAATAATTTTAACACTTGGATGAAATGAAAAATTTTCCAGGAAAATATAATTTTGTAAAAGTGACCCCAGAAGAGAAAGAAAATCCAAACCAACTGATACGCACCAAAGACAAAGAGAAAGTTGTAAAAGAGTAATCCACCACGGAAACACGAGGTTCAGACTGTTTCACGGGGCAATTCTACCACATCTTTACATGAAAAATTATTCCATAGCATAGAAAACTACGGAGCGTAGAAAAAGAAGAAAAACTTCCAATTTATTGAACACAGTGCATTACATTGATACCAAAAGCCTAAATGGATTGTAAAACAAAAAAACAACTAAAGAGTAATTTTTCTTATAAATATTTCTTCTAAAAATTTAAATTAAACATTAGGGAACTTGATTCAACAGCACATTAAAACAATATAGATATTCTAGGAATGCAAGGTTGGTTCAACATAAAGAAATCTACAAATCAATTTATATTAATAAGGAATATTGTTTGTAAAAATTATTTTTATACAGAAAAAGTTATTTGATATAATCCCATATTCATTCTTGATAAAACCCTCAATAAATGACTAACAATCTGATACTTCATTGACATGTATCTCAAGTCCAAAAGCCAGTTTCATACTTAATGCTAAGAGTATTCCCACTGAAGTCAGGCTGTTGTATAGATGCCACTATTATTTATCGTTACACTGCAGTATAAACTGATAGAGTCAGACAAGAGAAAAAAATCGTAGCTTCAAAAATGAGAAAGGAGGAGGTACAACGACTCCTGCTTGCAGGAGATGCCATCGTACCTCCGTACAGCCCCAGAGCATCCCCTGAAGAACAGTGAAGGATGAGAAAATTCAGTGATACTTCAGGGCACAACGCTAATAGAGAAATAAGTAGCTTTCATAGAAAACAGTACTCAGAAAGCATAATGGAAAAATAGTGCATGCTTCATATTAACACAAGAGCAAATGAACTTCCTAGAGATACCCAAAACTCTGTGAGGAAAACCTGAAAATCACTTCTGCAGAGCATACATGAGCACGCATGCATTTGCACAGGTGGGAGACAGACCAGTTGTGGATGGAAAGACAAAACCGTACAATAGCCAACTTTCACTAATTATAGACTTGACATGATCACAACAGAAAAGAGCCCACGGGGATTTAACAAATTCATTGGGGAGATTCTAACTGGAGAAGAGAGCAGTGGGGGAGGCCGTGCTATCAGATGTGATAACGGCTCTGTGCCAGCGACAGTGCAGCAGCGATACAGGAAGGAGCAGACTGATCGGCGGAAAGGATGGAAAAGTCCCAGAATAAGCCTCAGTAGATGGGCATTAATAGGTGGGAAACCAATGAAGGAAGCCTGTGCCACTCAGGGAATGGCACTGGAGCAAACCATACAGTCGTAGCCAAGGAGAAGGAGGTGAGTGCATAGCTGTGCCTGATGCCATGTACCAGGATAAATTCCAAATGGACCAAATTTTAAATCCAACTAATTAGTACATAACTATTGTTTCTTAAAGGTAAGGGTATTATGGACATAATGCTGTGTTGGTAAATATACTTCTTCCATTTTATTTTTAATAGTTCCACAGTATTCCACTTAATAAAATACTATAATTTGTCTAGCTAAATGGATGTGTATGGACACTCTAGGCTGTTTCCACTTTTTATTTAACAGTGTGGTGGGGATTCTCTGCCGGAACAGCAAAGCCCGGTTCTCAGAATTGAAGGCCAGTTGGGTATTAGCTTCCTGCAGCTGCTGTGACAAATGACCGCAGATTTGGTGGCTTAAGACGATGGGAGTTTATTCTCTTCCAACTCCACAGGCCAGAAGTCTAACACCAGTGTCCGTGGACAGACGTCTCGGTGCCAGCAGCGTGGACGTCCCTCTGGAGGCTGTGGCTTTGCCCTGTCTCCCACTCCCAGCGGCCCCGGGCACTCCTCTGCCTAGGGCGCACCGTTCTAATGTCTCCTCTGTAGCCACCTGGTCTTGCCTTCTGTGGTTCAGTCTCCCTCCGCCCCTCTCACAGAGGCAACATGCCACTGTGTTTAGGGCCCGTCTTGACCGTCCAGGGTAATTTCCCCCTGGGGAGATTTTCAGCAGTGCTAACTTCTCTGGGGATTCTAAGCTCCTGTTAAATCACTGGGCTTCTTCTTACGCCCTCATCCCGCCTCTCCCTCCTCCCAGCATCGCTGCCCGAGCCACGTAGATGCTCCTGCTCATCTCAGACTCGGGGCTGCTGGAGGCCCTCATGGTTCTACCCCCCGGGCCATTGGCTCATGCCTGAGGGTGCTTTTCCCAAGCTCTCTTCATAGTGTCTCATTTCTCTCTTCCCTAAGAGGATTTTTTTAATCCTCACCCAAGGACATGTTTATTGATTTTAACGAGAGAGGAAGATGTGTGTGTGTGTGTGAGAGAGAGAGAGAGAGAGGCATTGAAGTGAAAGAGAGAAACATCGAGAGGTTACCACCTATGTGCACCCCGGCTGAGGATCACACCTACAGTTAGGTACGGCCCTGATGGGAAATCGAGCCCGCAACCTTTTGGTGCTTGGGGACGACACGCCAACCAACTGAGGGCCCAGCCAGGGCCTATGAGGATTTCTTTTTGGTGTTAGAGGACTTGTTCATTTTACAATCACCAGCTTGCTAACTGCTCCCCTCTCGCTGCGTTTCCGCTGAACAACTGTACTGTCGGTGGTAACAATGACGCCGGGGCTTTCCCAGCACGGATGCTTCAGGTCCTGGCCATGTGCACAGAAAGGAAATTAAAAACTTTCTGCAAACCATGTGTCCTCCTCCCCCAGAAGTCCCGAGGCCCTGGCTTAGATTTTCAGGACAGGTGGCCCTTATCTGCTCATTGTTCGCGCTCTTCTTTGGCCTCAGCGAAGGGAGAAACCCAGGAGGCCCCTGACTCTCCGGCCCGAGTGTTTTGCTGGAAATCCCGCTGACTGTGCTGTGGGTGCCAGGATCCGCCTGCCGGCAGCTTCCGCCTCACTCCTCATCCCACCTGGGCAGCCTTTTCGGTCTGTCAGCGGGGACATCTGTCAGCGGGGACGTCTGTTTAATCGGTCAATGGCCGGGCAGGAAATTCGATGGCAAACCGGGTCCCAGATACAGGTCGAGGGCAGTAGAGGTCCGTGTCTTTGCAAACCTGCCCGGCATCTGTGCAGTAACTTCCTTTACTTCTTCCCTCTGGATTCGGTGTCTCCGTCTAAAGGAGATGGGACTTGCAGGACGTCGCACCCTGGTCCTCCCCTGGCGGAGACAGGGTTTCATCCGAGTGACGTCATCTGGCTCAGCCCATCACCCAGCTGGCGCACTGGGCCCAGCGACGTCCTAGCAAAGGTTGGGGCACAGTGCGTGCCTCACCCCTTGTATGAGTCTCGGCGCACAGGAACTGTCTCAGGGCGAACCCCCCTTTTCACTCAGGCTCAGTCGTGACCCCTGTTTGTCCCTCTGTATTTTCCCTCACGAGGTTCAAGCTCCCCCTCTAGACTATGCTTATACTTAGACCGCCCAAGTGCGCGTGAATAGTTAAGACAGTTGATACTTCTATTTATTAAGCCAGGTGCTATGCTAAGTGCCTCATGGACATTTTCTCATTTACTCCAACTTTAAGAAAAATGCCATAGAAACAGTCCAAGCCTCATTTGTATTCCTTCCCAGTCTGCACCGCCTCCCTCAACACAAGTGTGAAGTTGGTGAGGATCTCTTCTGGTGCTTTTTTATGCCTTTGCCGCATTTCTAGGGCCGATACGCAGTAAACGAGATAGTGTTGTTCTCTGTGTTCTCGAGAGTTCGCAGATGGTGTTATGCCGTCCACTTCCTTCTCTAACGCGATCTTGGCGATGAAGGGTGTGCGTCAGAGGTTTCTCCAGGTGGCTCTAGTTGCTTCCCTTTAATTAGTGTAACAGGGTGTTGAACGCAAACACTGCTATTTATCACACACTCCTTTATCAAGGGGGAATTCGTTTGTCAAGCTTACAAGCGATTCTGTAATGACCATTGTTGTCATGCTTCCTTGTTCTCAGATTCTTCGTCTGTAAGACAAATCCCAAACAGATGAGCCCTCTGGCACGTGCGAGAGGCTCGGTTATCTGCTGTCAGCGCCACGCCGGGTCTGCCGCCACCACGCCCCGTGTCCAGGTTGTCACGAATCGAATACATGCTGATTCGATTCCGTGTTTGCCGACCCGACACAGACAGAACAAAAGCAAGAGCCATCACCTCGTTGTTTAAGTGTTTATGTCTTCGCTGCATAGTGAAGGCTGACTTTCCATGAACATCCTGGCCATTTGTCGTTTCAGCTTTGTGAATTGTCTGGCCTATTCTCTTTATCTCCCAAATATTTTGTCCGTATGTTGCCCAACGTGCCATTCGTCTTTTGGCTTGGTGGTGATTTTTACTCCACAAAATTGTGAACTTTTGATCTAGCCAGGTGGTCAACGCTATCAGCATTTTCAACTGAGTCCTGTCCATTTTTCTCGTGACAGTCAGTGAGATTCAACAGTTACACCCGCTACGGGGTGACACCGTGGGCTACAAACAGTGGTCAGTCACATTGTTTGGGGGGTGGGGTGGGCTTGTGCCTCAGCCGCGGGACGAGACACTTACACAGAACTGCAGTCAGCGACAGGAACTGGGGACGATGAGTGTCAAGCACTTGGCACGGAAACTGGGTGACTTCACTGGGGCTGCCAGGAAGCTGGGAAGAGAGAGCGCCAGCGAACGCTGAATCGCAGCGGCCAGACGAGCTGGGGTGACGCGTGGAAATACGCGCCGTCCGGCCGGAGTCGTCCCGAGAGCCGATTGGCCCAGTCCCTCCGTGTCCAGGGAAAACGTGCAGTGCGTCTTTCTGAGCTGACCGAGTTCTCCCCAGGATGTCCTGGGGCCAGGCCCTCTCCAGGCTCTTTATGCTGTGGCCCCAGCTCTGGGGGCGGCTGCCACATGGGCCGCCCCAGCCCCCACAGACGCCGGTGCCCCCACGCTGGGAGTGGGGGCCCTCGGCTCTCGGACTGCCACCCAGCTCTGGGCCCCCCGACCCGCCGGGGAGCGGTGTGGAAGAGGCGAGCATCGCGCCTGGACATCTGCGCGAGTGGCTGTACGTGTTAATGAGGTGTCCCTTTGCGTGGCTGAATAGTATTTCTTGGATGGATGCGCCGTAGTTCGGATCGCCACTCCCATGTGGAAGGGCGTGGGGTTGCTTCCAGGGTTCGGCCGTTATAAAGGATCACTGCTCGGGTCCCACAGCCGGTGGGACAAGTGCATGCGCACAGCGACTTCAGAAGTGAGCTCTCGGTCTTGGGTGATGGGCACGAGCACGCATTTCTAGGGGAGCACGCTCCCACCCGTGCACTTCAGGGGCTTCTTCCAGGGGCGCTGGGCCCAGTGACCGCTCCCAGGCCACGCTTGCGACACTTGTCACTCATGTCCAGGCTGCTGTGTGGGAAGACCAAGGCTGGTCCTCTGCCTGCAGAGCTCACCTTTCTGAAAGCTCAGCTGGCAGCACCCGTCTCCGGTGCGCGTCCTGATGCTGGGGCCGTGGGACCCCTTCACCTGGTTTCAGCGCCCCCAGCCACTGCGACTCTGATGTCAGGATCCTCACCGACCGGTGTGTCCCCTCGCTCGCTGACTGTGCCTTCCGTGAGAGCTGGGCTTTGTCCTTCATCCCCCCGTTTATGGCTCAGGTGTGTACTGGTTTTGAGTGCATTCATGAATACATTATGTCTTCAGTGTATTAAAGAGACTAAAAAAAATCCAAGACTGGATTTCAGTAAATACATAAATATATGAGAAGCCCACCACATAAGTAGGGGGAAGGAAAACCATCCTGGGCTTGGATTTACAAAGCCTGAGTCAGAACCCCCACTCTGCCCCTTGCTGGTACTGACTCTGCAGGCAATGATTTAAGTCCTCTGTCCAGGTCTTCTCATTTGCAATACTATACGTGGTCTTCACGGGACCACTGGGAAGCTCATGTAAAATAATTTGCATGAATGCTCTTTGTAATACACTAGAGTGCTGTACAAACCACAGGGACTCTCCTTGCTCTCCTGGTGATTGTCTTTCCTGCTTTCCCGTCTCTTCCCGCCTTCCCCTCCTCCTCCCCCACCCCCCTTCTCATCACCACCTTCCTGACCATCTGCACCCTGGGAAGGGTGGAAGCGGTCAGGCAACTGCAAGTTTAAAATCACCGCGTTCTTGTGACATTCCATCCAGCAGAGGGCAACAGTTCCTACCAGCTAAGCCCGATGTCTTTTGACGAATCAAGTTCAAGTACCATCATGGCAACTTGTCATCATTAATATTTATTTATTGTTGAAGGAAATGCATGGGTCCACCCTACTACTCCTTTCATTCAACAGTCTCCAGATATGGGTGTTTGGTACTTTGCCTTGTAGCCCAAGAGTCTTTTACAAAGGTCTGGCTGCCATAAGAACTATCTTAAAAAAAAAAAAAGAAAAAGAAAAGAAAAGGATTTGCACTCTTCTTTCCTTCCTAGTTGGCTGGCAAAATGCAGAACAAATTGTGGCTCGGGAGTGATGACACAGACGTGCCTCTCTTTGGACTATTTATGTCCTTGGCAAGGAGAGCATGAGACAGGGGTAATTGCTTTGCGCGATCAGCTTATCTGAGAATGCTCCTGCTTCTTCATTCCCTTCAAAGGGAGTTCTCCCATCCATTTTCGCCGTGCGCTGAACTACCGCTGCGTGGGTTTCTCACCAGGATTGGTGGAGAGGGTTCTCCACCGAGAAACTGAGGCCCTGAGCCTACCTTGTAGGGGCTGGGGGCGCCCTGTGGTGCTAACTGGTGTGAGGCAGACAATCTGGGAAGTCCCCGAGGGGCTTCCCTGTGGAGAGTGGGTGCAGCCGGATCCCCGTGTCCCGCTTCAACCGGCTGCCCAGAGACCGCCCGTAGTCAGCCAGCGCAGCCCCTCCGGATAAGCAGAGGGGGAGAGAGAGACACGGAGAGAGAGGAGAGCAGCTAGCCCAGCCCAGTTCTTTCAAGTTACTGGGAACCAGTGGGAATAATCGGACATTAGTCATATGTCCTCACTGTGGACATGATGTGCCTGTCCCGTTACCGGGCGCAGAGAGGTGGCTGGGTGATCCTGGTGTAACTCTTTCTTTTTTATGGAACTCTGATAACCTTTGCATCATACCAGCCCCTTTCACTAAGAAAGCCAAACAAGGTGGTTGATACATCTTACTGCCACTCAACCATTCATTCATTCATCCACCCACCTAATGTCAACGGAAGGCCTACTAGAGGCTAGGAATTGGAGAGTCAAAATAAAATAAGATCAGGATCCTTCCTTTGAGTAGTTCTCAGCCTCCAGGGGAGACCAGTGTAAACTGTTACTGACCCGCAGAGGGGTAAAAGGCTGTACCTGAACTTGGCCGGGAGGCATGGGAGCACAGTGGCAATGGTGATCAGCTCTGTCTGCAGGAGGCTTGGAAGGAGGGGGTCCTGGAGTGGCATCTCTGGGCTTGGGACACATTTCAGGGGGTGAGCTTTTCGTCGTGTTTCAACTCCTGTCACCCCCTAAGCAAGACTTTGTCCATATCTACAGGAAAGCTGGATCAAATTGTCTTATTCTTACTCCCCCTCCAAGGTCCCCAGCCCTGCCTGGTTCGAGCTGTGACTGCATGTGACCGTCGTGAATCGGGGACTGTGTGGGGTGTGCTGGGGTCCCCGATTCACAACGGTCGCACTTCCTGAGAGCTGAGGATGGGAGGCCAGATCGTGAACGTAGCGTCTCCTTGGGAAAACACCAGTGTTGTCCATCTTCCCTGCTCCTTGGCCAAGACCTTGTTCAACTTCCTTTGGTAGGGACCACGCTGTTTTCCCCAGGACAGGGCCTGCCTGTCACTGTTCTGCCACGCTTGCTTTCGGGGCACAGAGCAAAGTGCTGACTTAGGGAGAAGACTCCGTAAGCTTTAGGAGGAGGAGGGAGGGCCTGGCCCCAGGAGACAAACTCACTGGGGAAGCCCTGTGTGACCTCGGGTCAGTTTTTCCCTCCCTTCTGCAGAACCACACCATCCTGTATAGCAATGCAGTCACTGTGTCAAGCATCCTCCTCTCTGTGCGGCATCTCCAAGATTCCTTTAAGATATGCTTGAGCGCAGAAGCTTGGCCTTCCAGCGCCTTGGCCCCTGAGGAGCTCTGAGCCCAGTCTGTGGAGTAGTGGGCGGTGCATGGCCGTGTCTGGGCGGAGTCAGTGAGGAGAGTGCCCCCAGCCAAGTGCCCAGAGCCCCGCCCCCTCCGAGCTGCGATGGAGCCGGACCAGAGGCAGAGCCCAGCCCCAGGGGCAGCTGCAGCCCACAGTCCTGGGCTGGGCGTGTTTCCCACTCTCTCTGGCTGGGCTCAGGAGCTGGCTGCAACCAGCCAGGACGCTGAACTGCTCGCTTGTTCTGTCCCCGGCCCGGGAGCACTGGGGCCCTTCCCCTGTGGGTGAAGTCTAAATTTAGCCCCAAAGAAGCTGCCTTCCCATTTTGCTGGAGAAAAGCTCTTTTCACTGGAATGGGCTTCTGCTTTGATTAAGTGAGAGGACCCACATCTGGGAATATATAAACTTTATTGTCCTTGGATGACAAAATGGTTTTCTTGCCTACTGGTTTTCCACCTTTGCAGCCTGGAGTGTGACTGTTTGCTAATGACCATGCTGGCCAGGGAGAGCCATTTCATGGTGGACCGGGCTCCCAGGGCCTGTGTCCCAGCTGGGGCTGACACCTGGGGACCGCCTCTTGTCCCCACTTCACCTGGTGAGCCTGAGCTCTGCCTGCACACACACCAGAGACCAGGAGGCTGGGTCTCCCGCATGATCCTGGGAGAAGGTGAGGCCCAAGCTTGGGCCCCCTTGGACCCCACAGTTGCAAGAGGCATGAAACATCGTAGGGCTTCCCTTTCGGCTCCAGGGTCCGGGTCTCAGATGCCACGCTGGGCCCACACTGGAGTGAATGGGAAAGGCATCAGCCCTAAGGGGTTCCCTGGGCAAAGAAAGGCTTAGAGGACTTCTCCTGGCCCAAAGCAGGCTCCTAGGGCGACTCCCACCCGAGAGCCCCTCTGCCGTTGGAGTCTGTGAATTGTTTGGGGAGCTGACAAGTGAACATTCCTTTAAAAGTCAACGCCTAGTTCATGGTCATGTCCCTTTCCATAAATGTTTCCTTTGGTGTCTAATGGTACAAGCTCTGGTTAACTCATCTGATGGAGGAACTCTGAAATACGGGGCAGAGAGCGGCGCACTTGGATTCAGGGGAGCCGGGTTGCTGGGTGGTCTGGTTTTACAGCTTATTAGCTCTGCGACAGGGAGCAAGGCACCTTCTCCAAACTCCTGCTTCCTTGTCTGGAAAACGGCACTAATAAGACTGTACTCACAGCAATGTGGTCGGCCACAAGCGAGAGGATGTTATGCATTTCCAAAAGCTTTTCGTAAAAGTAGGTGGCTTTCTCCATGAAGCGATCTGGGCTGGTAGTAAATGCTTGTTTGGATTTGATTAGTCTCTCCCGCCACCCCGTGAAAATCTCTTTCCTCCCAAAGAGCCCCTCCAGGACACGCGGATGCTCAGCAGATCCGGGGAACTACTCAGAAGGACAAATAGGCCAAATCTGGTGTATTTTCTGCTCAGTACCTAGAGTCTGGTCCTTTTTCCAGGCTAGTCTGCACAGCATTCAACATTAGGACTGAGATAAGCTCTCCCATTTAACCAGAACTGGTAGACCAGAAAGACATTAGACCGAGTCTACAAGGCAGCGGGCTCTGTGCGAGGAGGAATTGGAAAGACACCCCCTGCCGTCCTCTTCCAGGATGGGCTGGGCAGCCCCCCGACACTGTCAGTGTGGAAAGAGCTCGGGAACGTTTTACAAGCCAGTAAACCACAGTGAGACGGGCGATAGTTTCTCTGGAATTTATCTGCATGGCTGATGTCACTTTCTCAGCACAGGGAGCCAACCTGTCTCCATGTCTGTGGCCCCTTTCTGGAATTGTTCCCTTGTCGTTAATCCCAAGTGACCCATTCAGGCCACTTCCCTGTCAGGAATTGTGGGTTTGCGGCGAGAGGTGGCCCTTGCTGGGCCCCGGCAGTCGGTGAGGCGGCTCTTCCCTGAGCCCCAACTGGAAAGGACATCAACAGCCTCCCCGGGCCGAGACCCTCCCCCCTGCAGATGCGGGTCTGGGCTGTCCAGGCTGCGTGTTTTACATCTTTGCCTCTACTAGTCGTGCTGGCTGGCGCCCTTCCCAGCTAGACAGCACCCAGAGGGGCTCCACACAACTTTCTGCCCGCTGCTTGGAGGGCAGTCGACCGGGCAGCACCGGCTCTCGTGCAGAGCCCCTGGCTCGGTCGTGGTTGACAATGTCATATCACCTTTCCCAAGCCTCAGTTATTACGAAAGGATGTTCATTTTCATTTGGACATTTGGAGGATGTGGCAATAAGTTCAGAGAGTGGGGGGGCAAGGGAGACGGGAACAAATGGACAGTTATTATTGGACACCTACGAAGAGGCAGGCACTGTACTTAAATATTTTATAAGATTTTATTTATTTTTAGAGAGAAGGGAACGGGCGGGGGTAGTAAGGGAGAGAAACATCAGTGTGTGGTTGCTTCTCATGTGGCTCCTACTGAGGACCTGGCTCACAACCCAGGCATGGGCACTGACTGGGAATCGAACTAGCGGCCCTTTGGTTTGTAGCCTGTGCTCAATCCACTGAGCCACACCAGCCAGGGCTGTACTTACATATTTTAATGCAGAGCCTCACATTTAGCTCTCAGAACAAGCCCCGAGACTAGGACAGCACAGATCTGTGTTACAGATCTGGGAAGCAGGGTTTGCAGAGCTAAAAATGCACTGGAAAGTCATATGGCTTTTCCTTGACTCTCTCATGGGTTGGCCCCTCTGCACAGAGGCAGTGTCGTCTTGTGCTCGGGGAGACGGGGACAATCATCCCAAAGTCACAGTAACAGGGACCTGCTGAGACCCCATATGATGCACCTGGCCCCCTCGAGAGGCCAACGGGAAGGAACCTAACAGCACTATGGAATTTTCTAGTCAAATTTCTAGAAGAATCTTATTCTCCAACAGGAGACTCGGGGACAGCCAAACCTGCCTCTGGGACACGGTGACCCTTCAGGGACCAGCTGCTGTCAAGAAGGCTCTCCAGGTCCCTGTGCCGGTGCCAGCAGCGTTCCAGGGGCTGGATGCCGCCCAGCCAGCCCTGGGAAGCAGGCTCTCCAGCTGGCGGGACCCTGGCGTGACTCATCTGGCCCGGGAGCCGGAGCCTCAGCAGCACGCCCTCCTGCCTCAGGGCGCGGCCGGGGCCGGTCCCCTGAGAGGGAGCATTCCGGAGGCCAAGTGTCCAGCCGGCGTGCCCCCTACGCTCCACGGCTGCCTTCTCGGCCGGCAGTTTGATCCCCCAGGACCTCAGGGGTGGAAAATGGTTCCTTCTCCTGAAGTCCCATGACAGAGCCGACCCTCCGGGGGATTCTGCAGCCCTCCTTCAGTCAGAGACGGCAAAGACATTTGTGCCCTGGAGACAGGCATCCCCGGGGTGCGAGGCAGTGACCCTGGGGAGTGGCTGCCGCCGGCTGTCCTCAGGGAAGGCCTGCCACTTTCTGACCCAGTGCTGACCTTCCCTGGAGCAGCGGCCACTCCCCTGCCATTTGCTCCTGCAGCCGGAGCGGGACAGATGACGCCATGGCACTTTGGGGCGTGCTGGAGTTTTGACAAATTCCAAGGAACATCAAAGTGCAGAGCCACAGCCAATACATCATCGTCTGTCACCAGGGCCCCCACCCCCGATTATCACATTAAAGCAGCCATGGGCACATTTCAGCGGAAGCTCAGCGGACGCCTACTGGAACTCACCGTTTCCCCTTCCAGAGCTAAACAAATATGGCAATGGTTACGTTCAGAACCTCTGCTCTCGGGTCTGCATTCAGCAGCTGAGCCTTGCATCACACACACACACACACACACACATGCACACATGTGCCCGTGCACAAAGCACGCACGCACACACACACTTCCGTGCTCGAGAACGCCAGATCGCTGGGATTAGGTAGCACGGAAAGCAGCGTTGGAGTCCAGTGTGAGCTCTGTCACACCGTAGCTTGAGAGCTCCGGCGATTGGTTAACACTTCCAGGGCTCAGTCTCCTCGGGGCGAAATAAGGACAAGGACAGCTCTTTGTCCAAACTTTCTGGGTAGTCGGTAGAGCAGCTCGGCTTCCGTTCACTTGGGAACCGTGGACAGTGTTTGCTGGTCACCCTGCCGCGTGTCTGCTTCTCGATGGGTTCATCGTGGGTGACTTGGGGGATCCGGAGAAAACACGGGGTCTCTCTCCCACGGGAGACTTGCTGAGCAGTGCTTGTGCGTGGAGGGGTGGCGGCCACTCGAGACTTCGGTTTCAGATTGTGAAGGAAATACTCGCCGGGTTGGTGCGTCCGTGGGTAAATTCCCACTGGGGGTGGCGGCGGAAGGCAACTGCAGAAGGAGTCTTTGCTGGTCTTTAGAACCATTCCCCCCAAACTCGGGAGCATCCAAAGAGAGCAGAGTTATCTGTCAGAGAGAACAACAGGCATGTGCATTTGATGCCACATGGCCAGGCATTAGAAATGTCACACTTCTTTTGTTCCTTTAAAGTAAATTTGCTATGCTATTGCAGCCAGGCTGCCGAGGGCGGGGTGGGTGGGAAAGTTAGTCCCAGACCCTCCTGGAGCACCCCTCCCTTCCAGTCCTGCAAACACCCACCCGGAGCCCCCAGGCGGACCTCAGGGAGGTCCTCTGGTCTCTGGTCCACGTGCGTGACTGCTGATGTGTCTCTTTGCCAGGTCCGCATTGTCCTTGAAGGCTGGTGGCTCTCCCATCTCTGGGCAAGGCTTTACTGTGACTGCGGCCCTTCCCTGAGGCCCTGCCACCTCCTCCCCAGAGGGCTTGCAGGGAGGTCACAGCTCTGTACCTGGGGTGACAGGTCTCCATCCCTGTCCAGACCTAGAGGGGGCCCTGGAATTCTTTTTAGGCTTCCTTCTCTGATAAGACAGCCTCCTTGATCTTTGGGAGAAGAGCCCCAGAGATCTCCCAGAGAGCCTGTGGGAAGACAGGATGGCTCTGCTCCTGGGTCGGGGAGATATAGGTTATCTGGGCTAACAGAGTTGCCAGCCAGCGCTGTTACCAGCTGAGTGTGATAGGGCTGGAGGGTGTGTTCAGAGACTTGATGAGGAAAATGCAGGAGAGAGATGAAAAGAATCACGTGTGAAACTGGGTCAGATTCTGGTCCCTCTAAAATGCCTGCTCCCTCCTCCCACTTCTACTCCTACAAAGTGACGGGGGCTCAGGAAGAGAGGCCTCACGGAGCCCTGGAACCAGCCCAAGATCCTGCCTGCCACCGGCACAGCGTTGACCCCTTTGTAAATCTAGAAGGTGCTGGCTCCAGGAGCCCAACCCAACCCTCGCAGCAGCCGCTCTGCAATGGGCGGGGCAGCTGTAATCCCATTCTCCAGACCAGACAACTGAGGTCTGGATGGTTTAAAAGACTTGCTCAAAGCTGGAGGCAGGGTAGGAGGAGGCACCCAGGTCTCTTGACTTTTTCTTCAGACTCCCCGATCTTGCTCCCAGCATTCGGATTGCGCTCTGGCTCCCTCCACCAGCGACCCGCCTTCTGCGGGTGTCTGGTGTTCTAGAAACTTGTCGACAGAGTTTGTCTAACTCTTGCTCTTATGCTATTGTTTGCTCCTTTCAGGAAGAGGAGCTGGAAGCAGGACATAGTTCTTCGAAGAAAATACGCTCCGGACTCGGGTTCATATCTGCTGGGCCCCAAAGACCAGGCTACGGCCCACACACGACCACGATGCCAGCGCTGCATGCATTCACGTAGTAACGGGAGGGATTTCATAAAACGATTAATTCACGTCTCGGAGAAGAATGGCAGGAAATGTATTTCTGACTATTTAGAAGTGACTCATTCTGGGACTATTTGAAAAATATATATTATTTTTATCAGTAAGGAGACTTGTCTATAGTCAATGTTATCTCGTCACACGCAGGGATCCTAAGATCCGATTTCCATTTCCCTAAAAACAACCCACAGCAAGGCTGGGGGAGACAGAACCCGGTGCAGCCTCTGCAAGGCTCCCCCTCCCTGCACCCCAGCTCGGGCTGCACTGATAACGCCCCGCCCTCCCCTCGAAACAACGGAGGGCAGATAAGAAAATCCGCATTCAGTTCTCAGTGACTTCCACAGCCCGTGAGATAGTAGGACCAGAAGAGATTCCACAACCAGAAAATCTTGGCTGACGTTTCACCCTTTGGAAGCAAAAAAAAAAGAAGAAGAAAGAAAAAAAGAAAAAATAAGGAGTGCCTCAGAGTCTTTCTTAGATGGCTTTGTCAGAATAGGGGCTTTTGAATATTTAAATTGGAGCAAAGGATGGTTAAGAGTTGCTACTCTTTGCCCTGGCTGGCGTGGCTCAGTGGATTGAGCACGGGCTGCGAACCAAAGTGTCGCAGGTTCAATTCCCAGCCAGGGCACATGCCTGGGTTACAGGCCATGACCCCCCAGCAACTGTACATTGATGTTTCTCTCTCTCTCTCTCTTTCTCCCTCCCTTCCCTCTCTAAAAAAATAAATGAAATCTTTAAAAAAATGTTACATTCCCACGCTTTGATTATTTTTTAAAAAAGGAGTTGCTACTCTTCAATCATTACCCAATTGGCTATCAGACTGTGCAAAGTATTTGCACAGGAAGTACCTAACCCTCCCAGTTTTCATTAGCAGGTACTTGGTCTCCCCAGTTTGAAGCAGAAAATTTCAGCTCCACCGTGAGACAGCCTCCGTGGTGCACGGGCACGCACTCCCTGCCCGAGGCACGCAGCTCCCTGAGCAGGTGAGCCCGGGGAAGCCTCGCCGCCTCCTGAGTGACCGTCACGGAGCAGGGCTCCTGGGTGGAGAGGGATGCGCACGCTCAGCCAGCGCTCTGCACTTGCTCCATTCAGAGGGAGGGATCCCAGGTGTTTCTCCCCCACACAGTCCCCAGCTTTGACACTTCCCGAGAAAGCCGGGCTTGTCCCCTCGTGTGGCCCAAGTCTGGACTGCAGCTCTTCCTGTGGGGAAGACAATGGTCTTTATGGGAAAAGCGTGGACTTTGAAGGATGCAAGGAACGTGGCAGGCGCAGAACCCCTGGCTTAGGTGTCCCTGGGGGCTAGACTGGGTCTGCCTGGGGCGCAGTGGAGGAAGGGAGGAGGAGGAGGAAGTAAGGAGGACGTAAAGGAGGTTAGAAGGTAGTCTGAAGGAGGCAGCCCGGGGTTTCCAACGCCGGCTTAGGATTCTGGGTCATATCCTATTGGTCTCTATTACTCACAGTGCGGTCCAAGGGAGGGCAGCATCTCTGGCACCAGAGAGCTTGCTAGAAATGCAGAATCCCAAAGTCCACCCAGAGCCACTGAATTGCAATACATGTTTTCACAGGAACCCCAGAAAATTTGTATCTTTATTCAAGCACTGCTGGAGGCTAAGAGGGAGCAAAAAATATTTTGGAGCTGGGGGGACGGGAAGGCAGAAATGCTTGGGAAGGAGCCCACGGCGACCGTCCAGGTATGGGCAGGGGAGGCAGACAGGAGGGGCCTGCCTCCCCCCAGGTGGCAGCCATCTCGTTGGCCATCAGCCCAACCTCAGGAAAGGTGTGTTTGGGAGGTGGGCATCCCGGGATCTGTGTTTCTGAGGTCAGGTTCCACTAGTAGCCGATCCTGCGCCTGACCCCCGGGAGGCGGGGTAGTGCGGAGGGCTGCCACACTCCTGGTGGAGCCTGAGCTCCGGGGAAGGATTCCTACGGCTGCACCAGACTGTGGGGTCTGCCCCCAGCTCCACTGGGACCAGCTTCTCTCAGGCTCAGGGTGGCCAGTTCCCGAAACTAGAGACCCCCAGCCCGAGGTCTGGGCTTCCCATGAGGTCTGAGGCGGACAGACATCTGCCCCCACCCCTCTCTGTCTGACCACGGCAGCCCCGCGAACAGGAGGGCCAGACTGAGGTTCTGGGCCTCTGGCCCAGGGGCCTGGTGGTCCGGGGCAGCGAACAGAGGCCGTGAGCTGGGTCCGGGTGGGTTAGGGCCGCACCTGCAGGAGGAAAGAGAGGCGAGCTGATGTGGCGGAACCCTCAACTGGAGGAGCCTGGCCTCCAGTTTTGAGAGAAACAGGTGTGAACTTAGCTGTCTTTCCCAACGGCTGCTGTGTGATTTCGGCCAGTTAACACACCTCTCTGAGTCTCGGTCTTCTCTCTGAAAGGAGAGGATAGCAGCATCGTGTTGAGGGTTGCGTGAGCCTCCAGCTCTACCCGGCGCACGGATGGCTCACCGACGTGAGTTGCCTGCCCTTCCTTCCCTTTTCTGGAGTCGCTGCCTCTTGCTGCTTCTTGCAAACAAGCTTTTGCACGAAAGAGTTCCTGTCCAGTAATTTGGATCAACCCGAGGGAAGACAAGTCTTGAATGCAGGACTGTTTTGAATCTGAAGGCCCCAGTTTGAGTACGTGTGACCACTGGCTAAGACCAAACCGTTTCCTAGAACGTAGTCATTAGGGGCCCGCCTCGTGGGCAGGCCGGCGTGTTTTTAACAGGTTAGTTATCTGAGAGCAAGCGGGTTCCCTTAGGACACGGACGTAACTAAAGGCAGTCGGTCGCCGTGCCTACGGTGTACATGGTGCCCACCACGGGCTTCTTTCTGCGCCTGCCCAAGGGAATCCAGACCCTGAGCTCCAAGGCTAACCTCTGGTGACGAGCCCGGCTTATTCTCAACGGCAGTCTCAGCCAGCGGCCTCTGCCCCGGCCCTGTTTCCTGTTGTTTGCTCTCCGGAGACCGGGAGGTTACCGGTTGCCGATGCCGTGGACAAGCTCCCATGTGGTTTCCCCTAACGCGGGCCTTGGGAACACAGAAGCCCCCTTGGAAGGGCCCGACTCACCTTTTCCCAGGACCATAAAAATATATATTTTTGCTTCCTCCTCCCAACACAGCGTAACTCACTTCTCACTTTCCTGGGAGACGGAGGTAATACCAGGAGGCCTGGGGGGTCCCCAGGATGAAGCAAGCGGCTTGTAAAACAACTGCCGGGAATTCCGCATCGGACTCAATCAACGTTTCTCAAGATCCGCAGACCCATAAAACTGCTTTCCCGCCACGGTTCAGCCGGCTGATTTATTCTTCCCCCCTGCGGACACCGTCCCTGCTCACAGCCACCCGTTTCTCTGGCCGAGAGAGTTACAATCCGCAGGCCCCTCTCTGGTGCTCTCTCGGTTTATAAATCGCACAAATGAGGATTTATTGCCGTGCACCCCGCGGAGTCTTACATTAATAAGTTGTGTCTCATCTGCACAAGCGTGTGTCGATGGCTCCCTCGGACGCAGGCTCACAACCCTGGAGCGGCGGCCTGTCTGCCTGCGGCCAGCACGCGGATGCAGCTGCTCCGTCGTTCTGAGCCCCCGGTCGGGCTCCCTCTGCCTCCATCTGATGTCCTTCTCCTTGCCACGGCTATGTGCGGGCCCCGATGTCTGGGTTCAGCCTCTCTGGGGACGCTATGCACAAGAGATGGACACATCCGTGTGTGTGTGGTGGCAGGAGGTTGGCCCTGGGTCAGTGGCCACAGGCTGCAGCAACAAGTGACTGCACACGGGCGGCTTGAAACAACAGGAGTGCGTTCTCGGACAGTTCTGGGGACTGGAAGTTCAGAATCGACATGTCAGCAAGGCTGGACTCCCTTCGGGGGACCTAGGAGAGGACCCCCTCTGGCCTCGTGTGGCTCCCGGTGGACACGGGTGATCACTGTGGGTGGCCACGTCCCTCCGTCTCCACTTCCGTCTTCACAGGGCCACCTCTCTGCAGGCCTCTCCTCTGTGAGATGTGACACTCCTCATGGGGTTTGGGGCCCACCCACGTTCTCCAGGATGAGCTCATCCAAGAGCTTAACTCAGTTACAGCTTTTCTAAATAAGGCGGCATTCACGGGTCTCAGGGGCCAGGATGTGGGTGTGTATTGGTGGGGGGCTCACCACTGAACCCACTACAATTTCTAACTTTGCTCAAGCTCTCCCCCAGCCCTTCTCCAGCTAGAAACATGCCCCAAGTCCCTGCTCTGGAGTCACCTTCCGCGCGCGACCCTGGCTGGGCGAACTGTACTATCAGACAGAGTCGCTCACCACCCGGCCTGGGCCCTGTCGTTCCCTGTTCAGGAGCCCGTGCGTATCTCCTGGAGAGTCTGTTTCCTGAGACCCAGGGCTCCTCAAGGACACAGAAGGGCCCTGTCCTCGGCTCCCAGGGCCAACGTCACTTCTCAGCGTTGCTCCTCCTGAGGACCAAGGTCTTAGCACCTGGGCCCCGGTTCTCTCTTCCATGTCAAAACCGCTTTCCCGCACCACCTGTGACTCCGCCCTCCATCTGACACCCGCTGGCTGCGCGGGTCTGTCTGGAACTTGCCCCCTCAGTTGGCCTGAGCCTCCTCCTCCCCGGACCTAAATCACACAGGCGCCCCAGCCCAGTTCTTGGGGAAGGGCTACCTGCCATCCCAGGAGTGTCGTTCTGACCACCTCAGGCCCGGCCAGGAGGTGGCAAATCACACGCTGTCCTCCGAGCCTCTCCGACAGGGACTGGAATTTGGGATAGAGAGTGGTCCAGCCCTTAAAAACACCTTCGGGACTAGGAGACAGGTGCCTTTCCGTGTGAGCAACAACGGCATTTTGTTCTGCGAAGCAGCATTTTCAAAGCCTCATCAAGTCCAGTCGAGGAAAACCCTGATTACCTGGAACACTCAGGAAGTGGGGAGGCTTGTTCTTTTCATCTGTCATAAGCAAAAGTCCTTTTAGTTTTCAAGTCTTGCTGTCCTTTTGCCTGAACTCCATGTTTTTTCCCCTGTTTTCAGGGGGAGAAGGGCAGCAGAAGGGACCCTTGGGCTCTGCTCTGAGGCCGGAGGACTCAGGATGGAGGTGGGAGGGTGGAGCTGAGTGCCTGAGGCACCACCTTCACAAAGCCCGGGTTACCTGCTCGTTTCCTGGGGAGTTTACATTTTTCTCCCAAAGGAGAGAGCGGAAAGTGGTCACTTAAAGTGGAGGTCTCTTTGGCTGACTTCTGGGTAGCTTCAGCTTCCCTTCTGAAGGGCGAGGGATATTTTCTTAGCAGCGATCAGCCGCACCTGTGCAGAGGATGGAGCACGTTACACACGTTGCTGGAGAGAGACGCTGTGGCCCCTTTGGGAGACTTCCCCCGTTTGAGCACCTGCCCTGAGGTGTGGGTGTATGTGTGTGGTCCAGAGCGGGGGTCACCTGGGGGCCCCAGGTGGATAAAGCTACCACAGCGTGGACGAGAAATCCAGTGATCAAACCTCAGAAACCTGGGCATTTTATCCCCCGGTGTGTCTGACCAGTGCTATGACCTTCTATGACCTTTGGCAAGTAAATTTATCTGCTATCTGTTTTCTCCTCTAAAAACGAGAGACACTCTCATCTCCCCCTGCCGTCTAGAATAATCACACACACGCAGTCAGATGTCTTGCAAACGCTTCGTCCGTAAAACACCGCACGGAGATCCCATTATTCCCATGGCGCCGAACCCCGGCAAGAAGCACGAGGTGGTTTTGTGACTGCTGTAGTTCAGGGGCACGGCTGCTGTTGAACTGACTGGTGCTGCTTCTGCTGCATCGCAGCGGAGTTTGCCCCGCGGGGCCCACCACAGACAGGCCGCCTCTGGGTCACGCCCCTGGCTGTCTCGTCCCCCCCTCCGCCCTTTCTGTCTGCATCCGGCCACGCACCAGCAGCCCGCCCCACCCTGGTGCACAGGCATTTGTTACGTTCCAGGGAGACGCTGGACTCTGCTCTTTCCCCCCAGCATAATAAAACCTGATGTCTCCCTCGTGTCAAAAAAAAAAAAAAAGCGGATTAGACGCCAGAGAGACACTATATATAGTTTTCCTCTGACTGCTGGGAAAGATAAGTGGCCCAAAGGAGCCGGGAATTGTTTGCCTATAAATTGAGCGCCAGCAAGTTTATCGCCGAGCGCTGTAGATTACGGGGAGCGGAGCCGCTGGGAGGGAGCGCGGGAGGCTACGATAACACCGTGATAGCACGACTCCCAGCCCGCAGTCAGACCCTCCCCGGCGCGGGCGCCCCGGGCGGAAAGTGCTTATGTTACAAAACTGCGTGAGGTCCTGGCCCCGGGATGCTTCTGCGTCTCCTGGGCAGTGATGGGGCCACCGCCAGTTGCATTGGTATGCTTCCTGGCTGGGGCCGATGTCACTTGAGAGGACTGGGTGGGATGGTGGGGATGGCAGGGGCTTCCTCCCACAGGGCACGGCGGTGCCCCGGGACCGGAATCCAGGGGGCTGCTGAGCAGGCCAGTGGGTGGCTGGCGCAGAATAATATTTGGCCAGGGTGTTCCTTGAACCATGGGACACTTGGAGTTTTCTAGGTCTCCCTCCTTCTGCAACCCTGTAAGTGGCAGGTGATAAATAATGTCTCCTGGCGCCCAGTATCTCTCTGGAGCACCGGGGTGGGCCCTACTGGAGATCGCTATCAGGGTGCCCAATCACATCGTTGGAACCGGGCGGGGGGAGCTCGTGAGAACTTCTGTGGACCCCTGAGCCTCTCTGCCAGCTCTCGGTGCTGTTTCTGCAATGCGGTGGTCTGCAAGGTGAGGCTCTGCTTTGCCAACAGTCCTGTGTGGTGGCGGCGAGGCCGTCAAGGGGCCGGGGAGGGCGGCCCACTCCAATGCGAAGTGCAGGGTCATTAATGTGTGGCTGCCCAGCGTAAATCAACTCCAGGAGCCTTCACTCCCTTGTCTGGGCAGGGGTTGCTTTCTCGATAAACCTCCCTCCCGACCAAATGGACTGGGCCCGGATTAAGTGTCTCTCGATCCTGTAATTTACTCAAGTCGTTTCTCATTTGTGACTACACGAGGCTCACAGAGGAGCAGACTCGGTCCCCAGTAAAATGGATACGCCGCGTTCCCCGCGGAGCCGGCCATGTGAATCACCCCCCACACTGTAAGACAAGACGCGTCAAGAGGGGCCCAAGACAGGCGCCTCTTCCAAAGTCGAACAAGGGAACACAGTGGTCACGGACATCCCGGCCGCTCCCTGCTGCCTCTGACATGGGGCCTGACCTCTCTGGCAGGCAGTCCTCAAAGGTCTCAGGCTTTCCTCTTAAATGCATCTGTTGTCCCTTTTGGCTTGGGCACCCTGCCCTCTGCCAGTGCCAAAAGGCTTCACATTTCCCAAGGAGTTTATGTAAATCTGTGCCCCTGGGCAGTGCGCGTGCTCACCCCTCTGGCTCCAATGCCTGTCTTGCCTGTGAACTTATACTCATCCTTCAAAACCTAACTCAAGCCCCCGCTGGTGTGGCTCAGTGGATGGAGTGCTGGCCTGTGAACCAAAGGGTCGCCGGTTCAGTTCCCAGTCAGGACACATGCCTGGGTTTTGGGCCAGGTTCCCTGGTGTGGGGTGCAAGAGAGGCAACCACACAGTGATGTTTCTCTTCCTCTTTTTCTCCCTCCTTTCCCCTCTGTCTAAAAATACATAAAAAAATATTTTTAAAAACCTAATTCAACTGTGCGCCCATTATAACTTTGGGGACCATGCATCCTCCCACCACCATGCTGCCACAGACGGCCATGACTCCTCATCTGTGCTCCTCGGGGAAGGCTGCTTATCCGTCTAGGGTAGGGCTGGTCATCTGCATGGGCGGTACTTGTTCAAGGTGTGACGTGCCCACTAAGCATGTGACTCCTCAAGGCTGAGACCTGCCCTATCCACGCTTCTGTGCTCAGTCACCAGCACGTGCTACAGCCTCAGTTTCTTCTGCACCAAGATAATGCACCTGCACCACAGGTGATGAAATGCGGTGCTGACTTCTTCTCAGTCACCGAGCGGTTATGGAGGTGAAGCGAGCTCCTTCGTAGGGAATTATGACCACCTCCTACCAGCCACCTTATGGTGCATAGTGAGTAAAAGAAAGGAATCAAAAAAGGATGGCCTGGAGATTTGTGAACGAGAAGAGAAGCGGGAGAGAGAAGACAGAGGATCATTTTGTGGGGATGATGCTTTGATTTATTTTGGTTATTCATCTTCTCTCTGACTGATGGTCTTCCTGTTTCATCTCCAAGGAGAAGTGACAGTGTCATTGCTCCGTGTGTGTTGCTGAAAGGTAGGGCAGCATCGGACTGAGAGTCAGGACACCCAGCGTCAAATCCTACCTCTGCCGTGGATCATAAACCATCGTCGTTTCGGTTTCCCTGCCTGCCCCTCAACAAACGCCTGTGTGTGTGCAATGAGGTCGCCGACAGAGGAGTAGCAAGCCCACCCGCATGGGCCCGGCGTTTTGCCGGGGGACCCTTCCCGAGTTATCTCTGAGGCTCATCCACTGCTCTGCCATTGACTTCGCCTTTATCCTCATGTGCAGACGGGGGCTCTGAGGTTCCAAGGGTCCCCCACGGCGAGGTGCCGCAGGCCAGGTCTGCATCCGGATCCCAGGCAGGCTTACCCTGCCCACTGTTCATGGTTCAGATTTTGGTTATTAGGATGCTAAACACTCTGTTGTTTTCAGGCCTCACAGAAATAGTCTACGACTTTGCAAAATGTGAGGTGCTTCCAAGCCATAAGGTTGCCGAATATTCTGCATCTCGTTGCACAAACGGAATCTTCTTTCCAACGATCCAGGAAGCTTGCGTCTCCTCTGTGCTCTTCAGCTCTGCTGGGGCGATCTTTTTCAGATGTAATTTGATCACGGCCATCCCTTCTTAAAAACCTCTATTGCTTGTGAGCTAAAACCTAGATTCCTGAGAAGAATGTCAAGACCCTTTATGATTCCCGTCTTGCATACATCTCCTGCTTCTTTGATGCGCCTCTCCCCAGCGCGCCCCCACCTTGCCACCAACAGACGGGAGTGAGATGAAAGTAACGGTGCTCGTTCAGGCCCCCACCCCCGCTTGAGGCTGGCCCATGGAGCTGTGCACGTGTGCTCTTTGTCGGAAGGAGGTTCCTGCCTTATTTCCTGCTCGGCCTGGTAAGCTATTTACTCCCATACACCTTGCTAAGGTATTATATCCTCTGTAGAGATTTACCTGCACTCCAGATCTGAAGGAACGTTCACTACTCCCTCTTCATGGTAGGCACAGCTTGACGCCCGATTCACGTGGAAGCATCTCTTCCGTCTTCTTTTCCATATTAGCTTTTTATTGCTCACAGCCAATTGCCCCCAGATTCATTTAAAACAACAGCCCTCACTTAGGCTATCACGCCGGTTCTGCACTCTGGGGAATCAGGAGGTTGGAGCGGGGTGGTTCTGGCTGAGGGGCTCTCTCGAGGGTGCAGACAGGTTACAGCTGAGCTGCAGGTACCTGGAGGGTTGCCCGGGGCTGGAGGAGCTGCTGTTGAAACGGCTCGCTCCCATGGCCGGTGTACCAGCGCTGGTTGCCGGCAGGACGCCTCACAGAGCTGATGAAGTGTCCCCACGACACGGTGGCTGGCTTGCCCCAGACCCTCCGTTCTTACTGCTCTCAAATGGTGGTCAGGGCAGCAATGCCTGAACTTTACAAACTTAAGTTCCCAGACTCGGACATGCACACAGCAGCCTCACGACACCCACTCGAGACAAAGAGATGTAAGTGGAAGTCTACTGGGTGCAGCTCCTGGGCAGACTCTTATTTTCCTGGTTAAAGGGGCACCCTCACTCGGCATGTGCTTTTTTATCTTCACCTTTACCTGTTTTCCCCGCCCCCAACGCCTGTCTGATGTCCGGGTGTCCGAGAGGTCACCTGGCAAGCACGGAGATGAAAGTGACAGCAGAGAGGAGTGATGAAAGGAGTTCGGCCCCTGACAGCTTCGTGGGGCTTGCATACCTGCCTTGGGCTGCCTGGCTCTGCTCTCCTTGTTACCTGAGAAAATCGGCCCCTCTGTGGTCACATGGCCCTTGTCAGTTTCGTGTGACGGTCACCGGGGCACAGTCCTAACCCATAGGCTCCTTTGTCTCCTTCCGAGCTTGTCAAGTTGCTATCGCTGCACACGTCACACGGAGTGTTCACCGCTCACTGCCACGGGCCTCTCTCCACTCCCCAGGGAGCTACTTGAGGGCGAACACTGGGTCCCACGGAGCCTTGTATGACGATACATTTTTATTCCATTGTTGAGTTTGTATTTAAAATCGTTAATGAATTCTTTGAGCTTTGACCTCCGAGAATGAGCTCCATCATTTGATGGGCTAATCTGGTCTCCTCCTGGCTTTCTTTCCCACCAGTGCCCAGACCTGGGTCAGAGGAGAGAGACATCAAAGGCCAAGCGGGGTGGGGGCGGCGAGGGGAAGACCTGTTTGATGTGAAGAAGGAGGGAGGGGCCTTTGCGGGGCGACTACAAAGAGGCACTCTTGTGAAAATGGCTGCTGGCTCCCAGGTCACTGTTGTTGCCGTTCCCCTCGCATGGGTCAGGGCACCCGAAGACAGATCCCCGCAGCCAGAGAGTCTAAGCGCGTCGCGAACATGACTCCAACCTGTCACTGGGTGCCCTCCCCCTGCCTTTTAAACCCTTGGCCTCAAAGGATAAGGAGGGAAGAGTCAGAGTTGATTCCAGGGTGACGAGGTGACGAGGAGGATGGCTTGTCACGAAGAGGAATAGGTGGTCAGGGCTGGGGGCGGAGCCCACCGCGGGCTTGCTGCGGGCGTCCCAGCGGAGGTGTGCAGGGACCTAACCGGGAGAGCCGTCTGGGTGGAAGTGGTCCCTGCAAATGTTCGGGTGAGAACGAGCCCCTCAGAGGCAGAACAGAGCAAGAAGAGGAACAGCCCAGGGTCAGGACTTTGGGGAGTCTCTCAACCTGGGTGAAAAAAAGAGGAACGAACACGGGATTTTTAGGGCAGAGACGAATCGGCGTGATTCCGTAATGGTGGAGGCACGTCATTGTACGTTCTTCCGGAGCAACAGAATGCACAGGACAGGGGCGAACTCTCGTGTGCAGTGTGGGCTTGAGTTCGTGCTAGTGCACCAACGTGAACTCATCCGTGCTAGCTAACGCACCACATTAACGCAAAATGTCAAGAATCAGGGAAATGGGGGGTAAGGGACGTACATGGGAATTCTTTGTACTTCTTGCTCAACTTTTCTGTAAGCCTAAACCTTCTCTAAAAAAAATCAAACCTATTAATTAAAAACTGTATCACAAAAACCAGAGAGAAAGAACAATGGGTAAGAGGGGAACCAGAAGAGCTCAGTGTTGTGTCCACCAAAGTCAGAAAGCGGGAGAGGGCGGGAAGAAACGCTGTGGGCCAGTGGGGGTGGGCACCAAGGTGGGGGTCGAAATGACCTGCGTCACGCTGTTCAGTGTGTGTGACCTTGGGAAGTTCCCTTGTGTCTCTTGTGTCCAGGACTCGGTGTCCTCATCTGTGTGATGCTTATACAAAACACTGGAATATTTTCTCAAACTTGGTAACGTATTGCTGGTGGTTCAGGACGGGCTAGGATGTGACCTTCGCTAACATTGAATCATATAGTGAGAAAGTTGCCTGCTTTCCTGTTCCCTCTGAGTCAGATAGAGAGTCTCAGGTTAGTACTAGTGTGGCCTTGACACTTTCCTAGCATGTGATGCCGGTCTCATTTTTAAAAATCGTGGTAAACTATATAGAACATAGAGCCACCATCTTAACCATTTTTCAGCGGAACACTCCGTGGCATTGAGAACGGTCACGTGGCATGCGGCCATCATCCTGTCTGTCTGCAGAGCTTCTTCATCATCCCACATGCTGTCCCCATCACACACCAACTCCCCTCTCCTCCCGCCCCAGCCCCTGGCGACCACCGACTTCTGTCTGTCTTTGTGAGCGCGACTGCCAGAGGTAAGGAATGGAAGTAGAATCAGGCAGTATTTGTTCTTTTGAGCCTGGACTATTTCCCTTAGGATGATGCCTATAAGGTTCATCCACCTTGTAGGATGTCTCTGACTTTCATTCCTTATTAAGGCTGAATAACGGTCCACGCATCTGTCAGTGGACGTGTGGGTTGTTTGGCTGCTGTGAACAATGTTGCTGTGCCCCTGGGCCTACCAGTGTGTCTTCACGGCCCTGCTTTCTGTCCTCCTGTGTGTGTACCCAGTCGTGCAGTTGCTGGGTCGAATGATGATTCTGTGCTTAATGTTTCAGGGAAACCCCACACTGTTTTCCACGGTGTCTGCACCGTTTCCTATTCTCAACAGCAACACACAAGAGTTTTGATTTCTCCACATCCATGCTGACACTTACTGTTTTCTATTTTTCTTTTTTTTTTGACCGTCACTCGAATAGATGTGGTGACCCTATTTTTAAACCAAGTATACATGGACTTTGAGCTCAGGCAGTAGAGCCGTACCTGGCTAGCCGCGTAGAGGGAATGCTGGAAACACGGCCGCCTGCGAGGCCCCCACCCGGGCTCCGGGGCAGAGCCCCGTGGGCACCTGGACGTGAGGAAGGCACTGGGCTCTGCGGAAATCATGACGGAGAGGTGGAGCGGCACGGCCTGCGGGCTGGGCGATGGCCGGACAGCGGTGTCTGTGTCTAGGTCCTGGGACCGGCCTGGCCTTTGGGGAGGAGAAGGGGTTGACATTGACCCCTTGCCCGGGAGCCTGGCCTCTGTGAGACCGGAAAGGCGGAGGGGAAGCTCAGCAGGCAGGAGCTCTCCTAGCCCCCGGTGGAGCAGGGGACCTGACTCTCTCCCTGGCCCCAGGCGTCTGCCCTCCTGTACAGACCTGCAGGCCAGAGCCACTATGACTCGAACATTTAGTAACATCATTTCGTTTTCCCTGAATTTCCTTCCCGTGGTTCCTCTTCTTTAGGATAAATGACACTGCTTCTCCATTTATGAGACGTATACACATACTTCTTTCAAAATAAACTTAAAATAGGTGAGCTATTTTAGGAAGAACACTAAGTAAATAATAACACAGGGGCTAATAGACATGGCCAATAGAGATGGGGAAGGTGGTCCAGTCATTCAGACTGAATTTGGGGGGATGTCTGGGACGTTATAGGGTCACGACGTCCAAACGGCAAAAACGCGTGTGGCTGTATTTCATCCGCTGTCAGGTACCCCTGGTGTGACACATCACGACGTCCATGACGGACCTGCTGCGTGGACTCAGAGCAGGTTGGTCGGCAGACGTCCGACTGGGGTGGGGGGTGGGGTGGTTGGAGGATACGCGGGAGGTACGGGAGGGCGGGGCCGGTGTAGGACGTGGGTGGAGCAGACGTGGTAGCGAAGGACCCCTGACGCTGGGCGTTAAAGGATGGGGACCCAGAGGGCGCTCCCACATGGAGGGGCTGGACCGGACTCCCAGTGGCGTGCGCGTGGGTGGAGTGAACGTGCCAGGACACTCTCCTGGCTCAGGTGGGGCCACCGGGGCTGGGGCCGGAGTGGGGGATACCCGTTTCCTCAGGGGCCAGAGCTCGCTGGCTGGGTGGAGGTGTGGCGTTCCGTGATGACAGATGGCCTTGGTACTTGGGGGGAAGCAGCAGGCCGTGTGATGGGGGATAGACCCGCGGCTCATCCTAATCGGGGGGTGGGGGGCGGGGCGGGCGCAGGGAGACTGTTGGGAATGGAAACCCCAGAGCAGCACTGGTCAGACTCCTCCTGCAGAAACACCTTGTGGGCGGGGTTTTCAGAACCCAGGTTCCTGGGCTCTCTCCTGTCTAATGTCTAATGAGGGGCCTGGGAACTGCGTTTTTAAAAGCGCCCGGGGATCGTGGTTCTGGAAAACAAACACGAGGAGATACATGGAGGGAACAGAAAAGTGAGCAAAGGAGACTGTTGGCCGCTGGGTTCGTGCTGGAGACCCAAGTGCTTCATTGCAGGCATTTCGCCCCGGGATGGGCGTCTGCTGAGCTCTAGCGCATCGTCCGGGACACTCGGGGGGAGGGGCGGCTCCCGGTCTGTCTGTGCTGGCCGGCACCCGCTCCAGGCTCCGCGACTCCTCCGCGGAACTCTGGGCTGGGACCCAGAGGTGGTGTGACTCTGAGGAGTGTGACAGCCTGGTGTTGGTGTCAGCCTCAGCGGGGACAGGGAGTTCCCCTGCTGTGTCTGAGCTCAGGATAGGTAGGCAGTCTGCTCAGGGGTCAGGGGCACGTTCAGTGCCCTCCTGCGCCGTGGCCTTCAGGTATGACATGTGGACGGCAGGGCCATGAGATTGGGGCTCGGAGTAGACAGGTAAGGTTTGAGTCCTCGGGAAGAAGCCGTCCAGAATCCCGGGTGCTGGGTGACTTCTGTGACATTCACTGGTGTCTGTCACTTCATTCACGCACTGCAGGGGTTGGGGGTGTTAGTGAGCATACAGGCCTGAGGCCAGGCCTTGTTCCTTTTCTTTCCTGGGGACAAGACTGGTTCCTTCAGGTCTGGGGCTGACGAGGACCCCTCCTGGTGTTGGTGTTAGCCATGCTGGAAGGGAGGTCAGAACCCAAAATGCACACCTACTGTGCCTTACAAGCATCCCACAGGCCATCGTGACTGCTGAGCTCTGAGCTTTGCCGTTCTCCTTGGGGCTGGAGTCCCAGGGTTTTGGGCAGGGGCAGGTGACACAGCTTCGAGCTGGTGTTGAGGCTCGAAGACTGGAGTGTTATTATAATAACCTTCCGTTGGCTGTGGTTCAGAGCAAGTTCCAACAGTCTCCCCTTCGGAAATGGACGCAAAGCTGAACTTGATTTGCCAGGAGCCTTGTCGGCAGTTGGTTGCTGATGAGCTTGCGTGGAATTTGGACGACACCACGTCTTGCCCCTCGGGACTGTCGTGAACCACACACACCACGTGTTCGCCTGCTGGTTTGGCTTCCTCCGTCCTCTCGTTCTCCCTCACTCTTTCTCCTCTTGCCACCTGTGGTGCGGCCCTCACCATCCTCACCTTTGGTTGTAGCAGATCAACTATCCAACTGCTTAGCTGTTGGGGGAAGTGGCAGGTGCTCGGAAGTGGGAGGGGCATCTACTTTCACCAGGGGATGGAGTTCGACGTGTCACGATGAGGCAGAGGATGGCACTTCTGGTCACTTCTGGCCCGGCTCCTGTCCTGGGGCGGAAGGAGTCATTCGAAGGTCAGTGTGGGGAGGAACTCTAGACCACAGTGAGCTCCAGTGGAGTGGAATTCCTTCCTCTCAGGGTACTCAGGAGTCCGGTCTCGCAGCTGCAAGGAGGCAGTTGTTCCGTTCAGTCTCTAGCCTTTCCGGCTGACACAGATCTGGGCCAGGGGGCCCCCTGGGGAGCGCCACACGGCACAGCTTCACGTGAATGGGGCTGGCAAGCCCTGCACCCAGGAAGCCTGTTTCCTTTCACCCTGCACTCCCCAGCATGATTAAGCCACCAAACGCCCTTTCCACGCTTTCTCATGGACAGCCTGGAAAGCAGGTGCTCTACAGCCTCCTTGCTGGGAAGCACTGTTCTAAGAATCTGATCGTTCCAAAACTTCCCTGGCTGAAAAACAAACAAACAAACAAAGTCTGTGTTCCCCTGGTGATTAGTAATAAGTGGCTTTGAAAAAATTAGAAAGGCCTGTTTTTTCTTTCTTCAGAAATGGCAAGAAACACGGATGGATTAATGAGCGTATACTCATGGCTGTAACAAACACCTCCCTACCTATCGGCGATCTGAAATTGCAAAGGTTGATTTCTCCACGGAGCTGTAGCCTGAGGCCTCCATGGGGAGCTCTGCTCCATGCAGTCCTTCAGGGATCCACACCCCTCCCACTCTGTGGCCTTCCCATCTTCAGAACGGGCCTTTGAAGTCCCCCGGTGTGGTCCAGCTGTGGATGAGGGAAGAGAGAAAGGGAGGAGAAGACACACGTGCTTCGCTCCCGGGGCCAGGCAGTGACATCACCCGCTCTGCTCACGTGCCCGCCATGTGTGAGATGCAGCCCTGTGTGCTTGCTGGATGCTTGCGTGCTCGGAAGGGCCGCTTAGCTGTGTGTCTAGAAAGATGAAGCATTCACGGTGAGCAGCCAATGGACCTCTGCCGCTGTGAGAGAGAAAGTAATAATGAGTCCAGGTGTCTGAATCCTTTTCCAAAGCTTGTCCGGGCAGGGTAGCGGAGGGAAGAGGCTGAGGAGAGGGAGAAGGTGGAGGAGGCTACAGAGGAGAAGCTGAGGGAGGCAGGAGGAGTTTGGGGGGCAAAGAGAGACGGCTACCCAGGAGCCGGCCTGGGAGCTGGAGAGCCAAAGAATCCGTGATCTCCTCCAGCAGCAGATGCCACCCTCAGGCTCTGAGACGGGATCGAACGCCGTCCAGGCATGGGAACGAGGAAGGAGGGCGCAGGCCAGCATGGATCCTGAGAGGGGTGGGAGGGGAGTGGCCGCCCGTGTGCTGTTCCCACGCTGGAGCGTTGTCCTCATTTCACTTACAGCGTATCTAAGGAGTGCACTGTTCTTTCAGGGGGAACACAGCATTTCTTCTGAAACAGGCACAGCCCTAGGAAGCGTTTTGTTGGACCTTGATCAGCCTTGCTTTTGTAAGGCATTTTCTCCAGTAGCCCAGGGCCTCTGCACCTACCTGCGTGCCACCCCCGGGTTGCAGGCCTTCTGAGATAACGGTCTTCTTGGGGAGTGGGGCAGGGGAGGGGAGGGGCCTCTCGGCGACCTCTCCTCTGCCTCCGAGCATCCCTGCAATTCGCCTCCGTGAGTCAGAGCAGCAGCATCCTTTCAACGTGCGGCATGATGGGAACAGCTGCGGGAAGTACTGTGTTGGCTCAATGTCGGCATGGGGCACTAGGTAGCACCGACCACTCCGAGCCGAGGTCCACCCATGCACTTTCATGTTTTATCTGTCTCCGCCCTATGTTGCATGAGCGACCCCCAACCCTCCCCAATAGCCTCACACTCAATACACATACAAGTGCGTGGGGCTTTTCTTCACACCGTCGGTCAGTGTCCACGCAAGGCGAGACCCCACGGTACAGGCCGGGAAAAGCAGTTTGCGAAGGGAGGATGAGAAGTGCGCCTGCGTGAGAAGGTGGTCCACAGTGCCGGGAAGCCACACACTGCAATGCAAACACACCTTCCTGCTGTCCATGGGCAAAGGTTACCCAGAATGACTCTGGAGAATTATAGTGCCTCGTGCAGGGAGTACAGACCGGCACTTTTTATAGTACCAAATCAATACGGCTTTCTCGCACCGCAGTTAGGCAATATAAAAACACATTAAGACGTGGGCAGCCGGGAGGAAGGCTCTTTCTGGAAAATTCACTGAGGAAGATGATCCTGGCTGTGCCCACAGGGGTCCCCAAATGATGTGCGTATCTGCGTTGTCCTAACATCTGAGAATGGCTGATTGGGGGACTAAACACATTGGAGTTCACCCATACAGTGGGGTCAGCATTAAGAAACACATTGAAGAAAAATATGTTTAGATAAATTATGTTGGATGATTCTTTCTGACCTGGAAATATATGTACAATTAAGTACATGAGATAAGTATATCACCTTTAATATGTATAGTTGATCTCATTTTCTTAAAAAAAAGATGCATGTATTTATACACACACACACCCCCCAAAATATAAATAGTGGTTTTCTTCTTAAGGTGATATTTTGAATAATACTTTTTTGAGTCTATACTTTCTCCATTCTCTCTACTTCTTTTTCCTTGTCTTTATTTTCCAGACCAAGAAACGAGACTGCTTTCTCCCAGTGGGAGTGGGGGTGTCCAGTGATGGTGGAGAGCGGAGGGGCGAGCTCTCGGCGCTGTGCGGCCCCCCCGGGTGACACGTGTGGCGTCACCTCCCCAGGGGTCTCTGGGAGGATGTGTGCTCTCGGTCAGTGCATCTGCCTACCGCAGGGAGGGCTCTCCAGGGACTGTCCCTGCTAACCTCCTCTCGGTTCCCCGACAACGTTGTCGGCATCGTTTTCTCCTCCGTCCGATGTCGGCGGCTCCACCCCCCGTCCCGTCTGGGCCCTTGCTCTCTCCAGAAGGTTCTGCATGGAAGCCAGACAGCTCACTCTCTCCCCTGGCCTCTTCTTGTCCTTTCCAGGCCTTTCCACAACACTTCCTGCTTTCTATTTCTTCTTAGAATTAATTAAAACCTACAGTCCTGCAGCCAGCCCCATGGGGGAGCTGGCGGGCGGGGGTTGCCAGCAGGGGAGGGGAGGTCAGGGTATATTTTAGGGGTGGCCGAAGGCTCGGGGAAGGGAAGGACGCAGGTACCCGAGGAGCTGCCTCTTACCGAGTTTCCCCCCATCAGCACTTGGCTTCCCTGACATTGAAGAACCGAAGCCAAACAGGGTCAAATTGAAGAAGAGAAAGGCAAAGGAGAGGAAGAGGAGGAAGAGAAAAATGCAAAAGAAATGGAAGAAGAAATTCTTTCAAAATAAAGGAAGATAGACAGCTACAAAGAGAATAAAAATAAAACGTTGCCGGCAAGGCGAGGAAAAAAGAAGTAAAGGAAAAGGAATAAAACAAAATTAGTTAAAAATCGATTTAAGATCTTCGTGAGATAAGGTACAGGAAATAAAAATGGGTAATATTTTAAAATAAAAGATAAAAAGGCTTGAAGCTCACAAGATAAAAGACTGAAGATATAAAAGAAGCCGTAAAGTGTTAAGATAAAAGGCTCCTGAGATGAAAAGCTAAAAAATGTAAAAGTAGATGCGATGAGTAACTACATTCAGGACTTCAGAGCTGAAAAGACCAGGCTGAAAACGTGAAAGTGCAAAGACATCAGTGGTCCTTGGCTTTGAGACTTCAGGGGAGTCATAGGTCTCCTGGTGGCCCTCACAAATGTCCTGGCGAGCTGGAGCTGGTGGCTGGGTCCTCCCAGGGCCCAGCAGCAATGGTGGCAGAGGAGGTGGGGTGCTTCTTCGTTACCTACACCCTTAAAGTTGCTGCCTCCAATCGCTACCTGTGTGCCTGTGTGCGTGAGCATGGGCTCCCTCACATCCAAACAACTCTCTGACACCACCCGGGTGTCCTACAATTGAGCTCAGTTCTGACCCTATCCACCTGGAGACGGAGTCAGATTATGAGCTAAGGGCTCAGTCCTATAAGACATGCCCCCACCCCACCAGCTTCACTGCAGCGGCCCATCAGAAGTCCAGGTTGTCTGTTACCTGGGCTTCTAACAACCCCCTTCTTGGGTTCAGTGAATTGGCTAGAGCGGCTCACAGAACTCGGAGAAACATTTCCCTCACGAGGCCACTGGTTTATTGTACAAGGATGTGACTCAGCAGCAGCCAGATGGGAGAGAGGCACAGGACGAGGGGTGGGGAGATGGTGGGGAGCACCCATGCCCTGTGCAAGCAGACTGCCCTCCCCACACCTTCATGTGTCCACCAGCCTGGAGCCCCTCGGAACCTCTCCTTTCGGGTTTTTATGGAGACTTCCTTACATTGGCCTGATTGATTACATCATTCACCGCTGGTGATCGATTCCACCCTCTTGCCTCCCCGGAGGTGAGGAGTGGCACTGACCGTTACAACCCCCTCACCCCATAGTTGCTTCTCCCGACAACCAGCCCCCATCCTGAGGTGGGGTTCAAAACTTGCCTCCTTAACAAAGCTGCCATCACTTAGGTTTTCCAAGGGTTTTAGGAGCTCTGTGCCAGAGACTGAATGTCTGTTTCTTATTCTAAATCACAGAATCACAGCTTCCATCGCTGGCGTTTGGTTCACATCTGGGGGCCCACGGTGTCCTCCTCTGTTCTCCGCAGCTCAGGGTGCATTTCCGCTCGTCCGCTCTCCTCGGGGCCCGGCAGGCATGCCGCACGCAGCGCACGGAGCAGCGAGGTCAGGGCACCCGCGCCTCCTGCCTCTTTGCCCTGCACACGGCAGCCCCTTTGCTGAGACGCTGTTCCTTCCTGCTGCGGCCTGGCTGGGCCTTACCTCTCTCGGAAACCAGCTGGAGACTCGTTTTTCCTGGGAAGCCTTTTCTGAAGCTCGTCACGGTGCCCTCGCACCCCCATTTGGTCCAGTTTTCAACCACCCTGCAGAGGGGTCGCTGATTTGCCCGCCTGCCTGCCCAGTGAGACCGAGGTCGGGGCGGGGGGTGGGGGACTGACTATAGTGAAGGAACTAAACACCAAGGCACTAACCACCCATTTTCCCTTCAGACCTGCAACCACCCTGTGAGGGCGGCCCCGAGAGCCTCGTTGTACAGACTAGGAAACTAAAACGGAGTCATTTATTCCTCTGACAAATCTTCATTGACCTCCTACTATGTGTCAGGCTTAGGAGGTTAAATAACTTGTTCACAGTTGCTCACTGAGAAAACTGTAAGACCGTTATTGAACCCAGGCCCACCGAATTGCAAGCCTGTGCTCTCACGGCTGTATTTTTCTCCTCCGCACATAGTAGGTGCTCAACAAATGTTTAAAAAACCGAATGCATGGATGTACGCTCCTCACATAATATGCAAATAAGAATAAAGGCCTCGAGATCTAAACCTTCCTCTGATTGGCCTCTTCTGCCAATGGTAGTGACATCACTACTTGGAGGTGCCTGTGTGCCTGTCCTTGATCGTCCTCACGACCTTCTAAATGGGGGGCTGCTGAGCCTGTTGGCCAGCGCCCCGGTCAACGCACGGGTCGCGAGAAAGCCTCCCAGGGACCCTTCCGCTGCAGAGGCAAACAGGATGCAGAGCCTGCAGCCTTCAGGTCTTTCGGATTTCCAGGATTCATTTTTATGGTTTGGGAGTGGAACGTATGGTTTAAGCAAACACAATTAAATCCAAATTACCCGTGGCCAAGCAGCTACTTGTTGTCTTTCGGTGTGGTGGGGGAAATGAAATGTGGGGCTTCTTAGGACGAGAGCGCGCCTTAAAAAAATGGTATGAAACGATTTTGTCCTTTTCTTTTTGTGTAAACGTTCCTTTAAAACGCGTCCAGTTCCCAAGGAGGTGGCTGTTTTATTTGTTTTCTTTTTGACGTGTTGGCACCACGGAGCATGAAATCTTTTCGAAAAGGCACTGCTGTCCTTGAGGAAGAAGCCCGGTGTGAGCGTTCTCAGGGTCTTCGTGCAGAAACCAGCTACAGCTTGTGCCTCTTCGGGAGCCTCTGTGTATTCCTTAGCACACGCTGGGGTTTCTCCCGCTGAAGTTTCTCCGGAGTCAGGAGGCCGGCCATTCCCTGTGACTCACAGTGAGCTGATTTATGTGGGGAGCGTTCGAAACCTCGTGTGTCCCTCGGTGCGTAATATCTGGGCTGGAGCGCCGTCTCCGTATGGTCGGTGCGGGCCGTTTGAATAAAGCACCAGCTGCAAATCATCGTCCAATTATTCCTCTCCCATCACCTAAATGCGAACGGCAAAATGGAAAGCCATTTTCTAAGCTTCCAAGATAATAACAATAACAACAATAATAGTGGCATTAAAAACCCTGACGGATACCTTCAGATAGTCTGGTATTATAATGACCGTGACGGCTATAATGGGGCTCTTTTACAGATGGCAGCCGAGGCAGATCAAACCCTTCATTAGTCCTTCTAAAAACTGTCATATACTTTCTCTTCTTTATGGTTCAAAACACAAAGGGCCCTTTGTGCCTTTAGAAACTTAGCTGCAATTTCCACTCGAAAGAGAGGCACATTAGCTGCTATTATGCATGAGCCATATCATCAGCATAAAAATGAATTTGTACCATTTTGCCACATGTGATGTATTATTGCTGGACTGTGTAAACAATCCCGGGTCTGAAATGGAGCCTCGGGGACTCCCTTTACAACTGACAAATTGAGAAACAAGGCCATCGACTCTCACACATTGCATCCGGCGAGTAAATAACTCAGCCAAGATCCATTTCCAGGCCGGTCTGAGATAATCTCTGTCCTGCACTAATAAATCATAGTCAAGGGCGTCGGATGCCCCGGGCAGATCTCGAAACCTGTAAACACGGGCCGGGCTGCCCAGGTTTGATCTCTCACCGAAGCCGCGGCCAGAGCGTGGCTGGGTTTCGTCTCAGCTCGGGGCATAATGACATTCCCAGCTCCCGTCTGCCCGTCAGACACAGCGGGGCTGCTCTTTGGAAGCAGAAGGAGGTGGTGGCCTTCTCTCTTTGTTCCTTCTTCGGCTTTCCCCTCTGCACCCTCCGCTGCAGCGGGAGTCGTGGCCGCGCGGCGACTCCGGTCACAGAGCCCCGGGACAAGCGCTGTTTGTTCCCGGGAAGGAAGGAAGGAAGCGGGGAAGGACGGGTGAAGTGGAAGGGCCGAGGCAAAGGGCTCCCCGTCACAGAACAGCCCGGCGCATGGCGAATCTGCTCCCTGCTCCCTCCGAACCGTGTTTTTCTTCCCTTTGCTTAATGGCCTATGTGCATCGCCGCCCATGTTGAACGGCCGGTGCAGGGCCCCCTTGGGCACAGCAAGGTTGTGGACCCTCGCTGGTTGTATCGGGTCAAAGCCAAACACGAAGCTCACGCTGGGCATGGCTCGGTCTGGATTTGGTTCTTTCACGCAGCTTAGAATGCAGAATAGGTTTGTGCCCGTCTCCTCTTGTACCCAGCTCCGCTCCCGAACCTGGTACCTGGGTGAGCTGGAGAGCCGAAGCTGGGGACCCACCCGCAGGGGCACTGAGAGAGGACGCGGGGCTCCAGTGAGAGGCAGAACCCCACTGGCCACCCATGCTGGCGGGAGAGGGACCAGCCTTGGTTACACCTTGAACTCCAGGCAAGGTGTTGCTGGGCTCTGAAATGGTCTCTCACCGAATCCTCCCAGCCCTCCTGTTGGATTTTTCAGTCACCTTGTGGAAGAGAGGACAGAACCAAGACCCAGAGAGGCCGAGGGACTTACCTGAGCCCATGTAGCAAGAGGTAAATGGGATGGTGGGCTCATGCTCTTCCTTCTATGCCTTGCTGCCTCCCACGAGTGACTATCTTCAATTCACATGACCTCTTTGTCTTAAGGCTGTTTAGTAAGCACGTGGGATTGATGCCACATTCAGTCAGTTGGGAGTAGAGCCCAGGATGCTTTGCTGAGAAAGATCCTCCTTGGGAAAGGGTCTGTGGTTGATTAGCAATGTCTGGCCCGTGTGCTGTGGGGAGAACAGCAGCACCCACAGTCTGAGCGCCCGCGGGCCTCGCCCTCAGGCTCCCGGGAGGCGTGACAGTCCATCTTGGGCAGAACTGTGTCCGAGTGAGCTTTGCGTTGAGTGGTGATATGCTGTTGGAACCCAGTTTGAGAATCAAATTGTTCATTCGGGGGGGCACTGGTAGGAGTTTTGTGACTACAGGGTGGTGATGCTGCCTCCCTAGAGGCCATCCCCACTGGTTCTCTTGATCAGACCTGATCACCACTTCAAGTTCCTTCCCCAGAATTAAGTTCCCCACTTCAGGTGCTTGCTTGCATGCAAACAATATCGTTGAGACTGTGCGACTGTTTCCAAGATGCAAAATGTATTCTGAGCAGAGTCCACAACTCTGGATTATGTCTGCGGTTCTCAGGCCAGAAAATGAATAACGTCTTTCGTTGTGCGGTCTTAGGATTCACCGGGAAAACTAGGCCACGTTTAGTCCAAACGGAATCACCGAAGGTCTCGTGTGATGAGCTGCTAAGAGTCAAAGATGCTAGCACTCGGGACATTAGGGATCACTCAGGATTTTAACAAGGAGACCATAATTCCTCCCTGATACCATTTTTAAGGATTTCAGATAAAAATAAGCAGGTTTTCTGGCTGCAAGGTTTCGGCTTTTGTTCCAGTCCCGCTTCCCCGGAGCCCCGCCGTCCAGAAGTGTCCGGGACGGGGAAGGCTGAGGAGAGCAAACGCTGTTCAAAACCTTGGAGACAAGTTTGGCTCCAGCACGAATAGCAGTTTTTGCTTGAGTAGGGGTCAACACAGGTCACGGCCTCCGGTTCCTCTCTGTCATTTCCCACTGCCTAGTGGGCACTGTGACTCAAGGGCAGAGGTGCCTTAGGACTAAACGTTTGCGAATTCAGTGACTGCGTATGCTTGTTATTTGGTTTGTCCCATTGACGGGGGAAGAATTTTCTATTGGACTCAGCTTAAAAGAAGGGACAGTTCTACGGCAAAAGTGATTCCTAGCCAGTGCGTGCAATGTAAGCCAGTCCTAAAAGTCACGTGATCACCCCCCACCCCCACCCCATCCTTGAGTAAACGTCTTCCTAGTGAGATGCCCCAAATGGTTCTAGGCGGACTCACACCAGAGGAGCTGGAAGAGGTTTAGTGCAGACATCGTCAAGAAAATTAGAAGAGGCCTTTAAAATCGACCGCCGGCTCTGTGACCAGAGCAATGAGATTACCGACACGACAGTCCTTCCGCAAGGCTCCAGTGAGGTGGTCGCAGGAGCCACGGGGGAGAGGCCGGGGTGAGGTTTCTCAGAGGCCGGCCCAGCCACTCTCAGCGTCTAGAATGCAAGACTTCAGGAGAGCCACGTGTGCCTGTGTCTGCAGAGCTACCCAGGGAGTCCAGAGGTTGTCCGTGGCTCAGCCAGTGCAGACCCAAAATAAATGGACGGATTTCAGAGCCACGGAGTGTGTGGCGATCTGGGCTCCGACAATGAGGAGTGAGTGATTCGGTGAGAGATTCAGTATTTCTTAAAAGGGACAGGAGGACCTCAGCTCCCCAGATGGCTCTGCAAAGGGCCGAGCTGCCGAGGGGCGCCTGCCAGCCGCCGATGGGGCCCGATCCGGGCTGGGAGCCCATCCCGGTGCACGAACAAGGAGCGCAGAACAGCCACTCTGGGGCCCTGTCTCCCTGGGGCCGCGTCTGGCCTGCACATAGAGATGTTTTGAGGAGCCCATAAATCCAGTCCACGCCCCTGGCTGCAGGCCAGTTCCTCTCCTGCCCAAGTCAGGTCTCAGAGAAACCTGAGCCCAGAGGAAGATGACTCTTCTGACTGTGGGAAATATTAGACGACGGAACCGATGGCAGAGGCCGGCTGTAAAACCTCTCTGAGGATGAGGAAGAGAGTGATTTAGGCCAGGTCCCTGTCGGCCCGTGTAGAGCCCAGATATCGCGAGTCCTGTAAGCCTCAGGGGTTTTCCTCTATAAACTAGGGGCTGCAGTGGAACTTCCATCCCGATTGCTGGTTGGGAGGGTCCGGTGAGCAGCGCAGGCAATGCACCAGGGCACATTGTCGCCATCGATCCCTAAACGATATTGCGGGGAGAGGCTTTTCCTTCCTGTCCTCTAGGCGAGAAATTCTAGCTGGTTGGTATTGATTTGAAGACTCTCTTGTTCTGGCTGTCTACACACCCGCAAACACATGCACACACACGTGCACACACACCCCTAGGGATATTGAGGAAAGTGTTCCTTTAAGACTGATTTTGGTCCATCTTTTAGTTCTTGGTGAAAGAACTACAGCCTCTCGGCTGGGGCGGCCCCTCGGTTCGGAATGACCTTCAAAGGGCCGAATGTGGGTGCTGCGTCGCTTTCTCCCTGCGCTGAACTGTGTCACTTTTGTGACCGTTGTTAACAGATGATGTTCTCAGTTTTGTCAAGCGTGTTCATTCCGGGCCTATTCAAATATCATGATGTTACAAAGGTCACGTATGTTTCCTGCGGTTCCAATACAGTGACCTGAGGATAACTTGCAGGCACTATGCCGAGTGTTGAACACACAAGAGCTCATATAACTTTTTTGCTAAGACCCTAACAAGTGGCTACTATTTGATTCCTCATCTTAGTGATAAGAAAATTGAGGTTCGGAGAGCATAAGTAACTTGGCCAAGCTCACAGAACCCATATGTGCAGACCTAGGATTTGAACCCGAGTCTGTGCAAATCAGACCCCAAGCTCCTAACCACTCCCTTTTCTTCAGCACCTCTCATCCTGCCACACGGGTGTGAACGGCATTATGCTACCATGGTACTGGCCTGGTTCCAAGCTTCAGAGTGGGGACTTGGGAACATGGGCTGTCATGAGACTGGTCAAAGGAGTTGCCTGGTGCTGCCCTTTTTGAGAGAGGTCTTTTGTCCCACCCAGTTCAGCAGGGTGACGGCCAGCCCTCCACGTTGACCTTCCCTTGCCCCCCTTGTATTTCATGGCTCTGGCTGTCCCATACCTTTAAGTTAAGGGAGGTCATCAAAAGTTCATGTCACGCCCTGGCTGGGTTGTGCAGTAGGTTAGCGCATTGTCCTGATGCACCAAGGTTGTGGGTTCGATCCCCGGTCAGGGCACATACAAGAATCAACCAATGAATGCATCGCAAAGTGGAACAGTAAATCCATGCTTCTCTCTCTCCTTTCCTCTCTAAAATAATTTTTAAAATTTTTCTTAGTAGTTCATTGTCAGTTACCCCCCTGTGTCTTAGTGGTCAAGTCAAAAGCACAGAAAGGCCAGGTTTTCAATGGAATCGCAAATTTGTTGAGCATTTTGTATAGGACAAGTTTTCGATCTACACCGTCCCCATGAAGTGGGTGTTCTGGTCACCACTCTGCCGGTGAGGACCCCGCAGCTCAGATAGCTAACCAGACATGTCTGAGGTCAGACACCTGCCTGGTACATGAACTTGTACTTTAGGGCTAACTGAATTGGATGATCTTGCTTTCTATTTATGCTGCACCCCAACACTCTAACGCACTGGCCCTCAACCAGTGGTGATTTGGCCCTGCAGGGGACATTTGGCAATGTCTGAGGATGCTTTTGGTTGTCACAGCTGGGGGCAGCTCTAGGTGACCAGTGGTCAGAGATCAGGGGTGCTGCTACACATCCCACAATGCATAGGACAGCCCTTCACATCAGACTCAAACTATCTGACTCAAATGTTAACGGCACCAAGGTCGACCAATCCTGCCCTGCAGGAATGCAGGGGAGCCGCGTGGTGTAGTGAACGAGCGAATGGGTGTATAGACGCTAGACCATCCACTGAGAGTGTGTCTCACCCCCCACCTCTGCAGGGGAGCTCTCTCCAGGCCCCGCATGGGGAAACAGAGGCTCAGAAGGGTTGAGCAACCGGCCCCAGATCACACAGTCAGCAACCAGAACAGCTGGATTTCAAACACAGGCCCCCTGGTCAAACCCAGAGGCTTTCTCCTTTATCGTGATTGAACTTCCCCAGATTTTTGCTTTTGTCCTTGAATTTATTAGACCTTGAGTCCACCTGAATACTGGGGAGCTGAATTAGGGGTTCTCAGACTGCACCAGGCATCCGATTCGCAGGGAGGCTTGGGAAAGCGCAGCCTGCTGGGTGTCACCGTTGGCTGCCTGTCCAGTGGGGGCTGGGTGGCCCCTGAGAGCGTGCATTGCTCACAAGCCCCCAGGTGACCCTGTCATCGCCGGCCTGGGGGCCACACTCTGAGAACCACTACGTTAGGTCCTAAGTGTTTTCCTCTCTTCTCCCCCTTGGAGACTTCTGCCTCTGCCTCGCCTCTTCCCTCCAACTGCCCGGGAACACGGGAGGGCTGGACACACAGTTCGGCTCCTGTGAACAAGCCGAGGCTGCCAGGCCAGTGAAAAATATTCATGAACAAGCGAGGCCACAGCCTCACGAAGGCTCCCTGCAGAGCTCAGCCAGATTACCTGCGGTCCGAGTGTTCCTCACTGTCTCCTGGGAGTGAATTAACGTCACATGCTGGCGACACAGGTGGACAGACGAGGGGCTCCTGGGCCGGGTCTGGTCTGGGTGAGAGTGCACAGCTCATCTGTCCTCTGAAACACGGCAGCCTCTCCCTGATGTCTCCCGGGGGACCGTGACTGCCCTCTGGGCGAGATGGCAAGAGGGTGGAGGTGCAGATGGAGGCCTGTCCCCGTCCCTCTGTGTGGCAGCTGCTCTTCTCATGAGGGGACTGCTTCAGGCTGCAGTAGGTGGTCTGCTTCAGGGCCTGGGAAACCAGGCTTCCCGCAACCCGGGGGGGGCCTTCCAGTGTGTTACCTCTGGATGCTCGGAATGTCTGATGTGCCAGAGGTCCAGGAATTTGTGATGAGTATACAATCCAGACATGGGCTGTGCTGAAACGAGCACTAAGCAGGCCAAGGAGGGGGGAGAAAGAAAGTACTATTTATTAAGCCTGGTTATGTGCCAGGCGTTGTGCTTGGTGCTTTGCAATCACCTGATTTTACTGTCCCAGCAGTTTTGCGAGTCAGTATTCTCAGCATGAAGAGACTGGGGCCTCGGGAAGACAACTGACTTATCCAAGCCCCCAAACCTTGCAAATGAAGGAGGCAGGATTTGAACCCAGCACAATCTGACTTTAACAGGTGTTATCTTTCCACTTAATATGAGAGAGAGAGGAGAGGAAAGGAGAGGAGAGGAGAGGAGAGGAGAGGGGAGGGGAGGGGAGGGGAGGGGAGGGGAGGGGAGGGGAAGGGAGGAGAACTTGAAAGCTTGAGGTTCCGAGGAGGTGGAATGCCTCATGTCTAGTGATTTACTTCTTTGGCTTGGTGCAGGAAAGCACAGAATGAGGGGAAGCCATGCATTAGTAAATGCCATGGGGGCTGTGTTTCCATCATCGGGTGAGTGGCCAAGGAGTGAATATTGCCCTCAGAGCTTTGCAGGAGGCACAGTCAATTCCAAAACTACCGAGGAAGTGTTAGAAGAGGAGTGATACCAGATATCAGGAGGCTGAGATTTGGTCAGGGTAGAAATGCCATTTTTTTTCCTCTAAATCAGAGCTTACCATCTCATCTTGAATATAGACAGAACTCCACTGGGTTTTTTTTTTTAAATTCTTTTATGAACAGGAAAAGTAAATCAACTTGCTCCCTATAGTTTTCCTGACTCGTGAAAAGAAAATCAAAATATATCTTTGCAACATTATCCTAGTTCAGAAGAAGATGAAAGAAACGTGAGCCCAAGGGACTTGCCAGCCTGCTCCCTCCGGGGTCCTCAGCGCCTGGGCCTTAGTTGCAAGTAGGAAGGGCGCTTGGATTGGCATGACTTGTTTTTTTAACATTCACTCGTCTGGAGCAAATTGTGACATCCACAGGGTGGGGAGAACCAAACATTTAAACCACTGTTGTGGATAATTGGCCTTGAGCCCCCTAATCCCAGAATATGCTTAGTGGTGTCTGCAGTCGGCCTGGCTCCCAGCGCTGGCCATGTGACACTAGACCCCATTCACAACGTAAGTGATGATGGCACCTCACACTGGTGTCCTGTGAAGTATTTTTTGTCACCTTATCTCATATAATCCTCAGAACAACTCTATGAAGGAGTTATTTTTATCTTTAATTTATAGACTAGGATACCAAGTCTTGCAAAGGTCACAGTAAGGGACAAAGTCCCAACTCAAATTCCCACCTTTCCGTCCTTGCTGAGGGCTTACTGGCTGTGTTTCTGTCTGCCTCTTTGTGATGAGAGTTTGACCCTGTCCTTTCAACCTGGTGATTAGGTTTTGTTTAAAATTACTTTTCCCTGATGTAAGATAAACATATATTCTGATTGAAAAATTTAGAAAAACCAGCAAAGGAACTCTATTCCCTTGATTATCTCAACCGCTATCAACACTGTCCTGTATTGTTTTGGATGGCTGTTGAATCAGCATGTCTTCCTTTTGACTGAGCTTCGATTGCACGCAGACCTTTTAGTTTTCTCTCCCCAGGACCCCCCAGCACCATTTCCAGAAACTCAGAGCTGCTCTGAAGAGCTCTGCTGAGTGATGAAGGGATAGAAGGATGAATGCTTGTGATCATAGGCATATGTGAGACCCAGAAGGATTAGAAGAAATTGTCCCTGCCCTTGAAATGCTTGCCATCTACATATGGCAAGACCAAACATTTACTCTTGTTGCAAATTTCTGGAACTAAAAACACAGAAGGAAGCACCTAACCCTGGAGTTAGTAAGGTGGAATGAGTGTCCTGTGTCAGTGCTGGGAGTGGGACTAAATGTCAGACAGGCGGGGCTAGGGCAGGAGAGTCCCTGAGAACGTACTCTTCAGTTGCCCCTGGAGAAAAAGGATACTTAAGGTTGGGAGAGAAGGATAGGGCTGTCTAGCCTTTTCCCAAAAATGATGGAACACAGAGGAACTGTGAACATTGGAAGTTACATACAGGGTGGAGCAAAAGTAGGTGTACCGTTGTGACTACATGAAATGCAGAGTTTATTCTTCTATTATTATTTATTAATTATTGTATATTGTATTATTTTTCCATTTGAATAACTAAACCCATTCTTCCCCCACCTTGTATATTCTAACAATTTTTTTTTTGTTGGTGTTTGGGTCCCTTGAGGGAGTAAAATATATCTAGTGGGCCAAGAAAGCTTATTTATTTATTTATTTATTTATAGAGAAGGAAGGGAGGGAGAAAGAGAAAGAGAGAGAAACACCAATGTGTGGTTGCTGGGGGTCATGACCTGCAACCCAGGCAAGGGTTGACTGGGAATTGAACCTGAGACACTTTAGTTTGCAGCCTGAGCTCAATCCACTGAGCTACGCCAGCCAGGGCTAGGAAACGTATTTTTAATGCATTTATAGAAGATATAAGTGCGGCCCGTGTTTCTGAAGAGCACTGCTTCCTAATCACTCGGGGGAAGCACGGAAGGAAAGGAAAGCAGCTGCCTCACTGTTTAAGCTTTGGGAGGGAGAAACGGCACACTCTAAATAATTTACAGATTAAATATCTGAGTGTTAAGGCAGAGGTCAGCTTTGTTGCTTTTAGCAGAATGATTTACAGGTCTCCTTGGCTTTGAAAGTCCTGCTCTGACATTCCGGGAACATGCTTTCCTATTGATAAGCAATACTGTCGTGTGATAGATGAGGGAACAATAGCGTGGGGTTTGGCCCAAGAGTTATTCTTAGTGTTTGTTTAACAGATAAAGAAGTCAGGTGACATTTTTCCATCGGTGCCATACTGTACAATTCCGCAAAACCAACAGCTCCCAGATTGAGCGTGGAAAATGAGAAAAGTCCCAGGGAAACGCTGGGTTGGCAGTTTGGAAAGGCCACCCGACGCCAGTCAGGGTCCTTCACTAGCTTTTCCCACGGCCTCCATAATTCAGAGGAAAGGGCACGGACTTTGAAGCCAGACCTGTGTTCAAACCCAGCTCTCCCGCTCTCCAGACGCGGGCCTCCGGAGATGTCGCTTAGCCTCCTCACACCTCGCCTTCTGAATGGGGTTAACAAAGCTGTGTCACGGGGTCGCTGAGAGTGAAAATAGCTGTGCACATAGAGTGGCTTACACAGAACTTGATGCCTAGTGGACACAATACGTCTGTTTGTTCAGCAAACATTTGACACTGTGCTAGCAGCTGGGACTAGAAGAATAATGAAGACAGATAGTCTCTGGCCTCGTAAAACTAATATTTTAGTAGCAAAGGCAGACTCAGAGTAAAACTACACGGTAATCACTACAGATTAAGCCAAACGTTATCAGGACTCCAAGAGCGGAGACCGGGAGAGTCTCTGAGGGACGTGTCAAACTGCTGAGCGCAGGGCAGGGGAAGGGAATGCTGTTGTGAGCAGAGAGCTAAACTATGGGAAAGAGCCAGCCGTGACCAGAGTGCGGGGAGGCATCCACGCAGAAGGACTAGCGTGGGAAGTCGCCCCGAGGCCCAGAATGCTCTCGTGTGTTCCAGGAACGGAACAAAACCCCTGGCGGTGGCCTGGCCCGCAACGTGGTGAACCCTGCCCCTAGGGAGGGGCCAGGCAGGAGGAGCCAACCAGGATGTGCCACACGTGACCTGGGTAGAGAATTTAGATTTCATTCAAAGTACCATTTCATCATTAGTTGTTTAAAGGAATATATGTATTGATTGAGAGAGGGAGAGAGAGAGAGAGAGAGAGATTGGTTGCCTCACATGAGCATCCAACCAGGGACTGAACACACAACCTACGTAGGTGCGTGAATTGAACCCCCAGTTCACTGGTGCACAGGAGGATGCTCCAACCAGCTGAGCCACACCGGCCAGGGCTCATATTCCCTTCCCATTGTAGTTTCAACCATCACTTAGCACCGAGAGCCTGCCAGCTGTCGTGAAATTTTGCACGAATTTCTAGGAATCCAAGATCCAAGGACTAGGGAGTAAGTACGGGGGTTGTGAGAAAGAACATCCCTTTGCGAAGTTAAGCTTCTGGAACCCACGGTGAGGGGCTGCTGGTCCAGCGTCTGCTTCACAGACTCACAACGTGCCTGAGCGCTGAGGGGCTCGGCGCCCCTCCAGTCCTGCCCCCTCGTTACAGACGGACAGGTGGTCTGCATGGGCCACGGTTTTAAGGCAAGTGGGAGAAAGAGATTTAAGTGCTCATGTATTGGTAGTCCCCTGTCTTCTAGAAAGCACGCTGGGTTCTCTCCTGTTTAACTTCTTTAATCCTGACAGGCGCCTGTAAGTTAGGCATTTCAGCCAGACTTCCCATGGGGGAAAACCAAGCACATCAGCCAAGAAAATGACCCACTGGTGCAACCACTTCGGAAAACATTTGGTTTTATTGTGTTACATTGAACTTTCACACACCCTTTCAACCCCAAATTCCCATTTCTTAATATATCCCCGAAGAGAATTCCTACACATGAGCACCGAGAGACACATATAAGCATGTTCAAAGAAGTATTGTTTTCGTAGCAGGGAACTGGAAATAATCCAAATGCCCCTCCTCCAGGAAGTGGATGAATAATTTATGGCATCGTCACACGATAGAATATTACGCAGCAGCAACAGGGAGTGACCCTCAGCCACCCACAACAATATGGATTTCATTCGATGTAATGTTAAATAAAAAAATGTCCCAAATGACTTCTTAGAATAGTATACTCTCTTTATAAAGTTCATAAACAAGCAAACTGAACAATGTGTGATCAAAATTTTGAAAGCCAAGGCATGATCAGCATAAAATTCTGGATGCGGGTGACATCTGCGGGGGGCGGGGGGGGAGGCAGGAGACAGGATAACAGACATAGATAAATACAGGTGAATGCACTTCACGTTCTTCCATAGTGTCGTGGGTCCATGGGTATACGTGACATTGTAATGGAATGAATGAATGAAATAAGATTGTGCCTTCCTTCGACCAATGGTGACAGTGTTTTTGAACTGAGATAACGATCATTTAATTTGGCAGTTGAAGTCCATTAAAAGAAAAGTTATTTGTATAGCCTGTGCCCATTGCTGGAATGCATGAGGATTAAAGACAAACATTTGGGAGTTATTAACAGAGCTTCGAGCTCTCACTTGCTGGTTTCGTGACGTACCTACCTACAGCTACCACTGCCCATAAACACAACCTTTTGGATTTAAATTATTTATTGTATAGATGTGTGGTTGAAACTTTTCTGATCATGCACCGAATCAGTAAAAAAAATTCAGGAGCACCCAATTCTACTTTCTGTGAATTTATTGATAAACTGTGTACATCTACTATTATTATGTCTATATAGGTTTCCTTGTTTTAAGGTAAAATGAACTATGAATAGAGGTTTGAATAATTCATTTCTTCCTGCATTCCCACTGATTGTCCTGTGCATCCCCCTTTGGGAAGGTCTGTAGGTCATGAAACCGTATGATACCAATCCTTTACTTTTGTATTGCAAAGCCTCTCCTGTCCCCACCATACATTTTCCTCATGATGGATCAGAAGCAGGAGGAGTAGGCAGCGTTCTCCCCACGGCTCCAGCAGCGACGGGGAGCCCAGAGAGTTGCTGGCTCTCTCTCGACAAAACCAAGAGGGCGGCAGAGTCTGGCGCAGGACCAGGGCGGCCCAGCCCCGGCCAAGGACCGTATCCGGGAGCTTCTCCTCTGACACTGAGCGTGTCATGTGATCCTTTTGTTTTATGTTTACTATGTCATGCTTTTATTTTTTGGTTAATTACATGTTTTAGTTTTTACAATTACACTTGACATTCAATATTATATTAGTTTCAGGTGTGCAGCTGAGCGGTTAGACAAGTATACCATTTGTGACAGATGCCCCGATGAGTCCAGTGTTACGTGATTCTCCCACTCAGACCAGCCTGGCTTCAAATGCCAGCTCCGGGGCTCACTTGCTGAGTGTGCTTGGATGGGTTACCCATGGCTCTGGACCTCAGTTTTCTCCTCTGTAAAATGGAGATAATTATATTTGCCTTGCATGGTGGGTGGAAGACATAAGATCAGGTAGATTAAAACTTAATAGAAAGGGCCCTGGCTGGTATAGCTCAGTGGATTGAGTGCAGGCTGGGAACCAAAGCATCGCAGGTTCGATTCCTAGTCAGGGCACATGCCTGGGTTGCAGGCCACGGCCCCCAGCAACCGCATATTGATGCTTCTCTCTCTCTCTCTCTTTCTCCCTCCCTTCCCTCTCTAAGAATAAATAAATAAAATCTTTAAAAACAACTTAATAGAAAGGACCAGTCAATAAATGTCAGTTTTCTTTTCTTTCTTATTCCTGCTTTAAGTTCTTTATTTTTATTTATTTATTTTTTTAATCTAAACAACTATACCTGGATGGGGAGGACCAGCCGACCTGGGTACCAGAGACTCAGGCAACCTGTACGTGGCCTTGCTTGTGAATAAAATTCCTACGCACTTAAGATATAATCACACATCTTTCCAGAGCTGACCTCCCGAATGCCTGCACATGTTTCCAATTTACGTGGGATTTTTCTCTCAGGAGATTTGATTCTCCCTTAAAAACACACACATGTACAAACACGGAACTTGATTTAAACGAAACAGACACCTTAAGAATCTTAACAAGTAGAGTTGACCTTTGAACATAATTCTACAAAACCGTACTGTGCTCCCCAAGCGTTGCTGGGGGGCTCGGACAGATCAGTGCCTGACACCCCGTCCCGAACCCCCCGGGAGCCCAGAGAGCGGATGCAGAGGGGGGCCGATTCCGTGAGGCCCGTGGGCAAGGGCGACGTGGCTGGAATCCAGCGGCGCTGTTTTCCCCACTGAGCTGGGCTCTAACCAGAGCCCATCCTCCTCCCTGGACACCAGCACCAGGTCCTTCCTCTCGCTGGACAGCAGCGGGACCTTTGAGTTCAGAGACCACGGGATGGTTGCCTTTCTGCGTGAATAGCATATATGTGCAGGAACACACACAGACATACTTAGACACATGTGGCTGTCCATGTATGCATGCCCCGACTGATCAAGAGTCCAGGCTCCTTGCAAGGTCCCAGAGAGATGTTCGGGAAGGAGGTCACAGGACAAGGTACACTCAGTGCACTCTGGGGGCAGTTTACCCTTCTGGGGGAGGTAAACTGAGATCTTAAAAAGGCTTAGGTCATTTTTGACTTCATCTCTCATGGCTGTGGTGAAGGACAGAAGGGCTGCTTACCAGGGTGTCCCTCGTCCAGCACAGTCAGACCCCCAGGGACAGAAGCAGAGGGGTGCTTAGCTGCCAGGGACAGGGGACAGTGGGAAATAAGGAGTGACTGCTTCATGGGTACAGGGTTTCCTTTGAGGGTGATGAGAACATTCTGAAATGAAATAGCGCTGATGGTTGTAAAGCCTCACGAATTTACTAAAGGCTCCTGAATTGTAAACTTTAAAATGGCTAAAATGGTGAATTTTATGTTTAAGTGAATTTTATCTCCATTGGGGAAAAAACCCAGAAGCATCACAGAGCAAGAGTGTTACGCCACGGAAAAAACGTTAGGTTGGCCCCCCGAGTGCGGGGGAACAGAGTGCTGGCTGCGTCCTGTGCGTGGCTGATGGGGTTCCCGGGGCCTGGCTCCAGCCAGCGCTGGAGAGAGGCAGGCGCAGAACCTGGGGATTCAGGACTGGCGGGAACCCACTGACGCAGAGCGTGCACACGGGGGCTCAGAACACACCCCACGCCTGGAACACACCCGTTCACCATTCCCCAGCCACTCTCCCCTCTCCCCTTCCCCAGCTGGGCTGGTTTTTCTGACCCCGGATCACGTTCCGGAGACTAAAAGCAGGGAGTGCACCCTAAAATGCGTAGGTCCGATGTCCCAAAGCACAGCCTCTGCTCGTGTGTACCTAGGACGGAATCCAGCTGAGCAGGGTCCTCGTTCTGCAGCCAGGTGGTATCTGTCTCGGGGGCGAGACCGCCCCGGGTCACCCGGGGTAGCCTGTGCCGGTGGGGGAGAGCGGATGCCAACGTTCACGGCCTCCGCGACCAGAGCTGCACCCACGCGTGTTCACACTGTGCATGTCTTCCTGACAAGGCAGCCCGATGTCGTTTCTGAGCTCAGCTCAAGAGGAAACCAGTGTATTTGTGGGGTAAATTGAGCTGTGTTTTTTATTTGGGAAACTAGAAAGTGGGGGCTAACTCAATGTAGATTTTTTTTTTAAATCAACTGTCTTACAGAACACTGAGGTTGGGCCTGAGTTTGGAAGTGTCGTGGTGAGGAGCTCGCGTTTTGCCCGTACGGCGGGGCTAAAATGGTCTCCTCTGCCATAAGCTCTTTTGTCTTGAAAAGCACCAGTAACGAATGCGATGAATTTCTGTATCGGAAAATCTGAATCACCCGGGATGCACATGAGTTCCCTGATGAAAATGTGAAATTAATTTTGTACTAAATAAAACTTGAAAATGGTTTCAATTACAGGGGAGAAAACGTGAAATGAAGACAGTAATTCCACTGTATTATATTGTTCTATTAGTCTGAACCTTTTTACAAAACCATCATTTCTAGGTACTGCTCCATTCCATAGACACACGGGGACTGTGGCCCTTGGAGGCTGTGGTGACATTCACTACAAACCCGTCACCTTTCAGAGAGAGTCTGTGGCCGCGCTGGAGTGGGGAGAGAAGGAAGGAAGAAACAAATGTTCGTGGAACATCTGCTGTAAGCCAAGAGGAGGGCTAAGAAGTTCACATGTGTTCTCTCGTTCGGTGCTCCAGACGATGGCTGTCAGAGGTCCCCAGCGCCATCTCCACTGGTTTCCGATGGAAAAGGGAGGCTCACAGAGATCATGTACGATGACACAATGGCAGCTTATAACTGGCTGAAGGGGAATGCAAGCCCAGGCATTCCTCTCTGAGTCTGAGGCCCACTCCCCTTTGCACCCCGTCACCTACCTTTGAGGAAGTCCAGACAACACCCTCCACCTGCCCCCTCCCTGCCCACCATAGAGAAAGCCTGTCCCCAGACTGTCCCCGTCATCCGCCTGGGCTCGCTCACCAGCACCTTCAATTTGGCAGGAGTTCCTAATCTTAGTCGTCACCCCCGTACCCACCCCGAGCCGAAACTTCCTGAGAGATTCGCCAGCACGTGTCAGGAGCTGTGGTCTGGGCGCAGATGGGAACAGAACACAGTCCCACTGTCTGGGGAGTGGCCACGTTTGTGACAGTTGACCTCAGTGTCACTGGACCTGAAAGGCTATTGCATGGATTAAAGTAGTGTCAAAGGTCTAGTACTGAGCCTGGCCTAAAGGAGGAAATCAAAATATATTAGTTCTCTTTGCCCCACAACCTCCTGTTTTAAGCAAGAAGCAGATGAGAAACTTTCTTAGAAATGTGACAAAGCAGGATGGAGTTGGAGGGCAGAGAGTAGCTGGGGATTTTTGTCCTCCAGGTGCTGTCAAAACCCTGGTGTGCTCACAATGTGCATTCAGGTGTGCAGACGCACACGCCCCACAGACCTGCTAAAACTGGAGACTGAGTGTGCCCTGACTCGTGTGGCTTGGCGGGTTGGGTGTTGTTCTGCAAACCAAAATGTCCGATTCCCGGCTGGGGCACAGGTCCTGGCTGTGGGACAGGTCCCTGTTAGGGGTGCATGAGAGGCAACAAATCGATGTTACTCTCTCATTTTCCCTTCCTTTCCCTCTCAATGAAATGAAATGAAATGAAATAAAATAATCTGAATGCACCAAGGCTTCTACTGCTGGAGCCGTGCACAGACAGCGCCGTGGCGGGACTGCAGAACAGCAGGGTGAGGCTGAGTGTCAGAGACTCCTGGGCACGTGGACTCTGCTGCCACGTGGGGTGCTGGCCTCTACCCAAACTGGGCCCAAATCAGAGCAGGAAAGGGAAAACGTTCTTCACTTCAACATTCTGTCCTGCTGTTCGGCCAAGGAAACCCTTTTTAAGGAGCTAGCACTTTCAGAATGAAGTGGAAGCTTCCACCATTGGGGCAGAACAAAGCTACGTCGCATTGTCACCAGTGTGCAAGGTCCCCTCCCTGACTGGCAGGTGCATCAGAGACGACACACCAGCCACGGAAGGGTGAGTGCCGTGTGTGTGGTGAGGAGGAGGCTCCAACATTCCGGGCTCAGAGGGCTCAACGGGGGCCCAGTCGGAGCTTTACCGGGGTTCTTGGGCCTGTGAGTGCTGGTCTGGCACCCAACTCCTAGTTTTTATCGATGTCCTCTCCTGTTGCCCGTGAGGAAAAACAATGTCTGCAGTGGAATTCCTGGGGCACGGTGGGCACCGTGGCAAGCGCCTTCACGACCGGATCTCGCGTGGTCCCCACGCTCCTCTGGAAATCCAGGCTGGGCTCCCTCCCCTTCTGCTGGTGGAGAAACCACGTTTCTGGTGGCTGCGGGCGTTTTGTCTTTATAGGTGTGTCCGCTTATGAATGAATACAGTATGTTGAGGAGAGTTCGACGCAGAAGAAGTCAGGGGGAGACTATCCATTCTGAGACCACAGGGAGATATTACAGGAGGACAAAGCAAGACCTGGGAATGCCCAGAGGGAACAAGTTCGCATTGTGGGAGAGGGAACACTTACTGTTTCTGCCTCGGCACCACACTCCTAAGAAGGTGCCTCTCCATCCAGTCCCTGATTGTGAATGGCTGCTAGGGGGTCACGTGACGTGGTCATCGCCTACGTAACAGAACCATTACTTTGCAGCTGAGACGATGCTGGGGCACTAGAGTGATGAGCCCAGCCTGTTCAGGTTTGGCGCATCCTCAAGCTTTTCAGGCTCACGGAACACCAGTCCAAGCAAAACACGAGGGGGCTGGCGAGGGAGCGATGTGACTTGGAAACGGAGGGAAGGTTGAAAACATCCTCATTACAAAAAGTCCCTGGTGTCTTCAGTTCAAGTTGTCTGCAGCTTGCTTATCTTCAAGATAACGATAAAATATCTTCTTGCCCTGGCTGCTGTGGCTCAGTGGATTGAGCTCTGGCCTGCGAATCAAAGGGTTGCCAGTTGGATTCCCAGTCAGGGCACGTGCCTGGGTTGCGGGCCAGGTCCCAGTGAGGGGCGTGCCAGAGTCAAGCACACATGTTGTTGTTTCTCTTCCACTCTTCCTTCTTTACCCTCTCTAAAAACAAATAAATATAATCTTACAAAAAAGCCACCCCACCTTCTCGGCCACACTAGGCTTCCTGGCAGTGTGGTTTTCAAAGTGTGTTCCTTGGAACCCCAGGGTTCCTTGAAAAATCCCCATGGGGAGAGGCTGTGGTTCCTCGGGGCGGGGGGGGCTCTGTGTTGTTTTCCCTGGTGCACCTCTCCCCTCCCCCAACCCCGCCTTTGCTTTAACAAGAACAGCCCTGCTTCTATTGATTTGCTGCATCAGCCTTCGCCATTTGGTTTCATTTAGAAAAGTGGCATTGCAACGAACAACAACATTTAAATCAAGGCTTTCGGAATGGTAGCTGTTGAAATCGAATACAAAAAGCCCTCCTCCAGGGAGGCGCACCTTCAGGTTAATGACTTGGAGAGTTTCACCTGAGGGGGTATGGGCCAGGAACGAGGGAAGCGTGGCTCACCTTCCAAAGTCATGTCAGCTTTTGGGACGGGAAAAGAACAAAACCATTGTGAAAACAGAACCTATCAGAAAAAAGAACAAAGTGTGGCAACAGCACCAGTGAGATCAGACTCCCTTTAGCCCACAGACTCACTGATTGGGGCTTTCTGACGAGGCAGACAGGCTCGTGGAAGGCTGCCAGCAAGTTCTGGACATCAGATTGCTTTTGCTAAGCCAGCCCAGCGGTGCAGTAAAGAGCTAAGGAGTCCCAGGAGAGGGGTGGGAAAGGGTTGGTCTCCGTTCCTCTGCCCCTGATGTGGGCCTTTTTCGATTAGGAAGTGGAGTGTGAAGGAAGTTATCGGGGGTGAAATCAACTCAGCAAGAAAGCTTTTTAGACCAAAGCCCAAGGAAAACTAATAAAACCAGTTGGGCGGCTTCATGCTTATCATATGCGGTGCATGTAGGTCAGCTCGCTTTACAGCAAAGGCAGACACCCCAGAACAAAACCCCGAGTCCTACGAAAGGGTTTCCAAGTCCCCAAAGGGTGGCCCTGTTCTTTCCAGGGGCATTGGCTACATGAAACCCTAGAACAAGTGAATTTCCGATGCAGTTTTTTTTCTAAATTAATGATTGAAACGAAACGTTGCCTATTATATGGATCAGGGATTATATTCAACGGGGAGAAACAAAGGCCCCAGAAGCAGAGCCTTGAACAGATGACTGGTTCTATTTCCGCCGACAGGGAGCCGTCGGGAGGCACACAAGCTGCTGATCTGGGGCAGCGGCGCGAGGGTGGCTGCCATGTTCTCGGTGATCTCCTGGTTCCTTCGCTGCAGACCCACGGTCGCGGCCGCTCCTTCTCTGGCACCGTCTTCGTGAGGGAGGGGACAGACAAAGGGTGAATCGGCAGGAGACAGGTGAGTCCCAGGGCCCCCTTCTCCCTCTGCTCTCATCCCACATTGGGAGGACCTGTTCTGGAAACTTCCGCTTATGTAATTTAACCAGAACCGAGTCACATGTGTCATCCCATCTGTGAAGAAGGTTTGGGAATACAGGCTTTGAGTGGGGCACACTGTGGTCCCCAACAACACTGGGGCTCCTCTCTAAGGAGGAAGGGGTGGAGGCGAACCATTCTGACAATGAGCAGGGCCCACCCGAGCTATCGGAACATTCTCTCCTGGGAACTTGTCGGGTACAACCATCACACCTCCTGGTGCGACTCCTTCCCGACACCTTTTTAAGCACTTGGTTCCCACTGTGGTTTTCTCTCCTCGTTTTGTAGTGGGGTCTGCTTTTCCTCACGGCCCCGTGGTCCTCACAGCAATGTCACACGGTGTGAGTTTAGGTAGAAGGCGTGTCTTTTCTCCGGTGAATGATGGTTATAAATGCGGGTCAAGCTGAGTCACATGGCGGTGCGTGGGGAATGTGAATTCCATTCCTCGCAGACGAAGCAGCTGGTGCCAGGCTTGGGGACACTGACTAGCAACGACAGGGCTTTCTTTAAGGTTTTGTTGTCATAAGGTCAAAGGTGCACCAATGCCAAGTTCACACATTGAGATGACCATACAGATGTTTCACTGTATGTTTTGCTTACTGCGCCTTCCCTAAGTAGTAGGTGACCTCAAATCCTACTTTGCCGGAAAAAGATGGGGTCGTTTGGTCTAGATAAATCTTCCCCTTTTCCCTTTCTCCTGCTCTCTTTTCTAGAAGCCTGGCTGCATCTATCCGCCTGAAACCCCATGTCCTGGTCTCTTGTTGGCTGGCCCTCCCTGTCTGTCTGTCTGTCTGTCTCTGTTTCTCTCTTTCTTTCTCACTGAGGAGCACTCACTCCTTCCTCTTCACACTTAGGAGTGGTGAGTGCTCCGAAAAAAAAAAAGGAAATCTGAAGGTTAACAACTATGTGCTCTGGATTGGACAATTATTGTTTTTTAAGGAATCAGTTTCTTTATTTTTGTATATACTTTTTAGTCTTTTGACATCAAGCATATTTTTAACTAGAAAATGTCTTAAATGTAGTTAAGTGTCTATCTACTTAAGAAAACCAGTAGATGAGAGCACGCACGACAGAGAGAGATCAAGAGAAGTGGACTCCAACCTTATTCTTACTCAGGTGCTTACTCAGATATAACTGGTATTCTCATAACTGGCGGTGATTTATGCTTCTACGATAAATAAGTGGGTCTCCCCCCGGCACTACCCCATCTGTCCTGTCCCAGGGAAGGCCAGAGAGAAAGAAATCCAGGGCTGAGGATAGAAAACAAATTGGCAGGTGGTGTTGTCCCCCTCCTCACCCCCTGTTCACTTCAATTTCCCTTGCAAAGAGAAAAAGAAGAAGAAGAAAGAAAAAGATGGAGCAGAGATGTGGGTGAAGGGCCAGGGAAACAGGAGGAAGTCAGGGACATAGGAGAGATTTACTCATGTGACTTCCTTTTCTGTGGCATGTGTTTAGGATTAAATTAGACATGACATTTAGTAGTCTCCCCGTGGGACGATATTTCCTTATACCTGGAGGGGCTCTGGGACAATGGAGCAGCCTGCCCACTCGGCTTGTCCGGCCAGGGTTTGGTGGGAAGGTTAGGTCCCATGCGGGGCAGTGTTAAAATGGCACACGGGGTCCGAAGCGTAGTGGCTGAGAGGATGCTGGGGCTACCTGCTCCTCAGCCACCCCGCATGCGCTTTCCTCTGCTTGTGCAGGTGGTGTGTAAGAAGTGGGCGTTATCTAACTGGGGGGTCACCCCTGTGACATGGCTTCCCATGGCTGCCCACCATGGACACGATGAAGCCCCCGGTCCTCACTGTGGGGGCAGGGCACCCCGCAACCTGGGCCCACTGGCCCCTGTGGCTCCCCCCTCTCTCTCTCACCTCCACAGATCCTTCACACCATCTTCGCCTTCACCCTTTGCACCTGCTCCTTCTTTCTCCCAGAAAGCCTTCCCTCCTCATCAGCTGCTGAAATTCCACTGGATCTCGAAGCTCCAGCCCAGTCATTATCTCCTATGAAAAACCAATTGCAAGCTCTCCAGGCTCAGTTACCAGCCCCGTCCCCGTGCCCTGTGGCCTGCTGAATACAATCCAGCATTTACAACACGTTCTCAACGTTCATTTATATGCAGTGTCTACGAAGTGCTACCGTGTGTCAGGCACAATGTGAAGTGCTTTACATAGGTCTCTTATTTAATCCCACCAGGGCCTATCAAGTAGGAGTCACCATCCTCCTACCACACCCAGCAAGCAGAGCCTCTGAGACGCCAGGTAATTTGCTCACATGATATAGTCATTATAAGAGGGATTTAAATTCAGGACTTTCTACCCTTGAACTCTCTCCCTTTGCCTGCCTACACTGTCGCACGGGCCACATTCAGCATTGCATCGGTTACTTGCGGACCAGCTCCATCTCTGGTCTCCCCCCTCCACAGCCTTCTTGGGAGCAGAATCCCCATCAGTATGCTCTCCGGGTCCCCCTTAACCTTGGCCCACAGAAGGACCAGGGACTATCTGCTGGCCAATGTCAACTTGCTTTTGCTTGAGCTGGCACACACAATCTTGCTGTGGTAAAGCCTTTGACTCAAGAGGCTGTTGCTGACACCACTTGCATAAGGAATAGCCTAGCCCTCAGAAAAATCCACAGTTGAGTCTTTGTGGCTGGCGTGTGATTTCTGTGACACCAGGGCTTTCGGGGTTCACACGGAAGGCCTTCTGGCATCACTGGAGCCTTTTTCTTAAAGATCTAGCGACCTAACCTCAGCTCTGTCCAGCTCGGGTCTGCTGCAAAACTTGGTGCTTTCGCTTCGCCCTCTCACCCCCGGGCAGGGGTCTGTTCTGAGTCAGAAACACAGCTGAGCTGCCAGCAGCTTCCGCACCACCAGGGGTGTCTTCAGAAGCCTCTTAGTTGCTTCATTTTGCTCTCTCTTGCCCAGGGACAAATCCTGGATTTTAGACTTTTAAAACTAGCCCAAAGAATGGAAAGGCATGCCTGAAAAAAAGAAATCCATGCCAACACACTCACACACACGCACACGTAAAAGACTGGTCTTCGAGGCAAAGGTTCATGGTGCCCTTCCCCGTCAGCCTCTAAGTGTGCTTCCCTTACCTTGGAGACGTGTTTCCCTGCTATTCCATGCATTTCTTTTCTCCCGTGATGCTACCAAGCTCTCCCCAGCCCCGAAACCCGCTGGGATTTGAAGTGCAATGACAATGGCACTTGTAAGTTAATTTGTAGGACAGGGGCCCGTGACAAGGCCCCTCTTGACAACGCTGACTCTTCTGGTGCAGGAAGGCCGTGTGTCTGTCTGCTTGCTCATGTCCCCCCATCAGGTTTCAGGTTTGTCTCGATGCAGAACTTGTGTGTTTTCTCAAGGTTTCATCTTGACATTGTAGGAATTTAGTGTTGAGTTTAACCTGTTTCCAAGTAGTTTTTGAAATGGAATGTCCTAGGCTGTCAGTGACCAGAGGGGAGAGGGGAGGGAATTTCAGGGGAGCATGGGAAGGGTTTATAGGAACAAATTTAAAACACACATGGACAAAAACTAGGGGAGGTTGGTAATGGGAGGAAAGTGGGGAGGGTTGGGTAGGTGGCCTGGAATGGGAGTAAAAGGGAGAAAACTGTACTTGAACAATGATTAAAATAAGAAAATAATAAAAAAGTATAACAGATAAAAATGGGGGCAGGAAGTCATTTCTGAAATGTTTAACTAGCATATATGACTAAAAATACAGTAGACATTTCCCTTAGCTTAAAAAAAATAAAATAAAAGGGAATGTCCTGAAATTAGGCAAGCGGGCTCAACTCTGGCTGCAGAGTTTTAGTCTGCATGGCTCCACGGGCGTGCACTTGCGGGCAGCAGGGGCCTGGGCCAGGGCAGGGATTTGGGACCTCGGCTGAGACGGGTGGGGAGATGAGTCCTTCAGCATCAAAGTAAAGGTTGGTCTGTATCAGTTCCTTCCCCAGACTCAGGGGCTTTGACAACCAGTTATTATTGTTCGGGTGTTTGCAGCCTGGCTGTGGCTCAGCTTTGCTAGTTGGGGGTTGAATTGGGGTCTCTTGCTTCGGGCTGTGACTACTGGGGTTGCATTGAGCTGCTCTGTTGCCTCTTCAGTTCTGCTCAAGGTGGTACAAGTGGTCGGATGGAAATGAAGGTCTCAAGTTCTCGGCGGAGAGCTGGTATGCTCACCTCTGTCTGCACACCGTTGGCCAAGGCAAGTCTCATGTCTGACCTCCGACTCTGGGGCAGTGCATTTATTGGCTGAGCTCAGCTGGGCCTGTGTGTCTCAGAATGCCCCTCCTTGCATGGTTCTGGGGTAGGAGTGGCCCCCAGGGAAACGTGCGGATGATCTGGAAGGTGGAAGTGAAGCCGCAGTCGTGTCTGCCACTGTCGCCAATCCCTGTCGAGGGCCTGCTGGCTGACCTTGAGGGTGTGGAGCAGTGGCCAGCCTGCAGCTCTTTAGCTCCTACCAGATCTGGGTCTTCAGCATCTCCAAATGCTGGGCCGGGTTTCTGGGCAGTTCCCAGGGCAGAGACATGCACCAGCCATTCTGTAGATCTACATGAAAATTGGGGGCGTGGAAGCAGTGAGACACCCGTATGGGAACTGGCTCATCCTCTGGGCCCCAGCGGGCCACGGCTCCCCTCCTCTTCATAGTCAGCCTTCCTTCCCGCGTGCTGGCTCAGCAGGCCACAGGCCTGGACCAGATGCTGGCACGAAACGCTGACACAGGCAGCTTAACCCACTCCCGAGATCGCGTAAGAGCTAACCCCTGCGCTGCACCCCGCACTTCCCTCCTGATTCTCCTTCTGTGATTGAACTCGTACTGATGCGAGCGAGGACGTGCTCTTGGCCCGTGGCAAGGCCAGGGCAGGGAGGGTGAAGAGCTGGGGACAGTGATCCGTTCTCTCGTGGTCCCGATCCCGTCTTTACAAGGACAGGAAAGTGCACACAGCGGCTTCCTGCATATTTTTGTAAGGGTTAAGGCAAACGGCCTTCCAGCTAACTTCCAGAACACAGCAACTTTCTAATCAGCATCTCCCATATGGCTTAACTAGATTTCACTCCGCTGCGCTATCCATTTTAAATGGCCTGAGAGACTTCCAGGCCGACCCCTCAAGGGAAATCACCCATACTTCATTATAAAGGGATTTTTTAAAAGTAGCGTCCCTTTTCAATCAAAGCTGAAGGTCTAATTGCATGCTAATAAATGCTCTTCCCACAAAATTATGTATAATAATTAAATTTCTAAGGTCTAAATCCTGACCCACTTAACTTGAAGGAATATTTAGTAGGGTAATAGAATAGAATGATTAAACATGCTGGTCTCTTTGGAGTTCTTTTTCATAGGACTTGATCTTTCGTATAAATAATTTCTTCTTTCGTTTGCCTCCCACCATCCCGGATTCCCCATTTCTCACCGGCCCAAGCTGTGGGCTTAAGTAACACTTCACATTGTGAATTTCCTAAGGAGCCTTTTGTGCCTTTATTTTTTCTTAAAACAATTTCGGCAGGCCTGGCCCAGGACGGTGGCTTTGGGGCTTCTGGGGAGATAAGACAGGCCGATGTTTTCCTGACAGACGAACTGAAGAAAACCTCGCACACACACACACACACACGTCACCTGATTCGCTTCGTGTCATTCTGATGGCTCCTTCTGATGGTTCCGATCTAGTTTTTCTTTCATAAAAAAGTATCAGTTTCAAGGTTTCGAGGTCTTAGGATTTGGAATCTGTGATTAAAAAGAAGTGAAATTTAATCTTGAATCAAGGGTAAGGGAGCATGAGGGGAGGCTCACGGGCCTCCCTTCCACAGAAGACCCTTGTGGCAGTATTTATTATGGTAATGCTCTGTTATTGCAGACCTCCGATGAATAACATTTGGGGGAGCGGCCACACAACAAGGCATGCATTATGACGCCCGGGGGAGGAGGAGGGCGGGGTGGGCCTTCGGTTGGACTGAGAAGCACCATTCTCTCATGGAGAGAATGCATGCCGAGGAAGTGTGGGGTTACTTTTGTCTTTTACGACTTGTGGGATATTTTCATTGTAGGTGAAGCGTCAGACGTATTTGCGCTCAAAGGAAGAGAAACAAAACCAGGGTTGTGTCTGCCGTGTGTCCTGAACAATACCCCGGTGGCCCCAGTCCTCTCCCCAGTCGGGGGCAAATGCATCACAGAGCGTTGCACGGGCGCCAGGACGTTCGCTGTATTGTCTGGCGTCCGGGACACCAGAGGAGTCCTTCTTTGAAAACTGAGATTCGTCTGTTCGAACAGGAGGGCTGCCGCCGTGCCTGCAGTGGGTGTTGTTTTAGTTAAAAAATTCAGCGAAGCTTGGTGTTCCTCTGGTGTCCTCAAAAGCAAGTAGCCACGCAGCTGGCGTTTCCTTGCTGCCAGAGGTCCCGAGGCCGTGGAGACGTGGCCGTGGGGTAAAACTAAGGCAGTGCCGTGGGAAGAGTGCCCTAGCGACAGCTAAGTACTCAGCGAGGGCCGAGTGGTTCACTTACGGCATCTCTTTCGATCCTCGCAGCAAACCGTAAAGTAGACGTGACTGTCCATTTTCTCGGAGGTTGGGAAACTCCCGTTCAGAGTCTCCAGATGAGTTGCCCACATTGCTAAGTGTGGGGGAGCAGATAGCCCACCCGGGTCTGCTGGACTCTGTAGGCCCCACACGTGCCCCCATCACACCAGCGTTTCCTGAAGCGGGCCCAGGTTGGGAAGACCGCGGGTGATCTGTGGGAAGGAGAGATGGGAGGGAGGGGCCGAGATCCGATGCCTTTTGGGAACGTTGGACTGAAGACATTTCTTCATTCCAAAAGGTTTCTGTTTGATTCCACTTTTCAGTGTTACTTTACATTTAACACTATTTTGTATTAGTTTAACATTTAAGATCAAAGACATGTGTGTATTTTTTCTTTAAAATCTACAGGACTTCTCAGAGTGTTCAGTATACCACTAGGCAGCTTCCCTCAATCTTCTTTGCCCTGCAAATGCCTCTTTTTTCCAAAAGGGGACAATCACATTAGGAGCCTCCTAACGCCAGCTGCCCCTCCAACACATCTCCGTGGAGGTGTGGTGGCCTTATTGTCCGCAGGGATACCCCGTACCTGCTGCTGTGTGTGTCACCCCTTCAGTACATGAGGGTTTCCATCCAGAGAAAGGAATTTTGGGGGGCCACTTAGGTATGGTGAGCAGGGGAACCCACTCCTTTGCTTGTCTTTTCGTGTTGAGTGTAGCCTGTCTGGCCACCGGAGGGTGGGTGGCAGGCCCTCCTCTTGGCCCTGCGGCTCTTGCTCTGGCTTCGCTCTCAGGGATCTGTCCCAAGCTGGCGTGGGAGGCAGCCCCGCACATGGATGATGCTATAACGTGATGTCAGGTGATAGTGGAGAGAAGCCAGGTGTAAAGGGAGCACGGAGGGGCAGGACAGGGCAGGAGCGGAGAGCAGGATGGGATCTTAAAGGGGCAGAAGGACTTAGTCAAGTGTGTAAAAGGAAAAGGGCAGTCCGTTCGGGGCATGGAACTAGCAAAGGTCTGGACAGCAAGACGGCGTGGTTTACGTAAGGAAGCAGAGGCCATTTCAGCTGTGGCTGAACATCAATGGGGGGCGGGGGGAGGTCAGAGCTGAGGCTGCTGAGGGAGACGGCAGTCGGGCTCACCAGGGAAGACCCCCCTATGCTATTTAAGAAACGAGATTCCCCCTGCGATCTGTGGGGAGACGCTGCAGGGTTTGGAAGAAGCACGTGATGGGGTCAGATCTAGGTTTCGACAAGTTCACTCTGTGGACAGGCCCGGGACCAAGGATGACGAGACTAGTGACAGAGCGGTCCAGGTGAGAAGGCCCAGGTGCACTACTACAGCAGCAGCGGGGACCTCGAGGGAGGGAAGAAACAGATTTGCTGCCCACTCAGGAGGGCACGTGTCCACTGGGGCCTGAGCGGAACCGGGGATCGGAGAAGAGCGGGCGCACGCCCTTTGGCCGGAGCACAGGCGGGGACTGAGGGCAGGCGTGTCCATTCTTTCGCGTCCAAGGCATGAGACGGTCCACCGGTGGAAGCCCTTTCGCTAATGTCTTCCTATTCCCCTCGGCCATTTGTTTCCTGCCCAGTCCTGGGAACAGTCGCTGGGCCGCCCCGGGAAGAGGTCTGAACATAGATTTGCACGCTCAGGAGTCCACAGCTCAACCCGGGATGCAAACGGGCCGCAGGGTGTGAGGTGGGACCTTGTCCCAATTCCTGCACGTACCATGTCCTGGCGACGGGACCTCTGTGCTCGGTGAAAGTGGCTGGTCTCCTCTTGGACAGAGAAGGGCTGTCCTTCCCAGTCGGCATCTGCAGGAGAGTGTGCTCCTTGGCCCGCCCTTCCGATGGCTCCCGGAGGCCAAGGGGAAGCCTGCAGAGCGTTCGTGAGGGCGGATGACCTCACAGATACACACCACTCCGTAGAGCCTGCGGCTTCCTTTCTCTTGGCGGTTACCGTCCTGGACACGGATCCTGTTCTGTTCCGTCACAGCACTGCTCTGGAGAGAATGCCCCAGAGCTCTCGCCCTCCTGTCCCCTGGGCTGTGTCCGTCATGGTGGGCTGAGTTGCCTGAGGATGGGGAGTTACAGCAGGACCCCTGCCCATTTGATTCCGTATCAAATGAAGGAACCCCTGGCCCACTGAGGCAGCCCCTGGGTACCCCGCAGCCTCTGAGGACCCAGTCCTGGGGCCCATGCCCGTTCAAGGATGCTCCCCCCATCTGGGGCCACAGAGGCCCTGTGTTACTTTTGTTTTACTATGTGAGACGTTATCTCCCAAATGTAGCGGCTTCAAATAACTAACGTGTATTATCTGATAGCTCCAGTACGGCAGGCGAGGCTGAGCTATCTGATAGCTCCAGTACGGCAGGCGCGGCTGAGCAGGGTGACTGTCCCCGAGGTCTTCCACCAGGTTGCCATCGTGGTGTCAGTGGGGGCTGTGGCCTCGTCTGAAGACCGAGGGAAGGCTCCCAGCTCACTCGGCTGCTTGCTGGCCGAGTTCAGTCCCTCGAAGCCCCATGGACTGAGCGCCTCAGTTCTTCGCTCCCTGTGTGCGGGAGCCTCTCTCGTGAGGAGGCAGCTGAAGTCTACCAGGGCGAGCAAAGGAGAGGGAAGGAGGGCAGGCAACACAGAAGCCACATCTCTTCTCAATGACGCCCATGCTCCCCTTGACCTAACTCTAGTTAGGCTCCTCTAAACCCTCAAGGCCCAACATTACTGGCCTGCTTGTTCCGGTTTTAGTAAGAATTCTGCTGGGTCAGTTTAGCCAGAATCCCCTATCCTGCATATCCGTCCACCTCGACATCTGACCACAGGCCTTGGTCCAAGCCTCCATGTCTTAGCGCCCCGATGTGCCTTCAGCCAGCCTCCCGCTGAGTCTGGTTAGCCAGAACCCCCTCAGCCCTCGATGTTCCCGAGTCCTTACCCACCCGCTGACCCCACTCCTTGGCTATAAATCCCCACTGCGCTTCTCCCATTTAGCATCGAGCCCAGTGTATGCTGGGCCCTCCCTTCCCTACTGCATTAGTTCTTGAACGGGATTTGCCTCTCACTGCTCTTTGGCTCTAGTTTTCCTCGACTGGACCCTCACCTGGGAAACAGCATGCCACCACTTTATTTGCCACCGTCTGTTGGTTGGAAGCGAGTCCCTGGGTCTAGTCCCCACTCGTGGAGATGGGAGGAACAAGGTCAGAATACCAGGAGGCAGGGCTCAGCGGGGCGCATCTCAGAGGCTGTGACCACAGGACTGACAAATCGTGGACACCACACCCCTTCTCGGGGCCCACCCACCCAAGTCTCCCACCCACCACTGCACCCCCAGGGGCCCCTTTCCACCCGCCCCCGTGGGGTCGATGATCCGGGCTTAGATTTCAGTGACAGTGCCGGGGCTCTCACAGGACCTCTGGCTCCAGCCATCCAGTGTGGGCCTGGCCCGGGCTCCTGCCGGGGTCCTCTCCCCAGTGGAGGGGGTCAAACTCAGCACAGCGCCCCGAAGGGCCCCATCGGGTTTCCGGGGCTCGGAAGACTATGGGTTTGCAATCCGGCGACCCCGATGTTCTTGTTGCCGAAAACCTCTTCGGCCCCCAGTGGACACCAGCAACGGCTGTGGCGGAGGCCGGGTTCATCATCCCGAATGTGCATCCAGCGTGTCCTAGAAGAGCGTGCAGGCGGAACCCCGGCAGCCTCGGGTCTCGGGAAAACTCCTCAACGCATCTCTGCTGCCCGTAGAACCTGCAGCAAACCCTCGTTTCCACAGCATGTAAGCACTCCTCTCTAACGAACTTGAACATTTCCCTTGTGGGCTTGCTAAACTGTGGAAAATAAATATGAAAGCGCTTTTAAGACGCCTCCTAATCCAGGGGTGAGCACAATTGCCCTTTTGTTTACCTCGCGGTAATGGGATCATTATCTAGGTGCCCCATTTGGATGAGGCCTGGAAAACGAATTAACCTGTTGACTTTGTTAATAGTAATTTAGGAAAAGCTCTCCGGCTCCAAACCCAGTTGTTTAAAGCCAAGCGTAAAGCGGTCTTGCCTTGTTCTCGATGTTGACTTTCATTAAAGATCAGCGTACACATAGCTGAACAGTGACTATGTGGATTTTCGGTGCCAGCCAATTATGTAAATTGGCTTTCGCATGAATTGGCCCAGGGTGTTTTTGATCTGCAGTCTGTAAAAGGGGGAGTCTCCGGCGGACCTGGACCCGAGAAAGAGGAGGCCCTACCTCTGCATCTCATGGTCCAACAACAGAGGCTGTAGCACCACGGCGTGTGGGAGTCATTGGCTTTCTGTCCCGGCGGTGACAGCCTCACTGCCCAGAGCCACCGAGACTGCCGAGAGGAGGTTCCTGGGCCTCTCCTCTCGCTGACCCACTGCCTGCTTCCGCTGCCCTGTTAAAGCAACTGAGGCCGTGACTTGCCCGCCACTCTCCTGGCTTCGCTCGGGTGACCCGCCCCCCTTGCCTTTGGAAGGCACAGTGGAGCGGTTTGAAACAAAACCATCTCCTTCCCAAACTGAAAGATTCCTTTTTACATTTGGGAACAACTTGAAACCACTGGAGAAAATCACGTGCCAATTATGCATAAACTCCTCTAGCACAAGGTATAAAGGAAGCCATAATTCGGGGGGGCTTATGGTTGATTGAAGTCATCTGTTTCCATTTTGTAAATAGGGAGGCAGGAGAATGCACGGGGGATGGGGGGGACAGCGGACATCATGCGGCTTCTATTCCCTGGCGAAGGAAGCGGGGACCCTGCCTCTCCACATCCTCAGAGCCCAGCTTCTTGGGTGTAAAGAGCCCCAGGAAACCCCCGTGCTTGGAAGAGAGGTGGTCAGCCTTGCCTGCACAAGGCCAGGTTCTCCCAGAACCATAGACCTAGAAGAGAAGGGGCTGGGGTTCGCCCATCTTCCAGCCAAGAGCAAGAACCTCGCTGGGGAAGTACCCCTGGCCCCCGGTCCGGGGTGAGATTTGCACTGCCGGGTCTGTGTTTGCCAGCCGCTGACGGCTCAGACTTCACCCGCCACCTCCCTGAGCGTGTTGGCACTCGGGAGGTGGAAAATGAGATGCTTTGTTACAACTGTCTTTTCTTTCCTGCTCGGCCGCGTGGCTGGACGGGACACGCTGAAACCTCAGCGTGCCCGCAGCGACGTGCCCGCAGGTGGCTGTGCTGTGAGGTGGGGGGGGAGGACCCGGGATGGGAAAGACAAAGGTCCCTTCACCAGCATCTCCTCGTCACTAATGAGCACTGGCTGCGAACGGGCACAGGCGATCAGTCGATTTCTCTTTCCGAGCATGTGGCCGTGACGTCTGATGCTTGGCTGCACTGGCTTGAAAGTCAGGCGGACTTGGATGCAATCCCAGCATCTCCATTTAACTGCCGGCGTGACTTTGGACTCCTCCCTGAGCCTCAACCTCCTGGTCTGTAAAATGGGGAGAGGGACTTACTTCACTGGGTTGTTATGATTTAAACAATATTCAAGAGGCACGTAACATCATATACGTGAGTAGCTGGCTCTTTCCTTTCCCTTCCGGGACCCTCATGTCTTGAGAAGGCCAGCTCTTTTGTCCTCTGCTTCGCTTTGCCTACGATGGACCAGGAAGTTTGCTTACCACGTGGCTAAGGCATGGCTGCACCCAGAGGCTGCAAATAAACCTTTTCTAGATCTTTCCACATTCTCTCCAGGCTACTTTGGGTCAGTTGCCTCTATTTTGGTGACTGTGATAACTGACCATCTTGATTGCTGCCCACTTTAACCACCACTTTCTCGTGTTGATTTTTAAAACATAAAAATGTTTTTCTTCCACATGGAAATGGGTTGCTGTCAGATCGATACTGTCGTTCAGAGTGTAAGGGCAGAAGGCTTATGTTTTGTGTATTATATAGACCTGCGTCATCTAGTCTGTTCTTCATTCAATTCTGCAAATATTCCACCTGGCCAAGTCATGTACATGGATGATCTAATTTAATCCTCTTGAGTGTTTTGTTTTTACTTCCAAGCTATTGAGAAGAGGAGGGAGTACGGAGCTCTGGGGTGACTTCCCTGAGGTTCCCCAGTGAATAAGTCGGGGAGGGGAGTGGGGAATGGACCCCAGGCAGTCTGACCCCACAACCTGAGCAGGAGGGCCCGTGCCCTGACCCACCGGGCGGTCCTTTACCGCAGTAGGAGAGGTCACATACACACACGAGGGCCAACTCACGAAGCACAAGTCAGACACATCACAAGACTCCCTTGTGAGCAGTGAGGGCGGAACAGGAAGTGGGGCGTGAGGCTCGGACCCACCTGGGGGACCTCCAGTGACATTCGTCCTCCAGGCTGATTCCTTCCTATTCTCAGATCAATGGATGTCCTGACTGTACTCTCTCCTCAGAAAGAATCAACAGCCCATTTCTCCAAGCTAAATTTTTATTTTATTTTAAATGGAAAAGAGAAGGAACACGCCATTGCTTTCCAGGGCAAGCCACTCCTGACATCCTAAAATAAACGTGGTCACAGAACTGCCCCCTCTCGACAGTGAGGTTGTATTCAATAGTCATCAAGATCTGTGCTCGCACAACTGCTCCTCCCACGCCCTGGGAGTCTTGTAATTGTGTTTTTGGTCATGATTTATGTTGTGACCACACATCTGACAGATTTTTCCTGTTATTTGTTTCAGGCTGTCCCTTGGCCTGAGACAGAATGTCTCTATTTTGCTTGTAGGATTTCCCCCCGTCAGGGAGTCAGACCATCCAGGGTTTGCTTGTGATTTGAATGCAGCTTTGCTCACGAGAAAACATCTTGAACTTGTGGGCAGTGCGCTGGTCTTGTGACGTGGGTGTCACGAGCAGAGGTAGCCTGTGCTTAGTGGACCAGACCTCGGCTTTTTGGAGGATCCATCCATTCAACATTTTCAGGGTCATTTGTCTTTGTGGGGTCGCTAAGGAAGAGGGTCTCAGAGATGCTTTCTGGTCAAGGATGATCTCACCAGGGGGGGTTCTCCAGGCTGAGGGGGCCACCAGGGTGCTCCGGCTATTTGCTTCGGAAGGGCTGGAAAGAAGTTTGCAGAGCCCAGCAGCGTGGGTTCCCCTGGGGCGGCTGACCTCATCCTACCCTGACATCAGCAATTTTAATTCATCGAGATGCTACCTAATGATTCTGGCGATTTACATTGCTGTCATTCTTGAACGCTATTATGTTTTCAGAGAAAGGCACCAGGCCTGCGGAGACATTTTCTTCTAAATGCTCCCTTTGAAGGACACTGTTCACCACGGAGGGCAGAGCAACAAGACAAAGGAGGGTCTTTTGTGCGACACCCGGGGTCTGTCCTGAGGACTCGGGGAAGAACAGCACCTATTGTACTCGCACAGGGTTCAGGTATCTGTTGTCCACATCTCTTGTCCCGAGTCCTCAGAGCAACCCTCAGTCTGTCGGAACTGTTTGGGCTCCCCTGTGCTTAGCGTCGGCTCCCTCCAGTGTTATTCTCCAGGTCAGGAGCCCCTCGATGCCACGGAAGGGGAGTGCTACCCCTCCCAAACTGGAGCAGGCGCACTGCAGAACACTCAGACCCAGGGAGGATACAGTGAAGGGCACCCTGACAAACTGAGTGGTGATATGAGGACTCCTAGGAGAGTCAGAGCAAGGAAGAGGGAGACAGAGACCAGAGCTATTACTTGAGAGCAGTCCTGGAACACGCCTGCTGCAGGAGGGCGAAGACTTGATCTGGTTCCATGGTCCACCATTACTATAAGTGGAGGTTTGTATCATGCCCGTTTGGGTCCTTCCTTGGACACGGATTGTATGTCTACTGTACCCCAGACACTGCTACGGGATTGGGTTAATAAGCCCCCAACATCGTTACTTGAATTATCTTAAGGCCCCCTCCCCCCACAACTGGTCGTCTTGCTTCCCTCATTTCCCTGCCCCTCAAGAATCTGTCATCAACAAAACGGCCAGAGGGATGCCTGCTCCCATGAGCAGGTCCTATCCCACCTCTCCCCAAACCCTCCGAAGGCCTTCCGCATGTCTCAGAACATGGTGGTCGACAAGGCTGTGCAGAGCTCTCTCCCTGGACCTCCCACCCCATCCAACGGCTCTCACTAGCCACTGAGACCCAGCTCTCATGCCATTGCCTCTGGTCACCCCTGAGCCCTTTGCTTGGGTCTCGGTTTTGGCACTCACTGTACTGTCACCTACTTTTCCTTGTATCCTTTCCCCTCTCTCATTGGCCCCTGAGGCTCTTGCCAGAGGAACTGGGTTTTACTTGTCCTGGAATCATCCCAAGGCCACGTGCTCAGGAAGGCAGTGTTGAAGGAATGAGTGAACAAATGAGTGTGTGGGCGAGTTCCTCTTCTCCTGGGTACCCACGTGGCTCCAGCTGCTGTGCTATGTGGGAGCAGACGGACCCCACCAATGGGTGCTGGGCTGTTAGGGGTTCACACCACACCCTGAGTGCCGTGATGCTCAGTAGCTGCCCCCAGTAGCCAAAGCACCTCCCTTTCTTGCCCCAAGAGACACCTGGGGCGACCTCACTTCCATCCCAGCCTCCCAGAGAAACGATGCATTTACAGAAGAACCCTCCTGGCTTCCTCACTCCCAGGCCGGGCCCCGGGAGAAGGGAGGTGGGACGTGAGAAACACCTGCGGAGTCAGGCTTGTGTCCTGCCTGCCCGGCTCGGGGACACTCCCACCCCCACCTCCCACCCCTCGTCGAACAGTGGGGTGTAGCCTGGCCCCCACGCGCTGTGGCTCCGTCAGCGTAAATATTGTTCTTTGAGGCAGGGAAGGAAAACCCATCACTGGTGGGGGGGGGACACGGGTCTTCCGGGCCCTTTCCGGAAGATAAAATGCAGTGTGGGCAGAGCCAGCCTCTCAGCAGCCTGGCTGCTGTGCCCTGCGCCAGGGGAGAAAGCCCTGAGGCAGGCTTGAGGGTGCCCCCACCCTGCCCCCCTCTGCGCCCCTCCCCCACATGCACTGGTGGCACCTTTCATGGGCCAGGCTTTCCCCTGGGGGTCCCCGCACCAAAACGGTTTGGAAAAATTATAGGCGGAAAGCCATTTGCTCCTGGCACACTGCCCAGGCGGGTTAATCGAACCCCTCCAAGAGGGGGCTCTTCCTGAACAACTTATAATTAATCCGGGAGCTCACGGCCGCAGGAGGTAATGAAGCCAAATTGTGCAGCGGGTCTCAGGAAGGGAGCTGCCCGTGTGTAGGAGCGGCATCTCTCCTCAGGCGAGCGGGCAGCAGTCTGGTCCGCGAGGGCTGTCGGAGTGGAAAGGTGAAGGCTGGAGGAGGGACACGGGGGTGATCCCATGAATCAGCGCAGGAGGTGAGCTTCAGCGAGCCGTTGCTGCTCTGCACCCGACTTCCTGAGCTGGGCGCTTTGCATCTGCTCCTGTAACTTCCGCAGGCAGCGGATCCTGTGGCCGTCCTCACCGGCCAGGTGCTGGGAGAAGAGCCCAGAGACTTTCAGTCACTTGTCCATGGTCCCACAGCCAGGGTGTGCCAAGTTAAAAGTCTAAACCAAGGCCCAGGGTGTGTAGACGGGTTGTTTGTAACCGGGGCTTGGTTCCTGAGCTGCCGTGGGTAGGAGTGGCTCTGGCCAGGCCCCGAGTGTCTTCCTCCTGTGACCGGTGCTGTGTGTCAGAGAGAGCCCTGGATCTGGGTGACACAGTTGGTCAGTGCCAGCTCGACCCCTCCAGAGAGCCATGTAACCTTCCGGCTAGTGTCTTCGTCCGACGGAGCAGACTGGAGATCACTCTCTTAACCTGTTTTGAGGCGTTAAGCGTAATGTTGTGTTAAAATACACCATACACACAGAAGTGCTATTTAACTGTTCAATTTAGTGATTAAATTATTTATAATTGTAATAAAATGCGAGCATCAGACCCAGGCTGTCCACCGGATCCTGCTCAGTGACAGAGACACTCTGTCTCTGTGCCGTGCAGTTGGTAGCCACCGGCCGCACGGGGCTCATGAAGCCCTGGAATGTGACCAGCGCGGCGGAGGACCCGCATCGCTAATCTACTTTAATGCATCTACACTGAAACGGCAACGTGTGGCTCGTTGCTAGAGCAGTGGGCAGCCCAGCGCTGGTTTCAGCCGGAAAGGGCCTCGGAGACCGTTTAGTCCACCCCCTTTGTTTCGCAGACCAGGAGCCTGGGGTTCTCAGTGGGGCAGAACCTCGCCCACGGACCTACAGTGAGTTGGCGGACAGCGGGCCCAGAACCAGGTCCTCAAGCACCCTGATAATCACCATTTTAATAATTCGAAATATCCCTGATGTGGGCTAAGAGATCAGAAGAGAGGACTGATTATTAACGACCTACAACCCTAGGGAAATAAGCTGTTTGTGCAGGGCCAGGAAGACCCCTGAGGTCTGCGGAGGGCGCTGAGACCAGGGTACCCACACCCACCCGAGTGACACTCTCCCAGGGAGCCCGACCTGGCGCTGCCCCGGCCAGGTAGGGTTCCTCCTCCCTGGAGTCTGCAGACAGGAAGCTCGCTTCACCTGAAACCATGCAGGCTTGCTGATGGCGATGGAGACACCTCAGCCTGCCCATCTCTCCGAGGGACGGCCTTGCTGGCAGCCAGGGCCTTGGCGCTCCCCTGGATGGTGGCCGTCTATCGGTGGGAAGAAAGAAAAGGCCCCTGGTGAGTCTGTAGCCTTGGGGCCAAATCACAATGTGTAATTGGGCCTGATTTTTTCCATCTGTGTCAACAAAAACAGCCTGCTTTCATGGGAGATGAAAGCGACCCCTTTCTTTGGTCACATTTCCTTTTTGTGTGTAGTTCCCAGGTCTCCGCCAGGTTCTCCATTCTCCCTGTCAAACACACCTAAAAAACAAAAAGGGGTCAGAAATTAGAAATTTATTATTAAATTAGAAAAAAAAATCAGAACCTACCTTTATGTCTTCCATAGCAGATACGCTGTTTTTCTTCCCCCCCCCCCCTTTTTTTTAACAGCAACAAAAAATTAACTTGCCAGAGTTTGGGTGAAATCATACCTTTGGGGCAGGGAAAACAAATACGTAATTACCAGCAGTAGATTAATGTGTACGAGTGAACTGTCTTTCGTAGAGGACACTCGTTCATTCATTTCACGCCCCTTTTGTATTAGTTTGCTTGGGCAGCCGTAACAGAAGACCGCAGCCTGGGAGTCTAAGAAACAGAAATTTATTTTCTCACGGTCTGGAAGCTAGATGTCCAAGATCAAGTGTCAGCAAGTCTGGTTCCTCCTGCAGTCTCTGTCCTTGCCTGGCCGACGGCCGCCTTCTCGCTGCGTCCTCACGCGGTCTTTCCTGCGTGCACCGCCCCTGGTGTCTCCCCTCCTGAGCAGAGCACCAGTCCTGCTGGATTAGGGATGTGCCCCGGGATCCCGTGGGACCTTGGCCACCTCTCTAAAGGACCTGTCTCCAGAGGCAGTCACAGTGGGGCTCAGGCCGCCACACAGGAACTCTGAGGGGAGACAGTTCAGTCCTGGCCACCTTTTCTGAGCCCTTGCTATGTGCTAGGCGCTGGAGATGCAGACAAAGCGATACAGCGACCTTGCCGCTGGGAAGCTGGGAGTCTTGCAGCCAGGTGAGAAAAGGCAACATGATACACAGTTATAGGCTCCAGGGCGTCAGGGGGAAGGGTCTCGTGTGTGTGAGGGACTGGAAGAGGGAGAGGTCAGAGGCGTCTTCGAAGACAAGGGGCCGAGGGAACTGAGTTTCGAGGGAAAGCCTGCAGGAAGGCAGGACAAACAATGAAAGGGAAGCATGTTTGTCATGCAGATGAAATAAGCCGAATCTCTCTCCTGGGTTCTGAAAGGCTCTAAAACATTCTCCCTAACTCTGAAGTCCTCAATGTCTATAGAGATGAGGTCTTTCATTGAGCCATTGTTGGCTAAAAACAAACCAAACCAAAACAAAACAAATACAATATTGGTTAGGATGATCTTGGTTGCAAGCATTCTAGAACCAGGGGGCAAACTGGCCAGAACACAGGGCTCGAGTGGCTTGCCAGCAGCAGGAGGTCAGGGGTGGGGTGGGCTCTGGGCACGGTCTGACCCCGGACTGAATGCCAGCACCTACGGCTCATCCTGTTCCTCTCTCCACGTTGCCTTCCTTCCCATCAGCCTCAGCAGGAGGCTGGGTCTTCCCCTGGTTATCAGCTGCTGTTGTAAATTGGCCCACGTGCTTATTTACTTACACCCTGCAGTAGCGGGGTGGGGGCGGAGAGAGCCTGTCCCGGATTGTTGGAGTGCTGGGCTGGAGCTGGCTTGTTCGGGATTGTGAGCTCCAGCTGTCAAATTCTCAGGAACTTTGCAGACTGAAATGAGTTGCATTAAAAACAAAGATGATAATACTCAAAGCTCACCGCTCCCTAATGATTTCCCTAGTTTCCCTATTCCCTCAGCCCGACACGACACGCTGCACGTCTGTCCGCTGTGTGTGGCGGACAGTGTCACCGTGCAATGGCGTGTGCGTCCCTCTCGGACTCGGCTGTGGCAGCTTGAAATCAGCCCTGGCGGGAGCACAGACACACGGAAATGGGCAAAGGCTATACATCCGGTTGTGAGCTATTGTTTTTTTTTTGATGGTCTAGACTTAAATAAGTAATGGGGAAATGAAAATAATGCAGATTAAACTTTAAAGTGCGTTGCTCTATTTTGTTTTAGATTTTATTTATTTATTTTTAGAGAGGGAAGGGAGGGAGAAAGAGAGAGAAACATCAATGTGCAGTTGCTGGGGGCCATGGCCTGCAACCCAGGCATGTGCCCTGACTGGGAATCGAATCTGCGATGCTTTGGTTTGCAGCCCGAGTTCAATCCACTGAGCTACGCCAGCCAGGGCTTTAAAGTGTGTTGTTCTAAAACTGTTGCCTTGTGAATAGTACGGTCGCTCGAGGACTTACTTTGCCAGCGTTATCTTTCCAGCGAAGAAGTTGCCTCACTGACGCAGGAGTGGAGCTGTGACCCGCTGTCCTCATGGTTTTACGCATCCCCATAAACGAGGCAGCCAGCGCTCACGTCGGTGTTGTATTCACCTGCCAGTGGCAACCGTAGGTCGCCTCTGGAGGAGACACTGGCCAAGGCCAATGGCAATAGTCTGTGTGAAGTTCACAACAGAGAACCCTGAATGTTTTATTTTACTTGGATATTGGGTTCTACACATGCATTACCTTAGCAAAAATGTCTAGTAAGGGTATGCATGTTGACACAGATGTTTTTCCCTGGGCAGCGCATTGTTGAACATCTACGGACGCCACTCTCCCAATTCTTTACTTTGCTTGGGCCAGTCTAGCTTACACACCCGCCCTGTGTGGCTGGGAATGGGTGGTTTCCTGAACTGAGTAGAGGGTTTGTTAGGAAAAAGGACGTGGGGGAATGGTTTTGGGATAGGCGACCCAAAGAACCTATGACTGTCAAGGTCACCCACCCCTACCAGCAAAAATGATACATCAATACAGTATCGATCTTCATTATTTCAGTGTGACACTTTTTCCAATAGGACAGGAGACTCAGAGCATGCTGGGTAGAACCATTGACAGTCTGGGCTGGGTGGTTCTTTGTTGTGGGCACTGTCCTGTACGTTATAGGATGTTTGGCAGCATCCTGGCCTCTACCCATTAGATGCCAGTAGCACCCCACCTCCAGCTGTGACAACCGACAGTGTCCCCAGACGTTGCCAAATGTCCCTTTGGAGGCAAAATAGAGAACTGTTGGTCCAAACCCAGGGCTTGCAGTTCCAGACCTGAAAGGTTTGCGTTTCTACTCCAGTCCCCGTGGCACAAAGCTGTCTGCACCTGAATGTTACAGCGACGGCTCAAAGGCAACCCCAGAGTAGGAGGCACGTGGCCGAGGCTGGAGCCCTAGACCCCATTGAGGAGGGTCAGGGGGCAAACTTTCTGGACTGAGGAGGGAGGGATGCCCCACTTGGGGAGGCCAGAGCCCCCAGATGTTAAGCCCCCAACTCTCCTCGACGTTGCAGATTTCACCATGGTTTCCCCCACCTTCGGTATTCAAAGGATATGAAGCTCTTGACTTGAAGATCTGCATATGAAGATCTTACAAAGGCCTCGGTTCCTTTTCAGAGAACGTAAGCTTTTGAGGCTGAGTTGGAAGAAGCATTTTATTTAGCCTGTGCTGAGCTTCCAGAAGCGTCGACCTCCTGGGTCATCGCACTGATGTAATGTCCCAAAGGCAGCAAGCAAAGGCATCTGAGCAGTTCATAAACTGTCCAAAGTCTGGGAAATGTCCTCACGCTGGGGTCTATTGACGTTTGTGTGAAACACACTTACCCAAAATCCTCTTCTCGGCAGAAAAGCCCTCTCCAGACCCTCTTCCCCTTCCAGCTGGTCTTCGTCTTTCCTCAACGGCTAAAGATCTCCAAGGATTAGCCTTCATCTGCTCTCACAATTTGTTCTTCTGTTCATGCCTTGGATTCTGTCCCCAAATACCAGTGATGTTCTCATGTGCTCAGTCATCTCCTCCAACACATCCCCCTTCTGCTGGGCCCTTGGGGCAGCTCTTGACTCTGTTGACCCCCCTATGGCTCTTGCCTCCTGTTAGTTCCAGAATGCCATGGTGGCACTCCTCCTGCCTTTCTACCGAATTCTTCACTGGTTCTCTTTCCTCTCTCCGCCTATTCCTGTTCTCCCCTCCCTGGCCCGGGCCATCTTCTTTTCATCGCCTCCGAACTCCAGGCATCCAGATCCCAAGTCTGCATGTCCAGGCACGGCCTCTCCCCTTGGCCCCAGAGATGGGCACATGTATCTTCATGTGGATGGATGCACCGCAGGGGCCTCAAACTCAACATGCCGAGCATGTAACTCCTCCCCTTTCTTCCTGGCTTGTCTTCTCATTTCCATCCCCGCTAATGATATCACGTCCCTATTGTCTCCCAGGCTAGAGACCTAACAGCGTCTCGAATGGAACCTCCCCCATGAATCAGTCCCAGTGTGCCATCCATCTCCGATTTCTGTGGGCGTCACTGCCACCGTGTCTCAGGGAGGCACGCCACCCTTTCCGCTCCTGCCACTCTTGTTCAGACCACAGCCTGGCAAGCGTTTTCTTGGAAGGGCCAGATAGAAACTATTTTAGGCTTTGCAAGTCCTACTACCTTTGTTGCCACTACTCAGCTCTGTCCTTGTGGCATGAAAGCGCCACAGATAATATGTGAATAAGTGGATAAGGCTATGTTTCGGTGAAACTCTGTTTACAAAGACAGATTTCTGGTCTGATTTAGCCTGTGGGACATAGTTGCCACTTCCTTGTGTAGGAGATTATTAGCACTCACCTGGAGTATCTTGTCACTCCAGGAGTGGATCTCCCTGCTCCAGTTTTACTTTTTCTCTAACCAGGTATGTTTACCTTGCTGTCTAAGGTAAATCTTTGTTGAGAAATGCATCTTCCTAAAAGGCAGGCCTGGTTGGACATGTCAGACATAGGGATTCTAGGTAACTCAGCTGTCTTTGAGTATGGCACACACTCAGGGTCTATAATTCCCCCTTTACTGCTTTCTCTGGCCTTGAATGTCTTTCTCGTTCCCACGTCCTTATACACGCCAATCTGTAGGACCAGCCTATAACTCCTCTCCTCCATGTGCTGTGCTGCACACCTCCATTCCCATGGAGAACTCTTCTTCCTTCTCTGTTACCCTCTTTTAAAAAAACAAACCCTCACCTGAGGATATGTTCAGTGATTTGAAAGGGAGAGAGAGAGATCAATTGATTGTCCCTTTTATGTGCCCCAACTGGTGAGTGTACCCACAACACAGGTATGTGCTCTGACCAGGAATTGAACCCACAGCCTTTGGATGCTTGTGACGATGCTCCAACCAACTGAGCCACCCAGCCAGTGCTCTGTTACTCTCTTCACTGATATTATACCTCTCTCACAGTGTCCTGTCATGATGAGTTGATCTCACTGTGAAGTTACTTCTCCTTATGCTTGTCTACCTCCTTCAATCAGAATCTCCCTAGAGGGCAGAGAGAATCTTTTAAAAAATCTTCTTTTCCTCCAATACAGTACTCTTCAAGGACAGGAGTTTCTTTGCCTATGCACCCTCTCCTTTAAGATACAAAACATACACATTTCCAATGTGTGGATGTAACAAAGGTGGAGCCCGACGCTAATGCAGGTCCGCTCCAGCCACCACCACGAAACCATGTTTGAGATAAGTCACTTCAGTTTCAACCACATCTAGTTCACCAGTCTGGGGCATGTTTACTGAGTCTGTGATTAATTCGTAGGGTTTTTTTTTTAAGTGAAAGAAAACATCAAATTATCTTGCAAAAATGGATAGAGTGATGAAAGGTCTAGGAAGATAAAGCTTTGACAGAAATGAAAGAAACAATTAAAAATTCATTAAAAAATGAAAATGGCAGGAAAATGGAGACTTGTGCGCATGGGTTGAATCATTTGTCCGTAAACATGATTTTAAATGACCAGGAATCAACCAGACAGTGTGTGAACAGTGCAATGTCAATGTGATACCAATGCACTTAACCACAGCAGTAAGAGGGGACGGTATACAATAAGGAAACGGAAACATATTTTGAGGGTTTTCCTACAGTCGACACTATTCACTACCATCATTACTAACTACATATGTTTGTTTTGGTTTAAATAATTGACACTAAATAAAACTTTAAATTGCGAAGTTGCATGAGCCACCTCTCCAGTGCTCACTAGCCCCTTGTTGGACAGAGGAGATTTAGACTTTTCCATCAGTATGAAAGTTCTATGGGATAGTGCCGGTCTAGGATCAGCAGGGTCAAGTGCCTCTCAGCCGGAAGTGAGGTAAAAAAGGGTGGGGCTTTGCTTGAGAAGGTAAAGGTCAAAGATGGCAAACAAGCTGGTGATGAGGTCCTGGGAATCTGCTCAGCAGCCATGCGGGACTGGGGGTGACGAGCCCCAAACAGATGACCTCAGAGACTCCATGGTTCCATGTACTTGTTCGGAGTGTCAAGCATTACCAATATTATTTGCTTTTTTTCATTGTAGATTTAAATGTGTATTTTGGGAAGGAATACTCTACAGCAATGTTTGTGAAACAGTGGGTGAGAATCAGCTAGTGGGTTATGAATCATTTAGAAGGACATAAACAGAACTTTCATTTAAAAAAGATTTTATTTATGTATTTTCAGAGAGAGGGGAAAGGAGGGAGAAAGAAAGGGAGATAAACATCAATGTGTGGTTACCTTTTTGCGCCCCCAGCTGGGGGTCCAGCCTGCAACCCAGGCGTGTGCCCTGACTTGGAATCAAACTGGCGACCCCCTGGTTCGCAGGCTGCCGCTCAGTCCACTGAGCCACACCAGCCAGGGCATAAACAGACCTTTTTAAAAATGAAATAGAACAGACTGGGAAATACCAGGCTGCCTTGAACGTTGTAAGGGCAAGCAGTGTTTTGTGAAACTTTTGCTCCGGTGATATCTGCACGTACTTCTCAACGTGAGTCAGGCACCAAAATTCTGAGAGCCACTGCTTTTCAGAACATGGATTCACCAGAAAGGGACAAGGGCGTTTAGATTTTTTAAACGCATGAAGGCAGATTCACACCGCTTGGTGTGGAGCTGCCTGGGGAGTGTACAAGCTCAAAACCCTCTCAGTCGCTTGGGCTTAGAGAAAAAAAAAAATCAGACTCTGAATCCAACCACCCCTTTCTTCTTGCTTCCTGGAACTGTGTGGCTTGTTCCCGATTCCTGGCTGGTCTGCATCCCAGAAGAAATTTGTCTTCCTGCCGCAGAGCTGGTTTGCCACCAGGAACTGTAAGAGCTTGCCTGCCAGGGGCCAGGGGCCGGGGGCCAGGGGCGGGGGGCACAGACCCCATGAGTCAGGATTAGCTACTTAGAGACCGGGTGTGGCCCCTGCCTGCACGGGAGAGTCAAGGCCACCGAGTCCAAGTCCAAGTTCAGGATGTGACCCCAGCCACACAGTGCCACGGTCAGCCACCTTCCTACTTGGCAGAAACAAAAGCTCTTATGAAGTTTTGAAAGAAGAGAATAATGCTTGTCTTATTCACATATTAATATGATTTATTTAAAAACCCTGGTCCCGTTGCCTCAGAAGGACTTGGAATGCTCTGTTTATCTCTTGGAACCTTGACAATGGGAGCTCCGATTTCTCCCTCTGGCCTCCTAGCGGGTCTTTTTCGGGGCTGGTGAGACCCTGCTCGTTACCCTATACATTACATAATAGCATGGAAACCTTGATTGCTGACTTAGGCCAATTTAATTAAAAATTAAAAGAAAAAAATAAACCCTCTCCGTTGAATGAAAATGCCTATGGACGGCCACCCAAATTTGCAGAAACCCTGAAAAAACTTGATTAAGTCACTCTGGAAAATAGCATTGATGACTTATAATTGTCATTAGAAGTTCAGTTGCAAAACTCTTTCCTCGGGTTAAACATCAAACCGGTCTCGACTGAAATGTATACATCTGCTTGTTCTAAGTGATCAGCGTTTCCATAGGCAAGAACTTTTTGCTTCGATGGGGGTAGATATTAACTGAAATTTTGGGAGTCATTTTCTCCAGGCAGCTGGACGGCGAGATGCCCCGGAGCTTACATTATCCATATGTATATTTAAAATGCGGTGACTAACCCAGTTTCCCTCAGAATGTTTCTCTGCATTTGTATTTATCCCGTCAGTTTTCTCTGTGAGGCATTATGAATATTAACAGGGCTCGGCTGCCAACTATGAGCATTGAGTTGCAAATTGTATTAGCCCCTGGTTCACATCACCTAAGAAATGTAGACTCCTGGGCCCCAGAGCCCCAGGGATAGCTCCATCTGAACCTCACGGTCTGCTCATGTCCTGTCCACACGTTCAAACGTGTGCTCCTCACCTTCCTGCCTCGACCCTCCTCATCCTCCAGCTGTGGTTCCCGTCTTTAGTGGTGTGAGCATGTCCCTCGTTTCTTAAACCAGCAGCCTTGAGGTGGTCTTGAAGGTTCCTCTGCTACCAGCCCCCTTGTCATTAAAAACACGAATGTCCTTCCCGAGAAATGTCTCTAAGCTGCAAGCCGAGGGCGGGCTCGCTATCTCTCGCCTGGATTCCAGCCCCAGCTCCCTGACTAGCCTCCTTCTCTGTTCCAGGTCCCCGTCTGTGCTTCCTCTGTGTTATCATCCCAAAGACAGACCACTCACTCCCCCCACTCCCCTGTACGGCTCTGCCACGTGGGGCCACCCCTGTTATCTCCTGTGGTCTGGGGTGAAGCCAGACTCCCAAGGAAGGCAAGCATCCTTCACAATTGGGTGTCCTTGACCTCGGCCGCCTCTCCTCTTTACTCCCACGCCCCGGATTAGGAGTCTAGCCACACTGCATTTCTCTCCGCTCCCTTCACCTGGAAGGGCTTTCATGTCCCCTGTCTGGGCAATGCTCTTTGTCCTAGAATGCTTGTGTCCTCACCCCCCAGAAAACCACCTTTGCCTCTTTCAACAATGCTCTTACAATAAATTCAAATGCCACCCACTGTGGGAAACTTTTGTAATTGTTCCATGAAGTTGGTGAGTTGATTGCTCCCTCTTTTTTCCATTTCTCTGTTAGAGCCTTTTTTACAGTATCTCACAATTATCGGCTAATATGTGTGTGGTGTTCTCCAAACGTTTCTGGATCTTGCCCTACTTAGTTTTAAGGCAGAATCGCCCTTCCTTGTTTCCTTGTGGTTGGGTAGGACCCATGGCTAGTTCTGGACAATGAGCTGAGAGTGAAGGGGTGAATGTCAGTTCTGAAATGGAACATTTAATTTCCGGTCAGGACTCTTTGGTTACCTTTTTCCCTCTAGCCTGGGGACTGACAATGTTCAAGGAGGCGATGACTCCATCGGCCTAGGTTCCCGTTGACCGACAATGCACATGGAACATGAGCAAGAACCTTTGCTAATTTTTGCCCCTGAGATGTCAGGGATTTTTGTTACTGCAGCAAAACCTAGCTGATCCTTCCTGATACAATGTGTGTCACCCGCATGGGACGGTGACCTCCTCAACCCGCCTCAGTGTGTCATCTTAGCATCCCTATTGTCCTGCACGTGTGTGGTAGGTGTTCAATGAAATGTTTGTTGAATGAAGGCATACATAAATAAGGTATTTAAATCCCAAGAGAGAAATATAAAACCGTTGATAAACCTAGAGAGTTTCCTTGCCTGTTTAAAAAAAAATGGCCACTTGAGAAATAGACTTCAATCCAGTTCAAAAGCGTTCTCTTTGAAAACAGTTTTCGTTAAGCTGTCAGTGCGCTTTTGTATTCTGGCTCTGGACCTTGCACTGCAGCAAGGGGGCTGTTCGTTAAGGCAATGGCACAGGAGTAACATGTGTCATTTGTAAATCCCTGTATGGTCGGATGATCGTGCCTAATGGACCGCCAGTGCTTTTTAGAAACCAGCGCTCAACAGCGTGTGCACACACAGTGATTCGGTGAGCTCCTAGGCGGCCTGGGCACCGCGGAGACCCAGGGACCGGCTTCAGCTGTCTGAAGTTAAGAGACTCACTGTTTCAAAGCAACCAGTTATGGAGACATTTTTTCAGGGATGGGAAACGACCAGGAGCGGCCCTTGCCTTTGGGAACCAGCGGCGTGTTTGCCTCTGTAGGTGACCACAACTCTGTGTCAGAGCCTCATGCACACGCTAGTCGCTTGCATTGGGAGCTTCTTCCTCTGTCCTCCTGGCAGAGGCTCAGCCCCAGGAGATTGTGACTAATGGCGAGGGGACAGGACCCCGGGAGGCGTGTCAAGCCGGGGAGGCCTTCGAGGGCTCTTTACAGGAGCCAAGGCAAAGGAGCACATGGCTCAGCGAACCGAGATAAGACAGGAGCGAGTGAAAGGAACATCTCTGGGAAGGGGACAAGCGCAGACACGAGGGGCTCCGAAAGGAGTCATGGACCATATTGCTGTCTCAGTTGTTAGTTTACTGCTTGTGCTTCTTGGAACCTGTGATCCTGGCAAGGGGTCACAGAGCCTCTGCCAGCTGGGACACTTCTCTCTGTGTGACCTCTTTCAGAGACTCAGAAGGGGCGAGGGAGGCAGGGCACCACTGGAAAAGGATTGCGCCTTGACTCAGACCCGTCGGGCTGGAGGTCGAGTCCTGGAGCTGCCACCCGCTCACAGTGCAACCTTCATCTCATTGTGCCTCCATTTCTTCACCTATAAAATGGGTTTATTACACCAGAGTGTTATGAAGCCTCTTTGAGATAATGCACACAGAAGCCTCACCGTTCTGATTAGACACGCGCCGAGAGCTCCGATCAGCCCTGGTGGCCGTCCAGTTCCGAAACGCGCACTAGGGAGTCCGGTCTGCTCCTTCAAATGAGTCGGAACAGAGGGGTGTAGGTGGTGGGGATGAGGGTGGAGAAGCGGGGCGTCGGAGCTGCGAGACCATCTCTGCGGCAGCCTGTGCGTCTGGTTCCCTGCGAGGACAATGTCGCAGGAGACACAGCGCTGGGTCCCGCTGTCCCTGTGGTCGGCAGCAGCCACTCAGGGCCGCAGGAGGCCCGCTGCCGGGAACAGCCTGGGGCTGAACAAAGCCCGCAGTCTTCGCCTGCACAAAGCAGAGGCCCGGGACTCGCTGTGTTTTCAAAGGCTGTGTTTGAGCTCTGTCAGCTGGCTGGGCTGCAGTTTATCCTGTGCCCACTTCCCTTATCAGCCGCCCATGGCACGCATATGGCTCTCTCTGCTCAGTGAGTGGCAGGACGTCGGGACTCCCCGTTGACAGAGCTAATCCATCTTTCTGCCTCGCCGTTGAGAAATGACTTTGGAGCAGCTTTTGCCCGGGGCGGGGGGTGGGGGTGGGGGCTGGTGGTGAGGCGGGGACTGGGGAATGGAGGCAGCCAAGATGGCTGGGACATTTTCTCAGTGATGAGGCATGCTTATTTCTAACAGCCTTTTTCCTCACGGAAACTCCGAGCATACTGCCTGAAGGAGGTGGCCCGAGACCCCTGGGCTCCTTTTGGGGGCAGTGAGAGGCATTCTCACAAGACAGCCCTGCTCACGAACCCTCTTCACGCGGTGTCTTCAAAGGAGGTTGAAGGGGAAAAAAGAGCCCCTAACAAAGTTAAGATATCCTGCATCCCTCCCAGCCCCTCGGAGCTCCCTGTTGCCAAGGCCAACAACCACTGTCACTGCAGCAGAGGGGGGGCTCCTTCCTGCCCCCCAATGGGCCCCCAAGTCTGAGTTCCCATGGCTCCAACACCTGCTGGGTGTTTGCAAGCACTTCTCCATGGGGCCATTTACCTGTGGTTGGTCCTAGGCTCTGGGAGTTCTCTTTAACGAGGCAGCAAAAGGTGGAGAGAAACCTTCTCACCTTTAGTTCCCCCGCCTCCAGAGATGGTGCCGGGCCCGTGAGACACCAAGTCGTCCTGAAGGCTCATTAGAGTGAAAACAACATTCCTGCTTGTTTGTTTGTTTGTTTGTTTGTTATTCCTCATGAAGTCAGAGGCCAGGTTAGGGGACTCTTGCAGAAAGCAGCCTGTCTAGTTTGCAAGAGGGCAGGTCGCGGGGACGGAAGCTTAGTCTGGTCAGAGTGGGTGTGACCTGTGTAGGAGGTTCCAAGCTGGTTCCAAAGTCCAGTCTGGGCGGGCTCACTTCTTGACGCAACTCCGGGGGCAGCATTCATGCCACAGACTGTGCACGGCATCGTCCACGACCTGCCAGGTGCAGCAGCCTGCGCTGGAGCCTCGGGTGCCACAAGGCCGTGGTTCTCGGCCTCACGTTCTGTGGAGTGTGCCGCTGCGCCAGGGCACTCGGTGGTGGCTACAAGGCACTCGCGCCTCATAACAATGGCCAAGCATTCTCTAACATGGTCCTCTTTACCATGAGTCACAGAAAGCCACACTCATCATCGCTACGTCACTCTTACTGCGAATGGGACGTGCTGGCTCTGCTTTTCTTGTTTAAACACGAGACAGGGAACAACAGGGCCTCGCGTTCCCTGCTGGTGCGCAGGCCGCACTGCACTGTACGGCCACGCTGGAGGAGAGTCTGGCAGCTTCTTACAAGGCTAAGTGTACTCTTAAGGTCATAAGATGCAGTACTTTTTTGTCACAGTAATTATCCAAATGAGTTGAAATTTATAGCGACACACAAAAGAAGCCTGCACACAGGTGTTTATAACAGCTTTTTCCAAACTTGCCAAAATTTGGAAGCCACCAAGGTAACCTTCAGTAGGTGAGTGAACAGATAAACAGGGGTCCGTCCAGACAATGGAATGTTATTCAGAGCTAAAAAGAAACGAGCCAGCAAGCCGTGAAAAGACAGGGAGAGCCCTGGCTGGCGTAGTTCAGTGGATTGAGCATGAGCTACAAACCAAAGCATCGCAGGTTTGGTTCCCAGTGAGGGCACATGCCTGGGATGCAGGCCACGGCCCCCAGCAACCGCACATTGATGTTTCTCTCTCTCTCTCTCTGTTTCTCCCTCCCTTCCCTTTCTAAAAATAAATAAATAGAATATTTTTAAAAAGACAGGGAAGAGCCTTAAATGCATACTACTAAGTGGAAAAAGCCAGTCTAAAAAGGCAAAGTATTGTAGGATTCCAACTCTATGACATCCTGGAAAAGGCAAAACTACGGAGAGAGTGAAAAGGTCAGTGGTTGTCAGGGGCTTTTGGGGGAGGGATAAACAGAGCACGGAGAATTTTAGGGCAGTGAAATCATTCTGTAGGGTATTATAATGCATATGTGTCCTCACGCATTTGTCAAAGCCAATGGAATGTACACCAGGGGTGAACCCTAAGGTAAAACAAACGTGGACTCAGGCTCTTACATTGTGTCCATGTAGGTTCATCGACTGAACAAAGGTGTCGCTCTGGTGGGGGACGCTGATGAGGAGGAAGGCTGTTCGGGGCGGGGTCGTGGGTACATGGGACTCTCTACACTTTCTGCTCAATTTTGCTGTGAGTCTAAAAGTGCTCTAAAAATAAAGACTATTCTTTTTAATTCTAAAGTCTAGATGAAGGATTTTATTGTATTTTCTCCATTACCATTTAGTCCCCGTATACTGCCCTCTCCCCTGCAACCCCCACACTGTGGTCCATGCCCATGAGTCCTTTCTCCTTTTTTCTCTATCCCCCCACCCCCTCACCACCCACCCCCGTAGCTGCCAGCCTGCTCTTTCTCTAGGAATCTGTCCCTAGCTTGCTTGTTAGTTCAGTTTGTTCATTAGGTTCCACATATGAGTGAAGTCATATGGTATTTGTTGTTCTCTGGCTGGCTTGTTTCACTTAGCACAATGTTCTCTGGTCCATCCACACCGTCACAAAGGGTAAATTTTTCTTCTTTTTTATGGCCACGTAGTATTCCATTGTGTAAATGTCCCACAGTTGTTTTATCCACTCATCTACTGATGGACACGGGCTGTTTCCATATCTTTGCAAGTGTAATTGGCCTCTCTCCCGAGAACTGCCTTAGAGATTAGATTTTTTTATGGGAAATAGGTGGATGCCCTGCATCCCTTAATAATAATTCCCTCCTCCCATGCTACTGTAGTTCATTCTCCTTTAGACAAGCTTCACTGAACTTGGCCTTGCTGATAGTTTGCTGCCTGTGGTTAAGACAGACATCACACGGAATCTTTTCATTAGTCCATGGTCCACACAGTTTGTACTGGGGCAGAAATGCCGAAACGGAGCACTCGTAACCCCCAGGGCATTTTCTACCTGGAGACGTATAGCTGGTGGCGGCGGAGCAGGTGGAGGTCTGTTGACTTGTGAGAGGTGATTGCTCTGGTTTTTGTCCCATACTTTTTGAATCCTCTGAGTCAAGCTGATATCCATTGTAAAGAGCTTCATCGGGGCCTTTGATAATAAAGTTGTTTTACCTCCACTTCTCTGGAAGGAGGCAGGCTGTAACTACATCCCTATGCGAACAAGTAAGCAAGTAAGTAAGTAAGCAACACGCATCTCCTGTGGCCCGTTGCATTGGGCTCCCTCATTGGTGGATAGGAAAGTTGAGTAGCTGCAAGTTCACTCACGGCCTCTATGGATGGGTGCCAAGACTTTTCCTGTGAACCTATAAGACTTGCTCCTCTGGGCCTTACCCCTGCCTCTTTCCACACCCATCATGTCTTCCCGGAGCACCAGGATGGCTGGGAAAGGGCAGGACTGGGTACGAGAGGGTGTGCCCTTGTCTCCACCCCACTAGTATGGCCCTCAGTTCCGGGAGCATCCTTCCCACGCGGTGATCCCTGAGGCTCAGGAAGGTAAGACAGTACCGACACCACCACAGTCTCAGCTGGGTTCTTGGGAGCCCTGCATGTGTTCTCCTGGAGGATTTTCCATGGGCTCGTGGAGTAAATCAGGAGCATTCTCACAGTGGCATCGTTAATCAGGGGACCCCCCTGGTGCTCCTGGAAACCTCCGCCAGGGTTTGGGTCCTCGGTCAGAGAAGCATCAGTGTGTCAGGCATAAGAACGTTTTATTTGAATTTTTAAAATCTTCTTGGCATTCACTGAATTCTCCCGTCAATGTGGGACCTTTATGAGCTGAAACGCCCCTCTAACGCTTGGAGCTTTAGGAGCATTACGAAGAGCCTCTTGGCCAAATGCCTGCTGATTCACTGGCATGGCGTCCCCGGGCTGTGAGGGAGCTCGGTCTTTCAGGGGGATTTACGCAGGCTTCGTGTGGACGCACGAACAAAATGGGACCTATAGGAAATGAGAGCAGCCCCTTTTTCCACAGGAAATCAGGTCTCCTGAAATTCGACCGTCTTTGTTTGTGTTGGCGTTGAGTTTTGGGTGAAGGTTCAGTTGGATTCTCGTTTTCCTTAAAATGTTCCTATCCATAGATATACTGGCTAATGGAGCCGGATCTTGCAATCAAATTGGCAGATGTTTTGCTGAAGTCACTAAGAATTTGGCATGAGTAAAGATCGAACAAGGGTTTAGGATTAACTTCCTTGGTCCCCCATAGCTGAACTATGTTTTGAAGACCCTTGTGTAAGGGATTGGCTTCCAAATTGCCATCCACCGTCTGGGTATTGGACCAAAAAGAGTTTGGATTTGTGTTTGAGGTCTCCCTTTAGTCCACTTCTAAACCCACATAAAAGCAGTTTGGGACTGGTCGGAGCCCCACAGAAAGAAATAGGAGACAGATTTTTGGATAAAAGTTTTTCCTTTTTGTGGAGATAATATGCAATAATACCGACTTTCTGCACATGCTTCACAGCGTTTATCTTGATCAGGAAATGTTTTGGGTAGGATGGCGGGGCGGAGGCGAGCTGGTTGCCTGCAGTGACTCCCGCGCGGGGACCCTGAATATGAAATTAATTGGCAGAAAAGTAGTGGTTACTGCACATGGCTGAGGGAAAGGTGGTGGGGAGGGGAGCTGAGCCGGGCTTGGGTTCCTTCCTCCTCAGGGGGGCAATTTTTTTGCTTTCCATGCAAAGAATTGCTTTGTACAGCCAACTTGGTCTTGATCTTGTTTACATAAAAGAAATCGAACATTTATTTTGTGCCGGGTTATTTTTTTTCTTCCTTTGCCAGTCAGAGGGTCCTAGGCAAATCAATAAACAAAGACCTTGCTCTGTTTTCACTTTGTGGCTGGGACTTTGGGGTGGGTAACCCTTCAGTGACTGGATTAGCTCTTACAGTGGGACCGAGGCTGTCTGCCTCAGCTCAGTGGGTTGGCAGTGGCGCATGGGTCATGCTGGGAACCTGGAGGTCCAGGAACCAGCAGGAGGACCCTTGGACTTTAGCATTCCGTGGCAGGTGGGGACAGCAGGACAGAGCAGAAAACTGTCTCCTCGGCCCCAGCAGAAATCATCGGAAGCCTTGAAGCCTCGGTTGCTCTAACCTTCACTGAGTCAACAGCCAGCGTTGTTTGGGGGCGTTAAATCAACCCAAATGCCTGTAACAACTGCATCTCTGAAATCTGACTCTGCAAGTATGGAGTTTCATAGAGGGGCTTCATGCTGGGAGGCAAAATAAATTATTTTAACTTTTTTTTTCAAAACGTACCTGCCATGAACTTGGACTGATCCTTCGTTGTCTTGTTTGGGACAACATGAAACGTAAGGGGGAAATGTATTCATTGTAAGAGCATTCCCTTAACCACTGTGCAACTGGCTAGCTTTCCTCCTTCTCAAGTTCACCCAGTGGCTCTTACGGTTGTTCATCATCTGTGGGTCTCAACCATTTAATGTCTTCTCGCCCTGCTGTTCGGAGCAGCGTGGTTGAGAGAGGAAAGAAGGAGGGCTTTGGTGTTTCGACCTGGACTTGCATATTTACTTCATCTCTTGCTAGTAGGTTGACCTTAGATAAGTAATAAGCCCAGTTTCTCCCTCTATAAAGTGGGAATGTTGAGATTTATTTTAGAAATAACGTCCAGAGTTTAGCATATGATAGCATACCATACACTCCCAGGAAATGGCACATGCAATCAGGTTCATTCCTCAAACTTGTCAGTTGTGGAGATAGGGTCCTTGAGTGCAAGAAAAGATCTGTGTCACTGATTGACGTGTCACAGTGGCTCTGCCTAGGGGCTCTGGAACAATCTTTAGTGGTACGTGGCATGCCAACCATACGCAATGTACAAGGTCTGTCCCGAAAAATTCCAACCATTGTTAATATAATGAGAATGGTGTGTGCCACATCGATGTAACCTGGCAGCCAAGGAGAGTGGACTGGAATGCACATGTGTGAACAATGATGACTTCACTGTACTCGTCAGCAGGGGCGGTAGATGCCATTGGGTGAGCATGTGTACTGTGTGGCCGTCGCATTCAAAATGACTGAGCAAGTAGAGCAACAAATTTGCATCAAATTTTGTGTTAAGCTCAAACATTCCTCTGTGGACACTACTCAGATGATTTGAAGGCCACAGCTATGGGCAACTGGTGAGTGGCAGCTTCATCATGACAACACAATTGCTCATGTATCATGTCTTGTGCAGAGTTTTTGGCAAAACATCAAATCACCCAGGTGACTCAGCCCCCCTAAAGCCCAGATTTTGTGTCCCACAACTTCTGGCTTTTCTCAAAACTAAAATCACCTTGGAAAGGAAGGAGATTTCAGACCATCAATGAGATTCAGGAAAATGACGGGGCAGCTGATGGTGATTGGAAGAACTGTGTGAGGTCCCAAGGTGCCTACTTTGAAGGGGACTGAGGTGTCATTGTCCTATGTACAATGTTTCTTGTATCTTTTTCAACAAATGTCTCTATTCTTCATAGTATGTGGCTGGATACCTTCTGGACAGACCTTGCATTTATTTGTGAGTATGTGTGTATAAATGTGTCTAACATGCTCCACAAAAAGCCTGCACAAAATAAAAACAATTAAATTGAATTAAGCAGTCCTTGCTTTTTGCCAAATATACTATAGTCACCCCTTATCCGAGGTTTTACTTTCCACAGTTTCACTTACCTGTGGTCCAAAAACATTAAATGGAAAATTCCAGACATAAACAATTCCTAAGGTTTAAATTGTGTGCCATTCTGAGTAGTGACATCCTGCTCTGTCCTACCTAGGACATGAATTATTCCTTTGTCCAGTGTATTCAGTCTGTATAAGCGACCTGCCTATTAGTCACCTAGTCGCCACCTGGGTTCCAGGGAGAGAGGAATGGGGAGCAGGGGGAGGGAGGGAGAGAGAGAGAGAGAGAGAGAGAGAGAGAGAACTTCTGCATAATTTTTATTACAGTATATTGTTATAATTGTTCTGTTTTATTATTAGTTATTTTTGTTACTCTCTTACTGTGCTTAGTTCATAAATTAAACTTTATCATGAGCGTGTAACTATGGGAAACAGCAGAGTATCTATAGTGTCTGGTACTATCCATTGGTAGAGGCGTCCCTGGGGGTCTGGGGACATACCCCTGGTGAATGAGGGGACTACTTATTTCTACCCAAATTGGACAGAGCTCATTACTTGGAGTACACACATGTTTGAGCAAGTGTGAAATAGTTGAAAAAATGTTGAATTTGTTAAGATGCCTCTGAGTCTAAGTTCAGCCACTATCTATTTGAGTAAATGATCTAACTACTTCACTAGGTGATAAAGTAGGCAGAGTATTGATGAAAACGGGTATGTAGTATTTGATGAGGACCTAATAGGCCAGGCAGTACTCTCAACTTTTCACGTGTATCAAACTCATGCCACAGTCACCTAAATGCAGTCTCAGGGGATGGTTACCATGCTTAGCCCCATTTTACAGATGGAGCCACCGAAGCTCAGAGAGACGGAGGGTCTTGCCCAATGCCACGCTGATGGAGAGTGACGGAGGTAACCTTGGGACACAGAGAGTTCGGCGCCAGAGTCCATTGTTTTAGCCACGGCGTCCTTCTCCGTCTGGTAGGGACGGAAAGGCCTGCGGACAGCAGACTGAGTGTGAGCCCCCGCCACCCCCTCCCGTCTCTGCGATCTCTGCCAGCTTTCCACCTCGCAACATCTCTGGGCTCAGCTCAGAGCAGGGGCTCACGGCAACCTGAGTGTGACAAAGGGACACTCTAAAAACTGAGAGAAAGGACCAAGTTGAGTGAAGTCCTATCTCATGAGAAGATTAGTATCTGGAAGCCATCGCCAAGGGTGAAAATGACATGGAGTCAAAATTACCCTTGAAAATCCCTTAACTCGCCCGGGATGCTCTGAGTGCAGACAGCCTGTTACAAGGAGGACAAGCCACCGGGCTGCGCGCTCTCTGCAAACTCCCGCGAGCACTGCACACCCCCGGGGCCTCGCCTTTCCCTCCCCCTGGCGGTACCGTTTACATCGATATTTTTCTTTCTTGCTCACTGTACAGAATTGAAGTCATGTCCTTAAATGCAGGGCATATGGCCCAGCGAGAGCCATTCCTTGCTGGTGGGAACCTCCGGAGGTTTTCCAACATCAGAATTGTTACAAGGATCACATAAGAAGGTGATTAAAAACCTTTCGCAAGGGCCATCTGAGTACGCCACTGCTTTATGTTGCGGCGGAGGGTGGGGGCGGTGCTTGCGTTCGCCTCCAATCGTCCTCCGCGATCCGTGATACTCAGCGGGGTGGGTGCACAGTCGCCCTGCCCACCGGCTGGCTGGCTTTCCTGCGCTCACTTCTCTGACTCCAGTCCTCGTCCTGTCCCGCAAACGTAGTTCAGTGTTCCACAAGGTTCGGGACGCTTTTCGAATCTCGATTCTTTCGCAGCGTGATTTTCCGCTCTCACGTCCTGTCAAACCTGCTCCTTACTCAGCTCCGCACCGCACATTTAGCAGGGTCCCCTGTGCGGGAGGCTCTGGGTCTTCTGCAGCCCTCGCCCTCTGGGACTTCCAGGTCCATGGCCTCCTTCCGAATGTTTCTGCCTGGCAGTCACCTGGTCTCTTCCTCCCAGCTTGTTAGGACCCGGGTTGGGCACCTGCCTTGCCTTTGGGGAGCTACTTCCTGCCTTCCTGGTTTCTGTGGCTGTCTGCAGCTTCTCCCTGACAGAAGCTTCTCCCTGACCGAAGTTTCTCCCTGGCTGCAGCTTCTCCCTGTCTGCAGCTTCTCCCTGTCTGCAGCTTCTCCCTGACTGAAGCTTCTCCCTGACTGAAGCTTCTCCCTGACTGCAGCTCCTCCCTGACCAATGAGCCCAGGACCTCAACAAGAGGCTCCTGTCTCTGTCCCTCATGCCTGAAAAGGCACCAGGCCCTGACTTCTGTAATCCCTCTGTACTTTTCTTTTCCAGAGGGTTGCAGGACCACCCGCTCCTCTTCTGGCAACCCCTGTGTCTCCAGTTTCACTAGGGCCTGCGGGTTGTAAGATGAATTGTTCCTAAGAGTGCTTTGCGCAGCTTCCAAGGGAAATCGAAAAGCACTGTGGTCACCACCCAGGGATCCAGTGGGCTCTGCCTCTCTGTTTGTAGAGCTTCTGCAGGAATGCCTTCTTTCCATCACGCCCTGCCCTGCTGTTCCCCAGCCCACCCAGCATTCTGTCCTGAACACCCGGGACTTGTGTGCGAGGTGCATGTTCCCCTCGAAACTCATCGGCACTTCCCCTGGCGTTGCGATGGAAATGCAAGTGGACTGGGTTTTGTAACTTCTAAAATTTTTCCGAAAGAATAGGTGCACATGAATAGCAAAAATATATTTGAAAAGCAGGTATTGGAAGGGAAGCTTCCACTGACAGATATGAAATTGTAACATAAATTTGCATTCAAAGAAGCACGCAAACCCCATGCCAAATAGAACCGTGAAATAGAATAGACAACCCCAAATGCAAGGATGTGTCTATTTTTAGTATGTGGAAAAAAACAGCATTTAAAAATGGTGTCATGTGATAGATGCTCCAATAAACAATAATTTTTACTTAAACTTAGAATAATTTTTATTTAAACTATGAATTCTTTACCTCTTATCACGCACTAAAACAAATCCCAGGAAGATAAAACAAAATCGAAAAGGTACCATGAAAACACCACAAGAAACCTTGGTTAACGACTCATACAGTCTTGGTATGTGGGAGGTCTTTTCAGGCATGACCCCAGGGCAGAAATCATAAAAACATTTAGACTTGTAACTACGTAAAAGTGAAACTAGGCATCAAAAGTTATCATAAACAAACTGTAAAGCAAACGGCAAAACTGAGGAAAATATTTGTAACACGGAAGACACACAGGAGGCTAATATCTTTAATATGTAAAGCACCGTCACAAGCCTGTAAGAAAAAATAAACACCGTCATAGAAACAAAGGGGCAATGGCTATAATAAGGCGATTCACAGTGAAGGCGCAGAAATAGTACAAATATGAAAACATACTTGATCTTGCCTGTAACCCAAGAAATGCAAACTTTTTTTACTTCATACGTTTTTTATATTTTTAACAGTTAAGAAGTTCAAATGAAATTTCAAAAATGCAGTATGCCACTGTGAAAGACACATAAACTTGTAAAGCAAGTGCCATCCTCTTCAGCCCTGAGAATGATCTTATGGAATAAGTTTATTGTACACTGATCTGCCGGGAAATACATGGTTAAGAGAAAAAACGAGCCAATAGATCCGAATGGGCAACAAGACCCCATTTCGGCAAAAATATACATAGAAATATAAAAACATATAGAAGGAATTCTAGATGCATATAAAATAAAGTGTTGACAGGGGTTGTCTCTAAGTATTAGAAATATAGATAATGTTTTATGTTCTTATTTTTGCTTATTGAGTTTCTAATTTTTCAACCATGCGCGTGTATTGTTCTTTTGAAAAACTGTTCAGTATAATGCACATACGTAAAAGTGTACAGTTTGTAAGTGCCAGCCGGATGTATTCTCATTAAGTGAGCACACCTATTGCATTAGTTTCTCAGTTTTCACATCCTTTGCCATCTGGATGGGCCAAGAACTTTGCTGATCATAAGTGCTGGTTCCCTTTAGCTTAGCGCTTCCTTCCTCCCTACATGCCTTTCCTCTTCAATTTTACTGGAAGCTGCAAGAAGAGCCCAGGCCGCCTCTTCTACGTTTTGCTTAGAAATTGCCTCAGTGAAATATTCCAAGTTCATGGCTTACAAGTCCGGCCTCCCACCCAGGGGTAGAACTCAATTCAGCCAAGAATTTCCACACTTTGTAACATGATTTTTTTTTCTTCCAGTTTCCAAAAGCACATTCCTCCCAAGAAGTGCCTTTAATGGTCACATCTCTTTCAAGATTCTTGTTTACGATGGCACGTGTTCTCCAAGGTGCTGGAAGCTTTCTCTTCCACGCCCTCACAGCTTCCCAAACTCTCACCAGAATCACCTCTAAAGTCTGTATTTCCACCAGCCATCTCTTCGAGGCAACTTCACCTTCTCTATCATGAGCTTCAAAGTTCTCCTGGCTTCTGCCTATGACCCAATTCCAAGGCCACGGCCGCAGTTGCAGGTACTTGTTAAAATGCCGCTCCACGTCCCAGCACCAACGCCTGCATCAGTTTCTTAGAGCGGCCGAACCAACTCACCCCAGACATGGCAGCTGAAACCAACAGAAAATCATCCCCGCACTGGTCTGGAGGGCAGAAACCCAAACTCTGAGCCTCATCAGGGCCAAACGCCCTCCAGAGGCCTTGGAAGAGAAACCTCCCTTGTTCCTGGCAGCTTCTGGGCACTCCGGGTGTTCCTTGACTCTGGGCTGCTCCTATCTCTTTGCTTCCTTGGCCTTCTTCACAGGGTGTCTCCTCTCTCGCTGTCCCTTACAAGGTCATCCATCATTAGACTCAGGGCCCGCCCTAATCCAGGATGATCTCACCTCGAGAGCCTTATCTTCATTACACCTGCAAAGCCCCTTGTTCCAAACAAGGTTACATTCTGAGGCTCTGGGTGGGCATATCTTTGGGAGGTACAATTCAGCCACATAAGGGGCAATACAGACGCCACCAGGGCCAGGAAACAGAACGTCCTCATGTCCCCTGCAATCTGTACCCCTTTCTCTCCATAGACCACCACTGTCCCTATTAACAGAAGAGGCTGGGTTCACTTGTTTCTGAACTTTAAATAAGTAGACTCTTGCACTATGTAGTCTTTTCGTCTGGCTTTTGTTTCACTCGTCATGGCATTTGGGACATTCGCCCCTACTGCTCCGTGCGGCCGTGGTGTGCTCATCTCCACCGACACAGAGCCTGCCGCCTCATGGACGACACACTTTATTCGTCCATTTCACCGTTGACAGACATTTGGGTGGTGCCCAGTTTGGGGTTCCTATGAATTATGCTGCTTCGAAAATTCTTGCACATGTTATTTGGTGCACATATGTAAGCGTTTTTGTGAAGTCTGTACTTAAGGAGCAAAACTGGTGGATCATAGGGTTTATGTTCAGATTAGGGAGTTACTGCCAAACAATTTTCTAAACTGGTCGTATGGATGTGCGGTCCCCCCGGGATGTGTTGGAACATTCCCGTCGCTCCACGTCCTCACCTTCACTCAGTATCGCCGGTCTGTTCCGTTTTAGCCGGCCTGCCGTGGGTGGCAGCCTCTCACTGTGGTTTTCATTTACATTTCCCCGTGGACTAATGAGAGTGAACACGTTTTCATATGCTGGTACATTCATTGTGATATATAAATAGGAGCGTGAAGATGGTGTTAAGAAGTTGCTCTCTTGTCCTAAATGGTCCCTTTGAACCATCTGGGAGTGCTTACCTTCAGATGATATCTCAAAAAAAAAAAAAAGCTGATGGGGCAAGACTCACTTTCATCAAAAAAATAAGTAGTTTTTTTCTTCCCAGTCTGTTTATCAGTAGTTTCTTTCTTTCCTTTTTCTTTTTCAGTTGGGGAAAAAATGTCATCTAAGTGTTGCATAAGATTCAAAACAAACAAAAAACAAAAACAAAACCTATGCGTGGCAAACTTCTGAAGTAGCCTGACATTTTCAAGGGCCCACCTTTCCCCCCACCCCACACCCGCTCCTGCAAGAAGCGGCCTCAGTGTCACAGAGCCTTTCGGGAGGCTCCGTTACTGAGTTCGGCTCCATCTGTTCGGGGTTGGCTGTTTTTCTCCGGCCACTGCTCCCTTTCCCAAGCTCCTGGCGGTTGGAGAGCTCCCCCTTCTCTGCACAAGGCTGTCATGCATGGTGTCAGCGACAAAGGATTTTTCTTGTTAAAGAGGACAGGTGTGGGCATGGATGACCCAAATCTGGGAAAGGCAGGGGGAGTGTCGGGTGACAGGTTTGGGACCCGTAGTGGCAACTGCCAGCCCAGCATGCACTGTTATGTTCACTTCGTGCCTGGGTGCTCACTAAACGTTTCACACCGAGACCCGGTTATCCTCACGATAACCCAATGAAAGCACTGAAGGGAAATGAGGAGGTCATTCCCCACTTTTCCTTCTCCTCCGGTTATAAATTTGTCCTTCCTTCCCAGGACCACGTGACTTGGCAGCATTGAGGTTGGCAGAGTGTAAGCTCCCACCTCCCCGATGCTGGCTTTCACCAGGAGCTTGCCTTGGCCCATGGGACGTTAGCCCATCCCGGGAGCAGTTTGTATGAGTTTGGAGCGTTTGACCGGGCTCCTTTCATCACTGCGACCTGTATAAGAAGGACAGGCTCCCGGCGGTCTGTAGTCCCTTAGCCTGGGTACCAGCGTGAGCCTTCAGGCACAGCTGACCTGAGTGCAAGTGGAAGCCGGAGCCCAACCTGAGGTGTCAGAACCACAGCCTTAACCTACAGACCCAGGAGTGTCAAAACAAATGTGTGTTGCTGTAAGCCACTGAGATGTTGAGAATGTTTGTTATCGTTCAATAGAAACTGGCCAGTAGAGCTGTTCTTTTTTTATACCCATCTCCTCAATGAGTACAGTTACTCGGAGAGAACATAAACAATGCCCCCAAGCACATACCTACTAAGAGAAAGAGCCAGGACTGAGCCAGCACTGACTGCTTTCTGAGCCCCTGCTCTTAACCACACGACTCTGTATCTCCTTTCAAATTTGCAACAGGCTGGGGCAATGGGCCAAAAGCAATAGGATGGAATTTAATTGGAATGAATACATGGTCCAACGTATCGGCTAAAACAACAACAACAACAATGGCGGTAAGAGGATACCAGCAGAGCGGAGCAAGGTGCTCCTTCGTGGCAGGGCCGGTGGTGCGGCTCGAAGACCTGAAGGTCCACTGAGGAGGAAAAGACGGTTCAGTACGAGGTCGTATGAGTGAATGCAAAATGCCTGGGAGAAGAAGGACAATGACAATGCTGTCCACTCTGGGTGGTCAGAGGACTCCTGGACTCTCAGGTTCAGGTCCAGGAAACACATCTGAAGAGAGATATCGACAAGCTGAGCTGCCCAGATGGGTGTGAACAAGATGCCGGGAAAACTCCTATCGGCTGTAAAGGGAGGGAGCTGAAGTGTTTCACCTGAGGAAGGGGCGGCTTCGGAGGGAGGTGACTGCTGCCCTAAGACATCTAAAGGGCTAAAGGGGCACCTAGCAGGCCACCACCATCACCTCTCACCTAGACTGCCACCATCATCGTCAGCCGCTTGTTCCACTCACCATGTGCAGCCACGAGGGATCTTTACGTAACACAAGTGTTCTGACTTTGGGTGACTTTGTCATGGCCCTACTCCCTCCTCTCTTCGCCAGATTCAGCCAATGCACATGCATGTACAGACAGACAGACATACACATACACACCTGTGTGATACTATCTTTTGCATACAATTCCTCCAGAGCACAGAGCCGGAGACAAAGCCCAAGTGCTAACGCTCTGTTGGGGGGCCGGGACAAAGAGCCAGGAGGAAGAGAAGTAAGGCGTGGGAAGAGGTGAGGCGAAGGTGTGATCACGAGGCTGTCTGCAGCCCCACAGAGACACGGGTAGGGCATCTCCAGACAAGTCACATGGACCCACGGGGCCTCCAGCGTTCCACGGGAGGAAGGAAGAGTGGCTGAGATGATTCGTTGATTGCTTCTTGTCTCCCATGGAGTGATTTCCTGTGGAAGTCAGATCCGAGCCCCTAAGTCATGGAATCCCATCTGATTCCAGGAGCCGTAGGAAGAGGCAGAGACTCCACGAGGCCAATGGACAGGGCTGGGCCTGGGTGCCCAGGGACATGCTGGAGTCTACACTGGAGCCTGACATGCGTGCGGTGGGGTGGTTGGGGGGGGCATACATGGGGTGGAGCTCAGGGTGAGGTAGCAGCTCCCATGGCTGGGTCACCACCCAAGGCTCTCCCTGAGTAAGCAGCCAGAGGTCTGGTAGGGTTGAAGCAAGAATCTGAGTAGGAGCCTGTACTGGGTTCAGTACACACACACACACACACACACTCTCTCTCTCTCTCTCTCTCTCTCCTTCCACCATTCCCACCACTTTGGGAACAAAGACAAAGTCCTCTGCGTGGCCTGGAGGCTCCTGCCCACTTGCTTTATGCCAAGTCATATCGGCTCTGTTTGGTTCCTTAAGCGCATCATGAGTCCTCCTGCCACGAGCTTGTCCTTCCTGGAAATGTCCTCGGCCCCTACTGCCATTCACCCCTCAGCTCTCAGCGTGTCCTGACCTCTTCCAGCTGCCCTGTCCCCTCCCCGCTCCCCGGAGCCCAGGAGGCACCATGCCACAGGACCCTCCTTTCTCTTCCCTCCAGAGCCCCCAGCCCACACATGTCAGTCTTGTCTGATCCATGTCTGTCTCCACAACCACACTGTGAGCGCCACCCGTGCGGGGACTGTGTCCCTCGTTCCCGAGTTCCCCGGGGCACCCCCTTTGCCCCGTGCCTGACCCCACAGCAGGTGCTCATTAAATGCACAAATAGTTTCCATATAAAAGGGAAGTCACACAGGTCTCGCGTGGCAAATGAAGACCAGCATATACATAACAGCTACTCCGAAGTGGGTGTGGGCTGCCTCGGGTGGGTTTCGCTTCTCTGTTAGTGGAAGTTTTCTGAGATTGCTTCATGGATTAGATAAGCGTTGGCCCTGAAGCCCTCTAAGACTCCGAGAATTTCTGCTTTGAAGAGTCCTCCTATTCCAATCACACCCTGGAAGGGGGCTCAGCGGGAGGTGCTCTGCCATTCTGTGCACGGTCGATATTACTTTGCCATTGTTTATAGAAAATTTTATGAAGAGTTTATTTGAGCCGAACTGATGACACGCGGCAGGGAGCGAGATCTCACATGCTCCTGCGAGTACCGCGTGTGCAGCCTCTCGTGTGCCTTTGGGACGAGGGAAGGGGACCTGACTGAGGTGGGAGGAGGTCCCTTCGCTCTCTGAATCTCCGGCCCAGGGAGCACTTCGGAAGCGCCGGACGTTCTTCCGGCCGGAGATGCGGGAGTCTCAACCCTGTTGGTCTTTCCCGCTTGTCTCTCCGTGTCTGGCCGCAAAGAATGGGGCAGAATTTGTCATCAGTTCTGTTTGTTCTGCCCAACCCAGCACTGGATTGGGGAGGGGGTGTGAGGAAGGCCACGGAGTGTCGGATTCGGGCAGGGCAGGGTGCTGCGTGGAGGCTGGGGCGAAGCGAGCGGGACGTGAGAGCGACAGAATGAGGTGATGTGTGGTTTTTTTTCAAGATTTTATTTATTTATTTTTTATTTATTTTTAGAGAGGGAAGGGAGGAAGAGAGAGAGAAAAACATCAATGTGCGGTTGCTGGGGGTCATGGCCTGCAACCCAGGCATGTGCCCTGACTGGGAATCGAACCTGCGACACTTTGGTTTGCAGCCCGCGCTCAATCCACTGATCTACGCCAGCCAGGGGAGGCGATGTGTGTTTAGCACAGAGTCTGAGAGGTCGCTGCGACTCCCCACAGGCTGGGTTGCAGGATCCCCTCGAGGAGCGCAGAGAGGGCTGCGCAGCTCACTCCTGCTGCACCGTGTCGGCTCCGGCCACGCAGCCTGTGTGAAACCCAAGAATCCCCAGTGGCTGCCCTGGGTAGCGGTGTGTCTCTTTAAGAGTTTATTATGTTTGCAAAGTTCTAATGTTCCCGCCCTCTGGTTTGCCCCGGAGAATGCTTGTTAATTCAGGTTTATTGTTGCCTAGAGAAAAAGAACCCCAGTGACCCACTGTAACAACCCCTTTAATGCGGGCCTCTGCTTCGGGCCTGTGTAGTATCCTCTAACAGACGAGCAAAAGTGGCCAAAGTTGTATTCGGCAGCGCTGCCAGAGGTTCATGATAAAATCTCCGGTCGCTGCCAGGGACAGTGTGAACCCTGTCAGTCTGAGGATTAACTATTCTGTAGTAACAGCTAAGACCTTTTCTTTTTAAGACTTCTCACCGTACGGCAGACACTGCTGGGTGGCAGGGCTGGGGGTGGGGGCCGTGCCTGATGTGCATTAGTTCAATGAGCCTAACACTTGAAGGTGGATGATGAGGATGAGGATGAGGATGATGCCCACTTTACCAATGGCAGCACAAAGGCTCAAATTGTTTAGATAACATACCCAAGGTCACACTGGTGACAAATAATGGGGCTGAGATTCCACTCCATACCCATTACCTTCTCTGCACCAGGCCAGCCCCGGAGGATGACTTGAGAATCTAAAGCCAGACGGCCCAAGGCTGGTGATTTGTCACCCACTGGTCCAAAGGAGCTGAGGCTATTTCCCGCTTCCCCTGGGACTGTGCAGAGGGAGTGAACCGGGGCTAGAAGCTATGAGATTTCAGCGGGGCGTTCCCATCCCATATCAACAGCGTAGCATTATAGAGGGTATTGACAAATGTTGGAATAAATGAGACAAATTTGAACCACTCGCTGCGATGTTTGTTCAGCTGCCCCTTGCCTTGCGTCCCCATTCCAATGTGGAATCCAGGTTTTCCTTTGTCTGGCAGATTCCAGCCCGTTCTTTAAGTCCCCCAAATAACACCTACTTCTGTGGGTCGTTGGAGGGAAAACGGAAAATTATAATGAAATGTGCAAATGGTCATATTCTCCTCTATCACCTCATTGCCTTACATAACAAATTAAGATCTGGAAAATGCAAGATGTTAAAGTGGGACCATGCAGACAAAAGAGTCTTGTGCAATTTCTAATACTGAGCAACACGCTTGGCCTGCATGTTCTGCTGGCCAAAGTAAAAAGAGAAACTCAATCAGGTATGTGATACTAACTTTTATGAAGAAAAAAAAGACCCCTAAAATATGGTTTCTCATGGACACAGAGATTTCCCCAACACTGGGATCTGACATAAATTCCCCCAGGAGACTGAGGATGACATGGGATCATATAATGCCCATTGTCCTTGTCACTTCCCTTCCCCCAGTAAGTTCAATAGAATTCTATTGTGTCTTCAGTATCGCATAAAGGCAAAAATACCAAAGCACAGTCCACATACACACAAACAAATATTACAAAAAAAACTAATACAATGAGGTTCATTGGTATGTATTTCTGGAGCTCCAACAAAATAATTAAAAGTGGATAAAATGCATATCTCTTCATCTATCACCTATAAATGAGATTTTTATCAATAGGCCTTTGATTAAAAGTTAGGGCGAAGACAGTTTGAGGACAAAAGTGGCCTCACGATCTCTTCATAGGACAGGGGCTTAAGGGGAACAATCTGGTTGGAAGTGGGGGTGCTGGTTAGCAGGACCAACTTTACCCTGCCAGCCCAGAGCTTTCTGGGTTTGGGGACTGAAAATCCCACATCCCCACATGTGACTCAGACCATGCAAACCGGGACAGCTGGTCTCCGGAGTGCTAGGCTGGGAATTTCAAAGCCACATTAGAATAGCAGCGTGCCGTTTTGCCTCGGGTTGTATATTTTCCTAGAGGCGGCTTCGGGGAGGAGTGCTGATGAGTTCCTTGAACGCTGGGCTGGTTGTTCCCTGTATTCACAAGGACTCGGGCTGGCTCCGGGTCCCTCCTTTCACCACTCCCCTGCCCAGGCTGCTCCTCAGAAGTCTGGAACACATGCAGCGTGTTTAGTGAAAAACTCAACGTGTGGTATTCTCCACCACATTGCGAACAGAAGACTGCGAGGGAGAGCCAGCTTGGGGGGCACGCACGCTTTGATTTCGTTAGTGCCTTGACACAGTTCCCCCAACCTTTCCGCCCCTCCCCTGTGCTGGATTTGCCCTGACCGCTCCCTGTTTTTCTGTTATATAAGGCAGAAAAGTGTCTGAAAAATCTTGATGTGATAGGCTGAGAACCACTCCCCCCTCCCAGCTTGACCTTTGTGTTTTTAATTATGTGCTGAGGGACAAAAGACTGTGGCTGAGGCCTCCCATGTCCTGCTAAAGCTCCACTGTGTCCTTCAGGGGCCAGCTCTGAAGATGTTGATCGAGTATTTTTTTCCGTGGGATGGACTGCCTCCTTCTTGTTCTCCTCGGATCTCGTGGGGTCCAGGACCAGCTGCTCTGGCCTCACTGCGTTGGAAACTGTCCCTGGCCGTTTCGTGTTCCAGGAATTCTCTGCGTTCAGGAAGAGGATGCTAATAACATGTTTTTTTGAGTGGCTGCAAATTCTGGAAACAATGCTAGTTTTTTTTTAATGTAAATCGTCTCCTGTCTTGGCACTAGACTGTGACAGGGAACCTGGTGGTGCCCTCTTTCCAGGTGAGACAGGGAGGCTCAGGTGAAGCTCTGGAGTCCTAGGGCTGGTAGCTGAGAGGAGTCTTCCCTTCGCTGCCTCCTCATGGCTCTGGTGGGCGTGCTCAGCCTCCGCTCCGATGCAGACTGGCTACTTGACCCGGTGCGCTGTCTCTCCGGATGCCAGCTGGAAGGCAGCGGAGGCTTTCGGGAAGGCACGGCCAAGCAGAACTGGGTTTCAGACAACAGTCTTTAAATAAAGATGAGCTGAGCTTGGCGAACCCCTAAGCTGGCCAGTCCCAGCCAAAGCAGAAAGAGGACTGTGCAACTCTTCGGTCTGTCCAGGACTGCCAGACAGAGGGTCCTGCTCCTCACCTGGACAGCCACCTCCAGCGGCTGCAGGGACCTCACCAGGGGCATCTCTTCCTTTGCTTCTCCTTACCACACTACATCCCTAGGTGCTCATTCCCGTGGCAGAGCTGTGGGACCCGGGCCTGGACGAGTGGCCTTTCAGTTTGGGTTTCTAAGTAGCCAGGTGTTTTAAAAGCCAAGGCTTTCTTTCTCCTGCTGGATTTCGGATTTCAGCTGGGCTGGAACTTCTCTGGTTTAGGATGGGCTCAGTGAACCCTGCTGCTGTGGAGACTGGGCCCGCTGACACACTCTCACTGGCCTCTTAAGCCCGTTCCTCTGTGTTGGAACAGAAATTGCAAGACCTCTGCCTGCGAAGGCTCAGCTGGTGCCGCAGCCGTCCTCCCACACCCCCCAGCATGCACGGACAAACAAGGAAACTGGATCCCCGGTGGACGCAGCCGCCACTCGGTTACGCCCTCTGTCTCTCTGTAATCCCTCCGCTGTCGGCAAACGGAGCTCAGGGATGTATGGGGGCGGCAGCGAGGACTCCAGCAGACTTCCCGCATTAGCGTCCCTGGCCGCGGCAGCCTGGGAGTTCCAGAGAGGCATAAGCGGTCAGTACTGTGCATACTACAAACATCTTTTTTATTCCTCGTGACTTTTCAGTGTTGCTCACTTCGTAAAATTATAAAAGGGGGCTGTGAGTGAAAACAGATGCATCGATGTATTTCGGGGGTGCTGATGGGGAGCATGTATGTCAGACACTGGGGCAGAGTTGAAACCTTGTCACGTTTCTCTGCGGACACAGAAAATTATCTTGACCTTGTGACAAGTACTGGTCTGAAGAGAGCTGCAAGGTGCATTGGGTATTTAAAAAATAAAGGTTTGCCTGGGGATATAATGAACAAATGGGACTATGTCGCACTGAAATGCTTTTGCACAGCAAAGGAAATCTTCAACAAGATAAAAAGGCAACCCACAGAATGGGAGAACGTATTCACCGATACATCTGATAAGGGGTTAAGATTCAAAATGTATAAAGTACTTAGAAAACTCAACACCAAAAAAACAACAACCCAATTAAAAAATGGGCAAAGGATCTGAATAGACACTTCTCCAAACAGGACATGCAGATGGCCAATAGACATATGAAAAAATGTTCAACACCACCAATCATCGGAGAGATGCAAATTAAAACCACAGTGAGATAGCGTCTCACACCTGTCAGAAAGGCTACCATCAATAAATCAGCAAACAACAAGTGCTGGTGAGGATGTGGGGGAAAGGGAAGCCTTTTGCACTATGGTGGGAGTGCAGACTGGTGCAGCCGCTGTGGAAAGCAGCATGGAGATACCTCAAAAAATTAAAAATGGATCTGCCTTTTGACACAATGATCCCCCTTCTGGAAACATATCTGAAGGAACCCAAAACTAATCTGAAAGAACATAAGCACCCCTATGTTCATTGCAGTGTTATTTACAATCACCAACATATGGACGCAACCCCAGTGTCCATAAATAGATGAGTGGATGAAACAACTATGGGAAACTATGGGACAATGGAATTCTACTCAGCTGTAAAAAAGAAAATTTTACCCTTCGCAACAGCATGGATGGACCTGGAGAACGTTATGCTAAGTGAAATAAGCAAGTCAGAGAAAGACAAATATTGGATGATTTTACTCACATATGGAATCTCATGAGCACACTGAACTAACAAGCAAAGCAGAGACAGACCCCTAGATGGAGAGCAGGTGACAGCTAGTTGGGGGGGGGGGGGTGGTGGCGAGGAGGAGGAGGGACTGAGCAGAAAGGAAAACGGGCTCCTGGACACGGACAGCAGGGCGGTGACTGCAGGGTGGACGGGGTGTAAGGGGACTAAATGGTCATGGGAAAACACAATAAAGATGAAATAAAATATATAGTTAAAATGAAAATAAATAAAAAAGCTTTGCTTGACTCTTACTATATTTGACGGGTTGGTGTCTGTGGACAGACTTTGGTCCCTGAGAATGCAGTAAAAGGCGTCTTGATCTCAGGGGACTTTTCTCCTGGAAGGGGTTAAATAGAGGTGTTTTTTTTGTTGTTTTCAATTTTTTCAAATTCTCTGGCATATTCTTCCACAAGAAGTAGCCCAGAGGAATAGCATTCATTTCTCTCCATAGCATTTGTATGGGTGATAATACTTCATACATTTGTAGGGCAGAAAAGTCTGTTGCAGTCACCACAAATTAGGGCCATTGTCCTTCACCGCAGAGTATGGTTTTTAGGTTTTAAAATGCTGACCTCTTACAGTCTATATCTTTCTTTCTCTGAATTTATTGATTCACTCAACAAACTTCTTATTGAGCATCTACTCTGCAGAAGTGGCAGAAATGTAGAAGAGTCTAAAATGTGTGTATCCTTTGTTCCCCCACAGTCCACACTTGGTTGGGGAAGTGTGCTAATGCCGCACTGACCATAGGGCTGTGGTACCAGAGCTTCTGGGTAAGTGCCTCGTAGCCATGGCAGCAGGGAGTGGGTGGCGTGGGCTCCCCGCGGGGATGCGCCGGTGCAGGAAGGGGGTGGAGCTTATAAAGGAGGGAAATTCAGCTGGGCTTCGGAGAAGGACCGGTGTGTGGGAGGCACAGGGCTGCCTCTTGTTGGGGAGGCAATTCGAAATTCAGATCTGGGGCTCCTGGTAAGGTTGGAAAGGGAGATGAGAAAACCGAGGCTGAAAGGAGGAGTCGAATATGTTGATCAGCGTCCCATTGTAGAAAGCGGAAACGCCAGGGTTGGACCCTGTGCTCCAAACTCCCCACCACGGTCCGTGAGCGCCCTGCTGCCTGATTGTGGGGGGGCCTCCACGGGTGAGGGAGAGGGAGAAACTTTTAAAAATATATTGGAAATAGATTTTGGAATACATTTGGAGATACTGGAAATACTCTAATAAAAATATTGGAAATACTGTTTTTTTAAAAAATATGGAAATAAAAGATATTGGAAACGCAACATTGCACAAAATTTTTTAAAAAATTATTATTTTCTTGACCTGGATAGAATAGCTAGGTGGAAATAGAAATGGATAAATTACATTTTCATATAAAAAAAAGGGATACTGTATGGAGTGCAAGTGAAGCTCTCGCCAGATGTCCTGGCTTAAAAGAGGCGCTGGGTGCAGAAAGGCCCTGCGCGGTGTGTGCTTTCATCCTCTTCGTTCTTGTGTCCTCGGTCCTCATCCCTGAGGGCTGAGTGGCGTGTGTGTGTGTGTGTGTTTGCACGCGCGTGCACGCGTGTGGCCGTCACAGCGACTCGGACCGACTCCACCTTGATTCAGGCTGGAAGGGAAACATGGCTGCCGTTCTGACTTTTAAAAAATTATCTGTTTATTTCCCTTTCTCTGCCGATAACTCCTGGTTGTAACGCTGAAGCCTTACAAATACGGCACAGTGAACTCAGAAAAGGAGCTTAGTGTTCTCAGGGCGGCGTGAATTGAACAACACACAATTTGGCACAATTCGGTGGGCCCGGGCGTAAGACAAATACGAGCCTGAGCGAGCACAGAGGCTGCATTGTCTCGCCCGGGTTCATGCCATGAACAGGGGCTGGGCCGATCAGAAACCCCCACGCGGCCCTCCGCCCCGTCGAGGCTGTCCAGCCCGGGGCTTTCATAAGCCTCGCATTCACAGAACCACGTTTCTCCTTCCAAACAGGAAAGTTGTTGTTCCAGACTGCCATCTGCGCTCTGGGCAGAATGGTGAATGCCATCTCCTCTTGCCCCCTGGCTCCGCTGGTGTCACAGAGAGTGGGAAGGGCGGAGCGTGCCAGCCAGGATGGGCGGGGTCACGCAGCTCTGGGCATCGGCGGTGTTCGGAGAAGTGCCACCTGGAGCTGATAAATGGGGGCTTCGCTGGCTGTCCTTTTGGAGTGCTTGAGATCACGTTTGCGAATGGAGGAGATGGAGATTAATGTAGACTTGCTTGAATTTGTGAGGAAAAGGAAGAGAAAGGAAACTTAAGACGTGTCTAGTATCTCTGGGCCAGGCACCATGTTTCTCCCTCAGGCGGCCACCCTGATACACCCAGACCTGGATTTTCCCTGTTGGTCTCACACAGAGATTTCCAACCCGTGTGCCGCAGCATGCTGATGTGCCACAAGGATTTCTAAAATATGCAACAAATCCCCTGACTAAAATAGTCAGGGGCACTCGCCTCTTTTCCCTTAGACTGTCAAACAAAAATATGACAACAGCCAACACAAAAATTGCCATCTGGTGTGAATGAACCAAAATTACACCCACTTTATTTTGTCAGTCCACACAAAAATAAAGTTTTTGATACCTTTTGTTTTTTGGTGTGCTGCAGAATTTAAGTAATTAGTTTATTTGTGCCGTGAAATGAAAAAGGTTGAAAATCACTGGCCTAGCGTAATTACTGCTAGAACTCCTTTCACATTCGGAAGCGCCCTGTTTGGACGATAAATCGCATGGTCCCCTGTGTATAGTGAGAGTTTGGTATGGAAAACCTCACTGTTTCCATTGTTCGCATCCGGAAGCTGAGACTCTGCGAGGGTCACTGGTTCCCCGGAGGCTGCTCCTGCTCCGTCTCGGTGCCGCCCAAGAGTGTTTTAGCTATGCCGGCACACTGGCACTCATTCGGTTACAGGGCCAATCGATTTATTTGCAAAGTTACTTGAACGAGGAGCATCTTCTTTCCGTGGTTTTCCAGCGGTGGGAAGAGAGGTCTGGCATGATTCCCCGTGTTCTCGCGTACCTTGTCCCCTTGTGACCAGGGGCAAAGTTGGGGGCAATCGATGAAGAAATGATGATCAGAGCTGAGGATGGCACAGGGGCTCACGGACTACAGGAAAGGTAATAGATCTGTGTGGGAAGTAGAGCCAGAGCGGCCCCTGCCTGCCAAGTGGTCCGTGGCTGGGCCCCTCATGGGCCAGAGTCAGGGAAGCCAGTATTTAGAGCATCGTATGTCTGCACCATTTTGGGTCAATAAGTCACAAAGTGCTTTTATGCAGTAGGGGTTTGCCAGGTCTCAGCCAATCACAGAAGACCAAGAGATTCTTTCAGGCCTTTTGGGTAACTTTCACTGTAGGAAAAGAACATAAAGAATAAAGAGCTCTGTAAAGGGGTTCTGGAAACCTTGATTCCTCCTCCACCTTTCAGTGTCTAGCCATGTGACCTTGACCAAGTCAGTATGCCTTTCTGAGGTTCTGTTCCTGACCTAGAAGAAGGAGGAGGAGGAGAAGGAGGAGGAAGGGGAAAGGAGGAGGAAAAGGGTGAAAGGGCATTGGCTGATCGGTCCTTGCATACCGCTAGTTCTTGTAAATAGAACATGGCCACACTGATTTGCTTCCAGATGGTCCGCGCTGGCTTCCAGCTACAACAGCAGAATAGGATAGTTGCAACAGGGCCTTTATAATCCACCAACGCAAAAATATTTACTGTGTGGCCTTTTACAAAAGGGGCCAGCTTGCTGACCCCTGGTTTAAATGATCTCTAAGGACACCTTCAGTTTTTGAGTCTCTAACTCCAAGGAAGAAGAGAAGGAGAATGAGAAAGGGAAGGAGGTGAGAGCAGGGTCATAAATCTGAGTCAAAAAACCAAAAGGCAACTTGTGAATGATCCATGAGGCCAATTGTCTTAACAGTGACAGATTGCAGCCCCCCCTGCTGGCTGGGAGGACCTTTTGAATGTAGTATGGGGTCAAAGACCACAAAGTAACAAATCTGTGCTGTAATCAGACCCTCAGAATCGTTCTCAATATGGTGGTCACCCCAGGTGGGTAGGGAAGTTTCCGTTTGCTCCTGGTGCCTTTGAATTTATAAAGTGTGCGCCTTAAGGAAACTGGTCGAATTTGGGTCCACAAACTAGAGCGGAAAGCCCCAGGAGACAGAAGCAAAACCCAAGAGAGGACAGGGAGAGCAGGCTTGAGAAACGTTAATCACGGTAAGGAAAGCCAAAGCTAACAAACACTGCTGGATGGGCTCTCCTGGCCTCAGACAGTCGACGAGGATGGTTACTGTTGCAATCGCATTAAATCACCCTAATCCCAATGCCCAAAGCCACTGGAATGATGAAGTGGAGCAGCCGGCGCTGGCGACCTGGAGGCTCTGCGTTGCGGCCCCGCCTGGGCGGGGCTGCTGTCGGCCCTCTCCAGCGCGCCCTGCGTCCTGTCGGAGGGGCCCGACTCAGCCTTCGGTGGAGACTTGCAGAACTGGCAGATTTGAGTTTGGTTTGGAGGTTTGTGGTGTGTTTCTTGGCAGGAGGGGACCCTCCTCCATCCATGGAGCCCCCGGATTAATGGCTAAAGTAACACCTACTGGCGGGACCAACCCAGGCTCGGGGCAGCCTTTCTGGCGTTGACGCACGCACGACTCCGCCTGACTCACAGCCTCGGTCCGCTGCGTTGGCTGCTGGAGGCTGCCGCCCCGAAGTCTCAACCGCCTGTTTCAGGATCTGAAAAGCACAGTGCGGAGTACACGGGCTTTCCTCCCGGAGCGGAGCGTGCCTTTGTGGGGAAACTCGGGGGAGACAAGAGGAAGTTGCTTTGCATCATAGTGAATCCCAACACAAGAAATAAAATTCTTTTTTACCCACAAAATCTTGACTTGTTGCGTTCTCTCTTAAATTTCCTTGAGCTTCTGCTCACAATCTTGGGGACCGGTTGAAAGAAAGTCTTAAGAACCTAAATCCAGATGGAGGCTTGGGTTTTTCCTTTTATTTCCAATGAGCTGAGGTCAAACTTGCCACAGTCTTGGTGTGCTGGCTTCTCCTCTGGGATAAATCCTTTTGGGAAAAGGTAGGATATGAAAATATATGATTATATGTTTGTTTACATATATTTTTTGCCCTCTCTCTGAACTCAAATTGTGCCAAAATGTGCTACTTTTTTTCTCCTTGGTAGAAGGGTGGGGATACTTATTTCTCCAGTCTGTCTCTCTTGGGAATCTGAAAAAAAAATCAAAATATTTCCTGTAAAGTTTTGAAATGGGTTGATTTAACTGGGAGCATGGCCATTACACTCTGCTACATAGAAAACATTCATTTATGTCATGGGTAGACATTGAGTAATGTGCATTTCCTTCATTTTTGAAGGACATGTACACACACCAAAGGAATGGGGAAGCATCTGTTGAATTGCCTCAGTCCCTGTAATCCAGTCACCCTAAACATATGAGAAATAGGAGTGAAAACGAACTGAATTCAGGGAACATTAGACAGTAAGTCCCCACTGTGCAAAACGGCATTCACGAAGGAACTGCCAGGCACACTCTTCACTGTGTGCATGTGTGTCCGCACACGAGTGCACACACACGGGTGGGCGGGTGAGAAGTGGGGGGAATCTGACCGGGGGAACCATGTGCAGAAGCAAAGACAGAGGAGTCTGGGGTTCAAGGTGTTGGAGCGGGAATGGATTCCACGCGGCCAGAGTTCTGTCGGGGGCCCGTGCACGGTGGCCCATGCAAGAGCGTAGCCATCATTTCTGGGTTGCTAGGCAGGGGAACTGACCTGGTTCCCATGTGTCCCTCTGAGAGAAAAGACGGAAGTTTTCAGCACAGAAGGGGAATAAAATGGACTTGTGCGATGGGTCTTAGAGAAGAGGAAGGTGACAAGGTCCCACCTGAAGGCAGACTGTCCCCACTGCATCTTTCCTGTCCTGGCCAAGAGCAGCAGAGCAGCTGGCCCTGGAGTGTGTCTCTGGATCCCCAAATAATGGTTTCCCCGATAAGTCCCCTCCCTGCTCTGAAGTCTGGGGGGAAATTCTTATTTCTGCAGCCACTTCATTCAGTGGAAATTTCCCTTTATAGGGTCAACTTAACGCCAGAATCTCAAAGAAGTAAAACCACCCACTAGAGTCCATCATTTTCCAAGTGACACAGACCCCAGAGAAGATTTGTTTTCTTCGCACCTTCTCGCCCTCCGTGAGTGGCAGCTGTATGGCAGACGAGGGGAATTCCCGTCGAGTCACCGTTGTAGGACAATCGAGCAGGAGTGGTGACCTCGTTGTTGGACTTCATTTCAAAATTGACGCTCCGGGGGAACTTTCCATGGGTCCCCCCTCCCAGACACAGTGCACATTTCTGAGACTCTCAAAGACATTCTTTATAACGGGGTCTGACAAACGGTGGCGTTGCACCAAAACGCGTGGCCGTGTGGGTTTTCCTCCCGTTGGCTGTGCTTGCAACGCTGAGCCTCCCAGGTACATGGCGAAGTCTTGCGTCTTTCACGAGCCAAGAAATTTCCCCCGGGGCCAGGGCTGCTCAGAGGGACTGAGAACTGGGATCCCGTGTAGGTGGTCAGTGCATGTTTGTTCAATCAAATAGTTTTGCTTTTATGGGGAGTTGGAGAGTTTACGAGGAGAGGCTGTTGAGAAAAGAAGCAAGTGACTTTCAGATGAGTCTGCTCTTTGGCTGGCTCTTTAATCTGAAGCAGTTGATGATCAAGTTGACGTTTTTCGGAGAGATAGTACCCGAGGTAGGTGAGTGTTGGGGAATGGGCTTACTCCGACATTTCCAAAAAGAATGAAAGTTGCTATGGGTTTTTGGATAAGATTATAGGCGCCCTGTCATTCGGGAAAGACTCTTTGAAAAGTTTATCCTAAGGATGCGATCAGTAATATACCTAGAGGTGTAGATTCCAGGATTTTCATTACATTTGTCTAAGAATGAAAAGTTTAGGAATAACAAAATTCCCAGTATAAGAGGATGGCTACATAAATTATGATGTATGTATTCTGCATACATAAAAATTATTCTTGAAGACTTCTTAGAGACACAGAAAGAAATATTTTCTTAATATCATATTAAGTGACAAATAACAGGGACTGAAACTCATTACATAGTCTGGGTAAGTTATAGATGTATAAGAAAACTATTCCAAGTACATAATCTCTGATGTGTTTGGGTTTATATCTGACTGGTGAAACAGTGGGGATGACCTTCTCTACCATTCCCTGTCCACCATATGAAGTGGTCAGCTCGGTGGGTCAGAAACGGTTGCATACGGGCACTGTCATGGGGTTCAACCTGCTGGAGATTGTGCTACCAGAACATAGGTAGGAACTCACATGGCCTTGGTCGAGAGGGGCTTTAATGCCAAGGCTTGGAAAGATGACAAAGACACTTGAGTTCTCAGCAGACGGTAGAGGATCTCTTGAGCAGGTAAACCTGAAGAGTGATTACGTCATGGGCACACAGGATGGTTGGTATATTCACGGGGGTGAGGGATAAACAAGGATGAGGTCTTAGCGTGTCAAGTTCAGCGCCAAGGCCATCTTCTTTTTCAATATCTCACTTCCCCAAGCTAGTTGCTATCAAAACAAATTGTGACAAAAATCATCCTGTGGAATTTCAGCTCAAGTAATTTGTGGTGTGACCTAATGAGCAAAACACACACACCAAGCGTATTAGTTATCTTTTGCTGTGGAACGAATTACCCGTAATGACATTTATTATGTCACAATTTCTGTGAGTCAGGAGTCCAGGCACAACTTCGTGGGGTCCTCCAGCTCAGGATGTCTGTCCCCCCCCCACAAGGCTGAAATCGAGGTTACAGTTCTGTCTGGGTTCGACCAGGCAGCATCCACGTCCAAGCTCATTCGTGGGGCTGTTGACGGGATTCGGTTTCTCACAGGTTGTTGGACTGAGGGCCTTGATGGCTTTTGGATGAAGGCCATCCCTGGTCCTGGTCATGTGGGTGTCTTTACAGTGCAGCTCCCGGCATGGCCCCCGAATCCCATCAGAGCAATAAACGAGAAAGCAGCAGAAGACAAGCAGGAGCGGTCTGTTCCAGGGAGTCCTACCTATGCTGCGGAGAGGGGGCCGGTGGCTCCTGTTCATCTCTCTCTTGTAAGCCCCTCGCTGCTTCCCTAGTTATGGCCTGGCGGTCAGAGGGGTTGCCCTGCCTCCTTTCCATGCTCATGCATTTCTTCCTTTAGAAAGCTAGTCTCGTAGGGCTAATACATGACCCCCCCCCAAAAAAAAATAAGGTGACATTGCCCTGGTCACTGTGGCTCAGTTAGTTGGAGCATTGTCCTGTAAACCAAAAGGTTGTGGGTTCAACTCCAGGTCAGGGCGCATGCCCAAGTTGCAGATTTGGTCCCCAGCTGGGGAGTGTGCAAGAGGCAACCCACTGATATTCTCTTTCACACTGGTGTTTCTCTCCTTCATGTTCTTGCGTGAGGATAAAAAAAAATAAGGTGACATATAGAACAAAACCAAAGTTATTTCAGACTTTCACCTCCTGAAGGAGAAATCGTTGTGTTAACTGGAGCACTGGGGAGAATTTGGCATTCGGCGATCTGAGAGGCTCTTCCTGACGTGCCCCGACGTGACAGTGCGGGGGTTTGGAAGCACAGGCCATTTCTGCAGAAGGTTTCAGAAACCGTTTTGGTTATCTAGTTCAAAATCACAGGGCTGATAGCTGATGCGGTTGGCATATGAGTCATCATAGATCTAGCCTTTTTTTTTTTAACTCAACACCCTAAATCTTGGATGCTCAGATTTCAGTTGACTTGACCTTCAGAAACTGGGAAATGTGTCAAATGGTGTTAGCAAGTCAAAGGCTCGCTTTTGTTTTCCTACCCGCCACCTCTGACCAGATGAAGTTTACAGGCCCCGATGGTCTCTGTGGCATGTGGGCCTGTGCCCTGAGATTTGAGTTGTCGGTGACATTAGATTGTCTAGACATAGGCGTCAGTCTAGTTTGTCCTCAAGTTCAGCCTGGACAAAGGCAGCCAGAGAGGGACAAACCCCACACAGCCTCACTCTGAAGCCCACGGTGTCAGCCCGAGCCGTGGGGCAGGGGGGGGAGCCCTGATTCCAAGTCTCCTGCTTTCCGATGCCCAGCCCTTGTCTGCTCTGGCACATTTGTCCGAATTGGCTGCCTTCTCTCTGGCCATGCAGGCAGCAGCCACCCTTTCCCCTCTATACTTCTCTGTTTGTGGACTCTCATTGACCTGGGAGGCCTAGAACCTTGTTTATATTTGAACTTGTTCTTACACATTCTCACTCGGGTTGTCTGAGTGAGTCTCTCATGCCTGCCGCTGCATCACACCCTATGATCACAAAAAGGCACATCAACATCGAGAACCATTTCTGCTGTGATTGGCCCAACAAAACAAGATGCCTGGTCACTGATTCCAGCCAGCCCTGTCCTATGTCCCCTGTATCTGTGTGGTCTCTGATGATTAAGGACCCTAAACATGTGGCCAGTCTGGGAAGGGGAGCTCAGGTCCCCTCTGGGAGACAGGGAGCCAGGGAGCACAGGTGTGAGTATACCCGAGTGGGTGGCCAGGGGAAGACTGTGGAGTTTTTACACGAGGGGTGTGCTCACAGAGGAGCATGTCAGACTGCTGGTGTTTAGGCGAGGTCTGGAGCCCTATCTGTACCTGTGTCTTGGGCGGTGACAAAGGACAGCATGAAACTGGAGACCAAAATCGGCTTGGGCAGAATGATAGGACATACAAAGGGTTTGCTTTCTTGTACATTTTCTGTAAAACTGTACTTGAATTGATGTGATTGTTGTCACTCTTTCTCTCCCTTACACACATTTCACACACACATAGACACCAAATTTAAGGGGATGCCCCAAACAGTTATCAAAGTAAATCATATTTTCATGTACTATGTTAAAAATCAAAATCAGTGCAATAAAAAACCATCATGAACAGAACATAAGAACTTTAAGTAGTGAAAGTACTAGTTTTATTGATTTTTCTTTGCCCCCGGCTCTAGAATAGCTCTCACAGTAGGGCGTGGTAACTGACCCTGTATTTATTTAAAATTTTGTGATTTTATTTATTATGGATTCTTATATCAGTTGTGATTTTAAAAGTATTGCATTAAAATGACGAAGACAACGATGATCTATTGGAATTGCTGTGGGTTTGGGGCCCCCTCCGGTTTTGTGCCAATCTTAGCCCTGTACATGCAGGTGTCAGACAGGCAGATGGACTTGGACACACGTACACACACACACACACACACACACACACACCCCTTGTCTACAGTCCATAAGGAACAGCGTCCTCTCGGCTTAGAACCTTGCACTCCGCATTACCTGGTTATCTCTTCCTCACGCCCTGATGGCTGGTGGGTCCCATAGCGCTTCTCTTACGAGAGCTACCTCACCAGGGAGTTTTCTGCACAGTGCTTTCCTTACCTCGATATCCTGTTCTCAACCTCCACCCAAACCGTGCCTGATCTCAGGTAGGAATGTCTGTGAAACAAACATTCTCCCCACCCTTCTGTCTCAGACTCATCTTTTCGACATCGGCACAGGTGGGGGCCTCAGCCTAACCAGTCCCACAGACTCATGACCCCACCCCCAACCCCCAGCACAGTTAAAGCCTCCGCCACTCACACATTTCCCCAAACTAGGAACCCGGGCCTCACCTGTTCCGCTCCCTTTCCCCATGAAGCCCCCTCTAACCCGTTTCTGCAGGGTCTCCCGAATTCTCCCAGCTTTCCTGTTCCCAGGGCCGCTGCCCTGTTCAGGCTCCAGGCTGCCCTCCCCAGCTGCGCCTCTGGGCCCTGCCTTCAGGCCACCTTCTCGTCGCAGCCAGAGGGGCTCCTTCAAACGTGAGCTCTTCAAAGAGCCCCCCGTGCTGGCTGACTCTCCCACGGCCGTGGCTGTTGGAGGGACTGAGCTGTTTGGGTTTACCGAGTGCCTTGATCTGCCTGGTTCTAATTTAGAGCAGAACACACGGGAGTCTTGTCTGTCCTCATCTGCCACAGCCCAGCCACACCACACCCCTGGTCCTACCCAGAGGGGTGGAGGGCCTGAGATCGCCCTGTGCTCTTTGTTCTAATCAGCAGCATTCCTTGGAGTGCTCCAATGACTGGAGGCGTATTTGACTTCACTGGTTCCTGACGCCGGTCCATTTCTCCCTGAACCTGTTCTGCCTGGCGCCATCACGGGTTAGCTTAGGTTTGGGGGACGGGAGGCACACTGAGTAGGAAGAGAGCAGTAAAGAAGGATGTTCGGGAATCTGTCAGGGCAAGGCCTAGAGATGGGTTTTGTTTTGTTGTGCAGACCACTATAAAGGACACCTCATCCAATAATTAGAAGGAACCGAGAACAGGTTTGGGGAGAAGTGGAAGTTGATGTCTAGATCTTCAGAGCAGAGAGTGGGAGAGCTGTTCACCGAAAGGGGGCATACGCAGGTGTGACAGTCAGAGTATGGAGCCGGAAAGTCAGAAAGCAAGGGGATGAGAGCAAATTCAAGGGTATCAGAAGTGGAGTGAATGAGGCACCGGGGGACTGTCCAGGATGGGGAGGCCACAAGCTTTTGTCTACTGTCTGGGGCAGATGTAGACAAGCTATGTTCAGTGTCTGAAAATAGCGTGTCTCCATTATGACCCAAGACCATCAAAGGCCACTAGTTAGGGCCCGCGGAGGGATACACTGTTGCCCCTGGTTGCTAACCTACTTCGGATACCCTTGAACCATCGGTTTCCTGAGGCTCTCTTCTCTGGACACATTGAAGACCCACTGTGGGTAAAATATGATTGCCCACTAAAATGGCCCTAGAAGTGTCTCCTGGCAAGAGAGCATTTGAATGACTTGACATACTGTGGTTAGCTCTTTGTGTACATCCAGGGAATTGGATGAAAGGTCAAGTTGAAGTCATAACAATACTCTTGTTAACACATTTTGTTACTCTCTACATTTGGAGAGACCAGGAGCCTGAATGTCATCTCCTGAAACATGACCATACATCACACACGTTTCTATATTTTGGACTAGTCTTCAAAGATGGGGAAAAATTCACTGTTGGCTCTAATGACCACATTTAAGCATGAGAGTTGTTTTTCTTCCTTCCCACATTTTTTATAACTCTGTTAATTAATGATAGATGACCCACTGGCACCAGAAAAAACAAGGGTATCCTAGTTGGACAAAGTGGACTGCACACAGTGTGGCTGCTGACCCGCACTCCATCCTTCCTTAAAGGTGGGGGTAAGGCACCTGGAGCCTTGGCCCCAGTGCGTTGGTTTGGGCCAATTATAAGGACACATCCAGCCATCTTCCCCTGGAAGAAATCCACGGGCCTGGTTTTTCTTGTGCAGTTGGGAAGGCTCTCCAGGGGCTTGGCGGGGAGTTACTTGGCAGCGGGGTGGGGATCTTGCAAGGGATAAGGGAAATGGCAGAACACAAAGCCAGACACTCATGTTGTGGGAGAGGAGAGGCCATTCCTCTGGCTCCTAATTACGTCCCAGGATCCAGTGCAGCACTTGGCACACAGTAGGTGTTTAGCAAATATTTGTTGAGTGAATGGGTGGGAATGCTTTACCAGCCTCGTGAACCTAGGCATATGGAACCATGTGAGACACGGTTCAATCACAGATAACAGAGGGGCCTTATCGCTTGCCCTGCCTTCCTTATGGATTGTCGTCAGAGAACGCTTCTTAACCGCGCACAAATGTAAGTTATTATAATTTAGCCTTCCTCCATAAAAGCCGTACACCAGCTTTATGAAGATCATAAAAATGCAGCAGATGTCAGAGGGGAAAAAGTGTCCAAGAACAGGACAATAAAACCTTGATTGACCAACATGCTCAGAGAATGAGGTGTTCTAGTTAACTGAATCACTGTTTGAGGGAGAGATAAATAGAAAAAAACTTTTCAACCCGCAATGAATCTACAACCCCTTTGCCCTGGGAAGAACAGAGCATTCCATTAATGACTAAGGACGCTGCTGCATCTTTTGGTCGCGGTTCCGAACACCATTCCTCCTGCAGCTATAAAAGCCGCTGACCACAGGACACAGCTGAGATGCGGTTCTGCCATCCCAGGGGAAGGCAGTAAAGTTATTAAAAACACAAAGTGTGGAGGAAGGTGGAACTGGGAAGGGAAGAGTATTTTCATCATAAAGTAGCTCTTATGCATTACCGGGACACCCCATACTCAGAGTCCAAAGAGCACCATTGCTGTTTTATATTTCGGTTGGAAAACATTTATTGGGTTCCTACCTCATGCAGTGTATTGGGCTGGGTTCCTGACCTGGTAGGGGCAACAGCTCAGTGAGTGCCTCGTGTTTAGTGATATGATAGAGCTGACCACAGCATGCCAGGTGAGCTCAGGGGTAAGGCTTTCCCGGTTGGGTCTCTGGTAGGAAAGAGGAGACAAACCTGTCAGGCAGGACCCATCTTTCAAGAGCTGAATGACACTCAGGTGGCTCAGGACAGCATGGCTCTGGGAGGTTGGCTGGATTCCTGGGTAAAGGCCTACCAAGTTTAGAGCCAGTTGCCCCGGGTTTGGAGGAAGGATCCAAGCCCCAAGAGGTAGCAGAGTTGTGGGCAGGGAAGCCAACGCACACACTGCATTCTCTCAGTTTGGCTGGGGGCATGGTGACCACGTTTGGCGGGTGTGTGGGCCCCGGGCACCCCAGATGCCATGACCCCTCAGATCTGCTCAGCGTCGTATTCCTTCACTCAGTCATTCACTCGGCAATTCAAACCTTCGGACTTGTGTTGTCTGCTCTGTGATTTGGAGGTAATACCATGATAAGCACACACTGTGTCTGGCACATACAGGCACCCAACGGGAGCTGGATAGCCCGCCGTTTTCCATTTTTATTTTCAACTGTTTTCCTTCTTCTCTTCTTACAGCTCCCCTGCCTTCCATACTCTAAGCAAGGTGTTTTGTTGTTAATTTATGGCCAGTCTCTTTCCTTTTGAAGTGTCCCTATGGCACATTTTTCTCTTTCTCATGCATTAGAAACCGGAGGGGAGCAAGAAGGAAGTGAGAGAGCAATTTTTCACAGTGCATGGCTGGATACTTTCTGGACAGGCCCTACCTATGTCTATATATTCCAAATATATACATGGAATAGAGCCGACACTGCCAACCTGGGAGTGTGGAGGGACCCTTCTTGTGCAACAGGCAATTCTAGTGGGCATTTCTTGTCACCTGGCTTCTAATACCCCACCATTCCTGATCTTCCTACGGACATTCCAATGCTCTGAGTCTTAGGCGAATGCTCTTTTGTGTGCAGGTTGGCATGAGAGCAATTCCAAGACTGTGCCTCACGTTATGCAATCTAAGAGTCTAGATTCTTCCTCTGTACTGTCCATTGCCGTGTTCAAGGGCAAGCCTGTGAGATCTGTAGACCGAGCATGTGATCTGAGGGCCAGGCACATGACCTAAGCTCAACCATCAGAAATGACTTCTGGAACTTTGAATATTCACTCTATAACGCAATAGGGAAGACAATATTTCAAAGTCAGTTTCGTTGTGGAGCCCGCAGAGGCGCCAGCCATTTGGTGACCCCAGACACAGGACTCGCACGGCCTGGTCCTCAGTGCTAGCCTGGTTCCTGCCATTGCCCAAACATAGTCATTCAGCAACCCTTCAGTCTACAGAGTTCTCCTGATCTCCTTTCAAAAAAGTCTCCTGTCTGCTTAAGTTAGTAAGGGCTGGACTGACACACCATCACTGTGTGGAAGTTACGCTAGTGACAGAAGAAAAGCAGGCGAAGAGGTTCACCTTTTACTCTTTCAGATCTCTCTTAAAGCAAGAATCTTAAACCCTCCCTGATTGTATGGACTCAGTGATTTGGTTGAGGAAGGTGAGGAGGTTGATCCCGTTTCCGGATGTGAGTCAGTGGGAGTGTTGGTTAGAGAGACCACTGGCACCCACAGCTCCTATATTGGATCTCTTTTCTGAAACCCTCTACCTTGGAAGAGATAAAGGTTTCAGGCAATTAGTGTGAATCTTTGCATTTGGTTTTACTGACCTTTAATTGTTTCTTTTTCCTTTTGCTGAATACATTCTGCATAGAGCTTCCTTAAGGAAATACTTAAAATAAGTGTCGAGTGCAAGAAATTAAAGCTCACAAAATGACCACTGCCTGTGTGATACACACCAGCCCACAGATGGAGGTTATTAGGAGCATGCATTTATGTCGTATGAATCAGTCAGCTGCCGGAGAGAGAGTAGGAGGAAGGAGTCTCGGCGAAGAGGAAAACACCAGTCAGCATTTGCTCTTTTAATGGTACTTGGCTGCCTCCAATTCCAAGCTCTGTCACCCTTGGGTTATGTCGTTTCTGAGAATAAAATACAGCAATGTGTAACTGAGATGGTCATGGGAAGGGTCCCCATCACGATGTTTTTGAAGTATCTGTGGTTGAACAAGGTCTGATTGGAAGGGAAAAAATAGTGGTAATCAAGGTGAACGGATGAAGAATCACTCAACATATATAAATTCCACAGGAAATGAGTGAGGCTCCACTCTCAGCCAGATACCGGGCCAAACCCGGAGGAGATGGGGATGGATGATGACCAGCTCATGTCCCCAAAAAGCTCAGAATCTCCGGCAGCTAGCAAGTGTGGGTGACGTAAATTTATTCTACAGTCCATAAATCCCCACATCCCAGAGGCTTGCAGGCCTTGGGTTTGTATAGAAGCAAGACTAGCTGCCCTTCTCCAGGCCTGGCTTGCCCTTCTGCTCTAACCACAAGTGTTTGTCTACCACCCACGGATCCCGTGGGTTAGCCAATGATTGTGCATTAAGGAGACAAGAGCACAGGAGGAAGACAAAGTGAGGAGACAACTAACAGCAGAGCAGCACAGAGCCAGCTCTGAAGCAGGGAGGGGGAAGAACAGAACAAAAGGCCAAAGACTCCACAAGTCTAACCTGCGGGCTGGTGTCGTCTTAATGATATTCTATAATCTGTGGCAAAATGAGAAGATTATGATAGCGATCAAGACATTAATTGAGAACAATCAACATTATACCATGAGGGAGATAGCCAACCTACTCAAAATATCCAAATCAATGAAGTTGTTGGTGAAAATGAAAAATGTGTCTTTTATGTTATGGAAAAAAACTGTATAAACTTTTTGGCCACCCCAAGGAAGTCACCCAAGGAAGAGAGTCTTACTTGGGCAACACCGCAAATCCTCCTGGGAAGTACTGCTGCAGTCAGATTTGAAACTGGTGTAGTGACCAGTTCCAAATATTGAAGCCCTAACCCCCAAAGTGACTGTTTGGAAGTAGGACCTATAAGGACTTATAGGTCTTATGACTTCAGTTATGTGAAGTCATAAGGGTGGGCCCTGGTCTGATGGGATTAGTGTCCTTAAAAGAAGAGACATCAGAGCCCACTCTCTGTCCCCGCCATGCAAGGACACAGCAGGAGGTGGCCATCTACCAGCCACCAGCCAGGAAGAGTGCTCTCATCAGAAACCACATCAGCGGGCACCTTGCTCTTGCACTTCCAGACTCTAGAATCGTGAGAAATAAACATCTGCTGTTTAAGCCACCCAGTGTGCGGTATTTCGTGATGGCAGCCCGAATAGACAAATGTACACAGTAATGATCATCTGGACTGGCCTTTATTTTTTTTTTTAATGGTTTTTAAAAAGATTTTACTTAATTTTAGAGAGGGGAGGGAGGGAGGGAGAGACAGGGGAGAGAGAGAGAGAGAGAGAGAGAGAGAGAGAGAGAGAGAGAGAAAGATCAATGTGCGGTTGCTGGGGGCTGTGGCCTGCAACCCAGGCATGTGCCCTGACTGGGAATCAAACCTGCTATGCTTTGGTTTGCAGCTCATGCTCAATCCACTGAGATACACCAGCCAGGGCTGACCTTTATTTCTTAAGAATAAAACGTTTACCTAGAGGAGGTGATTGAAGTCTCCCTGGGCATCACATTGTCATTGGGAAGGAGAAGGCTACTCACATGATTTGCATTTTTACCTGTTTGCCAGGCACCGTGCTGACCATTTCATAGGCACTAGGTAGGAAGCTGCAGGTTGGGGGGGTTAGGGGACTCACCCAAGGCCATAGCACCAGGACGTCAAAGAACCAGATGAGGAATGCCAGGTCTGCTGGGCTCAGAGGCCAGGCTGCACCTGGCTGTTGGCTGTGTCTTCCGCCCATCTGAGCTGGTATCAGGTGGAGCTCCTATTGTCCTTGTCTTATATTCTGCTTCTGTTGTAGGGATTAAAACCATTTCATAAACCAGTGAAGGTTCGTTAGGACATTCACCAAACCTATTGTTTATATGGCCCCAATATTGCAAAGATGAAGAAAGAACAGAAGGAAATGTGTCAATCTGTTGCACCAACAAAGCCTGGACGAGTAACAGCAAATGATGATAGTGGGTTTTCTCTGAATGCAGGATGGTGAGTGATTTTGTTTTGCTTTTGCACTTTCTCAGACACGTATTTGACATGCTCAGGTTTTACGATCAGACACGTCTGTGCTCCCCCACAGCACGGAGTCTCTGGACGGCTCTTGGTCTGAAAGCCTGAGCTCCAAGGTCAGGGCTCCAAGGTCAAGGCTCCAGAGAAGCCCAGAAAGAAGCACATGGCAGGCACTGACCCTGAACCATCCCACTGCAGAGGGCTGGGGGCGGGAGGAGATGCTGACACTGGGTCAGGTCCAAACCTAACTGGGAAAACATGCAAATGGTTACCATCTGGAGCCTTCTGGTGCCGGGAGGTGAGGCGGGGAGGTGGTCTGCGGCCAGGGCGCCTGCGGCTGCAGCTCCGGCACAGGCTCAGCCTCCTCTGGTGCCCCTGCCTTTCTGCCACACCTCTCTGTGACCTTCAGATGACCCACTGGCTCACACGGGGTGGCCACTGTCCAAGTGACATTTCCAGATAATGGGGTGGTCCACAGAAGCTGGACCATGTCTTTGTAGATCTGTCTTTATCAAACAGTACAGAAGATGAAAAGCAAATTTCCTCGCTGTGTTCTGAGAGTGTGTGGCTGAGATGGGTGGTATTATCTGTGGTTATCTTGGCAACCATCAGTTCGGGTTCCCCTCTTCCATCTTCCGAAGTGCCATTTTTGGCAGAAGAGTACGGGAGAAATATTATATTTTGAGGAAAAGAAAACAGTAGGGTTCCCACCCCCAGCTCTCTCCCTCGGTTTCATAATGAAGAGTCGTGAGCAGTGGAGAGCTAGGATTTCTTGAGAGGGAAATCCTGGTGAATGGAAGCTTCTCATAAGGGCTAGAATATTCTGGAGGGAATCCTGCTAATGAGAAAGTCAAAGGGCTGTTGTGTTTTCTCCAGGGGATGCTGGGAGCAGGCAGTGACCTGAACCAAAGCAGTTCTTCAGGGAGGATTCGCTGTTTTACCACAGCAAGGCTCTCTTCCTCGTGGAACTATTTGTTGGTGTTGGAGGAATGTTGCGAAGGAATGAAATATTTCGTAAGGGCCTAATTCTACATTAATTTGCCTACCTTTGCCATTAACTTTTGTGGCTCCTTAAAATTGGGGATCCTATTCTATCATTGTCTCCTCCCATCACTATCATTGAGCACCTGTCATGTGAACAGCGCTGTGCTCCACATTGGGGATGTGTGTGTATGAATTTGTTCTACATGTATTCACTGTAGATACTGTAAACCTATCTCATAGTAGGCTCAGTGCTGGCCACCCAATGGAGAGACCCAGGTCCTAACACCTGCCAGGTGTGCAATTTTGAATAATTTATCGTCCAAGCTTCCATTTCCTTACTCTAAAATAGAGATGGTAGTCCTACCTACCTCCAAGGACTAAAGGAGATAACTTATGTAAAGCACTTAACACATGGTCTGGTGCAAGGCAAGTGCCTGATAAATGCCAGCTCTTCTCCTGCCCTGGGTTCAGCTTTGATGAGCCCTCCTTAGGGGAGGCTTGCCTGACCTGAGATTGAGTCTCTTTTGTGTGTTTTCACAAATGCTCCATTTTTCCCCTATCAGAACGTTTACTACACGTTACTTCAACCGTGTGTTCCCTGCCCGCCCTCCCTGAGGAGCTTCTGTGTTCCCTGGGACCAGGCGCCTGCCCTGTGTGCTGATGCATATACACATGCATATTCCCGGGCCCTGGGACTGTGGATTCTAGGCCCTTCACCCTTGTGCCCCCTCGGTCATTAGCCTGTGGGATGACGAGGACTAGGACTGAGCCTGGCTTTCCGGGGAGGGGCACCAGGCAGGGGGCTTAGTATACCGTGGTGTGTCCAAGAGCTACTTCTTACATGAAGGACTTCATCCAAGTTCATTCTTATTCTGAAAAGGAGAACTTGCAGCCCATGGACCTTTCGCAAGTGGTCTTAGTCTGGGCCCCTGCAGAAGCAGATACTCACACAAAGGCACTATGGAGGTGATCCCGGGCAATGGTGACAGGGTGAATGAGGCAGGGAAGGGAAGGGAGCCCAGGTTAGGGTTCATGGTCATGCAAGTTCCCACAGTGCCTCTATTTCAGGTGAACTTTCACAGAGAAATAGGCAACCATGTTGGGGGCGGGTTGGGTCTTGAGCTGGAAAAATAAATAAGGAGAGGAAGCCTATATGTGGGTATCATCTCAGGCACCCCCAAATCCTATGAGACGAATCCAGCACCAGACAATGAGAAAGCAGTCCTTCCTTCTTTCTTTTTCGGGGGTGGAGGTTGTAGGTGACTGCAGGGATGGGGGCGGTGTGAACCCCAGCCCCTCCCTGTTTATTTCAAGTTCGGTGGGAGAAAACGACTCAGGGGGCTGTCTGTGTGCCTTTTGGAAGCCTTCACCTTGGCCTTCATGAAGTTGAATGTGAAAGCAGGTCCTGTGTGTGTGGAAATTGTTACCACGCCCTCGTGACGGAGGACACACGCGCGATGGGATTGGAGGGCGAGGGGGACAGACCTCCTCGCTCTCCCACACGGGTGGCCAGGGTCTCTTTCTCAAGGAACTAGAGCCCCGCTGAAGTGAATGGTTTGGGGAAGGAGGGAGGGAAATATTTTCTTTACCAATCCCAGAATGCTCAGCCTCAATAGAAACAGGGTCATTTCAGCCTCAGAGAGATTTCTAGAAGAACATCTCTGTAAACTCTCTAAGGGTAAAATGAAATAAACTCCACATTTTTGGAAGTAGCGACAGCAGTGAGCAGCTTCAGAGGCTGGCTCTCAAAGTGGAGCAGGAAACCCCGGGAGGGGATGGAGGCGGAGGGTGCCAGGACGCCCAAGGGCTGCCCGGTGATGGCAGCGACTCCGAGACAAACCGTCTTTGTGGGGCGCGGGGGGCATGGGTTCTGGGGAAACAGAGGATCATGGGAGTCCTCTAGAAGAACCAGGGAGGGACAAAACTGGAGGTGTGCTGCTCTCATCTGGCGAGCGAGGCGGGGGTCCAGCGCGGTCAGGTCTGTGTACCTGCAGAGTGCTTGAAGATAGTTCTAAAGCGTATCCCTAGAAAAGCTGAGGTGCAGTAAGGCCGAAAGACCCTGCGATTACTGCCACTGGAAAGACAGTTTGCTACTGTTCCCAAGAGGAGGGGCGAGGGCCCTGCAGGTGGGGACACATGGAGCAGCACTAGGGTCAGACGGAAGACAGGGGAAGGGGGCAGGACTGGGGGACAGAGCCTCTGTCTTGGTGTCTGCGGGAAGGAGTGAGCCCCGCAGGGTAAGAGCCCCACAGAGAAGCTGGTGTGGGCTCCAGGTTGAGCTCAGCAGGACCCCAGACGTCAGAGCATCCGAATTCGGGAAATAAAAGATGGGGTTAATACAGTAAGCCAGCTGGGAGGGGGCAAGCATGTCTTCTTTTTCTCCTTAAGTCTTTCATAAAAGGTGAAAATACGTGCAACCTTGGAGTGCACGCATTTCCCATCCGGTTGTCCAGGAAGCGGATGCCTCTGTCGTCATGGGCGGTGATGGGGAGGGCCTGGTTTGGGTGACTCACCACGTGGTTGATCTGGGTTGGGCCGCTGCTCCCCCGGGACTCCAGCGTGAGGAGGGCACTGCCAGCCTCCAGGTCGTACAGGATGGTGAGGCCACAGTGGAAGGAGGCCACAATGTGGGCAGCAAGCTCGGTGCTGGTGAAGGCCATGCAGGTGGGGATCCTGTGATTGCTGGTTGTGGGGAAGGTACAGGGGCAGGTCGGGCTGCTGCTGCTGGGGTCCCAGATTCCGATGGCACCGTGGGCGGAGCAGGAGGCCAGGTGCTGGGAGGCGGGACTGAAAGCCAGGCCCTTCAGGACGTGACTTAGCACGCTCGGGTTGTAGCCATCATAGGCATCCGTGTTGAGGTCTGGAATCTCCCAGCTGTGGATGCGGGCATCTGGTCTACCTCTGTAACAGTACTCGCTGTTGCTGCCCACGGCCACCGCCAGTACGGGGCCCCTGTGAGCCCGGAAGGCATGGATAGGCCCCACATCTAGTGCAGCATTCCTCTCTGCTGCGACGGCCTTCTGCGGGTTCCAGAGCCTGAGCGAGCCATCCCCGAACAGCCACACAGGCCAGCCCCAGCGCATCTGCTCATGAAGGGGAGTGGTTCTGTGTGTCTCCGGCCTCATCTGGGAAGGAATTTGAAGTCCTTCTCTCTGGAAGGCCTCATATGCATAAGTACAAAACCTTATTCATTGATAATAAACTTCAATGGAAACTTTGAATCATGTTTTTAAGGGCTGCTGTTTTGAAGCAACCGAGTAGAACCAAAGCCTTCATTATTTGGGAGATATTTTTGTGTGAAGTCCATTGCTACCACCCTTGGAAAGCGAATTAATGAAGAGCTTGGGTAAGTTAAGTATTCAAAGAGCTGTCAAGAGGAGTCCCCCCATGGGAAATAGGGTACACAGGCTGGTATTAAATGGGGTTCACACCTGAACCCCACATGCAGATGTGCTGAACTCTGCGTCTTTCTCTCTCTCTCTGTCTCTCTTGTTGCCTTGCCAAGAAAAGCCAGTGTGAAAATGACACACACCACTGCATTTCACTATGTGGTGTTACTTCCATTTGCATATTAATTTTGTAGAATCAGAGGGCAGTGTAACTACATGCACAACTCCAGCAAGTGGATGAAAACAGTGGTTTACTACAGCACATAGTTGCCTGTATCTGTTGACCTAAAAAAAAAAGCAATACATACAAAATGTTTTTCAATAAGAAAGGTTTAAACTTCATTAGACTCTGTTTCCTGAGCTGATTAGAACAGTTTGGCCAATGAATCACTGGCGAGCTCTCGGGGAGAGTGGCGGGAGCGCATGCGCTTGGAAGCCACTCAGCGTCGGCTCTGGGAGCTGAGGGGGTCCCGTTGCTGGGCAGCGTCCCAAGGTGCAGCCAGCAGTGTGCTTGGGTCCAAAAGTCTGAAGCTCACATTGGGCACGTTCTCTTGGGGCACCTGGTGCAGAGCGACCATCTCCACCTCCGGGCCCTCGGTCTCTGGGCTAATCCTACCCAAGTGCAGCCTCCAGACTCGGCTCTCAAGGACAGTTGTAATTTACCCCTCCGTGATGGCTTTATGCCACCACCCCCGTCCCTGGATTTGCCACAGGCTCCCACCGATGGTCCGCAGAATCCTGTAAGTGCGGAGTCCATTCTGGCGTGGTGCGGTGAGAGGAAGCACAGCTGCCGTTCGCAGAAGGAAACATAGTCCCTTTCCTTTGTTCAAAGGCAGAGGTCGTGGGACGACTAGACGAGAGCCGGCCAAAGGGCCACCCCACTTCACTTCGCCTCTTCTGCCTGAGTGACCCGAGTGTCCACCGGCCCAGGGGACAGGCCTGCAGGTGTGCCTGGTGCCATCCTTTAGGAGAGCAAAAAATGGGCAAGAGAGAGGATGGGGTTGCCAAAATTTTAATTTTGCCTTTTGAGAATTTAAAAGAACTCTCTCTACTCTCCCCATCATGTCACAGTAACAGGGCAATGGAACACCAAGACGCATGAGTATGTTGTCCTGGCTGTTCTCACACGCGCAGTGTCGGGGGCAGCATGGGCACAGGTGATTAGCTGGGGAGAAACAATTGGCTTGTGTGTACTGAGTCTTCACCAGGCACCAGGCAGGCTCTCCCTGGAGCTGTCACGTGCACTGTCTCATTGTTTTCCTCCTTCCAGTTCTCAGGTGGCTCCCTAGGGTCTCTTGCAGCGACTGCAAATGTAGTATTTCTGTCACTTTGAGTCCCTCGGTGGGGCCTTGTCTGGGGCGTGTTGAGACAGGCACCCTGAGTCGACTAACCAAGGGTCGACTAACATGGCCTGACTTGGGGACCTGTGTATGTGGGGGCCTGAGGTCGGGTCTGGGGCTCCGCGTTCCCATCAAGCTCCCAGATGTGGCTCGTCTGCAGACCGCACTTGGAGTAGCCAGGTTGTTCATTCCAGGATGTGCCCGCGTTTCCACTTGACAGTTAAGGGTCGTTATCATTTATTATTCACTAGATGCCAGGCTTGTTAGCGAGGCAGAGTCTCAACCTCACCCCAGACCTACCGCATTTTATCAAGACCCCAGGTAATTTGTATGTAGGGGAAAGTGTAAGCGTGGCTACTCTATTGACAACCGTGACTTTGCATATTTCCTCATGCTGTTTCTTGCAAAATAGGAACTGGTGAATCACAATTTTCACCACACCACTTCAATCACAGATTTTTTAAAATATATTTTGATCATCACACAAGGTTGACCCGAAGGGCATTGTGACTAGGATGCTGGGGAAATTTCTGGGCTTGGGAGAAATAATCAACATGCAATAAAACTGACGATGGCTAAGATACAAGCGATAAAACTTAGTACAGATGAAAATCTGTCCAAAGGGTCAGCGTGTTGGCCATGGCGGATCCTGCAGGAATTGGCTCGGGAAAAGAAAGTAGACGTGGTAGAAATGACCAACATGAAATAAAACTGTCAACAGCTGAAATTGCACATGGAAAGATACAGATTTGAAAGACTGATAGAAGAAGCAAGCTTTCTTAAAAAAAATTAAATCTGCAAAATTGGACCCAGAAACACTGAACTTGTTAGAAATAGCGGTCTCAGAAAAAAAGCTCACAAAGGCAGAGATAATTCCTCCAAGATCATTTCTAGATAACAGGGAAGTATTATTAATGTAATGTTAACACTGAGTGTGGGAATCAGTATTTGTCTTAATTATTGTGTATTCCCAGCATCTAGAACAGTGCCCAGAGTATCATAGTATCTCAGTTTTACCATGTTGTGCAAAACCTTAAAATTTACAATCTGATAGAACAAAAATGGAAAAAATATCTTGAAAAAGGCTTAAGCATGTGGCATAAACTTTAATCGAAGAAGTAAAACCATCGAACGGCATTTGATCCAGAGAATGCTTTTCATCTGAGAAAGATTTCACCAGAAGATGACGCATCGGTGTTGGCAAAATTTGGATGTGAAATTCATCAACATGAGTCAAAACGGGCCAGCAGGGTGGGGCCGCGCCATCCACCTGGTCGAGCGGCGGGGTCAACACTGTGGCGTCAGAAACACGGGGCCAAGCAGCTGCACGGCAACAGTTTGCATTCCTTCCCTCTGGCAGCGATCCTGAGCTCCCCTGCGGTGCCCAGCGGAAACCGAGCATCTGGCACCAGGCCTCCTCGGGCCCAAAGCGGGACACTGTGCCCCTGGTGTTTCCCCTCCTACCGTTTAGACCAAGGGTCTGTGGACAAGGCCATAGAACCTACTGAAGGCTCCTTCCTTCATCGGGGCTGGAGGAGGGCTTTCCGGAGCAATGCAAGTATTTTCATAGTAGAGCAACCTTCTAATATCTGAGGAGGCTTGCTTGCCATTTTATTCTAGTTCAGCTAAGGGATAAATGCAAAGGATCACACAGTGTTTCAGCTTATGATAGAATTACTAAAGGTAACATATAAAATAAACTGTTAGGGGATGAACTGCCGGAAAAATCACCTCCTGTTTGTAATGCTGAAAACAACAGATCTTCACCGAAAATAAAGGACTTTGCAGAAGTAGTCAGTATAAAATAGAATTGTTCATAGCTGAATGATACAGGGTAACCTTGGGAGAATAAAAATCTTTCCAAATTTAGATCTGAAGAATTATCTTTTTTTTAAAGGTTTTATTTATTTATTTTTAGAGAGAAGGAAGGGAGGGAGAAAGAGAAGGAGAGAAACATCAATGTGTGGTTGCCTCTCATGTGACCCCCACTGTGGACATGGCCTGCAACCCAGGCACGTGCCCTGACCAGGAATCGAACTGGTGACCCTTTGGTTCACTGCCCACGCTCAATCCACTCAGCTACACCAGCCAGGGCTGAAGAATTATCTTCATGTGTGTGTGCATATGTGTATTTTTTTGTTTCTTTTTGTTTTTTATTTGTTTTTTTTTTGCTTTTCTTGCCTTTTTTTGTTATTGTTTATTTTTAACAGTACACGGGAATTCCATCGCACTACAATCTCCTGTCTGGGAATGTGGAGCAGACCTGCATGGCCACCACATTCTTCGGTCCTCCAGTTCAGCCAATCATTCATTCGCTCACTGAGCGCTGCTCACGTGTGAAGCGTGAGGGTGGGGAGGCCCGACACAGCTCTTCTTCTGTTGAGAGATCCGCAGAGAAAAATGGACCATCCAAATAGAATGTTGTCCAAGTGCTTGGTGAGGGTCCGGAAAGAATGCTGTTGGAGGGACCCCAACTCAGCCCAGGGGGGTGAGGCAAGCTCCCCACTGTCCAGGCGAACTGGTCCGGGGGGAGCAGCACAAGTCTGAGCCCTCAACCGGAAACTGCATTTTGTAGCACTTTTATCTTCCACCCTTGGCTGGACAGCTTCTCAATACATAAGGACTTCCCTGATGGCATGGGTGGTATTAATATATAGAATTCTTTAAAAATGCTATATAATGAAAAGCATCAACATTTGGCTGATCTGCCAAAGCCAGCATAATGTTTTCCAAAGCATTATGTGACAAGATCACGCAGGCTCAAAGATGCAGGCAGAATTCAGGATAGGCATGTAATGTAGCAGTGTGAAGTATACCTTTACAGGGTATCAAATTCTATGCTGCAACTAACCTTCGAATCACTAATGCTTGCCGAGTTTTGGTGTACTATCAGATAAGGGTGTCTAAAATTATCTGGCCGTATTTTAAAACACTCCTTACTTTTCCAACGACACAACTGTGTGAGGCTGCATTTTCCTTACGCACTTCAACCAAAACAACACGTTGCAAAGTACTGGATACAGAAGCAGAGAGAATCCAGCCATCTTTATAGAGCCAGACATTACAGAAGTTTCAAATATGTACCACAATAAGCCAGACACTATGGAAATTTTAAAAACACACAACAATAAAAATATTCCCTCATTTTTAGATTTTAGAAAATATACTTATTTTTCATAAAAATATATAATTTATGTTAGCATGTCGCTTTTACTATTTTGAAGTTAAGTATGAACACTTGAATTTACCCTCCGTTTCAGTCTCTGATATGGTCAATATTGCTACAACCCATACAAACGAATGTTCTTCAGCATCCTCATTAAATGTTAAGAATGCAAAGAGGTCCTGGGACCAAAATATGAGAGAACCGCTGGGCTAGATCCTTCTTTCGTAGTTTCCAAAAGTCAGACCAGTGGCTTGAGACCTGCGGGTGCGAAGCACTGCTTGTGGCCAGAGGACCCTCTCTGTGCTGAGCCTGGCCCTGAACTTGCAGGGAAGTGACCGTGATTTTCGCCGGTAAGAACCCTGGTAGTGAGTCCCATCTACTTACCCTTCTTCACACGAGAACTATGCTGCTACCTGCTGTGGAATAAGGCTATCTGAGTTGTCATGGTTCGCTGTCCAATTCCAGGTGAACATTGGTTTCCGTCTTTGGCAAAGTCTCATGCTTCCCTGGGATGCTGTTCTTACCTTAAGGCTGTACAAATATCTACGGAGTGTCTCCTGGGTGCAGGCCCCTTCGCTCGGGTGTGGCGAGAGGGAGATGGCAAAGGAGCCGCTGCTCCGCTCCTGCAGAGCTGCCGGCCCAGCGCGAGGATGGAATGGGCAACCTTTTGTTGAACAATTAACTGCGTATCGGGTTTCGTGTGTTTTCTGCGTGGTATCTCCGTTTCCTCGTCACAGCAATTCTCGGAGTTCGTACCAGTGTCCTCGTGTTACATAGGAGGCAACAGGCTTGGAGAAGTTCAGAGACTTTCCCACAGTCGCTGTAGTGGACATTCTGGGAACACGCTGCCCCTCACGACCACTCTGGTGGTCTTTACCAGCGTGGCACATCCATTACTGCTGACGGCCTGTAGTGGCACATTTCTCCCTTGGATTGTCCTTGGGCTAGCATATCCTCTGCCTTACCTGTGCCCGCCTGCCTAGGAGTTTCCTCCTGAACCTCCACCCACTCGCTGAAGACTAGCCGATGCTCTAGTACAAAGCCCAGCTTCCTTTGCCTCTGGATAAACTCTGGGGTTTAAACTGCAGAGCTTTTGCAGGGTGCGGGCTGAGATGGGTCTTCAACTGAAATCAGACCCTCGCTCAGCTACTTCCTCCTCTCTAGTCTGCTCCCCACACTTTTACCACCCACTTTCTTCCTGGGAGTTCTTTGTTGAAAAATCACTTGAACTTGAATCTTTGGCCCAGAATCTGCTTCTGGGAGTATCTGACTGAAGACTCTTACCCACCTACGTGGCAGAAGCCAAGATTCGAACCATGGCTGTCTGTCTGACTCACGTGCCTTTAATTAGCACACTTGGCTAAGTATTGGTGTGAGCTGGTTGGTGAGTTGGTCCACCCAGATGTGAATTCTACATAACCACATTTCTTATTTTGCGACACATCGGGTGTTTCTTTTTACCTTGAAGTTAGGTGTTCCTCACCCTCTTGAAAAAATATCCTGCAAAGAGGAAAAAGGAACATTCAGCTAGGTTGTCATGCTTACTTAAAACCAGTCAACTGAAAACAAGTGTATATTAAGGCACCCGCCGGCTTCCCCCCTCTGCCCCCCAAGGTGAAAATAAAGGAAATACCCACTAAGTCTTCTTTCGTCCCACCCACAATGGCAACACATAAGGAAGCGGAGAAACAGTAGGTTGGCAATAGCATACCAAAGGCTCCTTCCGTGGAAGCAGCAGTGGCAGCAGACACAATGTCGTAAGCTGTCACCACCTCGGGAGAGGAGCAGCAGCAGCCTGGTGTGCGTGTGGCAGTCAAACCCTCACTGTGCTCGGTCCAGCCTTCTGTGTTGAAAGCAGGAGCTGTTATGCATCACCCCGTGATCTGATTCCCCTAAACTCCAGTCGGGGGTCTAGAACTCCCCATCCACTGCTGTTACAGAAAACCCTTCTGGCCTTGGCTATCGGTGGCCTCTTTGCATCGCAGAGCCCGTAAGTCTGCCCGGTGTTCAGACTCACAGGAGGCACAGGGGCACGTAGCCTCAGAGCAGCCTCGGCATCAAAGACATTTCTGTGAAAAAGCCCCTTTTCCATGACTACAGAACTGTTTATTTTTTCAGCTAACAAAGAAGAAGGTAGTCCACTGAGGAATCTTGGCTCGGAGTCCCAGAATTTAAATATGTATGCTAAGTGGGAGTCTAGAAAGACCTCAGATTAATCCAGTTCTTGCGACATCTGGGGCGGAGGTTGGAGCGGGGGCGGCTCAGTCGAGTGCTGACTTTGGAAGGCGCCGCTGGGCTCAGGTTTGGAGCCCTGGGCTCGGTTGGGTCGCAGCTGCAGGCTGGGAGCGTCCTCACCCTGCTAGAGTCGGCTGAGACGTGCGTGGTGCACCCTTAGCATGCCCTGGTCTCTGCTCTCATTCCTCTGTTTCGTCTCTTCTCTCCTCCCTGACACATGGCACCTTGTATGTAACTTGATTCTTCATATGTGGACTTGAAGAGGCCATCTAACTTTTTTATTTAGGGAAAAATGAGTCCCCATGTGAGCCCTGGGGGAGAGGGGCAGGTTAGGGTTAGGGTTGGGGGACCCCCCATCGTCTGTGCTCCTCTTAGACTAGACTGAACGCCATGCTTGCTTCCTTCTCTCTGGGAGCAGGTCTGCTGGGTTTCAAAGCAAGCCTATGTGTACAGAGGCAATGAATCCTATAGGTGTGCTCTGGGAAATTTTCTACAGCACAAAAAAAAGTGCGGAAACTCATCAGGACCTAGGAAGACGACGAATGAGGCCAGAGTAAGAGGCCACACTCGGAGAGACTGGCCCCCTCTGCTCCAGTCTGAAACTACGGATGCCAGAAACTTCCCTGGGCCGGGGGTGACCAATGACACTCCGAACCTAGGACAGGCTAGAGTTTGCCATGACCTTCGGCAGAGAGCCCCAGGGAGACTTCTTAGACTTACCCCTGAGTTCATGGAACTAAGAATATTTGCATCATTTAGACATTTGCTTTAGACTAGGCGCAGTCTTCCTGAGGAGGTAGGTACACGCTTCCCTGCCTTGTAGCATCAGTGCGGTTTACGGGATGGGGTGGAAGTAGATTCACAGTTTTTCGTAAGGAAAATAACACAATAAGAAACTCTGTGTCTCATGTACTCACAACTAGAAACCTACGTCGGCCCCGCCCTGCATAATGGATACCACGCTGTCTCTGGTTCGGCCTCCCCTCCCCCCCCCCTTCTGTTTCCACTCACAGGACCGTAAGGAAGTTTCTCCTCAACAAAATCTGTGTTATGACCTTAAACCTCTCCGAATGTACTGTAGCCTTCTTAGGGCCCAGGAGGCCTCTCTTCTGGGCATTGTGGGTTCATGTTTACGTAATGAAATGGAGAGAGAGAGGATGGGAAAGTCCTCTGGCTTAAAACTCAGTCTAGGGTTTGCACTACCCGTGAAATACCGGTGGTCTTCACGGGGCGGGTTTCTAGCTCAGCCCAGAGAAGAGACACAGACCCGCAGAGACCGGGCAAAACCGAGAGGCGGGGACACGTGGTGTGCACCCCACAGCCCCTCCACTTCCCAGCGACTGTCGGGCTCCTACCCTCCTCAATCACGCCACCTTGTCTCTCCCTGCTGCCCTCAGACACGGCCAGTCTGGCATTAGGTAAAGTTGGGTTTCTAGTTCAGTGTCAATGAATGAGCTCAATGTGTTACCTTTCCTCAGCATTTGTTTTATCTTTAACTATGGGGGGAAGGTTCTGTCCTTTGAAAAGCATTAAGGGGAGGCCCAATGCACCAAGGTTGCAGGTTTGGTCCCCGGTCAGGGCACATACAAGAATCAATCAATGGATGCATAAATAGGTGGAACACAAATCAATGTTTCCCTCTCTCTTCCTCTCTCTCTCCCTACCTTCTCTCTCTCCTCTCTCTCTGCATTCAACTAAAAATAAAATAAAATAAAATAAAATAAAATAAAATAAAATAAAATAAATAAAATAAAATAAAACATTGACGGGAGCCTAAAGAACATTGAGGACTCAGAAAGGAAACTTCTCCAGGAAATCTCAACCAAGAGAAACACCATCTGAAAATGCCTAAGCCAACAAAACCGAGTTTAGGACATCTGCTTTTGGCTCATTCTCATTAGCCACCACGTCCCCAGAGAGTGGTTTTCCTCCTAATATGGTGAAATATGCCAAAAACAAGTACATTCTCCTGTGGGATTGAAAGGATGTAACTAAATCACATGGAAAGTTACCAGATCTTCTGAATGATTTATGTGGTGGAGGCATGGTTCGATTTGGATGACCTTCTTGCTGGATCACAGGAACAAGAAAGGAAAATATTCAACATATACTCACTAAGTGGTTCCAAGGGCCTTGCCTTGAGAAAAGACATCGTTTGTTTTAACAGTTCGTTTAGAACTGGGGAAAAAAATGAAAGGAAATCGCTTTTTTGTAGTAAGTTATCACATGGACATTTTTTCCCCCACCGGTGCTGTAAACGAAGTCACTTTTCTTATTAGTGCATCATTTAATTGCTCATAAATAAGAAAAAAGCATGTAAGAGTGGTCTTTGTCTAAGTGTTAACACATCGAAAGAAGTGTGAAGTGCTCCAAATTTATGCCACACAATTTAGAACGCACGAGATACATTTGAGAAGCTGGAAACCATGTGGGGGTGTTTGGTCTCAGACACGCGTCCTAGCTCCCTCAAAAATCTATAGCAGCTCTTAAAAGCCAAAGTCCAGGTCCACTTAAGAAGGCATCACTTCCATTCTCAGCCCTGTTTCAAAATGGAACAGAAGAAATGAATTCTTTGGGGTTCCACTCGCACCTCGGGGAGCCTAGGAAAGTCCTGTGGAGATTTCTGTGAAAAGTTCACTTCTCCCTCAAACATTCCATTACTGTTTACTCTGAGGACCCCGGGTGTGGGTGGTGCTTCTCAGCTACAGCAAAATCTAGAGAGTTAGGGAAAAATACAGACAACTGAAGTCTTGCCTTTCAAAGGCATCTTTAATTGCAGAGGCAAAAATTGTCCAAAAATCATATATATCATAACAAAAAGAATGATCTGTTTCTAAAACCAGTAGAACGGGGCGATGAAAATAGGATTCGAGCCGCCACGGTCACGCTCTGCACGTCAGTGTGTGTTCGTGTTTCAGGCGCAGCTGGGGACGTCGTGGGTCACCCTGGGTTTGTCCCCTCTCTACGCTCTGCCTAGAACGCTTCTGTTAGCAGTGTCCCTCACACTGCATGAAAACCAGCAGCGGTCCATCCAAGGAGGGCATTCAGATTCCTCAGAGCAAGTGACTAATCTTCTTGGTGTAGAAATAGGGTTCTTAAAATATTAGGCTTGAAGATGATTTTGAGACACAGATTAAAGGCGAGAAAAGGGGAGCATTTTGCATTTAATTCCTGGGCTCCAGACACGTCAGGTCTCAGGTACCATTACGGGGGAGTCTCCATCGAGCCCACGCAAAAGGCGCCCGTGATAAGCGGGGTGAAAGAACCAGGGTTCTGACCTTGGCCAGTGATATCATTCCTCTTCCTGGTGACCGATTAATCCAACTCATCGGGATGACCTTTGCATTTGCTTTTAAGTGGTTTATATAAAGGAACAACAGGAAATGAGCATGACTAGGAACTTGTCAGAACCGGAAATGGTATCCAACTGGCCCCCAAAAGAAACCCCCCAAATAAATACAACATACACCAAATTCAAGGTTTAAGTGCTATCGGAGCCAGAGAGGCAAAAGAGGAAATGCTGATTGTGTCGGGGAGAAATGATGCGGGTGGGGGGGGGGGGGGGGGGGCGGGGAGGGAAACGGGAAGGGAAGGAGAGATGTTTAATTCCCAACATCAGTGTTTCTGAAGCCAAGAATATATTGCTGACCCAGGCATGATAAAAATGTGCAGGGGTTTCCAGCAACCCACAGTCAGCTGACCTGTTTCGGGAGAAAAACAACAACTTTACAATAATAACGTCAGGCTGTAGATAACATTGCTTATCTGGGACTCTGGTTACGGGCACCTCCACGTGATGGGCTGCAGAAAGATCCTGTTGTTTCTCCTTGGGAGGAGCTTTGTGCTCAGGGACGGCCCGGACGCCACGAGGCTGTCAGAAGAACATGCCGTATTTTTACGCGGTAGACTAAACGATGTTATTCGACAGCCAATCCAATGTTTATGAAGATGCGATCGATTATATACAAAAATGAGTAGAAATCTTCATCTTATTGCTGGTCTTTGTGGCAGTACTGTTCTTCTTCCAGAAGCTCTTCCTCTGAGCCGTTTCACCCGGTTGCTGTTGGAATAAAGCGATTTTACCAATAACGCTGAATGAGCTACAGATTGCCTGAATAACCTGACATTTTGCTGGCTTGGCTGCCTGACAACACCGTGTAAGATTTTGCACTCTGTCCACTGACGATTGGACCTTGCAGGGACCCGATGGCAGAAAAGTGGTTTGTATAAGGACACGAGGCCAACTGAAACTTCGCAGGATGGAAATCATTTAAAGTTTGGAGGTTGCATTCCATCCAACGCCTTCTCTGCGGTTTGTGTACCCCAAGCGTGGTTTTCTGTCCAAGTCATAGTTGAACAAAGCAATGGGCAACAGTGTGTCCTGTGTTTCCCAGGCACGTCAGCAGGTCCGTGGTGGGAGGGCATTGTCTCCCTTCCGCCACCCTCCACACAGCGGGCTGGGGGGCAGTTTGGAAGCCCATCTGCACAGAGAGATGTTACCGCATGAACCAAGTCACACGACAGGAGTTGTGAGCTTCACGTCAGGTCTTAAAAATCACATTCCGGCCCTGGCTGGCGTAGCTCAGTGGATTGAGCTCGGGCTGCGTAGGTTCGATTCCAAGTCAGGGCACATGCCTGGGTTGCAGGCCATGGCCCCCAGCTGCTGCTGCACATTGATATCTCTCTCTCTCTCTCTAATCTCTCTCTCTCCCCCACTTCCCTCTCTAAAAAGTAAATAAATAAAATCTTTAAAAGAAATCACATTCCGAATAAGTACCTTTTCCTTTTTGTTACGTTTTAAGGCTTCTATTTTCTCATACCAAGGAGAGAATAGATTATGTTTGGCAGACGAAATCCTGCTGGGTGTTTTGTTTGTTTGTTTCTGTTATTTATATGAGATAGACAAAAAAATATGTTTGCTGTTTTCTTAGAAAGAACGACCTCAGTATCAATGATCTTTTTCCAGATGCAACTTTGGCAACCTCAGTGAACACACGGTAACTCTGCGTTGTGCCTTGTTGTTGACTTAAGCCTTTGATAATCCTAAAAATCCCCAATTTTCCAAAGTTTGTGTCTACTTATTCCCGCACTGTAAGCTGCCCTGCCTTTCCTCCATGCAAACATAGGTCCTGGCTGAGGCTCCGGAAACACTAAACAAAAAGGTCGGAGATCCCAGGGAATTCATGCTAAGAAATACAATGATTTTCAATAAAAATCTGGTGAGAACATGGCTTGGTGTCTCTTAAGAGGGTGGCAGGGATCGTTATATTGGTCTGTAATTAACTTTAAAATATTTCACCATGCACTTCAAGGTGATAAGTACTTGTGTTGATTTGCTTTTGGAGCATGATTTAGGCTAGTTACCAATTGAAGCTCCCTATCCAGGGTTTGTTGATTGACATTTAAAAAACTGTAATCACAGGTCTCTAGTAAGTTAACACAAGGTATGGTGGGCAGCCTCCTATAATTTCTGTCCTTGAACAATCCCTTCCTCTTGAAGGAGGGCTAGACCAAGCAGCTTGCTTTAACAGGTAGGGTATAGCAAGAGGAGTGAGAAGTCATTGTCAAGATTATCTTATAAAAGATGATCACTCCCATGTTGCCAGAATTCTCTCTTGCCTTCTAGGCTTGCTGGCAAGCAACTGAGGGTGGTCTCCAGACAGAGAGAACTTGGGACCCTCAGTGCAAAACCCCACAAAGCACTAAATCCTCCAACCACCTCCAGAGTGGGCTGGGAAGCCGTCCCCTTTCAGGGTGAGCCATGAGGTGACAGTGGACCCAGCTGACACCTTGACCATAGCCTGAGAGAGAGCCAGAAGCAGAGCACCCCTCTAAGCTGTGTCCAGATTTCTTGCCCATCAGAACTGGGAGCTGATGAATGTTGTTTTAAGCCATTAAGTTTAAGGGTAATTTGTTACGCAGCAACAGATAACTGACACACAAGAGCTACAAAGATATGTTTTAGTCTGTACTAGTTGATCTAACTATACACACTTACAATACGTGAGTTAAATGGCACGTGAATGGTACCTCAGTAAAGCCATTTAGAATGCTAAAGCATGTGTTAAATAGCACAGAGAATGTTAGAAACACATACAGATGTATCTGTGAAAGGAGTGGGGTATAAAATACATGAGTTCGCTGCAAGCAGCATGGAGTACCTCTGCCTCTGAGTGTTTGTGGCACAAAAATACGGTGAGCCCAGAGCCCAGTATGCTTCTAAATGGTCTCCTAGACCTAGATTCCTGTTCCGGCCTGGATTTGGCCATCACATGAAGGGATTATGTGGCTTAATTTGACTCGGGTTAGCTACGATCGAGTTCTGGGACACTACGACCTTTGTCTCAGGTAAAACCTTCCAGCAAGCAGCTTGTCAAGGGTCGGGAGGACAGAGTTACACATCTGTGAGCTTGCAAGAGCAGATTCCCACACTGCTTTGTGCCTGCAGGTCAACAGTGGCTTGCTGGGCAGGCAGAATTGGGTCGGAGGCTTGCTTCCATGGTAACACACTATCTGCTACTGAGGATATGAGAAATGTGCGGCTCTCGCGTTTTTCTAATAGAGGCTAAAGAAATACACCCAAAAGAAAGAGACAATCAGTGAATGACCAAATAGATTTAGGCCATTTTGCAGCACAGCTGATGTGCCGAGAGGTTGATGCATCAGATGACTGACTGTCTTTCTTGCAAGATAGGGGTCTTTTGTGTCCCCTAGCATTTTTGCTGGTAGTGGTAAATAATGGATTAATCTATACCTTTATAGCCAAGCCACCAGATAATTTAAGCAACCTTAGAGAGACAATGGTACCAGCCATTCTGTCACTGGGAAACTTGCCATGGTGTCCTATCTCCACAGAACTAAGTCTAACTCCTTGTCTTAAAAAGAAGGCTTAGGAATTTTGTTCCTATCCTCCATCATACACCAAACAGGACAACTTCTGAAATGAAGGCAGTCCTTGTTTCTTCTTCCCTGTCTTTGCTCAGTTAATTCCATCCATCTGAATGATCTTCCCACTCATTAAATTTAGACAGTGTTTAGTATCTCCAAAGATAAATAAGATACGGTATGGTTTGTCAATAAGAAGCTTCTTGTTTAGCCCGTAAATTGGCCGTATCGACAAGCAATTGCCATACAATTTGGTGAGTGATAAGTTTCCATGGGCAGAGTCAATATGGCCATCAATTCTCTGTGGCTCCTCCCATTACAAAGTGGATTCTTTTTCCCTCCCTCTTGAACATGGGCTGTCCTTGTGTCTTGCTTTGATCTATACGTTGCAGTGGAAGTGATGGGGGTCATTTATGAGCCTTGGTGTCCAGAGACCTTACAAGCTTCTGCACTTCTGCTTGGAACCCAGCTGCCTTGCAGTAAACCCATTGAGCCTCCTGGACGATGAGATGTGGTGAGGAGGAGCACAGAGGAACTTCAGCTGATGGCAGCACTGTATTAATCATGCTTTTGATTTTCTGGGTTGCACAATGTTTTGACCTCTTGGGGGCTTTCAGACCTGGGGAGAGACTGCCCCTCCTGGCCTAGCTAATTCCTAGAGATGGTGGTCAGCTTGCCTGGAGCATGCTTTTTATTTGCAGGCTGACCAACCAGTCCCCTCCCCCACCTCTCATACTCCAAGACAATGTTTCCCAACCCTAAATCAACCAAGGGCCAGCTACCTAATAGCTAGGGACAGCCCCTATGCCCTGGGACTTGTTGAAATAATTTAAAGTAGCCAATCCTAAGATAGATTCCTTACCCTGCCCTGCCTTTCCACCAAAGTCCCAATGAAGAGTCTGGCCCAGGTTTTCCCCTTGTCCCTGCTTCTGCCTCCTGACCAAAACCTGGTACCCCACCCCTCACAGTACTGTATGGTGCAGCGTGCCCCCCTTCTCTTGGGGAATGTAAGTAAGGAAACTCTTCTTTCAGTGGCATTAGCCTCTCTGTGCCACTGTTCGGTCACCAGCATACATTAAAATCCTGCCGGTACAAATTTTCGAACACGCCCCCAATTAACCAGCTGGATTTTCCAGCCTCGGTCAAGCCTTCGTATGGGTGCAGCCCCAGGATGACCTCCAGGAAGCCAGCAGAGCCTCCTGGCCAGCAAGCTGAGTGCAGTTGAACTTGTAAAGTCCTGGGAAAGTGTTCGTGGTCTAGGAAAGAAAATGATGCCGCCACGGAGACCTGCACTGTCCGCAGCGTGCTCGGCCAGGGTTCGGATCCTGAGGCTAAGGGAGCCATTTCAGTTCTCCGTCAATTACTGACAGCTGATCTCAACCCCCCCAAATTCTCGTCTACAGACGTGCAAATGAATTCTGTCCAGTGTGGGGGACAGCCTTCTTTGCCCTCTGAAACTCAATGTTGTCTTCATTTTCATCTTCCTTTCCATGTTCCTTTAACCCACATAAGTGTATCCTTTTTCCACTCCTTCTTTGAATTACTTATAACATCTACCTATTTCCTTCATTGAATTGAGTAAGATGCAATCGTTCACACTCATTTTATATTTGCACCACAGCCATGATTTTGCCTTGTTTTGAAAATTAGCCCTTAACACCGTTATTTTAAACCATTAAGTTTTGAGGTGCAGCAAGGGATGAGTGAAAGCAGCAATAGACTGGCATTGATTGCTGACACCTTGTTTGCCTGTATTTCCTTGCCATCCATATTACTCACAGAGAATGCCACTTCCTTGTGGCACAGATGGTAAGCATTCATAGAGGAAAATATCGTGGGAGCTTACCTCTGCAACATTCCGACTAACGGGAAACAGTGCTGAGGAGGTTAAGGTCATGGGCTTCCGCCATTTAATGTGCTCGGGTTCCAACCCAGACTTCACCATGAATCGGGCTGTGTTACCTTGGGCATATTTCTTCATGTCTCTCAGCCTCAGTTTCCTCATGAACCAAAATCGTACTTACTGACTAAACATATAGTAAACACTGAATGAGCTCGTGTAGCAGACACCTTTGATTGCCCGCCTGGCATCCCATTTCTAACGGCTAAACAGAGTCTTGAGTTAGCGTAGGCATCCACCTTGGCTCGAGCTCCAGAGAGAGGTCCTGAGCCGTGTGAACCAAGGAGCCCATGGCCCTTCCCTGGCACCTGCACGTGTTTCGGGGAGGCCACAAGATTCAGTTGACCCCTCGTACACACCGGGATGATTTGCATCCCATGTTAGGAGAGAGCATTCTTTTCTCTTTCCTGTCTTTTTCCTTCTGGGTGTGAAGCAGGAAGTATATGAACATGGATGGCTGTAGGCAGCCATCCTGTAACCGAGAGGCGAAGCAGCCTTGGCAGAGAACCTCTCTGATGGGAGTCAGAGCAGAAGGACCACAGCTGTAAGCTGGGGGGCCTGACCATAGTCACTGTTGAGTGCATGTGGCCTAAGCAGCAGCCCGGGCTCTGCGGAGTTCGAGAGGCATCCTGGTTTGAATCTGCACCAGCAGGGCTCTGGGGTGTCGGCCAGGGAGGACTGGAAGGGCCACCCTGTTTCCCGTATATTGTGTCAGGAAAGTGCAGTTTTAACATGTGGCTGGCCTTGAATAATTGTTCTTCTTAAACCCCACACTCAAGTACCACTGGGACGTCGGCCCCTGCATTCACTGCTTGGAGTTATAATTCATCTCTGTCAAAAATGCGGTCCCTTCCTGCCAAGTTGTAGAAGCTGCGATTTCCAAGAGTCTGGCAGAGAAGCATTTTCCCATTAGAGAGAGCATTTCCACTGTGATTTTTACCCGTTGTTATAGCATCACAAGAATCGAAGCCGTGCTTCTGGTAACGGAGAGCCTTTATCTGCCGTCACTGCTGCAGAGTGACACTTCCAGTGCGAGTCCCGGTATGGGGGTGTGATAACGGAGGTGGGAGTTTTTCGCTGCTGGCTGATACTTAGCATATTAAATGTAAGCTTCCGAGCATTCTTCTGTATCCACTTTTGCCAAAGTGCAGACACACACACACATGCACACACAGGTTTTGGTTTTTCTGTTTCTTTGTTGTTGTTTTTTTTTTTTTAGAAAACAAAAACAAAAACCCACACGGAGGAGGAAGACAAGGCAGGAGTCTTGCTTTCTTCTAGCATCTCCACAGCTCCAGCCTCGAGCTAAGACGTGGGGTGAGGCTGGGAGTTCATCCAGAGCGATGCCATTGTTTTCTTTATTCTTTTTCCTGGAGTTCTGAAATACGGAATCTAACTGGCAAAATTTAATGTTTGGGCAAATGGCAACCATGGCACGTGTTTGAGTCACCCAGGACTGACTCTTGTGTGATTTTTGTGGTCGTCCGCTTCATCTCCTGGATACACCTCATTGGACACGACCCTTTGGGCAGGTCTGGGCACTCCGCAGCAGCACCCAGAAAAGTCTTCCAATGCCGGGTTGGGTTCTGGGCCGGAACCATGTCCCTCTGTGATGATCCAGCAGCGCCTGAGGAGAAGGCCAAGCCTCAGTGAGGGCTGAGCGTAAAATCCAGCCTGTTGGTACAATTCATTAAAAGACAATTTGCCTATAATAGCTGTTTAATGTGTCTGCAGTATATTTTCACCATAGACAAAATCAATAGAGACAATCCATAAAGAGAATGATCACAAGTTTCCTGACAACTCCACGGTGGCCTCAGCAGGGAAGCCACGGCCAAGGGGTGGGCCACTCGGCTGGGCAGCACGTGGCGGGGGGGGGGGGGGGGGGGGCGTCTCACAGCCACTGGGAGACGGTCTGGGCTGCTCCTCTCCTGGTGACAGCCCTGCGGCTCCCCGGGGGAGCGCCCCCCCCCCCCCCGGCCAGCACCTTGCTCTCCTCCTACGTCTGGCCCTGGCGCCTGTCCCTTCCCTGGGTGGCGACTGGCTGGGCGGAGGCGCTGAGTCCAGACTGTTTTGATTTTCATTCTTAACCCCGACCAGGAAACCCTTCTGAACAAGGGGTTTCGCTAGTTCCGGCGCGAGAGGTCGCTCTGCGGAGCTACCGCAGAGCAGACGTGCGCTTTCGTTCCTGAGTTCCCCGGAGTGTGTGTTTGTTTATATTTACCTGTTTCATCTCTGCGCGCAAGGCCCGAGCCGTCCCACCGTAATAACACCGCGTACGACGCATGTAAATCAAGGGGGAAGCCGAAGTCCTGCGGCGGGATGCACGGGGCTGTTCAGTGACTACGACTGGGTTGCACAGAAGGATATAAACAAACACAAGAACACACACACACACAAACAAACAAACAAAAAGCAGGGCTTGCTGGTGCAAGAGGAAAAACCCACCCGCTCCTCAGCCACGCCTGGCTTCTTCCTCGCTCGGCAGCCAAGCTGATGCAGGCGGCGAAGACGGCTGGGTCTCGGGGGAACCAGCCTCGTTCGCAAGCGCCCCAGGGAGCCTGCCGTGGGCTGCGGGTTGCCTTTGCTGGGGATCCTTCTCCCCAAAACCCTCTGCAGAGGGAGGTGGCCGTGTTCAGACCACTGGCATGTAAGGGGAGGTCCTTCAATGTGACAGAAAGTCTGCTGTGGGGAGAGCCTGCTGTCGCTTACGCTACAGGGAGGAAGAGCCTCCTTTCCGCTGCCGGCCATAGTGGGAGAGCCGGGCGGGCGGGGGTTTTGCCGCTGCTACTTGGCCACCTTGGAGAAAGGCCAGGGGAAGTACAAAGCTGCAGAACCAGACCCTCCAAGACCCCTCTCTCCAAACTTCTGAGTATGTGAGAGAATCGATCACTTTATTATTTTTTAATTTTTTTTTCTTTTATTGATTGGTTCCAGGGTCAGGGGCAGGGAGGAAGAAAGAGAGGGAGAGAAGCATTGATGTGAGAGAGAAACACCAGTGGGTTGGCTCTCATAGGCACCCAGCCGGGGACCCAGCCTGCAACCCAGGCGTGTACCCCGACCGGGAATCAAACACACCAACTTTTGGTGAGCCCCACCTGCCAGGGCAGAACACTTTATTATCTAAGACACTGTACAGAAGGCTGTTCATTGTGGCTGGCTGTACCTCACCGATACAGGTAGATGCTATTATTACCTTCAGTGATAGGTGGAGAGGTTGGGGCTTCCCAGGGTGACACATTCATGAGCAGTGACACTGACCGGGCTGGAATCCTCCTCTGTCTGACCCTGGGTCCAGGATGCTCACTCCCTCTCATAGTAACTCTCCAACTGCACCTGGGGCCCTTGTCAAAAACGCAGGTTCCTCTGCTTCACGCCCAGAGACCCTGCTCCGTGGCCCTGAGTTGAGGTCCCAGAAATCTCCATTCTGAGCAAGGACTACAAGTGCTTCTGATGCCAGGACTCCCCAGACCCTTGCTTCCGTCTCACTGCCATGTGTTAGGTGTCCAGCCGCCCGATCAAGCGCATGTGTCTCCAGTGCCTACTCGTCCTCCCACCGCTTCGGGCTGACCTCGCTGCAGTATCCATATCCTGGCTCCTACCCCTCCCCCCAGCACAAGGCAGATTCAGGCACAGGTCTACCTTAGCACAAAAGACATCAGGCCTCACCCTGGCTGGTGTAGCTCAGTGGATTGAGCGTGGGCTGAGAACCAGGCATCACAGGTTTGATTCCCAATGAGGGTACATGCCTGGGTTGCAGGCCATGGCCCCCAGCAACCGCACATTGATGTCTCTCTCTCTCTCTCTCTCTCTCTCCCCCTTCCCTCTCTAAAAATAAATAAATAAAACCTTTAAAAACATCAGGCCTCAATTCTGGGGGATCTGAGGCTGAGAAGTAAGACCAACCAGGAAACCGGGGGGTAAGGGGAAGGAGATGGTCTTCTCTCTTTTCCTCTTAAGCAGCACCTTCTTACCTGTGAAACTGGACGTGCTGGGCAGCCACCAGTTGAAACAACCAGCTCTGAGCCGCACTCACTCCATCAACTGGCCAGCTCGTTACTTGGACGTCAACTCCTCGAACGATAGTGAAGGGGCCTTGTCACCAGTCTTTGCTTGGGGGAACATGGAGAAAAGGGGTGGGGAAGGTAATGCATGCATCAATTTAAAAAAAATGAAGTTTATATTCCATATGATTTTGTATTAGTTCCAGGTGGACAGCGTAGTGGTTAGACAGTCATATACTTTACAATGTGGTCCCCCCGAAATCTCAAGTACCCACCTGGCACCGTACACAGTTACTCACACATTTACTTTTGTTCCGGAGAAACCCATCTGGTTCCCTGTCACTCAGCATGGATCGGTCCTGGCTCTGCCGGGGAGACACAGAGTTCAAACTTTATATTGTTGGAAGCTGCGAAACCAAAGTTTTGAATTTTCCTCAAGAATTTCATTTTTTAATAATAAAAAAAATCACCAAGCCCATGTGTCCCATAAAAATAAACGAACGTTTTCACTCTTGAACCAATAAAGCAGATGAGAAAGTTGGAAGCCACACGGCGCGCTCTGTGTAGCTCATCCAGGCCATGCAGGGACTTGGAGGACCGATCGCTTTATGTTTTGCAGATGGGGGAAACTGAGGGAGCACCAGGGCCGGGTCCCCAGGCATGGCCGTCGGAGAGTTGCCTTCTAGCTGCTCTCATCCGGAGGAGCAGCTCTCGCTCGGGCTGGAGAAAGGCTCAGGCTCCCCAGCATGGCAGGCTCCGGCCTCGCTGCTGAGTTCAGTCTCATTTCCAGCCGGGCCCTTCTTGCACCCGGCAACCTGAGGTTCTTCGGAAGGTCACGTTGCGTCATGCCTTTGCGCATGCCACCCCTTCTTGCAGAAACCCTCTCCTGCTCCTTTCCCATGCAGCTGACACCCACTCATCCACGGCTCACTCATCACCAGAAGCTGTCGGTCCTCCCTCGGGGCCGCACGGTCGGGCCCAGCCACAGCCCTCGCGTACCAGATGACAGTTGTGTTCTCATGTATCTGGCCACCCCGCCGCCTCCCACCAAGACAGACGTGGAGCCTCACGAAAGCCGGATCCTGTTTAATTCATCTTTATGTTCCCAGGGCGGGTCACGTGGCCGGGCACAGAGGAGATGCTCGTTAAACGCTTGCTGCAGGCACAAGGCAGGGCACGGATGCAGACATGGGGGGATGGCAGGAAAAAGGATGACCTTTGCAACCCCCTGAAGGAAATGAGGAGAAGAAACAGCAAGGAGGAAGTCCATCCAACTTTCCGGCCAGTCTTTTCCCAGGGGCCGTGTCTCCCATCCCGGTGGGAGGGATATAAACACTCAGATTCCTTTCATTGATAAATAACTGTCTCCTTCCATTGGAAACGGGGGAGGGACTGGCAGTTCCTCGTGGGATGACTTCTGCTGGGCTGCCAGGGAACGTGTTTGTGGCTGTGACAGGTATTTGGGCAAAGACACTACAGGGAGAGCTGGGATCACTTAAGAGTTTGGGGGGGGGGGGAGAGTTTTATAAGGCTCTTCTTCCCTTGGGAGGAAGTCACACCCCGACAGATGCTGTCACTCTAAGCTCAGTTAATCCGCACCGAGAAAATCCTGGACTTGGGCAATACTGTCCCTCTTGCTCCTTCAGCACAAAGGCTGGAAACTGGGCAACAGTCCTACACTCAGAGGAATTTTGCCTCCAGCCTGTGGGCGTCAGTCTCCCCTACTGGGGGGCTGGAGTCAGGCCTGGGTCCTGTCTTTATCTTGGCCTCCCAGGGGGGGCAAGGCGGCCCCCTGGGAGGGGCTGCCCCCAGCCCAACCTGGTCCTGCTGACTTTCTTCTCCAGGATCCAGGGCATCACGCCATCTCTAAGCAACCTGTCCCCTCACACAAGGGTGAGGTGCTAGAATTTTCGCCGTGGAGATGGGGAATGGTTTCGGGTGGAGTTGGAGAGAAGTCTGAACATTTCGGGTAGAGCGACCTCTGCCCACTTCCTTGAGGCACAGTGAGTCCAAAGAACGTTGTGTCTCTGGGTCCAGACCATGAACGAAGCAGAGAGGGTAGGGAAGTCATTAAAGAAATAAGAGAGTTGTGCTGGAGCAGGGGTGACCTTTTGGCGTCTCCACGCCACACTGGAAGAAGAAGAGCTGTCTTGGGCCACACCTTAAGTACATTGCAACATATAATCACACACACAGAAAAAATATCATAATGTTTTAAGTAAATGTACGATTTTGTGTTGGGCCGTATTCATAGCCATCCTGGGCTGCATGCGGCCCACTGGCCACGAGTTGGACCCCCCCCCCCCTTAAAATCAGGTGAGCTTACATTTCTTGCGTGGTTTTCTCTGCCGGGCCCTCATGCCTTTGAACACGTACAGAATTTCCTTTTGTAGGTGAGGAAACTGAGACTCAGGCAGATCATCCTGCTTGTCTGAAGTCAGATGACTCAAAACTCACAGAGTCAAGATTCACACCCAAGGCACCTGGAATTCTAGTCACTATGGTAAGGCAGAGAGGGAGACTCTTGTGCATCGAGGAGCAAGAAAAAATAAGAATAAACGCGTAGGCTCTGAGGGACCATCAGGAACATCCTGTCCTCCCAGAGTCACCAAGCTGGGTCGGGCGGAATCCGCCTGGTGTCAGAGGACAAGGAGGAGGAGCAGAGAACAGACGGGAGCACCTTCTGCTGGAGACTGACACCCCTGTGGGCTACAACACCCTCCCACTGGCCTCCTGGGACTTGGGATCAGGGCAGGCTTCCCAAAGGCCAGGATATTTTAAGTTCCTCTGTGGTTGTTTCAAACACAGACACAAAATTCTTTAACGTTCATCCCCTTGTGGGGTTGGGGTGGGGTGGGGTTGGGGGGCTGTGTGCCCTCCAGTTGGGTCTAGGTGGACTTGTGATTTGCTTATAACCAACCCAATGTAGCAAAAGGGACTCTGGGTGCATTGTCAAGGCTGGGTCAGAATAGGCAATGCAACTGCCACCCTTGCTGTCGGGACACTTCCCTTTGGAGCCCTGAGCCCCCACGTGAGGAGTCTGACAGCCATGGGGCTGCCGTGCTGTGAGCAAGCCCAGGTCATGTGCTCTGGCCAGTGGCCCCGAGTGTGGTCCCAATCAACAGCTGTCATCAACCACCAGATCGGCGAGTAAAGGCTTTTCCAGCTGGTTCCAGGCCACGGCTTTCAAATCCCTCCCTGGTTTCGCCTGCAGCCTCTGCATCTTCCCAGTCCAGGCCCCAGATTTCATGGAGCCAAGACAAGCGATGCCCACTGTGCGCTGTCAGAATTCCCAACACGTGGGGTCCAGCAGCAGAATACAGCCATTGTTCTATGTATGTCCCCAGGTTTGGGGCTGGATGGAGGGTAGTGATACTAACCGGAGCATCATCTCATTTCACTTACTTTTCGGGGGGCCTCCCTTGTCCACCCCCCCAGGCCCAAGCTCTTATTTTTCCATAAACTGTGGATAAAAGCCGTGGCAACTCTCGGAAGGCTCCGTGGGCTGATCCCCTGCTTTGAAGAGGGCACTGTTAGACTGGCAGAGACGAGCCTAGAGCTACTTTACAGCTGCTTCTCCTGACCGGGCTCCCAGCCCTTTTCCACCCTTCACTGCTGGCTGACAGCTTCCCACCCCTCCGAGTGTGAGTGCGCATCCCCATTTGGATGGCAGATACCTTTCAGCCCAATCAGCCCCCGGGGCACAAGCTTCCCTTCAACTCGAGAGCCATTCATGCGGTTCACGCCTCCATTTACCGCAACCCTGGGAGGGAGCGCCTCCAGGCTTTTTCTGAAAAGGGGCTGGTAGGAGGCCACCTTCCTGGGTATCTCTCTGGCTCAGGTTCTACCCTGCTGGCAAAATTCCGTGGTTGTTAAAATTCTTCAAAGAACTCGATGAGCTCATTCCTCTTAAATTAGTGCCGGCTAGAGAGCTCTCATCTTCCCAGCACCAAGTTCATTAGGGTGCCCAGCGCTAACTCACTGGTAGCAGCCCTTTCCGCCAGTGGCCAGAGAGCACAGCTCAGGGTCCACATGAGATGTTTCACGCTTCCTGAATTTATTTCTGAGCTGACTTTGAAATCGAGCATCTGCCTAGCATGGTGGGTGCTGGTAAACTTTTGGTTCTACATATAAAAGACTCATGTCCTCTCTGCTTACTAGTTAGTGCCCTGAGCAAGTCACAGAACCAACCCCCTTGGAGTCCCACTCTCCTTATCGGCAAGGTGGAGATAGCAGTTCCTACCCAGGTGACTGTGGAGATTTGCTGAGATAGTGTAGGTGGCCAAGTCGGCCAGAGGTGAGGCTAGTTGGAGAGCATGGCCCAAGATCTTATTTACTTCTGTTGTTGTTGTTATTGTTATTATTTGTGGTTGCTCTTCACCAAGTCTTATTGGCTCTGCCTTCCAAATGAACCCCACATCTAACCACATCTCACCATCTCCACTGCCAATCACCCAGCCCCAGCTACGCCGCCTCGATCTGCATGATTGCACTATCCTATCTTGTCTCCGGCTCATCCCCGCTGCCTGCTGCCTCTCCTCACAGCAGCCAGAACAATCCTGTTTAAGCTTGTCACATCACTCCCAGGTTCCGACCCACCGCTTCAATCGCTTCCCTTCTTCTTCAGAGTAAAGCTTTTACAGTGGCCTACAAGTCCGTGCAAGATCGGACTCCTCTTACCTCTATGACTTCACCTTTTCCTCCTTTCTCCCTCTCACCCTCCTTGCTGCCCCTCCAAGAGCACAGACCTGCCTGCCTGCCTGCCTGCCTTCCAGCCTTCGCACTTCCTGTTCCTCAGCCAGAGCCCGAGTGGCTGATGCCCTTATTTGGCTCAAATGCCATCTTCACATTGAGTTCTTCCTTGACTACCTTATTTAAGACATCTCCATTGCCTCTTGTCCGCCTAATTTTTTTTACAATCAATCACCTTCTAACACATAATTGACTTGTTTGTTTGTATTTACTGCCCATTCCTCCTAACTAGCATATAAGCCTGCTGAAAGCAGAGATTGTTATCTCTTGTTTGTTGCCATTTCCTGGGCCCCAGACAGTGCCTGACGCATAGTAGACCCTCGAAGATGAGGTCGAAGGTCGCTGACCACAGAAACAACTTGCTTGGCTGCTCGCTAATATTTCATATTAATGAGGATGACTGCAGGCACACACGACATCATCAATAGTTTTGTTTAAAAACATTGCCACCGCACTGCCCTTTTGAGACCATGCTAATGATTGAAACCTGGAGTAAATCGATTTGAAGTCTCAGAATGCAGGAATAACAACATGTAGCTCTTCTGATCGCTGACTCAGAAGCCCTTGCCCCCGCCCCGCCCCCAAATCAAGCGTGGATTCTCGTCAGGGCCAAGGATAGAATTTGCAGGGCCTAGTGCAACATGCAAATGTGGAGTGGCTACTTCTTCCAAATGCTTAAGAATTTCAAGACCACGACAGCAGAGCAGAAGCCAAGGGCAGGGCACTTCCGAGCTCCGGGTCTCCGCTGACCTCCCAGGTTGCACAAGCGTGATGCTGGCCCCGTTTCCTTTTCTACAACTGTATATATTTTTGCATCCAGCGAAAACAAACCTGAGGAGGTTTGCTTACTCAGTAAGCTCCAGCCGCACTAATACCTCTTTACATTGCCACAAGGCTGGAAAATTTTACTGGTATCCATTCTGCCAGAGACCCACTGGTATTCTGGTTTCAACATAATCCCCTTTTGTTCTGTACAGTAGTCCCCTCTAACCCTTGGTTTCCCTTTCTGTGGTTTCAGTTACCTATGGTCCACCATAGTCTGGGAATACTAAATGGAAAATTCCACAAATAAACAATTCCAACGTTTCCATCGCGCGCCGGGGCCTGAGTGGTGAAATCTCGCGACATCTCGCTCCGCCCCGCCTGCCCGGGACTCATCCCTCTGCGCAGAGTAGCTGCGGTCCGTAGGGGTTTTCAGGTCACCCGTCCTGGTACTGCAGTGCGTGTGTTCCTATAACTCTAATTTTACTCCATGATTTCTTCTCATCACGTAGGCGCTGAGTCATCCCCCTCATCCCACGAAGGGTGAGTATGGAACAAGGTATTTAGAGAAAGAGGGAAAGAGAGACAGATACTATAAAACTTCCATTGCAGCATATCGTTATAGTTGTTCTATTTTATTATCGGTTATTGTTAATCTCTTACGGTGCCTAATTTATACATTAAACTTTACCATGGGTATGTTTATGTAGGAAAAACGTGGTACACACAGAGTTCGGGACTGTCTAGTTTCAGGCCTCCGCCACGGGCCTTGGAACTTATCTCTCGTGGATGGGAGAGGCGGGGAACTACCGTCCTGGATTACAGGACAATTTTGGTTTTAGAGCAAGATTAGAAGATAATGCAAATTATGGCGCACACCCCTTGAATAGGTTACAGTCTGACTCTGAAGGTTAAGCAACCCCCCAGGTTGGGGGTCCTGGGCGCGGTAAACAGGTATTGCTGCTCTCGCTAGCGGTCTCTGGCTTGATGGTTTGCAAATACGGGCTAGCCTGAGAGGTGGCCTGATGAGAGGGTGAGAGTGGGACCGAGGCGTGGTCCCGGGGGGGGGGGGGGGGGGCAGGTCGCTGAGACTCCAGTCGCCATCAGGTCGCTGCAGCCAGTGACGGTGCCAGACCCACCAAGCAGTTGCTGCCCCAGTCGCTGCCTTCCCTGGGATTTCCCCTCATCTCCCAAAGGAGAGCCATTCTGTTCAGAGGTTATTGTCAATATTAACTGGACTTAAAAACAGTTTTCTTGCATTTTGAGGTTTTTGGGAGTCAAGAATTACAAAAAAAAATAAAAAGCTTTGGGCCCCTTTATTCGTATTTTCCAGAAAAACAAAGAGAAGCCTCTTCTCTTTTCATTTTATTTTTTATTACAGGTCCACCTTAAGTGTTTAAAATGACCCGTTCTTTGAACATAAATACAGTTTGGTTGATTACGGCTACTTCTAGGCCCTCCCGTGAATAATTTTGTAAAACCAAATCACAGACATCACTGTGGAGTCGAAGAAAATTGTGACGGCCATGCATTATTTAAATATTAAAGTTCTCTCTATTTTTAGAAAGTTCCAAAGATGAGATAATTTGGCCACAAAGGTTGTTAGACTCTTCGGGGAAATGAGTGGAAGCATTAGTTAGCATGTCAAGGACAATTTATCAGCAAAGAAGCTGATTTGAACCGGTGGAGAGCTTTCTTACAAGACTTCCAAGTGTTTTCATAATGATAACTAAAATAAATATGCACTATTTTAAAGATTCCGTGTCCACTTACATCTTCGAGTGAGTTATTTTTTGTGGGTCAGAAGTAACCTGCTTGTCCAGCAGGACACGTGACCGTTCCTATTTACAAGGCTGACCTTTTCTTCACTTCCAGTTTTGTCTTTGATAGGGGCTGTTAGCATTTCAAGGTAGTGTGGCTTGTCATGACTGCTTACATGTATCCATGAAACTGTGGGCATCAGTTGAAGAGGAAGTAACATATCGCAAGGTACCGCAGTCTAGCACAGAGTAAGAACTCGGCCAGAGGCACTTGGAATCACAGGCTTCTTCTCCCCCTGGACAGAGATACTGGGGGAGTGGACTTCCTCTCTGTTTCTACAGCCGGTTCTCACTCAAGCAGGACCGACTTTCGTTTTGACCCTTCTGACTCAAAGTTGTGTAGGGAAGGAGGCAACCTGCTCCAGAGGTGGGGAGCAGGCATGAATTGCCTTGCTTCTGGGCAGCCGTAGGAAAACTGCTGTGCTGTTAGGGACGGCTAGCAAAGGAATTCCCTACCTGCAGAAAAGTACACAGGGAAGTCACAAGCAAGTGAAGTTGGCTTATCTTAATGGCAGGTAGCCTGGCTCGTCTGGTCCACCAGGGAGACGACACCCCTGCAGGCCTGTGAGCCCGGATGAGCTTCTGTCCCCACGTTCCTGGCTCGCACTAAGCCCCTCCCGCTCTGAGTCCTGCTCCCAACCCCCATCGTCACATTCTTTCCTTAGATATGCTAATGCCCTCTCCCCCGGAGCTCCCCGAGGCAGGCTCTCAGTCTCCTCGAGGGGATTTCTATCTCCAGGATTATCTGTGGCTCCGAGAGCAGCCTGGGTGTCTGTGGCCCAGTTCAGGGGAGGGTTGTAGGCAGCAGGTACGACTTCGGCGCCGGATGCGTCTGGCAGGGATTTTAAAGCACTCCTGCTGCTTGGGTGCCGCTAAATCCAGGGCTAGACCTTTAAGTAGCCATTGTTTCTAACTGAGAAGAAATTGATAAAACAATTGATGGTAAAATTGATAAAATAGTTGATAATTGATAAAATTAGGTCAAATCATAAGAAACGGCTAATATTCGACCATTTTAGTAACAGATATGGCAATTTCCTATGGTTCTACCTAGTACTGAAAAATGTTCGCAGACATTAATGAAAAGATATCAAAAGATTTTTTTAAAGATTTTATTTATTTATTTTTAGAGAGGAAAGGGAGGGAGATACATATATATATAGAGAGAGAGAAACATCAATGTGCGGTTGCTGGGGGTCATGGCCTGCAACCCAGACATGTACCCTGACTGGGAATCGAACCTGCGACACTTTGGTTCGCAGCCTGCACTCAATCCACTGAGCTAGCCAGGCAGGGCTGATATCAAAAGATTTTTGTTTCATCTTTCACTATGTTGCACGTCCCCTAACTTTTTTTCCTGGACCCATGATACCTGTTCTAAGAACACACGTGCGTGCGCTCACACACACACAGACACACCATGACCCAGTCTTCCTCTTCTGGGACCTTAACACTAAGGGACTCCAACGTCAGCCAGGTAACACACTTATATGAATAAAAGGCTTGGGCAGTTCTACTCACAACACTCTTGTCCTTTGTCCAGGGCGTTAGCCCTCCTGCCCAGCCCCCAGCCCCCAGCCCCGAGCCCTGCCTGAAATCACTTCACTGGACTGAAAGCAGCGAAGACAACCTCATGTCACAGGCTCGGGGGCGGCTGCATGTGTGTGGGACCAGCCGCAGCTTTGAGTCACAGAGATCTGCCCTCTGCATTTGGTTTATTTCTTGGTGTGTGAGCATACCGAGCATACCGTATCTCGGGCGAGTTACCTAACCACAGTGTTTTCCAGTTTTCTCGTCTGTAAGATAGGGATAAAAATACCTCCTCTGTGTACGTAAAGCGGGCCAAGCCCTGTGCGTGGGACGGAGGTGCTTCAAACTTAGGAAAAACCAAGCAGATTAAATTTCCTATCCCCTGGAGCTCCCAGCCTCCATGCCTGCCCGTCTACCACATGTGTCTCAGACACCAAAGAGCTGCTTTACTTGAAGTGACATGTGGCCGGGGACATCGGGTGTCTCAGCGGTAACCAGTCAGCCTAGTGAGTCATGGCTAGCAGGGCCCTCGCTGCTCGGGGGAAGATGACTTGCAGCTGGGGAGGCACAGAAGTGGCTTTGTGGTGTCAGGGACATTTGGGCTGGTCCCTAAGGATGGTGAGGATTAGATGTTCCCTCCAGGCCCGTGTGCTCCCCTCGGACTCCCTGCAGTGACGGGAATGTGCCGCAACCAGCACTGTCCCGAACACGTGACTGCTCCGCATGTGACCTGTGGCTAGCGTGACGGAGGAGAGAGTTTTCACTTTAATTTTGATTAATTTGAACAGCCACCTATGGCTAGTGCTGGATGGCACAGGACCAGGCGGTGATAGGGGGAGTGACAGAGGACGAAAACCCTGGCGGGGGCAGGCTGGGGTACAGCCCATGCATGAGCTCAGTTGACGCCCAGGCTGCATGATGGGTGCTTGTGGTTCGGGCAACTGGAGGGGACCACATGGCAAAATCCGGTCATCCGTGGAAAGAGTTTCTGTGTTCTTTTGTGAGCCGTGGGAGCCCGTGAAGGTTTGGGAGCCAAGGAGGGACAGCAGGTGCTGTATGTCGTAGCGATTAATCTAGCAGCAGGTAGGGGAGTGGGGTCCCTCCCGTTTGACCAGATAGCAGCTGGGAACTGGGGAGTGCCCTCGGGGGCAAAGCTCTGACCGAGTGCTGAGCACTGGATTAGCGGCAGCTCAGCCTGGATCACCTCGGGCGGCTGTGAGGTAGGCACTACCAAGCGACCCACTTTACAGGCAAGGAAGTGGGGTTTCCCATCAGTTAATTTACATGTCCTCGAGTCAGCACAAAAATAAAAATTCAAACCCAGGTTTGCTGGGTTCCAGGGACCGCAAAGAAAGTATTCCATGCCACGCTACTTGCATTGCTTACCTCCGCCTGGGGGAAGCTGTTGGTCCCCCTGGCAGTGGAATGAGATGGATGGCAGAGAGCCAGACGCATAGCTCAGGCCCGGAGAGGAGGGGGCGGGGGTGTGGCTCTTCCCACGACTAGACACAGGGAATTCTTCTCTCTGTGGGCACTTCTGAGTGGGACTCCCCGTTTTATTACCAGACTGACGCCTCTCATCTCCCTCCTGCCTGCCCAGAGCCCCCTGTCTGGTCTGTAAGCCAGGAGAGTTATTATCTGCCTTTGGGGAACTCTCCAGAAGAGCAGGGACTTCCTTCCTTCCCAGGAGCTCTTCAATTTGCAGGCAATTATCTGATGGCGTTCGCAATTTCTCCTACAATCTTCCCTTAAGAGGCAGCTCGGTGTGGTGTTAAAAAATACCCATTCAGTAACCAGGCTGCCAGGGTTTAAACCCTGGCTTGTGGCCTGTCTTCTGACCAATGACTGAGAATACAGCCTACCTCATGGTGTATAGTCTTAAGAATGAGTAAAAAGCACGTTAGAATTGAAAATAAGAGAATGGTTCTAAGGAACTGATTTTCAGATTGTGTCCCCCAAATACTTGCTTTAGGGATGGCTTGAGTGCTCTGTTAGAAAAGCACAAATTCTACCCCAGCAGGTGTGGCTCAGGTGTTTGGGCATTGGCCTACAAACTGAATGGTTGTGGGTTCGATTCCTGGTCAGGGCACAGGCCTGAGTTGTGGGTTTGGTCCCCCGTTGGGGCACATGCAAGAGGCAGCTGATCCATGTTTCTGCCCCTCCTCCCTCCCTCACTCTCTAGAATCAATTACAAAGAAAAAAAAAAAAGAAGTGTGCATTTACTATATATGGTCTATAAGCATTATTATTTGTCCAAAACTGGGTGGGGTGCAGGGCAGGAGCACCCTGGGGTGGCCAGGAGGAGGAGGAAGTAACTCTAGAAAGACCACTCTCAAATGTCTGGGTGTGAATCAGAGGAACTGGTCAGAGATCGTGGAAGGCCTTTTGAGTCCAGACTCACGCTAATAGAGAAACCATACAAATGTAAACACATGCGCAGCAGTTGGCTGGGAGGGGAGGGAAAAGGAAATATTGACAGGTACTGGAAAGAACAGTTTCTGCATGCGTGGGAGCAAACTCTTTGCACGATCTGGCAGATGGCACGGGCTTCACCACACAGCTCGGGTCACTGCCGACGCTTCCATTGCGGCATCCGGGGCTGCGCCTGTCCTGCGGCCTCAGTGCTGCCACCTACAGGGCCTGCGAGGCAGAGGCGCAGGCCTCGTGGCTCCTGGGCTGCTGGGCACTGGGTCCGGGCAAGATCCGTCGTTTCCTCAGCAGCCACAGTGAGCTCCCCTTGTTACAGGTTTTAAATGCTTCTGCCCTGGAACACGACAGTTCTGAACACGTTTCTGAACGTTGTTTCCTAAAGGGGGAAGTGGAAAATAAAGCCAGACAGAGCTCCACTCAGACATGTCACATTGAAATGTCACATCGACATTGCACCGTGTACCGGGCCCTGAGTTAGGGCACATGCTATTGCATTTCACCCACATAAGAAAGAGCACCAGTGTTCTTATCCCCATTTCAAAGTGGGTTCGGGGATCCAGCTCATAACTGTTCAGAATCTGCGCCACTCACATTCCAAAGTCCACGGAAGTCACAACAACACGTGGCCGACACACTGGTTTCCCATCCCCCCCAGGCAGAAGAACACACGCGGCTGAGTGGACCACACAGGGCCAACAACCACAAAGAGCTTCTGTCTGCACGTGGGAAATGCTGCTTCGACCTTGAGCTGTGGCTCTGAAAATCTGGGGTCCTCAAAGCAACGCGTTATTACAGTATTTGTCATGTTTTTACGGGAGCGAGGTCTTTACTACCAGGGCCTAAATCTACGTCCGTTTGTAAATTAAGTTATTTCTATCCATGCAAGACAACCAGAGCGAATCAGCGTCGTAAGCCGACCTGCAGAACAGAGGGCCCTGTCTGGCCTTTACCAACTCCAGCTCCTTGTGGATTAATCAGTATTTGGGTCCATATATTCTACAAAGGCCTCGCTTAAACTGACCGCCCTGTGACACTCACAGTGCCTCTCAAACGTGAGTGCACATCCCAGTCACCCAGGTAACTCGCTGGAATGCAGATTCTGACGCAGTGGCTCCGGGATGGGGCGTGAGATGCTCTGTTGCTAATAAGTCACCATGTGATGCAGCCACCGTTGGAGATGCTGCTGGCCCAGGACCCGCATCTGGAGTTTCCAGCAATTTGAGGATCTCAAAGTTCCTTTGAATGGTCAAAATAAAATTTTAATTGCTTGTATACTCATTGCATTGTTTCCTAAAGCTTGGAGAATCAGTATACTAAACATTCCATCCAACATACTTTATCAAGTAGAAGACTGAATTTATCAGGACAGTCTATTCCTTCGCCCTGCTTGGATTATGAAGTATTTATCTTTAGGAACTCTGTGACCTGAAGGATTCTGCCTTCAATTAAAGCGTCATTTAGGCAACATGAGAGCTGTTTTCCAAACTCTAAGGGAGAATAAGGATGATACTGACTTACAAAAAATGGGTCAAAATGAACCTTTCTGCTATTTCAGGCTTTTCAAGCTGACCCTTTTGCCATTTATGGGAATTGACTGTGCAGAAGGACAGAGAAGTAGCCCCCGTGACCCACTTTAAAACAAGAAGCACCTCCTCATACCACTCTGATCTGGAGGCTCAAGGCTCATGTATGCTCTGCTTATCAGGGTCTCCAGATGCTGAACAGCAAAAAGCCACACATTCACATGCGATACAAAGCAAACACCTATTATGATGCCCAAAGGACATGCTATTTATAGCAGTAAAGAATAGAGTGACCCATAAATAGACTGCCATTTGGTGGTTTGTTTTGTCTGGGGTCCGTTGAATGGCATCTGTTACTACTACAATAGCTAATGCCCAGCAATTATTTCCATCCTAAACCTCACTGGGGATGGGAAATGCAGCAGAACTAGCTCTTCTGATTGGAATTGATTTACCCCCCCAGACATCCATTAAAATATTCATCAAAGGTGCTGAGTGCTCTCCCATCCCTTCCTATTTACACACATAAAACTTGTACACTTAAACGGTTAAACATACATGACTGCCTTATGTTTTAGAGAATATAATGTCTCCAAGCGAGTAGTGGACACTAGAGCAATTCTAATGAGAAGGACGTGTGAGAAAATACGGTCACTTCGGTGGAACAAAGTGCCTGCCGTGCACACAGTAGGTTTTCAGTAGAGATGATTTACTGCCTTGAGTGGCCTTAACATCGATTGCTAGGTTTGCACAGCCAAGACTGACTCGGGCTGGGAAGGTAAGGGTGCTCCGGGGTAGGGAAGCAGGCTGCTGGTGTCTGCGGCCTGGGACCCGAGGGGTCCAGCCAGGCCAGTCTGTCTTTCCTGCTCTGCAGTTCCTACTCTTGACGCCAGAATGTTCCTACCCTTAGCTGTAGGGTAAGGAACACTACCCTATAAATGTTCCTATCCTCAGGTGCTGTAGCACCTAGATATTGGTATGTTGACTTTGTATATTATTATTGTCAATAACACCTACGTTTGCCAATATTATCCAGGGCAAACCACATGGCAGGCTCCAAGCAGAGAGGGAAGGGCCTTTTCCCGCAGTTCAGGTGTGAAACACCCACAGGAACCGGGGTCCCGTCTCCAACCCTGGACCGAGGAGCTGGTCAGAGGGGCGAGAGGCTCCAGCCGGCCCAGCCTGGGCCCCCGATCTCCCTGTTTAAGGGAGGTGTGTGTGGGGATGCGGGTACAGTAGTCCATCCTTCACCGAGATTTCGACTTCTGCAGTTTCTGTTACCCATAGTCAACCCCAGTCTGAAATTATTAAGTGGAAAATTCCAGAAATAATTCATGAGTTTTAAATTGGGCACCATTCTGAGTAGCATGATGGTACCTCACGCCATTCCACTCATCTCGCCCTGGAAGTGACTCATCTCTTTGCCCCGGGGTCTCCAGGCTGTACATGTCACCACCTCCCGCCCCCCTCAGTCCCTTAGTTGCCATCTCGGTGATCAGACAGACTGTCTCAGTGCTTGTGCTCACCCGACCCTTCTTTTACTTAATACTGGTCCTGAGGTGCAAGAGGAGGGATGCCGGCAATTCGGACACGCCACAGGGAAGCCACAAAGTGCTTCTTACATGCAGCCAGTAGGTCAGCAGCAGTCCAGTGCTCCGTCGCAATGCCTCGGTCACTCCCTCTCATCATCTCATCCTGCGGGCACCGTGTCATCGCTCTCATCACAGGAGGGGGGTGAGTGCGGCCCAACAAGGTGTTTTGAGAGCGAGGGGAGGAGAGAGACTTTTCCTCATGTAACTTTTATTGCAGTGTATTGCTATCATTGTTCTATTTTATTACTAATTATTGTTGTTAATCTCTTACTGTGCCTAATTTATAAAGTAAACTTCGTCTTAAGTATGTGTGTGAAGGACACACCTAGTATGTAAAGTCGAGGGTTTGGTACTGTCCCGGGTTTCAGGCACCCCCCAGGGCCCTCGGGCTGTATCCCTCACGGCCAAGAGGAAGCTACTGCGTGATGATGGTCGGATCTCAGTAACACCATGTATTCTATTCTGAGGAGCATTTCTCGAAGAAGGTCCTTGCTTTGCTGGGAAAAACTCATGTCCATTATAGCGCTGGGCAAATTACTTCAATGTCCTTGAACCTCGGTTGGAGAATTCGTATAATGGAGAAGTCGGATTAGAGGCTTTCCGAGGGCCCCTTCATATCTGAAACCTCTAGTTTCCAGTTACCTTTCTTCGTGTCGCACTCCGTAAAATGATTTCACTTTCCACCCGGACAGGCAGGCAGAGGGGGTGCTGCCTTGCCCTCTTATTGGATGGGGAAACGGAGCCTCCCAAAGTTAATTCATTTGCCTCAAGTCGTTAGAATGTCAAGCAGCCGGACGGGGACGAGATATTAAGTCCTTGGCTTAGTTTCAAAGAACTCCCTCTGAATGCTGTCCACATTAGTGAAATTAGTTTTGTCCATTCCGTAATGACCGCTAATCTCACTGATAGCCAACGACTATAAATACCGCTAGAGTGGATGGGGTACATCTGATGAATTCAATCTCGGGCCCTTGAATTTTTTTATTTTGCTGTCTTCGGAGAGATGCCGAGAGGTTGTTCATTAATACGATGGATGGATGGGAAGTGCTGGGAAGTGTGGCTCGGGGAAGGGAGCGCCAGTGCGAATTCGAGTTGGAAGACTGCGTTCAGGAAGAGGTTGCTGAAGACCCTGGGAGGAGCTGGTGGTCGCCTTCAGCTCACAGACGCTCGCTATTATGGCACGCGGCTGACAGCGTTCGAATAAGTCGCTGTTGTTTGTTTTAAGATTTCCCTAAACAAATGTTTCTACCACGCAATCATTGAAGTCTAGAAAGTCAGTGGAATGTATTCAATTTTTTTAAAGATTTTATTTATTTATTTTTAGAGAGGGAAGGGAGGGAGAAAGAGAGAGAGAGAGAAACATCAATGTGCGGTTGCTGGGGGCCGTGGCCTGCAACCCAGGCATGTGCCCTGACTGGGAATCGAACCTGCGATGCTTTGGTTCGCAGCCCGTGCTCAATCCACTGAGCTACGCCAGCCAGGGCACGTATTCCGTTTTTAACAAGACCTTAAGTTACTTGTATATTCCCTGCATCTACAGAGTCTATTAAAATAACTCTGAGAAATAGCTGAGAGGTCCAATGGCTTGCCGTCTTTTTGAGCCAGTCTATTAGGCTAGCATATAACAATTTTAAGACCAAAGGGATAAATTATCTTTGATGAAGAATATATAAAAATATTATTCAGAAGCCTTAATGCACATGCCTTGGTCTGCCCATGAATAAATTTATCCTTGAGGAATTAAATATGAATAGTAAAAGGATGTTTGTTCACGGAAGCGTCTCTTGTGGTAGTAAAAACACAAGAAACAACTTAGATGGGAGGTTATTTAAGAGGATATGTTATCTTCATTAAGTGGAATATTGTATAATTATTAAAAATGCTCTTGCCAAGGAATAATTAACAACAAAAACATTAACCGGTAAGAGCCTGAGCTGCACCGTCAGCCTACCTGAACTCGGGTTCTGGCTCAGCCAGCCCCTGTGTGTGACCTTGAACAATGTACTCCACCACTTAACCTTCTGTGCTTAATGTTACTCAGATGCAAACTGGGGCTAATTGGGAGTACCTGCCCCACGAGCCTGCGGCGTGCACTCAATGAGGTCATCAGTATAAACCGCTTTGCACAAAGCCAGCCACTCTAATAAGGTTACAATACAGGACCTATTTATCTCTGCCAGTCTGCATTCCCTACTTTTGGGGGCCAACAATGTTGTCAGTTAGGTAACAAGGAAGAAAATACACAAGTGTAAAAACCATTTAAAAAGGTATAATTGCGGTAAAACACAGAATAGTAGTGTCCTAACCATTTCGAGGGTACAGCTCGGTGGTGTGAAGTACATCGCAGGGGTTTGCTGGCCATGTCTCCAGAACTGTGTTCTTCTGGCAAAACTCAAACTCTGTCCCATTAAACACTGATTCCCTCCCACCCCCGGCCGCCCGCAGCCACCGCATCTATTTCCTGTCTCGTAGGAATCTGACTGCTCTAGGGGCCTTGCCCAAGAGGGATCTCACAGCATCTGTCTTTTTGGAACAGGATCATTTCACTCTGCATCATGTCCTGGAGCTGCACCCTGCTGGAGCACGTGCCCGAGTTGCCTTTCCTTTCAAAGGCCGAGTAGCACTCCGCCGTCTGGGCAGACCATGCTGGGTTCCCACTCCTCCGCCCACGGCCACCGGGTGCCTCCGCCTTCCGGCCGCTGTGAGTGGCGCTGCTACCTATGGGGCGTGCAAATATTTTCAAGTCTTTTTTTTTTTTTTAAAGAAAGAATGTTATAAGTTCCCTTGAATTTCCTACAACTCCTAAGACACATGTAACCAGGGACCACAGGTGGTTGAAATCTTAGGTTGGTTCTTTGGCTCTGAAAGTGCCTCGATCGTTAATTAATAAATTAATTAATATATTTAGCTTTTTATCGGGCACTTTGTCTTCGGGGCTGAAGATTCATTTGGAAGTAACAAGAGGGAAAAAAAGAACACGCACGAAGAACCGCTGTAAGATAGGCGCTGCCCTTCCTCCACACCCGGGGCAGTCCCGGAGGGTCAGCCCACGGATCCCGCCGCTGTTCACGATCCCGGCGTGGGAGTCTGACCTCCGCTGTTCCTGCTCGGCCAGGGCCCTTTCTCCTCAGGGTCTTGTTATGGGCCAAGGTGGTTGCTTCATTGTTGACGTCCCCCTTCCACCCATCAGAACGGAGGAAGAGAAGCAGGAAGAGTGTGCCCCCCCTTCGCAGACACTTCCCGTTTCTGTCCCGCTGGCCAGAGGGCAGTCGTCAGCTGTGCGTGGAAATGGTGCTCTCGGGCACCAGTGAGGACTAAAGGTGCTCAGTGCTGCAGCCACCTACAGAAGTCACCTCTGTTCTAAATAAATGTAGCCGTTTTCTTCAAAGAATTAGGAACTTTGTGGTGAAGTTCCTGTTGCTCATGGTGGGGTGCTGGTGGATCCTTCAAGTGCTGCCTAGAAGGTCTTCATTACCTTCCCGCCTACCCCCCAGCTCCTGCTCAGCTCACAGAGAGGACCCGCGTGATGCTCCCGTTCTCGTTACACACCCGGTGTCTCCCTGCCGGTACTCTCTGCTGTTCCCAGATCGCCCATCCCTCTATTACAGCCTTCTCCTTTCAGGGTTTAGCTCCTGTACCACCTCCTCCAGGAAGCTTAATCTTGTCTTTCTTTAAGCTTCCCAGGCAGGGCACCTCACCTCTTCCTCTTCCATTCACTTCCTCCCTTGCTCTGCCTTCCCTTATGAACATGCTGTGCCTCCCTTACTAGACCGTGAGCCCCTTCTGTAGCCCCTTCCCTTACCAGGTCTACAGTGCCCAGCCTGGTGTCTCACAAAGCAAAACCGTCCCAGGTTTACGGGATATTATCGGCCCTCCCCAGTTGTTGGTATCACACTCGCCAGGGTGCCTTTTGGAAAGGTCTATTTACTTCTGTTTATTTTTAAAAAAAAGAGTTGATGCAATTTATCTTTCTTTTTAAAAAAGATTATTTACTTTTGGAGAGGAGGGGAGGAGGGAGGGAGAAAGAGAGGAGGAGAAACATGGATGTCTGATTGGTAGCCTCTCACACTCCCCTACTGGGGGCCTGGCCCACAACCCAGGTATGTGCCCCAACTGGGAATGAAACTGGCAACCTTTTGGTTCACAGGTTAGCACTCAATCCACTGAGCCACACCAGCCAGGGGAATGCAGTTTCTCTGGAAGTAACTTCGAATCCGCATTACAAAATTCCATATGTAGTTGGATTTCGCAGTGCAAATTCAGCGTCATAGCTTTCTTTGCAAGGAGAATTTCTCCTGCCTGTACAGGCCTGGTTCCCTTGTAGTCTGATTAGGTTCCATATTTCCCTTTAAAGAGGAAGAGATGGTGCTTTGTCTGCGGCCGGAACAGGCCCAGAGTTAAGTATGGTCTTTGGGCCCCGTTACCTCCTCCCCCTTGAGAAGTGCCATAAGCAGAGCCAAGCCCATTTTGTTCACGTTTTTATTTCAGTCGAGAGCATTTAGACAGTATCACCATTTATTTTAAAAGTGAAAGTGGATGTGTGTGTCTTTCAGTGTGGGCCTGCCTCTTCTCTTTCTTTTCTGACTCCAGAATGTCCCTGTTCTGTGTAGACAGAGGCCAACCTGCAGCTGTGGGGCCGGCCACCCGGAGGGGCCCAGTAAGCCCTTTGGGGAGAAGGATGCTCCTTCAGACAGGTTTGCCAGGGGCTTCTCTACGCCCTCCTCATTCATAAACTTCCAGGTGGACAGAAACGTCTTCCAGGTGGTTTTGGGACTTGTACCTTCAGGGAGAGCCCCAGTGCACCCCGAAGCACCATGCCCCCCCCCCCCCAGATTCCATCACAAAGAGCTGTGTCCTGCAAACCCTTGAGGATGTGTGTCTGGGGCCGGGGAAGGCACAGCCAAGTCAGTCGCGTCCACTCTTCAACTGTCCCACAGTCCCCTAGTGCGCTCGTCACAGCCCACTGCTGGAGTCCGTCTAGGGAACTAAAAGGCCACCCAGCCCTCTCATCACCCCCTTTCCCTTAGGTCACTCTTCACATCTGCATGTGAAGACCCCATGCACGGACAATCTTTTTAGGTGGAAGAGGTCATGGTTTCAACTGATGCTACTAACTTGGAATGTTTTTATTTTATTTTTTAATCAGTCACTATGGGTTGGGAAGTGAAGGCTGTGTGTGTGTGTGTGTCTGTGCGTGTTTCACGTTCTCTTTCTTTATGATTCGTCAATACATTAAACACACTCTGATGTTCAAGTAGCTGCCCGGCCTTGGTGGTTATTTGGGGGGAAAAAACCCAACGGCACATCATCTTTCATCTCTTTTAATTTCAGTTTTACCCTAAAAATCTGTTTGGAGAAGGAAATTGAGCGTGCCAAGCTAATGACAGCCTTCCCGTCTCTTATTTTCTTCCCACGTCCGAGCACTGCGCACCCCTGTCGGCCCCCCGTGTGCGGAGAGGTCGGCAACGCTGCGTTCATTAAGTAAAACCTCCGAAGCACTAGAAAAAATGAAAACATGTAAATACCGCCCCCCCCATCAAGTGGGAGGGGTTAAGATGAAACCCGGCTGTGTCAGCAAACAGACTCACGTATTTTCAAAGGTGTCTGTCCCCTCTGGGACCACCGGCAGCCCACCTTCCGGGGAGACTGAGGAGGGCGTCCCCCTGGGAAAAGCGCTGGGCTAGTCGGAGCGCTTGGGCCTCACCCGGGGCCGGCCCAGGAGGGTGGACGGTGCGGGACCCAGTTTCCGCTCTCGGGGAGAGGAAGCCGGCGACCCACGGTCAGCTCCGAAGACCACTGATGGGCCCTGTCCCAGCACGTCCCAAGCACCTCCTAATTCCCACCGTGCGCCGTCTTAATTCGGTTACAGAATTCTCCTTTTCCCCCGCAGCGCCTCCCTTGAAGCAGAGGGTGTCACGGCCGCGGCGGCTGGCAGAGATTCTCTGCAGGGAGGATCCGCGGGGCGTAGGCTCTGACACCCCGACACCCGCGTCTGCGACGCGAGAAGGGCGCAGCGGGGGCAGCAGCGGCAACAGGACTCCCAGCCGAGGAGGAGGCTGCGGCGGAGGCCCCCGCGAGGCTGCCGCCCCGGCCCCGCGGGTTCCCCCCTCTTCCGCGGGTGAATGAATGATTAGTCCAGCAGCGTCTCCCCGCCCCGGTTCGTCCGAGGTTGAAAGGGAGGAGACTCGGAGAGACTGTTTCTCTTTTTTTCAGGGCGAAAAGCGTTCGCCTCCGTGCGTTTATTAACCGACCTTGCGTGTCGTGTCTACTTCTGTCCTCCGCAGTGTCAGAACTCGCGGACACAGAGCCACAGGGCGCCGGTCTGGGCCCCTGGGTCCGCTCCGCCCGCGAGTCCGCTGTCCTATCCCCCCGCCCGAGGGAAGCGAAGCTGAGTGAAAGGGAGTGAAAAGTTGAGCCCGCCACCCCCCACCCTCCGCCCCATTTGTCGCTCCTTCCCAAAGCTGGGGACAAGGGAGCTAGCAGGGGTGGTGAGGCACGCCTGAGCCCCGCTTGATGCTCCCTTATTAGAATGGGGGCGCCCGGGCACGAGCAGGGGTGGTGCGGCATCCGCGGTTAGGGGAGGGTCCCCGGGAAGGAGGAGCCGGCTCCGAAAGCGTGGGCCGGTGGTGACACGCCTGCCCCGCTCAGACCTAAGCCCCGGGGACGGCGGCCTCCCTCGAGGCGCCGGGGGGCGGTCTGGACATCCCGCTGAGACGAGTCCAGGGCGCGGGGCTCCTGCGCCGCGGCGCCCCCAGCGGGTTCCCGGAGGCGCCCGGGGCACCCCTGTGCCGGGCGCGGGAGCGAGCGCGCGCGCCGGCCGGGCGGAGAGCTGGAGGCCGGCGGGAGGTGGGGAGTGCCGGGGAGCAGGACGCGCGCGGCGGCGCCCGGGGCCGTGGCTGCAGCCGGGCGGCGGCGGAGCCGCGGTGCGGTGCGCAGCGGGCGGCGCTGCCAGTCCTGTCTGCCTATCTCCCGCGGCTCCGACACCCCCTCCTCCCGGCCCCGCATCTGGCGTGGAGGGGCCGACGACTAAGCCTCGGGAGCAACTCCCTCAAAAAAGCCGCATTGGAGGAGCCTGGCCGCAGGACCCCTCCTCCCGGGCGCCCCCCACCCCTCGCCTCCCGCTCCCGCCTCCCCCGCCCCCCCCCCCCTTACTCCCGGGCGCCCGCCTCCCTCCTTCGCGGACTGTCTCCTGACTCGCCGGCTGAGAGCCCTTTTTGATTGCGAGCGGCCGTGGTGGAGCAGAGGCAGCGGCGCGGGACCTGCAGTCGCCCGGGATTCCCTCCAGGTGACGATGCTCTGGTTCTCCGGCGTCAGGGCTCTGGCTGAGCGTCCCTGCCGGCGCTCGCCTGGGATTACCTGCTGCGTCTTGCTGCTGCTCAATTGCTCGGGGGTCCCCATGTCTCTGGCTTCCTCCTTCTTGACAGGTAGGGGAGGGGACGGGAGGGACCGGCCCTCCCGGACGCTGGCTCGATACCTGGGAGAGGAGGCGCTGGCTCGCCCCGGGCAAGGGAGGGTGCGGAGCGAGCACCTAGGCGCCGGCCCCTCTCTGGCTGGTGGGGATGAAGTGGAGCTGGTGGGGTTCGGGGGAGGGAGGCAGTGAGGAGGTTAAGGGGTGGAGGGCTGAGTGGATGTTGACGTCAAATACAGTGATAGAAACGGTCGTATCTGATTTTTAAAAAACCCCTTTATTTATTTTAAATGTTTTCCTCAATCCTTATTTTGGTTTCTTCTCCCCCTGTGCAATTAAGGAAACATTTGCACCGTTTTCCACACATCCTGCGTTCTGACTTTATAAGGTTCCCTTAAATTCTACGGGTGAAGAGCGCGTTTGAAAGCGCCGGCTCGTCAGACCTTGAATTTGAAGGAACTATCATATTTTAAAGGGGTAATAATAGCAGGATATAGTAATTATATGTTTTCAGGCAGGTGAAGACCTCAGCTACTATTCCGAAGGACATACTTTACTGACACCTGGTGCAGAAAAGAAAATATTGAGTCAATTTGTAGGAGAAGAGGAAGGAAGATTGTATTTCAAAAAGCGATTTCAAATCAAGACAGTAAGAGGCACATTCATATAAAGGCCCCGTTCATTAACACAGTTCTGAGTTTTGTTCAAATTTAAAATCTGCCCTAATGGCCAATTTGAACTTTTTTTTTTTTTTTTTTGCATATGTGTGTGCCAAAAGGCCTTCCTAAAGGAGTATCATTAGAGATCTAATGAAATACTTGGAATTGTGCTGAAACCATATGAGAACAACGACAAAAAGTCTATGGGTCATCAAACAATAAACACAACCCATTTAAATATAACTATTTAGAATAGATTAGCAGGGGTTGGGGGGTGGAATTTTTTTTTTTTTTTGGTGAGTGTGATCATTTAAAACTCATTAGGAATTTCTGAAATTTGGGTAGTTGTGTCAAAAAGGATTGCTGTAAAAATTTCAGATTTTGTAATAATGCCAATAAGCTAAGTTTAAATTATTATTTTTTCTTTCATTCCAGGTTCTGTTGCAAAATGTGAAAATGAAGGCGAGGTCCTGCAGATTCCGTTCATCACGGACAACCCCTGCATAATGTGCGTCTGCCTGGTAAGTAGCGGGGCCCGGCCCGGGGAAGCCAATGGCTCCCTGGGACCGGGCGAAGGCATTACATGCAGTAACAGGACCAGATCTCAAACGCTGCGTTCGGCCGTCACAAAAGAGCTGGCGAATTGAACTCAGTGTAACTTCTGAGTTTTATGGACTTTGGTGATTTCCCATTTCATCAGGCTTGCGGGGGGCGGGGGGGCGGACTCTTATCACTGACATCATCTTCACAGAGATACATTCAGGGCAGGCTCTGTGTGGCATTGTCTCCGTGGTAATTACCATTTGTACTGCCTGTCCCCAGGAGTGGCTGTCACCGTCAAATCCTAGGCGCCACCAGAGTCTCCTCTGCCTGGGTTCTGTCCCCAGAGCTCAGTGTGAAAACGGGAGATAACATTTAGGGAATCTCCCCAGTGATATGGTATGATAAGGGAAAACAGAAGTGGCAGTTACAGAGGACAAGCAGGGGGACAAGATGTAATCTGGGATTTCCTTGCCTGCTTTGGCCTACACTCTCCACGACAGTCTTTATTGCATTTCTGATTTGGAAGCATGAGTCAGGAAGGACAGTCAATCCCTACTAGACAGCAACGCTGGGCTGTCAGCTGCTCAGTTAACCCTGGCAGTGGCAGTAGATTAAAAACAAAACAAAACAGAACAAGAAGGATTTCTTTTAATGTACTTTAGCTTCATAGTTAATGATAAGAACTAGTAAGTAGCGGCATGGTGGTGATTAAATGATGTGCATAAGAATTTCTGAGGTGAAACAATAGACTCAAAAAGAGCAACGCTTTTGTTAAGAGAGATTTTTTTTTTTACGTGCCAATCACTTTTGGCAAACTCTTGGTTAAAGACTACACACCGCAAAACCCTCCCTGCTGGAAACGCATGAAGGGCCTCGGACGTATAAAGCTCCAATGAAATAGATGAGTGTTTGTTATCAGGTCAGCGTTGTGTGTAGAACCGGGGAAGGGGTTCTTCTCTGTGCAGGGGAGGCCAAGCCATCGGGGCTTAAACTACCCAGGCTTTCTCCTGACACGAGATGAGGTCAGTGTGGCGGATGATGAATGGGTGAAGGTGAAGGCCTCGATCAAATGATTATCAGGTTTCAAGGACTAAGGGAATCAACAGAATCAGAAGTGAAAATGTCTTACATGTGCCGGGGAGATAAATATTGATGCCTTCATGGAAGAGAGCTAAGAGAGACAGGCTTTTCAGATTTCTGTGTTTATGAGTTTTCATGAATGAGCTTTCACCCAAGGACCTGTTGAAAAGACGCTTCGTGTTGAAATTCTGGCCAAGTCATGTATTTCCCAGTGCAGTGGGTGCACTGGGGGGCACCCACAGGGGGTGGACATAATCGTTGGTTTCAATTTCTCTTATCTTTATATTGTGAGTGGGTTATCTTAGTCTTAGGAGGAATCACCCTACCATGTAAATGTGCTTGGAGCTCCAAGCACCCGGGAAAAATACTGTTTGTGTCCTCGGCGATATTACTGCGCATCAGGTTGAAATGTGCAGCTTGGGTGTTGCACGCTGTTCTCAAAGAGCACGGTGAAGGGTTCCCCACACGGCATTCCCCTTTCAGTGCCACACCCCGGTGGGACGGAGTTCTTTCCTCTCGAGGTGGGGACCTGCTGATAATAAGACAGAGGTTAGAAGCCTGGGCTGGGAGGGCAAAGAGAGACTCGAAAGAGAAAAAAAAATGCATCTGTTGGAAATCAAGTGAAAATATTACTTGTTTCAGACCTGTGCTGATTAAATTTAGACGGCTGGTAGGCTCCCTTGCGTCTTTAACATGTAGAGGTATCTGTCTGGAGGGAGCGCCGTCGGGGATCCTTTCTCAAGTGTGTTAAGTCGAGACTCGGGCGACCCAGCTGAAGTCAATCAGGGCTCTTGCCGGAGCTCAGAGGCCCAGTGACGTGTTCTGTGACCTGTGCGTGGGTTTTGCATCACGAGGCCCATGTCGTTACAGGCATCCTTGCTTCCCAAGCATTTGTACCGCCTCGATGCAACCGAGTGGGAATAGGTGGATGACCAAACCTGTTTGTATGTGCGCCTGCGAGTTTCTGCAGGACCCACTGCGGCTGTGCATTTCTTAGCATCTCCGAAGGCTGTGAGGCTGCGTGTATTTTTACACTTAGGTTGGAAGACAGGTCTGTTTAACGGGTTGATGATGTTCGCCATAGAGACTCGTAGTTACAATTGCCTTTAATTGTGGCGCTTATCCAGATCGGCATGCTTTCGTTTGATCCTCAGAAAAAAGTCTTCTGGGAGCTGTTGCCCACATTTTACAGATGAGGAAACTGAGGCCGGAGGCGCCGAGTAGCTTGCACAGGCACACGGTAGGAAATGTTGGAGCTGGAACTCACCCTCGGCTTCGTCTGCCCCCGGAGCCCTTGCCTGCAACCGAGTGAGAGAGGCTGTTTGCTGTGTGACCGTGTGAAAAAGCAAGAAGAAAACCGGAAGGTTGTTGGCTTACTGTACTATTTGGCATTGCTTTGAGTTATTTTTATTTTTTTTTTTCTTTCGAGTCTTGTAGGAGTTCGCTCGGCTCACATTTGTTAGTCACATTATATGAAAGGAAAAATCTTGTTATGATTTCGGTGGACCTGCGGGGAGCTTTGGTTGTGAGCTGGTTTTATGTGTGTCCATTAAGAGGGTACGTAACAGTCAGAACTGTACTTCGGGTAAAGCAAACAGTCATATTTAGTTTGTGTTGGTCCAGCCTTTTGGCAGAAAGGTACGTAAGGCTGAGCATAAGCTCGTATCTGATTTCATAACATGTATTAAAAAAAAAGCTAACCTCAACGTATGCCTAAAAAAGACGTGAAACATTACAATGGGGAGGAAGTGGGTGGTGGCAGGTCCTGCGGCGTGTAATTACGGTGCAAACGCTCCCAAGCCCCACGGCTTGGCCCGGTGTACACTGGTGAGCCCCGAAAGGGTTGGGAGGCGGAGTGAGCTCATTTCTGTGGGAACTCTGAGGACGACAGCGGCGGCGGCCGGGGCCACCGCAGGCAGAACCGAACCCTCTTCCTCCCGTCTGTCCTCGCCTGCGTCGGCCCAAGCCTCTTGCCAGGCCTGGTCGCGGTCCAAGAATAACCTGTTTGTTAGCGGGGGATGGCTATCGTGTTAAAGCGTGCGGGACAAAACGCCCGGTTCCTCTGTTCGAGGGGGAAGGCGAGAAGGTGGGCTGCCGGCCTGAAGCCCGGGGAGTCGGCGTGGGCAGCTTGGGTTCAAGTTGCAGAGGGTTCCGTCCTTCAGTTCCGAAGCGAAGCGTGGCTTTTCCCCGCCCGACAACGTGGTCTTTTCAGGGACTGAGGAAGGACGGCCCAGACTTAATGCTGTTTTGTGTGATTTTTTTTTTACCCCTTCTTGCTAGAATTATTTTTCCCAGAGTGCCTAGGAAAACACGCTGGTGCTCTCTCTAAGGTGATGACAGGAGCCAGCCACGTCCAGACACAGCGTCTAGAGCAATTGTTTGGACCTGTGGGGCATCCCCAAGGCCACCAGGCAGGCCCGAGAGTGTCCCTCTGACTTGTCGCCCCTCTCCCCCCGACGGAAGCAAAGCAGGAGATGGCAGAGCCGGTGCGTTCGGCCCAGGGCTGGAAGCCGGAGAAGACTTCGGAGGCTGGGACCTCGAAAACCAGAAGTCAGTCGGAGCTTAGTTTGGCAGACATTTGGTTCAGCAAGAAAACATTATTCTGAAGTTTAAATTTCCTCTTTGAAATCCAGAGGTGCAAGGTAGAAATGGACCCCTCTGCTTGTAAAAAGCAATGTGAATTTTGGTGTTACAAGAAGCGGGCCTCCCCCTGTCCTGGAGCCGAGCAAGTGTTGAAAACAGAGGAGACTCTGTCTGCTGTCTTCTACTTCTTAATCACACAAGTCTTCCATCACGAAACAAGCAGCTACCAGCGTCTTCGATTCTCTTGGGTGCCTTGTCTCTATAAAGTCCTCATGTGTTTTATTGTTCAAATTAACTGGCTAGAGAATAGGTATCTATTATCTGAACAAGTGTTAGGCACATGTTTGGGAATGAGAGATAACATTGCATCAGGATTCAGTTCGTGTGAGTGTGCGTGTGTGTGTGAGAGAGAGAGAGAGGGAGAGGGAGGGAAAGGCATTGGGGTGCAGATAGGGGGAGAGAGAGAGAGAGAAAGGAGATATAAAGGAATCCAGATGTGCTCAGAAAGATGCTTCACTTACTCCATGCACATATGAACAGATGCCGTAACTTCTTGAAAATTGTTTCGTATCATTTTTAGGCTTTGGATTCTCACTAAAGAAATGATCAGGATTTGTTAGCTCGTCCATTCATTCATTCATTCATTCTCCATTCTCTGTATAGAAGGTGTTCAACCAATTGCCCACCCGTAGCGCGAGGACTTGAATAGAACAGGTTGAGGGGACAGGGGAGGGAGTGAACTCACGGGGTTGTGCCGGCCCCTCGGCCAACAGCGGCGTCGAGGCAGTTAGTTCTGCCCGTGCTTCCTGGGGCTCCCAGAGCAGAGCGTGCGTCCTGAGAGTCCACGGTCCCTAAGAGACAGGCTGGGACGGGAAGCCCGAGCCTTCCCCACTAAACCAGCCTGCTTTTGCTCCTTGCCTAAAGACGTCTAAAAAATACCCCCAGGGCCTTCAGGGAGTAATTTCAGCGTCCCCACAGCTGACATAGGCACTGCTCGGGGGCAGCTGCAGTGACTTCGGTCTCGTGGCACACGTCAAGCCTGGAATTTGGAAGGTCCTCTCGAAGGAAGACACACAGTCCAGGTGGCCTTTGGCGGGCATCGTATCCATTTGGGGAGGGGCTCTGGGTCTCGTACCAGCCAGGCCTGGCTCCCAGTTTGGGCTCTGTCGCTGGCCGGTGGTAAATTCGGGAGAGTCACCTCACCTTTCTGAGCCTCAGTTTCCTCATCGGGACGGCGAGCCCGTGGGCTGCTGGGAGAATTGCAGGCGGTACAGCACAGAAGGCTCAGCGTCCCGGGGCCCTCGGGAGTGGTTCATCGTCCACAAGGGTGGTTCTTGTTGGTGATGACGTCCTTGTTTAAATTCTTATTTCCTCGCATGGAATAGGTTGTAAAGCCCCCTCAGAAAGGGGGGGGGTGGCAAGCTGATGGAGAAGAGACGTAAGCATCCAGGTGCTGAGCCCACCCATGGCTCTACGTGAACAGGACCCCATTAGGGGGGTTTCGTGTCTCGGCAGACTCGGACGGAGCCAATCTGTGCGGCTTCCTTATTGGTGCAGTGGTCTGTGGGCCCCGGTGTAAGTTTTCCTCTTGTTCTCCATTAAACACTAGAAAAAAAGAAACTTTCCATGGAAGAGGGGCCTCATTTTTCGGCGCAGTATTTACATCTCCACGCCTGTGGGGTCACCTTCCCTTGTACTTTTATTGGCAGAGGGCTGGGGCTGGGACTCGGGAGCGCTGTAACTCTGGAAAAACTGCCTAGTGGTCTGGCACCGTGGGGATTTTCCTGGCCCGCCGCGTGGAAGTCTCTCAGCCCCGATCCAGACCCGGGTGGGTTTCCCTGCCTCCGAGCTCACGTGCTCCCCCGCCCCGCCCTGCCCCCGCCCCATCTTAAACACACGCTCATTTCGTCTCGCGACACCGGCCCTTCCAGCGCATGTCAGCGGTAACCTGTGTTTTGTGTGTAGGACGTGCTGCTGTCAGGGGGGAGGCGCAGGCGTGGCGAGGGCGGGAGAGCGGGACCTAATAATGCCAGAAGTCGGGCCAGGAGAAACGAGGGCAAATAAAGTCAATTACTGAACCCCGTTGAATAAATACAGGATATCAGTTTTTCACACCCTCTTCTATGGTACCCCTGTCCAACTGATTGCATAAATTGCCTCCTTTGTGCTGTAAAAGAATACAAATACCACCACCTTTCATGGCACCGGGGGGTCAAGTGTGCTTATTGAACTTGGTTGAGTTCGGCAAAGGAGCTGAGTGTATGTTTTAAAAGCTCTCGATTCCCAGTCCCAGTTCTATAAAACACCACTCAAGGCACCAGGGATGGCAGGTTATAAATTCAATAATATTATTCTTTCTCCCTTCTCTCCACACTCCGTTCTCCCCTTCCATTTTATTTTATTATTTTTAGCCTCGTCTGTGTTTGAAGCATTGTGCCTCTTGGGCGCCTCGGGGAGGCAGAGACCGACAGGACGGACGCTCGCTCCCAGCCCGACGGGGGGCCGGACACGCGCACAAATAAGTGTTACAGCAGTGGCGGAAAAGCGCTCCAACGGACTCGCACCCAAGTGCTGAGGGGCGGAAGGGGCACTCTGACTGCGTCATGTACCCAGGACCTTGAGGGGCGAGGGAAGGCCAGTCCTGACAGGGCGCGGCTGGAGGAGAGGCACGGAGAAGTGCGTGCTCAGGCCGCGTGGGGACGGTGGAGTCCCGTGCACCCACAGCTTGGTGGGGTGGGGGGAGGGGGCGGCAGGGGCAGGACCTGGAGCGCAATGGCAGGGACGTTAGTTCCACTTGTTAATCGGCGGGTGGGAGGGTGCTATTTAATAGTTTTGTGCAGCCACAGGACACAATAAGATGTGTTTCATATAAATTTCTCTAGGTGCCTTTACTGTCCGTGTCCAGAGGGTGCAGGGGCTGAGGCGTGGACGGTAGCGTCCAGGGGTGTGGACAGTTGTGGTCAGTTGAGCAGGACGGGCAGCGGGCTTGGAAAGAAGGCATTGGGGTGACCAGTGTGACTCACCCTTCTGAATTTCTTCAAGCACCTTTTACTTCTGGAACATTTGGGTGAAAGGACTCTAAACCAGGGGTGTCAAACTCATGTTCACCAGGGGCCACATTGGCCTCGCAGTCACCTTTGAAGGGCCGAATGCAGAGCTCCCTGCCCCTAGTTAAGGAGGAGTTACATCTACACAGTCCTGAAATTGCATTCGTCCTGTGAAGGCAACCTCGAGGCTGATGTGGTCCCCGGTGAGAGTGAGTTTGACACCCCTGCGTCTAAGCAATGCCCAGCAAGACACGGTAGTTCAGGTGCAGTTGTCATTCCAGTGGAGCCACATGCTAGGGTGCCTCTGTAGCGGTCACGTGGCGTGTCCCTTGGTGTCTCTAGAGCAGGGTGCTGCTACCTCAATCCAAGGGATCGCCTCCTAGAGCTCACCCTCAAAATTCTGTGCTGGCGTCAGCTCTCACTTCTTACTCGCCGTGGCACCTTGCCATCCCATGACCCATGTGGCCAACTTTCTATTACCTGATGCTGTGTATTCTCAGTGTTGCCCAAATTGATGCACTAATCAAAATCAGGTGGCTGGCTCTCTAAAGGCGTCCAAGTGTAGGTGTCCCAGTGTGCTGGGCCCCCTACTCTCGCAGAGGAGTTCTGGGGCCCCAGCGGATGGATAGCCCTTGTCAACAGAGCAGATGGCAGAGGTGGGAGAGGGGGTGGCTGGAGGGAACTGGGAGACCCTCGGAGCCGGTGCAGGAAGAGAGGAGACTGGGACCACGGGTGGGTGGTGATGCGTTTAGACCCGATGAGTTGGGATCAGTGTCCCTAAGCGGGGACACTGAGTAGGCTCTTCCAAATGTGGGTTTCAATTCAGTAAAGAAACCAGGGCTAGAAAAACACCAATTCATTCACCGTCTGCATCGGACAAAACTTCAAGACTTTGGGAATACATTATTTTTCTCAGGAAGGGGTCCACATGGAGATGTCAAGGAGTGAGTCTAAAATGTCACGAGAAGAAGGGTTGTGTGTAAGAGGACAGAAAGGGAGAAACCCGTGGACGAGATGGAAAAGCAATTAGAGGAGAAAGAGGAGAACCAGGCAAGCACAGGCCAAGACAGAAGAAGTTCGAGGGCGAGAAAGTCCAGTGGCATTCACGCTGGCCGAGTAGGCTGGAAGTTCTAGGAGATTCTCGAAGGAAGAGTTTTCCTTGCCGTCTCAGATGATCTGAAACCATCGGTAGCGGTGCCCGCCTCCCCCGTGCACGCTGCACGTTTGCATGCGGAGTGAATTGTTGTCGGTAGACGGAGCTCGGGTGGATCCCGTTTTGACAGAAATCCAAAACTAAGATTGCTGTGGGGATTTGGAAAATTGAGTGCAAAACTCGCAGATTTTCCAAACTTGGATTTGAAAAGATCTCAGAGAAAGGGAGTAAATACCACATGAAATTTTAAAAGGTACCAAAACAAAACTAATTTCATGGATAAAAGTAATAGATTTTTGCAAATGCCTCTGGAATGTTTTTATAGTTAAGTGCAAACTGGACAAGGCCACATTGAGGCATTTTTTTTTTATTATGAAAAGAGCAGTGGAATAAAAGCCTGTCTGATATAAAAACTTACCATTGTAAACTTTCAGGTTTTCTCCATTAAACTGCTAATGGCGCTTTAAAAATATTATGATATAATTTAATCCCTTAGCTAGATCTTCAAGAAACTTTTTTTTTTTTTTGAGAGAGAGAGGGAGGGAAGAGAGGGGGAAAGAGGGGGAGAGAAACATTGATGTGCGAGAGATACATTGATTGGTTGCCTCTCACCCTTCCCCAGCCGGGAACCTGGTCCAGAACCCAGACACGTGCTCTGACTGGGAATTGAACCAGTGACCTTTTGGTTTGCAGGCTGGTACTCAATCCACTGAGCCACACCAGTCAGGGCTTTTCTCACTGAGTTTTTGATGTCTGTTTTGTTGTTGAAGTGCAGCTGGGGAGTGGCAGCCTTGGCGTCCGAGATGATGGATTCAAGTCTCACCCGGGCCACCGGGTGGCGGCGCGTCACCAAGCGGGCGCCCTGCTCTCCCGCAGACCTAGCTGTGTGAGCACGGGGCGAGCCCCGGCGGTGCGTGTGCGTGCCCTGCAGCGTCATCTCTCAGGGGGAACGATATTGCAGACCCCGACTGTCGGTGGGACCAATGAACGGAATGGATAGGATTGGGTTAAGTTTGCTGATGTCTGTGAAAGCCGTCTGTAAACAGTGTAAGTGGATTTATTTTTAAGGACAAGAACTTGAATAAGTGAAGCTGTAGGCCGTAGACCAGTTTTCGGTGCATCATTCAAATGGAGGTGTACTTTGTAGGAACGAGAACACAGTGGTTCATGTGTCGACTTCCTAATAGCTGCTGGATGGCTCTGGGTAGGTGGGAGAATATTCCTGTCTCTCCACACCTTTCCCTCCGCCACAGTGCTTTGGTCAGATTTGTGCATTAAAACACACGACGATCTCAAAATAAGGACTGGGGCACCAGAAACGGCAGCTCCTGCCGGCATCTGCCTGCTGCGCCATCACTGCCTACGCGGTACTTCTAGGAGGGATTAAATAGACTACAATTTATTGTCAACACCCGTGGAATGTAGTGTTTACTTTAGTATTACTTTTAATCCTCACCCAAGGGGATGTTTATTGATTTTGGGGAGAGAGGAAGAAGGGAGAGAGGGAACGGGAGAGAAATGGATGTGAGAGAGAAGCACTGGTTGGTCGTCCCCGGGACGTAGCCCGACTGGGGACCAAACCTGCAACCCTTTGGTGCACGGGGTGATGCTCCAACCGACGGAGCCACTCAGCCCTGGTGAGCTGTATTTACTTTGCATCTCTGTTTGCATCGACAGCAGAATTCCAGCAGAGGAGACGGCTGGCTTTTCTGCTGCAAGAGGGCTGGCTAGTCCTGACCATCCTGGGGGTTAGCATGATGGGTCCCTCCTTAGTTTTTACCTAAAACAGGTTTACCTGCCTGGCTGGTGTCCATCAGCTAACCACAGCGTTGCTTTCACAACTGAGCTCTCGTTGTCCTTCCCTGGCACTCGTCACTGAATCGGGAAGTGACGGTGGGTGGCCAAGATGTGAAACCAATTCCTGAGTGGGCCCACTGAGCCTGATACTTCGGAGCCTTTCCCCTGTTTGGAGCACGCGGGGTCCTGCCGTGCGACCAACCACTGTCACTCTGTGTACCCGTGGAATGGGGCCTCACAGCGTAATTGCAGGCTGACCGATGTGACCGGTTGGACACGTGGACCCGACAGATCCACACGGCTTGGTGTGCTGGCGACCAGAGGGCCTGGCCACCCCTCCACAAGTCTGCGCCCCCTTCTCTTCCGTCACGTTCTGTGTGGTGGCGCAGTTACTGGGGTGGATTTGTGTCGTAAGAGAGGAGTCTGGGGACCTGGTCCTGCGAGCCCCATCGCTTCAGCGAGAGGCCTGCAGCCATGGGACTTGAGTGGGAGTCGGCCCGGAGCTTCCTGTGTATAGTTGGGGCTGTCAACACTTGGGACAGCTCCCCCCAGAATGAGCTCCGAGTTCCAACACAGGCTTGGCCCAGAACGTTTGTCCCAGAAGCTCAACCAACTCTGTAAAAGACATCCTAAGGAATCGTCATACACACACACTTTTCTTTCCTTTGAAAGGAAGGTACTCGCATTCGAAAATTTAGATTCATCAGCCCTGGCTGGCGTAGCTCAGTGGATTGAGCGTGGGCTGCAAACCAAAGTGTCGCAGGTTCGATTCCCAGTCAGGGCACATGCCTGGGTTGCAGGCCATGACCCCCAGCAACTGTACATTGATATTTCTCTCCCTTTCTCTCTCTCTCGCTCTCTCTCTCTATCATCTATCTATCTCCCTCCCTACCCTCTCTAAAAATAAATAAATAAAATCTTAAAAAAAATTTTAGATTCATCAGACCCAAGACTGCTTGTATTGGTGACAAAAGGGACATCCCCTCTAGAAACAGCCTGCTGCCGAAGCAGCCACGCAGGGGCCAGGGCAGGAGGGCCTGGGGTTGTGTGACTCCTGCTTTCCAAAGTCACCATGAAAACGGCCTCCAGTCCCTGTGGCCGTGTCCTCGTTACCACCCCCCTGCCTTCCAGGGAGGCTCACTCCGAAACCTGGACACCCGCCTGCGTGTTTACACTGGGTCTTGGATGCTAGCTCTCTTGGCTTCGGGGAGCCGGCTCTGTTGAAAATCATGTTTTTCTTTTAAGGACAAAGGCCTTATTGTATGTGCATGTCGCGTAGTATGATGTTTTTTTTCTTAACGTTAGGTAATGGGTGGTACTAAGTCAGATCTGCCAAATGGGAAAGTCAAAGGTCTGTGACCTCAGTGGCGCTGAAGGTGTCACTCAGGCGACTCAACCAAAGAGAAGGAGCTGAGGGTGTACGTGGTGGCTTCTTCCCTGACCACGGTGTGTCCCCGGAACGACTTGCTTTGGTGGGATGACAATGAGCAACCTGGGGAGAGGACCTGCAACGTGCGTGAGGGGGCCCCAGAGACACTTCAAAGAGAACGACGGCGGCCCTCAAAATACTGGAGATAACAATGCCCCATTTCAGCGTAGAAAAGCCCACGCTTCCAGAATAACTTGGTCAAATGAAGAGATGTCGTCGGCCAGAAGTTTTCTCGCGGCTGTGGAGGCGGCACGGTGCGGGCGAGCCTCCTCTTTTCCGACTCTGTGTGCCGGGCCTCGCTGCGTGGGCCTCTGGCCTTCTCGGCTGTGGCTGGGACCTCAGGAGGGCTGTCCCCGGGGGAGAGTGGGGAGACCGGACCCCCGAAAGCAGGCGCGAGAACTGGAGCGCCCAAGGCTGCTCTCGGACGACCTCTGGCCTCAGCGAGAGGCAGTTTTAGCATCTTTATCTTAATTTCTTTTCCTCTTTCTACGTAAACACTTTTTTTTTTAAACCTAACTTCCCGGGTTTCTCTCTAGTAGCAATAGCATTGAGGTTCCTTTAACCTCACACCGCTTTCATGTTAATGAGCAAAGAAATGACATTTTTATCCTCTTCCATATTTACTCTCAGAGCTTATTATTTTTAAAAAAATGCTGGGGATTCCTGTTCCGTTTAATTTTCTCACTGAAGAGGGCTGCCTGAACCGAGAGGGGCCCATTGGTTGCTCCCTCTGGCTCCAGTGCCCCTGTATGGTGTCTGTGGTGGAAAGTGCTGGAAACTTCTGCTCCGGTAAAACCCCTCTGTGCCACATGGGCCTCGCTCTGTGCCTTGACTTCTCAGAAGTTCACGGTGTCTCTCGGCCTCCCGGGTCCCACCCGCTTCTCGGATTGTGGTGTAAAAGCGGTAGCGTGGAGATGTTCCTGTAGCAGCATCTCCTGTCTCGGGGGACACTCGTGTCCTGACGGCGAGGACAGGGAAGATGGATCAGATAGTCTCCCCATGGAGAGGCGCTTTACCGAAACGGCTCCCCGCCGAGTCCCTGCATCGATGCTGCTCCCTGGGCGGCAGCGAGCTGGTCGGGTGGCGATGGAGCGGTTTCTGCTTTCGGGCACCTGTGGGACGGTGGCTCCTGCGCCCCGTGCCACCCACCGGTGTGCCGATGCGGAGTCCCATTAGCACACAGGTGACCGCCCGGCGGGGAAATTTCTGTCCCCTAACACATGACTCACATTAGGATTTGGGGAGGGGTGGGTGGCAGGGAAGGGGGCAGGAGCCTGCCCTTTTGGGATCTGGTCAGTCCAGGAGGGACGGGCTCTTCCTTCCCCTTGCTGGGGTGTGCTGGGGGTGCCCCTGCCAGCGGCAGCCGCTGCCTTTTCCCCGTGAGTGCCTGCGTGTGGGGGGAGTGGCTGGGACTTATTACAAAACGGGATTTTTTTCAGAATATCTGTTTCCTATAAATCTCATGCTGGACAGGGGCCAAGAAAAGTTTGCTTAAAGGAGTGTGAGCACTGGTTGGCCAAGTTCAGAGTTTGGTGTTGTACTGAAGCATACGGAAGTTTTGGTCTTCAGTGTTGACTTAGAGACCCGGCAATGTCTCGAGGTTCAGCCCAACGGCTCTTTGAACACCTTCGGACTCCTCCCACTGGAGAGAGCCACGCTGACGAGTCACGGCCACCTGTCTCCACGAGGGGGACTTTCAGTACAGGCTGACTTCGCACTGGGTGCATGAGCTAGCAACCAAGTGTGGTGATAGAGTAAAATGTGAACACCCCCACTCTCTGAACCCCAGCTCTGAGACATTGGGCCTCTCTGCTCATCCTCAGAACCCCTCTGATGTGGTGGGGGAGGGGAAGCCCCCCTGAGTGCCAACGCTGGGGGGCTCGTGGTGGGGGGGGGACATGTGCGGGAAACATGGTGACTGGACTGAAGGACCCACGTAGGAGAATGATTGATGGTCATTCAACTCTGCACATCTTTACCGAGCGTTTATGCTAATGATGGCCTGAGGCCCCAAGAGACTGGAAAAAACACTTTTTTTTACGTGAACAAAGAGAGATTAAATTATGTTCCAGATAGTGCTGAAGGTAGATATCTTTTATTGCTTTAGAGTTCTTTGAAAACTGACGAAGCCATTCAAACCATAGATGTTAACCCTTGGTTTGAATATTTGATTAATCAGAACATAACGTTATTCCTTGGCTGTGCTAGATTATATGTATGAATATATATGAGCACATATACACACAGATACACACGTGCATGTGTAAGTATACATGCGGTCTGTCCAGAAAGTATCCAGCCATGTACTATGAAAAAGAGACATTTATTGAAGGAGATAGACGACACAAGAAACATTGCACACAGGACAATGATGCCTCAGTCCCCTTCGAAGTGGGCAGCTTGGGACCTCACACAGCTCTCCCAGCCGCCATGAGCTGCCCCATCGTATCTTCCTGAATCTTATCAACAGTCTGAAATCTCTTCCCTTTCAAAGATGATTTGAGTTTTGGGAAAAGCCAGAAGTCGCAGGGCGCCAAGTCTGGGCTGTAGGGGGGCTGAGTCACCTGGGTGACGTGATGTCTCACCAAAACACTCTGCACGAGACGTGATGCAGGAGCGGGTACGTCGTGATGAAGCTGCCGGTCACCAGTTGCCCGCAGCTTCGGCCTTCTGAATCATGAGCATGGCTTCTGCGGAGGAGTGTTCGACCCTAACACAAAATCTGATGCATATTTGTTGCCCTACTTGCTCAGTCACTTTGAATGTGACGGCCACACAGTACGTACGCTCACTCAACAGCTTCTACCGCCCCCACTGACTAGTCCAGTGAGGTTGTCATTGTTCACACGGGTGCATTCCAGTCCACTCTCCTTGGCTGCACATCGATGCTGCACAAACCATTCTCGTTACATTGACAATGGCTGGACTTTCCTGATAGGCCTCGCGTGGTTGTATTTAACGTAACATCTGGGTAATAGACCTAGGTTGCAAACTGCCTTCTCTCAACTAGACAGCCTAAAACACTGTGTGACCATGCCACCGAACTGGAGCTTGCGTACGAGCTGGGGGCGGGCGTGCACAGCGGCACTCTGAACATGGGGGACGAGGAACTGACACTCGTGTTCCTGGCACAGCAACCTCTCCTCTCGCTGCCTCCTCACACTCACGCATACCTGACCCCTGCCTCCGTCACGCAGCTGTGGGTCATTGCCAAGTCAGTGGTGACGAGGTTGCCTTCAGTGTCCTCTGTCCCCCCTGTCCTTCTCCCCCTCCCCGCCCAGGGCCCCAGCCACGGTGGCTCCCAAGTTCAATGTGCAGATAAGCCACGGGGAGCTTGTTAACAATGTAGATTCTGGGGCCTTCCTCCAGAGACCCTGACTCCGCAGTTCTGATGGAGACCACCGAGTGTCCATTTTTTTTAAGATTTTATTTATTTATCTTTAGAGAGGGAAGGGAGGGACATAGAGAGAGAGAGAGACATCAATGTGTGGTTGCTGGGGGCCGTGGCCTGCAACCCAGGCATGTGCCCTGACTGGGAATCGAACCTGTGACACTTGGGTTTGCAGCCCATGCTCAATCCACTGAGCTATGCCAGCCAGGGAGTCGAGTGTCCATTTTTAATCGACTCATCCAGGGACTCTACGGCCAGTTTTTGGAAACCTGTTCCCGTCTGAGGTTAGGGGAAGGGAGAGCTGCATAGACGCAAGTGGATTCCCCACTGAGGCAGCGTGTGCACTAGTGGGAAGGTGCAGCGGACACTCTGTTGCTGGTGCAGAACAGTAGCAGGCCAGCTCTCACTTGTATAGTGTTGTTGTGGTGGGGCGTTCCCGGTAGCCGTGTGTGTGGAAGTGCTCCTGCTTCTCACGTCCTCTGCCCAGTCACGCTCCCCGAGTCACCCGCCCAGAGTGAATCGCTTATGCTTGTGCTGCTTACTCATACTGCACCCCTCACTCCTGCCTCCCCTGGGGTTCTATTAGTTATTAACACGGCTGTCTCCCGACTGAACCTCAAGCTCCTTTGGGGCAGGGATAGTGTCCGATTCTTCTCAGCAGAACAGCACCTTGCACACAGTAGGTCTCCACGACTATTTGGTGAAGAGATGCCACGTTCGTAAGTCCGGGCCAGCCCGAGCGCCGTTTTCCAGCCTGTGAGGCAGGGCAGGCAGGCTTCCTCGGGAAACCCATTATGCAGCTGGGATCATTGAGGCTTGGAGAAGTAAAGCCAGGCAAACGCACACCGCACGTCCGCGAGACTCGGGGCTGCAGCTCAAGCCTGGGAATCCTGCCTCTCCCAGGGAGGTCCCACGGAGGCAGATATGTTGCAAGGAATGCTTCCCGACCGCAGGGTTGAGAAAGCCCCCGAGCGGGGGGTGGGGGAGAGAACCAGCAAGTAAGTCACTTCCCTGGGGATTCTGGCTTTAATAGTCCTTGGGGTTCAGTTAGGTGGAGTCCTGCCCGGCGCCTTTGGGTGGGATGGGCTGGCCCCCGGGTTGCTGACAGCCTCTTCAGGGGACGGACTCCCATGGGGATGCGCTCCGTTTCCGGTGGTCTTCCTGTGATGGGCAGCAGCTGCAGGACGAAGCTGCTGTGACGTGTGTTTGTGGATTCTGCAGCGAGAGCCAGCGAGATGTAGCAACATGACACAGCAGCCAGGGTTTTATGGCTGACTAGCTGGGCTCCAGCAGCAGCTGGAGGAGCCAGGGACAAGCAGGGTGTAGAGGTGCCCCAGCTCCACCCCTTCCATGGCTGAATCTTTACAGTGGTTCCTCCTCCTGGCCACGCCCGGCCAGCAGTACCTTCCTGGTCCAGGGCAGAGCCGTCCTGGGGGACTTCAGTTCTCTCTCTTTAGTCTGCCCTAACCCTAACCCTAACCCTACCCACCCCTTCCTCTGCCTGCTCTCAGAGAATGTAAAGTCAGGCTGAATTGCCCTGGCCCAGCTGGCTGGGGCACCGTCCCATGCACCAGAATACTGTGGGTTCGGTCCCTAGTCAGGCCACATACCTGGGTTGCAGGTTCGATCCCTGGTTGGGGTGTGTGTGTGGGGGGGGGGAGGCAACCAATCAGTGTTTCTCACACTGATCTCTCTCTCTCTCAAAATCAACAAACATACTCTCTAGTAAGGATTTAAAAAATTAAAAAAAAAGTCAGGCTGAACCGATTCTGCTTCATGGGCCTTCACACAATTCTGGTCGCGCTGATGAACTGTTGTCCACCCTTTAAATGAGAATCCTTAAAAAATTTAAAAAAAAACAACAAAATCAGCCTGGCATTCCACTGTCCCTCTGTCATCTCCATCTTTATTTTTTTCACCATGTTATTTTCTTTCTCTGTCATCACCCCAGCGTTTCCATGATGTCGCCTCTCCCCAGGTCTTACAGCTTGTTTTTCTCAGCATCCGTTTTTAATGCTGAGTGGCAGCCTGATAATGACATGCACGGACAGAGTGACAGGCGGTGGTGGTTCTTCCCACACACACACACATGTTGGGCTGGACATTCGCTGAGTGCCCAGTGGGGATCTCCCTGACGCAGGCCTCGGTGGGCAAGCTGGTGCAGGGCCCGAGCAGGGCTGCCTGTGCTCGTGACGAAGGGGTCAGGGTAAGGGTGGCTGGGGAGAGCCGCGGGGCCAGCTGAGGGCAGTGTCCAGTGCCTCGGTGGGGTTGAGCCAGTCTTTGTCACTCACGACGACGTGCTGATGTGATCCAGCCTGGGGGGAGAGAATGCCCAGGGGAACTCGAACAGCCTGCAAACACGTGGGAAGGAAATGCGACCTTGAAAGGGCAGAGAGGAGTACGAACCCCAAAGCTGCGACACGTCTGCAGCCCCAGCTTCCCTGCTGGCCCCTGCCTCTTGCACGCACTTCCAGAGGGAGCCCCAAGGTGGCTGTGGGGTCTCGGCCCCTCGGCTTCCTGGCTCGTGCCTCCTTGTGAGCGCCGGCGTTGTCCCCAGACCCCTTCAGCCTGGGGGCCCCGCTGTGGGGGAGCGCACGCGCCTAGCTTCCAGCCGCATGTGTTGGGATCGCGAATGGGAAGAGGGTCTGACCGCAGACTCCGTTGATCCCAGCGCTTTGTCTTTGGGTCTCGGTGTCACGAAGAAGGAAGGTGTACAATGAGGGACTTTCTGCTTTTCCTTCCATTACCCGTAGGGGTTCAGCATCCTCTCACCCCCCTACCCCACCCACCCTTAACACTCGCCTAGTCTCTGCTCACCAGGCTGGGGTGGGTCCCAGCCTGTGGGGTGGAGACGTTGGTCCTGGAACTTTCTCTGGGTGTCCTCAGCTCTCCTAGCCACCCAGACTCGTCCTACACTGGAGTCTGGTCCCTCAGAGGTGGGGTTTGGCAGGCCTGGGGGTTAGTAGCCCTCGGGGCAAGGGATGGCCAGCAGTGGCATCTCCCGTGAGTCTCAAATGGTGGACAGTGACCATCCTGGGGTCTCGTGGTCTCTAGGTAGCTGGCACAGTGGCTGGTGCTGAGAGAAGGTGACCTCTGGTGGTCACTAGATTACTTCTTTTTAAAAAACTTTTTTCCCCAGATTTTATTTATTCACTTTTAGAGAAAGGGGAAGAGAGGGAGAAAGAGAGGGAGAGAAACACCAATGTGTGAGAGATACATCGATCAGTTGCCTCTCATGTACCCCCTAACCAGGGACCCAGCCCATCACCCAGGCATGTGCCCTGACCGGGAATTGAACCAGCGACCCTTGGGTTCACAGGCCAGTGCTCAATCCACTGAGCCACACGAGCCACTAGATGTGCCATTAATCTGGTGGTCACGAGATTAATGTAATAATCTCAACCAGTGACGATGTACAGCTGTGTGTGAGGACTTACATGCATAGAGTTCTCTCGGCATTTGCTTGATGGATTTAAAGAATTTTGTTTATTTGGCTACTCTTTACCAGACCTTTCAGGGCTGGGTCTTCCTTATCTTCTCAAACTTTAAATTTTGGGGGGCCCCCAGATTCAGTGAGGATGTGTTCTCCCCTGACAGCCCTTCCTTCCCCAGGTGATGTTACGGAGGTCTAGGACTTAAACCCCCCTCTCTGCTGGAACTTCCCACGCTCGTGTCCGCAGCTGCCTTACCCCTCAAGTGTGGGCTTGTCTATCCAAATGTCCACTTGGCATCTCCACGTGGGTGTCTGAGAAGCATCTCAAACTTAACACGGCTCAAACAGAGGTCTTGGTTTCTTCCTCCCTCCCCCCTCAAATCTAGTCTCCTCCAACCAGAAATCTCAGCGGCATTTTCTCAGGCCGTCGACCGTGGGCCCTTTATTCTGCTTTGTCGTACACTCTACGTTCGATCTGTCAGCAAATCCCGATGGCAAGACCTGGACAAGGTATCGGACTGTGTCTAACTACCTCCACGATCACTTCTGCCTCTGGACGATAAAGTATCAACCAGGGACCACTTAAAAGCACACGTCCAGTTATTTCACGGTTTTCACGGAGAACCCTCCAGCGACTTCCCATCTCGTCAGAATGCAGTCTGCATGTAACTGGGTCCCCCCAGGTCCTACTGGTCCTGATGCTGTTTCTGGCCTCACCCCCCAGGGCATCCTCCCATCGCTCTCTGCTCCCCCACGTCCCTTGACTCCTTGCTCGTCCTGCACAGCACCCTCTCGACAAGGACGTTGGTGTTTGCTCTTTCCTGCACCCACAATGCGCCCATCCACTATCTTTATGGACTCTCATCCTTCCCTTTTGGTCTCTGAGCAAATGTCTCCTTGCTGGAGGGTCCCTTTCTGACCACTCTGCCCCGTAGCCCCGCACTTCATCCTTCTGTTCCCTCGTCCCGCCTCCTTGTCCCTGAGCCCCTCGTCAGTGCCCACCGCACGGTGCCTGTGTTGTTTCCGTCCGTCTCCCCGGGGGAGGGGGGGTGCCCGCTCTGGGAGGAGGTGGACTCTCCCTGTCACGCGGTGACCCCAGGGTGGGGGCAGTGCCGGGCCCATTCAGTGCAGAACTGTTACATGGATGAATATGTGCCATTGGTGCTTACTAGTTTTTACTCAATAATGTAGAGGCCTAACTCTTTCCCTCCAAAATAAATCACCATTTTTTTTTCTACTTCACACTCTGCTTCTGCTGCGCTGCTGACCTCCTTTTTCATTGCTCACGAGACTTTGCACATCGGTTCTGGCGGAGCAAAAATCGTGCAAACACAGGGGCTGAAAGAGGAAATGCCGTCTCCAGGGACCAGTGATGCCATCACAGTAAAGTAGATCATAAGCGGTAATATCTGTAAAATGAATTGTTTTCTATAGAAAGCTATTAAAACAATAGACATCCCTGTCCCCACTCGGTAGCAGAAAATGACTGGTTTTCGAATGTGAACTAAAATTCAGTCTGTTGGTATTTTATGCTTTACCCGAAACGTCGTCCAGACAACAGGCCAGCAGGGTGGGTGTGAATCCCACGATTTCACAGCGCAAGAAAACAGCGGCACGAAGTGTTTTCCCACGGGACACACGAACGACCCGCCGTGCTCACAGTGCCGAGCACTCGGCCCCCCGGGGCTGGAGTGTCCTGGCCTGCCACCCCGGCAGGAGGTCCCTGCTGTGGGGTGTCACACGTGGGGGTCGGATTCCGCCTCTGTGAGGCGGCTGTAAAACAAGCCTGCATTTTAGGGGTACTACTCAGTGGCTCCCGTCGTGTCTCAGAACCGCAATGACCTGCACGACCCCTGGGGGCGTGTGGCAGGCGGGCGGGTGGAGACGGACCTCACCCTGCTCCGAGCCCACTGACGGCCCCGTGCCCCTGCAGCTGCTACGTGGGAGGTGCTCCGCGGTGCTTTCGCCCTGCCCCCTCTGGGACTGCAAGCTCTTCTAGGGCCGGAGGGGGATCGGGTCCAGTTTCTCTTCCCAGCAAAACCTGGCTGCAGCAGGCGCTCAGCAAACCCTCGTTACACAGATTCATGGAGCTTCAGTCGGGTGGATTTGAATTCTGTGCCGCAGAGCTGTAACCTGCCGGAAAATGCAGCCGTGCAGACAAAACACCCCTTCTGTCTTATTTTAGATGTTAAACCTTCTGCGAAGCTGTTTTATGGTGAAACCCTTTTAAAAACCAATTTCCTTTGTTTTTTAATAGAGCACATGTCATGAATGCCTTTAGCAACCAGTTTACGTTCATCTTTCGTGGGTGACGAGTCACCTTCTGGATCACACCTTACTCGGAAGTGGGTTGCTGGTGAAATCAGCGTTCGCTGATGGTTTAATGAGTTTTAAAGTGGAAGTTAATGGGTTACAATTGCGTTCTGAAGCTGTGACAGGAGTCGGCGGCTTCCCCAGGGCTTTCTGGTGTCTGTGCGTGGCCCGTGGGGAAGGCGGGGTGGTGAGCACGGGCGGCTAATGGCCCTGCTAAGTGGTCCGACCAGCACCCCCCACCACGGGCCGGCCCTGCTGTGGGGGATGCCGCCCAGCGCCGGTGTTTTCAGTGCTGGGACTGTCCACCCAGCTGGGGGGCTGCTGCCCCCTGGGCCCCTTGCCTGTCACTCCTCAGGGGGCTGGACACCATCCTCAGGGGGCGGGCGCCTGTGGGCGCGCAGCCCGGGAGCAGGGCCCCTCTAGCTCCCGACACATCGCAGCGCCCTGACCGCTGCCCGGAGGCCGGACGGCAGGAGCCGGCTCCACAGCCGGCTGTCCCCGGGGTCCCTTTGAAAGGCTCTGTGATTGCTGGTGGTCGGGGGTCAAGTGTGCAGACGTCTTTAGGAGCGTCTCACCAGTGACCAGAGAGTCACTTTGTCAAGATGACGGATGGGGGCCGGGAGCAGCGCCTCCGCCTGGTCCGGTCCCCGTGATGTCAGCTGCATTTCCTCGTCCAGGTCAGGTGTTTCTGCCGCTCCCAGCAGCGCGCGGGGCTTTTACGGGCAACCCCCGAGTGGTCTGTTCTGTTCCGTGAGAAAGTGGCTCGGTGGCTCGCCGTGGACCCACGGGAGGGAGGGGCGTGTGAGGGCCTGGTGAGTCCTGCCCATCATGGTGGGGCGAATGCAGGGAGAGAGAGGCACGTGCCGACCAGAAGTGGCTGACCATGGCCGGCCACCCGGGCGGGACGTGGGTGGGGGCTACGGCATCCCACGCTTGGGTCTCGGATGTGTTCCCCCTCCTCAGCAGAGAACCACTCACGTGCACGGGGAAGAGGGTCCGTGGGGCTCTCAGCGTCTCTGCAGAGCCCCAGCGCCCAGCTCCTTACATTGGGCTGAGTCAGGAAAGGGGCGGCCAGAGTAGCCCCTCCAGTTCTCCTGCCTTCAGTACGCCTCCCAGCCTTTCCCAGGGACGATCTTCTCCCCTTAACCCTACACGTGCTCTGATGCCCCTGCCTACCTGGCTGGCAGCCTCCGGGTCGTGCCCGTGACTGAGGGAAGCCAGGCCGGTGTCCCCTGAGCCGTAGATCCTGCTGGTGGTCACACCTTCTCGAGAGTTCCGAAGAACTCACCAGGAAAGCATGCAAACGTTCATAAAATGTCATCTCCCCTCCCCTTTCTGTTCTCTTTGGGGGAGCAGAAGAAGCAGCTAATCCATTATTCGTCATGTGCCGGAGGGTGCCCAACGGTGGAAAATAATCAGAGATGTTGGGAGAGGCAGCTGGGCGGCTTGTGCGTGAGGCTCTGTGGCTTTCTGGGAACCCCTCCCCCGGTTCACACCTTCCGGTGGACCTTACGTCCTAGCTCTTCAGGTCCCTTTCGGCTGGGTAGACCTGGGAATTTGGGCAAAATAAAGGAAGGATGCTTATGGTGGCTCCCCCGGCACCCATACCTGGCACCTGTCCCCTGGCAGATGGGGCTGTGGTTCACGCTTCAGTTTCCCAGGCTGCTCCTGGGAGCCCGAGGGCGGTGGCAGGCCTGCCCTGTGATGGGCAGCTGTGAAGCCACCAGCTGCCTCGTGTCCAGCGTGCGGCAGTCACCCTGACGTGGGGTGCCACCGACCCCTTGCCCGCACGCCACACGCCGTGATGAAAACCAGGCGGAGCGGCCGTCTCCGGGGCTACTGCTTTTGTTTGGGGTTATTTCTTGTGCGTTCCGCCACCTCGCACGCTCTGGTTCTGTTCCGCCACACAATGACGACATGCCACGAGATGCCATGTGACGCTGCCCTGGTTTAAATCAGGGCTGTGCTGGACTGGCCGGGACAGTGTGACGGCTCATGTCCCTTTGCTCTGAGTGTTCCGCTAGAGAAGGCCAAGCCCACGCATAAATAAATAAATTTTAAAAAGCCAGACCTAACCCTCTAAACTGCAGAGGATTCAAACGCTCCCTCCAACCCACCAAAGCCCATTAAAAAAGAATTGAAATGTTGGGGAAGTTAAAGACATAAAGGGCCTCCCTATTCGTCCCCCGTTGCTTCCGCTGGCACGTGTCACGTTTTCAAGGCACGCCATCAGCAGAGCGCCGTCACCGGGCGGTGCACGGGGGCCATGTGTCACCCGCACGTTGTCTGCGCCCCTGAGGACGTGGGCCCTCACCGCACGCCGCGGTGCCGGCCAGACGGAGCAGCAGGGGCCTTTGCTTCTTCTCTCCGCCACCCCCCGCCCCGCCGCCTTTCTCTTTAATCTCCCTCTGTTTTGTGTTGCAGGGAAGTGAATTTCTTCATGGGATCTGACTTGTTGCAAAATAATCGGGGGGCCCCAGTGGGCTTCATAAAGTCTTTCAAACGGCTGGGCTTCAAGGGCGGCTTTGTTCGGAGCTCGCCCTGCTCGCCGGGCCGGAGGGGGGGGGGGGGGGGGGGGGGGGGGGGCCCGGGTCTGGCGGGTAGGGGCTCCCTGCGCCACGACAGGAGGAGGAAAGAATAACACTGGCAGACGTCGCGCAGTGAGCTGTGGGACGCGCTTGCGAGACGCGGCTACACGAAGACTTCAAAGGTGGGGCCGCAGGAGGCCGCCGGGCTCCGGGAGAGACACCCCCCTCTGCTCAGATCGAGAAACAAACGAGAGGACTTGGAAACCCGGGGCCCAGGTTTCGGTCCGTCTTGCAAACGACCAGGGACTCGCAGACCGAGGCTCGTTCTGAGTTTTTACGTCAGAGGCCTCATCTGTCTTTCCCGAGACAGGAGCACTGTTCTTGCTCCCGCGTTCCAGATGAAACCACAAACCGCCAAGGATGACAGTTCTGAGAACGAGGAGTGCTTAACAGAGGCACGCGTTTAAACTCTTCGCTGCAGGGGAGAGGTGGCCCGTCCTAGCCTCTGAACTGAGCTGCACGGCGCAGTGGTGGAATCGCCAGCTCTGGTTCCTGTCCTGGGCTGTCGCGCAAACCTGAGCGTGGACCACGGGAGGAGCGTTCTCTCACCCCCAAACAGAGGCGTACATCAGTGCCTTCCTCAGGCTTCTTGCCAGGGTTGAAAAAGGACATACACGATACGAGTTCATCACCGTCTGGAAAGTAATAGATTTTCTATTGAACTTCAGGTGTTACTGTTCTTCAGAGTTCAACGACATGCCCAGAAAAACCGTATGCCCCTTCATTCTGTGGTTGGAGACGGCTCTGCTCTGGGGCTTTGACCGGGGAAGGGACCTGCGACAGCAGAGGAAGGCCGGGGTTCGGAAAGCTCTGGGCGTGCTGATTTACGGTTCCAGCAAGGGCTTGGGCGCCCCCCGCCTCTCCTGCTGCCCTGTCCCAGTGGGGGAAGAGGAGAGAGCTTGGAAAACCGTTCTCCTGGTGGGGCAGCGCGGGCCGTTTCCCCGCACCCCATCAAACGTGATCTCTTCACTTAGAAGTGGTTTTGTTAGTTATCCTTTCCTTCCTCTCCATTTCCGACCCCTCCCTCCAGCTTTACCCCCCGCCGGCCCCCCAGCAGAGTTGTAGCCCAGAGCCGTGCACCAGGACGCGAGGGCTTTGTAGTCGACCCAGCCGCCTTCGTTTTCGCTCCCAGCTCGTTCTGTGCAAGAGTTATGGGGACGTCAGTGGTGCTATCAGTAACAAAGAGCAAGCGAGTAAAAGCTTAATTAAAATAATAAATTATCAGTCAGATTTAATGCTGCCACTGGCAGCCCCCCGAGCTGCCTCGGGCGCCTCCCGCTGCCGGGTTGTTTTCTGAGCCACGAAGAGCAGAGTGTGTCCTCGGGGGCAGGCTGGGGCAGGTGCAGGGCTGCGTCGTCTCCTGTTCGAGGGGTCGCGCCCGCTGGCAGAGGCTTCCCCCGACCCTGCGTTCCAGCGAGGGAGTCGCCTGGCTTTTGCATTTTTAGTGATCCGTCCTCGGGGTGACAGGCAGTGGCACTGCCCCCCTCGGGGTCTTCTCTTTCAGCGCTCGCCTGCGTCTCTGCATTCTCGTGGGGTGTTTTCAAGTCAGGTTTGGTTGCCCGAGTTCCGGCCCACAGGGGTCCCTTAGCACAGGGCGGGGAACGTGGCCGGCGACCTGCTGTGGCCCACCCAGGTGATGGGCGTCTTTCCCGGAACTTTCCAGAGTTGTTCAAGTGCGTGCTCACCTCTTCCTGAAACTGCAGTGGTCACGTGGGAGCTAACCTAACGCCAACGTGATGCACCCGCACATTTTCACGCAGTGCCCTAGCAACTGGCCCCCCCTGGCTGGCCCCCCAATCCAGGCTCGAGAGCCGGCCTGCCTTCCCCTGTCGGCCGCCAGCCACTCTGCGAGGGACCCGTGACACTTAGACTCATTGTGGGCTGTTCCCCGGCCCGTAAATCCTAAGAAACCTGTGTGATTAATGAAAGTGTGTGCAGAGAACCATGCTGTGTGAACACAAAGGATTCTTCTTCTATTGATGAGAAGTTTTATAATATTGCCTAGGAGAAATTCCGGCCTGTGTTCAAAAGCACCTTCAAGTTCCTTTTGGCTCTTTGGGGCCTGGAATTGGGGTGCTGTGGGGGCACCTCCAGGAGAACTTGACCTGTGTGAGTTCATTCACGGGGGGATCCCAAATTCCAGGGAGAACAGGGCACTGTGTGGGGTCGCCTTCCTTGGGAACCTGGACACAGACCTCCGTATTCCTAAATAAAAAACTCCCCTGTGAGCCATCTCGAGACTCAAACAATAAGACACAAGTGCGCGTCTGCCCTGAATGAGTTCTTCAACACAAAGAATTTAATTAAGGGTCAGAGCGCCGTGTTTCTACTCGCCGACACGAAGGCCGTCGCCTCGAATGAAACTGTCTTCTGTAGGTGTCACTGGGTGCCAGCAGCGACCACCGCCTGTGTGCGACCTGCCAGGTCCGCCGTCTTGTCTCCTCCAGGACCTCGGAAGTTTCCGGAGGGGCGGTGGCAACTTGCAGCGTGACTGCCTCATCGTTTGCACCGCGGCGCTGAAGAGGAAGGCCCGTGCGTGCGCCACGTTCGGGCTGCTCTCCAACTTCTGCTGCAAAGCTTCGTGGCTTCTCCGGGTTGCTGGGCAGTTCCCCCCTGACAGTGGCTGGTGGCCAGGGGAGTAGTTTATTCAGGATCAATATGGGTGCCCCCTCCCCACCCCCAGGGCCATATGCATTTCAGTAGGTGCCATTCTTGAAGGCAGCAAAATCTAGAGGGCCACGTCCCCAAGGGGACCACAGTGATGGGTGACAGAGAGGCTTGGGGGGGGCAGTCACTGGTACCTCTACGTCCCCTCCCATGACACCACGACTCCCCGGCCGGTGTGCCTCACCGGCACACGGAGTATTGTTCACCTGGGCAGGAAGACGCATGACCACCTCTCGGCCTTCTTGGTTCCCTGAAGAAGGAGCCGGCCCCCAGAGTCTGCTGCTCTGCCCAACGGCAGCTGCCTGCCTCGCAGGCCGGCTTTGCTTCCGGGAGACCGGGCCCGAAGGAAAGTGATGCCCCCTTCTGTGCCGCCTTCCCAGTGCGGCTGTGGCCCTGGAGGGTTGGCCGGCAGGGCACCGGGAGCTCTGTTTCCATCCCTGTTTCAGAGGTCCGCTGTGCCGCATCAGTCTGAAAACAGAGCGTCTGCCGGCTGACCCGTCCTCCTCCCCGATCACTCGCTGTGTGTTAGCTGCTGTGTTTTCCTCTCCAGATCTCTGTTTTATTACCATCTCAAAAATGCAAACGGAAGGTTAGGTGTTACCTTCCAGAGTCCATAACAGGAGTGGTTCTGGATGAACCTCCGAAAAAAATATTTTCAAGACATTGGTTTGACATAGAACAAAAGCACCTCAAAACATTTTATTTTTCTGGTTTCTCCGAGGAAAGCAAACAGGAAAACCTCCGTCTCCAGCCTTCTCCCGCCCCAGTCCCCGCGAACCCCCAACCCTCATCCTTGAGACACCATTTCCTCCACCGTTGACCCTGGAAAAGGCTCAGGAAGCCGTCGCAGGTCCTGTGCACACGGAGCTGGGGGCTCCGTGCTGCCATCTAGTGGCCCACCCCCGGCACAGCAAGCTGCTCGCCCGAGTCCCGTTTGAACTTGGCTGTGGCGGGAGCTGTGGTTTGGCGTGCGTCCTGACGGAGCTTTGTTGCCAGCCGTGGAGGGTTTTTTTTTTTTTTTTCATTTTCACTCCCTATGCCCCCTTTCATTTTTGTATGTTGACACTTAATTTCATGTGTCTCCAGAGGCTACACTTTGGGCTTGGATATATTTGGTCTTTCAGAAAGGAGGCGGTTGATGCAAACGGACGCTCTCACGACGGGTAAAGCACAGGCTGGGCGGCCCGGAGAGGGCTAGGCTCCGGGAGGCGGAGACGCAGAGGGGAGCGAGCGATGCGGTTCGTCCCGCGGTTCGCCGCGCTCGTGCCCTGGCTCGGAGGGTGTTGTAGAGCCTTCCGGCGTTTCCTTCCAGGGCCCGTTTGCCGCCGTTTCTGTCGCTTAGATTTGGGGAGGCTCCAGCCCGAGCGGGAATCTTGGGGAACACGTGTGTGAGGATGCTAGTCTGGCTTTCAGAGGTGTGATTGGCCGCGTTACCTGTCGGTCAGTCCCCAGATGGCACAACCTCCTTGCTACCAGGATTCAGCAGGTGCCTGCAGACCCCCCCGGGGGTTGTGGATGATGCCGCTTCTTGGAGTTCTTCTGCTCCTGTTAGAGAGTTCATGCCACACTGGGGGGACCACCGAGAAGCTACCCATGCCCCCTGGAGCCTCAGGGCCTGACACTGTCTTGTTCGGGTCTGTACCCCGAATGCCTGGGAAGTACGAACGTGTAGCTTTTAAACGTGTAACATGCCTCTGGAACCAGACACACGTCTGCTCCTGCGACCCCGGGCAAGTTTCTTAACCTCGGTGCCTCCTCCTCTGTAAAACGGGGACGATGGGGAATTTTTTGAGAAATGGTGCTCGAAACGTTCTTAGCCCAGAGCCTGTTATACAGACATGTTTAGTACGTGTGCACCAGTGTCAGAGAATGTTTCTTGAGTGAGAAAGTGCATGGAAGGAGTTGTGACCTTGAGTCAGAGCAGAGGACACTTGGTTCCCCCGGGGCAGGGTGGGGGCGGGGCGGGGCGAGGTGAGGTGGGGGTGGGGGATGAGGGTGCGGATGGAGACGCACCAGTGAGTGACGGGGCTTCGTGTACGCCGCTGCTCGCGGGGGCTACTGGCTTGACGATCCGTGTTTCCGTCCTTTCAGGGGAAGTGCAGCGAGTGGTCTCGATTAACCTGAGCTCCGACTGACTCTGTTGCTGCTGGGCCCAGTGAAGGGGTGGAGGAAGCAGCCTCTCCCCGGTGGCCCTGTGCAGTCTGCAGTGGGTCCTTCCCCCTCGGAGGGCCCGGGATGCTAAGCCCCTGCCCCTTGTCCTCGCCAGCCAGACACCGGGGAAACGACCAGACATGGCCGCTCGGGGCCACCGTGACCGGTGGTAGAATATAAAGGAAACTCCAAGGGCTATTAGAAGGGAGAGAGAAAACCCCCAGTAACCTCCAGCTGAGGTCTAGGTTCGTTCCCTGTGTGTGTACAAAAAAAAAATCCAGATGTGAATCTATAAACCATCTGGTTGGAATAACTCTTGTGCTGGACTGTAATTACAAGCTATTTATTATGAATCTTGGGATCCCGTTATGGATCTTGACTGGCGCCCAGGTTTCAGATTTAGCAGAGAGTTGCTGTATTGAAGAGAGCGTGTGTCTTCCTTCCTGTTTATCAAACCCCAAATGGAGACTTCACACCCACGCTGGCCGCCCTTGGGGCACAGCATTCCCAGCACCTGAGTCTGCCCTTCAGATGCACATGGGGGGTGGGGGGTCCTTCCCTAAGGCTGCAGCCAGGTCTGCAGAAGGCTGGGGTGGCAGATGCTCTGCTCAGGAAGGTGTTCACCTCACAGGCACCTCGGGGTGGACGGAGCTGGTGTCAAGCAATGGTGGAGGAAGTGTGCTTCGCAAAGCAAAGCCACCGTTCACGGTGCCAAGCAGCACACACACACACACACACACACACACACACGACTGTTGTTCGGATCCCTTCGGCGGTGGCAGAAGGGCACTGTGAGGTTCTCACATCTGCTTCTTTAGTTGGCCCTGTGACTGTACTAGCTATGTGTCACATTTGTAATGTAAGGAGAATCTGAAAATGAACCGGAGGGCTGTGACGTGCAGTGTCTTCATGCCCCCATCCTTACGAAGAAGAGGGGGTGCAGCGGGCAGCTTTGGAGGGCTTGGGGGCGGGGCGCCTGGGTTCCGGCTGCAGCTCAGCTGTTCTCCAAGGGGCCGAGGGCATCCCAAGCCCATCTCGGCCCTGCTGGCCCCAGGAACGCTCCCCGGAGGGCCGTGGCTGTCAGCCCTGCCCGCACACGGGGATCAGCTGGGGCACCTGGAGAAAACGCCTGGAGAAAACGCCCTGGCCTAGGCCTGGGCAAACTCGGGTCTGAGCTTGGAGGGCTGGACTGGGAGGCGGTGCCAGGCTCCGTTCAGAACTAGGTGGGGCTCTGATTTGTCGCCTAGTGTGAGGACCATTGCCTCATGGGATTTTGAGGACTTAATGAGATTAGTCCCTATGAGAGCCCTGAACACCGTATAGATGCCCAAAAAGGGGGAAGAGAAGACACTAGGTTCCTTGGGTCAACCACCAAAAATCACACAGCGACGACTAATCAATAAAAACCCGAAAGGTCTGCGTGAGCAGCCTGCGAGAGCTGGTGCAGGTAGCTGGGCACCGACACCCTCTCTGGGTGGCCAGGCAGGTCCTGGGATGGCCTCCCCAGGGCACTACCACACTGGCCTCGGGGGCCTCACCTGGGATGACGGCCCTGGCCTGTGCACATTGTCATCCAGTGGAAGAGTTTGAGTGACACTCTTCCCACGGTGGGCTCATTATTCCCACACCGCCGGGGCCTTGCAAAGCCAAGAAGCTGGGAAATAACAAGAGCTTTTGGGACAGCGAGGCCCAAAGCTCCGTATACCTCACTCTGGGGGAGCGGTAACTGGGGAAGGTGGGGTTCTGGAACACTGCACAGGACCATCACTTGGAAGGGGAGGAGGTGGCGATCTGGATTCATTGTAGAATGAGACCCTGGGCGCACCTTGGGGTGTGGGGGGACTCCTAAGGAACGTGAGGGCTGCATAGAAGCTGATGAGTTTGATCTTAGAACGGCGTCAGGGCTGGGACGTGGTGTAGGGGCTTGGCTTGGACCCCCAGCCCCCAACATACACACATGCACACACACACGTGCACATGTACACACACACATGCATGCACACACACACCTGTTTTTGGTTTGGGACCAGCAATGACGCTGAAGCAGAAGGGGCACACTCGTGACCCTCCCGAGGTCACTGTCAGAGCTGAGTGAGGATTTCTCCTGCTCACATCCCTGGAAGGTTCTAGGTTCACCTCGAGGTGAGGAAGCCGGTCAGTCCCTCCATCTGCCCCCAGTCAGGCCCGGACTGTGCCCTACCGGCAGCCCAAGTCAGAGCGGGGCCCGGGCCACGCCCACATGTGGGTTCACCTCGACATCCACCTCTCCTCCCAAGAAGCTGTATGACCCGGGGAAAGCCCTAGACCGTCTCTGAACAGCAGTCCCCTTGTCTGTGAACAGGGGACAGTGATAAGGGTCACCTGGCAGGACCCGAGTAAGAACGGAAGCCGCGGCACCTAGCGTGTAATAGACCCTCCTTAACAAAGCTCCAGTCTCCTTGAGGGTCTGGGGCAGGGTGACTCTGGGTCCCGTGCATCCCCTCCACAAACAGGAGAAGGAGTTCTGGTTGGCTCTTCCAGAAGGCATTGTGTCAGCTCACCTTTCCGGGTAAAACCCGAGATGCAAATACTCCCCCGGCTCTCATTAGCATACGGCTAATGGCATGCAGCTGCCCCCGGGCCCTGCAACACTGAGGGCTGTGTCTCTGCCTGGCACGGGGAGTATTTTTTTTTTCCCTTACTGAGCCGATTCAGTCCTCAGCTTTGTCGTTATTTGAGTTGGAACTTTAGATCGCTGCATTTTAATGCTCTCTGCTATTAAGGATTGTTGGACGGCGGTGCGCAAATATTTTTGTTCTCACGATGCAGTCCTGGCCCAGGTAGCCCAATGGGCAAAACATGATTTACGCAAATATTATGGTTTCTATAGTGCATACTAAAAGGAAACCCTAGAACGGAGCGGGAGAAAGCCCCCCGCCCCTCAGTCTTTGGTTATCTAGGTCAGGTTGGCTTGTAAAAAAAGGGACTTTTCATCCCCTCTCGTCTGCCCTTCGTCTAAAAAAGCCCTGTGTTTCTGGACGGGTATTTCTGTTCTATTTCAAAACCTCTGGTTGTCATAGAAGTTTTGTGCCGGTGCGAAGGGAGAGGGGGGCTGGGCAAGCGTCGCCGGGAGTCCGGGGGCTCCGTGCGAAGCTGGTCTCACGTGTCTCTTGTCTCTTTCCGCCCAGAACAAGGAGGTGACCTGTAAGAGGGAGAAGTGCCCCGTGCTGTCGAGAGACTGCGCCCTGGCCATCAAGCAGCGGGGAGCCTGCTGCGAGCGCTGCAAAGGTGACTGCTGTGGGGGGGGGGGGGGGGGCGGGGGGCGGCTGCACTTCTGGCTGTCGCTGCAGACATTGCGATTTCTGTTCCTCTCGCCTTCCTGTCCACGCAGCCTTCGGGTGTGGGGAGGGAACGGTGTGTGTGCACGTGTGTGTGTGTGTGTGTGTGTGTGTGTGTCGGGGGCGGATATGGGGCTCTGCTAGCGGAAGTCTGGAAGGAAGGCGAGCATCTGCCTGGTGGGCTTGTTTTCCAAGGCAAGTCGTTGAAATCGCACGGACGAACGGGATGCCCGGGCACGCCGGTGCGCACACACACACGCAGGCACTTTTTGCAAGAAAGTCTCAGCACTCCGTTCTCCCCAGGGCCCCTCCCTCGCCCTGCCCACCTCAGCCAGAGTCTTGAAGCCCAAATTTTATCATTTTGGTCCCCGTTAAAGTTTCTCTTTCCTTCCGAATTAAATGTATGTCGTCTGACTTCCAAGCATCTCCAAAGGACTCTCCCTCCCACCTCGTCCCGATTCCCACGGCCTGCAGCGCATGCGCCCCTTGGACGCCCGTTCCCAATCTAGCACCTGGGGCTCCGCTCAGATCCTTCCGCCAACCTGCCCGGGGGCTGCCTGTGCTGCGTCCCCCAGGCCTCAGCGTCACTTTCCCCTTTAAGGTCCCACGGCAGAGGGAGGTGCACACACGTGCTTCAGTGGTGTGTCACCTGCTCTGGGAGGGCAGGTCCCGGTCACACTCTGGGGTCACCTCTTGTGCGTTAGTGTGCGTGTAAACGGTGCCCCACAGAGTGGGGCCCTCGGGAGGCTAAGTGAGTGCATGGTTCTGGGCATGGACTCTGGAGCCCCACTGCCAACTCCTAATCCGACGGTCCTGGGTCGCAGAGTGTTCCCCGAAAGGTCACGTCCACTCGGAACCACAGAGTGTGACCTTACTCACCAATGGAATCTTTGGAGACGCAATTAGTTAAGATAACATCCTAGTGGATTAGGGCAGCCCCAGAGCCAACGTGACTGCTGTTTTTGTTTGGAGAGACGACGGACGGACGGAGACACACGAGAAGGTGGCCATGTAACTGGAGAAGCAACGCAACCACCTGGACTCTGCTCCCCCGGAGTCAGACTCACTCATTCTGGGGAGGGCTCAAGGCCTCTGTCTTTTTACAAAGCTCCCGAGAGATGTAATGTGTAGCCTGGGGCCGGGGGTGGGACTCGGAAAGAGCTCTGGACCTAGCACCAGGTGATCTCTGCCCCCACAGAAGAATATGCACGTCGGGGGGAGTCAGACGAGGGAAACTTAAAAGAAAGGTCAAAAAAAGCTCTTATAAAAACTAGGTAAACAAACTGAAGCCCCCCTTTTTTTAGTGGCAACCCACGAGTCTTTCTATTCTGTGAAGACCCTGTGAACTTTTCAAAACACACTATTATGCAAAATCCGCATGTCCAGTACGAAGACCAAATTGTTAATGATTATAGTCATTGTGAACTATAGTAATGTTTTGCTCACCCCCCCCACCCCCCATGAACAAATAAGCAAACAGAAAACAAGAGAGGCAGTGATGGGCACTGTGCTCCCACAAGCCCAAGGAGAGGCTCACCTGGCGGTGACACTAGGGACCAGGTGAAGGCGTGAAGGATCTGCCCCCCAGCCCTTAGTGGAGCACAGCTGTGCCGACACCTTGACTTTGGACTTACGGGCTCCGGAAGTGTGAGAGAATCAATTTCTGCCATCCCAGGGCCCCACGCTTGTGGTCATTGGTTACAGCAGCCCTGGCGCACCCATACCCCGTCTTTTCCTTTGGGCAGGTGGAGACGCGGAACCTCCCTCTTCTACCCTAGTTCCCTCCCCTGTAACGTGAGGGCTGTAATTGTGGGAGGAACTCCACGGGGAGACACTGTCTAAGGGCTTAGCGCAGTGCCTGGCGTGCACACGCTTCCCAAGTATAGTGGGTGCTCTTAAAACACTTGACAGACTTGACTGTTAAAAACACATTTTCTGAATCCTTTTGGAGCAGTGTTTTTCTCTGACCCTTTGCTCCTCTCCTATTTTGATTTTTTTAAATTATTAGAATATAAGAAATACAGTTAAATAGATAATGGCCAAGAAAATAGAACTCCAATGTTCAAGTGCTGGTGAGTGCTTATTAAAACTCTTTCAATTGTGTACATAAATGGGGTGAGGGGACTTGAACCAAGAACTGGCTAACTGCCCCCTGTCCCTTGTTGGGACTTTGACTTTGCTCTTTTTTCCTTCCAACGTCTCTCTCTTCCTTCTTCCCTTCCGTAGCGTATTTTTTTTTCTGTTTTTAGCTTTATTTAGAGAATGACTACATGAATATAGTATCATACTAAAAATTTAAACAATACAGGAGAAAAGAGTATTTTCTGAGCTGCAAAACCCCTCTTTTCCCTGAAATAACAAGTATTATCTATTTTCTGTGTCTTTCCCAGACCTCCTTCCTGGGTGTGTTTCAGAGACATGCACATGCATGTAATTTTGTTTGCGTGGTTTTATTTTTGCATAAAGGGAATGAAACTATACAGATTCTGCAACAGTTAAAAAAAACATCTCAACAATAACATGACTTGGAGATGTTCTCGTGTCACTGCGGGCTGTTGTTTGGATTCCAGACCACAGATGCACAACAATGCGATGAACGTCTTACTGACAGAGGTTTAAATGTTCAGCAAGCGTCTTGCCACGTTGCCGGGAACCCGCTTGCCCTTCCCGTCGTGGCCGTGGGTGCACCTCTCTCCAGGACCGAGACCTGGATGTCGAAGTGTCGTGGGAAGAGGCGTGTACCGGTTACCTCGTAGTGGGCGGTCCCCAGTGGCCGCCAGAAACGGCAAGGCTGGTCTCCTTTCCCGTTCCTTGAGAGTTTTAGGCTCTTTCTTCCCCAAAGAAGACAGACTAGAAGAGGGAGGGCTGGTATTACACATGATGACGTTTAGACAAGTTGTCTGATTTTTCCTTAAAAACCTGCCCATTGCCCGTGCACTGCTCACGCGGCCAGTTCCTCCTCTCCGACTGCCGTGTGCACGCTCCCCTCCCAGCTCTTGCCTGTTCTGGATGCTTCCACACTGCACGTTCCCCTCCCAGCTCTCGCCTGTTCTGGATGCTTCCACACTGCACACTCCCCTCCCAGCTCTCATCTGTTCCGGATGCTTCCACACTGCACACTCCCCTCCCAGCTCTCGTCTGTTCCGGATGCTTCCACACTGCACACCCCCCTCCCAGCTCTCGCCTGTTCCGGATGCTTCCACACTGCACGCTCCCCTCCCAGCTCTCGCCTGTTCTGGATGCTTCCACACTGCACGCTCCCCTCCCAGCTCTCACCTGTTCTGGATGCTTCCACACTGCACGCTCCCCTCCCAGCTCTCGTCTGTTCTGGATGCTTCCACACTGCACGCTCCCCTCCCAGCTCTCGCCTGTTCTGGATGCTTCCACACTGCACGCTCCCCTCCCAGCTCTCGCCTGTTCTGGATGCTTCCACACTGCATGCTCCCCTCCCAGCTCTCGCCTGTTCTGGATGCTTCCACACTGCACGCTCCCCTCCCAGCTCTCACTGGTTCTGGATATTTCCCCCCCCCCTCCCTGCAGTTCAGCAGGAAATGGAGTCAAGCTCTTCTTCGTAAAGAATGTAGCTGAGGCCATGAACTGCTTGTATGTTTTTCGGTGACACGTAGAAATCCCTGACAGTTGTCAACAAGTTAAGACTTGTATGATATTATTTTTGCAAAATTTAGCCCCACGCTGAAGAACTACAGGTACGGAACCAATTCAATGTAGAACATAGGCTTGGTGGAGAAAGGGGGGAATGATTTTCTTGCTTCTTAGTTCCATGAGAAGTACCATTGCCATCCTCTTCAACATCCTAATTACCAAACATACTCCACATTTGAGGCATTGAAGGCTCTTGGAGGTTATTACTTTCTGTTTGTTTGGATATTTTCAATGTGGGGGAAGCATGCAGAGAGGAAGGCATAGTATTTAGCTTATTCTTTCTTGGACAGTCTACTAAGAAATTTGGACCATTTAAAATTTCCATTATGAGCTGGTATGGCTCAGTGAATTGAGTGCCAGCCTACGAACCAAAGGGTCGCCAGTTCAATTCCCAGTCAGGGCACATGCCTGGGTTGCAGGCCAGGTCCCCAGTAGGGGGCACTCGAGAGGCAACCACATGTTGATGTTTCTCTCCCTCTCTTTCTCCTTCCCATCCCCTCTCCAAAAATAAAGAAATAAAATCTTTTAAAAAATAAAATAAAATCCCCATTATTATGATGTGTTTATATTTTGCTCTGTGTACTACCATGTATTGGGGTCACTTCTGTAATTGGTGTTAATAGTTTAGTTATGATTACTGGAGCCTAATTTCATTTCTTTAAACCATTACAGAAGTTCATGTTCATTGCATCTTGGTATTTGACCATGGCTGTTTTTCATGGGGTTTTCCCTTGGGTTGCTCCCATTCTTTGTTTGAGGCCTGGCTGCTGGTCAGGAACGCAGCTCCCGAGTGAGGACACTGAGCTTGTGGGAGCCCCAGGCCCCGGCGGGTTGTGAGGTGTGAATGACCGGGTCGAGTTTAAGACCTTCACCCCCACCCGCTGTCTTCACAGGGTCCAGAGGGACTTGTTTCCCTCCCACCATGCTGCGGACTGGGTCAGTTAGCTCATGCTCCTCACTCAGTCCTCACCGCGGCAGGTGCTTTCTGTCATCTCACCTGGGAAGAAACCAAGGGCCCAGAGAATTTAAATGATCAACCCAGGGGTCACCCAAGGGTGTCTGTGTCTTTAAGGAGATGGCTGTCCTGGAGGGGACAAAGCGATGCCTTTCAGTGGGGTGGGGGCCATTGTCCAGGGGAGGAGAACAGCTTGTGGGCTGAGGGGTGGGAGTGTGCTGGGAAGCTGTTCGCTTTCCTGAACAAGAAGGAATTAATCACCTCCGAAGAGGGCTGTTCGGGGCAGGGCTGGGGGAGGGGACCCTGGTGCACACAAAGGCACAAAATAGTTCTTAGGCACCGCCTGCCACTTATAATCGCCTGGGGAACTTGTTAAAATATCAGTTCCTGGGCTTCCCTCCAGATCTGCTGAATGAAAACAAATCTGGAAGCAGTTTTTGTTTGTAAGTTGTTGATCATCTGGGGGAGGGTAGAGGGGTCAGACAAAAACGTAACAGAGTTCTATCATGATTTCTGCTTCTTTTCCTCTGAAAGAGATGTTGATATGAAAAAGGCAAATCTGTTTGAGGACAGAAATATGAAAACTCATACTTCCAAAAGGATTCTTGAGGTTGCGTGTGTGTTTATGCACTTGTGTTCCTGTTTGCCTCAGATCGCTCCTGTGATTCATTTGTTCATTCATTCATTCACTGAACAAGTATTTACCAGCCCACATGGCCGGTACTTATGCCCTGGCATGGCTTACCAGTTGTTCTCAACTTTTAGGAAGCCAGAATATTCCTTAAAAACAAAGTAAGTGAATTATAACTGACTTTCCTCAAGCACCTGTTTTAGTTGTTTTTCAGATTATTTTATGCTAATAATGATGATACAGTTTTAGCCAACTACCTAACAACTGTGCAGAAGATTAATCTAATTTGAAAGAACTCAATATTGATTGATGAAAGCAAATGAGATCATCAGGAATCAAACAAGCAGCTTTGGCAGCTTTTCTGTGTTTACTTGGATTGAGAACTGCCCTTTAATTTGGGGCGCTTTCATAAACAATAATGTATTTGTTATCTGGATACGTATATGTTTATTATTAGTGGATATACACAAACAAGGTGTGTTTCAAAGACTTAAAAGTCAGCTTCCATCTTCTTTATGTAGAGCGTGAAATACTAATGGTCTGCAATACTTTGATGAAAGATAGAAAAAAACAGTCTTTCATTTGTCAGGTGGGGTTTGTTTTCCACAGTCTTCTCTTGTCTTTGATTCCTCTGTGCTGTGTCTTGTTCTTCTATAAGCTGTGATTGCATGAGTTGCATTTTTAAATAGTTTAACTTGCTTTAAAAATATCCTATGATGTCTTAGAAAGTGAAAGGAAAGAGGTAAAGTATAAATATTTTCATACCATTTCCCAAAATTAGGGCAACCACTCTAAGTTCCGACAAATAAGAGTTGGAGAGCAAAACACACGTGGAGAATTCTCACTTGTACAGACCAAGTATTGTCCAAAGTAAAAGGGAACCGTGAATAATAGCCAAAGATTGAGCCTTATTACTTACAGCTTGCCTTTCATACAGTACGAGGTCATGAATAAGAGTCCTTTTGTCCATGTGGCCTTGAGGATGGCCTGGAAGGTGATTGGGCCTTTCGGAATATTGCTATGTGGTTGTTTTGAAGGGAACCAGCCACTTACCATATATAGGAATGAGCATTAAAAAAAGAGAAAAAAACTAAAAAAAAAATCACAGCCTGTTGACCAAGTAAACCGTCTTATCTTTTCAACTGTTTAAGATGGAAAGGCTGAGTCAGCCTCGCAAGTGTCAACCTGTCTGTTTTTAACAGAACTTCTTGTGGCGACTGCAGGCCTGCAGCCACACATCGCCTGAACAAAAGAGTGGCTCTTCCCCCAACTCCTGGTTTTGCTTCCTTCAGTCGCAAACAAGTTCTGGGCAGTGATCCTCCATGATAGTCCCGATGCAGTCTGCCCCGTGGTTCACATCCCGAATAAGGAGCATCCTCGTTAAGGCTAAAGCACTATATCAGTCATCGTATCTGCGCTGGGAAGTCCACTTAGAGAATAGTTTGAGATGCGCCAACCCCAGACCTTAGATACTCATAGATATGGCTGTCTTCAGCCCTGCAGCCGTGATGGTTATCATTCGGATTCAGCAGACAGGGATGTTTCTCAGGACCACAGGGCTGTGAGAAGCTGCTGGGCCCAGGCCCCGGAGGCTCCTTTTTCTGGCTGGCGTGGCCTTCCTGTGAGATAAAGAGGGAGGGGGGATCTGGAGAGGCCAGAGGGCTCTGGAGATGAAGGAGATAGAGACCTGCCTCAGCCTGGCTTGCCTCGGCCTGCCACAGTCCTTCCGGGTGGACCAGCGGTTTCACAGGAAGTACGTGCCCAGGAAGCTTTGTGGAGGTGACATGTGGCTTAGGAGGTGGTGGCTTTCCTTATTCATTAACATTCTTTTCGGAAACCCTACCTTATTATTTTTTTCTTCTTCAATATCCTTGATGAGCTTTACTCTTCTGTGAGGTGTAGTATGTGCCTGGTTCCCTAAACTAGTTTTCATAGACAATTCAGAGTAATACAGAAGCATCTATAGAAAAAGTAAGGCTTCCTTCCACTCTTGACCTTGGCCATCTTGTACCCTTTCCTGGAGACAGCCACTTGCCATATTCTTGGGGATCCTTCCAGAGCCAGTTCCTGCATCTGCGTGTGTTTTTCCATTTGCAACCACACAGAAGGTCTTCACTAGTTTACTCCTAACTGTTAATACAGAGACCTTGACCTGTCATTTAACACACCTTGGGAAAATGCATTGCCCTGAAAAACACCCCCACCATTGACCTGTAGCGTTCTAGTGGCAGTGTTATATTTACCGTGATTTGGTGCTTAAAAGAATTTATGATGTGTTTTTTGATGAAAGTTGTTAGATAATGGAATGCCTGTGTATATATTTTAACCAATGACTATGTCAACCTTTAACAGTATGACTAATTTTATCTACCCGGCCCCAGAAATTTGAGTGGGGGTTGTTAATATGTTTTAAAGATGAGAAAAACAAAACAAAATAAAATTAAAAAGTACAGGGGTTTCTTTTTTGCTCTTCTTTTCTGTAACTGAAAAAAGATGTATAAAAAGCTATATTTCATAGATTATTTTCCCATAATATGAACCAGGCTATTTTGGCATTTAAATAAAAATGACTCTATTTGTTTGAAAAGATTTTATGCACATTAAAATCATCCTTTACAAAATCTGTTTTTATTGTTAAAACTAGCAAGAAAATTTAAAACAGAGATCAGCTTTCCCTGTCAAATTCATCTCAATCCATCTATTCAGGGCCTCTGATTTTCAGATCCTGTAGGATTTTGGAAGGCTGTTCAAGTGGAGAGTTTGTGGTTGCCTTTACGTTAGAAGATCAGATTTCCAAGGCTCACTGCCAACTTGGGGCGAATCGGCTTTCCTTTGTCTGAAGTGGGCAAATTGAGACTGTTCCTCATTGGGACAGAGTAGGCTGGGGGCCCTGGTCTCCCTGTTGTTGATTCACATGCAAAGTGCCACCATCGGAACTTGGGTGTCCTCTCCATTGGCTCCCGGCCTTCAGCTACTGATGCCCAGTCTGTGAATTTCCTCCTGAGGCATAACGAGTCGTGCCACAGGAGTGCTCGTTCATCATCACACAGTCTCTGCAGGTTAGGACTGTGGGCATGGCTCTGCTGGGTCTCACAAGCCTGCAGACAAGGTCAGCCAGGGCTGGGGTCTCATCTGAGGCTCAAGGTCATCTTCTAAGCTCACATCGTTGTCAGTAGAACTAAGTTCCTTGCAGCTATAGAATGGCTTGCTTCCTCCAGGAGAACATCTTTCTGGCCCGTAGATTCTTTTTAAGGGCTCACCTACCTATTAGGTCAGGCCCACTCAGGATCATTGTCCTCTTTAATAACTCAAAGTCAAACTGAAGAGGAGTCTTAATTTTACCTGCAAAATCTCTTCAGCTTTGCCACGTGACGTGACCTGACCGAGGGAGGGACACCCATCACATGCACAAGGCTTGGCTGTGCTCAAGGGCAGGGGGTTTCACACGATGAGTGTACGAGGGAGTGGTGACCTTGGGGACCACCTTAGAATTCTAGTGGCCATACTCAGAGAAGCTCCGGCACGCATGGCAGGTAGACACCTCTGTGGAAAACGGCGTGTAGGGCTGGCTGCAAGAGAGCTTGCGGCATATCGTTGCACACAGCAAGTGCTGGCAAGTCCGACTCTTGACCATTCCCTCTGTGCTGGTGAGGTGGCCACCAGGTCCTGCAAGTTCTGGCTCCTGCTTATCCCTCTCTCCTCCTCTTGTTCTGGACTCCATCAGGTAGGGGGCTTCCTGTCGTTGAACTTCGCACATACCGCTCCTTCTGCTCGGGCAGCTTTCCCGCTCCGTGTCGTGTAGGTAACTTGCGCCCTTGCTTTGCTTCTCACTTGAAGCATCACTTCCTGGCCTCCGGGGGGGTTACTTGCTGTAAAATTAAGGACCTGTCCTTAACACTGGGTGCAATTGTGATTCAGTGTTTTGACTTTCTGTAACTCCCACTGAGCTGGAGGTTCTGTGAGGGCAGGGACTACGGTATTCTCAGCCGTGATCCTTGTGCTTGGCACCCAGCAGTTAGATATCCTACTGGAAATAGATACTCATGGGGAAGAGATGGGAACATCGGGGCTAAATTCTAGTCTTCCTAGTTCCATATATGTCTCATGACGCCAGCTGCATATTTAGTGCATTACAGCTGAGCCCTATACATCTTAACACACCTTGTGTCCTTTTTGGAATTCTGCGGGGCTCACAGAAGTTGAGTGGGATTGTAGGGGAGAGTAAGTGTGGATAAGCAGGAATGAGAAGTGGTTGAGTCTACGGCCATACCACTTTGAATGTGCCTCGTCTTGGAAGCGAAATGGTTGAATGTCTGTACACCAGTCCTAGTTGATATTTAGTACAGACATACCTTACTATTTCTTCACTTAAATTCCATGGAGGTTCAACAAATCCTCCACGTCACGCAGCCTCTGGGTATTTTCATGTGGCAGTGGCTGTGGAATATTTCAGGACTAGTAGGCATAGTGATACCTTCTGTGCAATGTTTGGGAGATCTTTCATTTGTATTCTGCAAAGTAACCAAATATATTTATTATGCAGTTATGACTTCAGATCCTCTAGTTACCATCATTTTGATATGATTATCTTCATTCTTGGGTAACATCACAGAAAACACATGTCTAGTTTGGCTTTGAGTTTTCTGCGGCTGCTCTTAAAACTTCTGTGACTGCCTGTACCTGGCCCGCCATGAGGAGGATTTCTGCCCTCTGTCTTGTGGTCTGTCTTGTATTCCACTGTGGGAGTGAAATCACAGTGATGCTCATCACCATGAAATGTCTTGGAATGCAAACATTGTCTCCTCTGAGGGTTCTGTTGGCATTGTTTCATGGAGCCTATCAGACTGGGCACAACAAAGCAAGGTGTTCTGAAAGTGAAGTTGGGATGCATCGTCAGGAACTATGGGAAAGAAGGGATTCCCCATGGCAGCCCCCAATGTCTGTCTGGGTTCCCTTGTATTTTGCTGGGTAAGTTTGGCAACTGCGACATTGAACCTACGTCTGTAGGAGTGACTTGTATCCATTTATAAAGATGTATGAATATACAATGCTCCTTTTTATTATTTTAAAAATGATCATCAGGATGCAATTGTAACCGTTCTTATTGGGCTTTGATCAGAGAATAACCTCGGTCTCTTCAGAAGTGGGCACCGTTGTCTAACATGAGGTGCTCCAGATTTGCCTTGTGAAAGGGATTTCATCTCGAGAGCTCACGTGCACTTGTTTGCTGTGAACTTCTGTCTGCTTGTGCTTACCCAGACTGACGCGATAATGGAGGTGAACAAAGTACATCGGTATGTCTGTGCACCTGAGTGCCTCCTTCACCCAGATGAGCTTATGCACACCGGAGCCAGCTAACCGTGTTTCCAGCAGCTTAGCGGTGAGAGGGCTCAAGATGTTTATCTGCAGACGTGCTGGGGCGCTGACCAGCTGAAGCTGAACGCAGGAGGCCGCCTTCTGACTACGTGGGAGTGAGTGTCTGGGCCCTCTCCGAGCCGTGCCCAGGACAGGCAGAGGCGTCGGATCTGAAAATGCACTTTGAGGTGCTGATATTTTGGGTTCTGGGGACTGTGGTAGGGCTACCATGATGAGGCTGTGGATGCATGGGGAACAGCTTCAGACCTCCAGGAGCAAGGGCACAAATGAAAAAGTAACCTCTGTGTCTTGGGACCGGTGCATTGGAGGGCAGCCGTAGCGACCCTCGGTCACTGAAGGATGCGGTGAAAGGGGACAGGACGTGGAATCGGACCTGGAATCGGAGGTCAGTTTCCTACTCTGCCACTTACAGGGACTTGACCTTCGCCAGATATAAGTATTTGTTCTTTCGTGTCTGGCTTATTTCGCTTAACGTAGTGCCTTCGAGGTTCATTCTTGTTGTAGAATGTATCATCATTTCGTTCCTTTTTAAGGCTGAATAATATTCCATTGCATGCATATACCATATTTCGTTTACCCTTTCATCTATCAGTGGATAGTTGGGTGGTTTCACTGGGTGTCTGCATTCTCAGTTAGCCCCCCAGTGGGGAGCTTGGGAGCCAGCGGAGTGGATGTTCTGGTTAAATTGTGAGTGTGTACACAGGAGGTTCAGGAGGAGGAGGGCCACACATAACGTCAAAACCGAAAAGATGTGAGTGCTGGCATTCTTACGTATGTCATCCAGGTAGGCAGAGTGAACAGCATTATCTCTCATGCCCATAAAATACCCTAACGTCCAGAGACATGTCCTCGGCCTGCTGGTAGGAAGAGGAAAGCTTTCACGGGCCCAACAGCCTCTACTCTCCAAGTCAACAGTTCCTCCGAGAGTGCTGCGCTGCAGTCCCGTCTTCCCCGCTCCCTGCTCGGCGCCGTGTCAGGGCCCCGAACGACCGCGGTGGGACAACACCGGGGCTTTCCTCCCTCGGAGAGCTGGCTGCCAGCCGTCGGCGCATGCCACCGGGAACATGCCAGGTGTTTGGCACTTTTCTTCTTTGTAACAACGGTCACTAACCAAAGCCATACAACGTTCAAAGATAAGCCTCTGCTGACACGCCGACCCCCAGAGATCCACGGTTCCCGGACTCAGGACGTTCGGGAGGCGGACGGCGCAGACTCCCGCTAGGCCCCGCCCCTCCACTCCCGGTCGGCAGGGGTGGGGGCTCCGTGGAGGCTGGGGATGTCTCCTCGTTCGTCTCCAGGCGCGACCACGCTGATCAGCCACTGCTTTTCCTGCCGGATATTTGGCCATCGCCTCTACAGCTTCCGCCCCAAGGTTAAGGTCTCTTTCAATTTTGTCCTGTTTTTAGAGAGGGCGAGTTTTCCTCCTTAATGCCCTTCTCTACCCGAGTTTCCAATGTAACGAAGGCACCGACCCACACTTCGTCGGTGTCAACACCCTGACTTTGACGTTGCAGTAGAGTAACGCATGAGGTTAACAGTGGCAGAGGCTGGGTGCATGGCGTGTGGAACCTCCCTGTATAGTTTTGGGCCTTCCTGTGAGTCTGTAATTATTTTAAAAGAAAAAAATAGAAGAAAAAGAGAGGTATAAGATATTTCTATTTTTTTTTTTTTGCAGTGAGTCTTAAACATCTGATTTAATCGACCACAAAGGCATAAAGGTTGCCTCCGTGCAATATGCTTCTCAAAGGCCAAAAGTTGTGCCAGATACCGCATTCACCACACAAGTGGCATTTCACATCTGTGTCGTGTGTAACTCATTCCTTCTTTCTGCTTGTCGGGGAGATTTGCCCTGACGTCTTTGAAATTACTCTGGGGCAGCTAGCAGTTCCATTCACGACTTTGTCACTGGCCACCACCATCTATTCTGTGGGGTTGCTGGTGGTTCTGCTGTCTTCAGATAAACTCTATTTTCTCCGGCTGCTGCTGTGCAGTCCGAACGGTGAAACATGTGCCTGGCTTGAGAAACTCGTGAATCCAACCTTAGCTACCTGAATTTGATCTATGGATCTTATTATTTGTGGCTTCATAATGTCAGAAGGCCTCAGGCCCGCCGTGATTGGTGGCCAAAGGCACAGGCGTTTAGAACAGTTTAATCACAAACGCACAAAACCAGGTTCTGCCCCGTCGGCCACGAACCCTGCACTGCAATTTATCATATTGGTTTCCAGACATGGCTGGGGCGTGATAAGTATTCCTGAAAGGCACCGTGTCGTCTTCCCCAGGGGTGTCATTTTTACTGTTAAACACACCGCTTTCCGAGCTTCTTACAGGGACCGGCCCAGACTCAGACAAGGAGAGGAGCACGGGCTTTGGAGTAGGATAGAAGGAGTGTCTGAGGGACCCGGATGAAGGAATTTAGCTTTTGTGACTGCTGGTTTCCTCGCTTTAAAAACTAGGAGTAAACTGTCTTCTGTCCGGGGGTGGGGGGGGCACGTGATGAGAATAACATCCTAAATCACGCGTGACAACCGCAAGTGCGAGGCTCCACTTAGAAATCACTGCGCGACGATTTTCATTTCCTCCTTTCCTCGTGTCCCGTCGGAGGGGCGTTTGGGCAATGTTTATGCACGTGTTTTCTGGAACGCATCTTTGGAGATCGCCACAGCCACCGGCACGGTCCTGCCCCCATCAGAAACCCGGCCTTGGGAGTCCACGGGCCAGTCTTCCCGTTTTCTCTTCCTGTCCCGTTTCCGCTCAGGATGAGCTAAACGTCATTCTTTCCTCTTCGCCCGTAGAAGCGGTGGGTGTTGGCCATTTGACAGTGGGGTGCTGAGGGGGGACGGGCAGCTGCCCCGCCGATTCCACCCGGGGGTGGAAGCACCCCCACACCGAGGAGTGGCAGTGATGACCATCAGTTGGACGCAGGCCCACTGGGCACCGTGGCTCATGGAAAACGGCCGTTGCAAGTATGTTTTCCCCTTCATGCATCATGTGCTTCCTTTCTTGTAGTAATTAAAAGTTTGAAAGCATGTTTTCCCGAACAGAGTCCTGAATTAGTTATGGCTCATGGGATCTGTTTTATTACCTCAGCACCAATGCCAGATACTGTATATATCATAATCCCAGGACATTACGAGGCTGGTTCTGCAAACCCCAACTCCATCCCTTTACGGTCTCCAATAAACACACAGATTAGAGACCCCAAGAAGTTGCACAGGGGGCTTTGTGTTGCTTTTTATTGGCGAAGGGAGCTGGACTGGCAAGTCGTGCGTTCGCATCTGATGTTTCTGTGCATTTGGGATTTTATTTATAAAGCCATCAACATGAAGTACAATAGCTTTCTATAAGTTACTTTTCTATTGTTGACTATTTTATTTCCATCACGTATTTAATCCCTAATTGGAAAGCAGAACGCAGCGGCTATGGGAAAGAATGTTGTGGCAAGAAGGCGCGCACCCTCTTTAAGGGCTCGGTTCATGGGTCTGATTCTTTCTTTTGGGATTGAGGAAATGGTTTGACTATAAAATTCCCATTAGCCCCAAATAAGTGAAATTGCCTGCAGGGTCCACGGTAGGCACAGCCTTGAAGAGTAATAAAAGCCCGTTTTAAATGAACTCCTAAGGACGCGCTGTAAGCCCCAGAATGCCAGTCAGATTTTATGTTTGTCACTTCTGATTAGACTTCCACATGTTTCTGGACAACAGTGTCTGCCAAGTGGCTCGTTACATAAGCTGTGCGGGGCTGGTGTGGTTTGGGGCTTACTGGCCGAGTCCAGGGGCTGGGGTGGCTGTCCGTGGGCCTGGAAGCAGCAAAGACTGGCAGAGCCGTCTGCTCTGCCCTGTGTGGCACGAACTGATTCCAAAGGCCCCAAGTTTGGTTTCATTGAAGTAACTCTGACAGTTCGCATGCTAACTTTGCCCTCAAAAGACAAGAAGGAACTAGTAATTTTCGGGGCAAAAGTGAATTTTAAAAAGAAAAGACACCTTCTGAACTTATCTGAATGTGAGTCTTGAACAGCATGGGAAGAAGGGACAAGGAAGTGTTGATGCACTTCTCATTTCTAAGCTTTGGTGGGTGCTGGGATTCTCCAGCGCTGTCCTACTTGTGTTCAACCCCAGCCCGCCTGGCCCGTGGAGGAGGAAGGGGGTTGGTGGGAGAAGCTGAAACTTTGCCCTCTGGCTGGACCCAGGAGAGCCTGCTGTGTCTGGAGGCGGAATAGTGAGCGGAAACGGCCCGCCTGCCGAGAGGGAAAGACAGGAGGTCCAGCGAACGTTGCCCCACCTGTGTTCTCTGTGGTGTCCAGGACTCGCTAAATGCTGAGACTTACTCTTTGCTACCAGTGAAGTTAAACATGACTAAGTACCAGCTACACCCAAAGTACTGCGAGGGACCTGCACCTGGACATTTCAGAGGTCAAGTGTACACGGAGGAAGAGCATGGGAGCAGACCCCCTGTGTAGAGGGCTTCCCGGAGCCTGTGACCTTGGCTTGGACCTTAAGCAAAGAAGGAGGACCTGGGTGACCCATTGTCATTATGGGGATGATGCAGATGGAGGGGATGCCTGAGATCTGGGTTTGTCAAAAAGGGGCTGGCGTCCGCAAAACCACAGGATGTGACCTCCTGGCCCTACGCGGGGAGATTCGCAGTGCAGCGTGCCTGCCGTGTGGGGAGTGTGCGAGCGGTAGGTGAGAGGATGGCGTGAGTCCCGGCTAGGCCTGGGCGCTGTATCCGGCAAGAAGGTTGACTTGTGGTTTTGCATCCTGGCTGCACGCTGGATTTATCTTCTGCCTCCTTCTCCCAGAGACTCTGACCCAGTTGGTCTGCAGATGAAAGGCTGGGGGTAGGTACTAGTCCACACCTCAGCCAGGCCGAGGATCATCAGCCACTGCTAGAGTTCAGCGGTGCGAATGAGATAATAAGACAGGGACTGAAAAGAGCCCCCACTTGTAGCTGTGCAGGAGGATGCTTGAAGAAGGCCCCTACCCTTGCCAGGAGAAGCAGTCCGTGAGCCTGTGTGATGGTCCAGGTGAGAACTAACGAGTGGCTTAAGGGAGGCAGGTATGGAGGGAATGAAAAGGCAAGTGGAAAAGAACTTCTAGAAGCCACTCGGGGGAGTATCAGAAGAAAAGCGGGTGCAGACTGGGACAGAGAAGACCTAAAAGGTACAGACTGAGTGTCCTTGGGTTGGGCACTTAGGCAGCTGCGGTCTGAGATGGTGGAGGTGGAAGCCCGATAGCATTGGTTAAAGAACTTGAACTTGTTTTAAGAACCATTCAAGTTCACGATGGTCAAGGAAAGGTATACAATCCCAGGGACCTAGATGGAGGTCTAGGATGAAGAGGAAGGGCCGGTAAAGCGAGTGAGGGCCACACCGTGGGGCCCTCGGGTGCCCACCGTTGAATTATTGGTGGTGGTAACATCCAGTCCTCTGCTCCGAGGCTGAGGTTAACTTGGGAAATGGACGGGTTGAGGTTAGAAGGATGAAAGTGGGTGGAGCAAAGGCTGTTAGAAGGCTAGTGCTGGGTTTTTATAGCCCCGATGATATGTAACAGCTACTTTAACAACAGAATGATGAAAACGTGTGGTATTCTCCCTCCCTTGGGGGAATGCGGCCACTGAAAAGGTCACAAGTAATAGGAAAAGCGAATTTTATTGCTTAATTGTGGGTTCCGTTTGTTTGTGTTTCTCCTGCTTCCCTTGCCACGTATTTTCTGAGTTGACTTGTCGACCAGGCCAAGTTCTTCTACTAAGAGTACAGATGTTTACAAAAAAAATGCTCTGCAATTCCTCACTCTGAAAATATTTAATAACAACAACAAAAAGGCAAAATACATACAAAAGAAAAGTATACCTAGTCTAGACTTGTTTTTGTATTATTTTACTTTTGTAAAGAAGAACTATTTTGGGCTATATGCAAGGATTTAATTTTCTTGTTGATCGATTTTAGTGATGAGAGAGAGGGACAGACAGACAGACAGACATCAATTTGTTGTTCTACTTATTTATGCCTTCACTGGCTGAATCTTGTACTCGCCCTGACCGGAGGTCAAACCCATAACCTTTGCTTATCAGGATGATGATGCTCTAACCATCTGAGCTACCCGGCCAGGGCTGTGTGATGGCCTAGGTCAGAGTTTCTCAACCTTTGACATTTTGAACAGTTGGTTCTTTTTTTTTTTAAGATTTTATTTATTTATTTTCAGAGAGGGAAGGGAGGGAGAAAGAGAGAGAGAGAGAAACATCAATGTGCGGTTGCTGGGGGTTGTGGCCTGCAACCCAGGCATGTGCCCTGACTGGGACTCGAACCTGCGATGCTTTGGTTCGCAGCCCTCGCTCAATCCACTGAGCTACGCCAGCCAGGGCAACAGTTGGTTCTTACTGTGCAACGCAGAGTGTTCAGCAGCATCGCTGGCCTCTCCCCACAGGATGTTTGTAGCACCTTTATCCTCTCGTTGTGAGAGCTGAAAATATTTCCTCACATTTCTCAAAGTCCCCGGGTAGGGAATGGGGGTGGGGAGGCAGAGCTGCCCTACGTTGAGAATCGTTGGCTCCCACAGAATGTAGTAATTTCACCAGAGAATAACCGCTTCCTTCTGCGGCAGTGCGGATGGTTTTATTGCAGCCTGTGGAACCTGCAGCGCTTTTTACCGCCAGAAGAGAACCGACGAATGTTTATAAATTTCCTGTTGAGCGTTTATGTTAAAATATTCAAAGACAAACGAAAAGCTACTTTATTGGTCGTCTAACCATTCATTTGCTCACCCTACTTACCCACTCTTTCATTTAGCTCCTGGGTTTGCTCGCATTTAGTTTTATAAGGGTAATATTGGCTCTTCTCCTGGAGCTTTAAGTCCTCAATGGAAAGGGACTGTGAATTTGCAAGTGTCCAAATAACGCTGCCAGTTTAGACCTGGGTGTGAAAATGCGGATTTCATGCAGAACCTGGACTCTAGTGTTAGTTTTACACCTAATGCCTTTTCGCTTGGAGCAAGCTACTTTCATCTTTCTGTGCGAACTTTCTCACCTGCAAAATGAAGGAGATAATCTATATTATCAATAAGTTTGCTGCTAGTTCTGAATATCTAATATTGACCCCATGACCACCCTCCCCCGCCCCAATGCAGTGCAAACCAAAATGTGCTTTGCGTGTCCCCGGTGACCCACACACTACGATGCTGGTCTCCCGTGAGATCAATGCGGAAATGGAGCGTAAACCATTAGAAATGCGTTTTATAATTCAACAGAGCAGTTCTACGCCCGTTACACAGAATAATGAAACATTAGGCTTATAGTTTGTGCTAGTCTTTTAAATTTAATTTTTCTGGTAATTCATTTTTATTATATTTCATGGAAGTATTAGTTCACATTGGATTGGAAGAACAAAAACCAAACAAATTGGTCTTTCACCGGAGGTAGTGTGAGAAGCACTATCTCGATGTATAATGGGAAATTTTCTTTGCCTCCCTTCCTACCCTGGCCTGTACAAGTTATTTAATATATTACTCCTCTGGGGTTTAAACAAAACAAAGAAAAGATATTATCGCCTGTCTGCCGTGTTAGTAGCATAAAGGTGGTGGCCAACAGAATTTATTATAAAGAAAGTTGCCTTCTGGAAAACGAGAAGCACTTCTGGAGTGAACATGCAGTTCTTTTTGATCACACGTATATGTGTCTTCACCTGGCTCCTCCGAGTGACTGGCATTAAGAACATGTTTTTCTGAGGATGTGAACCGAAGAGCAGCGAACAGATCCTTTTCACAGTTATTCCCTAGAATCCCTTTAGATGTGACACCTGCCAGAAGGCCCGGCACACCGGAGTCTCCATCACGGGCTGAGGCTGGGAGGGTACACAAAGGAGGAAAAGGGATGGACGAGACTCACTAGAGAAGTAACAACAAGTGTTTTTGAGTCTGTTCCGTCATCTGGACTCATCCAGCATTTGGGAAAACCTATGACACGGAGTCAGGCGTGGCAGGCTGACGTGTGAACAAGGGCAGTTAAGCACTTTACAGCTTGACCTTGGTCTTTACCTGTAGAGGAGCCAGGCCTCCCACTGGCATTTATTGGAAGCAGAAAACGCCGCTGGGCTCCCTGCACTGAGGACCAGTCCCCCTGGGGCCCGTTACCCCACGTGGAGCGGAATCATTTGGAGAGTCCCGTCCCTCCCTGGGGAGCCCCGTGCGCGGGACCTGGTGCCGCTGGGAACAGCCTCTCGGCCTGCAGCTCCTTTCTGGTCTGTGTGGGGTTTGTACCGCACTCCCTCCTCCACAGCAAAAAGGCAAGAGCTTGGCCTGCCCTGTGAGCAGCATAAACTCACCTCTTCTTTCAGTTTTTTTTTTTAATCCGGAGGATGAAAATGTGTAACATACTTGGAAACTCCGCTGGGGGACTTGGCAGGTGTTTCCCATTTACTCGGACCCAGCGTGCAGTGGGTCTGGCCCTCTGGTTTCCCCGCCTCCCCCGCCCCCGACGACAGGCGGTTTGTTATCCGAGTGCGTCTGTGAGGGTGGATCTGACGTGCACTGGTGGGCACGGCTGCTGGGAGCGCATTTGCTCGGGAAGATTTGTGCCGGCCCAACCTGTTTCCTGTCGGTTTCCATTGTCGAAAACCCACCCTGTTCTTTCTCGGTTCGGCGTCCGCATTTGCAGCGTGCAGTGGGTCCTGTGGTTGACCGTTTTATCACTGGAACACTTCGCACGAAGGAAATGAAAAAACATAGAGTGGAAGCATTTCCCGAATATGTTTCCAATCTGCTGGGCCCTTTAGTGGCTGGATTTGCAGGACCTAGAGAGAAGAGCTCTTGGCAGTCACTCCCAGTGCCCTGGGAATTCAGATCAGGATTCCGAGCCCCTGACAATGTCTGTCGGAATGTTCTGACGTCCTTTGTTATTCTGTCTGTATTGTGTGTACGAAGAGCGCTTGTCGTTGTTGCTGCCACAGCGGCACCTAAAATAATTCAGGGAGGGAGGCGAGTCTCCTCTGTGTCTTGGGCAAGTGAAACCCACGTGCACTGGGGCTGATCCGCTTGCCAGACGTCAGCCCTTGGCCCGGAGGCCACAGGGCCTTTTATCTGCACCCTCCCGTGTGTGCTCCTGCCTGTGCACCCTTAGGGCTGAGCGGTCAGACGCTCACCAGGGAATCCCTTTGCCTGGCGGCTCCTGATGATCTGAGACTCAGCATGGAGAGGCGCAGCCCAGCATGCCATCCCCAGAAGGGGATTGCACGGGTGGAGGCTGTTACTTGGACAAACTGAATCAGGATCTAGGCTGTGATCTTTGTGCCATTATTTCTTTTCACTTATTTATTTATTAACATTTTTAAAAAAATCCTCAACCGAGGATATGTTTATTGATTTTAGAGAGAGAGGAATGTGAGAGGGGGAGAGAGAGAGAGAGAGAGAAACATTGATGTGAGAGAAACATCCATGGGGTGTCTCTTGCACGTGTCCTGACTGGGCATCGAACCCATGACCGTTTGGTGTGCGGGGCTGATGGTCCAATCAGCTGAGCCACCCACCCAGGTCTGCACCTTTATTTCTTTGGCTCTTTCTACAGGGACTTGAGTGAACTGGTTTGGTGCCTTTGGGAGGACCTCTGGCCTTTGACTTCTGTTGTTTCTAATGACTGAGCGTGACTTCCGTTTTGGAATTAACGTGTGATAATCTGTACATTGATAGTTTCGGGTTTCCTTAATCTGGTTCACAAACTGAAGGTAAAATCCAAGTCAAATACGAAGTCATAGCTCTTAGAGCTGGGAGCAAACTCTTTCATCGGGTGAAGAGCGTAGCTTAGATGGGTGTAGGAGTTTACAATCATTTCCTAGATTCTAATTTTCTGCTTTTATTTCCTACCATGTTCCAAACTTTCCTCTCGATATTTAGCACTTTTGAGCCCATTTAGTCTTGCGGGAGATCCCCTTTCCCCTCAGCGTTTCAGCTCCAGTCCTCCTCCCGTTTCACTACACAGAAGTCAAGTCGCGCATGAGATTGTGGGTTTCGGCCAAGAGAGCTTATCAATTTATGCTTTTTCATCTGAAAGTCTGTGTGGTTAATCTTCTCAGAGAAGTCAAAGAATTAATGTAAGCTAAAGTCAAGTGGATATTTAAAAAGCTTAGTTATGTTTTGGGGAAAACAGCCAAGGAGTAGGACGGCTCCTGTGATCACTAGTCCTGGCTTAGATGACGTAACTTCTTTTGCTCCAAAGAGGAAGCAGACAGACGCACACTCATCGCTGGCCTGTCCTCCTGCTTCTGTGTTTCCCATCCAGGTTGCACCTACGAAGGGAATACGTACAACAGCTCCTTCAAGTGGCAGAGTCCTGCGGAGCCCTGTGTCCTGCGCCAGTGCCAGGTAAGAAAGCGCCGAAGCCCAACTGTGTTCTTGTGCATGTTTATCGTGACATCCACCGAAGCAGGGCCAGCGCAGGGTAGATACTGTCTACAACTCGCTTCCAGAAACACACCGCAGAACAGTTCACTGTTGTTAAATCGTGCCTGAAAAAACTTCGAGAAGATGCATATGTCCTTGGGGAGAACGCGGCGTCTTCCTGTGAGTCAGCTGTAAGCAAAACACAAACTCCTGTTAGCAGAAGGAGGTATTGTGAGCGGATATATGTTTTCCTTCTTTGACTTAAACGCTTTTTGAATCGGAGCCAATCTGTGCGCTATATTCAATCAAAGCCAGCCAGTGACCTCACCCCGACAACTGTGGGGACCACCGGGTCAGCTCCCAAGGAGCCTGCTGGGGCGGGTGCTCGCAGGGCTCAGAAAAGAGGGAACTCCACGTGGTTCTGATGTTACAGGTTCTGAAGCACAGCAAGATTTTCACGCTCTGTTGTTGTTGCTTAAGAAATGCTCTCTAAAAAGTGCATGTTGAATTTTGACATAATTTTAAAATTCTTCCCCGAAGAGAAGTTGCTGTTGAATCATCTTACTCCTGGTCCCATTTCACTGTCCAAGGACATGCTTTTGCACGTGAAGGAGGAAGAAAGATTAATGTAATAATGTGTGTTTCTGTCTGAGCTTATCTCAAGTGTATTTACATTAAGTTTTTTGAAATCTGATTGTATCTGTTTATGTCATCATGATATGCCCACAGTGGTCAGGTCTCGTCAGATCTTCAGTGATTCATTCAGTTAAATATTCAGCTTATCTATGTAGTAAATCTAAACTGTTTATGAAAATATGTAGTAGGTAGAACAGATGTAAATGAGAGATTAATGGAATAAACAAATATTTGTTCAATTTTTACTCTGGATTATAGGTTCAGTCAGCTTTATGGAAATAAGAGACAAGCATAGTAAGTTTTTTTTAAGCTAACATTTTTTGAAGACTTTATTTATTTATTTATTTAGAGGGAGGAAGCGGAAGGGAGGGTGAGAGAGAGGGAGAAAAACATCCATGTGCAAGAGAATATTAATTGGTTGCCTCTTGCCACCAACTGGGGACCTGGCTTGCAACCCAGGCATGTGCCCTGACCAGGAACCAAAGTAGTGACCCTTTGGTTTGCAGGCTGGCACTCAATCCACTGAGCCACACCAGCCAGGGCAGCACAATGGGTTTTAAAGCATCAAAAGCCCCCATTTGTTCTAAAATCTGCACCATCCCATTCACACCCTGCTTTTTGACCAAGGAAATGTCCACTCTTTGATAGGGACATTCAGAAAGCCCCAGTTACATGCCTTTTAAACAAGACAAATGCATGCCGTATGGAGTATAGTGTAACATATTTACACAGCAGTCAGAGGTCTTGAAAATCCTTAGGCTGCATTGACCAGTGGTGAACTTGGATGAAGCCTTTGTTTCGATTGCATGAAAACTATTACCCGGGAGGGAACATTCTGTGGACCGAATAACACATTAAACCATCATCCACTAACACCCAAACTCCTACTGCCGATCGTCTGAGCCACTGGCCACTCGGCGGGGCCCAGAGAGACTGATGCAGACACACCAAACCACTACTGGAAGAGAGCCCAAAGACCAACAGCCCTGGGAGTCAGGAAACGCCGACCTGCGAAATGCAGCACAGACAGGAAACACTACCTCCCCGAGGTGAACTTGGCCTTTTCAAGTTCTTCCTTAAAAACAAACAAACAAACTTGGCCTAAGACCTGTTCCAAAGCAACACCTACATTAAGGTAGGCCCCAAAATCTGCTCCTCGGCTTGGCTGGCACCTGCCCACTCCTGTGTGCCTCCTGCTTTCTTCAGGGAGGAGAGCTGGTCCGTGACTGTCTCCTGGCACCTGTCGGGGCGGTCTCACTGACGATGCTCCCACGCAGAACGACACAGTGGCAGCCTCCCCACGCTCCTGTCTTCCCAGGGCCCAGATTCAGTGACAGAGGCGAGGGCGCAGCGGAGTAAGGAAAACGTGGGCTCTGCCACTCCTGGGACTTGGGACTGAGCCTCTCTGGACCTAATGAGGACAGGAGGGCCTCGCGGGGTGCTTGTGAGCAACGAGGACGCTGATACAGAAAACACTTCAGGTATCGCCTGCGTGTCCTGGGTCCAGCTGGGTGCCAGGCAGGTGACAGATGGCCTCATGACCTGGCTTATTTCCACTTGAGTTGGATTTCTCATATCCTCCTACCTCTGAAGAGACTCTGAAGATCGGAGAAAGGCAGTTCATGCAGGGATCTACCCTGAATCCTCCATGTGGCCTGCAGATAAAGGGAAACTGATCCAGAGCCGTAGCCTTTTGCATTGTTTCGGTTATTTCACGAAAACGCTGATCCTTTTTGGATGCTGCATATTACGGTATCCTGTGGTTCTTTTTTTTCTTCCCCAGTATGATATAGACCATAGTATGCTCCCCTGGAAGTGGAAGCCTCAGGCCTGAGAGATAGGAAGATGTTCAGGATATAACCTTCCTTGCTGGACTGAGATGAGGCAGTAGCAGACACGATGAAGAAAATTATCTAGTTATCAGACTGTTACATTATTTTTAGCCTGTGCGACACCTCCCCTCAAAGCAGACGGATGGCACAAACACACAAATCTGTTCATAAAACAGGCAGAGAATACGGTGAAAATTCTTCAAAAGCCAACTCTGAAAATTAATGTAAAAAATGCGTTGATCGACATTAAAATATTGGAGTCCCAAGATCAGTTTGCAAAGGAGTCATTCGATTTCACTATGAAGACCTGCAGTCTCTATGATGACCCGTATACTATAACTTTAAAATCATGTTAGCCAATGTCTTCAGTGGATGCCGGAGAGCCAGGCTCCATGGGAGGCAGAGGGCAGTTTCCAAGACTGTGGAGCTGGCCTAGTTATTTCTAGAAGGGTGGTAAGGATTTAGGCCTCCAGACGCCAGTCTGGGGTATGAGGCTTGCACTTTTTGCCTCATAATGAAGTACAATAACAATGACAGAAAATGCAGTAAGGGCTGAACACCTAAAACCATTGTGAATGGGCAGTGAGGCTCTCTCAGCCACCCACCAACAGCAAGGTCTCAGATGCTAGGTATAACAGAAAGAAGGAGAAAGACCCAGGATGGGGTGATGAGCAGCAACAGACCCAGCCCACTGAGTTCAAACGCGTCAGAGGGCTGAGCCAGGGAGACCCGACCTCACCGGGCCGCGCACCGAACCTCTGGCCCTGACACCGACCCTCGCCGCGGGGGAGAGGTTCGTGTTGGGACTCTTCTCCGGTTTCCTTGGCTCCTTTCCAAAAGCGCATGGCTGCTCAGGGGGAGCTCTGGGCTGATGGCCTGCGCTGTCCTGTTTTCCAGGAAGGCGTTGTCACCGAGGCCGAGGTGCGATGCGTCGTTCACTGTAAGAACCCATCCCAGCCCCCGGGAGCATGCTGTCCCACGTGTCCAGGTAAACCGCTCGGGAGGGGGAGGCGGCAGCGCTCCCCGGGACAGCGCCATGCTGTCGTCGTCGACACCTCTGAGGTCCCCAAGCATGCCTGCTTCTCCCCCTTCCTGCCCGGGGTTTTCCTCACCTCGTGTCTGGGTGCCCGGCGGGTTCAGAGAGCAAAGCTCTTTGCAGAGAAACGTCCGCTGGGACTCTCCGGTGGGCGTGGGACGAGCGCGCCGTGCTGTAGGTCTTGGCCCGTGGCTGCTCGCGGCTGGGGAGGCCCGCTCTCCAGCCCGCGGGGCCACGGCAAACGCTTGTTCTGGAAGGAAAGCCTGTGGCTTCTCCTCGCTACCAGAAATGTCTTCTCACTGCTCCAGTTTGCAAGACGCTGGCCAGGGCTGGCCTTGGTGATGAGGTAACCAGATGTTTTCTGGAAATGGAGAGCCGGGCCCTCCGAGAAGTCAGCCGAGGGTTTTTTTTTTTTTTTTTTTTTTTTTTTTTTTTTTTTTTTTTTGCTGGTCTCGGTTTTCACCGTGGTGTAGCAAATTGGACCACTGTCTCTCCAAGGACCCTGCTGCCTGGCCGACTGCAGAGGGTCCCTCCTTTCCGGGGGCTGGAGGGTTTCCTCCTGCTTTCCTGAGGCCCCTGCATCTCTCCTTGCCCTTAGATCCAACCCCGGGGGTTCCTAGGTGGGAGATTTTTTCCTGATCCCTTACGCCCCTGGCCCATACTCGCAGACAGATGTTCCGCGTGTTGGGCTTTCTGCTGGGCGTGTTTCCTCACAGGAGGCCATCCTCGCAGCTCCTCCTCGCCTTTGAGGTTGATCTGCCCAGAGCCTCCTGCCCCTCGGGCCTCCCCAGGTGGGACAGCGCTGAGGCAACGGTGGGGGCGGGGGACCCTCCTGCCGCTCTCCTCCATGCGGCCTGAAATGCACGTGGACCTGAGTCCCTTCTGGGGTCCAGTCTTTTCCCACCTTTGAGTGACAGGAGGGACACGGCCTCTCCACCAGCACTGACCTTCCTGAGTTCCCTGCGCCGTCTGTATCGAGCCGAACTTCCCTTTCCCGGTGGGATTTCTGAGAAGTGTTACTGGCTGAGCTCCCATGAGGACCAGAACCGGGTTGATAATTCTTTCCGTAATTCAGTTAGTTTGTATCTACCAAACAGAGTTTGCCTGGGTACTTTTTTTTCTTCTGAATGCACCAAATAGGCTTTGTATCACGTGAGCATACTCTTCAGTGTCTAGAAGATCTTTATTAAGTCTGACCACTAGTTTTCTAGGCTGCCCAGTAAAATCACCTGGGAGGCTTTTAAGAAAATAAACACCGATGCCTCTGGCTGCATCACAGCCCAGTTCCAACAAGTTCTCTGCATTCCGTGGACCCAGGCCTCCCAGATAGGTCCAGGCCTGAGATTGATACCAGAGCAAATTTTTTACGCTGTACAGATTTAAAAACGATCATAGCTCTTACGTACGAATTCAGTTGCGTCGAGTAGACCGTTGCTTTATTGATACAGACTCAACTCGGCATGTGTAACATCTCTCCTTGGGCAGGAGATAGTCACGTTTTTTGGCTGCCCTTGAAAGTGTGGGTCTGCAGACGTGAGGGCGAATTTATTGCAGCGGATGAAGTCATCATATCTGAGCAACTGACTCCTGCATTCTGCTTTTGGTTGAGCTCCCGAGAAGGAAAGGCTGAGCGCCGTGACCGTGCGTCCTGCACCGTTGGGTGCTCGTGACCTTCCAGGGAGGGAGTGGCTGCTGTCCACACTTCACAGAGGAAGGAATTGGACCCATGAGCGCGGGGGACCCGTTAGTGGGTTAAGGCCAAAGGTGGGGTGGGACTGGACATAGCCACCGTGCTGTGCTGCCTCTCACCACCCGCCACGGTGACTGTCCTGCCTGCTTCCATCTTTGCAGTTGGCATGCAGGGACGCACGCACGAGGCCCCGACACCTGGGCAGCCTCTCTGCCCTGGGTTATGGAGTCAACAACCAACTTTGCTCCCTCTTCCTAATTTCAAAGGCCACCCCTGGGGATGCGAATCAGCAGACTCAGAAGAGGGCACATCCATAAGGCTTTATCTTTTGTCTTGGGAGGCTAGACACAGCCACGTCCAGATAGGGGCAGGCAGGGTCGTCTTGGGATATTGCCCTTGGTATTCAGAAGGACTGGCATCTGTCCCCGATCGTGGAATGGTACTCCACATAACGGCCAACGAGTACCACCTGTGGTCAGCTCCTTCCTGAGACAGATTTCAGGGCGTGCATGGTGGTCTCTCCTTCCTTTTCTTTGGATTCTTTGCTCAAGCATGCAGGGTTGGAATGGGAAGAGTTTGCATGGAACGTTCACGTAACATTCCCTGTTTAAGTTGCCAAACGTAGATTGTTGTGGTTCATCCTCTGGCCACCTGCATGACAGAACCAGCGGTGCGAACGTAGGTGAATGAAAGAATTGAAGACCCTTTGTCGGCAGTGTCCTTTGAAAAGAGGTGACCAGACGGGTGCCTGCCGTTGCAGACAATGCTGAGCCAGAGCCACCGGCAGGGCCGCAGGTTTACCAGGTCTGCACGTGTCAGTAGGGACCGCAAGGAGACGGTGGGTGGCTGGGTGTGGGCATCAAAAAGACTTTAAGACCAGTTTCCCTCCACTGTTGAACCTCAGACTTGGTGCCATTGGTCTGCACAGCTTTCAGCCGAACAGAGGGCTCTGTATCTGGCTCTGAAGTGAGCGGGTCCGGCAGCCCATTGGCGGGGGAGGGGTAACACTTGCTCCTCCTTGGAAGGAACCGGCTGCTTCAAGAGCTTGGTGGGTTCCGTTGATGAGTTCAGCTGGCAGGCTTCAACCACTCACTCCCAGGGACGCGAGTGCGTCTTTCGCACGAGCCCCCTTTGCTGCATTTTGGTCATCGGTACTGTCACCCCAGCCCTGTCCGCTGCGTGGGGAGGGCCCTCAGCTGCTCTGGAAGAGCGCCCCTAGGGGACAGACCTGAGGAAAGTTGCGTTGCCATTAGCTGGTGGTCCTCCCGTGGCCTTTCCTGTGTGGCACGGGCTTACTGCCAGCCTGTGCTTTGGGTTGCTTGTGAGATCTGTTATGAGTATCACTTTTTTCATGGCCCGAGGATCTTTCTGAATGGGAGACACCTCCCGGGCTTTTGGTCCTATTTTTAGCCAGACTGGGTGGGGGTCACAGTCCCTTTAACAGGACATAAGGGGGACTGAAGACCCGTGTGGTACCTCCTGACCCGCCTTTGCCTCTTGTCTTGGTGCCTCATCCTCTGTGTGTTGTGGCCATGAGTTCAAATCCCAGCTCTTCCACCTGTCGGCTGGGTGAGCTGCTTCTCTCTTGGGAGCCATGTCTTCCTCCTCGGTGAGAACCATGACCGGGGCCCCTACTTTGCAGGCTCGCTGTGAAGATGGAGTGTGATGGGAGTACGGAGGGCCCGGGAGAGGCTGGGCAATACTCGGGCACTCACCAAGGGGCAGCCCTTCCTGTCTTTTGTTCCTTACCTCGTCGTGGACTCCTCTTGCTGGGACTGCTTCCGTCTGCCTCCCGGGCCTCTCCGGGCTTTGGCTCCCTGGCTGTGGTCAGGGAGGCCACGGTGAGGCCCCCCCATGGACTCTGGCCGGCGCACCGCTATGCACGGATCCCCCGGGCTGACCCGCTTCCAGGCCCTTATGTGCTTTCTAGCATCTTCCGCTTTCTGGGCCCATGTCAGTGCTTTTTGTTCTTTTGGATTTTTTTGTTTATTTGTTCGTTTTTTACTATGAGGCAACACTGTCCTCTGGTTAAGGGGCCCCTCTGCTAGCTGAGGTGGAGGGGGAAATGGATGAACAGTGGACGGAAGAATCGTGTCCAAAGTGAACAAAGGCTGTCGCCCTCATTCTAGACCTTTCTTTGCTTTCCAGGCTGCGTGTTTGAGGGTGTGCAGTACCGAGAAGGGGAGGACTTTCAGCCAGAAGGAAACAAATGCACCAAGTGCTCCTGCATCGTGAGTACTGCCCTGCCCCGGGCGTTCCCAGGCCTCTCCTTCTGCTTCACTGCAGCCGGGACTCCCCGGGGGTGGCCGTGACCCTCCCTGCAGCCCCTCCTTCTCTCCCTCCTGCCGTGGGGCCGAGGGACACGCTCGTTCCTCTGCAGCAGGTTTCTCGGCCCTGGCTCTGCTGGCCTTCCGGGCCGGGTAGGTCTTGGCGGCGGCGGCTGTCTTGTGCAGTGGAGGGTGTTCAGCAGCCTCCCTGGCCGCTGCCCAGGAGATCTGAGTATCACTCTCCCCCTTAGGGTGACAACCCCAAATGTCTGCGACATTGCCACCTGTGCCCTGGAGAGCGAGGGCGCCCCTGATTGGGAACCACTGGTCTGAAGAGTGGGGGCGGGGAAGAGACCGATTGTCCTGCACTTGCCGTGCTCTTTGGGAAGACAGGATTTCTCTGCTCCTCGGGCGGAGGAGCTTCTCGCAGAGGCAACTGTTGTGTTCTCGAGTGGAGTCAGCTGGGAAGCAGAGGGGGTCAAGTGCAGCTTGCCTCAGTGTGCCCTGTGGGGTGACAGAGCCTGGTCAGAGGGCCGGTCAGTTACCCTGGGGGGAACAGACAGGAGGAGGCGGCCCCCGAGCTGTGGATCCGGGGCAGAGGAGGGATTAGTGGGACAGAGCCACAGACTGCCTCTCCACGCATTGCTGGCGTAGAATTCGTGCACCAGGGTCACCTTCCGAGTGCTTAACAATGGAGCAGGGACTCGGCTTATGTTACGATATTGAGGGGATCTTTGCTACGTATGTATTTTGAATTTGGAATAAAACATAGGTGATGATGGTGGTCATGGTGATGACGGGGAACCCAGTCTTAAGCAGCCGTTCCAAGTTATTTACACCATATATTTTTAAAGCGTTTAGTCTTTTGTAATAAAGAACATGCAGCGTGCATCTCAGAATATTAAAAAATAATGGGAAACTCTAGCATCATAATTTCGCCAAAGTAGAATCATATGTGGACTGTCATAAATCATATCATTTGTCATTTCTCTACATGTCTTTTCCAAAGCCTTCCCCTTCCTACGGCACACAGCCCAGAGAGCCGAGCGTCAGGGAAACATGACCCAGGGTGAAGGGGTATTGTGGGGGGAGGGGGAGGGACAGAAGGGGGGAGGGAGACTGAGAAGGAGTGGATACATACAACATATGTAATATGAGGTGTATAGTATATCCCAGATTGTAATAGTATATAAAAACACGGAGGTGATTTACTACTGAAGATGAACGTGATTTTGCATATTCAGCCTCAACTTTCATGCATTTCCTCTCTCGTTCATTACGGTTTAATAGCTTTGTGTTATATTTTATGTAAATAATTTCTATTGGCCATTAGATATTGCTCATTGCTCCACGTTATAGCTTTATAATGTCGTTTATATACTGGTCGTCGTCTGGTTTTCTGGTAACTTTTTTTGTGCCTCCCATTCTTTCGGGGGGATGGAGGAAGAACAAGGCACAGCTAAGTAGGAAACGTTAAAACTGCACCTGAATGAACCGTCTGTCCCGGAAAGGTGTGGCCGAGGCCGGGCAGGAGCGCCTCCTTGGGGAGGCGGTTTAGCGGCAGAAAGGGGGACAGAAGGTCCTGTAGGTTTTGCAGTGACAGTCACACCCTGTCACCCAATGGCGGGACCAGAAATGACTTCAGAGCTTATATGAGCTGGGGTCACAAACTCCAGTGCATTCGAGGTTTTCAGATTGCGTGTGTTTCCAAACACAATGCGTGTCGCACAAAACCCGCCTGAGGGCCAAGGTCAGGGCCCTGGAAGTCCTGCTTTCATTTTTTGGCTGAGGAAATAAAAATCCAAAGCAATTTGTTGCCCGAGCTTTCCTGCTTGGTGAGTTCTCTCCAGACCTATATTCTATCTGATTTTCTATATCCCTGCATCTAATTCCTTATGCATTTATATTCCTGATGCTGTGTTCTTTCTGGTTCTCCACGTAGCCGCCCTCAGCACCTCAGGGGCAGCTCGTGGCTTTGACTGTGTTCCCAACACCTGTCTTTGCCTTTACAGGGGGAGTGGGGGAGGGGGTGGAGCTCCGGCTTGGAGGCAGGTCGTGTGTGGGTGAGCTCGGGAACGGGGAGGGCCCGCAGGGTGGGTCTGGTCTTCGGGAATACAGGAATTTGAGGTGTAAGCTTTCTTTTTTTGGCAGTTTGTCACTAAAATAACCTGCTTTTCAATATTCTTTCATTTTACCATCTATTGATGTAGTATCCCTCCCCCCAAAAGATGTCTCAGCAGCAAATGGCCCGCCTTGGGAGGGGTCACTGTGCAGAGGTCTGTTTTAGAAGCTCACAGGGCAGGTGCATGGCCTGGCCTGGCTCTGCGGGGCCCGGGATTGGACGGGTGGGGCCGGAGTAGCCTCGGAATCTCCTGAGCGAGAGGTGGGTGGGGGGTGGGGCGCGGAGCCGCCTCGCTGAGCGCTGCGCGAGAGGGTTGAGCTGGACAGGGCTTCGGACAGCCCAGTGCCAGGCCCGGCGCTTCACCTAGGAGGTTCCTGGGCGGGGCCTGGGCTGCAGGTTCCCCTGTGACAACAGGAGACGATAGAAAAATCCGCTGTGCTTTGATGAGAAGAAAAACAACAACGCTCTGTTTAGAGAGACAGGAACACATTCACGCCTTTCGGCGTGCATGGTGTTTGTGTGACGCCTGTTTGTATGGGTGTACATCTGTATCTGTGACTGTGTGTATGCACACACACACACAAACCTACGTAAACAAGCCTATAAATATAACACGAACACACACATTTACAAGTCTGCGTGGGGGTTCCCCTGCAACGGACCCTGAGATGTGTGTTTGCATGTCTGTAGTTTTGTGGGAGATGGAGGAGACTGTGGCTGAGGAGTGTGGAGCGGGGACAAGGCAGGGAGGCAGCCACCTAGGACTGTGTCACTGTGCGTGACCAGAGCTCACTCCTGCCAGACAAATTCTGGAAGCTGGCGTGAGACTCAGGCCTGAGAACCTCCCGCCCGAGGGGTGAGGGGTGAGAGGTGCGACCCGGTTACACCAACTCCTGTCTGCTCTGGGGCGGGGGTTGGCTGGGCACCATTCCCAGCCTGCCGCTGAGGTGGCCGCTGGCTCCCAGCAGCAAGAGGAAGAAACACAGGTGCCTGCCCTCCACGGGGAGGGGGAGGGGGAGGGGGAGGGGAGGGGGAGGGGGTAAAGAGGGAGGGCGGGGCAGCACCCGTCACCGACCGCAGCTCCGAGTGTGCACATGTAGGTGGGCATACACACACGAGCATTCACATTATCAGGGCTCTGAATATGTGTGTGTACACACTCATGTGCATGTGCGTATTCATGCACGCACCTTCGGAACACTGGTCCACCGGCTCTTTACAAAGCCCATTCATTTTTCTGTTTTTTAAATGGTTTTATTTTTTAAACACACTTGTAAATTGCAGCTTACACTCAATATGATTCTGTATTAGTTTCGGGTATACAGCATAGTGGTTAGATGGTCATACATTTATAGAGTGCCCCCCCAGATCTTTCCAGCGCCCACCTGGCACCACACGCGGTCATTACAACATCACTGACCACGTTCCCTGCACTGGGCCGCACATCCCAGGACTGGTGTGCAACCCTCAGTCTGTGCTCCTGGGTCCCTTCACCTCCTTCCCCCAGTCCCCCGGACGCCCTCCCTCTGGCAACCACAGTCTGTTCCCTGTATCGATGAGTCTGCTTCCGTTTTGTGTGTGAGTTTATTTTGTCTTTCAGATTCCACAGACAAGTGAAACCATATGTACTTGTCTTCCCCTAACTGGCTTATTTCACTGGGTGTAGTGCTCTCCAGGGCCATCCATGCTGTCACAAGAGGATGACAAGATTTCCTTCTTTTTGTACGGCCGAGTGGCATTCCGTTGTGTGAATGGACCGCAGCGCTTTTTCCCGCTCATCTGCTGAGGGGCACTGGGGCTGCTTGCATACCTGGACTATCGTGAATAACGCTGCAGTGAACATGGGGGCGCATATATTTTTTCGAATCAGGGTTCTGGGTTTCCGTGTCTGGGTCTGTCTCCGAGGAAACGCATCACTCCTGCTCAGGCCTCCAGTCTCTCCCTCCCGCCGCCGCCTGCCCGGAACCCTTTCTTCCCCCGGTTCCGTCTTCCCGACTTGTGTGACACAGTGCCCTCAAAACCACAACAGTGACGGTCTTCTCTCCCAAACTGTGACGCTCTGCCCTTTAAGGTTGACTTGCCCCTTCTTGCTGGGGAAGAGTGGGTCTTGTTCGATAGACACTCCGCTTTCATTAGACCCCACTCCACCGTGGAGCGCCCCCTCTGGAGTCGTGCAAGCGCGAAGCATCCCTCGTGTATATCACCGTCTCTGACGAAGGAGTCGCCTGCCTACTCCTCCAGCTGTCCCCCGACCCTCCCATAAACACAGCATACGGCAGGTGGCTTGCATCTCACACCCGACCCCCTTAGTTCCACTCTCCCTGTGTTTGTGTCGTCATGGTGACAGAGGCCGGTGACTAGGACGACACTGCATCCCACTGAGCTGGATCCCTTGGATGAGGAAGCACAGGCCGGGCCCGTGATTTTCCGTCCCCAGTTTAGGTTGGGACAGTCTGTAGGCATTCCAGATGGCTGAAAACATGCCCACGCTGGGAGGGAGATACCTGGAGAGGGTTTCACAGTTAAAAATCTCACTCATTTTTAAGTGTGAACATCATCCGGACTCACGTAAAAAACACTTTACTGTGACTGGTAAAACTGTATCGCCCCCATTTACTCATTGTGTGAGTGAGAGAGCCAAGGGAGTGGCTCCTCCCCCCCCCCCCCCCCGCGCCCCCCCGCCCCGCCCCAGTCCTAGTATAGAACCTGGGCTGGGGGCAGGGGGCGTGGCCATGGGGTGGGGGTGGGAACCTGAGCTCCTCCAGTTCCCGTTGTCTGGGCCACAGTGGAGTGTGCTCCCCACGGTGCGTGTTCAGTCTGAGTACGTCCTGTGCTCCTTTTAAGCTGGAAAGCAAGGACTCTTTCCCAAGGCAGGCGGACAGGAGAGTTTACCAGGTATCCCGAGGGCTGGGTAGGGCCCACGTTCAGTGTGAACTGTCCTTCCCTGCCCAACCAGACAGCACACAGCCCCTCAGGCCTTTGTCAGTCAGAGTCTCAGGGGACAGGATGGTGGCAGTTGACACGGACATTTCTGTAAAACCTGACGTCTTCCGGGCTTCTGAGCCCCCAGACCGTGGTGTTGTTGAGAGGTGTCTCTTTCACCAAACTCTTCTAGGAAACCTCTGGGCTCCGCGTCCCGGGAAGGGGCCTGCCGAAGGGAGGGAGGCCCTCAGAGAAGTCCGACACGCTTAAGAGAGTGGCAAGTCCTGGGTCGGTGAGAGCCGCCAAATGGACTGGCCAAGATCAATTACTTTTGCTGACAAAGGGGTATTAAGTTCAAAGGAGCTTTGCTAATAAACATGGGCTGTTAATGGGCTGCCTGTGATGGAGGAGCTGCACTTTACTGGCTCCGAGAAGCCCGAGAAGCCCCGAGGTCCATAAACACCTTTGCTCTCCCCGAGGCCAGAGAGATGGCGAAGGGCTGTCTCCCAGGGAAGAATAACTCCTAGGGCAGCTCCTTGGCAAGAGCGAAGAAAATGGAGATCCTCCTGGGTCCCCTTCCTCTGCAGCCAATTCCTCTGCCCCCTGCCAAGCTCTTTGGCCTCCTTGGAAACCCTCCCTCGCTCTGGCCTCTTGAGCAGATCCTGGGATCCTTGAGACACGAAGTGTGGACCAGACCAGCACCATCATCAGCCTCACCCCAAGGCTTGTTAGAAATGCAGACTCCTGGGCCCTACCCCAGACCCACTACATTGCAATCTGCAGTTTAACAAGCTACCCGGAGGATTCATTGTCAGATACAGTTTGAGGAGCACTGGCCTCACATCTCATGGCCTTTACCTGGGCTGCCTTTCTTCTTGCCTCCTTCCGTCTCTGGTCCCCCGTAACTCATCCTGCCCACGGAAGCCCAAACCTCCCTTCTTTGGGGAAGCTTGTTCTGACTCCCAGACTAGATCAAGTCCTTGCTAAACCCATTGGAGCAACCATACTTTAGTTTCCAACTATTTAACGTGATTTATAATAGTTTTGTCTGTGAAATTTTATTGAACTTCATTTGGGTAAAAGGGCGAAGGTGAATCTTCAGTGCCCGGGGCATAAGAGGGTGTTCATAGTAACCGCTCGGTTTCCCTCCCTCCCCCCACTGCCTCTCTCTTGCTCTGCTACTTGACTCCCCCCGAGCCACGCCCCCGCACAGTTAGTCCTTATCAATTCAGCAGGGAGCAGAGGGATGCATATCCCGGTCGATGAGCTCAGAAAGGAGGGTGGATTTATGATCAGCCGCGCAGTACTTGTTATAAATTGCTTTGAATGGAATGTGGATGGCTTCCCTGGGGATGTCTCGTTCGACAAGTGTTCTCCAAGCCTCAGAGCTCGCCACGGCGCGTGGCGGCAGGAAGATGCGGCGGCAGGAAGCCCTCACCGAGGATCGGGGCTGCTCGCTGTCGCTGTGCCCGAGCTTTGGAAAGGGAGCAGAGCTCTCCCCGCTCTGAGCTGACCTTGCCCTGAGTCCAGAGGCAGACCCGTCCGACCTCGTCCTGTTCCAGTGTGTGGCTTCAGGTTGCACTCCCCTTTGACAGGAAGCGGTGGGCCAGCCCGGCATTTCTGTGGCCCCACGGTGCCAGTTCCCGTTCCATACTCCCAGCCACGCCGCGGTTCCTCGGACGGGGGACGTCCCACGCCGAGCCCTCTCACGGCCTCTGCCTCACTTGTAACGTGTGCCGTTTGGCACATCCTCTTTATGGGCTATCACTGGATCTTCCCTGTCCACGGGGAGAAATTTGGCTACGTCTGGGCAATAAATTGGAGAATTGAGCAATTATCGAGTGAATTAGCTCAGTGCGGGCAGCTGAAGCAATGTGGGCCCCAAACGCTCAGTTGTTTTCCGAACAAGGCTGAAACGCTGGTATTGTTGCCTCAGTGTTGGCACTATGGACGTTCCGTTCCCCTGAGGACAAGAAGGTCTTGGTTTGGGACAGTCAACAGGGGAGAGGCAAGGCTTTTCTTTAAGGGCTGGAGAGTACTTTGACTGCTAGGAGCAGCCTCCAACTTGCTTAGAAAAGTTGCCAGAGCACTTGGTGTTTCATGTTAGATGAATCCGTGCCACCACGATCTGTCCGCCCAGGCTTCCCTGGGAAGGTCGGCTGTGATGCCATCCCCTTTAGAGTGAGTCCAGCTCTTTGTAGGGGGTGCTGGATGGTTGCTTCTTGAAAACACCACCCAAATGGCCAGAGCAGAAGGCAAAGAAGAGTTTATTGCTCATTGTGGTCATTGATAGTTACCTTGACAGAGGCTTAAAACTGAGTCTCGGAAGGAAAAGGCCAACGCTGGGTTATGTGGGAGGTTTCGAGGGGCCGGGTTTAAGGTGGGGTTTTCGCTGTCAAGACTGACCTGGGACTGGGCAGCCTTCATGGTATGCTAGTTTAGAATGTGCGAGGTGACGGCCCAAGGCACGTTTGAAGGGGTTCACGAGCCTCGTCGAGTTCTCCGTGTTCCTGATCAAGTTCTCCGTGTTCCTGATCGGGTTCTCCGTGTTCCTGATCGGGTTCTCCACCTTCCTGATCGGGTTCTCCACCTTCCTGATCAGGTTCTCCACCTTCCTGATCGAGTTCTCCACCTTCCTGATTGACTACCATCAGCAAGTTTCTGAAATCAACGGGAGGCTTAATTTTTTGGATGTTTAAAGGATTGGGGGTGACTGTTACATATTTTGAATTCTATTTCATCCCTGCCTCATATGTTTTCAGGCCAAATCCAGAATTTTAATCCCCATATATGTTTTTATTTTTGTGTGGTTTCTGAGGTTTGTTACGCTTACTTCTTTATATGATGTATGGCTGAATGATCTTGTAAAGTTATTTCTCTACACGGGGAGCCTCCATCTTGTAAGTGAGTCCGACAGGGAAGGGCTGGAGAGGAAACGTCTTGTACGGCATTTGGGCGTTTACGGGGAAACACGCTGTCTGAAAAGAGAGTGGCGAGCGGCTCATTTGCAGGGCCGTCGCTAATAACAGCGGCTGCTTGTCCTGAGCGTACGCCCTGTGCCAGCTACACGTGGGGCTTTAATGTTAATTTTCAAAATGGTTCTGCAACCTAGAGGCATTAGCCCTGTTTTTTGGGGTGTTTTGTTTTGTTCTGTTTTTGTTTGTTGTTGTTTTTGAAGAAACTGAGATTCCCAGAAGTTTAATGACTTGCTTCAGGTCAAAGAGCTAATGAGAGCTGAAATCCTGGACTGCTGGCGTAAAAGCCATATGTCATTTCGCTCTCATCTACCGTCCCCCCCCCCAACCTGTGCCATTTTGGGATATTGCATATGAGTGTTCGTAGACGTTTGAAAGTGGGCAGTGCCATTTGAATCCATGGAGTGAAGGGCAGCCAGACATTTGGGGGAGAAGTGATAGTGATGTGACAGGAACATCCACAAAGAACCCCAGTTTTGGTGTCAGAGATATTAACACAATCGAAATGTGAGTTACACTTCCTCTTTTTGAAGTTCACAAGTCTCAGCAAGTCTAAACTCATACCAGATTTCCGCCCTGGGCATTTAGCCTAGGAAGCTGTCACCGTGATGCCAGAGGGGACGAAGAAGACATATCTGTTACCCTCACATCAGTTGGAGGACGGAGGCAACGCATCTGCGTGCCAAGACGTTACGAACACACACACAGACAACGCGACGGTTGCTGGGACAGAGCCATGCTCACTGCCTCCGCTTCCAAACACAGCCGGGAACGCGTGGTTGTCTGATGGGGCCGTCTCCTCCTTGTAACGGTCATGGACGACGTTGAAGCGTCAGTTTTGGGTAGCCCTCCTTGGGGGTTATACCTGTGCAGGGGTTGGGAGGCACCTAGACCCGAGTTCCCATGGTTCCGTGACATAAATTCACCCTCCTGGCAGCATGAAGGGGCAATTGTGTAATTGCTTCTGAGCCGTTGCTTTTTCCTATTTGTCAGAGAAGCAGATGCATTTACAAATTTGAGTGAAGTTTAGAATAGATATTGAGAGTCGGTAGAAAAATGAGCTCAGTTGATTAACTCTGATCCCCTTGTATTCTTGTGGAAATCATTCCTTTTATTTTTTTCCCCCTTTCTTTATTCTCTTAAAGGCTGTCTGTCACACTATGAACCCCTTGCATCTCCTGAAAATCCCAGGAAAGATATTGACTTTACTAAACACTGAAGAATTTTCCAACTAGTTATATTCATTACTCCTTCTATCCATCACTTGTGTCTACAGACAGTGGTCACTTATTAATTTGACAGTGCCTGGGCGTTTTCTCCTGTGTGTTAGACACTATATATCAGGCAGTGAGCACTCAAAGAAGGGGGTTTCTCTTTTTCTGTCCAGACAATAATGTTCTGTTGGCTTGGGTGTGTTTATTAAGAAGAAGACCCAAATCAAATCATGTGCAAATTTTTTTTGTTGGCCCAGTATAAGATAATATATGATGTGTGCCAACTATAAGATATATGACAATTATAAAATGTTCAGATATATTGAAAAATAAAAATAATTCTGCAACTCAAAGATAACTACTATTGATATAACTTGATATATTTTCTTTCAACCTTTTTTTCTTCCTATGTCCATGTAGTGATATGACTAGATAGAACCACATTCTATATGTGGTTCTGCATCCTGGTTATTTTCATTTAATATTGTAGTGTGAACATACCTCCATTTCATTAGAAAGTCATTGAAAAATAATTTTCATAGTCACACGATAGTCACACAATTTCAGTATACTGTAATTTATTCATTTTTCTGGTATTAAAAATTAATACTGTTTTCAGTTTTAGCTATTATAAATGATACAACAAACATCTTTGAAAATTAATCTTCACCTCTTTCTCTGATTATTTACTTAAGTTAAACTCATAAAAGGATAATGAGTGGGTCAAGGCTATAGACATTTTTAAGAGAGGAGTGTGTGTCTGTATTGCTCCAATAGCTCATATAGGGGTGTGTGTGTGTGTGTGTGTGTATTGCCCCAATACCTCATACAGGTGTGTGGAGTGTCTGTATTGCTCCAGTACCTAAAACAGGTGTGTGTGTGTGTCTGTATGGCTCCAATACCGCATACAGGTGCTGCCCTCCTAATTTGCACTCCAGCCAGCAGGCACATATGTGTGTATTTCTTCCTGCCTCGAAACTGGTTTTCCATTTGACAATCTTGTTTTCACTGGCATTTGGCTTCTGAAACTAAACATCTTTCATACTTTTTTAGTCAGTTGTGTTTCTTCTGTAAATTGTGCTTTCATTTCTCATTTTTCTATTGAGCAGTTAAAGTTCTATTGACGTTTATGAGTGGGCAAAGGATATACATCTTTTGCTAGTTATGTGAAGGTATGTTTTCAAAAACATGGAAAACACCGCTGTGTGTGCACTTTGACCTTAATGTGTATATTGCATGTTGGATGATGGCCGAGTGTGCCGAAATCCTGTGTCTTCTTCCAAACTTTTCTCCTCAAATCTCCATCCAAATACATTAGCAAAGAGAAAAGTGAGTCGACCTTGTCAGCTCCTAAGTTTAATTAGTCCAAGACTTTTCTTTGTTTACGCTCCTCTTTCCATCTCTGACTCCTTCATTTCGAGGTAGCGCTTTCAGTGCCCGCCCCCATAGGAAAATGACGTTGTTCTTTGACTCTGTGCGGTGCCTCGTCCCTTCCCCGTGGCGGCCCTGCGGCCTCCAGCTCTCGGCCTCGCCCCGGCCTGCCCGTGCTCTCCCGGCTCAGAGGGAGGCGGCTTCGGGCTGCCCCCCAGGCCTGGGCTCTCTGGGCTCCCACTAGCTCCACCCCTCCATCCCCCTCTCCTTTGTTCCAGAGTTTAAGTTTCTTGTGCACGGGACCACGGTGCCTCACACCTTGAGTACGGTGTCTCGCATGTAAAAGTCAGAAGATACTTGCCTAGATGGCCAGTGTTCACCCTTCTTGATGTAAGCATGTATGTTCTTGACGATAAGTGATGTGACCTAGAACTTTGTACCTTCTTACTGGGGTCTTTGTCTCAGTCTTCTACTCTTTTCTTTCGGTGAACGTGGTGACTTGAAGGATTTAAGATAGGTCTGTGGAGGAAGAGAATCCAAAGCAAAGCGTTAAAAAAACTGTTGAGAAGACTTCGGAGTACCTGTGTGAAGAGGATGGGGTAGGGGCTAGGTGAGCCCTGGCTTCGCACAGCCTCACGGGATAACACGTGCAAGAACGTGTCCTGCGGGCGTGGCAGGAAGAGAAAGGAAGCGTGCGTTAATGAGAGTGAAAAGAATCATCCTGGCCCTGACCCGTGTGGCTCAGTTGGTTGGGTGTCATAAAGCAAAAGGTCATTGGTCGATTCCCGGTAAGGGGACTTGCTGGGTTTGCGGGTTCAGTCCCTGGTCCGGGCGTGTGAGATAGGCAACCAGCTGATTTTCTCTTCTTGCATTGATGTTTTTCTCCCTCTTTTTCTTCCTCCCCTTTCCTCTAAGTAAAATCTTTAAAAAAAAAGAAAGAAACATTTTATTTTGCCAGCAAAATGGAATAAAATATTAATGTCACAGACCTTTAGAATATTTACAGAATTTTTGGTCTTTTTCTCCATTATTATCCAGAGAATTTTTTTGAAGTTTCTATTTATTATTTTATTTTTAAATCATACTTTTCAGTTACAGTTTACATTCAATATTATTATTTATTTTTAAATGTTTTCTTTTTTAAGATTTTTATTTATTTATTTTTAGAGAGGGAAGGGAGGGAGAGAGAGAGAGAGAGAAGAAAAAAAAACATCGATGTGTGGTTGCTGGGGGCCGTGGCCTGCAACCCAGGCATGTAGCTTGACTGGGAATCAAACCTACGACACTTTGGTTCGCAGCCCGAGCTCAATCCACTGAGCTACACCAGCCAGGGCTACATTCAATATTATTTTGTATGAGTTTCAGGTATACAGCATCGTTGTTGGATGAGACCTTTTTTTTTTTTAATTGGTATCTGTGGGCCTGCTCCTCTCTTGGTGTCCCCCCCACCCCACCCCCCGCACCTCCACCCTGTCTTCTTTCCTCCAGCTTCCATTTTCCTTTCTGGGTCATTTCCGGTCCTCCCTAAGCTGTCCCTCTTGGATTCCCACCAGTGTCTGTGCCTGCTAGCGCATCTCAATAAAATAGCATAATTCATTTTCATCGCTATCTTGGTTTCTCCTGAAATAACCATCCCAGAGTGCTGTACACACTGGATATTCAGGAAATATCTTTTGAATGAATTGATTACACATTTTGGCACCTTTTAAATGTCATTCAAATGCTCAATTGGGAGGGTGGCAGCGCTTTTGTGGTCCCATGAATGGCTTCAATTACCACCATTTCCTTGGAGTGGAATTTTAAATGATACCACTTGTGCGCGGAAGCAGCAACCAACGTGTTAAGATCCCAGGGAGCCTCCGTCCTCCCAAAGACTGGGGGGCTATGGCACCCCAGACACGGGAGAGGACTGTTGTCTCCAAGTGCATCCGACCTCGCCTTCTAGGGCCCATCCCTGAGCCCATGCTGAGTCACCCCAGTGAATCACCCCGTCCACCCACCCAAGTCCTCGAGCTGTGGTTCGGAAGAGCCTGCCTGAGTCTTGAGCCGCCTTTCCTGTTTGGAAAGGGGACAGGCCTCCGGGGTCTGGACCAACCTTCTGCGCAAGGAGCGCCGGAAAATGTAGAAACAACCCGGGGTGCTACCCCAAGTCGGAGCCCCACGTCCTACCCCAAGTCAGATGCCTCTGTCACCCAATCCTACACGCGGCTCTTCGGCCCCAGGGCCTCTCCCTGTTCTCTGGGACACTCACCGCAGAGTCAGGCCAGGTGACCCCAGCTGCCAGTGTTATGTTCCAAACGTCCCGTGCAAGGTCTTCTTAAACCTGAATGCTGCTGGAGTTAAACAAAAGAAAAAACAGCTGCATTCATAACGAATAAAAAGACATTCCCCTCAGTGGTGGGGGGGAAAGGAACCTGTTTTGTTTTCGGTCTAATTAAATATAAATTTCTTGATGTCAGACATCAAGAAATTAAAGCAGTTACTCATGACAAAGGACTACACTTCAGTCCTATGTTAAGGACTAAAATGTAATAACCGACAAATTACTTTTTAATTTCAAAATGTGCAAAAAATCACTCTTCCCACATCTGTATTGATATACAGGTCTAAATTTGTTTTTTCATTCTTTAATCTGACCAAACAGGCCTGTATGGTACCTGCGCATGTTCGCTGCAGGGCCGTGCGGGCTCACCAAGCCGTGGGGGTGAGTGCGGTTGGTAGATAGATGACAGCAGAGATCGCTCCTGACGCTGGTGGGAAATGTGTGTCTTTTCAGCTTCCAGTTCAAGAGAAGGAGAGGAGGGGACTCCTGGGACTTCTTGGTTTTGTTATTAGGTTTTCGGCATCCACACTGTTCATAAACAGTGGACACAGCTGTCTTTAATAACGGGGCCGCCTCGCCGAGAGAGCAGAACGCGCGCCAGCGAGCGGCAGGCTGCAGGAGGGTTGTTTTCCAGCACGAAAATGCGCATACGCTGAAGCAAGATTTCACTTATAACCTAACTGGATGTTTACCTGAGACGCCAGTCACTAAGTAAAATCATCTGGCCCAGCACAAGGAAAAGTGCAATGAAGTTTTTCGTGTTTTCAAAAGCCTTGCCTTTGTTACCATGTTGTTCTGAATGGTTTTGGGCAGGGAGGGGTGTCCCGTACCCCTCAGGGGGCGTTGTTGTGGGCGGAAGATTTCGGACCTGGTTAGACACGTGCTGTCCGAGGAGGCGGCCACGAGCCAGGTGTGTTCTGGAATGCTCCAAGTGCGGCTGGTCTGAAAGGGGGGCTGTTCGTGGGGAATACACACTGGAAGTTAAAGACACACCACGTATGGAAAAAAGAAAAAGTGGGGAAGCGTTTCTTGGCCAAAAAATACCCAGGGACATTATGTTCTTTTCCTCTGACTATACTGTAGGTGGTATTACAGCAAACGGGACCTGCGAATCTATTCTGCACGTAAAGGGGTGTTATGCAAAATAGAAAGAAAGGGCAAGGATCCTTTGCTTCTTGGTGTAGAAGCAAAATAGAAGACTTTAGAGAAACTTGAGGATTTTGGAGTGAAAAACCTTCCCACCGCTATTTTTTTCTTTTTTAAAAAGCGAAGTCCCAGGCTGTTGTGAGGAGTTCACGGGGTGATGTGCACAGAGGGCCCTGCCTGGTAACACGGACTTCATGTGCTCCTTCCCTTTCCTGAGGGGCTGGATACTTCTAAGTTCTAGTCCTTCCCATGGTAACCTGTTTGAAGTCAGGACACTTATTTCTATACCAAACCTAAATGCTTAGAACAGGAGTTTTCTGGATTGGTTTTCCTGTAGGGAAACCCAGCTGGTAGCTTCTCGGTGCGTCTGAGGGTCATCCCCCTACAGGAGGCTGCGCAGAGATGCTGCCTCTTGGCTTTTGCATGCCGCCGGCGCCTTTCTCTCTGCTCATGGGGAGACGGGGTTTTGTGGTCTGAGTCGTTCTCTCTCTTCACCGAAGGAGCTGCTGCAGTTCAGCCAGGACGTCTGTCCGCGGGGAAGGTCGAAGCAGGATGCGAGAAACACTCTGACCCTGCTCTTTCCCGTGGGCTTAGGATGTGAGGTGCATGTGCTATTTCGAATTTTCTAGTAGCCACAGGAAATAAGGAAAAGAGCAGGTGAAATGAATTTTAAGCTATTTAAGTTAAAACTATATTTGACCCATTATATTAAAAGCATTACTATTTTGTATATAGCGTTATACAAATTTAAATGGGACATTTTACGTTCTCTATTTGTTATGTATTTAATTTCTTTCAGACCAGCCGTATTTTCAAGTAAAACGGTACCTGTGGCTTGTGGCCACCACATTGGACAGCACAGGTGTAACCAGTGCTGGAAGGTGAAAAAGGACCAGGTCCCACAGTCACACACCTCAGGACCGTCCCTCCTGCCTGGTACCGTCACATGCCCCATTGACATGCACCTGTGGCTTGCCTGAATGGGGTTGTCACATGCCCCATTGACATGCACCTGTGGCCTGCCTGGTGCCATCACGTGCCCCATTGACATGCACCTGTGGCCTGCCTGAATGGGGCTGTCACGTGCCCCATTGACATGCACCTGTGGCCTGCCTGGCTGACACTGTGCCAAGGAGTCAGGAGGGACGTTGATAACCAGCCAGGGCGATCCTTTCTGAGGGTTTGCCCCCCTCTTCTCCGGGTCCTCCATGGGCACCCCTTCTTTTTCAGAGTTAAAGCCAAAGCTCTTCCCCCCAACCTTATGTTCTAAGACCCCCCCTCACGTAAACTTTTCTAGACACACTGGTTTCCTTGCAATTCCTCCAACGTGCCAGAAACACTCTCGCCTCAGGGTTTTTTGTATTTAATACAAGCATTTGTACCAAGGTGTAACCAGGAGGGATAAGTGAGGCACGTGCACGCCAGAGAGTGGAAGCGCTGAGGAGAAGAACAAGCCGGAGAAGGGGGAGAGAGGGTGTCGGGATAGGGTGGGTGATGATTGCAGATAAGGGGGTCTGTTGCCTCTCCAGTGTATGGGGGACCACTGGACCCCAAACTCCGCTGTGCACAACTCATAGGTGGCACCCCCGTGTCTGTTAAATGAAAGAACTCAAAAAAAGAAGAACTCGTATTAATTAAGGTATCCCCATTGATTTGTCTAAGCCACATAATGAACTGTAGTGAGTATGAATATATGGATTTCACATTTCTTTTCAATTTTTGAACTGAGTGCTGATCCACTGAGTTAGAGCCATTTTGGGGCCTGGTGTTCTGTGATTTTTTTTTTTTTGAGAAGGTACTGATGGCCTTTGTTTTACAAGTGAATTTTGATATTTCCTCCCCAAAAATATTTGCACAAAAATGGAGGAGCACCACCACGCTAAGGGAACAAACCTGTCTTGGTAAATAATGGTTGAGATATCACCCAGGTAGCGCTCTGACCAAGTGTGTTCAACCTGGATCTTCGCATGAGGAAATAGGCAGATTCCTTTTTTTTTCAAGATTTTATTTATTTTTTTAGAGAGGGAAGGGAGGGAGAAAGAGAGAGAGAGAGAGAAACATCAATGTGCGGTTGCTGGGAGCCATGGCCTGCAACCCAGGCGTGTGCCCTGACTGGGAATCGAACCTGCGATGCTTTGGTTCGCAGCCCACGCTCAATCCACTGAGCTACGCCAGCCAGGGGAGATAGGCAGATTCTTAAACTGTGGGTGTTGTGAAGGAAAAGAAAAACTGGGGCAACTGTTCCAGATTGAAATAGATGAAAAAGACATGACAACTAAATGCAACACAAGGTCAGGAACTGGATCCTGAATTGACCAAAACAATAATCCCCAAACTATAAAAAAACATTCCTAGAAAAATTGGGAAGATTCAAAGATAGACTGTATATTAGGTAACAGTACTACGTGAATGATAAATTTCCTGCGTGTGATGATTTCATGGTGTTATAAGGAAAAAGGAAAATGTTCTTAGTCCTGGGAGATAGATGGTTAATTAGCAGAAGGGTATACATAAGAGTCTTAAATGGTTGAGAAAAGCCTCCTCATCTCTTTCTCTCTAGAAATGCTGCAAAATGCTAAAAACAAAAGCAAAGCGGTGATTTTAGGTGAAGAGTCTATTGCTATTCATTATCCTATTCTTGTAACTTTTCGGAAAGTTTAAAATTTTTCAGAATTAAATTTTGGGGAAAGAACAGAAAGCAGTTGCAGAGATATTTCCTGTGATCTTGTTCGCTAACCCATCCCACCATTCAGGAGGACGTTAACTGTGGGTGTGTTGTCGATGCCTTTATGAAGGTGGGGGAATTCTCTTCAATTCCTTGTTGGTCGGATATTTTTAGCATGAACAGTGCTGATTTTGTTGAATACATTCTTTGCATCTCTTGAGGTGACCACATGGATTTTTGTCCCTTGTTGTATTATTTAGAGTCTATTATAGTGATTGATTTCCACGTTAATTCAATCTAGCCATGGTACATAATGCTTTTTATATGTTGCTGGATTCAATTTGCTCATGTTTTGTCAAAGTTTTCAGTGTCTATAGTTTTCCTGTGATGTCTTTGGTTCTCGGTCAGGATAATAGCTTCGTAGACTGAGTTGGGAAGCGTTCCTCCTGTTTTATATTTTGGCAGACTTTGAGAAGGATTTGTTTTAATTCCTCTTTTTAAACAGTTAGTAGGATTCGGCAGTAAAGCCATCTGGGCCTGGGTGCTTATGTGTGTGTGTGTGTGTGTGTGTGTGTGTGGTTTTATGATTACTAATTTAATTTTTTTAAGCTTGTTATAGGTCTATTTAGATTTTTTATTTCTTCTTTGGTCAGAGTCAGGAGGATCTGAGTGTCTAGGAATTTCCATTTCACGTAGATCGGTAGGGAGTTGGCACACGGTGATTTACAGTGCTCTCGCACAGCCCTTTCCATTTCTGTAAGGTGGGTCGCAATGTCCCCGCTTCTGTTCTCGAGCTGAGTGACTGGAGTCCTCTCTCTCTTTCTCCTGTTCAGTCTGGCCAATGGTTTGTCAGTTCCAGCGAGCTTTTTAAAGAACCCGCTTTGGGTTTCACTGAATTCTTCCATTTTTCTATTCTCTATTTTGTTTGTTTTTATTCTAGTCTTTACTCTTTTCTTCTTCTCCTGACTGCTTTAGATTTCATTGCTCCTCTTTTTAGTTTCTTAAGGTGAACGCTCAGGTTATTAATTTGAGATTTTTTCATCTTTTTTAATATTGGTGATTACAGGTATAAATTTTTCTCTAAGCACTGCTGTAGTGGTATCCCATAAGTTTTGACATATTGTGTTGTTAATTTTATTGACCTGAAAGTGTTTTCTAAATTTTTCTTCTTTCCTCTTTGACTTACTGGTTTTAGGAGTGTGTTGTTTAACTACCATGTGATTAAAGGAAGAGTAGATTTTTAGAAGTCCGTACTCTACCATCCTGGAACTTCTAAGCACTCCGGAATCATTCTGTGTTACTTTCGTGTTTCATTTCATCAGTTCATTTTATTGAAGGAGTAGGGACATCCTGGAGGTTAACGTTTTCCTTGTGTCCTCAAGTTTTTCCCTAAGATAATCTATTTTAGAAATATATTTTCTGGGCCCAAAGGTACGAATATTCTTATTTTTTGTTATACTTTGCCAATTTTCATCTCACAAAGACATTCAATTCACAGTTTGGTCACTAGTATTTGTCAAGCTGTGCTTTCCCGCATGCTTAGCAACTCTGGGTGCTATGTATTAGTTTTTCTGTAACAAAGTTAGAAAACACAGAATTCTAATTCCACCTTTTTTTTTTGCTTATTTAGATAAACTTCTAGAACAACTAGGATAATGGCCGAAAAATGTGATCTAAGTAAACATAATGAGTTTTTTCTAAAGTAATCATTATAGTCTACCCTATTTTAAAAAACGACACAAATGCTAATTTCACTTTCAAAGCCTTAGGACATGTAGGTGACATATGTTGTTGTTCCATTCGGAGAGATTTTAGTTTGTCTTCTTAATTAAGGGTCAGGGAGTCCAGTGTGAGTGAACCCTGAAGTCATCATGCGTTCCTGGCTCGGGTTCGGTGGGAAGGGGACACCTGACTGAACTCTGTGCTTTGCCAGGAAACGAGGAGGGATAATGGTAAAACCAGAAAGCAAGGCCCGAGCAAACGGCCAGAGCTCAATCTGATGAGCACTCCAGAGATCAAAATCGCTAACCTGTGATGCTCTGCTCGGGGGAAGCTGCCGCGGCTGGGAACACGAGCCCCTTTTAGGAAAAGTCACTGACCTGTTACGCTTAACGAGCCGTGGGGCACGGTAGGTTTGGCAGCTGACATCCGCTGGCCACCGCGGGTCCCCACGAGGTGGGCTGCTAAGGTCGGTGTATTACTCGCCAACAGTGATGTCTCAGTTCTTGGACACGCGTGCATCGTAATTTATCTCTTCTTCCTGGGGATGCGCTTGAAGAGGTCAGGGGTCTGCTGGTCAGAGTTTGCCCTCTAGTGCCAACTGGCATAGACAGCAAAGCAACCAGTCCACATCTTCTGATTGTTCTTTTGTTCTAGAAACAGAGAACAGGCCAGAAGGAGGGAGACAGGGGGAGTCCATCCAGGCCCATCTGTCTGTTTCAGAGTGGACCGGCCCTTCGTTGCCAAGGCCTCTTCATCACACCATTTTTATGAGAATTTTTTTCCTGGGTTAAGTTAGAATTCAATGGCTGGCCGTTAAACCATGCCCTCCCATATCCAATCCACTGTATTGCGTAATATAAACAAAAATAAAACCAGAACCCTAGCACCGGAAAGGGCATTGAGGTAATGTAGCGATCCTGGACAAGTTGCTTAATCGTAGACAAATTTTCTCATCTATGAAATGAGAGGTTTGTGTTAGTCAACGATTCTCAACCCTTTCTGTGCCCTGCTCTTAAGAGGGTTAGAATCTTCATGCACATTGCATTAAGATTTTAATTTTAATTTCATTTCTCTTGAGTAGCTGTCACATGCACATGTGTATTCTGAAGGTGCGAGGTGATAAGAGGAGAAGACAAAGTCTCTCCCGCACCCCTGCCCCTCAGCAGCCCCGTCCTCTCTGCAGGTGACCACAGTGACCAGGTTGCCGTGCATTCTCCACACACAGTCCGCGCATTCACAGCCACAGACTCACCTATTTCTAAGGACACATGCCTGTTACCTTTGCAAATGGTAGTTAGTATGTTACGTGCCCTGTTCCGTGTTCCTTTTTTTCATTTAACTGTATATTTTATATATGTTCCCAATCAGTGTATTTCAGAGCTGTCTCATTATTTTAATGGCAGCGTGTTATTCCATTTATAGATATAAGATCATTTACTCATGGGTGTAGGGTCATTTATTTGTGTATGTAAGCATATATTCTTTCCAATATTTTGCTTTTTTAAACGATGGCATAATTAAAATATATTTGGACCTGTTTCATTTCACACAAGTGGAGATAGTTCTTTAGGATCAATTCCTAGAAGTAGCGCTGTTGGATCAAAGAACACGTGTGTTTTCATTGTTTTCGGGCCCCGCCCACTGTTACCAGGACGGTCGTTGGGGTTCTCGCCTCCTTTTACGGTGGGCGCGAATGCCTGTTGGCCCGAACCTTGGCAATGTGGTATTTTTTATTATTTTGTCAATATGATTGGAAAAACATTATTTCATTGCATTTTATATTTGAGTTCTCTTACTATGAAGATAATTGAATACCTTTGTATGTCCTGCAATACAACAAATTAACAAAAAAACAATGATTGTAATATCGATCCAGATTTTAGAAATGTTCAACTATAACAAGCTTAAAATTGAAGAAGTATGATAGGAGAGCCATACATGTTTTCATTCTGTGAAGTGTTTCTTGCTTATTTTTCTACTGGTTTGTTGGTATCGATTTCCAAGGGCTTTTACATTGAAGAAACCGGCCCTAAGTCTACATTACATTGGGGAATGTAGTACACATTTTCATTGTTGATTCTGCAGCATTTTTCATGCAGACTATTTTTATTTCTATGTAGCTGGATTCATACAGCTTTTCTTCATTGGCTTCTGGATTGTGTGTCCCTATGACAAAGGCCTTTCCTACTCTGAGATGAAGAAAGTAACTCTTCCCAGTTTTTTCTTATTATCCTGATTGTTTCACCTTAATATTAGGTCACTTATCACTTATAATTTTCCATAATTTTTACTATGTCACTGAGAAAACAGTCTAAATAGCATCCAGCTGATATGTTTATTGGAGTCCTATCTGGACTTTCTATATAAATCAACATATTATCCAACAATAACAATCTTTCTTTCTCCGTTGGGTGTGTATCCATTTCAGTTCTTCTCTTGCACAGTCACTGACTGCGACCTTGACCACAGTGTGAGTGGACGTCTGTCTTGTCCCCAACCCGAAGGAAGCGCAGCGTCCCGGAGTTTCTTCACCGCCCATGGGCTGTGTTTTAGGGGGTTGATGTGGCATCATGTTAAGGAAATATTCCTCCAGCTCCATTTTGTTAGGCCTAAAAATAACACATGAAAGCAGAATTCTTGAATATGTCTGTTATCAAATGCCCTGACATTAGAATCTGTTCTTTCTCTCCTCTGAATGACGGGAAAAGGAGATGAAGTAGCCCTTCGAAAATCACCCGGACGGTGCTTGCTGAGGGCACTCTGTTAGTAAAAGGAGGGCTCCACCTTCGGGACAGACTCCCCACCTGCCTTAGTCAGGGCCGAGTGGTCACCGCATGCAGAGTGAGCGCTCCAACCGTAACGCCCGTCTCCCAGTGTGAGTGGCAGAGCTGGGCGTTCGGTAGTATCACTACTATCCAGTTATAAACAACCAGTGCCTGCGACACAATATGAAACGGGGAAGAGTGTCCTGGGGCTGAAGAGGGTGCCTCCCCACGCTGAGTCCGTGAGTGGGAAAGACGGGCCATCTCCTTCGGCTGCTCTTTAGGGAGAGAGGGGGTGTCTTCTCCAAGGATCAGGAGAGAGAGACGTGAAGAAAAAGCTACTCTAAACTAACGCTAAAATTTCCAAGTCTCCTTTTTTTTTTTGCCTGTTCAGCTAGTTTTAGGATGTGTTTCTAGGAAATGACACCTCCCCCAAACATTTTTCTTCCAAAGCGTCACTCTGCCTGTGTCTCCAGGCTTATTCTGTGATTCTGTGTTGACTGGTTTCTTGAACACGACAGCAGGAAAACGACTGACAAAGCATTGTGGTTGAAATCAGGCGATCTTCGAAGGAAGGTGACCTTCCAGGGACGTCCGATAAGATAGCATGCCTCCCCCGGGGTCAGAGCACGTCAGCCAATTACTTGCAGGTGCAATTGTTCTTGCGTGGCCATCCTTCCCCACTCCTCTTACAAGCCTCGCGCTCCTTCAGGCACGCTGTCTCTTCTCACCTCCTCGACTTGGGACATGCGGTGTTTTATGTTTTCAGTCTTTTCCTCCTCTTCCTCTTCTGCTCACCTTTGAAAGCGAGCTCACATGTCCTGTCTTAGGAAGCCTTCCCTGGTCCCCCCGTGCCACTTACTCCTTTCTCTACGTGTGCTTTGCACATGGTTCGCTGTCTCATCTGTTACATGGTTGTGTCATTTTGTTTGTGTTTCCTGAGTATTAGAAATACTCCTACGTCTCATGGTATCAGGAAGGTTATCCTCCATTTTTTCATTGAGAAAATTCCACAGAAAAACTTTTCAGTCAACTTAGATAAATATATTTGGGGAGTTTAGATGGGCTAGTCAAAAGTGTACTTTTAATGTTTGACTTATTAGTTTAGTTATACTACATATATAAAATCTTTTGTTATATGAAATGTTGTTTAAGGAACATAGCTCTTCTAGTATCACATTCCATAAAACAATTCTTTAAAGGCTTCAGTTATTTATTTTTAGAGAGAAAGAAAGGAGGGAGAAAGAGAGGAAGAGAAACATCAATGTGTGGTTGCCCCTCAAGCACTCCCTACTGGGGACCTGGCCCACAACCCAGGCATGTGCCCTGACTGGGAATTGAACCAGTGACCCTTTGGTTTGCAGGCAGTCAGTCAATCCACTGAGCCACACCAGCCAGGGCCCACAAAACAATGTTATTCAAATTGACTGCATGCACCTTCATCAGGACCTTTGACGTCATTAGGGTGACTCTCCTCGTCCTGCTGTGGTTTTCCAGGGGAAACCGTGTTCACTTCCCTTTGGGTTGTCTGAGGTCCAGCTCTTACGAAGTCTGTGCCTGATGCCGTCACAAGTCCCCACTGACATGGAGTTAGAGACCTTGGTTTGTTCCCTCACACCTAGGGTTGTATTCATGCGTTGAGTGTCACCATGTAACCACATGCTGCACCAGTTTTTAATGTGATCTTGTGAAGCTTCGTTTAGGATAATATTCTATGCTTCTTAAAGGTGAACTTTTGCTCCAGGGGTAATTACCATGTCTTTGTAAAATTTCTTTTCTACTGACTTCATTTGGTGACCTCTGTCAGCTAGCATTGATTGACATACATTCAGGCTAATGGGTCTTACTTAAACAGTAATTTGATGTTCAGAATGAAGTAATTTAGAAAATGCCTTCTTAATAAGAGAGATTTGTGAATACTTGGATTTAAGAGGAATCTCTTTTTCTAAAGTATAATTTTGGGCTAAAAAAACCCTCCTCAACTTACAGCAGGAATCTACGGTGTTTTTTGAGAGCATGATTTTTTTGGTCTCATGTTTCTCTTTATCCAGATACTGATTCCAGTAAGGTTATCTGTTCAAAAATAAAGAGATTAATTTAACCACTATTAACATGTCTGTCTTAGATCCTGGGAAGATGGTAAAATGAAAGCAAATTTTTTTTTCTGAGAATTGCTTTGGAATTGGCCTAATCTAGCTTTCAATTTATGCGCACTACTGATTTCTTGTTTGGTTTTCAGGTAAGCTAGTTAAACTCAAAGAATCTCAGTTGTCTCCTTTATGGAAAAGCTGAAAGTATACACCTTGCAAGACTGTCATGAAACTGAGAAATTATAGTATGTACACGCACACCTATGAGCACACATACATACTCTGCATGCGTGTGTGTGTATGTGTGTGTATGAAATGCCATGTTATTCTCTTCCTCCAGAACTGCTTTTTCTTCCGCTGACCCCCAAAGCTCCTTTCCTTACGTTCTCTGCCTAACGGGACTGCTTGGTGCGATCACCCCGCCCTGGAGACGGTCTGGCCACCCATCCTCTGCCGCACCGCTGTGCTTTCCCTTCTTTCCTTCCCCGGTTCGGACATCTCAAGAGGTCAGTCCACGGGTCAGCAGCAGCAGCAACACCTGGGATCCTCCTGCTCCTCAGACTTGCATGTGCACCTGAGTCATCTTCTGAGGCTCCCGTTACAGTGCGGATTCTGGCCCAGTTGGCCTGGGGCGAAGCCCACAATGCTGCATTTCTAACAAGCGCTTGGTCCAGGGACCACACTTCAAGTGGCAGGGACCGGGCACGAGGCTATACCTTGAAGAATTTATTAGAAACTTGTTTGGCTGCCTTGGAGGGAATCACTGACAGGGAATAAAGGGCCTGCTTTGCTTAGGCCAAGTTTCACAGTACAACCCAGCTCGCTCATCCTCACACCGCTCTGTAGGGAAGAAGAGTAAAAATTTCCATGAAAGGAAAACCTCATCAGCCGGAACATAAATAAGGGCTCTGCTGATTTCAGTTGGTCAGGGCGAGAAAAGCAAGTTTATACTGTACCTTGAGATTTCACTGGATAAGGAAAACAAGCACATTCCGGAGATCCAGGCCCTTCTGAGAAAAGACTGCCCCTTCGCTGGGGTTTTTACTTGCTGGTGATACGAAAAACGAATGCCAAATTCAAAGTGCAGGCTAGAACTCCGTGTTTGAGGTTGAAAGCCAGCAATATTTTCCCCCGTAAAACCTCTTTGGAAAAGCTTTCAGATCTGAGTCAGCTAGGGTGAACCCATTTTCCGAAATTTTGTTTCTGGAAGCATTTAATTGAAAGGAAAAACCCCAAGAATGCATCCAGAGTTGAATGTCATACAGCAATTGGGAGGGCCTCGAAATAGCAACAATGGGAATAAATGAAGCCAAATGAAATCTGCAAATTATTAGGATGAAATTGGTAAGGGGCATAGGAACTTAACAAGGGGGAAGTAAGGAAAATCAGTTTTCCAACACAAACTCTGTGCTGAGATGTCGGATTCGGACAGCGGGAGACTGGCAATAGGAAACTTCTGTAAGCTAAAAAAAAAATCGACAAGGCTGAAAGTTCAGAGGAGACTGGATGCCTCTCTTTTTAGTTTGATTTCCTGCGAGGGATTTTAGCTTCACAATCTCATTTCCACGATAGTCCTTCATGCAGCCTTTTTCAGTATCTCACAAAAAAGAACCCTCCTCCCTCCCCAAAATCTAAGAATACACTCTCAAGAACTCTGAAAATTGAGATCGGCAGAAAGATCTCAATTAACGCTGGCATCCTGAAGGAGCTGGCGTTGATCGTAAGGCAAAAGGGTCATAGTGGATGAGGACTTAATTTTCTGCTTGCAAGGCATTTAATTCTTCTCTGTTTTAAACCGTTGGTATCCTGTGACTCTCGTTTGCCATTCCACTACCTGGCACACCACACCCACAGCGAACCAGACACGTTCCCCTCTGCATCCCACGGTCCTCCGTGAGACGCAGAGATCCGAGTCACGGGCAAGTTCAGTTAATCCCAGGGGCGGGCGCTGCGCAGGCCCTTCACGGCCGAGCACGAGAAAAACGTGATTGGTTAGCGTGATACCGGGTTTTCTCTAGCGTCTGATAATTCTGACCACGAGGGGCTTCCGTGGAAAGTGGAGTGCTCCAGCCGTGTGGGCGGAGCCGTGGGGCACGCGTTCTGAGCGGGGCGCCGGACCCTGCCCTCTGCGGCAGTGCGTACGGAGCGGAGAGACCTGGGGTGTGCCTGCCCCTCCTCCGGAGCAGCGCTCCTGGGAAATGCCGCGTGTTCTTATTAGCAGGAGCGGGAGCAGGAGCATTTTGGGCATCATGGCTTGGGACTTTCATTCAGCTATGACGTTACGGAATTAGCCAAAAGAAAAAAATGGGGGCGAGGAGGGGAAGAAAAATGGGAACACTATAAAGTTTTAAGGCTTTTAAAGAGAACCAGGTCAGGACCATAATGTATTCCCTGCATAGTTATTGCAGTGATGAAGACGTTTGTTTGGGTGGCATTTATCATTCATCTCACGTACTTTTTATCCTCTCCCCAGGAAAATAATGGGACGTTTGCCAATTGCCTCCCTGAGTTAAAGAGACGGCGTGGCTCAAACAGCCTTTGATCCCCAGTGACTGTATAAAACAGACCGGAAAGGGCTTTCTGCTATGATTCGTTCTTGAATAATCTCGGCATGGGACCATAATCACTTGACTCTTTCTTGAATGTTCCAACCTGTTTAATGCAGCGCCTCAAAAACGTCCCAAGCGAGTCGTTAAACTCCTCGGTCTGAAGTTCTCAAACATCAGCTTTCCCTTTTTTTTTTTCAAAAGTGAGCTCTCAATAATTTCTCTGACGACTGACTGCAGTTTAAGATACTATCTGCGGTTCCTTTCAGCTCCCGGGGTGAAATTCATCCGGATCTGAACGGAGACTTGAATTTCTCTGAGGGGACGGGGTCATCTGTGTCACCTCACCTGGAGTGGGTGTTACATTCTCCATACCCCACTGCCCTCCGCGGTCCCCGCTGCCCCAGGTTCATCCGAGCAGCTTTTCCCTCACACAAAACGCCTCTGTCCGCCTGGCAACTCTCCTGCCGGATGCATGCTTCCCGCTCATAGGGAAAGCCACTTGGGGGCAGGGGGAGGGAGGGGGAGAGAGGGAGCAACAGGTAGTTGGTCACTTAATAAATATTTCTTGCAAATTCAGAATTTTCAGGTAGAATGGTGGCATTAGTCAATGTTGCTATAGTTTTATGACCAGGGACAGAAGTCAATTTCATTTTATTTTATTTTTATTTTTTAAAGATTTTACTCATCCATTTTTAGAGAGTGGGGAAGGGAGGGAGAAGGAGAGGGAGAAACATCAGTGCGGTTGCCACTCGTGCTCCCCCGACTGGGGACCTGGCCCGCAACCCAGGCATGTGCCTGACTGGAAACCAAACCAGCAACCCCTTGGTTTGCAGGCCGGTGCTCAATCTACTGGGCCATATAAGCCAGGGCATCAACTTAATTTTAAAGCAGAAGCCAACTTGATGTTAAACCCAGAAGGGATTTGAGAGACTTTGCTGGGACTGGGCGCAGCCAGAACGGGAAGACCGTTCGCGTCCCCATGGAACGCCGGGCACTCCCTCCACGGACGCTCCCCGTTGACCCCTCTGACCGAGTCTCGTGAGTTGGTCAGTGGTCTCTTACGGAAGGCTGGCCATTTGAGCATGGGGAAATCCTGGTGCGGTGTGTATGCGGTGGCTCTTAGAATCAAAACGTTTTTAAATGCTGCCTTGTGGTACCTAGTGATTAGCCGGGTTTGGAAACCACTGAGTGAAGCAGTAACTTGCAAACTTGAATCCCCTGAAGCGCTTGTTAAAACCATATAGCTGGGCCTCACCCTCAGAGGCGCAGACACGGCGAGTCTGGGGTGAGCCTGGGAAGGTACATTTTGGCATGTTCCCAGGGGACGTGGAGACTGCTGATTGGGCCGAGAACCACTGGGCAACAGGGCTAGCCACCTCCTGATTGGCCTGGAGGCCTGCATGTCTAACTCCTGTCATTTCGGACTCTGTGACCTCTGTCCTGGGAGACTCAGGCCCTTCTGTGGGGCGCCTCTGCCAAAGATGCTTAAGCTTGTCATTCGAAGCCAGCAGTTGGGTTTTATGAGTGAGTACTGAGCAAGGGGCACATTTGTCTCCGTTTGGCTTAGCATCCACTACATGTCTTGTCACTGCTGGTGTCCAACACCCCTGTCTGTGGCCTGTGGCCTATGGCCTGTGGCCTGAGCTGCATTTATGGGCTTCAAGGTCACCACCCACCTCCAGTGTGCCGTTCCACCTTCCTTGCTGGGAAAAGACAGAGAACACACTGGTTCAAAGGTTCTAATTATGAGCTGTAGAAAAATAGGTCGACTTCAAAGAGACCTAGGAATATAAGGGAACGTTTTCTCTCTTAGCAACCAAAGGGAAATGTGCTCTTTCCGCTCCTCCACACCCACACGCCCGAAAATACAAAGGGAAAGCTCACCTTTAGCGCAGATGGCTCCGTTTTATAACCTCCAGACCTTTATTTAGAAAGTCTGGGTACGAAACTTCACTGTCACATCGGAAGAGCCCTGGCAAAATTCTGCACACCTTGCAAAAGTTTTGGGATGCAACCAGACACCGGGATGAGCTCCACGTTTCATTTCCAGCCTAAATGTGGTTCGCACTTGTCCCCTGCCTCACGGTTCTGAGCCCTTTGATGCGGGTCTGCCTCGATTTTATCTCAAACACTCCCTGAGCTGTTCCGGAGAAGCCACGCGGCAGAGCGGTCTTTCCTGGGAACTTGTAAAGTTCACTTTTCTCCGGTAAATCTGGAAGATGAAAACCAAACTCCCAGGAGGTAAAAATCACAAAACAAAGACTGAAAAAAAAACCAGAAAGAAAGAAGACAATCATGTGGTTTTATGCCTTGTCTCATGTCTCGTGTTGGAATTGCAAAGTGCCGCTTGCCTGACCCAGTCAGGTGGATGAAAACATCAGTTTGCCACCGGGAAGATCCCAGTACATGATCCTTCCGTGAAATCCTCGTCAGTGCTCAGGATGGGACAAGGGAACGCAGGTTTGCCGAGGACTGAGGAGCAATAGCCCCCCCAGACAGATGACCTGCCCCGAAACCGATTTAGTGACTCCCTGGAAGATGTCGACCTTGGGGGAGTGAAAGTCTTGTTTTGGAAATGAGTTGCCTGCAGGATTGCGTCACTGCGTCTAGCACATAGCTTTGGGGAAAAGAACATCACTTTCCTTCCTCAGTGTTCAAAGAGCTTGTCTACCGTGGAGACTTGGGTTTCCGTTCTTTCATAAATCACATGGTTTGGACAGCGGGGATTAGGAGGCAACTGCATGTTAGCAGACCGAGAGCCGTTCCCTGGTCAGGGGACAAGATCACGGACTCTATTTATTACCCAGGGTCGACTCTTGGCTCAGTTTCTCCCGCTCAGATTTTACCTCTGGGAGTCCGGAGGCATTAAGAACATTTTTCCCCGCTCTGGTCTACATCATTTGTACTCTCAGCCTCAGCTGAGTCCTCGGAGGGTGAGCGCGCGGCCTTTGGGGAAACCTGCCCGACGTCGCTGAGTTTAGTCTCCTCCTCGGAGTGATGTCACAGGCGCAAAGGCATCTTTCTCATGTTTGAGGGAGTTCAGGCGGCAAGGACCACTCATGTATCTGTTCATTGACTCAATTACGTGGAGCTCTGCTGGGAGCTGGGGTCCCCTGCCACATGCTGGGGGTGCCGCTGTGGACAGGACCCATGTGGCTCCTGCTTCATGAAGAGTGACAGCAGATCCACCAGTGACTACAGAACAGTATAACGAGGACCGTGGAATGCAATGCAGCACTCCGAAGGGCTATGCACAAGTGGCTGGTGCTCAGGGACGAGTAGAAGGTGCCAGCGAGGCTACACAGGAGGGGAATGGCTCACAGTTTGGGGAGAGGGGAAGATGCTGTTCTTTAAGATTTTCTGGAAGAAGTAATAGCCAGGCTGAAGTCTGGACAATAAATGTGAATGTGCCAGAGGAAAGAAGCACTTAGATGGCCAGCAGACAGCAGATGCAAAGGCTCAGGGGCAAGAGAAAATGCGAAACGTGTTAGAAGTGGTTTGGGAGGAGTGGAGTGGGCAGTGGAAACAGGAGGTGGATGGAAGTAGTTGGAGATTTCTTGGCTGACTTGTATCCCAAGAGCCGAGAGGACCGCCGGGAGATTTAAGCAGTGGCACACCTGATCAGACCTGGGCCATGGACCTGAGGGGCCAGGATTACTGGACCGAATGACCCAGAATTATTCCCTTGGGGTAGTGTCTCCTGAGTGCCGGCAGTCGGTTATGGGCAAAGTGAGGCCAGAGAAGGCGGTTGTCAGTGCACTTTGCAGGCAGCAGCAACCCTCTGTGGCATTTTCCCGTTTACAGATGGGTGCATCTTCCCCAACAGGAAAATCAAAATGCAAATCATCTCTCTCTGAGGAGTGCATTTCTTTAAGACATAGGTATATGCACACATACATGCGTACACCCACACGTGCACACTTTACAGGCGTGTATGTGTGCAGAGAGAGAGTTGAGATGAAGAAGGGGTTGGGGTGACTGGCACTTTCCACCCCAGTTTGTCAATGGCGTCATCAGCGCTCATGTTTGCTGCGGAGGGAGGTGCCTCCCCGGCCCTGGGGCAACGGGGTCGCCAGCTCGGGGAAGAAAAGGCTTTTGATTTGGACAGAGCTCATGGAAATGTGGCAAGAACATTTCTTAAATGTTTTGAAACTTTTGGACAAACGTTTAAGGGTGACTATCTTAGTAACACGAGTCCCCACCACTCATGTCTACCATCTCTGAATTTTTGGGCAACCCTGAATGATCCATTGTGGTCAAGTTTTCTTTTATCTGATGAAGTGAGACTCATTTCCTTGTGTGACTTGGTAATAATAGCATGTTATAATAAACATTCTAGATAGTCCCTTGTTTAAAAGATTTTAATCTGACATCGTGAATGGAAATTTAATAAAAATGAATATTTTTTGCCCATGAGCCCAGGAAGACCAGTATTTGTTGGATTTCACCTGTGCCAGAGACTGCGAATGAGGGTTTAGGTGAGGTCATTTGCATGATTTTCACAACAGTCCTTGGAGGTGGGTTACGTCTCCTCAGAGGGGCCATTTATACCTGTGCTCCCACAACAATTAAATGGCTGAGCTAGGACTGGAACCAGCGTCTGGCTGCAGAGCAAATCCTCAAAGAATTCATTGGAGAGTTGTGATCCTGGCGTTCATTTTCCATTGCGTTATTAAAGGCCCCATATTAATATTCTTCTCTCATTGGTTGTATCGATGCAGAAACCTGTTCACCAGGTCTCCTAGTAATACTTTGTTCTGGCGGATATGATTATCCTAAGAAAATGCCAAGTTCTCCGAGTTGTTCTCATCCTTTGTGCTTGGGACATTCATTCCTTCTTTCACCCACTGAATATTTATTGCGTGCTAGGCACGGTGCAGAAGTGTGAAACCTAGCGATGTGTCCCTGCCATCAGGGAACTTGCTTTCTTGTCGCATGTTGCTGCTCTTGAAGAGTGATGGCCCTGGTGGGGTCCTAGTGCACAACAGGTAATACAACGAACTGAAAAATGTCGCTGATTGTTCTGCTACATGGTCCTTGTCAGTCATGGCTTCTAGAGTTTTCTTGGCACTCACGAAAGCTGTCCAGCTTATGTAGAAACTCCCGTCATCTAATGATGGGTCTTTTAGGGATTCTTGCCAAATTGCAGGACTCAGGAAGCTGCTTTTGATTTTGAAAATTTTAGAGACTTGCCATTGAAAACTTTCCCCTTCAGCAGGACTCACTATTCTGGTCTCCTTTTGACTGGGCGTGCTCTGTGAGGGGCAAGTCCTAGGGACCATGCCCCATACTTTGCCTTCCCCTGTCTTGTGCTAGGTTTGGGGAAGCGACTGTGAAGAGAGCTACTCAGGCAACCTCTTCCCCCATTTCCGTGGCTTCTTAGGGGAGACAAACTCATGAGTTCCGTTAGGCCACGGACACTTCAAACCATGGAGCCAGAATGCGAACTCTTTCTGAAGGTTTTCTCAATCAGGAGACCCCGACTCAGTATTTAATTCAAAATCTTTTAAAGCTTTGCAGAACATAGAATGAACCCTTGTTATAGCCAACTTTCTACTGCTCAGCCTGGAAGAAGAAATAGCCTGCAAGGGTAATTGAGATTTGGCTTCACTTAACAAGATTATGACTGGGTGGACCAATCCCTTTAACACTTGCCAAAAGAAAAAAAAAAGAAGAAGAAAGAAAGAAAGAAAGAAAAAAAAAAGAAGGGCAAGAGAAGAGGCAGAGAAGGAGCTATCGCGTTGGCAAAGGGCTCCGACATCCCTAGCCTTGTCCCAGCAACAGTCCCGACTCTGTCTCAGACACAGTAGTTGCCTCAAGCTGTCTGTGGTGACGATGTGACTGATCACCCTTCTGGGCGTCCCCTCGGATGTCACGTGGGACCTGCACTCTGTCTCCTGTCACGGAGGTTGCTTGCTATGTGATCAGAGGGGCGCTGAGCCAACGTGGGCTGCTCTTTGCAACTAGGAGTGAAGTGAGTTCTGACCGCTGGAGAGGGCCCCAGAGGGGAGGGGTGCCCGGAAGGAGCCTGGGTGGCCTTTTACACAAAGTCACACGACTTGCTAGAGAAGAGGGAATTAGCTATATGCTGTTACATTTTAGTAGGACTTATGTAGCTATGGCGCAGGAAATTTGAAGTGGTCCAAGTTAGTTATGTTTAGAATTCATTTTTGATCACTTGCAGGAATTTAATAGTGTTTTTTCACCTTTTGTCAAGAGAGAAGTTTCTGTGAATTTTTTTTCATCTATCTAATGAGTAGATAGCCAAGCTAAGGGTTAAAATAATATGTTGGTTCATATTTTGTTTTCTATCAAAGTAAATCAAAATTGAAAAGTCAGTCCTCCTGGATTCCCATGGGTTTGTTTCAAGAAGTGCCGTTTTATAACCATAGATGATGGAAATATGATGGAAACATCCATCCAAATAGATTAAAAGTCTGAGTAATAGAGTATTTCCTTTACTTTTCATGTACGTTTACTTCTGATTAAATTAATATGTGGTTATGGAAGAAGTCAAATTCTGCTAAAGGTTAATAACAAAACTAGTAACTCCCTGTCCCCACTCTATGCTTTCCCCAAAGTGACCAGTTCTAGTACTTTCCGCTCTTTTCTTTTGATGTCTTTCTCCATGTTGCACCTGTACTGCTCATTCTTGATTTGTGGATTTTAAATACTACCTACAGAATTCCTACCATGGTTGATGATGATTACTTTATCTCTTTTGCATGTGCCTCTCTTTACTGACACTCTATCCTGGCACGAGACATAGTAATAGTACTGTTACTACCAGATCTTGAATGAAAAAGCATTCATTGCCATGCCAGGCTGTGCCCTCAGATTCGGATACAGTAGGCTCAAGGTGGCCTTATTTTTATGCAGTGTGCATTCACACAAATGACTCAGGTTAATTCTGACGCAAGTATCCAAAGATGATATTTGGAGACACTACAGCCCAGGTGTCAGGGATGCAGGATTTCCAGAACCGTGGAGGTTGCAAAGGCTTAATAATTTGCAAGTAATGATTCAGGGGTTCTGCTTTCATGACCAGGGAAAATGGGTCCATAGACTCCATGCAAATTGTTTGTATATAATTTTGTAATTACTGTTCACAAATAGGATTTTAAAGGTGATTTATTCACCTGAAACATAGCAAACTTGCCACCCCACAAAGGCTTGCAAAAGCATAAACTTTAACTTGACCATTTAATCAAGTGATTTAGAATGTTCTTTGATTTCTAAATATGTGTTTGTATTTGTGTAGATGGCACTGAGGCTCCCAGATGGGACAGCTAGCGGGGAGGAGGCAGAGGGTAGACTCTAAAAGGCAAAGGCACAACCAGACAGGGGGCTGGGCCTTGGGTAACAGAACCCCCACAGCCCGGCTTCAGGCACGTGGTTGGTGCCCCGGGGCTGAGGTGATCCTCCCAGGAGGATCCCTCCTATTTCCAGAAATTAGGAGTGTCTGGCGCTCACGCATCCAGTGAGGCCAGTGTGACATCCTCTTTAGGAACGGCTACTACAAGAAGGAGGCTTCTACCCCTTAGTCTGAGGTTCAGTGGCAGAGAGAGAAGTGATTCTAGGTCCCAGGTGTCAGGCAGAGTAAATGTTCAGTGATTACAAAGGGAGCCGAGGCAGACGACCAGCTTGAAAGCCTGAGTCAGTTGGGGTGAGGGATGGTGGGACTAACACTCCTTTCAGGTCCCGGGCATGTTCGTCTGTGAACTAGACTGGGGGCGAGCAGGGGAGCCTGGCCTGTGTTCACCTGCTGCTAGGGCCTAAGAGGCAAACCTGTGGAGAGAGAGCCACTAGGCTGTTTCTGACCTATGTGGTAGACTTCTGCATTTGTTTGGAAGCTGAGACAGGGTTTACCAGTTGGCTCGTCCAGCTCCAGGGCATCTGGGAGGACAGAGGATGCCCAGGATCAGGAGGAAGCAGGATAAAGGCTCAAGGACTCGTGGGGTTTCAGGAACAATTCTGGGCTCCCTACTTTGGGTTCAGTGTTAGAATATGACCCCCTGACCCAGCCTAGTAAGGAAGGTGATCCAGTCCCAAGTACCTCTGGGGAACTGGGAAGGTAGAGGGTGCAAGACTGGCTGACCCCTTATTTTGTTTGCCCTCATTGGTCTGGGAACTGGGACGGGATGTGAGTCTAGGGACACAGGTTGGGAGCCACGGTGGGGGGACAAGACTAGGCCGAGTTAAAAGATGACTCTGTTAGACAATCAGACATTTTTATTACCATCATTTTTATGAATGAAAATAATCCACTGGATTATTTTCTTCTTCAACTTTATGAAAGGATTTCTTGACTTTTGAAATGAAGGGGAATATGGAAACTTCTTGTTCAGTTTCCTTTAGATGAAAATTTAAACAAGTAGCTACAAATGTCATGCTGTTGACTTTAGCACCCTGGGCACGATTCTCGTGGGTCATGGTTTACTCAAGACAGTGACCACCTTGTGAGGGCAACTGGCCTACGGTGTATCGGAGAAGCGTTCGCTGGCGTTCCATGGCCCTCGCGTGGATTGCACCAGATTGATCACCCAGAATTCAGAGTCCCGAAAATGAAAATGGCCACTGTGTTTATTTATAAAAGTACTTTGTTGGTCCTCTAAGTTGAAGTTGATGACAGATAATGTTTTTAGAGAAAAAAAAAACACAAACTCCGGAGACAGAAGCATCTGCTTTTTCTCAGTCCTGCCTTCTAGGTTTATACTTCATTTTTTTACCAACACAAAGGCTCTCTTTTTTCTACCGAATACCTGACTATATGGGTGCAAACGACTCATACGGATTCTTGACAGGTTTGCTGGAAGAAAACGGGTGTTTTCAGGCTTTGATGGCCCAGGCCTGGCTGGCTCCGTGGGTGGTGGCAATGCCCCTTTCTCGCCCCCGTCGTCCACACGGCATGGCAGCCCACTAAGCGAACTCGCTGGTGTAAGTGGTGACGTTCCGTGTTTCCCCGGGACCGCAGAGTTCATTTCTGTGACCCAGACGTGCGGCTCCACTTCGGTTTGTTTTCCGTGTTGTAAGGGTGACTTCTTAGGAGGTGGACTTCATGGATGTGAAAGTCAAAAGTGCCTCCAAGTGTACTCCCTGGACCCACGGCGGTCCCCAGGACTGTTTCAGAGTGTTCATTCATGAGTTCAGAGCTCCTTGTATCGTAACACTAAGATGTTGTTTGCTTTTTGGGGGGCTACGTTCACACCTGCACTGGGAGTGAGCGCACGAGCCAGACCCTCCCCACGGCCGACTCCACAGCACCGCAGTGGTCCCTGTGTTAGTCCACACCATGTACTCTCAGTGATATAAAAAAAAACATTTTTACTTAAAAATGTCCTTGATGAAACTGTAGGTTATTTGTTTTTATTAAAGCTTACCCTTGAATGCAAAACATAGCCTTGCTGAGTATTGAAATACAGTGGCTGTCTAAAGGAAAAACACTTATGAGTGTCTTTGGGTTGTGAACTGAACCAACCACCTTTTTCCACGGAATTTCGTTTTGACTTGAACGAATGAGTGACCGACAAATGATTTCTACTCGGGCATTTGGAAGACATCTTCTTAAAAATAAAAAGAGAACGTGAGCACGTCGCTTTAAAGAAAATGAATGGCCGTCTAAGTCACCAGTGATACAATTTGAGCTTTTCTGGGAAAATGAGAATTTTGGAAAACTTTTCTTTGCCACTGTGAGCTTCACAGATTTCTGATAATTAAAGACTTTGAAGATGTAAGAGGTGATAGTAATAAATGTCACTTTTTGATATTAGATAATGAAATACACCAACATTTGGAAGATTCGCTTCAATCAGTATTTTCCAAATGGCCAGAGCACAGTGTTGTGAGAATTATGTGTGGGAAACGTGCCCACCTAAACTGTGAGATGTGGTTTGGAATTCCACATGGTAGCCAACCTTTGGGACAGTATCCAAGAAGAGTATTCGTAATGATCTGAAATGGCTCTTAAAATCTGCCTCTGCTATCTAACTGCATATCTGAGTAAGGCTGGCTTTTCTTTACTTACTACGCCCAGAACAACACATTGCAATAAATTGGATGAGACAATTAGGAAAATTCCGTATTTTCTATTAAGCCAGACATAAAAGAGATTTGCAAAAAGGTAGAACAGTGCCATTTTCCTTACTAATTTTTTGTTTTGGGAAGTATATAGTTAATTATAAAAATATGCTATTTATGTTAATGCAATTGATTTTTGTTATTTTGTAATGCACAAGTTTTTAAAATTTCTCAGTTTTAATTTCTAATACAGTAAATATTAATAGCTACACATAAGCCGTGTAAGTGTAAAACCTCTTGGTAGGTTTTATGTACAGGGTCCTTGAATGGAAAAGTTTGAAAAATACTGGTTTAAACTGCATTTTCCACATACAGCTCACATGAGGAGCCCATATCTTGTTTAAATATAAAGCATTTTCCACTCCCCACACCACCAGTTTCTTAGCATTTCCATTGTCCCTCGGTTCCTGTGTGTTCATCAGAATGTCTGTAAAATATCTTTGCCGACACCCATCTGAAGACCCCCAGACATGCACTGTGTCCACCCAGGAAGAGGCACGAACTGTGGGCTCCAGCACCTGAAGGGGCAGAGAGGAGCCGTGCGCAGTTACGGACAAGCTGTCATTGTCTGTCATGTCTGGCTGGCTCCTTTCTATGGACAGATGGACAGCTAGCTGGGGATGGAGTGACCAGCCTGAATGATTCTGTGTAAAAGCTTTCTTACCTGAAGACAGAACTGGAATTTGGAGGACTGTTTGTGTGCTCATCATAAAGAATATCACCAGCATGATGGAATATTGGGTGGACAATGGCATATTAATGGTGGAAACTCATGAGAACTGCTTGCTAGGATTTCAAGTAGGGCAGGTAGATTACCCAGTGATATCATGGTCCATCATTACATTCTATCAGCAAAAGCTGTAATTACTTATTGTTAGGCACTGGGTTACACTGGAGATATAAAATGATACATGCATGTTGACAAAGTTGAAGGTCATGAGTAAAAATGACAACAGATAAATGGGGAAGCTGCTTGAACCCTCTCACACTTTTTAAAAGGGATATTTTGTTGACATTAATATCTATTTCAGTATCAGGGAAAGAGGGGCTAGAGACAGGTGTGAAATTCATGCTATTGTGACTCCTGTCTCTTTAAAACCCTGGGTCCTGGGACGGGCACGGATGCTTTTGGCTGCTCCCAGTCTGGTGTCCCTGCCTCGCCCCCAGAGCTCCTGTCTTGTTTCCCTCTGTTTGTGCAGCTCCTTGACCTAACGCAGCCCAAGGCTGTCACAGCCTCACTTGTGGCCCCAGGCATCCCACCCAAAGGGAGTGACAGTGGTGAATGAGCCTCTGCCTCGGATCTTTATTTCTGACCTCACCACCTTCTGAGGGTTCCATAGGGGTTCTATTTGGGCACAATGTGTCCATTTTTCAAAGGCCACCCAAAATTGAGGGGCAAGTCTGCTAGGCAAAAAAAAAGAAGACAAGAGAAAGGCAGGGCTGAAATAGCCCTCAGCACATTCCCCAAACACCCCGTTTAAAGACACGGAAACCACATCCCACAGGTCGGCCTGGGGAATTTGTAGCCAGCTCTGTTTTCATAGGATGTGGGAGGTAGCGTTTTCATACTGTGGTATTTAGAAGTATTCCAGAAATGCTAGACATCGGCAGGGTGACCCAGTTTGTGGAACTGGAAAAGGCTTAGAATTCTTTTCTTTTTCCCTATAGTAAAATATGTAAAAGTTCTGAAAAAAAAAAAAAAGATAATCCTGAAAAAAAAAAAAAAAGAATGGGAATCCCAAGATAGCTTGAATTGACAGTATTCTCCCAACAAACATGAAAAACCCCTGTCAGAGTGATTTTTGGAATGTATAAAAATATAATCTTAAAAATGAATTTGAAGAGCATATTTTTAATATAGTATTTATAGGAGGAGGCTTTGGGACACAGAACTGATTGCTCAATTAAGGAATATTGATTACGCAATATAAGGACTTATTTAACCAAAAGTTGATGATACCAAGAAACCGTGCCAAGGACAAAGGGCCCTGCAGTTGCAGGTACTTAGGGCAGAGGTGCAGTTGTACACGGAAGCCGACCAGCGTTTCCCAAATCGTGTTCCCCGTTACATCGCACCGGAACATGTTTATGTGCCGAGACAGAAGGGTTCTGTGGTCAAATGAGTTTGAGAAACACCGTGTCCTGCCTTCTCCCCACTGAACACCCACACGCGCTGGAGGATAAGAAAAGTCCCGCAATGAAGAAGCCGATGTGCCTTTGCTCGTTTCTCTGTAGGAATCCCGCGTCACGGAACCCCGGTTATCCTCGTAGGACACAGGATTCCCCGGAGAACTGGTTTAGGAAATGCCACAGGAAGTAATTCAATGTGACTTGACCTTGACGGTGTAGATGGGAAGAAGACTCGGCCCATGCGGACAGCTCCTCCAGGGCCCCTGCTAGGAGACAGGCGAACGCTGGCCCGTGCAGGAGAGAAGTCGTCACTGCCCTCCCCGTCTGGTGAACCCCTTCCTGTGGGAGAGGGACAGCCAGCTGGGGTGGGGACAGCCTGCCTTCCCTCTGGGCCTCGGATGGGTGGCGGAGACATGGCCCATGGATGCTGGGTTTTACAGGAAAAGCATTTTTAAAAAGTGGCTACACAGTGACCTCCTCTGTCTGTGGGGTGGCCTCCCACATTCCCGGGGAGCGCCGGCCCGTGCGTGGCCGTGGAGCACGGCAGCCCCAGAGCAGGCCGGCCTGTGTCCCCTTCCACAGAGAGACAGACAGACTTGCCCCACAGCTCCAGAATGCCACCCTCCTCAGGAAAACAAACACGTGCACGTTTATTTTATGAAATCTGTGCAGAACTTATACAAACATATTGTGACAGCAGCCGTCATACCGCATGGATGAAGAAAGTGCTTTGAAACTTTATGCAAATACACGGGTGATGTATGCACCACCGTACACCCCAAAGACTCCTCCGTGTGCTCCTGGTGCCAAGGAAAACAGCAGCTGTCTCTGGTGAGCTAAGAGCGAGAGTCTCCATCGCTCCGGACCTTTCGCAGCCCTGTCCTCTCGGCCAGTCCAGGGTACTCTGAATGGCTAACCCTAAAGGGGGCGAGGCGGGCTAAGGGAGCCGAAGGTTCGATGTTACTGATACATTTTATAGGTCAAGTGCCTAGGTCAAATGCTGTCCTGGGTACTTGAAGCACGTTCACTCATAAAATTTTCACAACTGCTTTGTGAGGAAAACAGTATTGTTTAGTAATAACATAGCTAAGGCTCAGTTGGAATAAATAGCCCACGGTCACTCATTTGTGGAGCTGGCTGGGATTCAAAACTAACTGGACCCTGACTATTGTGAGAGCTACCATTTCATGAGCACTTGCTACGCACCGGGCACTGGGCTAAGGGCCTTCCCCGCGTCATCTCATTCATTACACGCGCTCTGTGAGTCTGGGTCCTGTTGTTTTCCCTCATTTATAGCCAAGGAAATCGAAGCTCAGAGAAGTTAAGTAACTTGGGTGGGAAGTGGTCAGGGAGGTAGGTGCAGACTAGGGTTGGGGGGAGCCCCGGAAGCCCAGGGGTCTGTTCCTCAGAACAGGGGGAGTGTCTCCAGTCTCCCTTCTTGCTGGAGAATCTGGAGCCTTTCCTGGCTTGTACTGAGCATCAAGGCACACAGATCTGCTCAGGGCGTTGCTGGCTAGGAGCTCATAAACATTTTAGAAAGTCATCATTTTCCACGAAACTCCTGATTTGTCCCCCAATATCTGGAGTTCGGTATCATTTCCACCGTCGTCCATGGATGATGCTATTTCTGCAACTCTAGTAACAGATCAGATGTGGAGCTCTGAGACTCTCTCGATGCAGAGACCTCACATTGAAGCATTCGCTGCAGGAAATGGCCTTTTTACAATGACGTGCGATCGGGAATGTTTGAGAACAGAACCGCTTAAAATCTTCCCTAGGAACAATTGCGGTCTTCTCATCACTTCCAACTTTTAAGAACTCTTCTGCTTTGTAAAGTAAAGCCCGTTAGGCCCTCTGAGAGTTGTGGGTTTTGAATCCTGATCCCCTCACGGTTGCCTGCTCTCTCACCATGGCGTGTCCTGTTCCAGCTGTCAGGAGAGCATCCGTGTTCCGGGAAGACTCCCTCCAGGGGAAGGAGCCCCTTGGGGATCTCAAAGTCAGTCTGCCTGCGGGCATCTGTGGGGAGAGGAGCCAGATCTGAGCTCGCTGGCTCTCCAGCCAGGCCAGTTCGGACTGTGTGGGTCGTACTCCTTGTCCCAGACCACTGGGGACACCTTCTGAGAGCAAAAAGCACAGGACAGTCGTTGCCCACGAATGTCCACACGGAGCGTGTTCAGGCAAGCCGACAACATCAGCGAGTGCCTTTTCCACCGTAGCAATTTATTTTTGAGGGGAGATGGAGACATTCTGTTTTGGAGTCTCTGAAGAGTCTTCCCAGGAAACTCCTGGGAACAAAGAAAACTTGGATGTCGTATCTAAAAACGAAGAGGAACATTTCACTGCAAAGGCAATATTCATAATCGGCGTCCTTGTGGCTATGCCGGACAGTCTTCCGATCGCAAGTTTATCCAATAACCAGGCAGAACTGGCAATGTTCTGGTCATGAGTGGATCATACACTTTGATGTCCTTGCTCATAGCAGTCCTCGTGCTTGGCAACCCAACTGTGGTACTTGTTGATGAGGCTGTTTATAAGCAACACAGATAAGTTTAAAGAGGGGATTTTTTCTGGATTTCTTGGTCAAAAAAGGGCTCGATGTTCCTCTTTTAGTATATAAATTTTCCCTGATCTGCCTGTCTTCAAGACATTGCCACCATCCTCCAGGCAGCCTGGCATAATAAAACGGTGGATAATTTTGAACCACTGCCTCCTTGAGTCCTGGACGTCCTCCCCCCGCCCCAGGACTCCCCCTTTGCTCTGGCCTTTAAAGAGAGCCCCGGGGCATATCCCGAGTGGTGCGTCTCTGGTCCACGATGTCCTGACAGGTGGTCTACGTGGATTGGTTTTTCCCACCAAAGGTGGCTGTTTGCTCTTCTTCCCCTAGTTCACGGGAACCATGGGGACTGTCCTTGGTTGGCACTGAAGCATTTAGAGTTGTTCTGGCCAGCACTTAAACACATCAGTCCCAGCCATGGTCTAAAGCACCCAGTCCTGAACTGCTGGCCTTTCTGTATTAGCTCCTGATAGAAGCTGCTAATGGCGTTGTCTAGCTAGAACTTTTCTCCATTCCTTTCATAAGGTTAAGGATTTAATCTGTTAAGGATTGCATCCTATGGTCCTGCATCTTTTTTGGAAAAACAACAACCACAACAACAACCCTGGGGTTGCTAAGCATGTTGTCACAGTTACAGAGCTCTGGTCCCCTCGGACCCTGTATAGGAGGACCAGACAACCTTTCTCCCCAGCTGCTCCCTCCCTGAAGCACCTCCTCCCCTGTGGCCTCCCCACGTGTGTTCTGGCCATGACCACAAGACAAAGCTCCCGCCCCTGACCTGACGTCATGCCAGGAGAAGCTCAGTTTAGTAGAACTCATTGCTTCTACAAGAGACCAGACACTGTCTCTTTCTGCCCGGCCAATCGGTGAATGCATTTGTCAGAGGGCGCGGCTGTGCCTCGCCTCCGGGCGCTATTCTGCATCGCCGTCTCCTGGACACCAGCCGTCCTGCAGGTCAGTGTTCAGGAGGGAGGAGACACCGCTCTCCTGGGCCGGCTGGTTCCGTCTTCGGTGCAGTCCCCCGCGGAGGTGGCCTCTGTTTGGCCCTGCCACCTTGCCGCGGGCCCTTCGGTTCTCTGCGGGCTCGACCACTCCTTCCACGTGCTCTCTGCGTCTTGATTGTGCATCACCACCGATGTCCCGGACGGGGAGCGGGAAGGACCAAAACCATTTTCTTTTTTCTGTTTTTTGTTTGTTTGTTTGGTACAGTTGACTCAATTCTAGAAGTCCCAAATTAGTGGGACCCATCCTTGCCTATTTCACTAAGGTTGCAGTAACAGTCCTCTTAGGCTGTGTTTTCAGGGTCTCCCTCCCCCGTGTTGTTGGGCCACCACGGCACCACGGCTCCGGCTTTGGGGTGGGTGGAGGGGGACAGAGGCCAAGTTGCATGCAGACGACACCTTCTTCCCGTCCCTGGGCTCCGGAACTGGTGGTTCTGTGGTGCCGCATCTCCCCCTCCCTCAGGGCGGATTTTTTTTTTTTTGTTCTTGGGAGAAGCCAAACGAGTGAGACTCTCCCTTTCGCTGGACTTGCCCAGACATGTCAGAACACTAGCTTTGGCTCAAACCGGGACCCCCCACCACAGCTGTTTCCAACAGCCAGTACGCTTTTCTCCTTTGATCATATTTGGCCCAGATTGCAATCATCCCGAGAGCTTGCCAAGACCGTGTTGCAGCCTGATTATCTCAGAACATAAACTTAGAATGGGCTGACAGGACCGATACCCAGGGGGGTCACCAGTGGGAGTGGATCGTGCCAAAAACCTCTAGTCAACCTGGACCGTGGCCCCCGATGGAGGCCAGAGTGTTTACAGGGCTCCGTGACACTTCACTTACACTACTTTAATATCTGTTAGGGTTTCAGGAAATTGGCACCTGGTACAAAATACAGAGCGGCACATAGTAATTATTCTGAATGGAGACTTTGACAGTTTTCATTTAAAGACTCCAGTGTCTCACGTGTTTGTTGAGTAGGCAAACCAAAGCCGAAGGGCCGGGACCAGTCCACTGCCCTTCAGCAATTAAAGTGGCCTGTACATGTCGTTTTATTTCTCCGAAGTGTTTTCGGACAAACACTATCAGGAATTATAGCTCAAAGACTTTTAAGCGTCATTCTGTCGATACAGTGACAGGACACAGGTGTGTCTTCACGAAGGCCCATCCGTTCCAAGACAGCAGATATTTTGGCACCTCCGGAGACCTCGCTGGGGCGCACACGTTTTTGAATTACTTCCAGCTTTCACGCACAAGCCGGCACTTCGGACGTCACGATGCCCTGGCTGTGGGGCGGGGAAGGCGAGGGCACCTGTGGGAGACCGGAGCCGGGCGCACGCGGCTTCCGCCCTTCGTGAATACCCACTCTAGTTTAGGGCCGATGATCAATCCAAACGTGATATCAGGAGAACAAAATGAAACAACACCTAAAGCGCGTGGTACACTTAAAACTATTGTTGGTAGCCCGAACTCGAGTCAACAGAAAGGTTTTGGAGAAACGGCTCATCGGCGACGCGTGTATTTCTGCCTTTGCGGGTCCGTGGGTGTGGAGACTCCCGCCTCCCTCCGGGGCCTGCGCCTCCCTCCAGGTCTGTGCCCTGGTCCCCGGTGCAGGCCCAGCACCGCGGTGGCGCAGGCCGCCCGCGGGACGGGAGAAACGCCCCTTCACTGCCCGGTGGTGCTGTTCCCTCCCTTTCGGGAATGGGAATGGCTCGTGGCTCACAGAAGGTGTGAGTTCTGACCGGCTGCGCTTTTCATCTCCCTGGCGGCGGGCCAGCCCGCAGAGAGAGCTTTGATGTGTCAGCAGTGGGCTGGTAACAGCTTTGACCACGTCCGTGATGATGGAAGCCGAACGTGGATAAAAACGGCAAGAGCAGGAAAGGGGCTTGTCCCCTTCCTTTGGCCCTTTCTTTCGGTGGCAGTTGAGAAATGCCCTACCAGGGTGGTCTCCCAGAATCTGAACTATTAGGAGGGTGTTCTGTTAGGGATTTCCTTGTTTATTTATCGATTGTTTCAGGGACAGAACACCCAGGCCCACTAGCCGGGCAGGGCCGGCCGGATGTTCGGGGTCCTGTCCGCCAGCCCCGCCTCTCTGCGCAGGGAGCCCTGGGAGAACGGTCGTGTTCCTCGGGGCAGGTCACTCACGTCCCCGCTGTCCCTCAGCACCTGCTCACAGACACCAGACAGTCCAGGGCTGGCAATCCGCTCTGGTTGCTGCCAGGGCTCGCCTCTGCCCTCCGTGCCCAGGGCACTGGTGCAGGGATCTTGCCTGCGCCTGAGCCGGTAGCACACTCTTCCCGCCTCTCTACTGGACAAGGAAGGAAGGAAAGGTTTGCAGGGACCCAGGACCAGCTGGGAATTCGCTTCAGATGGAATCCCCGTCTCACCAGTGATCCGTGTGTCTGCCTGTGTGGAAAGCTAGGTCTGGGGAAGGGGAAGATTTTCTAAATTTTCTTTCTTTAAAGCAAAAGCGTGAAGAAAAACACAAAAACCTGCCATTCGGCTAAGTGACAAGAAAGAACGAAGAACAAGGACTCAAAGAAGACAAATATTCCCTTTAACAATGGGGTATAAGCAAACACAATACTGACCCCCCCTTTAAAGTGGTATGGTAAAGCGATAGTAAACGCGAGTGTATCACCTGTCAATTCTATGAACCTGATACGTAGTTCACCAACGTGGCACCCTCTGGCTCTCCCTCTGTGTGCACTTGGACTCTCTGTAGCCGGGCCCGCCCAGGCAGGCAGCTGGCCTGGGGCTCCGCGGTCAGCAGGGGAAGGCCTGGCTGCCGGGCCACGCAGACCCCTGCCGACGTCAGTACGGACGCTCTCCTACCGTCTTCTGCAAGTGTGTCTGAAGAGGATGAGCACAGTCCAACTTGGGGGGCCATCTTTCCGGCTGTCAGAACACACGGATGTCCCCACAGGGCTGGCTGGCAAGGGCCTGAGGGCGACTGGCCAAGTCGGGCACCTCGGGGGGTGTGCTGCTCACTGGCAGGGCTGGCATCGCACCCTTAAAGAGGCCTGTGGGCAAACAGGGAGGTTTTTCTGCTCCGTGAACACCCAAAACGTTGCCCCTGAAGCTGTCCATCGGCACCTGCGCTTTTGCCTCTGACCAGGAGAGACACAGATGGGAAACTCAGGCGGTCTGCTTTGAACGTCCCCTTCTGCAAGCAGCGATGCAGGAACTGGAGAGGAGCCTTGCAAGCGGCAGCAACAACTCATTCAGCACAGCAGCCGTACCACCAGGCGTTAAACGGAGATTCTCGATTCTCTTCTCTTTCAGATGAAACACATGGGAACAGCCAGCTTCGTCAGTGAGGGACAGGCGCATGGAAGAGGTTAGGCTAGTGTGTTGCGGTAGCTTCTGGCCTGAAATGTTACATCTGGGACTCAGAGAGGAATGAAATATCATCTCCTGAATAGTAATCGTGCTAGGCAGAGTAATGTACTCCTTGACCCCCGAGATGTGCACCTCCTAACCCCCCCAAATCTGTGGCTGTTACTTTATATGGCAAAAGGGACTCTGCAGAGGTGATTCAGTTAAGGGCTTTGAGATGAGGGATTAGCCTGGATTATGGGGATAAGGTCTCGTATAAGAGCCCTCATGAAAGGGAGGCAGGGGGGTCGCCATCCCAGGAAACACGATGACGGGGCGGAGGGCCAGAGTCGGAGCAGGGAGACGGTTGAAGGTGCTACCCCGCTGGCTTTGATGCTGGGGAGAGGGGCCCCGAGCCAGGGAATGCAGGCGGCCTCGCGGAGCTGGAAAAGGCCGGGAAATGGATTCCCCCCTGGAGCCTGCAGGAGGGATGCGGCGGCCCTGCCGACACCTTGGTTCCAGCCCCGTGATGGATGTCAGGCTTCCGACCTCCCGAGCCGGGAGATAAGAAACGCACGTGGTTTCCGGCCGCTAGGCTGTGTGGCAGCTGCTGCAGCAGCAGTAAGGAAACCAAAACAGTGACATTAACAACAACAGTTGGACTTGGAAACATTAGTTGATGGGGGAAAAACAAGAAAGGGGATTTGTTTCAGGCTTGATTCTGAAGACAGAGCAGCAGGTCACGGTTCTGGGAACGGGCAGTGGAGGACAAGAGGGTGTTTGTTTTTGTCAGCCCTGTGCGTACTTCCCACAGGTATTGTTTGCTCGAACTCGGATGGGACAAAACAGAGCATCTGGTCAAGCTTTCCTGGCATGTCCTTGACTCTGGGTGAAACCAACGTTGAGGTTTATTTTGCGTTTTGCAAAAGATGGTGCCTCGGGCAGCAGCGTCTCAGTCATCTGGGCACATTATTAGAAGTGCAGGTTCTGCCCCGGCTGGTGTGGCTGAGGGGACTGAGCTCAGGCCTGCTGACCAAAAGGTCTCTGGCTCCATTCCCAGCCAGGGCTCACGCCTGGGCTGTGGGCCAGGTCCCCATTTGGGGGCACGGGAGAGGCAACTGGCGTATTTTCTCAAACACTGGTGTTCCTCTTCCTCTCTTTCTCCCTCCCCCATCTCTAAAAATAAAAAAATAAATAAAATGTTTTTTAAAAATGCAGTTTCCTGGTCTGCAGTCGAGGACACTTTGGCCTCGTGCAGTGGCTGTCCACGGGGAGTGGTTTGTCCCGCAGGGCACTCAGCAGTGTCTGGAGGCATCTGTTTGTCACAGCCAGGGAGTGCAGGGTGACCCTGGCATCTAGCGGACGGAGGCCAGGGACTCCGCCACACACCCTGCCACGCACAGCACAGCCCCCGGAGCAAACTCTGACCTGACCCCAAGTGTCAGTCCTGCCACAGCTGCAAAGCCCCAGGCCAGTGCATAAGTCTCTCTCTCTCTCTCACACACACACACACACACACACACAATCATTACTCCACCACGGCGATATAGACATGCATGCCAGTGCAGTGTGTGTGTCTGTATGTATACCTTCTCTCTCTCTCTCTCTGAGTGTGCGCATTACCCACGGCCACTTGGGGTGTCGCCTCTCCCCGTGTCCAGTCTCCCGCTCTTCTGTTGGCTGGGGAGCTTGCCTGCTGCCCCTCCCCAGCTTGACTTCCTGTTCTGCCCTGGAAAGCTGTCAGGCTCTGAAACTGTACTGCAGTGCAGAGCCAGGCCACAGAGGGGTATGACCAAGGGCATCTGCTCATTTGTGTGTGGCGCTTTGGACCCGATTTGCAATTCAGAGTGGGTGCGCTGCTCGCAGATCTGCTTTGCGCCACTGTGTTGAGTCAGGACGTAAGACTTCCGGGTCACACACGAACCCTGGCGGTCAGGATGTGTGTCTCCCCCATGCCAGCCCCCGCAGTGTCCCTGACCTTTGTTTTCCCCTTCCTCTGGAAATGGAGAACTCCATTCTCTTTAAAGAACTGAACATTGCAGAGGGGGGGAAGTCTCCCTAGAACATGCTCCAGTGTAGCCGGTTGGTTGTAGCTGGTTGGCAGGGCACTGCTCTGCTGCTTGCCTCCGGTGGAGGTGCTCGGTTCTGCATCCAGGTCAAGGCAGGAGCGCCCTGTCTCCCTGTCACATGCTGCAGGGCGCTCTCCCGCTCCTGTCCCCCCCCCCCCCCCCCCCAGTCTCCGCAGTCCTCAGGGATGGAGACGCATCCTGCAGGCACATGGCTGTGGGTTTATCAGCTTGCACTCGTCACCGCGCTCAGGAAGACAGATTTTTATTTTGCAACCACGGGGACTCGGGGGTAAACTTTGACACAAAGCCTTGTGCTCTTGACTGAATCAGCGAAAACCAAAATTGGGGGGAAGAAGAGAGACTTGGGACAAGTTTCAACTCTTTCTGGTAAAACGGCTCCTTTTGGAGAAGTGTTCAGAGAAGCAATTAGGACAAATGACCACTTCTAAAGAGCAAACTCGCCTTACCAGAGAAACACAAATGGTGAAAGTCATAACTCAACTGTGCTTTGCAAGTTCCTGGCATCCCTGTGTTTGTTGCTGACCAGATGAGAGAATGCAATAGTTACACAAAGATGTTCAGCATGGTGGGAGGTTGGCCCCTCTAGCCCCTGAATTGTCCAAGGATCGGCTGTAGTCACTGGTCCCTGTGTGTTTTAACTGTTGAGAAATTTTCAAACACTTAACAAAATACACAGGATCCCGGGAACACAATCAGCATTACAAGGTGAAGTTAAGAGTTCGTTTTGGAAGTCTCGGCACCAAGAAACATTTGATTATTACCTAAAATGTGCAGAACTCAAGGACATATGGAAGGAAGTGGAGGCCGACAGCCCTGACCCCACGTTCGTGGCAGTGCCCTGCAGTTGGAGGCGTCTGGAGAAAGAAGGAGCTGTGTTCTGGAGCTCCTCGCAGGGGTGGCTCGGTCCTCCGTGCAGTGAACTTTCACAGGAACGTTCCTGGAGCCCATTGCTCTCCTGAAGGATGCTGGGCTCCGCTCCAAGGACGGGTCTCTGGCCCAACAATAGTCTAGCTTGAAGGCCAAACCAGTGTCACCTTGCAGGGTTAAAACGTATGGATGTGTCAAAAATACAGGAGTCCAGACAGAAAAAGGAGAGAGAGATGGGGAGGAGGAGGAGGTTACGGGGCGTGGACACATCTAGCAGGTGTCACAGGTGAGAAGGCACTTGAGACAGACCTTGAATGAAGCAGAGTTTCCGTAGGGGTCAGTGGTGGGGGCCAGGGAGGGGGGAAGGTATGTATAAGAAAGGTGGACGTTGTGGGATGTGCTTGAGGGCGATGAAGAGAGACATGAGGAGCCTGGAACCCTGTCTCCAGGTTGGAGTTGGGAGGGAGGAGACTGGAGAGAAGGTTATGGGTATCTTGACAGAGCGGGCTCACTGGTCATAGAGAACTAGTACGTCTGAGTGCTTTAATGCAGCAGTGATTTTCCTTGCTCATTTCACGGTAGGTGTCGAGTGGGCAGATTTCCATACGGTGACTCAGGAAAGCAGGCTTTGCTCATTTTCTCCAAGCTCTTAATGCCCCCTCCATTCAGCTGGTTATCCACTCAGGAGCGAGAGAGTGGAGCATTGTGCATGAAAGACTTTTGTGGATGTATCATTTTCATCCACCTCCCCCTGGTCAGAACTGACTCAGAGGGCCAACCCTCACTGCAAGGGTGTCTGGGAAAGGTCACGCTCTGGGTTAAGACAGACAGGAAGTAGATGTTAGCCAGCAACTTGGAGCCTGCGCGGGTTGCACCCGATCCTGAGTGCAGCAGTGAGTCATCCTCTGCCTTAGCACGGGGGGTGTGGTCTCCGGGGCTGCAGGCTCTGTACAGAGCAATTCTTGTACGTTCCACTCACCGCCGTATCCCAGCGTATGACTGGCCTGACATAGTTGATCGAATAATGAAACGATGGATGGATGGATGGCTGCTGGAAAGGAGTCGTGGGCAGGTGGAACCTGCCAGGATGAATGAGGGGAAGACAGGTGAGGCAGGGAAGCCCCGCTCCAAAGCCCAGCCAAGCCAGTGCAGGTACAGCAGGACTGAGTACGTTTTTAGAAGCAATCGTGTTTACTTCTGCTCCTTTAACTTGTTTCGCTTACAGTGGAGCCACAGCTTATAGTCTGACCAGAGTCCCTGCGGAGTTGAAATCCTAGAAGCAGGTTGCGAGCCTGAAAGGCCCGGGCTGTCTTTGCAGGCATTCGTTGGAATGCGGCCTGGGGACCGGGGCTGTGCCCCAGCGCGGCAGCCCAAACAAAATAAAACTTGACCGAACCAGCAAACCCAGATCGGAGTTCAAGTTACCTCGACGTCCTCTAGGGAAACACAAACTGCCGTTGTATCATGGGTGCGAAATCCGCTCTTTGACCTTGTTGTAAGGAAAGTGACCGGCGTCCACATCATCTGTTGCCAGCTTTCCCAAGCGTGGGCAAGTTCACTCCAATGCAATTATGCAACATTTGAACATTGTTTTAGTTTTAAAACATGCATGAAAAAATAGTTGCCGATCCAACAAGAACAGAGGATATGGATGAATAGAATGTGTTCTCTGTGTGCCTAAGAGAAGCTCACACAGAGGTCACCTTGTGTGGCCTATGGGGTTCCAGAGTTTAGGGCCTCGTCGGCAGGTAGACTTCTTCGAAACGAAAAGCTAAGGGCAGCCCATGTGCTCCCTCCAGATTTGGCTTCTGCAGCGTCTGTGTGTGCTGGGGTCAGACCTCTGAGTCCGGCCTCCGTGCCCCGCTGCGCCTCTGGGGTCCGGGGAGAGGCCAGGCTTCGGGGCTGTGCAGAGGTGAGTGAGCAGCCTCACAGGGACCAGCCGGGGATCCTTCAGAGCTTTTGAGTGATTCTTGCTGACCTGAAAATAATGTAAAAACAACAGAAGAGCTTTTTGCGGTATTTTTCACGGGTTCTTTATTGGTTTGGGGAAGAATCCAGCACTAGAGTGGTTTCAACATCATAAATATTTAAAAACACAGAATGTGCCCTACCCTTTTCGTCCATCCCCACCAAAAAAAATAAACCATAATGATGACAACGGCAAGAACGGGAAGAGAAGGCGGAAACACCGGAGACGGCCGTGTGCTCGGTGACCTGATGGCTGATGCCTGGTGTTGTGGCCGAAGGTGTGGGGACAGCGGGGGGGTCTTTTCCTTGGCATGCTCAGGCCTCTCCAGGCGAGCTCCTCCTTTCACGAGGCCCCTCGGGTTAGAGGTCATCAGCCCAAGACAGTGGATACCTGGGGGTCTCTGAAGTCGGTTTCTCCCTCCAATCCCAGAAAAGCGAGTCCATTGGAACTGTTCACAAATTTGATAGCAATTCGTTTTGCACAGGATAGTTTCCACATCAGGCTTGCGAAGGTGTTGGCTGGAAATGGACTGGAAAGCAGTTTTATTTTTAAATCCCTGTATTCACTTTATAAAGGTTTAGTTACAAGTTGCCGAGGCTTGAAAAGCAGGTGTCTCTGAGGGACAGGGGAGGGGCGTCGTATCAGCACACTGTGTCTTTGCGCTCTGGGAGGGCGGAACGGGTGTCCGCGGTAACGGGTGCTGGAGGGACCACAAGCGGGGGCAGGGGCAATACTGGAAGGCTCTAGACTTCTCCCGGGGCAAACAGAGGCTCTGCCAATCTTTTCTGTATCAGTCGTCACGCACCTTCTACTTAGTGAGTGGAAACCGATTAGGTTAGCTTGGTGAATTCAGTGACACTGTTCTTCTGAACACCGGCTGTCCCTGTACCCGTTTCGAGCAGGTTGGCGGCTCCCCGCCATCCCAGCCTCACCTCTAAGCAGCGCCTCTACGCTGTGGCTGACAGGGGGGCCTTCCTGGCGGGAGATGTGTGCGGGACTTACGGAGAGATGGGGACACGGAAGAGGAGCACAATGTCAGCAGGATCTGAAGGGCTCCTTGGCTTGCCCGGGGGTTGGGCGGGGAGGCCAGCTTGTCCTGGTTTGCCTGACACATTCCCAGCTGGAGCCCTGCAAGCGTCAACTCTCAGACACACTGAGACAGTTGGCTCGCCTTCAGAAGGACAGACGTGAGGCGGTGGCTGGTGCGAGCGGAGATGCTGTCATCGTCTCCTAAAGGGCAGCCTTCTTGCTGGGACAGTCGGCATGGAAGACAGAAGGAGGCTTGGGGGAAATCTCACGGGCCTCGGCAGTCACCCCTGGGACTTAGTGTCAGGGAAGGGCCCGGTTCGGTCCAGACACCTCGATCATCCCATCTCTGTGCACTTGACTTTGCCAAATGTACTTACGTACCTCTCTCTCTCTTCTCCAGGGAGGCAGGACACGGTGCCTGCGAGAAGTCTGTCCCATTCTCTCCTGTCCTCGGCACCTTAGCCACGTCCCCCCAGGACAGTGCTGCCCCAAATGCTTGGGTGAGTGCCAGTCGCACGGTCAAAGAACAATGTCATGTATCCTCGGAGTTTTCTGCTGAGTGTGTTCTCCCACACGTTTGTCTTGGGGTCCTCTGGTTGTCCTGTGTTCATGGCACCTACGCGAGCATGAGGCGAGTGCAGGGTCTGTCTCCGTTCCGAGACCTCCACGGAGGCTCTTCCTCTCTACCTCCCTTGTGCCCGTGAACCTGGCCCCCCAGACAGCCCGGGGCGATAAATACCCTCTTGAGGGAGGGCAGTATCCCAGACACTATCTCTAATCGGGCATGTGATGATAAGTCGGAACAGGTTTTCAAGGCCTGTGAAGTGAACACGCAGAGGAGTATGGACCAGCGTTACTTTCAGAGGCAAAAGCATCACGTGCTGGAAACAAGAGTCTGGAAGGGAGCAGTGGGCGACAGCCAGAAGAGGAGGTGCCAGCTCCTTCTGATTGCGTATTTGCTAGATACTAAGCTCCATGTGAAATATTTTATGTGCTTCTTCTCAGTTAATCTTAAAAAGCTGTGATATTGGGTTGGCCAAAAAGTGCATTTGTTTTTTTCCATCGGGTGGCTCTAGTAGTGCTCGGTTATCTTGAACTTCATTCAAAACAATGTTGTTACAGTCTATTGTGACAGCTGTCATATCAGTGTGCATTTAAAAAAACTTAGCAAAATGGGTGAATTTTTGTGTAGCCATTTTCATATTTGAGATGGAAGAAAATATAATATTGGGGGGCATAGTATGCCTTATTACTTCATGAAAGGTAAAAATGCAACCTAAATGCAGAAAAAAAAGATCTGTGCAGGGTATGGGGAAGGGGCTGTGACTGATCGAATGTGTCAAAAGTGGTTTGTGAAGTTTCATGCCAGAGATTTCTTGTGGACAAAGAAAGCTCCATGGTCAGGTAGACCAATTAAAGTTAATAGTGATCAAACTGAGACATTAATTGAGAACAATCAATGTTATATCACGTGGGAGACAGGCGACAGACTCAAAATATCCAAACCAATAAAGTTTTTGGTGAAAACAAAACATGTGCCTCTCATCTTAAGAAAAAAACTAGATGAACTTTCTGGCCACCCCAATATATAGGCACTAAATATATTATACAATTCCAATGTGCAATGCAGGTGCCATTATTAGTTCTGTTGTCCCGTGAGGGAAGCAGATCTCTGGAAGGTGGCGCAGCCCAGGCGTGATGGGCTGACACCGGGACACAGGTCCCTGTGACGCCTCAGCCAGTGCTTTCACGTGCTGCAGCCCGGCCCCCTGGTGACGAGGAAGGCAGCATGCATGCCACCAACTGCAAGGAGACAGTCCACGACCAGGGGTCTCTGGAGCATGAGACGTTTTGACTGTGGTTTATAATCCGTACATCAGCTTCTTCCATGTGATCCTTCGCTTCTTGAGTTAGAGGAAGTTGGACTATTTAAGATGCAAATAAAAGTAGCCTGAGCCACCACATGAATACAGCCAAGCACCAGCAACCCCAGCAGAGTCTCCAGGGATCCTTGAGGGGGCTCATATTTTCCCAAGTCGCCGCTGGCTTTGTGTTCCTGCTCCTGCCATTTCTTCATTCCCTTCTTTCCCTTTTCCCCCTCCTCTTGCTCCTGTTCCTCCTCCTCTTCCTCCTCCTCTTCCTTCTCAATTCTGTCTTTTTAGGGTTACTCTTACCCAGTCTTTTCGCATCTTACCGTGCTGTTGAGTCAGGGCCTGTGTAGCAGATTTTCCTGGGGGTTGACAGTCACCGAGGGTGATTACTCCACAGAGAAGCACAGAGAACATGTAAAACGAAACATTAAGCTTCCTTTGATTTTAAAAGGCCTCAGCCGTTTTTGCCTTTCGGAGCATTTTACTGTTGGTCTCTTCTCTCTGGGTGCCGGTCCCCAGTTCCGGTCCACACCCTTTTCTCGAATCCTCTGTCCTTTCTTCCATAGTTCGTTCTTCCCAGCCCCGCCTCTTCCTGCTGATTGAGTTTGCTCATTCCCAGCCTGTCACAGCCACACCCTGAAGTCTGTCTGTCTACAGCCAAACCGGCCAGTGACGGTATCTTGCACCTCAGGCAGTTTCTCCTCTTCGGGGGATGCTGCTGCCAACTCCTCATCTCACTGAGTTTGCCTTCCTGCTGCCCGCGCACACTCAGATATATACGGTCTAAGTAAATGTGCAATAATAAGGAGAACGAAGGAGACTTGTGTAGACACGCCTGGCTAAAGATGTTCCCACGGATGTGTGTGCCCCTTAGATAGTTGATGTGCGCCTGTGCCCCTGGACTAGAACTGGCCGGCCCCTCGTGGCGGAAACCGTCGAGCTGTGGGTCGTGGCAGGGGCCCTGTTCTGTCTCAGCAGCAAAGTCACCACAGGGGAGGTGGCGTCAGGGGCCTGGCCTCCGAGATAAGCAGGGTTGATAAACGCTTTTCAGCCAGCACTGTGGGTACGCTGAGTCAGCTCAGAAGTTTGTCATGTGAGCAGGGGCTGTTGTATTGGACGCAGATTTTTCTGTCCCTCTGTGGTCATAAGACAGGCTGCAAAAGGAGCAGAGAGCCATAGGGAACTCGAAAATCACAATTCTCCCATATGAGACCTGTTTTTGGTCGGGCTAAGCCCCCGTGGAAATGGCTCAAGCCAGGCTGCACACGGAGTCTCTGAACCCCTTTCTTGAACGTTTTGTCTTCCTTTGGGCCGTGATGCCTTTGGGATTAAGGTAAGATTTTATGTTCTCTGTGAGTAAAAAGAAACACCCCCCCCACACACACACACACAAACGACAGCAACAAAGAAATAAAAAACACTAGGACACTATCTAGATGCTGAAATCTTAGACTAATTTAGACTTGGGGCTGGGTGGACACTGTTTTGCTGTTAAAATTTTCCTCCACCAGAAACTCGTTCACACGGCATGCCTCTGTCTCTTGCATTACAACGCTCCCGCCCTCTCCTTTCTCCCTTTCCCATGAGGAGCCCGGGCAGGGGTCTATGTACACGGACCCCCAGCGCCACTTTCACAGTGGCGTCGCCCAGGGTCCTATTTGACTTGTACCACCACCGACCATGACGACACATATCATGGGCCACTCTTCGTGGTGTTTCATGAGTGCCAGGCCCTGTGCTAAGGCATTTGTAGGTTAAATTTTCCATTTTGCTGAGGATAATTGAAGCCATTGGTTACATCTGTTTGGGGGGTAGAGGAGAAACTTGCTGAAGACTCTTTTTGTTCAATGATCTTCTGATGCATCCATCCATCCACCCACCGCCCCCACCCATCCATGCAACAAGATTGAGTAGTATCATTGCAGTCAAGGTAGCAGGCGGGGGCTATTTATTTGAAGAGGGGGAAAAGCTCCTCAGAACCTGTATTTTGACTGGTGGAGAAAAAAAAAGCTTAACTATATATCATGTCTTTTGCCAAAAAGGATCTATAAATCCTTTTTGTAGAATACACTTTACAAAATGCACGAAGCACATGTGGATAGATTGCAGGGAAAAGGCAAACCGAGCCGATTTTACAGAGATGCAGTGCCTGTGCGAGGCTGGGCACGCCCTCCGTGCGCCCCTCAGGCTCGCTTCGCCCTTTCTGCCGACGGACCTGGAACCTCTTCAACTGTGAGGCTCTGTTATCAGTCCTTCTTTTTGCTCATCTTGTCCTTCGTGGGACATCTCGACTCCCCGTGCCTCCTTCCTTCCAATCCTCACTTCCTGCATGGTTTTCCTCTTTGCAGCTCAGGCATCACGGCCTCTGAGAAGCCTTCTCTGCTCTCCCCGTCCCCACAGTTCCCAGCTTGCCTTCCCCCAAGAACGCACCGTATGTTTGCACTGGAATCATGTGTCGCGTGTGTGTTTCCCCGGCAGACTGTGCGCTCCGAGAGGGCGGGTCTGTGTGTCTCTCCTCTTGGTTCACCGTATGGATATAAAGGGTCTGACAGAAGTCGCACCATTGGGTACTGGTGGTGGTAGGGTACGTGAAGGTCTCCCATGAGGTGGACAGCGATTTGTACATTTCACCTCACATGCCGTTTGGTGTGCTTGAAAGTGTCATTGTTATGGTACAGACTTACATGCTTATGATTTTGTAATGAAAGATTTGGTATAGATTTTCAGCTCATAAAAGGGGGCTTTATCTTATGCCGGGCCCTATATAATATCTGTTGAGCTTACAGTGTGTAATCAAACTCTTTTTAATGAAACCTCTCTAAGCTAATGACTCGTGAGGATATCCACTGGGAACATCTGACCCACGGCTCTGTTGCTGTGCATCAGATTGCCCTGGTCTTGTGAGAGTGTTTAACTGCCCTGTGTTGCAATCGCTGATGACCCGGCGGGACCACCGTGGCTTCCGCCTCATGCTTACGCTCTGCATTGCTTCCGTCTAGGTCAGAGGAAAGTGTTCGATCTCCCGTTTGGAAGCTGCCTCTTTCGCAGTGACGTTTACGACAACGGATCCTCGTTTCTCTACGATAACTGCACTGCGTGCACCTGCAGGGTACAGGGGCTCTGGGGGGCTGCAGTCCAACAGCAAGAGCATCCGGGGCTTTAGTGTCAACGTCGTAGCCTCACTTGAGGTCGCGGGGAAGCTCACACGTGGGACCCAGATTACAGCTCACTGCCGTCTTCCCAGGAACAGCACACTGGCGCCCGGTGCTGAGAACCGAGCTCCGAGGGGCCGTCTGAGGCACCAGCTGAACTCAGACGGACGCCCGTGGCGGTGCTCTCTGGATCTAGTTATCCGCAATGAATTCTCTGACACGCCTGGCAGTGAAAACAGCTCTAATCCCAGCCAGGGGGAAAGAAAGGCATGGATTCACAGCGCATCACAAGATAAACCTGGTAGTTTGGGGAGAGAGTATTTATGTTTTGTTCGCCGTATCATTGGTTACTTGAGGCGCTGCTCACTTTTCTCAGAAGGCAACCAGAAGCCTAATGACTGGTGGAGAAAGAATTCCACCACTCCCTAGTTTTAAAGGGACATGCCACACACATTTCTAGACTGTGCTTATGCGGTGCTTTATTTCTGGAACCAAGAGGAGAATCGTTTATATGGAGGACTTGAAGATCATTCCTCAGTGGGTTAACCCAAACATCTGTGCGACATGAGTGGAGAGTAATAGATTTCGGTGCTGATGGTGGTGGTGTTGTTTGTAATAGCCGAAGAGTGAGAGAGAGAAAGAGAGGAGCTTTGCTCCGTGTCAGCTCTGAGTCGGCAGCCGTGATTGGAGCTCAGAGGGTCCTGAGTGTCTGGGGCATGCTGCGTTAGGCGGTGTGCACTCCTTCTTGGGGGTGGCCGTGGAAGGGCTGGCCTGTGTGTTCCCTGGCATTGAACCCTGAGCCCCGAGCCATTCCTGAGCCCACGGACACGTTCCTGCAGCTCCCTCCTCTCTTCGTGGTTTGTATTTTCCTGTGCTAAGCTTATCGCCACTTCTTCTGTGGGCCTTGGCCTGCATCCTCGGGACTTCTCTTCCTCTCCAGGAATTTCACAAGTTATAGCTTCCTCTCGGGGATACTGAGCTTTCCATAAAACCCACCTCCTTCCTAGTTCTCTCGATTGCAGGGAGGCCAGGCCTCCCCAGGGTGGGAGTTCGCTCTGCTCACAGTGCGTCGGGTCTCGTGGGTTCCATGAGAGCTGGTTAGGAAACATGTCCCAGGGCTCAGAGGAAGTGTAATCAACACCACTCCTTCCAGCGGCCGTTCTGTGTTGTTTTATCAGAGTGTGAGCCCGTGGTTATCTTTGAGAAGCTGAATGCTTGGAGAATCGGGCTGCAATCATTTCGGAGGGTATCATTTCCTCTCTGCTTAGAGCTGCCCTCTCCAGCATCAGTGCTGTGGTAGGTTCTAGAAGCGGCGTGGTAGTTCTCTGAACACAGTGTGCCTTCCGATTTAATGATTCCTCTCCCTGCGTGTCCTTGTCTTATGTAAATTTGATTAGCAAACTCCTCTCCTCCACAGCAGCCTGCCTCAGACGTCACCTCCTGCATGGAGGCTTTCCCAGCCCCTAGATAGATCATTATCTCCTCTGCTCCGCTCCCTCCACGCCTTGACTAGTTCTGGGTACCGCATTATACTGTCATTGCTTGTTCACGTGGTTCTCTCTCCTCTTACCCTCTGAGCTTGTTGAAGACAGATGCTCATCCATCTGCGTTCTCGTGGCTCAACCCAGGGCCAGACGCCCCATCTCATGGGAGCTGGCGTGTGTGTTTGATGAAAACTGGGAAATCTTCTGTGACGTGTGCGTCACGTGAAAGCCAGTGAGCACAAATTGGAACATGCAATTGGACAAAGGATTTTTCCCCAGTTTATGAATTGACTCATAATAATTTCTATAAGCCTGGCAATGTTGTTCTAGGTGCTTAAAATATTTGACTAAATTGTGCCAGAAACATGAGAAGTCAGTGTGATGATTTCCATTTTGACGGTGAGGACCTGGGGCTCAGAGAGGTCGATTTGCACGAGGTGACACCCCCGATACGTGGCCCTGGTCCTGTTCAGCTCCCAGTCCCGTCCACTGTGTGATGTGGGACGACCCTTAGATACGAAGGATAACGAGCGACATTTTCTGAAGGAGCACCTCAGTGTCGTGTTCATCTCAGACGGTTAATCAGTGGGGCTATAGTAGATGGTACTTGACATGCCCCTTGAAGCCGTGTCCTCAGCACGGAATCCACCAAAGTCACGCGGGTTGACTGACACAACCTGCCTGTGCGTAAGGCTCAGAAACGAGTCCTCGCTCAGAGCCCACCAATGCGGTCTGTGTCTGGGAGAAGGGTCCCGCCTCATTTCTCGACCGTCATTCTCCCATGAACGCGGTACCTTTGAGGGGACTGCTGGCCTGCCCTGGGACACTTCTCCTTGTTCCACTGAATTCCACACGTGTTCCGGTCTTACAGCCCTCCCAGCTGTCAGCCCACTCCGGCGAGGTTGCATCGTGTCGGCTGGGGAGCCAGGGAAGTTGGCTTTGCTGAAGCGGCTCTGAACTTGGCTTCCGTGGGCTGCTGGGTGAATCCGTAGACACAGTGTGCTTGGCTGTTTTGTTCGTGGAACACTGCCTCTTTAGAAATCAAGTCGTACCGCTTGAGGTTGTAGATACCAAGGTGTTACCCTCAGAGGTTAAGTGGCCTGGTTAGGGTCCCACAGTTTACGAACAACCCCGAGAGCCTGGGTCCAGTTGGGCAGTTGCCCATCCCGCTCCTTTGTGAACTCGGAACACACCGAGGGGTTTCCTCTGGAGGGGGAACATTAACGCTTCGTGCCTGATCCCTGACCAGAGATGTCCTGCCTCCATGCCGAGCTCCTGGAAGGGGGCACAGAGGCCAGGAGGAGACCCAGAGAGCACTGTCAGGGACGCAGAGAGGAAGGGGACAGGAAACTGGTTGTCCCACGATGAGCAGGGCCTTCTTGCTACACACACCGGCTGAAGCAGCATCTTTAAGTCTCATGAGCGCTGAATTGTAAATCCTTGGAAGGCAGGAAGTGTGTGTCACATTTTGCACGATCCAAATATTTAATCAACAAATAAAACTTTGCAGTGGATAAAAGATGCATTGCCATACATTAAACTATGGTACCTTTAGAGTATGTTCGAGAGCAGTCACCGTGGGTTGGTGGGGTGAGGCCGGGGAGGGTGTTCGGCAGCGGTGGGAACCGCCGTTCATCTCCGGTTTGCCTCTGGGCCCCCAGGACTCCACCGTCGTGTGCAAGAGGAAGTGCGCCCGCCCCGGCGGCTGCGACAGGGGCACGGAGGCCTGCTGTGAGGAGTGCCTCCTGCGTGTGCCCCCGGAGGACGTCAAAGTGTGCAAGTTTGGCAGCAAGATTTTCCGGGTACGTCACGGGCCAAGCTCAAACTGCTGTGCTGGTCTGAAGCGTAAAATGCTGCAAACGAAATTCAGATTGGTGTCACCCATAGTGTGTGTGTGTGTGTGTGTGAACCTATAAATGCACTTATTTATATTATAGTATTACATATGTAAATATATTCAGATTCAAGTACATAGGGACAGAGAAGCAGCCGCTTTGAAAATGTTTTCCTTTCAAAAAATTTTCTTTTGAAATATGCTTTATGTTTGCCGTATGAAATATTTTAAACCTGTAAAACATGGTTGCCCTCCCCAAGCGTGGCCGGCCGGAGCTGGGGGTCGACCTGAAGCTGCCGCTGGCTAGTGCGGTGACGGGCACTCGTGTCCCCGGGAACAGCTCAGACTGAGAGCTGGCTGCTTTGGGGACTTCTCCACACCGCTGCTCTGCAAAGGGAGACTTTCTCATCAACACGTCCAGAAGGTGTTCAGGGGAGGGTGTCTGTCCACGGTGTACGTACGTGGCCGGCCCGGCACAGGGGAGAGAGCATGCCCCCGCTGAGCAGCAGGGCTGTCTGCTGGCTGCTCCCACCTCCCAGGTGTTTTACCTTGTCGTCCAGCGGCCCAAGTGGGAAGCTGCCCAGCGGCCATTTAAACGTCAGGGTGGATATTGTTGGCTCTGTCCGAAGCGTTTCCCCTCTGGTCCGTCCGCCCCAGGGGTGGAGAGAGTCTCTCTGTCCCCGAGGGCGCCTTTTCAGGACCCCGCCGACGCGGAGGCTGCCCTTAGCCAGACCTCCCGTTACTCTGCAGAGCAGCAGGGAGAGGCTCGGTTCTTCGCATCAGTGAGAAGAATGGTGTGTCACGCCCGAGGGAAGGGGGTGTGTGCGTGTGTGTGACGTTCACACCAGGCCTTTAGAGCTGCTTGTGCCCTCTTTCCCCGAGGTCGCGCCTGTCCACGGCATCCAGGTGCAGTGACCCCCCCTCACGGCAGTGCTGAGTGTGCAACGCTCCTTAGCTTAAGGGTCCTTTAAGTGACTGAGGCCCGAACTCATGGACACAGGGCCATCCTTGAAACTCGGAGTCCGAGAACTGTGTGCTGGGAGACTCCGGCCCTTTAAGACAACTTCAGGTGGGTCTTCTCCCGGGGAATAGAAGTCCCCACGGAGTGGACAGTCTGGAAAACGGCTGTCAAAAACGAGGAGGGGGAGGAAGAGGAGCCGTCTACACGACAGACCCGAGCTCGTTTCTCTGCTCCTGACCAATTTGCCGCGAGCCCAGGAAGGACTCCCTGGCGCATTTCCCGGCCCCGCGCTGCTGCTGACCGTCTCTTTTCCCCAAGGCAGGGACGGACACCCCTGACGGTTCTCCAGGGCGCGGGGCTGCCTTTGTAGACTGCACAGCCAGTGAACCTAAGACATTCCTCAAATAGCTCTTTCAGGGCCGGAAAGCAGGTCCCAAAGTGCTTCCCAGCTCTTTGGGAGGAGAGTGTGTGACGGGAAGGGGCGTGGCGTGAGTGGCTTTTAGAGTTTGCTCTCCGGGGCCCACGTTGTCAGGTGACTTCCTGGTCGGGGGGTGGCCTGGGCCCCGGGAGTCGTCAGAATCAGCCCCTGCTCTGGGCATGTTTGTGCCCCGTGTGGCCCAGAGCCGTGTCGCCGCTGGGAATAAACTGACAACCTTCAGGCAGCTCAGTTAGTGGCTGGTGTCGGGCACAGCTCGAGCACTTCTGTCCTGTCCAGCAGGAAACATGAGACCTTTGTTACTACATCACGTATGAAAACGCCTGTTTTTCTCCCCATGCAGGAGGAGCAAGATGCAAAGAGGACTTAGCTGCCTGAGAATTCCTTTCATATCCTGGAGGGGAACACACACACACACACACACACACACACTTACACACACACACACACACACACACACACACAGATCTGATCTTAATGTTAACTAGGTCAGGTGCAGGCGGATGCCTCAGAGAACCTTAGTCTCCTGATGGCATCCCTCGCCCAGGGTAAGAGATGCTTCCCTTGGCAGAGGAAACCCAGCCTGTTGGGTTAGCTGCCCCCGGCCCCCAGCTGACAGCCGAATCCTGTGCTCTCCCCCCAGGATGGAGAGATGTGGTCCTCTGTGAACTGCACCATCTGTGCTTGCGTGAAAGGCAGGACGGAGTGTCGCAAGAAGCAGTGCGCTCCCATCAGCAGCTGCCCGCAGGTACGTGTGGGATGCAGGCTGGTGTACCTTTACCTGGGCATCCTGGGAAGCGTTCTGTGTGTGGTCTGGCCCCTGGGCACTGAATCCAGATCTCCTGGAGCTTGCATGTTCTCCAGTAGCCACATGCCCCTTGCAAAGCTCGCTCCGGCTCTTCTGCAGTTTCTACCCAGATTCTAGTCTCCCGTGAACACAGCTCCCACCTTGCCCTTGTCTCTGCTCTCCTATGTCTGAGTGACCTTGCCCTGTTCTCGCCTGAGTGTCTCCCACTCCTGTTAGGTCTGCTCCCTCGTTTCTTCGGCTGGGTTTTCTGTTGAACATCACCGCATCCTTTGCATTTCCCTTCTGTCTCTCCCTTCTCACATCAGAGTTTTATTGCCAGAGCTATTCAAAGGCATAAGTGGTTGTTTCTCAGGAAACTTCTCAAGGGTTTTCTCCTGCCTAGCAGCACGCCAACCCCCTTCTGAAGTTTTCCGTCTCGAACCCTGGCCTCCATGGCTGTTTGAGTCGAACTCGTGTCCTTGCAGGAAGACCTCCTTCCAGCAGCCCACAGTCCCAGCGCTGAACAAAGCCGCCATTGTCCCCCTAGCCCGAGCCTCTGGGAACTGGCCTCAGCGACTTGAAACCTCTCAAAGCTTCATGCATTTTGGGAAAATGTCAAACCTCTTCAGTACTGTCCAGTGAATGGAAAAAAGAAAACTGTCCACGGATTCGGGGCCTGCTCGCCCTTCCCTGTTATCGACAGCCTGTAATTTCGCTCACATCTGTTATTGTCGTAAACAAAGCGGCGCTGGGGTTGCTCGACTCCCAAATGAGGCTCAGGGAACACCAGCTGCTGCTATTGCACAACTGAATAAAGGGGGGGGGGGAAGAAGTGAAAAAAAAAAAAACCCCAGCCAAAAATCCCTAATTAGTCTTGCTTTAGAAAGCCTCAGACATAAAACTGAAAACCTCCCATAAAAGAAGACGAAGGGGGAAAAAAGCAGATACAGTACATAGACGTGAAGACTTGAACGTGGCCTACTTATAAATATTCATTGGGAAAATCAGATCAATCTTCTCCGCCCGGCCTGCGGGAGCCCCCCAGCTGACGGCCTCTTGCAGCACATGTTAGCAATAATGGGCTTCCTTCTGCCGCAAGACGAGCACTGGGCGCCGTGCCCACCTGGTGGCTCAGGCCCCGAGCTCCGCAGGCCGGGGTGGAGGGTCCGGCCGCACGTGAGCTCCGCCGAGGGTGGCGGGGCTGATGGTTTTCATTGTCTTCCTGCTGTGCGGAGGTCAGGGCTCTGGATGTCACCAGCTGTGTCTGGCTGGCGTTTCTCCTTTATGGACCACATTTGGGCCAGGGGCCTCGAGCCTCCAGTCACGGGCCTTGCTCCCAGCTCCCCACCTCCCCACCCACCCTATCTTGTCCAAGCCTGTCCCTGCCTGGCTCCCGCCTCAGGGGCCACCTTTCCATTTCTAAGCGTCTTTCCAAATGTCCCTCTAGTTCGCACTCTCCCCGCTCCATGGCCACGGTTGCCCACTTACTGCCCTGCTCCTGCACTGCCCGGGGAAACTGTAAAAACCCAAAGAGCCCGCCTGCGTTCCCTGCCCTGTCCATCCCGGCCCTGTACGTCTCTTTTCCAGAAGTACGTGTGCCTTGCTGAGGAAGGGTTTTCTGGTTGGGTTCCGTGTCCACCCTCCCTGGCAGCTCCGCAGAGAGAATGGAGCCCGTTTGTGAGGCTGGGAGGCCAGGTGGATTCTAGCGGCGACAGGGCTGCTCTGACATTGTCGTCTCCGCATCACTGACATGCACCGAGACTTCCTCTGTAGTCACGAGGCTAACCCCACTGAACGCTGGGACCGCCCTCTGAAGTGGGTGTCCTCACGACACCCTTCTTACAGATGAGGTCACAGCCTGTCTGCACAGGTCGTGTAACTCACGGCCTGAGCTCCACAGCCATTTCTGTGCAATCCAGGGGCTCTGACTCCACAGCTCGTGCTTGGTGTGCTCCCCACCTACTCCAGCGTTACTACCAGCCCCACTTGCATTTTCTGAGGAAGCTGGTGGCAGTCCCTGCCAATGTGCGCATGCAGGGGACCATGTCGCCGCGTGCTGTTGGGGCCTTGGGTGTAGACAGCTCCGTTCCACTCGGACAGAGCACCTCCCCCACCCCCGGGGCCATCCTGCCATCGGCCTGAGCCTAACACACTTGGTTTTGTCCTCAACTGCTTTCAGGCCGAGAAGCCAAAGGAGACCTGTGTGCCGGGTAGAGGCGAGAGCTCTAGGCCCTGAACATGTGTGGTCCTGCCCCAAGCTGCGGGGTGGCTGGGCGGCACCAAGTTTTCAGTCTTACTCCACGTCACCGTAGCCGTCGCTGAGGTCTCTCGTTGATGGGAAAACGAATGAGACGTGGTTCTGGTTTCTCAGTTATTAACCAGCATTTTTGAGTCAGTATGATTTTTTTCACGCACCTAAATCTATTTTTGAGGCAGCCGACCAGTAGTAGAATGAGTGGATGAACCTTATACTCTATGTGACCTTGACACAGGCCTTGGGCCACCTCTCTGTGATCTCTCTTCTCTAGTTCCCTAGACACAGGTATGGGGACACCCACATTAGAGGGTCCTTGTGAAATTTAAGGGGGATAAAGTGTGAAGAATGTACAGCACTCTTTCTAATGTACAGCAGATGCCCAAGGAAAATGTAATTCCCTCAGTGATGAAGGATGAAAGAGGATAGAAATCTGGGGTGGAGATCACGTGGCTTTTAGGGTCACACAAAGTTAGGTTTGATTTTGGCTTCTGCCACCGCTGCGTTGTGTGACATCAGTTTCTTCGTCTGCAAAAGGGACATATTCAACTCATAAGATTCTTGGGCATCTTAATAATAATAATTATTATTATATATAATGTTAATTAAACCTTAAGTGTTTCACATGTTGGATTAGTAACTCCTCACAGCTAGCCCGATGTCGGGTAACCTAAGGAGAACGTCTAGGAGGGTCTTTGTTACACCGCAAGGTGCTCCGTGGATGCTCATCTGTCTCCTCATTTCCACTTCGCTGGGAGTCCCGTTGAGTCAGGGACGAGACAATGCCATTTTCTGATACGGGAATACGCTTCCTCCTTCACATGTCATGCATGAAAAACAAATGGGAAGAAATGCATTTTAGGAGATGTATTTCCAGAAAGGTAATGGAAAATTACTCTGCATTTCAAAACTCTCGGCTTCATTGGCTTTGGCTGCATAGCCATTTCCGAAAGAAGGAATCCGGCCGAATTGGGTCTGCAACCCAGTGATGGTCCGTACCCACGGACCTGCACGTGGGTGGAGGTTGACTGTTCGGGCCCCTCCGAGCAGCAGAGCAGAGTGGAGGCCCGGCGTGGACCGCTGGGCCGATAGGCAGTTCCTGCCTCTCTGCACGTGCTCTTGGCCCACAGAGGACCAGATTTGCGTATCAGTGAAAAGGTCGCATTTAGGTTGTCTCCATCTGCCCTCCAAGCGACAAAAGACACATCAATGAGTCCCTTAGATATTTCTTGGCATAGAAAAACAGGAAAGCTTTCTGAATGGCTTTGCCTGGCCTGAGAAACTGATACTTGAAACTTCATGTTCACCACCATCGTCCCCGTCTGGGTACTGAGTTCCAGTACCACTTGGACCAATTTCACTGGTTTATCTGAGATTAGATTTAAAAAGAGTATTGTCCCCAGCAGACCCTATTTCTCAACATTAAAAACTCTTCTTTGTTTTTCTCTTGATTAGGGTAAAATTCTCAACAGAAAAGGATGCTGTCCTATTTGCACTGAAAGTAAGTTTATTCCTTTGCAAATGTGCTGTGAATGTTTGTTTTGACTTTGTAGTGCGATAAGAAACATGGTGGTATCAGTTTTCTGCATGTGTTGTTTAAATCGGTAAAAGATGGGGTCCTCCTGGCTCCCTGCAAACACTGCAAGGCAGTCACAATGCTCTACAAAAGCACAGCTAAGACAAATGGAGACATTTCCACTGGCACTTGTGGCTGTGAGAAATTGAGATGACACGTGGTGCGATGTGGTTTAGGAAGGACTAGGTAATCTGTGTGTGCATTTTACCTTCCGCTCACATTTGCTGTCCTAGAGGCTAAGATAATGGTATCCAGTGGAACCAAACAGTACGCGTAAGCTAGGAGGGATTTTCCTTCTATCGTTATAAAGCCGAGCAGCTGTATTTACCTCCTCCCCCTGACCTCTTCCCCGTTTCACCTGGGCACACCCGCTGTCGCTGTCGGCAAAGGTAGAACAGGAGGTCTCCTGTCTGGCAGTGGTCCGGCCCCACTGCTATTCTGACCTGAGTTCTAGCACGGCCTGTCCCAGGAGCTATCTGAGGCCACCCTACTCATCACACAGGCCAAGCGCAGCGACAGGCCCCATGTGTCCCTAAGCGCAGACAGCTGCCCGGATCTAGCGGCAGGTTCAATGGCTTCCTCAAGAATGGTTCATTCTTGTGGCGCTGAGATAGGAAGTGCTTCCTGGAAGGAGGAGAACTGGCAATGTCCCTATCAGGTTAGTCTGCATATGTGAAAGCCATCGAATCTATGAGAAAGTATTTTAGGAGCCAGTCAGGCTGAGAGACATGGGCTTTGTGGGTGGCTGTGAGCAGTGTTCATGTGAGAACCGCTGTGGTCATTCCACTTGTCTCAAGTATTTTGGGCAATAGATACAGAGATTGTACATATAGATGCATGTGGCATATATGTGGTTACATATGTCATATCATATCACATTATGATCTATAATATATACACATATGTCACGAAGTCTTGAGATGGAGAGCTATTAAATAACTTTTTTCACATTATACACTGGATAACAGTACTAATTGAGTTGGTGAGAATTAAATCATAGATTTCATAAAGGAATATTTCTTTAGAGATAATGCAGCACATAAAATAACTCAAAGGGGGCCAAGAAAACGTGACTCAGCCGAGCCCAGAAATGAAGAAGGCAGGGAGGGTTGGCTCTGAGGAACACAGCAGTGGATTTGGGAATACACGGATGGGCTGTTACACTTAATCGCCCTCCCAGCCTCGCTCTGTGAGGAAACCACATTTGTAGGTGGGTGGGCGGGCGGCCGCCTCCAGCCCACGTCCTCCCTGGATGAGCGGGGCCGGGCCGAAATGGACGGTTTTCCTCCGTACCCGTGTCGGTGGAGTTGTCTGCCTTTGCCCAGAAAGTGCTGTGTCTCCTCGCTGAAGCAGAGGCAGACTTCAAAGGAGCCCGTCTGGTTTTCTAGTGAACCTTGCAGCTTGCTGAGCACAGACAGGTTGCAGACGCCTGCTGCTCCGCACAGAAACACGTGGCCGTGTTCACAGAAGCACGTGGCCGGCCCCGTTCGGAAAAGCAGCCTGCACCCTGGCTTCTCCGATGCTGTCTCCCATGAGTCAGGATGGTGGTCATAGAGAGAGTTGAGGGAGAGGCTGCATTTCATTGCTGGTTTATCCACAGTGGGTTAGCCTTCCCGTATCTAGAATACTGGTGGTTTGTCAGGGAAAAAGAAAGGGAGAGAAATAGAAGGATGGGCATGGCAAAATCAAACCAAGGTTTCAACCAGTCACATGAAATATTATGTGGACCAGGTGAAGGAGCCTGTGACCTCTGTCACCGATAGAGATTGGCATGAGGGAAAGCCACCCAGCGGGAGGGGCACCCGGGAGACCGAGAACCCGGTGCACCTGCATCCAGCAGGCCGGTGTGGGAGGGGCCCGGCACGTGGTTCTCGGTCCAGTTCCACACAAGACCATCCCACGGCTGTCTCCGCCTTTCCCTCGGCGTTCATGCCATCTCTTCACGCTCCCTCGCTGCCCAGCAGCTCTCCCATCGGGGCTGTGAAACACATTCTTCCTGGGCAGAGTTTCCCTGTCCCTCCCATTTCTGTACGCAATGCCCGGACCTTCATAACACATGCACGCTGACTTGTCCTTCCGCTGTGGCCGGAGGCCTCCTCTGGAAATCCCCCTGTCGTGAGAACCAGGGTCCCAGTGAAACATGTAGGTTTGTTTTTCTCCCCTTCTGTCAGCTCTGAAAGCTCTTCTGATACGTGGTTTCTAGAGCAGACAAGTGGAGGCTGAAGGAAAAACTAAGGCTACTTTTCTCTAAACCCAGAAAAACAACTGGCTTCCATTTTATTCGAACAAAATCACACACGTACATGCCCCTTAGTTACTGCAGGGTTTCCAACCTCAGTATTACCGATAGTCCGGCCAGAGAGTTCATTGTCTGTTGTGGGTCTGGCTTGTGCATTGTATGATGTTTAGCAGCATCTCTGGCCTCTTCCGGGTAGATGCAGTAACACTCCTGTCCCCAAGGTTATGGCAGTCAACAACATCTCTAGACGTGGCCAATATCTCCTGGGTAGCAAAGTCGCCCCTGGTTGAGAACCACTGATACTCCAAACCAGGGTGACAGCAAAGGTGAATACAGAGGTGGGCGTGCGAGGCACTAGTAACAGTAACTGCCTCTCGGCACGCTGTGATTGGATGAAGGGGGAGCGTAAGGCATGGGTGCCCTAAGGCGGGCGTGGAACGTGAAAGACCAGAAGCCTCTGGGGTTCCTTGAATGTGGTTCTGTAGGTTCATTGCCTAGCCTTACGAAAACGTATAAAGGCACAATTATATCTCGACTCATTGAGAGTCACCATCTTTGCTTTAGTTGCTAGGAAGCTAGAAGCTAACGTGCAGCCGGCCTCTGACGGCATCCAGTTCTGGGTGACCAGCTCAGTCCTGGCTTCGTCTTCCGTGTCTGCCCTTCTGTGTGGCCAACTGCTCAGTATGTACGCCTGTGAGCTCCTTGCGGTTCTTCTTCGGAAGGAGGCAGGAATACGTACTCAGACCCATCCATCCATCCTTTCATTCGTACGCGAAATGGGCTGACTACATGGTTTCGATACCCTAAACCTGACTTTGGTGATCTGTGATAGGTCAGTAAGCGTCACCCCATTCCAGCACTGGTGGCATGGCCCTGTCTGTTCCTGAAACCCCACAGAGTGCCAGCCGTCTTGTCGGGGTTGGTCTGACTTGGGGTGCTTGGGGCTGTCAGACCTCTGAAAGGGATAGTCAAGGGGAAATGAGTCCTGGCTGCAGAACGTGCTATAGGCTTCTCCCGCAAGAGTCAGAGAGAACGGTCAGTTGGCAGTTCTGAAGGCAAGGAGCAGTAGCTGAGGTACAAACTAGCTGGTCTGAGAGGGCAATGACGATTCTATCAAAATTGGGAGGGGAATAAAAGGGATCCTCTTAAAAGTAGTCCTGAAAGAAATATGGAAATCGTAGCCATCTTCTCCTAGCATGGGTCATTCTCTCTCTCTCCTTTTCCAACAGAAAGGAATTAAATTTGGTTTGGGTGGATTACTTAAAATAAAATACCGAAAATGAGCTAAGCACACTTTATAAAGCTTTTGCGCAAGTGCTACTTCTTGCTCAAGTGTGAGCTGTTGCCCAAAGTGAGTCCCACTGTCCCTGGGCGGAGCGTCCCGGGACCGAGAAGTAGGCATGGGCCCTCACATGTAGCAGCACTTGGTTTGCGTGCGGCGTGCAGTGGGCGGTGGGGTCTTGACCTGCCCATCCCACAGACACTGGAATCAGATCAGTGCTTGGCTGGCAGCATGTCTGTTTTCAGACATGGAAATAATACTCAGAAGCAAACTTTTCACTGACAAGAGAGGGGGGTGTGTGTGTGTAGAGAGAGAAGAGAGAAACCAAGGGGCAAGGGGGGGAGAGAGAATCTAATCTCTCAACCGTCTGCAAGACCAGACGCAGCCAAAGGCAGTGCAGCCGTGGCGGATGCCCGGCCCGGACCCCGGGTCTCACAGATACACTAAGCTGTGCCTGTAGCTGTATTCGTGCCAACCCTTAGAATCCCAGCCCCAGAGGAAAGTTCACCATTGCATAACACAGGGCCGGGTAGGGCTCTACTGAGCACAGATGTGCAGTTAATTGAAATAACCTCAACTACACGCTCTGCAAGTAACAGGAAATATCAGATTCCTGCAAGTCAGGGTGCAAGGAGGCTCACAGTTGCCAGGTGACCTCTTTAAACCCCCCAAGGGCTAGTTTCCAGCTGTGCGCTGCCTGGTGAGCCTGCTGTGCGGAGCTCTCCCCCTCCCCCCGCCCCGGCCTGCTTCACGCACCCACCACGGAGGCCGTGGAAGTGCCCTGGCTGGTTCCGGCACGTCTTACTTAAAAGTCTCTGGGCATACCCGCGGATGTCTCCAGCTAAAGAGCAGCCGACGGAGGGGAGGGTGCCACAACCATTTAACCAACACAGCGGAGCCCCTTTTATGAGAAATTTCCCCTGACAGAGGCTCTGCACATTGCTAATTCTGAGTCTGAGCAAGGTTTCTGGCCTCGGACACTACAAGCAGCTCCAGGTCCCTGAACACCACGAGTCCGTCCTTAGCTGGGGAAGGCAAGGAAATTTGAAACCAGAGCCCGACATGCATGTCAACTAAGAGTCCCTGGCGTCGCCTGCAGCCCGGCCAGGGGTGTGGGAAGCTCGGCAGCCACCAGTTTCTGCGTGAGCATCTGGGGCTGGGTGGTCGCTGCTCCGGAGGCCCAGCCAGCAGACAGGGGTGGCAAGTGAGACCCAACCGTCCCACACGTGGTGGCCAGGAGAGCACCCTGGCAGGAGCCTTGGAGGGAGGGCACGGAAATCAGTTTGTTTTTGTTTTGTGCACCGTTCTGTCCTAAGGGATGTTGTTACTTTAAGTTTTCTGGCTGTGACTTGGTGCTCAGTTGGAGGAGGAGCCTGAAGTCCTCAAGACTCATGTTTTATTCGCCACCTACAGGGTGATAGTGCCCCATCAGTTCTGACTGTTAGCAGTCGCCGTCATCATCATCATCATCAGATAATAACAGCAGCAATAGTCACACCAGCACAGCAGGAGCTAGCATTTCCTTAGCACCTGCTCTGCGTCGGAACACTGATGTGGGCTCCCTCACGTGACCCTCCTGACTTCTCTCAGCCAGCTTACGGTCCGGGAGGCTGAGCGGTTAGGTTCGGAGGGATGCCCGAGGGGGGCGGCGGAGCCTGCGTTCCCACCAGGAAGTCTGGTCCCAGGGCCTCAGCTGCAACGCCCCCCCATGCCCCCAACTTCTTCGTCACTCTGTCCCGTGGGATAACTGGTTGCAGTTCGGGGGACGCAGCAGGGCTGCAGGGTTCCACTGCCGGTGAGGACCGGAGGCTGGGGAAGGCTGTTAGGAGAAGTTCCCAGAGCAGTAGCGTTTCCCCGCTCCACCTGGCAGAAGTGTAGACTCACGTGCCCGGGCTCCCATCTGCCCAGTGACCCCGCCGCCTGCCTGTCCCCGTGCAGAGCAGCGACCTCTGGGATGCTCTGTACGCACCGATGCACCCAGCTGGCTCTGTGTTCCATGTTCAGTCACTGCTCCTGGCAAATTTTTTTTTCCTCCTGGCCACCCAGGGTTGAGGCATTTCCAGCGATAAGTGATGATCTCCCCAAATGCGTTTATTCACAACATTGAAATGTATATCATTTTAAACTGAAATTAATTGTGTCTAATTTCCACCAAGAGTGAGTCAAAGCAAGTTCATGCTGCCGCTCAAGTGCACCAGCATTTTCGCATCATGGGATGGACAAGTGAATGTGCCTTGACTGAGAAGTCAGCCGTCCCACTTCCGCTTTTTTAAAAAGATTTTATGTATTTATTTCCAGAGAGGGAAGGGAGGGAGATAGAGATAGAGATAGAGATAGAGAGAGAGAGAGAGAGAAACATCAATGTGCGGTTTCCGGGGGCCATGGCCTGCAACCCAGGCATGTACCCTGACTGGGAATCAAACCTGCGATGCTTTGGTTTGCAGCCCGCACTCAATCCACTGAGCAATGTCAGCCAGGGCTCCCACTTCCGCTTTTTAAAATCCTCACCTGAGGACACATCCCCTGATTCCAGAGAGAAAGGAAGGCGGGGGAGGGGAGCTGAAATAAATGTACTGAGGGGCCGGGAGAAAGAGAAAGAGAAAGAGAGAAAGAGAAACTTGGATTGGTTGCCTCCCCTAGGTGCCCTGACTGGGGATCAAATCCACAACCTAAGCATGTACCCCCATCAGGAATTGAACCCACGGCCTTTTGGTGTATGGGACGATGCTCCAACCAGTGGAGCCACTGGGCCAGGGCAACCCCCCCACTTCCTAGGTGAGGAAATGGAGGTTCACACTCACTGTAGTATTAGCTGGAAACACTGGGGTGGGAGCATGCTCCCCCCCACCCCCCGTTTCTTTGTTCACCCTCCCAGCCTAGTATTTATTCTGTCCTGTCATATGGTTTCCCTCGGTCTTTGCTCGGGAAAGTTATCTTTAATATTCACGGACTGTTCTTAAATCACTCGATTAAAAGTGACTTCCTTGCCGGACTTTGAAAAACACGCTTTTTCTGTAGAGCTCTAAATCCATCCCCAGACCCCTGCTGCAGCGCAGCCACGGCCACCGCCTTGAATCTCGGGAAAGATGCGGGAGCCCGGCTTTGACGGCGGGAGCTGGTGGCTAAAACCCCTGAACAGGGTGCCCCTGAAACACAGCTGGGGGAGAACACAGAGGCTGCGAACCCCAAACCCTGAAACGGACACGTGCACTTCATGGGAAGCACTGTGGGATGAACTGCACGTTGCCCCACGCCGAGCCGAGGCAGAGTTATTTCTCTGTGAGGGTCACATCTCCTGGGAGCAAAACAGGAACGGTTGCTACATCTGCTGGCACTAAACTGCCCCTGTTGCCCGCATTGATTTACGGAGTGGAAGCCTGTGTCGGGCAGCGTGGCAAACGCTCTCCGTGCGTCCTGTCATTTAATCCGTGCACGGGGGTCCCTGAAGGGGCAGCCGCTGTTACCCCCATGTTACAGACCGGAGATGTGAGGGTCCGAGCGATTGACTGGGGCAGGATCCCTGCCCAGGAGATGCCCAAGCCCGGACTTTCTAGCACTGTTTCATGTTCTCTCCGTGGACCACATTTTCATTCGTGCTGGGTGTTCGCCTTCCAATGTATATGAGGTTTGCCAGGTGCTTTTCTCTCCCCGAGACTGAGGACTTCCCTTTGAAAGCAGGTGTATGTGCTCACCTTTTAAACCTGATCTATGTTGAGGAGGACACGCAGCCTGTTCAGACTCTCGGGTTACAGTGTGTGAGTTCCGACCTTCCCTGGGAGCTTGGAGAAGTGACATATGAGCTGCTCTCCATAGTTCCCTTCGGTGTGAAGTTCATGTTTATGGATGTGACCTCTTTTCTCCGTACCACGGGCCCCAGCTGCCGCTCCGTGCCACTGCTGAGCCTTCCCATCCTCCCCTCGGCACGCCTACCTCCTGCTTTGACTTTGTGCCTTTTCATCCCGTAAGCTCACAGCCCCGCCTGCCCCCACGGCACCCCTCCTTCTGTGGTCTCTCACTCTGGTTTCAGATCGACCTAGACTCCGAGGTCCCCAACACAGGACCTCCTGAGAAGATGCTAACAGGGCAGATGTCAGCTTCTGATTTTGGGGGAGACCACATTCTTCTTCTGGGTGCTGCATTTGAATGTCATGAACTGTGGCTTTCCTTGATTCTCCAAATTCTCTGCATTGGGGGCTGGGTGGAGGGTCTCAGGGCTGTTCCCAGCCCGTGTCTATTGACCGGGTTCTGGCGGTGCCCCCACTATCCCAGCTGCGCAGGTTGAGAGCCTTGATGCTATTGCTCCTTCTTTTGGCATTTCTCTCTCCTGCCGCTCATCGGCCATCAGGTCTGGTGGATCGTCCCTTGGTCTTGTTTTTCTAATGAATAATTTTCTTCCCATTGCCACGGCAGCCAGACCCTCATCCCACGGCCTGCCGCTAATTTCTGTCTTTCCTCCGTCAGCCCTTCTCCTCTGCCCACGGCTGTCAGAACCCCAACTTGGCTCTCGCAAGAACCTCCGCCGGCCGCCTGCTTCCTTCCCTGGTTTCGGCTCCCCTAAGTTTGTTTTATAAAACGCCGGTGCCGAGGGATAGTCATGAGTGATGTTTTCAAAACAAGAGTCTGTGCTTGAATACATTCAGGATGTGCCAGGCCCAGTGGACTTGAATACTTTTCCTCCGCTGCAGAATTCGCAGAGCCCGTCACTGCCAGCCCGTGTGCCGGGTACACTTTCAGGGGGTGATGGAGAATAGAGAACCCCTCGAACTCATTGGAGCTACAGAGATTTTGTTTATTTCTACTTACTCTGGCAGAGCCACAGGCAGGATTGATGTCTCGGAGGAAACGCGTTGAGAAATGTTGGTTCTTTGGAGTATATTTAAACTTCTCAGGCTGGCGATCAATCTCAGGCCAATTTATTTAGACAGCTTGGGTTCTCGTGTGTCTCCAGGCAACTCCCCACTCCTGTCAGATTGTGATCTTTTCTTCTTGTGCCAGTTGTGATCTTTTCTGCGTCTGTGACTTTATTAACCTTCTCCTCTGGTCGAGAAGGCTTACCACCCCAGTCTAGCCCCACATCTACAGTTTGTAAATGAACTCAAAATTTCAACCAGTCTATGCTCTCTGTATATGCTGCAGCCCTACCCAGCCCTATTTTAGCCAGCAGTGGATTGCTGTTGGCTGGGTCTGCATCAAATTTGTAATAATAAAACTAACGATGGCTACCCTCTGAGCATCTAGTATGTTCTAAGCACCCCTGGAATATTAGCTTTATCTTTATAACCGCCCTTCAAGGTTGCTGTCCTTGGACCCATGCTACCGGTGAACCAGCTGAGGTTTGTAGGTAGCTGGTCCATGGTTTTCATTAAGTGGCAAGGCTGGGATTCCAACCAGGGCTCTTTTCAAAGCAGAGAGTATTTGCAGAGCTCCAAGGTGGCTTTCAAGCTAGAAGCCAGGTCAGCTTGGAGATGTGAAGCTCATCTCTTCAGCTCAGATGCACAGCTCTCTCGCCTGATAAATGATGGTGTCTAGTTTAAAGAGAGCAAACAGTTTAAGGTCAGAGCCTGAATAATGAGAACACAAAAATGCATCTTCTGTAACAAGTGTGCATGACCACTTGGTGAGTTCCCAGCGTTCTGGACGGTGCCTAGGAGGACGTGGATAAAAAGCTGACGCAGACCCTGAGCTTAGGAACCTCTACTGGGGCTGGGAGATGAAACATAAATACCTTAGATACGAAAGCCATAGCCCTGGCTGGTGGCTCAGTCAGTTGGGGCATCGTCCCGTAACAGAAATGTTGCAGGTTTGATTCCCCAGGCGGGACATGTACGGGAGGCAACCGATCTCTCTCTCTCTCTCTTTCTCAATTTAATAAACATATCCTTGGACGAGGCTTTAAATAAAAGAAAACCATAGAATATAGTTTATCATGAACTTCTAGACAGGCATTCTTTAACTGAAATTCGTGGGCTCCTAGGAGGTGACTGATCAGTCTCGGAACAGGGTATCCATGAACCTTGACGTTTGGGTGGACTCACTCGTGCATTTGGAGGGAGGGGTGTCTACACGTTTCTTTGGGTGCCCAAAGCGCTCCGATCCCAGCTAGTTAATGACAACTGCACAGGGTGCCGTGGTGTGGGGTGCAAGTGGGACCTTCGGGTCACAGCGGGGAAGGCACTGGCCTCAGAGCCGCAGAGACCAGGCTGGACTCTGTCTTTACTGCCATTGGCTGAGTGACCATGGGTAACAGGGCAGCCTGCCCACACTCACGGCTCAGAAGTCGGGGTACCGCTGTGAAATGTGTGGAGAGGCAGTAAGGGTTAAGGGAGACAGTGACCAGCGGGGAGCGTTCGGCACGGTGCCTGCATGAACTAATCACTTAGACTGGTCGGGTTGGTTTTTGCCGAGTGTATCAGCTTCTTATTGCTGCTGTAACACATTACCGCAAACTTAGTGGCTTAAAACAATACACATTTATTATCTTACAAGTTCTGGAGGTCCGAAATCTGAAATGGATCTGAATGGGCCCAAATCAAGGTGTGGGCAGGCCTGCCCTTCTAGAAGCTTCAGGGCAGAATTGGCTTCCTGGCTTGCCCGGCTTCCGGAGGCCTCCCGTGGGTCTTGAACCGAGGCCGCCCTCCATCTGCAAAGCCAGCAGCGGTGGGCCGAGCCCCTCCCACACTGCCTCACTGTGCCCCTCACTCCCCTGCCTTTCCCTGGCATGTGCAGCGGCCCTTGTGAATGAGTTAGTTGGGCCTGGATGACCTGGGATCACTCCCCTTCCCAGGGTCGGCTGACCAGCTACCTGGATTCCAGTTGTAGCCTTAACACCTTGTTCTGAGAGCAACAGTTAATTAGTAAATTTATTAATTTGATTAAGCAAATTTCTGATGATTATCTGTCACATTCCAGTCATTCTATGTATCTATTTTAGTAATAAGTTCAGTGGGGGCAGTTTATTTTTTTCCACCTAAATATATTCTTTAATTAATTACCTCATTCATTCCACTAATATTTATTAATACCTAATATGTGTTGTACCAGGCATTGCTATAATGCAAAGATAATATAAAATAATATAAATATAACTTCATATATATATACACACATATCTTCGATATACAGGGCAGTGCACTAGGCACTGAGAAGTATAAATCAAATTTACATATACAGACTTTAAGGCCTGCTTTATATAAGGCCTGCAGTTTATGGCATTATAACTATAAGCTAGGGTAGAAATTGATGATCATAACCATGCTATGGGTTTGGTGACTGTATTTTTAACCCCCAAACTGAAAAATGTAGTGAGTCCGCAGGGTAGAATATTTGACATTGAGACTGTTTCCCGAACATCCGAGCCACGTGGTCCGCTTTGCTTGAGGGGTTTGGGCAAAGGAACAGGAGGCATCCCCGAAGGTGCTGGGGGAGCTGGAGGGGGAGCTGAGGGGCCGCTGTGCTGGGAGGGGTCACGGGTGGGGCGGGCGCAGGCACAGCCACGCAGGGGCGGAGTGAGCGCTGGGGAAGCAGGGGCTCAGCCGGGAGGCCGTGGGACCTCAGCCACGGCTTTAGGGTTGGATTTACTTTAGATCAGATCTTCAAGGTGGGATGGTTTCCTTTGCTTTTCTGTTTGCAGTTGGCGAGATTATGGGGTTATAGAAACTGGGTAAAAAGAAATGTACATTCTTAACAATATCCCGACTTAAGTTGTTTTTTTTTTAACGTTAGCTTCAGGTGCCTACTCAGCTTCCTTAGAAATGAGTTTCTTCGTGTCGATTTGTAACTCTGGGTATTAGAGATTGGTACAAAGAGACCCACCATCCCCTTCTCCCCACATTCATACAGTGAAGTTAGGTTACATTCTTGATTTGAGAGGCCAAGGATGTAAAATCCTAGAGGAATCCGGTGCCCTTTGGCAGGCCCTGGGGCCCCCTGGGAGCAACAGCTGTCCAGGCCACGTCCCGCGTGGAGAAGTTCTGGTCACACGCAGCCTGTTCATATCAGCAGCTCACATCGCTTTCAGGAGGTGCCTAGGCCAATACCACGGGGGCTCGAGTTCATAGCAGTGTTTCTGGCCCCGGCCTTTCCTGGTTCCTGGCCTGAACTTGACATTATTGAGATAACTCTTACCCCCCTGGGGCGCCCAGGAGCCCCTGAGAGACGCCGGGACCCTGGAGTGCAGCGGGACCTGTCTCCCTGCAGTGTGTGCTGAGAGAAGCGTAGAGCCTTGTGTTTTACTGGGTAGACTTTCTCGTGGTTAGAACGCCGCTCTGTTCCGATGTGCTGGGTGCGTGGTGTGATGCGCTGGAGAGAACTTTCTCTTTGCAGACACGACAGACAGAGGATGAAGGCCACTTTCTATGTTTTCAAAGTGGTTTTAGTGACAGGGGAAAGCTTGTGACGTATTACGTGAAGAGGAAATGAAATTTCATGTACAGGATAATCGTAACCGTGTTAAAACACTCAAACACACCCCACCCCACGATTGTAAACTGGGGTTATTTCTTGGTGGCAGAACCGTGAGTGATACTTTTTTCCTTCCTCATGCTTTTCTGTTTTTGTTTCGTTGTGTTTCGGAGGAAGGGGTGTACAGTCCACCCAGTTTCTCTTATTTTCTTCTTCCTAACACAGAGTTGTATAATTTCCCCTTAATTTTCTTTGACGGATGTTTTGAGAATAAGTCACTGCTCTCAGACGGAAGGCATTTCATTAGAATAAATATACCCATGGCAGAAATAAATGCACTTAATGAGGTTAAGAGAAAAGCATTGGAATTATGTTTTCAGAAGCAGCCTGACTCTCTTAATTCTCATAGTGATCTTATTAAAGTATGTAAGATCAAAGCCATATGTTTTAATCCAATATTTTTAATTTTTAAAGCAAATATTCTTACTCCAAAAGTAGACATAGTCCTTGTAAATAATAAATGTAAATGTAAAAAATAAAGTAAATACACATAAACAAGAAAGGAAAGTAAATGTCACCCATAATTCCATGGCCTAAGAGGAAAAAAAAGATGACAACACTCTTTATATTTGGGTTTATATACTTCTAATCTTTTTTCCCCTTTGCCTAGACCTTTGTATACATACATTGAAAGCAAACCAAAATAAAAATGACATCTGATAACCTGACTCACAGGACTGTGAAAAAAGTGCCCCCAAGGGCAGACTCGCATTTTTCCGTCCGTCCTCTGACTTACACGTATTCAAGGTCACTTGTAGAATGACCCGTGTCCTTGGCGCCAGCCTCACTCCGAGCCTTCCAGAAGAGTGGGCCCAGACATCTGGACACGATGGATTGCAGCTCATTTCACTGCATCCGCTGGAAGGAAACTCTCTGTGAATACAGTGTTCGTTTTTGTCCCCTGCGTGTTTCCCCAGCCTCGTTCCTTTTTGGCCGGCTGGGCAGGTTCTCGCGACCCCGAGGGTCTCACTTTCCTCCCCTCATTCGGGTATGTGTTTGTGGGCTCTGGCACAGGGGCCTGGGGGTGCCAGGAGGAAGGGCCAAGGTTTCAAAATCGTTCTAGCTCATGATGCAAATGTCCCCAAGTGCAACACATAATTCTCCGGCATCTTTGCAATCGTGAAGTTTTGTTGGCCTCGTCCGTCTAGCTGTTACACAGAAACATCATCCTGGTCTCCGAATCCTTCTCTCCCCCAAGTTGGGGCCTCTTGAAACATATGTCTCCTGACAGCCCTGTTCACACGTCATTTCCCTCGCCTGCTCTCCCGGATGTCCTCACGGCTCTTTGCCCGGCTATGAGAAGCTCGGCTTCCCCCAGGGCCACTGCAGACAATATATTTTCTGTTGCCTCTTTGAGGATTTGCTTTGTCACATAATTGGCCTTCTCTACAAGTACCCACGCTTTGACTCTCTACACAAAATAACAAAAAAAAAATAAGGAAAGCATAAAGAAGAAAGAAAAAGTATCACTCATGATTCTGCCACCAAGAAATAACCACAGTTTACAATTTTGGTGTGTGTGTATATTTCTGTATTTATATGAAGACAGTTCAGATAGAATTTTTTTTCTTTCCCATGTTCCACTTAACACGTGATAAGCATTTCCTCAATCATGAACATTATTCACAAACTTTTTCAATGACTAGATAATAATTCATGTTACGGGTTTACTACCAAGTGCTCCGCTGTTTGTTTAATGTTAGGAGACAATCTCAACATCTGCTTTTCGTATCATGTAGCTGTGATCGGTAGGCGTAGAGACATAGGGTATGTGCCGGATTCCCCATGAGTGTCAGCTGTTGCTGCCTTTGTAAGGGACCGTTTTGGTGCGATTGTCCGAACATCAGGAGAAGCCGTGGTTGTGGTTGTCCCCGGGTCAGGAGAGGCTGTCACTGCAGACCCTGGGCAGAGGACCTGAGCGTTCCCAGGGCCCGCTCACAGCCGAGAGAGGGTTCCTTCTGGGGCACAGTCCCAAAGCCTTCACAAGTGCGCTGCCCCTTTCAAGCTGAGAGCCATCTGTTGTTACAAGCCCCAGATCTCGAAAGGCTGGATCAGTCCCGCGTTTTCTTGCTGAGCGTATGGAGTTGAGAACTCGAGAGCAGCCCTTCACTTGAATTTGGTGCATCGGGTGCTCGGGCCCTTTGTGGCACACGGCAGTTACCAACTCTGAATTGTAATTCTCCTCACGTCCCTCGGGCAGCCTCCAAGAACTCCCCCGTTCCCTGGTAACCAGAGAGCACCACTTTTATGCCAGGGGGAGACTCTCTTTGTCAGCACAGCAGGGAGGCGCACAGCAGTGTGGTAAGACAATTTCAAAAGTAATCACATGGAGAGAGCACTGGACACAATGCCGGGTGGGGTGATTAGACCAGTGAGAACCTTAGCTGGATCGGAGAGGTGGGGTACGGTCAAGGTGGAGCAACAAACTGTGTAAAACTAGGGTCCAAAGGAGAAAACCACCCAGAAGGGATAAGAAAGAAACAGAAGCGGGAGGTGAATGCAAATGTAGCTACTGACCTTTCCGAGCTTCCCTCCCCGGCCCACTTCTTTGACCCTCCTGCCCGAGTAGTGCCCTTCATATGCTCGTTCAAACATTCGTTCAAACATTCGTTCGTTGAAGGTGTGGTGCCTGCCCCAAACCCTCCTCCTGAGCGTCTGTCAAATACGGATAAGGACAGTTAGCCTAGAACAGCTAACCTATTGAGTTCCAGATACACACGATCTATATGGAGTGACACCGAACTGGTGTTTGAAACAGCGTCACGTGTCACAACATAGAACAATGCTCCTCTCCAAACAGGGGAGACACGAGAAGCAAACGCTCACTGTGGGTCCCACGGGCCCGATCAGATCTGCGGATCCCTCCTGCCTCTCTCTTGACCTTGAATTCTTCCCGTATTCAGAGCAATTGCTTATGCGATGTTCTCAGAGTTTCGCCCTGTCGTGGTGTTGACTGGCTTTGGCACTTTTTGTCACAGACCTTCTCATCGTTTGAGCTAATTTCTCTAAGTGAATTCCTCACTTCCTGGTCGTTCATGCCTCCTTTAAAACAGATGAAGTACCTTTACATGGAGAACAGATCAATGCCAGATTTTGTTATAAAAAATAAATAGTATTTAATTTTCTATAAAAACATTTTCAAGGTGCCCCAAAGTGTGAAACTCTACTTGGAGCTCATAAGTATTTGAATTAAAGATATTTTGAAACGATGAACTCATTGGAATTTGTTAAATTTACTAAATGGTGGGTTGTACGCTTTATTTTTTTTAATCCAACTTTAGATTTTGATGTCCGGATGAAAATACAGGAACCTCGTATTTCTATAAAACACATAGAGACTATTATCTTTACCAGTCCTTGGTTCCTAGCAGTACTAAATATGTATCTGTCTGGTAATTCTATCCACTTGTCTTTAGTAAATATATGTGTTGAATATAATACTTTTGTTTAAAGCTGCGAGTAGCATGTAGAATACCATGTTTTCAATTTTTTTGAATTAGTTAAATGGAAATAGCAGTATGTTTTGATGTATTGTCATTTATGTTGCTGCTGCTTATTATGGTTCATTCCTGTTTATATGGGTTATGAAGTGAGGCCAGTTCTGTGTACAAAATTGTCTTAGCCCCACTTCTCCACCCCTTACGTAAGACCCCAGAAATACATCAAGGCTCCCACACAGAGATGCTGACTCGGGTGTGTGATCCGTAACCTTTATGTACAGAAGCACCAGAAACATTATGTGTCCTATGGGGTTTGGCACAGACTTGTAAAACCACCAACCATACTTTTTGGGGGGGTAACTCGGCTTTGCCCCGTGCATCTCTGTAAGGCCCTCCCCTCCCCGGCGGGTGTCCCCTCCAGGCTTACGGGCAGGGACCCCCGATTTGTCCTTGGATCCTTCGCTCGGTTTGTGACCCTGCTTTTGTCTCTCACTCATCCGCAGAGCCCGGCGTCTGCACGGTTTTCGGAGATCCCCACTACAACACTTTTGACGGACGGACATTTAACTTTCAGGGGACGTGTCAGTACGTTTTGACAAAAGACTGCTCCTCCCCTGCCTCGCCCTTTCAGGTGCTGGTGAAGAACGACGCGCGCAGGACCCGCTCCTTCTCCTGGACCAAGTCGGTGGAGCTGGTGCTGGGCGCCGGCACCGTCAGCCTCCAGCAGCACCTGACCGTGCGCTGGAACGGCTCGCGCATCGCGCTGCCCTGGCGGGCGCCGCACTTCCACGTGGACCTGGACGGCTACCTCCTGAAAGTGACGACCAAAGCAGGTGGGCTGCCAGAAGCACGGCGTATCCGTATCCCTCCGCCTCGCCGAGCCGCACGGCAGCAGCGCTGAGTGACGGGCGCCGCGGCCCTCCTCCTCCGTCCGTCCTCCACGCAGGGAAACCCGGAGACGGAGAAGCGTCCCAGCCGCAGGCGGGAGGTCTTGAAGATGCCCCCACGTAGCTGGACAAGGTTGCACACTCCGCCTTGCCCTCCCACGCCAGTCCCGCCAGTCTTGCCCTCCAACACGCGGGGCCTTCCATCCTCCTTCCAAAAATAGCAGTGGGGCTCCCCACTGTAACCTCTCTCTCCTGCTTTGTGGCTCATTTTAGGCCAGTGGTGGCCCGCTTGGAAGTGTCAGTGTCTCTCCCGACTCGGCCAGCGATGTGCAGCTTCACATCTGTGACAGCGCTTCCTTGTCAGCGTCCATCCGAGCAGGGGGGGTTCCTCCAAAGTAAACCACAAGCATGCGTGGGTGTGGGGAGTGCAGAGCGTGGACCATGTGACCTGTAGCTTTGTCTGTTCTTGACCCTGGGAAGGGTGCTGGCTGAGCTGGTGGCTGCAACCACGGGCAGCCGCTGGAGGACCCTTGGGACACTTGCTCTGAGCCCTTCCCCAGGCCTTGGGCACACGGGGCTGACCCCTGAGGCCCTTTCTCAGAAGCCCATGCTGCCCGAGGCCGGCTTCCTACTCCCCGGGCAGCTGCTTCCTCCAGCAGTCACCCCGATCACGGTTGGCAGGTTATTCCTGGGGCTCAGTGAGGCACAGATTTTTGCCTGTGAGGTGCTACCTAAGAGAGGTGTCTTAGAAGCAGGACTCAGTTCTTCCATATTAGCCCCGAAGTATGGATTCAGCTCGTTTACACGTTTCGTTGTGTCATGCATGGGTCCTTTCATGCTTCCCGTGGTTAGTGCGTACTGTTAATTGGCTTTTGGACCGTGTGATTTCCTGCTGGGTGCTATTTCTTTAAGTGTGGCACTTGAGGAAATCTGCCTATGTCTTGCTTCTTGCATCGATGAGAACTCAACGATGTAAAAGCATCCATTGGCATGCAGTTCCTCTGGGCAACGTGGCTCCAAAAGGGAAGCGTCTGATCGAGCAGACACTTTTGAGGGGCTATAGAGACCGTTTGTTCCACACCTCCCGAACCCTGTGAATTGTTTCAATTCAAGCCAAATATATGTTTGATGAATTGAGTTAGCCTATGGAATGCCAGCTTAGCTAAACAAGGCAGGAAGCCAAGGAGAAGCCTGGGGAGCTCTCATTCAGCAAGGGTAACATGGTTTCAGGAACAGGATGTTGAATGTTGACGTCTCGCAACATTCAACAATGGGGGAAAGGTCCCCACTCCGGACTTTGAGTGTGGCAGGTGTGACGAGCTCTGATCGTTTGGCTTCAGAGGGATTAGTCCTGTTCAGACACCTGTTGTCACATCCACACGACAGGCCAGTCTGCAGAGACAGGCCTCAGCTGATTCCTTAAAGTAGGCAACGGGTTACGTAGAATGTGCCTATGATGAGGCATCCTCACGCGGCACTAATCAGAAGCCCCTCGCCCGCCTGCTGTCGAGCCAGCTGGACACAGTGGATTCCACCGATATGGAAATTATTAGTCAACTACAGCCCCATTCTCAGAGGGGTCCTGGGTACTCAAAGATTGCTAACAGGCTAGGGGGGGTCCCCTCCCCCTTCCTCTCACAGCCCGCCGCACCTAATGGGATGCGCGCACTCTTCGTCAGGATTCCACTTGTAAAAACGGGCGGCGGGATGAGGCTGCTAAGGAAATAGTAACACATCATACGTACCACAAGCAGAGTAGTGAGTTTAACACTTCCAGGCCTTGAACTTCGTTCTACAACCTCATTTGCTTTTCCATCTCCCTTCCGATGACTCAAGCCATTTATGGGCTCCCTCAATGCTCAGTGGAGCAACTTCCTGGAGCCGTGGGGCACGCACGTGCTCAGCTTCCCGGGGAAGGACCGCATGCCTCTGGGCACCAGCCGTGCTTGGACACTGTCCTTCGAATGGAGCAGTTGCATTTCCAGACAACAGTCATCTCCACTCTGGTCCCCCACCCCAGGTGGCACTGCCCCCTAGGGACAGTTTCTTGTTATCACCCATCGACTGTCTATTTAAAAGAGTCTTGGAGGGTTCTTCTTCCATAGGTTTTTTCTTTTTCCTTTTTTTTTATTTTATAAGCTCATATGATCAAAGGGTACTTTTTCCAGAATAACTGCTGAGATCGAGCCTGTAGCTGGTGGGTGGGAAGTGGCGAGGAATGGCTTTGCCCCCGGGGTCCGTGGGCTCCGCACTTCACGACGGAATCGCCTGCAGGGGACACAGGGGGCCTGTCACCAGGGTAGAATCAGGAGGTAGCTGCTTACCTGGTCACACCTGGGATAGCACAGAGGGCACGGAGCGAAGCTTAGCAGCGGGAGAAAGCCCTGCCCACCCCGAAACACCCCACCCCACCCTCGGCACTCGGCGAATAATTTAAACGTGTTGTCTTTCCGCCATCTGTTCGCTTCATCAGAGCCACCTGAAAAGTTACATCAGCTCCACCTGAAAGGCATTAACACATGTGAGTGTGGCTTTTTATCTTCCTTTCTTCCAAGTTCGTCAAGAGTTCTACACCTGACGAACCTGGAGAATATGTGTCTTTTTTTCCTTTTTTTCTTTGATGTAAACTCTGAACAGAAAACCACCCATTTTTAAGCATCTCCGCGGTGTGCGTACGGACTTTGCCTCTTCTCTCCTTTCGGTGGAAAACGGAAGCGACAGTGACAACCCCCAAACAAAACAGAGCAGAACAAACAAAAACAATCGACAAAGAAAAGAACAATTCCTCCTCCCTCCCCCAAGAAAAACCTCCAAACCAGGGGTCCGGAGCCAGGTCACACAGCCGAAGGGTGAAGAACGAGTTTGTAAAACCCTCCCTGGTGAGAAGGGAGAATAGGAAGGCCCCTCAAAAAGTGGGAGGAGCACGGCTGCTGCCCTTCCCCAGATGGGACTTGAACTTCACTTTAGCCTTCTGCCTCTGCCGGTGGTTTCGACCCAAGGTCCCATTCAGACCGGCGGGAAACCCACCCCAGCTGTGGAAAAGACTCAGTCCAGCCCACGCTGCCATCAGATGCCTGTTTAAATATCTTTTGGAAGAGTAAATTCTTTAGTTACAGCTCACTAAGTTTTTTTTTTTTACCTATCACCGCTATAGTCTTCATTGATTTCACTCATGTAGAGGATTTAAAAAATCATGCAAACATATACATATATGCTACAGCAATAGACAAAGGCATCTGTAGTTGAATAATGTATTCCTTCAACATATGAAACCTAGCACTGGTCCATGAAAATCCTCTTAATATAATAATAATAAAGAAAAGAGGAGGAAAAGAGGGTGAATTACCTTTGGGGACCCTGTTTCATGAATGAGATGTCAAGAGTTTTAGAAAGAGTTTACTAAGAGCACAGTGGGTCTGCACCTCCCCGAGCATGCGGGGACCACCAGCCCGTTGCAAAGAAAGATCGCGATGATTGGCTTGCTCACTGTGCGTTGAGTTCCCCTGAATTCAGCAGCCCGAATCTCAGATTTATTATATCATTGTCAGTAATGATGTCGGGGGCTGTTTTGGATAGAAATCTTCAACCATTGTGGCACTTGGAAGAATAGCATTTGCCTGCTGTCTGGGAAAGGGACTTGTAGTTTGGAGGATTTTGCAGCACAGAAAAATCTTTGGAATAGTGCCCTAAGGGAATGTGGATGAAACTGACTTTTCCCTCTCATTTCTCTTGCTGGGCAGCTGCCTGGCTGCAGGCTTGGAAGGTCAAGTTTCTTCTATACCTCAGAGAGTACATTACAAATCACATTGTAGTTCACTTGTCTCTTTTCAAAATTGTTATTGCAGTGCCTTAACTAGCATGAAATTCACAATTTCCTTGGCTTCGAGTGACGTATCAATTTACAGGGTAATGCATTCATTTAGTGCATATATACTACGTGCCAGATCACGTGTTAGGTGACGGGGCAGGAAGAAATAGGAAGCATTTCACATGACAGCTGTGGTTGTCAGAGTTGACAGCATCTCCTTACAGAGAGCCACACGGGGGTCCGCTCGGCATGTGCGCATTCTGGCTATGACCTCCCTCTAAGCACCTGGTCTCATCGCTGGCCTCTCTATCAAATTACACCCGAGAGACACTCTCTTATGACCGTGTTTCTTGCTTCTTTACCCAACTCTATTTCATTGCTTTTCTGAACCCAGTTTTTTATCCCAACCAAGAAAGCTTCTCCACCAGTTGCCTTGACCTAAGAATGTGTCCACTCCTTTAATTTACCAAGCAGTGAGTTCTTTGTGGGCTTTTCTGGAGAAAACCAGCTTTAGGCCACTGGCTGAGTCTACCAGTAGCTCTGCCTGAAGCTCATCTGCCAGCTCTTCCTGGTGGCAGTTGTGCGGCCTGCTCACAGGAGCGCCACTTGGCCAGCCTCCGCTCCTCCTGGACCACGTCCAAACCTAGGGAACAGCGGCTTTGGAATCCCACTTCCGGGCATTTCTTGCTGACCTCACATCACTCCGATGTCTCCTTGTGCCAATTTTATACCCAAGCAAGATCCACCCCCTTCTTGTTCTCTCCCTCTCCGTTCCCAGCACTGCCTTACCCCCAGCTTCCGAGCATCTTCCGAACATTTGCTCCTCAGCCTACTTCTCTACTTCAAGAACAAAGGCAAAGTCTTCTAGGAGTAGAGTCACGTTCTTCCCAGAGGCTCAGAACTGGAAAGACTAGTTTTTGCCAAAAACCCAAGAGAGTAAGGTTAAAAAACACCCATGAGGAGACTTGTTTTTTCCTATGGAAAAGAGCTTCCTTTTGGGTGTGGGTTGTCACTCTTAGGAGATGGTGACAGTGACTCTGGAGCACTCCTAGGGCAGAAATGCACACCGACCCGCTGGAGATGTCCCTGGGTGTCCCTGCCCCAAGTGGCTCTTTTGCATTCACTGGGGCCCGGGTCGTCCATTCAGGGGACACTGGGGGCCCAGGTGCTGTCAGAGTGTCACCGGGAGAACAATGAGAAACACTTCTAATACATATTTGGGACAAAGAAAAACTCTTTGACTAGAAGAACTTGACACGTACTTTGACTTGAACCTCAAACAGCTTTTCATCCAGGCCTTTCTCTTAGGGACGAGTGTCTTCCCACACAAGGCCAGGAAGGGTGTGAGGGCATTTCTTCTTGACCTTCAAGTCACACCGATCTGTGTGCGCGACCTGGAGCAGTCCCCCCTGTGACGGCATAACCTGGATGTTCTGCGTGATGCAGAAAGGCCCCCACTCATTGAGGTCACTGGTTGCCATGGCTCTTGGAAGCCTCAGAGGAATACAGATATTCTCGGGAAAACCATTCAGTGTTTTAGATGGTCAGTTGGGCAAACCAAGAAGGACTTCCATCCTCTGCCTTCTGGGGTGAAGGTGTTTCCGTGGCAGGCGAGACTGTTCTGCGCTGCTGATTCTGCTCAGCACGGGGGAGGGGGGAGGGGGCGTTTTGCCCAGGGCCCGGTGGCCTCCACACCCTGCAACGCTGAAGCCGTTTTCTTTCCTGTGAGGGTTGTCCTTTGAAGACGATGCATGCAGAAGCGATATGTCTGTTCCTTCATGCGGCCACTACTACAGCAGAAACTGGGACATTTTTCATTTGACATTTGGGGTCATCATATGGGGGATTTTGAGATAAAGAAAAAAATCACATAAAAAACTGCCACCTTTGTCATCTTCATATTTTCACATCAGAGTAATCGGTCACTGGACAAAGGAAATCATGATTTGGACCAACACAGTTACTCTCAAAAAAGCACAAAATATATGCCCTAGAATAAGATGGTCAATAAGTGTCTATTTACAAGGCAAATGAGGGTGCATAAGGTATGATTATTAGGGCAAATTTTACACAGTCTACATACTCTAGGTCCTAACAAGTGAGTGATTCGTGTAATTTCACATATTGACTCTGGCACACGGGAAAGGTGACCAAGAATTCAGACCGACCCTTAGTATTCCTTGTTGGAAGACAGTCACGTGCTGGGGAAGGATGTACACACTTGGGAATTCCTGGTGGGTTAAGAGTGGTTGATCCCCTTCTCTCCTCCTTTCCCTCCAGGTTTGGAAATATCCTGGGATGGAGACAGTTTTGTGGAAGTCATGGCCGCCCCCCATCTCAAGGGCAAACTCTGTGGCCTCTGTGGCAACTACAATGGACATAAGCGCGATGACCTGATCGGTGGAGATGGAAACTTCAAGTTCGACGTGGACGACTTCGCTGAGTCCTGGCGGGTGGAGTCCAATGAGTTCTGCAACAGACCGCGGAGAAAGCCGGCGCCCGAGCTGTGCCAGGGCGCCGTGAGGGTGAAGCTGCGAGCCCACCGGGAGTGCCAGAAACTCAAGTCCTGGGAGTTTCAGCCCTGCCACTCGACGGTGGACTATGTGACCTTCTACCGGTAGGTGCGGTATCCTGGGGGATGGGATCCGGTACAGACCGGTGACAGACTCGCCCTTGGAACACAGTGTATCTCGTCTCTCAGTGCACAACACAAGAGCTCCCGAGTCCGGGGTAAAACTTCCGTGTCTTTCTGTTCGGCAGGTGACCTCATCTTGAGTCATTAGACCCACATTAGATCCCAACTCAGGAGTCTCAGGGAATGTTTCGGAGCAGTGTCCTATCGGTGCTTCTGGTTTCGAGTGTCTGCGGGTTCACCGGGAAGCTGGTGACACCCAGGATTTCACCAGGTGTTAGTGCGACTCTAAGATGGATGAGTGCTCCCCAAATTCTGGTCTAAGCCGTAGTGGTGCAGGGCAGAGGTGGAAATCTCAAATCATCCTGGCTGCCCGTGGGCGTTGGGGTGACCTCGGTCATTCCAAGTCTGAGGAAGAAGAGGTCAGGTCTGACTCCTCGTCTAGACCAGAGCAGATCTGCTTGTGGGAAACAAGGCCGTGACGTGACGGTCCCTCGGATCTTAGACGCGACTTGAGAGTTCGTGTGCAGAGGCAGAGGAGGGTGGGATCAGAGCCTGAGCGGAGAGCAGAGAACGTCTCTCGCTGACAGTAGAGATTCCGTAACGTTTTCCAGCTCTGCCTAACCCCCTTCCCCACAAGGCAACTGCTTACAGAGGAGACTTAGATTTGCCTTCCACGTTCCAAGGTCACGGTGGCGAGTTGGTGAGTGTGGCCTGGCCGCCTTTCCACGTGCTGCCGAGCCCCACGTCCTCAGGAGCAGTGGCTGCCTGCGACTCCCACCACGACGGGTGTGGGCAGACCCGTGAGCTGAGCGCGGCCTGAGAGGCCTCTAGTGATTTGCCTGCGCCTCTCACCCTGAGCGAGCGCCTGCGGTCTGAACCCACAGAGAATTTATTTTTACTCTTTAATTGCCCCCAGTTCATTCCCCCTAGTTCTCATTAAATGTGATCTTCTTTTATTTGATCTTTGGACATAAAAGATAACGTTATATAAAGGCTGCTCAAAGTGGGGTGGAAAAGGGCTGTCCCTGTCATCACAAACCCCCAGACGCGGCTGCGGCTGCCAAACCCTTTGGCTGCTTCAATCCATTTTCCTGCTATAATTTGAGTCCTCTGGGTTCCCCTTCTTTCTCCTCCCTGTGCACGCCCCCCGTTCATCGACCCCACCTCTTGTCTATTGCCACGGAAAGATCTTAATGTAAGACGCTGGAGTGAGGTCAGCAGCTGGACCCGCAGACCTGGTTTTCCGTGGAACCTAAAGCCCTTCGCTTGAAGGTCCGATGGGAGGCGGCCGAGCAGGGCAGTGGAGAACTCCATGGTCTCCCAGGGCGGAGCCTCCAGCCCAGCTCTGCAGCCGTGAGCAGCCATCCCAGCTCCGTGGCCTTCCTTTTCTCATCCGGAAAGTGGGGATAGTAAGGGACGCTGCCTTGAAGAGTTCGAATTCAGGTTCAGTGCGAGGAGGAGCTAGGTGTGTGAGCCTGACCCCGAGCCCACACACAGTGCCCGCTCTCTCACGGTGGGCTGCTGTCGCTTCTTCCGTCCGTGACATGAGGAACCGGTGCAGGACCTCTCCCGGAGCTCCCCTGCCCCAGCTGCAGGGTTCGGCTGGGCCCGGGTCTGCCTGCAGCGGAGCAGGAAGGCCACGCCGCGTGCGCCTCCCAGGGCCCCAGCAGTCCGCGCTGCTGGTCGTTATCCCATGTCAGAAGAATGTGTTGAAAACAGAAATTGGAGAGCGGGCCTGCAGAGATGAGTCCTTTTCTTTTTTTTCCACATTTCTCTTTCTTTCCCTCTGGTGATTTATTTTGTATTAGGCTCCCTGGCCTGCGAGCAGGAATATGATGAGCACCTTGGCAGAAGTCGTGAGAAACAGCTCTGACATGAGCGGAGAGAATTGGAACGGGCTAGGTGGCCAGGCAGATGCTCGCCTTCTGCCTCCGAAAGGGGCGCGGGCAGCCGCAGCAGCACGGCGGGGGCGCTAGGCTGCGTGAGGGGCCTGGTGCGCCGTTTGCGCGCTGATGAGACCGCTCTGGGATCCTTGCGCACTGAGGCGGGAGAATGGGGCGGGGTGGGGGATGCGCCCGTGTCTGCGGTGCACGGCGTAGTGGCAGAGGACCCCTCCACGGTCGGCCACCCCGTCCTGGAAGAGGCAGGAATGTGTTGAAGACCATTCTCAGGAGGGTAGCGCTGGACAACCCCACCTGTCGCCGGCCTTGCAGAGGGTCTCATGCCCCAGCCGAGAGATGCGTCTTTGTGTGTTTTCAAGTGAAGGCGGGGCCGTTGTCTGGTAGATCCTGAGTTTCTTCTTCTAAGCACTCAAGTGGCAAAAGAAAACAAGCAGGGCCCGCTGGGAAGGCAGTTTAGTTCTCAGCGGATCTCCGGGAAAGACCAAACCTTAGGGAGGCTTCAGGAAGCAAAGGGCAGACGGTGAGTTGGCTGACGCCAAGCTGGGTCGCATCTCAGCTCTGCCGCCACCTAGCTGTGTGGGGCGGGGGTGCAGCTGGCCGTGTTTCAGGCCCTTCACCTGTAGAAAAGTCAGGGCAGTCACTACCTGGGGGACAACATTGCTCTTCTGAGGACTGAGGCCAGCGGGCAGTGCCGTGCTGTCACGTGATGGCTGGGGAGTCCTGGTGCCACGTGGTGGTGTCCGGTGTCCAATGCATTCCCCACTGCCGACTCAGGCCACCCTGACCAGACCCCACCCCACCAGCATCGGGTAGCTTGGGGACAGGGAGAGGCGAGGAGATGGGCGGGGCTTTGTGAGCACAGCGGAGAAAGAGAAGACCTCCAATGTTGGGGGCTGGTGTATAAGACACGAGCCATGGGCTTTTCCCCTAACTCAGACCCAGACCTCGGACGAAATCGTTGCACGTAAGTGTAACCCGCCGACAAAGCAGGACAGCTAGGTCAGGGCGGACCCGGATTTCAGAGAAGTCCGAAAACTGAGCGGGAGCTGCCGCGGGGCCCAGGCTTGCTCAGGCCGCACTCACGTGGGGGCCGTTTTCCTCTCCCCACGCCCCTGAGTGGGACATAATTCACTGGTGCCAAAGCGCTGTTCACGTGTTGGGTTGGGGAAAGTGTCTGGGGATCCCCTGGCTAGGAAATGTTCTCTCTTTCCGTGCAGCGGTTTTTGCAGCCGTAAGGAATTGAAGCGACGCCAGAGGATTCGCAGGCGTGTCCTTCCCGTGGAGGTGCTGGGGGGCGGGGCGGCGGGTGGCGCACGGCGCAGGCGCACATCGGAACTCTGAGAGCACCGGGGTGCTGGTTGGCATGCCCACATCCTGGGCGGCTGGGGGCCTCCTGCCAGAGGGAGATCGTAGACTTCGTGGATAACACGCTCTGTGTTTTCCTTTAAAGGAAACTAGTCGTTTATTATAAAGCAAAAGGGGAGATCCAGACTGTGTGTGCGAAAATTATATAAAGATAACCGCTGTTTTATAACTAAAAACAAGGCAATCTTCCCTTGTTTCAAAGAACACCCTGGGAACATTTATGTTTATATCTTTCAATGCTTGTCCCAATTCGCCATTAGGACTGGGGGTCTTAAATCAAGTGAGAGCTCATTTTAATGTGTGATGTTATAGGCCTGCCTTTTTATTTTTCCTTTGGCAAACTCGGCTTCCAAGATGAGTAGTCACTCTGAATCTATAAGGTATGCCGTCACCAGGGGGTGGTAGATACCTCAGTGGTACCACATGTTAGATGTTAGCCCTTACAGGTCCGACCTTAAATCTCAAAATGTTTTCCCTACTCACTGGCATATTCATATTCTCTCTCTCCCTCTCTCTCTCTCTCTCTCCCTCTCCCTCCCTCCCTCCCTCCCTCATTGCTCTCACTGTATCTGCACAATGCACATTTATGTCTCTGGGTCCATGTCATTCCCCTGCCTGAGAAGCCTTCATTTTCCACATGGATTTAAGCTGAAGTCACAGCTTAAGTTTGACCCTAGGCCTCTCTCTGTAAAAGTCCTTTCTTTACGTTCTGCAACACGCCGGTAGTGTTTGTCATCATCACCGAGCCTGCATACTACTTTGCACCATCACCGTCCCTCTCCAGGACTGGACTTCAGGTTCACTGGGGAGTGGGGAACGTTCTTCCTACCCTTGTGTGTTTCACCCAGCGTCGCCCTGGAAGGTTGGCTCTCGGGAAATGCTTCGTATCTCCCCCTCTAGCCTCTGTCTCCTCCCCATCTGCTCTGATGCCTTTGAGACTCTTGCTTCCCCCAATTCCAAGCCCCTCCTCAGTGTCTGTTCCCACCCGCAGTCACCCCTTACAGTCAGGGGCACACCCATCTCTGGGCCTCCTGGGAACTGACCGGCCGGAGCGAGCAGAGCACCCAGCCCTCCTTTGGTGCTCCAAGACCTGCTGTGGCTTCTCACCGCGTAGTCCGTCTACCGCTGGGACCGCCAGTGGCAGTCACGCCTCAGCACCTGCCTCTGCCCCCTCACAGCTCACTTACGAACCACGTGGACGTCCCAGGTCCTGTCCTGTCCCTCGGCTCATGTTTGACCTTGCCATCTCCTGAGTCAGTATTTGATGATCCATAGGTGTTTCTGCACTGGTCTCTCACAGGTGATCTTAGGACCTCAGAGGGGCCTCCTCTGATGGAGGAGAACTGGCCTGCAGTGGGCTGGCCCTCTGTCCCGGCCCCACAGGCCACCCCCACCGAGCAGTCTCAGCCCTTCTGCTTCGTCTCTGCCCCGAGCCTGCAGCCCGGTGGCAGCCACAGCCCTGCCGCGGTTTCCCTCGCACCTTTCACTCATCTTCTTCACCCCAGTCACGTGGCAGATCCCTCTGGGTTTGGTCCACCAAAGTAACCCAAGAGGAAGGCCTTCATTGCCTTCTAGCATCCTGGATTTCAGCTCAGAAGGGCCCCGCCTTGTGAGCCGGGTTCCCCTGTGGCTAAAGCAGGAAAAAAAGACACGGGGGCACTGAGAAAGGCATGAGGATGCTTGGTGGGGGGGGGGTCACTTTACCCAAGTCCCAAATCACCTCATGTGTAGTTTTCTCATATTAGAAAGAAACACCGTCTTTTAAAAAACAACAACAACAACAACAACAACAAAAAAAACAGAAAGAAAACCATAGCTTTTTTTTTTAACAGGTAGGTGACCCTTTGAGGAGAGTTTAGGTCAACTGTACAGGTCGCCCCCCTCACTTCTCACATCAGCCATTCAGGGGTGTTCCCGAGGTCACCCTTGGGGCCGGTGGGTTTCTGGAAGGTCCCACAGAACTCACTGACCCCTGCTCCACGTATGACGATGCTCAGGGCCAGGGGAAGCACACAGATTAGCATCAGGAGAGACTCACGGGCCTGGGTCCAAGAAAACTCGAGCCTGGAGTTTCTGCTGCCCTCTCCTGCGGCATCACGGACAGAGGGGAGCTCGCTCCTCTCGGATGCACGTGTGACCCTGTTTGGGGGGCATCTCCAACCTGGGACGTTCAGAGTTTTTACTGGGACTGGACCATCTGCTGCCTGTGTGGTTGACCTTCAGTCTCCAGCCCCTCCTGGAGGTGGCATTAATGCCTTTAACTTCCCATTTCTCTGGATGTTAGGGCTGTTATCACAAGGCCCAAACCCCCATAATAAATCACACTGTTAGAGTGTCTGGCAGCCAAAGCCCGAAGGCAAAAAAAGACACTCCTGCGATGACATTCCAGGGGTGTCCAGATTACTCCCTGGAGCCAAAGGCCAAGGCCACTGGCCTCTCTCGGGGGCAAGGTTAATTCTTCACTACGCAAACTGCCCGGCTCAAGGTTAAATGTAATTACAGTCCAACTCTAATCTTAGCTTTGAGTGTATTTTCAGCACAAACTCTCTAGAATCCTGCAGTGTTTACCCTCAGAAAACTGCATCCTTGGGTGCAATTAGACGGGGCTTTTAAACACAGATTTGAGTAAGTGTCACTGTAGCAGGTAAAATACTAATTACTTTGCAGCATCTCTCTGGGCTGCTGAGGGGACTTCTTGATTACTTCTTAGAGGCGGGAGGCGGTCTGGTGCAACGTCATTGTTTTATTATTTGTGAGCGCGCAGCCCTTTCCCCCGGTGGGGGCGAGGCTGAGCTGGGTGGCGCTTTGCTCATTTCATCTCCCTGCTCACAGCTCCTTGGGGCACTGAGAGGTGAGGGGACACATCCCAGGCCACCCACGGAGCCCGAGCAGCCGGCCCGACAGGACCCCTGGTCTTGGGTCTGTATCAGAGAACTGGGCAGGAGCTGCCACGGCTGAGCAGAGCCCACCACTGCCCACTCAGGCTTTTCAACGCCTCGCCTCTGCTGTGAGCCTGCAGAGGGGGGGTTAAAAAATGATTTCATTCGCTCCTTTGACAGCTTTCAGCTCAGCACCTGCTCTGTGACTGGCGCCATGGTAGGCGTGGCCGTTTGGGCCTGAACGAGAGAGACAACAGCTCTTCTTCCCGAGAACTCCTAGCCTAGTGTGGGCAGACAGCCGTAAATGAGAATCAGGGTCGCTCCAGGTGTGAGGAGAGTCACATGCTGGTGGGTTAGGGAGGGCTGGGGCGGCCACCTTGAATCAGGTGGACAGGAGAAGCTGGCATGGGGAGCTCGCCGTTGAGGGAGGCCCACTGTGCGTGGGGAGGGCCGGCGAGGAGGCCTGTCCCGGGCAGGCGGCCGGGCAGACCGAATTCTAGGGAGAGTGAGGAGGCTACTGGAATGTTTTCAGGGAGTGAGGGTGTTCTGCCGACAGCCGGGAGGGAGGATGGGTAAAAAAGGTGAAGGTATTCATAAGTGCAAATTGGTAGCTGCAAAATAGTCAAGGGGATGGAAAGTTACAGCACAGAGAATATAATCAATAATATTTATATAACTGTGTGGTGCCAGGTGGGTACTAGACTTATTGGGAGAATCACTTTGTAAATTACAGAAATTTATGTGTACTAGGCTGTACACCTGAAGCTAATATAAATAATAATGACTGTCAGCTGCAATTGTGAAATATTTTTTAAAAAGACTGTTAAAAATATTCTCTCATTGCTCTGCAGTCGACACCTGTTTTGCATGTAGTTTGCCTTCCATGTGACCTAGTCCATCCAGTGCCAGCGCTTGGAGGCGTGTTTCTTTTATTTTCCATGGTCATTTCTGGACCCATCTGGAAGAACTTCTTTCCGTCTTGCACAAAAAGTGATGCATTTTCTTCAAACAAAAGAAAGCAAACAGAAACAAACCCTACTTGGGAATTAATTAAAATGTCCATACTGTGCTCTTTACAAATTATTTCCATTGATGACACTGAACCAGAGCAGGAGATGAGGAAGGGCTAATTAATACTCTGAGTGGTTAGCTCTGAGCTTTAAAAAAAATGGGACTGATCCCCAGTGAGGGTAGAGGTTAAGAGGAGTTCACGTATCTTATTGTTTTGTTCGGAAGAATACTGAGTGTAGGAAAAGAAGTAATATATGCCAAACTTGAACTTCCTTGTGTTAACCTTCTTTAATAGTGTCTGAGCCTAAGTTAACTTTTACATGATGATTCAGGATTATTACTGGAGTATCTGTTGAGTTAGGGGCATCCGTTTCTGGAGAACTCTTGAAGGGGGAACAGCCTCTGTTTAAGATTTAGATCTTTTGATTTTATGTATTTTTGTTCTTATTGGATTTAGGGGGGCGATGTTGGTTAATAAAATTATATAGGTTTCAGGAGTGTGATTCTATGACACACCCTCTGTATATCGTACTGTGTGTTCACCGCCCCAAGCCAGGCCTCCGTCCGTCACCATTTATCCCCCTTTCACCCTCTTCTACCTCCCCCTCCCCCTCTTTCCTGTGGTAATCATCATGTGACATGTCTGTCTTTATGAGATTGTTTTCTTTTGTTTAATTCCTTCAGATTTACATCTTGTTTAGTAGTTTGTCTTCTTTCCATAGCTTTCCCTCACCTAGTTTTAGTCTCACTGGCCGTGAGTTTAGACACAGAAAATGACGTTAGTTCACACTGCACACAAACTCAGCATGACAAGGTTCTGAAGAAAGACCCAAGGTTCTGCCCGATGAGCAAAGTCCTTCAGGACATAGACTGTATTTTTTCCTCCTGCCGGTGGTCCAGGGAGCTCAGAGCAAGGTCGAGACCCGTTTGTATGAAGGGTGCTGGACTTCCGATACAGCCTTTAGAACTTTAATCTCAATCTTGGGTTCACACTTATCTTTCCTGTTTTCCTCGTTTACTGTTTTATTTCATTCTGCATGGTTTTGAGGCTGATTTAAATTATTTCGGGAACAGCTGGGGACTAAGCGACAGCGGCCAGGGGAAGCGATCTGACACGACACCTTTGCACCCGCGTTGTTTTCTCGGGGAAGGAGAGAGAGTATCGTCACCCACGTGCCGCCCACGTTGCTGCCTGGGGCTCCTCTTGTGGAGCCTGGGCGGAATGGCCCAGGAGTCCACTCCTTCTGGTCACGTGGCCAGCGAGGCCCAGCAACACTCAGGAGGATAAGCCCGAGCCCCGAGGTTTCAGGGTGTCGTTCAGATGACGAGGCCGTGCCTTTGGGTGTCCTGGGCATCCCCCACGGAGGCCCGTGTGGGCAGACAGGTCCGCCGGAACCCCGGTGCATCCTGAGCACAGCGCTGTGACTCAGCGGAACACAGCATCTTGTGAAACCCGCTGGTGTCCTGGCGGCGTCACGGGCTGCCCCCGGGCGGCCCCCCAGCCTGCGTGGCTCTGGGAACCGCGGCCCGGCTTCGGTCTGGAGCGCAGGGCTGTGCCAGGTTGACCGCCGTCCAGGATGCGTCAACTGTTTCCACTCAAGCTGGCGAAAACTAAAACTGTTGGAGAGGGCGCCAGTGTGGAAGCGGAGGAGGCTTTTGTGTTCTTGGATCGGGCTGCACACTGTTCCCTCTGCACATGGAATTCTACTGTTCCGTCCCGTTCCCCCTGCCCTGGCCAGTGAGAGGGGCAGTCGGCTCCCACGCACCGGCCTCCGAGGGGCCGTGGTTCGGCCGGGGACCTCACACTTAGGAGTGTGTGTATGTTAAAAAAAAACAAACAACTGAGGGGAATATTCTGATAAGAAAGGAAACACTGAATTACATTTTTATATCCACAGGCCTCCTTTCTAGGCTAGTGGTCAGTCACCCATGTCTAGGAGTCAGTGAAATCAATCAGTAATGAAGCAGGTACATGCTATCTATGATTAAAAAACAAATGACTTTATAGTCACAGTTGACTGACTGAGTAAACCGTTCAAGGTGCTGGAGACTCGGCTGTGAACGGGACCGGCAGGTTCTCTGGCTCCCGGGGCTTGAGTGCGGGCGGGTGGGTGACAGAGACGGAGTGCAGACGGGGAGGGACGCGTTTTTGGCACATGATGTACAGATGCACAGGATGCTGTGGGCACCTGCCGGGGGGGAGGGGGTGGCTTCCTGGGGGAGGTGACTTTCTCAGCTGAAACCAGATTGAGACGTAGGATTTAGAGGCACAAAAAGAGGAGCAGGGTGTTGGGGAAGAGAAAACGGGGAATGATTCCAGCCCTCGAAGACCGTGGAGGCCAGCGAGAGCCTGGCGCAGGCAGTGGACAGAAAAATATCCCGTGGGCTGGTGCTGTAGACTGCGGGGGGTGAGGACAGCGAGTCAGGAGGCAAAGGCCACCCCCAGGTCACTGCAGCTGACGGCCTAGCTCTCATCGGCCAGGAAGAGGGGACACCGAAGTTTCTTTCACCCACTACCTGGGAGCTGCTTACACTGGGCAGGGCTCCAGGAAAGCTTTTCATGCATTCATTCATCCTTCATTTACGTCTCCACTCGGATCCACCTATTGCATAATCTAGGCGTGAGGTCATGCTTGTCAAAGTTTAGCAGGAATCAGAATCATGGAGATGGCTGATTGGGGGGGCCTGACGTGTGCATTGCTAACAAGTTCCCAGGGGGTGCTGGGGGCCAGGAGCCACACCTGGGGAACCTCTGAAGCACCAGGGGAAGGGATGACAGGAACTGCTTCCAGGTGTTGGTGGTCCCCCACGGACTCAAGCCCCTGAGACTCTGCCTACTCAAAGACCTTTTCTTGGCCAACAGGACTTACACTTCTAACCTCCGAACGTTAGAGGCAGTAGAATGCAGACTGGGCTGCTGGGTAAAAGGGTCCGGAGCCGAGGGCATGTCCACCTAGACCCGCGTGGTAATTGGCGCCCACTGGCATGTTCATGGTGTGTAGTTTGAAGTACACACACCAAAGCAAACCTTGTTGTGTCTTTCTTCGGAAGCAAGAGAATGCTGGTCTTCTAGCTTCTCCTCGAGGTCAGGCCCGGCAGAAGTGGGGCGTATGTTTGACTGGGTCACTTGTGAGCCAGAATTAGAATCCAGGATCAGAGTTCTCCCGGTCACAGAAATGCCTTTCACAGAGAGCCACCCTGGTCCCTTTTAGGTGGATGACCAGGGCCCAGCAAGCCCGGAAGGAGAGAGCACTGGCTATGATGCAGCTTTGTGGCCAGACCGCATGGAACCCGGGGCTCCTGTGCGGAGGCAGAGCTGCCCAGTCCGCTCCCCACCAGGTGTACTGGACCGCAGGGCCGGCGGCCAGGGGCCGGCACAGCACGCCCGGCGCAGCGGGCCGGATGCATCTGTAAAAATCTGCTTCCTTCCTTCCCACTGGCTTCAGGCCGTTCAAGAGCCTGGTCAGAGAACACAGAGAGGAGAGAAATAAATGGTTTGCAAGGAAACGGGGAAATCTGGTGATGATGCTGGAATTAATAATTCTTTTAACATGAAAGGGCCGTTCTCTGTGATCTTTATTCCCTGTCTTACCTAGAGTTTGGCGTTTCAAACGGGAGAGAGGGCGAGCTGGTTTCTTCATCGTATCTCAAGCCAAGGGCCCATGTGTGAGGCGGGATGCAGTGGAGCTGCTCAGAGAACGGGGGCCAGAAGACCTTCCAGAACCCCCGAAAGCTTTTCCATATGAAAAGGAAACCGGGAAATTGGAGTCTTCGTCTTGTCTTTGCCATCAAAGCCAGGGGAGAGAGATATTAAGCAGACACTGACCCGTAGTTCCGTGGCCACCTACGGGATTTATTGCCCTGAAAAGCAAATAAGGACCGCAGGAAGGCCGGGGTGGGTATTCCATACATAAGGGGTGAAGTTTAAAAAGATTCAGGTTCAGAAGTTGACTGAAAGCGGAGGGCTGGGTGAATACGGATGATGGGTGATTGGCTTGGACGATAGGAAGTAACGAGGACCGCGTTAGCCGGCGCTGATGGATGGACGTGCATTGTGCACCCGGAACTCCGGGAAGCCTGATGCGCTGAAGCGCTAATAATAAGAGGGGGAGTGGGAGCTTCCGTGTTTGGGTGCTCCCTGAGTGGCCTTACCTGTGTGCATTGTTCCGTGTGCGTGGACGAGGAGCCAGGGCCTAAGGGAGGCAAGGATGTTTTCACCCAAGGTCGCCAGGCAAGAAAGAGGCAGAGCCAGGATGTGAAAGCAGCAAATCTGTGTGACCCCGAGCTTGCATTGGTTTTTTTTTGCCATTAGCACCATCATCCTGGAGTGGTTCTCCTTCGTTACCCATTTCTGACCCTAGTTTTTTTTTGTTTTCTAAAATGAGCTAAAACACTCAGATTTTGAAAATGTTTCATACACAGGTGACCCCTGAATAATATGTATTTGAACTACACAGGCCACTTATATGCAGGGTTTTGGGTTTTTTAAAGATTTTATTTATTTACTTTTAGAGAGGGAAGAGAGGGAGAAAGAGAAACATCAATGTGCGGTTGCTGGGGGCTGTGGCCTGCAACCCAGGCATGTGCCCCGACTGGGAATTGAACCTACGACACTGGGTTTTTTTTTCAATGAACACAGCGGGGCCCCTGCATCTGTGGGTTCTCATCCGTGGATTCAAGTGACCACTGATCCAGACAGTATTTCCCCATCTGAGGTTGGGAAGTCATGGGTGTGAAGAATTGACTGAGGTCACACATTGATTGTTGGTTGTGCGGGTATCGGCATCCCTAACCCCTGCATTGTTCAAGGATCAACTGTACTATAATTTATTCTTTTTAAAAAAGATTTTATTTATTTACTTTTTAGACAGAGGGAAGGAGAGGAGACAGAAAAGGAAAGAAATATCAGTGCCTCTTGTGCACCCCCTACTGGGGACCTGGCCCACAACCCAGGCACGTGCTCTGACTGGGAATCGAACCCCTTTGGTTTACAAGCCAGTGCTCAATCCACTGAGCCACACCAGCCAGGGCTATTTTCATTTTGAAAGATATTTTTCTTTTAAAGGACTTCCCTTTCTTTTAAGCAAAATTGTTCAGGCTTTGGAAGTATTATGCTATAGTTTAGGTTGGCCGAATTTTAGATAAACCAGTTTCATCATATCAGTGTTTTAAAGAGAAATAATATAAATTTCAAAATGGTGACCATTTTCTACCAAAAAGTTTTTCCTGGTTTGCAGTATAATTCTAAAGACGACACACTAATGCCTGACCCTGCTGATCTCGCCCTTGACCCTAATGCTGTGGACCTGTAACATCTTTTCTCCTTTTTTACCTTGTTTTTCTTCTTTTTTCTCTTCAAGAGTGTTTAGAAGCAATTTCTAAAGAAAGAGACTGATTTTTATTTCACATCTTGCTTATGATTTTTTGGTTGATATGATACTAGTTACTCGGTGATTCTCAATTCCGGGGAGGCTGCAGCCCTTTCTGAGACTCGGACCAACGCTCAGTCTCCCTTTCCAGAGAAGTGCACGCACAGCCGTGCTTCGAACAGTGCTCTCTGCGGAGGGGCCCGCGGGCGCGGGGCAAAGAGATCCGCCTCTGCCTTTCTCCCTCTCTCCCTCCAGCTCTTCGGCCACTATTGTTTTAGCCCTGTTCAAGGTCAGTCCGTCGAGCTGAGGATTCCAGAGGCGAGGGACGTGGGCATGGCTTCTGTCTTTGTGGAGTTCACCACCTAGTGAGTGAAGAAGACAGTAAACCGTATCCTCGCAAGGAAACACGCTGTGGTACAGGTGTGTCGTGAAGGACAACGCCAGTGTAGAAAAGATCATGTCACCGGTGTGACCCTTGTCACAAGATCAGACTCGTAGCTATGCCTGTGGAGAAAGGAGGAGGCAGATGAATCTGAGAGAGACCCTGTCCCTTCCCCCAGGCAACGATACTTGAGTTGAGATCAAAGGGTGGATAGCAGCGACCCAGGCTAAGGGGCGGGGGAGAGGGGCCCAGCCAGAGTGTGTTGTGCCATGTTCTTGCACCTCTGAAATACCGACACAGCCAATGCCCTGAGCTTCCTCTGGGTCCTCTAGTCTGTGTCTTGAGATCCCTGGGGTGTGTTCCTTTGAGTCCCATGTAACATCATTTTCTTCTGCATTTGAACTCTGAGCGATCCACCCCCCCCCCCCCCGCCCCTGCTGAGACATCCCATAAACTTGAAGCTCAGCCATTTCTCCTGCTCCTCCTCAAGGCGGAGGAGAAACACGACTACTATCGACTCGTGCCTGGGGACAGGTTGTGGAGGCACACGGATCGTATAAAAACGACTTCAAAGGGAAGAAGGCGGTGAAAAGGGAGGTCTGAGTAAAATGCAGGAGCAGCCGCTGAGGAACACATTTGCAGGTCTGCACGGCTGCTGGATGGGGGCGCCTCTTGGGACGGTCAAGACAGTGAACCGGGAGGCTGGCTCCGGCAATCAACGTGAACTTGGGACCCCTGGCGTCTCCCGGAGGGGAGGGCAGGCTCATCCAGGCGGGTCCGCACTGGTCCTGGCATGGGGCCCGGGCCAGCAGGGGGACCACGCACATCTCCCCTGTGCTCAGCAGCACTTAGTGACTGTCACCTCTTCCACCCGGCCCACACTCCTGAGTGTGGCCATTGAGGGTCCATGCTTTCTGACTCTTGTTTTGTTTTGTTTTGTTGAGAATTGCTCATTTTTACCCGCATTCACCCCCACCCACTCCAGCACCCCCCGAGTGCACTTGGCATTTTCCCGAGAATGTGTCCTGTGTGTGTTTGGTGTCATTTTCTGGGACCGTCCTCCCCTGCTCCTGTCTCTTGCAGCCAAGCGTAAAGACCATTTCTTTCTAAAGGACCTTTCTCCAGCTACAATCGATTTTCCCCTTCTCTCTCAGGAGTTAGTTGTTTTGTTTTATGTACTAATTCCGTTTGGCCTTGGATATGTTACCATGAGTCCTCTGTATGACAGCTTCTTTAAAGAGGTGCTGGCTCTCGAGGGAAGAGGCCCCTCCACCCCCTCCCCCTGCAAGTGCTGGAGGGAGCCACAGGGAAAGGGAAGACACAGAGACGCGGCCGGGCGTGCTGGACCGAGCTCCAGCTCCGGCGGAGGAACAGCTCTAACCCTGGCACCTATCAAGCCATTTCCTTTCCGTCCGTTGCTGCTGTTGTTATTTGTATAGAACTCTCCTTTTCTTTTGAGACACCTGGATTACATTTTGCTGAGCTCAGGGCCACTTTCCCTTTTCCTCTAGAAATTTCTAGAACCACCTCAGAGAAAGGGAGATGCAATTCGACCCAACCAAACAAACGGTCTCCCTCTGGGGCTGAAATCCGAGCGTGCAGCGGTGGGTGGGGAGGTGGGGGGGCCAGCAAGGAGCTCAGACACACTCAGCTCCTGGATGTGCTTAGCTCCCCGGCCTCCCACGGCTGGCAAACTCGTCTTTCCTCGGTTGGCTCGTCGCCTGGGTGGGAGAAAGGACAGGAGATGTCACCAGCGCGGATATCCTGACCTGACAAATGGGTGTAGGGCGTGTTGAGAAACACACTTCAGCTTAGAGAGGGGCAGGAGAGCTCTGACTCATGCACGTTTGCAGGGCCGTGGGTTCCCGGAGCTCTCCCTAGCCACATCCACGAAGCTGTGTTTGCTTTCTCGTGTTCCGCCATCTGCCTCCTGGATTTATCTTCATTTAGCATTGCCTCCAGTGTCGCAATGACTGGCCAGGAACATGTGCTTGGCCTTGGCGTGGCAGCAGGAGGTGCTTGGTCTTCCAGGGGCAGAGGAGGCAAGCGGTACAGTGTGCCTTCGCGTCTGGGTTCTTGGCTCTCCGTGAGAGTGTTGGGAAGAGTCTGGTTGCTCCTGACCGCCTGTCCTTTGTGAACCTCAGCCCAGTGGCGGGTTATAATTGGAGGCACGTTGTGCACAAGACGGCTGTCAGGGCCCTCACATGGTGTGGCGCCTGAACACAGTCCTGTCCACCTACAGAGGTTGGCCATGGATTAGGAGCATGCCCCTACAGGGTGCATGCCTTCTTGTCCTCATTTGGACTTTCGTAAGAGAGGTCTCAGAAGACAAGCTCAGCCCTGCCTGGTGTGGCCCAGTGGATGGAGCACCGGCCTGCAAACCAAAGGGTGGCCAGTTTGATTCCCAGTCAGGGCACATGCCTGGGTTCTGGGCCAGGTCCCCAGTAGGGGGCGCATAAGAGGCAACCACACGTTGATGTTTCTCCCTCTCTTTCTCCCTCCCTTCCCCTCTAAAATAAATAAATAATAAACAAACAAACAAATAAATAAAAGGCAGGTTCATTTTGGTCTCTGTTCTTCTTCCCTCTAGACGACAGTGGGAGAAAACTAAAAGCCCCCGGGGACTGTCCCAGTCAGTCACACCTACGCTCATGAGCCACGTTCACCGTAGAGGGCCAGTCAGCTGGGCCTGCACTCCCCAGAGAGGAGAGCAGTTTGATCTTTGACTCACGAGTCAAGGTATTTTTCTGGTGGAAGATGAGATAATTTTTGATATGCGGGCTCCTCAGTGAGGATGGAACCAGTCCTTTTTTTTGACTTATGGACGATGAGACAGTTTCATATACGAAGTGCATATTTACTTGACAGTCATATGTAAGAAAGGTGGCCGTGTCCTTTCCCAGAGTATCCACGTGCCTTGAAGTCAGTAGAGGAACTATTTTTTTTTTACGTGAACTGGGGATACGGTTTCATTTAAGCTAACCTTGCCCTCGAGCTGAGGGGGCAGTGAGACAATTTTTCCTGCTGCCTTTTAGCAGATTCAGGGAGTGGAATGATCGGATCACGTGACCCAGTTTCTCAAGGGGCCCCGGTCTGTGAGTGATAAGTGAGCACCGGATTGATATTCAGGCCGTCCCCGTCCCGGCTCCCAAAGTCTACCTTCCGACGGTATTGTGGATTCTCACCAACGTGCTAACCTATGTGGGCCCGACCACGGGACCACGAGACCATGTACCCCAAGCTTTGCCAAGCAGGGGGCTCATCTCAGGCCCAGGTAGGAACTGGCAGAATGCAGTCCTTCACACAGCTCTGCGGGGGGCGCACCCCGCACACTTACAGGAAAAACTGCTGCCCCCCAAAGGGGACTCGGCGTTCCCCGGTGCTCTTCTTGGTTCCGATTTGTGTTAGGCAAGGTCTCGCTCGAGCCTTTTGTGCTTGGAAGCTTATGGGCATAAGTAGGCTCAGTTGACTTTGTCCTGCCCTTCACACGCTCTTCAACCAGTTACCAGCTCTGCTGATTTATCCTACGCACACATCACTCTTCCATTTACTGCTGGATGTCTGGGTGGGTAGCTTCCCTGAGCTTTCCTTGTCTGTGAAACGGGATGCCCCCGAGCTACGCCCTGGCTGGTTGTTAGAAGCCGAGGAGACGAGGGGCGTAAAGCATCTGGGCCAGCACGGCTGCTCTCCCTGCCGTTCTCACTCACCCCACGCGCCCGCGCTCTGGCCGCAGACTCCCAGCCCACCCACGCGCGGCAGCCTGCTCTCCTCTGCACCTCTGCCCGGGGAGCTCCACACCCGGTGCTGCTTTGAGCTTTCTGGTCCTCTCCTCAGAAACCTTAAGTCGCCCACCCCCTTACCTGAAAGACAAAGTCCAAACTCTCCAGCTTGGCGCCCCAGGTGTGCTCCAGTCCATGCCCCACCCGGCTCTGCTCATGAACGCTCCACGTGCCCAGCTCCGTGCTGCAGCCGGACTGACGGGCTCTGTGTGTCCCGTGCACGCTCCGGGGTGCCCCTGGCCCTTCGCCGGAATCCCCCTTCCCACCTTCCCAAATCCCACCCGTCTTTCCACACGATGTCCAGCTCAGATGTCATGACTTTCATAAACCCTTCCTGTCCACCAGAGACCCACGCTTCTGTTTTTTCCCTGAATTCCTACATGACTTGACCACGGCATTGATTTGATAATTAGTCAGACTACCTAGCTTCTTGCGGTCACTGATCGGAATTTACATCCTCTGTCGCTGCTTCTCCTTTCTGCAGCTTATTTGCCCCCTTCTCAACCGGCGGGAGTGTCACCAAGTGGGGGACCGTGTCACTGTTACATAGTTCATGCCTCCTGACATGAGGTTCTTTGCACTGGGGGCTCCTGGTCATTGATTTGATGCAGGAGAGGTTCATCATGATTAGAATAAATATTTTTTTATTGAATTCTGTGTTTCTATATTTATTTATGTACTTATTTATTTTTATTGGCTGATTTGAGGGGAGGTAGGAGTAGGGAGAGAGAGAGAGAGAGGAGAGAGAGAGGGGGCGAGAAACACGGATGTATTGTTCTGTTTGTTATGCATTCATTGGCTGATTCTTGTGTGTGCCCTGATCAGAGACAGAATCGCTGCCTTGGAGCATTAGGACAACACTCTAACCCACTGAGCTGCCCAGCCTGGGTTTTCAGCAGTACATGTGGTAACTCAACGTGTAGCATCCTAGTGTCGACCGGGACATGCCAGTTTGAATTACCTAATTAACTGTGCAGCCTTCTCAAAGTAATTTGTCCCTGCATCCTTGGACGCCAGTACCGATGCTCTTAGACTGGATGACAGTTGCCAAACCCCCGAGCAGGGCTCCGGTTGACATCCTCCAGAGGCCCGACTGGAGCAGAGGCAGCTGACGAAGTGGGCCGTTTGGAGTGTTATGTAATTTGGATTTAGCCTGGGTTTTTTGTTTTTTTTTTTTTTCGGAAGTAAAGTGGAAATATGACACTGACTCAGGCCCAGGTGTTTTTCCCCTCTCGTCTGTGTCCTGGTCTTTGCACAATCAATCCCGGGCAGCTCTGCATGTTTGGGGGTTGTTTCTCCGATGGGACTCTTTCTCATGTCATGTAATGCCGGGCCACTTCTCTGGGAGAAGCTGTGTGATGTATGAGGCTCGATGCTCAGTGGATGAGGTTTACTTTGTTTCTCGGTGTGCTGAGTTTCGGCGTAACGGCTAGAAGCGAGGGACTATTGGGTAGCCGTCTGGGCTGAAATCCTGGCTTCACCATTACGGTGTGCAAGTCGAAAAATGACAAACCTTTTAGGTCTCCAATTCCTCGTCTCTGAGGTGCGTGTAACACTGATACCTGCCTCATAAGGTCCTTGTCATGGTTACAGAAGATAATGTATCTGAAGCCCTGTGTACAAAGTCTGTGATACAGTACACGGTCAGCAGATGTTTATGATTTTTTATAAACTGCTCTACACCCACGCACCATTGTAGTGGATAAGACAAAACAAAGCAAATGCAAATTTTTCTGAGGTTATGATGCTGGATCTGTAAGGTTTTGTAGAGATTTAAAAAAATTCCAGTGAAGGGTCTGTGCTGATTCTGTGCATCTCATTACCAATAGCGACTTTGACAGGGGGTGGAGGAAGTCCGTCTTTCCGCTTCCTGCTCCCCGGAGTGCTGGGCGTATATGGAGGGTGTGTAGTTGTTGGCCTTTCCCGTGTTACGGAATGAGCCCAACTCGTTGGCAATGGCCTTGCATCGTCACCCTGAGTGAGCCGAGGACACGCGGAGCCAGTGGAGGGCACCGTCAAGTGCAAAGTCAGCTCACTGCGGAGCCTCCGACCTGCCCAAGGAGGCCACACCAGAGCCCCCAGTGTCCACGTCAGCTGTCTTTCCTCCTCCTCCTCCTCCTTCTCCTTCTTCTTTACCTTTTAAAAAATTATTTTTCAATTATAGTTTGCATTCAGTATTATTTTGTATTAGTTTCAGGTGTACCACAGAGTGACTAGACCACCAAACACTCCCTTTGTAGGGTGGTATCTCCAGCACCCACCCGGCACCACACACAGTAATCACAGTGTCATTGGGGGTAACGTTTCCCGTGCTGTATTTCACACCCGCGTGGCTGTCCTGTAACGACCCATCCGTACCTCTCGATCCCTCCGCCGCTTGCACCCAGGCCCCCAGCCCCATCCCATCTGGCGACCGTCAGTCCGTTCTCTGTATCGATGAGCCTGTTCCTGTTCTGTTGGTTTATGTTCTTCTTTAGGTTTCGCATGTGAGTGAGCTCATGTGCTCTTTGTCCTTCTCGGACCGACTCTTCTCGCTTGGCGCAGCGTCACCATGTTCTTCGGTCTCCCCCTGGTCACCCATCTTCAGGGTGCTGGGAGGTCTCACGACAGGTCGAGTGGCACACAGAGGGCGTGTTTGTCACGGACTTCCCCCTCCACGTTCTTCAGTGTGTACCCGAGGGTTCCTCCGTAACCTGTAGGACCTGGAGTATGAGAGGAGAGAAAAGGAGGGGACTTTTCTGACTCCTGGTTTGTTGTTGCAGTCCGTATGTTTTGAAGTGCTTACCCAGGAAACATGACCTTTAGCGATATTCCTACCTGGTTCCAAATTCCTGGGTTGGAACCAGAAAAAGACCCTAACCGTCCCCTTGGATTTTTGAGCATCCCTAAATATTTTTTTAAAGGTTTTATTTATTTATTTTCAGAGAGGGAACGGGAGGGAGAAAGAGAGAGAGAGAGAAACATCAATGTGTGGTTGCTGGGGATCATGGCCTGCAACCCAGGCATGTGCCCTGACTGGGAATCGAACCTGCAACACTTTGGTTCTCAGCCTGCGCTCAGTCCACTGAGCTACGCCAGCCAGGGCGCATCCCTAAATATTTGATACTCCCTTAGGTAGGGTATAGTTCTAATTTTTAGCCCGATATTGGCTGCCGGAGGGCCTTAGTCTTAGAGTAAGCCTAAAATATTTCTTGCAAGAGAGTGGGCAGTCATGGGGAGGCGGGAGTGGGATTTTCAAGTGGATCGGCATATGAATCAGGGTTCCCCAGAGACATAGAACCTGTAACCATATAAAGAGATTTATTACAAGGAACTGGCTCAAGTGATTATTAAGACCAACAAGTCCCAAGATCTGCAGCGTGGGATGGCAAGGCAGGGGCCCAGGAGAGCCGTGCTGTAGTCCTAGTCCAAAGGCCAAAGGCTTGCAAAACCCAGGAAGGGCGGGTGTTGCAGTTCAAGTCCAGAGGCAGGAAGTGAACCGATGTCCTAGCTGGAAGGCAGTCAGAAGGACTTTCTCTGACTCAAGAAGGGTCTGACTTTTGGTTCTGGTTGGGTGGGCCCGCCCACCTTGGGAAGGCCAATCTGCGTCACCCAGTCTACTGATTCATCTGTTAATGTCACCCCAGAACACCCTCACAGTGACACCCAGAATAGTGCTTGACCAAATGTACGGGCAGCCCATGGTCCAGACAAGTTGACACAAAACTAAACATCACAATACGGACTTTCGCTTTGATCCGGTTCTCCAAGTGATCCCACAGCTGGTCTATTAATCTATTACCCTTCCTCGGGTTTCTTGACAGCATAATGCCTGACATGGCGAGCGGCCGCTGAGTTCCCCCACTCTACGTGGGGGCCCGTTAGACTCTGTGGGAGACAACGACGGACTAGGTATGATTTCCGCCTAAAGATGAAAGCTTCCTTCATCCTGGACACATGCTGCCCATCTCATTTCAGTAGTTCCTCTTCTTCCAACGAATCAATCCTGAGTGTGTCAGCACGAAGGTTTCCTTCACAACTTGACTTCCTTGAGTTTAACCAATACCAATGGGGTTGTTTTACTTGCTCTAGCTATTTTTTTTTCATCCTTGCAAAATGAAGGAGCTGCTTTTTGTCCTCTGGCTGTCAGTGTCACAGAGTGTCTTGCTGACAGTCACCATACAGTGAGAGGGAAGTGCCATCCCAGGATGCCTCCCCACGGCTCCGGGAGCCTTGCAGATGAAGCCCTGCTTCTGATAGTACTTTGGAGCAGCGACCTGCTTTTGAACCGTGCATCAAGGTTTCCACTGGCCGGCTTCGCACGCAGGGGACTTGGCGGGCTGCTGTCCATTGGCTCTGCGTTTTTATCATCTTTGTTTCTTTCACGGGCAAAGAACACCTGGCTTTGTAAGCACCGAGGTCTCATTGCCTCCAACTGCCAGTCCAAGTCCAGCATACCCCAGCAGCTTCGCCGGGGTCCGCTCCCTCCTTGCCCCACTCCCCCTGCTCCCTCGGGGTCTGTGTGTGCTGGGGTGAGGGTGCGGGACGGCAGGCAGGCAGATGCGCGGGTCCGCCTTTGTTCCCGTTCAGCGTGGCGGGCGCAGCACTGGGGCTTAGGGCCAGATTGCGGAGCCCCCCGGGGGTTCCGAAAGGGATGCGGTGATGAGAACAACAGCTGGCCCGCTGCTCTGGGAACCGCAGAAGGAGTGTGTTTGTCACTTTCCTCATCACTGTTGTATGCGCTTTCAGACTTCACATACTGCGTGTTCCTGTGAAATTTGGAAGAATCCGTGCGAACGGCTCTGAGATGGAAAGGTTTAGTTTTGTCATGGGGAGACCCTGGGAGGGAGTTTCCCGTGGGAGCCAGAGGTGCGGGCCTCCCCTTCTCAAGCTATTCTTTCTCCTCCGGATCGGCTGGGTTTTTTAAACTTAGGGTTGGAAGTGAGAAATACACCCAGACTGAATAATCAGCCAAGAGTGCAGCTTTAGAAGCACAACTAATGTTAATCTTGGGGTCGAGAAACTCCACGTCAAGGCACGGGAGAGACTCAGTGTGGGCTCCAGAGCCCCCGCGGAAGGGGGAAGACTGTTTTTGCTCTTAAAATGTTTTCAGAGGACTGAGTCTTTCTGGTTCTGCGGTTTTCTTTTAAGGCTGGTGGCCGAGCCTGCCTTCGGAGCAAGGCAGGGCGGGTACGGGCTGGGATTCCCATAGGAAAGATGGATGCTCACATCAGTTTTCGGCGACACAGTCCTGTTAACAACTCCTCGGAAAAATTACCGAGGAGAGGCGGCTTTTTATGGTTTTGTTATTAAGCTTTTATGGAATCTCCTGCTGTTTCATGGAACTTCAGATGGGAAGTCAGGGACTTGGTAGCATCCCCCTTGGCCCCTGCTTGTTAACAGAGGCCCCGTTCTGGTGAGCTCGCTGCACCTGAGGTTTCGGTTGTCCGAGGCCCCGCGTCAACTCCTTTTGTTCACATTTAATTTGTCCCGCAGTTACCTTTCCATGCGTACGGTCTGTCTGCACAATCCATCAGACGAATCTCCAGGTTGGTCGGTCGATCCAGTTGGGCTGTAAAGACCCTGCTGATTGGCTGAGGCCTGAATGGTACAGTCATTTGGAGGCGGCTGGGTGGTCTGCTGAAAATTGATCTCATTTGGGGATAACAAGGTGAGGTAAATCTGAAGTCAAGACTTCAGTCTGGATCTCCGCTGGCACTGATGGTGTTGTAAGCATTTCCTCGGTAATCGGTGACTCTTACAGGCTAAGCCCCCTCCGAGCCCTCTGAAGGGAAAACAGTTGAAGGCAAAGTTACAGTCTGTGGGGATTGCTGTCAACTCAGAGATGCACACAGAAGACAAAGACCTCGTACTGTCTAAATGGCTGCTAAGGAATGGATATGACCATTTTTTAAATAGAATGTATACAAGCATTTGTATAAATTTTTACATTTAAACTTGGGCAAATTTATAAGATGTGTAAAATCCTTTGTTTTAACGAGTTAAAATTCAAACTCGGCATACCTCTAAACTGTATCACACACATATCGTGAAAGCTGCAGGTGAATTAGAAACTAGAGACAATGAAGAAGGTAGAAGTAACTTCACCAATATGCCTGTTTTTATTTTCAGGCACGCACACACACACACACACACACACACACAACGGCCACATCATATTGTACACGGCATTGTAAGCTGGCTCTCTCACCTAACAATACGTTATTCACATCCTTATATATCAGTAAATATTATTCTGAACTATTATTGCAAATGCTTGTACGGTGTTTTATTTATTTTTCTTTTCACTCAACAAACTCCTACACAGAGTGTACGACGCGCCAGGCAAGATCTAGTTACTTTACAGATATGAGCCCACTTCCCCTAAACAGAGATGTGACGCAGTTTGCTTCACCGTCGTCCACCACGGCTGCTGGGCATCTCGGGTGTTTTTATGATGATTTTAAGTGCCGTTGCAATGACCGTATTTTAGGAGTTGTGCTTATCTTCCTCTCCGTAGGGCACATGGTCGGGAGTGGAGTTTCAAGGTCAACCAGCATGCAAATTGCAAGGCTTTTGGCCTGTCTGTACTACAAACTGGCCCCAGGTGGGCCAAGCCAGTGTTCTAGTTTCACCAGCGATAGGAGAGCAAGCGCCCTTGCTAACAGAGTATTTCTGCTCAAACAAGCAATAAAAACCTAGGAAACAAACGCAAAGAGAAAGAACTCTCTCTAAGGTGACAGGTAAAAATTGATTTCTCATGTTTAATGGCATTTGTCTTTTTCTTATTGAGTTTGGGGAGTTCTTTTCATCTTAAAGACATTAACCTCTTGCAATATGTTGTGGTTTTTCCCAAGTCATGTGTTTTGTTACTCTGGTTCTAGTAGTTATTGTCATATGCAAGTGTTCCTTTTTTTAGGACTCGGTCTATCTTTTTTTGTGGTTTATGGGTTTTCCCTTTGCATTTATGCTTATGTAGATCTTATTTGCTCCTCGATTATATAAGAATATACATAAATTTCACTCGAGAGCTTTTATGGTTTCATTTATTTCATTTTAAATCTCTGATCCATCTGGAATTTATTTTGGTCGGCATCCATTTTTTGAAACCATCTAGAATGCTTTCAGTACATAGGCGCAAATGTTGTCCATACGGTTTTGGAGCAAATTATGTAATGAAATAGCAAACCCCGGGCTCAATAATAACTGTTTTAAAAAAATTAACATTTATTAACTTCTTACCACGTGTCAGCTAAGGGCTTTGCAGGTATCATTAGTTCATGGGCTTCCAGCAAGAAGCTCAGCTGAAAGCATCCTGCAGTTGCCATGGGAGCTGGTCATCTCCTACAAATGGTGCCCTGGACGCTGTTTGGTGAGGCGCATAGTTACCCACCCAGGATCCTCAGTTCACCAAGCGCTCCCCCTTCTCATCCGCGTCTCCCTGCCGCTGGGCTGTGGTCTGGGCAGGGTCACTGTGTCTCCTTTTCCTTCTAGATTCTTCTTCTGAGGCTTTGGAAGGGCAGCTGTGCCCGTGAATGAGTGTCAGTGCATCTTCCCGCACTGACAGAGGGAATATTGACACAATTGGCATTTTTATTGCCTCCCTGTTTTTAATCTAGGGGAGATGATTCCTGCATAATAGGCCTGGGTTTCCATTTATAGGCAGCTGTCTTCTTCATGTGGCCATGTGTTTCATCCCCTTCCTCATAAACTCCGCCACACGCGGCCACATGTTTTGCCAGGATCTCCAGGAGTTCACCTCCATCCCCACGGGCCCGGGCCCCAGGGACACACCTCTCCGCCTGAGCGGCTGTGTGCTCCGCCAGCCCAGGGCCACACCGCCTGCCAGTTTGCTCCTGCATCCAGCGCTGATTGGACACATGGATCCGCATCATCCCTTTGGTCTCTAAACCAGATTCAACATGTGAAGTGTTAATTGACGAAGTCTTGCTCGTATTTACTAGCACTGAGGCTCTTCTGTGCTTTGTCTTTCTGGACTATTAAAAACTGAACCTATGAATTCAATTGAAGGTCTTTTCCGAGTGCCCAGTGGGCCCCCAGACCTGTGTGGTCTGGAGATGCTTTTGCAAATGAAAAACGGCAGGGTCTCTGCCCTCCCTGAGTTTACGGTGGAGCGAGGAGAAAAACAGCCCATCATCACACAGGGAAAGTTACTGCAAACTGTGATATGTGCAAAGTGCCATCAGGGAAAGTGAGAGGAGCGGCCGGAAGCTATAATGTAAACCCGAAGTGGTCTTGGACCCCAGGGAAGGTGGCCCGGGGAAGGGGCCTCAAGCCGCCATCGAAGAGGCGTGGACATGAGCTGGGGGAGGTCAGTGCAGGAGACCTGCCGTGCAGAGGCCCTGAGGCAGAAAGGGGCAGAAAGGGGAGCAGAGGGTGGCTGGGTGAGATGAGGCCGGGGAGGCGTCTAGCCGGGAGGCACAGGTCATGGTGATGATGCAGCTCGTGGTACTATTATACTAAAAAGAACAACAGGGAGCAAGAAAGTGTGAACAATGAGAGTGATTGTCATTCACCATGTGTTTTTTAAAATTCTTCGGTTTTGAGTTACCCTTAACCAACTAATTCTTAATTTTGAACCAATCAATGGTTCAGTCACTCAAAAGGACACTGAGTGGCCGCTGTGTAAATGGCTTTACACTAGGTGCTAGAGCAGCTGCGAAGAGGACTCAGATATAAGCCCCGCCCCTGGGTGCTTGCGTTCCAACAGGGTCGGTGACCGTGCACAGGTCACCCTAATACAGGAAAGCACAGCACGGACAACCGAGCATGAACCTTTATGGGCAGGACGACGTCCTTAGGAGAAAGGCGACTGATCTCTTCCGAACATGGCGATGGTATTACTTTTTTCTCTTTTTAAAGGTTTTGTGTTTTTAGGTATAATTCACATGCGTACAAGTCACCCATTTAAAATTACGATTCTGTGGTTTTTTATTGCGTTCCCTGATGTGTGCACCTATCAGCACAGTCCACTTCAGAACACGTTCACGACCTCACGACCTCAGAAAGACACCCCACGTGCTTTAGGTAGCCCCCCCCCCCGCCTCCCGCAGCCCTGCACAGCTACTCCTGCGCTCCCGTCTCCAGCCACTTCCTGCCTCTGGACAGTCGCTTGAGTGGAGTCACGTATCACGTGGTCCTGCGTGACCGGCTCCTTTCACTTAACGCAATAGTTTCTAGAGTCATCCATACTAGTATTCCAGGCTTCCTTGTGGTCGAATAGCATTCCATCGTGTGACTAGACCGCATTGTGTTTGTCCATTCATTCACTGACGGACATGTGGGCTGTCTCCACCTCCTGTGAATGGTACTGCTACAAACAGTCGTGTACTTGTGTTTATTCAAATACCTGCTTTCGCTTCTTTGGGAGGATGGTTGCTGGATTGTATGGTTGCTCTCTGTTTAATCATTAGAGGAGCTGCTGGGCTGTTTTCTAAGGTGGCTGCCATTGTTCATTTGCACCAGCCGTGTGTTTAGGCTCTGGTTTCGCACCACCCTTGCCCAGCACTTATCGTTATCTCTCCGATTGGTGATGGCTAGGCCAGTGGGTGTGAAGTGTGTCTCCTTATGGGTGTGGTTTGTATTTGCTCCACGGCTGTTGATGCCCGGCATCTTTTAATGTGATGGCCTTAGTTCTTATGTTAAATAATAATGAATAACATCTTTTTTAAAATAAGGTTACACTTTTCTTTTTTTAAGATTTGATTTATTTATTTTTAGAGAGGGAAAGGAGGGAGAAAGAGAGAGAGAGAGAAACATCAATGTGTGGTTGCTGGGGCGGTGGCCAGCAACCAGGCATGTGCCCTGACTGGGAATCGAACCTGAGATGCTTTGGTTCGCAGCCCGCGCTCAATCCACTGAGCTATGCCAGCCAGGGCTGAATAACATCTTTTTACTTTGATGAAAGAGTGAATATTTTAAAATGAGGTAGAATATAAGCTCCATGAGGACAGGACTTTCTTATTCATATCTGCGGTCCCGTTACCGGGTAGTATGCAACAATAGCACATAGCAAAGTATTGGATGGGTGGGTGGGTGGATGGATAGATAGAAAAATGGGTGGATGGATGGATGGATGCCTTATTCTTTATAATGAAGTTAAAGAGTTCTAAGATGGAATGTAGGTTTTTTTTCCACCTGCCTTTTCCCTCTACTTACTCAACTTATTCACTCATTCCTATATTTACAAAGAAAGAAAACTTGTCAGGTTTCAGATCTCGATAGCTCATTTTCTGTGTTTTTCTGAATTATTCACTTTTGAGAATTACAGAATTGTGGAAGTTAGGGGAGATTTTTGCAGCATTTAAAAACCCAAGTTTTCGATACATGTTTTACTCTTTTTACCTTTCCAAACAGCTGCTGTCATCTGTTTAGCTGTTTTCATAATTCCTAACAAAATCAAGCAAAAATAAACAGCAACAACAATAGCAACAAAACTATCCCAGTTCAGCAACCATGCATGAGCAAACTTCCAAAAGCAAATTGGGGTTCTCAGGTCATCATTTCTCCTCAATGGGTATTATTATTGGAGTACATGGACAGTCGTGCATTAAGAGTTGTTGAGAGGGACTCTTAAAATGAAGTCAAGTCTTGACTTCCCAAGCAGAATCTCATCCAGTCTTCAGTTTTCTGGGGTGATTTACGGTACAGTAAAATGCCAGAGCTTCAGGTCAAACGGCCTCATTCATCAATGGGAGGCCACCTCAGAAACTTAGGTATTTCTGAATTTAAGAGTGTTCTCCTTCCACTTGTCGCAGCCGTTTTTATAATACCGCCTGGGTCGAAAGCACGAGGCTCACACTCTCAACAGGATGTCTCCAGGCTCCCTCGAGTCAAAGCTCCTCAGAAGAATATCTCAGGAGGCCATACCTTGTCCCAGGCCCCTTCGGGGTCAGAAGTCCTAAGTAATTTTCCCAACAGGCAAGTAAGCTGTTGACAATCACGCCTGATATTCAGTTTCTCTAAAGAGAAACAATAAAACTATTATCCTGGGAACCCTGGGGCTTTGATGATAGCAAAAAGAAAGGTATTCTAAATGTTATTATTATTATTACCCTGTTTACTATTATCTTTTGTTTTTCTTTTTTTGTCAGCTGTTATTTAATACCTTGGAAGCTGTGGGTCTCTGAAAAGCCTGTGTAGCCCAAGCCAAACTTGCTTCAAAAATCATTTTTCACCCAAAAGCAGGAGGTTGAGATAGGAGACGTTCTGCCAATTTGGCCTCGGAATGGTAGCTCTGAGGCCAGTGGAAAGGACACTCTGCTAATGTAATAAATGTAGCCATCCTAAGGGGCTGAAATGCATTTTCCAGAACTATTATTCTTTGTGTTAAGGATTTAAGCATGAACCTCTGAAAAATTCCTGAGCACTAAATTTCTACCTTCAATGCATTTCTTTGTTACAGTTTTTCTACTTTCTCTTGTCTTGAGAAAGCCTTGAATTCATTTACCCCATCTTATTAAAACAAAGCAAAATAAAACTTAGAGTCACACAAGGTTATTTCAAAGAAATTATTCTGCCATCGCTGCTGAATACTGTTCGTATTTGCACCTTGTTTTCTTTCTGCAGGGCCTTCCCTGCTCAAAGGGAAGAAGGGCTTCCAGAGCAAAGAGCCCGTGGGCGGGAGGGTGGCCAGGGAGCCTGGGATTCATTGCCATGAGGAGGGGTAGCATCGCCCTCGGAAAGTGGGAGGACCAGCACGCCTGGGGCCTGCTGGGTATCCAGTGAAAACCTGCTGGATGGACGGAGAGATGACGGACCAATAGGAACAAGAGCAGCATGACAGTTAACTGGATGTGTCCGTTTGCCTAGGCAGCTGTGCCCAGGTAGTTGGTCAAACATTCTAGATGTTTCTAAGGACATAATTTAGATTAGATTGACATTTACATCAGCAGACTTTGAGTCAGGTAGATTGCCCTCTATAACGTGGGTGACCCTCATCCAAACCGGTCAATGGTCTTAATAAAAAAAATAGCACTGACCTTCTTGAAGGAAGAGGGCATTTTCCCAGGAGAATGCCTGCATGAACGGCACTGGGTTTTGTCCCTGCGTCCCCAGCCTGCCCTGCAAAGGTTGAAGTTACCAGCCTCCATGATCTTGTGAGACAGTTCTTTACAATACATATAAATCTGTCTCCTGTCTGTTCATCTGTCCATCCATCCATCCATCCATCCTATTAGTTCTGTTTCTCTGGAGATCCCTGACTAATCGATCAGTGCGTGCAGGAGAACTGTCGGGCTGAGGATGTGCATCACTAGCTCGGTTTCTGAGAGTGGAAAGCAGCGGAGACACGGGCTGAGTGGAATGTTCAAACGGCAGGCGCCAGGGCACCCACATTGCACCCACAGCACAGAGGGCCAGCGCTGCTCACAGGAGCCCGATGGGCTGGCCACCTTTCAGCCAAACACCAACCTGTCCCGACGCGGTTGAAACAGTGGTCCACGCGGTATACACGAAATTTTGGATTCTGCTTTTCCTCCTAATGATAGAACACCGTTTGACATTTTTCTTATTACACTATTTTTGAAGCCTATTATATAGGCTTCAAAAAGTGGTTGTAGTGGTTATACATTTTACCATGTTCTCTCTTGTAGCGCATATGTTTCTAGCTCAACTCTATAGGTAATGCCTCGGGGGTCACCTTCATATACTTGTTCTGGCTGACCTCGTAATTGTTCCACAGGGTGAGTAGCCAGTGCTGGGATTGCGGGGTAGGAGAGTAACGTTTGTTGTCTTAAAAGAAATAGAAGATAAAGTAGAGAAATAAAGGAGGAAAATCATTATAAATAGAAAATATAAAAAGATAGAAGAAAAAAATCCTAATAGATCAGTCATTGGAAAAATTATGAATTGATCGAAGTGGCCTATGGAAAATTATAAACTCTCAGATTTCTAAAATAGTTGTTATAGATGGTTATATGAGGTGTGCACAAGAAGGCCACAGAAAGGCTGAAGTAGTAAAGGGGTGAGAAAGTGCACCCCAATATTAACTCGTGAAGCGGCTCCAGCGGTAACAGACAACGTCAGATTTAAGGCAGTGAAAGCGAAATGAGGTATCGGAAACAAGGCGCTAAGAAAATGTAGTGTGTGATTCCTGCTCACATCGCCTTCACGGATATCGGTGCATCAGACACTTTCCAGCTGACAGGCAGAATTTGGCAACTCTGTAGGTATAAGGAAAGATTTTAGGACACCGCTCTCAGAAATGGATAGGTCAAGCTGAAAAATTGATAACTATATGAAAAATTTAAACAATTAGAATTCATTGTGAGTTAACAGACATAGAACTCCGTTCTCATAGAGCATAGAACTCCGTTCAAGAAATAGAGTGTATCCAGCCCTGAGCCGTGTGGCTCAGTGGGTTGGGCGCCGTCCCACAAAGCAAAAGGTCGCTGGTCAGTTCCTGGCCAGGGCACGTGCCTGGGTGGCGGGATCGGTCCCCGGTGGGGGCACATGCAAGGAACAACTGATGGATGTTTCTCTGTCACATTAACGTTTTTCTCCCTCTCTTTCTCCCACTGTCTAAAAATAAATAAATAAATAAATAAATAAATAATCTTTTTTTTTAAAGTGTCCACTTATACCTGGACCATTGTAAGAAATGGACTGTTAGACTACAAAAAGTCTCAACATGGTCCAAAGATTGATATAACATAGAATTACATTTTTTTAATTTTCATAAAGACACCAAAAATACATATGCAAGGATTTTTATTGAGACCATTCTTAACAGTAGCCCCAAATGGGAATTACCTTATTGCCCATGTCTAGGTGAATGGCTTATTTAAAATATTAGAAATTGGTTAAAGCAATGAACTAGATGTTCTGGCATCAACATTCATACATTTTGAAAACATAGTATTGTGTGGGAAAATTAAGTTCATGAAGGACATACACAGTATGATACCATTTGCATAAAATTTAAAATACAGTATAAAAGAACACCACGTATTGTTTCATGGAGATAATTATATGTAGTAAAAATATGAAATTATTACAAAGAAAGGAGAGTCATTTGCCTTTGAGGAATGGAATTAGGGGTAGAGGGAGTGAAAGAGAGTCTCTACTAGACTCTAGTATTTTCTTTCTTTTGTACACCTAAAACAAACATAGCAAAACATTAACATTTGTATAATTCTGAGTGCCGCATTTATAGCTACTTGCTCTAATACATTCTGTTCCTTTCTGTTTGGAATATCTCCTTACTCACAGAAGTCTGAGGTACTCGTCCAGGGATACAGAGCTAGAGTTTGGTATTTTAGTCTCAATATTTTGATTTCTTTATTTTTTATTGTACCAAAATTCTTAATGTTTATCATTTCAAACTGAATTCCTTCCACTTTTTCCTAAGTTTATTTATACTTAGAAAGGGAGTTGATTTTTAGTCTTTCAGTCTTGAAGTTTATTCTTTGTTTGCATCTTACCCACTTTTCTCCTTGACCCCCAAGAGCTCTGGCCAGAGATATTAAACAAGAAAGAGTTACGGAGTCGGCCTTTATTAGAAGGCCCAGCAGCGTGGGGATGAAATGCAGATCCACTGTGTCAACTCTGGATTAAGCTTGATTGAAATTCAAGGAACACCCCCAGGACTTCTGAAGGAGAAAAGCTTTCTTTTCCTTTTTCCTTTTTAATCAAGTAACCGTTCATTGCATTGAGCACCTTAGATACACCCAACGCAGGGTGTCAAACCTCGAGCGTTGTGGGGGACCAAAGAAGGAAAGAGGGAGGACTTTCCTTGAGCTCAAAAAACGTGACAGTCTACTTCGGCCCATCTCTAAAAAGCCAAAGGTCTTCTCATAGCAAGGAAATGACAGAACTGGAAGAAGCTAATGGAGCCCTGATAATGAGCATTTGGAAAGAAAAGGAAAACCTTTCCCCACCTACGGCCACTTCAGAAACTCCACCCCGAGGTCCCAGATTGAGTTCCGTGCTCCCAGCGCTTCCCAGCGGTGGCTCCTGCCACCGCATTCCCTGGGGCTCTGCCCACAGCCCGTCACCAGCTAAGTAACTCACCGCTTGGCTCCCCCCTGCCCTCCTCTTAGCCCCGTGAGGCTGGGACTCCATCTGCCTTGCCTCGTACCCTGCCCCCTGGCCTCACGCTCAGCAGATGCTCCACGAATGTTTGTTGCGGGAGGCAGGGCGCAAATGAAGCACATAATAAAGTCTCTGAGGAATTCGGCTGTGTTTTTCATACCATGAAATCAGCATGAAAGTAGGCCGAAATTAAATTTTACCCGCAGCACTGATAACAGGAGTGTTTTGGAGATCGGTTTCCATCATTGGGAAAGATTTGTTTTTAATACTCGCAGACGTCTTCAGTGGGGATGGTTGGGTAGGACACGGGCCAGGAGCCAAACTTTCGGGTTTTTAAAAAAATAGGAATTAAAAGTATGCATTGCCAAAAAAAAAAATGAGACTGAGATTCCAAACCACTGGATCTATCATTTTGTTCTGGAATTTCTCAGGCGTGAGACCGCGGGGCTCATCCTCAGATGACAAGCTACCCTCAGGCTGGGGCAGTGATGATGGGTGGTGACGTACCATCCTGGGGTGAAGCTCCATCCCCTTCCCCGTCTCCTTAACTCCTGCTCACCCTTTTGGCTCCACCCCGACAGTGCTCTGGAAGTTGGCGTGGGCAGGAACAAACACCTGCTCTCCAGCACCCTTCTCAAACCTGGCCGCGCACAGGAATTACCTGCAGAGCTCGATAGCATGCTGATTCCTGGGCCCCGGGGCCCCAGCCCCCGGGGAGTCTGACTGAGTGGGTCTGGAGTGCAGCCCGGGGATCTGCATTTCTCCCTAGCTCTCAGGAGATGCTGGAGCTCCCGTTCCACTGAGCACATTTCCGGTAGCTCTGCTCTAGGCCAGCACTTCTCAGACTTTTCAGTAGTCGTTCAAGTCCCTCCGGGTCTTGTTAAAGCGAAGAGTGGGCTGTGATGGGTGTGGTGTAGGGCCGAGACCTGCATTTCCCACCCACCCCGGGGCCGGCCCCAGGGGGAGGCGAGGCTGCCGGTGGGAGGAGAAGGACCAGGAGGAGCACAGAGTTCAGCTGGCCTTTCAGCCTCCCGGTGAGTTTTCCTGCACAGGGACACCAGCCCCGGGAGAGGAGGAGGCTGCTTTTGTTGGAGAGGAGCCGTGCGTGCACGCAGCCTCTGGCGGCCCTGCCGTTCGCCCTTAACTCCTCCTTTCCCCCTTTTGGTGCTTTCGGTTTTGCAGTGACCTTTTGTTGAAGGGCAATTGTGAGTGAAGAGCCTTGAGGGGGATGACAGTTCTTTATGTGAATGTTTCTAATAATGACCAAGATTGTTCACTTTTCTCTGGGTTTATGTTCTGTACACAGGGACAATTTCATCAAAGGTCTGAAATAACATTTGCCTCAGCAATTCCCTGGTTCTTACGCAACCGGGCGAATGTGACATTCTTCTTCGAGTTCATAGAAACTCTTCCAATCAATTCTTCTAGTACACTCTTTAACAAAATAATTCCTTATAGAAGAATAAAATGGTAAGAGCTCAATGCTGACCAGTATTTTTAAAACCAGGATTATTTTAATGCAAGTTTAGGGGGAGCAGTCTTACACGGGCGGGATCCCCAACTTTACTTATACAGCAGCAGTGGTGAAAATGATCCGACTATAATGGACTTTCAGCATTTTTAAGGTTGGAAAAGCTGTTTAGTTTGTAGATTTTAAAAATTTATATCTTAATTGTTCTGTTCTAAAAAGTGAGTTTATTGGCTCTAAAAATTCCCGTGGAGAATACGGGCTGGTGCAAGTTCTGAACCCTACTAATGGGTCCTTCTCGGCTGGGTTCGGTTGCAAGTGGTATCTAGACGTGCGAGTGAGGAGTACCCGCCACTGCGCCTCTCCTCCAGAGCCGCGCCCGGCCACACCCAGAGCACTGGGGCCCGTGGTCCCCTGGGATCACTGTTGTTTGCAGCTCCCTGCTGGTTTTACAGTGTAATCAGGGCTAACAACCAGTGGCCCAGAGGCCTGTCCTCTCTCCCTCCTAAATGTCACTCTGCATCATAATCCTCTTGGACTGTGGCTCCAGTTCCTCTGTGTTTGCTCAGTCCGAGCCCAATTTACAGATGAGTGGTACTCCCACCCTTCCCTGTAGTTCTGTGTTCTTCTCGTCCATTAGCCAAACACTTAGATCTCCCTCCGGCAGTTCGGTGATTTGAGGCCTGCCTGCTTCCTAATTTCCAGCTAATTGTGACCCACATTAGATTTCTGTTTGTAGTTCATGAAATATGCATAGGTGTCTTATCTGTTGAACCTATGTTTTTATTTTGTTTGTTTGCCCATTCTCTTTCCTAGGAGGATGCTGAATTAATATACGTTTTCATTTAATTACCCATGGTTCCTGGTGCCTCATTTAATGCTTGGCACATGGAAGGTACTCAGCAAATATTTGTTGAATGTACAAGCCATTGATTCTTCCCTCTCCTTCAACTCCTGCTCAAACATTCAGCCAGTTTCCGAATCGTGTTGACGTCAGCTCTTAGGCATACCTGAGCTCCATGTCTTCGGTTGCATTGGCAACCACTGTTGCCCTGGTGATGACCATCGGTATCTCTTTGTGAGCCAAGGTCCTTCTCCTGCTCCCCAGGTACTTCCCGCCTCCACACCTCCGCTCACTCCGCCTCTGCACCCCAACCTCTGAGCAGCCACAGACATTTCTAAAATTGAAATGTCTTCATCTTTTTTATTCTGAGTCTTATTGCATTAAGACTTCCCTAAAGTAGAATTTTTTAATATAAAAATAAGATCTGCTGTGCTACCCCTGGAAATCTCTCTTGGTCCCCACGAGCACATATGGTTGTTAGCTTCATATAGCATCCGCATATGTAAGTGTTATTTCTGTCACATTAATTGGTTGATAGCATGACTTGTCTCTTTTTGTACTGTGTGTCTCCTCAGAAGTTATTGCTGGCATTTAGTGAAACTGTGTTTACAGCTTTTATATAACTGATGAATGTGGCGTGCATTCTAATTGCTCCAGAGACTCCCCATTTCCCTCTCTCTCTCTCTCCTCGGGCCTCCCTGTTCCCTGCGACATGGCATTACTGAAACTAGGCCTATTGCACTAACCCTACCATCACCACTCAGTGTTCAATGGAAGAAGAGTCACACGTCTCTCACTTTAAGTCAAAAGCTAGAAATGATTAAGCTTAGTGAGGAAGGCACGCCCAAAGCCTATGTGGATGCAAAGGAAAAGTTCTCGCTGCTCCAGTGAACGCACGAACGATGACATTGAAACAGCCTCATTGCTGATGTGGAGAAAGAAAATGCTGGTGGTCTGGAGAGAAGGTAAAACCAGCCGCAACATTCCCTTAAGCCAAAGGCTAATCCAGAGCAGGGCCCTGACTCTCTCCCGTTCTATGAAGGCTGAGAGAGGTGAGGAAGCTGCAGAAGAAAAACCTGAAACTGGCAGTGGTTGCTCATGAGGTTTAAGCCGCCTCCGTCACATCCAAGTGCCAGGTGAAGCAGCCAGTGCTGATGGAGAAGCTGCAGCGAGTTACCCAGAAGGTCCAGCTCAGAGGACTCCTGAAGGCAGCTACACTTGACCACAGAGTTTCTTTGTAGAAGGAACAGCCTTACGTTGTACACATCACCCAGGACTCTCCCAGAGGGGGAGGGGACGTCAGCGCCTGGCTTCAAAGCCGCAAAGGACAGGCTGCCTCTCCCGTGAGGGGCTAATGCAGCTGGTCACTTTCGGTTGAAGCCACGTTCATCTACCACCCCGAAAATACTAGGGCCCTAAAGAGTTCTGCTAACTCTCCTCTGCCTGTGTTCTGTAAAGAGAAAAAGGAAGCCTGGATGACCGCATCTCTGTTTGCAACATGGTTTATTGACTATTTTAAGCCTACTGTTGGGACCAGCTGCTCAGAATAAAAGATTTCTTTTACAATATGACTGCTTGTTGACAGTGCACCTGGTCCCCCAAGAGCACTGATGAAGGTGTACAGTGAGGTTAGTGTTTACATGCCTCCAAACACGGCATCCATTCTTCAGCCCAGGGATCAAGGAGTAATTGTCACTTTTAAGTCTTATTACTTAAGGAATACATTTATTAATGACATAGCTACCATGATTCTTTTGATGCATTTGGGAAAAGTAAGTTGAAAACCTTCTGGAAAGCATTTGCCACCTAGATACTATTAAGAACATTTGTGACTCAAGGGGAGGTCAAACTATCAACATTACCAGGAGGTTGGAAGAAGTTGATTCCAAACTTCATGGATGACTTTGAGGGCTCAAGACTTCAGGGGAGTCCTGGCTGGTGTGGCTCAGTGGACTGAGCACCAGACTGTGAACCATAGGGTCCCTGGTTTGATTCCCAGTCAGGGCACATGCCTGGGATGTGGGCCAGGTCCCCAGTGGAGGGCCCATGAGAGGCAACCACACGTCAGTGTTTCTCTCCCCCTCTCTTTCTCCCTCCCTTCCCCTATGTCTAAAAATAAGTAAGTAAAAAATCTGTAAGTTTTTTTAGAAAGACTTCAGTGGGAAAAGTAACTGTAGATGTGGTATAAATAGTGGGATAAGTAGACCAAATCACTGTGATCTCATGATAATAATTGTACGGATGAAGGGTAGCCGCTAATGGTTGAGCAAACAAAGTCGCTTCCTGAGACGGGGTCTACTCCTGGTGAAGACGCTGTGACGACTGTTGAAATGACATCAAAGGACTCAGACTGTGACACAAACTGAGTCGACAGAGCAACGGCGGGGTTCGAGAGGACCGACTCCAGTTTTGAAAGAAGTTCTCTTGTGAGTAAAATGCTACCAAACAGCAACACATGCGACAAAGAAATCATTCATGAAACGAAGAGTTGATGAACGTGACAGACCTCCTTGTTGTCTAGCTTTAAGAAATTGCCACCACCCCCACTGCCTTCAGCAGCCACCATTCTGATGAAGCAGCCACCATCAACATTAAAGCGAGCCCCTCCACCAGCAAAATAATTACAACCTGCTGCAGGCTCAGATGATGGCAACATTTTTAGCAATGTTTTTAAATGAAAGTGATGTTCATTTTTTAAGACATAATGCTATTGCACACTTAATAGGCTACACTATGTGTAAACATCACTTTTATATGCACTGGGAAACCAAAACATTCTGGTGACTCTCCTCGTTATGTTCTTCCCTTTATTGTGGTGGTCTGGAGCTACACCCACACTGTCTCTGAGGGTTGCCTGTAATTAGAACAGTTTCTGACTTGATGCAGGGTGGTGCAGTGGGAGGATACTGGTGGTCAGAGAAGGAGTGGCTAAGGAGGTAATACTGGCCTGAGAGTTGAGAGGGTGTGAGCCGCTCCTCCAGTGAGATTGGAAGAACGTTCCAGCCAGAGGTGGCAATGAGCTTGGCATGTTCAAGGAGCAGGAAGCCCAGCCTGGCTGGAAGGTCAGGAGCTAAGGCTGGTACATAGAGATAAAGGTGTAAAGTGGGAGGGGCTTCTGTCCCCAGGGGCATGTGAACCAGGGTCAGGGTTCAGGAAGAGTAGTTTTAATTTGATGAAATATTTTTTTTCATCCTTTGGAAACTTTTGATTAGAGGAGTAATAGGATTTGTTTTATACCTTTAAAAAGAACATTCGGCTGCTACACAGAGAGTGAAGAATGTATGTTTCTGTAAGAATTATTATAAAATATGGTTGACAAAAATGCTTGACAGTCTGTTGTGTCTGGAAGGAGGCGTGCGACGCTCTTTGTGCTCTCGCTGGGAAGATGTGGGAGGGAAATGGTAACACTTTCCTGTCGAGTCACAGTGAGATCCCGTCCCACCATTCCTGTTTCCTCTCTTCCTTCCCAGTGCCTGACGTTCAACCATTATCTTTATAGGGACCACTCACTTTTCTCACCTTTTAAACTCCTTGCTTCATGCAATACTCCCTACCAACCTCATGGCATCATCGACGGCCCCGATATCAATCAGTTGTGTTGCTGGATTGTTATACACCTAGAAAGAGATAAAGGGTAGCTTCTAATTTTTTTGTAAAAGCCAAATCGCTCCCTGTGATTGACTGAGCACCATTACTGTGGACCACTATACAACAGTGGATGGTCCAGAGGTACTTGCCAAATTGTCAGTGAAACAAAGCAACCTTTTCATTGATTTAGCCATATCCTCTTCTATGGTAGGCAAAATAACAATAAATCTTAACAGAGGAATCTCCCTAAGCCATTATGCAAAATAAAACTGGGACACATGCATTGGTGACTGTCAGCACTCATCTTCATGGTGTTTGCGTGAACGTCGGCAAGACAGTGAGAAAACGTATTCGTGCCTGTTGGCTGCCATTGGAACACGTCAGTAGGGTGCCCAAGTCTGTCGGTAACCGTGACGTTGACTTTGCCTCACAAAAAATCCTGTTTTGTTGACTGGACAGTAAGGAATGCGCTTGGCTCAACTCCTGCCTTCTCTCTCCGAAGTCTGTTTCAGCTGGGTGCAGTGCTGTCCTGGGGTGGGCTTGCGGGGGCTCTCTGGAGGCAACTGGTAGCATCTCTTCCAACTCCATGTTCAGGGAGCAGTGGTTTCACATGAGTGGCCAGAGAGTAGCCGCAGCGGGAGAAATTGCACCGCCGACGTTGGCAGAGACTACAACGCAGGGCTGCTCTCTGCTCCCCAGTCCTCCTAAGGGCCAGTGGCTAAACACTCCCAGCCCCACCACCGCCTGGATATTGCACTGGGATGCAAGCATGTTTAACTGTGAATCCACTGTCTCTCCTTCCCCTCCTTCCCACTATCAGCTCCTCCTCCTGCATTTCTCTCACTTGTGAACAGACTCTAAACCTAGTCTCACATCTCCAGAGGCACCTTTGACCCTACTTTTCCCTCTTGCCTCAGCGTGAGATCCCTTTTCAAACTCCGCAGTTTATGCCTCTCCAATCTCACAGCTTTACATCTCAGAATTTCCATGGATACATCCCCAGATAAGTCCCTGGCTGTGTCTTTTTTCTCTCAGAAGCTTGAGCTGGGTCATCTGCAATAGCCCCTTAATTCCCCATCGAATCCTCCACCTCCACCGCCTTTAGCCCCTCTCACACATTATCATCAGCTTACTTTCCTGACGTGTATTTTGGATCTTATCACTTTCCGCTCAAATCTGCCAGGGACTCCTCTGATCTCCAAACGAGGTTTATGCTTCACAGTTCAGCATACAAGGCCTTTTGTCCCGTGAGCACTGCCTGCCTTTCCAGATGATTCCCGGGACCTCTGGTTCTGTTCCTAATGCTCACAGGCTCCCCACCGCCACCCGTGGCATTTCAAATGCAGGCATTTCTAAAATATGAGTTTTCTGAAAAGACCTTTCTTCTCCTTTGCCTGCATAAAGTTATATATATAAAGTTATATATATATAAAATATATATATATATACATCTTTTAAGATATAACTCAAATGAAGCCTCCTTCTTGCAATCCTTCCTAATTTCCCCTCACTCCCTATCCTCCAGCCCCAAACACACTCTCTCTCTCCTTGAAGGTCCTTTGTAATACCGTACTGTTGTTGTTGTTGTTGTTGTTTTTTACAGAACTCATCCTTTTCGTCTTTTTATTGCAATTTACTATAGCACATTGTGTACTTTGGAGTAGGAACCCCATTCTAAAAAAAGTTTATTTAATTTGTTGATTGGTTTTAGAGAGGAGGAAGGTGGGAGAAAGAGAGAGAGAGATGGGAACGTTGATCTTTTGTCCCACCTCCTTGTACACTCGTTGGCTGATTCTTGCATGTGCCCTGGCCGGGGATGGAACTCACCACCTTGGCGTATTGGGACGACGCTCTAACCAGCTGAGTCACCTGGCCGGGGTGGACCTTCATCGTTTTCATCTTTGCCCCTGACTTGGAGGCAGGTCCAGCGTCCCTGCCCAGTAGAGCTTTGTTGAGAGAATAAGTACAAGGGGAAGAAGATTTATACCTCCTTTAGCTGGTGGGTGGTAAAGGAAACAGAAGCACAGGAAATAAAAAATGGTATAATGGGAATGTTTCTGGAAGTACCCCAAAGTTACCTTTTAAGTAGGACATTTCTATCTTTTGTAACGTGCTTGGAGAGGATGTCACGTGGAACCTGGAATAGAACAGAACACCTCCGCCGGGGAACAGAAGGCAGACTCCGAACAAATGGGTGGAGGCTGCAGAGCACATTTTTAACTTTAATACGTAAGGAAACATCTTTAATTGTCTACCACAGGAATGAGATTCCTAAAAAGCTCCCGAGCCCCCATCCCAGACACGATGCCGTTGTATGACCATCTGTCCAGGATGTTATAAAAGGAATTCCTGCAGGAAGTAGATGTTCACTAATGTCTTTTAAGACTCCCGACTTTATGCTTCTGTGACTGTTTATGACTCATCCAGCCTCTTGGGAGGATTTTTGGGCCCCCACTTGTCCTGAACCAAGATGGGTTGCCGCCATGGTTGCTGGTAAGACGTTTGTTGTACAGTTGGGAGAATTCAAACATTGAGGAAGAAAAGCATCTAGAAAAGCCCACCCCACTGCCCCCATTCCAAGAAAACGTGGTTTCTAAACTTCAGGTTGTTTGATTTGGGGGGAAATGTTCCATCACTGATCTCAGGTTAAGGCCTAGAGAGCCTGCCACATCATCTTTCTCTCCACAGGAGCTAAGCGCAAACTTCCTCAGCATTGCGTTTCTGTCCGACAGAAACTGTGGCTTAGCTTTGTTCAGTCCATTTGCCATTGGTCCCCAAGGTCACAGACTGAGAGAGAACAGAGCTCTCCTTCTCCAGAGGAGGTACACTCGCCCCTCGTCTGGGGTCCTTCCTCACGGGGCGACCCCATTTGCAGATTTCATTCCGTTCTGTCCGCTTTTTTGTGAGGCTTTTGCATTAGGTCTTTGGTCTTCCTTCATCCAACCGCTGATCCAGAAAGTAGCCTTAATTTTTACCTCTTCCCTCTCTGTGTCTTATATAAGGACTTTCCCCCCCTTTTTGGTGTGTGTGTATTTATATGAATTTACTAGCAACTGTTAGTGAGGAGAAAGGAAATATTTCTCTTGAATTCGTGACCCTAACCTCAATTATTTTCTTCATGACCCTAACTTCAATTATTTTCTTCATAAATAGGTTTATTCTAGTCAAGGGTATCCAACCTTTTGGCGTCTCTGGGCCACACTGGAAGAAGAAGAGTTGACATGGTCCACACATGAAATACACAAGCACTAACAAAAACTGATGAGCAAAAAAGGCTTTAAGTACACTTACGATTTTGTGTTAGGCCACATTCATAGCCATCCTGGGCTGCATGCAGCCCACAGGCCGTGAGTTAGACCCCCCTGCCCAGGAGTTAGATAACTCCCCTACCTCCTCCATCTCTTTAGCTTCAGCGCCTTCTCTTGGACTTCTTTATTCTTGGTGCACAACATGTTTAAGTCTTCTTCATCCTCACGCACACACAACCACACACATGCACACACACAACCACACACACACACCCCTGGCTCCCTGCACACTGTCGCCCCATTTCTCGTCTTCCCTTCACGGCCAACCAACTCAGTGACTCACGTCGTTTTCACCTTCAGTGCATGTCAAGGTGATTTATTTTCCCACCTTTCCTGGGAAGCCATTCCTGTTAAGGCCACCAGTGACTTCCTCGTTGCCCATCCCAGTGGCCAGGTTTCAGCTCTTACTCCCCTTGGCCACTGGAGGTCCTCAAGTCCATGATGTTTGCGCCTTCAAACTCTCCGGGGCTGCTTGTGATCCATGTGATTCTCACTGTTGTCTTAGTAATCACTCCATCGGGACTTGACTACATGAACAGGTAGACGTGATTCATTCCGAAAAATAGGCTTAAGCATCTGCTCTTGACCAGGCATTGCACTGGGCTGGCGATAGAGGGTGGGCAAAAACTGCCCCCCCCGCCCTGGACTGTAGTGGGGCGGATGGAGTGAGGGGTCAGTCATACTAGGACACCACTGCAGGAGTGTGTCCTAGTGTGACAGGAGTCACTCAGGAAGGCCATGGCAGTGTTCAATAGCAACCTCATCCAGCGTGGGGACCTCAGAAACCTTCCCTGAGAAAGCTACTGGCCTGAATACGGGAGGAGGAGGAGGGTTCAGCCAGGAGAAAGGGTGGAAGAACATTCCAGTGGGAGGAACAGCATGTGCCATAGACGGTGACCTGGTGGGCGGGAGGAGTGTGGACCTAACTTTGCCACTTCCTAACAGTGTGATGCTTAAAAAACAAATAATAAAAAACCCCAAAACACAACTGCTTGACCTCTGTGGATCTTAGTTTTGTCTTCTCTTAGACATTTTGCAGTCAAAAGTATAGGTGCTCATATATGCGGTGCACCTAACACATAGTAGGTCCTCGGGAAATGTTGCCTCAACCCTGCCTCTTCCACTCTCCAGCCGTGAGTAGTCTGGGGCTGTGAGTAGTAGTAGCCAGGCAGTATGCATCCGGGGCCACTGGCATGCTGGCAGAGGCTAGCAAGGAGGTGGCTGGCCCAGGGTGCTTGTGATTTGGGTTTGGGGGAAGTCTACCCCAGGAACCTCTTCTCAGTGACTTGAGGATGGCCGTGGGACAGCCCTGGTGGGTGGGGGTCGGGTGAACCTCTGCGGAAGGATAATTCTCCTTGTAGATCCAGCGCACTGTGTCTTCCCTGTATGTTCAAGCTGCCCCGCGGATGGAGTGCAAGAACCCTCCTTGTGCAATGATTGGGTGTGAATTCTGGCTTAGCGTGCAGCCAAGAGGCAGGGCAGATGCTTGATGAAAGGCACCCGGCATCTGAAAGAGTGCACCGGCGCCCCACACCCTTCAGGGCGGCCGCCCTTGATTCCTGCACGTAGCGGAGTTTGCGGGCCCTGGCGGCCGTCCACTGCCTAATGGGAAAAAGGCCTGGGGCGGGCCCGGCCCCTTTGAAGCCTGGCGGCTGGGGGTGGCTCCCGCGTGGGGCTGGGGTGTGGCCACCAGATGCTGGGTGCCTTCACTCTCCTGGCTTTTCCTCGTGGCCATTTGTGACTCCGCACCCCAGGGACCCGCCCTGACCCTGCTGGATGTCAGAGAGGCACCACTGGGGCAAGAGGTCCCCAAGAAAGGAGCCCCCGGGGCTGCCACCCTAGAAGGCGAGGAAAGAGAAAACAGCCTTCTCACTGACTTGCAGCGGGACAAAGCCAGGAGCCCGCGAGTCCGCCTCACTCGGCCTTCTGGCCCTCAGTCCCATAGACAGATGGTCTTCTTTCTCCTCTGCGGGGATCCGCAGTGGTGGCAGCGGGGCGCTGTCTGTTTTCCCACGTCCTTTTCACTAGGATCCTACGGGAGCATGCGCCGTGCGAGGAAAGCACGCATAGGGCCGGCGAAGCGCGGACCCTAAGCGACAGCTGGGGCGTTCCGCGTCTGGCGGCTCCACGGTGCTCCTGGCCGCACCGGGCTGCGTCTTCCGGCTCCTACGAGGCTTGTTTCTTGGGGACACCTGTGCGGGCACGCTTTCCTCCTCTCCCCGCGTGTGCAGAGGCCTGCACGGCCCTTCTCCAGCGCGCGCACTGGCAGCAGCCAGCAGCGCCGCGGAGCCTCCTTACCTGCGCTGTGCGTTGCCTGCCGCCTGGACCGGTCCAGCCCTGCCCTCGTCACACACACACACACACACACACACCCGTCCCAAGTCAAAGGCAGGGTCCTCTTTCCTCCTGTCTCCTCCCCCGCCCCCCCCCCAGCCTTGCACACTTCAGACACTCAGTCAGTGTGTGCCGAGCGGAAGGGAACGGTATCAAAGGCGGTGCGTCGCCGTCTGTGTCGGGGGTGGCGATGTATCAAGAGACCGCTCACCGCGGAGAAGCGGGGCTGGGATGTTCCGGATAAGGAGCGCCGTCTCATGTCCGGAAGGCCTTTGTAAGTGCGACTGTCACCTAGTTTTAGGGACCCCGTCGTTTTACGAATGGGGAGGCGGGAATCTGGCCGAATGCTGGCAGCTGGCCGGCCCCTTCGGCCCCTGGTGGTGGTACCGCCTCCGCCGTGGAGGACAACGGTTCTCTCCTGCGTAGGTGAGGGGTCTGCACGTGAGAGTCTTTGTGAGGACGCAAGTAAGGGAGGCTAGATGCGGTGCGTGGGCGAAGGGCGGTCTTACAGAGGGTGGGAGAGTGTAGGTTTCCCCCCAGAGGCCGTCTGCTCCCCCGCCTGCCCCCGGCAGGTGGGCCTCAGACGGGTGCCCTGCCGGGGCTGCGACCGGGAGGCCCCTAGGGTTATGGAGGGATTTAGTGTGCTGACCAGCCTTATAGCTGTTTCACAGTGGGCATGGCCGTGATGAATGCAACGTGTTTGAGAGAAAAGGGATGGATTTTCCGACAAGCCTCCATTCGGATGTTCTCTTTGATCAGCCAGCCTCCCCCGCAAAAAAGTGACGAGTAAGAAGCAAACGCTGGAGTAAGAATGCAGGTTACTTGACGTTCTAACTCTGGGCCACTAGAGGGGGCTAGTGACCACGCTTCCCCTCTCCCTGGCTGGCTGGTGCGACGTCTTTGCGGGAACTGGAAAAACAAGTTACTCCTCCACGCGTGACATCTCCGCAAATGTCTGTTAGCCGTGGCCAGCGCCCCCTCCCCCGACTGTGGAGCCGGTGCTTCCCGCTGGAGAAGAGAAAGCTCACCTTTCCCAAGAGGAGCCTTCGTACCTGTTGGTGGTTGGAGTTTCTGGCTGTGGCCCGTTAAATGTCACCACCCCTGAGCACTGGGCAAATAGAAGGGTGCACACACAGCCCCCCCCCCGCCCCCACGCTAAGACACAAGACAGCCATGGGCACAGAGGTCATGTTCTCCACCGAGGGTCTGGTAGACGGCCTTAGCAAGAGAGAAAAGACTTTTCAGGTTCCGAAAACGCACGTGGTGGTTTGGTCTCGGCTGGAAGCAGGACTCCGCGCCCAGCAAGCTCGAGGCGCTTTTTTGACGACCGGCATCTGTGGGAGTCCGTCAGCACCGCTCCCCCGTGCAGGAGGCCTCTGTCCTCAGACGCCGGCGTTGTTGCACGGGACCGGTCTCCGGCCGGAGAGGGACGTCGGGGGCTCACGGCTGGTTCTGGAGCTTCTGCGTCGCACTGGCTTTTGCTGGGCCGGCGACAGCCTGTGCCTCCAGGGAGCTGTCGTGAGGATTAAAGCAATCAGTATTTTTCAGTCCCTAGCAGAGAGCGCCTAAATGAGGCAAAAGCGGAGGGTCCCTGGGTCGTATGTCGGAACTGTGTGTAGGCAGGCAAGAGTAGACATGGCAGGAACAGAGTGCAGGCATGTGAAGAGGGGGTTCATCGTGAATAATCATCAGGTGGCTGGGTCGGTTTTCCTCGTGTTGCTTTGGTAGCAGGATTTGTGCTCCTGTCACGGCGGGAGCAGCAGGGACAGAGGGAGGGACGCAAAGGCAGGAAGATGCACAGGCGCGAGGCTGAGCAGGGAGCCCAGGAAGGTCACTGGAGAGTCCCCATCGCCCAGGCACGTGGACTGACTGGGTGTGACCTTGGGTGCCCCGCCCAAGAGTTCAGGCTGGAAGCGGTGAGGACTCGGATCCCCGGGAGAAAGCAACGTCCTGACGGTGGACCTCAGTGCTGCTCTGCAGGGGGCAGGGGTCATCGAGAACAGGGGTGACTGTCGGGCGGGGACTTCTGGTTTTGTGTTTAGATATTGGAGGATGGACCGAATGATTCTTAAACCTAAGATCTGGTGATCTGGAAACTCGGTGCTTTCATTCGGGCTCCTGCCTTTGCCTGGAACCTCCTGTTCTGCATTCTCTGACCCAGCCAGACTCCGCGGACCCTTCCGTTGGTGGCGAGAGTGGCACCAGGCGTTAGCCCGGTGCAGTCAGACCAGACTTCGGCTCGGCAGCCTCGGTGCTTGGGTTCTGGGGGGGGAAAGAATTCAGAGACAAGACTCCAACTCGAGGAGGAAATTTGTTTAGAAAGTCACGGAGGTAGAAGAAGTGAGCGGGAGGAGAAATGGGCTCGGGAAACAAGTTACAGAGGCAGAAAAAGGGCTCCTGGAGCTCAGGAAAGGGAAAGGGAACAGGCCTGTGGGAGGGGGGGGGTAAGGTGCAGGCCTTCTCCCGGGAGGGAGAGCCACGCTGGGTCCCCCATTTTGAAGTCTCAGGGGAGGATCCCAGTAGGATATTCATCAGCTTTCTGGGTGAGTCCTTTTGGGGCCTGGGTCTCCACTGATTGGCTGGCACCAGGGCAGGGGGTCATTGGTCAGTGCGGCTGGTCCTAATGTCGGCCATGGCGTCTCCTGTCTGGTTTTGCTGCCTTTCCGGGCCTCGAACCGAAACACGGCTGAGGCTTGGATGTATTTGATGCAGGTCAGACCCTCACTGTCCTGGGGGCTCGATGCTTAAGGGCTATTTTCCGTCCCCTCCCTTTGTTCCTCCCGTAAGTGGGGTCTCACATGTGTGAGTAGCTGCATAAGGTCAGGGGAGGAAAGGCCAGGGGAAGGTCCCAACCTCATAACCAGCGCTATGAAAGGTCAGGGGTTCTTAACCAAATGACCAGGGATATGCTTGGGGAGGAAAGGTCACCTTGGGGTGAGATCATTGTTTTCTTGGTTTTGCCTGTTGCTAGGCGACCTGGGCTTTCCACCCTGGTGGCCGTCTGCATCTGGCCGGGCATCCCTGCTCTGCTCGCGTCTGTCTAAGCGCCTGCCACTCTCCGGGATCCACTGCTCAGGTCTCTCCCGCTCTGACCCCTTCAGGGCACCCTGGCCCGCCTGCGCTGGTTAGTCCTAGTGGCTGCCGCACCAGCTCCCTGTCCGCAACAGCCCTGAGGTCATCTGGACTCTGGGTTTTCCTGTCTGCACGACCTCCCTGTCTGGGTGGGTCCAGCTCTGCTCCTCTCTGAGCCTCCCTCAGCGCCCGGAACCCACAGCGCGCAGCAGATTCCTTCTTGGCGCCCGGGAGTGGGCGGAAGGCCTGCGGCATGTGTGTGGCTGTGCGGGGCGCTGGGTGAGGCTGGGCGCTGGGTGAGGCCAGGCTGCAGGCGGGTTCCGTGTCCACAGCCAGAGGGGGAGGGGACTCACACGTCCTTGCGTGCTGTCTCTGCAGACTGACTCTGTGAGATGGACACGCTCGTGCAGAGACGCCTGGCCTGGCCGGGCCGTCCCGGCACCCCGGGCAGCCACAGAACCAATGCGTGCGCCAACACTGGGTGCTGAGTATTCTCACCAACGCTGGAGCCACAGGAGAGCCAAGCCGGCGGCCCGGGGAGGGTCTGGACTGAGCAGCAGGGGCTCCCTCCGGGCTGGCACGGTGGGCTTCCCCCCACCGCTTCATAAACAACTCCATAGAGCAACCTCATGTGTCCCGTTGGTGAATCTGCGGGCCCTGTTTTTAATGCTAGAGCAGCCCCGTCTTTTGTGAATGTGTGGGGTGTCCTCAGAGTGTGGAGGGGAAGAGCCGAGGTAGCCACCCCTGAGCTACGGATGCAATCATCATGTTCTCGGGTGCAGCGTGGCATGGATGTGTCTTCTTCCCGAGCTTGTCACCTCTGGTTACTTCCGTGCACCTCAGGTCGGGGAGGTCGGACGGAATCTGAAGGGTGGAAATGTAAGTGGGTTTCCTGTAGCCCCCTGGTAGGTAAACACATTGTGTCCCCCAGGCAGGACTCTGTCCCTCTCATCCCCTCCTTCCCTCTTCCCCACTGATGCCCAGGTGCCCACTGACGCCCAGGCACCCACAAGTCTGAGATGCTTTCGCGCAAGTCTGTGAACGTCCCAGATGCACGTGGCAGGGAAAGCCGTGTGTCCCCGGCGTGCTTTCTAGTCTCCTGCCAGCCCCGCTTCTGCTGTTGCTCTCGGGAAAGCCGACCTCCAGAGTGAACAACGGAGTCCGGCCAGAGACTCCTCCCGGTGGCAGCTGACTCCGTTCGCGGGTGGGACTGGCTGCCGTCACCCCTGGCACGCCCGTCTGTTCTCCCAGAAGCAGGGTGGAGGGTTCCCAGTGGCTGAGTCTGTGTCCGGGCAGCAGAGGCGTGAGCACTCGCCTCTCCAGCTGGGGGCCCCCGTGCCAGAAACAGCAGAGGGAAAACCACTCGGCCTGCGGTTGCTAGGGAGCCGAGAGATGTTTGGTGTTTTGATCGCAGCAGCGCTGGAGGCTTGCCTTTTTAACCACAGGGAGCTCCATAGGTTATTCTTCCGACACTGGATGTGCTTTTCCGAAGACGTGTCATTGTGTCATTAGAGCAGAGTGCTCTCGTCAAGTGCTTCTTTCCCACCATTTGTTACATTGAAAAAATGCACACCCCCTTGGATACAGGAGAGCAGCACAAGAAGTTCAGAGGAAAAATGGCTGTGGAAAGTTCTGGTAGAAGCAGCCTCATCCAGGGGTTGCTGGGCCGCAGCCCCCAGGGTCCTGGCCGTGCTGGGCAGCTGCCGGAGCGTCCGGGCCAGGATGGGACTCACGCTCGTCAGACACCAGCACCCAACTTCCCGACCCGGGACGCTGAGCACGGGTCATTAAACCACTCTCATCCACGCTTCTGAGGACTCCCCACACATTGACTGAGCCGTGCTTGGCTGGATGGGCAAGATGCAATCCTCCCCATAAACATAGAAAGAAGTCTCTCGGACTCGGAGGGTCTGCAAGAATAAAGGCTTAGCCCTGGCTGGCGTAGCTCAGTGGATTGAGAGCAGGCTGTGAACCAAAGCGTCGCAGGTTCGATTCCCAGTCAGGGCACATGCCTGGGTTGTAGGCCACGGCCCCCAGGAACCACACATTAATGTTTCTCTCTCTCTCTTTCTCCCTCCCTTCCCTCTCTAAAAATAAATATAAAATCTTTAAAAAAAGAATAAAAGCTTAGAGTGGACAGGACCCAATCCAAAGGGGCTGACTTCCCTTGGGCCAGTCAAGGAGCACCGTGGAGGAATTCAGACTGAGCCTGAAAGGGCAGGCAATAGGTCTTTCCGTGGGAGAGACGAGGAAGCACATCCAAGGCGGGCAAGGCTAGGTGAAAGGAAGCCCGCAGGGTAACAAGACCTCCCCTGGGCCTGGGAGGAAGCATGCACGGGGAGGAACCGGCATGACCTAGACTGCGAGGGACCTTGACCGTGATGCCAAGGCATTTGATCTTTCTCTGTAGGTGCCCAGCAAGAAAGCAGGGCTGAGCTTGATCTTAATCTCCCTACACCCCGAAATCCCTCAGGGGAGCCCAGGAATGCTTTCCCAACATAGATGGGGTCACACCCTTAATACCAAGGTCCAGTAGAACTTTCTGCAGTGATGGACCAGCTGCCAATCATCGCTGTTCAGTGTCATGGCCACCAGCCACATGTGGCCACTGAACACCTAAAATGTGGCTAGTGTGGCTGCGGGAAGTGAATGTGAATGTGACTTAACTGTAATTCGCAACATTCCATTTACATGGCTCCGTGTGGATAGTGGCTGCGGTCTTGGAGCTTGACAGGAGGCTGTGATTGGACCTCGATGGGGGGGAGCAGGTGTTTAGGGCTCCCCTGCAGACACGGTGTGCGAAGCTGCATTTCAGGAAGGGGGCCGACCACAGGTTGGTTCAGACACCAGCTCCGTGCTGGGTGCTCTGTGGAAAGGTCTTCCTGGACTGTGACCCGCATGCGTACAACGACGAGTGAAGGGGGGCTGTCGGTGTGTGACACCGTGCTGCACCGTGGCCCAGCACTCCAGGACCCTACATGAGCTCTCTGCACCCTTGTTCCATATGTCCGAGAGAAGCAGGTGTGTGACCCCCACAGAATGTGAGTCCAGCCCGCGCCTCTCTGCTGTCGGGAAGGTGCCAGGAGCGGGCCAGGCAGCCAGCAGGTCCAGTCCAGCTGCAGGAATTAGCAACCGCTGAGAAGGACAGGATGCCGCGAAGGGTGGCCTGGGCAGGCGCTCTTACCGGGAGGCGCTTCCTGGAGGAGCTGCGTTGTACTGCAGCCCACATTTCCCACTGGAGCAACAAACACCTGTGTCTCCTGAGTGGGAAGTCACCATCGCATGGAACCTAAGTGACAGAATAACGTGGTGGAGGCAGAGAAACCGAAGCCACAAATCTCCATGATGCCTAAACATGACACCATTCCGCTGCTTTATAAAAGGAATGTAAGTGCACAGCACTGGTGCACATGGACACAGGAAAGGATGACCATCTTCTGTTAGTGTATGAAAACGCAACTCTGCCATGCCACAGATGAGGGCCTCCTCCTACTGAATTAGCCAGTGTGCAAAACACAAATTGAACATTTGAATAATACTAGTTTTGCCTCTCCCTGAAATGTGAAGGGCACTGAAGGATGTTTTTATTTTTATCTCTTAATACATTTCTCTGTAACCAGCAGAAGCATGCATAATTATCCCATTACCCCTGCCATCTGTCCGATGTCAAGTTCACAGCCTCCGTGGACCAAGAGGTGAAGTCTGAGCCATGCATAGCCTCTGTCAGGCGGCCTCCGGGACCCAGACCGTGGGGACAGCAGCTGAAGAAACGTCCACAGATGAGAACCCTAATTTCCTCCCAGTCCGTGCGCCTGACTTCCTCACTCCAGTGCCTGAGTTCCAACTGCAGTAGTAACAGGAGCCACGCCCTTGATGGCGCCATTTCTCGGCTACCCTGTGACTCATGTGTTTAGAGGGTGACGTGTGTTCGCTGTAGAAAGTGCAGATCAGAAGAAAATAGAGGTGCCACAGCCCCCCACTCACAGGTGTCTGTGTGAGCCTGTGGACACAGATGTAGTTGCTTTTCGCTGTTTTCTGTGGCTGACCACATGATATGAACACACAGATTTGCTTTTTTCCAGTGAATCCTTCTTTCATGTTTTTTCATACTTTAAAGATGTTCCCAAAATACCGTTGTGATGTCTGTGGAGTATCTCAGTAGAGGCCACCTACATGTACTGAACTAGACCCCCACGGCAGGCAATTTGTTGTTTTTTCATTTTGAATAGCGCTGTGAGGAGGACCCGCGTGCATCATCTTTCCCCGTGTGCACCACTGCTTCTGTAGGGCGGGGTTTCCCAGTCACGGCGCAAGAGCCTTTCTCGGGGCTCTGCGTAAGCACTGCCCGGTGGTTCTCGAGAAAGATGACCTAAGTCAGGGTGTGGAGATGAGAAAGCCCAGCGTTAGTGTCCTGGTTTTGTGTCTGCACCTGTTGTCAGCCACGTGACCTTGGGCAAGATGGCAGCAGCTCCGAGAGTCAGCGTCCCTGTCTGCCAGGTGGCGAGACCTGCCCCGTGCCCCTGGCTGTGCGGGACAGAAGACGCCCGTTCAAGGCTGCCCGTGGCGCCAGGCTTGCCATGGCGCCAGCAATTTCACCCTCCGCCAGCGCCGTTTGGACCGTCCGTCTCTACATTCTCTCCCAGACCCTGGGGAAAATGCCATGTGAACGTCATCAGCTTGACAAGTGAAGAAAGACATCTCGTCGTTTTAACTTCTGTGACAAAATACATCTTTCCAGCCTTCAGAAACAGAGAAAGGCTTCAAGTGAAGGGAGGTCTTTGGCAAACGTCTTTTGGCCTCAAATGTTGCTCCTCACGGGTGCCAAGTACTCAGATAAGTTCCATCTTCTCAGGGTCCAAGGGCGCGAGTGGGGATTGTGTCTGAGGGCACACGCAGGTGGTCTGGGTGGGCTGGGGGGCTGGGGGCACGTGCCGAATGATTCCTAACTGTGAGTCTGAAACATTCTCTGTCCACAACCTTGAGGAGTTGGAGTAAGCTGTCCATCATTTATTTTAAATTGTACAAATAGCTCCCTGAGACAACCAGTAGAAACAAAGAGGAAAAAAAGGAAAACACCCACCAATCATCCTTTCACTCAAATTAAACTCTGTGTGTTGGCTTGCCCGCACAGTCCCACGGGATTCCACGAGATGTGTGCTCAGGTCAGAGGGCGCATCTTCTCCGGAGACACTGGCTCTTTCCCATACGAATACTCTCACTTTCCCAGGCCCCCCCCCCAAGGTGCCATTGCATCCGGGTCACCTCAAGGGCTGGGGGACAGGGAAGGACATCCCCCCGCCCCATGGGCCAGGAAGGAGGGAGGGTGACAGACACCTTGGGGGGCGGGGGGTGAGGCAGGGATGAGGCTCGGGCGCGGACCCTGGGCACCGCCCGCGGCTGTGGCATCTGAGAGCACGTGCGTGCCGGGCACGGGCTAGCCTGGGGTGGAAACCGACTTGGCCGGGGAAAGGGTGGCGAGGAGGCTTCTCGCTCAGACACCGAGAGGCCGCTTGAAGGGCCGGCTTCAGGGGGCTCCTCCCGGAAGCCTGGGGGCCCCACGGGAATGCAGGCACAGCGCTGTGCCCCATGCCAGAAAGGGTTTGCCCGTGAGCGCGATTTCACGGGAGTGCTGCAAAGCGCGTGGGGAGAGCTATCATGAAATGCAGCCTGATGACCGCAGAGGGGAGAGATCAACGTGTCTGCCCCAGTAACCGTGTCCGAAGTGTCCGTCGTCGGCTAATCTCTCCCGGGCTGAGGTGGAAGAGGCTCCTTGGCTTCCAGACTGGTTCCTCCTTTGTCCCTCCTAGTTCAAGTTCAGTGTCAGCACAGTGCAGTAACTGTGTGGGCACACGGTCTCCGTCCTGCACTCCCGTTCAGAGCAGGGGGCGCGCCAGAGCCCGCACCGAGCCGGCTGGCCGCTCCCGGGGCAGGTGTGCCAACGTTTCCCCCCCGCCCCCCCCCGAGAAAACGGCGGCATCTTAACCTGGGAGGCTCGTGTCCTGGCCCCTTTCAAGACTGTCTGTGTTATCTGTCACCTTGAATTAGGTTCTGTAAGGAGGAGGCTTTGCTGAGAAAGGGTATGACCAGGTGAGGATGGTTTAGTCTGATCGATCTCGGCGACCTCTCGCAGGAATGTTAAGGCAAAATCGTCACGAGTGAACTTGCTGGGAGGCAATGGTGAGGTCGGTGGTGTGTGTGGGATGATAAAAAACAAGCACGAGTCTTCGAGTCGGGAGGTGTACTTTAACTCACTCTTTTGCCACTTACTCTTGGGACTCCGGGCCCATGTCCTCATCTGTAAAACGACCTCTTCGTTTATCAGAGACTGCCGACGTCCCGTTGACCTCCCGGTGACAGACTCCCCTTGAAAACTGTGAAATTACATACCGGTGGAAGGTCGTCATTGTGTCTTGGAGGGTGACACATGTCAAAAGCCGCTCATTTGCGTTGAAACCTAGTTCTGCTCTGTCTGCGTCCTGGGGCATCCTTTCCATGCGGGAAGTCCAGCTAAGGGGACCTGGGCTCGGGCCCCTTCGCCTTGCATAACCAGAGGCGAATCAGTGCACTGCAAGTGCGGGTTCATCCGGAATTCGCCACACCTCAGCCTTAAAAACCCTTAAGGTGGGGGTGTGGTGTCCCTTAAGAGATGGAGATTCGAGACGTTGTGGTGGGATTTGTGCTTCTACCCTGCTGGCCGCTAATTTCAGTTACATTGGAGCAGAGCCTGCTCTTCCCCACAAAGCGAAATCGCCCGGAATGGCCGCTCTGTGCTAAGGGCTGCGTTTCGACGTGACCCCCACTAGGCGCACGTGGCTCTTTACAGCTAAGTAATTGAACTCAAATCAAAGTCTAGGAGAGATGAAATTTCGTAGCTGGGGACAGACAAGGTGAGTACATCCTTGACTTCCTTTGATTGAAGAAAAACAAAACTGTAAAACAAAACCCCACAAATTAAATCGAGTAAAACATCTGGTTTTTCAGTGACACTCGATGTGTTCCGAGTGCTCCCCAATCACACACAGACAGTGGCTACTGCCTTGGACAGTGGAGATTATAGAGTGTCTGTCATTCTAGAAGGTTCCGTCGGGCAGAACTGCTCCAGAAGAAAGGGAATCTCCGGTCACATCCAGAGGTAGCAGCCCAGGCTCCGTGCAGAACTGGTACCCTGTTTTTAGGTCCCCAAGCTCAGAGAGCAACCTGTGGCGGCCGGCCGGCCGAGCTCCCCCCATCACACCCACTCAGCCCTCGCCGCGAGCCACATTCAGGACGCTGGACATGTTTAAACATGTGTTCCTTTCCGTTGGTTCCTGTAGGTCCTGCGTGACAGACATGTGCGAGTGCCCGGTCCACAAGAACTGTTACTGCGAGTCGTTCCTGGCGTATGCCCGGGCCTGCCAGCGCGAGGGCGTCAGCGTCCACTGGGAGCCTCAGCAGAGCTGCGCGGGTGAGAGGGGCCGGCGGGGGCGTCCCAGTCAGTGCCCGGGGCCGCCGTGCCCACGTCGATAGCCACGTCCACCCTCCCCCCCTGGCCACAGGGAAATCCCATCTGTGGCCCAGGGGTAGCAGCTGAAATTTTATTTTATTTTTTTTGGTCGGTTGATGCTAGAGAGAAAGAAGAAAGGAGAGAGAGGGGTGGGGAGGGAGAGAGACAGAAACATGGATTTGTTGTTCCACTTACTGATGCATTCATGGGCTGATGTATGTGCCCCGACTGGGGTTTGAACCTGCATCCTTAGCCTTTGGAGACGACAGTCTAACCACCTGAGCTTCCCGACCCAGGCCTCCAAGGATTGCCACCTAATCAAACACAGGGGCTTCCCACTTGGGGCAGAATAGAAGGCAGGTAAAGGAGGTAAAGGAGGCTGGGGCTGGCAGACGTGTGTCTGCAAAGGGCCAGATCCGCTGGAGCGAGGAGACTGGGGCCTGCAACACGGCACCGGCGCTCGGAACCTCAGCCCGGCTACTGGGAGAGAAGGCCGTGCGCCCGCCCGCTGCCAGCCGAGGCGGTCTCTGCTGGCGGAGGACCGAGATACGAGATAACTAAGAGAGATATGGCCTCTGTCTTAGTTGTCTGCTGGGGGAGGGGTCCAAAAGAATGGCCTGGAAGCTTTTTCGGGGTGTGAACACCTGGTTCTCGTGGTCCAGTGGGTCTCCCTTTGGCTGCCCCTTGGAGTCACTTTGGGAGCTTGAAACAACAACAAAAACCCAGGAACCTGTTCCTGGGCCTCGTGCCCAGACGTCCTCCTCCAACTGGCCTTGCGTGACCTTTAGACCTTTCAGGTGGTTCTGCCCCGCAGCCAGGACCGAAACCGCCCAGTTGCTTTGAAGGCGTATTCGGGTGGTTCTGCGGGAGCGGGTTGGCAGGTGTCCGGAGGTCAGCGAAGCTCCCTCCAGCCGCCCCTGGATGTGGCCACGACTCTGTGTCCCTGGAAAGCACCAGAGCCCTTTTCTCCCCTCGGACGTCCCCTCTGTGCAAACCCGAGTCCAGTCCTCATGTCTGAGTTCACTCTCCACAGCACGAGCGGCTCTCCGTCGAGGCTGCCCACCCCCCTCTCCAGGACCACTGCCGTGACAGCAGTGGCCCACGTGAAGGTGGGGCAGAGGCTCCTGCAGGCAATGAATGGCTCGCCTGGCCCCTAAAGCATCGGTGCGGGTTCGCTGACCAGGGCGATGTTTTTGGGGGGCTGGGTCCCTTCAGCACATCTTGCATTCTCGTATTGGAGACTCCTTCTCCATTCCCACTCCCCCATCCCTGAAATGTCGGGCTCAGCAGAACTTGGCTAATTTTATTAGCTGTGGTGAGGATCATATTAGATACAGCATCTCTGAACTCTTCCCGGCCCAGAGCTATATTTAACACCATTTCGGCGCACGCATTGCATTTGAAGACGACGCATCTCGTGTCAGCTTCCCGATGTCAGGGGCCGCGTCTCAGAAGCTGAAATGACTTTCCTAATGGAAAGGGAATCTGGCTCCTGAAAGGGTCCATTTACCACTTACAATTCCAGAGCCATCTGAGTGCAGTATAACCCCATTTGTGTGTGGTTTGCAGGGGGCCTTTCTCTCTCTCTCTCTCTCTCTCACACACACACACAGAACTTCTGCAGATGAACAGCCGGGACGTGAGACATTTGCAGAGACCTGCGGCATCTCTCAGTAGCTTCATCTCCGATTCATCTGCAATTCCAAAGGCTCTAAGAAGCCTCTTTCCTTGTTTTTAGCTCCCAGAGAAGAGAGTTTTTCCAGAGTAAGAAGCTGGGAAGTTGAACAAACAAGAAACCAGCCAGGCTTGAAACTCTGAACAGGGGACTTCCCCAGGGGGCCTGGATTTTGACACTACTGTGACACCAACACCGAGTCCACGCCCACTAGCAGTAGGGGAAGGACCCGCGGAACTCCAGCCTAGCCGTGGGTGGCCGAGTGCAGCGCAGCACGCGGGGTCTATGAAAGTCCAATAAGGACCACTCCCATTAAGAGTTACCATTTTCTCAGCACCTCCTTGCCCAGAGGACTGCATTAGTGCTTTTATTACATTTTATCAGTTTAAATCCACATTGTCGTGTATTTGGTGACATTCTATTGCCCACGTTTTACTGATAAGGATATTGAGGCTAAGAATATTGCAGTAATTTGCTGAAAGTCACAGAGCCAGAAAAGGAGGAAGTTGGGAATTGAAGCCAGCCACTTGGCTTTAGAGACTCCGTTCGTACTCATTATGAGAACAGGTAAGCAAGAGCATTGTGGGAAAAATATATTCAAGTACAAACATGTATATACTTATGTGCTATACAGATATTCCTAGTTCCTATCCCTCTGCTCCTTAGCATTGGCCGCTGTTACTGGGCACCTTCTGACTCCGTGACTTTGTTAGGACCTCGCTCCTGCGTGCCATTTCACCCTCTGAGCAGATTTTCTGCCCCGGCCTCTCGCTGATGCAATGGTCACTGCAGTTTCAGTGACGATTTCCTGGGTGGGGACGGTGCTGGGACCGTCACAGTGGTGCGTGTCTTGTTGCGGCACCTGAGAGGTCTGCCCGGCTCTGGGGGCCAGTGTGTCCCGCTCCGTCTACAGACTCCGGGTGGTTCTCGCCCCAGGGCTGCAGCGTCTCCGCCCCGAGCTTTTCCTTCGCCGGCTAGGTGCCCCCCGGAAAAGCTAAGGAGGTAAAAGTGGAATTGTGACCTTCTGCACCCGGTAGGGGCACATGGAGGCAGCAGAGTTCCACAGGGGACAGAGTCACACTTACTGAACTCACTGATAAAACCTGTGGTGCCTTCATGGGCTACCACATAAACAACATGTGATGCTGTGTGTGTGTGTGTGTGTGCGTGCGTGTGTGTGCATGTGTTGCACAGCAGCTTCTGTGTGCCCCTTGGAGAATAAGCCGAGCCAACTCTGATCGCTTCCTGGTTTTTAAAAAGCTGAAGCCAAATGAATTCTTTTAAAATGCAGATGTGCCAATTGAATCATAGTTAGTCCTTAAACATGATCAGTTGCCGTTTGTAATTCTGAAAAAAAATTGGATTCACAGAAGGGCTCACCCAGGCTCATCCAGGTCAATATTACCTCACTAGGACCCCCTTAAAAGGTGCCAGTTGAAGGCAAATTCAATCATATCATCACCCCGTGAAACCTAAGCCTCCCCTGTGCCCAGGCCTATGACCCCTGCCTACTTCTCTGCCCTTGTCCCCTCTTCCCCCTCAAACTTCCTGCTTCCTCCCACCGAGCCCAGGACAGCCTTCCCCGGTGGGGCCAGGGCAGCTAGTCATGGCCCCCAGCCCTGCCTGCCCGTGCCCTGGCTGCCCTCCTGCCCAGGGAACCCCTCCCGCCACTGTCTGTCTGACCATTTCTGCTCACCTTTGCAGACTGAGTGGGTCTGTTCTCTGAAATCTTCCTTGACCCCTAGCCCCTCAGCCTGGAGTGGACACCTCTCTCGTTCTTCCCCTGTCCCTTGCTCTCACTGTCTGATGTGGTCCAGCTGCAGTTCATGAAGAATTTGGTGGTCAGCCCAGGCTCTTGTCACGGGAGGTCAGAAATGATGTGATTCCCATTTGATTCTGTGGCCTCAGATGAAGCTTAGACACTACACAGCAGATACTTAGTAGGAGTTTCTTGATTTTATTTGAGTTAAAATGGAGATGATAAGGATATGATGAAAAAGATTTTTTCCCCTAGCAGTTCTTCATTTTCTACATTCTATTCCCTACCTGTGCAGGGAATGTCGGCATTCAGCAGTCCCAAGTAAGATGTGCCGGAAGAGCATTAGTGCGTTAAGTGGCAGAGCTGGAACAAAGAGTGGGGAGGTCAGAGAGGGGAAGTGACGTGGGAGAGGCCGTGTCTCTGGTGAGGGGAGAGGAGAGGACACCTGTGGGAAAGAGGAAATTTTGCTGAGCTTTTGTACCAAAGGGGGTCTTTGTGAGGTTTGAAGGGTTCAAAGTACCTGGAGGGTTAAGTTGAGACATTCTGGAAGCATCAGAGTGGAAAATGAACTCAAGGCTGGCCAAGTGTAATCCCAGTAGGGAGCGGGTGATGGATTAACCACCATTCAGATTAGGTTATCATGCGGCAGGCACAAGCAGCGACTGAGCTGCCCCTCCACTCTTGCCGCTGTGCCAGAACTTCAGTCGTGGAAGACCAGGGCTCTGGCCCCGAGAGTTCCGGTCTCCGCAGTTCACTCTCTTCAACTGGCCATGCTTATCACAGCGGTTCCTGGGGCTCAGTGCTCTACGGCTACCTGGGCCCTGCCGCAGACCCACAGCCAGAATCTGCAGGGAATGGGGCTTAGGAATACATGTCTTTTTAGAAGATGCTTGGGGGACCCCCAGGAGCATCCCTGGTGAAGCCCTACAGTTGCACTGTGATTGGGGGGTTAAAACAAATACACAGATAACTAACGGGAGGGGTGCTGTGGGATGCAGGGGGGGGGGCATCCTGGGGGGGGGGGTCCAGGGAGCTACTGGAAGGAGGTCCCTTTTGAGTCGAGACGAAGGAAATGATGAGTTTGTGATGAGGATTGGAACTGATGATAACAGTTCAGAGCTCTCTAGAAGTTGGAGATGAAACTGGAATAGCTGGTGTGTGTGGGGGTGGGGCAGGAGGGAGGACAGTGCAGAGGGAAGAGTCTTGCAGGTAACTTGTCAGGGAATAAGCACAGAAGCTCATGAGAGGAAAGGTATTCCCAAGGTGTTAGCCAAAGACCCCGGAGAGCCCAGCGCCATAAGGGAAGATGCGCAGAAAGAACAACTGTTTTGTGGAGAGACCGTGGGGAACGGGGACTGCCCGTATGTCCGTGGACGTGGTCATCGCTGAACATTTGGGTGGGAGCGGGGTCTGCAAAGTGGTAGGTGAGGAAGACAGGGCTCCGACCCCGGGTACCTGCGGAGGAATCGGATCAAACGACTGTCAACTCTCCTGTGAAGTTTGCAGGTAAAAGGAAGGAGCAAGTAGGTCTGGTAGGCTGGGGGGAATCTGTGGTTGCAGACAGGCACTGATATGAAAAAATTTCTAGAGTTTAGAGGTTGGAGCCAACAGAGAAGGAGATTAACGGGCAGTGAGGACAAATAGTAAAGCAGGTCCCTGGAGGAGAGGGGTCCGACACAGGAGCGGCAAACCGAGGGTGGGTGCAAGCGAGGACAGGCAGTAGGAAGACGAGTGAAGGGTGCGTGTGCAGCCCTGACCAGGGAGGCTCAGTGGGGTGGGCACTGTCTCCTCAACCGAAAGGGCGCTGGTTAGACTCCCGCTCAGGACACATGCCTGGGTGGAGGGACAGGTCCCCAGCTGGGCACGTAGGAGAGGCAACCACTTGATGTTTCTCTCTCACATCCGTGTTTCTCTCCCTCTCTTTCTCCCTTCCTCCCCCTCCCTCTAAGAATAAATTAAATCTTAAAAAAGAAAGGTGCATGTGCAGATGACCCGACTCCATCAAAGGGAGGACCGGTGCTTTGGGACCCGGGCAGGGCGCCAGTGGGTTTAGGCGGAAGAGGGTGGGAAGGGCAGGAGCTCCCACTGTGCACTCACTCCCGCTTTGGAAACAGTTGCTGCCCTCCTATGTGCTAGAAACGCACGAGCCTCTGCAGTGGCTGAGGCGGGAATGTGAGGGTCATTATCAGAACCTGTTCTCGGTCCTGAACGCCCATCGGCATTACCTTTGTGGGAGGGCTTTTTTTTTTTTTAGTTACTGGTAACTTGATTCCACTTTTAAGTTCTGAATGAGCCCTGACTGGTGTGGCCCAGTCGATTGGGCATCATCCCACAAAGTGAAAGTTCATGGGTTCGATTCCTGGTCAGGGCACATACGAGGGGCAACCAATTGATGTGTCTCTCTCCCTCGCATTGATGTTTTTCTCCCTCTCTTTCTCCCTCCCTTATTCTCTCTCTAAAAGAAAAATAAATAAACTGTAAAAGATCTAAATTAATTAGTAAATTAATTGGCCTGGGGGTGGATGCTAATGTTCAGCTCGGAACACCATTGGTTGGTAGGCATGCTGCAGCACGTGGCATGCAGCTATTGTGTGTGAGTACGATGTTCAGCTAGGATGTCTCCGGATTACCGGGCATGTACCATGTGCAGGATGTTCGGTTAGTCACAGAAGAGAGAAAAAGAAAAGGACTTTGCAGGGATCAGTGAGAAGTCAAAAGATTATCAGAGAAGCGTAAATCAAGAGATTTCAAGGAAGAATGAGGCTGATTCACACACTAAATCCTTCATTTACCTGTGAATTCAGGCGCCCAGCCGTTCTCCAGGCACCTGCGGCATGGTCAACACCGCCTGCTCCTGAAGATGCAGAAACAGAGCTGACTTCTCCCGGCCGAGTTGAGGGGAGAGGACAGGGAGACTAGTTACTATCATTTCACGTCATAAGCTCAGGGTTAGAGGGGGCCGCAGGGGCTCCGAGTGCCCAGGCCAGGGCCGTCTTCTGCAGCAAGACAGGCAGGAGAGAAGGCGGGAAACTGAGTCTAAAAGAGGACAAGACGGGATGAATTATGGTGACATTCACCGAACTAGAAAATGGCACTATGTCAGGGCAAAGGTCACGTGTTTGGGACTCACTGGGCTGCGAGAGGCTCCTAGTAGCCTCAGGGATAGAGTAAGATTATCAAAAGCCAAAACAACTGAATAGAGCTACATTTTGACACATCTGATTTTCCCCTATCTGGCTTTATTCTTTTTTAAAATTTTACTTTCAATTAGAGTTTTCATGCAGTATATTTTGCTTCAGTTTCGGGTGTGCAACATAGTGGTGAGACAATCAGACCTCATGAAGTGGTCCCCCGATGCGCCTGGCCCCCACCGGGCACCGCACACAGTTATCACAGTGCTACTGACTGCATTCCCTACGCTGTACTCCACATCCCCGTGGCTATTCCATAACCTCCAAATTGTAGTGTTTAACCCCCTCGCCTTTCTCACCCAGTCCCCAGCCCCCCTCCCCTCTGGCAATCATCAGTCTGTCCTCTGTGTCTGTGAGTCTGTTTCTGTTTTGTTTGTTCACTTATCATGTTCTTTAGGTTCCACATATAAGTGAAATCATACGGCATTTGTCTTTCTCTGTCCGACTTATTTCACTTGGCATAATACCCTCTAGCTCTATCCAAGCTGTTGGAAATAGAAAGATTTCATTCTTTGCTTATGTGCAGTAATACTCCATTGTACATACCACAGCGTTATATCAGCTCATCTATTGAGGGGCACTTGTGTGGCTTTCCTATCGTGGCTATTGTAAAGAGCGCTGCAGTGAACATGGGGGTCCACATATCCCTTCGAATGAGTGTTTTGCGTTCTTCGTGTGTGTACTCAGAAGTGGAATTGCTGGGTCATAAGACAGTTACATTTTCAAACTTTTTAGGAGCCTCCATCATGATTTTCATGGTGGCTGCACCAATCTGCATTCCTACCAACAGTGCCTGAGGGTTCCCCTTTTTAGAAAAAGTTACTGGTATTAGAGAGAGAAATGGGGAGAGAGAGAGAGAGAGAGAGAGAGGCATCAGTTTGTTGTTTCACCCACTCATGCATCCAAGAACCATCTCGGGTGTGCCCGGCTGGTGACCAGACCCGCATCCTCTGTGTATCAGGGCGGCGCTCTAACCAGCTGAGAAGGGGGAGGGGCCCCTTTTCTCCACGTCCGCACCGGCACTTGTTGTGAGTTGATTTATTGATCATAGCCACTCTGATAGGTATGAGGTGATATCTTATTGTGGTTTTAATTGGCATTTCTCTGATAATTAATGACATTGAGCATTTTTCATTTGGCCACCTGTATGTCCTCTTTGGACAAGTGTCTACTCTGGTCGTTTGCCTATTTTTTAATTGGATTGTTTGGGTTGGGGTTTTTTTAGGGGTTTTTTTTTTTTGGTATTATTGAGTTGTATGAGTTCTGTATAAATTTTGGATATTGAGCTGTTATCAGATATATTTGGCTTTACTTTTGCTCTAACTTGCCTCAAATTGATTAATTCAACACAGAATTAAAATATGATTAAAACATGTGCCACATTTCCACTATCCTTGATAGGTATTCCCCTATATGTATAACTGCGTGTATTTAAATACTGGTGTGGTTGCACACATGTTCATATTCATCACAGCAGCGCAATTGCTTGAAGGACTCTCTGGAATTAATCTTTCACGCTATTATCAGTAACTAAACAACCTTACAGATTTTTGGGTAGCTGTACTAATGTGCCGTTTGTCTTATCTGGACATAAAAAGCTCTCATTTCACTTTATTTCCAAGTTCACTGGCCCAGCAGGTGGGTCTTTGATGCCACTTCTCTCGGTGCGGGTGCTTCCCTGGGTGCTCGAGGACCGCTGGGTGTTTGTCCTCCCTTTGTTAAACTGCAGCAAGGAGCCTGCGCGGTGGCCGGGCCTCTGCAGGGGGTGGCAGGAGCCCCCAGAGTGGCCTCAGGCCGTGGGCGAACTGGCGAGGCCACTTCGCCGTGTCTCACCTTTGCCTCCTCCTTTCTTGCAGCCACCCAGTGCAAGCACGGGGCCGTGTACGACACCTGCGGCCCGGGCTGCGCCAAGACCTGCGACAACTGGAACGAGATCGGCCCGTGCCATAAGCCGTGCGTGGCGGGCTGCCACTGCCCTGCCAACTTGGTCCTTCACCGGGGGAGGTGCATCAAGCCAGTCCTCTGTCCTCAGCGGTGACCCTTGCTCAGCAGCTTGAGACTTTGAGCCCTGGTGTTGTTGACACTGAAGTGGAGGGGCCAATGAAGGACTGCGGCATCTGCGTGCCGACCCTGCAAACACGCTCACACAGAGTACATATGTGTACATACATAGAGACATAGATATATTCAGAAACATTTCATCATTTATATAAACTATAGGTGGATTATTATATGTATATTTTTTGCTATAAGACATGTATTATTTCTAGAACCCTAATCTGTAAGCCGTTGGATGCAGTGCATAAATAAAGCAGGTGTGTTTGATTTAACAAGGCGGCACGCAGACACATCGGAGGGCTCGAACATCACCTGCGCTGTCGTCTTTAAGGAAGTTTTCTAAAATCCCTGAATTGCCTGCCTGCGTTAATTTTAGCTTTGGATCAGGGTCTGCAGGGGAGTGAGAAATGTGTCTCTCTGGAGAAGGGCAGACTAGTCTAGGGGCGCTCCAGGATTCCAAAGAAAGGGGTGCATGCTTGGGAGAGGCAGCCGGTACTTGGTGACAGTCCCTAATGGTGCATGCAAAGCGAGGCGCAGGGTGTCAGAGTTTATTGGGTCATGGTCTGATATTATTTCCCAAACTGATGGGCTAGTTGCCAAGAAATAATGTACTTGCTACCAGAGCATCGCCAAAGAATCAAGCGGCTTCTTACCGTCCTTGTGCATTCCCTGTGTCTCCTCCTTACATACGTGCGTGCGGTGGACAGGCGTGCTCGCCTGTCACACGCTGGGACAAAGGGGCTCTCTGAGGGACACGTGGGTTTCACTGAGCACGAGCAGAGATTTGGAAAAACGTGCACAGCGCGGGGGGAAAATAGCGGTTTCTCTGAACCTCAGCTGTTTAGGATGGGCAAATCCGATGAGTCGGTGCAAGCCGTCTGCATCCTGTGGTGGTCGTGTTTGTAAAGTGACAGCCTTTCGTTACTCCTGGGGGATTCCCAGGTCAGTGCTACTGGGTGACTGTCTGTACGTCATAATTACTGGACGGAAAGAAAACCCTCACTGACCAGCTGATGTATGAGTCCTAACAAAGAGTGGTCTGTACACTTGCTCTGACATCCTCGTAGGTTACTACTAGTCACCGTGTGGTTTTCCTGACCTGTTTTCCTCCGAAGGAGTGAAAATGTCAACAACACAGAACCCGCCAATGTCTAGAAATAAAATGTTCTGCAGTGAAGTAAATAAAGGGCTTAAGACTTAAAACCAGGCATTTTCTGTTTCAAGATGTGCTGTGTCGTGCTCTATACACAAGTTCTACCAGCTTCGGGTTCATCCATCTTGACCAGCCCTATTTAGATAGATTTTATATTCTCACTATACTTTGTAAAGAGCGTTATTAATAGACAGCAGCAAAATCCCAAGTTTTTTAGAGCCAGTGTATCGCTATCGCTTAAGACAGTTGTGTGTCCTTAACAATATTCATCCTACATTCATGACAGCTCGAGGGTGAACTTGGACTTTTTACTGGGACACGTCTGGGGGTCTGATAAACTGAATAAAGCTGTCAGTGTCACAGCGACCGGCTGAGGAGCCAGGGAGTGTGGCCGTTGGTGGTCACTGTTCGTGAGTCCTAGACGCCGTGGGCCATCGCTCCAGCGCCACGCGTGGAAGGGGAGCTTTGATTTAGGAGACGGGTTCCAGGCACAGTTTGTGACCTTGTTCGTAGTGATTAAGGATCTGGGACCGCACTCTTGCTTGTTGGTGACACAAGAAGGCGGCATATGGGTGGGGCTAAGGGTCAGCGATCTGGACACCCCGCCGCCAGGGAGATCACACACCCAGAGATCCGTACTCGGCATCCCGTTTACCCCCCACACTGAACCTAGAGGAGGAAAGGGGCCAATTGGTTGACCCATCCAGTTTTTTTATCCTTTTTCTTTATTTTTGTGTCTTTAGATTATCTTTGAATTCCTTTTTAGTTCACTCTTTATGAAAGAAGGACACGGAAGAAAAGTGGGGCAGGAGAGGGAATTTGTGGCGGTCACTCGCTGCCCATGACCCGTCCAGGACGGAGCACCTGCGCCCGGAAGGACGAAATAGCCTCTTTGCCGGTGCCGCCCGCCTTGGCCTCCCGTGGGGGCGCAGGACCGAGGCTCTTTGTCAGGGATCTGTCTCGTGAACTTGGGTGGCTTCATTACAGGTTGGTGGGGCATACTGTCTCTGGGGCTTACTTTAACCTTTGAACATTTTTCTCGCTCCTGGTCCTAGAAGGAAGAAAGAGGGAGGACAGAGGGTGGGTGACGTGGGCCCAGGAATCCGAACAGCTGTCTGATGAGGGAGGCGGGGCCATCAGCGCCCCGGCCGGGGTAGCCGCAGGCTCTAGTCGAGCGGTGATTTCTGTCCGGTGGTCGATGGTAATGGAGCTGAACCAAGTGCTTCCGTGACGGGGCCCCACGTGGTTCACATGAGATATTTTCACGGGTTCTCCAAGCCCAGCTCCCTCGGAGTTAGATGACTCAAAACGACAGCGTTCTATGTCTCTCATTGATGTACATAACCCAGGTTCCGTGAGATCTACAACATTAATAGATGGGTTCACGCTGCTCTGTCTGCGGGCATCAGAGCCCTCTGTTGATTATGCCCTTAGCTATGAATATTGAACTTGACGAGGGAAAACTGCCCGGGATGAAGAACCATGGAGATCCTCATGACACAAGGTGCTCACGGAGAGTTCTCCCCTCTCTCCCTGTGAGAATAGGAATGCGTGAAGGTCCCGAGAGTAGGAAGCACATGAATCCTTGGCACGGACCAGAGCAGCTGTTTACTCAAAGGGGGCACATTGAGAATCACCAACTCTTCAGGTCAAAGGTCTTCCCTGTGAACTCGCTGGCAGTTTCCCGAGTGTCCGGCCACCAGACCGTGAAAGGTGCCTCCCAGCAAAATGAGAAGGACCTGGAAGGACTTGCCCCCCAGCTTTCATTGCATGTGGATAAACCGTTTTGACCGGGAAACTCTTTGTTATTCTGAAACATTTCAGACAGAGAAAAAGGCATAGCGGATAATGTTGCAAACACCCACGAATACGTCGCCCTCATTAAGAGAAATAACCCGATAGGGAGTCAGTCCGTTTTTCCGGCATAAACAAAATCAAGCCCAGACACATGGTGCCACAGCTCTGCACAGAGCGTCTGCTTGTTGGGCTTCTGTTCACTTCGCTGCTTTCCGTCATTCACATCCCCCGGATCTGACAGGCCTCACGGATGTGAGCGGGAACGCTCCCCGTCATGTGGGAGAGGACGCCTGGGGGGACAGGCAGCGGGATATTTTAATTAGCTGTCTCCTGCAAACATCACCCTCAGGAGCAGGCAGGAGTCGTCTCTGATTCTAAATCCTGGCAAACCAGCCTTTGCAGAATCCAGGATATTCATTCTGAAAAAGGACAGTGTTTGAGTGGCCGAGAATGAATGAAGACACCGGGACAAGGAAGGGGTGCTGGTGATTATGCCGACCCCGGAATTAAGAACCGGACACCTAGCCCTTTGCAGGGAGCTTTCAGGCTTTAGAGTCGTGCTGCCTTCCATTGGATTTGATGAACCTGGTGGAATGGCAGCAAACAACTGCGTGAGCTTCGCCCTCACTGTGGATCCCTTTCAGATGAATCCAGTGTTGAAGGGACCAGTGTCAGGCAGAAGGATGCCAGATCTCCATCGGCCTGAAGGGACACTTCCGAGTGAGCGTGGCTCAGCAAAGTGGGAAGGGTGTTCCAGGCAGGGTTTTGTTCTCTAGGGAAATGGTGGCCAAAGTGCGGTATGTTATAGTGCACTCAGAAAATGACATTCGTCTGGGAGCTGGGGTCACTTGGCTGGGCTGCTTGCACTAGGACCTCTGGGGACACTTCAGGTTCTGTTCAAGTGCCCCAAGAGTGGAAGGGATGCCAACCCCTGGCACCCGGTCCCCACCCCACCCCCAGTGGGCTGTGGCACCGGGTGGGAAGACCTGCCCCAGGGCTGACCCAGCTAAGGGACAGTGTTAAGCAATGGAGTGACGTGACCAGAGCTTTGTCACAGCAAGTGGAGTGGAGGTGAGGTTTTTGGTCAAAAGAGCAGGTGGGAGGCCCGTGAGATGGTCCAGGTGAGAAGCAATGAGCCCCCAAACTAGGGGGCAGGAAGGAGCAGAAAAAGGGAGAGCTTTGTGACAGGTTGGGTGGCAGCCAGGCCAGTCTCTGGCTGGAGTGACACATGACGATGGGGCCAGCCTGTTACCTGAGGAATGCTGGCCGGGGACCAGGCTTACAGAAATTTTTATTGTTTTCTTTAGGCTGACATCCTGAACATAGGGGCTCAGAGAGGGTCCTCTTAAGACAGCCGCCATCCAGGATGAATGGCTGATGAAGCAGAGGACCACACAGCTGACCCGGGAGTCTCGGGGAGTCCAGGGGGAGCTTTTCTGCGTGGGCGCACATCACGGAGGCCGGTCAGGGAGGGTGACTGCTGAGAGGAGCCTCGTTCGGCTGAATAGGCTCTACCTCCACAAACACCTGAGTGTGTGTGAGCAGGATGGCGAGTCTGGGAGTGTAAGGCATGAGTCGCTGTGCGGATAAGAAGACAGACCAGCAGCAAGCTGACGGGCTGGGGGTGCGGAGACACCGGGCCGCATCCTGCTGGGGTGTCGCATAGTCACAGAGCTGTTCTGAGTTAACAGCAATGGAGCTCACATACCCACCCTGAGAGACCTTTGCAAGGGTCCCTTGATTTTTAGTGTGGCGAGCACAGCAGAGCTGGAGGAAACTTTGGCGTTGTGATATGAGCTCTCCTTGCTTCTTGCACCCGGGTGAGTTCGAGTTTCTTGGATGCAGCTTCTGACAATCTGGAGAGGGAAGGAAACGGGAAGAGGCTTCCAATGAGACCGTTGCCTCTGACCTTCCGTGTTGCGCTGCAGAGCGAGGAGGCATCCTTCAGACCTTGCAGGCACCGGTTTCTGTACCAGAGCTGGTCCGAGGCAGATGCGGTTAGTGGCTGCCCTTGTTGACTTGGCTGTGGCCTGGTGGCTGGGCTGGGGGTGCTGGGCTGGGGGTGCTGAGGGTGGCTGGGCTGGGGGTGGCTGGGCTGGGGGTGCTGGTGGCTGGGCTGGGGGTGCTGAGGGTCCAAAGGGTTGAACCCGTCCATGTCAGCAGCTCTGGTCACACCTACAGACAAAAGGCCCGAGAACCCAGCTCACCCTGAGCTCTTCTGGGTGGAGCAGCTCTGTTACGGTTCAGCCTCTGGCGTCGCAGCCCAGCCTGTGCCGTGAAAACTGAGATACACGCCTTCTCCGCTTCCTCCGCGGGGAACTTGGCTCCCCGAGTCATTCCTCAGAGGGGGGCTTTCAGCAGCGAAGTCTGGGGCTTTGAGAAATGTTTGCGGTGATGACAAAATTTCACTCTGGCTCCGAAAATGTAAATACCATTAGTTATGTTGTCATTTTCACCATGTTTCTGCATGTAATTGAGAGAATCAGACTCTGAACAGGCCCCTGCTGGCTCGGGGGCTTAGGCAGGCAGGCAGGGGCCTGGAAGGCAGCGGGCAGCCTGGCCAGTCCCCCGCACGGAGCAGGCTGCCCGTGAGCCTGGGGCGGGGCGTGCTCCTGCTGGCCTCTTGCACGTGTCTGTGAAGAAGGACATGCCAGAGGTCCTCGCCATGTGGTAGGGGACCTCTCCACTGAAGGCAGTGGGACAGGGGGACTCTGTCTTAGGAAGCTGGAATGCTCACTACATATCTACACTGTACACTGCTCCTGTGCACCCCAAGAATGTGCGGGGGGACTGCTTGATGACACTAAAGAGCATTCCTCTGTTTGATGAGGTGGTGTTTGGGGATATCTGTCTTCATAGAACAGCTCGGCCCGAGCCATTTCACTTCCACGGTGGACCCACACAGCTCTCTCGATTCCGTCCTTCTCTGAGATGCACTGGGGAGAATCCAGCCAATGGTCTGTGAGCAGGCTAGGCCACCCCCCTCAAAAGCCCTGGCAGATTAATTTAGACCCTAAGCCTGTTGGGGCTTACTTACTGAGACCTTCCCATAGAATTCTCGGCAGGAGGGTCTTCTCCTTGTTTCGCTTTGTCATCAGCTCAGGCCACAGAACAGTTGGTGGCTTTGGCCCAAGGAGACACAGATGGCGGCCAGGGGAGCGTCCCAGAGGGACCGGAGTGTCCGGCTGGGCTGGGAGGGGTTGGCATTGCCTGGACTGCCCCTGAGGGTAGAGTAGAGCCATCAGCTTCATCCTTTTGTTTGGGGACGGAGAGAGGGTAGAAAGGCTTATTCCATATTAGTTCTGTCTGAGGCTGCTAATTATTTCCTTTGGTTTTCCTTTGGAGGGGCGATGTCAAAAAACAATATGCCATACACATTTAAATGTGGTTTTCTTAAAAAACTTGGGTAAAGCCACTACCTTCCAAATTTTAGGAATTTTAATGTCATTGGACTCAAGTGCTGCTCATCTATCTTACTGAATGTTAAAATTTTTCATATTAATTGATTTCAAGTGAACATGCTCAAATGCGATTTTCCAAAGCAACGTTGGCTTTTCCTTGAAATCGGGTCCGAGATTCATTGCGCGAATGTCTAGTTCATTCAGGCTGCCTGCTTTGCGACAGCAAGTGCATGGCCTTTCTTGCCAAAATAACGCACACGCATATTATTTTCCTCACATGGCATTCATTGTTTTTAAATCGGTAATGTACGCACATCCATTTGCTCATGCCCCTCCGAGTGTAAGCACTGAAGAAAGGAGAGACCCAGTGGGGGCGGGGAGAGGCTACGAGGCAAACAGCACAGGGGCTGAAGATCCAGCCACGAGTCTTTTTCCAGCACAGCCCACGGGCCGCAGCGGGCGGGAGTCCTGCAGATGGGGCTCTGTCTGCGCTGCCTTCAAACAAGCGCGAGGAAATAAACTCCAGGTCCCAGATGCTGCTCATCCTCTGAACCGAAGGGCCTGGCCCATGCTGTGTGCCTTTTATGACACATGGGAACAGGGTCCCCCCGTCTCCAAGCACCCGCTGAGCTCCCTCGAAGCTGTGATCTGTCATCCAGATGTCTAGGCTGCTGTGGGGAGGGGCCACCTTCCAGATGGACCAGGCTCCTTGGCACGAGCTGGCTGGATGTACGGGATTGGGTGGCTCTGGGCTGACTTGGCTTGGCGCTTGGAGCCCGGGCGTGAGCATGCGCTCCAGCAGGCCCCCACAGGGCTTGGGTGTGCCCATGCCAGGGAAGGGGCTCCTGCTGAATGTCTAGGGAGCCTGTAGGAAGAGCATGGCTCCTTGTGCTCACGTTGCCTCTCTGGTGGGAAGAAGAAAGGCCTCCCTCACAAGACCAGAGGTTCTCGGTATTCCCAGCCAAAGCTCGCAGCAGCTGGATTAGAGCGTGCAGGGCCAACAGCAATCCTTCCACCAGGAGAAACAGATCACAACGTAGCCTCTTGAGGTTTTCCACCAGGAATTAAAACCAATGGTCAGGCCAGCTACTCATTTGTGCCACCTTCCCTCCTACCTGTGCCCCCTGCTTTCACCTTCGGTCTCGTCCCTTCCTGTGACTCCTGCCCTCTCCCTAACCGCCAGTGCCCCACGCTCCTCTCCACCACCCTTCCGATCCCCACTCTGATCTGGCCGGCCCCCCCAACAGCATCTTCTGTTCCGGTTGCTTCCAGGCAACTTTCGTTTCTCAAAAACTGAAGCTGATCAGGTTTCTGCCCCCTCAGGATTAATTTATTGAAAATGTGTTTGAGCTGCTCTGAGGTCTGTGCGGTGTCCGTGTTCGGTGCCGTATTTTCATTTTCTTATCTCGAGTCCCCTGGCATATAGCATCTGTGCCCAGGGGTCTGGCTCTGCTGCGGGCACTCAAGGCACTGTAGGGGGTCAGAAGGGAAGCTACGCAGAGGGCAGGTAGGCGTTCTGTGGCCCCGAGATGCAGGTGCCACGGAGACTCCACCTATGTTCCAGCCTGGCTCTGTCACGTGCCCTCTGACAGCTTGTCGCTGCTTTTTGTGGTTGTGGAACAGTTCTTCTGTTTTCAGGTAGAGTGTCTATCATTTCTGATGTCAAAAGTCACTGAAGAAAGAAGGCACTGTTCCATGTGTCCTGTCTCGTGAAGGGTGGCTTCGGCTCTTTCCCGGTCGCAGTGTGAGCGAACGGGCCAAGGCTTTTCCTTCTAAGGGACCTGGGGGAAACGCTGGGACCAGGGCATCAGAGTGCAGTGCAGTCCCGTCAGCGCTGCTGCAGACCTGAAAGACAATGTAGTCAAATCCAACCGTTTTCTGATCGAATGGTAACATAGAAATTTAGCCCTGGCTGGCGTAGCTCAGTGGATTGAGCGCGGGCTGCGAACCAAAGCATCACAGGTTCGATTCCCAGCCAGGGCACATGCCTGGGTTGCAGGCCACGGCCCCCAGTAACCGCACACTGATGTTTCTCTCTCTCTCTCTTTCTCCCTCCCTTCCCTCTCTAAAAATAAATAAATAAAATCTTAAAAAAAATAAAATTTATCTGTCAACCCTGGACAAGATGGCTTATATGTCAGTCCACTTCCAGGGAATTTTAGTTATTGTTTATGCTCCAGGTTGGGGGGGTCTGTGAAGCCCTTCCCCCGACTCCGTAAAAGGAAGGTCTCTGCAAGAGGGGACCAGTTTTACCTGCCCTCCTCACCAAGGGGATGGATTATGTGGCTGCCCATGATGACCTTCTCATCACCAATCAGCACGCCCTGAACATCACAACACACCCGCTAATGATGATAGAAATGCACTGCGCCTGTAGGAGACTTTCAGATAGAATCTCATGCTTCAGGTGACCTTTTTCGTTGGAGATACAGACATTCTCAAACATCAAAACAAAACAAACCGGTTCAAGCTGCTTGTCAAATCGCAGAGTGGGAACCTCGGCTCAGTACAAATCGGCCTAATTAAACCTCATTAACATCGGCGCCCCGGGGTGAATTTCCCTCCCTCGCACAAAGGATGGCACCACCAGTTTCCACACTGCGACACAGGCGAGTCTGGGGCTTTTATGGGTGATTTTCCAAACGGGGACTGCCTCATCTGGAGCACAGGGGGATGCCTAACTGCTTGGTAATTGCGGTTTTAATTTGGGCGAATTAAATGCAAATGAAAACAGAAGCCCCATCCTGCAGTGTTTCTGTCACTGAGCCTCCGGGTGGGGGTGGGGCACTGGTGTTCCTGGGGACTCCCTGCTGGCCCTCTCCCCATCCCCCAAGTGCCTCTCTTACTCTCTGGGTCTCTTGTCCTGAAACCTGCTGGGGAGGGTGGGCGGGGGGGGGGGGGGGGCGGGGGGGGGGCAGAGCTCAGCAGAGAGAAATGCTCCATCAGGCAATGTCTGTGCAAAAGTGGCCACGCTGACTGTGGATGACAAGCTTTCGTGCTGATGGGACCGTGAGGACACAGTGTCTGCTGGAGCACACTAAGGAGGGCCTGAAGAGCTGCCGTGACAACACAGGACATGTCACTGTCCTCGGCTTCGCAGTTCACCAGCGGAGCGTCCCCCACCACGGACACAGTGGGATGCGGAGCCCCGCTGCACTGGTGGAGTCTGGGAATGCAGGGGCACCTGCCATGCCCGACGCGGGGACCCATGGAAGACCAGCGGCCCCGGCTCTCCTGCACGCTGTGCTCCGAATCCCTGCCTCCAGTCATCCGACTGCCCCCGCGCCGTGTCCACGGGGAGCTCTAACTGTCCACGCAAGCCTTTCCGTCATCCCTGTGCTAACACTTCCCGTCTGCCCTGCCCGCTGCCCTCTCCCCTCCTACCATCTTCTCATTTCAGTACATGGAGACCCTGGTAATGCCCAGCCCCCTGCGAGGGCTCGCCTGAGGGAAGCCCATTTGGGGGAGGAACCTCGGGGACGACAGTGAGAGGCGGAGAAGACCAGAATGCAAAGGGGAGTCTCATTCGAGGGGGTCAAACTGAACTGCTTCTGGAGGGGAGCTCCTGGGCGCTCAGTCCACAGACCTCCGTGTCCCACACGGGCTCATCGCTGAAATTCTGCGGCACACCAGAAAGCATGCTTTTTGCTGATCTGACAATAAATTAAGTCTGATTTTGATTCATTCACTCCAGAAGGCTTTTGTCGTGTTGGCTGTTGTCATTTTTTTTATTTGACAATCTACCGGAAAGGAGGTCAGTGCCCCCAATTAAATAGTGAGGTGTTGTTGCAGGTTCTGAAGGTGCTTGCGGCACACGGGTCGGAAACCGCTGCCGTAAGGGGATGTGGATGGTGTGCGCGTGGTCCAAACCCCGGGTCAGAGGCTGGCGCTGCTCTGTGCACTTGCTGCATCCTCCCGGCTCCCACAGGTACCTGAATGCCCTGGGGCAGGAGGCAAAGTCCAAGTGCAGGCAGCCGGGCAACACCTGAGGAAGCCCGTTGCCACAGCAACTGCAAGGATGAAAAGGTGAGTGAGAGGTTATGGGAAGACGCAATACCTGAGAGTCATCCTGGACTCCACGCATCAGTAATTTCCGTCAACTCTTAAAATAGATCCCAAATCTGACCACCTCTCCCCAGCCCCACGGCCATCACCTGGTCCCACTATGAACCCCTGTCCGTCTAGACTGTTCTAGCAGTTGCCTGTGGGAGCTCCCACTCTTACTCTTGCTTCCCCACCCTCCCCCACCACGCTGGACACACGGCAGGCTGCAGCCGGGGGGAACCTTTAAAAACTCATCTCATCACCTGTCCCTGCCTCCTTTAAAGCCCAGCGAATACTCATCTCAGCTGGACTAAATCCCGAATCCCTTCTAAGGTCTACAAAAGCCTGCCTGTTTGGGTCCTTTGCTCCCTTTCTCACCTCGCCTTGCCCTTCCCTGCCCCTCTCCTCCTCTGCTCCGAGCACTGGTCTCCCCTGGCCTCTGGCTGGCTCACAACATCCTAGAAGGAAGGAGGACAAGCCCGTCAGTGCCTCAGTGTGTGTGGGGGGTGGGAAGTAACTAGTGTGAAATTTAAGGTCCTGGCTAAGGAGGCTGATGCTATAGGAACTACGGCGGTGGCCTATTTGGGGGGGGAGGGGCACTTACAGTTCACAGGCTGGCCCACTGCCGTTTTAGTAAATAGTGTCCTATTGGAACAGAGCTATGCCCATTCCCTACAAATTGTCTAGAACGACTTTCACGCTCCAAGGACAGAATTGAGTGTTTGTGACAGAGACAGTATAGCCTGCAAGACTAAAATAGTTCTTATCTGAACCTTTACGGAAGAAGTTTCCCAACCCCCGAGCCAGTGGGAAGAGCCATGTCCAGGAAACTTGGTTAATCAGGATTTTAGTCCCTGCCCTGTAACTTAGTATTTATGTGAGCAGCCGCTCTACCCTCAGTGAGACTCCGTTCGTGGGAAAGCTCTTCGTCTAAAGAAGGAACTCAACACAAATTGACTGAAGAACTACAGAAAAGTAAATTCAAATGTCGTGGGAGTATACTCTGCCCCCTGTCAATGGCACAGGGTTAGCGTGACCATCAGTGGAATGAGAGCTGGGAGAATTCTGAAGCCTGTGGTCCCCAAAGCTGAGGCCCGGGCGAGACCTTGGCCACCCACCTGCAGCTGCACCGTGGGCATCAGAGGGGCCCGAAGCTCCTCAGGTGGCCTCCCCAATGGGGGGAAATTGAGGGAGAGCCTGCAGAGGCTCCTGAGAACACTTCCCATGCTTCCGAGAGAAGACCTGCATGTAATTCCTGATTATATGTGTAGTAAGAGAAAAATAAAACTGGGTGGGGTCATGGTGGGAGGGACCACCTGAAGCCCATTGCTCTCCTTGTAAGACCGTCCTGGGGGGGTGTGGTCTCTCACAGTGTTTTTGTTGCTGTTTGGCTCGGTCCATGCCGTGTCTATACCTAGAACTTGGAAGGGTTTGCGCTGTTGGTTTTGTTCTGTGTCTCATCCTCAAAGCACCCTTCCCCGTTTCCAAAAGTATCCGCGGGGCTCCTGGGGACAGCGTGGGGTCTGCAGGTAGAGAAAGGTGGCCTCGTGTTCCAGGTCCCTTGTTAACATGCAGCGTGACCTTGACTAAGTTGCTTAACCGCTCTGAACCCCTGTGTCATCGACTGTAGAATGAAGACCATTCATCCTCATTAAACCGTCGTGAGAATTGTAATGAGACGGCACCCCTCCCCCCGCTGCCCGATCCCTGCCCTGTATAAAAATAGCTCGCTCACACGCGAGATGTTTTCAAGTCTGAGGCGGCCTATTGTCATTTCCAAGAGATGAATCCTGGCAGGCGCGGTGTCCGATTATTTTTAAACTCTGCTAGCATATATATAGAAGACATGGAGGAGTGTGTCCCTCACTTCTTTTAGAACGAGCTCCCACAGGTCTGACGGTGTTTAAAACAGACGCGTATTCAGACGCAGGCGGAGGTCGCAGAAGGACAGGGGCCTCCTGTGGGGCCAGGTGATGGCCGAAGGCGATCCCACGTGCAGGTCGCTGGGAATCCACAGATGCCCTGGGATTCCTCTCCATTGCTTCCTTTCGAAGGCCTGTTCCGAGAGAATCTCGGAGAAGCTGAAGTCCCTATCAGAGTCGACTGGACATTTCAAGTACTAGAATGAATCGGTTCTTCTTTGCTGTGCACCTAGTTCTACACAGGACGTTAGCGTCCCCTGAGCCGTGCTGTGCACGTGACTAATGTGATGGGGCCCTCACTGCTCATGGGTAAGAGAGTTCGAGAGGTGACATGACCCGCCCACATAGAAGCAGCTAGTGACCGGCAGGGCCAGCGATGCAAAAGCGCATTTGACTCATGCGATGTCCCAAGCCCCCTTGAAGCCCCGAGCGTACGGCCCGCAGGAAGTGGGTGTTCTACTGAGCTCCACATCCCACTTATCACCGGAGGGAGGAGACAGGTGAGGAGGGTTAAGCCACGGCAGTCACTGGCCCAGGAGGGCCCGTGCTCACTCACCCCCGGGGAGAGAGGGAGGCATCGGTGCCCTCTCCCCACACCGGAACGAGGGGGAGGAGGGGCTCCTTATTCCCACGAGGCGGCTGGGAGAGTCTTAGTTCCCTGCTCAGCCTTCCCTGGAGCCAGCCCAGCAGAGGAGCCCGGCATCCAGCTACCACCTGGTGAGTGTGGGAGTCCCTGCTTCCCGGCGCGCCTGTCTCATGGGGGCAGGGCGCTCGTGGTTTGAACGTTTCTGTCTGGTGGGGTTGCCCCTTTCTTCGTCCAGGCTAGAGACAGCAGGCGTTTCTTGGGGCTCTTTTGCCTCTTCCTGATGGCAATTGCTGATTTCTCATTTACGATATTTTGGGCCAAAAAAAAAAAAAAAAGAAAGAAAGACAGCTCAAAGGACTCACCATTGCGTCATTCCTTGGGTCCCAAACACCCTGGCCAGTCTGCCTTTTGCTCTCCGAGCTTCTGAGCATTTGGCTGTGTTGGTCCAGCTCTGCCCTATGCTGATCGGTTTTCTACCGTTTAATCCACCCGGGACCTATTCTAGTGTATGGAGCTGCTGACGCATTGTCCGGACAAATGTCAAGTGAATTGATAAAGACTCATACAACAAAATCCCTTTGCCCGTTGGTTACAATTTTACTGAGTTTTGTATATTTGTTTAAAGATTGCCTCCCATGTGTGTAAGTGAGGGAACTGAGTCTGAGACTACACAGTGCATTTTCACTATCCCCGAGGTCTAACATAATTTGCATTTGAGCGGCGTATTTACGTTGACAAGTATTTGTATGTATTTACTTGTATTAGAGCATCTGCTTTTCACCCAGTGCTTTGTGTGTAGTATCTCATTGAGCTCGCTCAGTAACCTTGCGTGGTAATATTTTTTACCAGCACGAAACCACCTTGCCTATGGTCACGTGCTAATTAGCGACGGAGTTTGGATCATAACTTAGGTTTCCTGATTTACACTCAATTTTTCTTTTGTTAATGTGTTGCGGAGCCTGAATATTTCTCCTCACAGGATGATGGATTGTTTGGAACCTGCCAAAATTAGATAAATAAAGCACTGTTCCTGACTATATATCACTAAGAACACGGAACTGCTTCAGCAAGATGAATCTTCAACATCCTCCTTGCAATGTATTTGTTACCGTGAGTTTTTTTTTAAATGTGTCAGCTCTCTTCCCACGGGAGGAAAGAAGGAAGGAACATAAATAACTGAAGTCCAGGGCCTGTAAACAAGGCGGCATTTTAAATAATGCCCCAGGTAGCTGTAAAAACAACCCCTTTACGGCGAAGTATTATGATTGTCCTATATGGTTCGGGTCCCAAGGAAGATAAAAACACGGCCCCCCATTTTTCATGTTGGCCAGTGACGTCCCCACTCACCTGACCCCCTTTCCAAAGTCGGTGAGTTCAGCCCAAAGGATAGGTCGGACAAAACAGAAATAAGGTGTGTCTCTGAAAGAGTGTCAGTCTTTACTTGCACACGTGCTGGGGCAGGAGCCGTTTGAAAGTGAGGAACATGAGCTGGTGTCTCATGACTCATGAAAGGGCGTAGAAATAATTTTCAAAGAAGATTTAGCCACAAGCCAACAGCGCAGCCAGTGTGAGGAGTGGAGGGCGGTGGAGGGCCGTGGGCCTGAGTGGCTGCTGGGTGTGGGGAGCTGGCTGCGACCCTGGGAGGAGGGCCCCGGCAGGAGGCTAAGGGATGATGGCCAGACCGCAGGGTGGCGCTCCCTGCAGCCGCAGCGGCTCAGCCGGGCCTCCCAGCCCAGCCCCAGAGCACCCTCAGGCCTGAACCTTTCATCCGGATGCCAAAGTGACCCTCAGGGAGGGATGAGTTACCCACTCTTGTGTACCAGTGCACCCCCAAACCGAAATTCCTGTGGATCGCCTCCCAGGAATCACGGCCAAGGTGCCCGTCCTGGGACTGCCGTCAGTCAATGTCAAGGTGCGAGCTGGGGAAGGTCTGTCTTGGAGCATGCCGACGTGGTTTTGGCGTGTGATTGGTGCCCCTGAGGATGAAGGAAGAGGCAATGAGGTAGAAATCGGTATTTGAAGAGGTGTTGGAGGTGTTTGAAGAGATAACGAGGAAGATTTTTTCTAACACTCACTTGTAGATCTAAGAAGCACTGTGAACTCTTAACAGGATTTTTCTTTTTTAAGAGCAAACATACCTGGGCACTTCATTAGCAAGTGTCTAAAGGCCAAAGACAAACAAAAGTAAACCCATTACTTTGAAAGCAACCACTGTAAGACTTAAAACACCTGACTTTTCCATGGAAATAAGAAATCCGGAGGGCGAAGGATTTTAGCCACTTAGTATACTCCAGTACCTTTAGTCCTGAAAGACAATCAGTGCCGACCTAGAAGTCTACGCACAGCGAAAATAGCCCGAGAAATAAAAGCAAAATGTATTGCTGAAGATGTGCTTTCAGAAAAGCAAAATCTGAGAGTTTATTGCCAGGAAACATTCACTAAAGGGAATTTTGGGGCAGAGCTAATGATCCTACTGAGACGCGTGAAAGTGCAAGCGGGAATGGAGAGGCAGTGAAAAGGGTGTTGTTCATGTGGGTAAACAAAATTATAGGCGAGTAAACACCGACTATAAGGATGAGACAAAAACAACAATGCCTTATAAACACGGAGAAGGAAAATGGCATCATGAGAATGCAGAAACGATGGGAAAAGTGGTAAATGGAATTGACGTGTCCCAGGGAGCTTTAAAAAGTTAAAAATTTCTGTTAGGGGTACTGAACAACACGGGCTGTGGTTTCTGGGATACCCGCTGAAAGTCAAGAAAAGATGGGGTAACTCAGGCACCAATGGCAAGGAGCACTGGCTAACAACAGAGGAGGAGGGGGCCGACCACCACACTCTGCGGGGGTCTTTTTACCCAGGAAAACCCCTGAGGGGACTTCCTGAGTGTGAAACGGTCAATCCTTGGTTCGGTTTAGATGGGAGAGAAGTGAGAAAATGAAGACACATGTTATTTCTCATTTTTAAAAATACAGAAAGTTGTGAGTTCTCGCCCTAGAAGTGAACAGTAATCAAAGGAGCCCTCACAAGAGGGGTCTGAAAAAATGCAGTGAGAAGCCAGGGCCCCAGGTGGAAGTACTTTGTGGCAGCCCTTGGGGGCAGGGCTGCCTTCAAACCGTCCCTGGACTGTGGGATTCACCAGCGCACGAGACTGGGGGAAAGGCCGAGGACAGTGGGGCCGGGACCCCGACAGCTTGGGGGTGCTGAGACGTTAGCCGGAGCTCCGACTCCCAGCAGTGGGGCGGGAGTGAGCAAAGCCCTCTGGGAAATTCTCTGAAATCCTTGTGAGTTGATTGTGTGCTGTGGGGTGAAGGGGTCCCTGGACTTCCCCTCGTGCTTGGGGCTTAAGCCTTTTCATTTGCAGACTAAAGCCCCCCCCCCCGCCCAGAGAGCAGGAGAACTGGGGGGCCGCTGGCTGTGCGTGTCATGTACTCCTGTCCGTTGGAGCCCGCTGGCACATCGTACTATTATCGTCACAGCCATTCGAAGAAAACAGGGTTTCGATTCCCTCCCTCCCCCAGCCCTCCCCTCCCGCACTCCCCACTGAACTGGATGGGCGATGTCAAGTTGGGGGTGGCTATCTGGAACCCCATGTGGAGGCCTCATTATCGCAGACAGAAACCGCCCAAGGAGGAGGCGACATTATCATTCACACACAAAGCTGTTGGGATGGAAACGAATCCAGGGCGGCTGCTCTGTCCTCCCTGCCTCATCATGGAGGGCTCCGTCCAGGCTTCCCCTCCCCCAGGCCCTATCACCTCTCCCCTTTCATCAGAGCAGGTGGGCTCTTCCCACGGTTCTCAGCCCAGGAAGCCCGGTGGTGGTAGCCAGGACCAGCTCCAGGCAAGCTCGCCCACGCTCAGTGCTCCCTTAGGGCGCCTCATGCTTTTATTTTTTTTTTAGTTAATTAATTTATTTTTAGAGAGGAAAGGGAGGGAGAGAGAGAGAGAGAGAAACATCAATGTGTGGTTGCTGGGGGTTATGGCCTGCAACCCAGGCATGTACCCTGGTTGGGAATCGAACCTGCGATGCTTTGGTTTGCAGCCCACGCTCAATCCACTGAGCTGTGCCAGCCAGGGTGCCTCAAGCTTTTCTTAATGGCGGCCTGCCTCCCATATCTTCGTCTCTCTGTGTCTCTCTCAGCCTCCCGCTGCAGCTGGTCAAAGCCTCTCCTCTGCCCTCCCCTCGTGGGGTGTCTTCATGCTCTTCAGTGACTTACGGACAGGGATCCGAGCGGCTGGGGGCGGGCCGTCGGGGCTGGAGCAGGGGTTTTCCCGCCTATAGCAGAGGACAGGATGTGTGGCCTTCGGGAGGTGGGGGGGAGGGGCGGGTTGCGGTGCTTCTGGAGAGGCCATAAGGTTCGGAAATCAAAGCAGTTTATCAGAAAAATACCCGGGGACTTCCAGGCAGGATCACAGGAGGAGGTGGGAACCACAAGCCAGTGACCAAGCGTTATATTGAGAAAATTACTGGTGAATAGCGCCCCCCTTTCCTGCTTTCAGGCCACTTTTCTTCCCCCGCCGTCTCCCTGTAGCATCAGCAATGAAGTCCGTGCACTGGCCTTTGCAGCCCCAGGTGGGCTTGACCAAGGCCTCTTTGTGCCCTGCCAACACGCAAGTCCCAGGTCAGGAGGGGACCTCCACGGCCACCCTGGACGGTGGCTGCTCCAGGGCAGGGAGCAGAAAGAGGGGGGAATGCCCAGGCTCCGGGGGGCGGACCGTGACCTGGGAAAGGTAACTGCCGAGTCTACCCAGGGCCGGGCAGTGTGTTTCCGCTTCGAGACCGAGTCCTCTAGAACAGGGCTGGGTCTTTGCGTTTTTGTTTTCTCATTTCCTGCGCTGATCATGATGTATGATGTCACAGGGGCTGGAAGCTGTGAGTGCAGCAGAGGAGGAAAGGAGTCAGCACGTGAGAGGGACATTTCTCCCCTCACGTGATGTATGCCGGTGCTGCACCCCTAGCACATGCCGATCGCAAAACGTCTGGCCCTGGAGCCTCACTGGTCTCTCTGAGCTCATCTCCATGTGGGCAGCGGGCAGCGGGCAGAGCCAGGGCACCCAGGGCAGCACGTGTGCCTGCTTGAGAAGCAGGGGCCCGGCTGAGGGCAGGGGCCCGGGGGAACCAGTAGCCGGAGGCACTCAATTGTCTGAGTGATGCAAAGTCTGGATGACAGAGCGCACGCTGAGGAGGGCTGGCGGTCTCGGTCGATGCTCATCCGGCTATGGCGAGCGTCTGGGGCAATGCTGTGGATTCTGCCACTCCCAGGGTGCCCGACCTTGGGCCAGTCACTTGTTCCGTGCCAGAGGAGCCATCCAGATGAGCCATGCAGTGCAAAGCTTAGGTGAGGCCGAGGCTGGGGGGGCCTCCGTTTCAGGTCATGTGCCGACTTCCTCCAGTTGGGAGGACTGGGCTGATTATGTAGGTCAGATCTCTTTTTAATTTTTTTATTTGTTAATTTTAGAGAGACAAGAAGGAAGGGGAGAGAGAGAAACAGAGAGAGAGAGAGAGAGAGATTTGTTGTTCCACTTATGTATGCATTCATTGATGGATTCCTGTATGTGCCCTGACTGGGGATCGAACCTACAACCTTAGCATATAGGGATGACACTAACCAACTGAGCTACCTGGCCGGGGTCTGTAGGTCAGATCTTGACAGGAAAGGGAAGTCTGGTCCTTTCCCAGGCTCTGCCATCGGGAGTAAAGGGCGGCCCTCAGGCTGTGCACCTGCTGACCCCGTTGAGGCTTGGGGGTGTCTCTGCTGGATGCCAGCTGCCAGTTCCCCCTCAGGGCCGCCCGCCCTCCCTCCTGCCGCATCAGACAGCTCTGTGCCGAGTGACACCGCACACCGAGAGTGGCAAATAAATCAATTCCACCTTTTCTTCGTGGCAGGTCGGGAGGCCAGGAGGTCTAACCCTGACCTATCTTCCATTTGCAGCTAAGGTAATTTTCATGCAGAGAAACAAGAAGGTCCAGAAACAGGTCCAAAAGGGGGCAGAGCTCGGGTTCCCGGGGGGAGGCCCCCGGGCAGCGCACAGGCTGCTTGGCGGGGGGCCGAGGTCCTGAGCCAGCCCTCTGCTCCGCTCCAGTCCCGCTCACAATGGTTACTCACAGGCCTGTCGTCGCTACGCCCAGCTTGCTGAAGAAGGCATCCGTTTTACCTTTCTTCAGTTCTTTTTTTTTCCCCTTTTTTTCCATGGCCCCATGAATAGGCTTCCGGAGGGGAGCAGCAAAGCGGGGCTCTTTTTGCTGGATGTTACACAGCGCCTCGGGGTCTTCCAAGCTCGTGGCCTGGCTTGCCAAGAATGAATTAAATGTTTCCACAGAATCATTTGCTTCGCTCCCAGCCGGCTCCGTGAAGTGTTTTGCTTCCTCTCACTCGTTGAAGAGGGACACGCTGTCTCCCTTGGTCAGGCGCCTCAGACGGGGGCTTGGGGGAAAGGGAGCAACAGAAAATACCAGAGGCCCTTCTAGAAATACAGGGGTGGGGGGGAGAATGGAAAACTCTGGGCTGAGAGCAGCAGATGGGACGGAAAACAGCACTGCTCCACCAGGGCCATGGCGACAGAGATGCGGGGATTTCACGGTCGTTGGCCCTAGGGCGCAACCAAGTCACCGGTGGCAGTCACAGGCCCCGGTTCTGGGACTCCCTCCTGATGCAAGATCCTGGTGGGCCAGCCCCTCCAGGCACACTGCTCCAGCTCAGAGGAGGCTTCCCCAAGTTGCTCACTCACTGTGCTCTGCCTCCTGGTGGCTGGCTGGCTACTGGTTGCCATGGTGACCGTCGGCCAATGCCTTGACAGGCCTGGGTACCAACAAGACTGAGGACTGCTTTTCTCCTCCCCGTTCTGGGAGACCCAGTGGGTTCTCCTTTCCGATCCAGCAGGCCCCCCATTGCAGGAGTGGGAAGAACCTCAGTTTCCCCAAGGGTGCCGTGCTCTCTTTTGGAACCACACAGCAGCTCCGTCCGTGTCCTTTCACGTCCAAACTTTTCTTTGGTTCTTCTTTCCGTTCTTCCCCCCCACGGTACCGTTACCACAGGGGTTCTCAGGCCTGACGTTTGGGACTGTAATATTCGGCTGCATTTCCTCCCAGGCTTCTCACACCCCCAGCTCTTTTGTCTCCAGTCGGCTGGCTTTGTGTGGGTCCCCCCTGAGTTAGCCCATGCTGCACTCAGGGACTCCAAGAATCCTGGGGAGCAGGGTCTGAGGACCCTCCCCTGACGTCGAACCACCCTGGAGCCTTCCCTGGCCCAGCCCAAAGCTTTGTCCCAGGCCTGTAACAGCATCCCCCCCCCCCCCCCGGCCTCTCTGCGCAGCTCTGGGCTGCTCCAGGGGTGGGGGTCAGACGCACCCTGACTCCCTCCAGCTCCGCTGAGGGGGCCCCTTCTCGGGCCACATTGGTCTCCACCTCGCTCCAGGCTTCAGCGTGCATCTCGGGACCCCGAGTTAGTTGCTTCCCTGTCCCTGCACGCGGGGTGTGGGGAAATGGTGCTTCCCTGTCCCTGGAGAGAAACCCGCTTGCCATTCCGTTTCAGCTGGGGTGTTGCCGTCGGCTCCAGGGCACGGACAAGGGGCAAAGAGACGAGCAGTCTTGGGCGAGCAAGGAGGCTTTAAAGTGACTGTGCGCGTGGACTGTCGTTTCCTCTGTTTTCTTTCTGGAACATAGCTGCCCTCTGCCCTAGATTTCTGTCCCTGACTTCTACTCCTCAGGGGTGGTCCCGCTCCTTCCACCTGGAGCACCTTACACTTTATGGTTCCAGTCGGGGCGATGTTGAGGACGAAAGCGGTGCTGTTGATAATCGTGCCAGAACAACAGGAGCAAACCGGGAGTATTACGGGCAACAGCTGTCTTCTCGTCCCGACCCGGCCTGTGGCAGCCGATACACGGCCAGCTTCCCCCGACCAGGGTCGTTGCTCCCGAATGGGATACACGGATGCGACAGCCGCCCTCTGGGTCTAAATCCACGGAGATCTGTGTGCAGTTCTTGAGGGGACCCTTTCAGAATGAACGGACCGAAATAAGTAGTTTCTTGGGTGACACTGAGTGTTCCCATCTGTGTAATGGGTATGACGGTAACCACTTCCTGCATGGCTTTGAAGACTAGATGAGGTCGTGTATATAAAGCATTTGACTTGGGATGGTTCAAAGAATTCTAGTGTTTCCTTTTCTTCGTCCCTCCCTCATGAAACCCACAGACGTGCCGACTGGGTTCCGGCCCCCCTCTGTGGGAGGGGAGATGACGTGTGGCCTGCTCAGCACGCTGTCTGCAAACGGGTTTGGGTTTAGCACCCCTCACGTCTCCTAGTGTACCAATAAGAGGCTGACATTCGATGCAATGAGGGAAGTGAGTTTAATGTGTGAGACGGAGAGATGCCGCCCGTGCTCCGAGTGAGCAGGAGCGTGCGGTGCATCCGGAGGAAGGTGCTGCTGGGTGGATGGCAAGGCAGGCAGAGATCACTCATGTGCGGGGGGCGTGATGAAATTGCTGGGACGATGGCTAATGGCTCTGGGATGAACCCTGTTAGCTCCGGGCCACCAGTTTTAATTCCGGCCTGAACACTGATGTGCTCGCTGCTGGCTGCTCGGAGGGAGGCGGGCCGGAGCCTCCTGTTGCAGTGCTGCCGGGGGGGGGGGGGGGGGGGCAGTCTCAGCTGGAAGCCCTGGGCCCCTGACCCCGTCTCTCACTCTCAGTCTCAGTTTCCCCGCCCGCACAGTGGGCACAGCCGTGGGTCCTGAGCAGGGCTGTGGCTGCAGTGAAACCAGACACGGAACCCGAAGGGGCCCGGCAGAGACGGGGCAGTGCCTGTGTGCCTGTCGGACACACCCCGGAGTGGGCTCATACGGTGACTTTCCTTCTTTAGGAATCCCAATTAAACCTGGAAAACTACATACCCTGGCATCTCTTCTTGTCACTCCAACTAGATTTTTTCTACAGAGTTTCTTAAAAATGTCTAGTTTTTAGAGCTTACATCACCAACGGGTTTCAAGTGAGGAGTCCCATGGGGCACCCGATTAGAAGTTCCCACGACCCTCCTCAGGCCCTCTGAGGCCACTGCGGGACTTAATAGCTGTCCCTCCAATAACGGGACACTTACCAGTGTCTCTGGGAAACGCTGGGTAAATGAGATGAAATGGGGTTCTTCACCGCTCAGCTTTTTGGGTATTTAAATGAGTCGCTATGCAGCTCCACGACGGGGCCCCGTCACTCACGTTGTCTTACCCTGTGTTTGACCAGGGTCCTCACACTTTTTGCGGGATGTTTTTAGAGACCAATGGTCCTTCGCCTGCTTTGGCAAACACCCTTCTAATCCTTTTTATAGATGTAGAAAATATGTTTACATTATCATCTTAAGCGAGAAGGCAAGCTACGAAATTTTATGGACTGTGAAATCCTGATTATGCTAAAATGTATTTAAGAGACTGGCAGAAAATATAATATTAACATATTAACTAAAAGCCGTAATCTCGGGAGGAAGTATGAGTAGTTTTATGTTGATTTTAGTTACCTATATTCCCCAATTTTCTCTTTTTTTTTTTACAATAAACACATATTACCTTTCTCATCCAGATATTTTACTTTTCTTTCTTCTTTTGCTTAAACGGCCTCAGAAGGGATTGTTGCTTTTCCAACCACAATGTGAGGTCCACCTGAATGAAATTCGCCTTTTATCGCCTCCCGAGAAGGCGGGAGCAGCATCGGAAGACTTTAGAAGCCCTGGAGGAATTGTGAGGGCAGTAAGCGCAAAGGCTGTAAACCAAAGAAAAATACTGAGTATCTACAGAGAAAAAATAAGAAACCAAGCCTTTCCTGGAAAAGAGAAGAAATTTCATGGAAAAAAAACCCCAAACTTGTGGGGTTTTGTGAGAACTTGCCAAGGAAAGGAAGAAGCGAGCCAGGAGCCCACAGCCAGTGCTCCCCGGGAGGTTTGGTGACCACGACCCCCTTCCTGCCGCACCAGCCCACCGCTGAGTCCTCTGGACACCGCTGCCCGGGACAATAGCGGGATCTCCTTACACGGAGGCTCCTCAAACCTGTGTCTGCATCCTGAGTTAATCTGAGGCCTGAGAAAGAGCTGAGAGCAGAGGCCGGGAGGAAGGGCCGTCTCCGGGTGGGGCTGGGTGAATTGGGGCGTTGGGGGGAGGTGTGAACACAGCGTTGTGAGCCCCGAGGGCTCCTAAAGGCAGCAGTTTAATAGACTCCGGAGGTCGACAGTCTGGGTTTGAGCCTTGGCTCGTCTGCTTGTATCTGTGTGGTTTTTGGATGCTTTTCTTAGCCTCTCTGTGCGTTAGGTTCTATGTAATGGATATGTGTGTATATACATGGCTTAGCAGGGAGTCCTTTGTGAATGGTAGCGCTTTCACTAACAAAGAAATGAATAACACCCGTGAAGAGTTATCCAGGGTTTTGTAGATTGTAACACATGGGAACACCATCCTCACGCCCGGACTTCAGATTCCTACAGAATCAGTGGCTTGTCGGCCACACATGGCCACATTCAGACAACACGGAGTGAGGGAAGTTTCCTCACAGGCTCTCTCCCCGCTGGGTCCTACGAGTTTAAGTGCCGTTACCAGCTGAGTTGAACTTCCCATAGGTACTCTGAGAAGTGTCTTTAACTGAGGCTTGTGTTAATCGGGTCTTCCTGCAACGATGCTGTGTAACAAACAACCCCCCACCCTCACCAGATGGCAGCGCATATTTCTTGTTTGCCCGCGTGCTCACGCCAGCTGCGACTCCGGGGCGCTTTGCAGGGCTCAGCTGGGCGTGGCTTCGGGCTGCAGTCTGGATTGAGGCCTGCTGTGTGGGAGTCTGATTCTCATGTACATGTGTGTATATATGTACATGCGCACATATACATATATGTGTGTGCATATTATACATGTATGTGTGTGCATATATGCACATGCATACAGGCAAGTCAGATGAATCTGCAGAACATTATGCTAGGTGAAATAAGCTACTCAGAGAGAGACACATCCCATACGATTTCACTTATATGTGGAATCTAATGAGCAAATGGAAGTAACAAGAAAACAGAGACACACTCGTAGAGCAGATGACAGCTCTGGGGGGGAGGTGAAGAGGTGAAGGGATTGAGCAAAAAGGAAAAGGGACTCATGGACACTGATAACAGAATAGTGATTGCAGGGGGGACCTGGGATATAAGAGTCTAAAGAGTAATGGCAAAAATACAATAAAAGAGAACATGTCTCTTTCAAATATTAGTATTCAACAAATCAGTGATTGGGTAAATGAACAAATGACCGTCTGTAAAAGCACCCACTATAAAAGCCCGTGAATACCAACTGCGGGTGGAAGGCAAGTGAATTCTGGCTCCAGCTTTCTAGATTCTTCTCCCACACGCAAAATCACTTGTCTGTGATGACTTCCTGGGTCCTACGGCCTGCTCTCACCCCTCCTGCCTAACTGTCCTAGCCGTCCCAAAGCCAGAGTGCAAAGCTGGGGGCAGTTTCACCCTCCTACATCCACAGTATCAGTTACTGTCTAACTGGGCACAACGACTCCACTTGGATCCCCGGAATCCTCCTTGTTTCCTTAGGGAACAACTCCTTTTCTGGGCAGCGTCATTTGCTGGGTTTTATCCTTATGAGCCGGAAAGACACAGGTCCCAGGCTGCGGGGTGGAGAGAAGTTCACTCCCTGCTCCCAAAACCTGCCCCTCGCAGGGTCCGTTCTTTGAGAAGCATCAGACACACATAAAGACGCTGCCTCTCCAGGTGGGGGGGTGCCCGAGCCAGCCGGGGGGCGGAGGGGGTCACACCTGTTCTGTGCAAGCGGACGAGGTGGATTAGTGAACTCACAGCCTTCTCGGGCGTGGGCTGTGCCGCATGCGGGGCTCCGCACAAGGTTCACTCGGGCACAAAGAGAGGCGGCGCTGAGCTGGGGCGCTCCAAGGCTGCTGCAGCGGTTTCCCTTTCAAACGGAGGCCAGTGGGCTGGCGACTTGTTAGTATCCCACGGTCGCTCAGGACAGCTGAGGCAGTCACTCGGGACGGTGCCGAGAGACACAGCTACTTGCCAGGTACAGTGTACGGCTCCCCGTTTGGGTGTGGGTGCCCTGTCTGTCCCCTGCAGGTCCCTTTATAAATTCTGTCTGATTCTCCAGTTGGTCTGACTACGTGTACAGCACCTCGCAGCACCACCGAGAGTAACATCTACCATTTGACTGAGTGTGCTAGGTGCCTGTGTGCCACAATGGCATTAAATCCTCTTCGAGAGCCCAGGAGGCTGGTCCTGGAGGAAATGGAGCCTCAGACAAGTGGCAGCGAGTTGGGCGGGGGGGGGCCCTCTTGTCCGCCTGGCCTGCAGCGAGCATATGCTCAACGTTGTGTGCTCCTTGGCACCTAGAACGTTGTCACTGAGGTTGGTTGAGCAAGTCAGCGGGTGCGTGGGTAAACGCCGAGGTGAGTGAGTTCACAGCGGGGCGTGAAGGCACAATGCCCTCTCCGAGGGTGAGAGGAGGGCTTGTCTGGTTCCTGAAGAGAGAGTCACACTGTTCGGACATCGACACTGAATGTTGCCCATCACGGGGTCGTTCCCTAGGAGACCCTGTGTCAGCAAGACCTCTGGCAGCCGTAACAGATGCATAGGAGAGCCCAGTTGGAATTCTACTTCCCCCACGTGTGGCTGTGAACTCTGGCAGGAGACTTACCCTCCCCGAGCCTGCATACTCACACGTAAAATGCAGCTCGTGCGCAGTGCCCAGGACCCTGGGGAGAGTCAGGGGACAACTCAGAGTGTGTAAGAGGCTTCTCTCCGGGGCTGGTGCTCACTAAACACCAGTTGCCTTCATTTTCCTCCCCCTCTTTCTTTTCCTCACAAGGAAAATGGGACAGATTGTAGAACCCTTAGTTGTGGAGTTATCAGGATGAAATATAAAGCATTTTGACCTGTGCCCCCCACACAGCAAGTATTGCGGCAATGGATATTAGTTTGTTTTCATGTGGCTCGTCTTGATGGAGACGAGAGAGGACAGGTCTGTATAAATCTCCTTCTCTATTTGGATCTGGACGTGACATACGAATGGAAGGAAATCAATAGCTCACGCACCTCGGCTGCCTTGTTCGTTTAGGGCATTTGGCGTTTTGTTGTCTTTTAGAGGCATTTCAAGGTTGACCAACTTGACTTGGAAATATGTAAATGGACTCTCATGGGAAACACTTCCCATCCTGCCCCGGCCGCATGCCCTGCCCTACGGCTGATCCCGGATGCTACAGCTGTCCCCCATCCAGAGCAGCGCTTCATTGATTGAATTGCGTTTTCTGAAACTCCAATACGAGGGGACACCCATGAGAAAAGATGCCTGGTGGCCCCAGGGGGCAACGTCAGTGACTCCCCAGCTCCATGGGGAAGGCGGAGCCGCGGTGCATTCGGCTTCCCTGTGCACTGCTGGCCGGTCTCTGACGTGGCCCCAGGGGCTCGCTTCTCCTTCGGTGTGGACGTAATGGGAGCGGCAGACGGATCTGAAGCCCCTGCCTCCATTCCTTCCAGGCCACGTGATCTCAGACAAATGAGTCAGGCTCAGCCTCCTTTCCTGGAAATGTCCTAACTGTGCACCTGCCTGAAGGGTCTCCCTGGAGACGACGTGGAGCAAACACGGGGAAGTGCACCGTCGGCCTGGGGCCTGCAGCTCCTCGACAATCCAGGTCTGTGGCTCGCCTCTGCCTTGGCTCCGGTCTGGCTCCCACCCCTCTCGTGTGCATCCGCAATTGGCCAGAAGGTTGAGCAGCCTGCTTCTTCCTTCTGTCTGTGTGGCCTTGTCTCCCCGTGAGGGTCGCTGGCGGAGGGGCAGATCCAAGGCAGCCACTGAGATTGGAGGCAACGGGAGGCTGGGCTACCCGCGTCCTGCTGCCGCTGTTGGGAGTGGGTCAGAAAGAAAGGCGGGGCGAGGCCTCTTTGCAGTGGCGTGGGTGGAACCGGAGCAGAAATGTGAGCGTGCCCGCAGGCCTCGGGCTGGTGAACAGTTGGGGGGGAAATTCTTCGCCAGTGCTGACAAAGTCTGCACTTTTATTTTCTGTGCTGTAATAAGTATTTATTGGAACATGGACACACTTGCTTGTTTGTGTACTGCCTATGGTTGCTTTTGCACTCCCTGGGAGAGGTGAGTGGTTGCTAGAGAGGCTGGGTGGCTCACAAACCCTAAAACACTTACCCTCTGGCTTTGTACACGAGAAGTGTGCTGTAGTGGACAAGGAGTGGAAGGGCTGTCCTCTCACCCAGTAAGTCCGTGACTCCTCCAAATAAACCCCAAATCAGAGGACAAGGAGTGTGATGTACATGAAGCTTCGACACCACTTCCTCAGTCTCCCTTTGCAACTGCAATGGCTCCTACGCACCTTCATGGCAGCAAGATAGAGAACCGTGTGGTGAAACCACTCGGCCCTGTGCAGGAGCTATTAGCATGCACATTTGACAGAGGAACTGGCAGAGATCCCAGCAAAGTAAGATTGAAATCCAGACCCGTCTTTGCATTTCACTACAACAGTTTGAGAATTCCAGACAGGATGTCCCCCATGCCTGCTGCATACATTTAAATAAAAAGCACCCTGACTGCTCCAATGGTCTTCTTTAGTGTCTTAGTTTTTGCCTCCGCCTTACTAATTAATGTCAGGTTAATGGAAGGCTTACTCTAGAATGCACCCGGCTCTCAGGCAGCTATTAAAGAGTCTTAAGAACCTGCATCCAGTTGGGAAATAGCAATGATTTTCGGCTTTGTTATAATATAAAGCAAATGATAGTGATTCTGAAAAACTGGCACCAAACTTCCTTGGCAGACACTTTGCTCCTTGCACAGTGTTTTGAACATTGTTTAATACAAAAATTCTCCATGGATGACAAGTTTGTCTGCATCTCAACCCATTGCATTAGTGTTTGTCTTTTTATCTTCCTAATCTTCTCTTTTTATGGCCACATTTGAATTAAAAAACGCTTTGAATTGACAGACAGCCATCAAGATTGGCATATTCGGCTCCAAGGCATTATTCATTACAATAAGAATACCAATTTCTGTGATTAGTTTATTCCCTCTAGACTCTGCCCCAGCTCTGCCATCTGAGCACGACCCTCTTCCTTGGCCCATCATTCCCTGCTGCTTCATCCTGATCCACACCCAGCTTCTGGTTTTGCTTCCCTAGCATCTCCGGAGAAGTATACACTGTGCACACCGTACACAGCCATGCCCTCGCTTCATGCTCTCTGGATTTGGCATCTCAGCAGGTGACGCAGCCCAGCTCTCTGCTCCCGGCTCCTGTCCTAGCCGTGGGTCTGAGAGGTAAACCCTGGTTCCTCGGCATGATTCTATCTGCCAGGTCGTCTTGAGTCACCAGTCTCAGACTGGGCCTGCAAGATGACCAACACAAGGAAGAAGAGAAGAGAAAAGCAAATTCCCATGATGTGGCTCAGCGTGTCAGTTCTGCCGTGTGAGAAGTACATGTAAGTCTGAAGTCTGCCCAGGCAGTGCCCAGCCATGCACTATGAAACATAGAGACCTTTACTGAAGAAGATACAAGGAACATTTGTACACAGGACAATGACACCTCAGTTCCCTTCAAAGTAGGCACCTAAGGATGTCACACAGTTCTCTTAGCATCTCTTCCACTATTTAAAACACTTTGTAAAAAATCCTTTGTTGGGATCACCATCAACTGCCCCAACGTATTTTCCTGAATCTCATCAATGGTCTGAAATCTCTTCCCTTTCAAAGGTGATTTTAGTTTTGGGAAAAGTCAAAAGTCACAGGTCACTAAATCTGGGCTGTAGGGGGCTGAGTCACCTGGGTGATTTGATGTTTCACCAAAAAACTCTGCATAAGATGTGATGCATGAGCAGGTATATTGTTGTGATGAGCTGCCAATCACCAGCTGTCTGTAGCTGTGGACTTCTGAATCATCCAAAGAGTTTCCATAGAGGAACATTCAAACATCATGCAAAATTTGATATTGATTCATTGCTCTACTCACCTGGTCATTTTAAATGTGACGGCCACACAGTACACATGGTCTCTCAGTGGTGTCCACCGCCCCCACTGACTAATACAGTGAAGTCGTCATTGTTCACACATGCACATTCCAGTCCGCTCTCCGTGGCTGCCAGGTTACATCAATGTCGCACAAACCGTTCTCATTATAGTAACAATGGCTGGGCTTTTCCCGGACAGACCTCGTATTTGTTGGAGGTGAATGGGTTGGGGGTGGCAACTCAGCGGAGGGGGCATGCGTTGGATGAATGAAGCCAAGGGAAGCATAAGTGCACTCACCTGGGCTTTGTGCAGCTCTGGGTGGGATGAGCCAGCGGGTGTTTTAATGGCTGTTCTAGCGTGCCATTGTGTAACGTTCTTCAGTCAATCCTAAAAAACATGAACCAGCATCTGACTGGTCTTCCATAACGGAGGATACTAACCAGTGTTGTTTATTTCCTGACCCTCCAACTCCAAACTGCCGAAGCCAACCTGCCCATTGAATCAGCCTGGCTTGTTTCTGCAAACTGAAATGTAGCTCTTCACTGTCATTAGCTGTTGTCCCGCTTCCAGTTCACCCGAACTTCCACACGTCACGGTGGATGACACATGGTGTGGATCTGTTTCGCCACCACTCACACGTGCTGAGCGGCTCAGCGCTCTGCCGGCAGTCGGCTGGGGGTCCGCTCCAACCTGTGGATGCGGACGGGGGACAAAGGCAGGTGGGAAAGTGCCAGAAACGGCGCCGCGTGTTTCAAGTTTCCTTACCTAACAAATGCATCAGACAACGTGTTTGTGTAGAAACCGATTGGGCTGCTTGCATTTGCTTGTTTCGATGAGCACAGCCTTTTCACTCGGGCCTCAGTTTGCAGCAGGGGTGCCTTGTTCCATCATTCTCTATGGGCTGCCGCGAGGCAGAGCCCCAAGGGTCAACCCGATGACCTCACGGGACCGGCTCCCTGACCGAGCGCCAGTCCATGGGCAGGAGCAGATGCTCGGTGGACCAGGCCCTGCAGCTCCGAGCGGAGCGGGCACCCGCAGACGGTGCAGGAGTCTGGGGAGAGAGCTCCCTTTCGCTGAGTCCCTACCATGAGCCTGGAACTGTGCTTGTCACACGGTCACTCCCCATTTATCTCCCCTTCGGCGGGTGGGACTGATTCATTGTTCAGGACAGTAAGGCTCCAGCATGCGGAAACTCCAAATGGTTATGCCTGAGGCTGTGTTCTTCTTTTTTCTTTATGACTTTTTTTAAAGATTTTATTTATTTATTTTTAGAGAGGGAAGGGAGGGAGAAAGAGAGAGAGAGAGAAACACCAATGTGCAGTTGCTGGGGGTCATGGCCTGCAACCCAGGCATGTGCCCGGACTGGGAATCAAACCTGTGACGCTTTGATTCACAGCCCACGCTCAATCCACTGAGCTACGCCAGCCAGGGCTGAGGCCGTGTTCTTCTCACTTGGGACTGCTCAGCCCCTTTCTGTTGGGGAAGTTTCACCCTGGTGGACAGACAACCCTCTCTTCTTGAGGACAGAGTGGGCTCAGGGGCAGCCCCAGGGCACCCACCCACATGCACACTCCACACACTCCCAGCTCCAGGACTACGCAGAGGAAACCAGAGGAAAGAATTCTTTCTTGTGGCCCAAGGCACATGGTGTTGATGCCGCACTGATGATAAAATTACCACTGACATCTGAGGGGAAATAAACTTTCATTCAAAACAATAGTCCAGGGTCTTGTTTTGTTTTGTTTTTTCCCCTTGGAGCTGCTTCTAATTCTTCCTCAAACTCAAGGGAAAATTTCCCTGGCTGCCTGGGCCTCATTGTCTCCTCATGGAACACAATAGCCCTCTGTTCTCCCTCAGGCTCATTACCAAGGGGAACCTGGAGGGAGCTGAGCCTTTACCACCCCCATCTGGACACCGGTCCCACACGGCCTATCAAAGGCATCGGTATTAGTTCTGCTATTACTGAGGAAGACAACTGCAAATACCAATAACAATCATTTAGCCACAAAGGAATCTATTCTCCCTTGTATGGAAGTAAAACAACGTACTCTTTTCTTATTTATTATAAATATCACAAAACTAATTTGTGTTTATTGTAGAGAACTTGGGCAGGGCAGGAAATCATAGGGAAAATGTCACCCGCGGTCTCACCTCTTCGTATAATAATAAAACCATTGATCACATTTTGGAGGAAGTTCTTCCTTCATTTCCCTCTTTTGTGTGTGTGTGTGTGTGTGTGTGTGTGTGCCTAAAACTTTCCGGCTTTTATCACTTGTCTAGCTGGTATTGTACTATTCTCTTTTGTAACCTTCCTGTTGGCATAGCCCTATCCTGTGAACATCTTTTCATGCCAAACCGACTTAGTCACATCTTTATTTTAAGTGGCTGAATTACATTCATTAACATATCGCATTATGTAGAAATAATTTCTACTGTTGGAAATGGAGAAAAATGCATCATACTGTATAATGATGCCATGAACATCTTTTCCTTGCTCAGCTGACTGTTTTCTTGGGAGCCACGCCTGCAAGGGGCAGTGCGGGGCCAAAGACGGGTGCGGTGGAGGGTTCTTCCTGGAAAGGCGGGCAGGAGGCGGGGCTTGTGCTGTCTCCGCCCCCCAGCAGATCTGGCGTTTCTCTGGGCCTTTGCCTGCAACGGGCATGTTCGCCCTCTGTCAACTTCCCCAGCTTGAGGTGTCCATGTCCAAAAATGGGATTTTGTATTCATTTGCATTTCTTGCTTAGCGGTGAGCCTCAACATGTTTTCATGCGTTTCTTAGGCATTTGCATTTTGTCTATTACCGATTTATTTCCTTTGTTCAATGTTTTTCTTTTCTTTCATCTTTCCTAAGAAAGCCTACTTAGTGGTGCCTTCTTTACCTTGTTTCAGGATGTGGAGGTTCAGATTCCCTTAAAATCTGGCTTCCCCAGGGCAGTCGCTCCTCGCTGAAGAAAGGGAGGCCATGACTTCCGGAAGTAAAAACTACTGCGCTAACGTGTCTACGAAGCATGTTTGATGTCTTTAACGTAGCACTTTATCCCTCAGTTCTTAAATAGGGAATCTCTTGCTGTGTATGTGTGTGTGGATGACCTTGTACTTTTGTTTTTGGTTCAAAAATACATAGATTATCTAAACTGTATGCTCAGTCTGAGCCCAGGAACCTTCTGCAGCTGCACGTGAAGGGTGGGGGTTGGATGTAAGCCCGGGTGTGTGCACGGTGTCTGTTTATGTCAAACCCGGAGGCTTCTGCAGCCCAGGCATTTATGATAACAGCCCGGGCGATTTGTTGGAACTGACAGAACCTATATTTTGGTACTAGAATAAGAGCGATGCCCATAATTCACCACAGACAATTTAATACAGTTTTTAAATTAATACCGTTTAATTCAATAGACGATTCTAGTGAAAGTGCACAGAGCAAATTATAAATGGCACGTAACAGCTCCTGAGGCGAACGTCTGAGTCTCCACCAAGAACGACAGAGCTCCCGGCTCTGCACGATCCTTCCTACTCTCCCCTTCCCTCCCGACCCCTTTGGTTCCCATCTCCCCGCCCTGCCCCGCGCTGGTCGCTTCCTACACGAGGCCCTTTCTCCCGGTCACTGCGTGCTCTCCCCTCCGGAGCTGTCGCTGTGTCACTCTCTGTTCCCTGCCTCTTGAACGGGAGCATTGAGGATGCTTGCTTCCTCTGATGCCGGACAACTGTCCTGGTTATCGGTGGCCGTTCCTTCCCGGTCCTGACACTCTCCGTCTCTCCCACGACCCCGCCTGCCACCTGAGCCTGGACAGCACCGCCTCCCGGTCCACCCACATGTGGCAGTGGGAAGGCTTTTTTCAAAACTGAAGTGTAGTTGGCATGCAATATTATATTAGTTTCAAGTGGACACTATAGCAATTTGGCATTTCCATCCTCCCCATAATAATAGCACACGTCTAGTAATTATCTGATACCATACAAAGTTATTCAATGTTATGGAGTATGTTCCCGATGCTGCCCATTGCGTCCCTGTGGCTTATTTATTATGTAACTGGAAGCCTCTACCCCTTAATCTCCTTCATCCACTTTACCTGTCTCCCCACGGCCCTCCCCCAGGGCACCCATCAGCTTTTTCTTTGAATCTATGAATCTGTTTCTGTTTCATTTTGTGTTTTAGATTCTACCTACAAGGGAAATCAATCATACGGTATTTTTTTCTGTGTCTGACCTACGTCACTGACCATAATACCTTGCAGGTCTATCCATGTTGCCACAAAGGGCAACATGTCATTCTTTTTTATGGCCAAGTCATAGTCCATTGCATGTCTGTGCCACGGCTTTATCCGTTTGTCTGTCGGTGGGCACGGGACAAGGAGGGTCTTGGAAGCTTGAGCAGAAAGTACCTTCCTGGTCAGGATCTGGCTGGAAGCTATTTCCTCCTTGTCATGATTTAAAGATGTGAGCACAATGTGTCACATCAGTGAGATAGCCATAGGCAGTGGCTACCGCGTCCCTTCACTTAAACAGGCTGCTTAACCGTGTCACTCTCAAAACCACACAGGCTACTCATGCCTCCAGGGGCCCTGCAAATCTTACTTACTAAAAATAAAACACAACAACACAAAAAGACTCTTTAAAACCTCTAATGAGCCACATGTATCTAATCATTTGGAAATATTTATCAATCCTCCTCCACCCGAGAACTTCTGTTTCCCTTGGGTGATCCACAGGGTGGTTTGTGTGCAGTTGGGGGAAGGGATACAATGACGTCACCCAAATAGGGCACAGCACATTTTCTGTTACTCCCCCCAATCATTACTAACGTAAGGCATATTATGTCCAGCTCAGTTTTCCTAAAAATAAAGGATCTGGCAGAAGTAGCACCTGCTTGAGTGTGGTGGGTAGAGTAATAATATGGGTGTAACAACTTACAGTTTTAATTTCAACATTTCACCTAAAATGTCATATGGTGTCCGTGAGTGTGATGTTGCTATATCACATGCTTGTGATTTTGTAATAAAGGGGTTTGTAATAAAAAGGGGGCGTCATTTGTGCCGGCCCCTGTGTTTGGGGATGTCAGAGAGATGGCCACACAGAACAGGGAGCAACTGCCACGTGTATTGCCAGGCGTCACTGTGGCTGAGACCCTGCCTGCCATCCGCTAACCCACAGAAAACTTTCAATATGTCTCTCCTGATGGGACCTGGCTTCCCACCACCTTGCCAGCACCCCTGTCTTCCCTCATGAGAGCTTTCTCCTGTCTCTCCTCTCCATTCCCAGACCCCCTTTCTCCTATTAGATATCCAAGGTTCCCATTTCACTATTAGCAAAAGCAATTTAGCTCTTAGTTGGTGGCCACGCCTTGTCTTTTACAGTCAATGGTGCCATTCACAAGACCGCCATTTTCTTTTTTTTAAGATTTTGTTTATTTTTTTTTAGAGAGGGAAAGGAGAGAGAGAGAGAGAGAGAGAGAGAGAGAGAGAGAGAGAAATCAGTGTGTGGTTGCTGGGGGTCATGGCCTGCAACCCAAGCATGTGCTCTGACTGGGAATCGAACCTGCGACACTTTGGCTCGCAGCCCGCGCTCAATCCACTGAGCTACGCCAGCCAGGGCTTAAGACCACCATTTTCCATTGGGAGTGAGCTCTCTGAACACAGAATCGACGGCAGCCACCAACATATAAGATGCGCCCTCTCCCCTACACTTAATGCTTAAGGGCCGAGCATTAAGGAGCACGGCCCTTAGAGACTGGCCCACCCAACCCTCCACCTTGGCCACCCCCGCCCACATACACCACCCTCCCATTCTCGCCCTCCGCCTTCCCCTCTCCTTCGGTTCCACTCACACAGCCCACCTTGCAGCCCTTCTCCCTTTGCTGGGATTGCGATTGATGGACCCAGACGCCTGACCCCTCTGCTGGCTCTTGAATAGCAGCAGGTGCTGGGCCGAGATGCGTGACGCCACTCTCCTCAACACGTGTTGTCAGCCAGCATCCACTCCTTCCTCCAGCTCCGTTTGCTCTTGCTCGTGGGGTTTCTGGAACTGCCGGAGGCCGTCCAAACAGTACGCCAACCAGGGCTTCTGTGGGTTTATGTCTCTCTTTCTTCGACCTGCAGCATTTAGTGAGCGACTGCTTTAGCACACCGCGTGGTTCTTGCAGCCCTGCGGAAGCACTGTCCCTCCTTCTTGAGGAAATCCGGTGTGACGTCTGAAGACGAGAAGGAAGACTTCGCCCCGGCTGCCGAGTGCGCTCGCCCTGTTCTTCAGAAATCTCATCCGTTGGCCGGTCCGGCCCTCCCACCTGCCTCAGCTGTGATCATTTCTCATGAGTCTAACTCATGGCCCACACTGAGAGCCTGGCATTGATTCATAGCCACTGTCTCCGGTGGCTTCTAAATAAAACATTTTAAGCAAAGAACAGGCTAAAGGGAAGGCCAAGGACAGTGATGAATTTCTGCATCCCTCCCGGCTGACACATCCCCTCCCAGACTAGGGCCAGTGCATTTGGAGTAAAGGGATCGCTCATATCACGGTATTTTTGTAATAAATTGTGGTGTTTGTGGGAGTGTGATGGAGGCCTTTTTATATGAAGGATGCTATCAAAGTGAAAAAGTTTTCCCTTGGTTCAGTTACAATTACACTATTATACTGAGCTGTCGATAGAAAGTCTTGTTGGCTAGCCTGACACCGAGCCTTCAGCCGGGAGGGGGAGGGTGCCGCCTGTGTCCGAGAGGCCCGGACTCCGGTCCCACACCGATGCACCTGAACCCAGAGCTCCCGCCAGAGAGCGACATGCCTACCCAAGGTGGGCCCGCAGGCCACCCGGTATGGGTCTCCCCTTGTGGGTCATGCCCCGGTGCATCAGCAGAGCCGCTCTCTCTATCCTTCAGGAAGAGGAAACCCGCCCCCTGCAGAAGCATCCGGGGCAGGGGCTGGAGGTGGGGCAGTGCTCTGTGAAGGGGCAGACCCATGAGCAGGGAGGAGGAGCGTGACAAGGACTTCTGACTGGGCTTCTCCAGGAGTGGCTCATGGGCCAGCAGCACCCTCATCCCTTGGGAGCCTGTGAGAATGGCAGAGCCCCTTTCTCAACCCTGATCGGCATCCCTGATTGGTCTGACTCAGTGGTTCTCAGGTGGGGTTCCCGGGGACCTAAGCACCAGCTTCTAAAGCTCTAGTTTTAGAACTGCAGATGCTGTGTTCCCGCCCCAGTCCTGCTGGCTCGGAACCTTGGGGGGCTGAGCCTTCCACAGGGGTCACGCCTTGTCTTTTTGGGGAATCGGTTTAGAAACCCATGCCTCAGCCAGCGCACGGCTGTAGAATTGCTTCGGGAGTATGGCTGGGATCCCACGGCAGGTGAAAGGGAAGTTTTTCATTTGAGGGAAGTTTTGTCACATAGAGAGAGAGAGAGAGACAGAGCCTGTGGAACAGCTGGCTTCTCTCCCTGCGGACGAGGCTGCAGGCGTGCAGTGACAGACTACAGGGAGCAGACACATGGGTGGGCACCGGGGAGCGGGAAAGCAGGCAGATGGCGCGGGAGCCTGCCTCCCTCCGACTGTAACTGTGGAAGCCGTTGCATCTCTTCACTCTGCCAGCTCCAGGCGGCAGTTGTTGGTAGCTGAAAGCGATCACGGACGCAGCTTCGATGCAGTGGGAACACTGCTTTCGCCTCGTGCTGCCGATGGCCCGACCCTCTTCAAACCACAGCCGTGCTATTCACACTGGACTTCATCACCAGTGCAGTGTGGGCACTGACCCGTCAGGGCGGGTTGGGGGGGCAGCTGGAACCTTCCTACCGCTCCCTTAGTGGGGCTCGGCCAGCCTCCCGGCCGCTCCTGGAGCAACAGCGCACCGTCGGGGAAGGGCTGGGGTCTCCCTCCCTCCCGCGGGCCACGTTTGCCTTCTGGAAACCCTGCAGGCTCCCTGGCCGCCGCAGGGACCCGGCCTGCTGAGAATGTCCTTCTGCTCCAAATTCAGGTCTCTTTCTGACGTCCCTTTTTTTTTTTCTACCCATGAAAAAGGAGTAGCAAGTACTCACAGTTCCATGAATCATAAACTACCTTCTTCAACTCTCTTCATCCTCTTCCTTCTTAAATATTCAAATTTGATAAAATTTTGATAAAAAGTAAAAATGAAGTCCTCGGTTGCAGTGCCCGCCTTCTCCCTCCCTCCCTCCTGCCGCCCCTCCCTCTCTCTGAAATTGATTTTAAAACAGTAAATATTAATAAAACAAAAATTGTTTTTAAAAATTTATTATCATGAAATAAACTAGGACTTAAAACATGTATGTGACTCTGAGGTATTAACTTTTTTCAGGACTGTTTTAATGTTAAATTGACTTTCTTCAAATTCTTCAAAAATTAGTAGTCTCTAGATAGTGTCTCCACACGGTGATGGCTCTCCATTAATCAGAATATTTGATTCGATAGAAAGTCATTGCGTGTGTATCTCAAACCAAATAGTATGGAATTTTAATGTGCTCTATAAAGACAGAGAGAGTGGTTATATTAATTTATTAAAATCGAAATCCAGAGCCCTGAACGGTAGACGACCGTGGGCACAATGGCGTGTGAAATGAGACACCCGCACTCTGATGTAATTTTTGCTCTCCTAGCGGTCGGTCACAGCTGGAGCATGAGAGCCTGAAACTGCAGTCTGGGTGCCAACTCTGGCTCGCCCTGCCCTTCCGGGGCGTGTGGCTTCACTTGGGGGAAGGACACGAACCCAGAAGGCCCCGTGACCGGCAGCTCCATATCTCCCCTTGGGAGCAAATGACACTGACTGTATTATTTCTGTTTCCAAAAAGAAATGCCATCGCGGGGTTCTGCTTTAACTCAGGTCGAGATGCTACCCGGGTCACACCCACAGCTGTGCAGACATGCACGTGTCCGGGTGGAGCTGAGTCAGCTGTGGGGGGTGACCTGTCCCCTACCTGAAACTTTGCCTTATCTCTCATCAGTCCCATATTCTAATCCCATTGGCAAGGCCTCACCAAAGAGGTGGCTAAGGATTTATCTTTTGAGTTTCGATGTAAAGTTTAAAAATAATAATAATAATAACATTATTATTATTAATCTGCTTTTTTAAGGAATCTGGATAGACTCACAGCCTCCACCTTGCCAGACTGGTCTAGAGGGAAAGCACATCACACGGAGACCACGCGTTGCCCTGGTGGTCCGCTGTGTCATTGAACAGGTGGTTTCAGGGCCGGGCTTCCTGTCTGCATCACGGCTGGCATCCAGTCGAAAAGAATCAATAGAAACTATAACTTCTCTTGCTCTTCGAGTCTTGCTCTTTGCTCTTGAGTTGACAATAAGACCGGCCGAGGTTGGAGTTCAGAGTAGGGTTTGCCAGGACCACGTCTTTCTAGAGCAATTGAGAACGTAACTTTTAGCTCCTCTTGCTTCTTATGCTGCTTGAATTATAGACTCTAGAGCAAGGAGATGACATTTTTAATCTCAGAATCAGGGATGGCTTCCTTTCATTTCTCTAATCATTAATTCTGTCTTATCCCTTCACTGTGCTCCCCTAGGCTTCTTCTAGTGCATGTACTGTGTCCCTTGGATCTCTTCTCTCTATATTTTAAATCCATGCTTCCCCTGCCCCAGTTCTGCGTGAGCAAGCCAGCCTTGAACATGAACTGGGCTGATAGGATGTACCACCCAGTGTATTTCTCTTATCTCCATCAGGAAGGTTTTAAGCAGTTGTCTGTGATGTCGGAATATACGGTAATCATGTCTGGTCTTGGGTTAGCCCTTTCATTGACACAAACTCCTTCCATGGTGATGATTTTCTAACATCTTTTATTTCATGTGTGGGTCAAGACAGGCTCCCCGTTCAGCACACTCGAAGATGGGGGTAGACACGCCAAAGGATTTGGGGGGAAATGCCCAGGAAGGACAAGGAAAGGGAGTGGGAGAAAGTGGCAGATGCCTCCAACCACGAGGTCTGATGCCCGTGCAGGAGGGGGGAGGAGAAAGAGGTGGGCTCTACAGCAAAGCTTGAAGAAATGTTTGGTGATGTTGGTAGTCCACTGCTTTAGCCAGGGACACCTATTAGAGGAGTCCCTTGTCGTGCAGGAACGAGCCGGCACTGGTGCGCTGCTGGCTGGCCTGGCCTGGGAGGAAGCACGTGGGTGTGAGTGCGCGTTAGGTAGATCTGGGGAGGCCACACCTGGGACCATCAGTCAGGGATGCTCATGCGACAGGAGGTCGTGGCTGCCACCTCACAGCACTTCACCTTAATCAGTGCGTTTCCTTTGACCTGGTAAATCTTACTACATTGAATGGTTTCTCTTCCTTTGCTTATCCTTACCAGGCGAGGTGTCGCTTTGTTCTCGTCTGGTAGGGCAGGGATTTCACTTAGACGTCATGGAGGATCCTTATCACAGAATACAGGTCCAGGCAAAGGGAGAAGAAGGACTTTAGAACTTTAAATAGATTGGACCGCAGATGTCCTCTATTTGAGTACCGTATTGTTCGGACTATATGACGCACTTTTCCCCAGAAAATGGGGGTGCGTCTTATGGTCCCAATGTAGCTTTACATTTATACTGGTGAAATATTATGTTATTTATGTCATTAAATACTTTACCACATTTTTTGCTTCAGAAAAATTTTTTTCCTGTTTTTCTCCTCTAAAACCTAGGTGCGTCTTATGGTCTGCAAAATACAGTAACTGGGGTAGGAGGAGGCTGGAGTCAGAGGCACAGCACGGTGGGATTCCTGTTAAAGAATTCAGCCAGTGTTAACGTGGCCAACATTTCCCTTTTTATTTGGCACGAGTGCAGCAGCGGCTGTGGTGTTTGGTTAAAAACACACTCTCCCCCGGCCAGTGTGGCCCAGCTGGCTGGAGTATTGTCCCGTACGCAGAAAGGCCTCAGGCTCCATTCCCGGTCAGGGCGCATGCCTAGGTCATGGGTCTGGTCTCCGGTCATGGGTACAAGAGGCAACCAGTCGATGTTTCTCTCTTGCATCAGTGTTTCTCTTCCCGTCTCTCTCTCCCTCTCCTCTCCTCTCCTCTCTCTAAAGTCAATAATCATTTCCTCAGGTGAGGGTTTAAAAAAAAAAGACAGTCTTGGAATGGCTGGGGCTGAACGTTGCTGTCAGCCACGTCCCCTGCTAGCCCTGGTGCACTTCCCCAGAAACTATGGTCTTGCGCTTCTCACCGACTGTGCACCAGGCGGCCCTCCACTCCAGCCCCTGCCACTCCAAGGCTGGGAGCATTTGGATGTGTCCTTGGGCAGTAATGTCCACTTCTGTCCACATATACTTCCCTCTGTGATAAGTCCCTCTTGGTTTCACCAGTCCTTTCCTCAAGCCGGTCTTTCCCGCTCCCCCAAATCTTACATTATGTCCCTGGCACCATTATGTCCCTGGCACTTGGATGGCACGGTTATCAGTTCCGGCTCTCCAACAGATTTACATTTCCTTTTTTGCGGTAAGGATGTACACGGAATGGACACGCCTTGGGGTGTGGCTGGAGTAATGTTCTCTCTCACCAGGTCAAAGGGGAGAACGGTGAACAAAAACTCCGTGTCTATGTTGTGTTTGGGGCGATTCGTGGGGGCCCAGACAGGTGTCTGCTGGTAGTAAGTAACCTCTTGCCTTTGGTGGGCACCTCGAGTTCATGGCACCGCTGGATGCTGCTAAATCGAGGGCAGGAGAAACAGGAAGCTGGCAGAACTTGGCCTCAGCACCCCTCCCTCCCCCCCCTTTTCGGTGCCCCCTTCTCCCTCCCCATGGCCTCCTCTCTCCGCACCCCCCACCCCCTCACACACATCGTTCTTGTGCTTTCTCCGGTCAGAGGAACACTTAAAACTGAGAATCAAACCGACTCATTAGGGCTTTGTCACTTTTCAAATCGAAGCTCAAGTCGTTCCAAGGAGCAGTCTCTAAACAATAAAACAACAGAATTTCAGGTGCTACATCCCTGAGGAACTCCTCAGTCACGCTGCTTCATTTGGTGGCCTGTCTGTTGATTTGGAAAGCCAGACCCGCTGACGAAGGGCTAGACCGCAGAGGCTGAGCTGCTTTGAGCCTGGCCCACAGTGACAGGGTCAACGACTTCCCATCCCTTGTCACCAGCCCACCATCTGAGAGCCTCACGTTCAACCCCAGCTAATGTGTAAGGAGCACCCAGAGCGTGCTGCCTGCTTTCACTCATCTTTCCCCACATTTCTGTGTCCTGGGGAGAAGGCGGCCGAACATCTCAGACAGTAGCTGACCTGGGCAGATCACGCAGCTCTGCAGGACGTAAACCCAAGGCTGATCCCAAACCCAGCACTGTAGGATGCTCCCCCACGTTCCCTGTATCTCATAGTTACAGAAATGTAAGTCCTTCTCCTAACCTTGAAGGACTTGCTAGTAAAACCAGCTAGGTTCTGAGCTAAGTCTTCTATTGACCAATTTTTCAAAAGAAAATCTCACAAAGGGTCTCACCTTACCCCTAAAACCTATATTCCGAACAAAGAATACGTGCCTAAAATGTGTCTGCTGCCCTTTGGATCAGAAGGGGTTCCCAAGTCCCATCCCTTTACTTCTTCTCTTTCCAGACGATCCTTTGACTCATAGGAAGCTCTTTACACGCCACCAAATCTAGTTGAGTGGTTCCCAAACACGGAGTCCTAGATAGATCGCTACCGGGTTCCCTCCCGAAGGTTCTGACTCAGTGGGCCTGGAGGGGGTCTCCTCGGTGGGTTTGATGCACAGCCACGTCCGGGGACTCTTGGGCTGGTTGAGCAGTATGGTCTTGGTGTTGGAGACTGGAATTTGGCCCTGGCATTACTATCCCTCCCTGGGGCCCGGTGTTCCCACTTGTGAGCTGAGAATGAATAATCCTGGCCTTTACACGCCCTCTGAGGACACGTACATCATTTTTAGCACACATGGCAAGAATGCTTTGTGCATTAGAGTTTATTTCTACTTCTCTGCAGACCCTGCCAAGCCAATATTGAAAGCGTAGTATATATCAATTCAATATTTAATATCCATCAAGTTTTTCTCCAAGGAGAAAGATGCAACAACACCTTCCTCATAAGGAACAAAGAATGGTTTCTTTCCTGAGGTCTCCCAGGGCACGTCTGTCAATATCTATCCTGTTGGGCCTCTTCCAACTCTGGAACTTTATGATTCGCCCTTTCGGCTTTGACCCCACTTTTGCATCACGGAGGAAGAAGCTTCCTTGTGCCTACAAGGAAGGATCCCTCAGGCTCCTTTGTCTGCAGAGCTTTCTCAGCAAGACCCCAGGATCATCCTTTTTCTTTCCATCCATTCGATGCTTCGGCCACTCAAGATTTTCTCAAACTTGATCGTGCATTTTAAGCACCTGGGGAGCTGGCCATAAATGCAGCCTCTCAGTCCCACCCCGTACAACCTGGCCCAGAAGGACGGAGGCGATGCCTAGAAAGTTGCACTGAGAAGACATTCCAGGGACTTCTGTGCAGGTGGGCCAAGGAGTGCACCTTGGGAAATCCCTCCTGTCTTCCCCTTGAGTCAGTGTCTGTTCATTTTGACTCGGGACACGGGATTTGTGGCATTTGGAAGGGGCTGGCCTGAGCATGCCCTTTGCACCGTGAAGAAAGATCAGCTGAGTGCTGCAGAGCTTGCTACTCAACTTGTGGTCTGCAAAGCAACAGCCTCTTCTTACCTGGAAGCTTGTCACACACGCAGAATCGTAGGGCCACTTTAGACCTTCTGAGCCATGATCTGCCTTTTGACAAGACCCCCCAGATAAATCCTGTGGTCATGAAGGTGTCAGAAACCCACGCCAAAACATGGGTTGTCGGGGGGCTGGTTTGGGTTTTAGCAGCTTGATCTCCCCGAGTGTCTCTTTCTCACGAGTGGAGTGAAAGCAATAGAAACTGCAAACACTGTTTGATTCCATCTCCCCTATGATCTTCATAGGAGGATTCCTAGACAGAAGACGGTGACTCATAAATGAGTTTCTTAGCAGTCTTTCTACCTTAATGAAGTGATAATGTCCAACATTTATATAGGGAATATGGAAATTGCTGAAGAAACCCAGTCATTGTTTGCACACCGCAGGCAGACAATTTAGATATGTGTTACAGAACTGTCCAGGGAGGTGCCTGGGAGACCGGAAGACGGTCTGAGAAGGGCAGGCCAAGGACACTTTGTGTGTGACTAGAAGGAAAGAAAGATGAGGCGGTGCCAAAGAAGACATGGGGGCGGGGGTGGGTAACGAAGGGCTGGGTTCCCCTCCCCAGCGATTCCACAAGGATCAGGCCAGGCAGAGCTGGAGGCTGGGAGCAGAGGCCAGGCAGCGCACAATGACAGCTTGCCCGTGGCTCTCTGGAAGGCCGCTGAGTGACAGCGTCATGCTGAGAGGGAATCAGAGAGCGTTTTCCACCCAATGCCAAGCCTCCGCACAGGCAGGGCAGAGTGAGCTCCGTGGGAGCAGGGAGCTGTGGAGAGGCTCTGGCCACGGCATTCCCGGGGCAGGAGAGCTGGGCCACAAGGAGGCTTGTTACAGGACTCAGGGGGTCCACGTGCCAGTGTTTGTCCTGCTTTAACAAGTCAGAGCCCGATAAGAAAGGGACAGGAGTTTGCAGCAAGGGAAATAGCAGTTTGTTTTTAGGAAGTGGGCTATGCCTGGAGACACAGGGGAGCTAATGCTCAAGGACCTGGCTCCCCCTGGCTTCCAGGGGGTGGGTTAGGTAGGAGGGAACTCACTAATCGTGGTGACTGAGGGAGTCAGGGCCTTGGTCAGGGCCGTGGTCTCACCTGATTGGTTGGTGCTAGGGTAGCAGGGAGCTGATCAGTGTATCTGGTCCTGAGGTCGCCCATGGCGTCACTTAATCTGGTTTTGCTGCTTTTCCGGGTCTGGAGCTGAAACACGGCTGAGGCTCAGCTGTTGTTTCTAGTTTGAGTGAAACTGTCTCTCTCGGTGAGCGGACCCGAGGCGTCCAGGCTTCCTTCCTCATATTAGCAGATGCCTATCACAATCTCATCGCCCTAACTGGCTGAATGCTTACGGAGAGGTCGTGCACGGCAGCGGGAGGCAGGTGAGTCAGGCGGCTCCTAGGTTGGATAAGGTCTGTTTGAGTCAAAAGGGAAGAGGCAGAAAATGTCAGATAAATAAAATTTCTACTCAGTTCTAGGTTGCCACCTGGCCAGCACACCCTCCCAGTGTCCCCTCGGGCCTGGAGGGGAGGTGGTTGCTCTAGGATTAAAGGTGCAGCCTCTAAATCAGGAATGTCCACCCGGCCTCTTACCACCTTGTACTTTGTGCAGATTCCTTAGCCTCTGCGTGCCTCCTTTAGCTCTGAGTGTATAGCTAATGATAGAAGCTATGTCGTAGAATTAGCACGGAGTTTAAGTCAGATAATGCCTATAAAAGGTAGGGTGCCAAATAAGTTACCAGCATTTTTTGTCGTTTATTTATTAATACTCACTATGTCACATCTGCACTACGGACAGCGAATGCAGATCTAAATGCGGAAGTCAGCTAGGAAATCTTTGTGTCTCTAAATAACCCCGAAGCCCTTAACGTCTGTCCTACTTTAAAAAGTCAATTCTGTTAGTTAAACGTAATATAATTTTATGATAACAGTGCTCGTCTTCTAATTCAGACATTTCCAGGAGTGCTCAGATGGGGAATTTATATCCAGTTATTGTCAATAAAACTAATTACCCAATTCGTGAAAAATTGCGCTGATAAAGCTGCTTCAGCTCTGTTCTCCCCGTGACTCGTCAAGGCAGAGCCGGGAGAGAGGGCTTCCGGCTCTGTCACTCGCACACCTCCCACGTGTCTCCCCGGAGCAGGAGCGAGCAGCCCACACAGGGAGGTGTTCCCGCCCCCCCCCCCCCCCCCCACCCCGGCTCCCTTCCGGCACCTGGACTGCCTGCAGCCTCCGGCTGTGCCTGCTGTCCAGACCCGGGCCACACATTCTGTGTGCTCGGTTGAAAAAACACCTGGATCTTTTCATGACATTCCTCTCGAAAACATCTAAGGAGCCACACCTTCAGCAGCTGTCCAACACTGACTTCGAGTCTGATAGAAGAGAATGAATTATAAGCCATCCCAAGTGAATCCAACTAAACAGTGGCCATTTCTGTGAGGTGGCCTGAGAGGTCAGGTAACATGTTGTGATATTAAAGACCTATGTTAAACTTTTTGATAGGGATGGTTAATTTTGATACTTCCCATTGGGTCTTTTAATAGGATGGATTTTTCACGTTACGGAGGGCAGTGCATGAAACAGCCAAAGGGTGTCGATACCAGCGTGGCTCTCCTCATTGTCATTGTCACTCTCCTCATCCTGACAGTGATGCCCCACAGGTGATGGAGCCCAGCCAAACTCCAGGACCCCCAGATTGGGGGTCCAAGTACGAGCTGTGGAGAGCATCACCTTGTAAGTCTAGTATTCAGTGCAGTGTTGGGGTTGGTCTGTCACAGGGAGATGGTTGCACTTGGCTGAGCTACGCAAATGGGACCTTGACGAGATCTACTGGGAGAAGCCCGCTGGTCGTTGGAGGACCGGAACACCAGAACGCTGACTGCAGGGTGAAGGGCATTTTCAGGCAGAGAACACCCCACGCAGGAAACCGCACTGGTCGGGGTCCTACAAGCACACTGATGTAGTGGGTGTGGAGGGTTTACACAAACGGGAGTGGGGAGGAGCCAAGGAAGAGAAGCCTAGGAAAAGAGCAGGTGAGAGTGATCTCCTAAACTGTGCAGGTGGGAAGGGGTTCGTCTGGATCTTGTGCATGCTGGGAGTGTTATGTGTAAGGGTACCGGGGTCAGAATCCAATATCTTTCCTGGTGAAAATCCGTGGAGTGTATAGGGAGTCCTCCAGAGACTTCAGGGATAAAAATGTCTTTACAAGGATATAAATGTCACAGATTCAAAGCAGCTCCGAAGCTGGTACAATCCATTTCGCCTCCCACCAACAACGGCAAAAGCGCCGCACTTAATTTTCACCGTATGATTGCTCTACAAAGAGTCATTTGAGTCTCAGCAGCACGTGGCCGATGGTCACGCTGGCCTCCTGTGGGGACAGCCGCATCTTCAGTCCACTCAACTTCTATTTTCTAGCCCTTTTATTTTCACACTACCTCTCACTGCAGGCTTTTCTGGACAATATTTAAAGCCGTGACCTTTTGAATAAAATAAGTACTTAAAAGTCTTGCGTGGATTGAAATTCTGAGCATGAGCCAGCTGTTTCTACCGAGACATGCTGTGGGTATGAAAAATCACTAAAACAATTCAGGAGAGAAGTTTCTATTGCCAATTGGCGTCCAGTGACGAATCTTGGTGTTTTTCCATTTTTTTTTTACAATTCATACTGTGTCCGAAAAAGGGACCAGAATTCACTCCTGCCGCATGCTGATGCACTTCCTGGAAGACCATTAGCTGGATCAGACGCCCTGGCAGAGGCGCCGTGGGCTCTCCAGCGTACGCTCAGAGCTCACAGTGTGGGTTTATTTTTCCTCTGCTCTCTTCCAAGCTATTATTTTACTGGCAGGGGGAAAAAAAACCAATAATGGGCCTCTTGCGCTATCAGATAATGTTTTGGAAGCAGGATCGTTTTCATGCTCGTAAAGGCCAGCTTGAAACGATCAGCAGGGTTATCAAAGGAGCCGTGTTTTGTCTTGTACCAGGGACTGGAAATGATCGCAAATCCCGCCCGGGGAATTTTTGGACTCGATGAGGGTAATGAATTATGATTTAATCTTTATTTTGAAACTGATTATCCTAAACGGACTTCCCGTTTCTATCAGGGATTTCAAAGGAAATGGGGTATGGTTTACATGAGATTAGGCCACTGGCTTCAGTCAAGTAATCCCGTATAATTGCTGTTTACATCTCCTGAAGCACGTGGTCCTGGTTAGGGAGGGGGAGCACTGGCCTCTGCATACTCTGATGACCGGTACTCTCATCACCGTTATTATAGTGAGGGCTCTCATGCGTGACCGGTACTCTCATCACCGTTATTATAGTGAGGGCTCTCATGTTGTGTGTGTGTGCGCGTGTGCACACAGCAAGGCTGGCTGACCTTGACCTTCCCGGAGCCCTGACATGACATAGCAGGTGAACATGGGCCTCCTCGGATTCCGTTTAGAAATGGAGTCTTTGAGTCTCTAGGTGGAGAAGGTGGCTGCCTCCATCCCATCCGACAGTAGACCCTGCAGACGAGAACCGTGGCAGGAGACACGTCCCCCACGGAGCGTGCCCTTGGCCAAGCAGGGAAATTGCCGTAAGCTCAGAGAGAATCTGGTTTTGGAGCTCCGGGCAGGGGCGCTGTGGGGAAAGCAAAGACCCTGGGCGCCAGGCCGAATGAGAGGACATACATTATTCTCTCGCTTATGTGAGGCTTTGTCCCAGGGGCTGTGCATGACTCTGGAAAGGTGACTGAAGCCAAGGAGTGGTAGTTACGCGGCCCAAGCATGGCCTTTGCTTGGAGGTCTGTGAGAAGCTGCAACTCTGGCCCCTGGTAGGGCCTTCCTTTGTCCTGGCCAGAGCGGGGTGGACAGGTGTAGGGAGGGCGAAAGAGACTGTGACAAATTGGAAGTGCAACTTCCAGGCGTGACTGGAGGTTCCAGAAAGTCGGCTGTCACTGCTTGGAGCCGAGGCGGTGCCGGGTGAGCAAATAGGCTGCACGCAAGGAATTCTAGGGACCAGGATGGCACTGGGATGACCCCGACATGGAAGACGTCAGCGGCGCTAACCTTGGCTTAGGAGTGACAGCACCATGGTGGAGGAGTATCGTAAGGCAGTGACAGAGAGATGCCCCTTTCCTCAGGGGCAGCCACAGAGGAAGGAGCGTGTTAACCCAAGCAGGAGAGGGGTGCGCCCATGGGTGTTTGGGTGGGGCGTGGGTTGGGGTGTGGAGCTCCGGGAATTCTGGCCGGGAGAGCTCATGCGAGACTGTTGTTTTTGGTAACCCATGTGGCTCTCTTGCCTCAGATACATAAGCTCTGGGAAATATGGGTCATTTCATTATAATTCGCACGGGAAAACGAGGGGTACAAACAAAGTAAATGCACCCCTTCCTCCACTCCCACTTTTCAATGCTTGGTGTTCCCATGAGTGAGTACATGAAGCAAAATGTCTTACTCTCTTTCAAGGTCTAGTTCTCAGATCCAGCTGAGACCGTCTGTTCGTGGGCAATTCGTATAGCAGCTGGTAGTTTGGCTTTGAGCCACCCGTAGAGCCTTGGGCAACCCAAGTGGGAGACCCCTAGAGCCAGTGGCCTCAGTCCAGCCATATCCTAACGCCAACCCTGCCCTGGACTTCCATATTACACATTCCTTTCTAATTGTTTTCAATGACAGTTTGCATTCAGTATTATATTGCATTGGTTTCAGGTGGGCAGCATGGTGGTTAGATGATCACATACTTTACAAAGTGTTCCCCCGATATTTCCAGGACCCACCTGGCACTGTACCTAGCTATTACAATATTATTGGCTGTATTACGGAGTCAGTCTAATAGGAAAGGATGAGTGCGCAGTGGGAGGGGAGGGAGGTCACTCCTCGTGACACGAAGGCCACTGCCTTCATCCTCACCCCTAAGTGCAGTGCAAATGGCTTTTGACACTTAGCATCTCTGTCTGAAAGTCCATTTCCCTGTCACTCTCAAGATATTTTATTCTCACCACGTCAGCTCCTCACTTCCTCTCAATTCTCATTTCATCAGCGAAATATCTCTCCATTCTCCCAGTCTCCAAACTTGTAAAAAATCTCTCATTTCTCTCCTCAAACTCTTCCTACCCATAAAACAACATATCCTTGAATTATTCCGACAGTTATTAACCCTGGTTAATCTCTTGCTCTGTGTGGTCACTGCCCCACCATAATGAGAGCGTGCAGCGATCCACTGCGGACTCATGTCTCCTTCCTCTACCCAAATGCCACTGACACCCCTGTGGGTCCCTCATTCAGAAATGTTGTGTGCATCCCCTCTGCCTGAGCAGTCCAGTGCAGGCCCATGCCCCAGTCACGGCTGGTGGCCCCAAATCCTGAAATTCCCACTTCTTAGTAAATAATCTCAACTCTGGACAAAGTCTACACAGATCCTGTGCATTTCCACGTCAGCACCATGGCTTAGCTAATTTCCCAGCCTGGCAACTCTTCCTCTTCCTCTTCTTCCTCTCAGCCCTGCTAGTTTCTGCCATCTTGTAAAGTGCATTTTAATTCTCACCACGTTACTCAAGTGATCCTTAGTAACTCTGGCAGCCACCAACCTTGAATAGCTCTGAGCTACACATTTTTTGACTTGTGATGGGCATTCAATAAACACCGGAGTTAAATTATGCTCTGTCACATTAATCTCTGTCTCCTTTATGTAAGGAAGTGTTGTCCTTTAAATCATAGTGTGAGGTTTTGAATTTAATAAATAGTAACCAAATCAAATTGACTGACTCATAGACTGGAGTTAATTTCAATTTCCAAGTCTGTGCTTGGTCATGGGCTATCTAAAGGGGCTGTTGAAGCACACACACACACACAAATTAAGCAAATATTTCTCTTCCCCAGTTATGTGTGAGGAGGGGAAATGAGGTGATCAGCCTACACTTTTCCCCCTTCGGGTCCACGATGTCATCTTAGGAGTCAGGACACGGTCATTGTCATCTTCCCAGCAGTGTTGCTGAGCACACGCTCTGATACTCAGCGCTGTGGGGGAAGGCAGCGAAAGGAATGGTTCCTGTCTTCTGATGGCTACATCCTTGTTAAGGAAAGGGTGAGCCCTGGTCGGTGCGGCTCCATGGATTGGGCATTGCCCAGAGAAGTGAAAGGTCGCCGGTTGAATTCCCAGTCAGGGCACATGCCTGGGTTGTGGGTTCAGTCCCCAGTCAGAGTGCATGCGGGACGCAGGAGATTGATGTTTCTCTCTCACATAGATGTTTCTGTCCCTCGTTGTTCCCCTCCCTTCCCCTCTCACTGAAAAGAAAGAACTAAAATCTTAAAAAAAAGAAGAAGAAAGAAAGGGAGAAAGAAAGAAAAGGCTTTGCAATCGGAGCAGTGCAAGACACTGTGCCAAAGTGGATGCGACTTGTAGCATGGTGGAGGAAGTCACAGAAGGGTTCTCAGCGGCACAGAAACAGCTAGAAGAGGCCTCAGGATAATAAGGGGCTGCTAGAAACAAACCTGGAGTAAAAGGTAGGAGTTCAATAGCAGGTATTAACTCCCTATGAAGGTGGATGCAAGCCAGTATCCCCTTCTACTAAAGGAGGAAGTTGGGTGAGACTATTCCCCAGGCTGCTCTCAGGGACCCTAGGTAGGGAGGAAGGAGAGACAGTGATCATAACAAAATAGAGGGCTGAACTTGTCTGGGCCGTGAAGCTGGTGGGGGGTCGGAAAGCTCTGTGGGGAACATTTAGCCTTAAAGAGGTGGGTAGGGGGAGTTCACAGGATAACCCAGGCAAACAAGGGAAAGTAGGCGGGGCTCCTTGGCTTTTCCCAGTCTGGCACAGCTCCTGACACCCAGCCCCCGAGAGCTGGGGGACTTACAGATCGGACTTGGCCTGAACCGGCTCCAAGGTGTACAGGTAATGTCTGCGTTAAGGGGAAAAGAGACATTTTGCCTGGCTAAACTGTAAAGCTCACTATGAAGAGAAGAGTAAAATAAGGTCGCACTGGCTGCACTCCCAGTGCTCAGTGGCTGTCGTACTGAGCAGCGCGCATGCAGGACACAGCCATCAACACAGAAAGTGCTGTCACGCAGGCTCTGCCCCGGCACCGTCGCAGGTTCATTCTAAGCCCCCGAGGGAGATCAGAGGAGAGGAGACACCAGCCCTCCCCAAGCTCTCTTTGGTTTTATGACACTTCAGACATTCTCAGAGTGTCTCAGAGAAGGCCACCACATTATGTTTAAGTTAATTTGTTCCAATTCAGGACAATGAAAACAAACAAAAAAAGATATCACACTCCACTTCTTTTCTTTCTGCAAAGAGCAAAACTTGTATTGTTTATATCTCCTAAGAAAAGCTATTTTTTTAGCAGATGCAGACATAGAACGAGTTCCGTTCACGCAGGCTTGTCCGTCCCACCACTCACACCGCCAGCACGGTTTGGAGGCGGCAACTCGCCCGGCCGCTAGGCGCTGCCCAGGGCTGGTTTCGCCGGCTGGGCCCCTTCGTCATCTCTCACTTGGAGTCTTCGGCCTTTCCCCTTAAGGCTTTCTGGTGCCTTCTCAGGTTCAAGGTCAGTGGGTGGATAAACAGTATAGCCTTATAAAGGAGACACAGTCACATCGGGTTGGCATCTTGAGGGGGAACTTCCCACCTGGCCCCGGTTCATTATAAAACATAGTACTCCTTTGTAGGACTAAACTTCCTGTCTTTGTTGTATAACAATTTGGAGGAGAAGGTTCCAAACACAATGAAATACCGATTCTTCAGATCCAAAGGACCTAGAGACAAACCCTCTGGGGGACAAACCCTGGACCCAGCAGGGGAGGAGGGGCCAGAGCACCTGAGTAAGGGAGATGACGCTTCTGAGGGTTGGAGGAGATGCCCATCAGTGTAGAGAGTGGTTCACAACCCCCGCCGCCACCCCCTCCCTCCGGTAGCTGCCACCTTCCCCTTCCTCCTAATCTGCAGGTGGACCTGGTGTTATTTCACAGTGCAGGGGCAGGCGTCACACACCAGAAAACCCGCCTTCCGCCGCAGAACACTCTACTTTCTGGAGTGTTCCACGTGGCTCATTACAGAACAGAGGAGAGAACGGGTCACATGGCTCAGTTTTTCTCTGTATGCCTCACATCAGTGTAGACTGGGCTGCGAGGTGCTTTTTATCAGCCATGCAGTATTTACATAGAAATAGTATTTCGTTCAATGTGCTAAGTGAGGCACCAAAGGTACTAAGATAAATAAGATGTGGTGAAGAGTTTAGAGACTATGAAAGGAATGTAAAATACCTGGATGAATGTCACCCTTTTCACTTCCCTTACTACAGCAGACATTGCTAATCTATTCTTTATTGATCTAAATATTAACTGAGGGTCTACTGTGTACTCAGACGGAGCCAGGCGCTGCAGATACCACAGTGTAAATACCAGACAAGGACCTTGCCCTTGTGAAGTCTGCACCTAGTGTTCTCCTGTTGGACTCAGGCACGACCTCAGAATCCTTCCTAACACAGTGCTCTGGGTAGTGTCACTGATTCCTTAGACGGGTAGAGAGGAGAACAATGTCTGATCAGACAGATTCATACATCAGATAGTGCAATGCCAGGTAACAAACACTACGGCAGAAGTGTACGCTCAGTTGTAAGGGAACGAAGAAAGTAGGTGAGCCCTGGCCAGGTGGCTCAGTTGGTTGGAGTATTGTCCCATATACTAGAAGTCTGCAGGCTTGATTCCCAGTCAGGGCACATACCTGGTTTGCAGGTTCGAGTCCCAGTTGGGACATGTATGGGAGGCAACTGATCGATGCCTCTCTCTCCTGCTCCTTCTATTCTCCCTCTCTAAAATCAATAAACAAATCCTCAGGTGAGGATTAAAAAAAAAAAGAAAGAGAAAATAGGTAACTTATCAGTGTCCAGGGAAGTCAAGGGAACTCCTGAGAGGTAGTAAGTTTTCAGGGACTTGAAGGAAGCATGAGAGTCCGTAAAGCAGAGCAGGGGGTGGTACTCCCTGGCAGGGGGTAGCCAGGGCAGGGAGAGCACTGCAGGCAGACGGAGGAGCAAGAGCACAGCCCAGGCGCTGAGAGGGCACCAGTGGCATTCGGGGAACCCATGATGAGAACCCCCTAGGCCACTGCGGGGAGCGCTGGGGAGACCAGATGCCCAGAGAGGGAAGACTGCAGGGGTAGGAACGGTCTCTACTCTGTGAATCACCAGTTCCACGTTGCAGAGTTGGGACTTGATCCTGATGACAAGCAGGGCCCGGAGGAGCACTTTAAGCGACACGCTCAAGCCTAAAAGAGAAGCAGTAGACTCTAATGCCTAAGAGAACACGGCGCTGAGCCAAACAGCCCAGTTCGGAATCTCGTCCCTGCCATGTACCAGCCGTGTGGCGGTGGGCATGTCCGTTAGCTCTTCCGTGCCTTGGCATCCTGCTCCACCAAGTAGAGATGAAGACAAGAGTGCCACCTCACTGTGATGATTGAATGAGGTGACGCACGTCAAACGCTTAGAACACTGCAAGCAGAAGTCCTCTGTGTGGGCCATTTCTATGCTCATCACCCATTTTCGCAAATTTGAAAACTGAGGCACAGAAAGGCAGATCACTTAATCAGGACCATAATGCCCCTTTTGGGCAGAGCCTGGATACGCATCCATCACACCAAGCAGCTTTGAACGGGAGCGTTATCAAACATCCATCTCTCCTAATGGAGCCTGGAAGATACATTTGTGTTTGTTTAGATGATGAAGAGGAAATTAATTCTTCCTAACACTCTGTCATTTCCATTCTCCCCTTTTATCTCGAGATGTTCCAGCTGCTTCCCAGACTGGGGCCCTCCACTCTGTTTTTGCCTTTTAGCATGCACCATTTCGGCTTCCCAAAACACAGTGCAATTCATCATGATGCAGAAAAGAAACAAATAAGTAAACCTGAGCAGAAGCACAAAGCACATTTTGTTTTTTTCCTCCAGGAAACTTCCCTGTCCTCCAGCACGGGGGAGAGAAAACGCAGTGGCACCTCTGGCATTTATATGCATCGGTGAGTGCATTAATCATACCACTGTAGGAGACCGGCCCAGCTCTGCTGGAACTCTGTGCTTGCCATTGAAAGAGAAAGCCTGTCTTTGAAGACTGGCCAGCTCTGTCCAATCACTGCACCAGTCCAAGCCGTTTAAAGTTTGCAATGCTTCCCACATTTGCAAAAGAAGCACATTGGCTATTAAAATGTCCTCAAGGAGGCAGTTCCCCTAGATTCCGTGTATAATAACCAGAATCCTTTGCTCCACAGAGGAAGCCTATCCTATCTGGGGTCAGAAGGAGGGAGTCTTAGTGCCACTCTGTGTTAAGATCGGACCGTGTCCCCACACTCTGAAAGTGACGTGCATGATTAGAAATAGGGGACCATTGATGAGGAACAAGAAAAGGAGTCAGTGTGGATGGGAGAGAAGACAGTGACACTTTTCGCCGTAAAGCTTTGGGGTTTAGTGGGACATACAGGTCTTAGAACTATAGGGTTTTGCCTTTTGTGGAGGGAAGCAGGGGAGGTTGGTTTAAGAAGAGCTGATGTAACGGGGTATATGTTTGATATATCCCAGCACTTTCTAGAGGAGGAAGTTTATGGGTGGAGTGGAGGCTGAAAAACGTCACAGGTCCGAGAAGGGGTGAGACTCCAGACCTGTGGGTAGGCGAGGGCTCTCCGTCCGTGTTGCTGTGCCCAGTGGTACTTGGCGCGTCCCACATGCCCCGCCCCACTGCAGTTAGTTCTGCCTGGAGGCGGGGCCTCACGCCCAGCAGTTGGTGTGAAGCACACACACACCAGGCAGCTGGGTAGTATCAGCAAGTTGCGTGGGTCTCAAACCTGGAGCTCATTAGGATTTCTGGAGGTATTTTTTTCTTTTCTTTATAAATATAAAATACAGAAACATAGTATATACCCAGTAAAGTACACAAATCCTAACTGTATGCCTCCATAAATATTTAGAAAACTATGTCTCCCATATACCACCTGAGTCAAAATAGAGACCATTCCCGGCTCCTAGAAACCTCCGGGAGCCCCTCCCTAGTCAGTATCCACTGGGCCCACAAGGGAAATTGCCGTCAGCCCTGCCTCACCATTAGGGCCGTTTTGCCTGCTTCTGGACAGTATCTAAACACGATTATGCAGTGTAAACTCTTTGCACCTGGAATACTTTGTCAGTGTGATTCATGTCACCACATATGAGAACAGTTTGCTCTTTCTCACGGCTGTATAGTATGTCTAGGGTAATAGATGCATGCAAATTTGTCTTATGATATGTTCTTGTTGAATTGCATCTTATATCTTATTGTCATAGCTACGTCCTTCATTTCTAGTAATATTCCTTGCCTTAAGAGCTCTGTCGTCTGATCTCAGTAAAGCAATGCCACCTTCTTTTTGGTTAAAATTTGCATGACAGCCCTGCCTGGTGTGGCACAGTTCATTGGGCATTGTCCTGCAAAGCAAAAGGTTGCCAGTTCGATTCTTGCTCAGGGGACATGCCTGGGTGTGGGTTCTGTCTCTGGCCGGGGCACGTGCAAGAGGCAGCTGACCAATGTGTCTCTCTCACACTGATGTCTCTCTCCCTCTCTTTCTCCCTCCCTTCCCCTCTCTCTAAAATTAAGTAAATTAAATCTTTAAAAAAAAGTTTTCATGACATGTCTTTTCCCACCCTTTTCAAAACTTTTTGGTTTTATATTTAAGGTATATTCTTATAAGACAAATATTTTCCCAGTTTTTTTTTAATTTGGATAATTTAGTCTATCTACATTTAGTGTAATTACTGACATATTTAAATTTTAATATACCATTTTACAATTAGTTTTCTATTTGTCCTATCTTATTCCTGTTTCTTTTTCCTTGCCTACTTTTATATCAGTCTAGTATTTTAAATTTTTATTTATATTTCTATTAGCTTTTTTATTTTAAAGATTTTATTTATTTATTTTTAGAGAGAGGGAAAAGGAAGGAGAAAGAGAGGGAGAGAAACATCAATGTGTGGTTGCCTCTCACATGCCCCCTACTGGGGATCTGGCCCACAACCCAGGCATGTGCCCTGACTGGGAATTGAACTGGTGACCCCTTGCTTCACAGGCCCATGCTCAATCCATTGAGCCATGCCAGCCAGGTCTCTATTAGCTTTTTGAAAAGATTTTATTTATTTATTCTTAGAGAAAAGGGAAGGGAGAAACTATTAGAAATAATTCTTAATGGTAGTATTGCATTATCTCTGGTTCTAGAATGACCACTTGATGCTTTTTCTATGTATTTTAGTTCACTGAAGAATTTATCCATCTTTTCTTAAACGCATTAATTGTAGGTATTTTAAAATCCACCTGTGACAACTTCAATATTGGGGTCACCTATGGTCTGTTTCCATTTTATGTTTTCTTTTCTCCTGGCTTTTAGTCATTTGGTCCAGTTTCCTGGCACGCTTATGGATTCGAATGCCAGACCTTATCCATGAAAAACAATGTGGCACTTTGGAAGATTTTATCTGTCTTCAGAGGGGACGGAACGTTTTTCCAGCAGGCAGATGAACGTAGGCAGATCGCCCAACGGAAGCGGTGGTTGCCATGATTTGGGGCCTAGTGGGGCACATGTATTTCATGTCCTGCTTGTCCCTGCCCCCAGGGAGTAGTTCTTCGGGTCACGAGTCTCAGGTGGGGTCCTGGGACATTCGTAAGAGGTGAGGCTGAGTTGGGTCGAGCGGACCCAACTCCAGTTTCGTCTCCCCGGCGTCCCGTGACTGCCCACGTCTGATCAGCCTCCCAGCCTCTCAGCAGACGCCGCGGGCTTTGCTGCCTCCCCTCCAGCACCACCTGCCCCCCCACACACACACCTCGTGGGAACTGGCAGGTGCTCCCCGAGGACGTGACGTACGTGGTAGGCCCACTTTTCTGTGGCTTCCTTCTCGCCAGGATCTTGGTTCCCCAAATCTTTGTCACATTAGTGCCCCTTCACTCTTTTTTTTTTTACTTTTCACCCCAGAGAGATAGCTGAACTGTTCAGTCCCTTGATTTTTTTTTCAGCCACTATACCCCATAATATGAATTGGTAAATGCTCAAAGGATAATAAAACAGCAAACAACAAAAAATAAAACATACACCTCAAAGAAAATGAAATAAGAAACCGGCTGCTTACCTCAATGTACTTCCCATCTTTCTAGGACCTTGTCCGCTTCGGGCTTAGGCTGGTTTACTTACTTATTCCCCAGACTCCAATGCATGTAAACACATGTGTGTGCCGCTCTGTCATTTTTGGAGCGTATCTGATAGAACCTGCCTTTTAAAAACTATCTTAATTATGGGAAATTATATCTTAGAAAATTTCAAATATATACAAATTCAGAGAGAATAGTACAGTGAACTCACGTGTATCCATGACCCAGTTTCAACAATGAAAAGCTCAAAAGCATCTTTCTTTTCTCTGCATCCTCACACACATGTCCACGTTTATGGCTGTCAAAACCGGGGTTTGGGGGGTGCGGTGCTCATGCCATCGAGTGAGTCGGGACCAAGGATGCAGCTGCACATCCCAGAGTGTGCAGAATGACCCCCCACGGCAAAGACTTGTCCAGCACCCATGTCAGTGGCTCAGAGGTTGAGAAACCCTGATCCGATTGAAGCCTTTTATGTTGCCTATGCGGGGTTGAAGACTCGCAGATGTCAGGGGTCCTGTTGAAACTCAGTTAGTACAAGAATGATGGCAATAACTGGGCACTACAGCCTTTTCCACCACAGCAGCCTCCCTCCTTAACAGATGTTCATTCAAAAGAAGCCACTCCCTACACATGTCAGACGACTGCACAGGACACTCGTGTTCATGGCAAGATGGCAGCGATAGCTTCCTTCCTGGTACATCTGAGGCCGTTTCTGCTGGTTTGGCTTTTTAGCTGAATAAGACCAACTAAAAGGTTGGGGGTGGGGCACGATAAAACTTGGGTACATTACAACAGCCATGTGAGCAGCAAATACTTCTGTTATCCTGCAAAATATGAAATGTGAAGTACACAGACTTTGAGCGAAGGAAGTTCCCTTCGGGGTCATCCCATCCCTCCCTCATCCATCACGGTCGTCCGCACAGGGTCCGCGTGGACGTTGTCAGGGAGGGGAAGCCGAAGGTACTCAGATGCAGGCTCAGAATGGCGATTACTGGAAATGCAAGGTATGCCAGAAACTGCAACTGTGATTATGGCGGCCATAAGGTAACAATTGAATTTACGTTCATAAATCAATCAGGAAAGAGTTTGTCACACAAAACTGTGGGTTTTGTTGAGCAAGTGGTTCGAAGAGGGCCCAGAAGAAGGATGCAGTTGGGCAGTGCTTGGGCATGACGGGTGATACCATCCAACTCTCCACGCCCTGAACGGGGTCCCCACCCCCAGGACAAAGCAGCCCGTCTACTCCGTGAACCTGACCTCCTGGCTTAGAATCGTTACTCCTGCAGGGAAAATTGTAGCAAGAAGTTCGAAATTTAGACATGAAGGCTGACATTAACTGCTGAGTTAATCCATGATTACAAGAGGAGTAGAAGCCCAGAAGGTTTCTGGGAAGGAATCGAGCTGATGAGAGGATCTCTGTGATGTTTCCTGCATCCATGCAGGGAAAGGGAGATAAAAGAAAAAATTCTGTACTTGGATCAACATTTTGGATTAAGATGTTGGATGTGGACAGTGAATTCTACTTTTGAAAACTATACTATCAATTTCTTTTTTTAAAATTTAATCTTTATTGTATTTTTCCTATTACCCATTAGTCCCCTTAAACCCCCTCCCTCCAGCACTCCCCACACTGCTTTCCATGTCCACGAGTCCTTTTTCCTTTAACTTCTAAAAGTGGACTTCTGTTCTATCATTAAACTTTTATTTTACTCCAACCCCCCCAACCTGACCTCTTTGCCACTTCCCCTCAGTCTTCTCCAAGTCAGTTAATAGCCCCGCCACCTACCCACATGCCTAAGCCGTAGACCGAGAGGTTGTTCTTTTTTTTTTAAGATTTTATTTATTTATTTTTAGAGAGGGGAGGGAGAAAGAGAGAGAGAGAGAAATATCAATGTGCAGTTGCTGGGGGCTGTGGCCTGCAACCCAGGCATGTACCCTGACTGGAAATCGAACCTGTGACACTTTGGTTCACAGCCCGCACTCAGTCCACTGAGCTACGCCAGCCAGGGCGAGAGGTTGTTCCTGGTTTTCGCTGCTTCACATCCTCTCACGGCCATCCCAGCCCCAGACCACATGACTCTACCTCCTAACATCTTCTCAGCCATAGACACTTGGCCCACCTTCAACTGCAACGACCCGTGTACGGGCCACTTTCACTTCTTATTGGGAAAATGGTAGTCATTTTTTCCAGTTACTCAACTCTTGACTCTTTCTAATCTGTTCTCTATGCAGCAGGAAGAGGTTTTTGGTTTCTTTGCATTAAACAGAAATCACATGATATCCTAAGTCTCTTCCTAGAATATGGCCAAATGCTCCAGAAAGAAACAGCTTCGATTATAAATAATAGTAATAATAATAATACCTTTAATTTATGTACCACTATCAATTGGTGCTAAAATGACACCATGATATTGTTTTTTTGTTGATTCTTATTCTGTGAATGAGGATCTGGATGTTCTAGCATGGATAAGTAACTCGCCCAAGATCATGAGATTTGTGAGTGCTTGAACTCTGTGAATCAAGTCTGTCTGATTTCAAGATTCAGCTGGCTGCTCTTAGTCCTTGTATTTGGGAGAGGGCAAATCCTCGCCTCCTGTTTGCAAAGGGTGTGATTTCTATGCCTGACTCTTCCTCCAAGCAGAAAGGACAATTCTACTTCCTCTATTTTAGTATGTTGAATGTAAGTTGACTGATGCAGTAAAATTTTCAACATTCTTCATGGTTATTTAAGAAAAGAACAGAAAAAACAGGAACACTAATCACAGGGTTTCCGAGATGAAGCTTATCATGGTTCTTTTCTTACAATGAAACATAACTCTCACTCTTCTTATATGAATAAAGTTTAACAAAGATTATTGTCCTAGTAATGAAAAAGTGAATTCTCAAACACGTCCATTGTTTTGCACATAAATTTGGACCATTGTTATCCAGAAAATTTAGTTTTGAATGGTATTTTGCATTTCACATTTAATTCAATCTGATACAATGGATGCAATGTGTAGTTGGGGAGGGCAAGGTGCGGAAAAAAGGAAGCAGACGTTCATTGACGAGACATGATTTGGGCCAAAAGACCTGTGTTAACCGCCTGCTAAATGTGTGAAAGTATGAAAGTCAACCTCTGCCCTTGAGAAATCTCAGTTAAACTCATCTGAAGAATGGAGGCTAATTCCTTCCTCAAGGGTTATTGTAGCGATTAGCTGGGACAACATATGTCAAAGTGCCTACCGTTGTGCACAGGCCGTAGGAAGATTTCAAAAGCCTTGGTTATGTCTGAAGTGTAACAGGAGTACCAGCGATGCAGGGTAATCGAGACTGGAGGAGGTCACAGTCAATGCGCGCTGTGGGCAAGAGTTCGCGGAGCAGGTTACATTGAAGGTGGCGTTGAGTGAATGGGCAGCATTTCAACAGGTGAAGATTAGTGATAACAAGATTCCGGTAGAGAAAATGGAAGCAATAAAGGCAAAAAAAAAGTGTAGCTCTGATTCAGGAATCACTGGTGGCGAGGATCGGTTTGAAATAAAAGGCTAACAGAGGGAGAGAAGAGGAATTAATAGGACGATTAGATGGATACATTTCATAGAACGCCACCCACGTTAAGACGCGCTATTATTTCACACTCCATTTAGAAAGAAAATAGTCTCAGCCCACTCCACAGTGACACAACATATTTATTTTATAAATACAGAAGGCTTTTTTTTAGAATGAGTTACCTATCATATATCATTCTCACGCATAAGGAGGAAAGAAAATAAAAGCAAAATAAGTTGCATTAAGAATGCCTAGAGCATCGTCACGTTCAGCACCCTAAGTCCCTTGTGCATTCAGGACAACACCGTCTGCAGTGGCCCCAAGAGCTCTGACCACGTGATGGTCGTGAGAGGCTGCCCCGCTGCATCTCTGGGGTTCCCTCCAAGCTGCCCACACCATCTCCACAGATTCTGATGTGTGTTCTCAGGTGGCAGCCATGTGGCCGCCAGAGACTTGAAGACACTTTAAGGACTGATTTTGGTACTGGGGAAATGTGCTTTTTAGAAAATCCTTGGAAGTCGGTAGCTGCGAAAGTCCTTGAAAATGTATTACGCTTCAAGTCTGTGCCTTAATCTGTAGCCAATTGAGATGCAGAAAACACTTGGCAATCAGCTGGGCCCTGTGGGTGGCTCGTCCTGGCAGCAGATTACAGAGGGATGGTGGGGGTGGGGGGCACTCCGAGGTCTGCAGGCAGCTCAGAGTCCGCGGTATGCGGGGCGGAGAAGGCGGGAATAACACAGAGACTCTCCGTGGTGGGGGTTTCATGCTGCTGAGCAAGTTCATGATGTTTCTCTTTGTCATTTACACATACAATCTGGTCTTCTGAGTTACATTTTACTTTTCAGCAATTGGATGTCTGGGCCCTAGATTAGAACTGGGAAGATTTATAGAAGAAATCTGGGAAGCTCTGGTTATCCAAACTGATGACAAATTGTTTCCACCTTTTGAGTCTTCTCTTTTTTAAACCTCTCCCGATCAATAACTTTTACTGATTTTAGAGAGAGAGAGAGAAACATCATCCATGTGAGAAAGAAACATCGATTAGTTGCCTCCCAGGCGCTCCAACGTAGGATCGAACCGGCAACTTTTTGTTCTGTGGGACATGGCTCCAAGCCAATGAACCACCGGCCAGGGTCACCTTTTGAGCCTTCAATTGCAGGCTAGGCCCTGCGCTACATTTGGATTATGCAAGAAGGGGTACGACTCAGTCTCTGCCCAGCCCCCACCCCCCCCCAAGGAACCCACAACCTGGTTAGAATCCCCCAGGGAACTGTGTGCAGAGTGACGCGGGGAGGAAGCATGAGCTCAGAGGGGACCACGCTGGATGCCTCAGAGCCTGTGATGGCACTAACGCAGGGGGCAGCCATACTGCTCCTGATCAAGACACCTAGTAGCGGAACCAAGGGCAAGACAGGGCGGGTCTTCCTGTTCGGAATTCAGATCTCTATCAGTGGGAATAATCTCCTTATCCCTCCTTTCCTTCAGGGCAGTCTGTGCGTGCTGGTCCTTAAGTCCCACAGTCCCCACAGAGATGAGCACGACCCTCACACCCTTTGCACACCCAGGGAGCATCAGGAGCACAGGGTGGCCTTGGACACTGGTCCTTCCCCTGTCCTAAGTATGAGCCAAACGGGGGACGAAGCTCCTGGCCGCACCAGCATGCCCCCTGCTTTGGGAACGTGCATTCCCCTCATAGCAGGAACACACCCTGCCAGCCTTTTTCTAAGCCCGTGTGTCTCTGCCTTGTGGAAAAAAATGTGCCTCTTGTGACATTCACTCTGCATTAGGAAGTGGATTGCATTTTCTGCTAGGTCAGCACGTGTGACTGGCACCCACAAATATTTCCAGGGAGGACACACAGCAATAAATGTAAATTCTGCTGCCTCAAGTCTTTATTTTTTTTAAGATTTTATTTATTTATTTTTATTTTTAGAGAGGGAAGGGGGGGAGAGAGAGAGAGAGACATCAATGTGAGGTTGCTGGGGGCCATGGCCTGCAACCCAGGCATGTTCCCTGACTGGGAATTGAACCTGCGATGCTTTGGTTCGCAGACCATGCTCAATCCACTGAGCTACGCCAGCCAGGGCTTCTCAAGTCTTTATAGTGGTGATTGGCAGGTGCTCTGCCCAGTCTGTCTGCTTAAGGGAGGCGCTGATTGGACATAAAGATGCTGCTCAAGGCTAATGTCCTTTCAATTACTGAGAGTAGTTCTGCAAATATATATATATACATATATATATATATATATGTATATATTTATATTTGGCATCCTCTATATGTATATAGGATGCCAAAATAGGGAGTGTAAAAAAGCTGTGAATAAAATCCGCCTAAACCCAGCCCCCTGCTGGGCTTAGATATTGGTGAGGGAAATGAATCTTTTTGGTGGAGTTATTATCCATATGTTTATGATGCTTTAGATCTAATCTTTTACATTTAATGCTGGAGAGATTTTCTAGCCAGAAGTCCAAATGTGGTAATAAACAAATGGCAAAATGCAAAATGGCTCGGTGAAAAATGAGGGGAGTCCTCTTCCCCCTCACACGGCATGCGGAACGGGCTGGCTCGGCAGGCGCGGGAGGGTCTGATCTGACGTTGGCGTGAGATTCTTATAGATCGCTTATCAATGGGCTACCCTTTGACCTCTCTGTTTTTTCTTGTTCCTGTCTTCCTGTGGGTTACTTGAACCTTTTCTTAGAATTCTATTTTAGGTTATCTGTAGTACATTTGAATGCATCTCTTCATGTAAAATTTTAAGGGACTTCTCTAGGTGTTATGCTACACATACCTAACTTATCAACAGTCTACTGAGGTTGATATTTCACCAGCTCCTGTAAACCTTGGGGGCCTTAGCCCACTTTAAGCTTCTTTTTTTCCTTTTCTCATTCATACTAGACTGCCTTAAACGGTTCCCTACACACTTGGATGGCCATATCAAGAGATGCTATAAGTTTGGCTTCAATCACCACACGCAATGGGAAGCACTCAGCCCTGTGGCTGGCACAGAGTTGGTGCTCAGTGACCGTTAGTGTCCCTCCTTCCCCTTCACTGTGACCCACACGATGTCCCCTGAGCAGCACACAGGGACCACTCAGTCCAGTTCTGGATGTGCAGAGGGAGACCTCTTCCTTTATGATTCGATACTTGAACAATCAAACCTCTCGAATAACGTCCCCTCCTTCCTCCACTGCACATGTCATTGGATCGAGATGGAAAGGACACAACAGAAAGGACAGGGCACTGGACTTGCAGCTGAGGCAGCGCTGGTTAAATTAGACATCTCTTTCAACCTCGGTTCACTTGTATGGAAAATGTCAGTAATAACTTCCACAGAAAATTCTGTGAAGTGCAAAACCTAGCACACACATAAGATATTCCCATGAGCTTCCAGGGTACCATTCCCCTCCTTCCCCCCGCCCCCGATTTCTCTGGTTTCCAATGCGTCCAGGTGTCTGGTGGCACATGTGTCTTCTCCAGACCCACTGAGCAGCTGTGTTTGGGATACAAGGGGGATGCTCTGGCCTGGCCATGCATCCCCCCATCCATCCATGGCCCCGGGCTCACATCACCTTTCTTCCCTTTCCTGGTTCCTGGAATGCCTGGGTTTCAGTGTACGCTACTTTAAACCATCCCACCATCCTGCATGATTTTATTTTTTTTTGCATACTTGTTTCAGCTCACCCCCCACACATCCGGATGTGATTTATACATCCTTGCTAAGGTTCAGTGAAGTCTCAGCCCCATTCAGCGCTGGCCGCTTTACAAACAGAACCGTCTGCAGGTTCACACGGCCAGCAGACATGAAATACAACGTCTGGGTTAGGGGTCTGAGATATTGTTACCGGGGGAGCCGTCTGTTTGAATTTTCTGACTTGACTTAAAAAGCCTAACCACCCCGATGTTTGCTTACACTTGAATTCAGCTCCATTAAGACGTAACGTTCCTGGTGTCTCACTTATAGGTTAACAGAGTTTTGTACATTTGAGAATATATTTCCTTAACAGTCAGGGGCTCTCGGAACTCTGCTTTCTTTCACAGCTGTCTACACTATGTTTTTGGACATCGACTTTTAATTTTTCTGCCTTCTGCCTCTTTGGAACCAGTTCAAGTTTTCCTCCAGAGCCGTATGAGGGCTCACTTGGGGGACACAGTCCATATTTCCAAGGAAGAACAAGGACATTTGAAAAACTAGTGGAATTACATTATGGAAATCTTATGTTCCGATTCTGTTCTCACTCATTAATCCTCCGTGTGACGCCTCCGTGGTGCAGAGCATCTACGCTCCTTCAAACAGGCTTTGCTTTTTCCAGTCGAATTTGGTTCCTCCATACATTTCCTCTGCTGTCTGGAGGGGTTTCCTCAGTCCTTGGACTTGGATACGAAGTAAGTTCACGTTCAACTTCTGCTGATGTTTTCCCCCCTCACTTGGGTCTCCTGAGCCACATGGATCCTGCACAATTTTTCTTATGCCTTATTGCAGCTGTTAACCACTTTGCTCCAAAAATGTTTTCCTCGTATTCGATTACTCTGTCACTCAGGCTTCCCCTTAGGCTGACACATCACTCACCCCCATGTCTCGTTAACATTCTAAGGCACTCACAAAACTGCAGACACACTCCGTGTCGATGTGGCAGTCCCGTGTGGGGGAAGCGAGGGTTATTTGCAGATTTGTCACTTTAATTGAACACTTTGCAAATCTATTCTACCGTCACTTCATTTCTTGTCATTCCATTTCAGAAGCCAAGAATGCTATCTTTCTGGGGACTAGCATAATTCTTTTATGTAATGATAGATATTCCAGAAAGAAAACAAAGTTCATGTATCTCTGTTTTCTTTCTTTTGCCTTCCTGACTTGTTTTGGAAGGCTTTGTTGGGCTGTGGACAGCCATGGGCCATGAAATTTGTCACAATTTATTTTTAAATGTATTTAACCAGGAGGCTTTAATCTCTGCCCTTTGAGAAAAATTCCGTATTCCACAAAGCTCTTAGTAGGGAACACTGCATCTCCCGGCCACCCTTAATTTACATGCTCCTACTTTCGTTCTGTCGTTTCAGGTTAGAAACTGGAGGAACTTCACCTTGTTCTTTCTCTGTAGAAGTTTAGAACCAGAGGGAAGCTAAGAGGATGGCTTGTCCCTCTTCCCAGTTTTTCGGCTGCCAGAGGTCAGAGTGGTTTGATGGGTCATCTGCTGTCACAAAGCTGGTCTCCATGGAGCCGGAATGAGAGCCCAGGCCTTTTAACCTCTATGATGTCTAAGAACGCTGAGTATTTCCACTTATTTTTTTCCAAGTTCTATGAATTTTCCTCTTAGAATATGTCCCTTGGCTGTACCTCAGGCTCCAGCAGCCCTAAGTGGTTTAATTCCCCTTTTAGTGATAGGACATTTAGCTAAGTGAAGATGGAGAGGGGTATTCATCATTCACTCATTCATTCACATCCTGAAACCAGAAACAGCATTCTCCTCACCTCGGTGAGTTCTAAACTGAGTACCATTCCTGGGACGTAGAATGCTCTTCATAAATGCTAGTTGAAGAAATGAATGAATGAAAATCATCTCCTGTCTGGGAACTCTGTGTGAACTATGAGGCGTATAAGAAAAGGGGAAAGATTTCCCGCCATCAGAGAAAATGCCGTCTTGAAGCCCTGGGGGGAAGTAACAATGTGGAGAACCATCTTTAACCACCAGGATGAGAGGGCTGTGAAAGTCAGAGATGAAAAACTACCAGCGCTGGCCTATAAAAATATGAGGCGTGTTGATACAGTAAACAACAATATATGTTATGAACAGAGCCATACCTTCAATTTGAAGGGCATCTCTTCTTGACAAATATGGGAAAGTAAGAGAAAGGAAACAATTCACAGAGAAAAACACCTGTGACCTCGGGACGAGAGAGAGAGAGAGAGAGAGCAGAAACTACTTGATTAACTAAATTTCTCAATGATAGATTCATGGTTTTTATTTCTTGTTCTTTTAAATGTTTTATTGAATTTATTAGGGTGACTGGTTAATAAAACGACATAGGTTCTGGGTGTGCAGCTCTATACCATAGTTTTAAATTCAGTTTAAAAATGTAAGTCCTTTTGTTACGTGGGTCTCCAGAGATCTCCCGAAGGCACTCGGGAGCCTCTGTCTCACTGCTGAGACCTTCCACGAAGGAGGACAAAATAATGTTCCCAGTGAATACATTAGCCTAAGCCAGGCTTTCATGAAGTCTTAGAAGTGAATTGGGAGGGGCCAATGTATTTCTTTGCTATTGATTCAAAACGTAAGGTAACTGCTTAACTCAGTGCCTGGTCTAGGGGTCTTGGTCACAGATGAAGCATCTTAGTGAAGACCTCAGCATTGGGGTTTGCCCACCCTTGGGGCATGTTAGGTTATTCCTGGAGACGGTTACATGCCCCCGCTGTGGACTTTGACTGCATCAGCGGCACCTGAAAAATGAAAGTTCTATCCCAAGGCCTACTTCTCGTTTGGAATAAGGAAAGGCACTGGACTGAAAGCAGGAGACCTGGGCTTTTATTCTGGCTAGGTACCCGGAGCAATGAACTTATACTTCCTGAGGTCTTAGCTTCCCTGTGCGTAAAATTAGAACTATATCCTGAGGCTACTTTCTCCCAATATTTCTGTATGAGTTAAGGCTCTTTGGGTGGCAAGCCCCAAAGGAATTCATTGAAAGGAAGAATTGGAATCTGTAAAGAAGTCACACAGGTTTCAGAAAGAAGGGCAAGGAAGGGTGGGGTTTGGAAAGGTAGGAGCTGCAGTCCGCCCCTTCAGGAAGCTTCCATGAGGATGCACGTGGCTCCATATCACACCGTTTACAGTTCAACCTCCCAGGACCAAGCATTGGATTGTCCAATACTCATTCCTGAGCCCCAGTGGGCCTCCAGCCCTGGCTAGGCTTAGCCCATGCTCTCTTCCTAGAAGTTCAGTTTCAGGAAGAGTAACTGAGATACGCTCCTGGGGAAGTGAATGCTGCAGATTTTGAGGACCAAGTTCAAGTCTCATCTCCTGGTGACTCTGACATATTTTTCCTTCCCCTAGATACACACACTTTTCCTAGAAACAGCAATCAGATTTTGCTTTTAGAAAATGTTCTTCCCTGATATGCTACAAGATTTTGGAGATGTTTGGTAGTCTGTTACTGCCACAAAGCCACCTCAAAACTTCATGGCTGACTGAAGACAAACACTATGACACAGCCTGTGAGTCTTTGGGTCGGGACATTGGGCAGGGCTCAGCAGGGATGGCTTTCTCGGCTCCACATGGTGTTAGCTGGGGAGGCTCAGCTGTCACTGGGGGATCCACCACAGCTTCACTCCCATGCCTGGCAGCTGGTGCTGGCTGGGAGCTGGGGAGCCCCAAAGCACACGAGGCTTAGCTTCTTCCCCTGCCCCCAGGCCTGTGTACTTCCTCACACAAATTCCCATCTCAGGGCCTGCTTCTTGGGAACTCGGTCTAAGTCCCCGGGCCTCCGTGTCCTCACCTACACATGAGAGGCATGGGCCTAAATTATATGCCAAGGCCACTCAGGCTGGGATGGGGCAGATGACTGTCTTCTTGTGTCCACCTTCCTCCCTGAGTGGAGGGGGAGTCTTCCCCAGACCCTGGAATCCGTAACACCGACGGGCAGTAGGAAGTTCATAGCCTCTCGTATCACACGCATCAAAATTTTCCTCGGGCCATGGAGCCTTGGACCTGCTCCTTAATTTCCCTGAGCCTCAGCTTCTTCCTCAGGAAACTGGGGACATCCCGATCTGTCTCAGAGGACTGTTAGAAGAATGGATTCCAATAAAACACGTGACGCATTAAGAAAAAGGCCTAGTGCGTGAGAAGTGCTCGGTAAACATTGGTTCCTTTTTCTTCTTTTGCTCAAAGGCTCCGTCCTTCTGGGACATATTACATTCCCTTGGGGCTGGACCAGGTCAAAAATCCAAGCACAGTGTCTCTTCTCATGAGGTGGCTTGATGAGTAACAGCACTTGAAGGTGTCCTTGGGGAGGACAGTGACTTGGAGTGAAGTGTCAATAGTTGCAGTTTGATCCTGCCTCCTGCCTGCTGCCTGCTGACTCAGGGGTCTGGGAGGGTCCCGAGACCCATGACTTCCCCGTGTTTCAAAGCATAAAAATTACATCTCTCAGCTGTTTTATTTTTAAGGCCTCAGAATTCAATATAGAAAAACAGATGAGAACAGGATTTTTTTTGCCTTTTTCACAGTCCTTAAAAGACACACATCCCCCAACCCCAGTCCTGCTCCCACGGAGGCTGTGCGGGATTAAAATCAAACTCCAAGACTCCAAACTACCCAGACGCCAAGTTAGAACCTCACTGAGTGATTTACCTCTTTGCTTCAGAGTCAATAAAAGCTGAAGACTAAACTTTGAAAATGAAAACCGCAGATTCACTTATTTTACAACCAGCCTCTCAGGTTTTATGTCTGCTTACTGATAAGCCCTGTCTGAATTCGTACATCCTTAACGTTTTGCCAGTAAAAACATTCTTCCCCCAGGCAGCGAGCCCCAGTCAGCAGACTGCACTGCTCCACGGCAGAGCGCACCGGATCTGGGGAGCCCTGAAGGACAGCCCCGGAGGGCTGTTTTCCAGAATCTGTCTCTTAAAGATACTGCCGCCTCCCTTGCCTGGCTTGGCTTGCCTGACTATTGAGTTCCCTCCCTTTACTAGAGAGCCGCAGACCCTGATTGCTCAATTAATTTTTAACACTTTTTTTTTTAATACTAAGAGAGAGGAAAGGGGAGAGAGAGAAAGAAGAGACGTTGATTTGTTGTTCTACTTATTGACGCATTCATTGGTTGGTTCTTGCATGTTCCCTGACTGGGGATTGAACCTGCAACCTTGGTGTATTGAGATGACGACACTCTAACCAATTGAGCTACCCAGCCAGGGCTTTTCAATTAATGTTACAGTGAGATCAGCACGGGATTTGCAAAAGGGTTCCAGAACCATTTGTTAAGCACCACATTTCACACACCCGACAGCAACAAGAACCAGCTTGCAAAGCGTTCACTTTTCTTTGCCTGCACTGCTGGCTTGCTCGGCAAGGTGGGCAGCGTGCAGCAACGGAGGCTTTATACAGACCTAAGAAATCATCATAAACCACGGAGAGTTTACTGATGTGGGAAGGGTTTTCTGTATAATTTACATTCTTGTATCCATAACATAAGGAACCTTCATGCTCTTAACTCTCTGCTTTAATCCAAAGACAATGCCTAGAAAATAAATAAAAGGGACATGATGCATATTTAGTCTTGCTAATAATAAAAAAGTACTAATTAAAATAACTGCAATATTTGTCTATTAACTTGGCAAATTAAAATTTCCAGGGAAGAGTTTGCGGCAATGGGCACCCTGACGCACTTCCAACGCAGGTGTAAGTGCGGACAGGCATGGCGGAGGGCCCTTTGCTAGTCTGTGTTACAACCCCGAAAAGAAAACCTTTGACCCAGTTCCACTTCAAATAATTAGCCCTAAAGAAACATCAGCTATATGTTCAACAAGCTCTTGGCAAAGATGTTCTTGAAAGTGTCATTTTTAACAATAAAAATTGGAAAGAAAAGACCAACACCAAAAAAAAAAATAGTTCAATAAGCTGTGACACATCCATTCAGTGAAATTATATCCTGTGAAAAGTGATTTTTCAGAAGCATAGATGAGAAAAATAATTGTTACAAGACAAATTACCTAAGGGCACAGTATGGTGGCCATTTTATTTAAACAGAAACATATGTATACATAAATGTTTCTGTGTGAATATGTGTGTGTGTGTGTGTGTGTGTGTGTGTGTGTGTATGAGGTCTGTCCAGAAAAATTCCAGCCATTATTAATATAACAAGAATGGTTTACGTGACATCGTTTTAACCTGGCAGCCAAAGGAGAGTGGACTGGAATGCACATGTGTGAACAATGATGACTTCACTGTACTAGTCAGTGGGGGTGATAGGATGCCACTGAGTGAGCATGCGTGCTGTGAGGCCATCACATTCAAAATGACTGAGCGAGTAGAGCAGCAAATCTGCATCAAATTTTGCATTATGCATGAACATTCCTCCAGGAAAACTATTCAGATGATTCAGAAGGCTGCAGCTATGGGCAACGGGTGACTGGCAGCTTCATCATGGCAACCCGCCCATCCATGCATCACGTCTTGTGCAGAGTTTTTTGGTGAAACATCAAATCACCCAGGTGACTCAGCCCCTCTACAGCCCAGATTTAGTGCCTTGGACTTCTGACTTTTCCCAAAACTAAAATCACCTTTGAAAGGGAAGAGATTTCAGACCATCAGTGAGATTCAGGAAAAGGATTCAGGGCACCTGATGGGGACTGGGAGAACTGTGTGAGGTCCCAAGCTGCCTCCTTTGAAGGGGACTGAGGTGTCATTGTCCTATGTGCAATGTTTCTTGTATCTTCTTCAATAAATGTCTCTGTTTTCATATTACATGTCTGGACACTCTGTGGACACTCTTCATAGTATGCACAGATTTGTACATGCATGTATGTGAGTATAATTCATTGTCTCTTCCCAGGCCACTGTCACCAAACTGGTTCTCCTGCTTCCACTCTGTGTCACCCCAGTTAAAGCAGTGAGAGTGGCCTTCTTAACCAGATTGTGCCACTGCTTGGCTCTAAATCTCTGTCTTCTGTCTATATTTAGAACAGAGCTAACCTCTTTGCTAATCCCTTCAAGGCCACGTGTGGCGAGACTTCTTCCTCCGTGTCTGACCGCAGCTCTTTATCTCGCTAATTGTCTCTGTTCCCACTGCACAGGAGAAAAAGATAACATTCCCCGAGAAAGGGCTCCGATAATTCGGGTGAAGCTTCCAGCTGTGGGTCCAGGGTTCTCAGGGGTGTGGAGTCAGAGATGAGCAGGAATGTTAAGACAACTAGGCTGACAACTCACTCAGGCCCCGCCCTCGGCCACCCCTGCAGGGGGCTGGGCTGCAGGTGGAGGAAGGATGGTAGAGACTCAACAGCTTACAGCCTCTTCTCCACTTACATCTCCGGTGCCGCAGGAGGTCTCAGTGGGTTCTGAAAGCCGGGTATTTAGAACCTATATTTATTATTTATTTTAGAGAGAGGGGAAGGGTAGAGGAGAGAGAGGGAGAGAAACATCGATGTGAAAAAGAAACATCTATCGGCTGCCCCTCGCCCCTTGTGCACTCCCCAACCGGGGACCTGGCCCTGGCGTGTGCCCCAACCAGGAATCGAACCAGCCTCCCTTGGCCTTGCAGGCCAATGTCCAACCAACTGAACCACGCCGGCCAGGGCTTACAATCTGGTTTTAAAGATTTCATGGGCCTGCTCTGAAAACGCGGCCTGGAGAGGACTCGTGACTGTGACCTTTCTGCCGTGGGTGGAATCCTACTTGGCTAAGGTCATTTCTGTTTCCGCAGTTTCCTGACATTTTCCAGCCGACCGTTCAGATGAGCAAGCTGCCATTTTGGTTCTGTCTCCTAAGGCTCATTTATTTCCTGTGGGAGCTCCTTGTCCAAACAAGACCACTGCGCCGAATATTTGCTAAGTAAGGTAAGTGAAAAGAAAAAAAATTAGGAGATATGGATCTTTCATTTTCTTTTTTATTGAAAATTTTAGTTATTATTTTCCTTATCATAAAAGCAATGCTCGTTTGGTGCAGAAGTCATAGAAAATAGAAAAAAATTGATTTCCTATCGTCTTACCAACTAGAGATAAATACCTAGGCGTACGTAATTCCAGTCACATATTTGTATCTATATATAGACACATACAGGTACAAATAAACATACATATTCATACAAACACACACATCATACATGTGTACGTAAATAGAAAGATAGATGAATGAATAGATAGGATCGTGTATACATACCAAAACAAAGCCCTGTAGACACATTATAGTGACAGCTCATTTACCAGGATACCACCGTCTCCATAGAGAAAGTCCAGCCTGTTCCCATGGTTCTACATCACAAGACTGACTTTTCAGCCTCTCGTCACCTTCCCTCCGTTTTCCCAGAAGAGACTTCTGCTGGTCTCTAGCTCTGATGACTGAGACACATGAGGGACAGGGACCAGCCGGACATTAACAGCCAAAGCCAGCGTTTACTCTGATCATGAGAAATTTAGCTCTTGATTGAGCCAAACTGACTACGCCCCATGATTCCCCCCTCTGACAGTTCGCTCCTGCTTCACTTTCTGTCTTCGCTTTTTGCCTTTGTGACCCGCTTTTTTGCATGCTAAAATCCTACCTGTCTTTCCAAGTCCAGCTGCAGTGACCCCTCCCTGGTTGCCTGTTCAGGTCTGAATCCCATACCTTTCCTTGGGCGTCAAGGACTCACTGCCGTCTGACTGGTGGTGGTGGTTCCTCCGTTTGCCTGGCCTCCCCCTCCACAGCCGGGGAGACCACCTCCACTCTGCCTGCCTCGCTGGACGGAGCTGAGCCGCCACGTTGCAGAGTGGAGCTCGTTTTTAAACGTATGAGCATTACACGTTGCTGTGTTGTGCCCCGGGATGGGAAGGAGCCTCGGCATCTGCCCTGCTGGAGCAGGTTGGGGGAGGACAAGCCCCCGCTGAAGAACGAATCGGAGAGCACCGCACTCTTAAATTCCTGACCCGAGGATATGTCTGTTGATTTTAGAGGGAGAGGAAGGGCGAGAAAGAGGGAGAAACAGCCATTAGTTGCCCCGAGCACATGCCCAGCCAGGGATCGAACCTGCAACCTTTTGTTGAATGAGATAACGCTCCAACCAGTGGAGCCACATGGCCAGGGCAACAAATTAAAAAAAAATACATTGGTAGAAAAAACAAGGGAAATGTAGCAGAGAGACCACTAACTGGAAAAAGATGAAGAAAGACCGTCATTGGCCCCCCAGCCTCTCAGTAACCGGGAAGGGAAGACATCGTTGCACGTACCAGTTTGCCATGCACTTACGTTGTCTCAGCCCCCATCCCAAGTACCCACCGTGTGTCACTTTGTATAATCCTTAACGAACCCCAGGGGTCATCATTAATCCCATTTTGAAGATGAAGTAACTGAGGCTCAGACAGGTTAAGTAATGTTGTCATGGTCGCTTAGCTAAAAAAGCAGCAAGTTGGGATTCGAACCCAATTCTAGGAGCTCCTAAGAACTATGGTCTTAACTGTTTTTGCTGCACCGGCTCCCGGTGGAGACGGCAGGGCAGAAGTTTGACAACACTTGCTCAGCAGAGGCAGCGGGAGAGGTCAGCCTGGAGCAGGACGCCCCTCCTCGCTGTAGTCTGACTGTGTGTGTGTGTGTGTGCACGCACAGAGGATGGGCTGGAAGCTCTGCCCTGACACTTCATCAGAGCGCACATTCAGCGGTTCCCAGTCCAGTGACAGAGGCTTTCAGGCATTTGGCTGCCTCATCAGGGAGAGGAGCCCTGGCCGTGAAGACGGGGGAAACTGGGGCGTCCCCAGCACAGCGGGGCACTAGCCCACGCCTGAGCCAGGAGCTGTGGACAGCGTGGAGAACCAAGGCAGCAGAGAGGCGCAGTCCCGGGAAGATTCCTGGAGAGAAGAGATTGGAGGTGACGGGGCCTCTGGCGTTTGCTGCCAAGTTCATAAGAGATTGAGTTTAAGTAGCAGGTTTTGTGGTGTTCTTCCCGTTGAAACTGTGCGTCTCAATCCTTGATCCTCAGCCCCCTTTTGCTGATAGGGGCTACGGAAAATCTTCACTAAAGTGGGGGAAACCCCTTCACTTCTCTGGGGTTTACTTTGGAACGTAAGAGAAGGAGCATCCCAGTGTCGCCCTTCCCACCTTCACTACCTTGTGCTTCTAGCCACCATTGGGAGGACACACGCTCTTCTTCTTTGACCTTGAGCCCAGCCTCAGATTTTGGTTGGAGGTTTGGGGCGTTGTTCAAGGAGAGCTAACATGGAGCACTGGGAGGCGACAGATTCGGTTCAGGAACACTTGTGAATAATTCTTTGGCTTTGAAACGAAGGAGATGGAAGAAGATGAAACACAGGGGCAGAGTTGCTCTGCCTGATAAGTTAGGAGGGATATTGGATGTTTCCTCTGTCAGCGACATGCAGGGATTTTCGGCCCCGGGACATGGGTGAGAAGGAAGAGGGAGAAAGATACTAGCAGAGAGTCACGTGGGTCCCCCGATGGTGAAGAGGGACCGCTGGGGCCGAGGGAGGAAGATGCCCCCAGCGAGGGCCTCTCTCCAGCTGTGGAAGCTGGTTGCCTGGTGTCGTACTGAAGTTGTTTCTTTTTTCTTTTCTTTTTTAAGATTTTATTTATTTATTTTTAGAGAGGGAAGGGAGGGAGAAAGAGAGAGAGAGAAACATCAATGTGCAGTTGCTGGGGGCCATGGTCTGCAACCCAGGTATGTGCCCTGACTGGGAATCGAACCTGCGACACTTTGGTTCGCAGCCCGCACTCAATCCACTGAGCTACGCCAGCCAGGGCTGAAGTTGTGTCTTAATAATGTTTTCTTGCTACAAGTGTGAATTTCAGAAGCTATGAAGTCGAATGAGCAAAACAAAATTCTTTTATTTTTTTCTACAATAAAAATTCATTTTTTTCCTGAGCCTCTATCTCACTGAGGACCAGAAACGTAATCTAATTCCATTGTGTAATCAGGAGAGAACAGTGGGGTTTCACCATCCTTCCTCTCTCTCTAGGTTTGCATCTAAGTTTGAGGAACGCAGTGGCACCTTTACCCCTCAGGAGAGCAGGAAGACCACTGCCCCGAGGGTTGCGTTTGGTGATGAGCGTGAGGAAGCACCATTCCTTGGTGACAAGTAATCATAGGGGTGTGACTTTTCTCCCACGACAAGACCGGAGCCCGGGAGGCAGGGCCGGGACGGTGGCCTGTGAGGCCGCCAAGGGCCCATGCATGTTCTTTCCCTCTGTGCAGCTTCCTCGACCTGTGCCTCCTGTCCCTGTGTGTGTGTCCCCGCGGACACTGCTCCAGGCGTCTTGCCTCCACTCCAGGAAGACAGAAGCGACAACATGGATGGACCGAGAGGGTATTGTGCTAAGTGAAGTAAGCCAGTCAGAGAAAGACAAGTACTACATGATGATCTCACTTATATGTGGCATCTAACACAGTTAACTAACCAATAAAATAGATGGAGAGGCATAGGAACATGGGACAGCCTGACAGCTGTCAGAGGGGTGGGGGAGAGGGGGCAGGGTTAGCCAGAGAACATACATGCATGACCCACGGACACAGATGAGTATGGTGGTGGCCAGAGGGAAGGGGGAGCTGGGGCTGGGGGGCAGGGAAAGGAGGGGAAATGGGGACATCCGCAATAGTGTCAACAGTAACAATAAAGAAAAAACAGGGAAGAGCAAAGGCCAACAGGCACGTGAGTTGACTCAGCACCTTCCGGGAAAATTGTCCCGACTTCCGCTTACGTCCCAGTGGCCTGAACTGGCTCACGTTGCCAGTCATCCCTAGCTTGGACAAAGTTGGTGAGTGTATTTGTTTTCTTTAAAATTTCCAAACAAAATTGTGTTCTGGTAGTGAAGAAGCAGAGATAGGGCGGCTGGCCAGCAACCAGCTGTGTCTTACGGCCTCAGCCGTCCACGCCAGCACCCTCTGAGACACGGCTTCTCCTCAGGTGCCCGGGTGACACCCTCTGCTTGCCAGGGCATCTCCTTCCCTCGGGACCTAGTGGTCCAAGGTTACAATGGACTTTGTGCAGGAGACTGGGCGCACGAACGGGTGATGCTGCTGGCCTGAGCATCTGACAAGAGAACGTCTCTCTCCTCTGGGTAGGAAAACCTCAGGCGTGTTCAGGCCAGGGGCTCCCACGCTTACTCACTCTTGGGGGCTGGGCACTGCCCAGCAACATCTGCATCCTACTGTCAGCTAGAACAGACCGAGATCCCCCGGAAAATACACCCCTCCTCGCTACGCTCAGATGACATTTAGTGTCTAATTAATCCCAGGCGCTGAAACAACACTCCGTCAGTTCCCTGTGCCCTGTTCTTTTGTTCTGGGATGTGCGTGTCTCTGGTCAAAAGGTCAAACACGTTGCTCATTTTCTCCAGCCACTGAAAAGCAGCTCTCCAGATAATTTAAAGATTAAACCAGGCGACTTGCCACTGCCCTCTGTCAAGATCAAAGCCTGTTTTGAAAAGAACTGCATTCCTTCCTAATGACTATCAGTCCGCACACTACTCCAAACTTTCCTTAAGCTACTGTGTCTCTTCTTTTGTCCAAGGAACACTTGGGACTCGATAAGGTTGCATCGTGCTTCCTGAGTTTCTCTTGGGTTAGTGAAATGTTTAGGCTTCTTTAGGCGAGTCTGGCTTTTCAGAAGTCTAGCACCTCCTTCTGAAAGCACAGAATGCTTAGCAACTTCAGGGACGTCCCCCCCGAGGGACTGGGTGTCTGCAGCCTGTGGTCTGTGACTCAGGGAAGAACTGTCCAGGAATGGCTGCAAAAGCATCCTGGCTCTTAGAGAGAGCTCAGGGTGAGCACTGTGCACACTCGGGAGATGGTAGAGCAGCAGCACATGCCTCGTCTTGGTCACAGACCCCTCGGAGAACTTCACGAGCCCTGTGGACCCTCTATCCAGAGAGACAGATGCGCTAGGCCCCCCTTTCTGTATATTCTTCCAGTGGAGTCAAATAACCATCTAACTCGGGCGAAAAGGCCTTGCTCCATCTAGATAATCGTTGCCAAGGCAGAAAGTATGGCCGCGTGTCTTCCATCATAAGACGATTTGAGGGGCCGGAAGGAGAAAAGATGAGACTGGGGAGCCTGGGGCCCCACCTGACTCCACGGCTCCTAATTTTCAAAGCCAGGGACTCTAGCCTGTCCTTCAGGTCCCGTGCAGCCTCAGGGGTGCAGACCAAGCCTGGCCCTCATCTGCTGTGTGGTTCCATTTGGGGTCTGGAGGCGGGTCTGTGCTAGAGCTGGGAACCAGGTCCAGGGAGCAAGCGTTTGCCGTCTTCTTAGGAACTAGTCGCTGACACAGATTCCGTCTTCAGGCTTGGATCTCGTCTTTTGTCCTTTTGACGTTTTAGCGTCCTGTCCCCAGGGTGTGAGCGTGTCCTGGATTCTCTTCTCACAGCCCACCTCTGAGCCTTTGTGTGGATCATGGTTCATACAGCTTCCTCCCAACTCCAGGAGAGGGTCAGCCATGAACAATGGACTTTTCTCAGGTCCTCTGGAGGTTTTCCGGTTCAAGTCCATCAGTGAAATAGATGCCCTTCTAACCCCTTCTATCGTTCGATCCTTCCCTTCATGAAACATTCTTTTGTCAGATTCTATTAGAAGAAGGTCGTATCTCCTGTCTGCAAGAGGTTTATACTGTCACGGGGCAAAAAGAGAATTGTCACGTAATATGGATCATAAGACCAAGACACACAGGGAGGTGACCGTGAGGCATGAAATTCTTGGAGGGAAAAGGGAAGCTGGCTTTGAGCCTCAGGGCCCACATGGACAGAGGTGTTCCCCCCGGGAACAGCCGTTCTCCACCTTTTCCATTGTCAGTATTTGAGAATATGAGGGAACAGGAGGAAAAGCGGCTCAGAGGTCTTCGGGAGCCGCAGTGAAGTCCGCAGTGCAGACTCGAACCAGGTCGTGGAGTGCGGCCGCAACACTGTGTGACCCGGACAACTCATCATTTGTAACCCATCTTGATTATTTTATCCTCACTGATATTTATAACACCAGTGAAGGAAATATGCCGGGATAAAAATTCAGGTCTCTACTTGCTTTAAAGTGATGTAATTTTGTGATCTGGTGCATCACCCTGCACAGAGCTGTACCTGGGTTGCTTTAAAGAAGTCACATATTTTCCTACCAAAAGGCAAAATAAGCCTTCTACCCCACCCCCAAATTGTAACATTATTGGAAAGTGCAAGATGCACAAATGCGGGATGTTGCAGAGCCTGATGTTTTGCACACCTGAAGGAGTTGAGCATAATGACAAAGGCTGGCCTTTGCTGAGCAGTTACCGTATTTTTCAGACTATAAGATGCACTCACCCCTACCCTCCCCACCCCTCGTCAAATTTGGGAGGAATAATGGTTGTTAATGCTGCTGTTGAGTTCTGTTTACATTTAGATTGGTGAAATATTGTTAGTTATGTTATTAAATATTTTACCCCATTTTTTGCTTCAAAAATTTTTTTCCTATTTTCCTCCTCTAAAACCTAGGTGTATCTTATGGTCTGAAAAATACAGTAATGTGTCAAGCACGTTGCTGAGTGCATGGCATACACACATCACTTCATCTTTGCGTTAATTCAATGGAGGAAGCACTATTGTTATTATTCCCATTTCACAGACGAAGACACTAAGGCTTGTCTTTCTTTCCCAAGGAACCCCCAGCTGGATGTGAATTCAGGCACCTGACACCATAGCCCATCACAGCTGCGGCTTGTTTTGGCCGCCGAGTGAGATTCTTCCTCAGTGGTTTATAATGTTTCCTAGGTCACAGGTACTTTGAAGATCTGATGAATTATTTTATAACACAGGTGGCAAACACAAGGCCCTCGGGCCGAATCCGGCTCTCCACCTGGTTTTATCCCGCCCAGCACCTTGTTTCTACCCGGCGGCAGCGCTGAGCTCCTTGCCCCTACTTAAGGAGGAGTTACATGTACCCAGGCCTAAAGTTACTTTCAGCCCTTTGACGGTGACCGCAAAGCTGATGTGGCCCCCGGGGAAAATGAGTTTGACCCCCCTGGTCTATAAGCTTTTATCCAGAAGGCCACATACACACACACTCACGCACATGCACACGGGCACCTACAAGTGAGCACCTACAGGTATATTTCTGTTCATTTTAGAATCCGGGAACTTTTCTGAGTTCTATTGCGTAGACTTCAGGTCAAGGGTCCCTACTGAAAGCCAAGTACAGCGGGATGAGGCGGTGGGGGGGCTGGTTAGGATCGGTCAAGGGCGTAGATGACTCCGCCCATCTCTTCAGAAGGGTACAGTGTGGCTGCTGGCTTGAACGAGGTGGAGCTGGCGGGGACACTGACACAGGCCACCCATGAGAGCCCGTCAGCCTGGCGAGTGGCTGGCATGCCCCCTTCAAGGGACAAGGACAGCAGGACTCATTTTGCACATGACAATGGGATCATCTTCTTCAGTCACTACCTGCCACAGGCTTCTTGGCTTGTCCCCAAACACAGCACCTCCTCGGAAGGGACTTCAGATCTTTCCAACCAGTCCCAAGAAAGGGTGTTTTCTCTGCTTCTTCCTCCTTCTGCTGAGACTTGGAGTCGTGTTCCACTGATAAGTAACGAACACTGGAAGGGTCTTTTCAAATGATGTGTATAAACTCCAGCTCCGTTTTGCTTCTTCACTACAAACCAACCGCTCATAAAAAGAAATCGAGAAGAAACTATGTGACATCACAACAAACTGACCTCTCCTCCCCTTTCTCTTGTTGGGGCCCCGTGCTATATAATGTTTTTGTTTGTTTAATCCACAGAAGGCAGTTTTTTGCGAGTGCAAGGTGAGGCCATTTGTCCACTAGGGGGAGACTTGCCCACACTTATAGCCCCGATGTCAGGTGGCCTGGCCTCGCTTGAGATTAAGAATCACAAGTTCATTACAGCCGCTCCTCTGCCCCATTTCTCTTGCTAGGCAAGGCATTTTAGATTGATGAACAGAACTCTCTACTTAAATATTCAAGTCTTATTTTAGGAAGCCATGAGGACAGGGAGTGATGACTGCTATGCTAATGAGGAGTGACTTGTCCCCATGTTTCCCAGTGACCTCTGAGATGAGTGGCCAGCAGCCCGTGCCTCCCGAGAGAGGAAGCGCAGCTGCAGAATCGGGAGCCGGGACGTGGGCGGTGCAAAGGACCAAAATACGCAGCCGGCCCTGCCCCGCCCACCTGCTACAGCCAAGGCTGCAAGATGCCCCTAGGGCCATTGCTGGTGCTACTCAAACATCCTGATTTTCGTTTCCGTTTTTCTCTCGTGTACTCGGCTGGGCTTCCGTGCCTTCCATCACCTCTGCCAATGTGAGCCTCAGGCCTCCGCACGGACCTTGGCAACACCCGGCCCGCCGATTGGTTCTCGGTGTTAAAGGAGCTGCTGATTCCGACCTTGTTTGAAGGTTACTCCCCAGTTCCTGAATTTTCTGAGCCGAGTGCATTCCAGTTGCGTGGGAAATGGCACCGCTTCTGTCAAGATTGGCAACACACACACACACACACACACACACTCACACACTGTTCAGTTTTATTTTTCTAACTTCAGAAACCGTTTGAGTTGGAAGCGTTTCCTTTGCTGCTCCAGGAGGTGGGGGCTGGGGATGTCACACAGCGCAGCGAACCGCCATTTGTGCGCCCTGCGCTCAGGCCTGCCGTGGGTGCGCGCACGCAGGCAGCAGCGGGGAGCCACGCTGCACATCCCGTCTCCTTTCATTACCCTGAAACCCCAGCATCTGACTCAGAAAAGGGGAGACAAGCCTGACAGGTCCCTATCCTCCAGATCCGGAGACACATTCCAAATTTAGCACCTACCCCAAAGCACTAAACTGTAATTTTTTTGCAGTTGGGTTAAACTCAACACAAGCTGTAAGCATTGTTGCCTTCTGAGAGGAGAACAATAGGGCAGGGGTGTCAAACTCATTCTCACCGGGGGCCACATCAGCCTTGTGGTTGCCTTCAAAGGGCTGAATGTAATGCCAGGACTGTATTCATGTAACTCAGCAAGGAGCTCAGCGCTGCTGCTGGGTAGAAACAAGGTGCCAGGCCGGATAAAACCAGGTGGAGGGCTGGATTCAGCCCGTGGGCCTTGTGTTTGCCCCCTGTGCAATAGGAGAAATAAACCCTTTCTGTTTGCTGCCGGCTCCCAAGGCCAGCCCTGCGCTGAGTTGGGGTGGAGGGTCTCAAGAGGAAACTGCTGGTCCCGGGGATGGATTTGGGCAGGTGTACTTTAAAGGGGAGGGGCGCGGGGGACTGGGAGAGGCCAGGGGCGGAGCCTCTGAACACCTTCCAGCAGCTGTTGAGTCCCAGATGTAAACTTCCTCCACCTCCACCTCCTCAAACCATCAGCAAACCCTCGTGGCCCGAAGGAATTCGGTGGATAGTGTTTCTTCGTGGAAACCACGAAAAAGTGGCTACGTTTCGTCTTCCCATGTGCTCGCTCAACAGGTAGCCGGTGCACACCTGCGAAGCAGGGCTCTTCCCAGGTGCTGCCGCCTCCCAGCTGCACTGCGCAGGGAGGGATCCCGCTCTCGCGGCGGTCTTCCGTCGTGTCCTTCTAATCCAGACTCTTTTCCTGTCTACATGACAAGAGCTCACCAGAATTTTAAGATAGACTAGGCCAGCATTTTAAAAAATGACCAAGAAGCAGTGCTTGATTATATGAATAAATTTGTATTTATTTTTTAGGTTTTTACCCAGTCATTATTTTTTATATTTTATTTTTCAACCACAGTGGTTATTCAACACCATTTTGTGTTACATTCAGATGTCCAGCATGTGGCCAATCATATACTTGACACGGTGCTCCCCCCGGTATTGCCAGCACCCACGGCACACGGTTCCTGCGGTGGCACTGGCCAGATGCCCCGTGCTGTGCTCCACATCCCTTTGCCTTTGGATGGGGGAGACCGTAGACAAGGAGCGACAGTGAACACAGCATTATCTGGGGCTAACACAGGGGAGTCACCGGAGACGGGGAGGACTGTGTGGATATCCAATCAGGAAAATAGAAAACCCACAGGACACTCAAACAAAGGAACCTGCGCACAGGACACATCTTACAAAGTTAGGGGAAGTGCTGGAGGAAGAAAGGGAAGGTTCGGATCCTGGGAGGCCAGCAGGAGGGCGGAAGGTTGGGGGAAGGGCGAAGGCATGTCTTCTGCTGTCAGTGGCACGTGGTGGAGACAGGGCGGCAGTCCTGGCCGCAGCTCCGGCTTCGCAGTTCCAAAGGGCAGCAGCCAGCGGAGGCCTGGCGCCTGCTAGCTTTGCTTCTCCAGTCCGGCAGCCTGGAACTGCAGCTGCTTGCTTGCAGCCTGCACACCTCCACCCAGGGGCCCGGGGCCTGCCTGAATCCAGTCCGGAGGGCAGTGAACTCCATGCCCAGGTTTCTTCCCCTCTTCCACAGGGCCAGGCGGGCAAAAAGGAGGTCCTGTGCTCACCCGGAGGAGCTGGGGGAGGCCTGCACGGTGGCCTTCCAAACTCAGAGACACAGAGTAACCACGGAGGATGGTCTGAACATAGAAGCTCCTGACTGACAGCAGTCACCACGGCAGTCGCGTCCCAGGCCCGCAGCGTCCCCGACGAAGGTCAGTCTTTACTGTGAGGGAGCCTGTCGGGCTTTTTGCATCCTAGATGACATGCCTTTGAAAGGGCAGAGTGGTCTTCTCTTCCAGACCCCTCAGGGCAAAATCTCCCACCAGACACCAGACCACAGGCTTTCTCATTGTTATCTTGTCTCCCTGCAACCCCTACAGGGCCTCTGTGGGGTGAAGGCTCACTATCCTGCACCTACCCCTGTGGAAGTGCCTCTCTTCTTTCACTCTCCCTCCAGCCCTGGCCGTCTCCCCACTCAGCTTTCTCCTGCCCCCTTAGCTGCCACCAATGGCTTTCATGTGAACCCCCTCCCCCTACGTCCTTCCCTTGACACTAACGCACAGGATAAGCTGCAAACCGGCCCCTCTCTGGAGCCTTCTCTGAATCCTCTGAGATTCTTCTTCCCGGCAGTTGTCATCATTTTGGCTCAAGTATCGCTTTAAGACTTCTCCTTAGGCTGGGTGTTCTTTCCGACAGCCAGATGACAATTCCAGCGTCCCCGGCACACCCACCCCGTAGGAGAAGGAAAGACTTCTGTTTGTAAAGCGGACCAGGGCTGAGTGGAAAGTAGCGGGGGGGGGGGGGGGGGGGGGGGGGCGGGGGCCAGTTCTGGAGGAGAGAGGGAGGGTCGGCTGGAGGAGAGGAGGAGGGTGGCAGAGTCACGTGCACCGGCAGCAAGAGCCACTGTGAGACCAAGGATTTGAGGGCAGAGGAGCATTGAAGGCAGAGTGAGGACGGCAAAGCCTCCAGAGGAGGAAGTCAGTCATTTAACAGGGTGCGGAGTGGTCGCTCCTGTACATCTTACGGAGATTTTACGGGGCAGGGTGACAGTTCCCTTGTGGGTCCATTCATTTCTCAAAGGGAACATTTCGAAGCTATTTCTAATGACTGCTTTGTCTTCCCGTGTGTTCGCCTTTGCCTTCCCTTCTTCAGTGTGTCTTGTCCTCTCTTACACAAATCTTATGTTCTGGTCAAGTGGGCCCCAAAGAAGAGCTCCACACACCTACAAAATCACTTCACAACGCCCCCAGGTTAGTGTTTAACTGAATACCTGGGCAATACAGGTGAGCCAAGTCAGCATAAAACCTGACCACCGCAGGCCTACCGCTAGCTGTGTGGCTACCGCCGTAATAAAGACCCACAGCAGTCCCATCGTTCCCGAGAATTCTCTCCTGCCTCTTCTTGAAGCTTATGAGATGCACCCAAGTTGTTTCTTTTTAGGGTGGAGAATATCCCCCTTGTGTATAAGTTCTGTTCATGGAAGAGGTATGCTCTCCCACGGGTCTCTAACTCCGGCACATTGCCTAAGTTGGAAGATGTATAGGCATGTACATTGAATAAGAAAGACAAGAGAGCTTTCCTAGACATGACCCGATGAGAAGTCACGTATGAAGCACAATCCCTCTTCCCCACATGGGCGTTTGGCCTTGGAAAACATGAATGATTTCCTGGGCCACATAGAGTCAAAGCCAAGGTGGACTTTAAAGGCGTCAGTCATCATAATCTCCGTTTGGCCACATGGCACAGCAGAGCATTTCAGGGCAGACTCAGTTGGCTCTGCTCGTCATAACGGTTGAAGGCTAAACCACACACACACACACACACACACACACACACACACAGATCAGGGAAGGGCTGGATTCCTGAACTAGTCACGAAGATGCTGAAAGGCATAACTCTTGATCAGACATGAACAGACGGGCAGAAACGACAGACCATCATGTTTTGGTGTGGGTGCCGAGCGCTCTACAGAAAGTGGAAGTGCACCCGGGACAGTCTAGTGCGGTGCAGTCGGGCCAGCCCCTCTGTGTGTGACGGACCCTCAGCCTGCTATGACCAATCCCCTCCCAGTCTACGGCTTTCTTCTTTAGGGCGGTAACGGGGTCCGGAGAGCCAGCGCTGAGTGTCCTGTCAGCGCAGCGCCATCTGGACCCACTGCTGATCTGCTGAGTGCTGGGCGGGGGTCCTCCTCTCTCGGTCAGCACGGCCCCACCAGCAGTTTCCGGGGGCCCCCGTCGGTGCTTGGGGCTGGGCGTACAAGAGCGAGCCAGCCGGGCTGCCCTGGCTCCCGTTCTCACGGAGCAGGCGTTCTGTCGGGAAAACGGGTTCAGCCGAGTAACAGAGCAAAAGAACTGAAAGTCATGAACTATGACACATCCAAAGAAGTAACCAAACAAGGAGTAGAGGTTCAGAATGTTCTAGATGGGTGGCGAGGAAGTCCTCTCCGGGACTTTTGAGAGGAGACCGCCAGAGGAGAGGTCTGAGGAAGTCACCCACAGGAAGAACACCATGCATGGAGCCCTGGTGGGATGCGGCGTGACGGGCGTCACGGGGAAGCAGGGGACAGAGGAACCACACAGGGACTGAGGTTGTGCAGCGTCACCAGCGGTTCACGGGCCCTGAGGAGGAGTCTGGGTTTCCTGCAGTGAAGGGGGAAGCCATTGAAGGGTTCAGATCCCAGGGGTCCCATAATCTGATGTGTGTTTTAAAAGGATTCGCTTTGCTGCTTTGGGATACTGTGTGCAGTTGCGGGGGTCCGGAGGAGAGACAAACGTGATCCTGGAGATCAGAAGACAGTGCTGCGATGCTGGAGGTACATGGATTGGAGGGGTGGAGCGGACTGATTTGCAGGACTGTTTGGCTGGCTTGAAGGGTGTGGTGAAAGGTGTTGACATTTAGTTAAATGGGAGAGGTGGGTTCCATAGCAGTCCCGGAGCCCGACGAAGCTGAGCTCCTGCTTCAGGATTCAGATGTACTCAGTAGCCACTAGTGTTTAAAGTTACGGGAATTGGTAAGATCGACTCTGAAGAAGGTGGGGGAGAAGCAACACTTTCTTCAGGGAAAGGAGCAGCAGGACCCCAGCAGCCCGAGGCCAGTGAGGTCAGAGAGGAGCGTGGGGGAGGCGGGGGCAGGAGCCCGGGGGCCCTGCACGGGAATGAGGGCGTCGGTGGGCGGAGTTCTGTGGAAGGAGCAAAGAAAATTGGGGAAAAGTAACCGGGCGCCTGCTTTGGCAGCACGGAAGGAGCTGCTGGCCTTGACAGGCTTTGATGGAAGGGCGGTGGGTGGCATCGCAGGGAGAGTGACAGGTAGGGAAGTGGGGATGTTGTGTCTGCAGACAGCTTGACAGGAGCCACGGATGTTCTCTGAGGGCGGACGGAGCGGGGAGGAAGAAGCTGCGTTTGTCGAGATGGCAGATCCCTAAGGATAATTACACGTGAAAAGAATGATTCCTTGCAGACAGAAATGCTGGTGCAGGAGGAGGCAGAGGGGGCTGGGAACGCGGGCCTTCTGGCCACTGGGACGGGAGGGAGGATGGAGAAAACTGAGGCGGGTGCCTTTGGTGTGGCCCCGGTAAGGTGAGTTAAGAGGCGCTTCTCTGAGAAAGCGTCCCTGGGGACCTGGAACACCTCAGGAGCAGGGGGGAGTTAGGAAATCGTTGTCTTAGGGAATCGGAAGACTGGAGAAGTGCAGTGATGGGTCAGCGTGTCTGAGGGCTTGTGTGAGGTCAAGGGTCAGGCATGGGCAGTGAAACCCGTCAGCTGGGCGGGGAGATTTCACGCAGCTGTTTCTCATTTTGCTCAGCTGCTCCGGTGCGGGCAGGGAGAAGGAGGGGGTGGCGCTCACTGGGGGTTGGTGCTTCAGAGGATAGGCAGGAAGCAAGCGGGGCGGAGCGGGGAGGAGGATGTTAAAGTCAAAATGATGCACCACGGATTCTAGGTTGGAAACGTGGGAAAGAAAGCCAGCGGGACGGTTGATAGGCAGTAAGAAACCGATGGCATTTAACATTCTACCTGGATGACACCTTCACCCTGGGAGTGACACTAAAGCTGAAGGTTTCGGGTTAGGAGGTTCCGTGGCCATTCTAGCGGAGCGGGACCGCTCCCTGTCACAAGCTGTGGTGAGCTGTCTCCTTCCCGGTAGGTGAGTCAAACCCCTGGAGGACAGCAGGGCCCTGTGTCTGCACCTGGGGCAGCAAGGAGGGGCAGGCCTGGGGGGAACACCCCACTGCAGAGCCCTGGTGGGACCCTAAAGGATGGAGCAGCGGGAGGGGCAGCGTCCTCCGAGAGGGGAAGAATGCCCGGGGCCTGGGAAGAAGCTGGGTGGGAGGTTCTGAGTGAGGGACCTTGAGACCCTGGGATCCAAGGTTCGATTTTGTTAGTCTTGCCTGTGGCCTAAACGAGCAATCTAGCTATAAACACCCCAGTCACCTCCTCCGCAGTAGCTAATGAATGGTATTCGTTTCCTTATTAGAAAGGCAGCATGACCTGTGGAAAAGAAGATGAAATTTAGGGGCAGACGCATCTGACCTTGATCCCTGACTCTGCCACTAGTCGGCTGTATGTGCCTTCTTAGGCAACTTGTTCGAGTTCTCTGAATCCCAGTTCCGTCATCTGGAAAGCAAGGGCAAGACTTACGTTTACCCACCTAGTTGTTTTAAGGCCTAAATTAATCGAGGTAAGGAGACAATTCCATTCAGAAAACTGCAAAGCTATGTTCAATGTCAGTGTCGTAGGAATGAGCCCTAGCCCACAAACACAGGCGCGGAAGAGAAACTGTGCTTCATGACTTCCCTTTGGACTATTTTAATTCTGAATTAAAATAATTCCCTTCGGAGTCCCCCCACACCCCCACCTCCGAGGGGGCTGACGATTCAGCTTCGGACACGGTTCAACTGCCCTCTGCCCCGACTCTAACCGTTCGTCCACAGGCCTGGCATTCTCTCTGTTTCCCTTTTATTTTTTCTTTATTTTTTAATTTTCCAATTACAGTCGACATTCAATATTATATTAGTTTCAGGCGCACAGCAGAGTGTAAGCTGCACAGTGATCCCCCGATAACTCTGGCCCCACCTGGGGCCACACACCGTCAGCACAATGTTGTGCCCGTGCTCCCTACGCTGTCCTTCCCACCCCCGTGGCTGCTCTGAAACCGCCCACCTGCACGTCTGAATCCCCGCACTTTTCCCACCCCGCCCGCCAACCCCCCGCCCTCTGGCAGCCGGCGGTCTGTTCTCTGTGTCCATCCGTCTCTTTCTGTTTGGTTTGCTTATTTTTTCCTTTAGCTTCCACGTATCAGTGAGATCATGTGATATTTGTCTTTTTCGGTCTGACTCACTTCACGTTGGGGTTTTCCGTGGCACCGCAGCTCGGCTTTGGGAGCCACAGACCCCGCTGGTTACCATGGAGATGCCAGAGATCCCTCCAGGCCCAGCATCCTCGGTGGCGCACCCGGGGAGGTGCGGCCTCCCCGGAGGAACTGCGCCGTCACCCCTGCAGAGCGCCCCCTGCAGGGGACAAAGTCCAGGCCCACTTGACGGCCTGGAGGAGCTCCTTTTCTCCCCAGCACTGGGCACTCCTCCTCCTCCTTCCTTGTCCTCAGAAACTGTCGGTCACTATGCGATCTTCTGAGACACTTCAAGTTACCTTCTTCAAGGACTCGGGCGTTTATAAGCTCAGGAAAAATCATCCCTTGGGAGTCTTGGCGTCCAGCTCTCCCCAGTTCCTAAGACAAGGAAGCCCCAAGGGTCTGGATACCTCTGTGAAGAGCAGAAGGAGGAAGGGGGAGACAGGACACTAAAGCTATTGATAAATTATTTTCTGTTATGGTTACTCTTTTCATGGACTCGTCGGCGGTCTTGGGTTGAGTGCTTCGTAAAGGGACTGGTGATACATGCGAACATGTCAGTCCCTTAAAGGAGGGGCTGTGTGAGTCCCGGGCACTGAGAGTCCGTACTGGCCCATTTGCTCAGGCAGACGCTGCCTGCTCTCCACTGGGAAAAACACCACGTGAGTGGGCACCAAGTTGGGGGTCAATAATACCTAGTAACCGAACACAGAAATGGCTACTTACAAGCCAACGTCTCCCAAGAACGGCTGGGGAGCAGCGAGGCCGGCTTCCGTTGAGGGCCGGCTTGTGGTGTTCAGCGGACCGAGGAAATGCACGTCCATCGGACTGATGGTGGGAGTCGGTCCCCCCGACTAGCCAGGGCTCCGAGTGGCTGAGCGCACTGTGGTCTCACCGCCCACGGTCCCGCGTCCTAAACAGCAACAATGAGGACTTCATTTAAAACACTGGCCTTGCGAGTTCACAGCAGTGACAAATTGAGTGTCACTATCGGATGTGTGCAATACATCAACATGAAGGCTCTCAGGAGATGCCAGGCACCGGCGGCAAAAGCTTCTTCCAGAACCACCGTATGATAATGGAAGTTCTTGCTCGTTATTCAAAGATGGAAACGAGAAACCTCGAGAAAGTATCTAGTTGTGCTCCCTGCCTCCATGCAGCCTGAGCCCACGACACCCTTAACAATGCTTACCCCAAATCTCTGAACAAAGGGAGCCTGTCGAGGTGCACCCCATCTTTGCCTCTGAGCCTTGCCTGTTGACTCCTACAGCTGTCCGACTCCTGTAATTTGTCATGCAGAGTGTTAGTAAATATTTGGGTGATAGTTGTTCCAAAATGTCAGATCAAACCACTATGGCAGATTAGTATAGAGGAGACCAGTTTTGTACCATTTGGAGTTTTGGGGGGAAAAATGGCCTATTTTTTTACAGCTAGAAGTTCATTCCCTTTTGTTCCGCTTTTGAGAGGCAGACGGGCAGCCAGACAAACGGAAAACATGACACAGTGGAGGAGCGCAGTCTCATGTAACCAGTCCCTGCTTGCTTGTCTGCGCTCCTCCTGATGCTCTAAGTTTCTTCGAGATAAAACTTTTGTTCCTTTTACTATTATATCCCCAGCCCTTAGTGCAGCTCCTGGTATACACATGCAGGAAAAATCTGTTAACCAAATGACTGGTTTATTAAAAATTAAATGTAGCCCTGGCTGGCGTAGCTCAGTGGATTGAGCGTGGGCTGCGAACCAAAGCATCGCAGGTTCGATTCCCAGTCAGGGCACGTGCCTGGGTTGCTGGCCATGGCCCCCAGCAACCACACATTGATGTTTCTCTCTCTCTCTCTCTCTCTCTCTTTCTCCCTCCCTTCCCTCTCTAAAAATAAATAAATAAAATCTTTTAAAAAAATTGAATGTAAGACCCGCTTGGCCGGTGTGGCTCAGTTAGTTGGAGCATTGTTCCCTGCACCAAAAAAGTCAAGGATTTGATCCCCGGCCAGGGCACACACCCAGGTTTTGCAGGTTCAGTCCCACGTTGAGGCACAAGACAGGAGACAGCCAACCAGTGTTTCTGCTTCTCTCTCTCTCTCTCTCGATCAATAAACATATTCTCAGGTAAAGATTTAAAAAAATAAATGTAAGACATTATATATTAAAAATTTCCCTTAGAATTCAGTGACAATTTAGAAGGAGTCAGAGAAGGAAAGACACCAAAGACAAATGTATTTTGCCTCCGTGAGCTTGTGGGAAAGTCAGCTGGTTGGTACCCACCTCCCCCCCCCCCCCCCCCCCCCCCCCGCCTCCCCAGCCTCCTGCCTCCTGTCCATTCTCCTTTCCTCTGGTTGCTTCTCCAGGCAGGTGCTGCATCCAGCTGTCCCGAGACCATCTGCTCCCCCTAGAATATGTCTCAGGCCCCCACCCCACCCAACCCTAGCTGGAGGTCTCCTGTCCTGGTTGCCATCTCTCTCCACTATGCCATCTCCTTAAGGGACCCTGGGGGATGCTGATGTCTCATCTCCGGGTGATGTTCGAGTTTTCCCCTGACAGAACAGCTGCCTCTGATGGTGCCACGCCAGGTAGCTAAGGGTTACTTTAAGACACACTGTCCTTTCTCCCTGTACTTGCAAGCCTCCTCAGTTTCATCCCAGGAAGCCACTTAAATATATAAGCTCCATTTTTCATGTCCATCTGAAGGAGACATATGAGGTAATCATCAATTCCCATCAAAACATTCCTTCTCTGCAATCCTGGCTGTTCTGTTGTTTTTAGCTAAACACCAAGATAGCTTCTGAAAGTCATTTAAGCCTGTCAATAGAGAACGTCCTAAACTAGATGAAAGAGGGTCTCCTGGACATATTAATTTCTAAAGCCTCCTGAATCCACGCAACTCAATCCCAGTTGTACTTCTAGCGGCCTCAGGTTGCAAGGCTGGTGACTAATGAGTTTTGTAGAGGAAGGTAATTAACGTCCTACGCTCCCTAAAAGCTTGCTTGCTCAGGGCTAACCTCGCTGACACTCACATAGAGCAGAGTGTAAATTCTGATTACATGGTTAGAAGAACTGCCCACATCGCTTCTAATTCCAGACCCTTTTCAGACCGGGGGTGTGGCTGCAGCAGGCTGTGGAACCCTTGACGTGGATCGGGGAAGGAAGCAGGGCGTGTCAGGAGGTCTTTGGCTGTCAACCAGCAGGGGTGCTGGGGGGCAGGTCTCTGTAACTCCCTCTGATGCATGTTTCCTTGCGGGGAGAGTGAGGGGGTGAGGCCCAAGAGTTTCCTTCCACACTGTATGCTCAGCGGTCTAAGCTTCCTCATCCAAAGGCTTATGAAACAAACACTGTAGGCTGTTCTGTGATTCATGAGGGTTTCCACACATTTAAAATAAGAATCAAACCCGAGCAAACTTTTTCCACCTGGACAACTTCTTTTTATGTCTGGGTCCCTAAGACAGAATGCCCAATTTTCCTCTTGCACCTGAAAAACTGACATCTCGAACAAGCTCGCTGTGTGGATTAGGGCCAAGCCCAATTGAATTTTTATCTCCCGCCATCCTTTAAACGTTATCCCACAGTGGCAATCTTTTGCCCGTGGTAACCTTCTTCCTGCAGGCTCACGATTTTCCTTTCACTCTCAGGAAATTGTTCAACATTCACATGAAGTAGTAAACACTCTCAAATAAGAACGTGGGGAGTCCAGTTCCTCATAGTCACCAAAATGCCAAAATCAGCCTGTATAATGCTGCCTTTCCTCTGCCAACTCGGACCTGCCTCTCGGGACAGGGCGCGTGGTCCTGCTGACCCCTAACACTTGCGTTGTTGCCCTCGGGTGCGGTGCTCGTGGGGCAGGCAGACCTAGGAGGGGGAGAGGAGAACCATTACCTCCCAGCTCCGTGTCTTTGTGCTTCAGGACCCCCAGCTGGTGAACGCTACTTCCTGTTTCTCCCCAAAAGTGCTTTTGGCGACCCCTTAGAGGTTTTCTGTTGGGACCCTCTCTTGCAGTTCCCTTAATTCATGCAGAAACATACTTAATCTGAGTTGGAAACGGAGCCTCCTTTCTCGGCCCTTAGTCACCTGGTGTTGTGTCCCTCACTCCCTCTCTTCCAGCTTCTCTCTGCTGAGGCCTCCTTAGCTCCTGCTGACCGTACTGGACAGGACCCTAGAGAACCCCATTCCGGCTGAATGTCCACCCCTCCCCTCTCTCACAGTGGAGAGGAAACCCATATATTCCTTGTCCCTGCAAACCCTGGGAGACCCGTCTAACCTCCACAAAGTAATTATGTAGGCCTTCTCTCTTCCTCCAGATTTCTGGGCCTGGCTCAGTCTACGCTCCAAGGTTAGCGTTACTTTCTCAGCCGAAAACCAGGGACCAGCCTGCTGTGCCTCCTAACGTTGGGACAGACTTTTCTGAACGGACACCTCGGAGACCACCTGCTTCCGACACCCAGGGTTACTGCATTGCCGGTCTCTAAGTGGGAGGCCTATTCCTGCCTCTGACATCCCGCCTGCTCCCAGAAGGAGGATGGTGAGGGAGCAGAGCAAGGCGACAGATCTCTCCAGAAAAAGAAACTAGTCTTGTCACTGAACTCCTCCCCAAAGTGTCTCTTGCTGCTTTCTATACCTCTGATCTAGTGGCATTCTCTAAAATTTTAGGGATTTCTATTAACTATAAATTCTGCGCTTGACAGCAATGGACGGCTTTGTCTTTTCATCACTGCAATCTGGTATGTATTCTATTGGCACTTCAGCTGAAACGAAGTGCAGGAAGAGTCTCGTTCTGACAACTGGGAGAGTTAGGTTAAGCCCAGGGAGGACAAGGTGCTGGGGGAAAAAAGTAGTTAAAAAAATAATAATAATGAAAGCCCCGGCTGGCGAAGCTCAGTGGATTGAGCGTGGGCTGCGAACCAAAGGGTCGCAGGTTCGATTCCCAGTCAGGGTACATGCCTGGGTTGCAGGCCATGACTCCCAGCAACTGCACATTGATATTTCTCTCTCTCTCTCCCTCCCTTCCCTCTCTAAAAATAAATAAATAAATAAATAAATCTTTAATAAGAAAAAATAAATAATGAAAAAATATTTTAGTTGTCCTAACATAAATATATGTTATCTTTGAGTTTGTAAAACCATACTTCTTTTAAAAATTTATTTATTTATTTATTTATTTGTTTATTTATTTCTAGAGAGAGGGGAAGTGGGGGAGGTAGAGAGGGAGAGAAACATGGACTGGTTGTGTCTCCTATGTGCCCCAATCAGCACTGAACCCACAACCCAGGCACAGGCCCTGATGGGGAATCAAACCGCTGACCTTTGGCTTTGCGGGGGGGGGGCGGGGTGGAGGGAGGGATGCCCAGCCCACTCAGCCACACTGATCAGGGCTCCTTACTTCTTCTTTGACAGCTATAATCTAACTGTACAAATGCATTTGCAGTCTATTATTTTTTAAAATTTTTTCCTCACCAGTATTTTGTTCATCATACTTGGAATTTTAATGTGCATGTGTTATTCTGAATATCAATGTCCGTCCCTGCAGCGAGGCCTCAGTGAGAGCCTGTTCTGTGGCCGATATGGGTCTAGGTGCTGGGCTTGCACGAGTTAAAAGGGCTAAGCAAACACTCTGTTTAGGGGAGCGCGAATTATTATGCAGAGTGGGGCAAAAGTAGGCTTATGGTTGTTTGTAGGGAAAATAATACAATGATTAATAAATAATACAAAAACAGACTCCGTGTTTTGCATGCTCACCACCGTAGACCTGCTTTGGCCCCCACCCACATTAATGCAATGCTGTGTTTGCCACAGACCGTCACCCCAAACATGTGGGAGTGGACGATGAGACAGGTCTGTGTTCTTTAGAGACAATCAGGGAGGAAAAACAAGAAAGTGTTGCTGCTGCGTGGGAGTTTGCTGGGCGCGAGAGCGGGAAAGGGCCCCTCCCTGCCACCCCACCCCCGCCTGGCTCCGTGGATGGAACAGCTTCAGCAAAGCACAGGGTTTATTTTGGTCTTGTAAAGGTGTGAATGTTTTCTTTTTTCCAAATTGTTATTGAATTGTTCTAAAACTGTTCACTAAATTGTCCTTTCTCCTCAAGTATAGAGTTATATACTGAAAAGCTAGTGTTATCGTATAATTTGCTGTGTTGTTTGGTCTGCATGCAGTGGGTGTATCCTTGCAATTCCAAACATTTACCACCTTTGGGAGGGTCGGGACCACACTTCTTAAATTATTACTGCTTTCTAATTGTTCTAAATACCTAAGAAGCCAAGCTACTCTTACAGCTTCTTTGAAAACAATTCTTTTCCCAAATTGTTCTAATTCTAACATCTTCTTCAAGAAACCAATTCTCTCTTGCTATTTTAAAATGTCAGAAATTTTTTTTGATATTTAAAATACTTTCAGAAAAAAACTGCTTCAAGTTTTTAGCTGAATTAATCATCAGTTTCATTACATTCTCTCTGCCTTTGTCTTTTGGGTAAAAATTTTCCACAAAAGGATGGAAGCTAAATCCTACAGATTGCTTGAAAATGTTTTGTTGTTCTTATTGCTGATGTTTTGTTTCTTTGCACAATCCTAAATTAAATGCATGTACTTTGATACTCTCCTAAATGATTTCAAAACATCTGTTTCTTTAAAAGCATGGGGTTTAGCCTGAGCCTTCCAAACTGTGTAATTTTATCTATTGACCAAACTCACCGAATTACTCTACTTTACACACGGAGGCATTCTTATAAGCATTGGAAGACAGACCCCTTATTTTATTTTCGGTGTTAGGTTTACACAAATTTCGTTCCTCATATTTCTCTCTTTTCTTGCTCCTAAAGCTCATAAAAAAATATACACAGAAATAACACACAGTAGAGAACCCATTTGGAATTAAAGTTCAGGTTCAAAGGACCTGACTAACCCATGGCATGCCAGTCACTGACTGGCATGAGGACTCCCGGCAAACTGGGTGGTGGACAGCATGACCTGGGGACGGATAGCCCAGGGAGCCTGGAGTCTTTCCTTGAATGTGGATGGTAGACAGGATGACAGTTTCAACAAGTGTGGAACACATGGGCCCAAGCAATACTGCTACAGTGACAGGATGGCTTTGGCACTTCAACCTGGCTGCTCTGCCGTGACTCTAGAAATAGCAGCCGGAGTATAGACACGAGCATTCCCGCGAGGCTTACACGCAGCACTATCCTTAAGCGACCTTGGACGCAACTCACATGGATGTGGAGCAAAGGAAAAAAGAGCATGACATATGCCACATGGTGGCAGAGAGCACCACCAAAAAACTCAGTGGGACCAGTAGGTACTCCCTGGTTTAACTGGATGATACCCAAAGGGTGCTCAGTGTCCTGGGAATCCTTGTAAGTTAACATCCAGGACCAAGGAGCTATGAAAGCTCTGGTCCCAGGTCTCTGTGGAAGAAGGTGGGCATGTTTATACCCAGAGGCTGATGAGATCTGACAGAAGACAAGTTCCGTGGAAACACTACATGAAATGCTCACCATTTACAAATGTTAGCTGGACTCCACCGGGCGCTCTTCTCAAGTGCTGTGCTTCTAAAGGATTCTGGAATTTTCCTAATACCAACACAAACAAACAAATCAACCCGTGAGCACCTGGTAGCACCACCTGGTAGGAAACTCCTGGATTTGGAGTCAGAAGGCATTATTTCTGATACAAGTTCTTTCACTAATTTGAGACAAACATCTTCCCTCTCTGACCTCATGTTCTTTTTTTTCTTTTGCAAAATAAAAGGAGCTACAAAATGTGTCACAAAATTTTGAAAGTTATATGTCAGTCTCATGTATAACCATGAATGGGAAATTCTTCAGTGAAACACTAGCAGATGGAACCTTGCAGCATATTGAAGATAATGCAACCTGGCCATGGAGGGTACTATGGTCTGAACCCCCATACTCACATGTGAAGTCTTCACCCCCAAAGATGATGGTTTAGGGAGGTGGAACCTCCAGGAGGTGCTTTGGTCATGAGGGGGAACTCTCATGTTTGGGATGAGTGTCCTCATGAGAGACTCCCCAGACCAGCATAGCTCCTTCTGTCACGCAAGGACACAGTGAGAAGGCATCATCTGTGAATCGGAAAGGAGGCCCTCACTAGACACCTAGTCTGCCAGAACCTGGATCTTGAACTTCCCAGACTCCAGAAGAGTGAGAAATAAATTTCTCTTATTTATAAGCTACCCAGTCTCTGGTATTTTGTTATAGCAACCACAGCAGACTAACACAGAGGGCCTTTAAATGTGGAAGAAAGGCCCTGGCTGGGATGGCTCAGTGGACTGAGTATCATGCCAGCCTGAGAACCAAAGGGTTGCTGGTTTGATTCCCAGTCAGGGCACATGGCTGGGTTGCGGGCCTGGTCCCCAGTAGAGGGCGCACAAGAGGCAACCACACAGTGATGTTTCCCTCTCTCCTTCCCTTCCCTTCTCTTTAAAAATAAATTAATAAAATCTTTTTAAAAACTAAACATGGAAGAAAGGTTCAAGGGTAGAAATTCTGTTAATAGAATTCATTCCATATATAACTTAAAAGAGAAAGCCACAGGATCATCTTCATAAACTTCAAATTATATTTGACACTATTCAACACTCATTCTGATAAACAAAACAAAACAAAAATAGTCTAGTTCTCCTTATATGGATAAAAGCTAGCAACCAACACAAATACCAGTGAAGGACCTAAGGCATCCCTATTACAGACAGGACCAAGACAAGGGTGTCCACTGAGGTAGCGAGCCTGCAAAGATGCCGACCACTGGCCGCATCTCCCGGTATTGTCACTCTGTGCCATCACTCCCACGTTGCTTGGCAAATAGCGCACAGCAGAAGTGACATGGAGCCAGTGAGAGAGCTAAAAAGTCCTAACGGCACACACTGTTGTGTGCTCGGAAGCCACCACCAGGAAAGACATCCAACTACCCTCCTGGAGACCACCCTTCACGCCCCCAGAAGAGAACCTGGAGGTGACGTGCCACACGGAGAGATAAACATGGAAGGGCACCAGGCTGTGAGTGAAGAAGCTAAAAAACGTCAGGAAAAACCTGCCATCGTGGAATTTACATTTCTGTTTCTGCACTGGGAGCTAATCGGCCACAGTGATTAAATCTTCATGACGTAGGTACAAGGCTGGATATATAAATAACTGAGACTTAACAGAGAACCCAGACACAGACACAGGTATCCCAGGGAACCTAAACGTTCACATGTATATATATGTAAATGTATGCATACCTCCGTAAACAGCAGTCAAGTTGGTACAGAAAACTCATGCCTGTAGTACATCTTGTTACTTGGACAACTGCCATTCAGAGGGACAGAATGGAAGAGAAAACACAGTTGATTTTGTCCATCATAAATAAAATGACTTCCAGGTAGATAAAAGATTTAAGTGTTAAAAAAATGGAACTCTGAAAATATTCAAGGAAAACACAAGCAAATTTTTTATACTCTGGAATAAGACAGCTATTATGAGCAAGTAATAAAGCTCAGAAACCACATATGAAATGATACAATGAAATGGGCTAAATAAAAATAAAAATGAAAACTTTAGAATGGTAAAATTATACTATAACCAAAATTCAATGGCAAAATGAGGAAAATATTTGCAACCCGATTGGCAAATAGATGGAAAATATCTTTACTATAAATACAGGTGGATAATATGTTTACTATATATATCATTCTCATAAATCATTACAAAAGTTCATTGTACCCCATAAAAATGAGAAAAGGTTTTCAATAAGCATTTCACAGAAGAAAAATACTTAGTAAAATCATTACTAACTAAAAACATAAAAAATGAGATTTTAAGCCCTGGCTGGCATAGCTCAGTGGACTGAGTGCGGGCTGGGAACCAAAGTGTCCCAGGTTCGATTCCCAGCAAGGGTACATTCCTGGGTTGCAGGCCATAGCCCCCAGCAACCGCACATTGATGTTTCTCTCTCTCTCTATCTATCTCCCTCCCTTCCCTCTCAAAAAATAAATAAATAAAATATTTAAAAAAAAATTAGATTTTATTTATTTGTGCCAATGTTAGCAAACAACTTAAAGAAGGAGAGCATTTGCTTAGGAGATGGTCACTTTTTCATTGTTTCCCAAGTTCAAAATCTCTTTCTTAAAAATATTTTTTATTGAAGAATAACAGTGAAAAATATTCAACCTAAATGTAGCTTTTGGTAAAGTATCATGAAACAAACATCTGCATAATCGGCATTGGGTCAAAAACTAAAACGATTCTCACATCTCAAAAGCCCACTTCACAGCCCCCTAAATGACTACACTTTCCCTCACATTTCCAGGTAACTAGTATTCTGGTTTCTAATACTCTAGTTTAGTTTTATCCATCTTTGAACATTACGCAAGTAGAATCATTTCCTGTGTCTGCCTTGTTTGCTCAATATTATGTTTGTCAAATTTATTCTTGGTATTATATGTAGTTAAAGTTTTAATATGTTCCATGTTGAATAAAATGTCATGGTATGAATAGACACAATTTACCAATCTACTCTTGACATTCAGGGTGTTTCTAGTTTGGGGTCATTATGAATGATGATTCTGTGGACATTCTTGTACGTGTCTTTTTGCACATATGTTCAAATGTTTCTGTCCAATTTATACCTAATATTGGAAATGCTTGCTCACAGGGGATGTATATATTCAACTTGAATAGATAATGCCATAATATTTTTCAAAGTTTACCAATTTACCTTTGTATGAGCAATGTATAATGGATTCAAGTTGCCCCAAGTCCTTGTCCACACTTGATAATGTCAGCCTTTCTAACTTTAGCCATTCTGGTGTGTGTGTAGCTTTAATTTTTATTTTCCTGATAACTATTAAAGTACATCCTCTTTTCATATGTTTATCAACCATTTCAATAACCTTAATTCACAAAAAGGCAAGCACCTATAGTTCTAGTACCTTTGTCTGTGTTTTTCTTACAGAGTTGTAGGAATTTCTTTTCATTGTCTTAAAGGTGTTACAAATATCTTCTCCCACTCAGTGGTTTCTTTTCTACTCTTTTTGTCTCATAAAAAATGTCCTTAATTTTAATATAATACACATGATCAATGTTTTTATGCCCCATGCTTTCGGGGTCCTGTTCAAGAACTTCTCCTGCCCGAGGCGATGAAGGCAGCCTTTTCTACTCCCTTCCACAACCGAGCTGACCGCCCAGTGGCAACTGACCGCACGTGGCCATCTGAGGTTAAGGTAACAGAAATTAACACGAAAAGTTCAGTTCCTTGTTCATACGAGCCATGTGTTAAAGGGCTCAGTGGCCACAGACAGAGAATATTTCCATTACGGCAGAAAGTTTGATGGGTCAAATATACTCTAGAAGGCCATTTTGTTCTGCCTTCTGTGGCTCTAGAATAGTGTTGTTTTGTTTTGTTTTGTTTTGTTTTTAAAGATTTTATTTATTTATTTTTAGAGAGGGAAGGGAGGGAGATAGAGAGAGAGAGAGAGAAACATCAATGTGCGGTTGCTGGGGGTTATGGCCTACAACCCAGGCATGTACCCTGGCTGGGAATCGAACCTGCGACATTTTGGTTTGCAGCCAATGCTCAATCCACTGAGCTATGCCAGCAAGGGCTTGTTTTGTTTTAATATTTTTTGGTGTGTGTGGTACTAGAATATTATTATTAAGATGAGATGATAAGTATGACATTTTAGACAAAGGCAAAAATAACAACAATAAATTGAAGAATCACTATTTTAAAAATCTCAGTTTTACCTCATTATTAGACGGATTACAGTGAAAGCTGTAACACGGAGCACTCATGAGAGAAACAGTGGCGCTGAGATTTACACCCGCCTGCACGTGGACAAAGGCTGAGCTACCGTGAGACTTCAGGACACAAGCAACAGCGGTCAGGATGTGGGTAGCAAGGCTGTGGGAGGAAATGTAAAAAAAAAAATGCTAATTTTCTCATCTTTAGCAGGAATGCAATCAATTTTTTTAAATGAATACAAGTCAAAAATTTGGTTTTATGACCTCTTGGCACCCTCTAAAATTATGGATTCCCTGAGCCGTAGGAGGGAGCATTTGGTAAATATTTCTGTTGTGAAGAAACATGGACATAAAAGTTTATTTATTGTTTCCATTTGGTTCATTTCCTTTTCTTCTTTTATATTCAGGTAGAATTAAATTGAATAACAGAGTAACTCAGGATGACCTCTGTAAGTGATTGACCACGGACCCGGTTTTCCCGGCTTTGACCATGGCCTCCTTTCTCTCCCCTTCCTGCTGTTTCCCTTCCTTGCCCTCCCCAAGCCTTGGCAAACCAAAAAGCTCACCAAAACAGCTCCTGGAAGAATTGTTCTGACAGTTGCTCAATGTGAATGTATTGATAATCACGAGGAAGAAGCCTGAGAATCCAGAACATTCTCTGCTTCTTGCAGCCACCAGTTTGGCGGCAGTTGGAGAGTGAAAAAAAGGACAAAAAAACAAAAGATGCGACACAAGCCAGGTCACAAGGACAGACAGCCCCCCACCCCCCACTCATCCTGTAAAACTCTGCTCTTGCTCCGACCTGGGAAAGTACCTGGTTTGCAGGTTCTCCCTGACTCACATCAGGTAACGGAGACCGAGTCCTTCGTTTTAACCGCTTGAGCTATTTTTCCCCTTGACATCTCAGTTTGTAAAAAATGTCTCCAGTTTCAATGTCTCCATTTGCATATCTGCAGAGAGAGAACGAGAGATGACTTCTGTAGTTCAAGTTTGGGCACAATTGGTATTTTTTACATTTTAAAATTTGTTATAATAATCCTAAGTGATTAAAACTTAACATTATTGAAGAATTAAGAGATTTAAGTCTATATGCTCTGATTCTGCACAAAATCCATAGTATATTGTTAAATAAGAATATATATATAAGCCCTGGCTGGCATAGCTCAGTGGATTGACCGCGGGCTGCGAACCAAAGCATTGCAGGTTCAATTCCCAGTCAGGGCACATGCCTGGGTTGCAGGCCACAACCCCCAGCAACCACACATTGATGTTTCTCTCTCTCTCTTTCTCCCTCCCTTCCATCTCTAAAGATGAATAAATAAAATCTTTTAAAAAAGAATATATATATAAAATAATTTTCACAGCAATCTGTAGCCCGTTATTCTGTTTTAAGAAAACAACACCAAAACCACACTGTGTGCACAGCTGAATGGCACATGTGTGTGACACGCCTGAACACAGGCCGGTCAGAGGCTAACAGCCAAGTGGGAGGCCTAAGTGGTCACAAAAAGCAACTAATAAGAAATGTCGTGATAGCATCCTGTGTGAAGGCCAATCAATCACTTAGGTACCTATGTTGACAAGAAATAAATTAGAAGTGTTTTTTGGTGGAAAAATCCCAAAATGCAGCAGTTTTATGCTTTCATTAGAAATGTGAATTTGTGCCCTGGCTGGCGTAGCTCAGTGGATTGAGCATGGGGCTGCCAACCAAAGTGTCACAGGTTCAATTCCCAGTCAGGGTACATGCCTGGGTTGCAGGCCATGGCCCCCAGCAACCACACATTGTTGTTTCTCCCTCTCTCTTTCTCTCTCCCTTCCCTCTCTAAAAATAAAATAAAATAAAATCTTTCTTAAAAAATTTAGAGAATATAGATACAGTTTTATTCATTAAAAAAAAAAAAAGAAATGTGAGTTTGCATGGTAGCTGTACACACAGCTCCCCGACCTCCCCTCCCCACCCCGGCCCCCACGCATGGCCCAGGCCCACAGGAGCCACGGACCCCTTATAATGAAAAACACGTGCCTGGGAGGAAGTGCCTCTTCAGTTCTACGAAAGTGGCCTAGAAGCAGGTACCGTCTTGTCCCCAGGACTCGTGTGGAAGGGGCTGGGCCCAGATTTGCTCTGCTATGTCACTTGCTGGGAACCGGAATCCTCAGACAGTGGCTGACTCCATGCCCTGGGGCACGACAAAGAATCAGCTTACAAGTAAAGCTTCTTGTTTTCAAAGAGTCCAGAGCTGCTGTGGGCAAACCCCTGGGTGTTGCCTGCAGGGGCAGGAATTGGCCATGCTGTGGCCACTTCACCATCAAAACCCTGAAAACAGGTATGGTCTCATGACACACTGGAAGATCACTGTGATAACATACGCTTATTTCTGCTCACTGTGATGCGTATGGGAGAGTTGGCCTCGGTGGGTGAGCTGTTTCTATGAGTTTTTACCCGTGTAGGCAGGACCACGTGTGTGTGGGGAATGGTGGGCAAACAAACTATTTCTGGGAGAAGAAAGAATTTGAGTGAAAATGGGAAGGACAGAGGGACTTGGTACTCATACAGTAACCAGGTGGAGCAAGGATTCCAGGACGTGCACGGTGACCTGGACCAGCCGGGGGACCCGTGAGCGAGGTGGGGTGCGCAGATGAGAAACTCCCATCTCCTGAACTGCACCACCTTGGACAAACCTCCTAACCATGATAAGATGAGAATAAAGTATGCCCACATTTCCAAAAATGCTAACATGAAAATGACTAATACATTTGAGAACAATAGTGGGTTTTGCAATGTAGGCGAGGGTGTTAAAAAAAAAGGCACACTTTTCTTTGGAGGGGAGTTTGTTTTGCTTGAAGGTCTGAGCTTGAAAAGTTCCATCTGCAGTGAGACTGGATTGTAAACACAGCGCCCAGATGACTCTCACCTGGGCTTGAAAACCCTGCACATCACGTCTATGCCATGACCAGAATCGGTTGTTTGCTAGTCCGGAACCCATCGGCCTTGCAGATTTGTGTACGACGGCACTTTCTTTTGAGTCTGCAAAGACCCCTATCATGCTGGACAAGAGGGACTCGGCACAGGTATACTGCAGGTACAGAAAAAAGTAAAGAAGTGAGTCAAAATCACAGCACCACGACCTTTGCATTAGGCTAAGTGACAAATATAAAAATAAGCCTTGAAGTCACCTGGAGACAGTGTGACTGTCATCTGTGTGCACTGTGACTGAATCCATTAAAAAGCTGACAAATGTGTCTTCATTTTATGGGAACGTTCTGGACTGGGTTAATTAGCTCTTAAATCAAGGTTTAAATATTTTAGCGAATTCATTAAATGTGTAAATGTTTATGTGTTCGTGACGTCTAAAAGGGTTAGAGGCATCATGTGGGGTCGATTTATAGATTTTAATAAACCGAACGCTGGAGCAGTGCAATGGGAGTGTCCCTCGCGCCCGGGCTGGGTGGGTTTATAAGACAAAGGACAGAAGGTAGAAGCACAGGCTCGCAGGAGGGCGTCTCTTTGCGGCCAGGGGACGGTCTGTACCTGATGGTGGTGACGGCTACTCGGGTCTACGCACGGGGTAAAATGTCACGGCGCTACACAGACACGCCCCCAAAGTAATGCGAAAAGAGAGCATGTGGAAACGGAAGAAATCCGCACGAGGTCTGCACCTAAGTGAACAGTGTCTTATCGACCTCCAAGTCCTGGTTGGAGCGTGTCCTGTGGTTCCATAAGGTATTTTGGTGGGCAGGGAACTCTTGTCTCTTTTGGAAACTTCTTGTGAGTCTTAAACTATTTCAAAAGAAAAATGGTATCAAGGAAATACACAGCTATTAGAGACTGCAGAAAAGAACAGGCATGTGCTGTCCTCACAGCACAGGCAGCAGGGACTGCCATGCAGCTGGGTCAGCTCCCCAGTGTCCTTCCGCTTCCTGTGGACACTCTGTCCATGCACCAAGCTGCTGGCAGACATATGCAGTACATCTTGCTGAGTCTGCTAGGCCAGCTTATTTTTTATTGGTATTCATACCCTCCTGGGATTTAATGCAACAGGAAATCGTTACAAGCATGAATGCAACAAAAACAATCATACACAGTAATTCTTCCCTCTGGAGGGTGCGTCCTTGAAAATTAATCTTCAGCCAGTGCACTAGCTCATTCTCCCCACGCAAAGGCTTTCTGGCTATTAAAGCTGCCAGTCTCCCATTTAAAACCGCCCAATTGTTACCCCTGGCATTTGAAAAGAAACAAATTTCCCTACAATGCCTGGAGGAACTATAAAATCTGCCTGTTGTTGACATTTCCAATCGCACCTTGCACGCGCTCCCTCTTCCTCAGAGCATTCTGCTGCACTGGCCCTTCGGCCGTTCCTGGCACACACCCAACGCGGTCCTGCCGGCAGGGCCTGTGTTTCGCTTGCCACGTGGTCCCCTTCTGCCTGGAAAGGCCTCACTTGTCAGCTCTCTATCTTGTCACTGTGCTTTAGTTTTCTTTGTGGCACTTATCACAAACTGAAGTCAATTTCTTTCTGTCCTTCCTTCCTCCCTCTCTCCCTCCCTTCCTTCTTCTTCTCTCCCTCCCTCTTTCCTCCGTCCCTCCTCACCACCCTTCTCCCTGTCTTAATCCACAGAGCCTAACACATAACTGGTGCTTGTCAATATTGTTTGAATGAGTGAACAGATGAATGAAAGCTCCTATTCATGGTGCTTATTCCAGGAAGTATGAGTAGGGGTGACAGAGCTCACATTCTACTTTTACACATCAGGGCAATCCGATATGCTTACAACAAGCGTAAGTTATTCTGCAACTGAGTTTTAAAAAGCCAATGCCCCCACATCCACATTGCCACTCAGAGGAAATGATTTCAGAGGTCGTTTTCAGCTCTAGAATCCTACCTTTCTAGATTTTCCAAATTATCCTCGCGAGGTATGAGGAAGGGTGCCTGGTACAGCTGAACTCCATGTGGCAAGGAGTCAAGACACAACCAATGGGGATTCAGTGTTGCATTATGAATTAACGTGAGAGCCTGGATCCCCCTCAGTGTCCACGAGCCTGCACAGGCACTCCTCAATGCACAGATGAACACGCGTGCCTGCATGCTCTCCCGCCGTTCCTACTAAAAGTAGGTCAACAGCATCACTTCCCTCTGGACGCCAGTCATGCTTGGGAGAAAACAGAGGTGATGCATTTCCCAAGGCTGGAGGTGGGGGTTGAGGGAGCGTGGGACTGTTCGCAGACCGGCTCCCCCTTCTCCAGCGGGAGGACGCCAGGCACGGGCTCCTGGATCTCGGGGGACACTGGCGATCTGACTCGGCTGCCTTGAGGTGGGCAGGCGAACCCACACACAGCCACTGTTACATTTTGCATACGTCCTTCCGTGTTCCCTAACGTATCTAGGCAGCCTGCAAAGACACCAACACACACCAAGACAGTATCAAAGCAGAAGGCAAAGGAAGGGCCAGAGCGGCACGAATACAAATGAATGGAGCCTGAAGTGAGGGTTCGGCACGGCTGCGTGACCTACGCTTCGACTGCGCGACCTACGCTCATGCAAATGGGGCTCAGACACGGGCTGCGACCCTTCCCCAATCCGGCGCAGACACCTGCGGCGATGTTTCCAACCGCAGTTCGATCCCGTCAATCACTTTGTGCACAGCTATTCCCCACAGCAGAGCAGAAAGGGCGTTCTGAAAGTTCCTGTACAGAGGCTGTTATTCTTCACCTCTCCTTCTTGCAGCGCCGTTCAATATTATTTCCTGCAACGGAGGGCGATGGCATTGCTCCAAGATGCAATTAGGTTAGAACAATCCGGTGGCCCCGGGGGCGGCGGCGGCAGGGTGTGAAGTGGGGGAGGGGTGCGCCTTGTACGGTACCCGTTCATGTAAATACACGGGCCATTAAAATAATGACGTACGTCTTCTTTCTTCGGTTATCTCAGGATGGAAATTGACAGTCACACTGTATTGTAGCGAACTGGCATCTGCCCCCAGGAAAGGCACGCGGAGCTGCAGAGGCAGAGTTAAAAGCCGGCAGGAACCACTCTTCCTGCCTCACTGGTCAGGCGTATTTTGGGCGAATGACTCAGCGCGGTGTGAGCGGGATGTTGGGGCTAGATGTTATCTCAGGTTACATAAAATTTCCAGAGCGCCTGAAGCTGTCCTGGCTGGTTATTTCAGGCTTGGTGTAGGAGCAGGATTGGGGGGGGGGGGGGGCAGGTGGGGGAGGGGGCACTAAATGTATTGTGAGCCCAGGGCAATGCTGAGCAGGCTGCTTCTCTGCTCTGACTCTGTCTGAAATGCCCTCTTTCCGGGGTTGGTGACCTCACGGCCTTAGGTAGCAGGTGCTCCACCTCGCCGGAACCCAGGGGTTCTCAGCTCTGAAATCTCTCCCCGGGGGGCCTGCCAGTCAAACCGCGCCTCCATGTTGGAGGAGTGGCTCAGGGGTGTGCGGGGGAGCAGGGACGGGTGCCGAGGAGGGCTGTCTCGTTGGTTCCTTCTGACTCCTCTGCATCAACTCAGCACAGTCTACACATTTAGCATGTATGAGGCTCCTGAGGAGGAGATGGCGGGGATGAAACGTGTTTTCTGTCTGCAGGAGGCTCGCGATCTGGCGGCAGAGACAGCCTCGGGCCATGCTCAGAGCAGACTGGACTCCGAGCAGAACCCACGTGCGTTCTGGGGCCCAGGAGAGAAGAGGGTGGGTTTCCGGGACAGGCTCTGTGCCTCTCTCTCCTCGAGGGATCCAGCGTCTAGCAGACACGCGCGGTTGGGCAGGCATTCTAAATTCGCTCGGATCAACCAGAAGGAGTTGCGCACAAAGAGGTGGCGATAGGAAAGGCATTTGAGGTGCGGAAGCTACCGGGAGGCACGGGCAATGCGTGCTGGGTAACGGAGCTGGGAGATTTGGGGTTAGGAATAACCCAGAACGTCGTCAAAACCCGAAGGAATGCATTAATTTTTACAGAAACACTCGCCTGTGTTTTAATAGTCTAACAATGAGTGTTGGAACACAAATAAACGTTCAGAAAATAAAAGTAGGCAAATGCTGTTATAAGATCAAGTTCGGGCAATATAAGCAATATAAATATCAATATAACGTCGTAGCGTGCTGTGATAAGCTATGTGATATGATACAAAGCCACGGTTTTCTAAGGAAGACTCTGCTACATTTACTAATTCTACCTCTTCCCTGCCACCCACCTTGCATAGTCTAAGAAGGGTCTAAGGATACGGTGTTATAGCATCAAGATTTCTGCACACTAACACGAGGTAGGGTTAGAGGGGGCCAAGAGGGACCGTGAGGCTCTGGGGCTATGGACACCTGGGAGCCGTTGCTACTCCGACAGCTGACCAGGCACGGGGTTCGTTGGTTGTCGAAATGCAAGAAGAGCTGAGGCCGCAGGGGCAGAAAGCACAGGTCGACAATAGGGGCGTGGCCTTCCGCGCAGGAACACGCCTGCTGCTAACTCTGGATCCAGGGGGAAACTGAGGGTTGAAACCCCTCGGTCCCCGGCTCCCCCAGTGTCCTGCTGGCGTCTCCCCCTGTGCACATGCGCCCTAACCAGACCCAGAGCGCGATGTGGTTCTTAGAGCGCAGCCTAAGAAAAATGGACAATGACCTTGGGGGAGACCGAAGCACCTCTTCTCACAGAGCCATGGGAAGGTTATTAGTTTTATTTACTCCACCACACCTTGATTTGCATGGCACCGTGGTGGGGGGAAGTTTAGGGACACCGCTGCAGAGCATGAGGGAACACAGTGCCCCTCATTCTGACAGGCCCGGCTTTCCACACTGGAGACTTGTCCACAGCTCTAGCCAACTCATCCTCCGTCATCCCAGAGCCCCTGCCCCACGGGCAGTCAGAGCTGCCTCCGCCGGCTCCTCAAGCGCTGGGGACCCGTGGAGACACCCTGGCATTAAGTAGGTGGTGGAACTACGATACCAGATACCTTGGGGGCTTCCCAAGACAGGTGCTTCTCTGTTAGGATGCTGCAAATCTGCTTGTCGTCTTCATCCAAAACAGCACTCGCCCATCCAAACCCCTAAATCCTGTGTGAGCAGGCCACAAGGGAAGAAAGAGTTCCCGATCTTTAATTATACAGGAGGCTGTAAGCAAACCTCCAAGTAATACATTCAGACCCATGCTCCCAAGGTCAGGATACTAAAAAAATGCTTTGCTAGGAAAACAAAGGGAGTGGAGGAGGGCAGCGGAGGCCTTGAGAAGGTGTAAGTCATCCCGGAAGCCTCCAGCCAGCACGCAGAGGCAGAGCCGGGGAATTAAAGCGATAGTCCCCCTCTCCATGCTCACGGTCGTTTGGCCTGAGTGTTTGCATCTTAAGGCAGAAGTCTCTTATATAAGAATGTTACACTATTATTCTCAAAATAAGTAAAATCCGACCTTGCGCTTCCAAGATGTAACTTATTGACACTTGGTGCCATGCATCCCCCACCCCGGGAGCCCCCATCCTGGGCTTTAAGTCCTCCTCAGGCACCACGCCAGCCCCGCCCCCACCTGCCTGCCAGGGCCTGAGCCACGGGCTCTGAGCTCTGGAATTTGGAAACCCCGGCTTCCAGTCTCTTCCATGTACTGGGCAGGGTTGGGAGGGATCCCCCGCCTCCCTGCCTGCCCCTCCCCAGCATAACCTCAGCGAGTTTCGATTTTCTTTGACACTAGGGAGAGAGGTCGCTCTCCAGAGACTGAAGAGTCCTGCTAAATGGGCCAGACGCTGGTGACAATAAACATAATGTAGTCAACAAGAGCAAAATACCTGTCATTCTTTCCAAATCTTGCAAGGCAGAAAGGCAAATCCCAATGAGTAATCTGCAAAAGTTACCTGGCTGCAGCCGGCTTCCGCCAAGCCCTCTGTGCCCAGTGCTCACTAGATGGCGCTGTTCTCTCCAGCTCCGGGGAGCACTGAGCTGGCAGGCATGGCGCTCAGCCTTGCGGGGCAGAGAGGACTGGGATCTGCTGTCCGTGGGGGTACTGCACTGTCGAAGAGGTGGCAGCTCTGCCCACAACTGTGACGCCTGGGATGAAGGCTGCGATGGGGAAGGGGCAAGTGTGAGGACACTGCGGGGTGGGGCCGCCCATCAGAGGACCAACCAGCCGAGATGGAGGACATGCTGTTTGAGCCGCGGGTGATGTCAATGACCGGTATGATTGGCCCATCAGGTATGGAAAGGCAGAATTGATCAGAGCAGAAGGGACAGAACAGGTGAAGCTATCAAACAACAGGGAGCCCAGGATGTCATGAGGAGAAGAGGGTCGCTGGCTGGGTTCTCTAGGAAGCAGACTGAGTCGGAGATCTGTGTGCTGAAGGTTACTGGGGAGTAGCCAATCGGGGTGTCACATGCAGGAGGGAGCAGGGAACAGGACTGAGCGCAGCTGAGCTGCACGGCAGTCACTGCAGAGGCTTCAGCAGCCCCCATGGGGAGCTCCAGACCCGGGGTGGCTCTGCAGAGGGGTCTCAGTGGAGGCAGGGAAGCAGGCCTTTGTAGGCACCCACTCATCACTCATCAGACGCACCTGCTCTTGGCCAGGGGGTGCAGCCTTGAGAGAGGCACTCCCCCTCGGCTGGGGACAATGGCGGGGGAAGGACTCGGCTGTGAGCCCTCAGCAGGCAACCCTGCTGGCAGCTGGGCACATGTGTGCGTCCAGGCTGGCATTGCTGCCTCGTCTCTGATGGGCAAGAGATGACAGAGCACTAGGCGGGATGGGCTCGGCAGTGCTGCAGTAACAAAAATCCCCACATTTCATGCCATAGTAAAGATTTCTTTCATTCCCACAACACTCTCCTTTGAGCCACTTGTGGTCACTTCGGGACTCAGGCTCCTTCGGTCCCTCTGGATTTGCGGTGAAGGAGAAGGGGAAAGAATGGAGAACCGCACAAGGGGCTCGATGGCCTGGCTGCGGGTCGTGCGTCTGGCTTCCTCCTGCACTCCCCTGGGGAGACCCAGTCACAGGGGCACAACGTAACTGCAAGGGAATTTGGGAAATATACTCTTCTCCATGCCCCCCCCAAAAAGGAAATGGGGTTCCTAGCATCTAGCCAATCTCTGGCTCAGGCTTGCTTGCTTGGGGTCCAGAACAGAACAGGATTACTGGGTAGCAAACATTCAATTCAGGACTTTTTTTCTTTGCTTATAAAAAAGTTAACCTTTAAAAATCTTTCAAATGTGTGTGCTCTTTAGCAGTCCTAAGAATTGCTCTGAAGTTACAAAGTTTTCCTCAACATCGAAAATGTGCATCAAGCACAAAGCGCAACTTATTTATGAAAATGAGCAAAACGATATTTTTTAAGCTGTGACCAATGCCCCCTTCCTGGCTGGTTATTTTGATATGTTTGTGCAGAATGTCTCTCAGCCTGGCAGGTCAGAGGTTGCAGGAGGATCTGGGGGTGGGAGACGTTCATGCACAGATGCCCGAGCCTCCCCGAGGGGGTTGGAGGTTACGCTGAGGGCCGTAGGAAGTCTGAAGGGCCGAGCAGGATGGGAACCGGACACGTCCCATCTGGAGTCTACGGTGATTGTCTGATCTATCAGGAGATCAGGGCGTGTCTTGGCCAGAAACGTACTTGTGGAGTAAATCAAAATCCCAGGTGTGTCCTCGTGTCCAACAATTCAACTTAACCCAAAGGAAAATTCCCTTTGCATAATCCTCTTCCTTGAGCTACTTCCAGAATTAAACCTGATCCAACAAAGCCACCTCCTTTTGAGAGAGATTTTCAAAAATATCTGCCTAGCTTGCCGTCCTCCTAACCACCTTCTCCCTCCATCAGTGGAGAGAGCTGCTGTTTCTCCCACCTCCAGCGGCCCTTTAGGAAATCTCTCACCCCGCTGTGAACCTGGGACTCCGTGCTCTGCTGGCGGAGACCTGGTGGCAAATGAGAGGCCGGGCGCAGTCTTGCCGTGGCAGGAGGCAGCCGTGATTCCTGAGTCACAACAGAGGCCAAGTCCCTGGGGACCAGCTTCCTCCCGCTCCCAGATTCACTGCAGCTGAACATCTAACAGGAAGCCTTTTCCTAACGCCTCCCTCCTTCCCCGGCCCTGAAGCATTCTACTGGGGACAGCACTTTATTGCCCTTGGCCCTTTATTTTTCCACCAGCAATGACAGCCTAAGGGCAGGAGGCCCTCCTTCTCCACGGGACTTGCTCCACGCTATGTGGCAGGGCTCCTGGCCCTCTGCAGGGGAGCCTGACTCCTTGTCGGGGTACAGGGGTGGGACCCGGGCTCGCCCAGAGGCTGTTTGTGGGAGCCCAGCGAGTAGCTTGCTTTCTCATCTAAACGTTGAAGAGGCTGGTTGCCTTCCAGACACCTCCTTGAGCCCAGCAATTCAGTTTCGGGGAGACTTAGTGGCACCCCACCTCAGGACTCAGTATCCCCACTCCGCCGCCAGCAGGGGGACCAGGCAAATCGCTCAATCTCCCTGAGGAAAACACTTCCAATTTCGCAGCTTCCCGAGACACAGTCCCAGGCTGATACCAGACGCCTCCAAGATTAGACGTTGTAAATGCAAACAGTGATCTTGGTAAAAGAACCTTCTGGTTTCAGGCACCTATCTGGCCGGCCTCGGGGGCTGGCGCTGGGGACACAGCGTGCTCGACTTTTCCCAGAAATCAGACAAACAGATGGGCCTGATCGGTGTTGATGAAAACGCAACAGATTGCTTTCTGTTTGGCCTGCCTTCTTCAGAAAGCCAGTGCCATAAGGCAAAAGAGAAAATAATCTCAGGACTATTTTGTGGAAAGAAAAGCCAGGAAAAAATGTACTTTTAAATATTAGAACGAGACTTGGTGAGGTCAATCCTGACGGGGACTTTCACGAACACAGTGATGCTGCGTGTGCTGGTGCGTGTGTGAGGTGGGGTGTGTGTTTGTGAGACTCTCTTTGTGTGGCTGTATGTGTATGATTCTGTGCGTATAACTACGTGTGTGTGACTGGGTCTGTGTGTGTGACGCTATGTGACTGCGTGTGACTCCGAGTGGCTGTGTGAGTGTGACGCTGTGAGTGTGACTGGCTGTGTGTGTGACTGTGTCTCTCCCTGTGTGTGCGCACTTGTCCCTTTCCAGCAAACACTCGGCGCCCTGCAGACACACTCACACACTCAGGTGGTGAGAGCATCACCAGCATGTCACCTTTCCGCACCGCCAGCAGCCGGGCCCATTGACACCGGGGGCGCACCGGTCTCCGCCAGCTCGGGGTGAAGGGCGGCTGCCTACAGCTGTGTTTCTGAAGCTGGGAACACTGTCTGCATCTTCCCCGGGAAGCCGGTGAAGGCTTGCTCTCCCATAAAGACCCGGACTCAGCTGGTATACAGGGCGGGTTTTCCCAGCACCGGACCAATGGCAGCGCCTGCTGACAAAGGTGCTGTGTTAATGCAGCTGCTGTTTGCGCCCCTGGGCCCCTGGCCAGGTCCAGCCCTGGAGTGCAAACATGGGCTGGGGGCAGCGGGTTTACAGGGAGGGTCTGCACAGGCAGAAGGTGTGGGATTGCACCGCACCCCCCCCCACCCCGTTTGGGGATGAGCTGGTGCCGATGACCTGGGGGAGGGTGAACATCCACCATGAACCTCCGGCCTGGGGAACCTGGTGTGACTGGATAGTGTTTTGAGACGTGAATTCTCTATTCCCTTTGCCTTCACTGTCTCCAATTTCCCTTTTTCTCTTCCCCCATCCTTGTAGGCTGTCTCCTCCGAGCTTCCTCAGCACGGGTCCGGGATGTGGTGGACAGAGAGCAGCAGTCACCGGCAACAGTACCTGCGCTGCACTCTGTAAGCACTTACAGAGGGTCGAGGCATTTGCGGAAAAGCGAAGGGCTGAATGGTATTGGATGGCAGAGGCGGAGTGACCTGGAACAGAGGGGTTGTGGGTGGCTCGCTGTGTGCCCCCCGTATCCCACAGAGACCTGGGCTGCAGGAAGACAGGGTGCAGGGCAGACCCCCTGGCGCAGGGGGGTCAGCAGCATCCTGACGAGGGGCCGAGAGCCGAGGAAGGAATGCCCTGTGCAGAGAGGCCTGCAGCTGCTGTTACCCAAGGGTCCGGGCGACAGGGGTGACTGGCATCTCCAGTGTAACCCAGGTGTGCCCAGCACCCAAGGCCAGAGGTTGCTACCTGTCACTCACAAATCCACCAGGTTTAACCCTGAGGATGACTAAGGGCACATTTCACAACAGGCCTGGGACAAAGAGATGCTAGATTAAAAATAAGGCTGGCTTCTAGGAAATAAAGAAGTGCAATGTATTGTTTGCACACCTGAGCTTCTGAGCTAGCACGCTGTCTACTACATGTGGGTGACTCACATTTTCCACTTCAGTCATGGGTCTTCTCTGCTTTGAGGCTGCTCTAGGAAGCTCCGAGGTCGCCCCCTCACACCGGAAGAGGGAGTCCCACAGGAAATCCAAAAGTTGGCCTGGGGCTGTGACAGCTACACGAGCTCCATGCTGGTGCAGGAGGGGCTGTTTCTTCCCTCCCTGAGGTGTTCGCTTCTGCCAGCCAGCTAGGACTGCACATCCTGAGGGCACAGGGACTCTCCAGTGGGCATCGTCTCACTCAGTTTATGGCGCTCTCAGCTCTGGCCTACTATCTTGGGTCCCTGGGATATCAGGGCAGCGCTGTGTGCACAGTGGAGTGGGTGCCATTCCTGAGGACTGCTGTCACCAAAAGACAGGGCTTGACAATCTTCCTTCCTCCCTCCCTTCCTTCCTTCCTTCCTTCCTGCCTTCCTTCCTTCCTTCCTTCCTCCCTCCCTCCCTGCCTTCCTTCCTTCCTTCCCCAATTCCTCCTTCACCTCTTCTCTTCATGCTTTTCATTTCTCCTCTCTCCACATTCTCTGAGCGCCTGCACTAGATCACGTTGTGAGCTCCGTGCTGGCAGTGCAGGGATGATGAGCAAGGTGGGCCTAATTTGGGACGTGCCGGTTGCGAGCACTGACAAGGCTTTTACAGAGGAAGGGAACTCGGGGCTGGCCCTTGAAAGGGAAGGGAAGGGAAGGGAAGGCAGCAGAAACATGTGAAGTCGTGGAAGTACCGTAAGGCAGTAACCGGTCACGGAATGCTTTAGAAACCGGGGTGGCCTGCGTATCACCCAGGAAATTCAGGAAGCCCTCTTTGACCCAGCCAGGTTGTTTCAGACAGTCCTTCCTGAGCCTGAGCGTCTCCACAGAGCCCCGCGAGCACACGCCGAACACTCCTGCACACGGCCCTGGGTCCGCCGTGCGCACCGCCCCCTTCCCGAGACTGTGGGCCTCCGTGTAGCCTCTTCCAACACACTGATCGAGTAACTGTGAAATGTTTATGGAGTTGATAAATAAGTGAGCAGGGCTTTCTGCTGACTATTGCATTTGACCCCTACTTTTATTTTTTTATCCCCACCCGAGGACATGCTCACTGATCCTGGAAAGAGAGGAAGGGGCGGGGAGAGAGAGGGAGAGAAACATCAGTGGGAGAGACTCATCGATCAGAGTCATCGATCGGTGGCCAGTGGGAAGGGCCCCTGTTGAGGATCAAACCCTCAGCCTAGGTATGTTCCCTGACTGGGAATCGAAACCCCAACTTTTCCATTTACAGGATGACACTCCAACCATCCGAGCCACGCTGGCCAGGGCTTGACCCCTACTCTTAACAGTCTAGGGAAATCTGCCCACTGGAGGGACTGCTATCTAGCGGCAGTTTTATAAGCTCGACACTCGAGATCAGAAATCACACAGCTGAATGAAGGCAGAGACAGGGTTCCTCGGAGAACTCTCCCCCAAGGGCTTTGGCTCCTGCACTGACCACTCCCGGCTCGAATAAAGAACGAGCTGACTGAAGTGAATTGTGTCCCCCGCTGCCGGCTCTCAATTGTAGTTCAATTATAATTTATGGATCACCTTGGTCGTCAGGGGCCATTATCATAACCAAATGCCGTGGCCTTATTACAGCACCTGCACTCATCCATCTCGTGGAAACGGCCGGCCCGACACAGGGCACCTGCTGGGCGGGCCGGTCCCCAGCTGTGCCGGTTCACGCTCCCCGACTAGCTGCTGATTATGTCTCTGGGCGGACGCTATAATTTCCTCTTTCTATTTCAGGGAAAAGCGACAAGACAACCTGTTCTAGAATTGGCCTAATTTTTTTTTAACCTTCCCGTTTTTTTCAACACCCTTCTCGCTTTTCCGCTAAGACTAGGACCATTTCTTCCTCTTTGGACCACATTGGATTTTCTTCTGTTAAAGAAGTCTGGCTTTCATTGTGTGCCAGTCTCTAGTGTGCCTAAATGTTGTCGCCATTAAAAAGTGAAATTGTGTCCCAGGTTCGATTCCCAACCAGGGTACATTCCTGGGTTGCAGGCCATAACCCCCAGCAACCGCACATTGATGTTTCTCTCTCTCTCTCTCTCCTTCCCTCTCTCTCTCTCTCTCCCTCCCTTCCCTCTCTAAAAAAAAATATAAATAAATAAAATCTTTAAAAAAAAAAAAAAAAGTGAAATTGTTTGTGGTTTGTTTCTCCTTTTAAAAAATCTGCAACAGTACAATTGAGATTTTTCTAAGCACCTTATTGAGGTACGACATGGTGAATGTGGGCGTCTGTAAGTACCCGTGAAACTGTCACTACCGCCGGGCCCTACACACCCCCACCGCCTTCCGAAGTCTCCCGCCACAAAAAGTGAGATTTATGGATTACCTAAGAACATGCATAGATGTTATATTTATCTAAAATATCAGTTCTGTATTCACAGAGGAAAAAAATTATTTCATTAAGAAATAGGTCACCCTGGCTGGTGTGGTTCAGTGGGTTGGGAGTCATCCCACAAACCAGAAGGACACCAGTTCGATTCCTGGTCACGGCACATGCATGGCTTGTGGGTTCCGTCCCTGGTTGAGGTGCATACCAGAAGCAACCGACTGATGTTTCTCTCCCTCTTTCTCCTCCCCTTTCCCTCTAAGAATAAATAAATACAATCTTTAAAAAAAAGAAGTAGGGTCTCTGAGAGTTGTTTGTTCTCTCTAAACGTTAACAGATGATTTGGAATTTACATTTTGAAAGTGTGCCTTACTAAGAAGCTTTGCCATCTCAGAAGTGTTTCTCGTTCAGTTTTCAGTTGAAATGTCCCAGACGGCCTTGCGTGTCTGGTTGCACGGAATGGAGACGAACCTCAGAGCGACTCGGGGAGCAGAACCTCTATGGTGCCCGGCGGGGAGCTCCGCATTGGTGCAGCACCCGAGGACGGGCAGGACCTCACTCGCTGCGCAGCCTGGCTCTCCCAGCATCTGCTCTCCCTGCACGTCTGCTACAAGCATCTCTACCGACTGGCATCCTCCTCCCCTGCTCTTCTTCCTTGTGTGTTGGACACATACATTTGATCTCTTAAATTATTTTATTTTACTTTTGAATCCTAACCTGAGGATACGCTTGTTGATTTTAGAGACAGAGAAAGGGCGAGAGAGAAGCATTGTTGTGACAGAGACACATTCGTTGGTTCCCTCCTGTGTGCGTCCTGACCAGGGATCGACCTGGGACCTGGTTATGCACTCTGACCGGGAATCGAACTAAAACCTTCTGGTGCTCGGGACCACACTCTGCTCGACGGAGCCACGCGGCCAGGGCTGTTCATACATTTTAAACTGCCCTGTCCTCAACTCAACATCATGAGTCTGACACACCATCCGCCCCTACTTCTAACTCAGGGTCCGAGGAGTCCACCGCTAAGTTCCCAAGAACGAACGCTGAGCAGCCCGCCCCTCTTTCCGAACCAGACCCCACAAACGGTTGGCTGCCGGCCAACCTGGGCAGGCACCTCTTTGGGCAGGATGTCTGGCCTCGCTCCAACCAGCTGCAACAGCAGTAGGGTCATAAAGTAGAAACATGACCTCTTTAGGCAGAGGGGCTGAAGGTAGCAACGTGCATCACAACAGGGTAGGGCTGAAGTCTGCATTTACCTTCAGCATTTGCATAAGCACAAAGACAATGCGTGCTCGGGCCCATATATTGTACCCACATGGGAAACCAGGACAGGTGTGGTCATCACGCCCTGTGACCTTCAAAGATGTATGATCCTCACACCAAATGGTACCCAGAGACTCACTCAAAAAAAAAAAAACACCATAATTGAAACTCCAGTACTGGCTTTCTGCCAATGCCCAAAACTTGCTGAAAGTGACAGAACCACATTTCAAATTAGCTGAAGCCAGAAGGTTCGACTCCCACATAAACCGGTGACAGGAAGCGAGCGGTGGTGGCTGCCCTCCAGCTGACCTGGGGCAGGGCTGGGCCCCCACCCTGCCCTGCATCTCTGACAGGGGCTCCCGCACTCCCCTGCCCGCCGACCCCATGGGGGCGTTGGCTCAGGGCTCTCCCACGTCCTTGAGGATTCTCGGTCAGAGATGAAAGGAAATGTTTTAGATCCTGAGAAAAGATTCTGAGTGATTCGGCTTAATCAAACACCGCATCAGCCAGAGCTCTTCAGAGAAACAGAGCAAGTGGGGTACATGCATGCGTGTGTATGTGAAGAGTGTTATTTCAGGGAACTGGCTCGCCCAGTGGTGGGAACTGGCGAGCCTGACATTTGTAGGGTAGGCTGGCAGGCTGGGGACTGGAGCAGGAGTTCAGGCTGCAGTCTTGGGGCAGGATTTCCTCTTGGGAAATTCTCAGATTTTGCTCTGAAGGCCTCCAGCTGACTGAATGAGGCCCACCCACACCACCCAGGGTACCGATCTTCTTTACTTACTTTAAGCCAACTGATTTTAGATGTTAACCACATCCACAAAATACCTTCAGAGCAACATACAGTGTTTTATTAAATGACTGGGTACCATGAGCTAGCCAAGTTGAAACATAAAACTAATTATCACACATGCTCACCTGTTGGTCCAATGAATGGGGCGCCAGGGGAGTTGGGTGTTATGACCGGAACTGTTTGAGCCATCAGCCCACCCAGTGGTCTTAGGTAGTGACTCAGTTAATAGAAGTGAGATTAGTGCAGATAGGAACACCTGGGAGCCCGTAAACTGCCTCATTGGTCTACCCACGGTACAAGCAATGGCCTAGGCGCCAGGCCAGGAGATGGACTGGAACTCCTTTCTCGGCAATTCCTGGACACAGCCTCAGCTGTGCCGGGCGGCTGGGTGGCGAGAACAAGGGGATGCCTGCTTTACTTGAGTTATAACGGCAGTTCAACCTTGACATGTATTTGTTTCATTTTTCTTTTTGTCCTGCCTTTTGGACACTACTTTGCTTCTCATGGTCCCCAAGGATTAATGAAATGAACAGGAGGGAAAAACTAAGTGAATTCATAATATACACAGTGCATCAATAATCAAAGATTAAACACTGCTGTAGTTTCCAGCATGGGTGATGCGCGCTCCCTGCTCTATCCCACAGAGTTATGCATTATTCATTCACTCAAAGGATGACTGGAGTGCCGCTGGCACATGAAGTGGGCAACTCCCCACAGTGCCACTTTCAACGGGAAAGCTTCTTGACCTTTCCCCACTTGTCCCAGTGCCTTCTTTGTATAGTTCTGTCCTAGCCCCTCTTCCCTTTATTGCTTATTGATCTACATAGCTACCTCATTCTTCTTGAAACTGGAACAGATAGAGTTTATGTGAATTGCCTACAGCCAGCATCTCCTAGCTTCTAGCCCAAAGCTAGTTAAAGGGTGGTTCGCAAACCCACGGCACCGGCATCCTGGGGGATGCCATGAGAAATGCAGGTTCCTAAACTGACTTACTACAATCTGCTTCCTCAGGATGGGAGGCTGGCTGAACCAGGTGCGCCGGGGGCGGGATCCAGGAGTCTGTTTTAACAGGCACCCAAGGGCACTCTGATGTGTCACCCAGTTCAAGAGCCAGTGTTTTAGGCAGCTCCTCTCAGCCTACTCAACACATGCTGGGTGTCCAGCTTGACTGTTTCGCTGGCCTAGTCCCTCGCAGAAGAACCTCACTCTGAGACCTTGACCTCTTCTGTTGCACACTGTAAGGTAACCCATCTCACCCGTCAATCAGCACGTGCATTGCCCTAAGGGAGTGGGTTCTCCACGGGAGTGATGTTGCTCCACAGAGGACATTTGCCAATGTCTGTAGACATCTCTGGTTGGCACAACTTGAGTGTGGATAGTACCACTGGCACCATCCCTTGTTGGCCAAGGCCAGGGATGCTGCTAAAGCACCTTGCAATGCACAGGACCACTCCTCACAACGACAGTTGTCCAGCCAAGAATAAATATCCATAGTGCTGAAGCTGAGCAGCCCTGCTCCGGGGAATCCTAACAATGGATGACCAGGGTGCCTCAAGGTGACATTCTGACCTACTCCTCCCCTCCTCTACTGCCCACATTATTAATAGCCACTTAGAAATGGCAATGTTGGCTTGCTAGGCAGAGAAGGATTCGGATTTTGAACTTGAATCAGCAAAACAAACTGCCACTTGACAGTGGAATCTCAATATATCATTCCGTACTCATCCATCACCTTCCTCATTTTAAAAAAAAAAACATGGAATAAGTCAACATCAGCCCCATTAATATCTCACATAGCTACACTATACATTTAATAAAATGCATGCCCTTTAAAAGTCATAATGTGCCCACCAATACTTGTATATGATACCATATTAATTTTTCTTGAGACTGGGATCTGGTTTAGAGAATGACTTCAATTTGTTTTCCAGACACATGGGCCATAAATCATTATTTTACCAGCTCTGATCACCAGACCAGTGCTGGCCAGCAACACATATGCTTCTCAGTCTGCAAGCCTTTTGCCACAGAAAGTTTCTTATTTTTTAAAAAGCTATCAACTAAAACGAGGACCTTTAACAGGCAATGCAACGTATAATGTTATGATTGGAGTCCTAATTTTTATTAAATGTTAGCAATAAAGTAAACCATTGAATAGAGAAAATACAAGTTGAATCATGCCTGTCTTAGCCTGGTGTCCCTCCAAGCGACATCTGAGGTGAAGGTTTATGATGGGTAGTGTACTTGAGAATGCGGTTGCAGAGAGAGGCTGGGGGTGAGGGAATGAAACAGAAAAGGAAGAAACCCCAACACCAGCCTGCACCAGACGTTGGCTGCCCAATGGACAACTGGTCACTGCACACCGGGAGCCTTTGGGAACCCTTAGGAAATGTATCTCGGAATCGTCTGTCTGAGCAAGAAAGGGGGAAGCACGGGTCTGCCAGCTGCCAGTCTCTCCGGCCAGGGTGCTACACGGGGTGTCTGCCTCTTCAGATTTCATGTGTGGGTGCTAACTGCTCCAGAGACGCCCACAGATAGGACACAAGGGAGACCTAGAAAATATTAGGTTGCACCTGCAAAAAGCCTGTGGAAGCTTTTGAGAACTTGTCCCTGGGGAGGGAGCTACAATGAGAGGTAAGACCAAGGGAAGAGGTGACCACAGGTGTTTGCAACAGTACCCTTTGGTGACGTATTTAAACTAGGTTGAGTTGTATCACTCACACATCCATAGTATATAGTGACGAATATGTAGATGTCTGAGGCATGTCCTATATACCCCACACACACATGTATTTATCAATATATGCCCCTTTAAGTACAGGTACATACATGCACACATGTATGTATGTACATATACAAATAACCATTTATAAGTATACAATTCAAATAAATATTTATCCCCATATTAAATACTTATCTAATATTTGATAATGATAATAAATATTTTCAATATTTGTCTTATCTATAGCTTCGTGTTGCCCGAGAGGTACAGTTTATCCTCTTAGCTTTCCTTGAAGGGAATGACCAGTTGCCACTGAAACGTGCAGTGAAACCTCATAGAAGAAGCACGTGACAACGTCTGCCTTTCGTGTTCTTCAGACACGATACTCAGGGTCGGCTCTTCCTAGAGTGTAGACTTGGGGTCTGACCACTTCCGTTTCAATCGTGTCTGCACAACGGGGTCGTTGTGTGGCCTCGGGAAGGCTGTCTAAACTTTCTGTGCTGCGACTTCCTACCAGTGAGCAGAGACAATCACAGCACCCGCCACACGCGGTTATTACTGGACGAACGAGGCAAACACGAAAGCACTAGGTTGGGGACTGGCACACAGTAGGTACTGGTAGCTCCCGGGATCTCGGCTAGTCATAGCTCACAGGTGTGAGCTGTCATTATCACTGGTACACACACCTAATCAAACCGTGTGGAAGGTGTTGGGAAAAGAGAGAGAATGGAATCCGTTGACCTAATTTTTCTTGAGACGTTTCCTACCAGCAAGCGATCGCCGGTGAATCTGTAAGCTGCGCACACGCTTTTAATCGCACGTCTTTTGTCTGGTTTTTAAGCACTTTGCTTAGCCCACGTTTTATTCCGCGATAAACTTTTAATGTATTTCAGAGGGCACTTCGTAAGGCATTTGAGAGTTGCTGAGTCAGACGAGGGAGTTACTGAACAGCACAAAGCCACCAAAGTAAAAACTCAGGAAGTTGGAAGCTAAACAGGAGTTCCGTGACTCGGGGTGAGTGGCGTCAGAGCTCCCGATTGCAGCCACCTGGCCAGAGTCCTGGAAAATCCTCAGATGCAACAAACCAGCCACACTGTGTGCACACCTGCCTTGTGCTAAGCACTGTGCTTCGGCCTGGTGCAGGCTGGGCAGGAGAGCCTCTCACTCAAGGAACTCATAACCCGGTAGGTAACCTGCTCCATAGTCTTGACACCAAAACTGTGAGCCAAGTGTGCGGACCGAGACTCACATTCTGTGTGAGGGGCGCAATACCAGATGACTGTGGACCTGCCGTGGACCAGTTTGCAGCCTCCTGGCAAGAAATGTGCTATCATTTCCATTCTACATTTCCAAAGTTAGATCCCCAATGTTCTGGAAGTTAAGCTGGCAGTCTCCAGAAGATCACAAAGACAGTAAGCCAAAGCAGAATCTGAAGCCCTGTCCGTCCGACCTTCAGGTCTTCCGACTGCCTTCTCCTGTGTGTGCGAGTGAACCCCAGCTTGCCGGGTCCACGGCTGGCCCCTCCGATCTAGCTGGTCAGTGACAACGGGAGGTCACTGGCCGTGACTTGGTGGCAGCCATTTCTGAGCCCTGGCAGTGTCAGAGCCACGGGTTTGGCAAGACAGACGAAACAGCTGACACCAATTAGAAATATAAATTAAAATATTCCGGCCAACATGAAAATAAACCAATCATTCGCAGAGCTCCGCAAGTTGGAGTGGGAACCATCTATTAAGGCATGTAACTGCCCCTTGGTGTCTACAGCAGGTGAACGACCTAAGGCCAAGGAGACCAGACGCCCTCAGGAGGACTGTGTCTGTTTATCCCGTGAAGCAGACATTTAACTGTGGCGTGTCCTTCCGCCTCACCCCCTCGACATTAAAGGCTAGTGGTTGATTCTATACTTATGATTTGTGTTGCAATAAATAATACAGAATAAGGGACTGATCTTCTGCCGAACAGTAAATTCCAGGCAGGAACTAGCATGGGGTGGACCAGGCTCTCTCTCCGCGTCGTCTCTGTTCCCTGCTACGTCATATCAGGCGGGACCACATGGCACCTGCTCTCTGCAGGTGCTGGAGACGGAGCCAGGGTCCTGCCCCAGAGCCCCAGGTCTGCAAGGTTGCTCTGCGGCCTTGGGGGGCTCCTGGCCGCCTCTGCTCCCAGTGTCTTCACGCAGATGGAGCGGGTATGCAAGCGTGCACTTTGTAAATATTTACACTGTGATTTTATACAGGGTCCCAAAGGAGTAAGGCCCGCTGGAGTGTGGTGGGTTGGGTAATAATATAGTTGTAACCATTTATGGTTTTAATTTGAACATCTGACCTAAAATGTCCTAGGGTGTGCTGGAGTGTGAAATTGTTATGGTACAGAATTACATGCTTATGACTTTGCAATACAAGATTTTGTATTAAAAAGAGGGCGTTCCTTGTGCCGACCCCGTATAACAGTCTACACCTCTCCCCACTCATTCGTATACTCAGCGAAGATGTCTGAGCACCTTGGTCTGTGGACATCGTGGGTCTGATCACCCCGTGAGGTTTCCTGGGGTCCAGGCTGCTGGCTCCTCTGTGACACGCAGGGCCCGGCCTTACCGGGTGCCTGGCACCCGGGGGTTTCCATGCCCTATTTCTGTATCCGCCACACTTACTTTCATTACAACAGGTATCAATTGTTCCACCTAACTCAAGGTGTAAGTAACGTCACTTTTTTAAAAGATTTGCATAATTGAACCAAGAATTGGCTTGATCCCTACCTCCACCTTCCCTGGCTTGTCAAACAAAAACAAAACAAAACAAAACAAAACAAAAACAAACAAACAGACCAAAAGCGGTACGCAGTCCCAGGTATCTGCGGAGGAGGCTGCAGAGACGAGGGAAGGGTTGGGAGTCTGACTCACACCTCCAAGGAGTCAAGGTCCCTGTTTAAACGACGTTTAAAAGGCCCCTGTTGCCACCATTTAATGCCACTGCCCCTCTTTGATTGTCCACTGTCCCTGAGCTTCTCCAGCTCTAGTGACATCTTGGCTACAAAAGCTTGGGAGGTCCCCCAAGGAGGGTGACGTTCGTGAAAGAGATTCTCCCCTCTCTCATCCAGGTTCCCGAGCCCAGGACACGGAGTGCCCAGTCCTTGAAGAACCCGCCACCCACCACCCATCTGGTCTGAAGTCGGTTACCCTGGGTGTGCCCACTCAAGTCTGTCGGGATGTTCTTGGGGGAAAAACCTGCACCCTCCCTTTCTCATCTTAAAGCTGGGAGCTGCTTTCCCTTTAAATCCTTCAAACCACACACCTCTCCACCTCCCACCCTTGGAAAATAAATCTGAATTCTTCCAAGGAGCTTGAGAGTCCTCGAAGACCCAGGGAAATGTCTATATTTAATCACAATCGATTCTTTTCATGTCTTAGGGGAAATGAACCCGAGAAGGGTATTATAATGTTACTGATACACCTGGAAATACTGTTTTATCAGTGACCCCAGCAGGCCACGGCTGCCATCCATCGTCAAATTAGAATATTTGAAGAAGGCAGTGAAAGGAATATTTACAAAGCGGTAGCCAGTGTGTTGGAAACGCACAAGGTGTATTAGTTTTCTATTGCTGTGTAACAAACTGCCCGAAAATTCAGAAGCTTAAAACAACAAATATGTGTTTCCTCAGTTTCTCTGGGTCCGGAATGCAGGCACAGCTTAGCTAGTTGTAGTTGAGGGTATTAGGCAGGACTGAAGTCACACCTGCAGACTTGACTGGGGATGAAAGCGGCTCTTCCAAGTTCACTCACAGAGTTGTGGCCAGGCCGGACCCCAGGCCGGGAGGGTCCCTCCGCGGGGCTGTGCTAGGGCATGGCCACAGGGTAGGCGAGCCAAGGGAGAAGTCACAGCCCCTTCATAACCTTATTTCGAAGATGACATCCTTTCTCTTCTGCTGTACCCTGTTTGTCCGCAGTGAGCCAGTAAGTCCGGCCCGCACTCAAGAGGAGGAGATTATACACGCTCCTGGCGGGGAGAAGTGAGCTGTGCGGAAAAGGCTTACAAATCCCCTCGTCCATCTCTTCTTAAAATCAGTCCCAGTTTCTTCACACTCCTGCGTGTGCAACTGCTGAGTCAGAGTGTGCACGCTTTTAGGACTTTCGATACAGAGTACCAGATCCCTTTTAAAAGTGGATTCTCGTGACCTTGGGTACCAGCAGTACAAGCAGTGCCCACGTGGGCACAGGGATTTCCTCTGCGGCCGTCACACGGGTTTTCCCGCACAGATGAGGCACCTCCGGGGCAGCGCCTGAAGGGATCCTTTACGGGAAACTCCCTCTCCCGCCCCCAGTCCCATTCTGGTTCCAGTAAGAATCACATTCGGGAATCTTCTCGTAAGTCCTTACAGTGGATTCTGCTTTCCCCTTTTGCTTTTTGGTGCTGGCTCCGTTTTCCTTGTTATTAACTGACGTACTCTTGTATGGGGGTTGTCCCGCCCTGGAGCTTATTGCAGAGAAGGTAGCTGTTCAAAGCCCCAGCATCTGCGTCCCTGGGGGCCACCTGCAAACGCCCCGCAGTCCTACAGGCAGACGGGTGACCCAGGGTCTAGTCTGACTTCCGTATCCAGCTAGCTCGCTTTTGTATTTTATGGCATCACTTCCTTATTATTATTTTAAAATGCACATAACCTTGCTACATATTTTCATCTTTTTGTAATACGGTTTAAAAGCTGTTTTTTTAAAATAATTTTTCACTTTATTTTTTTAGTACCATTTAGTCCCCTTAGACCCTCTTCCCCTTGTAATCCCCACACTGTTTCCATGTCCATGAGCCCTTTTCCCTTTCTGCTCCGTCCCTCCACCCCCACCTTAGCTCTCACCTGCTCTCCATCTGTGAGTCTGTGTCTATTTTGCTCATTAGCTCGGTTTGTTCATTCGATTCTGCATATGAGTGAAGTCATATGGTGTTTGTCTTTCTCTGACTGGCTTATTGCACTCAGCATAATGTTCTCCAGGTCCACCCACGTTGTCACAGAGGGTGATACTTTCTTCGTTTTTACAGCCGAGTAGTATTCCATTGTGCAAATGTGCCATAGTTGTTTCATCCACTCATCTACTGATGGACACTTGGGCTGCTTCCACATCTTGGCGGTTATAAATAACACTGCAATGAACATAGGGGTGCTTATGTTCTTTCAGATCAGTGTTTTGGGTTCCTTCAGATATATTCCTAGAAGTGGGAGCACTGGGTCAAAGGGCAGATCCGTTTTTAATTTTTTGAGGAAGCTCCACACTACCTTCCACAGTGGCTGCACCCATCTCCCTTCCCACCAGCAACGCAGAAGGGCCCCCCTTTCTCCACGTCCTCGCCAGCACTTGGTGTCTGTTGGTTCACTGATGACAGCCATTATGATATTTCTAAACGGAGATAAAAAATTCTCCCAGACCACAGGTGATAAACAGTTCCACCACAGGCTACACAGGTTATTTGACTAGCACAGTATTTTTGGTGTGTTCTATTTTTAGGTATCTGGTGTCTTAACTTTGTTTTATTATGGCATGTCATGCAAAAAGGGGACACATTTTAAAGGCATGCCTTTCCGGACCTTGACATCTATGTGTGACTGTTCCACCGCTGTCCAGATTAAGATAGAGATGCGGTGCGCCTTCCCAATCCATGCCTCCCTCCCTAGCGGTAACCTCTGCTCTGAGTCTTCCACTGTCGGTTAGTGAGCTTGTCCTTGAACTTGGTGACACTGGACTCACACAGTATACACGCTTTTGTGTCGTGCTCCTTTAACTCATTGTCATGTCTGGGAGATTCATCCATGTCGGAGTGTACAGAAATAGTTTGTTCTTTTTTATTGTTGTGTAATGTTTTGTGTGCGTGTATCACCATTTATTTATCTCTTCTTCAGTAGATAGGATCTGGGGGGTTTCCAAATGGTGCTCTTGTGGAAAGAGATGCTATGAACACTCTCGTGCATGTCTCGTGTTGCATTTTCTCTCTCATTGCTCTCGAATACATGCCTGGAGACAGAATTGCCAGGTGGAGGGTAAGTGAGCACAGTAAATTGTTTTTTAATAGAACTTTTTATTTTGAGGTCATTATAGATTTACATGTAGCTATAAGAAATAGTGAGAAACCCCAAGTACCCTTTTACCCAGTTTTCCTCAATGGTAACACACTCAAAACCGTAGTACAATGCCACTCCCAGAATGTCATCATTGACACGGTCAAGTTTTGTTGCCACGCCACAGGGATTCCTCCAGTTTCCTTGTGCAATGCAGCTGGTAGTCACACCCACTTGCTCACACCCCTGTACCCTGCTCAACCTCTGGGGACCACTAATTTGCTCTGTGTTTCTGCGATTTTGTCATTTTGAGAATTTTATACTAATGAGTGTGTAACTTCTTAGGATTGGCGTTTTGTAACTCAGCAGAATTCTCTAGAGATTAATCCAAGTTGTTATGCTTAGGAATAATTTGTTGTTTTTTATTGCTGAGAAATGTTCCTTGGTATGTAGTACCATAGTTTGTTAACCACTCCTCATTGAAGAATTCCTGGGTTGTTTTCAGGATTTGCCCATTGAGACTAAAGCTGTTAAGAACATTTGTGTATGGGTTCTGGAGTGAACATAAGATTTTATTTCTCTGGGATGAATACCCAGTGGTATAATCACTGGGTCATATGGTCATGATATGTTGAATTTTTTTTAAAAAGCCGACAAATTCTTTTCCAGAGTAGCTGCATTGTTTACCATTCTCATCAGCAATGTATGAGTCACCTAACTTCTGTACATCCTCACCAGCATTGATGCCGTTTTTTTTTTTTTCTATTTGATCCATTCTGAAAGACATTTAGTGACAGCTCATGGTGATTTTAATTTGAATTTCCCTAATGGCTAATGATGTTGAACATCTTTTTATGTTTATTCGCCATCTGTGTTCTCTCTTCAGTGAAATGTCCTTTCGTGTCTTTTACACACTTGCCTTTTTTTAATGTCTTATTGTTGTTCAGTTACAGTTGTCCTCATTTTCCCCCCATTACTCTCCCCTGCCCTACCCACCCCCACCTCCCAGATTCAATCCCCCCACTGTCCTTGTCCACGGGTCCTTTATATGTGTTCCCCGACTTGACCCTCCCCTTCTTTCCCCTGTTCACCCCTCTCCCCTCTGGTCACTGTCTAATGGGACTGTTTTTGTAGGGTTTTTCTTTTGTTTTTTTGAGAATTCTAGGTATTAGTCTTTTCTCATGTATACAGTTGGCACATATTTGCTTCCGCTCCGGGACTCATCTCTCCTTCTCCCAACAGGGCCTTTTGCAGAGCAAGGGTTGCTCGTGTTCATGGAGTCCTGTTTACCCACGTTTCTGTCTCCTTACGAATCGCGTGTTTGCTGGCGAGTCTGAGAAGTCTTCACCTAGCACCATATCACAGCAATTTTTATCCGGTTTCCTAATGAAAGTTGTATGGTCTTACATTTAAACCAGTGGTCCATTTTGAGTTAATTTTTTACACCGTGTGTGGGGTGTAGAGAGAAGTTCAGTTTGTCACTGATAGCCATCCGGCTGCCCCAGCGTGTTTGTGCATGAAGCTGTCCTTCCGCCACTGAATTGCTCTTGCAACTTTGCGCGGAAGCACCTGTGTGGGTCTAGTTCTGAGCTCTCCGTTCTGTTCTGTCGGTCTCCGTGTCTGTCCTTCGATTCGTACCGCATGGTCTTGATTATTTTAGCTATATAACAAGTCTGAAATCGGGTAGCTGATTCCTCCTACATGGTTCTTCTTCAAAATTACTCTTGCTCTCTATTCCTTTTGTGTCTCCATGTAAATTTTAGAATAATCTTATTTATAGCCGCAACACATCTTAATGAAGTCTGGGTAGGAACTGAATTAAACCTGGATGTCAGCTTAAGGATAGTATCTTTCCTGCGTTGTCTTCTAGGACATGGGCATTCCCATCTCTCTGTCTCTTTAGATTTACATTTTTTTCAACAACATTTTGTAGTTTTCAGCATGTATGTTCTGCCCATACTCTGTTAGATTTACACCTAAGTATTTCCCTTTTTCTGAGTCAAAATTGTGGTAAATCGTATTGTATTTTAAATCTCAGTGTCTAGCATATTTGATGATTTGTTTTCTCTCCTTTTTTCCATGTTTATTGAGCTATAATTGACAAAGGCTCCCTGTGCTACTTGATGACTTGATATATGTACATATTATGAAATGATTACCATAAGTCAGTTAATATTTGTCACCTCAAATGATTACACATCTTCTTGTGTGTGATGGGAATGTTCAAGATCTACTCTCTTAGCAACTTTTAAATACACAGTTCCCCATTGTTAACTGGAGTCATTGTGCTGGACACTCAGGCCCCCAGAAGTTATTTATCTTACAGCTGGAAGTTTGTGCTTTCTGACCCCCGCCCATCATCTGTCACCCCCCTCCCCCCACCTCTGGAAGCACCGGACCTGACCTCGGCCTCCATGTGTTTCATTATTTATTTATTTGTTTTTAAACTCCATACACAGGGTGGGCCACGGCAGGCTTGCAGTTATTTGTGTGGAACAAGACACACAGTTATGATGGTGACAGATGCTTTACGAACTCTGTGTTTCGCACACGCACAACTATAAACCTGCTTTTTCCAACCCCTGGGTAAATGAGGTTAATGGCATTTGTCTTTCTCTGTCTGACTTACTTTACTGAGCGGGGTGCCTTCCGAGTCCATCCCTGCTGTCACAAATGACAGGGTTTCCTTGCCCATGACTGAGCGCCACGTCACTGTCTGGATGGGTCACGGCTTACTCACCCATTCACCTCGGGAGAGCATCGTGGCTGCTTCCGAGTTTTGGCCGCTGTAAATGTTGCATCCAGCAAACGCAAGAACAAATGTCGGAGACTTTCAGGATATCAAAGATGTTGCTTTATTGGCCAAGTTTAACCTGCGCAGGGGCGAACTCTTAAAGTGTCCAGAGACACAGTACCCACAGGGGCTGCAGATGAGAGAGTCGCGCCGAGCGCTCACAGCTAGGTTCTTATATAGGGGTTTTGGCGCGAGCAAGCAAGCAAGCGTTTCACAGGAGCTGATGTGGCAGTTAGCTATTTGCTTATAGAGACAGCGCGCGCGGGAACAGGGTAAAATTCAAATTTTTAAAACTAAACAAAGCATTGCTTATTTAGCAGCCCCAGGGGAGAATATTTACATGACACAGGACGTTTGCTTAACTACATCCTACACTCTGTCTCCCTTGTTAGTTCCTTTTAGCTACAATGCGGTTCCTGTTTACTAAGGTCACATTTAGTTCTTAATTTTCTTGTTCCCAACAATAAATAAAGCTGCTGTAAACATCAGTGTGTACACTTTCACGTGGACGTAAGTTTTCCACAGCTCTGCATACATGCCAAGGAGCGCAACTGCTGAATTGTATACGGCAGGAGTACGTTTAGTTCTCTGGAAAACATGCGCACCACCCACCGGAGCGGCTGTCCCACGGGCGCCCCCGCAGGGAACGGGAGTGCCGCGGTCTTGTCAGCACGTGGTGCGGTCAGCGTGCCGGCTCCCGGCCCCTCCGGTCCATGTGCGGGGCTGCCTCCTGTTTCAATGTGCATCTTCTGATGGACAAGGTGTGAGACATCCCTTCCTATGATAACTTGCCACCTGTGCATCCTCTCCAGAAAGATGTCTGTTAGGGTCTTTGGCCTATCCTTGAACGGGGTGGCTTGCTTCCCTCTTGCTGAGTTGTAAGAGTTCTCTGTATATTCTGGGTGGCGGTCCCCTATCAGAAGTGTCAGTGACAGACATTGTCTCTCAGTCTGTGGCTTATTTTTTCCTTCTCTTGGCAGCGTCTTTCGCAGGGAAGGGATTTAATTTTGAAAGTTTGCTGTTAGTTTTTAGATAAATCTTTCATTTTTCAAAGAGTTAATGCACAAAGCTGTTGGTTGAGCTTGAGTCGCTGTCTGGATGTAGCATTTTAAACATTTAAATGGACTAGCCCTTCTATGCTTTATAAACAACTAACCACCACTGTATCCCCCTCATTTTTACCCTTCCAAATGCCTTGATAATTTGACTTCTCCACAAAATAACCAGAGTCAATGAAATAATTGTGGCAGACTTCTTAAATGCTCTCTGCACTGATCAAAGGAAAAATAAGGTGTTCGACATCTTGGAAGGGTGATATGTATTATACACTATCCATTACCTCCAGGAAACAATAATGCTGATTTTAATCCCCCTGATTACTGTCTAAGGGTATGTCTATAGATAGGCAAAAATTGCACACTGGAATTTAAATGGCATTATTTGACACGTCAGGAAACTGACGGTTTTTTGAAAGTACAGTGGCAAGGTCGCTGCTTCCCCAACTCCTCCCTCCCCTCGTTACTTCATTGCAACATTATTGCCTCTTGAAAGATCTTACATCCAAACATGGTCCTGTTCTGAGGTCCAGTAACCTCCCTCCGCTTCACCTGCAGTTCCGGTTACCTGGGGTCAAAGGCAGTCCGAAATAGTACATGAAAAACTCCAGAAATAAGCAATTCACACATTTCGAACCGCACACCGTTTCACACAGTGTGATGGAATCACATGCTGCCCCGCTCCGTCCCGCCCAGGACCTGAATCAGCCCTCTGTCCAATGTACCCACACTGTATGTGCTCCCGCTGGCAGTCAGTCGGTGGCCGGCAGCCGTGGCGACCAGTGACTGTAGCAGTGTCGCTGTGCTTGTGTTCAAGTAACCTTATTTCGCTTCATAAGGGCCCCAAAGCCATTCACATAACTTTTATTACAGCATAGGCTATAATTATTCTATTTTATTATAAGCTATTATTATTCATCTCTTACAGTGACTAATTTACAGGTTAAAGTCTCTCACAGGCCTGTGTGTACAGGAAAGAACAGTGCACACAGGGTCCGTTACTGTCTGCAGTTTCAGGCACCCACTGGGGGTCTTGGAAGGTAGATGCTGTGGATAAGGGGGCGGTTTACTGCACTGGGTGTTAGGGACTTCAACACGAGATTTTTGGGGGGAGTGGGGGAGTGCAGTTTAGCCGATAGCACCTGGATGGAGAGGCTGTGCCGCTTAGTGAAAAGGTCAGTGAGCCTCTGTGACTAAGGGCGGAAGGGCTAGATTCAGGGTTAGCAAAAGAAGTTCTGCTCAGATGAGGTGGGATTCGGAAGAGCACCGTTCCAGCTGGGGAGGCAGGGGCTCTGGTCTGCTTTGGGATGGGCTAGCTGGGCGCTGGTCCACACGGTGCGGTCCCACCCGGGGCGGGGCTGGGAGGTGAGCTGGCGCGGCTCCGAGGTTCTGAGGGGCACGGCTCCTGCGCTCTCCTGAGAACGCCTCTGAGACTTGGCAGGTGTTTCCCTTCAGCACAGCGACATAAAATTTTACGATTTTCTAATGCTCGAAAATCTCTCGCCAAAACAAACTATCAAGATCACTTAGGCCACCAGGTAAATAATCCCCCTGCTTTTCCCCACGGCTAAATCACTTCCAAGGACGGGGCAACCAGTGTCAGGACCCATGTCCTCCGCTTCCCAGGTCAGCTCCCCTGGGCCCGGGGTCATTCCCTCGCTGCTCTGTCTTTGCTCAGTTTCTGCCCTGGAGCTCCCTGCGCAGGGCGGTCTTCCCAACCAGACCAACCCAGACTTTGTCTAGGGCACCCTGATAGCCAATGTGAATGGGGAAAAAAAAGATTGGTTGTTACGGAATTTGTTCGAATTTTCTGTCGCTGGCTTCAGAGAACTTTCCTTTTACTGGGATGTCACAGGACAGCCGCTCTGCAGGGGAAGAACAGACCCTTCCAGCATGCTGATGAAGCGTAAGGAATTCAGTCTTCGGTCCCCAGTCTCACCCATCCTCTCCTCATTCCCTCAGCTCTGGGGTAGATGTTGCTGTTGTACCATCTTTGCAGAATCGTTTAGTCTAAACCATGACAAACCTTTTAGGAGCCATTTTTCATGTGGAAAGGGTAAGATAGCAAAGACGTGACCTTACTCATTTTTCTATCCCCAACTACTTATATAAGTCATCAGCAAATATCCACTTAGTAATTAAATTCTACACTTATTGCTGACACCTGTCCAGTAGTCCCCAGGGTCAGGGAAGTTTTCATCTCATAGGGAAAGGGATGGAGATGCAGAATTATAAGTGTGTGGGATTCAGAGCAAGAAAAAAAAGTTTCACCATGCAGCGGGTGGCTGTATCTCCTAATTAACCAGTCAGCGAGCAGAACCAGGGAAAGATCCCTACCGTTATTGCTGTTTTAAATTAGTCAGGTCTTTATTTTTCACAAAGTATTTTTTAAATTAGCTACGGTTAGACCGTTGGCACGGTCGCAACCTGAAATGTTTTGGTATGCATGCAACTTAAAAGCTAAAACTTCTCAATCACATCCTTTTTTTTCCCCTGTGCAGGTACAGACTTGAAATGCCCCGCGCAGGTGTTTGAAAGGTCTTAACGAAGCCAGCCAGGGTCGGTCTGGTGCTGGGTTTCAACGTGGGTGACTTGTCGGCTGAAAGGAGCCCGGTGCATTACAACTCAGAACTGCGGGTTCCCCAGACAGACGTTAACAAGCAGGGCTTGAGACCAGTTTTCTTAGCTCATCAGAGTCTCAGCACTGCTACAGGGAAATCTGGGGATGGGGTAAAAGAGGGAAGACAAAGCCGCCACGGAAATTCATTCAGGGGCCAATCAGATTTCACTTATGCCCCCCGGGCGATGATCTCTGGCCGGGCCTTATTCTTGGGGACAGATTTTACTCTTTGTTTGGCATGTTTTAGCCTTCTGGCCACCACAGTAGATGCCCCCAAATCTGGTTACCATGACAACTGACTGAATTTTTTTTTTTACTTGGGTGGTGGGGGGAGGTGGGATCCAGCACGCAACAGGCTGTCAACCACTTCATCTCAGATCCTGAGGGCCCTTGCTCCTAGGGCCCAGCCGTCTGTGGCGTGGGAGAGAGGTGTCACGTGAGCAAATACACACTAACCAGAGCACTGGCTCTCCGCCACACCGGCAGTGCCTGCTCAACTTGCCACCGCAAAGGCAGATTGCATAGGCCTGGAAAGCAGTGATCTATCCACTGCTCTAACTGGGGCAATGCAATCTTTATGCAATATTTAAGGTGTTCAGCCCTGGCTGGCGTAGCTCAGTGGATTGAGCGCAGGCTGGGAACCAAAGTGTCCCAGGTTCAATTCCCAGCCAGGGTACATGCCTGGGTTGCAGGCCATAACCCCCAGCAACCACACATTGATGTTTCTCTCTCTCTCTCCCTCTCTCTCTCTCTCTCTCTCCCTCCCTTCCCTCCCTAAAAATAAATAAATAAAATCTTTAAAAAAATATTTAAGGTGTTCAGTTCCAGCTGGTGAAGATGGCCTTGGTGTGGCTGCATTTCAAGTCAGGCCAGGCAGGTGGGAGGCTACCTCCTCCTACCCTTTTAACACTTAGGATGTGCAAAAAGAAGTGATTTGGGGTCGTCTGAAGGAAGTCAAGTTTTCTCCCATTTCTCAAGCAGCCACGAATTCTCAAGGGCAGAGCTGAATATTTGACTTCTCCCCCTCTTTCTGCTGGTGGCCTGACTCGCGCTGCAATGCCATCTGGCAGCCGATTTCCTTCCGGAAGTTTCAGTGTGTTCGTGACAGCAACTAACAGGAACACATTCGTGGGAAATACTTGTCGCTTTTTTCTTACGTTTCCTTATATTAGGGGTATTTTCTACCTTCTCAATGTGGAAAACGCTAAAGGCGATATTTCTAAATTTGAGCAACCCCTTACTGACTCATCTCCAGGGTCAGAATGGCTTTTCTGATGGGTGAAACTAAAGAGACCCTCCATCCATGTGGCCCTGCTTGCAGGACGCTGCAAGGACGACCGAGAGCCATCCTTCTCGGCCCCTGCATTCCGCTGGTGCCCGAGGTTTTGGGCAAGACGGTGGTCCCCAGCCTAGCTCACTGAGTAAGTGACTCTGAGTCTATTCAGACCCAAGCCTCCCCGCAAGTCAGTGCCAAGCTCTCCATTTGGTCTTCGAGAGATGCCGTGGGAACTGGTATTGAGGTTCCAGGGTCTTCTAAGGAACTCTGCACAGTAGGGGTGACTGGGTCTCTGTGTGTGATGGTGCCCCGAGCTGCTGCGGCCCTGGGCGGCTCTGCTTGACGGGGTCTCCGGGGGGTGGGGCCTGCCTGGAAGGAGGTCCCAGACGCCCGTGAGAATAGAACTGTTTGGGGGTCCTCAGAAATAGCGCCTCATCCTCAAAAAGGCAAAATGCTTCTGAAGATACCTTCGATGGAACGGAAGGTTTGGCTGCAGGTCCCTGCTCATCAGAAATGCAGGGAAGGAATGGTTGCTCAAATCTCAAAAAAAAAAAATTTTTGAGAAGACAGTGTCTGGAAGCCATCATGAAGTATGCTACTTTCTGAGAGCCAGTACGATGTTTTATTAACAGAACTTGGGCAGAGATTCCGGAGGAGCTATTCAGTATTTATAAGGCACAGCCGAACACACCTGGGTTGTTAAGGCTCCTGGTGTGGCTGGGCATCAAAAGCTTGGAGAGGAGAAGCTTCTTGGAAAAGCACAGTGAGTGGATGCATTCGTGAGGAGCCTTTGCCTCAGCAGAAGCTTCTATTTTCTGGCATTTTGGGTATCTAGTTGTGCATGACTGCAGTTTGACTTTTTTCCTATTCCCATCTATATTTTGGATAGTGTGTGATATTTGGGATCATCCTATTGGTGTGTTAGGCTCTCTCTGTGCTGTCTCTTTAATGGCTACACACACACTCACACACACACACTCTCTCTCTCTCTCTCTCCCCCCCTGGGAATTTGGTAGTGAAAGGGGAAATATGAAAATGGGGGAAATATGGGGTCCTGGGAGACAAAGGAGAAGCTACAACATGAGAAGATTCACAGCCCCTCCTCCACCGAGAAAACAAATAAAAACGAAGCAGCCCGCCACGGCACCAGGGCTGCACTGGGCTGCGGGAGCTGGCCGGGCGGATGCCAGTGAACGAGGCATCCCACCGAACAGCACGCGCAACAGACCTCAGTGAGAGGGGAGGAGAGGGCGGGAAAGCACAGAGAGACCTGAGACAGGAGACGAGGAAACACGACGTCACATGGGTCAAGTAAGGAAAACACCCCCCAAAACCACAGTCATGGGGCGCAATACAACTTTACATTTTAGTCCAGAGAGAATTAAGTACGCCCAGGCTTTGAAGAAATGAAAAACCTTCATGAATCAAAAATGCTAAATCTAAACCAGAATGGAACAAAAATAGGAGCGGTAACTGAACACTGGAAAGCAGGGGAAGACAAAGATCAAATTTTCTTAGAAATAAAGAAATAAATTGCAGGTGTCCAGAGGAGAACAGACTAAAGTGGAAATGTAATAAGGGGCATTGGAGAAAGGTGGAAAACTAAACAGGGAAATAAAAATGACAAAAAGAATGAAATTAAAAATAAAAGTCAGAGGGAAAGTAATAGAAATGAAAGACTGGCAGAGAAGCAATAATATTCATATTATTGGAACACATAAAGAAGAAAAGTAACGGCAGAGAGTTCATAATTAAAAATATAAGTCACGGAAACTTTCCCGAAATAGAAAGGCATCTGAACCAGTGCATGAAAATAGCTCCCTGAGTACCTGGGAAGATTAAACCAGGAAGGTTAACCCAGAGACACTGCCGAGTAAAATAACGCCAAAGGTAAAAAATAAATTAGATCTCTAGAGAAAAGGATAGAATACATACATAGGCAAAGGAAGTAAACTAATTCTTTTCTTTTTTTAAAGATTTTATTTATTTATTTTTAGAGAGGGAAGGGAGGGAGAAAGAGAGAGAGAAACATCAATGTGCGGTTGCTGGGGGTCATGGCCTGCAACCCAGGCATGTACTCTGGCTGGGAATCGAACCTGCGACACTTTGGTTTGCAGCCCGCGCTCAATCCACTGAGCTACGCCAGCCAGGGCAGAAGTAAACTAATTCTTTTCAAAATCAGCACGTAAAAGCAAGACAACAACAGAATGACACTTTTAGAAAATTCAGTGAAAGAAAATATAAACTGAAGGTTTTATGTCCGTTCAAGCTGTCCTTCCAACATCAATAGATTTGGAACCAGTGTGTGACCTATGAGAACTCGGGGAAGGCAGAGCCTGTCCCACCTTCCTGAGGAGCCCACCTGCGCATGAGCGTCACCCAAGAGTGAGGTTGGCCGGGGTGGGGGTTGGGGGGCAGGGGGACTCAGCAGCTGAAAGCTCACCATGTTTCAAACCAAGTTAAACAAGACTTTGACAGACGACCAGAGCTTTAAGGATCAGCACAGATGGAGAATGGGGGAAAAGGTACAGGGAATAAGAAGCATAAATGGTAGGTACAAAACAGACAGGGGGAGGTTAAGAATAGTATAGGAAATGGAGAAGCCAAAGAACTTATATGTATGACCCATGGACATGAACTTGGGGTGAATGTGGGTGGGAGGGGCAGGGCAGGGTGGAGGCGAACAAAGGGGAGGAAAAAAAAACTGGGACAATTGTAATAGCATAATCAATGAAACAGACTTTAAAAAAGAACTAGGTGAACTTAGCAACGGTGTGGTTGGGCAACGAGAAGCTATGGATGAGAGCCGCTGCGATCCAGGCAAAGGCTGCAAAAGAAGAATTCTGAAATGCAGACTAGACTCATGGGAAGTGACAGAGAAAGGTGACAAAACCGAACAGAAAGGCTTTGAAAAGAAACACAATAGAATTGAGGGAAAGCGATACACTGAAAAGCCAAGGAAAGGAGAGTCGATATTCAGATAATTGAAGGCACTGAAAAAGCAGGTAAGATAGAATAGATACCTAGAAGACCATAATTCAAGAAACCTTTTTAAAATGAAAGCAGACTTGAATTTTCATATTCAAAGAGCGCATCATCGTGTACTTTGGAAACACAGCCCAGAACATCCATGGGGAGAGAATCTATAATATTGGGGATCATCCTGGGTGTCGTTAGGATGATCCCCGACTTCAGCTATCTACCCTATTAAAAAAATCAAAGGAGTTTAAGAAAAGAATCTGAGAATCTAGGCAAAGAGCTATGCTATTCGTGGGGGAAAATCAGACGTGGATGACATCCTGGCAGACTTTTTTTCAACTTAGAAAAAAATAAAGCAACAGGTTTAGAAGAAGAAACACATGAATTGGGATTTTTATATTCAGCAAAATTCTCCTTTAATCATAAAGGCCACACACACAGTTGTGCCTACGGAAGGTCACAGTGAGCACCGACCTCCGGGGCCAGCCACGCTACTGCCATTTTTTATGCAATTTCACGATTCTAATGAGTGTGTGGTGGTCTCTTATTCTTATTTCCCCAATTTGTTTTTAGTGCACTGAGGATATTTATTCCTTCGTGATTCATTTTTTCGAGAAACTTATTTTCTTTTTTGACATTCTGGTACTCAGCTATATTTTTTTTCCATGAAAGCTCAGTGTGCTACAATTGTGTCTATTGTGATTTATTTCTCAAGAAATTCATAACTCTGAAACTGGATTTCCACACATTATCTTCCCATTACTATGATAATAACCTATAAATTCATTGTGTTTTTTTGTTATACCCCCTCGCGCTGTTAGACAGCTTTTTAAATTTGACCTTTATATCCTTAATCAGGATTCTGGATTTCTAATTCTGTCTTTAAGGTTTTTAATCGAGTTTTTGGATTTGTCTAATTTCCTGATAGCATCCATTTCCCTTTAAATTTCTCCCTTTATTTCATCTCTTCTCTTCTAACAGCTTCAGGCCCCTGCCTTTGAAAGCTTGTTTTGTTCCTGAGACCATTTTCTGTGATATGATTTCCTCCAGATGTTAAAAATGACGACAAGGGGGTTACTGGATGTAGCGTTCGCCAACAGCCGGTTTTTGTGGTACGGCTTTCCTTCTGCCTAATTAATTGTAATTTAAAATTATTTACTTCTCCTGGCTGGCGTAGCTCAGTGAATTGAGCGAGGGCTGTGAACCAAAGTGTTGCAGGTTCGATTCCCAGTCAGGGCACACGCCTGGGTTGCAGGCCATGACCCCAGCAACCACACATTGATGTCTCTCTCTCTCTCTCTCTCTCTCTCTCTCTCTTTCTCCCTCCCTTCCCTCTCTAAAAAATAAATAAATAAAATCTTTAAAAAATTATTTACTTCTTTGTTCTCAGAAAACATAGACTATTGATGGCATTTACGAACATCGGTAAGGCCCAAGAAGCACCTCCGAGTTTCCCTCCCGAGCACACGGGAGCAAAGCAGCGGCAGCCCGCCTGTACCGCCAGGCTCACTGTCGCCGGGGGCGGCAGTCTCAGACGCTGCTGGACTGAGGGGAACTTTGGGGCAGGGTGGGGAACAAGGTCTCGCTCTTTCCAAATAATCACTTGCTACAGCAGAGAGATAAACATCCCATTTTTGGCTGATAGCGTTTGAGTTCCTGATCCGCAGGCTAGCATGTCAGGTGAAAATTTTTACATTCTTTCCACTTTAGGCAAAAATGTTTTTCTCGCCTTAGGTGAAAACCATATGCCAATGTCTCTTTTATATTCTAATTTTCTTTTCTGCTTCGTATGTTTTTAATTAACACAAGTGCTCCCCACGGTCTGGCAATATGTTGACTGTCAGCCTTAGTTCTGAACGTAGCTACAAATTATAATAATATCCTGAGTTCCCACAGGTATTCTGTTTGGAATTGGGCAAAGCTGAACTATAGAAAGCTAGCCAAATGCTGTAACGTAATGATTTAAAAAGTGCAAAAACAGAAATACAGGATTCTCGTTACCCATGTATTTTATAAGGCAGAGAACGCTTGCAATACACAGAAGCACACATTTAAGAAATCATAGCAGATCATAAACAGATTATGTCAGCAAAACCTTCGTTTAATAAATCAAACTTCAATATAAAGGATTAATGAAATATCCGGGGTACAGACACTAATCCAGGGCTGCGTGTGCCTTGCCAGGGTTTCCCAGAGACTACCGCGGAGACACGGGAGAAACCAAAGAGAACTGAGGAAATAATAACACACAGGAACACAGAAACTGCCAAGAGGGACTTAACCATTAGGCCTCTCAACACCTCCCTTCATTTATGTAAATGATTAGGAAATCAGAAAAGGACTTGGCCATAATCTTTAGTTACCGATTTGAGAGAATGAGAGAGAGAAATGTCAGTTTGTCGTTCCACTTATCGATGCATTCATTGGTTGATGCCTGCACGTGCCCTGACTGGGGATCGAACCCACAACCTTGGCGTATTTATACCAATGCTCTAACCGACTGAGCTACCCATCCAGGTGCAGAAAAGGGTTTTTAATCCATGTTTTGATAGCTTTAAAGAGGTGTCATTCTCATATAATAGAATGTATCCATTTTAACGGCACAGTTGGAAGACTTTCAGTCACTGTACATAGTCATGTGCCTCTCGGCATTGTAAAGCTTAATAACATTTCCGTCTCTCCTCCAAAGTCCCTGATACCCCTTGGGTGTCAATCAAAGCCTCCAGCACCGACCTCCGAGGACTGCTCGTGGGCTTCCAGCCACCGTAGTTTGACATTCTTTAGCGTATCGTAACCCACACAGCAGGTGGGCTTCTGGGACTGGCTCCCCCCACCTAGCACGGCGTGTCCCGGGTTTGTCGGTGTTGCTAGTGCTGCGGCAGTTTGTTCTTTCTCCACTGCTCGGCGCGGGCTCATTGTGTGAGGTCCCCCATGTCGTCCATCCAGCCGGCAGTTCGCGGACTGGACCTGCGTGTTCTTCACGGTGTGAAGTGCTGTGGGTGATGCTGCTATGAATATTCCCATACAGTTGATCGGCAGACACAGATCTTTACTTCTCCTGGCCGGCACAATTGCTGGGTCATAAGGTAAACTTGTCTTTGACTTTTGAAGAAACGGCCGACATGTTCGTCCAAGGGCCTATGCTCGCTGTTCTATGCACTCCTGCTAACCAGGGAGGAGGGTTCCAGATGCTCCGTAACCGGCTGACACTTGGTATGCCAGTCTTTCGGCTCTGGCTGTCCCAGACGGGAGAAATGCATTCAAAGGCAGAGCAGGTTTGCACACCTCTCCAAGCTTCCTGGGTTCCCTGGGGTGCCCCATACACGTGTCGTTTACCAATCAGCCAGACACGTGTGGCACATTGAATATGTCCTTCTACAGACCTCCTGGCTCTCATCACCCAAATCCCATTAAATTCTTAGCTGCTTTGCAACCTCCTCGAGCACTGAGCCTGGCCTCCGTCTGACAAAGCAAGAGGTTTCAGTCTCTAAAGTGGGGCGGGGGGGGGTGGTCTCCCTACAGTAAGGTGGCCATGAGCTCCCCACTAATTACCAGCCAAGCATCGAGTGTTCCGGAACCAGCCTTTTCGGGTTGCTACTTATCTTCGGTCAATCTCCTGGGCCCTGAAATCTATGCTTTAAATACTTTTACCCAGTTTATTCATGTTTTCTGGAGTGATGGAGAACATTCACCCACACCCCCCCCCCATGCTACCACGACCAGAAGTAGTGTCATTCGTCCATTTTTTTGCAAAGTGGGAGAGAGTTGTACACACATGCGTGTGCACACACACCAAAGTGATACTGAGTTCCGTGTCCTATCTGCCTCCGCCAGGCTGAGGGGGCTTTGGGACAGAGTGCAGCTGAGGTTAGGGACGTAATCAATGGGGGTGATTTCAGGGTGTGACCACAGGTGTTACACACACCTGGACAGGGAGGAGTGGAGAAGGTAAGTCGTGGCAAGAGTGAGTTTTATCCTGAGCTTGGGGAAAGAGCCTAGAAGAATAGGAAGAATAAAGATGGTGAATCATTTAGTTATCTGTGGACGTATTACATGTTATTTTAAAGATAATGATAGTCTATTTCTCTTTGTTTTCAGTTATGATTCTAATAAAGTGGGCAAAAGGAAAATTATGACTAAAGAGGAAGTTTCTTTGTTAAATATTTGAAAAAGCTAGTGGGAGAAGTTATAAAATTCTTTTATTTTAGTGCATTAAGCAAAAAATAATTTTCTGGCTTGAAGGATTGAAATTAAATTAACATTAAACTGATAAGTACTTGATACTGTTCCACATATAAAAGGTTATGTTATATTAGGCTATAATTTGTGATAAGATTTTGGGTAGTAGTACATTAGCAATTACTTATAACTGTTACTAAGTGTACAAAGTACTACTACGATAGTTATTATTTCCTATCTTCTCTCAATTGATCCATATAAAAAACAGATAATGTTTTAGAATTATTTAGTTATTCAGGATCAAAAGAAAATGTTATGTAGCCAGAATATGGATTTTGAGAGAGAAAAAATTGTGTATAGGCAAAGCCCTATTATTATCATTACTTATAATATTATCTGCACACTACCTCTTTTGGGCTCTAGACACCGGATCCTGTGCCTTTCATAAAAGCCACTCTCCTTCCAAGATAATGAGCCTTCCTGGATAGCTCAAAAATGAGCAAATCACCATGTTCCCTGAGCATTGTCGGAAGAGTAAATGTTGCATGTGGTGCTCACAAAGGAGGGAAGATTACACGTGAAACACAGAATTATCCCTGATGGTGGACGCGGGGAAGTCTAGATGCAGCCATTCAAAATGGCACGGAATGACGACTCTTGCACCCACATTTCTGCAATTCTTGGCTGATGGAGGCTGGAGTTTTAGTTGCTTGGTTATGTTTACAGGTTTTTCATTCAGTCACGTTAATAATGCACCTAATTCGCAGTGCTTCCCGCATTCTGAAACGTTTTCATCCGCTCTGCTTGGTCTCAACCACTCCGCTATTGTGCCCACCACGCAGATGGCCGGCGGGGGAGTGGAGTGAGGAAATTAAGGAATGGCTGTATTAGTCACCGTTCTATCTCCTGGCAAACCGGGAAAGCACACACAGGTATTTTTTAAGGCAAGTCACATGTTTTTTCCCATCTTGCATGCTGATGCAATCTCTGGAAAAGACGCTGTTTAGTTCATAGTCAGAAAAATGGCAGCATTCGGATTTGTCAATGAGAGGTCACCCTTTTCTTGATTGTTAGTTACAGACGCGCTAGCAAGAAATAAGTCATCAGAAGATTAACTTCTGGGTGAAAACCACAGTGAAGGGAAGTCATTTAGGCAATTCACAAACTTTGAATTTCTTTCTGTAGTACAGTACTGTTCCTACCACCTTTACCAATGTCTAATTTAGTTATAATTTCATTATAATTTTCTCTTCGCGTATGCTTATTCTTCTACTGAACTATAAAATTACCGCAGGCAGAGTTTATGTTATAAATTTCGCTCGGTGCTTACCACAGTGCTTTGCACACTGTAATTCACATAATTGTGTGTTAATTACACAACCCCTTTCTTGCCGTTTTTGCATTATAATTATATTTCTTTGGTCTCTTCACAAGAGCGACAGTTTGGATGAGCTAAGAAGGAGCCACATAATAAAGTGACAGACAATAATGAGCCAATGTGGATATGTGGGGGAAAAATAGTATTGAAGAAAAAAAGCTTAAAAAAGGGAAGAACTGGGAGTTGCAAGAGGAAGGATGGAGTCAGTGTAGAAAAGGCTGGAAAAGGCACTGAGCAGACTTGACCTTGGCCAGGTACCCGAGGAAGGAACGCAGATGGATGGGACATCGCTGTCACTGCGACAGTGGTCAGCCTGAGAGAGTCTCTTCCTAGAGGAGAACCCGTAAAGGACAGGACTTTCTCCCTGACAAGAGGGGTGCGAGGGATCACCCGACTAGACGACGCAGAGAGGCGGGATGGGATGAAGACGAACGCCAGCTCCTCCGTGGAAACAGGTACAGATCAGCTCGGTAACTGTGATGTGAGCTGTGATGAATGAATATTGAAACAGAGGAACTGTACTTGAACAATGATTAAAATAAAATTTAAAAAAAAGAAAAAAAAAGAAACAGAGGGCCAGAACCACACTAAAAATGAATAAATAAATCTCCTTAAAAATAAGTTAGCAAATACATAAATAACGCCAATTATGAAAAAGTACGTAAGAAAAATTCTAGCTAACAGCAGCTGCCAGTCTGGCACAAAATACAGGGCGGGGCAAAAGTAGGTTTACAGTTGTGAGTATGTACAACACAGAGTTTATCTTTGTATTATTATTTATCAGTTAGTGTATTGTTTTCCTTATGAACCACTGTAAACCTACATTTTTTGCCCCACCCCATATTTTACACGTGTTTGAAGAAAGGGGGGAAAAATGGTTCGTTGAAGAGCCAACGTCAGAACTCTGAGAGATGACCCGGCCTTTGTGGGAGACACACCAGAACAGGGTGATAAGGATGAGGCCCCGAAGCGTGGGGTGAAAGGGGAGTGAACTAGAGCAAAGAGGAGGGAGAGTCAAGGAGAGAGGAGGCCCCGGAAGGACAGCAGGAGACCTGAACGCTGGCAGGAGAGAGAACCGGAGACCATTCCCTGGTGACAGGGATGAACAGGGCTCTTCCAAGCACAGGTCGTATAATAGAATATTTCAAAGAATTTGCTGTATTCTTTGGAGATGTAGTCCATCTCCATTAGCATAGACCTTTAGTGCAATTTCCTATACATAACCTTGGGTCAAATAGACTTTGAAGAGTGAAATTATAAGAAGTTACCCAGTTTCGGGGTTGGGGAGGTTGGGCAGGGGAGTAAAGAAGGACGTTATGCAGGGAAAGAAAGACACATGAGGAAATTCGCAGTGGAAGCAGGAAGTCAGAGCCAGAGGGGACTGGGGAAAAGCAGGGCCCCCTCCCCCTGCGTCCCTTCTCTGAGGCCGTGAGGGGCTGCATTGTTTCCCGCTGTATTGTTATTTCAGAAAATTCCATTTAAATCTTCATGAGCGAAGAGATCCCAGAAAGGAAAGAACGTGGGATATCTATCCAGAGGCGGCCGTCTGGGTTACAGAAAAATCTCAAGAAAACGTTCACACATCAGACACGTGTTGAGAGTAGGAAGCACGACGTAGTGATGAGGTCCGATGGGAAACAGTCCAACATCCCTGCCCTTGTGTGGGCTCTCCTGTACCACCCCTGCCCACGGAACGATTGTGTAGAAAAGGAAAGCAAAGAACAAGCAAGGTTTACAAAGGGGGCGTCCGGAAACTCAGTTTTCATGTGCGTGCAACTGCCTGAAGAAAAACCTGGCGGAAGGGTCCACAGGATGATCGCTCTTCTCCAACTAAGTCACCTCTGTAATATCATTCACTCTTATGCCAGATATCAATAAATAAAGGGGAGTGTGAGTGAGTTCCCTGGACTTGGTTTAATAAAAAAGACATTCTGAGATATCAAGGACATTAACTGGACCACTCCAGGTCAAAGCCCGCTTTGCAATCTGCTGCTTGTCTGATCCCAGGCAGGCTGGTCCCACCACGTGCTCATCTGGCCAGGGGAGTGCAAGGTGTGTGTGTGAGTGCTCACACGAACGGATGGCGTTCAAGATGGGGATGCATGAGAATACAACTGAATAAAGTTTCCTAACGATCATGTACCAGACATTGAGTTAAGCTCCTTGCAGATACCAGTTTACTGAATCTATTGTCTGTGTGCAACTCATATAAAACCTGTCATTATAAGATCTTGCATTTACAAAATCACAGGGTATTTATTTAACATCAACATGCACAGCAGGTCCTTGTCATTTTGTTCAGTGTTGGTTCATTTTAACCTTGATGAGATGCCATGGGAACTTCACTCGTTTAGATCAATTATGTAGCCTATGGTAAAACTCAGTTTTGTGACGTGTCATTTGCTTAAAGCTGCAGAAACTCTCGACGATGTTACGGGAGGACTTACTGTACCTGCAATTTGCCTTCAGGTCCCAGTGTCTGCCTTTGGACTCTCATGTGAGAACTAACAGCTGGCATTGATTAGATGTGGGCTGTGTACCAGGTACCTGAGAGCATGGCGTCTCACCTAATCCTCACCGCCAAGTCTTCGAGGTCACTGTCCTTACCCTGTTTTACAGATGACGAAACCGCAACTTGGAGATCCCACAAGATAAGAGGCAAAGTGTTTGTCAAGGTTAAAGACTGCCACTGGGCTTACCCTCGTATCACTGGCTAAGGACGTGCAGATCTGACATGATACTGGATGACAAAAATGAAGGGACAAAGCGGTATTACGAAAGCAGCAACTGCAATAAGGCACCTACTATTTCATGGATGTCAAGGGGACACTGGGTTGTCATTGTTTCTTTCCACAGTGTTGCATCACGGAACAGACAATGAATCGTCAATGTCAAAAACCCAAGGTTTCCTTTCAAATGATAAGTACACTTACCATGTGAAACACTATTTGTAGTTATTTTCTGCACAGGTTTGCCTTTTTCCAAGGTCCCCGTCCTTCCAAAGTCATGGTCAGCAAATCACATCCTGACATAAACTCAGGGACTCAGGTACTGAGACAGAAGCTCAGTGTATAAACTCCAACTGGATTAGCCCTTGTGAGCAACCTGATCGGTTAAAATGTATGGTTTAAACTTTTTCACACAACAAAATAGTCTGAGATAGTTCATACCTTTTTCTTTCTAACTAAACTCCGTAGTGCTGGACTCTTCGTCAGTTCTTCCGAACTGGCCCTGCACGTATGGACTTGTAAAGACCACGTATCCCAGCTTTCCCGAGAGACACGGCATGCCGAGGAGACGAGCAGCAGGTCCGGCCCGGGGATGTCACTAGACGATCGCTGAGACTTCGGTGCCCCAAATTCCAAGCATGAGTCATCTCATTATAAGTAGTTTCCACGGAGGACATCTTTTTTTAGCCTCTATTGAAGTCGAGTCGGATAATGAGTAATAACTAATCAAAGGTTTCTTGGGCCAGGGAATGAGTCAACAAAGAATCCGGTGTCTCCTCATGGATATTTTTATCCCCTCGGGATAAACACATTAGCACAAAAACCAGAGAGCGGAGCATGAAGAGCTATCAGACCCTCACTTGGGTAGAGGTACTTAAGGTTCTGATGATGGCAACTCAGAAGAGCAGCCACAGGAGCGCTGGCGGTGGGCAGGAAAAAGAGGGTATTATGCGTGACTCACAGCTCCAAATTCAACCTCAGAACCTCCACCTTTCTCTTCGGACTGAACTTGCAAATCGAGAGCTGTCAAACACAGCAGGGAGCAGAAATTTTAACCAACTGTGTTTCCTCATCTGACTTTGCCTAGGAAGTCACGTGACTGCCTTTATTTCCTTGGTAGAACAGGAACCAACGTCTCCGGGAAGGTCGTCGGCCACACTCGGGTGCACTGGCTCACCAGGATCCAGGTGTGTTCATGTCCACCCGTTCATGGCAGCTGCGCTTGTTACTGTTATTGCATCATGTAATTAAATATGCAAACTGATGAAGTGGCAGTGAGGAAAGGCTTGCGTTCCTAGGAAGACCTAGTTGAGTGATTTGAAGAGACAGTGGTGAGACAGTAGCTTAAAAATGCAGTGAAAGTGGGCATGGGTGAAACGACAGTGAACATAACCCAAGAAAAAAATTAGTTGAGAGGATGCTGCCTTATATTGCTACAGAACGTGTCCTTAGATCCTTACTCTGTCTTAAAGTCATGCAAACTGGACGTGGTCGGTCAGTGGCGGACGCGATGTACCGAGGAAATGGAAGGCAGCACCAGTGAGTGCATCTCTATTGAAGACAAGGACTTGGTTCTGGCTTAAAAAACTCACTGATGGACATACAAAGGTACCTTTAGTTCAAATAAAATGCTTAGCATTTTTTAAAAAAAATTACTGAATTTAACCAACGATTTGATGAAGAAAGCAACTACCAAGTGGGGGGTCCCGATCATGATGAAGATGAAAGCTTTTTCTTTTTTACATTATTAGACCACAGAAGCCTCCCAAACCAAGGAAAAAGCGCGTTGATGGAGACAGCAATTCCCCACAGTGGAGCGCATGCAGACCAGAGCCAGCCCGGCCGGCGTCTGTGTGCTGGTCCCTTCTTTCTCTGGGTCACTGACACTGCTCGGTGCTTCCAACACATTATTAGATTCAGTCCTCCATTCCTCCCTTATTAGCACAAGATCACATCATAGATAGTGCAGTTGAGGCTCAGATACAGTAATGAACTTGTCCTAGATATACAGCTAGTTAGATTTGGTTGCCATGGCAGTGATCACCCCCGTTATTTTGCTCAGCGATAAACACACAGGAAAGAATGGGTGGTCAGAGTCGAGGGGGCAAGCCACCGAATCCTGTCTGGCTCTCCTGCACTTCAAGTGAAATTGCCTCCTGAAACCACTCCAGGCACCCACCCTCCTGTCCAGGAAGCTTTTGAATAATTCACCTTTATGTGGTGACAGAGAATTATCATGGACAAAGTGGCAGGCTTCTCGACAAAAACAGGTGAATCCATACTGCCATTGTCCCCCTCCTCTGCAAATCTAATGCACAGCAAAGCTACTGGTTCTGTTGACTGTGCTCATTTTTCCACACCCTGTGGCCTGGTTAACAGGGTGCCCCTGCCTTTGGTCAACTCCTCCTCCCTCCCCCTTGCACAGTATCTACCTGGACAAGTCCAAGGGCGGGCACATGGGTGACACCCGGTGCACCAGAGCGCTCCCTCCTCCTATGTGAGAACTTCTCTACAAAAGAGAGACCAGAAGGCGCAAGTAGGGACAAATGGGCACAGAGGGCATGACACAGTACGCCTGGTGGCACAGAGTGTCCCTAGTTCCTGTCCCTGGGGGCCTGGGTCCCACAGGATTTCCTTGGGAAGAGATTCTAGTATTTTTCTCAAGCTGATGAGTCTACCCCCCACCCTCCAGGCCCTGCTTCTCCTAAACCTGCCTGGATTGAGTTCTTGTCTCTTGCAGTTGAAAGAATCTTGACTAGTATGGTGACTTCTGGGGGATTATTTGAGCTACTACAGCTTTATGTTGCTTTCCTAGGAGGGTAAAGAACACGCCTCAAGGGGTTATGGAGGATTAAATTAGATTACCCACAGGAAGTAACTCACAAGTAGTAGGTGCTCAGTAAGTACTGGTGCTTTCATTGTTATTAGTATTAATGCTGATGGAGGGGGTGGCTGAGAAAAGCAAAGGTCCCCATTGTCGTGTAATAAATTGACGCAATCCAATTCATACTTCTGTTTCACTGTATCTAGTCCAGATAAGGCTGTCAGGGAAGTTATCCTCTCTGGGTGAGATAATGCTCTAGATTTCGGGCTAAAACCTGAGTGCTACACTCTGGAATTAGGAACTCAACTGGCATGCCGCCCACAGGTGAGCAGTGACAAACAGGTAAGCGTAGGGATTCTATTAGCAAAGCGCCACCAGGAATCATGGGAAATCGTCCGGGCATGATGCCTCGGGCCAGGCTTCACCTCTTTCCTGTGGGAGGGGCTCTATGTGGCTTTTTAACCAGGGACACGCTGTGGCGCCATGGAAATGAGGGGAATGAAGGAAGAGCAGTGGCCTGGCTCACAACTCAATAAAATGTGCACCCTCCAAGAACCTGGGGGCTCATAATGAGGCGCAATCACAGATCTGTCATATTTTGACAAAGGCTTGCTGTTAAATCTCTGAGGAATCCATAAAAAAAAAAATTGCATCCCCTGAGCTCCCCAACCCAGTTCCCAGTGTTAGCCCTGGTGAATCCCGACATGGAAATCTCACCAAGGAGTTCCGCACACACTACCCGTGCTGCAGGCTGCTCTACGTGCCGGTCATGTATCCACTCATTCAGTCCTCAAAAGTCTGCAATGTGCCCTGGCTGGTGTAGCTCAGTGGATTGAGTGAGGGCTGCGACCCAAAGGGTTGCCAGTTCGATTCCCAGTCAGGGTACATGCCTGGGTCGCAAGCCAGGACCCCAGAGGGAGATGCCTGAAAGGCATCCACACACTGATGTTTCTCTCTCTCTCTTTCTCCCTCCCTTCCCCTCTCTCTAAAAATAAATAAATAAAATATATTTTTAAAAAGTCTGCAATGTAGTTACAGGTGCTGAGAAGTGAAGTAACTTTTGCAAATTCACGTGGCTAGTAAGACCCAGAGCCCGGGATCGAACCCAGGCAGTCTGGCTGGTTCACGTCATTGGCCCCTACGCAAGCCCACCCACGACAGCAACCACGGCTGCCACTAACGGTAGTGACGCCGGATGGCAACAACAGCTCATCCACTTAGGGCTCGCCGTGCGCTGGTTGCTCTGTGCCTCTCCAGTGCCGCCCTAATGTATTCATGACAGATGAGCTTTATTATTATTTCCACTTTGCCAGTGAAGAACAGAAGGCGAAGGGGAAGCAAAGGATAATGGGAATCACATAACTGGGGCCCTGGGGAAATCTAGCTTGAGGAATTCACATTTGAACTTCATTCTGGGGAGTGAGAAGGAATTAACTAGGCAAAGGAAAAGGGGAGGGCGAGCATGTTTCCAGCATATGCAAGGGATCTACGGGGCACGTTCATAAAACCCGGAGAAGGCACGTGACCAGAGAGAGCGGAGGGGGAGGGGTGATGATGAGATGGAGGGGTTTAGTTTGCATCTTGAAGCACAGCAAGTCACTGGGCAAGGTGAAATCAGAAAACAACATGATGGCCCTGGATGAGTGCCGTGCACCAAAAGGCTGCGAGTTCAACCCTTGGTCAGGGCACATACCTAGGCTGCAGGTTCGATCCCCGGTTGGGGTGCATATGGGAGGCAACCAATTGATGTTTCTCTCTCAAATTGATGTTTCTTTCTCTCCTTCTTTCTCTCTCTCTCCTCCTCCCCCCCCCACCTTCCCCTCTCGCTAAAATCAATCAACGTATCCTCGAGTGAAGTATAAGAAAGAAGAAGAAAACAACATGTTAGAGAAAGGGGAACAGAGTGGTAGGAGGCTGCAACCTTGGGGGCTGCTGCAGCAGTCCAGGTTAAAGATGCGCACAGTCAAAACTGCTGGCAGGGGGCAGGGAAACGCCAGCAAGTGAAGGGGCTCGGAAGCTGTGTGTGGCTGGATATGAGTGATCGGGATGGGGGAGGGGTGTCCAACAGTGTCTTCCTGTCTCTTTCTAGCTCGTACAGCTGGTAGGAGAGAGGCACCGGGCACTGAGATGGAGACACTCCTGTCTCCCAGGGGATGCTCTTGAAACTGGAAAAGTCAAGTCGGCATTGGTGCTGCCTGGCACTCCCAGAACTAATAAGCAGAGACAAGGACGGAATCGTTATGGGCGCTTTATTCAGATGGCCGGCGGCCTGAGAAGACGGAGGGTTTGTGCCCTAACAGACCGTCTTAAATTCCATTTCAAACCACCCCTTTTTATAAGGAGAAGAAAAGGGTAGGCAAGGGGTTTAGAACTCAAGGGAGCAAAAAGTGTAGACAAGGGGTTTGGAATTCAGGCGAGAGGTTCATCAAAGCTGCAGTCCAGCGATTTCCCTGACATCCTTTCATCCGCTGACCGGTGATTTTCTATCTGGGTCCTGTGTCCTGTGTCCTGGGAGATTTTCTCCATCTGCGTCCTGGGCGGTGGGATGTCTCTCCCTGGGACCCAATGGCTCGGATACCACCCTGATCACTATGGTCTCCCCCGGAGCACAGGGTCGGACTGCCTGTGGTCTCCTGGAGCCAGCAGGGGCCGTACCTGCAGTTCCTGAAACAGCAGCGTTCACGTGCAGGCACTACTGGGCTTATTACCCATCACCTAACACTAAAATCGTCCAGCTCTTGGGCCGGCCCCCCATCACTCTCACCGCCCACCCAGAGAGCCAGGCTCCTGTGAAACCGGGGCTGTGAGTGGAGCTGTGCAGAGGGAGCCGGGTGCACTGGGACAGTGCCCTGGACGTGGGATACCTACCCATCCAAGACCTTCGAGCTGAGTTCCACCAGCTGTATGTCCTGCTTCCGCTTTGAAGGCAGGAACCGTGGGATTGATAAGATCACCTGGGTTTGCACGCTACGGCGGCCTCAGCAATTTCTGCTGATGACTCCGGAGCCTGGCTGAGTGATGTCTAGTTCCAGAAACATCTACCCTCCTGCATGCACCTTGGGTCTCAGCGCTTTTCCGTCTCTCCCCTCTCACACCCAGCCCACGGCCTAGAGATGCTGCAGCATTAGCCTGGTGTGGGTGGCTACTCCTCCTGGCCCCTGTGAGCTATGCGACAATGTCACGGTTCTAAGAATCCGAGGGCAATGTTTTCTGTTTTTCTGAAGTTACTTCCGTGCTTCCCCTATATGCAGCCCAAGTTTGTTTTAAGAAACATTTTGACATTTAAATCGAGTTCAATTTTCTTTCTGGCTGCTCTCCATATGTTTAGAAAATGTTTTTATGTTCTATAAACTCAGGTTATAGGAAGAAACAACTAGTCGGTTCATGAGATTTGCCTCATTCTCTGGAAAAGCCTAGGGATTTACACCGATAGGAGCTTTCCTGAGGAATTCGGGTCTTCTACGATTTGACCTCCAGGTACAGATGGGGAGGGCAAGTGCAATAAACACCGGGGCCACGTGGAAGGGAAGGTTTTCTTGGAATTCATCCACAGTCTATTCCATAAACATCCACGCAGTGCCTACTCTGTACCTACCATCCAGGACACAAAGCTGAGTAAGCAGGCTGTGGCTCCAAAGATCAGGGAAAAGCATGCCCTCTCCTGGGGGTGGGCATGGCCAATGTGCTGCGGCCCCCCCAGGACATGAGCCCCTGTGTGGGAGCTGGGTGAGAGCCGCAGACCAAAAGCCTTCCAGAACCCAAGAGACTTTCAGTTCGCCATGCCAGAGTGGCCCCTCATTAAGGTCCCGTCTCAGAAATTGTTTGAATCAGAGTCCCAAACAAACAGAAATGTTGGCAGGGTTCAGGTGCAGTTCAAAAGATTTTCTTTTTTGAACGCTGATTCAGTAGCCACAAAAATAGATGTGTTCCAGCTCAAACCGGTTTACTATTTTTGTTTAAAAAATTAAGTCATTAAGAGGAGGCCCCTGGATGTGCTGGGAGGCTGCAAGAGGAGGCGCGGGGCATGAGTGGGTTCGTGCTCACGGGCAGGTCACCCCCAGCCCTGCACGGGGACACAGACATCCAGAAGAGGGACGAGACGAATGCCAGCACACGCATTGTGTTCCTGGGGCTTGTGCTCCCTACAGACAGAGGAGGGAGTGGGGAGAGCCAGCCAAATTAACTGGCAGGGAGCATCAGCACTGGCTGAGGAGTTTTAAAAGGCAGAAAAGACTTTTAATCAGGAGGCAGTACCCCGAGGGAGATCAAAAGCCTGTTAGCTGTAACTGTTAGGAGGGAAGTTAGTGCTAAAAGGGCCATTTGGATGATTAAAGCCTCATGCCGGCTTTTACTGCAGCCTCCTCCGATGGCTCTGGGAGAACAAAGGAGCCCGTCTTTGGAGGGTGGAGATGCAGGAGGAACCCCGCTACAGGACCTTCATGGGGAGAGCAGCGTGGGGTGAGGGGGGAGGCGTTAGCAGCCCAGGGGTCACAGCCCAACAGCCCGAGGGCCATATTCCATCTGAAGATACTTTGGGGCCTGTATGGTGTTTCAGATCCACAGGATGTAATGCAGCAGGGCAGTTAGGGGAATCTGCTCCTACGGCTTCCCTTGACAAACCGAAGACCTGGAAACTCGGGTCCTAAATTGCACATATGAGCAGGTGGGGGTCTCTTTAGACGGGATGTGGTCTCCACTTCGCCACAAGCTGAGAGCTCGCGTTACTACTTGTCTTTAAACAATATCCTCTACGTCCTTGTCATTGTAAAAATGGGAAACTGAACAATTAAAAATTAAGCAAAGAGGACCATGCAATGGTTCTTACACGTGAGCCAGGTCACCCCCTTGCACTACCTGCCCGTCTCTGCCGTGACACTTGATTCTATCACTCCCGAAACAGAAAATGCTTAGCCATGAACTTGGTGGGATTGCATGGTACATACAACTTTGGGAAATAAACCTGGTGTTATTTCTAATGTGTTTTGCCAGAAAATGGATTGTTACCTTCCTAACTGCTTGTGGCTTATGCATGGGAGATGACAGTGTGACCGGAAAGAGAAAACCAGTGTTGAGTCAGGCAGCCTGGGTTCAAATCCCAGCTCCGCTGATAATCACGGGTGAACTTGGGGAAAGTCGCGTCCTGGCCACAGTGTCCTCCTCCCGGAAAATGGGTACAATGAGATGTCACCCAGGGGGATTCTGAGGATTAACTAAGAGCTTTACACAAAGCTCCCAGCGTGCAACAGCGGCTCAAGAAATGACCCGTTATCAATTACGATCAAATGACTTTATATTCTGGCTCCGGATTTAATCCAGACTTTATGGCAATAGCAGTAGGTAACCCGGCAGGAGTTGGGGGGAAATGGGCTACCCTATGTAGCCCCCTCAAGATGATAAGATAAAAAAGATCACTTTTTGAGACGTTACTTAATAAAATGGCAATAATGGATGTGGATGGGGTCAGCAAGTTTTTTCTGTGAAGGACCAGACGGTACACGTTCCAGGCTTTGCCAGCCACGCGGTCAGCTGCAGCCGCTCAGCTCTGCCCCGTAGCTTGGGAGCCGCCCTGGACGACACATGCACGAGTGAGTGCGGCCGTGCTGCACTACAGCCACGTGAGGGCACCACAGCTTCCGGGTCCTGTCACTTTCATGTGCCACAGAATGTTGTTCTTCTGTGGATTTCTTTTTCACTCACTTACTCACTCACACACGTAGAAAGGGTTCTTAGTTCTCAGGCAGTACACTGTCGGAGGGCAGTCTGAACTTGACCCGTGAGCCCTAGGCGCGAGTGGCTGCATTCGAACAGGGACAGGGAAGTCGTCGTAAAGCGCTCCAGCGCCCACAGGTGCAATGCACTCCAGGCTTTGTGTCCAAACAGTCAGAAGCAAACAGAGAGGCACTGAAGCGAATTTTGGCCGAGTCCATCCTATCCGTGTCTGCCTGGCCCCAAGCCCATCCGGAAGGACGAGGACAAGCCCCACCTGGACATGGATGTGTTACACTAACATGGCCAGCGACAGACTCGGCTGCTCACAGGAGCCCTCCCAATGATCATTCGGCTTTTGTTTGTTTGTTTGTTTCGTTTTTCACAGAGCTGCCTGCAGGGAGAAAATGTACCGGTCAGACTGGCACACATATCTATTTTGCTTGACAGAGATTTCTTACTGCAAATGGATAGACTGTGCCTCTGATGTACTCATCAGTCTTTTGGAAGCCTTTTTTTTCCCTTTTCCTTTTTTCTTTCTTCAGCCTGAACCGGCATTTCCAAACCCAATGAAGTCGGGGACATACGTGAGTGATTTTGTGAGCCTGGGTGGCTGAGGGCCAGGTCCCCAGCGCCAGTTACTTGAGGAACCTTGAAGGACCTTCCTGTGGGGCCGGCCAGCCTTCCCCCGCCAGCTCTGCACTCACTCTGTGCTGCACGTTCCCCGCCAAATCTTCCTCCAAGCCTTTCCAGAAGGTCAGTGTGGGATGCATGCAGTTGTTACAAGTAAGCATGGCACATAGGAAGTGCGTGAATAATGTTAGCTATTATATGGTCATGACTACGATTATTGGTAGTTCCCATCACCTTACTCTTGTATCATAATCATACCCATTAAGAAGCCTCACCCCTGTTTCTACATTAAAAGGTTGTAATTCGTTTGCTCTGGGTGGCTGGGATGGAGGGGATTAGAACAGCCTGACTTGGGCTCTTTACCTAATTTAAAGGGACTCTGAAACGGCTCATCTTTCCACAGGGTTTCGAAAATGCTCCCTGCTTACCATCAAGGTCACATTTAGATGAAAGGAAAGGGCCTCAAAGGCACGGGCACCCTCTTCCAGCAGCACCGGGCCACACCCACAGGGTGCTGTCTACAGGCCCACGGGCTGGCGCTGCTCTCCTTTCTGGACCCACAGGAAACTGGGCGTTCAAAACAGCGCGATCGTGTTTCAAAGGTCACGCAGTTGCGATGTCGTGGCTCCAGGGCCTGACTTGGCCCCCACCCCCAACACAGCTCCACTCGTGCCCCCATGCCTTGTGCTGGCTGTCCCATAGATTACATCTGTGTTACACACCGCACAGCACAATGCTGTAGTTCTACTCTAAACCGCCACATGTCTTTTAAAGAAATCAAGGAAGAATAAAAGATAATGTGTGTATTTATATTCGCAGAGCCGCCATCTCTGGTGTGAACGTGAGCCTCCTTGACTGCGGGCCTGCGGGGGGTCCGAGGCACGTGACTGACGGCACCATCAGGTCCCCAAACTCTCTTCCGCCTTTTCGTAGCTTAGAAATAGGACAACTCCACTGCAGTATAAAATAATATTAGTGGTGACTGATATTTACTTAAGGCTGTGATGTGCCAGGATTCTGCTTAGAGGTGTGTGTGTGCTTTCTCATTTATTCTATTACCATGAATAATAAGTACTATTATTAGCCCCATTTTGTAGATAAAGAAGCTGAGGGTGAGAGAGGTAATGTATTTGCTCAGCATAAAGGAACGGCTGACAGACAGGGCGGAGGTTGAAGCGCGGGTCTATCTGACTCCAGAAGTCGTGTTTTCACTAAGACGACTCCTGTTATTTTGCATTCTGTCATTGCAATTACAACCATTACATTGCCGCCTACTTACTCTAACCAGCGAACACAAGTTTCATCTTATAATACTTTCAACAATGCTTTCAAAGTGCCATATACCCACCAACATAAAGGGGTATCAACTATAAGGTGACTTCCAATTTTTCTCTATAGAAAGTTTCCCCCAAAGAGGTTTTTAACTTTTATTATATACACAAATGTTTGGAATGTAGATTAACTAGTAACTGTCTCACTATTTTTAGTCTATTGGCTCCATAATGTATACATATTATGAACTCTGAGAAAAGAAGACACCTACTAAGATGGGCTCCTAGTGGCTACTGGGCTCAAATTTTATAGAAAAACAGACTCGCAGCCAATTCTGCCCAGGGGCCTCTCACGAAAACAGCATTTCATGGAGAAGCCCACACTGAATTGTCTGCCTGAACTGTATTTCTGCCAGCTCAACTAGTCCTTAAAGAAGAGTTCCTGGAATCCTATTTCAAACAACAGAACTTAGGCTTTCCCCATCCGATTGGAACTGTGTAGCTCTGGCCAATCAGAGAGGATCTATTCTGACCAATCAAGACAGTGCCTTTTGGACCAATCAAACTGCATGGATTTGGGGCCCTTATTTGCATAAGGATGCTCCCGCTGGTTCCGGAGCTCACTTTCTCTGTTTCTACTACAGAACAGAGACGTCTTCTGCCTGGCTGAGCTGAAACACGGAGGAAGCTGCCTCACCAGAGTGCAGCGAAGCACACCAGGGAGGACTACAGCAGAGCTGCCCAGCAGGTGGGGGGGCCTGGCCTCCCACGGCCTGGCCCAGAGCTGCTCTAAGGCCGGCCTCGCCGTTTTCAACAGCACTGTGTCACCACTGAGCTGCTGTGCACTGAGTAAAGTTTCCTTGTTCGCTGCACCCCAGACTGGGCAGTCTTGTTGGCCACTGTCACCGAGCATTGGCGCCAGCGACCACTGGTAAAAAATCAGAGGCATATACATTCAAGTTACTATAGGGAATTGTGTGTTTAGAATTTTCTGTATTCTTGCACGCCAGAACTGCGTTTCCAACAAGCACCCAGGCGATGCTGTGGTTGCTGCTCTGGGGACCACAGCAGGAGAGGGATAATTATCAACAGAAAGAGCCCAATGCACTGTCAGGAGTCTGACCCCAGTCCTGCCTCTTGCTGCTTCTGGTGTGACTTTGGGCATCCGGGGCCCCTATTTCCTTACCTACAAATAGCGCCAATCCTCACATGACTGTCTTGAGGTCTATGTGAGACAACTTGTAAAAATGACTACAAGCCCTGGCTGGTGTAGCTCAGTGGATTGAGCGCGGGCTGCAAACCGAAGTATCGCAGGTTCGATTCCCAGCCAGGGTACATGCCTGGGTTGCAGGCCACAGCCCCTAGCAACTGCACATTGATGTTTCTCTCTCTTTCACTCTCCCTTCCCTCTCTAAAAAAATAAATCAATAAATCTTTAAAAACAACTACAGCGCGTGCTCTGCGCACAGTAGGAACTCAGATGTCATTAGTTCCACACCAAATACAGTCCATGGTACTGATGAAGCCAATTTTCTGACTCTTGTGCATTGTGGCCATGGCACTTTTGCCCTTGACAGAATCAGCTGATGAATTATCTACTTTATAATAATAATAATAATAATAATAAACCCTGAGAAGCAGTTCACTCAGCCTGATTTGAAGCCTGCAGCTTCCTCCGTGGGCGACCCGTCACTACAAGTTCCCTTCCAGAGGCCTTACACTGCTGCTCCGCAGGTACTTTCCCGAGGCTCTCAGAATAATAATGATGATGATGATGGTGATAATGACTTTCCCTGATTTGGGGGAAAGATGCAATCTACAAGGCACTTTACATGTGTTACAGTATTCAAAACTAACAATGGGCCTGCAGCAAGAGTGTGATTATCTCTCATTTCCTAGATGAGGAAATTGGAGTGCAGAGGGGTTACCTACGTTCCCCAAGTGTCCAGAGCTGGCGTCAAACAGCTGCCGTACAACCCCTTTGTGTCCAAGAACGGGTCATGCTGGGCAGAAGCTACACCAACAGCCCTTATGCTCGCCAGGCAGTACACACGCCCTTTCCCTTTCCCACTGTTGAAGTTAGATGGAATTTTTTAAAAAAAGAGTTGTTACAATAAAAATTGGGTAAACTAGATTAAAACAATGTTCTATAACTCCACACAGAAACAAGATCCTTTTTTTGTCAAAACGAGATGGTGTCCGAGTCACAGGCAAAGGAAATTCCCCTGACGAGCCCAGGAAGGCCTTTCCATCTGGGCCTCTGGCCTTCAGGCTTTTTTTTTTTTTTAGCTGTCAGAACACCCTTCCCCCGGTCCATGCACTCTCTCCACATTCTCTACACGGCAACAAAGTTCTGCACAATCTTGAAGAACCCAGCTCAAATGTCACAGCTGCTACCAAATCTTTCCCAGTGCCCTTCGTCAGAGGTGGAGGTCCTTCCCTGTGTTACAATGGCCTGCGTGACCCTTGGGGGCTGGGACAAAGATTTATTCATTATCCCTGCATCTGACAGTGGTGCAGGCCCCATGTGCTGGACAGATAATCTATCAGTTTCCTGTGGAAAACTGCCTTTTCCCCAGGCTCCGTCACGGGGCCCGGTGAAGACTGTCGTATAAAACAAGTGTGTCCCACATCCGGGCACCAAGTTTGATCCTGGAAGGGCATGCGGTCCAACTCAGGGCAACAAAACTGGGGAAGATATTTGCTAGAGGCTTCTAGAAAGGATAAAACCTTTTCTGCTCTTCTGGAAGAGCCAGTGGAAAAGATGGGCTCCCTTCCTCTGGGCTCCCAGCCCTCTGGGGAAACCTCCAGGCCCTTCAGACTCAGCACCCATCAGCAGAGCCACCGCTCCACAACCTTGCGTCCCCTGTCTTTCCTGCTTCTAGGGACAGCACCCAGATCATCCGGGCACCCGGGACCCTACCAGTCACCATGAGCGCCTCTCTCTTCCTGGCCCCATACTACCCAAACAGGGTCTCGCCGTTTTCCCTTCTAAATATTCCTACACTTTCTCACTTTCTTTTCTAGTCTACACCTCACTCTCCCTACTTTGGGTCTCCCTCACGTCTTACCAGGTCTGTTTCAGAGCTTCCTAGCTGATCACCCTTCTTCCCACCTCACTCCATAAAATCAGTCTTCAACACTGCCTCTGTGTTCGAACTTGACAATGATCCACCGCAGCTCAGAACATGTCTGTGGGTCCCCATCACATGCAGGGTACATCTCCGCTTCCTCGCAATGACAAGCAAGTCCCTTCCTACCCGGCCTCTCCTTCCGTCTCCAGCCTCTCCCCAGCCCCTAATAATCGACACTCAAGCAACACCAAGTCAGTATCCTGTGCTCTCTCGCCTCCGTGCTGGCCCGTGCTGTGTCTCCTGTCACAATGCTTTCCTTCCCCATGTCTATCGCCGACATCTGCTCTTTCTCGCAAAATCCAAAGTCCAGTCAAGTAGTAGCTTCTCTGGGAATCCTTCCTTGAAGCTGCTGGCAAATGTGGGGTGGGAGGAAGAATCTTTCTCCTGCCCAGGCATTTTTTATTACATCCTCAAATATTCCCAAGTGTCTGCCTCCTAGGGTCACCTTTCCTTTATAGGCAATATTACAGCCCTCCCCCACCTAACACCCTAAAACTCCCTGTAGGGTGACCTATTCTTTATATTTTAACAATTGGGTCTGCATCCACTGTGGACGATTCTTCCACCGTCTCTCATCTCCACCACTGTCATTGTCGATGTCCTGGTGATCAGGCCTCATATGTCAAGGTGGTAACAGACGGGGTGTCATCTCACCTTCCGTCTCACCCCTGCTTTTGTCCCCAGGGTCTCTGTGGATGACCCAGCTAAACCCTTGTCTTCCTGATTGCCTTACCTCCTTATCACAAAGAACTGTCCAGCACTTCATTTTAGCCACACAATTCCAAGGGCTTTACCTTGCACCTGTCATCAGTATAAACTAAGCCACCCCTGAAACTGCAAACACCTGCCCTTACTTTCTAGCTACAACCTTGTAGCCTTCTGGTTCGATTGTTTAAGTGGCAAATACGCAGCCTTCACCACATTCTTAATATCATGCTCCAGAGTGCATGGAGTTCAGGGGCATGTGTTTTTTATCACGGGCGTGATATACTAGTAGAATAATTCACAGAATAGTTTTACACACATAAGTAACAGCATGAACTCTGCAACAAGACGCTCTGGATTCAGACCCTGCAGCCTTTACTGACTGTGCAGCCTTAGAAACTGACCCAACTACTCAATGCCTAGTTTTCTCATTCCTGAAACTGTACAACAATACCTTCTGCTTCATGGAGTTATGGTGAAGGTTATGAAGCTTGCGTGAGCTGATATTTGCAAAGCACTTAGCTCGTTGCTGGAACATAGTAAGTACATATAGGTATTAGACAAGTAAAGATGGATGTATGTATGAAGGATAGATGTCTCACATGTTTTAACTTATGGAGAAGGACCTCTTTTACGGAGTATGAAGGCAATAACCCTTACCATTCCAAATATTTTTCTCTCTTCGTTGTCAACCCTGAATTTTTCCTCTTCCTTTTCTTCCATACCCAGTTTAGATGCTACTACTCTGAGCTCCCTGCTTGCCCTCCTCCATCACATTTGCCTTTGCAGACCCAAAACTCTGACGGGCTTAAAAAACAGCCCCAGCTGGTTCGCATCCAGGAGGCCAGTGTCCCTGCAGGAAACGCACATTGGTGGCAGGCTGGTGGCTCTGCACGCCAGGGATTACTGGCCCCAGATGGACTCCCCACCCTAACTAAGTCTGCTGGGTGCTCAGTGCTTGGTGACCTGCCCCTTGCTCTTCCACCTGTGACTGTCCCACGTCTTCCTCTTCAAATCTCCCAACCTTTCTCTCCCTACTGTATTTTCAGCTTGCAAAATTTACCTCATCTTTCACTGACAAAACCCGAACTCCATAAAAGAGACGCTCTTCCTTGTAACAGGAGCAGGTCTGGACTCCTGCACTAAGAGGCCCCTTAACTCCCAGAGTGTCTCCTGTTTTCCTTACACCCTGACTGCCCATTGGACCACGCTCTGCAGTACCCAGATAGGTGCCAGTGTCTCCCATCTTAGGGGAAAAAAGGCAAGGCAAAAAAAAGGAAAAAATTGTACATCTTCATGATACACATCACCTACTGCCTCTTTCCTCTGATCCCTTTTAGACCCTAAATTCTTTTTTTAAGATTTTATTTATTTATTTTTAGAGAGGTAAGGGAGGGAGAAAGAAAGAGAGAGAGAAACATCAATGTGCGGTTGCTGGGGGTCATGGTCTGCAACCCAGGCATGTGCCCCAACTGGGAATCGAACCTACGACACTGGTTCGCAGCCCACGCTCAATCCACTGAGCTACACCAGCCAGGGCTAGACCCTAAATTCTTAGAACCTCGTCTTCCCATCTCCTTCCATTCATTCTTCCAACAGCTGTATTCCGAACGCTGCTCGGAACCACACTGAAACTGTTACTTTGAAGATCAGTGGCGGGACAGCTGCTCCAGGTTCAATGCATGTTTCCTGTCCCCATCACCCTTCATGTCCCGGCAGGATTCCACACCAGGGCTGGCTCCCCTCTGGCTTCTGCGCCATCTCTCCTGGTTTTGGGGGCTTGTTCTGATTTTCCTCAGACCCCCACGGCTGACTCATCTGTCTTGTAACTGGGCCCTTTGACTTCGCCTAACCTGCAAATGTTGGAGACACGCGAGTCTTCTCAGACCTCAGTGGCACTCACCTTCTCACCTTTCCCAGCTTCCCTCCTGATCCAGTCTCTCCCTGGGAGACACCTTCACTCTCCCTGGCTTTGAAGGCCACCTCTATACCCTTGACGTCCACATTGTATTCTCTTCTTGGAGCTTTGTTCTTAGCTATCCGCTGTCTGTTTGAAATCCCTGCTCAAATTTATTATAATGTGACATAATTTGTACGTTCAAAACTAGACTTCTAATTCTGCCTCACCCGGAGTACAGCACCATTACCTTCCGTCCGACCCCTGCTGCCATGATTGCTTCCTCTGCTTCCTCTTCCGCCCCCCCCCCTTTTTACCTAATCTATTCTTCAAACAAAAGTGAGAACGCTCTTCTAAAAGCATAAATTGATTTAAAACCACTCAGCTCCTCGTTGCACTTCAAATAAAATCTGCATTTCCGGCTTGGCCTGGGAGACCTCGCACATCCTGGCTTCTGCCCACCTTTCCCATCTCAGTGTGCGCCCATCTCCTGCCTGGGCCCAGGGTATGGCCACGCGGACCCCCAAACACTCCCAGTTCAGTCCAGTCCTGAAGCCGCAGTGGGCCCTGTTACACTCTAAGGCCCTCCCTCTCCTTCTGCAGGTTCCAGCCTAAATATTGCCAATGCTCCTTCAGGGTGACTCTTCCTTTCTCTCTAAATCAGCATCTCTCCCACCTCGTTACTCTGGTTGTGCATTTCCTGTTCATGTCCTTCTTAGCTTTTTCTTCTTTGCAATTACTCCTGTGTTCGTTGTTTATCGCCGGTCTCCCAGACTGTGCACACCATTGCACAGCACACTCGGCGCTGGGCACAGCGAGAGTCAGCAGGGTCTTGCATCTTAGAGCCACACCTCAGCTCCAGCCCTTGCTAGCTGGGGAAACTCAGCAAGATTCTTATCACACCCACGCCTTAGTTTCCACCTCAAGAAAATGAGGAAAACCACGTGTCACCTCATTGGGGCGGACAAGCTTGAGTAAGGTAACACACGTATAGCATGCAGAATGATATTTAGCGCAGAGTAACTACTGCTGCTAACACTTGCACTGTTGCTACTGGTGACGATGATGATGTTGTTGGTAGCACTCAGTGAAATTCTTGAATGGATGAACAAATGAATGAAGATTCGGATTTGTGCATCTGTGTGACTACAGTGTACCAGGCACCCTGCTATTTGCGGTTAAACACACATGGTTTACTTTAGTATTTTTTATTCTCACAGCAACTTAAAAAACAGACAACACTCCCAGAGGAAGTCATTGAGAGAGTTTGAATAACTCTCCCCAGACACTTAGTGTCTAGGTGCAGGTGGTCCCCAGAGGAAAGAGGGATGGGGGGCAGGCAGTAAAGGGGAAAGGGGGTCAAATGCATGGGGACGGAAGGTTTAACCTCAGTGTTGACACATAATGCAATACGGAGATGATATGTTATACAAGTGTCCACTTGAAACCTATGTAATTTACTATCCAATAAATGTAACTTTTTAAAAATTTTAAAAAGGAACCAGAATTAGAAACCAGTGTGTGTCTACGTATGGTGCCATTTCCAACAGTCCACTGCCCGTGGCCCAGGGCCAGCCTGTTCGTAAGAACCACCAGGGGCCTTTTAAACCATAGAACACTGGTCTTGTCTGTGCAGAGCAGGGCTCTGCAGGGCAGGACGCTGGGGGGCCCTGGGTGCTGTGGCTCCCACAGCGGCCCTGGTGAGGTAAAGACAGCCCTGGCTGTGCCCTGCGGCCCCGAGGCTCCCCTCCTCGGCTCCACAGCACTGTGAGAACCCGCAGTCTGGTCCTCCTGGTGGGTCTTCTCCTTCCATAGCCACGGCCTGGGCTGGCACCTGCCCTGTGCGTGGCCAAGGCCGAGCTGCCGGCTGCATCGCCACAAACCCACCGCCAACAGTCTGGCCGTTACCACAGTATGGCCATCGCATTTAAAGACATCATCCTGAATTTTCTCTCGCAGGGGGACATAGTCTAAGATCGACTTCAGGGAAGACGTGGAAGACATTTTAAATTGGGTAAGAAAACAAAGTGATAAATGCGTGAGTTTCCAACGGATTCTTTGTGTGACTTTGTCGGAGACCCAGGAACGTGGTTTGCCTGGGACCACTGTAGGAGACATGGCCCCAAAGAGGCCGGTGACAAAAAGCCACAGGGAAATGTTTCCAGAAAGCTCTGCCTTCAACTGAACAGACGACCAGATGTTCCCGAGACCTGTCCCCCATTCGAACAACTCTTCTCCAGACTTCTACTCAGGAAGAAGGATTGCCGTCTTCCTGGAAACATGGGTAGCTGCTAGTGCTGGTAATTAAGTACCTTGATTTCTTTTTTCAGTTATCACTTCCCTCCAGCCAAGTAATAATAGGTTTGGCCATGTTCTGGCCCAAATTGAAAATGTTCAAAGGACATTGGTATTATCATTCCCAGTGAGCCTTGCAGCTCTTGCCCTTGCTTCTGTGAACTAAATGAAGTCCAGAGAAGGAAAAGGGAAGCTGCTATCATTAACCATATGGAAACTCAGAGGCCATCCAGAGCGGAGTGGTCCATACTTGCCCTGGACGCAGCGACCAGTGAGTAAGTGTGTGAGGCAAGAGTCGGGCCAGATGTGAGACGAGCAAGAACTCTGGGAAGGATTTAGCATCAGCATCTGGGAGCAGAAAAGGGAAGAATGTTCCTCACCTATAAAATGAGTGTAACAATATTTTCCACATAGCTATACTATAAGATTAAAACTAACATTATCCGTAAGGGGAGTTCTGAAATGTGGAGTGCCCTCAATAAGCTATTATGCATGGTGTCGTATGGGCCTACCACTTTATTTTACATAAGATTAAAGAGATTTCAGGGGGCCCCGGTTCCAAAGAATTCCAGAGAGAGGATGACGTGTGGAACAGGGGGGTGGTTGAAAGGCTACATCCCCAGGAACTGCCGAGGCCCCCTCTCCTCTGACCAGGTAACAGGCACTCACCCCACGTTTCTCTCCAAGGTCAGGCTCCTAGAAGTCGCTTCGGCTCGAATCACATTCGGTCTACCTGACATCAGGCTCTAATGCACAGCCACTGTAGGGGGACCTACACTCTTACTGCCCGGCGGTGTGTAACCGAGGACGGGGTGTGCTGAGCCCCGGGCACCACCCGCCAGCCCAAGACAGAATCGAGGCCTCACGGACTCTCATGGACCCACAGGCAACGCGGGCACCGTGATCAGGAGAAACCTCCTTCCGGGGGTACTGGCGCCCTGGAGGGAAGGTATCAAGCACCACCATAGAAAGACTCTAGGACATTCCGCTCTCCAAGGCCTCAATTATTTCTAAATATATTTTCAAATAAACGAGACTTTCTTAAACCATTTATCACCATGGCAACTAAGCTGGCAGCATTGGTGGGAGTTTCAGCATCTATCAATTGGGAGATATGCTTGTTGCTTGCAATGCTTTAGAAAAAAGAGCTCTGTGGAGTAAGCGAAGCGATACATTCAGGGAGACGCGCCGGGCACCGGTGAGCAGAGGGGTGCTGAGGGCAGCTGCAGCGACCCACGCTCTCAGTGCTGAGCAGCACCTCCTTAGCCCCCCCAGGGTTATCTCTTGAGTAATATAATTCTCCTAAAATACAAATGCTGTTCTCCAGTCGTACATCCCAGCACCTGTGGTGCCTAAGAGGTTGTGCCTGGAGGTCAGGAGACGTGGGTTCGAGTCTCGGTGTCAACGCTAATCAGCGCTGTGGGGTACGCCTTTCAGCCTCACGGGGACTATTTCCCTTTCCAAACGATGAAAGGATATTGGCTACTACTATGTAGTTCAAACAAGTGAGGTAAATGCTAGCTTTTAATACTCTGTTGTGGCCTTTAAAAATGTCTTTCTCTGTTTGTACAGTTGCAATTTTGTTTCAGTTCTAGGACAGGAAGTCGTCCTCAGGCTTGTAAGCCCCCATGCGTACGTGAGCCCCTACACCCCACTGTCTTTGCAGAGACTCAACCACACTGAAGGGCAGAGGCTGGCCACCACGCGGTGTTTTGGGAGAAGGATGGGGTGGATATTTACACTTCCCGAGCAACCTTGAACTTATGGGCACTTTCGTACATTATCTGCTTTCATGCCTCCCCACAACCTTGTGTGTGAGGGACTAGAATCCCCACTTCAGATCTGAGGAAGGAGAACGTTGAGTCCACCTCCTCTCCATCCTTCCACCAGTAGGGGGCAGAGCTGGGACTTTCATCCCCACCTGCCGGGCTCCAGGGGCCACCAGGCTGCCTCCCCTTTGAAACCATCTAGTTCAAGGGCACAATGTCACGGAGAGAGGCCTCATCAGAGAGTCCTACCTGAGCTTCTGTTCTAACTCTTGCCACCTACTAGCTGTCTGGCCGCAGGCAAGGCAGCACTGTCCTTGGGCTGCAGCATCTTTGCGTCCGAGAGACCGACTCACGTGGAGTGGCCGCTTTGTGAGACATTGGGCAACCTCGGGCAAAGAAGGATGCGAAAGGGGTCCCCGGGAGGAGGAGGAGGGTGAGGACCTCTGAGCTGCTGGGGCCACGGGCGTTTACTGCGGGGAGGCAGCAAAGTGACCGCGGGCGAGAGGGTAGGTTCAGCCTGTGAAGCGAGGGTGAGCCTGGGTAGGCTTTGAAAGAGGTTTGTTCTGCATTCACACCTGCAAGCAGATGTGAGACAGAGAAATAAAATAAGGTCGAAAACAGCTCTCTGGCAGCTGCAGAAAGGGCCAGGTTGAAAGCAGCAGGCTGTGCTCAGCTGTCTCTGTGTCTCTCTGCAGGTGAGTTCCTTTCAACCGGGCCCAGTGTCCAGACCCCAGAGCGGCAGAATCTACTGGGAGGGTAGACCTGCTTTATTAAAGATTTCAAGACTCCTTTTGTGGGATTTCCTTTGCAAATTTCCTCATAATGCATTAATAGTATTTGTAGCATATTTTCACGGAAACCGCACCACCCCCTTCTATCTCCGTAGAGTCCCAGAGAAGGGTCCGCTGCGGAAAAGAAAACACATCCGGCCCCCTGCTCACTCCCGGCACCCTTTCCTCTCGGCCCCGCCACTCTGCCACACAGACAGCCCAGCGCTGGCTCCCCAATTCATGAATGGGAAGAGAAGCCATCTGATACATTTCTTGGATATTAGCCCTCCAAATCCACAGGAAACAGGGGATTTCTTTGACAAGGATAATGTAGTGCAAAGGTCAGAGACCTGGGGTCAGCCAGGGGTGATCTAATCCCAATTCCTTTACCTTCTACCGGTGTGACCTTAATAAATTACTTATCCACTCCTTACTTCTGTTTTCTCCTTTGACAATGTTTCAGATAATTCTAACAACCATCAGTCTCCAGGGAGTAAGTGGGAAGCTGAACACAAAAGAAAGGAGGCAAAAATGAAAACTCTGGAAAGAAGTTGGGGGATAAGATGCAAAGCAAGATGAAGCATCAAGACCAGAACACTCCAGGCTTTAGGACCGTGGGTAACCAGAAGCCAGACACCGGTGTGGAGGGACCGGCAGGAGCCGAGGGCCAATCACCAGCTGGCAGGCAGACCTGGTGCTAGGATGGTCCACATTGTGACTGAGTCACCAAACAAAGGAGAAGAGGCGGCAGAGTGCAAGAAGCAATGACATGAAAAACAAAGACCTCGGAAGGCAGAATAATTTAAAAAAGAGCCTATAGGTAGGTGCTCAGGTGCAAGTTGCCTTATTATTATAACATGCATTTCAGGGGGCTACAAAGGTGGAAGAAATCACGTAAAACCCTCCCATTCTTCTGTGTGTCCAGTCTCTCAACTATGATGCCCACACTGCTCTGCATGAGGCATCCATCCAGGCGCCCCTCACACCCAAACCCAGCAAGAAAGGGAGGTTTGTGGGTGCTCCTCTTTAGGAGGAAGCAGAGTTAGATAGAATGAATGAGCAAGAGCAACCCGTGCCCCACAGGAAGTGGCCCTCTGCCTCCTGCTCCTGCTTTCTGGTCTGTGCTGGGGGAGGGCATCCCTCAGTCTCTCTTCACGTCCTTGTCACCTTGTTCTCTGCAGCTCTACTCCAGCCCTGGGTGGTGGGGTCGAGGGTGTCCAGAGTCCTCCACGGGGCTCAGGCGGATGGATATGTCTGAAAGGAGCTTCAGCAGCGTCTGCAGGGGCGCGGACCCCTCTCCCTTCCCACGGCTGGGCGTGACAGGTGCGCCCTTGATCGCGCCCATCCAGACCAACTCCAGACACTAGTTATTTCTCGTCATTGCTTCGTTTTGTCCTTTTGAACTTTGGTTTTGGAAATATGAAGTCCCAGAGTTGCAGAAATTACAAAAATAACACAATGTACTCTGTCACACTTTAATTTGATTTCAAGAAGCAAGCATACATAAAAAAGTATCATATATCCTTCACCCAAGTTCACCACTTGTTAGCAGTTTGCTGTTTGCTATATGATTTTCTATCTCTTATAAAATTATATAATTTTTCCCTAAACCTTTTGAGATTAAGTGGCAAACATCATGCCCCTTTACTTCTACCCTGCCTCGTGTATATTCCCTAATAAAAGAACTTTCTGTTATACAATATCGTACAGTTATCAATATCAAGAAATTTAAACGACACAGTACTGCTATTTATCCACAGTTCATATTCAGGTCTTGGCAACATTTCTAATCATGTCACTGTAACACTGTTTCCTGGTCAAGAGTCCCATGTTGCCATAACTCCTTAGTCCACTTTAATTTGGATCCACTGCTTCATCCATCTTTGTCTTTCATGAGTGACAATGACATTTTCAGAGAGTACAGTTCCTTGCACCTTTAAAAAAATGTTTCTGCCCTGGCTGGCATAGCTCAGTGGATTGAGCGTGGGCTGAGAACCAAAGCATCGCAGGTTCGATTCCCAGTCAGGGCACATGCCTGGGTTGCAGGCCATGGCCCCCAGCAACTGCACATTGATGTCTCTCTCTCTCTCTCTCTCTCTCTCTCTTCCCTCTCTAAAAATAAGTTAATAAAATCTTTAAAAAAATGTTTCTCAGTGGGAGTGGCCTATGTTTCTTCACGATGAAATTCCAGTGATGCCCTTGCTGGCGGGAACACCTCACAGAATTGATTGGGTACCCGCACTGCATCACCACAGGAGACATGGGGCCTCATTGCGTCTCGTTACTGGGAAGCTTGCTGGCTGGGACCACCACGCCACTTCTCCAGGTCCTCACAGCACCGCCCAAGCACACGGTCCAGCGGCACTTGATCCCTGCTGCACATGAGCATCGGCTTGGGGAGCGAACTTCAACAACAGCAACCAGCTTTAAAGCCCAGCCTTCCCCAGGACCAGCGATCCCCAGCCCGGGCTGTACACTGGAAGGGCGTGGAATGATTTTCCAAAGGCAGTGATGCCTGACTCTCACATTTAGAGATTTGGACGTGCTTAGTTTGGGCTTTGCCTGGGCGTGGGAATTTTCTAAAACTCTCCCTGGCAGGCCAAGGTTGATGCCACTGCTCTAGGAGAAGTAAATCTGATTTTCCAGAGGTGGTCACTGTCCCACTCTCAAAGCTCTCCAGAGTATCCTGGTGCAGCCAGGGCTGAGAACCACAGGTGGACACTGGGGAGATCCGTCTCCACCTTTAATCTGAGAGGAAGCCTGTAGCTGCGCTGACCCCCTCAAGATTATACAACTGGTCCATGGGGGGCCCTTATCCCAGCCCAGGCCTTCTTTCCCGCGAACACAGTCTTCTCCGAAGGAAGCGGACGTCAGCTAGCTGACAGGTATTTCCCCTGGGAGAGGCCAGAGGAGGTATTTCCCTCCTTACATCCCAGGACATCTGAAAAAATCAGATGGTTACACTTAGATTGTTCTGTTCTTTTATATTCAGGTTATTCTCTTAGCGACAACACCCTTTCTAATCACAGTACGGACCACGGAGCAGCGACTTCAACACCAGGACCCCAGGACTCACCCCGGACTTCCCGAAGCAGAATCCGAATTGTCAGACGATTTCCAAGTGTTTTCAGGGCAAAGTAAGGCCCGAGGAGCCCAGGACCACGCCGCAGCACGGTAACGGAGAGACTGTCTGACCCTCGGACGTGTTGGGTCACGCTGTCTCTGTCCCAACGACTCCTTCTGACCCTGCAGCAGGAAACGAGCCACGGACTACAGGTCAATGAGGAAGTGAGGGTGCGTTTACAGCGACGGGGAGGAGGCCAAGACTGGCCCATGGACCAGAGTCTGCTGACCTCTCCACTGATGGGGTGAAGCAGGATTGAGAGAAAAATAATATAAGTGCATGAAACTGAGAAATGCGAATTTGGATCGTGGTTCGGGTACCCCCCAGCTTTGCGACCTTGGACAAAGTACTTAATTCCCCGGGGCCTTGTGTAAACTGTGTAAAGAAAACCCCAGCACTGAGAGCCGAAAACTGGTTCTTCCCGTGGTTCGGGAAGAGAGCGTGTCACACGCCCGGCACGCAGAAGGCACCCAGTGAAGGTCGCTTTCCTTTCCTCCTTCCGACTCTCTCTGCGCACAAACTCAGAGCATCTGGCGGTGATTCCACGGGGTGCCGAAACACAGACAAGCCAAACACCCTTTGTCCCAAACGGCACTTTAATCTGGTTTTGGAAAGTTCTCTTATTTGTATTTGATGGTGGGGAAGTCTGATCATCTAAAAATCTCTAACACATCTCATCACATCATGGTGCCAAAGTACAAAATTCCAGCCTGCGGCCAGTGAGAAATTCATCAGCGCTATCCCTCCCTACCTTGTCCTGTCCCCCCCCCCCCCCGCCCACCCCCCCTGCATCTCATTCTTTCCAGAAGATGAAACGTGCCTGCTGCGCCCAGCCTCCTTCTCTGAGTTCAGGTCTGTCTGACTCATAACTTCCCTAAGGGAGAGGAGAAAATAGAAAGTGAAATGATTTTACTTAAAAGACTTGAGTTAGGGCTAGGGAAAGAACGCAGGGGGCTCTGGTGTAAGGCTGAGATTTTCAAATACTTTGAACAGAATGAGTCCACGGGAGAGAAAAGTGTCACGTGGGGCTTACATCATGCAAGGACTGTCTATGACGGCGCATGACCCCGGGCTAATTATAAAAGAAGGGTCCGTGCAGGAAACGGACTGGCCTCGTTTTCCAAGCAGCTTGGAAATCAGCAAGAAAAATAGAATTCTTATTTTAGTTGCCATCAAATCGGGAGCAGGAATCGGAGGGACATGTGGAGGGGCACAGAAATAAAGCGCAGATGACGTCAGGAGAGTGGTAAGATGAGGCGAGATTGCATCATCTCAGAGGCTTCCTCGGTGCCCTGCGGAGAGAGAACCCCTACATAGAGTCCCAGAAAGACGCCCCAGGCTGACCCTGTCTGGTTAGAGAGCTTCAATTCTGCGGGCCATCCAGTCTGCTGTAGAGCCACTCTAGCGGAAGGGACCCTGGGATCCCCACTTGGGGTAATGATGTCATTTCCCTCACTGTGCCCTTCTCTCTAACCCATACCCATCAAAGTGACCAAGAAAAGGTAACAGAAACCTCGGATCCCAGAAAGAATACTACGTATATTTTGGAAATTCTGGAGCATAGGCAAATGGGCGAGTGAGTGGCAAACCCTTACACAGCACCACACACCCACTGGGTACATGGGTGCAGATGACTAGGGGAAATCTAAGTCAGGACAGGCGTGAGTGGGAGGCAGGAGTGCGGTATACGAGAGAAGAAAATTGACCTTGATTTGAGAAGTTGAAGGCGAGGGGTCACACTCTGAACATACACGTGGCCTGATGCCTCCTTGAGGGTCGGGCGGAGGAGGTGTGGGGGAGAAGTCTGAGCCAGCTGCTTTTAAGTGGCACGTAACTCGAAGATTCTTTAGAACAGGTCTGACATTTCTTTCTGCTCTTGTAGGTAAAAATAAACCAATGAAAACCACCAGAGGAAATGACTTAGTGGTTTAGAAGAAGGAGAATGGAGGTCAGGAATTGGGGTAAATATGAACTTTGCAATTCATATTTCCAATGAGATTCCAGGTGACAGTGTAGGAAGAAAATGTTAGGAAAAAATATCCTGTATCAGGAAAACGTGGCTTTGGGTGTTTGGATGAACCCACACTTTAAAAAACACGAGGGAGGTGGCCCCTAGCTAGTTGGATAATGAAGGACACGGAGAGTTGATCAAAACAGAGCAAAAAACATTGTCCCCGAACTCAGAGGAAGAAGATGAAGATAATATAAGGAAGAACGAAATGACCGGAAACTATACGAAATGACCCGGGAGATCCAACACACATGATGTGTGTAGTGTAAGAGGATGAAATCGGCACAAAGAGAAGTTAACTCAAAGAAATCATTGAATAAACGTTGCCTACGTTGAAGATAAATTTACTTGTCAAATATCTGATGACATTAACAATAACAAAAACGTCTTGCTTTTCAACAGAGAAGGCGGCGCTGACAGAGGACAAAAACATGTCAGGATAAAACCCAATTTCTCCTTTACGGCACTAAACGCTGAATTCCATCAGATGTCGAAGGAGAGATTTGCATACCTCTTGAAAGAATGCTATACTTGGCCAAGCTGTAATCTATGAATGAAATCCCAAAGTTATTCTCAGAACTGCAAGGACCCTTATACTTTCTGATTGTTACCCAGCAAATAATTGAGTCATCTAAGAAATAATTAAACACCTGACTCAGGAACTATGAAGACACTGCATAAAAGCACAGCCAAAGTGGGTAGAAAACGATCTTGAAGAGCCAGAGGTATTTCCTAATTGAACCACGCAGGTGCTGCCTGTGTACAAACACCTGCACACGGGTGTTTACGGCAGCCTCATTCACAGCTGCCCAGCGTGGGAGCAACCGAGAGTCCTTCGGCAGGCGCCCTGATGGAGAAGCTGTGCCCCATCCACACGATGGAATGGTACTGAAAGCCGAAGAGAAACGAGCTATCGAAGCACGAATAGACACGGAGGAAACTTAAACGCCTCAGTGAACGGGGACAATTCAAACAGCTGCACTCTGCGTGATTCCAGCTCTGTGGCACACTGGAGAAAGCCAGACTGCGGGGACAACACGGAGACCAGCAGCTGCCACGGGGCAAAGAGAAGGGAGGGACAAACAGGCAGAGCACAGGGGACGTTCAGGCAGTAACACTGCTCCGTACGTGTCGTTGGACATTTATCCAAACCCATCTAATGTACCAAAGTGAACTTGAACTTAAACTATGGGCTTCGGAGGGCTGTGATGTGTCCGTGTGGGCTCACCAAGGCCCACCCAGGCACCGCTCTGGTGGGGGTGTCCACAGGGGGAGAGGCTGGGTACGCGGGGATCATGTGTGGGGGAGCTCTGCATTTTCCACTCAGTGGTGCTGTGACCTTGCAACTGCTCTCCAAAGCCAAGGCTATTTTTAAAAACTTCAAGCATCAGCAAGGGAGTAGGAAAAGTGTTTTGAAGAGCAGGAAATATTTCCAGGAGCCTCTGCATTTATAACATTAGCGGCTACTCTGCGGAACTCTCCCACTGAGGGCCCAGGCCACATAGGTCATTTGGCTTTCTCCGCTTATCAATGCCAGTTATATAGCCTCAGGCACGTCATGGAACTTGTGTCTCCTTTCCTTCGTGGGACCGCCGCAATGACGAAAGAGTGCATACCCCGAGAGAACGGTTCCAAAAAGGGCAGTGGGTGTGCTTCTGTCACCACTGGATATGTCTCAGGCATCCAATAATGATGGGTGGCAGGGGAATGTCTAAAAGAAGGGAAGGGCCGGAGTTTCACACCCACCACACACACGTATAGATGGAGACACACACAGCCATGCCCTGCGGCCAGCTCATTAAACATCCAGGGCATTTACGGAAAGGCCTTCCCACAGAAAACGTCTCAGGGAGCAGGTCTGATGGGAGAGCCAATGGTTCAGAACGGGAGCCATAGCACGTGGGTCCTCTTCTCCCGAGCTGTTCGTCTCTTCACCAGTTTGTGCAAGAAAACAAAAGAAATAAATGAGAAAAGAGAGAAAAAAGAAGGAAGGGAAAAGAACAGGTTATGAATGTTTGTCCACAAATAGCAAAGGGGAGCTTTGCACCAGCAGGGGAAGGACAGGCGGGCACAGAGAGCTGGTTACCTGCAAAAAAATGGATTTTCTTCCCTTTGGTAACCCTTTTGTTGCTGTGGACAATTTTTGCATATCTTTAATAATTTTTAAATGGCATTTTAAATACTGTACTTTTTAAAGTCAGGAAATCTAAAAAAGAAAAAGGAGGAGAAGTAGAAGAAAAAGAAGGAGACAGAGGAGGAGAATGAGGAGGAAGAGGAGAATGAGGAGAAGAAAACTCATAGAAATAGACAACAGATCGGCGGTTACCAGGGGAAGGGGTGGAGGTGGTCCAAGGGTACAAGCTTCCAGCTGTAAGATGAATGAATCTGGGGAACCCAGTACCCTGGCATGGTGGCTGGAGTTACCAGGACTGCCCTGTGTACTTGAAAGCTGCTGAGAATAGACTTTGAAAGTTCTCCACACACACGTACAAAGGTAACTACGTGAGGCAATGGATGTGTTAACCAACCTTTTTGTGGCAATCATTTTGCAATATCTCCATGTATCAAATCATCACATTATATAACCTCACTCTTACACAATGTACATATCAGCTATATCCCAAAAAGCTGGAAAAAAGTTTAGCGACTTTCAAATACATGATACAGTATCAGGAACCATGATCACTACATTAGATTACATTTCCGTGACACCCATTTTATGCCTGGAAGTCTGCACCTCCACCCATGTTCTCCACGCCAACCCCTTGCTTTTTCCTGTGTCTAAGTTTGGCTTTTTGGTTTTCATTTCTCAGATACCACACATAAGTGAGATCATACGGTATTTGTCCTTCTCTGTCTGACTTACTTCACTGAGCATAACGCCCTAAAGGTCTATCTATGTTGTCACAAATGATGAGATTTTCTTCTTCTTTATGGCTGAATGACATTCCATTCCTAACAGTTTTATTCATAGTACTCTGGGGCAGAAAACAACCCAAATGTCCTTCTGCAGGAGACTGAATAAACAAATTGCAATATATTTACACAACAAAATATTACTTAGCTATAAACAGGAATATACTCCTGGAATATGCCATAACATGAGCGAATCTAAAACGAGGGTGAGCAGAAGAAGCCGGACAGAATGGTGCTTCCTGTGTGATCCCATTTAAATGAGGCGCCAGAAAAGGCAAAACTCACACGTGGCGTTGGGATTTAAAAATGGCTGCTTCTATCTAGGGAGCGTGGGGCAGGAGCGACCCAGGAGCTTTGCAGCTGATGGCCATAAACACCCTACGTCCTGTCTGAGGTAGTGCTCCACGTGTGTGTTCAACTGTTCAAAGTCACCAAACTGTGTGTCAATCAGAACTTCATTCAAATAAAGAAGAAAACACGGACAGTTAAGTTCCAAATTATAATAATGCAGATGCGTACCCTCAGAGAAAAATGTGTCTTCAGGTTGGGCCACTGAGAACCCAGAACAACGGATCCAGCCTCAGCCCAAGAATCCCTCCAACAATCATCCAAACACACAACAGCTCTTTAACACGTGAAGTAACTCAAAACTGTTTTTCTTTCCCAGAGCCCTTACTGGGGAATTGACTGAAAACATGCTCTAGCAAGATAAGAAAATAGAGAAAGGAAAGACATAATGTATGAAATAATAGACAATCCACAATGAAAGGAGAGTAATGAAAGAAGACCCCAAATGAACCGTTTTACAGACATGGAGGGGGCGATTTGTACAGATTGGATGAAGAGGAGAGAGAAGTCCGAGAGGGGAGTGTCTGAGAAATAGGGGGATTCCAGAGACACGTGAGTCAGAACAGCTTAAGGAGGTGATAAATTTCAACTGTGCGTGGAAAGAATTAAGGCAACCAATCTCACAGCAATGCAGCCCCAACCAACCCAAATAAAGAAACCCAGAATGGAAGCTTTCTGGTAGGCGGTGTGGGCTCCTTTAAATATAGATTCAACAATAAACAACTGCGGCAATTCTTCATGTCATCTAAAATTATTTCCCCGTAATTTCCGAAGGATCTTCTAGAATGTAATATTTCTGTTGTCAAAACATATTACTGAAACTCGGCAAATACTTTCATTTCAAATCAACTTCTTTTCCTTCCGTTTAACTCATGTAAAAATAAGTTCCATACCTCCTCCCAAAACCATCATACCGTGCAAAGTAGCATTCCGTTGCTCGGGAAGTTATTTCCCAGACTACTGACCTAACCACACTCCCTTCTACAGAGGCGCCCACAGAGGGCTCCCTGCAGTCACGTCCAACTGAAGTTCACTGCATTGCTCAGTGGTGGAGTGTGGGTCACTTTCTGAAACCCGCACCCTCATGCACGTGTATCATGTTGGAATACGGAGTGTGTACTTTCACCTCCATACATGTCCATGCTTCAAGGAGGTTTTCTGTGTCCCTCTGAAATTCCTTCTTGCCCAGTGACGAAAACCTGGACATTATCACTGGGTTCGGGCCTCCCTTGGCCTCCCCACGAGCCGCAGGCATCACCAGCACGCCAGGGAGGTGGCGTGTCGCTGGGGGCAGAGCTGTCTTCTGCAGAACACAGTTATGGATGGAGGGTCAGAAGCCCTTGCCCCTAGTACTGGTGGGAGTGAGCTTGGCCGGCCCCACAGGGCTCGGCCAGTCTGGAAGGAGGGGTCTCTCCCGGGGAATGGGCTGCACACGCAGCCAAATGTGGAGTGCGGGAACGAGAGCAATGATCAAGGAAAGAAGGGACAGGACATCAGAGGATGCGGCTGGGCTGGGAAGCCAGGACCCCGAGGCAGCAGGAGCCAGAACAAGAGGGTGCGGTGCCTGTAGGGGAAAGGGCTCCACGTGCAGAACAGGGAGGAAGCTGCTGTCGCAGCCCAGTCCCCGCTGCCAGCTCTGCATCGTGGCCTCAAGCCAGCGAGATTCCAGGCACCAGAGCAGGAGCCCCAAGAAGCCTACGGTCTCCATGTCCTTTCCTCCGGAGCTGCTGGCTTACGTGTCCAATGGCAGGGGCTCACTCACCTGCCTCCGCTGCTCCTTAAACCTTAGCCAGCTTGAATGCGAGGCTGACCCAGCCTGGAGCTCATGTTCAGCGGCAGGGGCTGCTTGTACGAGGCACGCATACACTGCGTATCTGTCTTTGACCCCTTCGAGCCTCAGACTTTGCCAGTGCCAAATAACCCCTTCTAACTGCAACCCCGCTTTTTCCCTTTTGGGGGGAAGGTACTTGCAGCCCCATCTCCTCACCGGCTATCTGCCCTTTGTCCTGTTCCCTGACTGTCTCTCCTTCCCCTGCGGGACCCTTAGTCCGTCTCTGTCTGCAGCTCACGGTTCTCCCCTGTAAACTCAGCTCTACCGTGGAAGGGAAGGGAGGAGAGGGGAGGGGAGGGCGAGAAAGGAAGGAAAGGAAGAAGCAAAGGAGGGAGGAGGAGGGAAAGAGAGAGGAAGGAAGGGGAGGAACTCACCTTCCTGGCCACCTATTCCGGGCTATTACTAGGACCCCTTACACATGTGCAAACCAGGGGAAGCGACTCGCCCAGGGTCACACAACGATTTGCTTCTCCTGTGTAGGTGGGCGCCTGCCGAAACGGGGCACCCCGGGTAGACCCAGTTTCAGGGCTCGGCCCCAGCCGTGCGGCAAGACGTGGGTTTGTGCTCGGTTGTTCCCAGCACTAATGAGGCTGGCATCTCACTGCATGCGAATATAAGATTGCAGGAGAGTCATCTCCAGGGCCGGCTCCCTGTTACAAGTACTCCTGCGGAAAATGCTGGAGGTGGTTCTCTCTTCGGAAGTGACGCCGTGGAGGACCAAGGGTCCCCAGAGGGGCTCTGGCCCGCTCCCGGAGCTGAGAGCGCCCCTCCGGCCAGCGTCGGTCCGACTTGAGTGCCAGGAAACTTGTCGGAGAGCAGAGCACCCAGGCTCCTCCGGGGCAACCAGCTACGCTCCGTGGACTCTTACAGCGAATGACATGTTTCTCCCTGAAAAGAAAAGTTTCATTTCTCCGATTGCCTAACATAAAAGGGGGGCAGCAGGCTCAGCCAAAATATTCTACGGTGTCGGATATGCACCGACAAGGTGGGCCAAGTAGGCCACCTCCTGAGAGGATGACAATGATGAAGAGCAAGTTCATACCCCGCCCCCCACCCCATGTTTCCATAGCATCTTCCCTGCCCCCCAAACACGCACACACATCTCACCCAACCACAGCCACTCTTCCACCTGCCTGAGCTACCTCGATAAATCCTTCTACTTTTTTTTCTGTTTATATCAACAGTGGAACTACGCTTCCTGACCCATTCCACCCACGTGTGGCCGAGTGAACAGTGACTGGGGAGAGCGAGAAAGCGGAAATTGTGTTCCGGGTCCCCCACGGTCTCTGTGCCTCCCTGTCAGCGGGGCACGTGTAGCGATGAGGCGGGAAGGTGTCCCTGAATCCCAAACAGGGAACAGCAGCTTGTCCACAGAAAGACTCACGTCCCGGCCTCGTATAGACAAGAAACGTGCTTTTGTATGTACTGTCTTTTTGTTAAGGTGACCCAGCCTCCTCACACTCGTAACAATAGAAACCCGGGTGAAGGGTGAAATCTGTAATAAACAGGGTTCTTTCTCGCACCACCGAGGGACCATCTCCACGGAAACCAGGCACGCTGCTGGAATTCTGACCCGTAACTCTGTAATTCAGCATTCACTGGTTGTATACCATGGGGAGTTATTTGGGCTCCACCTAAGTTTGCAATAAGCCACTCAAGCACTTTGGGTGGGGAAGCGACGGGGCTGGGGTCGCATTTTGGGGTGACCAAGCGTGAAGACCAAACTCGAGGAGCCCAGGTGGAAGGCTGCTGCTGGGGTCACCGTTCCCAGCTGCAGGGCAGGTGGGAAAATTACCCATTGGCAAGGTGAGGAACCTCTTTGATTGTAAAATGAAAAGGGGAAAAGTAGTGCAAATGGATTTAATTTATGCCTGGCAAATGAAACACAAATGGATGATGGAAGCAAGGAAATGCATGCTTTCGGTGGAAAAGGAGAGGGAAGACATCTGCTAGGCTCGTTGGGGTTTCTATCAGTTGAAGGGAAAGCGAAGTGGCCCTAGGTGTGGGTGATTCAGAGGAGAAGTATCCGTAAACGTGGTGTAGGCAGATCCTGCCTACTGGAGGCACTGCATGATCATATAATGTCTCGGTTCAAAGCGTGACATTTGAAATCGTAAAATCAAGGTTTTGCGTTCCAGTTCCATTATTCAATAATTCTAAGAGATTCTACCGTTCGCATGACCTTCCGAGGTCTCAGATTCCTAGCTCCTGAAACGGGACCATGCACGCAAAACAATGACCGTTGGGGACAGCTGGGGACAGCCCACTATTAGTAACCAAAATACCTTCAGCAGCATCACGCCCACCTGCCAGAAGCACGTAAGAAACTATGATCTTCGTGAAGCAAGCGGGGAAATGCAAGAACCGCCGGTAACGATGGAGAGACAAATCGAACTCCCTAAATATTCGGGAAATACACAGAGACCGCAAGTGTCAGGATGCTGGTGACGATGGGGGGCAGACGTGAGTGACCAAAGTTCCAGAATGAACTCACAGGCACAGAGCAACAGGAGCTCTGGTCAGGTATGTGCACCCCCTCACCTGCCACCTCCGTGACCTTCACACAGTACACCCGCAGACGGATAAACCGGCCCCATTTGCTGCACAACGCAGGGTGTTTTAAAATGTCTACAATGTTGAATCTGGTTGTCGTCCGCTCAGAGGCGCGTGACATAAAATTCTGTTTGTGTATTTTTCCGTTTTAAGGTTAAAACAGAGTTGCATCTTTACCGATATTTTAATTTGTTACAAAATTGTGTCTCAGACACGTTTAACCATCACTTGTAGTTGCCACAGACAAACACCCCAAACAGAACAAAAAAATAAAACTGGCAAAACGGCAAACACTGACATTACCACTATTACCAAAATCCCTTTTGCTTCGGGCCTATTTAAGTTAATTGCATAATGATAGAGATTATAATTATCTACAGTATGCAATTACCAACACTCATTATCGATATTAAAAGCTTAATGCTTGACTCTCTTTTCCATTAATACGCGCTGAGGCCCTGCCGTTCTCGAGTGCCTGTGCAGGATGGAATGCGAGTTTCTGCCCACCAGCTAAAACCTCGGTGCTGGGGACACGCGCACGGCAGGGGCTGACCGTCTCAATGTGCAGTGCAGGCGTGAGCGATGATGACTAGGGACACGCGCTGGAACCCACCCTGGCGACTTTTCCAATGACGCAGAGGAAGGAAAACCCTCTGAGGCGTCAGAGGTGACAAAAATGACACTCCATCCAACCTCTCCCCGCCCCCACCTCCAGGCCGAGACATCAGACAAAGTGGACAGACTGACGGGAACTGCCAGAGCCCCCCCTCCGAGGACTGAACTGCGGGGGGGGGGGGGGGGCACGCCGTTCAGCGCCCAGAGGGCACCCCGAACCACCCGCTGCCCTCTCGGCCACTCTCCGCACAAACCCCAAACGTGCCAACCCGGTCACCCCCAGAGCGGGACAGCCTCACGGTCCCCCAACACGACAGGTGCTTTACACCTGGCAGAGGGAGAGAGAGAGAGCGCACTAGGTGGCAGGAAGTCGCAGGCAGGGCCCCTCCCGGTGCTCCTGCACTTGACCTCTCCTTCCAGAGGATGAGCTTGGACTTCTTACATGCAGCTCAGGGAGGAAGCAGAACCTGCCAACCCTCCTAAAGTCAACCCCAAACTTGGCACGTTCCTTCTGTTGTATGTTGTCATTCAAAGCATTCAGGCCAGCCCGGAATCAAGTGGGTGGGGGACAGATGCTTACTCAACAGAGGACGGGCGCGTGTGGACAGACAGAGCTACCTCACCCTGAGGGACCCTGGCTGCGTCCCAGGGGCTCTGTGCACCAGCGGCAAACCCATCCGCCAGTCTGCGTGTTTCCACTGAGTGATGCCGCCCTGGGCCCCGAGTGGGCACTAGCGCCCTGAGGCGCACACATTCTAATAAAACTGTCCCTGCTACTGACTCCCTGCTCTTCAGTTTAGAGGACCGCGTGCGGAGTCTGCGGCACTGTGCCCAGTCGATGCAAAGTGAGTTTCAGGGGAGGGGGATCAGCACAGCCTGAAGACTTATTTGTACTTTTTTTTAAAGATTTTATTCATTTATTTTCAGAGAGGGAAGGGAGGGAGAAAGAGAGAGAGAGAGAAACATCAACGTGTGGTTGCTGGGGGTCGTGGCCTGCAACCCAGGCATGTGCCCTGATGGGAATCGAACCTGCGATGCTTTGGTTCGCAGCCCGCGCTCAATCCACTGAGCTACGCCAGCCAGGTATTTGTACTTTTAATACCTAAGATAAGCCCATGCATGTGAAAAGCTGGAGGAAGACTACCTCAACATGTGTTGCAAGGTCTTCATGTTGGCACTTTAAAGGAAGTGTGTTCTCACCCACGCGAAACCCGTGACGGTTCTGTGAGACGAAGACGCAGGAAGGGTGGGCTCTGGGATGGAAACGTGGGTCTTCTCCCTTCGCAATACCGTTTTGTTTGTAAAACTAGTACACGTTCTTACAGAAAATCTGGCCATACAAAATGCATTTAGAATAGAAAAAATGGTCCCCCAAAAGCACATCTCAGAGATAAACATCGCTACTCTTCCCTACTTCTCCTTAGTTACCAGCAATAAAAAGTCCTGAAAGCCTTCCAAACCACGTGCTGCTTCCCAGGTGTAATCACAGGATGAGACATCTAGGCAGCATTCTCCCCTGCCGTCAAACACTCTTCCAGAAAACCCGTAGAAGCAATTTGTAAGTAGTAGGCTTTTACGTGCGACTGTATAAATGGATACATCACAGAACTGATGAAAGTTACCAAGAAGTACTAAAAATGATTTTCAAATTCTCTGCATGACCGCTAACGGTTGTGATAGGTTTGCTGTTTTTCCTTCCAGAAATACAGGACGAAGCATCGAAAGTGGCACACTCAGAGCTAGCTGCAGCCTCTGTGTGTGTGTGTGTGTGTGTGTGTGTGTGTTCTTGGCATATATATATTAGCTTTAAATCTACAAAGTTACGATCACAGCCCACACTGCTGCTTTGCCATCCTCACCGCCTCCTCCTGAACAGCATGTGGGGCCGTCTCCAGGCCGTGCCCCCCACAACGCCATCTCCCTGACGTCTTTCTGAAGCACTTCACGCACTCAGCACAGCGTAAACACAGTGCGTTGTGTGCTCAGGGTCCCCACCGCGACACCGTGACCGACGACACCAGTTCTCACGGCTCTTCACTCGAGGGTCCTCCCGGACTCTCTCTGCGCAGCAGGCCTGGCAGGCACTGAGCCCGCTCCCACGGAGGGACAGGCCCTTCAGAGGCTCAGGCCCCTCTTTAAGGGAAGGGGAGGCAGGCACGGGCCTCTGGGCGGGCCCCGGCGGGGTCGGCTGCAGCTGCAGAAACGAACCGTCTGCAGATAAACTGCCCCCAGGCAATGGCCGACTCCTCGAGGTTCTGGGAAGCCCTTCTCCGAGGTGGGCGTAGCTCCCTGACATTTTCCAGGCAGCTCCGGGAAAAGGGCTTCTGGTTCCCACACTTGTCGGCCTGCGTCACCCTTCCCGGACCTCCCAGCACTCCCTGGGCCACAAGGAAGCTTCTCTCCTCGAAAATAAGGAGACGGCCTCTGAGCCTCCACTCATGTAGTCAGAACCCCCAAACACTTGCCATGTAAGAATGCAATGATCCACTAAAAACCATACAGACCTTTATACCAAAATATATACATTTTGACCATAAAAAACTCGGCAATTTGGGGAAAAACACTGCACTCGGGTTCCATAAGGAACCTCCATGCCGGTGGTCTAGGGGTGTCTGCAGAGAGACAGAGGCGGGGGCCGAGCTGCGTCCCTGGAGATCCCCTGTCACCAGGCGTAACCGAGGGACTCGCTGTCACTCAGACCGTGAAAGTCCACACACTCACCGGGCAATAACATGACCTTGACCCTGACCTCTTCCATCTTAATGCCTCTTTCACAAGAGTAGGGTGAAGCAGAGAAGAACTTTGAGCTTCTCAAAACAAAAAAAAAAACAAGTGATAACTGTGAACATTTAAAAACTACTCTCAACAGTGCTGTCCTTGAGGTTACTTCATGCATGTCTCACGACTGTGAGTGGGAAAACACACTGGCTCACCCCCCAAGGTAAAGGTCAGGATTCAGAGGCCCCGACAGGTATTCAAACCTCGATCATCTGATACCCGACTGACTGCTCGCCACTCCACCACCCGCACCCCTGCCCACAAGCAAGGAGAAAACGGGCCACAACCAAGGGCTGGACAAAAGAGCAGGCAAAGGGGATTTACTAAGAAACCCCTCAGGCCCTGGCCGCTGTGGCTCAGTTGGTTGGAGCGTTGTCAGGTGACCAAAGGGTTCTGGGTTCGATCCCTGGTCTGGCTGCATAGGGTGGGTTACCCATCGATGTTTCTCTGTCTCCTTTCCTCTCTCTCTAAAAAAAAAAATAATAATAAATAAAATAAAATAACAAAAAAATGTCCTCCAGTAAAGATTAAAAAAAAAGAAAGAAACCACTCCCTTGACAGCTTTACTCATTCTACAGCACGGTGTCCAGAGCACGTGCACCGCCTTCCGGGAACCTAAGAAGCCCAAGCTCCCCCCTTTTCCTTGGACGACTCCCTGTAAAATATAAAATGGAAAGCTATTCCGATGAAATGATTGAAGAGCCCTTACACCAAGCTCCCTCAACTCTCATTCTGCTAAAATGGAAGCACGAGGTAACTGCCCACCGGAGACACCTTAGACCCAGCAGCGGGCCGGGGCCCATCAGTCGGCCGGGCACGTGTTTGCCTCAGCCTGGTGCCGGCTCTCTGAGGGCCACCTGGGCTGCCCTCGGGCCGCGGGAGAGCCCCAACAAGTCACAGTCACAAAAATGAAAAGTCACTGCATGAGAGTGAAGTAAATGAGTTCTGTGCAGCCAACATGGGGGAGTTTCACCCCTCGTATCAAAGGAAAGGACGGAATCATGAAATTTCCAAAGAGCAGACTCCGCCACGAGTGGCAAGGCCACGATCTTGATGTGACTCCGAAAACTCGTTTGGCCAGCACCTGCCTCGCAGGTAGAGTTCTAAGGAGTTCTACAGAAATGTTCTTCTGGAGGAACCAGGATGCTACCATACTTGGCCACATACGTTTTAATCATTTTTCTCTAACTTTCAGTGTTAGTATTGTCTCCACAGTGGTGCGCCCTCTTGTTTGGGATACTAATTGGCTTTTGAAACATTAAAAGCTCCCAGTTGAGCCTCGGGCACTCAGCACCTACTCCTCCCAAGTGAGTGAGAAAATACACGGGCAGAGAAAGGTAGAAATCCCAAACTTCTTTCCCCAAATGAAGCAAACATAGAAACTCAGGTGCCAGCGGATTTTTTTTTAAATCCTACCTTAACATACTTAGACCCTACTATTTATTTCCCCTGATCTTAATTAAGAAAGTCCTTGAGACTCTCAGGCCTGCCTACTCGTCTAAAAATAAAACTCGAGAAATTCAGGAGTCTCACCCACAGGGGAGTACACGGTGAGCCAAGGTGAGCAACCGCTGTGATTTCTCGGGGGGACCAAACACACTACGTACATGAGTTCTAGGGTTCTATTCCAGATTCCCAGCACCAAGCCCTGTATCAGCCTGAATATCTAGCTGACATAAAAAATGGAGACAAAAATCTAGCATTTCAAGTATTTCCTGGGGTGACCGGGCCACCGGGGTGTGTGCAGTAGGTCACACAGCCTTGTTTCCACACCTGTGACGTGGGCCCACTGTGTTAACACACGGTGCTCCATACACCCCGCTTCCCTCCCCAGCCCTCCGCCCTGACTCTCGCTCCCACTGACCTGTGCCGCTCCTGTTGCTCTTTGATTCTTTTTTTTTAAGATTTTATTTATTTATTTTTAGAGAGGGAAGGGAGGGAGAAAGAAACAGAGAGAGAGAGACATCAAGGTGCAGTTGCTGGGGGCCGTGGCCTGCAACCCAGGCATGTGCCCTGACTGGGAATCGAACCTGCAACACTTTGGTTCGAAGCCTGCACTCAATCCACTGAGCTATGCCAGCCAGGGCCTCCTGTTGCCCTTTGATTCTGGTGACAGCTTGGGCTGCCGAGTGCTTTCCAGTTAGTCCCTAGTGCAGGGCACAGGGATAGCGCGGGAGAAAAAGTGTGGAGCGCGCCTGGTCACACCCCTTCCTTCCTTCACATCAAGAATCCAAGCCTCAGAAGGGTAAGTGCGTCCCCCAAGGTGCCACTGCTTGTTTCGACAGAGCTGTCCCTATTTCAGGCTCGACTCGGCACTGTTCACCCGCACGTCACTGGTTCGAAACGTTTGCAGTTACTGGGCTCTTTCTGCAGGTGAAATACGATGAGGAAGGCCACATATAAAGAAGATGAATTCCCAGCAGAGGCGGGGCCCGGAAACCCTCCTGGAGGGTCCTCCCCTCACCCCTGGTGCACGCTGGGCCCTGGGGAACAGCGGCTCAGACCTCTCTGGAAGCCGAGAGTAGGAATATTTAACGACTGATTGAGGCGAAAACACAGAACAATCAAAAGCCATCCGTCCATCACCTCTGGGCAACACCGATGCCTACGGACCGATCACCATGGCTGTCCCCAGGGCCACTGGGACAGAGTGTGAGCCACCACACTCCACCATGTCAGCGGGTCTACAGGCAGAAAAACGAGCCACCCAGCATTTCACTGTCCAGAGAGTTCCAGGAACTGGAGTTCCCGACCTTGCCTGAGGGAACCCTGACGTCTAGTCACTCATGGATCAGAGTCGAAGAAATGACACAGAGAGAGATACAGAGTTACATTTGCTGCCAATTATTCCAGCTAAGCAGAATAAACTCAATGTGAAGAATAAACACTCTCCTGAAATTCAACAATAAGGTGTGAAATAAATGTGTGTGTGTGTGCAGGTGGGTCTGAAAAGTAATCTGTAACCAGAAAATACTTGTTAAGAGTCACGCCTTAAAAAGCAGTTCAACACACGCACAAATCCCAAGACACCTCTTCCTCCCTGAGCCCGAGGAAAGAAAAGAACCAAAAAGCTGAAACAATGTTATTTTCACTCACATCAGCACTAGGCTTTCTTTTAGGAAGGGCGAATTTAAGAGGTGGTTGAGAATTCTGAAAATGACAAAAAGTAGACTTGAAAATCCGAAGTGTTCGCATGTGCATTTCCGGGTTCCTGCCCTGGGGTGTCCAACCCATCGCCTCTGTACCCCAACGGCAAGTGTCACGGGCCAGTTGGACTTTTCCGGCTCCAATTATGATGCAGAGGACAAAGCATGCGACCACAGGTCAGAAGGTCGGAGATCCAGCCCCTGTGGGATCCGGCTGCCCTCCTGGCTATGGGAAAGTATTAATTGACCTTGAGAAGCCTCAGGTCCCCATCCATCAAATGTCACGGGAGATTTCCACTGGCTTTGTTGCTAAACGTAATAGCTGGGGATTGTAAGTGTACTGAAAGTATGAGTATCTCATTTTTAAATGCATTGTATTTTAAAAACACTTACCATATGTAGGGACTCTTGAAGCTCTACAAATATTAACTTATCTAATGCTCAACCCTATGAGGCCAAATAGTCCTATTTGCAGATGAGAAAACAGAGACACGTAAGGGGCAGGTCATCTTCTCAAGCTCAGACAACCCGTGAGTAAGAGGGTTGAAATTCAAGCCCAGGTGCCAGAATTCCTGTTCTTACCTATAGAGTATCACGGAAAGTAAATTATCATGTTTAAAAAGTTTCTTGGCCGTGTATACAATGCAAATTAAATCGCCAACTTCAAACTATGTATGGGGTAGGGGGTGGGGTGGGGGGATGGTAGTTGGAAGCCGCGAGTCAAAAGGCAGAAGGATTTTCTTCTATTCCTCTTTTTTTAAATTTTTTAAAAAGATTTTATTCATTTATTTTCAGAGAGGGAAGTGAGGGAGAAAGAGAAAGAGAAAGAGAGAAAAACATCAATGTGCGGTTGCTGTGGGCCGTGGCCTGCAACCCAGGCATGTACCCTGACCCAGGAATCGAACTTGCGATGCTTTGGTTTGCAGCCCGCACTCAATCCACTGAGCTACGCCAGCCAGGGCCCTTCTATTCCTCTTAACTGCTGGAAGGGTGAAGTATCTAATCCTCTTCTTTCTGAGTATTAAGCTTTAGCAAGTAGCTGCCTCCTAAACATTCCGAGGGATGGAGTGAAGTGGGTGTTACTGGCAAAGCTGGATTTCAATTGCACTCCGCACATCAGCAGAGCGGTGGGGGACTGAGTCTGGGGCGGCCGAATGGCCCCTTCCAGCAGGCTCCTCCGGCAGGCTCCTCCAGCTGTGCAGAGGGTGTCTGAGCAGCAGCTGCACGTGACGCTGTAAACATGAGGCTGCAGCAGCTCTTCGCTAGAGAAAATCTCTTTTTCAAGGTTGAGCGGTGGACTTGCCTGAAGTAACAGGGGTCAGAGTGCTGGAACCTGCGATGTCTGTCTCTTTTCTTTGCTGGATGAACGAGAACTGCCCCTCCCTGCCACGCTCGTCTGAGAACCCAAACCATAAGCGTAAAGCACAATGAGGCATCAAGGCCATGGCTCTGGCATTCACGCAGGCCAGGTAAGTAGCCTTCCACAACATGCAGGTGCTGGGGTCCACCCCACCTGGAAATCGGTCAGAAGAGAGCACGCAGGGCCCGCCGTCGCTGGAGACGCCTGCCAGAGGCCAGCCTGGAAAGCAGAGCTGTCCCTGCAATGCAATGGGCTTCCGCACGGAGAATTCCCTGGAAACTGGGGGTCTGGAGGGGTAGGCAGTTTTAAAATGGGAAGCATGGTGGAGAGTCGGAGCATCTATGCTCGCTGTAGGAAGGCCGCCTCCCAAGGGAGTTCAGAGGGAGGAAGGGATGGAGACTGTGGCCCCAAGTAAGCAGGGACAGATCCGGTCCTGTCGGATTTACACAGAATAATGCATGGCGACCACACGCGGTTCAGTCCAGAAACGGCATGTTGGTTTAACATCTGAAAATCAATGTAATTCAACAGCAAAATGAAAAAACGCTCTCATCATTCCAGGTAGAAGCTCTGGACGAGAGCAGGGCTCCTGAGCTGCCCGTGGACCCTTGGTCCTGCTGAGCGGTGAGTATGGTAACGGTGCCCCTCAGGAAGGCTTATCCCAAGAAGGAGAGAGAGGAGGAGCCTGGGCACAGCTCCCCTGTAGGACCCGCCGACCGGGTGACTGACTCCAGAGGCCAGGAGCATCACACTACTGGGTGCCCCTCCACGGGACAGCAGAGAGAGGTGCCAGCCTCTCCTCCTTACCTGGCCTTGCCTGTCTTTGTCTCTGTCCACTGAGCTTAAGCTTCTGATCAGCCAGGGGTGTGGCTGCTCCCTTGGAGCTACAGGTGCACCCCCATGAGCCTGGCCCCAGCATCCACCTCTGCTTCTCCTCATAAGACTGCTGGTGGGCAATGCATCATTTGCCTCCACAAGGCTCAGAAATTAGTTCATTAATCAGGACCCCCCCCCCCCCCAGAGTCACTCAGTTCCTGAGGATAAAACTTGGTCTCCGTTTTGTTTCCCACGCCAAACTACGTCCACTCAGCACACCGGAGGTTCCGCAAAACAAACAAATCAATAAACTGCCAGCAGATAGATACATCCTGAATTTGATTAGTACAACATCTTCCTTCATCGATCCAATGCCAGGCAGAAGTGAAAGTTCCAAGATGATCCACACCTGCACTTGGGAATGTCCCGACTTTATTCTGATTCTCTATTCTGCTCACCTCGGCTGAAGGAGTTCAGAGCCTTTAACCTCCCCGCCCCTGCCACCCCCAGAGACTTCCTGCAGAGCGCCCCAGAACTGTGAGGTGGGGGGAGCCTTCCATAGGGCTGCCTCGCCTGCCTGGCCCCCACCCCCCATCTCACAGCCCCCACGGAGCAGCGCAGAGGCCCGGGATGCACTGGCTCAGATCCCCTCCACGACAGGCCCTTCGGCTTTCACATTCTCTGTATCTCCCTGCCCCTTCCACATGCGAGACAGATGCGACGCTGTCTCGCGGATCCCTCCTCTGGCACAGATTTCATTGTGCGCTCGCACTCGTTCAGAGAGAACCAGCAAACCGAATGTATGGTGCACAGGTTCTTTTCTGTCCCTGCATAAGGGTGACCAACCCCCCGAGGTTTCTCCTTTACTTTCAGAGAAGCACGGATCTCCACGATCCATCCCTCCACCCAGGTGTCCCGACGTCTCCTGGCAAGAATCTGCTCCTCCTGCCTCCTGGGAATTCCTGAGCATTCGTCCGGTCTGCTCCACCAAGTGCTGGCTGTTTCTGCCCCGGGCTTCGTTAAGGGAACCTCGGTAACACAGTCCTCGGGGACCGTGCCGCATAATGAGGCCCACCTGGGTCTGCAGCGCCGCGTCATAAATAAGGAAAGTAGTTTAACTTCCCTGAAACGATAATACCAGTTTTTCTGCTTTTCTAATCATTACAACCAACTTGGATAAAATAGCTCCTGACATTTAAAAGGAAGCTCTCCAATCTCCCTTCTCATTAAAAAGAAAAAAAAAAGGAAGTTTTGGAAACAGTCATCCCTCCTGGCCCTATTAGTGGATGGTTCACTTTTTACATAAATGCTTGCACTATAAAACTAAAACATGCATATTAAAAAACATTTGGAAAACCCAGAATGCTAGATAAGAAAAAAAAGCACACTTGGCCTCATTACCCCAGAAAAAAACACAGTTAACATTTTAATGCTTGCATTTATGATTCCTTCTTCATTTTTATGCTTATAAAGTATTTCCTTGGAAAGAAAATAGGTCAATTACCCTATTAAATTAAGCTATTCATTTAATGTAATTCGAAATTGCTATTTTTTATTAGAATGCAATTCTAATAAAAATTCCCATAGGTTTATTTTAGAACTAATTCACTCTAAATTCAACTGAAAGTATAAATGGATCGGACCACATAAGAACAAGTTGTGAAGCAGTCTGGGGATATATATTGAAACTAAAAATGCCTATAATCTTTGACCCAAGAAATCGGCGTAAAGATGCTCTCTCTGCAGCAGTGCAATGCCGGGATGTGAAGCCATGTGTCGGAGGGGACCCGGGAGCGGCCAGCTCGCTCTGGGCTGGAACAGCAGGTGCCAAGGGTTGGATTTGAACCATGTCTCAGTTCTCAGAACACCAGCCACACCACCCACACACAGAAGCACCGTATCCTGTTTTTGGTTTGCTGACCAGTTTGCTCCTTTAGAGCTCCGATCCTCTTTCCCTTTTTCCTCCTGCCCCGGGGGTCACGCCCCACCTTCTAACAACGCGTGCCTTTAGACAGGGCTGCTAAATCGCCTCTAAGACCGCTTCCTCACAAACAATGCACAAGGAACATCCCCACGCTTTTCCTTATAGATCTATGTAAATATAGATAACAAAAGGTGGAGGGTGCAGCTAAAGCAAGGGTTAAAGGGAAATTTATAGATAAATATATGTGTGTATACATATATACATATGAAGAAGAAAGGCTGAAAAACCAAGTTGTTAACTTCTAAGAGTTCCATCTCAACAAGCTAAAAACAAAGAAGGAAACAAAATCAGCAAATCATACCCAATGAATGAGAAGAGAAGAATAAAAAGCAAAACTCAAGGAAACACACAAAAAATACAGTATAGAAAATGAAGAAAGTCAAAGCTAGTGATTTAAAATGTGTAATAAAAGTGAAGAAGGGCTCTGGCTGGCGTAGCTCAGTGGATTGAGCGTGGGCTGTGAACCAAAGCATCACAGGTTCGATTCCCAGTCAAGCCACATACGTGGGTTGCAGGCCACGGCCCCCAGCAACTGCACATTGATGTTTCTCTCTCTCCCTCTTTCTCCCTCCCTTCCCTCTCTAAAAATAAATAAATAAACAAAATCTTTTAAAAAACTGAAGAAGGAGAACCTTTTTTAAAAAAAGGTCTTTTGGGTTCTCACAGGCAAACCGAGAGGAAAGCACGTAGATTTTCCAGGCGCCCTCCACCTCCAGTAATGGACAGCCTCCCCTGTGACGGACCCCACTCGTCAGAGGGGGCATTTGTTACAGGTGCTGAGCCCACACTGGCACTCACAATCACCCACAGTCCACAGTGAACACTGAGCTTCACTGTCTGTACTGTACCTTCTGCGGGTTTGGACAGAGATCCATAAAGACACATGCCGCCACCATCATGACATCATACAGAGTGTGTTCACTGCCCCAAACCTGTGCCCCACCTCTGTGCTCCTACAGGGGACTGTGCTTTCTTTCCACGGTGAAATTCCATCAACCCCTTCTGCCCCTTTCCCAAGGCTTCTTACACCCCCTGAGGGACGTCCTCAGGAACGCAGACGTCATCAAAGACTGGTGACAGAGTGAAAGGCTGGGTGTCTGTGACCCGCAGAGTTGAGCTCAGAGAGTAACTGGCTTCAACTTCTCCAAAATCACCTAGACCAGGAACAAACACTTGGACAGCCTCTGTCCTAGGAAAGTTCTAGACAAAGGTAAGAGGAGACCTTCAGCATTTCCTGCAGTTGGAGAAAGAAGGAGGGAAAGACGCCCCGTCAGCAGAGAAGGTCTTCCCTGGGAAAGAAGCCTTGGGGACATTCAGGAGGGCCTGGCATGGACCATGCTGACCCGACCCGGAGAACAGAGCAGGGGAGCGAGCGCCACTGACCCGGCAGGCGCTCCCCACTCTCCTGTTCCCCCCGCACCTCTTGACTTCCGGTGACAGGTGTGTGGCGATACCGGTGTGCTCGGAAGAGAGAGACAGGGTGGCTCTCATCAAATGGAACATCGCTTCTTACGAAATGGTTCCTGGCTGGGCTAAAGTCAGATCCCTCTGGATTTAAAAAGGTGCTTCAGACCACACTGCTCTCTTTCCTGGGGTTACTTGAATCATCCAGGAACTCGGCTCTTTATCTACAATAGAAAAATAGAGCCCTGGCTGGCATAGCTCAGTGGATGGAGTGCGGGCTGCGAACCAAAGCATCGCAGGTTCGATTCCCAGTCAGGGCACATGCCTGGGTTGCAGGCCATGGCCCCCAGCAACCACACATTGATGTCTTTCTCCCTCCCTCTCTCTCTCTCTCTCTCTCCCCCCCGCCTTCTCTCTCCCTTCCCTCTCTAAAAATAAATAAATAAAATCTTTAAAACAAAAGAAAAAGAAAAATAGAGATTTCAGTACCTGAGTCGATGAAAAATTTTAGTTTGGTAAAAAACTATTCTATTTATGTACCTCCTTTAGAGAGGAAAGAAACACATTTCCAATGAAACTCTTTAAAAATTATTCTCCAGTCTCATTAAGAAACAGTTGTAAAAATCCATCGAGAACTATGTCCCCTCTTTATATAAAAGGTTACTGTAGAAAATAGTGTAAGAAAGTTGCAAATGAAAGACAGCTGGAGATTACCTTAATAAATATTCAGTTAGCAGACCACCCCAATGGCCAGATTCCTATCTCCTTTGTTATCCTGCAATAAAAACTGGACGAGTAGCTGCATGTGTACAGATGAAAATGCATTACTCTGAGAGATTGCATGGACACCATCTATCACAGAAGGTCACCAATCATAAAAAGGACGTGTTCGAACTGAGTAGTCTGCTCTCAGCCTGACCATTCGTCTTAAGCCCTTATCTTTGAGAATAGAGTTTTAAAGAAAACGACCCTTGTAATGGTTTGCTCTGTTCTCATTTTTGTTGTGGTCAATACGGCTGTCAGTGACGGGGACGTGGGTAGAAAGAGTACACCCATCTAACAACCCTGACCAGAGACGATGGGGCGGGGCTGGGGGCGGGGATCGGCAAGGCTGCCCCAGCTTGAGAAGCAGAGGTTGTTACTGTATCAGAGGGTGGATCCGGGGTCCAGGACAGACCCCATGTCAGCTGGGAGCCCCTGTCCATCGGTCTGGCAAGTGCTTACCTATCCAGGCACAGGTGGAAAGCAGCATGCCGTGTGGCTTCCGGGACAGTTGATGTGACTCTGAGGCTTGCACTGCTTCTGGGAAAGTCAGAGCCCAGGGTGGGCTGAGCCTGTCATACCCTTGAGCGGCCCCGTGACAGGATTCAGGTCTGGGTTCTCATCATCACCAACAGCTCATGTAAACCAACTGCAACCCGTTTGGAGGACGACTGAGAAGGGCAAGGCATTGAAGTATTGTCCCATGGGAAACAGCTGAAGGAACAAAGAGCCCGGGCCAAGGAGCTCAGTGGGTCAGACCATCGTCCCCTGATACGCCAAGGTTGCGGGTTCGATCCTGGTCAGGGCACATACAAGCATCAACCGATGAATCATATAAGTGGAACAACAAACTGATGTTTCTCTCTCCCTTTCTCCCTTCCTCTCTCTCTCTCTAAAATCAATACAAACTAAAGAGAAATGAAGAGGAGAGAAGACGTGTCTGGTCTGCCTGTCATTGCCGTGGGAGGCAGGCTGCACGCCAGTGTGAGGCAGAGCCCTGAGCAGAGAGAGGCCGCCTGTGCAGGGCAGGAGTCCCCACCGCTGAGGGTCTGAACAGAGGAGCACTCTTCAGAGAGCTTGGGGGGCAGCCTCGGGGTAGAACAGTGGTGGCTGGCGGTGGCCGAGGACTCGAAGACGAATCTAGGTGGCTCTGCAGCGCCCTCTACCCCAAACTGCTCGGAGCTCTGGTGGCTCCTCCCTCCCTCCCTCTCCCCATCGTACAAGGTTCCTTTCCTGTGGCTGCCTTCTTCAGTGGCTCAGGCACAGGGTTCTCCCTCTCGGCGTTGAGGTCCTTGCCAGTGCTCCCCACATTCTGCCCCGCACCATGCTGCGTTGTCAGCCTGTCCTCCTTCCCACGCGGCCGTGAGTTCCCATGAGTCAGCAGGGGCTCGTCCTTCCTGCCAATCACACGCCCTTTGCCTTGCCAGGAGTGAGCACGTGCATCGTTGTACACGCTCAAGGAGTAACGTGGAAAATGGGAGAACCTGCGTTAAGGAAAGGGGTGGGAGACCTCAGGGGTGCTGAGAGAACAGGCCAAGGCTGAAACGCTCCATTATGTAACTCAAGCACATTGTACTAATAGAAAAAAATCATTTCTTCTGAACCGGAAAACAGCCTTGACACGTTGCCAGCCACGCGACGGCTCGGGGAATGGAAAGAACAGGAATCAGGAGTTCAGAAACGCAGAGTGGGGCTGGTCGGAGCATCCCCGAAACCCTGGCACTCTGACCACGCCAGCCTGACACGCGGGACCACCAAGCCCAGGGCCAGTGGGGAACCCCGTCTAGCCACTTCCTGCGTGTGCGGCCACATCCGCTGGCTTGGCTTCGCAGGACCAAAGGCCCCGAGCTCACGGGCAAATCTGTGGGTTGCGGCCTGCAGGGAGAAGTTCCAGGATGGGCCTTTCACACTCGTCAGCACGGGGCAAGCTGCCTGCCGACCAGCCCCTCGTGGCGGCCACGGCTGGGAGCGCAGCCAAAGGGCCTGTAAGACGCACGAACAGATGCGCTGTTTGGGACTGTCAGAAGTCAAGTTATCAGGAAAGCTGCTTGTCAGAGCAAAATTAGGATGTGCTTGGATCACAGTCTCTAGAATTAACTTTAATTTTTTCATAACATGTGCCAACATTTGTCTGTGTATTTACTCCTCTTCAACATCACTTCATACAGAATCAAAGTTCAAAACAGGCAGAAAAAGGAGTCCTGACCTCAGGGAGACGACAGCCCCTTCGGGGTCCGGGGTCCGAGGCTGGTGTTAGAAAGTCAGAGACAGAGGAGCCCAGGGGACTGCAGTAATGAGCTCTCCCCTGTGGTGCACCAGGAGGACCAGGAGCTGGGCATCTGCCAGGGCGCCTGGGCAGTCCTGTGCTGTGTGGGCTTCAGCCAAGTGTCAGAGCAGAGGTGCCAGGCCACAGACCAGGGTGCTGCAGCAAGAGAATCCAGACTCCCAAATTCAGCTCCATCCAGTGCCATCCAGTGCCATCTAGCACCCTCCAGCGCCATGTGTCACCATCCAGAATCACTCAGCCCCATCCAGCGCCATCCAGCGCCACCCACTGCCACCCAGCAGGATCCAGCATGCTTGAGTTGTCCCATGCTTCTGGCTGATCTAACTGCTCACAGCAGGAGCCCCGCTGGGAGCCTGGGGATGCTGGAGCAGGGCCTCCCCTTCAGACGCAGGCTGGCCAGAGCCGGTCACCCTGAGGACAGGCGCCGGGGAGGCCAGTGGGAGTGCCAGAGATGCCATTCAGCGGGTCCCTCTGAGGCAGCTGTTCTCACCGTCCTCCTCCTGGGCCACGTGTGTGGGGTGATGCGCGCCTGCACCACACAAACCCACGGGCGCAAGTCACCTTTGACCGGCATCGTCCCCCCATAATGACCTGGCCTGGCATTTTAAGCATTTTATAATGACAGAAACAATGACATTAGGCACTTACCTCCCCCAAAAAGTTGTCAACAGTGTGGTGATTGCGAGCGGGGAGGAGAGCATGAAGGGTTTGGGCTGTCATGGAAACCAATATAATAAAAAATGAGCCCTGGCTGGTGTAGCTCAGTGGACTGAGCTTGGGCTGGGAACCAAAGTGTCTCAGGTTCGATTCCCAGTCAGGGCACATGCCTGGGTTGCAGGCCACGGCCCCCAGCAACCACACATTGATGTTTTTCTCTCTCTCTCTTTCTCTCTCCCTCCTTTCCCTCTCTGAAAATAAATAAATAAAATCTTTAAAAAAAATGAAAAAAGTTGTCATTTAAAAAAATAATGATAAATATAACTAACCTCATGTTTTAAACTTCCGATTTGAAAAAAGAAATGAGCACCGTTAGCTGCCCGTGGGCTTGGCCGAGATAAAATAAATGCAAGATTGCTGCAGTTCCCATCGCAATAGCTCCGACGCCTCCTTGTCCCCACATAGTCCGAGTGCTAATGACGGACTGATCTCCCATCTGTGCTATTACCTCTAATTGCCGATGACACGAGAGGATGTGTGCACTTCAGTTCGGGAGTGCCAGCAACCCCTGCAACTCATCACAGCAGCCACCGCATTATCACCACCGAGAGTGGGTGACACGGGGTTCCGGGAGCTGGCGGGCTTCTGAAATCCCCCTACGGAAGGTTTTTCTCTCTGTGGCAACATCCTCAGGCCTCCTCCTCACTGGCGCCCCACTGTCCGTAAACCTCCCAGGACAGGACAAGGCCTTAATCCAGGAGTGAGTCAGGGGAGGGCAGACAGGGACCCCCATGAGACAGACATGTGCACAGAGAAGAAAAGCTAAAGAGCTTCTTCTTGCTTATCCCTCTGTGACTTCAGAGAGGAGAGGAAGGTCTTCATAATTGCCTGAGATTATGACAAATGAGTCTGATTAAAGGGTGATAAAAGCATGATCTTGTTTTCTTCCCCGTGAGCCTTGCTGGAAGCAGAAGGACCAGGTGATTTACACGCGATGCCCAGCCTGAGACATCACCTGGCTGATGGCGATGTGTGCCTCCCTGGTCCCCGGGTTATCTTTCAACAGAGGCAGAACCGTGTGGCAAATGCAAAGGCTCCAGCACAGAACTGATGCGGCCCCCATCCTGGCTAAGCCGGTGACCGGCTGCAGACTCCGGGGCCTCGGTGTTCTCACCTGTTAAACAGAGTGACGACACCCCTGTGCTGGATTTTTAAAGAGACGCTGCTGCACGTGAAGTGATGAGCACAGTACCTGACGTGCCAGGAGCACGCACCTTAGGCCGCCGATATCCAGCTGTTAACAAAAGGGATAAAAATGGTGGCAAAGAGTGTGGACCCTGAAGTGGAACTGGGTTCACATCCTTCATATCATTTAGGGTTTGTTTTTTTTTAGTGTGACAGTAAGCAGGTTACTTGATTTTCTATGCCTCAGTGTTCATACTTGTGTCTGTAAAATGGAGATAAAAACGGCACCCACTTTATAGGGTTGCTCGGAATAGTAAGCAGTGTGACCACAAAATGCTTCCAACACAGACCGCGTACATCTCAGCTGTCAGAGGTCCTGTTCGGTTGTGGGGAGCCGCACGTCTACCCTTGCCTCCCCCCCCCCCCGCCCCCCGGTCCTGCAGCTGGACTGGAAACCAGGGAAGGCAGCTTGCCCGGGCTGACCTGCTAGGCCGCCTGGGCCTCTCATGGGCTCCACCCACTGCCAATGGCAATCACGCCCTAAGCCGTAGTGACTGGGAGTTTCTCATCACTTCTTTGGAAACTCTGGACGGTGGTGACCAGTTCACGCTTCTGGGACAGAGCACGCCAGGCTCCTGCGCGGTGTGCCTCTCCTGGCCTCCGCTCGCCCAGCCGGCAAACGCTTCTTGGAGCCCGTCTTTGGACACGGCCGTCGTGACGACCCTCTCGTGTGGGGGCCGCCATTCCCTCCTGGGTGGCACAGCTCTCGCTCATAATCACTGCAGGATCTACCGTGTGGCATTTCGACTGCCCTCTTTCCAGATAGAATGCACGCTTCATGCATTCCTGTTTCCTCCAAGCCTTCCTGTAGCCGGCACAAAGTATGCGCTCAATAATTCTATTAACCTAAGGAGAGTAAATCAGTTCAGCACGTCAGTATGTTACATCCTCAGCTTCTTTCAAGCTCATCCCATTAGCCTGAAGTCCTTCAGGGCGAAGGGTGGTGTATTCTGAAATCTCCCTAGCCCCAGGATGGCCAAATATACAGTAGGCACTTAATAATCATTTAGGCAATAAGTAAAAGTATGAATGTGCAAACTGTTTTCTTTTGAACATAATATTTTATTAGCACATAAAGTAAACCAATAATTCTTGGATCAGGTAAATGGCACAATTAAACAAAATTAAAGGAAAATTAAAGATAATATAATTTAATCACAACTAAGGTAGCATCTTGTAAGTAGAATGTTTAGTTGGTCTAATGAATCAGCAGTTGTTTTGAGATGTTAATCTTTGATCCTCAGGTAAATTATGGTAATTTTAACACTCACTGAGTCTTTAAAATTTGCATTTTTAAGTTCCACCCAATTTTTAAAAATTAATCTATATAAAAAAGAGCTCAAACAGATTTAATTTTTTTGCTGTTGTTCTCTTTTTCCAACTCTCTCCTGGATCAATGTGAAACCAAGGCTAGGGGCCACCTCTCGCTCCCCAGCCCTGTGACCCTGAGCAACACCTCTCTCTGAGCCCCAGTGCCCTCGTCCCCAAAACTGTCACACCTCCCTTCCAAGGCGGGGCGATGTTTAAATGAAATAATCCATAAGAAGTGCTGAACACAGTACCTAAAATGCTGAAAGCATGGAACAAGTCTTATTATTGTTTTATTAGCAGTACCAACTTTTATTTTTTTGATTGAATCACATTCAAGTATGTACTCAGTTTTTATACAAGGGAATGGCAATTTCTCATTATACCCAATTTATTTATTTCTTATATTTCTTATTTTTTATCATTGTTCAGTTACAGTTGTCCCCATACTTCCCCCATTACTCTCCCCTGCCCTGCCCTTCCCCCTCCCACCTTCACTGCTCTCCCTCCACTGGCCCTGTCCGTGAGTCCTTTATACATGTTCTTTGACTTGACCCTTCCCCTTCTTTCCCCAATTATCCCCCTGTGCCCCCTCGCCACACCGCCACCCATGAGCCAGCACTGCCACCATCTTGGCTGAACAGCCCAACCGCTGGTTTCTGTCCTTTGTGTTTGAGTGGTTGACACTAGGCCACCGGGCCAGTCTTAACTCATCGGGCCGGGGAGATGCTAGCTGGTAAGTGTTCCACCCCCCTCCCTCCGCCAGTCCCTGCTCCCGAGGCCCCAGTTGTCCCCCCTCTTATTCCTAAGAATTAAAGCGGGCAAGTCTCAGGGGGGTCACTTGCCACTGGGGAAAGAAGGAAAGGCAGCAAAGAAAATGCTCTAAGACAAAACTTTCCAAATGTTATCCATCCCCCAAAAAAGTGAAAAGACGGCTAGAGAAAACCTGGTATGTGGGAAATGGTTCTGAAAGATGATTTGGATTTATTCATTCATTTCCTTTCTGTTAACCAGCTAACACCCATTTCTATTTAATTAGTAAGGAGCCAAATGAGTACATTCTAGGCAAATTGCAGCACACGCAAACTCTTTAAGACAAGCGTGGAAACCAGTTTATATATTAGTATTATGGGAAACAAGGTAAATATTTATTTATAGAAAAACAAATGCTTCAGGTGGGAAAAAAATCCTTGAAGAAAATAGCTCACGAATTCCTATATTCTTCTAAGACAGTGGAGGTGGAAGGAAAATAAAAACAAAGTTTTAGCATGAAGAAAACATCAACAGAACATCTTCGGTTGAGACCACATCGATCCAGTGTCTACTGTGTGCCCCACCTTCACCTTGACTATCCAAGTAATCCTCCCAGTGACAATGACGGGGAAACACTGCTGTCCCAGGATGACAGGTGAGGGAGCGGAGGCGTAAAGGTGAGACTTCGCCAGGCCAAATGGGGGCAGGATGGAGTGCGGCTCAGTGGGTGGCTTGCTTCACTTCCAGGATGACCCTCCTTCCATTGAATGACCCTGGGCACCACAGGGAAGCCCACAGCCAACCAAGCCACTGCCACCTAGCACGGAATATTGTCACCGATGAGCAGGGGAAGCTCCAGAGGTGGGCGCAAGGCTCCAAGGGGCGAGTGTGCTGTTCAGGAAGCTCCCCCCGCCAGGAGCACGCGTGTCCGATGGTTTTTACGCATTTGGGGACACAAACAAGAGGGTTTTCACCATGGAGTGGAAAGAAATTGGTCAAGGGGAGAGGACAATTTTTCTTCTCCCTCAGTTCTTCGTGCATTCTTAGAAACAGAATTCTTCGGCCAAAGTCAGGATGTGGCAGAGGTGTGTGGGAGAGATGGGACATGTGACAGGGCCTTCACATGCCACTACTGGAGGGGCCGCATGGGAGATGGGACAAGGAACTCAGGTAGCCCCTAGCAGCAAAGACCCGCCCCAGCTGATGGCCAGCAAGAAGAGAGGGACCAAGTCCCACACCCACAGGGAAACAGCCTCATCCACGGGCCTGAGTGAGCTCCCCTGCAGGTCTGCCCCTGAACTTCTGACAGGAACACAGTTCTCCCGACCCCCTGACTGCAACCCTGCCAGCCTGGGAGCTGGGGGACCCAGCTGAGCCCCTCTGTGAGAGGAGGCAGCCCCCCACCCCGGGCAGCACTGGGGAGAAGTCAGGTGCGTAGGGAAGGGAGGGCCTGAGTACTTCCTCCCTTCCATGAGCTCCCAACACGGCTCAGCACCAGGCAGCCGCGTCTGCACCCACACGTGTGGGCAGGGGGCCGGGCAGGGGCAGGCTCGGCAGTCGGCAGTGCCTCCCGCTGCAACCCCTTCCTGGGCCTCCCGGGCAATCCGACCTCTTTCCTCCCAGTCAGACAGACACGTCCTGAGCCCTGCCTTTCCCTTTGTCTGGGACAATGTATTTGAACAGGTGTCTACACATCTCTCACCGAATCCATCAGAGAAACCAAATGGCTACGGTAGCTCTCCATCAGAATGGGTAAAATAGAGGAAAAGCGGAAAGTCGATGAAAATAGTCAATAGTTCCAGAGAAAGGGACCATTCTGAGAAAACGGAATAAAGGCTTTCCACTAAAGAGAAGGTCAAGGGAAAATATGTGTTAACAGTTTCTGTTTATATTTTCAAAGACATTCCAGAGAAATTTGTATCTCCGAGAAGTTAAAAAGCTAGGACGAGGAACAGTTGTTTTTGGATGATCAACATAATTAGGGTAAGAAGACAAGAGAGGCTGTGAATGACAAAATATGTATTTTTAAACACTGAAATCAGTTAATTGTCTGAAAAGCTTCAGAAATTTTCTCAGAGCGAGGAAAAAAAGAGTCACGATGAATGTGGTGAATATACACAGTCAAAATGACAAGGCAGTTTTATTCACCTGTAATAGGAGTTAGAGAAGGAACATATAAAAGAGACAGAATTAAAAATCATTTTTTTAAATAATAGAATAAAATGTCCTGAGATGTAAGGAGGCTTTCACCTGCAGATGAAAACAGCTACTGAGAACTTAGCAACATCAACCTAGAGACCCTCACGCCAAATTTAATGGCAAGGCTGTTTGCAAGGGAGCTGGGAAATGTGGTTTGCAAGGTCACCTTCAGAGTTAACGAGTGAGTCAAGGGCAGGGAATGGATTTTAGAGCCCACAGGCAAACCAGCACAATAATCATGTGCTATTTATTTCATAAATAATATATAACTCAATATAAGAAAATCACAGCAATGCATCATACGAATGAGTCAAAGCGTATAATAATACAAAAATGAAATGGCACTTGCAAATAGCAATAAAAGGACAAAAACAATCAGACTGGAGCTGAATACTAAGGCCAGCCCTACTGAAGTCAAGGCTGATCTGACAGTTTGCTGCAATTATTAAATTATTGAATTATTAAATATGGTTCTGGATATTTTGGCCAATACAATAATTTCCTTACTCCCTACTAAAAAGCAAGAAAAAAAGGAAAGCAAAAAATTAAGAGTGATAAATGTCAGAAAAGAGGGCACAAATTACCATCATTTTCGCATGCGGCCAAACACGAGATGAATAATTTAGCAGAAACATAATGCAAAACTACGAGAAAGGCCTTTCTGAAATGAGAAAACGCGAATATGTGGCAGAAACAAGACGTCCCTGCATAGAAAGTGCGCGTGTGTGACCAACTAAACGTTTATGCCGCCTCCTTTCAAAAGTTGTATGTTGAAGCCCTAACTCCCAGTGTGGCTGTATTTGGAGTAAGGAACTGACTGAAGTTAAATGATGTTATAAGGGTGGGGCCCTGACCCCATAAGATTAGTGTCCTTATATGGAGAGACACTAGTGTGTGCGCACGCTCTCTCTCTCTCTCTCTCTCTTCTTTCTCTTCCCTCCCTCTGCATTCATGCACCAATAAAAGACCATGTGAGGACCCAGCAAGAAGGCAGCCACCTGCACGCCCGGAAGAGAGGCCTCACCAAAACCCAAATTTCAGCCCTGGCTGGCATAGCTCAGTGGATTGAGCATGGGCTGTTTACCAAAGTGTCGCAGGTTCGGTTCCCAGTCAGGGCACATGCCTGGGTTGCAGGCCATGACCCCCAGCAACCACACATTGGTGTTCCTCTCTCTCTATCTCCCTCCCTTCCCTCTCTAAAAAATAAATAAATAAAATCTTAAAAAAAAATTTTCTCCACACCTTGACAATGGACATCCAGTCTCCGGAACTGTGAGAAAACACAGGTCTGTCGTCTCAGCCACCCAGCCTGTGGTTTTATCTGTTACAGCCGCCTACCCTGGCGAACACACTGTGTCATTAAGGTGTCCGCACTTCTCAAGTTTGCCTATGAATTACAATCATTTCAATCACAACATCAATGGATTATCCCTGAAAACTTAACTTCAATGCCTCTGCAAGCTCCTTACAACTGAATTTGAGAAACGAACTTTTCCTCAAATAAACTTGAATGGAAAACACCACCCTACACTAGCGTGGACTGGTACACACAAGTCATCTCATGACGTTGTGTAAGGAAGGCCGGCAGGGACTAAGGACTCATAAAAACACTAGTCATTATGGTCATCATCTTCCTGATTATTACTACTCACTTTTCATAGGTATTTAAAATAGTTTAACCTTTATTGGGGGGAACTGGGCAAAACTTGATTAGTTAATTAATTAATTAATTAATTATAGCTGGGCAATTTCATCTTTAGGAAACTCCTATAAAGATGTCACTAGAAGCCCTGGCTGGCGTAGCTCAGTGGATTGAGTGCAGGCTGCGAACCAAAGTATCGCAGGTTCGATTCCCAGTCCGGGTACATGCCTGGGTTGCAGGCCACAGCCCCCAGCAACCGCACATTGATGTTTCTCTCTCTCTCTCTTTCTCCCTCCCTTCCCTCTCTAAAAGTAAATAAATAAATAATCTTTAAAAAAATAGATGTCGCTAGACTAACGGCCAAGATGTTTGCTGTAGCTCTGTTTATAATGGCGCGACAGGGAACCATCCTGAGTATTCAATAATGCAGCAATATTAAATATATCGATATCATACCCTAAAATGGAAAGGGTTTCCTCAGAAGAATCACCCCCAGCCCCAGTCCAGGCCGGGGACGGGGTTGGTCAGGTGACATGGGAAGGGAGAAGGCCCAGGGGGTGACGAGGCAGCGCACCCCTGGGCAGCAGCAGCAAGTGCTCGGCCCTGAGCCTGGGCTGAGGACAGAGGCGGTGCTGTCCCTGGGGCTGGACCTGGAGGCCTCCTCGTGGGAGCCAGGGTTCCGGAAGAACCTGGGACCACAGAGGAAAGGGTTGCCCCGCGCTGGCTGGGGCCAGCCAGAGACCAGGTACTGCCAGAAGTAACACAGCACAGAGGGAGTGGCCGAGAAATACCCCGGCTTTTGCTCCCGCTGGTGAGTCTACCCGGAATGGAGCAAAGAGGCAGGGAGTCTAACTCCTGGCGACTCGGGTCAGAGCAGTGAAAGGTGGGGGGTGAGCCTGAGAGAGACCAGCAATAAGGCAACAGAACCACTGTGCAATGCTCAGTGAGGACGAACACATATCCAGAATACACTTCAAGGAAAGAAATAGGTTATGAGCATTGGCAGTGTCCACATAAACCTGGAACTAGGGAACACGCACCCATAACCACATGGAAAAATGTCTGGAGAACATACACCAAGAAAGCAATGTTAGCACCTGCCTGGGTGATATTACTTTTGGGTTATTTGCATCATCTAGTTATTCTAAAATAGATAACGCCAGTGAGTTTAAATAATAAAAGCATAATTGTGTTTCTGTGTTAATAGAAAGAGCAACCAGATCGCTAGCCCCGTGAATACCAGACACAAAGATGAGCTATCTCTGTCGTGTTTACAGCCTTCATTTCAGAGAAAAAAGAACTAAATTTATCTTCTCATAACGACACGTACGCAGCTACATTGGCTGATGTTCACCGTCAGACAAACACTCAGCATACGTTCACCTGTTTGCCCTTTTCCACTCACACGTATAATTAAAGCAATAAGGTATATTACAGCCGATGCATTTTTATCTCTTTCCTTAGTACGTTCTCAATCATCTCTTTTAAGAATCCCTTTCACATTCGTTTCCTTTTTATCATGTTAACCTCTGTAATTCAGACAGTTCTATTTTGTGGTTTTCATAGTTCAGTATCATTTATTTTACAACGTGTGGTCTCCATCCTTTTGGCTGTAATATTTTCCCCCTCAAAACACCATTCATTACTTGAATCATATTAGAACGCAGATCTGGTTTGGGAGGAAACTTCTGACGCTAACGAGAAATGAGAACCTGTGCTTTTCCATCAGCGACCTTCTCCCCGGCTCGTCTCGGCGGGTGCTCAGCAAGGGGGCGGCGATCACACCAGTTATTTTTGCAGAAATAACTTAACACAAAGTGGCGTTAATTACATACTGGAGAACTGAACATGAAAATCAGGGGCCCGGGGGTGGGCACTGCAAGGAGGAGCCACCACCCTCCCCAGGGCTGGGAGGGCAGAGAAGGGACTGGGGTTATTCAAACATACACACTCAGAGGAGGGGGCCCTCGGAGGAGGGGGTGCTGCCTTCCCAGTCAGGACAGGGGGACCCCTCCAGTCCTGAAATTATTTAGCCAGAGGATTTCTGAGTCTTCTTCACAGTCCGAGTCCAGCCTTTGCCCTGAGTATGCCACACACAGAAAACCGTGAGAACGGGACGACATGTCCTCTCATGATCGTACCCTCGGTTGACCTCCTGTCCTTCCTCCCCCGGACTCATGACATCTCAGGCATGACGTCTGGCTTCCAGTCGTAGGAAGGAGGTGGCCATTCTGTGCCATGCCTTCTGTCGGGTGGAGGTCAAGCCTAAAGGACAGAAAGTGACGGGAGCCCAGGCTCAAAGACACCGCAAGGCAGGGCGGGGGGCGTGCAAACATCTAAGCAGCTGCAAGAAGTGGAAGCTAGCTCCGTCCGTCTAGGAGCCGCCGCTGTTCACTCAGCTCTTCCAGACAACAAACACACCCCCCATTCAGCCAGGCACTGCCCCGCGAGAGACCCTCAGGCCCGAGGAGCCAGTGGCGGAGCCAGTGATACTCCTAATAACACACTTCGAGAAGCTGTCGTTGCAATCACTGTCCCGGCAGAAGTTGCACTGTCTGTGGCCTGGCCATCTCCTGGCCGTGGAGTCCGAGCTTCGACTGGGCACTGTCAGCCTTTCAGAAAGTCTTCCGTAGACAAAGGAAACGCAGCTACTGTTCCCATCTGTGAAAGGGTGCAAAGTGTTTTCCACCTGGCACTTTCTCGGCACAAGCTCCTCAGAGGCAAAGCAGATAATTATCTCCAAAATGCAATACTTACGTTCTCTCTCCCTCTCTCTCTCTCTCTCTCTCTCTCTCTCTCTCTCTTTGTTGTTAGTTCTAGACCTGATTAGAGATTCCATCTGCCATCTGGCTCTGTTATGAGAATCCCAAAAAACTGGAATTACAAATTAGAAAACACATCCTTCTCCGCATGCCCCCTGTTTCTAGGTCAGCACAGGGAGGGCAGGGCCAGGAGTGTTCCCGTGTGCGCCACAGCTCCGTGCGGCTCCCTCCCAGCCCTCCCTGTCCCGGGAGGGTCCTAGAGACCAGACAGCACAAACTCATGCTAAAGGGGACTCTAGCCCTGGCTGGCGTAGCTCAATGGATTGAGCTCGTGGGCTGTGAACCAAAGCATCGCAGGTTCGATTCCCAGTCAGGGCATAGGCCTAGGTTGCAGGCCACGGCCCCCAGCAACTGCACATTGATGTTTCTCTCTCTCTCTTTCTCCCTCCCTTCCTTCTCTAAAAATAAATAAATAAATCTTTTTTTTAAAAAAAAAAAGGACTCTAGGGTTCCAATACGACTCCGAGAGCCCAGGTTGCCCTGTCAGTTCCTAAAGATCTTAAAATAGATGCTAAGTCTACATGTGTACTATTTGACTTATTCTCTTCCAAGAGATATTTTAATTGTAATAAGTAAGTTGAGGTAATATGGATCTAGAAAATGGTGATACAGGGTTAATGATTAAAGTCCCATTAAAGCAAATAACTGAAAAACAGTGAGACATTAATGAAGTCTTATCCAGACAATGTCCAGCCTTTTACTACGACAGACAGACGACTGATTAGGTTCTATGTTTAGTAATTCCTAATTTATTCAAAATGTCACATGCAGCTCAAATTTGCGGCATGCGTTACTTCTTAAAATGCATTCCATCTTTTGATTCACAAAATACATTTTTTTTACTTGAAGATTTAACTGATATGAAAAACTCGACCACAACTATTTAGAGAAATTAATTTCATCCAGTTTATGGGTGAGCATCTGTCTAAGTCCATTGTGTTTATTGCTTTTGAAAGTCCTGCCCGCCTCACTTTCCATGGAAGCCCTTTCAGGCCCTGATCTATGCTACACATCAGCTCCTCCGTGTTTTAGCTTTCCTGAAGAAAACCACGGAGCTGAAATATGAGGCTCACACACAACTCCCATTTTCTCCTGAAATTATCTCATTTATTCCCTACGTTTATCGACGAGGGCGATGATAATGATGATGATGATATGGTAACGAGGCTACTGTCTATTTCCTGCCCTCAGGTGCCATCCGATCACCTCCCACCAGACGCCTTTACAGCACTCTCACATTTCCTCCTCCATTTAATTCTCACACCCACCCCAAAACAGATAATATCATATCTACCTTTACGAACGGCACAGGATGGAATAATTTCACAAAATTACAGAGCGATCAAGGACCGGTACACAGAACAGCACTCACCCCTCCTGACACCCGGCACACGGCATTTTCCATTGTGCCCTGAGTGGGATTCATTTGCGGTTTGACATTGCACGTACCTCAGCTGGAATTTTATCTCTTAATTAGCCAGGTGAACGTGATCTTAGATACACTTCTCACAACTCTCCTTGAGCTTCAGCTTCCTCATCAGCAAAGTAGAGATAATTAATAACATACGTAAACCACTTGGCATAGTGCCCAGAGAACCCTAAGGTTTTAATAAGTGGTTGTAGTGAGGATGCTACTTGGTATGTAACAGATGATCCATAAACATGGGTTTCTCCCCTTCCAGCCAGACCACGTCAAGGTTTGCCGAGAGTGGACTGTCATTAAATGAGCATTCGTGGAGGAAAAAATATTCACAAGTTGAACAATTGCTATTAATAACTACCATGCATCAAGCACCTACTAATGTGCTTTATATGGAAAGACACATACTATTAGTACCTCCATTTTACATATTGAGAAACTGAGTCAAAAAAAGGTGGAGTAACTTCCCAAAATTACTTAAGGAAGAGCAACAGAGCCGGGGTCTGAACCAGTGAGTCTGGTGCAAGTCCCCTGGGTGAAAGTCAACTCCGATATCGATATTACATCCGAACTGTTTCAGCCAAACAATGCAGCCAGCCTGCATCGGAGGAAGGAAGCCATGTTCTGCTTTATATTTCTGCAATCATCAGTTTTCGTCTTTGTAGGCCCCACCATCTAAACTTAATAAACTCTTCCCAGCACTATCAATACCTTCTTGATACAAGGCAAAGAGTTGTTCCTGAGAACAAGCCAACCAACACCTATTTCTAACCATCGACTAGCAATTAAAATCCTGTCTTTTAACAGGAAGAAGAAAGCCACCCCCCCATGCAGATCAGGGTAGTGTCATCCCGCTTTCTTGCTCAAAGACCCCAGAGCCTCCCTGTGTCCTCCAGAGTCAAGTTCACATCCCTTAGCCTGTCCCTCAGAACCTCCAAAATTGGCCAGCAATTTAGTTTGTAAGCCTTATCTCCCCTGCTCACAACCTGAAGTTTCCACTTTTCTCTCAGTTTCGCTTTCTAGCTCTTATCTCCACAGCTTTTCTCTAGTTCTCCCTGCACCGGGGATGCCGCCGAGCCTTCTCTCCGCTGTCCCCGGCCGTTCTCCAAAGTGAATACGCAGGGGGCAGCCTCTGGGCTTACCCCTGGGCCCCACTACCTTCAAGGGGTCCTCTCTTCCCAGCTCTGGGGGCTCATCACTCCTCTGTTATTCCATGGCGATCCTCATGGATTGAGCACCCATGGTATACCGGCGGTGGGCAAGGAATCCATTTTAAAACCAAATTATTAGCCCTGGCTAGCGTATACGGCTCAGTGGATTGAGTGCGGGCTGCAAACCAAAGTGTCGCAGGTTCGATTCCCAGTCAGGGTACATGCCTGGGTTGCAGGCCATGACCCCCAGCAACCCCACATTGATGTTTCTCTCTCTCTCTTTCTCCCTCCCTTCCCTCTTTAAAAACAAATAAAATAAAATCTTTAAAAAACCAAATTATTTATAAATCAGTCTGGTAAATATTGTGTCTGGACAAAATGTGCACGTTAAATTTCTTGAAAGACAGTTACCATATTCAACTTACTGAGAGCATTACAAATTCCAGTGCCTACCAGCTGAAGTTTTAGTGAAGAGATAGTTGGAGCAGAGAGATAAAAAAACGTATGTCAGCAGCTTTTCCCATTCTTCATAAGGGAAACCAGTAAATAATGTCTCATTTCCAGCATTAATAAATGATCAAAATGACAATTAGTCAATTTATTTAAAGACACAAAAATAAATATTAGTAGAACAAAAAAACATATAGCTTTCCTATTACAGAAGAAAAAACTTAAAGAAAACCTTTAAAAAGATAACAAAGAAAAATGTAAAGATAACATAAAGACTAAAGAAAATATTTCTAATGATGGCAAAGGACAAAAAACAGGTGAAAATCAGACAGTTTATAGAAAAAGAACAAATACAAAATGTTTAATAATAAATACATGGTTATATCACTGTCCTGTTAAAAGAAACTCTCCCTGGCTAATGTGGCTTCGTTGATTGAGCACGGGCCTGCAAACCAAAGGGTCGCTGGTTCGATTCCCAGTCTAGGGCACATGCCTGGGTTGTAGGCCAGGTCCCCAGTGGGGGGGACGTGTGAGAGGCAACCACACATTGGTGTTTCTCTCCCTCTCTTTCTCCCTCCCTTCCACTCTCTAAAATTAAATAAATAATTTTTTAAAAAAGATACTCTAATACTGAGCAAAAGTAAATAAATATAATCTATCTACAGATATACCTAAAGCCAATGACTTAGAAAGATAAGGAAGAGAAGATACACAGGGGATATTAATGGAAAATAATAAAAGCATTGCTAAAAGCATATTCAGAGGAAAATTCATTGCCTTAAACATAAGAGAGTGAAAATAAACATGAAGCATTTAATCCAAGAGCCCTAATAAAAGACAGCAACGTTAAGACAAGAAGAAGGAATAGAAACAGATGGAGAAGCAGCAGCAGCAACTGCACCTCCAGAAAGTCTTTTGAGGAAATTGCCCCACAAGGGCTTAGAAATGAATGTCCAATGTGCGGTTTTCGAAAAGCCAGACAACTGAAATCTCAATCGCATGGGGATGACTGAGTACATTGTGGCAAGAGTACCTATTAGCACGACAGAGAGACACTAGAAATAATCCTTATACTTACAGACACGAGAGCCCACAATATATGAACTTGAAAAGGAGGATGTGAATCCGTGTGCACAGTCTGATCCCAGGTGGGACTGAGGACCACATTAGCAATTAGTGTGGCTGTTCAGGTACTCACATGTTCACGTATGTACCTAGAGGAGGCAAGTTTCACTGTTAGAACTAGAACAATGCACTTCTGAAAGCATGGACGACTAAAGCACAGTTCTTCTCGTGCCCTCTTTAAAATGGAACACGGCGCCCCACCTCTTTAGGGGATATGTATCTTGCAAATCACCGGAACATGTGCCACCCCTGGTCCCTATTAGCGCAAGCAATTACCAGATGTAGCACCGCACTTATCTTTTCTCCACCGGGATCCGGAGGACTTCTCCCTGCCTTCAAGGAAAGAATTTTTCTCTCAGAGGCTACTATTATTTCATGCAAATGATTTAGAGCGAGCCCTCCACACCGCATCAAAACGTGGGGCAAAGAGAAAAGGACGACAGAAAGGCAACGGGCGCAGAAGTCAATGACTATTTCCAATCGCGTTTCTCGACTCAAAAACCTCCCTTACCTAGAGCTCTCTGCACCTTTAAAATGGGGAATCCTGCACCCAGGCAAATATTCTGGGAGTTAAATGATGTGACTCCGTCCAGTGCGCCGCAGCACAGCGATTAGAGGGACTCCCCCCGCCTCGCGTCCCTCCCCACATCCTTTCCCGCCTCTGCGTACATCATTAAAACCCCTCTAACCGATCCAGCTCTGCACGGATTCTAAAAGCGGCCCACAGAAGTCCAAGTGCGGGAGCTGCGATGGGTCCGACTCAGCTAACACGCGAGACAGTATGACTAGCACGAGCTAGGCCGCCGGCTCATCCCTCGGAGAGATAATTCTCGGGGCGGAGGGTCTATGAACACCTGCAAGTGCGTCTCTGTAGGCGGCGGCACACCCTGGTATCAAAGGATCGAAACCCCTCAGAGCAACTTAGCTTCCTTCGCCCTAACCCCCCCCCCCCCCCCGCGTCCTCGCCCTTCTCCGCGCTGGTGGAGAAGAAAAGCAGCGTGCTTCTCTCAAAGTAATTAAAACCCAAACCTCCATGTAAACTTCAAAGCCATGACCTTCTCCTCCTCTGATCTCAGGGCATCAGTTCTCCGGACTGCGCACTGGGAGATGCATCCCCCGCCGCCCGAATCACCCGCGGCCTGTGCGAGTCACCGTGGACCGTGTCTGTGTGTGGTCTCCAACCGAACCCCGGACTTCCCCGCGGCGCCCGACGTCATCTATTCCTCACATAGCGACTGCGTGCGTGGTTTGTGATGACAGACACCCCTGTTCGATTCAGTCCCGCCCAAATCTTTGAGCAGGTGGGAGGGGTCCGCAACCACGGCGGGACTGCGGTAGGAGGAGGCTGTTGGTTCGGAAGGGGGGTGGCCAGGGCAGGAGAGGCACCCCGGCAGCAGGGAGAGGGTCTCTGCAGACCTCTCAAGGGTTAGGTCATAAGAGCGTCAGAGGCTGGGCAGAAGCAGGTGCGGAGGGGAGTGTCAGGTACTGCGGGGGGTGGGGCGGGGGGATGACTTCTGAGCAGCCGGCCTGTTCCAGTGAAGGGCTCGGGCCGAGGGCAAGGACAGAATCCTGACCTAAGTGTGTTTGCCCGGCGTTTTGTTCCGACGGGGCGGTGGGCACTGAACAGTTTAGCTGAACATTTGGGAGGCAAAGAAAGGGAACTGGAGGGTCTGTGTCTGGCCTCGTCCTAGGCGCCGATGACCCACAAGGGGGCACCCGCGAGTCTGCTTTGAGTCCTACGGGGAACTGGGATTAATTGCAGTGAGCTGTTCGGGATGCAAAGACACCTTAAAGGTCTCCAGGGTCCCAGGGCTGAGGTATCAAGTTCAACGTCATCGTCAGAGGACACAAAGAGAGAAAGGGCAGCTCCTGCCCTTCAGGAATTTAGAGACTAAATGAAGAGCCCAGACCAAGTTACACACGCTCAAAAAAAAAAAAAAAATAGCCGTAATTATAACAAGAAGGGAGAAGGAAAACATGGGCATTGACGAACGGCAGTCATCCCATCACTGGATCGATTCCCTGAGGCCAGGAGAGCAGAAGGCTCTTCCTGGGTCACAGCCCTCCCCCTCCGGGGACTTCCTGCGGCAGAGAGGGACAAGACTCCCGGCCCCAAAATAAAGAAAGGAAAAAGTTCCCTCCCACTCCTCACTGCTTGAGAAGATGGGTGCCCAGTGGCTCTAACTGGGCCTTGAGAAGGGAGCACCCAGAGGTGATGTGGGGCTCGAGCTGGGCCCCAGGAGCACCAGGAGCAGCCTGCGGGCTGGCACGGCCAGACCAGGAGGGCAGGACAGGGTCCCAGGATGGAGACCGCAGGCCGGCAGCCAGCATCACAGGCAGGGCGTAGGGACCTAGAGAAGGCTGCGCTCCTAGGACAGGGTGTCTCTTCCCTGGATGGGTATTGGAATCACCTGGGGAGCTCCAACAGTCCCAGGCTCCGGGATGCTTTCCGGAATAATCTAATCAGAACGTCGGGTGGTGAGACCCAAGCATCAGTATTCTTTCAAAGCACGCCAGGCTACTCCAGGGTGCAGGCGGGAGGGAGAACCCCTATCCTGGGGAGCCGTGAGCATGTCACACGCAGGACTTTGTGAACATGTCACATGCAGTTTCACAGGGCATGTAGAGACGTGAGGCCTTGAATTTAACGCATACGGCAGGTGTGAAACAGGAGTAGAAAAGCAAAACCTAAACAAATTCTAGTAAAACTGAAGCCCATCACAGTCCTCACTCACCCAAGGGTCTGTTAGCTTTTATTTTACATAAATGACGTCAAATGCCGCACATTCTTTTGTCTAACTCTTCTGTGATTCGAAATTTGTGCCTGTCGGGTTTCTGCGTGGTGTTACCTGTAGCCGTGGATCATTCATTCTCACTAGTGTGTGTTTGCACCATTTGAATATCCCACCATTTCTTTATCCCATTCACTGTTAGTGAGACGCAGGTAGTGACCAGCGAGGAGCAGCTGCAAACAGAAGTGTTCGGTTCATCTTTATGTGCACGCAAATGTTCCGAGGGGTGAAACCGTGGGTCACAGAACACACACGTGTTCAGCTTTAGATAAGACTACCAAGAAGTTTTCCAAAGATTTTGTGCCAATTAACATCACCACAGTAGTGGGTGTCCGTCCTTTCTCCTGTCGCCCATCCGTGCCTCTTTCATTTCTGTGGAAACACCAGGGATGAATTCAGGCAAGGAGTTCAATGCCAGGAGTACCAGTTGGGGTTTGCCAGAGAAACATAACCAATAGGATGGATGGATGGACGGATGGATGGATAGATAGATGGATGGGTGGGTGGATAGACAGATATTAGAAATTGGCTCATGTGATTATAGAGGCTGATAAGACCCAAGATCTGTGGTCAGGAAGCTGGAAAACTAGGAAAACTGATGTATACTTCCAGTCCAAAAGCTGTCAGGCTTCAGACACCCAAAAAGAGCTGATGTTTTAGTTCAAGTCCGAAGGCCTGGAGAGATCAAAGCCCCAGCAATCAGCAGCAGGAAGAGTTCCCTCTTATTGGTGGGAGGGTCCGCCTTCTTCTTCTATTCATGGCTTCAAATGATTGGGTGAGGGTCGCCCACAGCGGGCAGGGCAATCTGCTTCACTCAGACTGCCGATTTAGAAGATAATTTTACCCAAAAACATCCTCAAGCGGGGACTGTTTGAAAGAGGCTGAAGAGCTTAGTCAAGGAACCCGTGTGAAGGCCCCACGTACATGGACAACGGTGTGGGGATTAATTAGGGAAATGGGGGGGGCCGGCTACGTGGAAGAGGGAGCAAAGGGGGAAAAAACTGGGACAACTGTAACAGCCTCCACAACAACACACACACACACACCCTCATGGACACACAGAGAATAATGTTTGAGCAAAGGTCGGCACACCTCGCTGCCCAGTCAAGTTGACAAACAACCGCCATGCCACGCTAGTCTGCCATTTTGTCTGTGACCCTTCCTTTTACGTGCTGTATAGTATTCCGCTGTGGATATCATTTGCTGCAGGTCACCCCTCCTCCCACTATTTCATTGTGAGACCACGTGGAAATGTATGTATCCAGTCTGCTGGTGACGGGCATGGGGGCCGTTTCCAGTTGGGGGCGTCTTGTCGATACTGTCACCATAGATACTTGAGTTGCTTCTGCTTTGTTTCTAAACAAGGCTGCAAAGGCAACCCTATGCGTGTCTCTTTATACATATATACACACACATAAATCTTTCTCTTGGGCAGTCACAGATCAAGAAATGACCACCCGGACCATGAGTGGACAGAAAACAACACCTCTGGAAAGTTCCCTCCCCACCTATTCCCCACCCACGCACTACCATTCTCTCTCTCTCAGCCTCACCACAGTATGACTTAACCAGCGCCTGCCCTCTCCCGGACGTCACTCCCAGATTTCACCTTAGAAATTTGTATTGAAGCAAAATGCAGCTACAAAAAAGTGCTGGCATTTTAAGCGTGCAGGGCAATGCATGATCCTAAGTTGAACATCCAGAAGTAACCCAGATAAAGAGAGGGAGAATCGCCACCACAGAGAAAAGGAAGGGTGCATTGCAGGACAGGTCATTTCGTCTTCACCGACCCTGCCAAACCACTCTGCAATGTGACCGCGTCAACTAACTCTCACATCACAAGTGACAAAGTGTACCCATTTCTTGTCATCCTCGTCAACACTTGGGGGGTCGCACCCTAGTTTTACTACACTAATAGGTAGAAATTCTGCTCTGTTTTTTAAGTTGCTTTCCCTTATTTAAAAAAAAATATTGTTGAGCATTTTCTCATGTTTGTTGGCCAGTGGGAATATCTTTTGTTCATTTTGCTGTTGGATGGGCCTCCTGTTTTGACCCTTCCTCTAGGAGCCTGCCACTCACACGGTTTTCTGCTCCCCGCCCCTTCGCTGTAGGCTTAATACCTCATCGCGAGCACACCAATGCCTCCTAGGGTTCACGGATTACGCTAACGCTTGCCCAGGAGCCTGCACGGGGGCTCATCTTGTACCATCATCACTACACCTGCCACCTCCTTGCCCAGGTGTCACCAACCAGCGGCTGAGCAGATGCGGCTTCACAGGGCGTTCTCAGGGCCGGTGGCCAGGATGACACTTGGTGGCCATACCAGTGGCTGAGTTCCCACTGTCTCACACCTGGCCCACCACCAAGGTGAACATGGGCTTTTGGGGTTTGGTGCAGCACGGTGCACACCCCAATAAAAGCACCGCAGTCTAGGACTTTCTGGAGACAGGGGTCATCACCTCATTTCCCTCGCCAGCTCCGGGATCTTGGACAAGTCGCTCCACCCCCAGGAGCCAGCCTGCTCTGGTGTAAAATGAGACCGCCCAGACGCCCTTCCCGCCTACCTCCCAGAGGGGTTTTGGACATCAAATAAAGGAGCGCTGGGCTGTTCAAAGTATTCCCCGGGGCACCAGTGCGAGTCAGGACCAGGGGTTGGGGCTTATTGACAAACACGGACCCCAGGCTTCTCAGAGAGCCGCCCTGGGCAAACCCGGGGTGGAACCTCGGGCATGACACACGGATGTGCTGTTTGCTCGCGTGTCCTGAAACAGTGTGCAGGCCGCCCAGTAAACAGCTGGGTGAAGGCGGTATTGTCAAAAGGCGCCGTCGGTGGAAACAGACACATAATTATGATTGGATTTCAGATGTGCGAGCATGACCTGAATTAATCAACCTGCTGATTAGCCCAAATTCCTATATTGTTGCGCCTGTAGCACAGGGAGGTGTGGGAGGGGTCCACTGGGGAAGGAAATGCACATCTGGGCAGGGAGGCCCGTCCAGAGAGCCGTGTGGTTGACTGCAGGCGGCTCCGTCCTGCTCCGGGGGTGAGGCCGGGGCCCCGGGCGGGACGGCGGGATGAGAGGCTGTGAGGGCTCTCGGATCAGAGCTGCTGAGGAGAGAGCGGCACGTGGATCCTGCTGCCACCAGGCAGAGCTCTTCAGTGAGGGGGGCTCGGGGGGGCTCTGTGTCTCTGCGTAACTGAGCTCCAGCCAGAAGCCTTGGGAGGCAGAGGCGGTGCAGCTGCTGCCTGGCTCTCGGGAGGAGCCGGACTCTCTCTCTCGGCTGCAGGCGCGGGGACAGCCAGGCTCAACCCCACCCAAGCCATGCCAGCCCACCGCACAGAGGGCAGCCCCAATGCCAGTGGGACCGCGGAGACGCTGGATGCTCAGGCAGCCGGCTGCCTCCCCACAACTTTCTCGGAGGCGGTGGGAGAGGAGGAGTGGGGCTCCTTCTACTCCTCCTTCAAGGTAAGCGTCCCGCCTTCCGCTCCGAACACCGATTTTAAAAAGCAGGACAAGTGGACCGGCTCCTTTGTAATATAAATAGGCAGCATCGTAAATGGGGGCAGTTGGTTTTCTTTACTTAAAAGAATGAATGAAAACCACATTGATGAGCTCCAGCAACAGGTCTGTGCAGCAAGAAAGGACCTACAGGGCAGTGTGTATGAACACAGGTATTCTTCCTGCTGCTGCTGAAATGTGTGAATAGGAGTGGATGGTTTTTTCCTTAATTTTGTTCTCTTTTCCTTAGGTGGAAGTTGGTTTAATCAGTCCTATAGTTGTGCTTGAAATGTCTGTCTTGCAGGGGTTATTGCTGTGAGTGTTTTGCTGGGAGTATCAGACACGGGCGGCAGGCCCCCACCCCCACCCAGGACAGGAGATGCCAGGAGAGACATAGTCCCGGGGTTTCTGATTCTTTGCCTTGAGCATCAGTAAGAAAAAGATTCTTGGGCGGCAGTGGGTGGTGTGGCTGTTTGCAGCAAGTGTCCCAGAACAAACAAAGGGACCAGAATTTGATGAGCTTTCAACTGGCGTGTATGTGAGGGCTGCGTGGAGGGATGTTTCTCATGAAGCCGACACTGTTGTTCCCTGTTCTGCAACGAGATAGTAGTCAGGGTCCAAGCGGGCACCCGGAGGACAACAGCTTCCTGCTCCTTGCGTCCGGCTGTGTGGGGCGTCGGGACACATGGGGCGTCGGGACACGTGGGGCGTCGGGTCACTCCACATACTGCCCGACGGCAGCCTCGGACATGGCAGTAATTCTCAGGTCTCAAGCTGGCCCTTTCTATCCTAAAGGAAAATACTTCAAGAAAAATTCTAGTGGTTTTTTATTTTTTTACAACCTTCTTGGTGTCCTGGAAATGATTTCATTTTTACCCAAGGCACAATAGAATCACTGTAACATTCGCCTCTCTACCGGAGCTTTGATCCCGCGAAAACACGGAATAAAACTTTCAGCAGGGGGCCGTCCCCAGAGCCACCCTCATGCTCCTCGAGGAGCAAGGCGTGCCGTGTAGCAAAGCACGGCCCAGATATGTCACTCAGGCTGCCTGCATGGGACCCTGCCCCTGGGAGCCCCTCCTAAAGCATGCACGGACACAGCCCAGCTGCCCAGCGCCACCACAGAAAATGCACACTGAAGCCGGAGCTTGCTGTCACTTCCCAGTTGGTGGAATAAGCCCCGCTATGCAATCTGCCTGCAGACTCAGGGCTCCTGCCTCGGAGAAGCAGGCTGCGTGCATCAGGAGGCATGGGGCTGTCCTCAGACACGCTGCCTCTGCAGCCTGTGTGACAGTCACAGAATGTGACAGCCAACAGGGCAAAGGGAGACTGGTCATTGCAAAAGCAATGGCCACCAGCACTAACGCAGTTGTTCTGAGACTCGGGCAGTACTCACTCCTGACTGAGACCCCATTTGCCTTTTTTCTATTTCATTTTTTTTAAGATTTTGTTTTTATTTATTTATTTTTAGAGAGAGGGGAAGAGAGGAAGAAAGGGAAGGAGAGAAATGTCAGTGTGTGGTTGCCTTTCACATGGCCCCCTACTGGGGACCTGGCCCGCAACCCAGGCAGGTGCCCGGACTGGGAATCGAACCAGCGACCCTTTGGTTTGCAGCCCACGCTCCTTCCACTGAGCTACACCAGCCAGGGCAGCCATTTTTTTTTTCATTACAGCTCCTGAAGTGACATTCTGAATATCTGGACAAGCAAATCCCTCCCCCGCTCTCTGCTAGTGCTCGTACTCCATCCTAGCAACGGCGTCTCGCAGCGCTAATGGGAACCCCCTTGTTCTTGTCTCATTCCCATTGACATGTTTGCCATCAGACGAGTGGGCCACTTGGCCGAGGAGAGAAACAGAAAGAGAGCGGGCCAAAAGCTGACAATGTTCTTTTTTGGTTTTTTTTTTTGAGACGTGCAAGCCTTTACTAAAAGCAGCAATGTTTAGTTACACGGCAGTCAGTGCTGGTGTTTCTGGGAACCTAGCTTAAGTGTCTGAGGCGAACTCTTTCCCACAGCTCCCTTGGAGCCTAAGCAGCTCTGGCGCACCATTGAGAGGGATACAGGTCTGATAAAAAGGAAAAATACCCGTGTTCACTGTGATGCTTTAATCCTACCAGCTTCTCCAGAAGCAAGTCAGAATTGGGTTTACTGCCTTCCAAGCATGTCCTTTTAAGCCCCTCTGCCTTTACCAAAAGCAGTGAAAATGTCATAAAAATAAAAATTCGAACAGCAAGAAAAGCAGCAGAACTAATAGCAACAGCAATCGCCACGCGTCTCGCTGTGGGCTGTCTTGGTGACAGGAACCCTTCTAAATGACTTCTGTGAAGGGTCTCACTTAATTCTCACCACTCATGGAACACCTTTCCACCTGCAATTGCTTTCCATCTCCATCTGTGTTTATATACATTCTACTCACTCATTAAGGCTCTTTTTGCATTGCTTCCTCCATGAAGCCCCCCTTGACTGAGTCCTCTGAGTTCCAGTAGCGTCATGGAGTTGCCACTTAATCCAACTCTGTCTTCATCTGCTCTTTCAATGTGTGTAACAGTCATTAAGCAACTCAAGTAGTAAAAGCAACACGTGATATTTGTTTCATATTCTTTCCAGACAGCAGCACCATCCTGGGCACACTCAATAAACATTCACTGCAGAAGTGAAGTGTGGGGTTCTCTTTCTGCCTGTTGCCTACGTGTTGTCGGACCAGGCAACAGGTAGCTTGCTTTCTCCATGACAGCGGCGGGGGCCTTGGCAAACACCACCGCACAGGGCAGCCCTGCCCTGGCTGGCCTCTGCCAGCCGCATGCACGGAGGTCCTTCTCTGCAGGCTCACTCAGCACGTCCTCATCCCAACGTGCCCGGGGTACGCTGTAGATCCTGGTGGGTGGGCTATGGAATTAGTTGTGGCACCATGGACCGGTGCCCCCGCTCCTGGTTAGCCCTGGGGAACACGCACCCACTGCATTACAGCCTGACCTGGACTCAGCTGCCTTGCCTCAGTCTCCAGGCCTGGGCTTCTAACTCATCTCCCTGCCCAGCACCCCCATTCTGCTCTGAACCCCAAAGCTCTCTGGGTGGAAGGTGAGATATTCCTGCCTAGATCTTCCTAGCCCTTCCCTCATAGGCTTAGCTCCTTTTCCTCCCTCCCATCTCCACCCCAAAAATCCTCGCCCTGCTCCCCACTGGTCTAACCTACTCTGCCATCCTAAGCATGTCTTTGGGTATCAGCAGGGCGTCAGCAATGAGTTCACCACCTTCTTCCTCTATCATGAACTTCAAGTGACTGGTACCACGCGGTCCTGGGCTCAAGGTTAATTCATGCCCTGGTTTCCTTCACAGTTTCTGGTTTCTCATACTTTCAGGGTCTCATCCCGCTTCCTTCCTCCAGTCCCAAACCCAGCATTAAGGAATTATCTACCAGAAGTCTTCAAGGAGGATGGGGCCCGTCTCTTCAGAAAGTAAACTGGGGGCCTGAATAGAAAGCTGTGCAAGTTTTGTGGGGTTTTTTTGTCTTTAGGGGTGTCTTTTATTCACACAAGTCATGCACATAATAATCATAAGCAACACTTACATGGCATTATGTGCCAGACACGATTCTAGGTCCTTACATAGACTAGTCATTTAGTCTTTCTCAACGTCGCTATGAAATAGGTACTAGTTTGAACCCCATTTTCCAGACAAGAAAAAGGTTAAGTAACTATCCAATATCACAAAACAAAGAAGGGAAAGAAGCAGTATTCGAACCCAGATAGTCTGGCTGAAGTCTGTGTATTATATTGCAGCGCTTATTAAAAGTTATTTCAAAATCGTGCAAGTATATTTGGGTATGAGAGAAATCACAGAGGCTTACCTGGGGGGGCTCAGATCTTGAAGAAAATGAATGTGGAATGAAAATGACTGAAGTTTAAGAAAGACTGGTTTAAACTGTCTCCAACTTTTAATTATAAGGGATGCTTGAATACTTCTCAGACATACCTGGAAGAATTTCTGTAGAGCAGATACAGGGATGTGGATTTCCTGGGCGATTGCTCTCCACAAGGGCTGTACCAACGTGTTTTCTTTTTTTTTTTGAAAAATAAATAACAGTTTATTTTTATCCCACCTCTTCTTAAAACCATGTGTAATCAAAGTTTGTGTATTAATTATAGCGTAATGTGTCTTTTTATTAAATATTTCATTGTTGTTCTATTACAGTTGTCCCAATTTTCCCCCTTTGCTCTCCTCTGCCCAGCCCAACCCTGCTCCCACAGTAAATTCCCACACCATTGTCCACGTCCGTGGGTCATTCATAAACATTCCTGACTAGTCCCTCCCCCTTCTTTCCACCCTTAGGCCCCTCCCCCCTCCCCTCTGGTCACTGTCAGTCTGTTCCTTGTTTCCCTGCCTCTAGTTCTATTTTGCTCATTTGTTTGTTTTGTTGATTAGGTTCCACTTATAGGTGAGATCGTATGGTATTTGTCTTTCACCACCTGGCTTATTTCACTTAGCATAATGCTCTCCAGCTCCATCCATGCTGTTGCAAAGGGTAGAAGCTCCTTCTTTCTTTCTGCTGCATAGAATTCCATTGTGTAAATGTGCCACAGTTTTTTTGATCCACTCATTTACTGATGGGCACTTAGGTTGCTTCCAGCACTTGGCTATTGTAAATTGTGCTGCTATGAACACAGGGGTGCACAGATTCTTCTGAACTGGTGTTTCAGGGTTCTTAGGGTATAATCCCAGCAGCAGAATCGCCGATCAGAAGGCAGTTAGTTCCATTTTTAGGTTCTTGAGGAAACTCCACACTGCTTTCCACAGTGGCTGCACCAGTTCCTGCAGCCAACAGTGCTCGGGGGTGCCCTTGTCTCCACATCCTCACCAGCACTTGTTGTTTGTTGATTTGTGTGTGATGGCCATTCTCACTGGTGTGAAGTGGTATCTCATTGTGGTTTTAGTTTGCCTCTCTCTGGTGGCGAGTGATGTTAAGCATCTTTTCATATGTCTGTGGGCCCTCTATATGTCGCCCCTGGAGAAGTATCAGTTCTGGTTCTTTGCACATTTTTTTAGTTGGATTATTTGCCTTCTTGGTGTTCAATTATATAAGTTCTTTATCTATTTTGGAGATCAAATTTTTGTCCAAGGTATCATTGGCAAATATGTTTTCCCATATGATTGGATTCCTTTTCATTTGGATGATGTCTTCTTTAGCCTTGCAGAAGCTTTTTATTTGATGTAGTCTCATTTGTTTATTTTCCCTTTAGTTCCCCTACCATAGGAGATCTATCGGGGAAAATGTTACCGTGTGGAACATCTGAGATTTTCCTGCCTGCGTTCTCCTCTACAATGTTTATGGTGTCATGACTTATATTTAAGTCTTTTATCCAGCTCGAGTTTATTCTGGTGCATGGTGTAAGTTGGTGGTCTAGTTTCATTTTTTCACATGCACCTGTCCAGATCTCCCAACACCATTTATTGAAGAGATCATTTTTACTCCATTTTATGCTCCTGCCCCCTTTGCCAACTATTAATTGACCATAGAGACATGGGTTTATTTTGGGGCTCTCTATTCTGTTCTATTAATCTGTGCATCTGTTCTTTTTTTTTTAATTTTTTAAAGATTTTATTTATTTATTTTTTAGAGAGGGAAGGGAGGGATGGTGGGGAGAGAGAGAGAGAGAGAGAGAGAGAGAGATACATCAATGTGCGGTTGCTGGGGGTTACGGCCTGCAACCCAGGCATGTACCCTGACTGGGAATCGAACCTGCGACACTTTGGTTCGCAGCCCGCGCTCAATCCACTGAGCTATGCCAGCCAGGACTGTGCATCTGTTCTTATGCCAGTACCAGACCATTTTGACTCCAGCGGCCTTGTAGTATAGTTTGACATCAAGTATTGTTTTCCCTCCTATTTTGTTCTTTTATTCTTAAGATTTCTGAGGCTATTCAGAGTTGTTTTTGTCCTTCATAAAATTTTTAAATATTTATTCTTGATCTGTGAAATATGCCATTGGTATTTCAATAGGGATTACATTGAATCTATAGATTGCTTTGGGTAGCGTGGATTCTAATGATGTTAATTCTCCAATCCCTGAACACAGTATATGCTTCCATTTATTTGTATCTTCCTTAATGTCTTGAGTGTTCTGTAATTTTCTGAGTACATGTGTTTTACCTTCTTGGTTAAGTTTATTCCTAGGTACTTGATTTTTCTTGTAAATGGAATTTTTTTTCTAGTTTCTGTTTCTGATATTTCATTGTTGGTATACAAGAATGCCTTTGATTTCTGAATATTGACTTTTGTCTTGCTGTTTTGCCAAATTCACTTATTAGGTCAAGTCATTTTTTGGTGGAGACTATAGAGTTTTCTAGGTGCACTATCACGTCATCTGTAAATAATAACAGGTTTACTTCCTCCTTTGTAATTTGGATGCCTTTTATTTCTTTTCGTGTTTGATCACTATGGTAGAACTTCCAGTACTATGTTGAATGAAAGTGGTGAAAGTGGACACTCTTGTTTTGTTCCTGGTTTAAGGAGAAAGCTTTCAGTTTCTGCCCATAGAGTATGATATTGGTAGGTTTCTCATATGTGGCCTGCATTATGTTGAGTTATACTCCCTCTATTCTCACTTTGCTGAGTGTTTTTTATCATAAATGGGTGCTGTATTTTATCAAATGCTTTTCGGCATCTATTGATATGATCATGTGATTTTTGCCTTTCATTTTATTTACGTGATGTATTACATTTATTGATTTGCGAATATGGTACCATCCTTGCAGCCCTGGAATAAATCCCACTTGATCACGGTGTATGATCTTTTTAATGAGTGGCTGGATCCAGATTGCCAATATTTTGTCGAGGACTTTAGCATCTATTTTTATCAGAGATACTGGCCTGTAGTTTTCTTTCTCTGTTGTGTCTTTACCTGGTTTTGGAATTAGGATAATACTGGCCTCATAAAAAGGGTCTGGGAGTCTTCCCTCTTCTTGGATTTTTTGGAATAGTTTGAGAAGGACAGGAGTTAGTTCTTCTTTAACTGTTTGGTAAAATTTGTCCATGAAGCCATCTGGTCCGGGGCTTTTTTGATTACTGCTTCAATTTCACTAGCTGTTAGCAATCTCTTCAGGCTTTCTGCTCCTTCCCTGCTCAGTTTTGGAAGAGTGTATGTTTCTAGAAATTTGTCCATTTTGCTCAGATTGCCCAGTTTCTTGGCATATAATTGTTTGTAGTAATTTCTTAACAATCCTTTGTATTTCTGTGGCACCAGTTGTACTCTCTTCTCTTTCATTTCTGATTTTATTTACTTGGGTCCTCTCTCTTTTTTTCTTGATGCGTCTGGATAAATGCTTGTCAATTTCATTTATCTTTCCAAAGAAATAGTTCCTGGATTTATCTATCCCTTGAATTGTTTTTTTAGTCTCTATGTCATTTAGTTTTGCTCTGATCTTGATTATTTCCTTCCTTCTACTCACTCTGGGCTTTGTTTGTTGTTGTTCCTCCAGTTCTTGTAGATGTAGTGTTAAGCTGTTTATTTGAGAGTTTGAAAGCTGTGCAAGCTAAAAATAAAGGTGGAGTAATGGTCCCTGCGTACTAGCCTTTCACTTTGCTGGGAAATTCGCTAGCAATCTTTTCCAAATCTCTGATTCTTAATGATGAGAAAATTAACTCAGAGTAACTGGGCGGGAACCCTGTCTCAGTTAGTAAATTGCCTAAGTTATAAAATAATGCAAATGAGTTCAGTTTTATTGCTCTTAGGTGAGGGTAGAAACAGGAACCAAGACTGCTAGGTACTATCTAATGAGGATCTTTTATTGAATCTCCTTTAGTGGCTGGTTACAAATGGTACACAATTAGTCTGCTGTTTATATGCAAATGGTGGCTTCCTTGTGCTTGAGGGTGACCGGACAGGGTTTGTTCCCCTCCCTTGTGGCCCTCCCAGCCTGCTGTCTTACTGTCCCTCTTCCTAACACGCCCTCCCTCCATTAATGTAACAAAAGCAAATTCCATTTCAGCCTGTTTCCATTCTCTCACACCGGGCTTTAAGAACTCAGTTTAAGAAGTTTGAGTGAACTGTACTGTGCTTGTTTTCGTTATATTTAGGTGGATAATTTATTTGTAAGAAATTCTCCCTACTGAGTACCGGCATTTTCACCTTCACCGTCAGTGACTGTCATTTCAGCTCCTCTCTGCCCACTCGCCAGCTTCCCGGAGCCCTTAGGCTGTCACACCCCTTCAGGACTTGCTTGTCCCCCTTCCTACCCTGGACCCCAGGTCCATATCGGTGAGGCCCTTCCTGGAACCCAGGACCCCGGGTCCCCTTGGCTTCCAGTGCATCTCCTGCAAGTTATAGCAAGGGGTCTTGGCATTTGCATTATGCATTTTTTATCCTCTTCTAATTAGTTCCACTCAATATGTTCATTTTCAGTTTCTACCGGTGAATCCTGCAGCTGTTCATATGGAAATTACTATGATTATGCTCAGTGAAGTAATTACTATAGGTCTGCTATTTACTGTTACACAGCAGCCCCAACACACCTCTTCGAGTCCGCTCCCTGGGTCAGCTCCACCAGGTCCAACTTCCCTCCGTGTCACTGGGAAAGGCACAGATGTTGCTGGCTGGCCCCACAAGGATGCCATACAATTCCCAAGTCAAATATGCTCTAGTCGTAAGAAAGGGAAACTTTATCAGTTACACTTCTCCTTGTGTGACTAATGCATCTGACACAGGACCCGTGATCTTAGTTCATCAGAGTACACTTGGTCACTACAGACTTTCTCAGCCAGCAAAGGGTCTTCCCCCTGTCTGACTCAGAGGAGGCGTGGAAGCTGTAGGGGGGTGTTCATGCAGCATGCTCCCGCGTGTGGCAGGGATTCCGGCCTCCAGAAGTGGTCATCCTGGCCCAGGTCAAGCATGCACCTACCTTCTGCCACAGCGTCCCTTTGTCACGCTTCCTTCAGGGACACAGGTGGTCACAGCTCTCTCAATCCTGGCTGAATGTCTGCGTCCTTACCGGGAATGAAAAGTTAACTTCTTCACCCAAATCTGGGCATCAGAGAACAAAGTGGGGTTGTCCGTGGTTCTTTTTCTGCCCCCTGGGTAGACACTCAAACATTCACACCGCAACAGCTGGGAAAATCCCCAGGCGCATCCATTCCGTGGTTTCTATTCAGCAAGCCCCCCTGCAAGCCTGAGCCCCCAACACTTGGTGGTGTTGTCTCTTCCTCTCCCTTTCTGTGCTCACCTGTGGGCATGGCAGTATAGTGTCCTCTCATCACTGTCCTGCTCTCCTGACGCCAGGCCCACCATTGCACCCTCTCCCACTCCCACGGCTTTAGCCTCTTGCTATGTGGTGAGGAATCTGACCACACTGTTCTTCATAACTCCTAGTCCTAGGCTGTCTGCTCCGAGTGCACGAAAGACGCATCCTCTCTCAAGGGAAAGGCCGTTTCTCTTCACCCTCCAAGAAGCATTTTGAAAGCCTGACGCTGACTTCTTTCTCTCTGTCTGCACTGACGGAGTGAAGATTTTCCCCCGAGGCCCGATGGCTGCCTGGCTGGTGGAGGCTTTATCAAGGAAGTAGGATAGAGCCCATCCATTAATGCTTCCAAATGCCCCCCTGACGTCCATGAAATAATTTCCTGTTGATGTACTAGGTAAGAATGTGCCCAGCCACGAACTTAAGTGACTGAATTTGGTGCCTCTCTCAGTCCAGCCGAGTGTAGAAAAAGCAGCCTGGCCACCCCCCGGTGTAATAAACTCAGGCTCTCAGACCTTCATCATTTCAGTGCGGCACGGGCTCTAACGCCAGACGGCTGGGGTCAAGTCCATCCTGGTGCTGCCACCAGCTGGCTATGTGACCTTGACAGCTGGCTTCTGCCTGTGCCGTGGTTTACTCACCCAACAAATGACGGTCTTTAGAGGGTGGGCAGGAAAGGTTAAGTGACCGAACGCTTGTGAGTGGAGAGCTGAAGCACAGCCAGTGGCCCGCAGTAAACAGTTAATAAACGTGAGTCATTATATCCGCTGCTACGGGTAGTCTCACTCTTTTCTCAAAGCTGCTTACTGAGCGGGGACAAGCCACCGTCATCTGAGGACCCTAAGGGAGATCCCCCCGAGTTGGGACCCTCCGGGGTGCCTTCAATAAGCCTCGGGTCCTTGTACAGCAGTGGTGAGTTGAGCTGTTTCTTATCTTTCAATTAGACTGAGGACCGTATAGAATGAGATATTTAGAGAAGATTCCACTTCTGACTTTATTGTCCTGATATAATGTCTGATTTTTATCTAGACAAGCTTAATGGCGGACTGCGTGAAAGGCTATTTTCAGAAATGGGAAAATCACGCCCTAGGCGGACAGAGGACGGATGGGCTTCCACGGGGCCGCCAAGGCTTTGGAGGCCACAGGAAAGCAACCACAGCCAAGGTCACCGGGAAGTCATTAAGGAGTAATCAGGGTTCTCCTCTTTCTCACTTAGACAGTATTGACGGCTGCCTAAAAGTGACGGAGCTCTTACCGAGTCTAGCCAGCACCGTGCGGTTCACAACACAATTTCAGGCAACGTCACTGGAACCTCCCTTCAGCTCTGGGAGGGTTTGAAATAGCATTCTCGTTTTCTTTTAACCAGAGGTGAGACCGAAGTGGAAGAGAAGTCAAAGATGTGAACTTCTTAAAAAGTAAAACAAAATACGAAAGAAAGAAGGTGGAGAGGAAGAGAGGGAGGAAGGAAAGAGACAGAGACAGAGGGAGGGAGGGAGGGAGGGGAGGAAGGAAGGAAGGAAGGGAGGGAGGAATAATTTTAAATATGGTCTTCTGCTGATTTCAGTCAGCACAGGCCAGCCTCTGCAGCAGTAAAAAGCAACCCTTTAACGTTAAGAAGCACCTGTCTCCATCTTTCAGATCAGCTGCAACCTCCGCAAGGTTAATGGTCTAACACATGAAAGGTTTATTTTTTTTCTCCTGTCACAGTTGCAAGCAGGTTACTTGTTCTAGAACAAGCGGTTTCCAAGGGAGATGGCAAATGTACCTGCTTTGGTGTGAAATAGCACAGGATTTGGACTGCAATTCCATTGGCAAGGATTAATTAGCCGATGGGCATGGGACGCGCAGCTTCGCCGAGTACCCTTTGGGGGGAGCACCGAGCGCTGCTTTAACGTGTGGTGTATCCTCGCCTCCGGCAGACAAAACCCAGACTCCTCGCCTGGCCTGTAGCCTCTCACAATCTGCCCCGTCACCATCCCCGCTCCACCCCTCCCTTCTGGTAACACACTGCCCGGACCCTGTCACCATAGTCCAAGGCCACGAGGCTCTGTTTACCTTTGGCAGAAGCGCCTTTCTCTCACCTTTTTCCTCTGACATCACATCTCAGCTCAGCATCCCCCTCTTCCCTGACGGCTCCAGGTTTCCTTAGGAGTCCAGCCCCGTCCCTGTTCCAAAGCACTTCAGACCTTGGTGAGACATGATCTCACATGCATGTCTGCCTACACACAGAAACACATACCACATGCGGACATAAACACACACACACACACACACACACACACAACCCCTAGATGTCAGTTGTTTAGGGGCGGCTCTGAACCCCACTTCCGCCAGCAGTGCCTGACGTACAGCGGTTAGATGGCCCATAAACATTTTGTTGAACCAAAGAGCACATCAAAAAAACAATCTACATAACGCTTAATTCATCAGGTCTCGATAAATTCGTGGGAAGAGTTTAGAGTGGATGGAGTCTTAATCCTCGTTCTGCAAGCCACTGGGTTTGGATTTTAAAGACCCTGTGACTTGGGGGACTTGTTGACACCACGGCCAAACCGCAGGGGGGGTGCAGGGAGACCGATCTCCAGATCTAAAGCCAACGGCATCCGAGGTCTGTCGCTGCCCCCCCCAACACCGCCAGCTCTGGTTCTGCACCTGATACCGGAGGCCACCCACCTCTGAGCCATGAGCCACCGGGCAGGTTTTAAGAACACATGTTAATAGTCACATCCCTGCTCTGTGTGTGTGTGTGTGTGTGTGTGTGTGTGTGTTACGCACTTTCAGAGCCACAGCAGAACCCTAGAGTTTAGTGGGGGCCAGGCAATACATGGTTCTCGCCTTTCATTCCTTTCTCCCCTCCTGTCACCTTCCTTCCCGTTTGTCTCCCACTCCAACCCCCAGATGAGACCTTGACAGTGATGTCTGCATTCGGCACGCAACCTGGGAATTGTCTGTGCCTTCGAAAACCCCTTTTTCCAATCTCGTGTCATTTTTCTACTGTGGCTAGGATGGCTGAGCCACAAGGCAGCTTGGACTTCTGTGCCAAGCGGAGAACAGTAGGAAGGTGGGTTCTACATGGGCAGGCATCAGCTAGAGAACCAACCTGGCCCAGGGGACCGCCTCTGCTGGGGTAACCAGGGCTCCTGAGCACAGGCTCAAGGTGCTGTGGCCAACCCGGTCCACACCCAGGAGGCACAGGTAGAATTGGGGCTTGGAGTCAGGCAATAAACAGCTGCCTCTGCAGACCTTAGACAGGTTCCCACGGTGTACCTGACGAGAGGTGGGGTGACGGGTGTCCCATCCCGGGCAGGGGAGGCTTACAAGACTACAAGACTCGCACAGTATGTAGGGGACCTGGGAAGGCAGGCAAGGGAATGAGAGAAACCAAGACAGATGACCAACGCTGTGAACTGGGTACACACTAACTCATTAGCCATTTAAATTCTACTGCCCAACTGCCCAACTTAGAGGCACAGAAAATGAAGACAATGAGAGCAGCGATGTGGGACATTCTGCCTGGAATCCTCGGACCGAGTGTTTCCTGCACCCCCTTCCCCTACCTGTGCTCCAGCAGGAGGACCAGCCCCCTGCCCTGGCCTCATATCTGTCTCTGCCCTTCCACGCGCTAGCTCCCCAGGATTCCTTTGAAACCTCCTGCTGGCCTGGGAATTAGTTACAGATTGAAAGTATCAGGGTCTGAGCTGAGATGAGCCCGCAGTGGGGGCTGGGAGGAGTTTTTTCGGTCACTGTCCTCTGTTCATCAGCACCTCCAGAAAGAAAAATAAAATCCTGCAGGCTTGTTTTATAATGACATGAATCATCAGGAAGAACAGCTTCTCGATAGTTTTATTACATAGTAATTACCTTGATTTCTACTACCTTGTGGAGAGTTGAACCTAATTTGAACCAAATATAAGTTACTTTTCTACAGTTGATGGGTCTAGAACCCAAATAGCAATTTAAATGTTAACCTCAGTGCTTGGTACACAGCCTATGTCCCATTCATTTGTTCCAGAAATTAGTACCAGGACCCGGAGCCCCGCAGGCTCTCATGGTTTCTTACCTCTCTGGTCTGGTGTATTGTGAGAATGCAGATGGAATCCCAGAATGCAATTGCCTCAAAGCTTCCGATACAACCTGGAGGTCCTCCGGTGATCTAAGAACAAATCACGGAAAGGAACTCACATTAAAATGACCGTGGGACACTGGCGTTTCTATTTCCGGTGAAATTGGAGGATTCACTAGCAACCAGAAAACTGCATCAGACAGTTAAGCAAATGGACCCCCATCGCCCAACTCTGGTGGAAAGAGAGCAACAGTCCGGTGATGGGAAATGAACTTTGCTAATTGAACATGAACTGTGACCCATGGCAGTAATGAGGAAACACTCCTCCAGACCCTACACTGCTAACCCTTTCTGGTCAGAGGAGAAAGAGCCGATGTAGTTATTTCATGTGTCCTGGAGGCGAAAGTAGGAGATAAATGTCAGGCAGCGAAAGGCCCCCCTGCTCAGCCCCGGTTTGAAGGAGGCGAAGCCATTGTATTCTGCCACCTGTGATGATGGACAAAGGCCATGCCTGCAATGAAGGCAGGTAGAGAAAATTCCAGATGAGGAAGAGCCTTTTCTCTCAGCAGCAAACTCTTCCAACTCAGAACAAAGACCCAGGGTGGACATTGCCCCATTTTTGAAATAGTTGGTTTTCAGGATGCTGGTCCAGCTTCTGTTTTATTATTTTTTTAACAATTTTTTTCCTAAAGATTTTATTTACTTTTTATAAAGGGGAAGGGAGGGAGAAAGAGAGGGAGAGAAACATCCATGTGTGGTTGCCTCTCGTGCACCCCCTGCTGGGGACCTGGCCTGCAACCCAGCATGTGCCCTCACTGGGAATCAAACCAGAAACCCTTTGATTTGCAGGCCAGCTTGCAATCCTCTGAGCCACACCAGCCAGGGCCCAATTTTTCATTTATATACAAGTCTTTCTCTGCTCTGTGACCACACTTAGTGTTCAGAGACAGCCATCTGTCCTTTGTCTTCACGCATACGTATTTTTGGTTACCTCCCTGGAGTCTCCGAGCCCCTGACTGGATCTCATTCCCCACGCCTAACGAAGGGATCCAAAGCTTTGCGGTCTGGCCCCACCTGTCTCGCTTTGCGTCGTGTGCTCCCTGTGCTGCACGGTGATTCCTCATCAGTGGAGTCAGAGCTTTCAGATCTTTGCTCCTGATGTTTGCAACCCACCCCCGCGAAGTAAGGAGGCTGTGAGCCGCCTCGGAGGCTGGGTGCTGAGGGTGAGAGGTGGCACCTGGGCCTCAGTGACAAGACGACACAGCTTCCTAGCCCGCTCGCTGAGGACGGAGGCTGAATTATAACCTCTCGGAGCCTTCCCTTCCTCCCCGGGGAAGGAAGATATATTCATTCTTTCCTGTGTTTGAGGCATTCATCCTCAACATCACGGGACTCACCATAATCGTACAATAAACCACGAAAATGTAAAGGTGCAGAAGGCTCTGTGATCCTCGGGCCGGATGGTAGAGCTACATCTTGTGTGACATTTAGGACGACTGTCGTGTGGAAGCCAGACACAGCTTCGGTGACCAGCCGTTCAAACGTGCCTTGACCTTTTGCTCAGCCTGGGAGAAACAGTCAGAAACAGTCACGAAACCAACTCAGCTCCAGGCGAGTTTCGGGTCGGAGGGAAAATGAAGATCCGATTCCCACTTGAAAATGGGGGGACAGTGAGGCGGGGTCAACACCTCCGGCCCTCATCTGGAGCGGAGAGCCACTGCCGTGGGCAGAGCGTGGGCCTTCCACTCGAGCAGAGCCCTAGTCAAACCTCAGCAGCATCACTGCTGAACCAGGCACCCCAGGTTACTCCTCCGAGCCCCGTTTCTCCCCTGTGAGGCTGAGGACAGCACCCCTCATCCGTCAGGTGGCGAGGATGACGTGATCAGTAGGTAAACCATCCCAGCGATGCTCAGCTCATGACAGTCAGTCAACCACACACAGTTATTGATCAGCTATTATACAGTGCAAACTAAGTGCGGATCAATGGAGTCAGTCAAATAACATTAGTTCCCATCTACCACACGACTGACAAGATCCTTCAGACATTTTTCTCGCAGTTCCCAGGACTCAGCTGGGAAAGAGGACCATCAGCTCCTTGGGTTTGGGGGAACCGTGTCTTCCTCTACAGACCAGTCTGACCCACCCAGGTCCAACCGGAGTCGCCCAACTAAATGTCCTGTACTCCCTGAGATGATTCCCCTTTCAAATAACCTTTTCTAGGACACATCCAAGGGCCCTTGCACTTGTCATCAACCATATAGCCACCCTACAGGTAGTTATTGAGCACCTCCTATAAGGAAGACAGAATGCCACCCCGGCGTGGTGGCCCAGACCTAACGTCTGCCCTCCCGGGCATCCTCGTGACCCGGAAACACATCCCCTGGAGCCAAACCCCAGGTCCCGGCCCTGTGGCGGCAGCAGCAACCCCTGGAGTCTAAATCCCATGCTGGAATCCCCTGGTCTGAAGAGAGCTCACATCTCTGCATGACCTCAGTAACTTGGGGTTGAAAACAAATTAACCATGAAACCACAGCCACGTAACTGCCATTAGCCATTGAGAAAATTCCAAATTTCACCTGTTCTACTCAGTACTGGGCATCTGGCTGGATTATTTCCTCATGTGACCACTAGGGAGCATTTAGTCCCCAGTGATATTCTGAACGTGGCTTGGGGACACCTGGATAGAGAGCCTGGTAGGCTCAGGCGAAATTCCAATAGAAAAATAAGATGAGCAGGGTACATCTGAGCATTGTTCTTAAAGTGCTGCAAGCTATTTATAAATCACTCCTCAAGCCTCTCGGCAGTCCATGACACTGAGGCAGGTGGTAAGCTAATTTTCACCTGGCGTGGGCTATGCTTCCAGCACGGAGCGAGAAGCCTCCGTTGTCATCATGGTATACATCCATCACAAGTATCCTGAGGCGGATTTTCTTCTTACCTTCATTTTATAAATGAGGAAATAGGTTTGGCGTGCTTATCACTTACCAACGCATCACACATCTAGCAAGTACCTGGGAGCCTGATCCCAAGTCAGGCTGGTGACAAAGCCTCCCCACTTTTACGCCAAGTTGCTCACCTGTTTGTGATGTTCAAATGCCCCTGATCTTGTTTCTTCAGTCCCCGTCATTTTCCAAATCCTTCTGTTCCCCTGGGCTGGGTGTGCGTGTGTGCATGGGCAAGAATGCTATGGGTAAATGAGAAACACTCACAACTAAGTGTTTTCATGTCATGACCCTACGCGATGAAGCAGCATTTAAGCCTGGCTGAGTGTAATTTATACTTGCTCCGCGGTCTACTCTCCCTGGTAGTGCCCACATGTTAACACCATAGGCAGTTCATTGATGTTGAATGAATTAATAAACAAATAAATAAATGTGGCTCTTAGGAAGACTCCACAGCAAGAGTGGGGGACTTCTTCCATCTGGAAATTTCCTGAAGACTATGAGGCCAGGTGAGATTGTCTTCCAACAGAAAACTCCAGAATAGATGTCCGGTCAAGATGGTGGCGTTGACAGACAAGCCTTGCCTCCTCGCACTATAACTAAATTATAACTAAACTATAGAACAACTATTTTCAGAACTGTCAGAAATCAATTTGATTGGAAGTCTGACAAATATGGAATTATAGGAATTACATCCATCCAGACCAGGAGGAGGAGCAGAGAGATGCGGAACGGGCTGGTCCCACATCCACATGTGGTGGATAAAAACTTGGGAAAGATATTTTGAGACCAAGAAGTCCCACCCCACAACCCCCAGCCCAGAGTTCCAGTGCCAGGAAGATAACGTCCCATAATTTCTGGCTGCAAAAACCAGTGGGGATTGAGTCTGTGAAAGAAACGTCCCGAGTCCCAAGCAGTTCCTTGTAAAGAACCCACACATGGACTCATCTACTCAGACTCACTCCCTCTGAGCTCCAGCACCAGGACAGCAGCTAAAAAGGCACCAGTGGCACATAGGGAGGAAGTGTCTGGCATCGGGTGAGAGTTGGAGGATAGCTTTCTCCAAGATGGGAAGGCAGGCCAAGGCTATTGTCCCCTTTCTGAACCCTCCCGCCACACAGCCACAGAGGCAACAGGCGGGCGCCATATCTGAAACCCCATCAATGTGACTGACACCATTTGCCCTTCCCTGGAGATCCCCTGGGACTCCGTCCCACTCAACTTCCATCCCACCCAAGCCGTTAACAGTGACTCTTCCATACGAATGGCTGGTCTTGGCTCATGCTTTACAACTCCCTAAATCCTCTCGCATAAGCAATAGCTGGTCTCAGTGAGCCCCCAGCCACTGTACCTCTTTGCTAAGTGGCCCCAGGACCGGCACTAACAGCAGCCAGCCTAGATTCACAGCTGGGCTTTGCCTGGGAATCTCCAAGCCCAACACAAGTGGCAGCCATCTCAGATTGCTTTATAGCACATGCAGGGTAGCTCTAGGCAGAACACAGGTGGGGGATGACCTTTGCCTGCACCACCTGGGAAACCCCAGGACCTGCACACCCAGTGGACAGCTACAAGCCACATCGGAGCGCAACCACCCTGCCCCTGCACAGCTGATTCTCCATCAAGGGCAGAGGTTGGTGGTCAGTGGCCACAGCCAGTCCTTGCAAATGACTGGCCTAGGTAAATACCTCCCATTGACCTGCCAACAGCAACTACAAGAAGAGGGGGTACTCAGCCCACATGGTGGGCATACCTCACGCATACTGCTTGGGTGATAAGGAGGCTGTGTCACTGGACCCTACAGGACACCTACTACATTAGGCCACACTACCAAGACACAGAGTCATAGCAGCTCTACCTAACACATTGAAACAAACACAGGGAGGCTGCCAACATAAGGAGACAAAGAATCATGGCCCAAATGAAAGAAGAGATCAAAACTCCAGAAAAAGAGCTAAAAGGAATAGAGATAGACAATCTATCAGGTGCAGATGTCAAAACACTGACTATAAGGATGCTTAAGGGACTTAGTGAGGACCTCAACAGCACAAAAAAATGTCCAGTCAGAAGTGAAGGATACACTTATTGAAATAAAGAACAATTTACAGGGAAACAGCGATAGAGTGGATGAAGCCAAGAATCAAATCTATGATTTGGAACATAAGGAAGCAAAAACAACCAATCAGAGCAAGAAGAAAAAATAATTTTAAAAAATGAGGACAGTATAAGCAACCTCTGGGACAACTTCAAACATTTCAACATTCACATCTTAAGGGTGCCAGAAGGAGAAGAGAAAGAGCAAGAAATTAAATATATGTGAAAAAAAATGAAAGCAAACTTCCCTAATTTGGTGAAGGAAATAGACACACAAGTCCAGGAAGCACAGAGAATCCCAAACAAGATGGATGCAATGAGGCTCACTCCAACACACATCATAATTAAAATGCTAAAGGTTAAAGGTAAAGAGAGACTCTTAAAAGCAGCAAGAGCAGAGAAGTTAGTTACCTACAGGAAAGTTCCCATGAGACTGTCAGCTGATTTCTCAAAAGAAACTGTGCAGACTAGAAGGGATTGGCAAGAAATATTCAAAGTCATGAGAAGCAGGGACCTACAGCCAAGACTGCTCTACCCAGCAAAGTTGTCATTTAAAATCAAAGGGCAGATAAAGAGCCTCCCAGACAAGAAAAGACTAAAGGAGTTCATCACCACTAAATGTTATTATATGAAATGTTAAAAGGACTTATTTAAGAAAAAGAAGATCAAAACTATGAACAATGAAATGACAAGAAATGCATATCCATCAGCAAATGAATCTAAAAAACTAAGGGAACAAGAACAGAGACAGAATCATGGGTACAGAGAACATTTTGATGGTTGCCAGATGGGCGGGGGTGTGGGGGAATGGGTGGGGAGGTGAGGGGACTAAGAAGTACAAATAGGTAGTTACAGAACAGTCCTGGGGGTGTACAGTACAGCATAGGAGAGGGAGCAGCCAAAGAACTTGTACACCTGAGCCATGGACAAGAACAATGGTGCAGGGGTTGCCTGAGGGCGTGGGAGTGCTGGGTAGAGGGGGGCAACGGGGGAAAATTGGGACAACTGTAATAACATTATCAATAAAATATAATTTAAAAAAAAGACCCTGGCTGGTGTAGCTCAGTGGATTGAGTGCGGGCTGCGAACCAAAGCATCGCAGGTTCGATTCCCAGCCAGGGTACATGCCTGGGTTGCAGGCCACGGCCCCCAGCAACCGCACATTGATGTTTCTCTCTCTCTCTCTCTTTCTCTATCTAGCTCCCTTCCCTCTCTAAAAAAAACTAAAATAAATAAATAAATAAATAAAATCTTTAAAAATATATTTTTTTTAAAAAAAGAAAACTCCAAAGTGAGAGGAGGGGATGATTTCCCAGGACTTGCTCAGCCTGCCCCATAAGCATTGTTCAGTTTACACAGCCACTGGAGTGCGTCATTCCTCCCGAGGCCTGGCGTCCGAGTCACCGATACGTCCTCCTGGGGCCTGATGGCCGAGTCACCGATATGTCCTCCCGGGTAATCTGATTTGCAGTCTCTGCCGCTGTGTGCCCCTGGCAGAGCAGGCCTGAGCCCCAGGTCTCTTGAAGAGAGGACAGGCCTGGGTGGGGACTGCTCAGGGCGGAGATGTGAAGAAAGCAGCCATTCCCCACCCACTGGGGGCCGCAGGGCTCCTTCCTTGGAGAGAATCCTGCTTTCTGGAGATCTGTACTTGGGTGCCGGCGGCATCAGCACCAAGGCGCCGTGCAAAAAAACAAACTGCTCCCCTCCCGTAGTGCTGTTTTTCCGGAAATGGGGCCTAAAGCCACACCACTGGCAGTTAGTGAAAGGAGAGCATAAGGAGTGGATAATCTGGAAAACACGTGACTTCTAGTTCAAAAGTACCTGAGTTTATTTGATCCGGTCTCCCGCTCTTTGCAGTTCTTACCCAGAAGGCCTTCAGAGTCACTTTAGTTGAAAGCAATTTCGTGTGAGAAAGAGAAAATAGCTGAGGTTGACAGCTGCCCTCTCCACCCCCCACCGCCGGAAAATCGGAGGAACCTCTAGAAGGTACAGCAGGTGCTCTGAGGTCTGCGCAAACAGACCCACTTACTCTCCCGGCACGGCAGCCCTCCCAGCCGAGAGAGAGCGTGGCGGCAGCTGCTCCCTCCCAGTGGGAGAGGCGTGAGCAGCTGGGCAGGGCCGTGGAGGGTGCGGAGGAGACAGAGGTCAGGAAGGAAAACCACCAGTCCTCCCTTCCTCCCCGACACCCTGCTGTCCGCAGCGGACTACCTAGCACCCCCCTTCCTTGTCTGCTCCCAGACACCAGACACCGCTCCCTCCCCACCCGCCACTGAGGTCTGGAGTTCTGGTCTGGAAAAGGAGCGTCTTCGGCATCCTGACCCTTCCTTCCGTTCCTTCCTCCAAGGCTGAAGGACTTCTGCAGAGACTGACTTAGTCCTGGCCAAGTACTGGAATCCACCACTCCCCCAGCAATACCCAGGCCGAGAAAATCTGTGGATGTGATACAGTGTTCTATAATTTGAAAAAAAAACACACAATAATTTAAAGCATTGAAATCCTTCTTCCCGTGAAATAGGTTCACTGAAAGAAACAGGTGAGAAGCTTGAGAAATCTCTCATTTGCATTGTCAGCGGGATGTCGCGTGCCCAAGCCTGCCACGCTGTCGGCGCCTTCATCTCGTGCGGATCCACAGACACCCCGGGACACCGTCTGCTTCCCTGAGAGCAAACCGTCAGGACGATAGTGGAGACCGGGATGCTGCCTCCTGCCCTGACCCTTAGCTCTGTGCTCCGTCAGCATCCTAGTGGCAGTGAGACCTCTGCCGATGGCGACTTCCACGCCACCTAGTTTCCTACTTTGGCCCCCAGGTTGCTCATCAGCTTTCAAAGGTAGATCCTCCGAGTTCAAACCACTGATTGATTCATGTCCCACCACCTACCCACCAGCTACGGGGTGGGGACCCTCAGTCCAGCACATCCAACATCGCCCCTGCTGCACCTGCCACTGGCAGCACCGCTGTCCCTCACTCTGTCTCCGAGGAGAGAGTTCTCGCATCAGACCCCGCCCCTCCTTCCATTCAGAACAGCCCTTTCCCTCCCACGTAGCTCCCGCGCCTGATGCTTTCCCAGCACCACCCAGATCTAGACTGCTACAGAAATCAACCAGCCGCAGGATGGCACCCCTCTGGTCAGAAAAGGGCCGGAGACAAAGCATGTGCCTGGCACTGAGCACGGGCGCTGCCCTCCCAGTGGGAAAGGACATGACACACGCAGGCTGGGCATCAGGAACCTGCCACCTGTGCCCTTCATAGTAGAAGAGGTCGTCACCTGTGTCGCTCCCTGTCCAGGTGTGCACCCCCATGCCTCCAGCACCCCCACAACGCCATCCCCCTTGACTTGCGCCATCCTGCAGCCCCCAGGCCCTGAGTGCACCCGGGACCTCAGGAACCCACCTGTAAATCTGAGCTGGAGAACCAGCTGCCAGCTCCAGCCTGAACTCCCGGAAAGCGGAGGGCTGGGGAAGCGATTTCCAGAGCCTGCCCCCAGCTCTGGAATGTGGCAGAGCAGGCTGGGGTTTCCACCTGGCCACCCACCCATGCCCCTCCCCCCACTCGTATCCCCCTCAGGGAGAACTCGAGAATTGGGGGCCGGGGGACCACAGCTGGCTCAGCACGATTATGCTTATCAGCTCCTGGCTCCCGTTCCCCCAGCCCAGCCCATCTGCCTCCCTACATCTTCGACATAGCATTTTGTTTCAGTAAATTTAATCCATTTCTTTTAATTGAAATCTTTTACTTCCTTGCGTGAAAGTATCACCCTTCATTTAGCCATCCTTCCACCTGACTGAAAAAAGCAAGTCATACAATTTGCAGAGTAAATACCGCACGGATACCCACACTAACAGAAACACTTGCGAGCACGTGCAGGCTTACAAAGTGTTTTTCAAAGGGCTGGGGGAAATGCGGTCCAATCAAAATGTTGCTTCCCTTCCAGAGGAGAGGGGAGTGGCTGAGATGGAGAGTTGGTGGCCAAGGGGGATTTGAGCTTTGTCTGAATTGCCATGGTTTTTAAAGAAAAATGTATTCAGCGGCGATTGCTTACGTTAAAATTAATTCAGTGTAAGAAAAAGCGTGGCCGAGACGGCTCACTCACCCGGGGAGTGCATTGTCAGGGTTCTCCAGCGGGAGAGAGAGAGGCTTGTGTCATGGAATTTGCGCACAGGAACCACGGGGCTGGCAAGGCTGAAATCCATAAAAGAAGCAGCAGGCTGGAATCCCAGGCACGATTTCTGTGTTTCTCAAGTAACTCCTGGAGAAAAATTCCTTCTTGTCTGGGATACCTCAGCTACTGCTCTTAAGATTTTCAGCCCTTGGGATGAAGCCAACCCCTACAACGGAAGGCAATCGGCTTTGTGGAAAGGCAAGGGGTTGTCGATATTCCTCAGGGCCCAGCACCTTCTTCCGCTGCTGCTCGACGGAACAGCGGGCACCACGGCCTGGCCCAGCCCACACCGGCCTTCACCTGACCAGGGGCTCCCTCGGGCTCCCTCCTCACCCCCTGCAAAGAGATTAGCACGCAGGCTGGTCTTGTGCTCGGGCGCTCTTACCAGGACTCTGCCCACACCTGCTGGGCTGCTGTCTCTTGGCTTTTGATTCCGGACTTGCCTGTGCATCCCCTGGTCCCCAGCCCAGCCCTGGGCCCAGCCTGTCCCAGCGCCCAGGGCCTCTGCTGATGCTGGGCCGCGGGCTTTAAACAGGGGGAAAGCTCCATGTGAAGGAACCATGGCAAACTCTGCATGAAGGACTAGGCATTTTAAATGAGTAGGATAGGATGCCTGCTTTCCTTTGCCCCCATTTTTACTAATTACGTATTATTTACTAGAACTTTAATATCGCTACATTATAAAATTCTGTCAAAGGAAAAAGAGTGAGATAAGCCATGATTACACTACCCTAAAATAACCACGGCTAGCATTCTGTCTAGCACACTTCCGCCTTTCTCCTACAGGTACAATTCTGCGGTTGCAATCATACCCAATATATAACTTTATCATGTTTTTCCACTTCTCATGATGAGCATTTCTAATGTTGCTCCATGATCTTCATGGCTGCCATGGTGAATAGCCACATCGTTGTTAGTTGAATTGAAGTGCTTGGTTTACTTAACTATCCTGTTATCTGTAAACCGTTTCCGATTCTTCTAACAATAAACACGCACACCTTTGCAATGGTAGCGTTCTTTGTCACACCTCGAGTTCTTTCACATAGACTTAAAATTGCTTGGCCAAAGAATATATACTCTTTGGGTCTCTTGACATATATTTCCAGATAGACTTTGGTTCAAGATTGCATCGACTCCCACTGTTACCAGTTTAAATAAGGACCACGAGCCTTTGGTCTCTGCAGAGCAGAGCTTTGGCGGGGCGGGGTGGGGGGACAGGCTCCCAAGACAAGAGGAAAGACACACTCCAGCCCCAGCGCCCGAGCCTCGCCTTCTGCTAAGTGCCCTGGTCCTCACGGGGGGCCGGTCTGTGTGCTTGTTCTCCGCAGACTGAGCAGCTGGTAACGCTGTGGGTCCTCTTCGTGTTCACCGTCGTGGGAAACTCCCTCGTGCTGCTCTCCACACGGAGGAGGAAGAGGAAGTCAAGGATGACCTTCTTTGTGACCCAGCTGGCCCTCACAGGTAGGCAGCGGTGTGGGTGGGGGAGGGGCGGGTGGGGCGCACAGGCCTGAGGCTTCTCACTTGCAAATATTCTACCAGTAGAAACGCTAGACTGTCCATCCGAAAGGCATCAGCAAACTGGGGAGTCATTTCTTAGGGATATAAAACCCATATTTGAATGTTTCTTCTGGCGCATTTAACACATTACAAAATTATAAAAATAACTCACTATACAGCAGAGCTGAAAATACCATTATCGGTGCTACCAAAGGGTTCTAGAAGGTTCCACTCTCCCTGTACACAGCAGCCTCCACAGTTCACTAAGGTGATATTACCATATCACACCATATTGTGAACTTAAAGAAGAGACCCTAGAAAGGAGGCCAGAATTATTTCTAATCGATAACAAATGTGAAGTCTCCGGCACTTTGCAGATTTGCGTCCGTGGGTATTGCTTTTGAAATGTAAGAGGCACTCAGCGCCACAGCTGGGCGTGGTCTGAGGACCTAAGATCACTCCAGGATCAGATGCTTAAATGTGGCTTTGGGGAATGGCCAGTAGAGTTGAGTGTGAATGCATCACACCCAGAGGGGCAATAGCATCACATTCTCAAATTTTAAAAAAGACACCCACAGAGTTAGGTCAAGTTCAAAAGGGTAGGAAAATGAAACCAAGGAGAGAGTCCAATTCCACAGGCCAGAGAAGGGAGTGGGCAGATGGGACTCCCAGGGGGTCCCGGCCAAGACGGGCTTGTATCCTGAGCTCTCGGAACAAGATGGCTGTCAAATGGGTTTAATGGGAATCAGACTGTAAGGCAAATGCAAATAATAATAATAATAATAATAATAATAATAAACATAAGCCTGAAGGGCTAACAAGAAGCAATGGTAAATGACGCTCAGAAAGGGCTGTTTGGTGCATTTCAAACTTACCAGGTTGTGCCGCTTGGCAGTAACGGCTGTGGCGACTTTTGGGGAACTTAGTCTCGAGTCACATCCTGTATAGAACATGCCACTGTCACGTATGAGAGAGCCGTCGCCGTGCCTCATCGATCACCTGAAAATGCCCCCTCTCCAACAGAGAGTGGCGACCCCCCGCCCGTGCTGGGCTGCCGAGACCAGCGTGGAAAGCAGGGGCACTGTTTACCAGTGTGACGACGAGGAGCCCGAGCCACAGAGGTGGGACTCGCGGCGGCAGAAAACTCCTTCAGTCTCTCCTGCAAACAGGAGCCCCATTTCCTTCCTAGGGTTTTAAGAGTAAAGGGCAATGCCCTGACCAGTGTGGCTCAGTTGGTTGGGCATCGTCCCACAAAGCAAAGGGCTGTGGGTTAGATTCCTGGTCAGGGCAAATGCCTGGGTTGTATGTTTGGTCCCCAGTTGGGGCGTGTACGAGCGGCAACTGATACAATTGTGATTTCTCTCTCGCATCAACCTCTCTCTCCCTCTCTTCCCCCTCCCTTTCTCTCTCGCTCTCCTTCTATCTCTCTCAAAATGAATAAATAAAATCTTTACAAAAAAGAGAGAAAGAGAAACTATGTAAAGAGTAATTAGAAATGCCCAGCCCTGCCTAGTGTAGCTCCGTGGTTTGAGTGCTGGCCTGCAAATCAAAGGATCGCTGGTTTGATTCCCAGTCAGGGCACCTGCCTGGGTTGCGGTCAGGTCAGGCCCCTGGTGGAGGGCACGTGAGAGGCAACCACACAATGATGTTTCTCTCCCTCTCTTTCTCCCTCCCTTCCCTTAATCTAAAAGTACATAAATAAATCTTTAAAAAGGGAGAGAGAGATGTCCAGCAAATACTGAGCGAGATGCAAAATTTCTAGATGAGGATGTAATAACTTACTTTCATTATAGTTCTTCGATGACCATGTTGTAACCAACAGTCTTCGAGCCGTGTGTTATCTCAAAGGGTGACAACATACAGGTGGCAAAGATATCAGCTCGGAATTTAAAGTGCTGTCAAAATTAATAAATGAATAATTGAAATTTCACTATCTATTGTCAAAGAGAAAAGTTGTGTGTGCTACTCAAATCCATTGTGTACAGTATGAACCGGGGCTTACTGTCTCATGAATGTTCTAAAGAGTCTGGCATTTATACATTTGTTAATTCCCTCTTGGAAAAACTCAAGATGTCAGATCAGGAGTATCTCAAGTGAAGAATTCTCTCAGCGGTAAGCTTCGCGATGGGTCTAAGATGGAGCTAACTTCTTATTTAAGGTAGCAACACTTCCTCCAACACAGTTCCCGTGATCTCAGATGTTTTAGTAAGAGGGCAGAGAATAATACCTGAGTCTTAAGGAAGTCTGTAAGGGTGACTCGAATACCACCGAAGGATACTATTCTTTGAGATTTATATGCATTGGATTTGAGTTTCCTATCCCACGTTAATGCTTCCCCCAAGACTCTTCCAATTTTCTGGGCACATAGTCTTCCTCCTCATTCCTGGTTCTTGCTTCCTCACTCCACTGAGCTCTTGCTCTGTCTCATGGGAATCTTGCCTTCTCCAGTTAGTCTGGCTCTCGGTTTTTATGTTATCCTATGAGGCGCTCAGCTCCCTTTTCTTGAAAATCATCCACAGATACACGACTTCCTCTGTTTGGAAGACTTTACCAAATGTTTCAGGCAGCAAAAGGAGATGGCACCACAGAAAAAACAAAGATCTTAACATTAAAAATGATATGTTTTCAAAACGCTCAGCTACCACCAGAATCGTCTCGATCTGCCTTGCTCCTCCTGCCTTGTGTCCCGTCTCCCCTCACTGCTTTCCCTCTCCTGGAAGTGTCTCTTCGTGGAAAGACAAGCTTTGTCTTAGCGTGTGCTCTGGGGGAGCACGAGTGGAGGCCGGAGGGTCTGCAGAGCGCAGAGTGACCTGGACCGCAGCTCCAGGGGTGTGCTTGTTCCCCTTGTGCTAATTCACCACATCGTGGACTTACAAAGTGTGGCCTTCGTGTTGTTTGTTTCGATAAAAGCCGGTGCATAAAACACACCACCTCTCTATGGAGGAAAGGTTACAGTCTCAAATGCCTCCTCCTTTGTCTTTGCTTTTTGACATTTTCTTGGTTTGTTGTTTGTTTGTGGCCTTTTTCCAACTCCGCTGCAGGGCCCGCGCGCTCCCGCTGTTGTTCATGCATCTTGTGCTTTTGCTTCTTGCTGCCGGACTTCCTGCAGAGCTGGCGTTGCTGCCGAGGCGCTGGCTCCACACTTCCAGGGGCTGCGCTCGCTCCTCCGACTGGGAGGCCGTGACCTTGGCCAGGACCAGCGTGAGGGCCGCCTCGGCTCTGGGCCTGCTCAGCCTGCAGGGCCAGCTGCTGCTGTGTGCCGTCTCTTTGGTTTGTCTACCACTTTATTGTTCAGCTCCTTGCACATCTTTCTGAATTTCCTCTTTTTTTCCAGATACTTTACTTTCGCTGTCACCTTCATTCAAGTCTGGTTCAAAAGCAGCTTCCTCCGTTTCTCTAGTTAAGCGGAAGGAGAGTGGGGAGGAGTGGCCTCATCAGGGATAGGCAGGAGAGCCTAACCCTAACTGTAACCCCTAACCTTCACACCTTCACCCTGACCCTTGTCCCATTATAAAATCCCAGCCCGCTCCCCCAGTCTGAATCCCACCTCCCATAGGTGGGTGGAGCATTAAGCTTTGGGGGTAGGGAGGTGAAGAACTCCACACTGACCATGGTTTAGATGAGTCACTTGTTGGACAAAGTTTCGAAATTCATGCTCTTTAAAAAGTTGCTGTGTTAGGACTTTCTTCGCCAGTTTCTTTTATGATGAATTTTTAAACCTTGCACCGATAGATGCCTCAGGAACAATAACAGTGAAAATAAAAACAGAAAGGAAATCTTTTCTAACGCTCTGAAATCCAGCCCGGGTCACCTGGAGTCTTCAGGACCTGCAGACGATCACTGAGCGGAAGGCGAACCGTGAAATCAGTTCCCACTCGCATCTGCTCATCACTAAAGCCCTCCCATCAGGAGGACATGGACCGGGCTTCCCCCCGTGGGGGATAAGACTCTGGCAGGACCCGGCCCCTGTGAGGGCCACGTTAGAACAGAGGCTGCCGGCTTCCACTCAGCGTGACTGAGCTGTTCTCACGTGGCCCTGCTAACGTTCTCCTCCTCGGGTCAGCTCATCCTGGTCCGGGAGGCTGCTGGAACTCCTGCCGTCACGTCCAAGTTCCAGTCCACAGGGAGGAAGAGAAGAGGAAGGACAGAAGGGGGCCATGCCAGCTCTCCATCCTCCTCTCCGCTGGCATCCCTACAACTCCGACCCATCAGTTTTGGCTTGCATTTCATTTGCCATTTCTAACTGAAAAAAAAAAAGAGCTGTTTGTTTGCTTGTGTGTGTGTGTGTGTGTATGTGTGTGTGTTGTTCCCTGGGCCCTTTGGCCACAGCTTTTCCAGGGGCGGAAGGAGACAATGGAGGGAAGGAGCAGTCCCTGGTGCTGCGTGTCTTCCAACACGTCCACTGAGGAAGAAGCGCAGACGAAGGAGTTTGACCACCCGGTCCCCAGCCCTGGGCGTGTTCTTCCAGGGGCCCACACTCTCCCTTCTCCTGGCCTCTTAGCTCGCAAACCCTGGGGCAGCCCACCAGACGGCCACCCCGCTATGTAGGTAAACTCTTGTTGGCTGTTTATATTTTTCCAAGAAGCATTTTGGCCATTCTAAACAAATCCCCAACGAATCGTCGTCTCACAATGAAACTTTGTGAGCATGAGTTATTATTTAGGGAAGTTTATAGAAGTGGGCTTACTGCCTCAAAGAAAGACACATGTGTGGCCTTCGAATTGGCCAAGGTCCCTTTGGGTCGCCCTGGACTAAAAGATGGTGGAAAATGTCATCAGACAAAAGCTCTAGAAACCACCCACAGAGAGCCACACAGAGAATCGTGTTTGAAAACCTCCCCCGCCCCCCCCCCCCAAAAAAAACCCCCGCTGGCTTGCAGTAGCTGTAGAGCCCTAAGTAGCTTCTTGAGGCAGAAGTTCTTTCTGCTTACCATTAATGATGCACACATCCTCAAGTGTCATGTGCTTAGTCTGAAAGGAGCATTTTCTTCCACGGTGGCCGGCACAGCAGAGAAGAATCCAAACCTCATTTGTCTCTTCTCGTCTCAGGGTGATCAGAGCCGTGCTCACGTGTTTGCGGACACAAAGAGCCCCCCCACTGACCAGGATGCTCGGATGGAGGAGGCGGGTCAGCCGTGCACCTGTTTTACCTCGCTTTCCTCTCCCCCGCATTTCTGACCCAGGCAGAGAGAGACATCTTAACCGATTCTTTTCTCGACCCATGAGGGATCCCAGCTGCGGGATTACTCTGGAGAATAGGGGGAAACCAGGAGATCTTGAAGTGGTTATTTCTGCACATGCTGCAATTTTTAGTGCTTTCGATTCTAACCGTTTTCTGGATGAATGTAACAACTGTTTATATTTTTACGAGCTAATGTGCCAATTAAATGTATTAGTCATTTATCATCTTTAAGACGGATTTGTCTGCTTTCCTCAAACGCAGCAAAGAAGGGGAGTTAATGAGAACTCCCACTGAACATCCGACAAAGGAAGAACGGAAAACATTTCTGGCACACAGCCAAATCGCATCCTTTTTTCTGAGAGGGCCCAACCTTCTATTAGCAAAAGAAATGAGCTCTGCCTCAAAGCATTTTCTGGAGAGCAATTTACTAATGAACTAAGGAATGCTTCACCTGCAAACCCTCCTGTTAATCATCTCAAAACAGAAAATGGAGATGATCAGTGCGGAGGTGAGACCCAGCGTGCCACGGTGTCCCAGACCACACGTGGGGTTCAAGGCCAGTGCTGTGTGGTGATTTCAGTCCCCTTCCCCCCTGGGGTTTGGAATTGCACACTTAATTCTTCTATTTATTTTAACTCTGCTCTTTCACTTTCTAATTTTTACATTTTCCACCTTTATTGAGGTAAACTTGACATAGAACGTGGATAAGCTTAAGGTGTCCAGAGCGAGATGTAGATATTGAAAAATGGTAACCGTAATGATCTTCCTTAGCATCCACTCCCTCACATAGTTGCAATTTTACGTGCGTGGGTTAAGAACTTTCGAAAACTTCTCTCTGCGCAACTTTCAAACATACAGCCCAGGACTGCTTACCGTAATCACCGTGTCGCACTTGAGAGCCTCTGAACTAACCCATCTTACGACTAGAAGTTTGTGCCTTCTGACCCGCCTCATCCATTTTCCCAAACCCCACCTCTGGCGACCACCCGTCTGTTCTCTGTTTCTGTGAGTCTGGGGTGTTTTTTTAAAATACACTCCACACACAAGTGAAATCACACAGTACTTGTCTGGCTTCACTTAGTATACTGCGCTCAAGGTTTCTCTACGCCGTCATAGATGGGAGAAGCTCCCTTTTTCATGACTGAATAATATTCCATTGCATCTGTGTACTCGATATTCTTTACCCACTCATCCACTGATGGACACTTAGGTTGTCTTCATGTCTCGGCTACTGCATACCATGCTGCCATTACCTGGGGGCAGGGGGGCAGGGCAAAGATGTCCCCTGAGATGAAGACTTCATTTTCTTCAGATACCTGCCCAAGTGTGAAAATTTGGATCATACGGTCATTCCATTTTTAGTCTTGCAAGGAATCTGCACACTATTTATCCATCGTGATCGCACACTTTGCATTGCTGTCAACAAAGTATGAGGCTTCCCCTTTCCCCGCATCCCGACTAACACTTGCTAACCAGACTAACTCGTGTCTTTCCGTCCACAGTCTTTCTCTCACCTGTGCGGGGGGTCTCATGGTGGTTCGGATGCGTGTTTCCCTGGTGTGGGTGACCTCCAGCGCCTTGTCTCGCTCCTGCTGGCCATTTGAATCCCTTCTTTGGAAAAATGTCTCTTCCGGTCCTATGGCAGTTTAAGTGGATTCTTTCTCCTCTTGGCTATTGAGTTGTATGAATTTTTCATGTGTTTTGGATATCAATCCCTTATCGAATGGAAGGTTTATAGATATTTTCTTCTGTTTCCTAGGTTGCCTTTTCACTTTGTCGATCATTTCTTTGGTTACACAGAAATTTTTAGTTGCATTCAGTCCCACTTGCTAATTTTTTGTTTTTGTGTTGTCTGTGTCCCGGGTGTCAGTGCCACAAAACCACTGGCAAGACCCATGGCAAGGAGATGTTCCGCTCTGCATTCTTCTAGGGGCTTGGCGCTTTCAAGTCTTACGTTGGTCTTTGATATGTTTCGAGTTAATTTTCGTGAGCAGGGTAAGATAGGGGCCCATGTTCATTCTTCGGCAGCACCATTTACTGAAGAGACTCCATTTCTCCGTCTAGGGTTCTAGGGTCTTTCGTCGAATAGGAGCTGATGGCACACGCACAGGTGTGTTGAATTCTCAGCTCTAACCTCCAGAGGTGTCGCTGTCCACACTCCTGGCATTTGACGTGACAAAGGGGAAGTCTAAAGTCGGCCTGGGATTTCTTTCTTTATAAGTCATCAGATTTTGTCTTTTCTCTCTGGATGTTTTTTCTTGGAAGATTTACACTTTTCCGTTGCTGTATCTCTTTACTGATCTGTTCAGTCAGTCCTGCTATTTGCCGGGTAAGCTCTTTGGGTCTGCAGATTGAAGTGATGTCTTAGCTTCTTCCGTTTCTGTCTGAACATTTGTTTTCCTCCATTTGTTCCGACCTCGTGTTTGGGAACACGTCACATGTCGGTAATGATGGTTTTTCTCGGTCGTCATTCAAATATTTTGGTTCTATTGCTCTACGTTCGGAAGAATTATTTAAGCTTTTCCTAATCACTTATTTGGTTTTGATCCCATTATTATTATTAGCAGTATTAGCCCTACTTTTGTCCATTTTAAAGTATCTTAAAAGTTGCTTTTCCTATGACCATTTCAATATATTCATTTTGTGTATCATCTGGCACCTTTTCCGTTCCGTCATCTTCTCAGTGCTTCCCTTTTGACAACTGCCTAACGCCTCCTTCTTACCTCCCACCTTCCCCCATAAAGTGCAAAAAGAACACGACACATACTGCTTAACATTTAAGCACATTTCCTGAGCTAATGAGGACTTTTTGAGTCTATATATTTTTTCTGATATGTGTGTGTTCTCTTCTACTTACTCAAAATGCTACAAAAGCTGTCTGCCACCTGACTCGTTTGTCCCACTGGACACCGTCTGATTCCCGAGTCCATGCCCAGGCCTTCCATTTAGACGGTCCCCGCGGCGGCTGCACAATGCACCCTCGTCCCCGGCTCCGCGGAGAGACGGCGCGTGCTCACACAGGCAACGCACGGTTCTCACGCAGGGAAGGGAGGCATTATCCTGTCACTGCGGGAACCATGGAATGGAAAGGAGTGAGCTCTTCTCCCAGGGAAGCTTTTTCTCTTTCAGAGAAACTGGGTTTCCCGTCCTGCCCTGCCTTCGCTGCACCACTAGCAGCCCTGTGCCCTGGACCAGGCCCTCCCTCGGCTTCATGAAGCCTTTGTTCTCTCATCTCTAAAATGGGGTGTGTCCGAGGTCCCTGGATGTTCTTAAGGGCCCAGAAGTGATCTGGTTCTGACAGTCCCGTGTCTCTAATTAGACATTTCCAGTTGCAAACGTTGAGGGGACATTGTACATCTTCAGATGTCAGCTAATTAAAAAACTGTCGCTCCCATGGATGCCTGTCACCTCTGGGAACTAGGTGTGTCCTAAAGCCATGGTGGTGTCTGGCTTGCAGCCCACACCGCAGGCGTGTGGCCAACCGTGTAGTGGGCAGGTGGCCTCACTGCCCTGGGGCCTGCCGCCCTGCCAGGCTTCCCAGGCCAACAACACACTCTGACTCCACCATGGCTATCCGTTCGTTCGGCCACTCCTTTAGCCAGTCAGTGAACCCTGTTGCGCACGTGCTGTGGCCAGGCATGCTTCCAGGTACTGCACTAAGGGCACAGAGGGGCGTTTGGTTAGAAGTTACAGGTCAACCAATAAAGCAGTAAAGGGGGCAGCTTTGCTTTTGTCACACAAAGTTCAGTGGCAAAATAAGCCTTGGCTCACTTTGCTTTCGCCATTCCAAAATGCCGCCAAGGACTCTGTCTCTGACGTGGTGGAAGGCACCCCCTAACCTTGCTCCACGTCCTGGGGATATGACGCTGGATTCGTCTGCGGGGGCTGCATGGCAAACGCCGCAGGCTCGGTGGCTTAAGGAGCAGGTCAAGTGTCGTCAACTGTGGTTCCTTCTGAGGCTCCTCTCCTCGGCTTACAGATGGCAGTCATCTCGCTTCGTCCTCACGTGGTCTTCCCTCTGTGATCTGACGGTCTGTGTCCTATTCGCCTCTACGTATAAGCACACTGGTTGTATGCATTAGGTCCCACCCACTGGACCCTGTTTTACCTTCACTGTTCAGTAAAGGCCCTCCCCCTAGATACTATCATACTTGGAGGCACTGGGAGGTAGGACTTCAACAAATAAACTGGGGGAGGTCACAATTCAACCTATAAAACGGGTGCCTACTCATGCCTCCCGGAACTCTCTTGCCCACATGCACGGAGCAAGACGGTGGCTTTTAGAGACTTCCTTGGAGGTGTAGGAAGGCACGCTTCCCAGCAGGGTTTGGCCGCCTCTCCCTGCCCCTTACCAACCTGCCTGCACCTACATGCTCGTGTGTGAACTCGTCGGTGGGAACAAGATACACAGGCACATTGATGAGTTTGGACTGAAGTCGAGCGCCCCACTCCCTGAGATTCTGCTTGCTCCCCAAGACAGGAGCCGAGCTGGTGTGATGAATACTTGAGTTAAAAGCTGGGGGAGGGGGCTACCAAAAGGTGCTGAGGCCACCCACAGTAGCTTTCTAGCCATGCAGATGCTTTTTGATTTTGTGAACTCAAGCTGAAACTTCCCTGAGCAGCCCGAAGTCTCCGGTTCCCTGGATCCCAGCCCTTGCTGTGTGGGGTACCTGGAGAGGCTACTTTCGGACCCAACCTGGCAAGCTTGGTAGGTTAGTACAGGAAGGACTATTCCTAGTTCTTTGGGCCCTCTCCTCGAGATCCTCAGACTAGCTACACAATGGCCCCCCTTCGGGGCGAGGAGGGAAAGCAGAGGGGGTGGAGGGGGCGACACCCACGGTCTGTGGACGACCTTTTCCAGAGTCCCCCGTGTGTGACTCACACACACGTGTGTGACCCCATGTGTGCCCTCTGCACTTCCTACGCTGATGTCTCAAAGGCCACGAACAATCGGAGCCTCTAGCCAACAAGACAAAGGCCTTGCTATTCGGCCTAACATCGGACGGTTGAGAAGCCCTCCCTGGTCTGTGAGCAGATTCAGCGGGGAGACACTCATGTGGGGTCCCCTGCGAGGTCCGGCCGGGAAGAGGGACAGTAGTGTGAGCAGTGAACCGTCTGTCCCCTGTGGGGACTTCCCTGCAGCGGGGAGAAATTAAAGTTGTTCGTTGAACTGACGCGAGCCACAGGAAGACGGCATGAGGGGGAAAAATCCAGAAAGGCGAAAGCTAAGAGGGTTTCGAATTCGGTGAAATTATATTCTCATGAAGAAACCAGAAGCGCCGCTCTGGAGGAGAGGGAGCTGCAGGGACGGGTGGGTGTCCCGGGCAGACAGACGGGGAGCTGTCCGGCCCTGAGAGCACTGGGCACCGAGGGCGACGTGTGTATTCAAGGAATACGGATTTGATTAATGGTCTGAGGCCACAGCTCCCCACCTGAAACCCTCCAGTTGCTCCGATCTACTTGTCCGTTGACATTCCTCGCCATGGCTTCCTTTGTTGTTGCTCTGTTTTTATGTCCTTTCTTGACACTGTAGACAAAGGGGTCTTTTCAGGACTCAAATCCGTTATTCCAGCTGGGTGGTAGGCATAACGGCATATGGAGAGCTAATTAACACGCAGGTTAATGACAGCCTTCTATCTCTTTGTGTGTAAGTGAGAGGGCATCACACGCACAACATATACATTTATACTCATAAACAGCCCAGTGACTCAGGAGTGCGCCCGAGCCTAGGAAGCACTGCTCTGGCGGTGGGGTGAGGCCAGACCGCGGACGGCTCCGAGGACCAGGAATCGGCTGTGATCGACTGGGGCACTGGGTCAGCACTGAGGTCCTGGAGCAAAGAGAGGTGTTCGAGCGTGCGAGCCAGACTGCAGCGTGCGGACGTAAGGAAGAGACTTAATTACTTATGAGAGAGTGTTTGTTCGTTTCTCAGAGGACTCACATCATCATCTGAGTTCTGCTTCCAGTTTCCTTCCCTCCATGATTATTTTTTTCCTCCATTCACTCGCCCTGAGAGCCTTATGCTTATTTTAGTACCTGTCAGAGGGTCACGTTTCAGTATGTGAGTTATCTTGCTGAACGTTGCAGCTTGAATTCCCATTTGCCAGTTTTATCAAAACCTAAGAGGGGGGAAAAGGCCTCTGCACTACCTGGGAGACCCATGTGGGTGGTCTGGGCCCGTGAGCTGTTGTCGGCCGTGGAGACGGGTTACCGGTGGGTCTGAGCCGAGGGACACGGCTCTGCAGAGGCGGTTGGAGAGAAGCTGAGGGGTGGGGTCCCCCCTGAGCAGTAGCTGCCATTGCTGGTCCCCACAGCGACGGAATTCCAAGGGTCCCATCCACTGTGGTGGAGCAATAGGTCCACCACACCTGTGAATTCTGAATTCACACCTGTGAATTCAATCATCTACAACATGATTCCATGTTTCTGAGTGGCCTCGCCTCTTTGCAAGGAGTGAGCACGCCCGTGGCTTTGCTAGCACAGTGTCCTGATGTAGGGGGATGAATGCCCAAAATATTCTAGAAGGGACTTCAAGTTAAACAGTCAGACGGAGCAGCCTCTGGAACTTCCCTTTGCACGCCGCCCTCCCCTCCACCGTGCATGAGTACTTCTAGAAGAAAAAACAGATATTTAAAACAATAATGACGATGGGTCGAGCTCAGAGGCAGAAAGTGGAACCTCCAGCTGCCGGGAATACAGAGCAAACCCTTGGGCAGGAAGGCGCTGGGAGCAAGCTCTGCAGGACAGAGTGGAGATTACGCACCCCGTTGGGTGGCTGTGTCTCCACATCTCTGCGGGGAGGTCCAGGCGCCAGAGCATGGGACCAGCCTCCCGGAGCAAAGCTGGGACTGGGGAGGCTGCACACGCGCCTGGGAAACAGAAGGTTTCCCCACTGGCTGAGAAGCCAGCCGTCTGTCCTCGGCCTCATCCCAAGTCCCCCCACCTATAGGGGCCTCAGGAAACAGCCCACAGATTTACTGGACGCCTCCGGGGAACACTGTCCACATAAACAAGTGTCCCTCTTCTGGTCGTGGGCGGCCATGTGACTTAAAACACCAGTGGGTCTCCCCTCATGTTTACGAGGATCAGGAGAGCAAGTGGGACCCAGGGAGGCGGCTCTTCTTTGCTCTGTGACATCTGGGGCACAGCCGGGACTTGCTTCAACAGCATGGCTGGCGTGTTGCGGCCAGCTGGCCACCAGGAGCTGAGCCAGGACTGAGGGCTCTCGGCTCCTCTTCATGTGGTCTCTTCAGAGCTTCCTTGGAGGGTGGCAGCTGGACTTCAAGAGCGCAGGACAGAAGCTTCCAGGAGGAGGCTGGGGCCCAGGTTTAGAAGTCACGAAGTATCCCTTCTGCCACTTTCCACCGGTCAAGCAAGAGTCAGGGCCCAGCCAGGACTCTGGAGGAAGGGACCACACAAGGATGTGAATAGCATGAAACATGGCGGTGGGTGGAGGAGCATCTTGGGGGACTCTCGACCCCACTGCTGGGATGGGACCGTGTGCCAGGACCTGGCTGTGGCTGTGGAAACCCCTGTATGAATAGAAGCACGGGTCTGGAACACGAGGAGCTGATGGTTCCCTTCCGAAGCACCCACAAGGCTACCCTCTGGAGGGACCTCCGTGCGTGAGAGCACCCACAGGACTCTCCCTGAGTTCCCAGTGATGACAGGCCCCCAGGGGACAGATTCAGACAGAAGGCAGACCCACACTTAGAAGACCTGGGATAGAAGCCCCAAGGCTCACCACGTGGGGGTCCTTGTCCAAGCCCCAGTCGTGAAGCAGAGCTGGGTCAGGGCTAGATGGGTGGGGGGGGGCTATCCAGTGACTCCAGCTGTGCCTCAAGGCGTGCCATGGCGACCAGGAGCCGAGTGGCTGACTCTGCGCTCTTATTTTGAAGGACACAAGAACACACGCACGCCCATGAGAAGCTGCACTCGGGTCACAAACCTCCCATCTCAGGGATCTCTGAAAAGGAGCCCCAGGCTGCACAGTTCACAGCGGAGACGTGTGCTCCGAGGAGCACGGATGACAAGTCCCATTGTGTGCCGGTGTCTGGAGGGTGACTAATTGAGGACACCTGGTGAGAGAAAGCGGGCGCGAGGAGCCGGGCTGTCAGCACTGGCGGTCTGCTTTGTGGCTGGCTCCCCTCTGCTGACTGGCGCCTCGGAACAGAGCGGAGGCGCAACTGTCTCAGACTCTGGGCTGCTGGGAAGGCAGTAACGACAGAAGGCCTGATTCGGTGCGACCCAGGAGCTCAAGCACGTAAATTAAAGGCCACATCGCCCAGGCCGGCATTGCTCTCGGGAGAAGCGAACGGGGCTGTGGCTGCACGAAGACCTCCTTCCTCCCACAGAGATCCTCTTTTTGACAGCCCATCAGCCCAAGGGGGGGTCGTGAAGAAGCCCACTCGTGGAAGCAGTTGAGAGTCAGAAAACCCTCCTGTCTTTGCAGCCTGTACCAAGGAACTGTCAGCCAGCCTTCCAGAACACTCTGTGTGCCCTCACATTGAACTTGTGGCAGAAGTCATGCCACAGGTTTGCTCTATTCCATTTCCTGGTCTTCCTCTCCCAACGGGGTCCAGCTGCGGCACTGGGAGCGGACGGACGGGGTCGCATCGCTTCCCCTGGAGCCATTTTGGGGGTGAATTTGGTGCTGAGCTTCCTCCCCTGCTCCTCTGGACTGGCAGGCCCCGAGATGAGATGGACCCGACGGCTCTGAAGGGCAGTCAGGTCCTGGGATTCAGAGCACGTCCTGGCCATTCCTCCGTGCCCGGGAGGCCACAGGTGTGCGCCTCCCGCAGGTGGGGGCTCTGGGACTGAAGGCTTTTTCCCAAGGAGATGCCCCACACGGGATGTCCGGAGTGCCATCAGACAGGTCAACGCCGGCTCCCTCACTCCCTGAAAGGATCTGGGGTCCTCTGGCCCAAGAAGAGTGCCGCTGTGGCGTCTGGGGGTGGGGGTGGTAAGCCCAAGAATACACGCAACAGAGGAGTCCGCTGCTTCAACATCGTACCAGTAGACACACCCTTGAACCCGAGTTGACTCGACCTCAAAGCCCGTGCTTTTCCCAGACTCGGTGAGAAGGCATCCAGGATCAGCAGGGATCAGAGAGAGGCGGAGGATGGAGTTTGTTCTGGATGTTTCTCCAGAGCCTGAGGCATGCAGTACCTATGGCAGAGTGTGTGAGCACTCAGTACCGAATAACCGCGTCGCACCGGGAGGTCTATGCAAAGAGTGGCCGCTTATCAGGGGGGCCGCATGGGCGTGAACGCCCTCAGAGCGCCTGTGCCCCCCCCACGCAGCCGCCCCACCCTGCACCTTTCCCTCACCCTCCGCTTAGATGCGGACGCCTGGCCTAACTCGCTGGGAAGCGGCTTCTCTCTCAGGCCGTAGCAGGAGAACGGACTCGGACGGCTGCCTGTTCCCTTGCTCAGAGCTGCCGGAGCAGCAGGTGACCCAGAAAAGAGCTGCCCTGAGAAAAAACAGGTAGCACGCTGTCCCCGGATGATGGTGACTTGCTGTCTCCACGCACTGTGGGACAGTGACATGCAGAAACGGCATGGAGACGAGAAAGGTGCTTTTCCCACAGCTGACACTTTGCCTAACGGACGCGTACTTCATACCTGATTCTCTCATGAGGATTTAGAATGCATTCTCAGACTGCCGCCGCCAAATGCCCCTCAATCTCAGACAGGTGGTTTCCATTCTCTTAGGTAAAAAACCGAAATGGACTTCCAGTTCAAGGCTGTGCCTGGCGCCCAGCCCTCCGTGGGACCTGGCCCATTGTCTCACTTTAAACATATGCGGACATAAATGCAAGTTCTTGTCACTATTTTTTTAAAGAGTATGTACTTTTTTTTAAAGATTTTATTTATTTATCTTTAGAGAGGGAAGGGAGGGAGAGAGAGAGAGAGAGAGAGAGAGAGAGAAACATCAATGTGCGGTTGCTGGGGGTCATGGCCTGCAACCCAGGCATGTGCCCTGACTGGGAATCGAACCTGCAACACTTTGGTTCACAGCCTGAGCTCAATCCACTGAGCTACGCCAGCCAGGTAGTTCTTGTCACTATTGAAAACCACCACGGACAGACCGTCTAACATCGGAATCGGAGAGGAAATCACACCACTTCTGAGGAGAGGGAGTTACACTGAGAAACACCAAGCCGAGGAGCCCTCCGCGCCACACCTGGATTCGTTTGACAAAACGGCCTGCAAACGTGAGACAACAGCGCCGCTGAGGCCCGATCTGACCCCCGGACAAGGAGGGGTCGTGTTTAGAGGTTGCCAGGCTGCAGCGCAAGCAGGGGATGGGCTCTCTACCACATCCACCGCTTCCTGGAGAGGAATCCTCATCCCGGGGAAAGGACGGGGTGTACACTGGGAGCAGGCCCAGGATGCCATGGCATGCTGCCATGGCACGTGCAGCTTCCCCGGTAAAGAGCTGACTGTGTGGGGTGAAAGTTCTCTGGGAACAGTGTTTTGTTGGGAATTGTGTGTGTGTGTGTGTGGTATGTGTGGTGTGATACATGTGGTGCATGTGTGTGGCATGCTGTGTGTATGTGTATATGTGGGTGCTGTGCATGTATGTGTATGTAGTGTGTGTGGTTGTAGGTGTGCACATGTATGTATATGGTGCATGGAGGGGGAGTACTGTGTGTGCATATACTCAACTATAATAACCGAGTCCCGAAGAACCCGGCAGTGAGAGGCGATGAAGACCCACCAGGGACTCGGAAGTGGCCTGGAGCGGTGGGCGCACACGGACGGGACCTCCCAACCCGATCTTTATCACTGGTCTCCATCTGCCGAACGGATGACAGGGGTAGAGGACTTCATTGACCGTATCTGCTTCCACTCATCAGATCTGGGAAGAAAGCCAGCCCTTTTCTGAACAGAGAAATAAGGTAGCCATCAGGTAATTTGGAACTATAGAAGCATACTTTATATACACCCCCAAAAAACCCCAATATATGGAAGGCTCTGAAGAAAAGGACACCTCTGAAAAAATATATACTCAGTGACCAGAAAAAGGTATTTTAAGTTAAAGTTTTTGTGTCATTCAAAGGTGTCAAAAGACACAACGAGGAAGTGTTATCAGGCTCTGCCTGGTGTGGCTCAGTGGATTGAGCTCTGGCCTCCGAACCAAAGGGTCACCAGTTCAATTCCCAGTCAGGGCACATGCCTGGGTTGTGGGTCAGGTCCCCAGTAAGGGGTGTGTGAGAGTCAAAAATACACTGATGTTTCTCTCCTTCTCTTCCCTGCTCTAAAAATAAAATAAATAACATCTTTTTTTTAAAGGAAGTGTCCTCAGCAAAAAGACAGGGTGAGTAAAGGAACAGGATGATACAAAAGCGTGTAAGCTGTGATATGTTATCACACACACAAAAAGCAAGTTAAAACACAATATTTACAATATAATTCTACTTTGGGAAAAGTATATGTGCGTGTAAACAGAAAATAAAGTCTGGCGATGCCTACAGTTAAATGTTAATGGTTCTTTAAGTGGATGGCAAGCCTGTGGAACGCTTGCTATTTTCTGTTTCGCATGTTGGCTTGTCACCTGGACTTTCTCGGTTTCCCGCAAGCTACGTGGAAGAGATGTACACAAAGCTGCGACATAATTAGCTTTTCAAGGGCAGAGACAGGACTGCTGGGTCAGCATGAGGGACAGGACAGTTGGAGCAAGTCTGGTGAGGGGTGGTGGCAGCCCCCAGCCGACGGTGGCAGACCTGAGTGAGCCGAAAGACAGCAACGGATGAGGCGGGAGGCCGGTCCGATCTGGGAGCGAGCCACGGACAATCACTGCGTTGTCAACTACAGGGGAGAGCCAGCCAGGTGGAGAGGAGGGGAAGCCATTGTGACCAGAAGTGTGTCCCGCCGTTGGACCTGTCTCGCAGTGGCCCTTCCCAACCAGACTGCAAGCACACCGTGATTTAAACCATCGTTTCCAGAGGGAGAGGAAAGCACCTTTCCCTCCGGGAGCTCTGAGCCCGTTAAGTCAGAGCGAATTCATCAGCCCTGGCCCAGGCGGTCGGTCCCCAGGCAATGCGGCCGGAGGCAGCTTTGCAGTGAGGGGCATTCTCTGCTTAGCGCCTCATTTACTCCTGAATGGGGGACCCCTGGGAATTCTGGATCAGCCGAGCGTGGCACGGTTACCGTTCTGGGAAATTCTCACTTGACCCCAGTGACTTACGACTGCAGGGCAACGTTCCATTGTCCCGCAATCATCGCTGTGACCTTCGCTGGGGACCTTTGCTGGGAACGCGGTGTCCTTTCCCCCAGGACCCGCTCCAAAACGCCGTGTAGCCCAGTGAGCCCCTGTCAGACCGTGGAGATCCATCACACCGACAGCTCCTCCCCGAGGACTCCACAGGCTCGAGAATTTGACGAAAGAGTCCTTCTACTCGAAGGAGGAAGGGGCTCCCCTTCCTCACTGGCGCGAAGTGAGGCGCCCGCAGTCCCCTGCTTCCCGCAGGCGTTTGCAGTGGGAGGAGTCATCGGGATTCCCACGGCGAACCTCACTGAAGTTCTTTGTCAGGAGGCTTCTTGCGCACTGGACCTGTCAGCAGCCCTCACCAGGGGCAGCGCATAGCGAGAATAAGGGTCGTCACGATAAAACGATCTGAACATTGGCTAGTTCGCCAGACCCTGTTGTGGACCCACCTCGTTTTATCTTCATGTCACACAAAGAAGGTCAGCCTGTCCCTCTAGATGTCAGAGAGAGAACTTACCCATTTGGTTGAACCAAAACCCATCTACTCCCCACGCTGAGAAGTCAGGGTTTTAAGGAATAGGCTGTTTTCCAGAAAGAACCATTAAACTTTCACTTTGACCTTGGTCCTCAAAGTCATGCAGATCTGAATTCTTAGCTGATTTCTCCAGAAGTTTAAGTAATGACAACTGCCTTTTTATCACCTCCTCTATGTAGATCTGGAAAAATGGTATAGGCGGCAGAAAGTCAAACCTCTAAACAAGCACAGCCCTATTGCCACAGAAACAGATTCAGGAAAATGAACCTAGGACCTCTGGAGAAAGAAGGGACATTACATAAGCTTTTCCCCTACACTACGGTAGCCTCTGTCCATCATTGGCTATAAGCTCAGTCAGCTCTACCAAACAGCCCACACCGCTTGACTTCCAGGCATCTGTTCCCCCCTCCCAGGATCTGAAAGGTTTCTTTCTTCTGATGGAGTGTAAGAGGTTCGTGGGGGTAATGTGTGCTCAGAAAGAGAGAGAAAGCAAGCAGCTTTCTCTCGGTTGCGTTTAGAACAATGGTTTAGAGTCGGGGGTGTCCAACCCATGGCCAGCAGGCCGTGTGCAGCCCAGGATGGCCGTGAATGCAGCCCAACACAAAATCATACATTTACTTAAAACATTATGAAATGCTTTTGTGATTATGTACCATGATGCATGTAATGTGTGGCCCAAGACAACCCTTCCTCTCCCAGTGTGGCACAGAGACGCCAAAAGGTTGGACGCCCCGGGCTCTTTGGAGCGGAGGCTTCGGCGGCGGCTTGCACACAGCGGCTGTGGGAACAGGGAAACAGAATCTGGGGTCAGATCCCAGTTCTGCGTCTCACCGACAGGGTGAGCATGACAAGTCAACTAGCTAGGTCTCCGTTTGCTCGTTTACTGAGTGGGGATGACATAAAAATTACTGAGATCGTGTGGACAGGCCAAGTGCTCACTCAGCACAGGGTCTGGATTGCAGCAGGTAATCAACAAATGAAAGCAATCATCATTATCGTTGCAGTAAAGTACAAAACAGAGAGTCCTCTATATAGCATGCGGCGAAGCCCTCCCTTTCATTGGGCAGCGGTAATTAAACACAAATCCCCAAATGTCTGCCGTCCGTGGGGTCGGGGGAGACGAACACCTAACGGCGATGACCACCTGCATTACCAGACCACCCCCACAGATGAGCGATTTACACGCCACTCCACAAAGGAACAAAAAAGAGAAGCACTTCCAAAACAAAAACACAACCGGGGCTTTCTTCCCAGACTCAGAGCTGGTTAGGATGGAAAGCCAGCCCATGCGGAGAAAAGCAAGAACCTGTCCCTGCAGTACGACGTGGAAGGGACACCCGTCAAATTTCCGTCCTCAGCCCCAGAAACCAGCACACCGGGAGCTGCGAGGGAGAGCGAGTCCACCTTCCAGCTCTGGGAGAAGCGCACCAGGCCGTGTTTCGGGGACCACGGCACCCTCCCCATCGGCGCTGGGTTGAAGGAGGCAGGCCAGAGGCAGGCCGGGCTGGGTGGGGGGCGGGGGTGTGGAAGTGGGGTGTGCGCCTGTAGAGCCCCTCCTTACAGGGGGCGGGGGGAGCCAAGGAAAGGGAAGCAGCGGTGCCTCAGACCCTGCAAAGGCCCCAGCACTCTAGGTGGAGTTCGGGCTCTTGTTTCCATTTCTAAATATAACTGGGCTTGGACCGGGTCGACGGGACGGGCGGAAAGAATCCCCCCTCCTCTCTTGTCTTGCTCACCTGAGGGTTTTCAGGAACTGCAGGAGTATTGGAACAAGAGTGGCATCATCTCTGAAAGAAATCATCTAGCTCCGAGCCTGGCCTTATGACAGACCCCCAGGAAAACCCCTCTGTACAGCATGAGACCCCTGAGCACCACACTCGGGGTTTCTTCTCCCTGAAGCCCGGGGCGTTCCCAGAGAAGCTGCAGGCGGGAGCAAAGAGAGAACGTGTCACCTGTTTACATTCCTCGGTTCACCCTCTCGTTGTTGAGAAAGCACTTTTGCTTGCTATTTCTATTCCTACAAAAGAGAAGAGAGGACCTTGTTTCTCTGCCTCCCGAGAGGAAACGGAAAGTTAGATTCGATTCCATAGCGTGCCCACGGTTTCTGATCCAAGGAAAGGGAGCCGGGTGCCCAAGCCCCTGCCGCCTACCCTGTGCAAGAGCCACCCTCCACCTCGAGTCCCCTCTCAGCTCTGAGTAAAGCCATCCGGAACCCACCCTGCTCTCTCAGGGATCCCGCCAGCTGCAGGGTGCAGGCTCTGCAAGAATGGCCGCTGCCTAAAGGCTGGGCAGGGCCCGGACCCCTGGAGACAGCTTAACCTGAAGCTGGAGAGGGAGCAAAGAAAGAATAACCACCCTGACTGCTCCCTCTCAGCCTCTTCGTGTCCTGCAATATCCATCTCCTCGTGAATAAAAGACCCAAAGTGTGTTCCATTTTACAGAAGGGTTGTCTCCCTGCATGTTGTAATATTAATAAAGCATTTTGGGGGAAAAAAAAAGCCAATCTCTGAGAGAAGAATCCTTGAGCACATACAAAGAGTCTGTCATTCAAAAGGAAAATCTCCAAGGAATGTAAGTGCGATCCAATAAGAAAACAACAGAATAAACGGTCTAAGTGAGAAAAATGAGTGAAATTACCAGTTTGCAAGTGATGTGACTAAAAAGAAAACCCAAAACCCTTTCATTAAAATAGCTCATTATAAAACCAACAAACATAAAAGGCAATTAGCTTTTTAGTATGCTAGCAATAACCTGTTACAAATATAATAAAAACTAAAGATGGAATTTTCATTAGCAGCCAAAATACCAAATGCATATGAATACAGTTTGAAATAAATGTAGTGACTTATTTAAAAAAATGACAGAAGTTAACTGAATGACAGGAAAAATAGCAATTGAAAACCCATTCAATGTTTCCGGTGAGAAGAAACACTTGCAATTTTTTGCCATATTACCTATTACCATATTACAATTGTGGTCAATTGTAATCTTCACTATATTGTAAAGATTTCAATTACCCCCAAACCAGAATTTAGTTTCATGCAATTCAGCTGAATGAAGACTCCAGCTGAATTGTTCATTTTTGAAGCTAGCAGATATTCTAAAGCATGCCTGGAAACATACTCATGATAATTTTTAAGAAACTTGCAAAAAGAAAAACAGTGAGTAAAACTAATACAAAATAACAGTGGAAGGAAACTATAATTGAAATTTTTTTAAATTTTTAAACCTTAAAAATAATAAATAATAAATAATAAAAAGAAGTATATATAAACCCACACATTAAAAAAGAAAGAGTGAGTGAAATACATAGCTGCTCCCCTTAAAACTAGGCTGCATGGGCTCACCACCAGAAAGGAAGGGAACAGGACGAAAGGCCAGAAACCCATCGAATGCACATTAGACTTGAGAAGACACGAAAGTGCTGCTGAAATGAATGAGTGGGGAAAAGTAAGAGGTGGGATACAGCGGAAGCCCGAGGGCTCCCGCAGACTGAGGCACCTGCCAGCCTGCTCACACCAGCCTCTGTGCTGCCCACAGCCCCCTGCACCCGGCCGTCCCTCCCACTCGAACAGCCTTCCCCCAAAGATACTCCTGGTCTCCCCTCCCTGTCGCCTCCTCGGGGAGCCTTCCTGGGCCTCCCTCACTGAACCGGCACCCTGCAGAGGGTTTGAGGGATTTTGGGGCTGATCAACTGAGCAAGATGCAAAAAGGAAATGCAATTCCCCGGGAATCCTATTTCCTTGATATGTCACGTCACCCCAAACAAAATACATGCAAACGAAATGAACAATTCGCCACCATGTTGGCCTATTAAGACAGTAGGTTTCAAGAAATTGGTAGTGCGTCATGCTGTTTTTATTCAATAAAATCTGAAATGGGCTCAACAAAACACTACAAAGTATGTCTGGGTCCTAGGTATCTTGCTGCTTTGTACTTTCTAATTGTTCTCCCATGAATATTACTTACGTAAAAAAAAAGAACTGTACATAAAAAACAAAGGGTTGTGCCAACTCTCTGGCTCCCAGTGCAGAGGACTTCGGTCACAGCACCGGGAAATGCAGGAGGTGGGGATGGGGGGGGGGGGGGGGCGGTGCCCTGCTGCCCCTTTCGGCGGCACAGGGGAGGAGACGGTCTTTCTGTGCCGTGGGGAAGGGCCGGGGCGCGAGAGCTAACGCTGCCCGGGTGGATCTCCAAGTCCCAGCAGAGGTTTTCCTTGTGGCCAGAGGAGGAAGCACGCGCAGGCGGGAGAATACAATGTGCCCAGACAGAGGACGGCATGTGCAGCTCGGTCCTGTCACACCAAACACAAGTGACGCCTTGAATTCTCGCTTTCTAGAACTCACAACAGACACTAAAAGTTTACCATGTCACGGGGCTCAGGGTCAAGTTCGCCTCACTGGTCCTGGGTAAAAGACAGTTTTTGATGAAATGTGCAAAGCAAGTTTCAGTAAAAAGAATGCATTTCTCTAATTGGTCTCCCTGGTGGGGGGAGCTGGGACAGGTCACGAATGTATCTTCGGGGGAAGGGACCCAGCTTCCCCTTGCTGCCCTTTCTTAGTCATTAAGGGACAGGGCAAGCTTATCAGTGGCAGGGAGGAAGGAAGTGATGGCGACAAGAGGAGGACTCCTTGGGGCACCAGGCTGTGCATCTCAGGTGCCAGTTGCCCCCAGCCATTGTTCGGGAGAGCCAGCCGCCAGCCTGAGACCCAGGGAAGCTGAGCTCCGGCTGGGCCCCACCTCCCAGCACGGGGAAACCCATTGTCCCCAGCAGCTCGTTGTCCAGATAACCTGGTGAGCATTCCTAGGGCAGCTTTCGGACCGTTTTGTTCATCCGCAGCAGAAGCCCTGGGGTTGCTTTCGGCCCTTCTGGTATCCACCCTAGAGGTCCATGACACTTGATTCGTTTTAATCTTACTGAGGCTGTCTCGGACACCCCCACGCTTCTGTGAGTGGTGTGCGGGGTACGTCAGCCAGCGAGCGAGCCAGGTGGGCCACCTGGCAGGCACGTCTCTGCTGGAAGTCTCCGTGTGCATCTGTCAGCACGTACGCACACACACCTTTACCTTGGGGCCGTGATTTGTGAAAAGTGGGCACGAGAAAGGTGCTGACTGCCAACGCCAGCGGTGGTCCTAGAGAGCAAGAGGAGGATAGGTTGGGGGCAGAAAAGAGATGTTTTGGATAAATGACAAAGAAGAACCTTTGCTCATCTCTTTGTTAAAGCCTGAACAGCGAGTCTAGCATTTAGAAAGAAGCAATGGTGGCTCCTGAATGTGTTTTCATGACCCCTGAACCAGTTCAGACACCGTTCATCCAGTGAGAGGTAAAATAGACAAAATAAATGGCAGCCGACTCAGAGTGTTAGCAGGTGCCTGGCTCGCAGGTGCGTCCAATGTTCCGGCGTCTCTGGGCCACACTGGAAGAAGGAGAGCTGTCTCGGGCCATGCATTAAAAAATACATGTGGCGACATGTAATCACAAGAGAAGAATCTCATAATGTTTTCAGTAAATTTATGATTTTGTGTGGGGCCGCATTCACAGCCGTCCTGGGCGGCATGTGGCCCTCGGGCCACAGGTGCGACACCCCTGCAGGAGCCCATGCACCATGAAGCACCATTAAGGCTTCAATAGCACAGACTGAAAAATAAAAGATGGCCAGACATTTTAGAGAGTATATTTTTCTCTGCAGAAGTTAGATAATAGGCCTTTGTGAAGAGAGAGCGTCTTAATCACGCCTCTGTGCCAGTGTGGACTCCGTAGGGATGACGAACCCCATTCAACGCTCCCGGTTAGTGCCGCTGCAGAGCCGAGACGCAGGGTTCTGTGGGGGTTATTTTCATGACAGCATGCACTCAAAGTGTTATTTAAATGGCTTCAGTTCTGCCTTTAGAGAGTCACGGAAGTCACAGGTTTTTCAGCTACTCTGTGCTGCACTGCAGGAAAAGAAACTGTATGACATTCAAGAAAGCAGCTTCCCAGCTGTGCAGAGGTATTTCTCTTATGAATAGCACAGACGACCTTGGTGCCGCTAGAGCAGGGGTCCCCAGCCTCAGGGTCTGTTAGGAACCAGACCGCACGGCAGGGGGTGAGCTTGAAGATAAGGCGCTTGAATCATCCCCAAACCATCCCCCCACTGCCACCAGTCCCTACAAAAACAGTCTTCCACGGCTCTGGCTGGCATAGCTCAGTGGATTGAGCGCGGGCTGAGAACCAAAGTGTCACAGGTTCGATTCCCAGTCAGGGTGCATGCCTGGGTTGCAGGCCATGACCCCCAGCAACTGCACATTGATGTTTCTCTCTCTCTCTCTCTCTCTCTCTCCTCCTCCCTCCCTCCCTCTCTTCTCTCTCTAAAAATAAATAAATAAATAAAATCTTAAAAAAAAACAGTCTTCCACGAAACTGGTCCCTGGTGCTAAAGAGGTTGGGGACCGCTGCTAGGACCAGTGGGGAGAAGGGCACGGGAGTTGATATTGAGGAGACGGGAGGGCGGAAGCCCACCCTGAGGCTGTGCTTTAAGCCACGCCTGGAGGTTAGGGTCATGGAAACGTCCCAGTCTTTGAGAGTGACAGAACCGGACAGGCTCCCCTGGAAACCTATCCCCCTGAAAGAGTCCCCCGGAAACGGTGGGGGAGACACACTGGTAAAGGACCCCGACTGGAGGAGTCACGGTGACCACGCAGGCGGCTACTTTAACAGCCTCCCCGAAAGAGGATGAGATCGCAGGTAGCCTCAAACCCAGTGGTCCTCAACCCCGCCTGGACTTTACGGTCAGCTGGGGAGCTTCTGAAACCACAGGTTCCCGAAAACCACCCCAGATCAAGTCTATCACAATCTCTGAAGGCGGCAGCTGGGCATCAGCATCTGTAAAAGTTCCCCGGATGATTGTGATGCAAGAGGAGAGCTGAGACGGCTGCCCAAAACCGGGCATTGGCAAGAGATGGGAGTATCTTCAGAAACCGCTCAGGAGGTAAGACGTCGTGGGGACTAACAGGAGTGGAGGAACAGGAAGCATCTAATTTCAAGGTGCAAAATGTCAACCTCACAGCTTGGGAGTAAGGCGGCACTTAGTCAGAGGGAAACTACGGAGGCCCTTCTCAAAGCTGAGCGCACCTCGAGCTTTGCGTATACTATACTATGCAGTCTCTTGAACACCTAGCCTGTCCTATAAGCCTATAAATTTGGAGTGGCCGTTAGCAATGAAGCCCTCTATTTTTTTGAAAAACGTTTTTCTCCACTGTAGGAAAAATTATGTCTGCTCAAAAGCCATACCAAAAAAAATGGTTTGACTATAGATGTTTGCTCTCACGGGAGATCTGGGTGTCGAAAGAGCAACATTGCATTCTGAGGATTTTGCTCCCCCCTGAGATTAGGTTTGTCATTTCTTTTCTTCAAGACGGAAGTGGAGCATCTCCTCAGAGGATCACATTTCTCAGCATCTTGGTCTAAATAAAGTTTCGTGGCCATTTTCAGCTTCTTAAAAACCCATGTGCCCTTGCAAGTGTGTTCACTGCCATCTCCTGCTGGCCTTCTCTGCTCTTCTGGCTGCTCTCTCCGCATTTGATGGTTGTGTTTTCTCCCAGGTGGTGCTCCTCTCAGGTACAATCTCCCCACAAGGGACCCATCAGCACCAGGTTCCCATTGTCCTTAGAGCCAGTACCCAGTCTCGATGGCCGTGGGACGGACCACTCTGATTGGCCAGGCCTGAGTCCTGAGATCACCCCAGGTGGGGGGAATTGGATCGACAGCACCCGAGTCATGTAGATTAAAGACTGGTTTGGGAGGGACCATCGAGAGACTGTCATCCAGAGAAGACATGTATGTAGGGTAAGCAGAAACAACAGGTGATCAGAGAAACGTCCGTGGGTCTTCAATTGTGCATTCCACCAAGCCTCACCATGGTCAGGCGAACCCCAGCAGTGGTCCATGGATCGCTGTGCTCTCCGCCCCTGCCCCGGACCCCATGCATCCTAGACTCCACGTGTGGAGACACAGATGGCCATGCTCATGGGGAGGCTCGGGCAGTTTCAGAGAAAAGACCACCTTGGAGGTAAAGGCTAGAAAGAATTGCCAGTTCAGTGTGCCATTCATGATGGGGCCACTTCTCCTGTCTCTAATCCCAGAGCCCCGTTCCTCACCTCTGTTTGGCTGACTTTGACGAATGAATGAATGAATGAATATCTGGATCCTACACATGTGTGCCCCACAAACCCCACGTGAGACTTCCTTCTTTTCTCTAAAATATATATTGAGTGTTTATAGGAACACAAGAGCTGAAAAAGTGACAGCTCTCACCTCAGGGTCCAGAGAAAACAAAACGAGCCTGTGAAAAGTAATGCTTAATGAGCTGAATTCCAAAAGCACAAGGCAGAGCTTTAAAAACGTTCATTTCTTGGAAATAGTAATTAAGGTTTGATAATCTACCCTGAGGAAAACATCTCAAATTGCTGATGAGGCTTTTTTTTTTTTTTGCAAAGATTTTCAGTGCAGGGCTATTTCTAACAGCAAAAAACTATAAACAACTTCAAAGGCAAACAGTGAATGAGCAATTAAACAACATGTGCCCCGTCCCCTCAAAGCATGTAATGTACCATTAAAAATGTTAATAATAAATTTGTAACAATATAGAAAAATTTCACAAAGCGACTGATAAGCAAGACAGAAAATTACACGTACACAAGGAACTCCAGTTATATAAAAAGGTACATGCCATAGACATTTTGAGCCCATCTTTCTTACACCCTCAATTTCCTCTACCCTGCCTCTTTTTTACCATCTTGCTTGGCTAAACCACAACCATGGTACAATCTCATTTTTCAGGCTTTGCCATCTCTAGGTGGAGCGGGCTAGAAAAACAAAACAGAACCACACAACCCTGCTGACTCACCTTGCTTTCACATCTCAGAACCCAAACAAGCCGTTGATTCTGCATGGCAACCGTGTGCCCATTTCCCTATGGTTCATTGAATTATGCAAATAAAAATGTCATAAGTCTACCAAAGATCATAATGAGATCATTAAAAATATTTGCAAGCCCTGGCTGGCGTAGCTCAGTGGATTGAGCATGGGCTGCAAACCAAAGTGTCACAGGTTCGATTCCCAGCCAGGGTACATGCCTGGGTTGCAGGCCACGGCCCCCAGCCATCGCATACTGATCTCTCTCTCTCTCTCTCTCTCTCTCCATCACTTCCCTCTCTAAAAATAAATAAATAAAATATTTTTTTAAATTATTTGCAATTTTTCATATGACCTTGTGATAAGAGAGCTGTTACCTCATACCACGTCCCTCACTGTCCTAAACGCTCTCTTACCTTCTTTCTCCCCCAACTTCCAACGCCTTCCCTCTCATCCTCCCCTCTACCAAACGACTCTGCGGTCCCGCTCCACCCAGAAAACGGAGGCAGCAGGAGGAAGCTTCCCCCTCCTTCTCTGTAGGCCTATCCCCTCCTGCCAGCATCAGCCCCCCTATCTGCTGCCTTCCCACCCGGGGATGTGGCTGAGTCCCCCGCGCTCCCAAGGCTGACCCACCCCCTCGTGCTTTAGACAGCACGTAATGACTCCCGTTCGTCACTCCAGAAAACTGCTTCCACCCTGATAGTTCTCCCCTTTCTGCTAGATATTAGCCATCAACACTCACAATGCTGTTGTTTCTCAAACAACAAACAGAAGCGGACAAAAAAGTTGATTCTTCTCACTCATTCCTCCAGCTACCTGTTTCTGTCTATTTCTGTGCCACCCTTGAGAAGACTATTTCTATATACATGGTGACTGATTCCTCTCCTCCCATCGCCACTCAAATCCATGTCGGGCAGGCTTTCACCTCTATTGTGAAATGGCTTGGACTAAGTCTCCTCAGTACGCTTCCTATTCTAAACCTGGGGGCCAATCACCAGGCTCCAACTTATTTGAACTCACAGTAGTATCTCACACAACTCATCATCCCCACTTCCCGACAATACTTCCTTACTTGGCTTCTAGCCACAAACATCTCCTGGTCCTGCATCTCTCCTAAGGGCTGCTCCTTCTCAGCCTCTTTTTTGGCTCCTTATTTCTGGTGTCGTATCCGTAGAACGTCTTCAGCTCTAAGATCAGTGATTTGATCTGCATTTGGCGGCATCAACCTGTCTCGTGGCTTTTAAAGTATCTTTGTGCCGATGGTGGCCCAATTTCACCTCCGCCCAGGAGTTCTCTCTTGAGCTCATTTCCTAAGTCTAACACACGCGGTGTTTATTGCCCATACCCCACCACTGGAGTATCAACGCCATCAGAAGAAGGTTTTTGTCTATTTTACTCACTGCCCCCAGAAGAACACCCGGCACATAGTGGGCATTTAATAAATACGTGGTGAGCGAATGAATCAATAACACCACACCAACTCTCGTTTGGTTGCTCTTTGCAAGGAATATATTTTTTAAAGATTTTATTTATTTATTTTAGAGAGGAGAAGGGAGGGAGAAACAGAGGGAGAGAAACATCCATGTGTGGTTGCCTCTTGCGCGCCCACTACCAGGGACCTGGCCTGCGACACGGGCATGTGCCCTGACGGGGAACCAAACCTGCGACCCTGCGATTCTCAGGCCAGCACTCAACCCAACTGCGCCACACCAGCCAGGGCACGGAGAATACTTTTTACAACCTTTTACTTTCGTCCTATGTGTGTCTTTGAATCTAAAATGAGTCTCTTTGAAACAGGATAGAGTTGGATCATGACTTTTATCAATGCTTTGCCTTTTCATTGGCGAGTTTAATCCATTTACATTTAAAGTAATTACCGACAAGGAAAGATTCACATCTGCCCTTTTGCTGTTCGTTTTCTGTTTATAGCTTTTTTTTGTCCGCAATTAAGTATTTGACAGCCAGCAGAGTAGGAGTTTATACTAGCAATTAATTTCAGTTTTAGAAGACAGATGACATTATTTTTCGTGTACGGCTTCAAACAAAAGCATGATGCACGCTTAGGTTCCAGGACCCCTGAGCCGGTGTGACCCGTGGGAGAGGGTGGACAGGGATGGAGGAGAGGGTTCTGGGTACCGCCACCTGGCTGCCCTCTTCCTACAGGGACCACACCTCCAGCAAGGCTGGCTGTGGCTGTAGGCATGTTTCCCGCCCCGCTCCGCTCAGCAAGGCTCTCAGCCAGAGAGCATAATTGATGTGCACAAAGCCGGGGCTCTTGCCAGCTCGTGGAGCCGGGGCCTCTAATTCAGAGAGAAAGGAATTGGGCCCCAGCCAGGCGTGTACCTTTTATGCTTTCACATGGGCATCAGTCAGCCCCTGCTTTCGGTTTGACAAACCAGGAAAAATAAAAGTGTCAGCATCCAGGCATGTGCTTTACTGGGACTGTTAGCTCGGTAATGGAAGGGAATGTTATTGCTCTAGGCATTTGCATAATATCTATTGATCAAGCTTCCTGCTATTTTTCCTGCAAAGGTCCTAGCAGTGAGGGAGGATGGTGCGGGTCTCACATCACAGCCTTTTCACACTCAGGCTGGGCCACAGTCACCCACACAGCTCGGGAGTGAGGCGGAGAGTCTCCGGTGGGGCCCCTCAAGCAGCAGCCCCAGGTGGGGGGCAACGGCATGAGGCTGGGAGTTGGGGCAGCTGGGTTTTAGTCACAGCTCTGCCACCACCTTGCTGTGTGACCTTGGGCAAGCGGCCAGCCCATTCTGTTCCTCTCTGTGTGCCACGCTTCCTGGAATCCCTCCATTAGATGGTCTCTCCAGGGCCAAGGTTTGATGCCCTCATTAAAATCAAAATGCTGTTGAGAGAGTAAGTGGCTTTAGCCATTAGCCTTGGAGAATTAGGACTGATTTTCAGTCCGTTGAATTTGTTTACAACCAAGAGCTCTTCGGTTTTGGATGGCTGACGTGGAGGGTGGGAGCAGGTGGGAGAAGCTACCTGGAGTGTTGGGGACCTTCTGACTGGGGGTGGGGTGCAGGGCACAGAAAATGAACCTAGGGGGTCACTATTGAACCACGGACGAAGGTCTGTGAGCCTTGGCTTGGGTCACTTCATCCGCCTCCCCCCAGTGTCTGAATCCCTGACAAACAGATTGAGGAGCTTTGCATAATCCCTTTTAGCAACGGGGATAATTGTCCCCCACCATCACCACCCCCCAAAGCAAGCTACTTGGAAGCACCAAGGAGTTACTGAGAAAAGACCCTGAGCCCAGCCCCATATTAGTCAGAAGTCTATCGCTTCTCCCAAGTGACAGCTCTGAAGGGAATATACACTAAGGTCAAGAGTGTGACCTTGAATCTTCTCCCAGACCAAGGTGTCCTATCTTTTCTCTGCCACGTGGGCAACCCCAACGAAGCTGAGCCCCCTTACGGCCAGTCTCAGTCTGACGTGCCCCAAACAATCACCCAACTTCAGTCTTCCCAAAGTCCCTCAGAGGTTCGGGCGTTTGTCAGTGGTGACGAACGGCATGAGACACAGAAAAATGTCTTAAAATTCCTCTTTATGTGTCCATTTACCTCTCCCCAAACCTCCAACAGATGCTCACAATCTTCCCATTCCCTGTCTCACAGACTCTCTTTCCAGCAATTTCTTCATAAAACTTCCAAGGAAAGAGGGAAGGGGTAGGAAGGGAAGTGAGGAGAAGGGAGGAAGGAAAACTTACATCGCTGAGAGCCTCTATGTTCCAAGCACTTAAGTGACACTTAAGCCTAACACGGTAAGAACACTCATCTCCATGTTATAAGGCAGCCGCTAAGATTCAGGGTGTCTTTCACGTGTTCTGTTCACTCAAGGTTCGGCTCGGTTCTCTCCCCTGGACAGCCCATCGGTCCATTTAACCACCGCTGTTTCCTTAGTAGATGTCAGACGTGTTAAATTAACTAGCATGCATCACAGAAAATAAAGGAGCCAGTCTTTATTGTAGATTGAGTTTAAACAAAGATGTGACTCCTTCCTTATAATTTTTTACTTTAGAAAACTATCTTCCAGCACATCAGCTGGGAGCTCGGGGCCAGCGGGGATACTGGCCCTGTCGTTCCGGTCCTTCAGCTCTGTTCGCCACACCAGCCCCGAGAACACGTGCCAAGGTTCTATGTCCCAAGCATCTTTCTAAGACTTGCACATGCATCAGCTCACTTCACCTGCGCCACAGCCCTGAAAAGCAGGCATTCTTGTTCCCAAACGTTCACGGAGAAGCTGATTCAGGGTGGCCGGTGACACACCCAAGATGACATGGTGACTGTGTGGCGGAGCCAGCATTGGAAACCCCCCACTCAGGCTCCGGGACCCGCGCGGCACACACAGCCTAGACGTGTGAGATCGCACCCAACAAAGTGAGAACAATGCAGGGTGAGAGGGTCATAGAAAATATTCGGCTCTGCTACAGAGACAGAGAGTTAGGCTTCGAGGCACTGCCGAGTTACTACAGCTGAGCGTATCTCATTCCGTGCTTTCCGGTGGCTGAAACCGAGGGCACAGTCCAGAAGATCCCGCCCTGGCCGGCGTGGCTCAGACGGTGGGAGCACTGTCCCGTACACCGGAGTTGCGGGTTCAATCCTGGTCAGGACATGTGCAAGAGGCAGTCGATTCATGGTTCTCTCTTGCATCAACATTTCTCTCCCTCTCATTCTCCCTCCCTTCCCCTCTCTCTAAAATCAATAAGCATGTCTTTGGGTGAGGATAAAAAATTAAAAAATAAAAATACGGGAATTATTTTTAAAAAATTCATCAGATACAATTCATTCTAACCTCAAGGAAAAATGCCCAGACAGATGTTTCCTGATCATGAACGCTGGTCTGTGGAGCTTTGATATCTAGGACTTTGATAACACATGTATAAAATATCCTCACCGACACCCCTGCAATGGGCGAGCCAGAGACCCTCACAGACCTGCAATAGGGGCCAGTATCACAGTCCCTGAGCACAGGCAGGCAGGCTGCTTGGCGGGCGGGATCCGAGCATAGAAGTCATCATCCATAGTAGTTCCCAGATCCTGGTAGCTTTTACAGTGGCTTTGTTCTTGAGCAAATAAGATTTGTGCTAAGATCTCAGATCAGGCAGAGGCTGCCTTTGATACCGTCCCCAGACGGTGAAGGATCTGTGTCCCTTGCGGCCTGACCTCCTATCACATGTTGGATTTTGGGGGAAACAGATGCTAAAACAGAATGAGCCATGCGACAGGTTTGGGGGAAGTGACACCTATGAAAAGAAGAGGGGAGACGCAGGGGAGAAAGACCCATCAGGGCACAGCGGCAAGCTACCCGGCTCTGACAGCTCACTCAAGGATTCCCATGCTGGATGGAAATGACCAGACCCTTCTCCCTGCACCTCGCCCCGTCCTTGCCTGAGTCCGCACTCATGGGAGCGTGACCTCAGCTAGAAAGCCGAGGCCAACCCTGCGGAACCTGACAGCCGGAGGGTGCCCGAGAACCACGCTCGCAGCGGGACAGCGAGTTTTCCTCTCCCACGGGTGTCTGAGCAGTGTCTCTCCGCCTCTGCCCCGCCTCCCTGTGTACAAGCTTGCTCCTGGCTGCAACGAGGTGCGATGTGACTCAAAGGTTTCTTGTCACAGTCCACGACTTCCACCCCTGCCTGCCACAACCCAGCTGGCCTTGCGCAAGAACTGCAAAGAAAAAAAAGGCATCCAAAGAACACACCTCTTGCACAATTACCGACGGGATGCTCCTCTCCTTCGCTCAGATTTCTAAACATCCCAGACCATTGACTTCAATTCTTCTTACTTCTTACTAGGAAACCAAAAATCTCATTAAAGGAGGGACCGAGTTGTCCGTTTCTTCTACTGAAGCTCAGAGCCCGCCGGGAGCCACAGGTTGTGCGGCGTTGACTGTGCGACCACGCTTCGGGGAAGTCCACCTTAAAACAGAGAGGAAGCCCTGGCTGGTGTAGCTCAGTGGATTGAGCGGGGTCTGGGAACCAAAGTGTCCCAGGTTTGATTCCCAGCCAGGGTACATTCCTGGGTTGCAGGCCATAACCCCCAGCAACTGCACATTGATTGATGTTTCTCTCTCTCTCTCTCTCTTCCCCCCCCCCGCCTTCCCTCCCTAAAAATAAATAAATAAAATCTTAAAAAAAAAAAAAAAACAGAGAGAGGAGGAGAAACGGCAGTGACTCAGCGCCCGACTTCCACTCGTTTCCAGGAAGCATGCGCTCTCGCTGAGCCCAAGCTTGCACGTCAGTGGATGAGTCCTTCACCAACTCAGCCGTGACCCGAGGCCCAGGCGGACCAGTGGGCCTCATTCAGGGAGATTCTTAGCTTTTGCACACAACAGAAACAAAAAGAATAGGTTTGGGGAGGACTTAGATTTTTTAAATTAGATACATGATTTTTATTGTTGGTGGACCAATGGAGAGACACTAATGACGTTAATGGCTTGCTAAGACCAATTTAAAATCTCAGGAACAAAGCTTTCTGTGAAGAGAGCTCTCTAATGACAATGAATGTGATTATTATCTACCTAACTGAGCCGTGATGACTGAGGTGTGAGCCACTCTCCCGGGATTAATGAAGAGCTGGGGAACTGACAGTTTGGGCCATTGGCTCAGGTAGTAGTCCATCTTGGTGAAGGGCACAGTGCCAGGGTCATACTGCTATTGTAAAATGAGCCCCCAAATTAGAGACACGAGAACGTACTGTGTTTGAGAAATCATTTTAATTGGTGTTGAGTCCCTGACATCAGACTGGGAGACGCAAGTTCTATCATTAAACAAGCATTGACATAAAGTCTTCAAATCTTGTTCCACGTAAAGTGCCCTCGAGCATACAGTTGTTTGAAAAGGGGGGGAGGCAGGGACCCTTAGCAGCATCAAAAATAGTTTCTTGTGCAACTGCAAGAGTGCAGGCTATTCTCACCCTCCTTGCTTGAAAAACAGAACCCTCGCCGGAGCCCTGGAGTTGAGCTGGGAGCATTGTGCAGCCCGGAGGTTCACTGTGGACATTGCTGCCCACGGTGTCCTTCCAGGAACACCAGAGGCCCTCTGAAGCCAGAGCTGAAATGATCTTACGTTATTAGAAACACCAATGTCGCCATAAAAATTGTGTTTGCATCCAATAGCCTCCCATCTAGTGCAATACATGTTCGTGCGCTACTCGCTTGCCAAGGAAAAGAGTTACTCGGCTCGCTAGCTGCTCATTATTCCCGCGGTTCTGCTCTGCGTGGGAAAGTTCAAACATCAACCAAGGGCAAGCAGGAATCTAAGAAATGGCCCTCAACTTGCTCTCTACGCAGGGTGAGTTCTGCCCCAACGGCCTTGCCTTGTTAAGGAGTTCGCCAGTGTTGAGCAGGCCGACATTTCCTGCATTAACAAGCAATGAGCGTCTCACAAGACCCTGTGAGAAGGGATGAGGCTGCAAACATGAGAACAGTGCTGACCCTGCAGCTAGGAGCTGAGAATCCAGCAGAGACCTGAAAATCCAGAGCGCGCTTGTGGAAATCTGCTAGGGGATGGAAGTTTCCAATCATGTTCCTCTTCCAGCACCTGACTCCGTAGTCATTATCTTACTCCACTTTAGGAGATGGTCCAACGGCTCCTCCTGCTCCATGAAACGGGCTCTGCCACATCCCACCGACCCAGCAACAGTGGGAACAGTGTGGTCCCTCCTTCACGGGAAGTTTCCAAGCTCTGACTACATCCCAAGACAATGCTAGGATCCGGAGACAGGAGGCGAATATAAAATCATTCCTATCCTCCCGCAGTATAATGGAATTAGAGAGGAACACAAAATGTACTCATGTGTTATAGGTACTTCGATAGTGCGGTAGGGAGAGACCCAGAGGCGGGAATCAGCCAAACTCCGTAGTCAAAAAAGCCTTCATAAAGGAGGTAACCTTGAACTCAGCCAAGAGGAGTTAGGAGACATCTCAGGTGGAGGTGTATACAGAACCTCCTAGTCAGGGCAGCGACACAAAGAAAGAAGCGGGCAAGGTGAACAGCTGGTGGCGGTCAAGGAACCGGAAGGGTCCAGCAGGAGCTCTCTCAGCCACTCTTCCTACGTGCCTCACTGGATTAACCAACACCCTCCATTCTTTCTGCACGACACCCTGGCTGCTGAGCCCCCCGGAAGAGCAGGATAGCCCCTGGCGAGCCTGCCCATCTCTGCCCCCACCTCCTGAGTTCTGTGAGTCAGAGGTGCTTGTTCCCAAACCAGTTTATGTCTGTTGTACTCGTTATTGAAATGATATAACCGACATAAAGAACACTGAAGCGTGGCTGTGTCTGTGAAAATTAACATGGATAATTTGGAACGACTTGAGTTTGTTTGTTTATCTGTCTTTACTGTCACTTAAAGAAGCGTCAGTAGAATACAGCTCAGCAAGTGCAACTGGGAAAGAATGAAGGACAATGACAAAAGTCCCTACAATGAGATTCCACCTCAGATCACTTTGCTGATATCTCAGCTTCTCACTCCAATCTAAAAAAAACTGAAACCAGAAGTTATGGGGTTCTTTTATGCACAAAAAAGGACGATGCATCCAACCAAAGCTTTGGCCCTGCTTTCAATAAAGGACAAATAAATGCAGAGTAACGTTTCCTATTCAAATGTTTGAATGGGAGCATGTGTGCTTATTCCTTTAATCACTGTTTTCATCAGCTCACCAGCTGCCAGTAGGGATACGCTAGCTAAAAGGGTTTCTCTTATCGTGTGAATGTAGGGGGCGGTGAGAAAAAGGTCAGACTGAGGACAGCTCCAAAAGTCATTTGTTCCCAAACCACTTTGGAGTTCATCTGCAGAACAGGGGTTGGCAAACCCCACCCTACAGGCCAGATCCGGCCCAAAGCCTATTTTTATAAATAAAGCTTTATTGGGACACAGTTGTGCTCCTTCAATCTGAGGACTGCCCATGGCTGCTTCCGTGCTCCAACAGCAGAGTTGGGAGTTATTGCAGAGCCGGGGGGGGGGGGGGAGGGATAAGGATGGGATGGTGCAGGCCATGCCTGCAGGAAGCCATGAATCCCTACCCTTCCGCCCCATCCCTTCTCTCAACGGAGGCTGACTCTATGGAGGGACAAGGTACTGTGGCCCAGAAGCAGAAGGAAAAGCATGGAAATAAACCACAGAAACCCCTCAACTCTTGGAGATGGAGGCATAAAATGCTGGCCCAGGATGCAGCACAGATTCCGTGAGAAGTCTCCCTCCCCCAGGAGGAAGGCATGAAACTCTCTCCCACCAAGGCCCCGCCCAGAAGCAAGACAGGCGTTGACTGCCATAGTGGGGAGAATTGCATCCTTGAGGACGCCCCTCCCCTAAGGCCCCCTAAGGCCCGTCTCAGCCTGACACACAGGTCTGCACCAGGCTGAGATGGAGCTAGGACAAGGCAGAGTCCTGCGCCCACCAGCCCAGAAGCTTCGAGCAGCCACAACAGCAGTGGACCAGGAACGAAAACACAACTAAAAGTGGAAAGTGGAGCCTTAAAACCCTCCAGCACCCCGGCCCTCACCCAACAGAGCACCCAAAGAGAAACCTGAAGCCTGTAGGGGCTGACAGTGACCGCGGCACCAACACAACCCAGGCCCGGCTGGGCTCCTGTGTACATCGATTCAACACCCCCCGGCAGCAGCCTCAGAGATGCGTGCCTGTGTCCAGACGTGCCTGCTGTTTGTCCCAGTCACTCATGACCTTCTACACACAACATCCACCGTTCAGTCAACATGTGTGGGACACGAAAGGGAACACCGCCTGCTGTCGGGAGCCAGAGCGATGAACAGAACCGGACAGCTGGCTCAGACGTCGGAGCTACGAGACAGAAACTCTGAAATCATGATGGAATGCTCGTATCAGCTTTATGTGGAATCGCCAGAGACTCTTTTAGGGAAACGGGAAAAGGCTTGAAGAGAACACTTTACGGAAGAGGAACAGGGATGGCAAACTCGCATGTGAACAGCTGTTCACCATCGCTGGCCGGCAGGGAAATGCAAACGGAAGCCACGAGGCGAGACAGGAGACGCCCGGGAGGAGAGTGACGGAAAGGAAACAGCCCGACCCTCCAGGGCTCCCCCTGATCCGCAGTGGCACCTTCTGCAGGTTCAACCCCCCGCAGTCAGCTGCCATCTAAAAACATGAAACAGCCAATTCCAGAAGTAAACCATTCATAAATTGTAAATCGCACACTATTCTGCGTAGTGAAATAGAGTCTTGTGTCATGCTCCGCCCTTCAGCCACTTCGTAGCTGTCTCAGTTATCAAATTGGCTGCCACAGTATCACAGAGCTTGCGCTCACAATACCGTTATTTTTCTTGGGAACGGTCCCAAAGCCATGCACATAACTTTGATTACAGTATATTGTTATAATTGTTCCATTTTATTATGGGTCATTGTTAATCTCTTACTGCACCTGGTGTATAAATTAAACTGTATCATACGTATCTGTGTACTGGGAAAACATAGTACTGAGTTAGCCAAAAAGTCTGTTATGTTTTTTCCATAAAATAAAAAACACATTTTTCATTTTCACCAATAACTTTATTGAATTGGATATTTCGAGTATGTCAGCGATCTCCCGCTATTGACTTCTCGTGGGTAGAGGCCAGGGGTGCTGCTAAACATCTTCCAATGCATCAGACAGCCCCACAGCAAAAACTTCTTTGGCCAAAATGTCAATAGAACCAAGAAACGGCAAACCACTTTTGACACATTCAATCAGTCACAGCACCTTCTCCAGACACTGCACAAATCTTTGTTCGTGTTTCAGTTGTGTTTTTACCTTTCTTGAAATAAAACATAATAAAGCATAATATGCCAAAAATGTTGCACACTTTCTTCTGTCTTCAGTATTAAAATGGCCGCACAAAAATTCACAAATTTTGATGTTTTTTTAATGCACGCTGATATGACAGCTGTCACAATACAGTCTAACGAAATTGTTTGTAATGGAGTTAAAGTCAAGTAAGTGCTACTAGAGCCATCGTAGGGAGCAAATGTAAGGGACTGTTTGGCCAACCCAATGTATAGAGGGTCCAGTACTATCTGTGGTCTTAGTCACCCCCTGGGGGTCTCCAAACATGTGCCCTGTGCATGGGGGGACGACTGTCTCGAGTGCTGGCAAGGACGCAGAACCCCTCTGTCCCTCACACTTCTTCTTTATTTTTTGTGGGGGCACAGTGATGCAGCAGCTCCAGAAACCTGCCGCGCAGTTTCCTAGTTCGTTTAACACCCACTGACCCCATGTCCCAGCACCCTTGCTGCTGGGGATTTATCCCTGGGGAACAAAACTTAGTTCACGCAAAATCCTACTCATGAATGTTACCATCGGCTGCATTTGAAATAGCCAAAGACTGGAAACAGCCCAAATATTGCACAGCGAGCTTCACTAGTGTGTTCTCAGGAGGCACACGTCCCCACCAGGGACACCCCTGCCGGTAACACAGTGTAGACGTCCTCTTTGGCCTCACGTTGAAAACGCCTACCTCTCGGTCCCCAACACCTCCTCCTTTCACCTGGTAAAGCCTATCTCGAACCTGTGTCCTTCGGTATACCTCGTTCCTGGAAGCCTGCTCGGTTCCCTAACAGGGATCATGGTAACCTCAGTATTGAATCTACCAAAATGACCTGCCCCCACCAGTAGCTACAGAAATCTATGCCAAACACGTGTTTGACTATGTCAACATTCCTTAGCCCCCCCAGTACACAGGAGAAATGCAAGCGCATTTCATCGGTGCATGAGACCCGAAAAGGCCTGGATTCCTCTCTCTCCAGCCCCATTTCTCAACACTGCCCAGCCCCTGTCTGAGCTGTCAGCAGCAGCAAACAAAGGTTGTTTCATGTCTAGTTTCTCCTCTCCCTCTCTGTCACCCCCTGAGCTCTGCGCCTACTGTCGTGTGTGCCTACAATCGCTGTCCTTCGCTCCCTTTCCCCCTGACCTGTCCTTACTGGCCCTTCAGGGCTCTGCTCAGGAGCTAACTTCGTACTGCCCTTCCCCACACCCCACCCATATTCTTGCCCAACTGGGAACCCCATTCATGTTTGCAAGAAATTGCACCAAAGGAACGGGAAAGCCTGATGTGAGCCTATTTTGGCTTTTCTGAGCATCAGAATTTCCTAGGATCTTGGACTGAATAAATTTTTAAAAGCAGGAATAATAACATAGAAGTGATTAAGCCTTTAAAGTATACCTTTTATTCCCCAGGCCCTGTTAATTACCATTTAGGAAAGGTTTATTTGCCATGTACTCAATTAGTTAGGTAACTAAATAGCTTTCTACTGATCAGGTAGAGCAGCATTTGCTTAATAGCAAATAACAAATGCGTATTTCCATTTAGAGCCTTCTCCCAGGCATGGGTTTATTTAAGGCTGAGCTCCTGGGGTAAAAAAGAAATCGCACCTCAGTGCATTATAATTGTTCACATAGCCACTTTGGTCTAGAGAAACACAAGTTTAGGGATTTTCCCCCTATTATTTTAAGTTAAGGAATAAATAAGCCCAGAGAGAGGATCCCAGTTACTCCTGTATCCATTCATCCAGCCCATTCCTGCCAGGAAAAGCCACAGGAAATTCCTCTGTGATGGGGCCACACCCAGAGCTCAAGGCCCTGCCCAGGTCTTCTGACACCTTTGTCGCAGTCCCCATGGGCTTGCCAGTGCTTCTACTTGTTGTCACCTTCAGAGAAACGGAGAGGAAGGGACAGACAGGCACAAGGCTGGGAGCGCCACATGCCCTTTGGGCACAGACTTTGCCATGTGACTGGTCAAGGGATGCGCCTAGGAAGGGAACAGACAGGTCTCTTTCACTTTCTAGTGAGAGTTTAAATGAGAATTCAATCAACTGATAAGTGGAGGGAGGCCATTCGGGGCAGAGGGGATGCGTATCTGAAAACACAAATATGTGATCCAAATGGTGTCTAATCCAAAAGTGCCAGGTGGGGAATTTGGCAAGGCCAGATGGTAGAGAAGGCTTTTATGCTAACCGGCTGGGGGTGGGGGGTGAGTTGGCTCAGATCATCCCATCCACAGTGACGATTGATAAACGGACAATTTACCTCCCCAGTCCTCTATAGGAATAAAAGCAACATTTGTGGGTAGAGAAGACCTATAAATAGAAGGGGTGGAAAGAGAAATCAGGGCAGCCAGTGCAGGAATAGGGGATGGAAGGAAGACTTAGGCCTGCACTTTAGCTTAGGGAATGAAAGAGAACAGATACAATGAGAACTGTAAACGGAGGGAGGGAGGGAGGGAAGAATGAAGGAAGGGGAGAGGAGGGAGGGAGGGAGGGAGGGAGGGAAGAATGAAGGAAGGGGAGAGGAGGGAGGGAGGGAGGGAGGGAGGGAGGGAGGAAGGAAGGAAGGAAGGAAGGAAGGAAGGAAGGAAGGAAGGAAGGAAGGAAAAAGGAGGAGAAAGAGGGAGGAAGGGAGCAAAGGGAGAGGAGGGATGGAGGGTTAGGGAGTGGGAAATAAGAGAAGAAAGAGAAAGGGAAAGAAAGCACGGGTGTGTGGTGAAGACCATGAGCATTGATACCCAAAAGTCTGGGTTACAAGCCTGACTCGCCTCTGACTTACTATTAAATCTCAAGAAAATGTTCCATCCTCACTTAGTGTACTCATTCATAAAATGAGGGACCTGTTTTGTAGTTTTTTATTAGATTAGACAATCTTGAATACTTTGAATACTTAGCACCTACCCAAGGATTGAATAACTGCTTCATAACATCCCTTAAGAGCTTAAGAGCTTGCTCACTGTGGACTGAGAGTGACAATTCTCCTTTAAACTATGGAGAGAACTCTGGTTATGTAAGATGTCACCATTGGGCTAAGTTGGGTGACAGGTACATGAAATCTCTCAGTAATGATTTTGCAATTTCTCGTGAGTCTATTTCGAAATAAAAAAGCTTCATTAAAAGAAAATGCCCTGGGGCCTTTGCCAAACCACTGCGACAATTCACTGTCAACAGGTGTGTTCTGAGCACCACTGCACGCCCTACGCTGCTCGAGACGCCAGCCTCCCTCCTGTTCGAACACGAACAAATTTTCCAGCGTTCACTGAAGTCATTAAGTGTGATTTCCCAGCTCTTGCTATTCCTCCTTAGCAGAGGCACAGCAATAAACATAAACCACTAGAAGTGGAAGTGTGAGTGCCCTAGCTCCGTCCCCAAAGTGAGAGTTTCGCTGCCCGGCTGTTCCACGTTGTGGGGGCCTGGATCCCGCCGAAAGCATCCTCTGTACTGCAGAGGGGGCTGCGCAGCCGTCTGTCCGAGCGGCTGAGCCGGTGAGTCGGCGGCCAGTCTCCAGGACCCGTCCCGTCTCTGCAGGCACCAAACGTGAACCGAAGGACTCGGATGAACTGAGGACTTCCGTTTGGTCTTCCGCGCTATCACGGGGAAACCAACGTGCACTTGTTCCAACTGTCAAATGTGTCCATTCCAAGTGAATACTGGGAGGGCGGGGAAATGGTCAGTGACGGGTCTTCAGGTCTGGCGGAGTATCCCACTGCGACCAGGGTTCTAGTCGTCACCTGGCCCCATGAGACTCTCCTCTTAGTGGGGCCGTGATGACACTCCAGGCCTCTAGATATCATGTCACGTACACCCTTGGCTTGGCGCTCCTCAAAATATCTTAACATTCCTCTTTCCTCAGTGGAAAGCCACTCAGATAAGTGGCAACAGGTGCCTTTGGGGAAGGACTAGGGGATCATCACAGTGTGTAGACCTGACTCTACGGCCACCTCTCCCACCATCTGCTCTGGCCTACGGGTGGGAGCCCCCCTCCCCCAGCTTTCTCATAATGCTGGTACCCCTCTCCCCAGTACTTTCCTGGTGAACTTGGGGAATCATGTGTCTCCCAAGACTTTCTAGGGAAGAGAATTCTCTGGTGGGTCTTCTGGCTTCGCAGGATTTTTCAGTCACAGCATGTCCATTTCCCGTGGCCTATTTATTTATTCATCATTTCTCTACTGCCTACCGGGCCAACCCAGGCATTTCCACTGTGTTTAGGAGATACCATTGGTCTCTCCAAGCTTCTAACATCTACCCTAGCAATGAGTTTGCCCCGGTTCCTGGGTCCTCGACAGTATTACATCCCATGTCCCAAGGAAGTGACCCCATGTCAACGAATTCTTGCTTATCCAGTTTCAAGTGCCAGTCCCACCCATCATCACTCAGCATGTGGTCTGCATGATCAACAGTGACATCTGTCATCAAGGGGAGAGAGGGAGCCTCCGCACATCCGTACCTTCCTGTTGCTGCTGTAGACATCGGTGCGTCTTACACGGTCTGCGAATATAGGGCCGAGTACGAGGGTCACAGAGCACAGAGGCTCCGACCTTGGCCTCGGTTCCTCTCTAGTCTGATAAAGTGAATTGAACGAATAGATCACGTGCTTCACTTTTTCCAAGGGCAGGTATTTGAAAAGGAAAGAAAGCAGAGGAACCTAGGCAGAGAGGGGCCGTAATGGGTGGTAGGGAGGGAACCAGAGGTGCAAGCTGTAAAATAGTGGGTGCAACAGAGAGAATTTTGAGGGGCTTCTTGAAGACAAATATTCTCCTTTGCTTGATGTTGCCTTTCATTGATCCACACAGGGTCCTTGTTTCAGCACAGGTCTGACCCCCCTTAAATCTTCCCTTCTGTGTTGTAAAATGGCAACTCTGCAATCAGTATGACTCCTCTTCAGTCCCTACCTAAGTCCTCCCTAGGGGGCTGCCTCTAGGTGGTAACAAGCTCCAATGACAAAAGCCAAGGAAGGGACTCCTGCCTCACCTTCCTTTTCCCTCAACGGCCTCCTGATACATCAGGGGGGAATCTCGCAGGAATTCATTTCCACTGTGGCATGGCTGCAAATCCAAAAGGGACTAGAATTAATCCTCTGTGTTTTTGTTTTGTTTTGTTTTGTTTTGTTTCAGACTCTTTCACAGGGCTGGTTAACATCTTGACGGATATTATCTGGCGATTCACGGGAGACTTCATGGCGCCTGACCTGGTGTGCCGAGTGGTCCGCTATCTGCAGGTGCGTGGCGCCTTCCGAACGCGATGGGACACACTGACCGCGGGATTGGCGTTGGGATTCGCCGTGGGGAAACAACCCAGAACCTCACACTCCCACACAACACACGGCTCGCTCCCTTCTAGTTGAGAGGACGAGCAACATTTGTAGGGTTTTTTTTTAATGTTTTGCTTTGGCTAAAAATAAGACACATAAAGAAAATGCAAATAAGCAATAATAAGAATATCAACATTCATACTGCAAGCATTAAATAAAATTTCCATGTTAATGGAATGTTAATGCTAAAGTTAAGGCTTTTGACGTAGTCTGGCTGTCTCAGTACATTCAGGGTGTTACAACGAGAATACTACAGAGCAGGTAGCTTTATAAATACCATTTATTTCTCACGATTCTGGAGGCCGGGAGTCTGAGACTAGTGAACCAGCGTGGTCCAGTCAGGGCCCTTTTTCAGACTGCTGGCTTCCCGTTATATCCGCCTGTGGCAGAAGGCGCGGGGGAGCTCCGGGCTCTCTTCGGTCAGGGCACTAATCCCACCCATAAGGGCTCCACCCTCAGCACCTAATGGCTTCTCCAAGCCCCACCTCCTAACGCATCCCTCGGGGCCCTAGGACGCCAACAGCGAACGTGTAGGAGACATAAACATTCAGACACAAACATGCAGACCATACATAGCACTAAGTCATCTCCAGAAAAAATTTTAATGTCTTTTTGCTTTTTTTTCCCCCTTCAAACTAACCCAATACTGGCTACTGTTCTTTTTGAATAAAAATGTTAGCGGTTTATTAGAATATAGGTATTAACTCGAGTAGTTCTAACTTATGGTTCTTGTATTACCATCTCAATTGGACCTTTTCAAGTATCTATTGAATTGAATTTCTTGTTCTCTAAGTTGCTTATTATCCTTTTTCAATTCTTTAATAACTGGCATACTATTTTCTCCATTATTGCGGATATCTATTTTTAGATTAAAGGCACTTACACTTTGCCTATTGAATAAGCTTCAATGTAAAAATATAATTGCAATATATATATTTGGTGTAAAATATTACCTACATACCATATACATATATTTCATTATTAATACATCATGCATGTATAAAATAGATTAAGACACTTCAGCTTAGCATGGAAAAAATGAATATTTTATAACGGGTATTAGGGTTGACGTGTTCTGTTCCTGAGTTCTTAAAATGATTTCCCACTAATACATTTTATTTCTGATGCCAGTACTTCAGGTCTCAATTACTGAAGCTTTATAGGTTATAATACATTTCTGGAAAACCTTATCCTGTTAAATTCCAATTGTTGGTATGACTTTTTAAAGAATCTTTGCATCATATTTGTAAGTGAGATTATGATTTTCACTTGCTCTACCATTTTCAGATCTCGATAATGGAGTTATTCCATCTTCCGAAAATAGAGAATAGTTATAATTAAAAATCTTCTTTTGCACTCTGGGCCTATCCTTCAGAGTTTAGCAGATACCGAAGAGCCCTTATTACTTTCTGGGGCTGGTGTTTTCTCAGGGGTAATGTTTTACAACACATTTCTTCTTGGGGATTTTTACCTCCTTGTAGGTAAATGTTTTCAACTGCTTGTTCTATCAGTTGATGAGAAACCAATTACACCAAGACTCAGTGGCCTGAAACAGGTACCATTTGTTATCGCCCAGTGACTGCTAGCCAAGAACTCGGGAACAGCCTCACCCGGCAGGTCTCTCTAAAGGCTTATCACTGGGTTCAGCAGGTGCTCGCCCAGGACTGCAGTCGCCGGAAGGCTTGACTTGGACTCCGCACAACTCAGGTTTGAGGTGGCCACTCACAGAGCGGGCAAGCTGGTGTAGCTTGTAACAGAACATTCCGCTCTTCTGCCCCGGGCCTCTCCACCAATATTCCTGTGCCCTCACCACAGTGCACTCAGCTTTCCCGGGAACCAGAGACCCAAAGGAGCATGGGAGCAGAGGCACGTGAACTCCTCCCACAGGTTACACATCATCACCTCCACGTTATTCTCTCGAGAGCAGAAGTCAGACCTGATTCCCAATGGAGATGAGGGGACCACAGAAGGAGTGAAGCCAGGAGGCACGGGTCCCTGGGCACATCTCGGAGGCGGGCTGCCACGCTTAACTTCACATTTTTCAAAAACACAGGATAGCCTATGTTTTTCCCAATAGCTAACTTAAATAACATCTCTTCTGATCCAGAGTTATTCGTGTCGGTAACATTCCATCTCATAGTTTGTGTAATGAATATCAAAACAACACTTTATATAAAATATATTCTAGCTAACAAAGGAAACTCTGACAACTCTCTGCTCCATAAAGGCAGAGGAAACTGTATAAAAACTGTCAGAGTCAAAATGTTAAGCATTCTGGAAATTAAACAAAGCTTTGCAATAATCCAGGGAGCATGCATTCAATAAAACGTCTGAATCTCAGTAAGAAAAATGGTGTTTGTGGTGTTCTAGTCTCCACTGGTCTCACCCTCCGGTCTCCAGCTTTGTGGCGGCCTTGACAATGAACAGCTTGCCTTTACAGGGAAAACAAATACCCCAGCAACCATGAGAGAGAGGGAGAGGGCCAGAGCTCTTGAGACACCTCATCCCTGGGAAACCGTCAGTATTCGATTGTCTGGCGGTGCTTTGTGAGGCCCTGCTTGCTCAGCTGCCTGCGTTTTACTTGATTCAGAACTCAGCCGCTGTGAAGAGCCTCCCACCTGGAGGCATCTGTCAAAACCAATCACAGGCAATGGGTTAACTGCGTGAGCGCCTGAGGTGTCGGATGGGAGTTGGTGGAAACAGCAGACTGACCCGAAGCTTAAGAACAGAAGCTGACTTGACTTTGGGTGGTGAACACACAATGGAATATGCAGATGATGTGTCATAGAAGTGTACCTGTGAAACTTATGCAATCTTATTACCCAATGTCATCCCAGTAAGTTTAATAAAATCTAAAAAAGAAATATAAACCGTATTTGGAAAAAAACAAGCGGAGTAGTGAGGTATTCGGAGGAGCTCTGGACACCCCGACAGAGTCCCGAGGACCTGGAGGCCAGGAGCAGGCTCGAGACTGGGCCGGTGCTCAGGAAGAAACACAGGAGGATGGAGCTCTCACCGCCGGCTGACCTTGAAGCTTTGTGCAAGCAGGAAGGGAAGGCAAAGGCCGAGCCGTCGGCTGTCTGGCTGAGTGTCAACACTGTGCCCCAACATGCACGCAGAGGCTGTCGGCAGTGGCTGGAAGGCATACTGGTCTGGGGTATGCATTCGTTGATTCGAACACGCCCGTGTGGGACATGAGGGATGCTGGGCTGTGCGCGAGGCCTGAGAGCTCATGGGAGATCTCCGTACCTTCCACTCAGGTTGGTTGTGGACCTCAAGCCAGGCTAAAAAGTGTATTTTAAAAAATAAAATAAAACTGCCAAGAACTGTGGGACAATCACAAAACATGTAAAAAACATTTATTAATATAGTCCATTATACCTGGCTGGCGTAGCTCAGTGGATTGAGCGCGGGCTGCGAATCAAAGTGTCGCAGGTTCGATTCCCAGTCAGGTCACATGCCTGGGTTGCAGGCCATGACCCCCAGCAACTGCACATTGATGTTTCTCTCTCTCTCTTTCTCCCTCCCTTCCCTCTCTAAAAAATAAATAAATAAAATCTTTAAAAAAACATATATAGTCCATTATATCAAAAAGGTGAAGAAAACTTATATGATCAAATCCACAGATACAGAACAGCATTTGACAAAATTCAGTACCAATTTATGATTTAAAAAAGAAAAGAAAAGCCTCTCAGGAATCTGTGCAGAGTGGGAAACCTCCTTAACTTGATAAAGACTGTGCACAGAAAACCTACAGAGAACCTCACAGTTAACTGTGAGAAACCAGAAGTTTCCTCCTGAGCCTGAGACCAAGGCAAGGGTGTTTCTCTCTCTGTTCCTGTTCAGACTGCACTGAGGTAGCCAACAGGACACAAAAAAGGAAATTACAGGTTTGCAGGGGGATAAAAACAAAATAAAAAGAACTTTGTTTACAGATGGCAAGATTGCCTATAAAAAATCCAAAATAATAGAAAACTCCAAAGGATTATTAAGTGAAAATGGCAAGGTTCAGAGTATAAAATTAGTATATAAAAGTTCATTTTTTTCATATATCAGCAATAAAAATTTGAATTTAAAATTAAAAACACAACAGCCTTTATGTTACCACCAAAATATGAAATACTGAGATATAAAGTTAACAAAATATGCTCAAGATAAATATTAAAAACCTACAAAACTCCGGTGAGAGAAATCAAACACCTAAATAAATGGGTAGATATTTCATGTTCATAGAGAGGAAGAGTCACTATTGTTAAGATGTCAGTTCTTTCCAATGTGATTTATAAATCTGATGCAAGCCCAATCAAAACCCCACCAAGCTGTTTTATAGATACGGACAAACTAAAGTTTATACGGATAGGCAAGACACAGAAAAGCCCACACAATACTGAAGAACGAGTTTGGGAGACTGGCACTGTCTGATTGCAAGACTCACTATAAAGCCATAGTAATCCAGACAGCCTGGAATCGGTGCAAGGATCAACAAGTAGATCAAGGGAACAGAACAGACCCCAGAAACAGATGCACACAAATACAGCAAAGGAACAAAGTCAGTTCAATGGAGAAAGGATAGGACCTGCTCAGGAAATGGTGCTGGAGTCAATGGACAGCTACATGAGGACGAAGGAAGGGGAGGAGGGAGAGGAGGCGGAGAATCTAACCTTCCACCTTCCACAAAGACCGACTCAATACAGACCACAGACCTGAATGAACACTGACTCAATGTGGATCATAGACCTGAATGAAACATGCATTACTGTAAAATACTAGAAGACAACCTAGAAAACCTAGGGGACTTTGGGTGTCTCAATGACTTTGTAGATACAACCCCTGAAAGCAAAAATCAAAAAGTTGGATTTCATGAAAATTGTCAACTTCTCTGTGAAGGACACTGTTAAGAGACCAAGAAGACAAGGCACAGAATGAGCAAAATATCTGCAATACACGTACTTGAAGAAGGCTTTACACGCAGAATAAGCAAGGAACGCTTAAGACTCAGCAATAAGAAAATGAGCAACCCACTTAAAAATGAGCAAAAGATCTGAACAGACACTTCACTAAAGAAGACACACAGGTGACAAACAAGCACATGGAAAGCAGTTCAATACTATATGGCATTAGAGAATTGCAAATCAGAATGACAATGAGCTACCACTATATACCTATTAGAATGGCCCAAATCCAAAAAAACTGATCGCACAACATGCTAGAGAGAATGTGTAGCAACAGGAACTCTTTCATTCCCTGTGGGAACGCCAATGGTACCGCCACTTTAGAAGACAGTTTGCATTTTCTTGTGAAATTGGACGTGCTCTTACCATGTGATCTAGCAGTTGTGTTTCCGCTATTCACCCACTTGAGTTGATGACTTATGTCTGCCCAGAAACCTGCACAAGAATCTTTAGAACTGTTTTATTCATTATTGCCAAAAACTGCAAGCAAGATGTTTCTCAAAAGCTGAGTGGATAAACTTTGGTTCATCCATGCAATAAAATATTATTCAGCAATAAAACAAAATAAGCTATCAAGCCACAGAAAAATGGAGGTTAAGTAAACTATGATATGCCCATGTAATGAAATATTATTTCACAATGAAAAACGAGCTATCAGGATGTAAAGAGTCACGGAGAAATCTTGAATGTTTATTGCTCAGCGGAAGAAGCCCATCTGCAAAGCCTGCTTGACTGTGTGATCACAACTACTCAACATTCTGGAAAAGGCAAAACTATGGTGATAGTGACACAGATCAGTGGTCGTCAGGGATTTAGAGGGACTGAATGAAGCACAAAGCGCGGGGGAGTCTTAGGCCAGTGAAAGTTTCCCGTCTGATGCTGCCACGGTGGGTACCTGACATCATGACGCGCTCATCAAACCCCGTACGATATAAGACACCAAGGGTGAGCCTCCATGTGAACCATGGACTTCAGTTAACAACCCTGTGTCCGTGTGGGTGCCTCGGCTGTGAAACCGAGCCTCACTAATGTAAGATGTTTGTAAATAAGGGGAAGTGTGGGGGGCAGGGGCGGGGGCAGAGGGTTAATGTGGGAACTTTCTGTACACTACCTGCTCATTTTTTTGTTGTTGTAAATCTAAAATCGTTCTAAGAACATAATGCACGTTAAATTGTTTTTAAAGTCGGTCCAGGAATCCTCCTTTAAAGGAACCCCCATCTGGCATTTTAAAAAATACAATTTATCTAAGCTTCTTTTTATTTAAGTCTCACGTCTCTAAGATTCTATTTGGCTTTACATTTCCTAGGTCATTTTCGACGGAGCTGAGGGGTGGGGTGGTGAGAATGCAAGCATATGTCCTCACGCTGACGCCTGTGCTCCAAATGGCGCCCCATATGCTGTTGGTGTGCGGGATCCTCATTGTTGACATTTATGAATCGACTATAATTGGACTTTGATTTCCTCCTTGACTCAAGTTTAATTATAAGGGTGTTTAAATTTTCAAGTGGGATTCAAAAACATAATACGAACTTCAGCTTTTACTGCTGGTTTTAAATATGTAAATCATGTAAATTCTGCTTTTTGGAATCTAGTGAGGGTTTTTTTCCTTCCTAGTTTAGTCCATGACCAAGTTTTGAAATGTTACCTAGGTATTTTACAATAATGTACATTCTGCTTGAAGTTTAATTCTTTTCTGGGCGTTACTATGTTTTTCCTCTGTCAGACTATGAACATTTTAGTACAACGGTTTGTATTTAGTGTTATGGGTTTTGCGTAAGTTTGTTTTTTGTTGCCATAATATATCTTTTGTTAATATAAACAATCCCTTTATCCCATGTAGTGCTCTGCACCTTGAATTTCATTTGTCTAAGAGTACTATCATACGGAATGCCTCCTTCTAGTTTCTAGTTGCTGGATCTACCTTTGGCCATTATTCCACGTGTAACCTGTGATGACCATTTGGTTTTAGACGTTTTTCTTCTAAACAGCACATGGCTGAGGAGGTGACATCAGAGAGGAGACAGGGAAAAGGGATCCCAAGGGCAAAACCCTCCCTGCTGTCCCCTCCTCAGCTGCGAGTGGCCCGCCGTGACAACTGTGCACTCCTGGGTCACACGGAAATCCCAGCTTTCTCCAGGGAGACAGTGGTCGGGTTCAGGGAGTTAAACTTGGCCACCGTTTTTGGTCCTGTCCCTATGGCACTGTTTTAGCACGGGGAGAACTTCCCCTTCTACTCCTCACGGAGGCTTGGCTCTCCAGTCTGTCCTCAGAACCCCCGCCCTGTGGCACATCTGCGTAAGTGACATAGAAATAAAAAGAAGAAAGGACAAAAAGTACAGTTGCTTGGTATTTGTCTGAGCCGGGGGGGGGGGGGGGGACAAAAAAGCACAGATTCAGATAAAGGTTATTGCCAGAGTCACGTTAATTCTGTTTTAGAAAAAAATGCAGGCACTCGCCCGCCGACTTCAATCTTCGTGTTTCCCTCCGACGTGTCCAGACTTAACCCAGGGGTCACAAAGCAGAGATGCGGCTGGGCTCCTCGTGAAAAACAGGGGCCCAAAGTTAGCTGGCAGTTCCTCACCTTGACCGTCCTTTCAGAGCTTTCTCGTTCAATTACATTTTGAGTGTGCTCTTCACATAAGAGATATTAAGGTCTTATATCCTCATTTCCTCCTCTGCAAAGTACGCAAATAACACTGCACACAGGGTAATTAAAGGGCATGGGCAAGGTTAATACAAGAGAGGGTGGGGAGGAGGAAGAGGAGACCCGAGGCCCTGCCGTGGGGACCGGCTCTGCCAGGGATGGAGGTGGGGCAGGGGCGCTGTCAGCTCAGCAGGGAGAAGTGGTTTAAACCAGCCCCGTCACCCCCAAACCCTTCTTTCAGCATCTCTCAACAGCTCACGCTGGTCAAAGGCAAAAAAAAAAAAAAAAACAAAACACTTCTGTTTCTAATTATTCTGGAGTGTCTATTGTGGCAGAGAAAATCAGTTCAGCCTTCAAAGTTAGTCACCAAGGAATGTGCGACGTGAATATTTGAAGGGGGGCTGGTCCCTAAATGTGGCGCCTCCAAGAAGCTGCGGGCCTGAGGGAGCCTGGAGTAAGCGGGACGCATGCGCAGTGGAACCCGCGAACAACGCGGAGGCAGCAGCAGGAGCAGCCGCCACCTGCGTCCTGGGGCTGGAGCCGGTCTCCCTCTCCCTACCCCAGTTCCCGTCCCCCCCTGGGTTCAGTGCCCAGGTTTCTCCGCCGCACAAAACCCCTGACCTTTCCACCATGGGCCTCCCCTCCCTCTGCGAGGTCACACAGCTCCTCTCGTTTCTGTCCCCAGGTTGTGCTGCTGTATGCCTCCACCTACGTCCTGGTGTCGCTCAGCATAGACAGGTACCACGCCATCGTCTACCCCATGAAGTTCCTGCAAGGAGGTGAGCTGCCTCGGCCAACCGCTGTTTCCTCGGGAATCATGCTCCAGGGAGGCTGGGGCTGTTTTCATGGCTATGCTCTTGATAATGGCTTTTTTCCTCCCCCTTTCTTCTCCTCCACCTCCTTCAATTCTGGGTCTGACTGTCCAAAAAAAAAATAGTAAAAAAGGAAGGTCGGTGCCTGGAAAAATGCTGGCGGTTCCCATGGATGTCCAGGAGCCACTAGCGAAGGGGGGTTGCTGCCCATTCGCCTTCCGCTAATGCCTGCAGATTCTCCCTCAGAGCCACGCCGATGCACACACCTGTCTGAAGCAAGGAGTGCTCCCGCTTCACCTTATTCATGTTCCGGAAACAAGCGCCTTGCCCTCTTTCCCCCCAAACCGTAGAAACAATCAGAAAGATGTTTTTAACTGATAAGCATCCTGGAAAGAAGGGGTGTCCTCCTTGGCCCAGGGTTAGTGAGGTATTCCAGCAAGAAGGAAGCTGAGGGGAGGGAGGGAAGGCTGAAACCACGGACAGCTCATAGAGCCCGCAGCCGACGCTGCAGCAGTGCCCAGAGAGCTTGCTGAACAGGCCGTGCAGGAAGGGCTCCGGGAAACCGCAGGGCAGGTCCTGGGCACGGTGAGGAGGGTTCATCTCTGCTTCCAGGTAGTGGGGGTGCTGGGTCTGAAGAGGCACAGCAGCATTCCTGGGAGCAGGGGTGCCCTGGAGGGATGGTGGGTACCCAGTAATGGGACTACTCTTCGTTACTCTGCCCACAGGTAGGGCCCGCTCTGCTCCAGGACCCCCGAAAGCAAGTAAGAACCCAACATTTAGCAACCCACGCTACACGCTCCAAACCAGGCTGCGAACACTGATAAAGACCCTAACGTGAAATCTTGACTACAGGTGTAATCAAATATCATTTTTTAAAATGCGACAAAAGCCAAACTGTGGAAAATAGACAACATATTTAGAATACCCTTCTGCAGAATTTACACCTAAGCAAACAGAGTTAATAGAGCAAGCAGAACTTGAGAATAAGTAGAACTAATAGTCATCAGAGACCATTGAATACATCGGCTAGTGTCGGCACAGATACTTTGAATGGCAACTTCACAAGGTCTAATTAAGCATAAAATGTGCAGCCCTTTGAAACAGAAGTTCCACTCCTTGGTACCCTCCCCGGGGAAGCACCCCTGTGTGCGTGCACACATGCGTTGTGTCTTGCCGCGCTGCTTAGCGTGGCGGGGAATTCGATGCTAACCTTGGAGGAATGCCTAGCTACGCTTGGGTGTATCGATTGCACACTAGGTGCCTTTCGTGACTGGGAGTTATTTACATATGTCAGGCACTTAACTCCTCTCAACAGCTCTGTGGGGTGGGTTCTATTATTAGCTGCATCTCCCAGTCTGGGCAATTACAATTCAGAAAGTAAAAGTAGCTTGCCCGTAGTTACGCAACCAGTAGGTGCAGGGGCAGGATTTGAACTCAGACAGTGGGGGTCTAGCTCAGTTGCTCTTGACTCAGGTGCATTGACAAAAAAAAACAACACAAAAAACCTGTATCTCATTTTCTGTCATAAAACAATGTGCAGAATAACCCATGCAGTATGATAAAACTAACGTAAAGGACAACTCAGAGCAATGCTAGGTGTCGTGAGAGAGGGACAGAGAGAGCCCGGAACGGTCTACAGTTGTCTGCAAGGACTTCTGGGGGTGGGAGCCCAACCAGCCACGGTGACCAGAGGCACTTACCTGCAACAAGGCAATTTTTAAACGGAAACATATCCATATATCGTGTGCAATTAAAAGTAATTTAGAAATAGAATTTACACCTGCTTCTTAGGCTGTTCCTAGGTTACTTGTACGTGTGTGCCTGTGTCTGTGAACGGCACCGAGCTTTCTGGGCACCGTGCTGCCCTGGTGAGCGTGGTGGAGAGGGAGGCAGGGAGTGGGATGAGGGGAATGGAAGAGATACTCTGTGATATGTGTGCGCAGAGGTGTGGCACGCTTGTTCACCCATCTGCTGATCTGTGCCCAGCGGGCTGCAGGGAGGAGTAGTGAGGGTGCTGCACAAAAAGACTCCCCCACCAGAGCATTTTAAGGGTGAAGAAATGGGAGACAAAGAAAGTGAGCATCAGAAAACACATGAGGGGTGTTTTCAGCACCTGTGCTGGGGGTGGAGGGCCTGCGACCCACAGCCAAGGGGACACATGGCCGGTTACACATCTCCCCGTAGTCACTGGGTAAAAAAAAAAATAAATAAATCCACTGCTTAGCTCAGGGCAAATGTAATGAGTTCTGAAAGACACCATGCAATATTCTGAACAGTGTCCTAAATTACAGGGAAGGCAGCTATGAATATTATTATAGTGTTCATTTAAATATGTAAAGCCATTTATTTCCTCGCTACAAAATTAACAGAGGCTCCACACAGGCACTCGGAAAACTGCCATTTCCAATGGCATCAGGGAAGCTGCAAGTGTAGAAGCAGGCCTTAGCCGTTCTCCCTCCCTCCGCCCAACCCCACGGAGGTCCAGAAGGAAACACAAATACCTGGAAAGACCTGCAGCTGGTGGAGCGGGGGGAGCCAAGGAGTGAGGCCATCCCAACACCGCACACCTCAAGGCATCTGCGCACACAGGGGGCAGATTTAACCAGGACGCCACCCACCTAGGGAAGCCGCGTGGCCTTGTAGGGTGTGGCAAAGGTCCTCATGGTTACAGGGTGAGGTAGCAGAGGCGTGAGAGGGACCCTATGCTAGAGCCGCCTTGGAGTGGCGGCTCCCAGGGACGGAAGGGCAGCTGTGAGGGGCAGGGTTAGGTGTGTATGTGCCTGAGCAAGGGGGTGGGGGGCAGGAGGACAGACGCCCCAATGAGCACATCACCACTTCAGGCCAGGCGGGTAAATCCGGGAAGGGGGAGGGAAGTAGAAACTGGGGAGCACGGATCTATGGCAGGCAGTGTGCCCGCTTCTGTGCGAACCCTCTCTCCTCAACCCTGGCATCGGCCCTAGACGTGGGGCCTCCGACCCCCATTTCACAGATGGGGAAATGGAGGCTCCGAGGGGCCCAGAGTTCCCTCTCGCATGGTGATTCTCTTCTACATGAGACTCCAGGGGAGCTCTCCAGCAGTGACCCCAGATGCCCCGCCCCCCTCTCTTTCCTTTGAGCAGAAAAGCAAGCCAAGGTGCTCATCGCCACGGCCTGGACCCTCTCGTTCCTGTTCTCCATCCCCACCCTGATCATATTTGGGAAAAGGAAACTGGCCAACGGCGAAGTGCAGTGCTGGGCCCTGTGGCCCGACGACTCCTACTGGACGCCGTACATGACCGTCGTGGCCTGCCTGGTGTACTTCATCCCTCTGGCCATCATCAGGTGAGAGGCCCCCGCCCGACCCCCGCGGGAGCGCTCCCGGTCGGCCCACTGCCTCTCCCCTTCCCTGCGGGCCGCTCCCCACTCCTAGCGTCCCTGGGGACACTGGCCAGGTCACGCACTCTCATCTAAAGCTTGTGCTGAGCCCAACTGCTCTGAGGTCGAGGAAGGGGCAGAAACTAGCGTTTTCGGAGTGTGTACTATGGGACAGGCGTTGTGTGAAGTGGCTAACAGCAACCCCATTAACCGCCGCGCTACAGCTCCCTGAAATAACTACTGCTGCGCTTATTCCATAAATGATAAAACTCGAGCTCAGAGAGGTCGAGTAACGTACTCGGCGTCACACAGGATTTGAACCCAGGCTTGTCTGATTTCATACCCTGCTCTTTCTCCAGCCTTTCAAATCTAAGGCATAGTGCCAGTGTCAGAGATCTTCTCACTGAAAAGATAGACACGCTTGAAGCGAAACTGAGCAGGTAACACCGCAGACACGCTAGAGTGTGTGTGCCGTGAGGTCAGGTAGTGGCAGCGAACGTTTCTCGGAAGCCACTGTTGAAGGATGGACAGATTCGGGTGGGAAAAGGGAAAAGTGGGAGAGACAGCTGGCCCTTGGTGACCGGAGGCCAGAGCGAGTGTGGTGACAGGGGAGGACAGGTGGGCAGAGCCAGAGGGAGAGAAGGTGACGAAACACTCTTTCTGGATGGGGTGAGGCTCGGTTATGAAGGGCCTTAGCAACCAAGTCACAGGGTGTTCCCATTGTCCTGTGGCCAGCGGTGGGCCAGAGCTGGCCTTTCAGTGAAGAAGGCCACGGCCACTGGGACAAGGCAGGGTCACCTCTGGCAGGGTGGCTCTGGACGGGTGGGGCAGCGCGGGCGGATACCCAGGTGTTCAGTGTGCACACTGACCCTGCAGTCCTGCATCCTCTGCCTGTCCCCAAGCTTGCCATGGTGCGTCATGTACTTTGTGACATGGGAAGGTCAGCCTTTGGTTTTCGGTGGTATAAATAATGCTGTGATAAACAAAAATAAATCCTTCTACTGAAAGTTACTCGAGCCTCTGATTATTGCTCAGAGCTCATCCTAGTGGAATTGCTGGATCAGACTTGAAGTTCGTTCTAAGAGTATGCATATTCATAAACTGTCCTCTGGGAAAGGTGCATGCCTGCCGACAGCAAAAAGGAACCCTGCTTTCCTTCCTGACCCAACGGAAGGTGATGCCCTTTCTTCATCAAATCGCTGCCAGTCATAGAATTTAAAGAAAAATGATCCCATTGTTTCGACAGGCACTTGCATGATCACTAAGTGGTCAGGCACTTTTCAGAGATTCCTCTGATATTAGAGGAATCTCTGGCTCTAGCTTGTTGCTCACCTTTACACTCAGAAAATACTAAAGCGAGAGAAATGTTCTCCACCCGCTAGTTCAGCCCCTGAAGTTTCTACAAGAACAGACTCGGGGCTAAGAGGAGCGAAGTGACTTCGCTTCCATCGGAGCTCGCACTGGGCGGAATGATCCGCCTACGTGGCCCCGCCGTCTTGCAGAGATCGCAGGCTGGCCCGTCTGCTCTGCTGCGTCGGCATCATTTATGCCTCAGTTAGGCATCAGTTAACATCTGCAGTTCCTCTCGACTTCCGGTGCCCCTTCCTCTCCGCCCCGTTGAATCTGGGAGGAATCCTGGAGGAGAGAGGAAGGTCATGGAGACAACCCATTGAAGGGAAGTTGCAGCAGCATCAGAAAGGGGCACGGGGGTGAGGGGAGACGCTTGTTCCAGCCGCAGGAATGCGTCTGGAAGGAGGCAGCTCAGGCCATCGCAGGCAGCTGACCGATCGATTTTGGTGCCGGGGCAGGTCCTTGCCTCTCTCCTGATTGATTTTCTATCAGCTCCTGAAATCAGTCAAAACCCTTGCTCAGTGGGGGGTCACGTGCATGAACCACGTGGCTCCCAGGTGCTGTCCAGCCAGATGTGGCCTGTGGGTGTCTCGCGCTCTGAAGTGTCCCCATTAATCTGAGCTACTTCTTCCCCCAGGTCGGCTCCCCAGACTTGCGGCAGCCCCACTCGTGTGGTTCTGTGCTGTGCTAGGGCAGAGTAAAGCAGAACTTGATGACGAATGGGGTGATTTCTAAAGTGGGCTCCTCATCAAGCCCCCATCAAGCCAAGACCTTCTTAAATCCTGATCCTTGCTGCCAGCCCAGGCTGAACCACAAATACTCTGAGCGGCCTCTCTCCGCCCTTGAGCCTCTCAGAAGCGTTTCCTGTCTGCTCAACCATGACCTTGACGCTGGTGTGGTCAGGCTCCTCTGGTGGGGTGGGAGCATGGGGGTGCCGCACGGCCGCCTCCTCGGCCCTTCTTGAAACAAGACCAGGCTCAGAGTGAATTTTCCAACAGATCCCTGGGAGAAGTTGCTACAATTTTCTCTCTCTCTGAACTCAAGTTCAACTCTTTTTTTCTCTAGTCACACTTTGGCTCCCTGAGCTTGATGCTGTCGCTCGTGGTTCTTTTAGATGAGGTTAAACTCTCAATCCCAAGCCTAAGTAGGCGAAACTCAAACAAGGGCATAACTGGCTTTGTTAGCCATGTCTCATGCTTCACTGTTCCTCATGCATTGTATGTATATTATATGTATATTGTGTGTATATTGTGTGTGTACACATATCCCTTCCGAATTCATAGGCAAATATATAGTTGTTTTAATTTGCATATTGTCATTGAAACCAAACACATTTTATACATTTATCATTTTTGTTTTTTTAAAATAAATTTCCAGTTGATATTCTTTTATCCATTATTTCTCTATTTTATTTTATTTCCTCTATACTAAACATATTCTTTCCATAATGAACTCTTCCTGTTTTTATGTGTTGAGAATATTTCCCTAATTTGTCTTTTGCCTTTTTGTGTTGAATATGGCTTTATTTTGCTTTCCGTTCATAAAACTGACATAGTTAAGAAAAGCAGAGGAAGCGTGAATAACCAGAATTAAAAATGAGAAATTCAAATAAAACATTAAAAGAGTCAGAGAAAAGCACTTTGCAAAACTTTGTATAAAAACATGTGAACATATGAATGAAATGAATATGGCTTTTGTGTGTAGGACGTAGACATTTTTAATGTTAGTGAAGCAATTTTCAGCAGGTGCGCCGCAAGAATTTTTAAAACCTGCAGTACCTGCCTGCTCAGTCAGGGGTGCTGACCTCCTTTCCCCGAGACTGTCAAGGGAAAAAATGACAACAGCCAGCACAACCACAGTTGGCTGGTGTGAATGAGTCAAAAATTATACCTATTTTTTATGGTCAGATCGGCAAAAAGTAGAGTATGTTTTTTTGGTGTGCCACAGAACTTTAGTAATTAGTTTATGTGTGCCACAACATGAAAAAGTTGAATATTGCTTAGTGTATTCGCATCTACTCATGCGTCTGTTTCTATGTTATCATTTCATTTGTGTTTTCAGGAAATTGCCCCCTCCACACACTTATCTGCGCTTTGATTTAACCTTTTATGATTTATTATATGAATTATTTGAAAATTATTTGACTGTTGGGAGCACATTAGAACTATCACTTTAAAGAGTGCATTTGATCTGACTTGCCGATTGTCCCGTGTCGGTTACCTTTGATGTCGGAGACGAATCAGAGGTCTGTTAACTTTGTTTCATGACGCCAGGTGACGCACTCCCACGCCACCTGTGGGGTAATCTGTCTTTTCTCCGTGGTATGAAGTGGGATTCTATCATGTGCATATTTATATTATTTGTTCCAGCACCACTTACAAAATAATCTCTCTTTTCTCTGTGGTATGAAGTGGCAATTCTATCATACATATTTATATTATAAATACTCTGTTTCTGAACTTTTATTCTCTTTGTTTCTATTTTCTGCATTCTCCACATGCTCCACATGCAGACAATAAAATAGCTTTAGAGCTATTTCTTATACCGTAACCTCTTTTATGTGTTGTAAATATTTTCCTAGCTTGCCATTTTCTTCCTAATTTTGAACATGTATTTTAAATTTTTTAGGTAATAGTGGTTGACATAATTAAGGAGAGAATGCACAAACAACTAAAGTAGTGGCTTTTCTGCCCCTAATGCTGCATTGTTTTAATTACTGTAGCTTTGTGTACAGTGATATCTGCTAGGACCAGATTGCTGTCCCTTACAAAGATTCCTGGTTGTTCCAGGAGGTGCTGGGGACATGCTCCCCTCGCCCCGAGCTCTCCAGCCACCACAAACCATCTGCCGTTCCTGGACAACCCCCCCCAACTCCTGTCGCCCCGAGCCTCTGTGCTCATCTCCCCTCCGCCTGAACCTCCTGCAAACTCACCGGCCTTGCTTCCGACAGGCTAGGCCCCCTTACTCGGCTCTCACATCAAACACCACCTCGGCGTGGAGCTGTCCCTGCCAACCAGGCCACGCCCTGCCTCAGGGGCTCACTGCTCACCTCCACCCTCAGCTTGTCGCGTCGCCAGGAAGGCTTTGAGGTGGTGTCGTCACCGCCTGCTGTGTGGCCGTAGCTCCTGAGTACAGGAACTGGTGGCTCTTAATTTCTGGGTTCCAAATCTAGCACGTAGTGGACACCTCACTAACGCTGGGTGGAATAAACAACACAGGCTTGACCGACATGCTGACCTGTCGCAGGACCCGGGATCACACCATTGTTACACACACACACCCTCTAACATGGGCGTGGCGGGCCGTTTAGCCCCCAGACCCACTTCTGGCCTGCAGGAGACCCTCCGCACATCCGTGTGATGGGAAGAAGGGAGGGAGAAAGAAAGGCAGGAGAGAGGGGGAGGGGGTCGCGTGGTCTGCGAAAACTCACGAGTGATGGTGAACGGACGAAGACTTGGCTGTTGTGTCCTCAGTTGAATCAGCTCCCGGGACTCGGAGTCAGAGGGACCGACTACAAAGGCTGTACCATGTTTTTCTGGGTCAGCACAGCTTCTGCTGTTTCCACAGTCCCTTGTCATAACTCTCCAGCCGTCGCTGGGGAGGTTATTAGCCCTGGTGTGATTGCTGGGCTTTAGTCATGGTTATTTTCTTGATACCTCACTGACTTCTCACTCTCCTATCATTTTTATCTCTGTGAGACCAAGGTAGAGGCAGCAAAGATCCATGGCCGACAGTTGCGAAGGAGTAAGTGGAAAAAGGCCTGTTTGTCACAGAGCGCTGATTGGTGTTATACGAAACAAATCCATTTATTTTGCTCAGGGGATGGGGCTCAGGCTGGGAAAGCCCCATGCTGAGGTGGTTACAGCCCAGTGGAGTCCAAGGCCGTTGGTGGGAAAAGGGGGGTCAGGCATCTGGTCAGCACAGCCATGGGCACGGGGTCCGAGACCAAGGAGGATGCCGATCCACCGCATCCGGGAAGGAATTGACTTCTTACATGCTGTTACTTTCATGCCTCTTCCCACTCGCTCATTATTTCCAGCAGTACCTGCAGGGCACCCGCCTTCTGCCAGACGCGGGGCCAGGCAAGGGGGCGACAGAAGTGACCAGACGTGCATGGTGTGTGAGTCCGGGAAACTCCTTGTATCACACGGGGGGGGGGGGGGGGGGGGGGGGGGGGGGGGGGGGGGGGGGGGGGGGGCTGCCAACTAAGAGAGAAGTTATAACCCAGGGCGATGAGTGTTAGGGCGGCATACACAGAGAGCCCCATGGGACCCAAGCAGAGGCCGCTAATCTGATCTTGAGATCAAAGAGAGCATTCAGGGAGTAACTAGAACCATAGATACAATAAGCACAGCCCACAAAGGGGCCTGCACACCTTCCCTGCTGAGGACAGCGTCCCCTGCTGGTGAACAAGACCTTGCAGCCAGGGGCCCCGGACTGTGGCCCAGCTCTGCAGTCTGCCAGCAGTCTGAGCTCAGAGGAGACGTGGAAGCTCTCAAAACCAAAGCCTCCCCGCTAGAAAACGGGAATAGTGCTAGCGCCAACCATAGAAAGTACCTGGAGAGACTGAATGAGCGAGTTTCCGTAAAGGGCTTGGCAGGGTGGCTGGTGGACGGTGGTGGCGAGCAAAACGCTGCTCGTGTCATGCTAACATCTCGCGAGAGTTCTGGCGGCCAGCAGACCGGGTCTGCACTCTGGTCTCCGACACTGCCTGGGCATGGGACTTCAGCCTCGTCGCCCATACAGTGGGGACAATAAATTCTCCTCCCCCTTGATCCCACATAAAATCATAACAGAAGAACCTGCAGGGAACAAACACGATAATCAGCACGGAGGAAGCAGTTACCGTCTCGCGCCCGGCACCGAGTTAATGAGACACGGAGTCGGGCGCTTCACAGAGGGACGAGCGCAGAGCAGGGCTCCGCGCTGGCTGCCGCGCACTGACCGCCCCCACGCGGGCGCCGGGGCGGGAGGCCGGGCACGGGACTCTGTTCCCATCTGAGGATGCCTGCACCACGTGGCTTCAGCTGCTTTCAGAGCATCTTCTGTCCTCTCTATCATGGGGCCACACCACAGTAGTCATTCCACTAAGAGATGGAATAAAATTCAAGGACGATTGAGTCCGTTTATACTCCCGGGGTTATTACCATCTTTCATTCTGTCTAGCGCCAATAGCGTCCTATCTGCTCTCACCCCTTCAAGTTTCTATTCCATGCGACAGCCAGAGCCATCATTTGGTTTGGAAAATTGTTAAGCATACAAAAGAGTATGAGATGAAAAATAAAAATATTCCTCCCACTCCCCCCACCTTGTCTTGCTCCTCAGAGGTAGTGCTGTTAAGAATTTTTTTGTATGCCTTCCCAGAACGGTTCAGTGCAGATACTGGCATCTACATCTACACAGGAACAAGGTATCCATGCTAAAAAATGGCTGACCTTTGAAAGCCGTGTTCATCAGGAAGGCTTCACCTTCCTGATGAATGCCTGTCAGGAAATTTCCATCATTTCAGAATGAAGTTCAAAGCCTCTCACCCCGTGCACGAGGCCACCCTCTTCTAGGGTCGCACACACCGCCTGCACACAGGCTTCGCCCACACTGGCTTTCTCTAAGCTCTTCCCATGGGCCGTGCTTCCTCCTGCCTCTGAGCCTTTGCACATACTGTTCCCTCTGCCGGGATGATCACCTGCCCTCCACATTGGAAACACCAGTTTCTCCGTCAAATCTTAGCTGAGAGTTCCCCTCTTCTGGGAAGGTATCTCTGACCCCCCAGAACAAGTCAGGGCCCCTATCATTCATTTGCAGATCACCCTCCGTTATATCTCCATAGCACTGGCCCCTTTGTCATCACACACAGTGTGTCATTAGGCAGGTTGCTAATAATCAAGGGGAGGAAGGCTGTGGAAGACTGGAGGAGGCTCTGGGTGCCCTGCGGGAGAGACTGGGTAGTATTGTCTTGTAGGGAAGCGAGGGGACTGGCGGGCTCTAAAGCCAGGCTGTGGCTCTCCGCCCCGCGCATCTGCTCGGAGGCTGGTGTGAGCATTGCAGCTGGTAGCAGAGCAGGGACCTCAGAAGACTATGGCCATCATCAGGCAAGAGGTCATAAGGGGTGCTCCCTTCAGCAGCAAGGGTACTAACATGGGGCGATGCCGGGATTAGTATGCCTCTGGGTAAGGATGACACCTGCATTCATGGAGCTTTCCCTATTTTTGTGTTTAATGGACACAGAGTTTCCGTCCGGAATGACGAAAAGGTTCCGGAAGTGCCCGGTGGTGACGGGTGCACAGCGGAGAGAATGCACTCGGTGCCCCTGGACCGTACACGTCACAAGGGTTAAAACGGCCAATTTCATGTATGTTTCTTTTCTCACAATAGAAGCTCATCAACATATGCAAAAAGAGATTGTAGGGTCCTGAAGAACAGGAATGGAGAAGAAAGGACAGACAGTAGAGACATTTTGAAGGCACAATCCGCGGAACTTGCTAATTAGTTAGAAGAAAGAAATGAGGAAGAAAGAGGAGACAGACATAATTCACAGGTCTCTGATACGTGACTGTTACACTCTGAGATGTGGCCTGATTCAGGCAATACATTAAAGGGACACCCTCCTTATTAGGCATTTTCTGGGCTAACAATAAAGCTGGCGCTTGCTTTCTATTTGTTTGGTCCTTTAAAGATGAGATGGGGGTGACTTAGGCCCGAACACCTAACACATAAGACTGCTCTTAATTTCACTCATGTATGTGGTCGATGGTCAACAGATACTTGAATTATTGGTCACTTAAGTACCGGGCTTGCAATTATAACATACAGCACTTCAAGGCACTTGAAATACAAATGCCTTTTATGTCATTTACCTGGGGACAAGTTTCCCTGCTCTAACAAATACTCAAAGTAAAGAGCAGAGTCACTAGTAATTTTTTTCTCATTTTTTTCTTTAATGGAGACATACAGATTCCAGCAACATCCCTGGGCAGGTGCATGAAAAGAAAGGGGGATATTCCCACAAGGCCTCGAGCATCCTCGGAGCGCTCAGAAGAGTTAGCTGAACGAGACAGGAAAAGCATTAAGAGGCAGAGCATTGTAACACAGTCATTAATTAAGTTATATTCTAAAATTCATTAAAAACAATTAGTGCTTTGTCAACTGCTGCAAACTGGAGCTCAGTTTTTTTTTCTTTAACCAGTGATTCTCAAGAGGGAAGTTGGTGTGGTTTTAAAATAAATCAATGCTGTCCCGACTGACGTGACTGGGCTGGGCATCACCCCACAGAGCAAAAGGTCGCTGGTTCACTTCCCGGTGAGGGCACAGGCCTGGGCTGCAGGTTTGGTCCCCCGCCGGGGCGCGCGTGAGAACAACCAATCGATATTTCTCTCCCACATCGATGTTTCTCTCCCTCTCTGTCTCCATCCCTTCCCCTCTCTCTAAAAAATAAGTAAATAAATAAAAGAAAGTAGTGCTTTCTTTCCAAGCTTTTAGTCAAGATACTTAATGTATCTGAAATGTCAAATAAAGTGAAAGAAGGGTTTTAGTTTTTACATTTATCAAAGGGAACACAGGACACACAATTCGCTGATGCGTTTGAGTCGTTAACACATTGATTTCCTGTTGGGCAGATCATATCTCACGAGAGCAGATGTGACATTACGTGAAAAACAAGGAAGGAGGAGGGACAGAAGCTGACATCTCCTGGGTCTCTGCTAGTTTTTAAGCACTGTGCTTGGCCCTTTAACTGATGTCACAGTTGACCTCTAGAAAGTCTCAAGGGGTTTGTATTTTTAACCCACTTTACAGTTTCAGCTGGGGCCCTCTGACTTCGTTCATTTGGGCGGCTACAATAAGGCACACAGACTACACAAATCAGACAAGTGTTTCTCACAGGTCTGGAGGCTGGAAGTCTGCGGCCAGGGTGCCAGCCGGGTTCCGTGAGGGCCTTCCTCCAGGCTGCAGCCTTCTCCGTGTCCTTGCAGGGGTGCAAATCCTCCCAGGGTCCCTGTCACAAGGGCACTAATCCCAGTCCTGAGGGCCCCACCCTGATGACCTAAGCACCTCACAAAGACCCCAGCCCCAAACACCATCACCCTGGGCATTAGGATTTCAACACGAGTTTTGGAGGGACACATGCCTTCAGCCTATATTACTCAGTGTATTTGTCATCTCTTGCTTGATAACAAATGGTCTCGAGCCTGATGACTTAGAACAACATGCTTTATTATCTCACAGTGCTTGTGCGTCAGCAGTCTGTACGTGGCTTCTCTGGGCCATCTGCTGAGGCAAGGTGAGAGTCAAGGTGTCAGCCAGGCCTGGGGTGCCCATCAGAGGCTCAACTGGAGGAGGGTCTTTTTCCCATCCCTCACGGGTTCTCGGCAAGATTAATTTCCTGGGGCCGTAGGACTTACAATCCTGCACCCCCGGGAAATTAATTGATCCCTCCAAGCTGGTGATGGAGATAGAAACTAGCAGGGCAGATGCCACACTCTTACGTAATCACAGACAGCTGATCACCTTCATCCCAATGCATGGATTAGAAGCAAGTCATGGGCCCCATCACACTCAGCGGGGGAGGACCACACAAATGCCTGAACCCCAGAGGCAAAAACTACGGGGCCACAGTGAAGACTGTGTAAACTCAAGGTCACACAACCAGCGAGCAGTAGAGCCGGTTACAAATCTAAAACTTTCTGACGCTAAACCCTGTGTCTGGGTTCCAGTCTCAGCTCTACCTCTAACCACTGGGATGGCCTTGGGGAACTTGAACTCCACCAGCCTTAGCCTCCTGACTTGAAAAAGAAGAAGCCCCAGCCAACCGACCTTTCAGGGGGCTTTCAGTGTCTACCTGCTGTGACTCTATAACCCTCACATACAGAGTGACCCCTCCTCCCTACCTCACGCTCAGAGAGTGGGAGCGGTCCTCTCTCTGTGTCTTCCCCACGGGGACCCATCAGCCACTTTCGTGTGACCTCTGCTCCTTTCCACAGCGTCATCTACGCCATTGTGATCCGAACCATTTGGACCAAGAGCAAGGCCCACGAGATAGTGATCTCCAGCTGCTCAGGTAAGTCTCTCTCCTGAATCCCCCCACTCTTGGCTCGTCTCACCTCTGCAGAGGTTCTCCCCAGCGAAGGTGAGCTTGGGCTCTGGGTATGCACCATTACGTCGGGACCCAGCGGGCAGATGGGACCCCTGGCGGCTGCCCCAGGCAGCCCGGCTTCCTCCACCTGTCCTCCCTGGGGGCTGGGGGAAGGGCGGGGGACTTTGAGCCTGGCCACGCTTTGGCAGCACAGGGCTGCTGGGAAATGGCCCGGCTGTGAAGAAACTCCTGCTGGTCTGGTCCCTGCACCCTGGTTTTCCTCGAACAGCGAGAGCAGTCAGAGGGGACACATACAAGTGCATTTGTTTTATCCACTGTGAGTGGCTCTGGCCAAAAGTAAGAATATTTGTCTAAAAAAAACACGGGTGGATGAGCACGTCTGTCCTCTCTCCGATGTCAGATGCGGACAGGTACAAGGCCAGGTGGGCTGAGGTCTTCCTCTCCTTTCAGGCTGGGGTCAGGTTGGCTTCCATCCCTGTCCTGTGCCAGTTCCGGGGGGGCGGTGTGTCCCTCCCTGCTTGTCACTCTGCGCTCTCACCCTCGCTGTCTCACCTACACACAGCTCTCTGCTCCCCCAGCTCCTGGGCCAAAGGGCCAGGGTGCAACCCGCCTCATTTCCCCTGAACACGTCACCCACGAGAGTGAATAGAGCAAGTGCTGCTGGAGGGGTGAGGTGCCACAGCGCTGCCACACTCTATGTGCTACCCCACCACCCAGGGCACCTCCCACCACCCGCATCCTATTCTCAGCAGACCTTTCGTCAGTGTGGCAGGGCCCCAGTTGCTCCCCAGTGTCCCCCTGGCCCTGCCACTAGATTTTCCAACCCCTGTGCTGTTGGGTCCCCCATACTCCTGGGCCTGAAATAGTGCAAAGCCACATGGAGGCCAGTTTTCCTACCGGCACGCTGTATGCCATTCCCCCTTCCCAACGGTGGAAGGGGGGACCATCCATTTTCCTTCTTTAACACAAATTTGTGTCTCCATTCTACCTATTTTTTGTTGTTGTTGTGTATATCTTTCTGTCACCACCAGCAATGGCCCTGCTGGAGTGCAGAGCAGATGGCAGTCTGAGAAGCCCGCACACTCTCTGTGTCGCACTCACAAATGGAACTCACTTCGTTTCCTATCTGGCATCCCAGCCCAGCAGCTCCGGAGTTGGCTGGGAGACGGGCTCCCTGGCGGCGTTAGCACGCCAGCGGGACGGCTCGGCAGCAGGGACCTCAGCCATAATTAGCGTGAACAGAAGCTCACTCTGTAAACACGGGCTGCAACATTCGAGTCATCATTAGTTTGACAACCACGCTTCTCACTGGCAAACGTGTCTCACTGCCCCCTCTGAAAGGCTGGCAGAAAGAAACAATACCTAATAAATGATCAAAAGACTTTCCCACAAATACGTGTGGAGGACGAGAGGTAGGGGAGAGGAGGTTCCCAAACTTGTGCGTTGCTGTCTTTCACGAGCCGGCGTGGTCCAGGTGCCCAGGGTATCTGTCTATTCCTGTGAAATGGTAGATTTGGTGCACGGGGGCAGGAGGTGGGGGAGCCACACCCGTGGAAGGGGCAAAGTATGACATCTGGATATATCACTGTGTCTGGCCATGATGACTTGGAAGACATGGTGTGATTCTTGCTGTCCCCAAACTGCAGGCTAAGTGAAGCAGCATGAGGTGGAAGAGAGATGGAAGCGCTTTGGGTTAGGAACTGAGTTTGGGTCCTGTTGACTCCTAGCTGAATGAGCTTCAGGTATGCCCATTGCCCCACCGGAGTGGCCCAGTGGGGTGGGCGTTGTCATGCAAAGGGAAAGGTCACCAGTTTGATTCCCAGTCAGGGCACGTGCCCGGGTGGCGGGTTCAGTCCCCAGTCGGGGCACATAGGGAGAGCAGCCAGCTGATGCTTCTCTCTCCCATCCATGTGTTTCTCCCTCTCTTTCTCTCTAAAAGTAAGTAAATAAATAAGCCCATAATTTAAAAAAGGAAGCCCAGTGAACTCCCCCGAGCACCTTTCTCCATCAAGGCATGTGGGTCAAATGGCTTCTCTGCAGACAACCACATTTAGCAAAAGACATAAGAAACTTCGTGGAAAAGATGTAAAGCCGTAAGTAAATGGCTCTTACGACACGTTCCTGCATGGTGAGGCTCAACAGCATAAACACATCAGTTCCCCGCCTAATCTACAGTTCCAATCAAAACTGAAATGGGACACTTTATTGAGCTTGACAACCCAATTTTGAGAGATACATGGACATTTCGGGAGCCAGGAATAGCTAGGGCACTCCCGGTGAAGTAGGACTGGGTAGAGAGGTTGACTGTACTAAATATTAAGATTTATCATGAAGTCTGAGGGATTAACAGGATGCTGTGTTGACATGGTGCAATAGGCACCTGGACACTGAAGCAGCCCCAAAGCAGACCCACGCAGACAGGAGGACTTGGTAGATGTCAGACGATCACAGGGAACGAAATGAAATCGGATTTTCGCCTCTATTCACAGGCAAAACAATTTCCAGGTAAATTTAAGACTTAAATATGAAATATGTGACTTTTAAAACTTGTAAAAAAAAAAAGGTGATGCCTTTATGATATTAAAGTAAGGAAGAGTTTTTGTTGTTTTTTTTTAACATCAATGTGTGTTTGCCTCTCACACACCCCGCACTGGGGACTTGGCCCACAACCCAGGCATGTGCCCTGACTGGGAATTGAACTGGTGACCTTTTGATTCACAGGCCAGCACTCAATCCACTGAGCCACACCAGCCAGAGCTGGAGTAAGGAAAAGTTTCTTAAACAAGGTACAAGATAAATGAAGCCATAAAAGTGATGATGGATAAATCTGACTTTGTTAATATTTAAAAAGTCAAGCCACAAAGTGGGAGAAATTTGTGTAACATATTACCTGGGAAAACATTATTATTCAGAATTTTTTAGAATACCTGAAATCAATAAAGAAAAATTTTAAAGCTAAATAGGAAAAAATGAGCCAGACACAGGCATCTGACAGAAGGGAAAAGAACAATGGCCAAAAATGATTCTCAGCCTCACTGATAATCAGAAAAGAACTCATTTAAATCTCAGATACAATCTTCTACCCACAGGATGAATAACAATTTTAAAGTCTGGCGTTTCTGTGTTGACAAAGATAGAAAGCTGACGGTTGATTTGGCAATATTATTTCTCACACACTAAGCAGGCTTCTGACCTACTTGCGTCCAGTCGGTTTCCTGCGGGCGGGTCCATAGCCGGAACTCCTTTACTGGCACAGCCCTCAGGTCTACTGTCCTGTGCCCCCTCGCCCTGCCCCCTCCTGCTCATGTGAGGCCGTCGGGAGCAGGTGAGAGGCTGTGTCCCCAATCTGCTCTTTGTCTCAGGAATGGCTCATCTGGGCCTTTGCTGGTCACAGCCTCACCATGTTCTGGCTTCATCTGGGGACCGGCGCCAGCTTCACTGTCATTATATATATATATACAGGGCCCGGCACAAATGCCCCTTTTTAGTATAAAACCGTAAGCACGTGATCCTGTAACATAACAACATCACACTCAAGCACACCGTGTGACATTTTAGGTGAGGTGTTCCGACCGCTGTCCCTCTCGTGTGCGACACCCGGGTGGCCTCCCAACCCCGCTCAAGCCAGCCTCACTCCTGCCGGACCCTGCGCCCCTCCCCATGTGTACTTCCTACGGGTCTCGTTCCCCGGAGGGCGTGGACTGCTACGCCAGCCTTGTCCTTGGGGCGTGGGGCTCAGGAGACTCACAGCCTGCCTTCCCGGGCATCGAGTGCGACAGCCCTGCCAAAGGGGTCCCTGAGTGCCAGCTTCCAACGCCAGGTTCCCGGCCACCGGCGGCCGGCCCACTACGCCACCACCACACGTAGTAGGTGCTTTACGGCGACAGCACGTCCCAGGAGGAGCCAGTTTCCGCTTTCCTTAAGGAAACACCAGCAGCCACAACAGAGAGACCCCCCAAACTACAGCAGCCTTCACAGAAGTTTGCTTTTCACTCAGTGGATGCTCAAGTGCCATTAGGGTCAAAGGGCAGGGCACCGATGCACAGTTTTTCAGAGGCTCAAGCTGATGAAGCTTCTGCCACCCAGAGCAGAAGGCCACGAAGGTGTCCCTCAGCATCAGCGTCAAGCCGGCGGAGTGGGGACAAGAGCGAGTGGAGGACTCCCGGGTGGTCTGTTGGAGCTAAGCCTGGATCTGGGGTGTGAGGGCTCTTCCCAGGTCACCAGGAGCAGATCCCAGTCATGTGACTATACGCCCTGCCGAAGGGGAGGCTGGGAAATGTAGTCTAGCTGTGTGCCCAAGGGAAGAGGAGAGGATTCAAAGAGAGCTGACCTGTTTCTGCCACAGTGGTTTTGGGCCAATCAGGGACCTCGGTTCTGCCTGAGCAGAGGAGCTGAGGGCCAGAAAATGTTGTGAGTGAGGTGAGTGAGGTGAGTGAGGTCACACCCTCTCACAGCTAGCTGTGACCTCTGGTTTGCCAGGAGGTTAAAAAAAAAATAGTCCAAGGGAAGAAAGTGGTCAAAATTCTACAGTTAAGCAGATGAGATACAATGTGCTAAAAAGTACGCAACGTGCAGGTTATATTTGTAGATAAAGAGGCCATCAATGATCAGAAGTCAAAAAATCAAGTTCCCAAAGTTTTAGAAACCAGACGCACCTTCTGAAAACGTTTGATGTTTAAAATTATGCTGAAGTATGTGAAGTTCCTAACGTATGAAAAAAATATTTGTTCTAAAATATTACTAGGTAGACTTCCCAGCTAACAAACAAGTCGCCTGCACTCATTAGGGTCTACAGATGGTTCAAGAATAAATCCTGCCTCGTTTTGAAATCCCAGGATAACAGCCGCTCCCCCACCACAGCCCTCCCTTCCGGTGTCGGCCCAGAAAAATGGATTCCCTGTGTCTGCAGGAAGGTGGGGCAGGTGCGGAGCAGGCCCTGGCCACTCGGAGACTCATTTCCAGCCCGGGCCCCCTCGGGGCTCAGACTCGGACTAAAACAGCCTAAGGCGGTTTGCTGAATCTCACGGCCCCGCCGCCTCCAGGCTCCCCCGGCTATTAATGCACAATGACAGCTGCATTGAACTGCTCTTCACTCCTGCTCAGCGCTGGGGCCTGGGTGGAATTAATCCTTTTATCTCCCAATAAAGGAGAATTACCGGTGTTTTGTAGCCTGGCTGTCTTTGAAGAAACAACTTTGGGAGCCAGAGGCTTTGCATTTCCTAGAGCGGTCAGATTAAAGATGCTCTTCGCTGATCTCATTGGGAGGTGCAAGGGCAAGGAATTGATTTCGCTGTCACCCAATTGCCCTGCGAGAACTGAAAGTTTCCATTTTAAGCAGATTTCAGGGCACAAGTGTCATTCTGGAGAACTTCTCTGAAAAACCAAGTCTTCAGAGTCATTCAGTTCGGGAGTCAGCCAACACTCCAGCAAATGAGGATCCTTTGAAAGGATACAATTTGGTCTGCGATCTTTTTCACTTGCCTCTCGTGGGTCTAATGCCCCAGATAATTTCTGGATGTAATATAATTCCTATACACAGATAACAACAGTGTTTAATAACCAGTCTAAGTGTCGTAATACCTTCTGTTCACTTCCATAAGAGCAGTTCCTATTCCCGAAATAGCGCCAAAACCTCCTTCATCCCAACTAACAAGGGAACTGACAGGCTCGCCATGGGGCTTGAGATCTTGACGACATTATTTTATTTGAATCCTCAAAGTAACTGTGAATTTGGTGTTCCACGCCTCATTTTTAAAATCGGGAGACTGAGGCTGGAACAGTAGGCAGTCCGCCCGTAGTCACGCACGCCGTCCGTAATTAGTGTCTCTGGGAATGCACTCGGGTCGCACTCCGAAGCCTGAATCTATCCCGAGACACCACCTTAGCAACCAGGGTTTTCTAACCTTGCCACCGTCAGGGGTTTGGACTGGATAATTCTCTGTGTGAGCCTGTTGCGGGGAGGGCTGTTCTGTGCACTGAAGGACATTTAGCAGCATTCTTGGCTTCCACCTACGAGATGCCAGTAGTAACCTCCCAGCCAGGTGACAAAGGAAAATGTGTCCAGACATGGTCAACATAACATCCAAGGGCAATGTTGCCCCCAGCCGAGACCCACCGCTGTAAATGCTTCTGCAGCTTCAGCCACGGAAGGTTCGCAGCTCTGAGAAACGCACAGAATGATTTGAAGGTCTAAGGGTGGTCTTACAGGGTGTGCATTAAGACATAAAACATGAATTATAATTAGTATTTCAGCTCACGGCACATAAAAAAGCCCTGTGCCCCTATTTTTCCAGAGAGCAACAAGGGGACGGCTCTCCTCTGTCCGCACTCCGCTTTCGTCTCCCTCCCGTCCGCCAGCTCTGTGGGGCATGCGTGACCTTTCACGCTGGACCGCAAGTTCCTGGAGAACAGAAACTCTGTCTTTTAGCCCATTTTGTACGGTTCTGATCTCTCAGCAGATGTGCTGGGCTTGTTGGGTTAGTCTGGATTGAACTGGAGAGGGGACAGAATAAACGGCGCAAAGGTAAACATAGCAGTTCCCAAGGGGATTCATGCACACTTTCATCGTGAGATCTGAGCAATGTGGTGGGGACCCGTGAGCACGGTAGTTGGCCTGGGCCACCACTGAGCTTGTGCCTGTTGAGCCCTAACCAGCGGCAACCCGCTGGAGGTGGGCGGGCTGGCGCCCTCTCCTGCTGCCTCGCTGGGAGGTGCGCGGGGCAGGGCCGCGTGCATGCCAAGAAGAGGGCGCCTTCCCCAGTTTTCACAGCAGCGCCCCGTGGGCTGACAGGCAGAGGCCCGGACAGTGGGAGCTCCTCCACGACACCAGGGGCCCCGCACCCGACATCCCCACCCCTCGTGTGGCAGCTCTTGGCTCCTCAGCGCTACCACCCTGAGCTCGCCCGGTCCTCGTCACCCTTCCCTTTGCCACTTCTCGACTAGACTGGGCGGTATGGATTGATCCAACAAATATTGATCACACACAAAGTTCAGAGGCCACAGGAGTGAAAAAAAAACCCCACAAAGTTTCTGTCTCCATCCAGCTGATATTCCTACTGGATTCTTATATTTATGCTCTGGGATGTTTCTGTTTTTATTTTTTAATCTCCCTGGTTTGAGCTTTTGCCAAGAGTGGCGTTTCTGAGGTTGATGAATGAGTTAGTCTGGGGTAACCATTCTAAGAAAATGGCTTTGCCGTAGGTTGCTGGGGCAACCAGACGGGTGGTCACGTGGCTAATCCCAGCCTCAGCTGACTCAGGGCACCCAGGCAAGCATCTTGAGGGAGTCTGGATGGCCTAATACATTTGCATTCTCTGTTAAGCTGCACACTGAGCAGTTTCCAACACCCACTCCAGAGCCATCGTCCCTCTGAAAACGTCCGAGCAGGTCCTCCTGGGCACGGGTGAGCAGGGTCTGAGTGGCCCCGTGACGGCTGCGGGACTAATGCGCAATGTTCGCATCGGCAGAAACCGCTCTACACCCCGCCGCCCCCCTTTCTGTATCTGCAGATGGGAAGCCGTGCACCCGTTACAACCGAGGGCTCATCTCAAAGGCAAAAGTCAAGGCCATCAAGTACAGCATGGTCATCGTTCTTGGTGAGCAGCATCCCTCCGTGCGTGGCAGCCCTGGGCGTGCATTCCGACAGCAGACTGGTACCTGGGGCTCGTGGTGGAGAGCCCAAGGGAGAAAGGATGTGTCTGTTTGCAGAGGGGTGTGTGGGACGGATCAGTCTCTCTGTGTGTGGGGCTCCTTCGAAGGATGGCATTTGCTCCTCACCTCTCTCTTCATTAGTGTAGCTGTCCACCAAGGCCCCGGGGTGCAGAATTTGGAGGAAATCTGAGTACTCGCTGAGGTGGGTGCTCCCCGTCACCCAGCTGGCCCAGACGCTTTCTTCAGGACACGCTCTCCCCCAGGGCTAACGTTGATGAGCACAAGGAAGACCGGAGGGACCTTTCGTTTCCCCTGGATACTTCCTTTCAAGGTCACTATAAATTCCTCCAAATCTTCTCTCTCCCTCCCGTTTCCTTTCTCTCTATTGTTACGACCCATAGAGTTACCTTTTCTCAGAAAAAAAAAAGGGGGTATTTCTGGAGTACCTAGTCTGTGTCAGATTGGTGTGTGTTCTTTGTTACCCTCAGACTTCAAAACTTCCTCTTCCTGAGGCCCTCTCAGCTAATGACCTTGAGTCCTATCTCGCTAAGAAAATGCAAGTAAGCAGAACAGAATGTCCTCATTGCTCTCTTGCTCATATGTACACCGACGGGACGTGTCTCTACTATGGGCTCTATCTGTCCTTTCTGCTCTGACGGGGACACCCCGGCACTGCTTCTCTCTGCATCCAGAATGTTCTCCGGAGCCCGAATCCCATCCCTTCCTGCCGACTCGAGACTTCTGTTCCTCCAAGGACCTCCCGCCCCCAACAGCTTTCCCTTGACTGGGTCGCACGCACATAGACGAACTGTAGCAGCCCCTCAAGGACCTACCTCGTGACGGGCCCGCCTCCCCTCCCTCTTTTCTGTCCCTAGTTCTCTGCTTCTCACCTCCCGTTCCCTGGGGCCTGTTTCTGCCAGCTTCCTTTCCTGCCACTCCAGTACAGCCACCCTCGTCGTCATGGCCACAGCCTCCAACATGTCAACGTCAATCATCCATCTGCATCTCATCTGACTTCTAAGCACCATTCGATTGGCTCCTCCTTCACTTCCTTTGCCTAGAAATTATATCTTTTATTTCTATGTCAGAGCTCTCCTTGTACTTCCAATAGGCTTCTCATACTCGGCACGGCAAGCCAGACGTCTGGGCAGGCTCTGCCCCTGCAGAAGGGTCCTTCCCCGGGTTGTCCCTGCCGGGGATGGACCAACTTTCCTCTTGCCTTCGAGGTTCTCCTGGCTGCCATAATCACCAGATAGACACGAGCAGATCAGCAAGACAAAGTAACCAAACGTAATGCATACATCTGTGAGGGAACCCCTCCGAGAAACACTTACCAACAATGCCTCTAATTCAAATCCTTCCAGGTAGCTGGCGGGCGGGGGGAGCCGGGCAGAAGTTTCTCTTGAGCCTGTGGCTGAAGTTGCCTTTAGCTCAAAACCGTCAGCCACCACAGGGGCACGTCTTGGGGCGGCTTGTTCTGGACTCTCATGCCTCCAATTCATCAAATGACACTATCTTTTACCCGAGCTGAAAATCTAAGGGTTACCCATCTGTCATTGTTGTGTTCCTTTCATGCCCCACATGTCTAGTCCGCACACAAGGGCTGGAGGTTGCCCCTACAAGACAGGTCTCGAGTCCGGCCCTCCTCACCATCTCAACAACAACGTCCTTGACCATGGACGGCGCCCACCAGCTTCCGCCGCGGGTCTCCTCGTGTCCCCTCTCTGCCCAACAGCCGACGTGATTGTCCCACGTGCAGACCAGACGCTGCCGCTGTCTCGCAGACCCACCGGTGGCTTCCCACGTGCTGGACTAAAGCACAGCCTTTATCCCGTGTCTCCCAAGGCCGGGGGGACCGGTCCCCCCCGCCCAGTCTCCGGCCGCATCCCCACCGTGCCCCTCCTTGCCCACACTATCCTGAAACCCGAAAAGCCGGCATTTGTCTCGCCTGTCACCCACCAGACCCAGCAGGCAGAGACAGGGACTGAATCTTTATGGCGCCTTATTCAGACGGTCAGTGGTCCGAGAAGGTGGGTGTGTACCCTAACAGACCGCCTGACATTCCATTTCAAACCGCCCCTTTTCACGGGGAGAAGAAAAGTCTGGGTAAGAGGCTTGGAATTCAGGGGGAAAGTTGATCAGATGAAAGCCGCAGCGTTCTGTCCTCCGTGTCCTGGATGGTAGGCATCTCCCCCGGAGCACAGTGGCCCCGCCACCATCTGGACGGCTTGCAGTCCTCCCAGGCACGAAGGTGGGACTGCTTAGGGTCCCCTGGAGTCCGGGTGGGACATCCCTTCAGTTCCTGAAAGGACAGCTTCTTTACTCGCATTGATTACTAAGCGTATTAGCTAGTGCCTAAAACTGAAATTTTTCCAACACCGGAGTCCCCCTATCAAGAGCAGTCCACTCAGGTCTTCTTGCTATTTCTTCGGAATGTCACCTTATTCTCACCTGGGGGACCCCACTTTGTTTCCCGCCTTCAACGCTCTGCCTTCGGAGGGTGGCCAGCTCAGTCCCGCCCCCCACTGTTCCCCAACAAAGCCACCTCCCCAGAAGGGCCTTCCTGCAGCCTTCACCCTGCCTCTGTTTCCTTCCCGTTGCTCCTTCCCCCTGACTTTATATGTGTTGACCTTCTGGAGTACTAGTCCCACGGTGACCGCTGCCCTCATGTTCCTTCAGCACTATCACTAAGGCCTTAAACAGGGCCCCCGCCCCTGACACCAGGTGCTTGGCTAACGTTTGTTGAGTGAATGAATAAGTGAGGCTACCCAAGCAGGAAGGGGATTTGTGCCATTCCCTGCTTGTGTAGCTCAGATGCCACCCCTCCCGACCCCTCGTGCCGCCCTTTGGAGCCCTCAGAGAGCCCAGCCCTCCCGTGCGCTGAATGTCAAATCACAGAACAGCCGACCTCACCTTTTTAAACACAACAGCAAAATGCCAAACAGGCCACACGCCATGCGGCTCCGCCAGCAGGATCCAGACGCAGAACGGCAGGGCAGCAGAGCTGGGGTGCAGCATGAGCCGGCCCCCCCCAGGGCTCAGAACCCTGTCCCAGAGGCCTCTGCGGCCCCTTGGGCTCCCTCACCTTCCCAGACGGCGGGACACACACACACACACACACATACACACACACACACACGCACTCCCGGGTGGGGTGTCAGGAAGCATATCTTACATGTATGCGCAGTCCAGCACCCACGTAGCCCTCTGTGACCCGGGGCCACGTGCCCGGGCCCAGGGCGCCTTTTAGTCCGAGAGCAGGGAAGCCGCAAAGGGCCAGCCAGTGGCAACTCCCCAGTCCGGCCAAGACAGCCCTTTCTAGAACAAACATTCCACAGTGCCCCTTTCCATCCCGAAACCAAATGTGTACATAATACCGTGAACCTAACATAAATCTTCAACAGTCAATACATAATCATATAAAAAGGGAATAGAAAGAAAATAATTCATAGTAAGCCAATACAGACTTCATTATTTAAAGACTTGGGCACAGCTGCACGGGCGGGGCAATGAAGCAGCCTGCCAGACGCAGTAACAGCCACCAAAACAAAGCGATACAGGTGAGCTGCCATGGAGACAGGGCAACACCGCCGGACTCGGCGTTCCGAGCAGGTGAACAAACCCCGCCCCCTGCGGTTGCAAGGGAAACGGGGTCTTTCCTCACGGGCAAGGGAACTGCTTCCGTGGGAAATCCACACTGGTTGAAGAGGCTTGTGTTCCCACAGGACGTAGAGGCCGGTTGTAGCCTGGGGTCCTTACAAACAGGGCTCTGGGCCCTGTGAACGGGAGGGTGTGTCCTGCTCCAGGCAGGGGGGCGGGGTCCCTGGGAAAACCAGAACCACACCCCCGGCGCACACACACCTCGTCCAAGTGCTGGCCCGGGCGAGTTCACCCCTCCCGGCTGAGAAGTCCCCGAGCTTTCGGTAAAGAGAAGCTCCGGGCATGTCTCTGCGGGGTGTGTGCACGCATCTCTGCATACTTCTACATACGTGTGAGAGTGGTGGCTCCCGCACACCACTGTTCTAAATACGTCTGAGGGATCCGTGTGCACTGAGCACGTCCCCGGGGTGTGGCCTCTCGGGGTGCTCATGGCTGTCTCCCCCCGCCCAGCCTTCATCTGCTGCTGGAGCCCGTACTTCCTCTTCGACATGCTGGACAACTTCAGCCTCCTTCCGGACACCAGGGAGCGCGTCTACGCCTCCGTGATCATCCAGAACCTGCCTGCCCTGAACAGCGCCATCAACCCCCTCGTCTACTTCCTGTTCAGCAGCCACGTGGGCTTCCCCTGCCGGTGAGGGGCGCCCGGCCGCTCCCACGGGTGTCGTCCTCCTCCCAGCGCTCCAGGCAGGCAGCTGACACGGGGCCGGAAAGGTCCCACAAGTGTGACGGCCCAGGCCCGGGCCGTGGCCCATGCTCTCTGTCCTGGAGCACGCCACCTGCCTCCTTCCGTAGCGATCGTCCTCACTGTGTCCCCTGGAGAAGACCTCCCTTGGGTCCACGGCACCTCCGGGCGAGGTGCCTCCACACACACGCAGCAGGACGACCACCACCTCACAGACAACACGCGAGGGCTTGCCAGGGGAAGTGACATTCCTGAGGTTACGGGAATGATGAGCATCAGAGCTGACAGGAGCCCCTCCCACGACTCTCCGGGCCATGCGCTGGTTTTCAGCTCCCTGCCCGCATCAGCTGCAGGAAGGAGAGGGGGAAGCTCAGGGGAAATAGAACAACAGAACGGTTTCAGGCTGGGTGTGATCCCAGGGGCTGAGTTTCCAATACTGCCATTGTGGATCTGTAGCTACTACCTGTGACCTTGGACAGATGAGTGAACTGCCACAGACCTCAGTTTACTCGCCTGTAAAATGGGGCTAATAGCACCACATACCCCCAGGCCAGTGATGTCTGTTCACTGGGCTCCGGTTTGACCAGAGCGAGGGAGGGAGGTAATTGCTGGGGAAGGAAGGTCAATGGTATTTATCACGTAGGAAGTACTTAGCAGTGTCTGATCCTTCACGCGCTCTCCGTAACTCTTCTCTCTTAACATTCCTACTTGCCTTTTTATGACGTCTAATTATTTTCCCCGTCCGCTTTACTCTTTCTCTAGGAAGCAAAGGCCGCGGGATCCCAGAATGAGGTGGCGGCAGAGAGCCAGGGGCCACGAAATGCGGGTCCTGTCCAAGCCGGGATCCATCTAGGTCTCGGGGCGGCTGCAGTGCCAGGCTGAGCCCCGTCAGCCCTCCCGGGTCCCCGTCACCACCCTGGGCGCGTGCATGGAGCCTGAGCCAATGTCTTCACCCCCTTCCCGTCGTCGCCTGGGCAGTTCGAAAGCAAACATCCCAACGAGTGTGTCACCGGCATCAGCAAGTATTGGTCAAGAGGAACTAAAGTCACCAGCTACTCCTGCCAGCCAGAAAAGACGCCCCCTCCCTCCCCAACGCTCAGTGTCCCCTTCCCACGGGTCGCCACCAGAGCCCCAGGGGCAGAGCCATCGCCGGCCCACGGCCCAGGCTGGGGCCGGCCCAGAAGCATGGCTGCACACAAGTCTTCTCATTCCAATCTAACAAGTAAACAGAAGGCTTACCAAGGCCCAGATTCCCCCACCCCAGTTTTGGGTGCGAGGTTCAGTAGTCATAGGCAAGAAGATGTTTGCCCTTGAAATAGCTACAAGTTCACTTCCAGGTATCGGCCCTTCGCATCTCCTCTGCAGACGGCCGTGGTTTGCAGGTGGGGGCGCTGGCAGCAGCCGCCTGCAAGTTCCCGTGCACGAACAAACAAACGACCTGTGGGAAGCCCGTACCTGCTGGCCCTTCGGAGCCAGGTGCACATGGAGGGGTTCCTTCTCTGATGGGGAGAGAATCAGTGCTCAACGGCCCTGGACCACAGACCCGAGTCTCTGAGAGTCGGGACCGGGTCTCCTGTGTCTATGAGGCTCCTCTGCATTCAACACGCGGGCCGCTCTGGGCTCGTGCCTCACGCTCCCGGGCCACTCTCCCCTTTGACCTCCCTGAACCCTCGCTTTGCTGGGGATCCACGGTTTCCTGTGGCTTTTTCAGGCATGATATTTCTGTAAGCTCTTCGTTGGTTTTTGTTTTTTTTTTTTAATATTGCTGGCTGCTATTGTCTCCCTAACACCTCAGCCAGGAAGTGCTGGTGGGTTTATTTTGACAAGTCTTGAGTTTGGTATTTCCATGTACCATCCAAGTGAAATATGACTAAATGTTTGCTAGTCCATTTTTACCACCGGATTTTTTCCATAAGCAGAAGTGGAAGAATTTAATTTGAATATATATACATCCCCAGTCACAGCTCTGGGGTGTGCGTGAGCTTCTTATTTTTAGCCTCCCATACATTCTTGACATTAAAATCTCCTTGGCAAAATCCTCCTTCCCAGAATTATTCTGAGCTCAGTTTTTTTTTTTTTTTTTTGGCTCACGGCCAGTGGAATCATTAAAATGTGTGGTATATTTTAATAGCGCTCCGTTCCTCATTATGTGCCAACCCAGAGCTGCATGTTTAAGGTCACGGTGGCATTTTTTCCATAAATTTCTCTTTTCAATTCCATGCGGCCTCGGGGGAAAAAAAAGTATCTCTTCAGGCAGAAATCAGGTTCCTCTGGCATTATCTTTCTTAAACTTATTTTCTGAATCTGAGAGCCTGAATAATGTGGTTTTATGTCTACACAATAGTTTTGAAGGCTCTCTCCCTCTCCGATCACATAAAAGTGAGCATCCCGGGGAGCTGGGGGTGGTGGAGGAGGACTTTTCAGCGTCGCACTTGGAATCTAGATGGGCCACGGAAGACCGCGGAACCGTTGCTACAACGGCACCTGCCCACGCGGGTGCCAATTAGCAGAGCAAAACCTGGCCGGCGTCCCAAATGGCAAAACCAGGGGCTGGGGTTCTCTGGACAGAAGTTTTCAATCTCTGTCTAGTGCTCATCTGCAAAAGACGGCACATGCCTACCCCATCCATCAGTAAATTCTGAAAGTCAAGGAGAGTGTGAGAGGGGGCTTTGTGCTCTGCCCACCGTGAGCACGATTTGGGGGGTGGCATGGTGCGTCCTGCGCTCCCCCAAAGACTGGGGATCGGAGAGATAATGGTGCGGGTTGCTGCTGTTAGAACGAAATTCATTTCACGTTGGTGCGGGCTCTAGAATCCTCATTTCCACATAGTACATGGTGAGCTCGGTGAAACCTGATGGAGACGTTGTGGGAACGCTGGTAATTACAACTTTGGACACATCATCGTTTAAAACTGCTCTTGGTATTCTTTTCCCATTACCACTTAGACCCATCATTTCATGTGTCTGAGCACCAGCTGTCTCATCTGTCAGATAAGAACAGAGTAAGGCTGGATCCGAAGACTCCGTGGTTTCTTCGCAGATACAGACTCCGAGATTGGAATGAGTTCAGTTCCCTCCCGAGAGCCAGAACTCCTGGGCTCCTTTCCGCAGGGGACCGACGATGACTCGGTGACTCAGCGCTGAGTCACTTGCCCTTTAGAAGTTGTGACTTCCCCATCCTTCGCCATGAAGTCGGAGAGGCATCATTTCCCCGCCGACAAATACAGCGGGAAGAGGATGGGAAGCTGAGACTGTTTGCTAGCTGCGGGTGCCAAGCGGGGTCAGAGGGTGGGCGCCGTGTGAAGTAAAGATGCCTGCTTCCCACACCAGGATGTCGGAGACGTCTCTGGCCGCACGTCACATAGCTGAGGCATAGGTGAAAATTCAGGATGACAGGAGTCCGCATAGCGAATACAGTTAGCCACACTGTAACCGTTCCCACTTTATTCACGTCAACTCAACACGAATGGTAAAAACTTCTCTGCTACTGGGGCTGTCGGGGGCATAAGTTAACTGAAGTTCAATCTCACCAAGCAACATCTTCTTAATGGCTTTACCTTGTGATTAAGCATGGGGGGAACAAGTATCCCTTTTAAAGCAAACAAGCATGCAGTTTCAACTGCCCTCCTCACTTTATTCGGACACCTCTCTACACACACACAGAAATAGCTTTGCCCCTTCCTTCCGCGTCCACGGTGTCGAAAGGAGCCACTGGCCTGCATCTGCTGGGGAATCGAAAATCTATTCAGCGGGAAGGAAGGTGGCTCTGCTCTTGCAGGAACATCTTAGGTGAGCCGCTGCCTGCTGCCACAGCCGGTCCTTCCCTGCCTCTTGAACACGTCTCATTTTACATGCAGGTCTCCCTGTGGTCCCCGAAGGTTTTGGGTGCATTTGACGGAAAGGAGATGCCTCCAGCTGTTTCCGTGCCAACCGCCTTGTTCCCGGAAACCTGAAAAAAACAGTCCCAACCTGGTTGGATCTGAGAATCATCTGACTGTAACAGGGTGCATCCAAGAGGGGGGACCCCAAATAGGGATTTGGAATGGGGTCCAGAATCAAGGTGTTTAGGAAATATTAGGATGTCCTCACCTCCTTGCCACAGGTGTGGGTTGGGGGAAGAGACACATGGAGCAGGGCCATTAAGAGCTGTTTTGCATAGCAACAGCTTTGCAGCTAACCTCTGGTGTGGTCATTTAACATATCTATAACTTTTAACTGGTTACATAGATTTGTTAAGTAGCTGTGGCCATGCTCTGAGCCAGGGGATGGAAGTAACTTCCCCCCCCCCAAGACATAACTGGGGGGCACGTCCCCCGAGTTACAGCACCTGCGTGGGAGCTTGGAGAAGACTGGCTCCATGACATGGGGCCACACCTGCCCAGACTCACGATGGCAGCCCAGTGAAGCTGGAAGGATATGGGAGTGCTGGCAGGTGTAGCCAACTGTGGGAGGAGTGGGAAATGGGGCTGCAGAAGAGGATTGGGGTGGGGATTTAAACCCAGATGCAGCAGCCATTGTGCTGGGAGAACGCTCTTTTGGCTGAGTGGGGACTCCCGTGGTCCTGGGAGAGAGAACCACAAGGCTTTGCCAGAGTGGGGACCCCCGCATCTTTAGAAGGGGGAACCACCACCCAGCTTTAGCAGAGATCCCGGGGACACAGCTGATGGTGCTGGGAACCAAGGGAGGCCGACCAGCCGAGATGGATTACTGGGAAGAACCAGGAGCTGCCTGAGCCACGGACTTCTATTTCTTTTCCTGAGATACGGTTCCCCAGACTGGGCAAAGGGGGAAGGAAGGACTGTGCATGTTTGTGGGTGTTTTAAGGGACTTTGGGATTTTGATGAAGACATCAGGTCACTACTTTAAGTCTGTACAGCATTAAATAAACATTTCCTTTCCTTTTCACGAATCTCTGGCATTGAGAGACGTCTTTCCTCTGGCGGTGGACATGACTTACCTGGGGGGTTCCTCTCGGGTAATAGTACATCGTCCCAGCCCCCTCCTTGTTGTTCTGTAACACAACGAGTTTTTAAAATACAAATTTCTAGATCCCCCACCCCAGAGACTCTGAGCTGGAAATCTGTAACACGTAAGCAACTCAGGGGCTTCTGGTGCGGCGCTTCCACGGGCCGGCACCTCAGAACCAGGGATCAAAAGCATGTTGGTGGTTGGAGCCCACATTCCTCAGGGCCAGGAAGGACAGGGGCTCCCTTTGCTTCCCCCGTCCAGCTGCCCGGGGTCCAGCCGGAGGACACATGTGTCCCCCTAAGAGCCCACTGGACCACCTTGCAGCGGCATAGGTACCTGTTAGGTAAACACAGGACATCTCTAATGCCTCCTTGTTCCCACTCTGGATCAAATGCATTTTCTTCCTCCATTAAGACAGGCCTTAACCTGAAGTCGTTGTCATGTATATAGGTGCGCGAAAGCCGGTCAGATGTGGAAATATGGCCGTGTGTTTCCGCGACGTCTGGGAACAGGGAAGGAGGCCCCCGGGCAGGGGTTTGGGGCCTGGAACAGCGTGGACGTGACCGCCTATCAGACTCCTCGGGAGCAGGGGAGCAGGCTTCTTCAGCTTTCTGGTCTCGGGGCCCCCCCATTTGTTTACGTGGGTGATGCCCATTGACACTGACTACATTAAAAATTAAAACTGAAAACGCGTTTAATATTTATTTATGAATTTACAAGTAATACACTCATTACATATTAATGTAAATATCTTTTATATGAAAAGTAGCAGTATATTTTCAAAAAAAATATCTCGCAAGAAGAGAAACTTTTAACTTCTTTGCAAATCTCTTGAAGTTTGCCTTAACAGACAGCTGGATTTTTATATCTTCTGCATTCGATCTGCTGCAATATGCTGTTTTGATGGAAATATATAAAGAAAATCAGGCTGCACACAAATATGTGCTTAGGCAAAAAGGAGTATTTTAATCTGATTCTGCCGTCGATCTGTTGAGCTCTTACATGCTGGGTAACCTCTGGAAAATCCCACCGTACATACGAGAGAATGGAAACAGAACAGCCAAAGAACACCTCAGTGCTGCCACGACAGTGTTTGCCCGGAGCGCGGGCTGTGGCTGGAACGCTGCGCTCCTGGATGCAAAGCTCCAACAGCGTGAGGGGGGCAGGCTAGGACACCCTTTGCATCTGTTTGCAAAGCTGGTTGCCTCATTGGTCGCAGGTGATTCTGACGGAGGCTCTGCTCCAAGACAAGCCCTCTGCAGGTGCAGCTGGTGATGGAACCTGCCTCTTCTGGGGGCCGGAGCGCACGGTCCTACTCATCATACAAGCCACCTGGGCCGTGTCCAGGACCGGGGACAAGGGACTACTTGGACTGAGCAGCAGAATGATCAACCCTCACCTCGACAGCTGTGGTGCCGGCCGAGGTTCTGAATGGGACAGCTGGCGCCCCTACTTTGCTCCCGTGCACTTGCTGCGTGAGGCTGCCCTGCCCAGGCTGCGAGGCCGAGCCCTGCGCCCATGCGCCCAGCAGTCCCAGGCCCTCGCCGTGTGCCTCTCCCTGCACTGGCATTCATCACCTTCCGACACATCATGTAATGTATCTGTTTGTTATGTTTTTTAATGTATGGCCTCCTGATCTCACTAGAGGAGGCCCTCTGTCTGTGTTGTCCTCTGTTGCAGCCCCAGGTCCAGAACGGCGCCTGGAACACAGACGAGGGGCCGGTACGGGTCTGCTTTCTGAATGAACCGGCAGGACTGACACGGGGAGGAGCAGCCTGCCCTACCCCGCCCCTCACCCTGGGGAAGGGGAAAGCTTTGAGATGCGCCGACCCGGTCATGCTCCCCAAACCCACCGAACAGATTAGGCTGCTTCTGCTGCCCTGGGTGATTGAAGGGCAAACAGAGGTTGGGAAGGTGACATCTCCATGTGGCATCAGGACAGGGGAGGAGTCACCCACCAAGCCTTTCCCCACTACTGGTTCTCAACCCGTTTGTGCTTGACCAGTAAGCCAGTGGCTAGCAGCCTGTGGCCATCCTCAGAGGAGAGCAGTTCTGGCACAACCTTCAGTCCCTCCATCACCAGGCATGCCCCCGAGGCCACCCACGGTGTATAGGCCCTTCACACCCCCACTGTTGCTCAGCTCAGAGCCCACCTTGGGCACTGGGGCAGGAAACTCTGCCAACCCCACCTCCCAGACTCCCTCTCCAGTGGACCGCTGCCAGGTAGCTCTGCGGAAGGGGGACAGGCAGGAGATCGGAAAGACAGGCACAACCGGAGGAGTGAGGGGGCAGGGGGCGGGGCTTCCTTCCTGTTCTCCAAGCACCAGCCTTGCCTTCTACTCAGAGTTAGAAGCAGCCTCGGAGCCCCACCTCTCCTCACTTGCCCAGAACTTGCCCAGGATCCCAGCATCCACGCAGGTGGCCCTCTGATCTTGGGATAACCCCACCTCCTTCCTTGCGCTCCCCCAGGCTTAGCTCCCCAGGCTTAGCAACGCTAGCAGCTCCCTACAGTTACCAGTCTGTGCACTCACTCTTCCTCTCTCAGCCCCCCGACACCTGCGCTGGGTTGTACAATTGCCTGCATCGAGGCCGCTCTATCTGCAACACTCACTATGGTTCCTCTTTCCCGGACCAGACGGCCCCTGGCTGGGACAAGCTCCATTGCAAGTCTTCCTGTGGGACCACTGGGGACACGTGAGAACAGATCCCCAGAGGGCTCTTATGTGGGTCAGAAAACTTCCCTTAATTAAATCACTACATTTATTGCTGGAAATTCATCTCCTGTTCCATTTCTCTTTTCCATTTATGTCCTTCCAGATTGTCCAATAAAGCTGGACGACCACACATCCCAATTCACCCGAAGCAGACCAGGTTTATGCCTGTTGTTCCAGCACAATTATTAGCAGGGACTCCTTTCTCTCTCAAAATGGCCCCAGTTTGGTTAATAAATTCTATGGCCACTCTAAGGATAGGCCACGCTCTGCAATGAAATTAAATGATGTTAAGATACTCCAGCAGTAAAATACCCATGACAAAATGTTCCAAATTTGAGTATCAGCCCGTTCTCATCATGAATTCTCTGGGAAGGAAGTAAAGTTCCATGAATACAATGAACGATTAAGTTCAAGTGCAAAGATTATTAAAGTGCACAGGATCTGAAGTACAGAATCATATTCTTTTTCCCTCGTGGTTTAGGGTTCAAAGAAAATTAAAGTCCACGTCTCCTCCCGATTTGTTATTCAACTCCTACGCTTTACTTCTCGATGTGTCGAGGCCAGGCATTGAAGGTTGGAGGGGAGGGGTCCAAAAATAGCCTCCCTCTTTCCCGGGAGAGCTCTGAACAGATTATAAAATAAAACAAAGGATGGCAGACAATAGGAAGCAGTAACACCCTTGTTACTAATCAGCGTGGCTGTGGGCAACAGAGCCTCCCAGTAATGAAGTCCAGAATGAGTCAGCAGGCTCCCCAGCCAGCTCCTCGCCGGTGGGTGAGTTCGCCGCTCCCCCTGGTCAGCTGCACCATGACCTTCTCAGCCGCTCTCACGGTGAACTCTGAACGTGTGTGTTCTGGCCAATGGACTATGGGAGAGATTCTGTACACCCTCCTGGCACGATCCATAAAAGCTTCCCGAGTGTTTCTGGTGACTCCCTTCCCCCCAGCCCCCTGCAAGCTGAATGGGGAGGGCTCTGTCAGCCTGCAAACAGGGGAGGCTAACCAAATTTCGGGAGATTGCTTCTCACAGAGCACGTAGCCCACTTTGTCTAATATACCCAGCGAGTGCTGGGGAGCACCGTCCCTTCCTGCGGCAGGCAGCTGGCTGCTCCAGGGAGACGAGAAAAGGCAGAACAGTTCTGCGCCAAGCCCAGGAGAAAGACGGTTCCACTCAGCTGAGCATGCTCAAAGCAGTCTTCCCACCTTCACGCCAGTCAGATGAAGCCCCCCAGCCCCCTCAGAGAGAGGGAGCCTTTCTCTGGAGGCTGGGTGATTACACCCCCACGGGGAAGGAAAGACCCCCCCAAAAAATGTGTCTTCTTCTTGTGCACCCCTTGTTTGACCTCTAACATCTTTCCTTTGTTCCCCATCCAGACCGAGGGGCTCTTTCCCAAGACAAGCCCCCTCCAGCTTCCTCGGTGGGTGTCAGACAGCGGGGGGCAGCCCTCGCTTCGCTCCCGTGACCAGCTCAGGGGTCCCTGCTGAAGAGTCGTCTGTGGACCAGAGTGGGCGGAAGTGAAAGGGGCAGCGACTCCTCCTGACCTCCCTCCCCACCTCCTCTGGATTCCGGAGTCCACAAAGGGTCATTCTCAGGAGGTTCTTCCCAGGTTCTATTTTGTTGTTATTTTAAAAAAATATTTTATTTATTTTTTGAGAGAGGAGGGGAAGAGGAAGAGAAAGAGGGAGAAAAAACATCAATGTGTGGTTGCCTCTCATGTGTCCCCTACTGGGGACCTGGACCACAACCCAGGCATGTGCCCTGCCTGGGAATCGAACCAGCAACCCCTTGGTTTGCAGGCCAGCACTCAATATTTTGTTGTTATTTTAAAAGAATAGAGGCATTTGGTCCCAGCTGGGTGGCTCAGTTGGTTGGAGCATCGTCCCATGCACCAAAGGGCTGCAGGTTCGATCCCTTATTTGGAGTGTGTATGGGAGGCAACTGATCCATGTTTCTCTCTCTCTCTCAAATCAATATACGTATCCTTGGGTGAGGATTTTTTAAAAGTGATGGTATTTGCTGATGAACCACTAGGCTATTCCTGAGGGTAGTTTGTGCCTCGTCAACTCCCAGAGTCTGCCTGCCACGGGGACCACCTTCCTTCTCCTACCCTCACCTGCAGTGGAGGGAGAAACGCTCAGACTCACCAGAGCAAGAACAAAGCCAGGGCGGGGCCCCTGTTGGTGTGACTGCCATGCCCACGGTCCCTTCTGAGCGACACCGTCCTGCACGGCTCTTAATTCTTCGGCCCGGACTGGGCTCCCTGTGGTCCAGTACCACTTGGCCAAAGCAGGTGAGACCCAGGGAGACCCCCCAATCCATCGGGGCTCATCCATTCCCTGGTTAGCAAACTACAGCCAAGAGACTGAGCCCGAGTTCATGGCCCAGAATTCCAGCAGGAGAGGCCACCACGGACCATCTGCAGCCTGCGAGGCAGCAGGGCCCCTGCACACAGAGGAAGCTGGCGGACAGGGAAAGACCGTGTGCCTCTGTGCGGCGAAGTGCAGATGGACAGAGGGAGACGGGAGAGAGAGAGAGAACCCAGTCTGGAGGACCACCCACGGGGGTGCCTGGGGTCCTCAGAGGTGCTCGGTCCTTCCCATGTCTGTCCTCCTCTCCCCCTCCCCTCCCCCTGGTCTCGCACCTCATCGAGCCTTCTCCCACAGAACAGTCCAGCCCCTCGCTGTGTCGCCAGCCGCGGCATCAAGGCCGCTTGCAGGAGGCTGTGGCTGCACATGGGGTTGAGACTGATGTCTCCCACGAAACTGGAAAGGCGTGACAGGAGCAGCTCCCTCGGCCTGGCGTTAGGGCAAGGGTCCCGAGCAGACGGGTCCCATCGCAAGCCTGAGAGGAGGGCGGCCCACCCTGCTTCCTCGTCCGAGGCAGGGCTGATGACGGGGCAGCGGGCAGAGCTGCTCCCCGCACCGCGTGACGCCCTCTGGGACCTCGGGCCAGAAAGGGTCCTGCACTACCAGGTGAAGGCAACCTTCAGTGACCCGGGGCCTGGACAATGAGACAATTCAAGTGAAACAACAAAATAACTCGAGGGGAGAAAACACAGGCCCATTCATTCGCAGCGATTATTCTAAAATGCAGATTGGGTGACATCAGCCCCTGTTAAAATCACTGCCTTTCCCCGGTCCCCCACACACCGAGCCTTGGCTGGGCCCACAGTTGAGCACTGCTAGGGTGACAGCAGGACTCTTCTGTCACCAGTCTGCCCTCACCCCTCCCCCTCACCGCTGGCAGGAATCCCACCTCGAACCCTTCTCCCAGGGTGAGACCCTCAGAGCCCGGGAGGGGACTGTGTTCGTGGACAGGTAACAGAAGGCAACACCTCCTGGAACTAGAATTTGTGTTCTTTGTGCCGAGTGCAGTGCTGGGTCCTTGCTCACGCTGCGTTTCATTTCCTGTCATTGTCACGACCCGCCTGAGGCAAACGTCAGCATCTGCACCCTGCCAACCAGGAAGAGGAGACTCAGAGGGGGTACGCCAAACGCCCCTGCCACCCGTCGAAGTCGGGGGAGGGGTTCGCACCGGGCCTTTCTGGCACTGGTCTCACGCGTGGCCTCCGGTGGCATCTTCCTGCCCTCTCCCGCCCTCTTCCTCCTCTCCTGTTCTCAGAGCCGCAGACAACACCTCTCCCCTGACCGGCTCTGGTCTCTGTGTCAGGTAACCCTCCCTGTCACCTTCTGTCCCACCTGTCCTTTGCCCCTTCACCTCCCCATCCCGGTGTTTGCTGTAGCTGCACCCCCGTGTTCTCAGGACGACGAGGTCTGGGCACATGGTGGAGGCCCACAGTGCGTCTGAGGACAGGGGCGGGCCAGGCGGGGGTGGGGCCCGCGGAGGCTGCTGTCACCATGGGGCTGTCAGGGCCAGACGAAGCGCCACGCACACAATGCCTTGCGTGTTGTCTCTGAACCAGCCCCTGGCCCATCTGGCTGTTTCCTGCCCCCGGAATCCCGTCCCACCCGCCGAATAAAGAGCCGTTGTGCCCGGTTCCCATCCTTCCAGATGCAGACGGGGCCTGGTCCTTTCAGTCGGTGTGTGCAGGGTCCTCACTCTTGCCAAACAACAGCAACCAGGTTCCGCCACCGCCGAGAGCGGGAGTCGGCACAGCGGGGGGTGCCCGGGAAGCTCTGGGGCTGGCCGCCCTCTCAGAGAACGGCTCGGTCCCTCACCTTAACCTTGGAGGTCTCCAGGTCAACCTGGGGAAGAAGGGCGGCTGGGGATGGGGCTGCAGGGCCAGGCCCCGCTCCCTGGGCCCCTGAGGAGCCCGCCTGCGGGAACAGCCTGCGGTCTGTCCCCAGTCCAGCCGTGTGCACACGGGCACGGGGAGCAGCTCTGCTTGTGGGAGACCTCGCCCCCAGGACAGGGCTTTCAGACTCCAGGGAGGCAGAGGGATTGCCCGGAGCAGGGGGCGATGCACACAGGTTGGGATTCGGCCTGGGGTCTTGCATGTCCAGGAAGTTCAGAGGAGGCCAGAGGTGCTGGCCCAGGACTGCGGCTTTATTGTCAAGGACAAAGGGACCTGCTCAGCAACCCCCCTCCCGCCCCCCAGAGAGGATTAGAGCTGACATCCTGAGGGGCTCTTGTGAGGCTGGGAGGAAACACCCAGCGAAGTCCAGGCCTCAGGAGAGGGCTGGAGGGGATGAAAGAAATAATCAGAGACGCTACAGAAAAAAAATAAAAAGAAAAGACAGCTGCAGATCTGGGGTGCCATTGGTCAGAAGGTGAAAAACGGCTTGGGGGTGGACCCTAATGAGTAAGAAATCACCAAAATGCAGTCGCGTGTAGGAAGACCAGGTCCTTACCACGTCCATAAACCTTCCCTCTTTCTGGGAGTCCGCTCTTCCTGTCAACCCCAGGGGCCGGCCGTGAACCGCCCTGAAGGGGGAGCCAGAGGGAACCACAGGTGGTGAGCTCCCCCGGGCTCCCCGTTCCCACCACCCGCTGCTGCGGCGGCCCTGGGCTGGGCCCGGGGGGGGGGGGGGGGGGCCTCCAGCCGCCTAGGATGACACCGGACACCGGGCAGTTCGGGCAGTTGTTAGTACCTCTTCCCCCTGGGGGCTGCGGGCCCGTCCACACCCAGTGATACCGATGTCGGGCCCTGGTCTCCCGAGCTGTGGGAGGACCGGTTCCTGTTGCGTGAAGCCACTACGGTTTGGGGAGTTGGTTACAGCAGCCTCGGGAAACGAACACAGAGGATCAGCGTTCCACTCGTAGGGTAGAAAAACCCTGCAAAGTGATCAGAAGTCTCCCGATTTGTCTCCTCGGCACGGCAGGGGGGCAGGTACTGCCTGGCATCTCATCGGGGGCCTGGGGGGCGGCCTGACTGGGGAGAAAGTGCAGCTGAGAGCGCCCAGCACGCCTCGCTTCTCGGGGGAAGGTGGGATCCAGGGACAGGACTTCGCTTGACCGGGAGCAGTTGACTAGTCCCTAGCGAGTGAGGCCACTTCGGTCGCCGGTCCCAGTCCACAGCGTTTTGTGTACACACACACACACACACACACACACACAATTAGGTCACAATAACAAGAATGTAGCCAGGGAAATGATGGTAAAAATAGGCAGAAGAATTAAGATCGCAGAAAACATGATGTAAAAAGAGAAAGAAGAAAAAAATGTTAATGAAATACACAGAACCCCAAAGCCAACAGAGTATCTAGGTTAAGCTTCGACACAGAAGGAAGGAATTTACTCAGGAAGTGAGGGAGATCCTTCAAGGCATCTTCGTTCATTCCTTCGGTCATTTTGAAGGCGTGAGGTTTGTGCTGAGAAGGAGATGGGGCGGGCTGTGACCATGGAGGCGGAGACTCAGAGCAGAGGCAGAGGGCGGCAGGACCCAATGAAAGAACTAGCTGCCCAGCCACACCGAGGGCCGCGGCAGCTGCAGGCCGGGCTCCCGGAGGGGCGCTCAGCCGGCTGCCCGGTTCCGGGCCTGAGTCCTCCTGGAGGGGTGAGGCTGAGAGCTGCCTGAGGCCCTCGGAGAGGCCTGAGGGCTTAGGTGTTCCCCCGCTTTTCCTCTGCCTTGTTGTCTCAGGCTGTGGGCGCTTCCCCACCCCTCACGCAGCCTGTGCTCCCCACCAGCGTCACCCACGTGCCCTTCCCCGACCCCTCCCATGGCCCGAGGCCCCACCCCCCTTCCTGACTCTGCACCAGACTCTCCACCCCTTCCTCACATCCCCCCCACTCCCGACCACCCACCGCCTGGTGTCTGTGCCCGGACAGTGGGTCAGCCCCCGTTTGGTGACATGCACTCTGCAGACGCAGAGGCAGGAGCAGGAAACCAGCTAAGGGATGGGGCGATGCTGGAGTCTGAGGGACCCCCACGCCCCGAGGGAAGAGAGCAGGCCAGGGTCCAGAATCTTGAGGCCCGCTCCGGGCCATGCAAAGGCTCGGTCCAGACCGTGACCTCTCTCTCCCTGGCGACACCACTCTCCCTGCCCCTCAGCACTCCAGCATCCTCCACACCTGACCCCGCCCACCTCTCCGACCGAGAGAGCCCTGCAGTCCCCGAGGGGCGCCCCCCGCCCAAGTCTGGATGCACATCAGGGAGTGGCAGGGCCTGCGGCGAGCTGGGCACGCAGATGCCTTTGGAAGGAGAGTCGCCCCTCAGTTCCAGGCAATCAGAGTCACGTGACAAATGTAGCCGATTTCCGTTTCAGACACTGCGTGGGAAACTTCCCAGTTTTAAAACACGGTGCGAGAGGGCTCTGGCCGGGAGACTCCATTGGCTGGGCCATCGCCCCGCACACCGAAAGGCGGCAGGGCTGGCTCCCCGTCCGAGCACACACCTGGGACGTGGGGTCGAGCCTCGATCGGGGCACGCGCAGGAGGAGGCAGCTGCTCCATGCTCCCCCTCGCACGGATGCTTCTCTCTCTGATCAACACGCATATCCGCGGGCGAGGAAGACAAACAAACAGAAAACCAAACACCGTGCAAAGGAAATCAGCTCATCGATCTGTGAGCCACACTCAGCCCAGGCGCCCCTCGCGGGACCCCAGCTTGGAGGCTTAGGAAACGATCCTTCTCACCACGGCCTTTGAAGCGAGAGCACCTCTGGCGAGAAGCCTGGATGCTTCCCTGGATGCTTCTGTGAGACCCTGATGCGCCAGAGAAGGAAACTGTTTATGATGCTTCTCTGGAGGAATGTTTTGATTACGGTGGTGCTAATACCATTGTACCAGCCCTCGTCCTGCCCCCGCTGGCAGCTCGCCACCCTTGTCGGGGCCCGGAGACGGGGGTCAGGGGGTCGGAGGGGGCAGTCACTCCACGTCGTCTTCTCCTCCTCCTCCTGGCTGTCACAGCCGAGTCGTGCCCATGTCCTCGACACGTCAGCAGCCAGGAGACCTGTCGCTTCCACCTTCATTCCCGGCCACGCCGTCCTGCTGCGACTATGCTGATGCTTCCCGACGGGTGCCCATCCCTCCCCTGGGAAGGTCCCCCAGGGCAACGCTACCACCCAGGGCACACACGTGTCCCCTGTCTCACTTAGGACCAGAGACGCTCTGTCACTAGCACGTCAAAATCTGAGCTCCCTGGTGTGGGGACTATTCACGCATGCCCCACTGTTGGGGGCGACGGGAGTGGGAACACCAGGCAGGGTCCACACGGGGGAGCGCCCCGGGGGCCCCGCTGAGGAGTTGGGCTGTCCTGTAGACCAGCGTGGAACCAGGGGAGGGTTGAAGCACAGAAGAACCTGCTCTAGATTGTGTGAATCTCAGCACCCTGAGTGCGTCCGTCACAGCACTCTCTCGGCTTGTAGTTCACGGGCTGGTTTTTTCTCGAGTGTCTCCCACGCACCTTCACACTGAGAGAGGGAAGGAGCCGCGTGTGCTTTACTCCCCTGCAGCCCTGCGAGGGCCTGCGGCGCAACCGGCATTCAGTGAGCCGCTGAGCAGACGCGCCAGCCCATGGGGACGGCAGGAACGGACGAGCAGAGTCAGCACAGCGCTAACTAGGGGTCCCACCCAACTGAACCCCATCCGTCCTGCGTATGGCCAGGGTCCTCCGAAATACGCCGAGGCAGGATGCGCGCTGTGGTGGCTCACTGGTCACGCACAATGATGCAGCGGCGGTGACTAGATGTTAATAACAGGCATTGTATGCCATGAAGTACTGTGCGGAATAGCAACCGGTACGTAATGAGAGGAGTGAGACCTTCAAAAGCGCCCATGCACCGTAATTAATTGAAAACTCTGCTCACCGTTACGGGGAGCACAAAGGCCAAGATCTGGTGTTCAACCTGGTCTATAAGCATGAAGAATCAAGAAACGTAGCAACAGTCCTTATTCAAGTATGCCTTTTTTTTAAAAAATTCAAATCAGTCAAGTTCTCTAACAATCTGGTCATACACTGAACTGTTACCAGGGATTTTCTTTGGGCAGTGAGGTATTCTCAGTTTTCTCGGATTTTCAGTAATAAGCGCGCATAATTTCTGTTAAATCAGAAAAACAATAATACCTTAAGAGATGGTTTAAGAGGCGAATTGATTTATTATGTTGTCTAAAGTCACATGATGAGTATTTTTCAAAGTCTTCCAATACTATGGTTCTCCTTAGAGTGACACACTTTCAGACCTGGCGGGAGTCCTGCAGGCTCCCCTCACGGAGCTCCCTCCCCTTTCCCCGGTGCACTCCGTCTACACGGGGTCCCTCCCACACCACACGTGATTCCAGTGCAACCGTCAGTCGTGGGGATGGGTGGGGTGGGAGCGGTGTGTGGAGAGGTGGAAGAACATGATCCAAACTGGGCAGTAAGAGAAATTCAAATAATTTCCCTGGAAACAGCAATTACTCCGGCAGAGGCTCAGTGTTCACGTGACTCCGGTGGCCATTCAGATCTTTTCTGCCGGAGAGAGGGTTAAGGTCCTTGGCTCCGCCCTCAAGGAGAGAAGTGGGTTTGCAGAGCTCATTTGCACCCTGAGTGACAGATGTATCTGGCCCACCTCCTTGGACTTCCCAGAAAAGTGCTAAGCCAATAAATTACCCTTTTTGATGGCTTGAATTAATTTTCTGTCATATACCTCAGGAAAAACTTTTAATAACCACCCATAATTAATGCCACTTATCCCTTTTATTAAGGTCTCTAAGTATGAGGATCCAAAACACATCTGAGTCTCCTATTTTTATTTTTCTTATAGTGATAGTAAAAAAAAACAACAAAAAAACAAAACCGTTCCTTACATTCAGCTGAACTTCCTACTATAATTTGAAGACTTCTGCTTCCACACAAGTTAGAGTAACAGAAAGTGAATTTATTTCCCTCCTGAAATAACCAAAATACAAAAAAAAAGACAAAAGAAAAATAAAACAAAGATGTCCAAGTCACTGGAATGAGGTGAGCCCTCCCGTCGCCCCCGATCACCGCCTGGAGAGAGTGCACACAGCCTGCGGCATAGGAAGGGAAAAGCCGAACACAGCCCGGTGGCCTCCCTGAGCTGGAGAGGCAGAGGCGAGAGTCTGGGCCGATGAAGAGGGCTCGAGGTTGCAAGCTGACCGAACACCAATGAGGGAGAGCCGCACAGAGAGTGGTCTGTAGAAGCTCCTTCTCGGCCCCTCAGCGCAATGCTGGTTGCGCTCAGTCTAGCCGTGCTAGACTGAGCACGGCTGTGAACCCACCTGAAAAAATCATAAAGGCAAGACCCAAAGGGATCTGTTTCAAAGTAACAATTGCATCCCAGAATAAAGTTCAAGGATATTTATAGGAATATAAAAATAGCACCAAACAAGACAAAATTCACAATGTTTAGCATCTAACCAAAATGATCAGCATGTCTTAAAAAAAAAAAGGTAAGAAAACATGACTCAGCCCTGGCTGGTGTAGCTCAGTGGATTGAGCACAGGCCTGTGAACCAAAGGGTCACTGGTTCGATTCCCAGTCAGGGCACACGCCTGGGTTGCAGGCCAGGTCCCTAGTTGGGGACGCACGAGAGGCTACCACACACTGATGTTTCTCTCCCTCTCTTTCTCCCTCCCTTCTTCTTTGTCTAAAAATAAATAAATAAAATAAAATAAAACAAAACAAAACATGGCCCACAGTGAGAATAAGCCATCAGCAGAAACTGACCCAGAACTGGCATAGATAGAACAAGCAGAGAAAAACATTAATGTGTTTGTTATAACCATTCTAAAATGTTCAGTTGTTTTATAGAGACATGAGAAATATTCTGAAAAGACCCCAGTGCAACTTCAGGTAGCAAATCTGGGGCTGAGATGTAAAATGCACTAGATGGCATCCACAGAAGAGGAGATATTTCAGAGGAAAAGACTGGTGAACTTGAAGGCCAAGCAACAGAAACTATCCAAAGTGAAAGACAGAGGGTCAAAAGCATCCCTCCCTCTTGACCCCCCCAAATGAACAGAGCATCAGTGAGCTGAGGGACAGTCACAGGCAGCCTGATATTCACTAGCTGGAGGCTCCAAACTGGACAACAGAGGGAGGTGAGGACAGGTAACATATAGTATGCGAAGAAATAAAATAATGGCTGAAGATTTCCCAAATTTGGTGGAATGTATAAGCCTGTGGATCAAAAAAAGCTCAGCGAAACCCAAGCACAAGAAACATGAAGAAAACTGTACTAAGACACATCACCATCACATGGCTTCAAAGTGGTACCAAAGGGCAAATCTTAGAAGCATCCCGAGAACACCCACACAGTACATGCAGTGGAGCAAAGTTAAGAATGACAGCAGATTGCTTCTTGGAAATGGTGCAAGCAGGAAGACAATGGAGCAACATCCTTAAAGTGCTGAAAGAGAAAACTGTCAACCCAGAGTTCTTTATGCAGTAAAATCATATTTCAAAACAAGGGCAAAATAAAGATATTTTCCATCATACAAAAGCCGGAAGAAGAATTGCCCTGGCTGGGTGCCTCAGTTGGTTGGAGCAACAACCCATATACATCAAAAAGATGCAGGTTCGATGCCCAGTCAGGGCACATGCGTAGGCTGTGGGTTTGATTCCTGGTCAGAGCACATGCAGGAGGCTACCAACCAATCTCTCTCCAGTCAGTAAACATATCCTCAGGTGTGTACTAAAAAAAAAAAAAAATTAGAAAGCTGGAGGGATTCATCACCAGCAAACCTGCACTTCAAGGAAGCACAGAAGGAAGTCCTTGCAGCAGAAGAGAAGTCACCGACGATACCTGACGGAAACATGGAGTCACACAAAGGGCATTGGAACTGGCAAAAAAAAATGAGCAAAAATGAAAGCTTGTTCCTTCTTACTTCAATTTGAAGTCACTCTCCATTCACTGAGCCCTCCATGACCTCCAGCCCTGTGTGTCATTAAAGGTCAGTCGAAGCACCTTCCACCCACCTCTCCTCCTAACTGAGCATCCTCACTGCTGCTGCTGCTTTTTCCTCCCCTGGGACTCCTCTCTGCACCTCCGGGACCTGTGCCGCTCTCCTGCCCACTGCCTCCCTGAGCGGCATGACTGAGTGTCCCGAACAAGTGTCATCAGTACCAGCGGAAAGCCGTAAACGGCTCCGCGGCCACCCGCTCTGCTCGAGGGCTTCTGGTGCTTGTGGGAAGTTGCGCCTTATCCCTGTCCTGGAAAGTCACGGTGCATGCCAGCACACGATAGGTCCGCAGGCGGGCGTTACTCAAGTATTCTGGTCCACGCTCCTTATCCTTGTGTTTCCCCAGCTTACTGACCACAGGATCCTTGGGACACGACTTGACAATTTTTGATCCTATTCAACACCCTCATTTGATGGACAAGAAAACTAAAGTCCAAAGAAGTACCCTGCCCGAGACCCCACAGAAGGTTAGCATTAGAGCAAAGAGGATACTGAAGTCTTCTGGAACGAGTCCGGTGTCCTTTCCCGAGCCCGCTCCCAGAAACCCGGGAACTCCTGAAAACTCCCCGAGGGATCTCCTGTCCTCCCAACACCCGCCCCACAGCCTGCAGCATTGCTTCTTGCTCACCAGGCTTTCCCCGGCGTAGAGCCCTACCCCTCTCGGAACCCGTGGACGCCTGGGCATCTGGACACGCAACGGACCCTCAGCTCACGCAGAGGCCTGTGCGGGCGGGGGGTTGGGGTGGGGGGAAGAAGCAGCTGGCCGAGAAAACGCCGCCATCTGAAGACAATGCCGCACGCTCGCAGAGGTGGCAACTCTCCCTGGAACCGGCAGGCGTTCCCCTGTCATCGCTCTGTCACTTGCCCGCTCCGTGCAGAAGGCAGCCCTGGCTCTGCCTGGAGAGACAGACGGTGCTCAGCAGAGCCCCCGGCCCGCCCAGCCGGGCCCACCCAGCCGGGCCCGCTGTCGGCAAAGGCTGAGCGAGGGGAACAGGTGTGGAGACAGACTATTTTGACAGGGGATCGATTTTCTCCCCACTCCCCTCAAAGGCCTTTTTTCTCTCCTTATGTGTGGATGCATTATCCCTACTCACAATGAAAAGCAAAGAGGAACGGCAAGAAATTCTTCCAAAGGGGAAGAGGAGACACCTGGGAAGACACACACACGTGAGTGCACATGCACACACACCCTCAGAGGTTGTCATCATTGAAAATGGTGACTGACCAGGTCCACCCTGATTTGCTCACCTGTGCGGGGCCCAGTGATTACGGGAGGGGAGAGGGAGGGAGACGTTATTTTTGTGAAGCTGTCTGCTATTTAAGCTTGACAGAATTCAGTGCAGAGTGCCCTGATCCTCCGGCTGGGAAAAATAAGCTAGCAGACAGGTTTGATTAAGAACGGGAAGCCCTCCGGGCATCGATAACCTAGATGAGAAGGTTAGACAAAAGAATTAAAATCGGGGTCTCGGGGAGCTGTGGGCGCTTCTGTGCGCTGCACTCACGATGGCCAAGACGCGAAACCGCCCCAATGCCTGTCGACAAATCGCTGGCTTTTTAAACTGTGATGCACAGACCTGTGTGGTGGGTGCTGCTCTGTGTGCGCCTGGGTCCCATCAGCGAACAGAACAGACCGAAAAGCCATGCCTCCCTGGAGTTCACGCTCTGTTGCCAGTTCTCGGAAATGCCCCACGTGCTGGAATAGAATGTATGTTCTTCACTTTTTGGGTGCAGTGTTTCTGTAGATGGCCATTAATTTAGGATTGCTTATCTTGTTGCTCAAATCGTGTACACCCTTACTGACTTTTTTGCCTGCTTATTCTATCGGTTTCTAAGAGAGACGTGTTAAGACGTCCTGCTGTGTTTGTGGATGTCTGTTTGTCGTTGTTAATTACCCCCCGAGGAGGCACATCCTTTTGAAAGACGAGAAAACGCGTTCTGGAACTAAGAGACACGTTTTATGTCGCCGAGTCTGTAAAGGGCGGGTCCAGGCTTCCGCCCCAGTTCTCGATGGTGACAACACTAACTGCATGACCGCCGTCACCCGCTTAGTCTAACAACTTCATCCAGCAACACCACCACGCGTGTCTCCTCATCCTTTGGGAATGTCCTCCTCCCAGACTCGACCCAAATTCTCCATCTGAGTTCCCTGCTGCCCGGCCAGCGGGGCACGGTCCCCGGACCGGCCACCACAGTGTCCCCGGCCGCACACCCTCACCAGGCCAACGAGAGGCCCTCCTCTGGAGACCGACGCCTGTCTGCTGTGTTGCTTTCCAACAGTCATTCGGTCCCTAGCCATGTCCGAACGTAGCAAGGTGCCTCGTCAGGATAGGAGGATAATGACTTTTAAATATCTTATTTTTAGAAAGGGAGAAGGGAGGGAGGAAACGCCCATCAGCTGCCTCCTGCACGTGCCCTGACGGGGAACGGAACCGGCCACCCTTGACTCCGTGGGATGACGCTCACCCAGCGGAGCCACGCCGGCCAGGACAAGGTTCATCTTTGTTTTGCTGTTTATCAAGAGCATTCTTCTCTTCTACAGATTCATCTCCACACACACACACACAAAATGTCCTGGATTTCCTTATTCTTTCATCACCAGAACTAGAACACATCATTTTCCCTCTTTGTTAAAAAAAAAAAATCGAGGGCTATCTCGAGTTTACTTCATTGCTGCAGGAAGATGGGTTTATCCCCAAAACCGTTAGGCGATACTACTTGCTAGGAACTATGCTGGGTGGCGTGGTGGGTTCGGAATGCAGTGAGACACGGGCCCAGTCCGTGAGGACACAATGCAGAGGGAAAAGTCCTGTGAAATGTGCAGAACGTAGGGACTATAGGCGTATGGGCAGTGGGGGCAGTTCACACAGCCAAGGGGAAGTCAGGGAAGGCTTCACAGAGGAGGTGACATTTTGAGCTGTATCTTGAAGTGAAACCTGATTAAGTAAGCATATTCCAGGAGAAACACATGCAAAAAGAAGAAACACGATTCTCTGCACCAATATGAACAGTTCCAAATGACTGCTAATTTGTTATTTTTTTTCACTGCTATGTTTTCATTTCTTCTTGACACTCTAAACCAGAGTCTGCAAACACGTGGCACCCATCTTGCCCCCTGACCTACCCCCCACCCCATGGCGAACATCTCCAACTGAACACGGAATCCTTTCTTTAGTCTACTCAGTGCTAGGTTCCGTGGTTAAGAGAAATAAACTCAACACGGTTGGTCACCAGCAATGAGAGAGCGTGCACCGGGGAGACGTCTGCTCACGTTTCTAACTGGATCGGGTGGACACGTGGAGACGGTGGCCATCCAGAACGGAGGCAGAGAAGCCAGGGCCTACAGTGTCACCTGGGCGATTTTTTAAGTTCCAAACCTTAAGCCACAACGGAGACTGCTTAAAATCCCAATTCCCAAGGGACGGGGAAAAGGCTTTCGTGTTTTCCAAACTCCCCGAGTAATTTCCAACGTGCTGACAAGCTTGAGAATGACTGTGACTTCATCACAGACGTGCGGGGCTGGAAGGGCTAAGAAATCAGCCACTCTGCCCGGGAAGAGAATGCGCTACGGCTCCGTTTTGATGGCCTGATGCCACATCTCCTTAGAAACGGTTATTTTCATTTCTAGCTTTTAAAGAAATGGCTAAGTACTAGAGCTTTAAGGGCAAGCAGTGTAACAACTCAATAATCTTAATTTTGCTACACTGAACCTTCTTTCTAGATACTAAATTTGCATATAGAAAAAAACTCAGGTACTTATGTATGAATGAAATTGTATTGGGCCAAATTAAAAAGGACGTGCCTGCTGATACAGGATACTGAGTAGCACGGCCCCAGATACGGGAAGTCTTCTGACATGCTGCTTATGTACCTGGAATTTGAGGTGCGAGTTCACTGAGCACAGAAAATGTTACTTTGAAAACAGAGCCAATATCAATACTTATGCTAATATCGTTGCAAAAACAATTCGACCTCTTAATTCTACCACAATGACTCGAACTTGTGAGAGAAAGTCTTCAGCTCTTCCATTCATTCAGAATTTCAAGACTTCTCTCCCGGGAGGAAGAATAAAAGGAGAGCGGTTTCAAAACCTTTCTGCATCTTTCTGTCCTTTTCAACTGCAAATGTAAAAACGCATTTGTGTTGTATTGATGCAGCCTGCGAAGTGAAGGCCAGTGTAAGAATGTAGCTGACGTTTACAAGCAGCTCAGCTCTGCTTTTATTTTTTTCTGGGTGAGGAACTGCACCGATTTCCATGAGAAAGCTCCCAGTTGAGGGCAGGAGAGGGGGCAGCGGACTGGGGTGGGAGCCTGTGACCCCCAGCGGCCCCTCACTGCCCTCAGACAGGGAGAAGACCTGGAGCACTGCTGGGAGCAAAAGGAAGCAGTAAGGTGGGAAGTGTTTTAAAGTCCACACGTATCGCTCATTCGTCTACTTTCTTCCGGGCAGAGCGAGCTTACAAAAGAAGTCCTATGGATTCCGAAGGGTTTCATTTTCTCTAAATTGAAAGTAACAGGTCCAAGCCCAGTTTAGCTTCAAAATATTTATGACCCATAACTCACCTATTCAACATATACAACACGGACCAACTGTATTGGTGCTCTGGTTAAAAATTGCCGTATCTGGCCTTGACTGGTGCAGTTCAATTGGTTGGGCGTCGTCCTGCAAAGTGAAAGGTGGCCAGTTCGATTCCTGGTCAGGGCACATGCCCAGGTTGTGGGTTCAGTCCCCAGTCAGGGCATGTTCGAGAGGTTTCTCTCTCACATCAATGTTTCTCTCCCTCTCTCTCCCCTCTTTCCCCTCTCTAAAAATAAAATCTTTTTAAAAATTACTCCATCGGTTCTCTGCTCCTTATAAGCCCCATTGAAGCAATGCCCCCTAAGAAACAAGAAGGGACCCCACAGAATTCAGCTCCCACTCCAGGGACCCTCCAGCCTGTCCCAGGGAGATAAATGCTGTGAGGAATGGAGCGCCCCCTGGAGGCCAGTCTCCCAGAGTCTTATTAAAACGTGGCTCGCAAATACGGTCCCTGGAGTAACAGTATTATCAACAGTATTATCGGCATTACCTGGAACCCGCTAGAAGTGCGGATCCTGGGGCCACACCTGTCGTGGGCCATTCGGGCGACCGTAATGTGCCACAGCAGAGACCCGTTTCCCCCAGTTCTGGAGGCCGTGGATCCGAGCTCCAGGCGCTGGAGGGTCCCGTGTCCGCTGAGAGCTGCTTCCTGGCTCACACGTGGCACCGTGTAGCTGCAACCACGGCCCGTGGGAGGAGCGAGGGAGCTTCCTCGCCCCTTTTTTCCTACAAACACTAACCCCTTTCATACAGGCTCCGCCCTCTAACCTCATCACCCCCCAGAGGGCCCCCACCCCCCAGTACACTCAGTACACTCACAGCAGGGGTGAGGACTCCCACCTCTGAATCCTGGGGAGACACGAGGGGGGGTGGGCGTAGGCTCCAGCTCAGCTCAGGTCAGCTGGGGATCAGCACCCCCACTCGGGGCAGCCATCTGTGTCCCAGCCAGCTCCACGGTGACTCGGACACACGCTGGATTCGAGAGCCACTGCACTGATGACACTGCACCCCCAAGGTGCTGCCATGTAAATAACTTAATTATACTAGCATAAACTAACCTGTCTGTCCTCCAGGGAGACAGAAAAATAAAGCTGATGCCTGTATCAGGCAACAACGTGGAGCTGAGATTTAAGAAATGTCACGAGACCCAGCTGTGGTTCAATGTCCGAGAAAGAGCTCTCAGCTACGCTGGAATTACCCCCGAACGTCCCTTGGTGCGGACGATGAAGTAATGCGCGTGTGGAACGCCATGAATGGAAGGAGAGCGTGGGCAACCCCAGCACCCGCTCCACGCCCACTGAGGAAGAGGAGCAAGCGGCTCTGCGGGCCCCGAGCTGCGCTCACTCCGCCACACACGGGTCCGTGGTTACCGACCACACGCCGAGGCTGAGCACGTCCATGGCCAAGGTGGAAATGAAAAGGACAATAAAAAACCCACTCCGTATTTTCATGATCTTTTTTATTTAACATACGTAGTACATGTAAACAACTGGCACAAAGTTCATAAAAATACCATACTCCTACGTAGTATCCCTTTGTTCCTGAAACACCCTCTCATTCTCTCCTTAATGTCGGGGCCTTGTCTTAACTCCACACTCCCCTGCTGTGGGGTGTTGGAGGCGCACCTCCGTGCGGAGACACGGCCCGGCTCTGTCCCTCCTCGTCCCATCTGCAGCTGCTTCCGTCGCCTCCTGGCCACCTCCACCTTCCTCACTCTAAAGCAAAAATATCTCCCAGTGCTAAACATGAGCAAAACACTGAGCTTCAACACTGTTCCGTCGTGTGGATCAAACCTACTCCTACACTTCGTCGCCACAGAAGAGGTTCGTGAGTGGCAGCACCAGCGGCTCCCCCAGGAGGGGCCAGGACACCCAGTGCAGCCTCGGTTCCTCCTCGGCGTCTGGCCCGGCGCCGAGCAGAGCCGGCTGGGGGGCTACGTCAGCAACTTCGGTCACAGGTGGTCTTCAGACACAAAATCAGCTCGACAGCTTTTGCCCTGTCCAGCACAGGAAACAGTTCTAATAGTATTTCAGTGTTTTTCCTGTACCGAATTCCAACCTTTACCTGTGAGGTTTATTACGCAGGGAATGAGGGTGGGTGGGAAGAACAGAGAGTAACTTTAGAAGTGCCATCTAAAAGCCACATTTGGGTGAGAAGCAGCCGCAGACAGAGCCCGGCGCGCCCCCTCCTCCCGCCTGCGCCCCACCCCCCGCCCTTGAGGTGTCCTCTCCCCGAGTTCCTGGGTGGCCGCGTCACTGCTCAAACGCCACCCCTAGTCCACGACTCCCGACTCCTTCCCTGTTTTCTGAAAGTGGCAAACCCCAAGGGATAAAAGTCACCCAGCTGGCGAGAAGGGGGCGTGGCAGTTGCAGACACTGAGAAAACCTGGGGGCTGGCGGGCAGGGCAGGGCAGGCGCCTGCACACTCCGCTGCCCACCCTGGGCTGCAGCTGCCCGGGCAGCCCCGTCCAGGGCTCCGGGGGAGGCAGGAGCCAGGCCAGCGGACCAGGTGTCTGGGACACCCCGCTGGGAGGGGCGTCTGCCTGCGGCCAATCTGGAGAACACCGTGTAACTGCATGGGGGGTCGGCCTGAGGCGGGGTGTGCCTGGAGTTTAAGACCCCAAAACCACTTCTCAGAGATACAAGGGACTCGCCATTTTCAAAGATCTCATTCCACACAAATCACCTTTTAAAAAACAAAAACTCGTGCTAGGAATTCAAAGCAGGTTCAGAAGGTTTTTAAAATAAAAATAAATAGGAAAAGAAAGAAGAGGAAGGCTGAATATATTCATCCTCATACTGCAATGGTTTTCAGAACCAAAACTCGAAGGCTTAAGGCTTTGTCTTGTTAAAGACAGGAGGCAATTTAAAAAGAAAAATATAAAAACTCCATTCACTTATCATTGTTCACTTACTTTTTGACAGAAAAATTAGTTATGTTTTATTGTATCTTAATAGTAAAACAAAAACTGCCACTCACTACAGTCTATTGTTCCACGGCACATTATGTCTACAGAAATATACGTTAGTTTCTGGATGCACTGCATTTGAGGTTGTTCAAAATAGTTTTTCTTAAAACTATAATTAGACATGAAAAGTTTTAAAAGTGGTTTAAAGGTATTAAAATATACACATTTGAATAATACTAAAAATGAGAAAATACACAATTGCCATTAATATTTTTTAACCAAGAAAAAGTACTTGATACAAGAAACTAAATGAGTAAATACCACTTATCTGACAAAGAATGATGGGAGAGGAAGGGAGAGAGGGAGGCAGGGAAGAAGGGGGGAGGGGAGAGGGGGAGGAGAGAGAGAGGAGGGAGAGGGGAGGAGAGAGAGAGGGGGAGAGAGAGAGAAAGAGAGAGAGAGGGGAGAGAGAGAAGGAGAGAGGTGTCTCGCTGACACCACACTGCTGGTCGCACAGGAGCTCGGCCCGGACCACCAGGCCCAGGAGCCGGGGCGGATGCCGGGCATGCTCCGTCATTAACAAGAACAGAGAGAACGAAAGAACACAGAGGGAAACAAACAGAAAACTCCACGGAGCACACACCCTTGTCGGCTGCACCTGCTCTCGACCACAGGGACCGAGGGGACCGAGGAGCTCACGACAGCCGGCAGAAGGGCCCACGGACAAGAGCAGAGGCAGGGACGGAAGCAAGGGCCTCACAGTCCACACGCTGCAAAACCAGCCCCACACAGTCCAGAGTCGACCACGCTTTCGCGTCGTCCTCTCACGACCCGTCGAGTTTGGCAGGCAGAGCACTTCGCTCGCTTTAGCACAAATACTGAAGTCAAACACAAGCATATACTCATTTGCATAGCAAATTTTAAGGGGTGCATTGAAATAGTACCCGACTGATAATGGTATACATATTTGTACAATCAGAGTGACATTCAAATTGACCAAGTAAAACATTTTCCGTTTGAAAACAGTTACCTATAAAAGTTTTTGGGATCGGAATTAAAAACAAGGCATGAGCCGTCCGCAGGACACCACGAGCTTCCCCGCTGACTCCTCCAGGGCAGAGGTCACTCCTCGATGACCTCCAGGACCTTGTAAACACTGTTCTGGAACACCGTGGTGAAGTGCGGCTCGGACTCCTTCACCAGGAGGGTGCACAGCGGGGGCTTGCCGGCGTTCTCGGGGTCCTCCACGTCCCAGATCTCGGGCATGCTGCAGCCGGGCCTGGGGAGGGGCACGCTGGTCAGGGGCCCATGCGGTGGGCCCGCCTTCTGTTCCCACCCCACCTCGTTTTCTCCTACCCAGCTTAAAACTATCATATCACAGCTGTTCCTATTTGTGTAAGCCGCCACTAAGTCCTCCTCAGAACAAGGTGAACGCAGCAAAGGTGACTCTGAAGAAACACAAAGGCCTACGAACTACAGGTGATGTGCTTAAGTCCTGCCTCAGCTCCGGCCCAAACCGTGAACGTGTCCGGTTACTCGGCCTCGCTCCGCCCCCGCCCCCGAGCTGTAACAGGGGAAGCTCCCCCGGCGCAGCTGCGCTGCGTGGACTGAGAGGCAAGGCTATTCCCGGCACCAGGCTCCGCACAGAGTAAGGGGTAATGTGTTACATTAATTTTAAAAATTATAATCAGCAAATACACTTAGTTCCTGTTCATGCAATTTCCCGTTAACTGTATTCCAGAATGAGTCAACTTCAAGAAAATCCAGTCGTGTTAAGCTCTCATCTTAACTAAACACATAATTAAATCTTGAAAGCAATGTATTTGTTTAAAGAATAGTGGAAGTAACATTTGTATTGGTGCCATATTGGTCCCAGTAAGTTCTTCAAGATAACTAACATTCATTTTAAATTTGGAACTGTTGCTTTGGCTAGGGTTCACAATTTCTTTTCCTTTCTTTTTTAACAGGTGGAGAATTTGTATGTTATACTTCAAACTGTCAGTCTTTTCTTTTAGAGCTTATGATTTTTATGTCTTCTTTAAAGAATTCTTCCCTATCACAATATTGTGAAAATACGCACTGTATATTCTCCTGTGAGAGTTTCAGAATTTTGTTTCTCACATTTATAGCTAGTCCTCAACTAGAATTAAATTCTTCAGTGTGGTGTAAGGTAAAGATTTAATTTTAATTTTTCCAGGTATTATAGTCTAAGTAGCTCTTGGTCCAATCATTATTTATCAAACCCACTCTTACACCCCCTCGTCAGTGACACACTATTTTCAAGCCCATTTTGCCTGATCACCTATGACCACTCACGTAACAGCTGACTAGGGCGAGGACAAAAGCTGGACACAGGAAGTGCCTGCTGAGAGGCTGCTGAGAAAGAGGGTAAACCGATGGCCCCCCGGGGCCCCTCCACAGGTCTCCTGTTAATGACAAAGGGAGCCCCTCTCCTTAGCTGGGCAGCGGGGGGCACGGCCAGCACTTCCGTCGAGCGCTCGACCCCAGCACCCCCGATGCCAGGCCAGAGTGGCGTGCCCCCTGCAGAGCCGCCCGGCAGGCACACCCGCCTTCCCGTCCTCACCCGCCGCCCCGCCTGCAGTCACGAGGAGCGAGCCAGGCGAACTGAGTCCGCCAGAGGGACGTTCTCACACGACCACTGGCCTGGACTCTTGCAAATGTCAAGACAGAAAGACACAAGGAGCGATTACTGACCAGTGACACCTGCCTACGTCCTGCCACAGCGGCGTCACTCTCCTTGTAAGAGAAGCAGCCGTTCCCACCGGCCCCTCCTGTCCCCAGCGGCAGCCCCCCTGCCCGGCCCCCCAGCAGGAGGCGGCACCAGTCTCGAACGGAAAGGTGAAAAAGTGTCCAAAGAGACCCATCAAAAGGAAACCCTGACCCGCACCGCTCGGCCTCTGCCGTCTGTGTTCACATGCGCACAAGCACGAGCACGGACTTTCACACCTACACAGACACTCCCGCTGCTCTTACAAAGACGGGATCATCCTGGGACTCCGAGCTGGCCGATAAAACGTGGCCATTTTCCAGATATCTCATTCCATGAAGACCCACTACTGCTTGTGCTCCCATATACTGTGTGACAGTATTCAACCACTCTTCTATGGATGGGTATTTTAACTGCTCCCCACGTTACTGCAATAGAGCAACACTTACACCAACATCTCCGGGCCTCTCTTTCCGCAAGCTAGGCTCCAGACACGGAACCATCGCTACAACAAGGGGCTAGGCGCATCTCACGCTGCCGGCAGGAGACTGTCTCCGCAAACGGTCTCCCCATGGGTGTCCCGTGCAGGGTGCCCAGTGCACGTTTTTGCACGCCCTGGCTGACACGGAGCACACACAATGACAGGACGGGGCTCGGGTCGTCCACCTTCTGATTTCTCCCTCGCCCCAAGGCCACCCTGTTCCCGCACTGCCGGCCAGGGGCAGCGGAGCACGAAACACACGGGAAGCAGCGAACCACCCCGCTCCCGCGTTCTGCCGCTCTGCCCGCCCGAGTGCGACATTCCTCATCCTGATCGGAGTTCCCAAAGGTTCCGCAAGCCAGCCAGCTACATCTTCACACAGCCTTAGTGAAAACCTGAACAACTTCTTCTGAGTTCATGCACTTGAATCTCATCTTAACTGTTACTGGGATTAATGAGAAAGAAAGCGGAGAACGGAGAATAAAGGAATAGCTGACCCAAAGCTCATCCACAGCTTGTATTGGAGTGTATTCTCCTGAGTGTATTGAAACACAGGGTGTCAAGTATTTAAGGAATAATCATACCACACGATCAAGCCACTTGGAAATGAGACCACTGAGTCCAGGTCTCACCGGAGGGCGAGGCACGGCTGAACCCTGGGTCAGCTTCGCTCCCGCTTCCCTTTCTTCTCCTGCGTGAGGTCCCCACCTGCTCCCCGATTCTGACATATCCTCCTGTCTCAGCAGCACGCAGGTGTCTTGGGCTGGCATGACTGAAGTGTGGGTGAGGGCCAGGGCAGCGGCAGGGGGGAGTTTGTGAGAAACCCTGCTCCCCCCACTGCAGAGGCAGGCACTGAGCACTGGTCCCCACCCCTGTCCTGCTCTCCGAGCCCCCACTGGCTTCCCCAGCAGAACGGAGGGCGCAGTGCGTGCTGTGTTTCGGGGACTAAGCACAGTCCCCCCGCCTGGGGTTTCCAGGAGTCAGTCTGGCTTAAATCCTGCAGTAGGCGGAGGGCGCTGTGGGGACCCAGTGGGGTGACAGAGAAGAGAGGTCCCTTCCTTCGCTCCCTCCCTCCCCGCTCCTGCTGGAACCAGCGGACAAGGGCAACCCGAGGCCCTGATGGGGAATCCAGCACGCCCCACCCCCAGCTCAGACGTGAGGCCAGCCGTGAGCTCTAGGTGGGTGCACCCTGACTCCGGCTCACTCACGACCGACTTTGTCTCGGGTGCCCGTGACCCGCCGCACCTGCTGAAGCTGTCCCTCCATCCCTCCCGGGTGCAGAAGGCAGTGCTCCGCCATCACAACAGGAAATGACGGGCCGGGCTAATCCCGCACTCTGCCTCCACATCTCAGAACACGAACCCCCCGGCCCCTGCGACTCCCACAGATTCAGAACGCTAGGCAAGGGCCCAGGGGAAAGTGAAGAACCCTGAACAGAGGCTCGTCACCAGCTTGGGGAGAAAGGCCACGAAGCACGACGTTTCTGCTCCAGCGACTGGCAGGCGTCTCAGGCTGGCAGAGCCGCAGTGCGGAGAGGGCCAGGCGGCCAGGCAGTGCCCACCGCGTGGGCATCGAGCGCGTCCGACGGCAGCGTCAGCCCACCGCTCACCGTCCTCAGAGGATCACCACGGGGGAGCTCGCGGTGGCCCTGTGCTAAGTCTACACGGCCAGGTTCCCTGAAGGGGACGTGTGAGTCTCATGCACGTCCGTACGTTCAGAAGGACTTGGGGCACGTTCTGAGCTGTGACTCTGAGAGCAGTAATATCTCCTGTAGATCCCGATTCAGGTCGGGTCACTTGCGACATTCGCAGAAAGCCACCCGACAACCCACGACTGCCTCAGTTTCCTCGTGGGCAGCGCTGGCAGGCAGACTGTCACCGACTGTTTTTACTCCCGAGGGAACGTCTAATCATTCCGTCTCGGCACCCCTGCGTGAGCCTCAAGTGTGCGGTGAGTGGGTGTGACGAGGCCACACGCACGGCCGCCCCCCGGAGGCTTCTTTTCAACGAGGAGTGGGGACTAATAACGTGACACCAGCGCTCTGTAAACGCCCCCGACTTCCGGTGAAGCCGCGCGTGTCTGTGTCTCCCCGGAGCAGGTGCTCCGGTGTCCCTGCCGCCCGTCACCCCGTCACCCGGCGCACCACAGCCGCCGCCCGAGGGACCCACGTCAGCTGTGAGACGCTCGCCAACTCCGGCTGCTCCTCTCTGCCCACTGAACGCCTCCGTGGGAGAGACCTTTTTAAAACTGTGAGCCCAAGAGCACACGCGTCTGTGAAATGGTTCCCCCGCCCAAGTAGGAGGTGGAGCAGCAAGAGACACCTCGGTCTGGCTGCGTCCGTCCGCCACGGGACGCGACGGGACGCCACGGGACGCCACGGGGTGCGGCGCAGCGCAGGGCTGGGGGCGAAGGGGGCCTGACCCTCAGCGCCCGGCTGACGCCGCCACCACGAGAGTGTCCATTACTCGGGCTCAGACGCCACACGCCTTTGGAAAGAAAGCACATTCAGCTTGAAGTAAAAGACTTAAAAAACAGGCGAAAGTGAGTAATTCAGGAAACCACCCATCGCTGCCTATACAATACCCTTCAGAAAAGCGTACACGCGCCAACCATTACAAGGAGATGCTCACAATGACTGAGAAAGAAGAGAACTCCAGTTCACACGATCGCCTAGCGTTCTTCGCCCTGCGCTTTGCCAGACGCAGTCCACGCCTCACGCGCCCGGCCTCGCAGCGCAGCCCCGAGACACCGGACCGCTCCCCGGCCCCCCGGCTCCCCGGCCCCCCGGCCCCCCGCTCCCCGGCCGGCCGCTCCCCGGCGACTACTCACTTGGACCTGCGCACGCACCAGGACTCCTCCAGGATGTAGTAGTTCACCTGCAACTTCACCAGCTCCCGCTTCACTTCCTCGGCTGCCTTCCGGCTGTACATGGAGTACACGATCTTCGTTCTGGCCCTTCGGAGGGAAACAACCGGGGAGACGACCGTCGAGGTTGGGAGGCTGCAGGCCTCCCGTTTGGGGGGGCTCTGAACGGGGCCGGGAGACAGATGACACGGAAGACTCCGGGGGTCGGGACACACTGCAGGGGAGTCCTCAGGGCGTCAGGGAGGGAGGGGGGCCACAGGAAAGGGCGCAAGTGGCCCCCAAGTCCTGGGAGGAGGGGCTGCCACACTTAGGCGTTCTGTCTGTCTCCTTGTTTTTGTCCCAAACGCTCTATGGACCGCTCTGTCACAAACACGAGCCAGGTTCCCTGTGTGTGGGCGGGAAGGAGCAGACCCAACCTTCACCCCAAGAACCACCGGCACTCGATGGCTCTCCACTTTACTCCCGGGCTTTCTGAAAGCTGAGTTCACTCAAAATAACTGCTCTGGAAGTCAGCTTGCCAGAACTGTTTTACTGAAAAACTTCTTACTTATAAATAGTTATATTCTGCTGTTAGTCAAAGGAACATATTAATAGGATTCACCTTTTCAGGAAATTAATAATCTGACCTACCTTAGAAGTCGCACAAAAATGAAATCTATTTCCTTTAGAAGAGAATGCACCTTATGCGTTTATGAAAAAATAGTCAGAAAAACCTCCCATCATTCTAACAGGTTATACTGGTGAGAACCAGAATAAAACCCCCTTTGAATGGGACTGCATTTTCAGCTGACTCCTGAGAATCCAAGGAAAATGCCCGTGAGAAACCTCAACAGAAACGGCAGGCTGATGAACGCTCGGGGGAACCTCAGGACGACGACAACTGAGACGCTGCACGCTCCGGGGCCTTGCCGACCCACTCAAGACTGATCCGCTGGGACGCCTACTGCTGCCTGGTCGACCAGATGACCCAAAGGCGGCAGCTGGGTCACCCCTGGAGCCGGAGCAGTTTTGGGTCTGACTTGGCATTTTACCTCGGCATTCCTCCCCCAGCTCCACCAATCCCAGCTCACCAGCATTCCCTTCTTTAAACCCTTCTTGGCACCTGCTGAACAGCGTGAGCATTCCGTACTAACCTCAGACCCGCATCTTCATAATGTGGGTGATTCACCACGGGCCGAAGTGCGGAGAGTTTCACACTCGCCATGGTGGGCATGGCCCCCGCAAACACTGCGTCTGCGGAGCAGGGGGCGAGGGTCAGCGAGAGCCGGGAGGGGGTCCGGGCGGGCACAGGGGCGGGCAACTCCCGAGCCCGGGTGAGCCTTTACTTCGGGCGACAGTCTCATCCCACCACTGAGAGGGTGTGTGTGTGTTTGTGTGTGTGTGTAACATCGTGGGGATCTTTCCTGATTCTAGGAAAGTATGAAACGAACAAATTTTTATAACACTAAAAAATCCTGTAGATGATTTAACAGTCATTCGAAACTCAAATGACAACACCTCCCTTCTTAAACGTGAACAAAGATTCCATGAGTTCGCTTCAAGGAGGAATTTGAAGGGCTAAGAGTAAAAATTCATTAGGAAAATAAGCATTAAAATTATTTTAAACTGTGGCATGTAAAACTTTGAAAACATCAGAATTTATGGAAAATAGCAAAACCAATTAGGAAGAAGCTGTGCACAGCATTTCCTTTGCAAACCACGGAAGTAAGTAACACTGGCATTTCTCCGTCTTTCTGGACACTCTACAAGCAGCACTGATCAGAAAGAGTAAGACTACTGGCAGTTACTCGGGTTTAGGATTTAACAGTGGTAAGCAAAACTTGGGAAAAACACTCCTAAAAATAATGCTTTTTTTTTACCTGGTTTAGTACTATATTTGATCCACTCTATAAGTTCTTCTTGTGGCAAATTGCTGAATTCCCCTACAATATTCCATTGGGTTTGCAGGTTTGCTGAACCTTGTATCGACATCGCTGCTAACAGAGCAACAACAACAGCACCAGGATGTACTTTGCAAAAGAGCCATCCAAACAGCTGAAACCAAGTCAGAGACACATTGGTGATTGTTAGTAGAAAGCAACCAGTACCCAGTAAGCAATGCTTCTTCCCAGAGGACAACGCAGTCTCTGCTCGAGTCCTGGATAAGCCTTAATGACCCTAGGGAAAAGTTCCAGAAGCAATGACCCTAGCAACCAAGAGATCCCACCACCAGCCCTGCACGAGTGGGCCACGGTTTAAATCACGTTCAAGTCCAGCTCTTCTCTCAACTCGCTCTCTCTATTCCCAGAGCCAGGCAGGGCCGGGCTCACTGCAAAATGACAATGTGGGGCCCTGGTTCGAAGATTACTAAAAAGACCCAAACGGCAACAACAGAGCACAAAGCCAGGTGCAGGGTGCTTCTCCGTGTGGGCCCCGTGCACACTGGCCTCCTGGCACCGCGAGGCCAGCCCGACATCTGTGGTCATCGCTCACACTGCTGGTGGGACTGAAGGGACAAGCGCCCAACCAGCCTCCCTTCCTGTCCCGGCCTGGAGGAGCCAGGCACAGCGGCCTCACCCTCCGTCAGCCTCTCTAGCTTGACCACAAGTCGCCTGGGAACCTTGGGGCTGGCTAGTCTTTTCCATATGCAAATACTCCCCTCTCAACAACAACACTTTGTCTCTATTGTTCTCTCCTCAGGACTGCTTCCTGAGGACACACACAGACCCCTCTGCTTTTGGGCTTTTGCATCTACCACTCCACCCTCATCCCCAGGGGTGGCTCAGACGATTAGTAACTAATGCCAATTCTGCTGTGACGCCTTCAGTCTTTGGCTGATGAAAAAGGTGAGCCGGTGCCCTAAGCCTGTGACTGCAGAGCCAGGAGGCAGGTATCTGGGGAGAGTCGGCAGCGAGCAGCCATGTGGCTGCAGCTCCATTTCAGGGTAAAGCCTCGACACTGAGCAAACTGTGCATTTGTATGCACACGTACACTCAATGAGAAGAATTAAAGCTTAATACTGAAAGCCCATATAATTTGAAAGTACTTATAACTTGAACTCAATTGTTGGAATTCTTTGTGAGAAGAATGTCAAAACAAAAAATTATTTCTACAATTAGGCTCCGCTTTCCATCAACATCTGCAGTAATCACTCGCGAATTCACGACGCTGATGGTCTGTTGTTCGGCAGGGACTGTTTCAGAAGTTAGAAGAATGGAAAATGATCAGCTCTCAGGGGTTTTTGTGGGCTTTTCAGAAACGTCGCTCAGGAATGATTAGCACAGACCCAGGAAGGACTTCGATGGCAACCATTTAGAGAACCCCGGAGATCCGACACCGCTTCTGGGCCCCTGAGCACCGAGGCTGACCGCGCCCAGCAGCCACAACGCCCACCCAGCAGCCGCCGCCGCCTCACCTGCCTCGAGCAGACCAGCGACGCCATCAGGCACATGTGCGGCGTCAGGAAGAGCTTCAGCCGCATGATGAGGACGCCCAGCGCCGTGTACGCCACCAGCTGCAAGGCGTGATAGACCAGCTGAAAGAGAAGGGAGACCGCTCTGACGCCTGCTGTCCGTGAGGTTCGAGACTATATACCGTTAAAACGGCGGATATACAGAAGAGGGCACGTTTTCTTAGTAACAACACTTTAATTTTGGAAATAAACGAGTCTTGAAATCCACTTTGCAGCGTCTCCACTTAAGCAGAGGGCTAAGGTTGTACAATTGATAAGGCCAGTGGGTCTGCAGCCCTGCTCAGGACCACACCTGCAGTCGGGGAGCCCCCACTTCTGAGCCCCCTGGGTGCGCCCACCAGCACGGAGGGGACACAGGAACCACAGTGACTGCTGTCAGTTCCAGACCCCAGAGTCCCGCCCCGCCTCGGAACAGCCACTGGAACCCGGCTGAAATGCACGGCACAGTATCGTCCACTACGGTCAACGTGCTTCTGCGGAGAGAGCAGGCCTCAGAAGGCCCATCAGAAGGAAAAACAGTAACTTGTGTAACTAAGCATGGTGACAGATGTTAACTAGACTAATTGTGTTCATCATTTTGCAGTGCACACACATCCGAATCATTGTGTTGTATACATGAAACTACATATAATATAATGTGATATGTCAATCATACGTCAATTTGAAGAGAGGAAGAAAGAAAAAAACCACCAGGCCAGATCCCCGGAGATGGGAGGAGCTCACACCCCCGGAGCCCCGGGCTGGGGAGCGGAGAGGAAGGTGTCTCCAGCCACAGCCTGCTAGGGCTGCGAGGACGGTCTCGGGGGCTGGAGGACGGACGTGTCTGTGACAAGCTCCCACGAGCACACGCAGGCCGGCTGGGGAGATGATCAGTGACAGTCACTAGCACACACAGAGGCCAGAAGGAGAAAGGAGAGTCCAAACACACACGGACACTAGAACGAGGTGCGTGTTAGTAACACTGGGTCTTTACCTCTCCGTGGTCCAACTGGTGTTTCCTGGAACGGAAGAGGAAATACAACGTAACTGTGGAGGCACGCACTTCCATCACCTGCGTTTCTGTCTTACAAACACGAGGTCTGACAGCTTGTGTAAGACTCCCGCGGGGCACGTGTATGTGAATCAGAATAACTACAGAAGCTACAAACCGAAACCGGGGCTACACTTTCTTGAGTTTTGGGGGGAACACGATGACGCTGCAGGCCCTGCAGACCTGGCTGCATGCTGCGGCGTGTCAGCCACCTCCTGGTGACCTCCCGGCAGGGGGCACGGAGGAGGAACTCCGAGGTCTTCCCAGTGCCCCCAGAGGCCCCAGCCCCCTCACGAACGGGAAGCCACAGTTGAGGCTTTTTTCTGCAGCGTCTCCGGAACACACAAACAGCCTCTAAATCCCTTCTTCCACTCTGCTGGACAGTCTGAACTTCCCGAGCAGACATGTGCTCAGAGGCCGCCCCGCCCCCCACTCTGTGCCGGGTCCCGCAGGTTCACATCATAGCAGGGTGCTCTCCGATCCTTCACACGCCACCCACGGTCTTCCCACGCTGGTCCCCACTGCTCATCCCTGAGACTCCAAGAGGCCTTGCCCCCCCCCAGCAGCAAGTTCCCGTTACATGAGTCCCATGCTGCTCCTTCTGGCCTCTGAGAGGCACCCCGACTCCTGTGGTCAGCACCCCTCCTGCGGTCAGCGGCCCCCTCCATCCCTCCCTGCCCCCCCCCCCCCCCGTTCACCTCCTCTCAGAGGACACTTCTACTGGCTTCCCTGGCCACCATCTGACTCTCCCCACCAAGACGCACCCTTTGGGGGCCCAGGGCTAAAACCCACCCCGACTCAGGCCCCTGGCGCACGGAGGGTGCTGGGCACACGGCAGAAACAGGAGGGAGGGGGCCTCCGCCCTCGCACAGACGTCCACGGGGAGGACAAGCAAACAAAGAGGCTCCTGGACCCCACATCTGGCCATGAAACCGTCTCCCACTGTCCCCTTGCCTTTGCACACGGTGCACGACTCTGGCACTCAGGCAACGAAGGGAGCTCCGTTTCCGGGAACAGTCCCACCTTCCTGCCCCGAGCTGCAGATCTCAGCTGCAACTCCGTGCAACTCTGCAGTCGGTGCGGGCCTGCCGGCTCTTCAGGAACAGTGTCCGCCCGGTGAAGGGGCAGCTCGGCATTACGTCCAGGGTCACGTCCTTTCCCGGCCCCCAAGGCTCCTCGTACCAGCGAGGGCACAGCTGCGGCGCACTGCCCGTAAATGACACCGAGGACGGTCTCGGGGGGCACGTGCAGCAGTTTACTGCTTGTTGGCACAAGTCTGCAGGTGAGAGAACGCTATGCAAGGCCGTGTGTGTTCAAGTTATAAAGGAAATGCGACACTTGCACCGAACAGTCTCTAGACCCCGCAAAGTCCGACAGGAGCAGGGAAGCAGAGCTGGAACTTCCTCTCCCCCAACCCTCCAATCCCACGCCCTTCCTCATTACAGGTCTCCTCCTTCCAGTTCCTTCCCACGCACCAGGAAACCCACCACCTTCCTCCTTCAGCGAAAGTCCACTCCAAGTGACGGGAGGAATCAACGGTGCCCGACGGAAACACCCCACCCCCGTGGAAGGCCCACACCCCAAAGAGACAAGGGCCTGCTCAGAGATGAGGATGGTCAGGGAAGGCTTCCTGAGGGAGGGGACGTTCGGGCAAGGATTGGAGGAGGCAGCCCAGCAAAGAGCCAGGCTGCAGGGCTGCAGTGCGACCGAGGAACCGCAGAGGCAGGAAACTCCGGCTGTGTGTGGGCCCAGGGCGCAGAGGCCACCGGCGGGGCAGCAGTGCAGCGGGAACAGGAAAGGAGGGTTTGGTTTCCGCTTAGCGGCTGTTTCTGTCCTTCACTCATTGTCCTAACAGGTTTTTAGTATTAACAGAAACTCTTTATATGGGACGATCATTAGCCCGTTGTCATAGAATACAAACATTTTCCCCGATTCGTATTTTTCTTTGAACAATATGTACAGTGTCTTACCAAACCAAAGTACGAATCTGGTCAACCTTGTCATTTTTCCTTCTAGCTAATAGGTTTTCTGTCATGTTTAACAAGGCCTCTCTAACCCCAAGATTATAAAAGTAATCTCGGGGAATTCCGAGGTTTCCTTTTTCCCTGTATTTAGATCTGCGCTCCATCTGGGGTTTACTTTGCATGAAAAGTGAGGGGTGGGCCCGGTTTCACAGGCCCTGCGCCTGTAATTTGCCCACCACCAGGGCCTTCCCTCTCCCTGCGGAGTTCAGGCGCCCGTCCTGCGGGGGCGGGTGGTGCGCCGGCAGGTGGTGCGTGTGCACGGCCGCTGCAGGTGGGGCTGCCCAGGGCCTGCGGCGAGACCCGGGGATGTGCCGAGCTCGGCGCAGGTGGGAAGTGACAGCAGCACAGACAGGGGTGCCGCCGGTGGAACACACCGACTGGCAAAGGTCTCTCGGACAGCGCGCCACCGTGCGCTGAACGCACTCTGAACGTCTGCTTTGTCGCAGATGGAGGGAGAAGCAAAACGTTAACACTCACCTTGCGTGTGTCTGCTGCTTCGCTAAGACACCCCACATGTCACTAACAATCTGCAAACAGAGTTTTTAGAACACTTTAGAACAGATGTTTTGGGAAAAGCAAAATTTTAATTAAAGTGTCTTCTAAACTTTCAAACTTCTACTTAAATGTAAGTGCAGAGACAAGACATGGCTCAGAAAGCAATAATGACCACAACATGATCTTACACGTGCACAGAACTCGAGCAAACCTAACACCCAACGACCCTGTTCAGGCGCAGTCACTGCCCTTGCTTGGTCAGTGAGCGACAGGCTCCGATGGAGTAAACGACCCCCACCCAGGAAGGCGGCGAAGCCCCGCTGGGTCTGTGAACCTGGCCTTCGGCCCCCGGTCCACACCCGGAGATTCCCACCACCCAGGGCATGCGCCAGGCCTCCCCTTAACTGCGGCCCCAAGGACCGGGGGACTGGCTCACAGACGGAGGAGCACGACCGTGAGTCACCGAGTTCTCCTGGGTAGCAGTGACCGGGAGGCCATCTGATCCGAGAGCCCCTCCCCGGTACGATGTCCTCCACCTGCTGACGGGTGTGAGTCCAGCTCCTGGAAGAAGCCCCGGCCACTGCCTGACCCTGTGACACCTTCTGGATCAGGCCGGATCGATTCTGGTCAAAGGTCTTACTGCCAGGAACTGGCAGAGTTCTCAGGAGCCAAAAGGAATGTGACCTTATTTCTACGCGGCAGGCTTTCAACCGTGTGAAAACAATGGTCCTCTTTCCATTCAAATGTTTCTTAAGTCAGACATTCCACCTCTTGAACCCAATCTAATTGTTTTCATTACCTAGCCACCCAGACAACTGTCTTTTAATGCCTCTGGATCGCCAACATGCAGTGTTTTATTTCTTTCCGGGTGCAGACCCACACGAGGTGTGCCCAAGTGCCAAGGACGCAGAGCGCCTGGCACGCGGCGGAAACTGACAAACCCAAGTGAATGGGAGGGGCCATGAGACCCCACAGCTGGAGGCTACACGCTGCCCATGAGCAGGGAGGGTGCTCGGTCAGTGGACACACCGTGAGGCCACTGACCACCCCTCGATCTTCCCACTCTGCACCTGTCAGAACGGGGGTAACAGTGTCTGTGCACCTCATGGGGCTGTCGACCAACCAACTGAAACAGCACATGTGAAATGCTTTTTGGAAGCACAAACTACCAACTGAACAATAATTACAGTAGTGAACAGTCTACAAGTATACGGCATTGCACTGAAACAGAAATCCTGGCTACAAACCAGAAAACTTTCAGGGTCTATTACCTGTTTTTCTATTACAGATTTATCTCAACTCATTCTCTTACACCACCTACAGCTAAGCTCACCAGTTCTTAAAAGAAAAAGGAGAGACCATCACACCCCCTCTTCAGTAAAGATGGCAACTTCCCTGCCCGAGTTTCCGTCTGGGCTTCAGGTTTCACCGTCAAAGCCAGGCCGGCAGCCTACGCATCTCACTGAGTTCACAAGACACAGCTAACACCCTCCTTGTCCGTTCTGATTGATGGTAACTTGGCCCCGGAGCGAGCGAGCCCCACACACACGACTGGGAAAGGCCCCCATCCGAGAGCTCAGGGGCACGTGCAGGCAAGTTGAAAGCGAAGCGGTGGTAACTCAGAGGCCAGAACAACTGCATCTGGGCCCACAGGGCCTCCCTGACCCTGACTGTCAAGCGCAGGCCTGTCCCGGCAGCACGCCAGCCACCCCCCTCCCCACGGCTGTGCTGCGCGGGCAGACAGCGGAGCCTTTCTCAGGCGTGTCCGTGCTCGTCAGAGGCCAGGGCAGGTTCCCACGCACCCACACAGGGTGCTGCCGGGTGCACACGGAGCCCCGCGCGCTGACCGCTGCGCAGACGCGGGAAAACGTGTGTCTGCAGGGAAAAGCTCCTCTCACGGGAGCCGCGTACCTTTCTGACGATCGTGATGAACACGGCGAGAACCACTGGAAGCAGCAGAGTCTTCGTGTACCGCAGGGGGGTCTGAAAGGATGAGACCTTCTGTCAGAGGAGCGCCGTTCTGAACAGACAACACTGCACCCCGAGGAGCGAACCCGGAGAACCGCGCCACGAGCTGCACCCGGCGAGGGCCCACCCCGACCCCAGACTCCCATCAGAAGAGTGGAAGTGCCCTCCCACAGGAACAAGCGTCCCCAGCACGTCGAGCTGCAAACACTCACACACACAGGCCCCAAACACGTGTAAGCGTGAAATGCGACTAGAGGTTACTGTTCGCCTCCTGGCGACTGCTCTCCTGCCTAGGGCTCAGCTGCCTACTCCCTGCGTCAGCAGACCCCCCCGAACGGCTGCAGCTTCCCCTGCACACCCTGGGGGGGGGCCGAACGTCTTGGCCACGGCCCCTCGGCACACACGCAGCGACCAGTGTTTGCACGAGGAATAGCTCTTCAGAATTCTCTTTAGTAACAGTTCAACAAAACTACACTAACCAAAACCTTACACGGCAAAGCCCTGTACAACGCAATCCTACACACCTCGCAATAATGAGGTCACGGTCTTAAGCAAACAATCTGAACTTGAAATTTCTCCACTGCAGCTGATTTGCTCACCACCGCTCTCCCCCACAAAACAACCCTATATTACTGAGTCAAATAACATACATTTTCCCTGATATGTTTATAAAGAGAAACCTAGTTTCAACTATATTAAAATACTGGTGCATTTTAATTCTACAAAATACAGAGTAAGTAGCATTTTATGATTTTCCCTCTCAACAGTCCAATTTCTCTCATTTATTATTCTGTACTAGATGGGTAATTTATTACACAAAAATGCATACTTCATGAGTTAGAAGTCCTACTAAGAGAATTTAAATGTTCTTATCTATTTACCTTCATAAACATTTTCATAGTATGCTATTTTAAATATATATATATTTATTTTGTAAATTTTAAATTATGTCTCAACCTAAGCAAAAATCATAACTGAAACTATCTTAATATTTTTAAAATTAGGCACTTTCTAATAACTAATAAATACAACAAAAGTTGTAAGATATGTGTTTACCTTAAAAAGGCAATGTATCATAATTGTTAGCATTTAACAAAATTTAACAAAGTGTTAAAAAAATTTTAATGTTATATTCCAAAAGCTTAAAAGGTATTTAAAAATACTTCTCTTTCAAGGAAAATCAGATTAGCGCCAGACTTTGACAGAAATGCTCCTGAGCAGAAGACAGTGTACTAACTTATTCAAGAAACTCAAGACAAGATACTGACCGCAGGCTTGCATCTAGCCAACAGCGTCACAGAGAAAACACTGATGAAATACTCTGAATGTGTCAACACTCAGGATTCTGCTCCCAGCAGCCCTTCCCAGGAGCCCTAGACAAGGCAGGAGGGGCTTCCCGGAGGGCTCTACCCCCACCGGCCCACCCAGCCGCAGCGGCGATGGGGAGACAGAGGTGGCAGTGCGGGCGCGCAGTGACGCGCTCTCACGATGAAGACAGTGCTGCGCACCGCTGCCCGCTGCTCTGCAACCTGGACTCGGGCGGACCCAGCAGGAGTCCGAGGGGGAAATGAAAGTGGCAATAGAGTGCTGCTGGCCAGTTCAACACACAGCACAGACTTCTGAAGAACCGCGTCTCACAAACAATAAAGTATCACAGTGCACGAGGCCACAGGGCGGGGTACAAAGACCCACGTGTCCTGCTGGGCAACCGAACCAACGCCCAGAGAACTGCGGCACCACATTCCCATAAAACACTGAAGCAGCCAAGGACGTTCCCTTGGACCTCACTCGATCTGCGCGCGCCCGGCCTGTGGGCGGCACACCACCGGGACCACCGGGAACGCGGAGCTCAGACACAAGGGTGGGAGTCCCAGCTCGAGAATAGTCAGTGGCACCACAGGCCTGTCTCCCAGCCCACCGAGCTGCGCTGAACACGGCTTCCTTCTGGACGTCTGAACGCGGTTTTCCAAGAAAAATGCTGCTGGACTGAGCAACTTGCACTCGGCCTTATTTCAGAGCAGTGAGACCATCAGGCACAGCGCTGTCACGTGAGTGGGGATGTAAGAGCCTGCGCTTCGCTGGTTAACACTGCGCCCACGGAGAGGCCGCCTGAGGTGCCTCTGTGCTTCCTCGTCCAACAACCTGCTGGTCCGAACGCCTGCTTCTCAATTCCTCGGGTGAGGAAGGACCATGCAGACCCGGGAGCAGTGCTAACGGGAATAGGAAGAGCTTCCTCTGGGCCACCAGATGTGTCTCCTCCTTCAGACTGAGGTGACAGCACAGAGGACAGAGTCTGAACAGCGGGGACAGCCTTCCTGACGACTGAATGGACCAAAACCCAAGGGGAGAACCGGAAATCGCACCTTACCTCCTTTTCCATGAAGTCGAACTCTGCTGCACACGTGTACAACAAGGTATCGAAGTCCTTGTAACTGAAGAATTTTGACGTTAGCAAGTTGCCAATGTGAGCCTAGTAAGGAATAAAACGAGGCACCCTTAGACTATGCCATAGATTATAGTAATGCATTTCAATCTTAACAGTACCCAAAAATAGTTCTCACTACATTACAGAGCTCTCTGTTCCCACACAGTGAGCTTCTGTTAAACAAGAAGGCGCCGCACCCTCCAACTTCACAGCTCTCTCCTCCTCTGGTGACAAACAAGGGTGCCATCACCACCCTGCTTCCAAGGTGGATCATCAACAACCCAAAGTCTTTTCTCCTCGTCTCGCCCCCGCTCAGCGTGCTCACCCTGGTGCAACACATTAGTGTCTCCTCTGCGGGAGCCCACCGGGACGGGTGGGCCTGGTGACACAGGCCCCCCGTCACTCATAAAAGGACCAAGTGTGACAGAGTAAAGAAAAGGAGACATTAATTCAGATTTCTGGAAAGGGGACTGAAGGCTCTTTGCAAGCAGCAGCCAACGCGCAGGCCTGGGGAAAGCATGCACTCCCCACCGCCAGCCGAACCCTGGGCCACCCCGACATGTCACCAGGCGCTCGCGCTCACACCAGTCATCTGCTCCCCGCAGAAAGCCACGTGAGGAACACAGGCTATTTTCATTCAACGAATGAGACATTTGCCAAACTTTCGATTCATTGTTGTCTAAAAAGGCAAGAACCGAAGACGGGCCAGGGGTGGGGCAGAATTACACCTAAAACAAACTATAACTAGAATCCCAGATGGCTCTGGATGATGGGGGTGGAGTGGGGGGACCGAGGACCGGGGTGGACGTAGGGACTGAGGGGTGGTAGGGACGTGCTGAGGAATCTCAGTGCTCCTGCTGGAGAACAAAATGTGTGCTAATAAGTGTAAGGAATCAACAGGGAGAACAGAGAGCGCCTAAAACAGCGTGAGGAAACTACCTGTCCAATGAAAAGGAGAAAAAAGTCTAAAAGCAAGTAAAATGGAAACATAAAAAAACAGATAGACTTCATCTTGGAATTTGGCTTAAATAGGGGCATTTTAATATCGCAAGTGATTGGTAGCTTGTTTGATCCTTTTCAAGTCCTTCGAGCCTAAGCAAGGAATGCACTCACGTCATCGGCGATGCCGAAGAGTTTAGATGTCAAATACTTGAGAACGACAGTTCCAAATAACCAGCAACACCCTTGGATAACCTGCAAGAGAAAAACGTAACAGAACAGAATAAATGGGTGTCTCCTGCAGCCGTGTCACAGACACGGTCTGGGAAGGAAATGAATGTTGTAGTCGCACGTCAAATAAGTATCTCCACGTGCAAGAGAAAATGCTAAAAAAAAAAAAAAGCTATTTAGGTACAATCCTATTATAAAAATCCATACACTTTATAGAAGACTTGCACAGCAACTGCAATTCAAGTCCCTTCTACCAACACTTTCTTGCACACGTACAACTCCTTAGCAAAAACATAGGTGATAAATAAAATCGAAACTCTTTACCTATCAAATATTAATCTTAACTTGAGTCATGGAAAGGGCAATTTGCTACATTAAAATTGAGCTCTAATATGTCATAAAACTGTTAGATCCCTGCACTGCATAGACTGTTTCCTTAAAAGTGAAACATAAAGCCAGCGCCACATTTTACAGAAGAAAAATGTATGCATTCAAATAGATTGATTCTTACCCATAAACTAAGTTCAGATACATTTATTTTCAGGAAATGTGGTTTCATTGCCAGTACACCCTGCAAGGAGAAAATAACACAGCATACAGTTAATACTTATAATTTAAGTGCCATAAAGTACTTCTAAATAGTAAGACTCTCGAGAATCTGAAATTCAGCACACTGTCGACACTCCACACGGCACTGCCTCTAGCTCACTGACTTCCAGGAGAAGCCCTATTTTAACCGAAGTGGGTCAGGTGAGTTAGTGACTTCGTTTAGCAGAAAACGGAATCACATATTAATTTTTATGAGTGACTTTTGTGTCTCTGATTTACCTAAGAATCAAGAAGTATAAAATGAACTCAGAGTTTTGGACCGATGTCTTACAGTAACAAGATTTTTCTTAAGTTAAATATTATTAACTCTTAGGATAAACTACAAATAAGTTTTTAATGGATCAACTAATGCTTCTTTATCAATACTCATGTCTTTCCAAGTACATAATAGATTCTCAAATGTAATACCTATTAGCATCTAAATCTACTTCAAACTTGGCAAATACAGTCAGAGATCAAAATGTAAATATATGAACCCAAATGAAATCTTTTCAGAAGTTTCTGAATATCTAGGAACACAGACGTGTTAAAATTAATGTCTCAAAGTGGTAACTCTCAACAAAAATAGGCAAACGTTTGTTGATGTTTACACACGCAAAACCACGCTATATCCTGTAACTGCTGGCACTGTTTAGGTTTAGACAACAAGCTATGTGAGACATACATGAATATGCATAATTTATCCCTGTGACACACCTCAGTGTGAAGCGCTTAGTAGGAAACCTGACACACTGTAGGTGCTCAACTCAACAGACAAATTTCCTGTGAAATGTGCTCAGATTAGCTTCTACCGATGTACGATCTTCCACTCAATGGCTTCCCTGGACACACAAGTCCCAAGGGTCAGGTACTTGAACCTGAGTAACAGCAGGCCTTGCTCGTGTACATGTGTAAAATAGAGACTTGAATACATTTTCACGTTTCCTAATTACAAACATAATTCACCAACTGGGAAAACTATCATTCTCCTCAAAACACAGCCACTCAGTTCATGATTTTTTTGTCATTGTTGAAAACACAGCATTGCCACATGCTAATCTCGACCTTTTGTGACGAAGTATACTTGCGTGGCACAGGCTGAAAAGGGTGGTGCTACAGACTGAAAAGCAGCCTATCTTTGAGAAATGGGATCTAAGACAAATGTTACTTGTAAAATGAGACAAAGAAAAAGGAGGTTCCAAACTCGCTAATGGGCGTTAGAAACCCCGAAAGCCAAAGTGACCCGAGTAGTTAAATGACTAGTCAAGAAACAGAATACATTTCCATTAAGACAGTACAACAGGCTTTTGTCTCCCAGAAACCAGCCTCTACTAAGTACAGGAATAATTTCTTTCTTCTCAGGGCTATAAAATATTGTAATGGTGAAGCCTATTGATTAAAAAAAAAGGCATAGCTCCTTCGGGAAGTCCTTAAATTCAGCAAAATGTGCAGTTTAGAAAGTCATCCCACCAAAGTAGCGAGGGAGTCAGGTGGCCTTTCCCGGTTTGCTCTAATTCTGTGCCAGGGGCTCCTGACCGCCTCAGCCCGCAGTGACTCAGCAACCTACAGCTGAATCACCACCTGCTTTAAACTATCTGAATGTTTCACACAAATAAACACGAGGGAAGACCCTAAAAGCAAAAGCCTCAGGTCCCCGGATCCAGGGGCATGAGGAGGAGAGACTGCTGGGAGATGCCACGGGGAGGAAAGGGGACCAGGAGGGAGCAGGAATCGGGCAAAAACTGGAGAGGAGAGGACGAAAGGAAAAAGGAGCAGGCACAGAAACCTCTCTAAAATTAACCCTGGGGCCTAAACTTAGGAGGCAGAAAAGAGGAGGAGGGAGGAAGGACAACGCGGACAGTGAGGCAAGGAGCTGTGCTCTCCGACGTGACCCCGTCGTGCTCCTTTGCTGCTCTGGGAGTGAGCACTCGGACACTGGACCACGGGCAGACGCACGCAGCAGGACGCTGAGCTGCTGCTCCCAGAAAACCCCTCACAAATCCCGAGCCAGTGATGACGAAACTGATAAGCCATTCATTTCAAACACAGCCGTGTACTTAGAAAACACTTACCCAAATAATCACCAAAGAGGAAGCATAATAAGAAGTTAATAACATTGAGTTTCCAAACATCAAAACAAAACAAAGTGCAAGAGAAATCTGGAAAAATCCAAGAAAAATACAATTAATGCACATAAAAAGATAACTGCACATGCCCATGATAAACAAAATTCAAGCTGTTCAAAAGGGAACATATATATATAAAAAAAAAAACAGCCCAAATCCTTCCCCACACTTCAACACCCAGATCACCAGTACCGACACTTTCTGTGTTTCCTTCCAGACCTTTACATGAACAAATTCGAGTTTATATTTTTCTTAAAAAACCACAAACGGAAACTTAACCCATAAGCTATGCTATTTCTTGCTTTTACTCTTAATTTCTTTCAGAGAGCTCCCCTATCAATTCAGACCCACCCCATTTCAACGTAACCAGTCCTCTGACTGCTGCTGCACGCTTCCTGCTTTCTGGCGTTGCTCTGTTGTTATTTCGTACTTTTCTACACAAGCCTTGTGGTGATACACATTCCTCCTGTGCACATCTTACACACGCATCAATACAGCGAGGGGTAAATTACTAGAGGTGAAACTGACGGATTCAAGGCACACGTTAAAATCTGAAAAGACAAACCGCCATGCAAAATACCGCACCAATTTACTCTCCCACCAACAGGGCAGGGAAGTTCCTGTGAATCCACGTTCCTGCGTGATTACCATCCCTTTAAATATCTGCCGACACCACGTGAGAAAAATGCTGCCTCATTGTTTTACTTTTAATAATGAGACACAGCATGTTTTCCTCTATTTGCTGTTCCCGTTGTTACTGTGTTGTGAATGTGTGTGTATGTGTGTGTGAGAACCGTCCCATCCTACTATTTCTCGACTAGGTTTTGGTTATTTCCCTTAAAAGCTCTCTTTACAGAACGTTAAGTCATTACCAAGCAAACATAAATATATTTACACACACGGACATTGAAAATGTGTATGTGTGCACACACGTAAGAATATACAGGGGTAGGCGAAAGTAGGTTTACAGTTGAGTACATGAAACACAGATCAACCTTATATTATTAAATATTGTACTATCTGTATTACAGTTGTAAACCTACTTTTGCCCACCCCGTATATATGAGTGTAGATCAGTATAATGAATTCTTATGTGACTATATACGATACTATTCAGCCACAGAAAAGAAGGAAATCCTGCCGTCTGCACCGACACGAACGGACCTCGAGAACACCAGGCTGAGTGGAAACCACCACTCGGGGGAAGACAGATGCTGCGTGACCCCACTTCCAGGAAGTGCCTGGGGTGTCAGAATCACAGACACGGAAAGCAGAATCCGGGGGTGGTTTCTAGGTGCTGCGGGAGGGAGTGAAACAGGGACTGTTGTCTGATGGCTACAGAGTTTCGGTTTTGCAAGATGAAGAGTTCTGGAGCGTGGGTGCACTTAATATCATGGATATGTATACTTAAAAGGATTAAGATGGTAAATTCTATGTTATGTAGCTCACCACAATAAAAAAAAATGGGGAAAATCCTGTTTGGAGATAACTCTATTTTCCCCCTTTATGTAACGCAGGAATCTGTGCAGGGACAATGGACGAAGATGCTCCATATCTGGTAAGTGACACCATCGAGCATGACCCCTGACCCGAGAGAGGCTGGACTGACTACCAGGTAAACCTGTGCACGTGAGCACTTCCGTAACTCTGAGTCCACGTCCTCATCCCCAGCTGCCCAGGTGATTATGAGGCAGCATCTAAGCCGGGGCACTGAGGTTGCACTGTGATGTTCAAGGCTGTATTAAACAGTCTGGGGGGAATAAGCCAAGTGTCAAAAAGAATTTACGGTCCAAGCCCGTTTAGGAACAGGTATTTAAAAATCCTGACAAAGTAACAGCAAAGTGAATCAGTGCTGTATAAAAGTTGTGTTTAGGAGAAAAGTAAGGATTCTTAATGTAGAAAATCTATCAATATAATGCATCACTGCAACATACTAATCAGGGGAAATACATGAGATCACCTAGAAAGATGCAGGAAAGCACTTGGTGAAGTTTAGCCTCCATACACTTCCTTTAAAAAGTGCTCGGAGCGCCACGAAGGTGAGTTAGGAGGACAAAGGAGACAGCCTGGAGTCGGCCCACCAGGGAACAGGCAAGCGTCGGTACAAGCAGTGAAAACAGTGGGTTGCCCTGCAGTGAATAAACAGATGCCCTCTCTCTTAGACATAGAAGAACTGGTAAAAGATACGAACAGCAATGTTACAGAAAGGGAAACACGGAGGGCCCACAAACACACCAAAAGATGTTCAGCTTTATTGAGAGTGACAGAAAATACAAATTAAGGCCATTATGACACCATTTTATACTCATCAGACTGACAACATAGAAAAGGACATAGAAAAACATGAACTGTTATACATTACTGTCTGAAGCAGTCTAATCACTTTTGAAAAACAATGCAGTATTAAGTCATGAAGTTGAACACGTATGTAATTTACCACCCAGAAATTCTACTGCCACGTAAATGCCCTACGGAAACTCAACGTACACACCCCAGACAACGCAGGTAAAAATGCACAGCACTCCTCATAAACGAAAAAACAGAGGGAAATACCTAAGTGTCTTTCAGTAAGAAAATGAATAAATCGTGTTTTATTTACACAATGTAAAATATAAAGCAAAGACAATGCCTACACTCCATTAACACAGAAATCTCAGAAACCTGAGTAAAAATGTAAGTCTCATAAAACTATACCAGTTTTACAAACCTTAAAAACAATACTAATATTTAGCAATAAAAATACAGGGTGGGACAAAGTAGGTTTACAGCTGTGAGTAGGAGAAAGAGAGTCTGTTCCGGTGTCTTTCTGTACCACTGCACTGTCTGCCACAGGCACAGCTGCAGCCCCACTTGGGCCCCGCCCCGAGTGCATATGTTTAAGAGCACGAGCCTGGCTAGGTCCTTGGGAAAGGCGGGCGGAGAGTGATTTAACAGGTCAGGACAACGGCTGTCCCTGGGGGCGTGGTGGGTTCTTGTTCTCAACTGGAGGGCAGGCTCTTGGCGGTTCATGTCATAACTTTGTTGATAACTTCCCTAGATAGTAATAAATGCCCTTCAATGTGAATCAATTATTAGAGAATAAAAAAATAATAATGGTGTATTGTAGTAACATTAAAAGTATAGGAAAAAATCCATCAAAATTATAAAGAACTAATGACAAAAAAAGAAGAGAAATGTTTTTAAAGAACGAATACTCATCAAAACTGCCCACCCCAGCTGAGGGTATCTGCTCTAGCAGTCTCACTGACCCAGCACGTCCCTCTCCGTGAAACCTACTCAGCAAACCCCAGGTCCCTCCCTTCCCACCTCTGCTCCTCTACGCTCCATCTCAGCAAGAGCGGCCCTGCCCACCTGTCTGCCACCTGGACCTCCCAGCCCTGACACTGACACTGACACTGACACTGGCACCCCGACCTCCCCGGGGGGCCAGGACGCGTTCTCTCCTTCTGTCTAATCCCACACAATCTACCCTGTCACTGTGGCTATTACTTATCCTGTCTCCCCTCTTCCTCCACTCTGCTAGAAAGTAATCAACACGTGCGCTGGGCTCTCTGTAGCTCCACTCACTGGCATGTCCCACGTGGCTGGAGAGTCGGGGCTCAGTAAATGAGCACTCCACATCCTTCTAACAGAAGGCCCTGGACAATATGTCACTCCATGTTCCCCTTTCATAATTATCTCTCTTACAGATGATATGTTAAGTCAGGCACAACAACCTCACATCAGGTAAAATGACCCAAATTGAAACTCCCGGGTAGTCTATTTAAAACAAGGTCTGTTAACTGCATCGCGGTTTTTGAATGCCACTTGTTTTAGTCACGGAATTGTTATGACTAGTTCCAACCATAAGCAAATCAAATACTGATCAGGAGTTTGTTTTAAGATCAGCTAAAAGGAGAACAAAAGACAAATTTAAAAACCATTACCATGTGTATATAAATGATCTTCCGTAATTTGCATATATCAATGTATCCCACAACATACACTGTGAATAATGATGCAATCTGAAATTGAAACAGAAGTTGTTAAAAATAAAAATTACATAGACAAAGGGTAGCTATAAGAATAAAAAAGGTTGTTCTTATTGCTGTTTCAAACTAATTTGTATTTATTTTGAAAGGGAGTTCTGGAGTTTCCCTCTTACCCCACAGCTGACCATATCGAACGCGGTCAGCACGCTACCGTAGCACGTATCAGCGGGTGTTTCTTCCCCACGTGCAGCTCTCTCAGCGAACCATCCAAGTGACCTGCTCTGTGAATCATCCAAAACCACACTCACTCTAACACCGGGGTGACTCTACTGCCAACACACACGGGCACACACGGGCACACGCAGCCTCGCCCAGGAAACAATAGGAGAATGTAACCATAACATACGATGATTGGTGCATAACGGGAGAAGGTACACTAAGCTAAAACATAATTATGTAATGCATGTGTGTATTCCCGTATTTTTATAATTAATACAGTGAGAACTTAAAATAACATTAAGTTCTGCTTGTTAGTCACTCTTTACAAGTATCTTCCTTAGTGTTCTCTTTCATTTATACAAATATTCAAGTGTTAGTTCCCTAACTTGTCAAATTTCAAGTGAGGAGGACTTGCACCACAAAGGCAATTCTGAGCCCCTCTGCAGTTCTGAAGAACACTGTGTACGTGTTCACCAGGCACTCCGGGCATGCCGGGGCTGTTCACATGAGCCGACTGATGGACACGTCCCTCTGAGTGACGCACGAAGCATTACGTCAAAGGACCCCTCTCTGCCCTTATCCCTGCAGACAGGAATTCAAACTGAACTTCAAGTTCCTCCTACTTTGTGCACAGCCAAATAGTAAAGCATACCACGTAAGTTCCATTCCTCAGGTATTTTATCTCCAACAAGTTACAACGAAGCTCCTATCAGCGAGAGAGCCGAGGCTCCCCTTCCCCCAGGGCAGCCCCGTCCCCAGGGTCACTGCGCTGCTGGAAATGCCTGACGCGGCACGTCAGCAGCAGAGAAGTGTCTGCTGTCTGTAAACCCCCGCAGAAGAGCACCAGCCCCTCCCCACGCTCCAGGACCCCCCAGGGCACCCCCACGGCCCCCGGGCCCAAAGGCAGGCCATGTCCTCTCCCTGGAAGCGAGGGGAGCGCTGCTCCCCTTCCACCAAGGGGCTGAGCAACACACAGCAGCCCACAGGGCAGGGTCTTGAGGAGTGACTCCCAGGGACACTTGAAACCAGACACATTTACAATGTCATCACGGGGAAAATTACAAAAGAGTCTAAGAGATGAGATCAAAGAAAGAACTGAGTACAAAGACAGCCTCCTTTTAAACAGTAACAGCACCAGCAGCTCACCCAAGTGAGTCTGGCAGAAGCACCAGGTAAGGTGTTAAGAGCCTTACACACTACCTCGTCTGACCCTAACCTGGGCCCCTAAGGTGGGCTCTTAACATCTTATTTCATGACCAGGAAACGGAAACTAAGGAGCGTTAAGCAGTCTGTCTTAGTTGAGAAGCTAGTGAATGGAGTCAGGACGAAATCCAGGTCTCACTTCTTTTCTCAAGCTAGAAATCTCAGAGAACATGAAAAAGCGACTCTTCCACTGCTTTATACAAATTTAAACATGGCTAGCACAACACAGAAGCAGTGTGTGTGTGGGGTCAGGGAGAGATCAACACACAATCCGCCCGGCTCTACAAGTGGGCTCTCCCTCCTTCTAGAGACCTCTGTTTGGACAGAAAGGGCGATGAGAGGGCATGGGAAGAGGACACTAAGTCACAGGTCAGTAGGGAGCTACGGAAAAACGAACCGTTTCGCTGTTATCCTGGGCGTGCTTACCCAAGGTAAGAATGTACAGCGTTATTCACGAAAGAAATACATTTCCCTAAAAGAGATCCATCAAGTGAGAGTGCTCGCCCTCTCTCAAGCACACCAACAAATACAGAACGAGAAAGGCACCCTTACAAATGCGAGTTCAACAAATGCATTCTTCCAGTACGTAATCAACACCCATTAACAAATAAGTAAACCCTACACACTTCCCTACCCTGAACTTTGTTTAAAAAGATTAACTAAAAAAAAAAAACATTTTAGGAGTCAGAATCATACATTTCCGGTTCTATAATTTGACATGAACGATTACGCCGGGGAGACACCGAAGCCCCTTACCTGGGTGAGAAGCACGAACTGGGCGAACTGCCACGGCAGCATGAAGAACACGTTGGACACGCACAGGGCGACCAAGCTGCCTCGGTAGAGTTTCGTGGCCCTTGAGGAGACAGACACAAATCATTCGCTTGAACCATGAAACACTCCAGCGTGGCTCCGACCTGCTGCAAATCAGAATCTCTGGACATGATCCGGTCACACCATAAACCGGGCAAAATGAACCGAGGAGTCAGAAATCACACCGCGTGACACTCACTTCGGTAACTTTCCATGAAAATTACCCGTTATTACTGTAAAAACAAACGAAGCCTGACAAGTGCGGGGGCCGGGGTTGGTGTATCCGCTGACTTCTGTCTAACTCTATTCTGGCAGACTGCTGTGGACAGACGAATGAAACGGCACAGCAGCGTCTGCGGCTGCGCAGGACTCCGCACGCACTTCCGGCGCGGACTCCATACGCACGTCCGGCGCAGATTCCGCACGCAAGTCCTGCACGGATTCTGCACGCACCTCCGGCGCCCCTTCCGTACGCACGCCCGGCGCGGATTCACACCAAGCAGGTGATGAGGCCCTGGGATGTGGGGTGCAAGCGGGTCCTGCCCAGGCAGGACACAGACTGGACAAGAGGACCCAAAGGCGGGGGTCGCTGAGCCACCTACAGATGCCTCAGTTTGGTCCAACTTGGAATTTAGGGGATTTTGAGGAGGATGCGCTGCTTTTATGTTTCACGTTACTTTTAAGAACCACTTTTCTCCTAAATCAGCGAGCCAGTGCAAAGCCTCCCACAAACCTATGTCTCCGCAACAGGAAGTGTGCATGTGAACGCCCGGAGGTCACAAGGTGAGCTCCTTGGACTGTGTGGCGGACCGTGGGATGCACAGATGCACTGAGAGTCTGTCTTTATTTCCGGAAGTGTCCCTTCTCCCAAGGACACGCCTGGTGCTGTTCTAGTCCAACCCTGTCACGCCCCTAAATCGAGCAGTTTTAAATTCCAGTTACAAAATTAACTTGTTAGATAAGAACCAGCAACGTTTAATAGAGTACAGTGAAAAAAATATGCTCTCATCCTACATAATAAGGGTTGCACACCACGAAACTGTCTGGGCTGTGTGTGGACACTCATGAATGGGTGTACAAGATCACAATGAAAAATGTACTTCTTTCTTGTAGAGCAGGGGTGTCACACTCCTTTTCACGGGGGGCCGCATCAGCCTCACAGCTGCCCTCAAAGGGCCGAATGTAACTTCAGCTCCTTAACTGTTAAGGAGTGGTTACATCTGTACAGTCCTAAAATTATTTCAGCCCCTTGACGGCAACCGTGAGGCTGAAGTGGCCCCCAGTGAAAACGAGTTTGACAACCCTGCTGTAGGTCATAGTCAAAAGCTGAGAGCCACTGTCTAAAACAAAGACTTTCCCCACTGCTTTCGAATACTGAATATGATTTTCACTTCATGGGCAATGAGAGGCAAAGGAACAAATAGAAAGCCAAGGAAGTCCAGCAGGCAGTGGCTAGGTGCAGCACCAAGCAAGGGGAGCAGAAGTGGGGACGGAAGTGTGGCCACGGGCGACCAAGTGCGAGCTAAGACTGGCTGGTATGAGGTGACTTACGCAAAACTGAACTTCTAAAAGTATTTGAAGTTCAAAGCTGGACAAAATCAGTATGCTAGGATAAAATATCTTCTTAACCTTATTTATAAATGACTCCCTGCATTAAGGACAGGCTCTCCCTGCTGTACAACAGTGTCCCCAGGAGCTGCAGCCACGCCAACAGTCCCCCTTCTTCCGGGCTCACCCATGCTGTCCACTCCTCACCCCCAGGAGACGTCGCTAAGGGGTGGGGAGGGGGGCTAAACTAAATAATGTGGCTGTGCCACCAGAGCAGGCAGGGTTCGGTGAGAAGGACGAAGTGCCAGAAGACTCGGCTGACCCACAGCGCTGAGGCCGCCATCCCTCGGAAGACAGGCAGGAGGTGGCCGCACCTCCAGGAAAGGACAGTATGATCTGCCCAGAACTCGGCTGTTGCCCCAGGGAAGGGGCAGCGGCCACCCAAGTCCACACCAACGAGAAAACCTAAAACTGTTCTGCAAAAACCAACAGGAAAGACAGGAAGGAGCAGGTGGCAAGGTGGACGTGACGTGACCAGGCGGTGGAAGAACACGAGAAAGAGCTTGCCACAGAAGCACCCGGAGAACAAGACGGAAGAACCTACCAGAAGGCAGCCCCTGCAGCCGAGGAAGGGGCAGCCCCACTGTGCCCGGGAAAAGAGTGGCCTCCAAACAGGTCTGCGTCCTAATCCCTGGACACTGTGCACAGGTCACCCTACCCGGCAAAGGGGAGTGAAGGTTACCCATCAGATGACCTCCAGGATAGGGAGATTAGCCTGGATTACCCAGGTGGATTATCCAGATTATCCTGGATCATCCCGGATTACCACAGGGGTCCTTAAAAGGCACAGAAGGCTGGAGGGAACTGAGGAGAGGAGGACTCAACCTGCAGTGGCTGGTCCTAAAGACAGACGGGGCCACAGGCCAGGGAATGCACACAGCCTCGAGAAGTCAGATCAAGGGCACTGGTTGGCCCCTTGAACCTTGGGAAGGAGCGCAGCCCTGCTGGCACCTGGAGTTTAGGCTCCCCGACCTCCAGGACTGCGAGAGGTAAGGCGGTAAGTCTAAGGTTGTGGCGGTTTGTTAGAGTGGCCCTGGGGAGCGGGCAGGACCTCCTGCAGCATGTCCCCCGGGTGGATGAAAGGGAGCAGGGCTGGCGGGCGAGCAGCTCCATCCACGGCTGCCGGCTCAGGGCACTCAGTGAGGGAGTGTGGGCGGAAGCAAAGGTTTGCCATCACTGGATTTAAGACAGAAGCAGAGGTGGAAGAAAATCAGGAATTAGAGATTTATGGGCAGTTCTTGCATCAGCTGGAGAAGCAAGACAAGGTCAAGGGTGTGGCTGCCTCCCAGGCTGCTGAGAAGGAAACTCCTGTCCAGGTGCCTTGGGGCCAAAGGTAAGGAATTCACAGGTTTCCTTATATGAAGATGCTAAAATGAAGAAGCTTTAAACCCTGTAATAAAAGGCATCCAAGAGACAGCCTTCAGGCTGGAGTTGCGGGGACTTTAAGAGCGGGAAGGGAGGCGGCCAAAGGCCCATCCAGAAACTCCGAGTAAGAGACAAAGCCACCTCCCAGCTCTGCTCCTGCGGACCTTTTCACTGGTGGCTCAGAGCGTCCAAAGTGACAGGCCTCAGCCATGCCCCCTGGGTTCCTCAGATCACAGAAGGGACTTCTTAGTCCAGGTCATCATCTTCAGATTCCCACCACACTCCGTTCCGTTTTTCCACGGGTCCCCTCCTTGGTGCATTTTCACCCTTGAGCGGAGGCAGTGCCCTCTACACTCGGTGTTTGTCGGCAGGAAGGTGGAACGCTGTTCTCGGTCCTTCTCCCCACCTGGGTGGGGCTGCAGTCTCTGTGCGTCTCTAGCTGAAGGCCAGAGGACCGGCCGCCCGACCCCATCCTGCATTTTCAGCAGGAATTCTGCTAGCAGACCTTGGGCCTGGGAGTGGTGTCTCCTGCCTCTGCCCTGCCGGGGTGCTAACCACATGGAGGGCGGAGAGGTGTGCGTGGTCCTGTACCTGGCCACGGCTGTTCTGTGACCCGCTCTTTGCCCCAAAGGACCCTCTGCTGCCCCCCAACTCTCCCCCTTCTTTCTGTCCGTTTTTGGGAGGCTATGCTGGTGGCAGAAACGACTCGGGAAAGTGGAGGTGGCGGAACAAGCAGGACAGATTTGCTGCTCCACAGGGAGGTCTGCAGACCACGGAGAAAGTGGAAGGCAGCTGGAAGGCAGGCGAAGGAAATGTCTTTGATAGTAAGTATTTTGACATTATATTCCTAAAATAACTTTATGAATTCAAACTAGCATCAGCATGATCTTAGTTATGGTATTATATTGTTTTTATTGTGGAGGCTTATAAATCCTAGCTCAAGGTACTCAAGGCAACAGAAACCAAGGGGAGGGGCGTTACCTGAGAATGTGAGTGACAAGCAACATCTGCAGGACGAGGAACGGGTACGAGAAGCTCTCTCGGAGCGGCGGCGTCCACATCACGCGGGTGCACTGGGGAGGAATCACAGGGGACGGCAGAGTCGCTAACTTTGTTAAGTAAGGCGTACCCAGTGAGAGCTGCTATTTACATGGACAGAGAGAAGTCTCCTGCACATAATTTGAACGGTGTGTTGTCAGACAAGCCACAAATTTCCACCAACAGCAAAGCTGGGGAGTGAGACACTGCTGAGAGGGACACACTCAGCACACAGACCCCGTGAGGTGCGGACGGCGTGCACTGCCGACAGCCCAGCACCGAAAACTCCGGCGACAGCCTCGCAGGACAGTGGGGAAAGGACCAGCTGTAAGATGCTCTGCCAAAACGAAAGTCATCTCATTTGAACTGGTTGTGTAAATCGACATCGTTTCTCTTCTTTCACATGAATTTCAGCAAAACTACAGCTGAGACTTCAGCGCTCCTTGCAGTCACCGGAGGGAGTGTTCTCACCCGCAAGGCTGCTGAGCAGGAGCGCCCCGGCGCCGTTTTTATGCTTCTTGGCCCGGGCTGCCCTGGGCTGCAGAGCATTTCAAAGTGCCAGAGAGGATCGAATAAAACAACAGACGTCCTAAAATAGTCAAGTACCGATCTTTCTGAAGAGTTTACTTCACACTTAATCACAACATGTACTGCCCCGGCTGTCACACTCAAGCCTTCCTCCGCATGCACACTAAATACACCAACAAGTCCATCTTTCCATTTTAACACCCTGCACTGGAGTAAATACAAAAGCCAGGTATTACTACGACTAAGTCAGTCACTCCAGAAGAAACCATTACGTCTTTCAAGCCAAGCAGGGTCCCTTTGAAGATGATACAGCATGATAATCAAGAGGTAGATTCTAGTGAACAGAATTAGTTTCCCTACCTAAGCGTATCCCTGCCTGAGCGGTGCACGTGTTCAGAGAAGTCTGGAGAGGTTGCTGGTTAGTCAGAAAGTTCAGCATCCTCTCCCTGCTTAACAAACCCGAGCCAAACACTCGGCCAGTCAGCGCTTCCCCTTCAGTGCGCCTCAGAGTGATACTGTTGACTGCCTGTCGGCCACACGAGCACACTACAGGGACTGACGAGACTGTGTCGAAGTGTTCTGAGAATCTCTTTCCAGACCTGATATCAATGATATAACTGTGTCAATGAGTAATTAGAAACAGGTACGTTTACTTTTATATTTTTATCTCAGTTCAGTTCCAAAATATTTAAGAAACTAACACAGGGCAGAAGAATACGTTACATGTAATAAAAGGGATAACTAGCCACGTCTCTAAAGCCATCCTTTTATATCCAGGGTCCAGCAGAAGTAACGCCTGCGTGGGTGTGGTGGGCAGGGTGATAACATGGGTGAGACAATTTACGGTTTTAATTTGAGCATTTCACCCAAACTGTTAAATGGTGTGCTTGAGTGTGATATTGTTATGTTACAGAATTATATGCTTAGGATTTTGCAATAAAAAAGGGGTGTTATTTGTGCCAGACCCTGTACTTTGAATTATTTAGTTTAAAAAACATAGGGATTTTCTTCTTCATATGTGCATACCTTTGTATCTGCGAACATGGCTTACAGAAAACACCGTTAGTCAGGACTGACAACAATTTTTAAAATCTCGTCGTGAAAAAGCAAAACAAACCTATTTTACCTATAATAAATTTCTAACATTCAAAATTGGGAAAAAGTATTTAGTTTTTTTTTAATGTACTGATCTAGATGCTTCTCAGTCAGCGCCGTGCATGCTGCACACCCCACCTTATCGCGAGGACACATGCTGAAGACAGAACCAACCACGAGCCTACACCTGAGCCGTAATCCTCGACAGGAACAGGACCACCATTTTTTGAAAAACCTAGATAAGTGAAAACCTCCGCATGACTTGATCATGAAATGCATAACCTCTAAGGGATGAATAGCTCTTTTACTGCATTTTCACGTTTCACATTTAAACTTCTGTTTTAAATAATCGGGTTAATCATTTTATATTATGTATTTTGTAGTTCTTCTATTCAGGCAAAATTTTCCCTATGTAAAATCACCTGAGAGAAAGATGATTTCTAAAAGTGTGTCATATGTTCTCTTAGACTCAAGTCCAGAGCGAGCCCAATAATGGAAACAGAACTTAAAAGCAAGTAACAGTTCGAGACTGTTTCCTGGCACATAAACCACGGGCTCCCAGGATGAAGTGAAAACGGCTCTTCTGAAAAGACGGGCGCTGACTGGCAAGCGCCCCGCGGTTCCAGGGAGCAGAGCCCCGAGGCCGCAGCCACGCCCACTGCCTGCACGAACGAGCAGGTGCTACAAGAGTAGGTGCTTCTCCCCCGGTAAAAAGTAGACACTTATTACATGTCCTAGGCAACATTTTTAAAAGTCAGAAAAATACAAGGTCTGAAAATCTCACAATCTGAAAAACAAAATGAATACAAAATTATAATAAAATAGTTCTCAGTTACTTGAGTTCTCACCATTACTATACACAAAACTTCAATATATGCTCCCAATTTTAATATGTCATGACCCAAAACGGACATTTTTCTGCTCTAAGCTAGTTACTGATGCGAGTACAATTATCTACCTGTTTCAGTAAAACCAAAATTCGCATCACACCGAGTTTACCTTTTCCTAAGTAGAAGGTGATAACTAAGCATGTTTAAATATACCAAGCAGATGGAAAATACGTTTTAAATCCATCGACCTGAAAAACGACCCGGACGGCCGGAACCCCACTGCTGAACCCTAGAGACTCCGTACCGAACGCTGTCCGCGCTGTACGTGTGTCACCACCGCGAGAACAGCATCATCGGGGACGAAGAGCTTCTGACGCTAAGGGCAACAACGCAGGGGACCTCTCTGCTCCCAGTCTTTAAACCTGCATCCAGTCTACCGGGGAGGCACCGGTAAGTAAAGTCACACGGGTTTTCAGCGGTCCTTCCGCCACCGCCGCCCGGGCACGCTCGCGGCCCCTGCTTCCAGCGCCGGGCGGGCACCCCCTGCTCCTCAGTCCCCTGACGGCGTCGGTGCCCTCCGCGCTGTGGTCCCCACTACGACACTGGGCGGCATCCACAGTCAGAAAGCACCCAATAACCCTTTTTTAAATTTTCCCGCTCAGAACTCACACCAAACCAACTAATCGAGGTTATACTGCAACCATCTGTCAAGTGCTCTAACCTAGAAGATCACCCTAGTGTTGAATTTCTATGATCCTGAATATCCTGCATGTGTTAGTTAGTTCAACATCCTTTAGTAACCCACTGAATAGTGAAAAAGTTCAACCTTGACCCGCTGCCCTTAGAGCTTCGGAACACGCACGCATTCCCAGACCGCAGACACTGAGTGTGCAGACACACAGAGCAGCTGACCGTCACCTCTCCTTCACACAAATCTCACTGCACCTGGAAGGGCACCAGGCAGATGTATTACCAGAAATCCAATTACAACTCTGATTCAGCAGAAGGGTTTCACGGGCACCGTGAGCGTCCAGCAGACCACAATCTGCACTGAGTCACGCACAGCAGCAGCCCACACCGACCGTCACACGGCAGTTACCGTGCACCAGGCACGGCTCCAGTCCTGTGCACACCCAAGTCCACCTACTGTCCCCCACAATCCCTCCAGTGGGCAATGTCATCATGCCCACTTACGAAGAGAAAATTAAGGCAAGAAAAACTAAAGGAGTTGTCCAGGTCACACGGCCACTAAACGGCAGAGGCAGGATTTGAACACAGGTAGGCTGGGCCCAGAGCCTGCTCTCTCCAGTGCCATCTCCTCAGGAAGCCCTTCGGTGCATGCAAATGTGTCACTATAATAAAACAGTCTCCCTGGCTGGCGTAGCTCAGTGGATTGAGCGCGGGCTGCAAACCAAAGTGTCGCAGGTTTGATTCCCAGCCAGGGTACATGCCTGGGTTGCAGGCCACGGCCCCCAGCAACCGCACATTGATGTTTTTCTCTCTCTCTCTCTCTCCCTCCCTTCCCTCTCTAAAAATAAATAAATAAAATCTTTTTAAAAAAGTTAAAAAAAAAAACGGTCTACACAGGACACTTGAAAGTATATCGAGTGTAATATAAATTCATTAACATAGACATGTAAAATACAGCTCTTACAACAAAGTTATCTCCACCGGGTAAATTAACCACATCCGTGCAGGTTTAAATCACACAAAGCCCTGACCCAGACCCACTACTGCTTCAGGTCACTGAGAGAGGTATCACATAAAATACATCATGATCATGAAAAGTTAACTAAAAAGCTAGTGTTTAAAGTCTGCATCAAAATAAGACCAAACATTTAAAGAATGCTACTAGCGTTTAAAGACATTAAATTTTAAAAAGAAACCTACGCTTCCATTAGAAAAATCTCCTAAAAAATCTTAAAAAACACCGGACTATCACAGAATGACCCTGTATTTCCAGAAGGAGCACCCCCGCCCCCTGTGCCACCCCAGTTTGAAAGATGAGCCCCGGCCCACCACTTACCTCCCCGTGGTTGAAGAAGAAGCACAGCACGGTAACCAGGCCTCCCAGGCGGCTGCCGCTGCAAGAGAGGGGAGAGGAAGACAGGGGAGATGGGGCTCAGACGGCGGAAGGGCAGGCCTGGCCTCATCGGCCTGGAGACAGCGACGGCCTCCAGCACAACAGAGACTCCAGCCGCACCACAACTCCCCCACTTTGCTTATTTACAAAGTAACTTCTTTCCTCTAAAGTACTGTTAGTCAAAAAAAAGTTTCATTTTAAAAAAGTCATTCATTCCCATCTTCAAAGTGTCCAGACAAACAGCCCAACCGCCAGGGAGTAAGGAATTCTTCACAGTCATGTTACTGTGCATCATGCCGCCTGGTCTTTCTTCTCCTCTCTCTACCCTTTGTCAGCACCCCCGTGTGTGTCCTCTCGCCTTGCTGACCCCGCTTTCTCGGGCACGTGATGCAGAGGCGGGAAAGGGGAGGGAGGACAGGAGAGGGCTTTGCAGCCACACAGTTGGGAAACGCTCCACCTCATCCCCAAGCCACTGCCCTTCAGAACATGCTTGGGGAACAGTAGTTCACAGAAGAGGTTTTATCTTTCAACTGTTTTCAAAATGCAACACAAACGTCAGCACAGCTGAAATGCTCTTTTTCCCTCAATTCTGCATCTCCAGTCTTGTCTGCGAAGGGCTTCCCGCCTCAAAATCACAGGTTCTGCCACCACACAGGCCATGGCAGGGCACCCCCCGTGACTGCGCACAGCCCGGCGAGCTGCCCGGGGAGGCAGACTTTCTGGGACACTCGAATGTTCTGCTAAAAGCCGCAGGGGGCGCGCCGAGGCACAGCCACCCCCTCCCCCACCCCGCCCTTCGAGACGGCCGCAGGGGTCACTTTAGTTCGCTAAACAGAAAAGGTGTCCTAGCCAGAATACTTAGAACTGATCTCTCCCCCATTACAGTTGATCGGCTACTATTTCGGCACTCCCTAGCGGTTTAAAAAAAAGTTTCTTCTGCAGTCTCATCGCCGACTGTCAGGGCACAGGAAGGCCTGGAGGGGGCAGGTGCTGCCGACACTCGGCGCCCGCCACACACCCCCCGCCTCTGCTCCTGCGCCTCGCTCGCCTCCTGAGCCTCGGTTCCGTCAGAAGTGAAGTGAGGGGATAGTAATGTAAAAGAACTTCAAGATACTTGTCAGTTCTGACAGTTAGTAATTTTACAATTTTCTTTTTTCCTTTTTTACATCCTTCAGCGACATGGATTCAAAGCAATCATCGCATTTTTGTGGCTTCGTTAATCATTTGGGGTTTCCCTCTATTTACCGAGGAATGACAAGACATGCAAAGTTCACCACTCAAAGAGAAAAAAAAGTAATCTCAGTTAATTCTAAGTAATTTTTAAATAACCCTAGGAGTTCGTTTTCTTGCTGAGTAAATGCTTACGAAAGAGAGCGCAGAGAACCACCTGGGGGTCCCTGGGTGGGGGGCCCAGTCTACGGCCCCAGACCACCTGCTGGCCAGGGGGTGGTGCCCCCCGCCGCCAGCCCCCCACGGGCCGGGTGAGAGCACAGCGCCTGCCCCCAACCCTGCGGGCAGGGACACGCCGGGCACTGAGGGAAGAGACAGACGGTGAAGGCGAACAAGGGGACAGCAGTGAGGACGGGCGAGAAAAGTTTTCAGCTTAGCCCTTCCAGTCTGGTACGAGCAACTAATCACTAATCAATGCTCTAATTTAATCTTTGTCTCCTGCGGCCAAGAACCAGAGGGTTTTATTTACTGGACTGTGAACATCCCAATTCTTCGCTGCAGCCGCCTTGGTGTCTAGGCCTGAGCCCTGCCTGTGGCGGAGAGTTGATGAAGACACAAAAGGAGACACAAAAATCGATTCGATCCAAAGACTGCGGGCATCCCGCTCCGAGACGTGCAGGCAGACACAGCTCACCTTCCTGTCATCGCGACCCCTGACCCTTGGCCACTGGCCCAGACGGGGCTCCTGCTCAGCATCGGCGCCCCGTGTTCAGTGGAGTCTCTGCTGTGACCCCTCCAGACCCCCCTGTGCCCTCGGAACCCTCCATCCACGGGGACCCACTTCCTTCCCTCATGACCCACCCGGATGCCGCCTTCTCCCCTGGCCTGAAAGCTTGCTCTCCTCTGAGAAGATGGGCCAGAGGGGAGGGAGGCCACACCCCGACCGCCTCCCAGGGACCCTGCTCCGGCCCGTGGCCGAGCCCTGCTGTCTGTGTGAAAGCGCAGGGAGGCCAGAGCTGCTCTCAGGAAAGAAACCAGCAGGTTTCATGGCTAGTTGGATGAGGATGTGACTAAGGAGGAAAGTCGTGGGTGGATCACAGGGTTCAGACTTGGGCAGCAAACAGGGTAGTGCAGTGTCATCTGCTGATATAGTGACATAAAAAGGGGCCGGTTCTAGAGAAAAGTTGACAATATTTTCAGCCAATAACTTTCATCAATTTATGTGTGCTGAAGAGAAATACTTGGCTTTTCCATATTCATCTACAACTGTTGGATCAAACGACGAGATGTGCCAGCAGGCCGGCTGACGGAACACCCTGAAAGCCACCGGGATGGAAACGGCTGAGCCGGCGCAGCCCACGGCCCACGGCCTGCTGCAGACGCGCCCGAGGCCCAGACACGGCCTGCGCGCACACAGCGGAGGCTGGACGTTTTTACATGGAGAGCAAAAAAACGTCAACTAAAACAATGGAGGAAAAACTGGCATAAAGAATGTAAAGTTCAGCTTTTCCTTAAAACAGGTGGGGTACGGGAGGAGAGTAAAAAATCGATATGAAAAGCTGCTCTATTCTGCCAAAGAGCCTAACAAGAACCCTGAATGAGTCCCTTCGTAGGTAACTCGGGCTGGACCAGGACAGCCGGTTGTATCCACTGTGACGCTTCACTTCAGAACAGGAAGGGGGACGTTGAGCAAAATTCAAAGAGAGGTTTGACATACAGACTAATCCTCTAGGTCCTCACGGCCTCTGGAACAGATCTAGAAATAAAGTAGTTTAAAAAAACTCTTTCTGGTATCAAAGAAGAGACTATGAACCTCCTTCTATGACCACAGAAGACACCAGAGAAAAACAGATTCGGAAGAGGAATACACTCTGTGACGGGCATGCAAGACCTGCCCGACCTCAGGAGAGTTCTTCCACGCCCCGGTGCCTCGGTTTCCTCATCTGTAAAACGGTGAGCCTACCTCATAGGGCCGACCCTAAGGCTTCAGCGAGCGGGTGACGGTGAAGAGCTCAGACTAGAGCTGGGTACACAGTAAGTGCGGGAGTGTGTGTCTTCCATCAGCAACCAGCTCTAAGTGAAGGGTGGAGTCCGCAGAGGAAAGGCAGATGGGTCCCTTGGAAAACTACCTGCTACAAGGGTAAATGCCCATGAAGTTTATGTCACAGATAATATATTATTACTACTGTGCCTTTCCTGTAGGGCAACCAGAAGCCAAGTTTTCCTCTTCCATAATTATTCACTTCATCCTATTCAACAGTATTTTCTGAGGGCGAGCATTCTCCCGTCTCCTTGCAAGCCTTGCCTTATCCATTCCCCCAACGGAAGACTCCTTACTCATTTGGGTCTTCTCCTTCCTACCTAATCACCTCTTCAGAATTCTCCTATGTATGTGTAACTCCCACTGCACCGACCCTGACAAACGTTTCACCCCCTGAGGCGACCCTGAAAGACCTCTGTTACAGTGTATGTATTTTTATAAGGCAAAGGCAAACCAAAGAACTGGCAGTAACTCTTCCTTCCCACGTCATTTATTCAAATTACAGAAAAACTCGGAGTTAACAGCTTCCACCCACAATTCAGAGCTCCCACCACGCTCCCTGGCCCCGCCCAGCCAGGCAGCTGAGGACACTCCGCAGCGGGGGCCGCGCCTCCAGCCTTGGCAGTGACCGTTATGAAAGGCGCCTCGGAAGATGATACTGAATGATGACTTTAATAAACGCGTAGAAATTCTTCTTGCCATGAAAAAAAGCAGCATCACTACAGACGAGCCACTCAGCAATAACGTCGTGTCCCATATTTTAGCTCCTCTTACTTAACACCTCATCTCCCCCACGTGATGAAGCTCTCCGCGAGACAGATGAGCACGCTCAGCACACAGGACAAATGCCCCTGTCTGTGTGCCTTTGCTCCTCGCGCCCCCGGGCACGGCAGCCCTGTTCTTCTCGGCTCAGCCTCCTCTCCCGGTCACCACGCACTTCTGGGTAAGCTGTCTTGTTTCAAACATAAAATCTTTCACATCTTTTTTAAAGATGTATTTATTTTTAGAGAGAGGGGAGGGGAGGGAGGAAGAGAGGGAGAGAAACATCAACGTGTGGGTGCCTCTCACACACCCCACATGGGGAACCTGGCCCGTAACCCAGGCATGTGCCCTGACTGGGGATTGAACCTGCGACCCTCTGGTTCACAGGCTGGTGCTCAATCTACTGAGCCACACTAGCCAGGGCATTCACATCTTTTAATCATGCATTTTCATTTCAGTCTCCCCCAATTAAGTAATGAAAAGAACTTTCTTAGAAATAAGTCACAAATATTAGCATCAGAGTATCCAATCTATATGCAAATATATTCTCAGTTGATCTAATAGCTACCTCATTTAATAAATATCTATGAAGGAACAGCTATCTACTCAAATGCTAAGAACTCAATAGGTACTAAAATGAAAATGCCACACTTCCAAAGCAAAGGAGAGAATGGGGGAATAGCAGATTCAAACTCATTAACACAAACTGAAAACCATACATACGTATCCATGCTCATACAAAGAATCAGTAAGCAGTAAAACAAAAATTCTAAGGATACTCTCATGGTAAAATACTTCATCATGTACACAATTTGGAGAATTGTGAAAAGAGAGAGAGAAAGAAATAGAAAACCACTTAGAAAATCTGTTAATCTTTAGTTTTAGGAATGTGGCTTAATAACAAAGTAAATAGGGTCAGATAGTAAATACCTGCATTAAAGATATTTTTATTTTAGCCCAGACTGGTGTGGCTCAGTGGACTGAGTGGGGGCCTGGGAACCAAAGGGTTGCTGGTTCGATTCCCAGTCAGGGCACATGCCTGGGTTGCAGGCCAAGTCGCCAGAAGGGGACACTTGAGAGGCAACCACATATTGATGATGTTTCTCTCCCTCTCTTTCTTCCACCCTTCCCCTCTCTCTAAAAATTAAAAAAAAAAAAATCTTAAAACAATTTTAAAGATATTTTTACTTTAATATTAGCAAAGAGCCATTAACACCATTTGATCATGAGTGGTCCTTTCCCTTATATTTTATGTAAGTAATATATATTGTTTATGTTCAAACGCCTATGGACTACCTAAAATGTATCAAACGTGCCCACCATGTTCTATTTAAGCCTTTAAAATTATTCTCACTTTTACTGGCCATGACAATGGTGAAATCATCCAAATGGGGAGTACTTTTATATCTACAAGTAGATGGATTAGGAATGACACTGTTATAAAACTGAACCAAACTTTAATGACAATCCCACTATTTATATTACTCTAGCATACAGTAGTACAAACACAGAAAAATATTCTCAGCCAACAGTCTTACCTTAGATATGTGCCATAAATGAAGAACAACGCCATCATCAGTCCATTTAAAATAAAAATGACGGCAACATAAAAGCAAGCCGGATCTCCCAATCCTTTAAAAATAAACACAATGTATGTTTTAAAAACTACTTGATGTGAAAAGGCCCTCACGTGGAAGATGGCTGCCCCGGTCCCCACCCACAGGACACGACCACAACACACAGATGACCGTGGCAGTGCGTGCGGCTCACGGCGGGGCCGCAGACTCGCAGACGCCCTTGCGGCACACGCGTGGGGCCCACACCCAGTCCTGAGCCTGAGGGGCCCGCGACCACTTCCACGGTGTGCAGACGCCACACTCCGTGACTGCCGAGGCCGGGTCGTAAGAGGCCACGCGGTGTCCACGGGAGCTGAGTGGCCACGGGAAAACCTGGCTGGCCTGAGACACACTTGGGACACACGCCCATGGTGTGTGGAAAGGGGACACGCAGGGGCCCCAGGTGACAGTCCCAGGGAGCCCAGCCCTGTGGGCACAGAGGGTGAGCATGGCAGCCCCCAGGCTATTCCGGCCGTCCACGTCCAGCCACCTGCGTGGAGACACGGCCTCTGACCCCGGGAGGCCAGGCGGGCCCGCCACCCACCCACCGACCGCGGACAAGGACACACGCGGAGCGGCACGTGCCTTCGCAGCTTTCGATCGGGCTGAGTCCTTCTCCTCTGGTCACCGTCCAGCAGATCTTGGTTTGAACGCCGATCAAGTCCATTATTTTGGTATAAACTCGATACCAGCTGGCTAAGATTACCTAATTTTTAAAAAAGAGAGACAACAGGAGAGAAGACATGATCCCCAACAGTGTCCTTACTGGGATATTTTTAAGACACTTGGTAATTTACAAAACCTCCCCTCCGGTAGCGTCACTTGGCACCTCGGAACCCTGGGAGGGTGGGCCTCGCAGCCCCCAACCCAGGTCCCCACCGGGGGGCCCCACCGCTGGTTCACCCACGGGCAACAGTACAGTTCACCAAGGGCACGTAAGATCTCCACTCTCGAAAGCTATAAACCTCAACTAAGGAACATGAAAGAAGATGTGAACAATCAGAAAGATACTATGTCTTCCTGAATAGGTCTAATTTTTCAAGATGTGAGTTCTCCCTCCAATTAATTCATAAACATAAAACAGCACTAATCACAATCCCAAGTGCCTGCCCGGAACTGCTATCTGGAAGAACCACCACACAGAGAGGAGGGGAGGGACGGTCCTCACCCACAGCGAATGCGTCACTCACGATGGAAACAGTACGATCCTGGCACGAGAACAGCCGAACAGATCGGCAGGACCCCTGTGGTGGCGGTGGGCTGCCACCCACCCCCTTAGGGCTGAGGCCCCCAGGCCTCCACAGCTGGGGGGTGGGGCTGCCAGCCCTCCGCTGAGCCCCTCTCTAGGAGCCCCCCTCTTCAAAAGGGTAAATTCGCTCAGCATCACCCACAGACAACGGCATCCTTTGAATGACTGACTAGTCCCAGGGCCCTTGCCTCCAGGATGGACAACTCTGCAGAGCCCACCCCACTGCAGAGCTGAGGGGGTGGGGCCTGGCTGAGGCCTTTGCAGGGACTGCATCACAGTGCTCCCTCCTGCTTCCTTCTTCCCCCTTCAGTCCAGACCCCCAGGAGGGCACCCCCTTACTCCTCCTGCAGGAAACCTCAGTCTCAAAGTCTGCTTCCCGACCGCAACCCCAGCCACACAAAACACGAAGTCCGAGCACAGAAGCAGCATCGACATGCGACAATGCTGTGTGTCATGATGCACGAGGGGGGAGGACAGACCACACAGCGAGGTGGCGGGTTCCAAGAGGACCACTGTGAAGAATGGGAGATTCCCAGCCCACGCTACCTACCGCAAAGCAAATCCCAGCTAAATTAAAGAGGTAAAGAGTAAAAATATAATTACCACAATTAAAAAGAACGAAGATATTTTACACACATGAATGAAAGAAAAATCGTACATTAAAAAGATTCAGACAGGGCAGTCCCGTACAGAAGAAGTCCACACACACCCTGCACGAAGCTGGAAGGCAAACGAAAAGCCAGGAGAAATGTTCTATCCACGTAACACAGCACCAACACCCTCCACGTAACAGACGAGCTCTCGTGCGATTGCAGTGGGAAAAGACAAAGGGCGTGAACACACATTTCTAAAAGGGAAGATGCATTTTCCGCTGAACTCATACACACGCAGAGCAAAGAATCAATCACGTTAGCAAGGGTTCAGGTAAACAAGCATTTCCAAAGCCACCGCTGACGGGAATCACAATCAGTGCGGCCTATCTGGAGTGCGTTTCGGCGAGAGGTGCCTTGGCCATCAAAGTATCAAAGCGCATGCCCTGCTGAATGGAACAGCTCCAGGTCAGCAAAGCCCTGGCACAGAAAAATAGGGGCACCGGGAAGACAGGGGCGCCGGGAAGACGGCTCGAAGACGGCGATGGCAGCGTCAGCCTGCTTTGAAGGGCTGGAAACAAGCAGATCTCTCACCCACGGCGGATACACAAGGGTGCACTGTGCACACAGCCATTAAAGGGAAACCGTGGAAGACGACGACAAAGGGAAATGGTCACAAAGGTCTGAAAGGCAAAGGCGCTTATGGAGAGAAAACGGGCCTCGAGATCCCGTCTTTCTCCTGCCGCCCGACTGCGGGTGCGCGCGGTCCCAGAACGCACTGCCAGTGAGCAGGACGGAACTGTGGGGGCTCTTCGCTGGTCTCTGTCGCCTCATCTATCAGCGGGGCTGACTCGCTGACCTGGGGGCCCAGCCCTCTCGCTGCTCCCCGGGGAATGACCGAGAGCCCCACAGCACTGCTGCCCAGCCAGGGCCTGCACCCCTGCGGAGTGTCCGTGGCGTCCGGCCCATGGCATCCAGCCCGGACCGTCCAGCACAGGATCTCACCAAGAAGGGGGACACAGGAGTATGTGCATAACCGGAGAACCGCCCGCCCCACCCGAGGTGGCACTGAGGAGGGCACGGCTGAGCAGGGCCCTGGAGAAGGCTCTCGGGTGTGTCACAGGGAGCCCGGACGGCACCAGCACGGGCCCCACGGCCTCCACCAGATCTCACCATCCCCTGCCCCCGCCGAGCCCTGCAAAGCTGATGACTTTTTTCATACTCCTTTCCAAGAAAAGATACATTTTCTTTTTAAAAATGAAGTAAAATTTAATGTATTGAATCATGCCCCAGATTTAGAATTAGCCTTTAATACAAATAACAGTTTTTTCCTAAAGCAAGAGAATCAGGAGTGGAAAAGTACCTTACCTCAGGGTAGAGATTGAACCTTTTCAACGTGTTAATGACCAGCGGGTACTCGGTCAGCTTGTCGTTCATAATCGTCCACACTCCACTCACGAAGGAGGGCGCCTCCACAATTGTCTTGAAGTAGGAGTAATATAACCCCTGGGGTAAGCGCATGTCACAGTTACAATAAAAAGTACGTAACTACTGCACGTCTCACTGGCTTTAAAAAAACCCAAAATGCGCTGGTTTTGAAAAGCAAAGCGATCACGCAAGTTAACAGCTACGATCAATTCCACAGGTTTCTAACCACTGATAAAGTTTTAGGTGGCAAAAATAAAAACCTACGTATTTTTGTATAACTTCGTCTTTACTGACGCAACCAGGCTCAAAAGAACTTCAAAATTGGTTTCCACATTAAAAAATTAAAATAACTTCACATACTTCATTTAAGAAAACACTATACCCCATATAATGTAAGTGTTAGAGAAGATTATATTAGAAATAGGGTGAGGGATTTACTATGGAACTTAAATTTACCCTGAACCACAAAATCTTCCCTAGCCAAAAATGTTTCCTTCAACTGCTTATTTGAATCCTTGTTTTGTAGGTTTAATTTTTGGAATAATGTAAATATCTTGTTTAATTACAAAAAATAAATTCAATCCTTAACTATCAAAAAAATTTTTTTAGAAAAAAAACTTAACTATTAAGCTGGGATAGGATTCCCAATAACTTTAAGATACAATGATTTTACTGCACGTCCCTACTGTGTATCCTAAAGCCAACTGGAAATGCAAGCATCAGTTAACTTCCAACCCAAGATTTTCAGAGTAACAGGAAAGTTACAAATTTAATGTAAAATAAGTAAAACCCATGAAATCCTAACTCTGAATTTAAAAATACAAAGATGAATAAATGGTTCCCTTTGGTTTCCTAATTCTGTTCACTAAACAGCCGATCGAGGAGCGGTGAGCACCTCCAGCAACAAAACTGGGGTCTCCAGACACCACCCGCCCCCGAGAGGCACGGGGCTTCCTGGAAAACCGGAGGACTCCAGGTCCGGAGACGGGACGTCTCAGAGCCCGGGAAAGTCGGGAAGCTACAGAATACAGGCGCGGCTAAGGGCGCGCAGAGCCCACCGTGAAAGTAGGGCTTTCACCACCCACTGGCGGGTGAGCTCACAGAACACGGGAAAACCTATCAGATCGTAACAATGCTCCTACAGAAGGAACTCCCCCGGCCACCGTGAGAAGGTGCAGGGGAGCGACTCGCTTTTCGGAAAAGCGATAACCAGGAAGAAGCAAGAATGAACCCATCTTACCTGTGTGAAGCACACCTCTAAGAAACCAAATAAGTATCATAGGGAAGTTCTTTACAGATGAACTATAGTTAATAGTGCGGAAAAGGTAATAGAATAGGTAATAATCACCATTTGGCAACCCCAATAGAATAACTGACGTAGGCTGATGGCCAGCTGACGACAGTAACTAACGTCACTGATCAGCCCTAACATCACAGAACATGAGACAGCCCGGTATGGGGTGCTTCTGCATGCGGTATCATAATGCAGAGCATCGCTTATGAAGTGTTCCTGCAAACCCCCACCCCCACCCCAAAAAATCAAACCTGCAGCTACATAGACTCTTACCTGTCAATTTTCAGGAAACTTGGGACAGTGGAACATAATAACATGAATTATTTTGGGTAATTCTATGGGAAAATGGCCAGGATTCTTCAAAAACATAAATAGCAAGGAAAACAAAACAAAAATGAGATGAGGAATGTAGAGATTGAAAGACTTAAGAGAGAGATAAGAGAAACATCAACCGAATGCAATGCATCAACGGTGTCTGGGTCCTGACTCAAACACACCAGCACACCAAGTATAAAAAATAAGAGAGAGAAAGAAAGACAATCAGGATATTTAAAGGATGACTGACACGTGATATTATTAAGCAGTTGCTGTTCGTTGTTTTCAGGTGTGACAAGGGTTCCTGGTTAGCAAAAAAAGTCCCTCCAAAGAGACCCGGGACAGTCCTTCCAGGTGGGTGGGATGACGCCGTGCCTGCGGTCCCCTGTGAGGACAGCTGGGCGTGCGGGGGTGCCGCGGACAGAGCCAGGTGCGTCCCCGGGGGCCGGCGCCGGGGATGCACGGACGGGAGGGGTCTACTCTTTCCACTTTGGAACATCTTTGAGAATTCCCGTAAGAGAAAGCTTAACATTTTCAAATTCCTGAAACGCTCCAGTGAAACACCACATGAAGCTCACTCACCATTTCAGTGCGAAAGGCCATCTCCCGTTCCAGGGTTGAGAGGTGGGAAAAGTGGCGGTCATTCTCGAAGAGGTGGGTTATGTGGCTCCTGCGGAGACAAAACAGCAATGCGGCAGCGGCGTGGGGACGCTACATTTCTGAGGGAACCACTCAATGCAAAAGTAAAAGTATCTCATCATCGGAAGGCAATTTTGTGGTAAAACTCAAACACAATGGCACCCCTATTTGTTTCTCTCCTGGGCATGTCCTACAGTTATACTAAAACTTCTCTCTACTAAAATGACCATTCGAATTAGATTTCAAAATCCGAACAAACCAGGATATTTTCAGCCAAGCCCAACGAAATTATAAACTATAAATGTCACTGAGTTACCATTACAGAAATGCCTGATTAATGAAATTCATACTTCTATCTGGAAGATTAAAAAAATTAATCTTCTTCTCACCACGAACACCACACTAATGTTAAGCAAAGCACAGTCTCCAATCTAACCTCTTCAATAATGAATCTCTTTATTAAAAAAAATCACATTATTCTGACCCTGATTTTTCAATTAAACTACTTTTTCAGACGACTGTGAGGCATGCGATAATGTATATTCATCCTTATCGCACTGAAATTATTCCCTTACCACTATGGGCAACAGTGATGGCAAGTCATCACCACCTGCATAGAAAAAAAAAAAAAACACACAAGAGAAAGACGGTCTTACCAGTGCAATACGGCGGCACAGGCGGCTGGAAGAGAAAGAAAGGTGCATCACTACGGGGACAGGAAGCAGAGTTCCCAGCTCCCAGAAAGCCCCCCGCAGGTACACCCAGCGAGCAGACGGCCAACTATTTGTGGGGGGGGGGGGGCAGCGGCGGGAGAAGAACACTCTCCCTTCAACAGCAGCCCTGGGGCTGTGCTTAAAATACCAGCGGGCTGAATTATACAGGAACTAAGCATACATATGCCTACAATTTCCATTCACTTGCTCTTTCGACAAGACACACGATGGCCTGTTATTTGTCCCAGCCTGTACAAGGCCCCTTCTGACGGCAACATCCACACACAGGACTGTGCGAGGGGGAGAACCAGCCAGGGGAGGTGACTCGGAACAAGAAATACGTCGACTTCAGGCAACAGGACCCTGGACGGAACAACAGTGAACTCTCGCTTTTTATGTGCTGCTGCAACACTGGAATTTTTATGAAAAGTTTTGCTCTTTTTGAACAAATCTAAAACGAAGGACATAAAGAAGGAAGAGATGGCGAGAGAAAAGAAGAAAAGGTATGGGAGGGGCCGTGAGAACCGTTAAGAAGCAGACGACAGAGCAAACATGGAGTCACGCGTGCTCAGCCTCGCGGCAGCAAACCCAGACGTGCGGCCCAGCCCAGCGGCAGCGCCGGCCGCCCGGGGATGGCGCAGCCTTCACCCACCAGCCCGGAATCACCGGTCAGAAGTAGAGTGGCCGCCGCAGGAAGGCCCTTCCCCTTCCCCTTCCCCTTCGGGGGGCCACCTTGGCTGAAACAACACAACTCTTTGCTCCTAATTTCTACCCTCCTCCTCCTTTTTGCCTTTAAGAACCTTCCCTTTTCTACCGCCTAGGGGAGCTCCCTTCTGCTTGCTGGACGGGATGCCTCCCAATTCGTGAATCGTCCAGTTACAGCTTTAAAATTCACTCGGTTGAATTCCTGATATTTAGCAGAATCAATAGTCTGCTTTTTGTCCAAACACAAAGCACATATTAAGATGAATCCAGAAAATACCATTCAATTCTCTCATATCATGAGGTTAATTTTACTACTCAGTCTTCTGATTAAATAACTACTAAAGAACTGAACAATGAAAATACTCTTAGAAATAAAACCAAACAGCTCAGATCTTTTGTCTATTCTTAAAGAAGTATTTAGCTTAAAAAGAAATACATTTTACCTAGGAGATATTCGTGGTTATAAAAACTAAAGTTACTCTCTAGATTGCTGAAACTGCAAATATTTAACTAGGTTTGTCATTTGACATTTGTTTATGCCACTTTGACCTTTGGAAATTCTGATTCTCTTTCTTGTTGACAAATCTGCCATCCACTTTCCTTTTGGTTAACGATTTCACCCCACCATGGCAAAATCTGGGGTTTATTTTCTCAATGATCTAATAACAACGTTCTGAATAAACCACTCTTCCCTCACGGCATGCAAATGCCCCCTCCATCATACCAAGGACTTGTCTTCCTTTGGTGATCCCTTTGAAAAGATAACTGGGATTTCATCTATGAATTAACTTGGGAGGAATCTTCATGTTTACAATGCAAATCTGCACGTTCATATCCATAAACACGATATGTACCTGCGAGTATTCATCTTGCTTTTCAATTGCCTTGACAAAAATCCCTTCAGTAGAGCTAATACATATTTTAATACAGAGTCAATTCATACTTCTTGTTACATTTTCCTGGGAATTTAACATTTTTTTCTGCTAATATCCATGAAATCAATTTTTCATTATACATACCAGATGTTGTTAATGTACTTTTCAATTGTATTTATTTTGTAATGTATGTATTTGTGGCTTATTCACTAAATTATTAGTTGTCAGTCTTTTCTGGTTTATCCTCAAGTCTCCAAATTAAACGATATTATTTAAAAATAATAATGTTGCTCCTATTTTAGAATTTGCTGTTAGTTTCTTCTTCCCATCTGGCAATAATAAACTTCTAGAATACTCAGTGATTCTGTGAAAGAAGGCATCCTGTCTTCTGCTGGCTGGAACAGCAGTGCATTTCACACCATGCCTTTAGGCTGGCTTTTGACCTTCACAATTCTGGAGCGAGAAACAGGATGTCTGAAGGTCATCACCCCCTACTCCCTCAGAGTACTGGGACTTCTCAGGGGGCGGATGGGAGGTACAGGGAGGCCCTGGACGCCTTCCTCGGTCCCCTCCACTCCGCTCCTGCGGCACCAGGGCCGACAGTCCCGGGCATCTGAATGGCACTCTTTCGAGTCTCTGGGTCCATTCACAATGTGCCCAATGTCTGAACCCCTTTGTTCGCTTCCACTGAGTAGTGATAACCATACAGCAGCTCACATCTGGGCTCTCATCACAGGCCAGGAACTTTCAGTGCTCCACGTGAGCTAAACTCAGCGCATCCTCACAGCTGAGTCCCAGGTGGCGGGTCCGCACTGGAAAGTGCAGACCCACGACACACCAGAGGCCCACCCCAGGAAACACCTCGGGGGAGGGGGCAGAGAGAGGGGCACGGCAGAGCCACCCACAGCCTGGCCCTTTGGGGGACGGGTGGTCAGACCAAGGCCAAAACCTCCTTACTCCCCTTCCCTTCTCTTTATATTAAAGATAAAAGGAAAAATGTTGCAATTTATCTGTTCATATAGACAGTATGTTTTATAGAAGCTATTTTTATACAGAAATGTAGAGCTATGCTTTAATTTATTCAAAATAGAAATAAAGTATATGTATATGTCATTTGAAAATGAAAGCACAAGCAGATACTTACTGCCTTGTGAACATGTGATTTAAGCATAAACACATGAAATGATAAAAATTTGTGAAGGCACCCCCAAAGAACTTCTCTTGACTTCATGACTACAAAGCAGGTTAAAACTGGTTTCTCTAAATTTATTCAAGGGACTATCGAACCCGTTTATACTTTTTTGGGAGTGCCACAAAACCGCCAGTCCATTTTTTTTCCATTTTAACACATATATTTTCCACTCTGAGGTATTCAAGTAAATATAGCACGTTTTTTTAAAAAGCAAAACCTAAAACGAAGCCTTAAAAAATCCAAACTTATTCAATCACAAAGAGGTGTTCGAGAAAGCAGGTTCGCTGCTCTGTGGTCAGCATCGGGAGACCACAGCCCCAGGCGGAGCTCCGGGAGGCTGTGGCCGCGGGTTTGCTGGGAGCGCGGACTTCCAGCGCTGGGAAACTAAACCGGGCACTCGACCGCGCTCCGGTGAAGGGGATTCTGTACCGGACTGCATGTCAACTTATTATACTCATTTTCAGTGTTCTGGGACTCGGGCGGCCTCTTCACTGCAAGTTCTTCTTCTGTTATCAGAATCTTGTTTAAACCAAACAGAGCGTAACTCCCTGAGGGCGGAAACGACCACTGAACTTTACTCCAGCACGCAGCCGAGCACACAGCCAGGCTCAGAGGTTTGCTGAATTCATGTGCACGACTTGATATTATTAAGGGGAAATGAAATAGTCCTAACTCGTGTCCACACAACACACCAAAGATGGATACACTTTGACGGGCACAGACACACATGCACGTATGCAATGGTTTGTTTTTCCTACCCCCCTAAAAAAGTCACCACTGACTTAGTGTAAATTAGAGCCCTGGTTCCCACGCTGGGGGGCCCCGAGCTGGGGTGCCCAGAGGGGGAAACAGGGCTGTGTGGCTGCAGTTCCCCCGGTCCTGCAGGAGCTCCTGCTCCCCCACACACCTCCTTCCGGCCCCTCGAAGCTGCGGCCCCCAAGGCCAGTCCTGGCTTCCTTTTTGCCCTTGCACAGCCTCCCCCAGGCAAGTCCAGGGCCCCGCCCCACTGCCTGGCCACCGAATCAGCAGCAGTGAGGGGGGCAGGAACATGGGACGGGGTTCTTCCCTACTGTTCTGACCAATCCCCGAGGGCTCCCAAGCCCCATTCCCTCTGCACCCAGCACCCAGCACCCAGCCCCCTGCCTCCCAAAGCTGCAGGAAGCCTCGGGGCCCTCTCCAGCCCTGCCCAGCCCCATCAGGATGACCAGGAAGTGGGGCCCTGCGATCTGCATTTTTGAGATTCCTCGGCTGAGTCGTGGCCTTGAAGGTCCACGGGGCCTCTCACTGGAGCGAGAAAAGCCAGCCTCCAGAGGCACCTCCTCCCAGGCACACGGCTGGTCAACGGCAGGAACTCTGGGGACCCAGGGGTTCGAAGCCCAAACTGTGAGTTGTCTCCGCCACCCTGACAGGGCTGCCTCCCTCCCCATGGGGGGGCACTTGGTGACCTCACACCTAATAACAATATTTACACGGAGAAATGCATTCTAAGTCCAAAATGACTTGCAAATTTTAAAAACACAACTTATTTCTAGATGGAGATTAATCCATGCTTAAAGAGAGAGTTTTCGCCTCCCTAACCCTCAAGTGACAAAATGACAGAGAGGTTCTGGATATCCCTTAAATCTGCTAGGCAAGGTTTTCAAGTGGACCTCGGCCAGTTCTCTGGTCAGCCCCTTCCCGATGTGACCAACAGCTTCTCAGTGTCCCAGGGGTCCTTCCGGAGGGGGACGCTTCTCTCCACAGGCCGGAGTCAGGGATGGAGAGCACACCTGCCCCACGCCGACTCACCCGGGAGAACGAGGCAGCTCCACACGGACAGACCCAGCGACATCCCCCCTCGTTTGACCTGCCCCTCGGTCTCCCAGGGCTCATGCCACGGGCCCCACACATGAACTGGCCTGTTTCCAGTCCGTCCCCGCCACACAGCCATTGTGCAGGCTGCGCTGGGCGATGGCGCCCTGAAATACCCAGTGCCTCTCCGATGCTATGCCTGTGCATCTGCCCGAAAAAGCCAAAGGGACGCAACCACGCCATTTTGTGACGCTTGTCCTCCACCCCGGCTGCAACGCCTTTACTACGGCTCCTGACCAGCCAGTCCCACCCACGACAGCTTCCCCCGCTGGAAGGCAAGCACCTGGAGGCCGAGCGCATGAGCCCGGCTAAGTTCATCATGGTGGCTACATCTCTCGTCCCTGGACCGGCCACCTCACTGCAGTGAATTGTTAAGTGACTATCGTCATGTAAGAGAAATGACAGGATGTACTCAATTAAATAAACAGCTAAACACCTGAACTACATCTAAGCATTCTGAACTACCCAAAGCAGCCCCATTACATGCAGGCAAATATCCATAGAACAATAAAGTTAGCATCACGAAGAAATATTTCAAGCCCACAGAACCTAGAACGAAACACAGCCCAGTTTCCGCGCAGCACACTACGGAGAGAGAAGACATTCTAGGAGCCAGGAGAGAAAACAGTCCCGTAGACCGCGAGCTCGGTTCCTCCCGCCTTTCCCGCACCGAGATTTGCGAACAAGTGCTTCAAAGTCAACAAGCATCTGAATGCCTACTAGGTGCACCACACATGCTCCCAGGAACCAAGACGAACACTAAGGAAATACTAGCCAGCATCTGTGCCCTTGCAGACGAAATCTTCCAGGTAGGTTTTAGGTGCATAAAGTAACGGGAGAGCACGTCAGGCACTCCGACAGCACGAAGCCTACGGGCTGTAAGGAACCTGAGAGGGCGGGTGGGTGATGGCCTTGTCAGGGCAGGGTCATCAGAGTGGGATGGGGAGGGGGGTCTCTGGATGTAATCCCAACTTAGGTGGGACTTACAGTGAGCGGCCAGCGAAGAAGACAGCCAGCTACAGAAACGCTGGATGCTGACTTGGACCAACCCAACAAGAGAGTCCCCATCACTGATGCTGGTGGTGCGGACTACAAATGGAAGTGACAACAATGAGGTGATATTTACGCAGGGCCCACTCACCATACACAGGGGTGGGCAAACGGAGGCTTCCAGCTGTGAGGACGCGAGTTCATTCTTGTATTATTGCTGGTTAACTACTGTATTGTTCATTTGTATTGCAACTGTGAACCTCCCAGTGCCCGCCCTGCACGCAGTGTGTCCGGCCGGCTCTCAGACAGCCCCGGACACCAGGACGGGATTTAGGCAGAGCTTCCCGACCAGAGGGCCTGCGGCGCCCCGGACAGGCCGGCCACAGGCCAGTGACCGAGGGGAGGGGTGCACTGGCATGCGGGACCAAGTCCCAGACATAACTTAAAAATCGAGGGCAAAGGTTTACAGTGAATACATAAAAACGGAGCCTAGAATGTGTGCATCACCACCCCAATAGCTAAGGATTAGGCATCTAACCAAAGAAACATATACATTCTCACATCTTTAGAACATTTATGTATACACATATTTTAACACAGGCAATACCTAACGGAATAACTACCCAATATATGCGTTTGTAAAGAACTACATTCTAACTTCCTTTAAAAATCTCATCCTCACACAACGTGAGCACAAATATGTCTAAATCGAACAGTAACCCACGTTAGTGATTTTCAGAAAGCAACTTGCTCCTTCTGCAAACAAATGCATTTCAGTGTTTTGAGAACAAAGAGCTGGATAAAAAGATACGTCCCAAATAACGTGCTGGCTCAACAAGTGCACCTGAGCGAGCGCAGCAAAACTGCAGGACTCGAGCGAACACCGTGGGGGCATGGAGAGGCCACCCGCCTGCACCGCAGGAGAAAGAGGCCCATGGATACACCGCAGACACCCAGGCCCCTCGTGTTCGGCAAGAGACTTGAAGCGCATTAACAGAGGAACCGACCCGATTTCAAGACTGTGGATTCTCCCCAAATCACAAACTGCTGAGGGTGTCACAGTGTCTCACTTAGCCTTTAAATGATTAAGAAAACTGTGATACTCTTTTTACTATTTTAACTCAATTTTATAACCATGTCAAACAGCCCACTAACATCATCAAACACAGCTTAGTATTTTAAGTTTTCCAACAACAGTCCCGCAAAGACACAATGGGGACTGACGGGTTAGCCACAAGGACGGAACGGTGGCTGCCCCAGGAGCAGCAGCGGGCCCCGGGGTGCTGTGCTCTTCCTAAGACAACTAGCAGATCGCCTTCCCATTCATTAGTGCACCTCTGACAGCTGCCTCTGCCTGCAGGCCTGACACCTACAACCCGACGGACGTGCCAAGACCAAGACGGTAACTTCAGTCCCCAGCTCCACCCCCTGAACTCACCGACGTGCCCCCTCCCTGGTGAAACTGCAGGAGGTAACCTTTAAGTGCTCGATTTTTAGTTTCCATGGAGATCAAAGATGAGAAAAGAATAAGAAATAAGGTCTTAAAACACGTTAAACTCAGTGGAAAACAGTAGCACTGTGCCAGTTACGTAAGTACTTTATGATCAGCACGAAGACACGGGAGGAAACTCTGAGGTCTGACAGCCCCGGCGCTGGAAGGCGGCATTCGCATTCCAGGGGGCAGCGAGGGCCGCTCGGGGGCCCACGGGAAGACGGGCACAGAGCAGCAACCCTCGGGCAGACCTGCGTGGGCACAGAAACGGGAATAGAGCCTGCCCTTCTCAACGCTAACCATCGCCTCCCTTTTAAAATGTGTCAAGACGGACGGTTTTTGAAAGTCACTGGTTACGTGACTGACACCAGGGCTCAGGTCCAGTCGGTGCCACTGAAGAGAAAGCCCCGCATCCCCACGCAGTGTGGTGAGCCACACTGGAGCCTCTGCGGGCACGGCGGTGGCCGTGCTCTTCTGTCACCACGGGCTGCTGGAAGTTAGCACGACAACATGCCATCCAAAGCACGGGTCACATGCAGCGACGGTGCCGGAAACGCACCTGACAACCGGTTCCTTCCGCACGAGAGTCAAACGTGAGGAAGTGCACCGAACACGAAGATGTAGGGACTGCTGACTTATATGTGTGCAAAAAAAAGAGATAATACCCTGGCTGGCATAGCTCAGTGGATTGAACGCAGGCTGTGAACCAAAGTGTCGCAGGTTCGATTCCCAGCCAGGGTACATGCCTGGGTTGCAGGCCATAGCCCCCAGCAACCGCACATTGATGTTTCTCCCTCTCTCTCTATCTCCCTCCCTTCCCTCTCTAAAAATAAATAAATAAATAAAATCTTAAAAAAAGAGAGAGAAAGAGATAATGCTGAGAAAATGAACAGCACACGGAAGCAAAAACAACAGTTACAATAGCTGCAGATTTGTGTGCTCTGAAAATTAACTGCTCCACTGTTTTAAGTGTATTCCTGTTCAATGATTCTGGAATTATGAAAGGCCATTCACGCAGAATTGACCTCTCCTATGGAATGAGACTGCCTTTCGAGGAATCAAAGACCCACATAATGGTGCTGACCTAGAAACAGTTGTGATTTCTGCTAACGTGGATGACTAGCAATCATTAAAATGGCAACGAAAGAAAACCAGCAAACTCTTCCCCGGAAGAGTCGCGTCCTGATGGTTTGGGTGAAGTACCATCTGATGGCAACAGATGAAGGAGCAAAACAAGAATTCAGGACTAAGCACCTAAATAATCAAGTCGAAAACGACCCCACCTGGCCGGGCGGGCGCCCGCGGGCTAGCAGCCGCTGTGAGGATCTATCTCACTAACACGAACCTCGGGCCCGCCCCTCGGCGGCCTGCACCACACTGGGCAGAACACCAGCTCCCCCAGGAGACAGGGTCTGCACCCCTCTCATGGAGGGGCCGACTCGGCCCCTGCAGCCCATGCGGGCTGCTTCCCAGCCTGCATCCTCTGTTCCCCTGGGTCTCAGCTGGAATGGAAGCCTTCTACTCCCCAGAAGAAGCCCCCCAGAAGCCCTCCTGACCCTACTTACAGGGGCATTTCCTGTTTTTTTTTCTGTCTCCACCCCTTGTTTGCTCCACCGCACTTCCTGCATGTGCAACTCACTTCTATGCCTGTGCCCCCACCCCAGACGGACGTTTCCGGGGGGCAGGAGCGACAGCTGGCCCGTTCTCCACGGCACCCCCTAACAAAGAGCACCTGGCCCGGCAGGCATTCAACCGCCGGTGGGTGTGAATGAGGCTACAGTGATTTTTCCCGTTTTATTTACTCTTTACCATGGCCAGGCGAAACACTGATTATCACCGTTTTAAAGATGAGGCAACGAAAAGAAGCGCTAGGAGACCTGCATCTCCTAAGTGTGGCAGCAGGATCGAGATGCAGGTCAGTACTGAGATGCCCGGCTGTCTCCCCCACCTGCCCCCGTTCCCAACACCTGGACTCCGCCCTCTGCCCCACGCAGCTAGCTTCCTCCCCCTCTGCAAGTCACGTGTCTTTCCAAGGACACGGGCTTCCAGGCCCTTCCAAGCTGTGGACAATGAAAGCAGAGCTCCTAAATGGGGCGGCTTTGCCTCCCAAGGCACATCTGCCAATCTCTGGAGACATCTGGGTTGTTACCACCGGGGAGGGGCAACAGGCTTCGAACAGGTGGAGGCCAAGGATGGCTGCTACTCATCCCATAATTTATAGGACAGCGCCCCCACCCAAAGAAAGAATTATTCAACCCCAGGTGTCCTGGCGCTGAGACTGTGAAGCCCAAATGGGGCAGAACCAGCTGAGAGCAGAGGTACAGGTGCCACGGGCCTCAGGAGCCAGGCAGGTGACGGGAATGAGTCAGGCAGGACCAGCAGAAGGGGATAAACCGTAATTTTTACCACCTATTCAGGGTGCGTTTTGCACGGTGCTAGTTTTTCAAACAGCATCTTTCACGATGGTCGTTCACCGCCGACAAGCGTTGTTTGCACACGTAACTTGTACACTCTTCACTTCCCCAAGGGAAAGAAGGCACCCTTTCCGTTATTTCCGGAGCCCTCTCCAGCCACCCTTTGGTCTTCCCACTCGTGATAAGGGGCAGGGGCACGAGAAGGATCACTCTCCTCCCGGCTCCAATTAAAGTAACAGCCACAGATGATAAATGGCAACTCGGAGCCTGTTTCGAGCACACAACAGAGGCTAGGGGAGACTTCCGTACGCTGGACCATGCGCCCAAACTGAACAGGGGGAGAAGATCTCCTCAGTTCCGGGGGATTACTGCAGCAGGGAGGTCAGCTCAGGGATGCCAGATGGTCTGCTTCTAGGGAGAGGCAGGGCGTCAGACGTTGAAACTACCCACACGTCCCCCAGTCCACCCACCCCCGGATTCCGATGTCACTGACCAAGCCAGCTGGCTGTTTCACATTTCCAGGTGACTCTAGCACAAAGCTGAGGCTGAGCGCCGCCAGTCCAGTCCAGGCCTCCCATTTTCACGTGTGTGTAAACTGAGGCTCAGAGCAGCGCGTGCTCTGCTCAGGCACCTGACAAGTTCGGAACAGCTAGAGTCGGAACTCGGTTCTCCTGAGGTGGTGTTTGCAAAGTACGGGTCATCACAGCAGATCAGGAAATCAGCGTGGCGGCTTGTAACACACAGCGCTTTTAAAAAGGGCAGGCAGAAAAATCAGAGTGTGGCGCACACTGTGGGGGCTGGTATTCTCACACGACACTGCTGTTTTGGTTAAATGTAAGCACACACGTGGCGCGTCTCCGGCTGCCTCTCCGAGTGCATGCTCGGCCCTCTCTGCTTTCTTCCCAGCCCAGGAGGCTGGCCCTACAGATCGCACCGCCGGGCTCCTTGTAAGGGTTTCCAGCGGGTCGGCCAGGGAGAGGCAGCAGCAGACCACAGGGCTGCAGCATGTATTTGGAGCCGCTCCTCTCCGTCACCCTGCTCCCAGGCCCAGCTCCGGGGTTCGGCTCCTGGGGATGCCCCCTCCCCCTTCAGGCCCGCTGTGCACAGCGCCTGGGTGCTTCAGGGTCCTCTGTGGATTCCTCAGGCCTGCTCACAGTCCTGAAAACAGTCCTAACAGTAGATGCTTCCTGCCAGGACACTGATACACCAAAACAGACACACACTGCCACGTGTGCACAGGGCTGCGTTTCAGGAGCGTGTGCGGACTTGCACGTGAACCGTACTGTTTACTGTGGGTTGTGGTCGGTCCTTCGGACCACACCACGGCCTCCCCCGGATGACACTGGGAGCTGCTGGTGGAGACGTCTAAAAAAATCACTTCAAGAACCTTCTGTACAACTGTTAGCATCAAGTAAAGCATAAATCCTGTCCCCAAGTAAGAGAGACATGTGTTTATTACAATGGATTTTTAAACAATGTTTAACACTGCCCCACGGTGGAAAGGGCCCCCTTGATAGCTAGTGAGCTCCTCACCAGGACTGAGCACAAGTGAAGGAGGAGACAAACCAGGGTAGGGACCCTCGTCAGTTTCTGACTCTTAAAATGTGTGCTAGCAGCCCTGGCTGGCGTAGCTCAGTGGATTGAGCTGGGGCTGCAAACCAAAGTGTTGCAGGTTCGATTCCCAGTCAGGGCACATGCCTGGGTTGCAGGCCATGACCCCCAGCAACCGCACATTGATGTTTCTCTCTGTCTCTCTATCTCCCTCCCTTCCCTCTCTAAAAATAAATAAATAAAATCTTTTTTAAAAAAAACGTGTGCTTGCATCAAGGACATTCGTCAGTTGCTAACTCTTAAAATGTGTGCTTGCATCAAGGAGCCTCGAGTGTGAAAACTCCTTGAACACCTTACTGAGCACAATAACTGAAGCCATTCATTCTGTCACAGCAAAGTCCTGCACTAAATAAAGACCCCGCAGTGGGCCCGGCTCTCAGCGGCTCTGGGAGAGGAAAGAAGACAGGAAATGAGGCAGCTTTCAAAATGTCCACACTCTGCTCCTCTTTGCAGGACCTGAGGGTAAAGGGCCAGAGAAAGAACCGAATGTCCCAGACCCCATCATTCTCCAGAACCACCTCCCAGGCTGTCCTGTGGCCTTAGGTAGGTGGTCAGCAAGGACAGAAAGTCTCTGGACCTTGGTCTGGTCATCTACCTCCACATACCTGCTGGCCAGTGGCCAGCGTACACCCAGGAGCACGGGGCAGTTCCTTCATCACACCGCCTGCCACCAGCCAAAGGCGTGAGTCCAGTAAGTGCCACGCTGTTACAGCAATACAACTGTATTTAAGTACGGGGACCCCTAAACCCACATTTATACTACCCAGTATAAAAAGAGTTGAAGAAAATGCAATTACAAGAAAACGGGCACAAGTGAAAATGCCAGAGGTTATTATCCTGACGTGTTACTGTAACCTTCTGGACGGAGCGACGCCCTTCCATGTGTGACTAGAAAGCTGTTAACGCTCGCACTGGCCAGTCGAGAAAAATGCAGCTTCATCCTGTCACCAGAATGCACTTATTATGCACGAGACTTTATAGCTGCAACTACAACGTGTTTAACGCTTTAGAGGCAAAGACCCTTTCCGTATATTACCCCACCCTCTAGTCCTGCTCCTCAGGACAGGCCCGTGATGCAGGGAGGCGATAGTCCCATGCCACAGGGAAGGAAAGGCTCGCAAGGGAAATAACTTGAAACTTACACCAAACTTCGCCACTGTGAACGACACTGGTGCGTCTCATCCCCTATACCATGCTGCCTCCCCAAGGTGAACTTACCTCTCACCCACACACCAGTAAGGTTTTGCAAGCTTGCTACTGAAAAAAAGGAAGAACGTACAGCACTAAAATTCTGAATTTTCCTACGCTCGACTCTACAATGGGAAAAAAGGACCCCAATAACAATACCAATCTTTCTGAGCCCATTCATTAACACACACACACACACACACACACACACAGCGATGACCGGGTGTTTATAACTGAGTGGCTTCTAACGCAGTGGCTGTGGTCTCAGGAGGAGTTAATATGCTGTGTTCTCCTCCTCGGCCTATATTGAAGTCCAGATTCTTTTGGGTCATTAAGGGAATATGAAAGACTATTAAGAGATAAATCGCCAATAGTTAAATAATTCAGTAGCCAAAGCCCATCAATGGAATTATATAATACCGGCGTTAGGGCATTTCACTGGCTGACGTAAAAAACTAAGCTTATTATCCAAACTGCTGTAACTTGCCTTATCGGAATGCGTATCAGAAAACAAAGGAAACCTGACGTCGGGTCCACGACCTGGAATGCTTCAACTTTATTTTGTTCAGCGCCTCCTTTCGCATCATCATTTTGGTTGGTGCAGGGAAGCGGGAGGGGAGGAGAGACCTCCATACCAAACGTTCCTGTCAGCAGGGAGGATTAAGGTTCCGGCGCCCAAAACACGCTGGAAAGTGACTTGCCGAGGGGAATCGATAATAAAGTGCCGCCGGCAATGTTTGAGGCCAGGAAGAACAAGGACGCTAAAATTTAATTATAAGTTTAGCAACTTTCTAGGACAGGGAAGGTGCTTTGGCTTTGGGCTCTACGGATCCCTTCCAACCCCAAGCAAAGCACCCTCCCAGGCAGGGGCCGATTTAACCGCGAGGCGGCCGGTGCGCGCCAATCGCCAGTGCCCAAGTCTGGTTAGCGCAGACCTGCCCGTCCGCGGCCCGGCCGGGCAGCTGTTGATCACGGGGCCATTTTTTAAAAAGCAGAGACCGAGAGCGAGTGGGAAGGGAGCGAGGCGGCCTGAGCCGGGGGAAAGCCGAGGGAACGGGAGGAGGAGATGAGGACGTCCCAGGAAAAGTCGGAGAGGGCTGCAAACTGGCGGGGACCGGGGGCGGGGCTGGGCGGCAGGGAAGCGGGAGAGGAGCGGAGGAGGGGGGCCCGCGGCTCAAAGTTCCGCGTCCGGCGGCGCCCGCGCGCTGGGGCTGCTCACCTAGCAGAAGCGTGGTCCAGGTTCGGCCGCGCCCCGCGCGCCGCAGGCCCAGCGCCCCGCGCAGCCCGGCCGCCAGGCGCCCCCCGAGGCCGCCCCCGGAGGGCGGTGAGGCAGACTCCGCGCGGGGCCCCTTCCTGCCCGCGGCGCCCTTGCGCCCCGGGGACGCGGGCGCACGCTCGGGCCCGGGGTCCCCGGCGCCCAGCGCCCCCCTCAGAGGCGACCGCGAGGCGCGGGGCGGCTTGGGGGCCGCGTCGCGGTGCTTGTTCCGCGCCTGCAGGACCATCTTGGCATAGTCGCGCCCGCTGGCTGCGCGCGCCCGGACGGCGGCCCGGGCGCCGCTCACTCTCGGCGGAGGGCGGGTCTGTCCCTCCCCGCGGGCCAGGAGGCGGGGAAAGCTGCAAGGCCGGGCGGCGGCTGCCTGCCTGGCGCTGCGGCCGGGAGGCGGCGCGGGACCCGCGCGCCCGCCGCCGTTGCTCCGGTTGTCACGGCGACCGTGGAACGCCGGGGGGGCGGGGGTGGGGACACCCTGCGAGCGGCCCCGCCCCCGCCGCTCCTCCGCGCCGGACGCGCGCCCCGGTCGACCAGCGCGCACGCGCGGACTTCCGGCGCGGGCGGGAGCCAACCCGGTGGCCGCCCTGCGACCCCTGTCCGGCTCGGGACCCGCGCGGAAGCCGGCGGGGGCGAGAGCACTGACCGCCTTCCGGGTGCGGCCGCCTGTCTCTCTGCGAGTGGCGGGAAGGCAGGGCCTTCTCGGCACCGGGGCCGCGGGTCGAAGTTTTGACCCGATTAAGGCTGCGCGTGGAGCCCTGCGGAGCCCGCGTGGACGGGAGGCGCGGCGCGGGGTGTCTGGACCCGGGAGGAGGCTCTGGGGAACGACCGTGCGGGGGCGCTGTGCTTGCGTTCTGCAGCCTCCGGGGCCCCGCCGCTGGAAGGCGAGAGAGAGGGTCCAGTCGAGCCCCGTCCCACGTTCACCCCACTACCATTCCTCCCCTAGTCGCGGACTTGCACCTTAGAAGGTTGAGGAGTGCAGCCCCCCAGGGTGACTTGCGAAGGACGGGGCAACCCGACTTACAAAGACAGCAACATTCTCGGTTTCCCATGCTGTAACCTTGTGGCTTAAAAGAAAGAAAACAGAACTTTATTTGCTAAAACAAAACTTGAGTTGAAAACGCATTTTCTTTCACCAAGCCTCGGAATACGGGAGTAAAGGAAGTCAGGGAGGAGGGGGAAAATCCGGGCGGGTCCCAGTTACCCCTCCTCCCCTTCCTCCGCGTTCTTTGCGCAAAGCCTTGCAGCCTCCTGGATAACAACTGAGGAATTCCAGTCCTTGCTCTGTCCAATGGGCTCGTTCCACGAGTTGTCCATGAGTCCCAGTTTTGAAATTCAAGCCACATCGTGCTGGTTTGGTTACCTTCATTGTACTTTCAGGGTCTTCACGGGCCTGCGGATCCCCACTCAAGTTTCTCTGCCCACAGATTCCTTTATTAGGGCAGCTAATAACTTGCCTTCTCTATTACGCCCTTTTAAGGGACAATGAATTCTTTTGTAAAGGGAATTTATTTTGCCATGCTAACTTATCATCCTGCATACCCTGCATATTGTGAATTTGGGTTTTCAGATGTCTTTATCGGAGCAGGGAACAAGTATTTTTAGACACTTAAAGAAAAGATTGAAAGTGATGATACAGAATGCTTGGATTCTAAAACAATGTGTCCGATGGATCCCGTGTTATCCTCTTGGATTAATTTTTAACTTATTACCCATTAGAGTAAAAGAAAACTATTTCAGTGTCTATTAAAGGTAATACAAATAATGTGTTGACCAGTTTTATTTAAATAATTAGAAAAAAATAACCTGGAAAAGAGATTTAACATTGGGAGTATTGGGTCACTTATCTGTCTCCTATCCACGGTAAGCACGGATTCAGGAGCTGCCTCCCTTCAACTGGTGCTATTGAACCAGGGAAACACCTGTTGCATGAATAAGTGAGTGACTGAGTGAATGCATGCAGGTGGTGACACAAGCAAATGATGATTCACAAGGCTGTGTTCTGCAGAGCACTTGGAAGTCTCGAATGTTTAGAGGACAAAGACTCTTACTCAAGCTCCTATGGTCCCACAGGGCCCACCCCAGGGCCCGGCTGCCTGCCTTGCACCGGGTTGAGTTGAACTGAAAGAGGAAGGGCTCGGGTGCAGATACACCCAGGGGGTTTTTCTTAGATCTACCAGTGGTGAGGAGTTCCTCTTCTTTGCCTGGCTTCCTAGTACAGAATCCCAGAGAGGGACAGGGTAGCACATTGGTTAGGAAAAACATGGTAATTTTAGGCCCAGGTTCCAGTCTTGGTGCTGACATGAAACAGCCCTGTGACCTTGGCCAAGCCTACTAGACTTTTTTGAGTCTGGTTTCCTCACCCCTAAGATGAAAGTAACAAAAGCATCTCCACGGTAGTTTTGTGAAAATTAAATTTAAGACAATGAGTGCAAAGTATCTAACAATTCCACGGAAGTAGTTTTTCAATACATGTTCAAAGCAGTGGGTGGTATGTAAGGAAGATGGTGGGTCCTTGGTCCTCAGTCCCCCCGGAGCCTGAGGCTCACAGGGCAGGACTGCCCGGGGCTGCGGGAGGCACAGGAACCGAGCACAGGGGCGCAGACAGCTGTGTCATCTTCGGGCCAGTCCCCCTGGGCTTCATGCTCCTCGGCTGTCCGAGCCGCTGACCCTCCCCTGAAGTTGCCTGCTTCCCACACATGCTTGACAAACGATGCCCATTCAGGGGTCATTAAGCCTGGATAAAAAAGCAGGCAGCTCCTCTTGCCCTCCTTCCCCCTTCTGCCCTCATCCTCAAGAAAGAGGATGTTTCACACACAGGGAGGGTGGTGGGGCAGAGACTGGAACCCTCATGGAAGGTCACAGGTCACGTTTCCTTCTGTCTTTGAAACTCTGAGATCCACCAGAGTAGTGAGGCTGTCTGTTCATCCTCGGCATCCTTAGGCCAGCGCCTGCCACACAGTGGTGGGTGCTGGGAAAAAGAAATAGGAAGAGAAACGGAGAGCTGGTTTTTACACACTGTGTTGGGCCCTGGGCATGGACGATCCTGTGAACTGGTTCAAGGCTATAACGAATATGGATTAAACGTTGCAGCCACAGACCACCTTCCAAGTGCTTCTCTTTCCGGGAGTTGTAGGTACACCGGGAAGGTATTGCCTTATGTGACGCTGTCTCCGTGCTGGGCCGAGGCAGACAGGGTCCAAGGACAGGAGCCCGTGGGAGCAACCGCTGAGGGAGAAGCCCTGGCCTGGGCCCCTGTGTGGAAACTCGGTCCTTTCCTCACTAAAAGCTCCACTTGGAGCATTTCAAATTAAAAAAACAACTTTTTAATTGAAAAATATTTTTTTAACTTGGGGGATAGAGAGAGAGGAGATTAAAAGGAGGGTACGAGCATAAAATAAAGAGGAAGAGCATAAAATAATAGAAGCAAGGAAGTAAACACCCCCAAATCAGGCCTGGCAATATTAAGATAGAGGGGCCACGGGAATACTGTGAAGTGGGCAAGGAAGCGTCAAATGAGGCCACGAGAAGCCTGTGTTGGAAGCTACCTTCCTTCTTCTGCACATGGGCATTTTAAAGGCCCCCCTTGAAACCCCCTGAACTCCCCCTTTTCTCCCACCTGCTCTGCTCCCCACAGAGCGGCAGCCAGAGGAGAACCGTGGCTGTGGCATGGATTTCTCATTTCCTCAGACTAGGTCACTCGATCTCTTTAACCAGAAGTGTCTTGGGGTCAAGTTCTAGATCCTGGTGGTGTTTTCCTGCAGCCAGCGGTTCAGTGTGAAAAGAGGAACCTGCACACTCCCAGCATGGCTCACAGTCACCGAAAATGGCGCAGCACCATGAGTCTGTGCAATGCTCGCTGCTCAGCAAGTCCGCCAACATTAACTTGTCACTGTGTTATAATGTATCCGTTGGGTCTCTGGGGAGGACAGGCGTAAATTGCTACTTTATGGCTTTTCAAATTTTATCTACTGTCTTCCTCCTAGCTGACCTTGTAATTTAAACTGTTCATGCTCCAGTGGGTGTTCCTGAGAAACTCCAAGTTCATTACCGGTCAGAGTGCTTTGTCAAGGACCACTTGGTCGGGGAGAGGCCCATCTCTCTGAAATGCAATTCCTGTGACTGAGGGCTTCCTAGGTCCACAGGACCTCGGTGGGCATTAAAAATTCATACGCGAATTCCCCATCCCCAAAGGGCTGGCAGTGTAGTTGGAGGGACGGGGTACGCTGGAGCAAAGTGTGGTCACATAGGGACGTAAGGTGATTTGGAGCACACGTTCAGGAAGTGAGCTGAAGGAGGAGGGACCGTGGGTGGTGGGACTGAGGGGCGTTCAGGGGAAGAGATGCAGCGGGGTCTAGGCCTTGTTAGAACCACAGACTCTGAACAACAACAACAACAACAACAACAACAACAGCAACGACCATGAAAAAGCTGTTCCAGGCAGAAACAGCGTATTTCAGAAACCCTGTGAGCCTGGCCCAGGGTGGGGGCTAGCATGACCATCTTAAACCCTTTGGGGAATGAGGAAGGGGAGAAACAACGAATGTAAGTTTCAGTGATAACAGATGGGTTAAAAGTGAATGCATGGGTGGAGTAATGATCGGATCAGGCAGTGCCCGGGGCACGCCCAGTGTGGGTCCTGGCTCACGAAGCCCCACACACTCATCTAGACGTGAGCTGACACTCCCCCGAAGGATGCTGGGCTCCCCATGTGCCCAGGTGGCCTTAGGAACACTGGGAGCCTGTGGATTCCACCTCCAGCCTCTGACCGGGGCCAGGGCCTGCTCCCACCCCGGGGGCCTTTGCTGACACCCAGCCAGGAGTCTGGCCTCTCTCTGGGCTGCCCCCAGACCCAGAGAAGTAGCGGACTGGCTCACACAGATGTCTGTGGTCGGTCAGCAGGCGCCCACCCCCATTCTCCAGGACAGGCTCGGGGATGCACCACACAATTTACTCCTTTATCCCGACCTCGTCATGTGCTCCCAGCAAATGTTAAAAAAAAATTAGTTCACCTTATGGCCACCTAACGTGTTCTACATTTGTCCTAGGACTAACTGGACAAATGTATGTATTTTGGTGAGACGAGGCCTTCACCAGGTCGGCCCTTGGGGTGGTGAGGGAACGGGAAGGGGGCAGGTCAAAGGACAGGTCAGAAGACAGGCAGCGCAGGGGAAGCGGGGGGGGGGGGGGGGGGGGGGGGGGCAGGGGGCAGAGAGCACGCCGATGTCTGGGTCCCTGGGGCAGCTGGGTGTGAACTTGGGGGAAGCCCCCCTGGACCTCCGGCCCTGGCCACCTGCCGAACCTGACCTGCCTCATCGCGACTTCGTCCAACCATACAGGGGCCTCCTGGGCAGTTTTCTTCTCCGGGATCCCGTGGGCAGTTTTAGTGTAGAGATGGTGCTGCTGCTCTGAAAAACGGAAGTCAAGCAAAATACATGGTGCTCCTTAGAATTCAGATCACTGGCCGCAGCCCCAGAGAGTGAGGAGTCTGGGGTGAGCTCCAGGCTGCCTGCACGGCTCGCCAGGAGGTTGCTGACCACACCCTGCCAAACCCGGCCTGAGGGGTCGTAGAGGCCTCACCTCAAATGAAGCGTCTCTGAGTGTTCGGGGGTCACACTCCACAGCGCATTGAGATTCTTTCTTTTGCTTCTATTTTGCATTTCCGAAGACAAACAATTTCCAAATTCCTCCGTTATGCATATCTAATACTCGATACGTGTGCAAAGGAGACACAAACAAATTCTGCCTGGAGAACAAATGGAAAGAGCCATAGAGATACATTTTCACCAAGATTACGCTTCATCCTTCTTTTTTGAAGTCATATTTTGGAGGAATGGCTGTTGAATGTCCGTAATAACTCTTCTTTAGTAGTTTCAGATGGATCTTGGAAACAGGCCTTGAAAATACTGCCAAGAAAACAAGGCAGGTGACAGCGGCCCGTGTGCTACGCACAAACCTCTGGTTGGGAGGTGACACAGATATATGTGAGATCACAACTTTGGTGTCGCCTGACCTCGTTCTGTTTTAAGATTTTCTTTTTCTTTTTACAGAGTGGGGGGAGGAAGGGAGAAAGAGAGGGAGAGAAACATCCATCATTTGCCTCTTACATGCACCCCAACCGGGGACCAAACCCACCAGCCAGGCATATGCCTTGACAGGGAATCGAACCAGTGATTTTTGCTTTGTGGGTCAACACACAACCAGCTGAGCCACACTGGTGAGGGCTGACCTTGTTCTGGGAACCTGCAGCAGAGGGGAAGGAGCGGTGGGGAGCACCCACAGCTGCTCAGCGCTGACCCTCAGCCCTTCCAGGTCTCAAGCTGGAGCTCTGGCAACATTGCCTGGGAGCCTTGAGGAGACACCCACACCTAGAACTCACCCTGACCAAGAAGCGCCTCTGCCCCTTTTAGAATCTCCACAGGTGACTGCCAAATGGTGAGGCTGAGACCCACACAGTAAAGGAAAGGAAAAGAAGAAAGCCTCTCTATTCTCATTCCCAGGTCTGATGATAGATTTTTATAACATGCACTCGTTTCTTTTTACACAGGCTCTGTCCAGTAGAGAGAAACGCCAAGGAGGGGACCAGGGAGGGAATGCAGGATGTCAGTGCGATCAAAACGCAGAAGTGGCTTCCACACATCAGAGGCAGACCTCTGTCCTTGGCACCGGTCTCCGTTTGAGTCCCTCCTTTGTAGTCTCTCCAACGCTTAAACCAGGCCACAGATGCTAATTCCACCCCAGCGCACAGGAGGACACGGCGTCGGCCGGACGGCGCCTGGAACTTCCAGCCCGGAGTGCCAGCATTTGCTGCCCACACTCCTGCTCCTCCCCTCGCCCCAGCCCAGCTCTGCTCCAGCTTGGAAAACCGGGGCGCATGTCTCCCCTCCTTCTTCTCCATGGACTGGCTGGGATCTGGAAAGTGATGGATAGAGGAAGGAAAAAAAAATGAATCCAGGCGAAGGGGCAAGGGTGAGGAGCCAGCGAAGAGAGTCATGAGATGCTTCAGAGAAAAGCTTCTGGTGCCAAATCCCATTTTTTCTGGAGCTCCCCAAGCTCGAGATGCCTTTGTGGAGCCAGCAGCGGAGGAAGAGGCTCAGGGGATCCTAAGTGTCTTAAGAACCAAAGAGATCCGGGCGGAGGCACCGTGCGTGGTCACGTGCGGGCGCGCTTCAACGCAGGAATGATGGATGCGCATGTGCGTTCTTCATGCCCAAAGACGCGGTGACAAAAGGTAACACATCAAAGAGAAGGAAGAGCCTCGCAGTAACAAACAGCTACCATAAAACCAGCCCTCGCCGGGTCCCTGGCACTGTTCTGTCCTCGGCTCGCATCCTTGAATCCTCACGGCCTACCGGGTGCAGGACGGAGCACGCAGGGAGGCTGAGTCATTCGCTGCAGGTGGGCGCGATCCAGGGGGCGCTGGGACAGGAACCCCTGATGGGGCCGCCCCGCCCGACCCTTGATTCCGCACGGCCCCCGGAGGTGGGGCGTTGGGGAAAGACGGACACCGCGAGCCGTGGTTTCCCCTCAGCGCTAAAAATCGCTTCCTTGAAAATAAAGGCGGTGGAAGCCCATCCAACAGTCAATCGCAGCCTCACACAAGGAAGTACGTTCAGGGCCTGGGACCGTCTTGGGCTCTTTTTAGCTTGTGTAGCAAGAAGTAAGCCGTCTGCAGGCTTTGGGAGTCTGTTGTTCGTTGGGGACGAGTGACTCGAACCGCCGCTGACAGCCCACCGCCACCCCACGCGGTTGCGCGGAGGTATCTGTGGGTCCGGGCTGGAAAAGCCGGAAGGTGTCGGAAACCCGCCCCCCGCAGTTTGTGCCAGGCCTCCCAGACGGGTGCCTTTCTGGAAAGTGGGTGGCAGAAAAGGGAGCACACCGCAGTGTCGTGGGCCTGCCTGGTGGGACCAGCTTCAGGGCACCATGCCTGCCGCCCGCCGAGAGCACTGGACGGCAGCCAGCAGTCGGGGGAGTCACAGCATCTACCGCGTAAAATCCGAGGGCTCCTGGCTGAGAACTCGCCCCTTGGGCACAGCAAGCGGCAGGCCTGGAGGGGCCCCCAGCACCTCTGGGTGCTCGGGCCTGGTGCTTCCTTGGCACCGCAAGTCAGCCGGGCAGCTCTGGTCAAGTCCCCGGTGACACTGTGCGGGGAAGGAATAGACAATCCCCCAAGTCCCTTCTAAGGGGGAAAAGACAAAAAAGGCTGCGATGTTCTGATTCACACGAGACTGGTGCATAGTTTCGGCTCCCGTGGAGACGGACTAGTTTCGTTGCTCAGCTTCGCTGCACGTTTCCCTCCTGCCTTCAACCTCCTCCCCATCACGCGCCCCGAGCCCTTTCCTTTCGGTTTCCCATGGGGAGATTTTGTGACGCCCCGGTGCGCCTCTGGTCTGCAGGCTCTAAAGTGGGCATCGCTCGTGTTCAATCCACGGAGGCATTTACTTAGATCATCAGCCCGGAGCACAGCCACGTGTCCGAACGCCATGCCCTCAGATGCCCCTTGGCCATGAGACCCTTTTGGCCACTGGTGACCAGCAGTGAGAATCCCACTGAAGCTGCGTTGGTGACATTTCACTGAAGCGAAGAAATTGTGTTGGAAAAGTTTGTTCTCAAACACGGACGTGGGCCTTTCGGTTAAGCTCCCAATGATCAAGGCCGACTCCAAAGTGACAGCCCCATTCAGTGGCCGATGATCACAGGGTTCTCAAGGTCTGCCCTGTACCAGGGCTCTCACAGGCTATATATTTCTCTTTCGTGCAAAATGGTTTTATTATTGATCCCATGGGGCAAACTATGTTCTTACAGCTTAGATGATCTAATGTTTAAGAGAAGAATGTCAATGAGAAAACTATATTTGCTTTTCAGCCTGTGAAATGATGTAATATGGCCCGATTTGAGGAGGAGTACCAGGAGACAGCTTTTCCTACCTGTCCTTCACTTAAGCGTAGGCGGCGCCTTCATTTCCACCATGTGAGTTCACCTGGATTAGCTGCAGGTATCCTCCCACCCCCCCCCCCCCCCCCCCCGAGAAAAGATCCAGCTGAAGGAGCATCGTCACGCCCATTTGACAGATGGAGAAACGGAGGCTCCGTGGAGGCTTCGAAGCACAGCTGCGAATTCTCTGGCACTCCTCCTCCCATCACCAAGCGGGGCCTCTCTCGCCGCAGCCCCAGCAGCGTGGCGCGAGGGATGCCGTGTGAGCGGGAGGCTGGGTCTTAAAAGGCAAGGGACTCCCACTGGCCTCTCTCCTGGGACAGGTACCCTTGGAGCCTGAGCCTTCTTGGGAGAGGTCCAGCTGCCCCAAAGCCACTGTGATGGCAGGGCCACACGGTGGGACCATTCTGTAGTAGGAGGAGGAGCCCACCACTGCTGATTTCTGGAAGAAACTGGCTTCCAGGCACCCCTGCTGCACGCTGTGTGGCCGCGGCTTCCAGCACAGAAAGGCCCCGTTGGCTTCCCCCAGGCCTCCTCTGCTGTGTGGGTTCCTTTGCTGCGTTCGCCACTGCAGGCGGGCGTGTTGCCAAGGGAGGTGGGCGCCCCGCAACCGCCCCGCAGAGCCTGGCTGGGCTTGAGGAATTACGCCCCCCACCCCCCCGGGGCTCCCGTTTGGCTGGGTCTACAGGAAAAAAAATTTGTGTGTTCTGAGCTCCAGCTGATTTTTTGATCCAGCGTTGGCTTTAAGGTAATCATCCTCTGTTGAAAATGTAAATTCTCACCTGCTTCTTCCAGAGAGATTGGCGAAAAGGCACAAGATCATATAAAAATCAGTTTTACTGATAATGAAGTCTGGGCTGGAGGGAGGCGGAGCTCACGTGGCACCTGGGGTGTCCCGAGGCCGGAGGGGATGGCAACAGCCACAGAAAACAGGGGGAGTGGTGCCCCCCTGGGGGGCGGTGCTGTAGGGCTGGCAGCCGGGCAAAAATAAGTCATCTTGCTCCTCTCCGGGGTATATGCAATGTTTTCTTTAACCTCCGCACGTTTCATGAATTAAGTCAACAAATATTTACCGAGTATTGATTTTATTACATACGTGTTTTTAAAAAGGAGAATCAGTTCGTTTTTGCCGGCCACAAAGTCAAAGCGTAATTCAGAGGTTCACTGTCAAATTTGTGTTTCTGCTTTCTAGGTTTCTTTTAACGAAGGTGTTCCTGCCCTGTGAGGAGGAGGGGGAGGGAGGAGCGGGAGGGTTCAGGACTGTGATAAGGAGCACACATTGTGTTTAGGACTTTAAGTACAGTGCCCGGTCTGTGGGAGGGGCTCGAGATATGCTAATTACTGGTCTTTCCCATTCGCCTCCCATCTTCCCGGGGTTTGTCCAGCAGACGGACACCCCTGAAGCCGAGCTGATTTCTGTGTCCTCTGGGACAGGTGCCCGGAGCTCAGCTCATGGGGCAGTGGTCTGTGAGTCTGCCTGTGGCTCATTTGCATATCGGCAGCTTCCCCTCCCAGGAACCAGGACCACCCAGGGTCCCACTTTTGGGCTCACATTCCAGAAACATCCCTCGCTACCACTGCCACCATTGCCCGTAGGGCTGAGTGTAACTGCTGACTTGTATGTCTCTCTCCTGCTTGAAAGAATGTATCACTTTCCTCTGAGTTCCTTCCTCCGTCTGGCACATAGCAGGAGCGTGATCACTTTAAAAAAAAAGTTATCTGGCTTTGCCTTGAAATTGGCTTTCAGATTCTTGGCAGGAGTGACATTTTTTTTGTCTTGTTAAACGCACCTGATCATAACAACCCATCACACGTCTCTGAGAACGATCCCGTTATCACAGCTGTGTCGGCCTGAGACCGGGGCGGTGCTCTGCCAGCCTCAGGGGCGGTCGCACCGAATCCTCTCCTCTTCCCAGATGGCGTGCTGACGCCTGGGCAGGCCAGCTGTCTTTCTGCTCCGCCTGAAGCTATCAATCACCACGAAGAACTTGAAGTGGGGAGACAGAGTCACCCAGACTCAGAGCAACAAGTTCCGATCTCCATTTCCCTCAGCTGCAGGGCAGGCAGCCCAGTCCACATCGACAAGCCACCCCATGTCATTTTCACCTAAAGACGTCATTGAAGAATAGGTCTTCTGGCCCTGGCTGCTGTGGCTCAGTGGTTTGAGCACTGGCAGGTGAACTGTAAAGGTTGCTGGTTCGATTCCTGTTCAGAGCACATCCCTGGGGTATGGGCCAGGGCCCCATTTGGGGCCGGTGGGAGGCAGCGGATCGATGGTTCTCTCCTTCTCCTCCTCTCTCCAAATATAAATAAATAAATAAAAATTATAAAAAGGTCTTCTGATTTCCTGTGTCTCTGACAGAATTAACAATCACGTGAGTGGCGTGCCACACTCCATGATGTCATTGTGCTCCCACAAAAGCCTTACAAACATTTTTAGTTAAAAAACACTTACAATCTGCAGTGCATGAGTGTAGTCAAAGCCATTTCAGGGTACGTTCCAGGTTTTTACATACTTGGGAGCTTTGCCTCCGAGAGGTTTCGGCAACCTGTCGTGGCAACCGCTCACCTGCACGCTCCAAATCTAGCATGCACCTGTCTGGCTGCAGGCCACCTGCCTCCCACCGCCGGGACCAGCGCCACACCCTCTGGGGCTACACCAGGTTCCAAGCACACGGCCCAAGCTGTCCCAAAGTGGCCTCAGTGGGGAATTGGATGTTCTGCAGATAATGTTGAATCCCAGCAAGTGGATGCCAGTGAACAAGCAAAGGTGGGGGGGTGGTGAGCATCTCAAAGGCCTTTGCCGGGGACTTTGGCTCAATGCAAGTCCCAGGCCTGAGCATAAGCAGCAGGGAGCCCCCGGGGGTCTGCCGGCAGACCCGGGGACTCACCCTGGGAGGAAGCCGGACCTCTTCAGATTTGACCAGGGAGCCTGGGGCAGGGCGGTCAGCTGCGAGACTCCATCACTGCAGGGGCAGCTCCCACGAATCAGCTTCTGATCTCGGGAACAGAAGGAACCGGGTGCTGCGGGGGCAGGAACTCCTGGGTTTACACAGCGTCCTGTTTGCCTGCTTCCCTGCCCCTCTCTGCTGGGGCACCACTGGACACCGCTCCCCTCCCCAGAGTTCAGCCCTGCCCTGCCCCCCCAGGCCTATGCCAACCCTGAGAAGGTTTGGGGGGAGGAGCGCTGGGCAATCTGCTTGGCCAGTGATATTTGAGCCGATCCTTGGGAGGACCTTTGGAAGCCAAGGTCTTCCCCTCGCGGAAGTGCCTGTGTCTCGATCTCAGCCAGCCCTTCTTGTACCGACCAGTCCTGGGGTCCCTTCCTTTCCAGACCTGCAGTTCTACCCCTTATATAAAGGGTTCCCACCCAGGGCAGTTTGGTGAGATAAGGAGTTATGTTATCCTTTTCAGTCTGCTTTGCATTCCCTGGTGAGATATTGGTCAGAATCCATGCTCTGGAGGTCTCAGGGTTGTTGAGTTTCTTACTTTATACTTGGAGGGAAAGACCACGTGAAAAAGTTCAAATTTATTTGAGAACTTAACCCTGCGGGACACCACGACACTACAGCAGCCCACAACTTTGCAGGACAAGCTGCAGCCGTGGATTTGAGCTGTGAGCATTTTCTGTTTCTAGCATGACGGCTTCCGGAAACTAAAGGAGTAAGGTAGACCTCATCAGAGAAATAGCACAACAGCAAAGCTTCCCGAACTGCCACAGCAAAGGACTGATAATAGACTCTGGAGGGATCAGACGGCCCCTGAAGAATAAAGAAACTCGCGGAGGGAGGGGGGACAGAAACCCCAGCCCACCCGCAGTTGGCTCGGCACTGGTCCGACTTCAGCAAGAACAATGACGAGAAGAACAAACAAACAGACACTTCCGGGCACTTCTTCTGTTTTGTATGTGTTACACGTATCACCTTTTTTTTCTCTCTCTCAGAGACCATTTTGAAGTGTTCAAGGACAAAATGCAACCGAGGGACTTCACAGACCTCATTGTCTTCATCAGGCAGCTCACGCATCTCGCAGCGCCCCCGATGCAGTGGCTGGAAGGGTGCTGGGTGGGGAAATACCAAATGGAAGGATTTCACAGGGAGAAGGGCGGGGCAAGGCAGGTGTCACTAAAGGAGAGAAAGGATCGTTCTTAGATCATGGTGTCTTCTTCTGGGTTTTGTCAAATTCCCTTCTTGGTGTTGACCAGAAAATTCCAGGCTGGTCAAGGTTCTTTTCCCGGGAGAAGGTGAGACAGTCAGGTGAGTCATTGTATCCAGGTGAGGCATCGTGGGCGTTTAGCACAAGTGCCCTCGTTTGGGGCCTGTGGCTTTCTCTTTAACACAGGAAGGCAGAGGTGAGCAAAAGTAGGTTTACAGTTGTGGGTCTGTGAAAGTTTATTATTGCATTATTACTTATTGATGGTTGTAGTACTTGTTTTAAAACTGTAAACCTCTTTTTGCCTGCCCTTGTACACCTTTTATATCTCCATTTTGCATATGAGAAAAATGTTAAATTGCCAAGCTAGGAAGTGGTAGTGCAGGGATTCAAGCCAGTCTTAATCTACACACTAATGTTTTGTGTTTGATCCAAGAGTACCCCAAACAGTGTTGGAGACTCACAAGATATGTTGATCCATTTGGGGGCTAAATTAGGTCTATAGTAGGAACAGCAAACAGTAAAAATTACCCGATGGGACCGCTAACCGCCCTGTATTTAATTTTTTTCCTATGTTCCAAGCAGTTATTTTCCATGCTATTCCTTCATGCAACATTTACTGAGCACCTACTATGTGCCAGGCACGATGCTAAGTGGAATATGAATCAAATGACACAAACCCATATTTAAGTAGCTCTTAGCTCAATGACTCTCAGAGGTAAAGAGGTCATTTTAAAATGATCAGACAACTTGGCAAGTGGAGTGGCATTGGCAGACCACAAAGGAGATGGTCCTGGCGGGCTTCCTGGTGGAGGGGACATCTGAGCTGAGAGGTGAAGGCATAGCAGGAAGAGGAAGTGGGAGGAGGACAAGACTTGGACAGATTGAGGCAACAGTGTGAGCATGCGCAGCAAAAAAAGATGCTGAAAATCTCAAGCAGTTCACTCATTGTGGCTGAAGGGAGAAGTTGGGAGTGTCAATCATCCTACAGGAAGGCGGGGACCGAAGCAGAGAACCTTGGAGGAGGCACTGGAGGAGGGAGAGCAGGAAACAACAGTGGAGATGTTGTGGTTGAGGCAGAGGAGGACCAGGAATTACTGTCCCATCCCTACCTGCAGAGATCATCACAACTAAAAGGAAGTGTAGCTCATGTCCTCGAGCTCTCTGTTTCTGCCTGGATTTCTCCCACCTTAAAACGTGCAAACCAGCTGCTTAACCTTTTTTTGTGGCTATTTCATGACAAATGTGATAATGCTTCATAGCCAGCAGATGGCGCTAAGTCTATGTAAAATAAACATTTTGCTCACAAGCTTTTAGTGGGTATTTCCTACTTACTGTAAATTGTTTTCATGATACAGTACATCATTTCACTAAGTATGAGGGTATAGACAATAACTATATTTCAGATTAAGACAGTTTTGCTTTTTACAACATTGTAAAGAGCATCTAATAAAGCCTAGCTGTTCGCTTAAAACAGCTGGCCTTGGCTAGAGGCGTTCTGTGGCCGAATTTCGTGTTCATCATTTCACAGAAGCGCGCAGCGTGCGCGCACTGTGCCTGCGCGGCTCGCGTGTCTGGACTCGCCCGTGCTCACAGGACTTTTCTCCGCTCTGGGAACGCTGGATTTCGACAGGGTCTGGGAGTGCGGGGAAGGACAGCCTCTCGCCGTCCCTGGCCTGGTGCTGGCTGCTGCAAGCTGCGGGGTAGGAGCCGGGACCCTTTTAAAAATAAAACAAATTTAATTTGTATTTCTCCTACATATTATGGAGCATGGGTGTTTGGTATTGGAAAACTTCCAAATACACGGATGTGTTAGGTTGCAAAAACAGAGTTCTCACCATTTGAGGGCTATAGTCCAACGCTCCTGTTTTTTGACACAAAATAAAGGCATGAGATTTGGAGTCCTGAAGCGAGGTGACCAATCAGGCAACAGGACATTGCTGAGCTCCTTACTGGGTGGTGGGGGCGGGGGGGAGCGAACGGAACTACCATTTGTTGGGCTCTACACGTGCCAAGCACTTTCACACATTCTTACTAAGCCTCATAATGACCTTCCAAGTAGGTCCTGTGACTTCTGACTTACAGGTAAAGAAATTGAAGCTCAGATGCCCTGGCCAAGTAGCTCAGTTGCTTAGAGCACCACCCCAGTATGCCAAGGTTGCCAGTTCCATCCCCAGTCAGGGCACATACAAGAATAAACCAATGAATGCATAAATAAGTGGAACAACAAATCTGTGTTTCTCTCTCTCCATCTTTCCTCTCTAAAAGCAATGAAAAAAAATATCCCTGGGTGAGGATCTTTAAAAAAAGAAACTAAAGCTCAGAGAGTCAAGAAATATGACCAAGCTTAGCACAGTTCATAGCATACAGCAAGTGCTCAATAAATATCTTCTGACTTCTGCACACCTAGCAAATGAAGCACCAGGATTCACTTAGATCCATCTCGTTAGAAGGCCGCACTGTTTCCATCACCACGCACTGCCTTCTGGGGGGGCTACGCAGCATCGTTCTAAAGTGGCTAAGAAGTATCATTGCCAAACCATGACCACAGGACCCTGTGATTTCCACCTTCATAGCAGAGCTATCTCCATTTCAGAACGTGTGCTTGGTAAAGGATGAGGAAAAAGAGAAAACGTGCACAGAATTTTCAAGGCTCTTTTAATTTTTAAACACACACAGCACATGAAAGTAACATAAACCCATATTAATACATTATATTTACATGGAACATTTTATAAGTTAATACAGCTTGTCCCATTTTGTTGTTGTCGTTGAATTCTGCCAACTTTAAATGTTTCCTATGCAAGCACCGCCCGGTATGTGTTACATCAACTGCATGAATGTCGGGTGTTATGTCTCTCTTCCTTCTTTGTCCACACACCAAAACAAATTACTTGAAAATGCTAAAGTAAGTCAAATGTGGCGTGCTTTCTTAGCTGCTTTGTATCCTACAGTAAAATGTTTTGCAACTCTAAAAGCTGGAGAGGACTTCAAATACGTCACTACAAATGATGGTGACCGGAAGAAAACAAAGGCTGTGTCCCGTCAGCTGCACGGCTGGCAAGACAAGGTGCGTTTGCTTCATTCAAGACCTAGGATCTTAAAAATCTCATTGGACAAATTTAACTGGAGTTTCTTTTCTGATTATGTTTCAGCCGAAATTATGTCATGTATGATAGCAATTTTTTATTTTACCTGGATATTAAAAGAAAAACCACTGGATTCCAAAGACAGATTAATAACCTGCTACACTTAGGCAGAGAACTCATCAGTGGCAAAAATACTTATCTGCTTGGTTAAACAAACTCAAGAGGGTCAAAACATTACAGAGTAGGCTGTTTTTAAAAATACTTAACTCGAAGCGATAAAAAGTTATTAAAAGCTATTAAAGACCTTTCGAGAGGCTAGTAAAAGCAGAAACAATCTTAGCGGTGGCATGGTTACAAACAAATTTCCCCGCCGAGGTCAGAGGTCGGGACCCGAGGTGTCAGGTCAGCAACAGCTTTAGTCGGTCCAAGCGGTTGAGTCGGAACCAGTATGTCCCGGTGCTAGAGAGAACCTGAAGAATTCACCTGGTTGGACTGAAAAGACTCACATATCTTTGATTTGTTAAATTTCATTGTTCTTTTACATACCGTTTTTTAAACCTTTAAGATGAACATTTGTTTATGCAGTATGAACTGATTTAATTATTTAAATGCAAGCTTAATAAGGCTGACATCCAATGGAAAACAATGAAATAATTTACCCTTCAGCAATCGGAAAAACTAAATCGCTTTATTATCTTCTTTTTAAGGGTCCCTGACTGAGGCTTGCGATGTCGGTCAGCGCGAACAAGCCCAAGCGGCCGTCTGCAGTGCACCCCTCCGCGCCGCAGTGCGCCACCGCGCGGCGGGCGGCTGCAGCCTCAGACGACCTTGAGGACTCTGTACATGCTGTTCTGGAACACCGTGGTGAAGTGCGGCCGGGCGTCCCCCAGCAGGGTGCTGCACAAGGGGGGGTTCGCCGCGTTGGAAGGGTCCTCCAGGTCCCAAATCTCGAGCATGCTGCAGCCGGGCCTGGAGAAGAGGGAAAAGAAGGCACAGCAGACCACAGTGGCAGCGCGGTCACCTCCAGAGGAGACACACAAATTGTCAAGCAGCTCCTAGACTTCAAGCGACTAACTTATTCGATACAGTAAAGATTTTAATGCCCTGACTGGCGTAGCTCAGTGGACTGAGCTCAGGCTGCGAACCAAAGTGTCGCAGGTTCGATTCCCAGTCAGGGCACATGCCTGGGTTGCAGGCCATAACCCCCAGCAACCGTACATTGATGTTTCTCTCTATCTCCCTCCCTTCCTTCTCTAAAAATAAATAAACAAAATATTAAAAAACCAAAAAAAAAAAAAAAGATTTTAAGGCACCATTTCAAAATGCCCAAGCTCAATATTTAGAGATAAAAATGAAAATAAGTAGGTTGCATTTTCACGTTCCATGTAATCAAATAATCAATATAGTTTGAATCCAACAAAGGATCGGTATACATTCACAACTATATATTTAAAAATTCATTTTCAAAATAAATGCAGATCACTGTATTTTCTACGTGATTATCAGTAGCCAAATATGAAGCCCATTAGTAGTGGAACGAGACACATTTTTTAAAAGTTAACATAATTCCTGATAAACTTCGTGTTTTGGGGCTTAAACTCACGAGGATCAGCATGAACACAAAGCCCAAGACGGGAAAGGAAGCTCTGGCGCCCAGTTTCTTCTCCTCAGCCCTCCCCACTGGGTGGCTCTACGAGTGGACCGGGAGAAGGAATATTTCTCGCTAAAGAATGTTTTCCTTAATTATTTGAAAGTGCCTACAATAGCCGCTGTGCAGATTTTGACCTTGAAGTCCAACATCTGGGCCTCCTGAGACCAGGTTCTGCCCACTCTTCCCCTTAGCTGAGGTCTGCTGTGTTTTACTAAATTTTGAGTTAGATGAACATGATGCACACACATGAACAAAATGATGTTCCTTTCTCTTCTTTTGCAAGATGCCATCACTTCCTGGGTACATTTGTCAGATACTAAAATTATATAGAAGAACAAGCTACTAAGATTTCTGAACTTAGCTTTTTGCCACCGTCTGAAAACCTAATTCCTAATGGTCCACAGGTGAAATGAAAATGTTCGACATTAGGCCCAATCAACTTAGTACCCCGTAGATGAAAGAGTCTAAAAAAGCCCTCAAGATACCAACTAAACATTTTTGAACTTGATGATTTTTAGAGATTCAAAATTTAGAAATTAAAAAAACTGTTTTATATCCTTTTGAGTTATGTGAAATTTTCTCATAGTTCTTATAAATCCAGTGTAATTCAGCTATAGTAGCAGAATGTTAATATCTTACTCAGCTGTAAATTCAAATCTGCATTTCACATATCTAATAAAAATTATCGTAAAAACTTGGAAAAGTATGAAAAAGTTACATTTAAAATAATACATTAAAATTTAAAAATCAGGAAACTAACATGTACTATAATTCTTTGAAATTAAATTCTGCTTAAATGGTAGTATAATTTTACCTTCCTACATGAAATAATTTTAAGTAAAATATTTTAATGAAATTTATTCACAAAAAAATTCTTTAGGAATTAGGACTACGTTTAATAAAGTAAAACAGTGTTGCTAAAAACCATCACAGGGCTCATACTCACTTGGTTCTCACAACACACCATGCCTCTTCTAAAACAAAATAATTCACATGTAACTCCAACAACTTGTCTCTTACTTCTTTTGTAGATTTTCGACTATACATAGAATACACTATTTTTGTCCGGGCCCTTTAAATTTAAAGACAGGTTAAAGAAATTTTAATATGTGATGACAGAACGGAGTCAAGACATTTTTCTAGCAAATTAAAATCCGAATGCTCCCTGGATAGAACATGGATACATAAGATCTCAAATGACACAAATTATTTTGGGGGACAACAGTTTCCACACTCCTTATTTTCTACCCATGCTAAAACGTACAGCAGTGTGAATTCTGCATGCATTGCTTACTAACCAGTTCAGAACCTAGAGTTGGACAGCAGGATAATCATCCAGAATGTACGATTTGTAAAGTAACTAATCTGCTCGTGAACACAGGCAGGCAGAGACTGAACGCAGTGGAAGCACGGGTCTCAGCAGACAGCTTCATCCACAGAGGCCCCAGAGAGCACAGGAGTCAAAGGTAAATGCAGGAAACGGAAGCTCCCGACAGTGGCACCCAGGCAGCGGCCCGGTGAGGCACCTTCAGAGAAGCTGAGAAACGGGTGCTCACCGAGACACAGCCCGGTGCGTGGCGTGGCCCTGAGTGGGGGTTTTTATGAAACCCCGGATGAATTTGTGTGTATTACAGACATTCCTTAGGAGTCTGAGCACGTGGGATGCCCAAACTCCACCACCAGACGTAGAACTTTAAATAATTTAAAATTTTGCCTGTTAACAAAATGCCAAACATTAAATGCAAAGGAAATGGTTAACTCTGACAATTACTGGAATTAGAATGATTTTTTAAAGTCAGTCACTTAAGAAAAACAATTTTCAGACTTCAGTGGAAACTCGAGTTCTCCTAACCGCCTAGCCAACGCACACCCTACACCCTGGCTACAGCGCGGGCCACAGCAGGCTCCCCGCACTTGCTCTGTTTGAAGACAGGCCAGTCACTGGCCGCCAGTGAGACGGGGAAAAGGTTTCTGAAACGAGGCGGGGCGGGGGCGGGGGGACGGCACAGGACGGCACGGCCACGGGCCAAACCACGCGCCCCTACTGGGGCCCCGGAGCTTCGCAGGGACGCGCGGTCGCACGCATGCGCACGGATGTGCACTGAGAGCAGCGATAACTCTGTGACACGAGTTTCACTTTGGCGAGATTGGCTTTGCTTTTTTCAGTTGCCAGAGCTTACTAAGCTCTCTGGGGGTGGGGAGGCCCGTAATGTCGGGTGGTGGGTATGCATTTTGAACCTCCAGCGCGGACACGAGGGGGAGAACGCGTGTGTGCGCACGTGCCCCTGTGTGCAAACATTTCCCCAAGAGTCCGGGTGAGTCGCGAGTGTGCCCGGTCGGGAGGTTCCACCAGAGGCCAACCTCAGGTCTGCGTCCTCGTAGTGCGGGTGATTCACAATGGGGCGCAGGGTGGACAGCTTCACACTCGCCATGGTCGGCATGGCCCCCGCGAACACCGCGTCTGGAAGAGATGATGGTCCTTAGTAACGCGTTGGACAGAAAACCAGAAGTTACTGACCCTCCCTACGGGAGTCCGGATTGGGACGCCGCAGTGCATTTAAACAATGCCTGCTGGCACCACTGTTTTCCGCACCCGGTATTGGTTGATCGTCCACCAGCACAACCGCGGCCTTTGCCACGTGCCGTCTCGGTGCCAGGAACTGTGCTAGTGTCGTTACAGCATTACACGCTTGAACGCGCACAACTGGACAGGACGCGTTCTGTGTTCTCAGTCCGTAACGAGGAGCAGTGCTGAGGCTCCGCAACGTGAGTGACTCCGCCAGGACCGCCAGCCCCACCCGCGCTACAGCTCCGGCCCCATCAGCCCTGTGCTGAGACACAGAGTCGTCCCAGGTCACACCCTGTCCCGGCGATCTTGAACGCTGGGAGCCAGGGGCCCGTGGGTACTTGTGTGGACTGTGAACTGGCGTCCCGACCACCAGCCAGAGCCACGCCCTGCTTTCGTCCTCAGATCCTCTCTAAACACTCATAACCCAGGTGCCTTCGTTCCTGTTTGAGTCTGTAAGTTACATATTGAATCAAAATATGTGATTCCTTGCTACTCGTACTTTTTGCAGTAATGGCACATGTAAATGTATCGTCTTTTGTATAAATCGGATTCACCGAAATCTGTCATCTGACTTCACTTTCGGTTTTGTCTCTTGGAAGACAAAAAGACCACATGCTTACCTCCTGGCATTTTTGTATAAAAATTATTATACAATTATTATACTAATAATATTTAATTTTATATTAGCATACTAAAATTAATAACAGGCATGTTATTTAGATCCATTGTAAATAACTAAATGTTTACTTTCAACTAGAACTATTCTAAATGTAATTTTGAATTAAATTATCTTTATATGCCTTAAACTTGAAAATATCGAAGTCAGTTGAAGTAGAAATGTGTACTTATTATTGCAAGATCCGAAAATTATTCAGAGAAGCTCTCAGGCTGGGGCGGTGGCTTTCAACCAGGGGACAGGCCCACCTCTGGAGCCCTTCTGCTTGCCCTCTGTGCGGGAGGGGGCTGTGTGGGAGGGGCTGTGAGGGAGGGGGCTGTGTAGGAGGGGCTGAGGCAGCCAGAGGGGTGGGGAAGAGGGGTGTTGATGCTGCTTCAGTGGTCTGTCACCAGGTGAGAAATTCTGTTGCTAAAGATTTATTCGATTTATCGTTTGTTAGGGTTAAAATACAATAACAATCTCAGAGCTGCAGCACATAACTGTGAACAATCCTTAATTCCTGGTGTTAATGAAAATTCTTTTTGATGGTTACCTAGGAGGACTTAAAAGAGGACACAAAATCACCTTTGGAAAAGCTTTGACTGGGTGGACGTCGCAATTAGCACTCTCGAAACCTGTGGAAGTGTAAATGACTAGGAGTATGTGGGTATGTTAAGTGTGTCTGTATAAAACCAGCGATACATGCAACTGAGCAGCTACTACATACCTGTTCTGGTGTTGTGTTTGATCCACTGAATCAGTTCTTCCTGGGGCAAGTTATTAAACTCTCCTATTATGCTCCACTGATTATGGAGGTTCGCACAACCTTGCAGTGACATGACGGTTAGGAGGCTAAAGATAACATTCTCAAATCGAACTCTGCAAAAAAGCCAGCCAAAGAGCTGAAATGAAAGAAACCATTTATTTATAATTCTTATACGAAGAATGCTACAGAGTCAGTAATAAATTCTCACCTTGCTACCTGAACCAAGGTGGACTGCTGTTTGGTATCATCAAGTACACTAATCACTCACAGAACTATCCTCACCTATTGTTCAAAAAGAGCAAATATTTGGGGGGAATTACAGGGTCCAGTTATAAACGAAGTTTATAACTGAGGAACACACCCGATCCTTCTATACTGATTTGTCACCAGGGATTAAGATCAGCCAATCACAGTTCTGCAACATCCTAGAACTAAACCCTGTGACACCTGGCTGCTCTTTACGGCCACCTTGAACAGCGAGGGACACGGCACTGGCACGCACACGGACGCGGCTCTCGGGAAAATTAGCACCTGACATTCTAAGACAAGACTCTCATGATCGGAACTAAGTCAGGTGTTTCTAGAAGCACCTAGGTCCCCATATCCTCCCTACTTTGTCCAGGTCCCTGCATGGCAGCTGCAGTAATAGAACCACAGAATGGACAACGTCTCCCAGGGACTCTCCGAGCCGAGGGGGCAGCAGCAGAGCGAGCGTCTGCTCTGGAATCAGAGGAGCGGCGGAGGGCAGCCTTGATGGGCCACGACAGCCTCGCGCAGACACACGCTCCCAAAACCTGTGTCTGTGGATGGGCAGAGGGGAGGGCGTGCCTCACCACTCGTCCTGGAGAGATCCGTTAAACACTGGGAATAATTTTCACAGCCACTTGAAGGTGCTTCTCTTGCTCTGCAGTGAGTCACCAACTGACACGTAACACATGTAAGGCAACACCAGTGCTTTTACATTGCGGGTGACTCAGCGGTCACGGCTGCCCCGCGGGGCCGCACCAGGGTGAGTGAGCGCCTTACCCGCCGGCTGCAGATGAGGGACGCCATCAGGCACATGTGCGGGGTCAGGAACAGCTTCAGCCGCATGATGAGGACGGCCAGGGCGGAAAACGCGAACAGCTGCAGCGTGTGGAAGATCAGCTGCAGACGCAGGACGAAACGGCCGGTTAGCTTGACTTTTAAATGAACAAACGTAACATGACGTGTATAAAACTATGATTATTCATGAGGACGAGGGTCATTTTAACTTAGTAAGAAGCCTATTCCCGGTTATTCACTTATTCAACAAAGATCAACCGAATGCCTGCTATCGGCCAGGTGCCGTCCTGGGCGCTGCAGATTTTCAAGGGTGAACAAAACAGCAGCGAGCGATTCTCGCCCTGGAGAGGCTTCTGCTTCTGTGTGTTCGTCAAAGAGAGAAAAACAGACAGACAACGTGAACACAAAGCCTGGCGTGGCGTCCCAGGAAGAGGCGGGAGCGATGGGAGAGGGCCGGAACGGGGGCAGCGCAGGGGGCGCCTGAGGCAGGTGCCTGTCTGCATGGCTGGCTAGCTCAGCAGGTCAGACATTAATGTTTGTTTTTGTTGAATAAGTGAAAGAAAGAATGAATGAATGAAGGTAATTCAATTTAATTATGCTCTCTGGTCATACAACAGCCTTCGAGCTTTCCATTCCTTGCTCTGATCAAAACAGAGCAGACGAAACTGTGGAAGGATCGGCAGAAACAGACCAGCGCGGCTGACCCACGCAAGCACTGCTGGGGGCTGTGAGCAGCAAGGCTGCTCCCTTGTAAACTGGCCTTGAACTAGATCTTAACCCACAATCTACCAGTGATTAAAACAAGCCTTTACCTCACCATGTTCAAGGAGCTGTTTTCTGGAATAAAACAAAAACATTCTCTATTTACTAAACGTCCATTATACTATGGTCGCATCAAAATAAACTTCATTTCTTCTTAGATGCTAAACATTTGATTCTCTAAACTACTTAGAAGTGTAAAGAAAAATACGAATATTAGATAACACCATTAAAAGTTACAGTAATTTAAAAGGCGTGATTTATAATGATCCTTCTTCTTAAGGCATCTGGAAAAGCCATTCTTTCTTAAGACAAAAGAGGTGTTTTACTAACTGCCGGAGACTGTGGCTGTGAAAGGGTAGAGTAACAAAAAGAATGTCTGTTACATAGCCAGCCGTGGGCAGCATAAACAACGCTTTAAATAAGCACGGCTGAATGGTTCTGATTTTTCACAGTTGTAAGTACCAGGAACACCTCGGTACACCGAACTGTGAGCATCTCTATTTCCTCAGGATAAACTTCTAGAAGAAAAGTTGCTGAGTAAAGTCTATACACATTTTTAGTTCCAGAGAGGCTGTCCGACAAATTTACTAAACATTTATGGCTGAAAATGGGCTGCGTTTGCATGGCGCCCCTGCGGTGTCCGAGGTACTGTGCAGTGGACACAGCACGAACAGCTCTGACACTGGTTTTATCCCCACGGAGCTTGTTCTAGATGCGTGTGTGGGTGTGAGACTGCCTGTGCTCATGTTCCACTACAAAGACCACCTACGCTTTGACAGAGTTCTACAGGATGCAGAGCCCTTCTACTATGGATGGTGGAGTGGGAGACAGAAGTAGAAAAGTGAGAACTTGAAAGGCACACACAGATCCAGAGGTTTTAAAAAAATGGGTAATTGGGAGAAGGTCTCTCTGGATATTAGTGAAATCACCCCATTACTTGGTCTCCATTTTGGCACCTTCCTCACTTAGGCAGTCAGGGCCGGAGGGAGAGGTGGGCGGCCTCCCTCTTTTCCTGATACACTGTTTCGTCTGAACGCACTACCATAACCGTGTCCCATTCTGGTGCCCACACACCCGCAAGGCCGGCACCTTCAGGTGTGTGATCCCGAAGACCTCCTCATGTTGAGCTGAGTGTCTCCCACTCCCTGGCTCCCTCTAGTGTGCCCTCTCCCACACTGCACCCTCTCAAATATTTGAAGACCCCTGAAGCCTCTACTTTCTCATTGAAAAACCCAGGCCCCTTCACACACTCCTTATGTGAACAGTTTTCAGGGCTCTGCATACACTCTTTCTAGAATGCCAAGAGCTCCACTTGAGGGTCTATCCGCTCTCTTGTTTCAGAGATGATTTCAACAAATAGGATTCTACCATTTCAACAGTTTCACCCATAAAACCCTAATTAGTACTTCTGGAAACCAGGCAAAACTTTGCTGAAACATAAGCACAGGGTGAGGGGTCATGAGCACTCTCCTGCCATCGTCCCCACTGTTCTGGAAACCTAAAGCTGTATTTCCTTAAATACAGCAAATCTAATGACATAGCTACGTACATAGAGTGTGAGTTAAGATTTGCCTCAGAGGGAAATTTCTTCAGCAATTTACCTTCATGTTATATTTTCCTTACATATGTTTATGTCATAAATGTAGCGACTTTACTAAAACCACAAAAATGTAATGGAATAGTTTCAACCGTAAATGGAGAAAAAACCTATTTCATGAATATTCAGAAAAACAATTACACTTTCTCTGAAAGTTAAAAAAGAATTGCCCAAATAAAACATTAGCATTCTTCTGTTTATCGACTTTAAATTCTAGTCAGGTATTCAAATTAAACTAAATCGATTTAGGTTTTGAGTTAATTCACAAATATACATATCTCTAAAACATATCCAAATACATAAAAGTGATCCCTGAGACTAATCCATTGTATTTTGTTTTTAGAAAACATATAAGTTTGGTTCATATCTCCTTTCTTAATCATAACGCTGAAGTTTAACATCCACTCATTTGGAAAACTGATATTGTCAGTAAGTTATTTAATAACTGACTATAGCATGATTTAATGATATAATTACCTTAGATAAGTGTTTGCAGATAAGACACATAAAACATCACGAAAGGTCTGCGAATAGAATCAGATCAATGAAACTTTTCTAAGAAACCACGCAACATTTAAAATGCCCTGGTTCACGAACATAAACACACCCAGTAGAAAGCAGCATTTTTACAGTTCAAGTGGGTCCTTGGGAACAGTTTAGGGTCAGCCATGCCACAGGCAAATAGTATCTCGAAGTCTTAACTTCCTCTAATTAACAAAAGAGCGTTGGGGTAAACCCTCAGGGTCTATTTCGGCTCTAAAATGCTAAGCTTTCATATGGGGGCAACTCCTTGCAGGAGTTCAGCCTGCATTTCCCGGGAGGTGGGCGGACTGAGCGTGGAGGTTGGCAGTGGCCTCCGGGTACTTTCAGAAGCCTTGCTACCTTCCCCTTCCAGGCCAACCAGGGAGCTAATGCACATGCCCTCCCTCCGACCCTCTCAGTCCAGCTTCGAAGTCTGTGTGGGCCCTTGGCACACTCCCGGTGGTCTCGGGGTTAGCCGTGGCGCGTCTGCTTCCCCGCGCTGTCGCAGCCCGAACTCACGCTGCAGGCGGCTTCCGAGCACACCGCTTGGGTGTTAACGTGCTTCTAGGCACAGGGAGGGTAGCTGAGATATTTCTTTTCAGGGAATACTTAAGGGTACCTTTTCTAACATGGCTTTCTAAAAAAGCCATGTAATGCTAGATAATAAAAGATTTCAATAAAAAAATTTTAGAGAGGGAAAGAGTTCCTTCTAAAAATAAGACGGAATTCTGAGCTATATCATTAACGTATTGTAAGTCCTTGTCTTGAACCCAAAGTAACACATTTTTTAAAAATTACCTTTTTAAAGATGAAGTAAGTGATCACCATTACGAGTGGAAGCAATAATGTCTTTGTGTATCTCAGCGGAGTCTGAAATAAAACAAATTATTCCAAATAGTCACTTATTAAATTTTACATTAAATGAGTAAAAATCCATGTTAAACGGAGTGTCACAAAGAAATCTCTTAAAGGTAGAACTATCTTTGTCATTAACAGGATATATATACATTTACCAACCTTTGTGCTCTAATATAAAGACCAACATTTAAAAATAGTTATACAAATTTATCAAAAAAATTAATGATAAAAGCATCACACCAAAAATTAGATATGTCCATTATTTTTCCCTTTTTGGGGGTCTATCCTTTCTCTATTTACATAATATTAGGTTTTGTAATGTGTATTTGCTGACCCCTGGGCCCTACATTATCATTTCCCGGGCTGCGAAGTCCCATTGTTTTCATTTATGAAACCAGAACCAACAAGCAGAGCACTGGCCACAGCACTTACTGTGAGCATAAGCCCTGGGGCCACAGCGGCAGCCAGACAGTGCTCACGGCCTGCTGCTGTGTGGGGAGTGGTCCGCCCCGTGACCTGCTGCTGTGTGGGGAGTGGTCCGCCCCGTGACCTGCTGCTGTGTGGGAGTGGTCCGCCCCGTGACCTGCTGCTGTGTGGGGAGTGGTCCGCCCCGTGACCTGCTGCTGTGTGGGAGTGGTCCGCCCCGTGACCTGCTGCTGTGTGGGAGTGGTCCGCCCCGTGACCTGCTGCTGTGTGGGGAGTGGTCCGCCCCGTGACCTGCTGCTGCGTGGGAGTGGTCCGCCCCGTGACGACAGCGTCTGCCGTCTGAACGCAGAACGGAGTCACGTCCCCGTGTGTGGCCCTGCAACAGGCTGCCTCCCAGGGGACTAGGGGCCGGGGAGCGTTTTTGAATGAACGCAGGACTGGTTGGATAGATACGAGAATAACGTGTGGTTGGTTGTGTACCTTTCCTGCAAACATCTTGTTCAGAATGCTTATAATATTTGGGGTATTACATGAAATAAAACTGAATTTTTTAAAAACCTGACTGAGACTTTGGATTGACTTTTCCAGAGTGCTGCCACGCCTCCCACTGACCTAGGTCATGACAAGTATCGTCACTGACTATCATCACAGTCATTCACTGGGGACCATGTGATATGTTATAAGCACCTCCCTGGACCATCTCCTTCAACCATCATCAGTAACTCTTCGAGGCAGGACCCATCCTTTACTGCTTTGCACATAAGAAAGCAGGCAAGAAAGGCTGTATGGTCAGCAAACATTACAGTAAAAAAAAATGATAGGGTAAGTTGGATGTTTCTAAATGCAAATTTTGAGTTTCAGATTCAAAAGAAAACATAAGAGCTGAAAAAAAAATGCCACACCTGTAGAAAAGGAAAACAAACATACCGCTTTTTCCATAAAGTCAAACTCGGGAGCACAGGTGTAGATCAAGGTGTCGAAGTCTGTGTACCCCAAGATCCTCGCAGCTATGAGGTCACTCAGGCGGATCTGGGAGGACAGAGCGTAAAGCGAAGTGAAACGACACGGTCTCAGCGACGGCTGGTGATGGAACGGCAGTGAGCTGGAGAGAGCGCATAAGCCCCAGGCGCACGGACGCCCCTCGAAGGGAAGACCCACAGGGGACAATGCACGCTCTGTGCTGGGGCACGGGAACCGAGAGAACACAAGGGAAATGGAAAGCTGATGGAGGTCAGGAAAACAAGCAGGGGCGGCAGTGTAAAGGGTGAGCTGACACCAGTCCTGGCTGGGCGGAAACCACCGTGCAGTTAACTAGGAGATTGTCTAATCGCACTGTTTATCAAGAAAAAAAAAACAATCTTGAGTTAAGCCCTATCACCACGTGTTGTAAATCACGAATAATTTTTCTCTGCGTTGTCATTTTTACAAAGGCTCCAAGATCAATTACAATTTGTGGTGCTTCTTGGACTTTCGGGGCACACGTTCGAGCCATTCAGTGCGAGAGCTATTATCCACGAGAGTCACAACATGTACATGTACTGCGTGCATGGAGTCACATGACCATCACGGCCTTTAAAACAAACACCGCCACACAGACCCGAGGGAGAAACTCCTGTTTCCCACTGAGTGTGCGTTACCTACTGCCGGGGGGACACCACTTTTCCCACAGCATTCTCCGGAGGCCAGAAAAAAAGGAAAATATTTGGTATATTAAACCTAAATTCATAATGTTTGACACGGACAGAAACTATTTTATATCAAGTTGATACAATTATCTGTGGTTTTCTTGCATGCATGGCTCCCATTATCTACCTACCAGGAGAATTCAGGGTTTCCTTTATTTTTCTAGTTTACAGTAGGTCTGGTGACTAATGGTAATTTAACCAAAATGCTGTAGTTTCCAGTCTTTCTCACTGCTGTCACACAGAGGCGGTCACTTACAGGCATGTGCATTCGTGTGCATTTGCGTGCGTGCACACATGTGCTTGTGTGAGGTTTGCAGATTGGGTGACCATGCGGAGCAAGGCGAGAAAAAAGCACACAGACTAACTTGATAGATAAGTAAATAACTTCGGAGACCTAAGTAAAGTTGATAATAAAATGCATACTCCCTATAGAATTAAAAGGCAAGACCAATAAAAGGGGAAAGAAAAACAAGGAAAATGTGTCAGACATACCATAGAACAACAGCAACAAATAAACCTAATAAACTACCATGCAAAGCTAGCAGTAAATAGCAAATAAATCCTTACATTTTGAAATTTTATCTAATATGAACATGCACGCGAGTTCAATTCTAAATAGTGATAACACTTGACTTTTCAGGGAGTAAGAAGTATACTCCCCTGTTAAAGCTGCAGTAACTCCCACATTAGACAGGGTCCTAAATGGACAGTACTAGATAAGGTAAATTTTGGAGTAGATTATTGTACGATACAACCATGTATGCTCATATCTACACAGAAAGTGCTGAAAATCAAAAGTAAATCCATGCACTGCTTTCTGTTCCTTAGAGTAATTCGTTCTGAGGGACATGCACTGTAAACAGGGCGGTCATCTAAGGGCTTGGCCTTAGAACAGACAGAAATGCCACACACAAGGGATTCGTGGCCCACACAGTTTCTGGAAGATCTAAAGACAGAAAACCTTTAACATTTTCTTTTGATATTATAAGAAAAATCTTAAAAAATTTCAAATCATATCTTAAATTTGATCCATGATTATAAACAAAACTATACTGAGATTTTAGGGGTTGTATATTTCAAAGCTGAGAACAGGCTGTTCATACTTAACATCTGCAATAAATGAATAACTATTTACACAAACACTCACTTGTGCGTTCACTGAAATATAAACAAACAACTAGTTAACACATTCTTAATTTTCCCAGAAGGCTAAGGAAGTGCTGGCCGATGCACATTTATCTTGGGTGATTAAAACGGTCACTGAACGGCGGGGCTGTGGTGCTGACTCCGCCAGTGACCGGCCTGGAGACCCTGGGGAAGGCATTTCACCTCTCTGAACGTAAGAGGTAAAAGCAGATGGTCCCGAAGTTCTTACCCAGGTATACACAGTTAGGAAGCTTCTTACATTTTAGCCAGGCAGTACTTACATGGTCTGAAACGCCTAAGATTTTGGATGTCAGAAACTTCAAAATGATTGTTCCACACAACCAACCACAACCTTGAATTAGCTAAAGAATAAATAAAATAGATATAAGTCAGGCACTAAAAAAATTACCCAGTTAAAATATTTAATTATATCAACAAATGGCACAGGGAAATTTTAACCACGTGAGGCATGTGAGTGACAAAGTCTAAGAAAGGACGCTTCTATAGGAAACTAGATGCTTGACAGAAAATGGTGCCACTATTCTGGCCCCCATAGTTTCACGTGACAAGTGTGCTGTAGTTCAAACCAGTTTTACTCTACAGGTCATGCATCATTTCTCTCTGCCTGCTTTCAAAATTCTGTCTTTTTCTGTCGTTTTTGAAAGTTTCACTATGATATGTCCAGCCATGGATTTTGTTGGGTTACCCTACTTGGGATTCATTTTCTTGACTCTGTAAACTTATGTATTTTACCAAATTTAAAAATTTTTTAGTCACTATTTCTTCAAATACTTTTTCAATCCCATTCTCTTTTCCCCCTCTTTATTGATATAAATATTAGATCATTTGTTATTGTCCCATAGGACCCTAAACCTCCATAATTTTTCCAGTCTGTTTTTCCTTTGTTATTTAGATTGGATAATTTCTTTCTATTGCTCTATCTTTCTACAGCACTGGACTGGAATTGAGGGTATAGTTATGAAATTATTTCATACATACAGATTTCATACATATAAATACATATGCATGTGGGTGTACATACAGATACATACAATGGAAGGTTCTAGAAGCAAGGACACGCTGGTAGAAATGAGAACACCTGGCACTCAGATCTTGCTTTCTAAATACCATTCTACACCTAAAGGAACTATAGGTCCTGGGAGAAATGCCTGATTCCAGAGTTTGGGGAAGGAAAATACGAGAAGTGCCCACAGCATCTCGAACCATAATGTAAGAGACTGCATAAAGAACTATGAAGATATATCAAATGGGGGAAAACTCAGCTGGAAAAGATTCACAACGGCCAAGTCTGAAACTGATATTTGGGTATGATATAATTTTTCCCGTATGTGTAAAACAAATTATTCCAGCCTCTCATTGAAAAGTGACCTGAAAGATAACTGTTTTAATTGCCTTGACTCTAAACATCAACTGGGGGGATTGATATTGTATAGAGTCTTCCTATGCAGAAACATGAAATTTTTTCCTTTTATTTTGATATTATTTATGTGTTAACACACAAAAATAACTTTCCAAAATACTGACTGCACTTTGTTAAATTTATTCAGATACTGTTTATTTTTAATTCCTAAAATATATGACAAATTTACAAAATATGTTTTCTTTTTGTTGCCAGAAAAGAGAAATATAACTGACTTTTGTATAAGCTTTTATCTAGCCATGCTACTGAATTGTTACAATTTCTAAGAAAAATTATTTAGTGTTTTCTATGTAAATAATGATGTTATAATGACTCTTGATTCTTCCCTACTACTGTATTCTTTCTTGCTTTAATGTGCTCACTCAAACCTTTAACGAAAAGTGAAAAAACATTTATCTGGATTTTTATTTTAAATAAAACACTCCAAATACCCCACCTAGAGGACCAGTGAATGATGAAGAATTTTATTAAATGAAGAAAACTCCCTGCTGTTCCCACTGTGCTCAATAAATGGGGGTTCGATTTTATAAAATTCATTTTCTGCATATGAGGGGATGGTCGTAAGTTTTTTTCCTCCTTTAATCTGTTAGTGTGACACTTCACACGTCTGGAATGAACCCAATTTGACCAGACTAAGGAGATCCATATACCTGTTCTTGAGTTGCTCACATTTTCTCCAAGTTGCCACATGATGGTAAAGAATATTAAAAATAGATTTTGGCCCTGACTAGTGTAGCTCAGTGGGTCGGGCCTTGTCCCAGAGACTGAAAGGGAGCTGGTTCGACTTCCGGTCCAGGAACATGTCTGGGTAGAGGGCCAGGTCCCCATCCCCACTTGGGGGCATGCAGAGGCAACCAATCAATGTTTCTCTTGCACATTGATGTTTCTCTCCCTCTTTTTCTCCCTCCTTTCCCCTCTCTCAAAAAATTAAAAAAAAATAGCCCTGACTGATTTGGCTCAGTGGATTGAGTGCCGCAAACCAAAGGGTCACCGGTTCAATCCCCAGTCAGGGCACATTCCTGGGTTGCAGGCCAGGTCCCCATTGGGGATCTCATGTGAGAGGCAACCACACATTGATGTTTCTCTCCCTCTTTCTCCTTCCCTTCACCTCTTTCTAAATATAAATAAATAAAATATTTTAAAAGAATAAACTCTTTAAAAAATAGATTTTGCCCAATTATGAGTAACAACTTTTCTGTGTATATTTTCCTGTCACTCAGTATAAAAATAATAATTTCCTTGTGTTCACCATTTTTAATTAAAACAGAGTAAGATATGCAATACAATCTTTAATCCACTACCATTAAAGAATTACTTGAGAAATAAAATGGGTTTTTTTGTAAGAAAAAGTGTTAGTTCAAAAAATATCTGCTTTTCTTTTTGACTGTCTTCTATAAAACAAGAATAGCAACAGACACTCCAACAGCCGAGATATCTATTGTATTATTTAGATGACTACTACTATTTGTTTTTCCTTTTTGCAAGAGAATTATACAAGTTTCAAAACATAAATATAAGCTGAATAGTCATTATATCTCAACTTTTCTTTCCTTAGAATTTTGTCTCTGGAAATTATTGAAATGAAACCTTAGGTTAATTTTCATTCTTTCTAGTCTAGATCTGAAAATGTTTCAAACAATAAATTTGCCTGAGAACAGCTTTGATGGAATTCTCTGAATGTCTGTGGACACTGTTGTATTTATTGCCATTTTTCAATAGTTTGTGACTGAAATTTTCAGTCTCTTTTGAGTACAGTTATTAAATAAAAATCTTCAAATTTTCTGTTGATTTCTCAATTTAATCTTTAAAACACAACCATTACTATTTTCTCTGAAGTAAAAGAAAACCATGTATTAGAAGAAGAGTCATGCCATCCAGTAACTTAAGTGCACAAATACCTTCCATGTTCTCTGTGAGGGACGAGAGACTGCCTCAAGCAATGAGACTGGCGATGCCTTCCGTTTGGTTGTTTTATATCCTGAGTATAAAAGTACTTTCTTATCTTACCCTAACATTCCCAGTGTTACCCTATCAATATGTAATATACAATCACATACTTCTTCACTATGGCAGGTTTTATTTTTTAATAGCAGCACATCAGAGAAAAAGAATGGATGCCATCTGCCGGTAGTGTGATAATTAGGAACTGCAGCACCCACCTAATAATACACTAACTTTACCGGGAAACGAAACACAGACCTGGAGGCGACATGGGCCATCCGTGCGTGTATTTGGCAGGAGGTCAAACAAAGATTAAGCAGCGTCTAAGGTGAAATAAGAAGAGGCTGGGAGATTGTAAAGAAATGCTAAAAGGACAAAAATACTAGAATGTAAAGTTGGAAGCAGGAAAAAGAGATAATAGACAGATGTGGAGAAAAATCAAAAGGGAAAGTGGGAACAGAACTAGAAACTTATTTTGAAGAGAAGAGAGTTCATCTATAGAGAAAAACTCAAGGCAAATAGAAATTTTAAAAGTAAGGCAGTGAGTGTGCAGCAGAATGAACAGTGGAAGAAGAAAGAAGACAGTATTGAAATAAATCAAGTGTCTTTTTTAAGAAAAATCACTGACTATTTTTAGAGAGAGGGGAAGGGAGGGAGAGAAGAAGAGAAACACCGATGTGAAAGAGAAACACTGATCAGTTGCCTTTTGCACGTCCCCACCTGGGGCCCTGGCCCGCAACCCAGGCTGTGTCCTGACAAGGAATTGAACCAGCGACCTTTCAGTCTGTGCGACGGTGCCCAACCCACTGAGCCACACCAGTAAGGGCAATCAACAAGTTTCTTAAAAACGACTTGTAGATGTTGCTAAGGTCTGCTTCCCACCTTAAGCAAGTAGCTATTTATAAGATTTATTAACTCTAAATCATTCCATTTTTAAGTACATAAATGAATAAATATATGTGAATAATTATCTTCTTTAGTTTATAGAAGTAGTCTGAAGAAGTTGTGTTAAAAATGTTGACTCTTACCCAAAAGTTGAGTTCAGACACTCCCAATCTTTGAATGTTATTTCTCTTCAGAATTATCACCTAAAATGCACAATACAAAATAAAATAAACATTCATATTTTATATGAATTATAAGTTTCGAAAATTACACAGCCATTCCTCATTCCATCTTGCCTACCACCAGCCATTTGACTTCTTAATTGATGACTTTTCAAAACTGGAACGTGACAAAACCTTCTTGGGGTGAGAGCTAAGTGCTTTGTGTGCTAAACGTTGCCTCTCGACCCAAGTCGACCCCTCCCTGCATCACTTGGGTGTTGCACGTGCAGGACAACCCCTCTGACGGGGCGGGTGGCGTGTGGGTGCTGTGTCCATGCAAACGGGCATGGGCGTTATCCAGCAAAGTTAGCGCTTTGAGTTAACGGGAAAACCTTTCCTTTCCAAACTCCCACATAAGATATTTAAATTTTTTTCCTAAAAACCTAATTGAACTTTTAAGAAAAAGAAGGGACCTTCTAGATGCCAGACCCAAAACGGCGATTTTGAAAACTAGAGCGTTAACCAGGGGAGCACCTGCGGCCTTGTTCCGGGGGGGGCGTGGAAGGGGGGCAGCTACAGGCCTGGGTGGAGCGGGAGGGGGCTCGGAACTCGGAGAGGCAGGAACCTGGAACTGAGACCTCCACGTGGAGCCACGTCCTCAAACACACACCCACCCTCAGTGCTGTCAACAAACTCTTTAGTCCCCCACCCAACTCATGTGGTGAAACCCTAATCTCCCATGTGACACGCTGGAGGTGCAACCTTTGTGAGGTAATTAAATCCCTAATGGATGGAATTACCACACTTTACCATGTATAATGCGCAGCCAGACTTTAATGCTAATTCCCATGTATAATTTGCATTATACACGGGAGAATTCACATTACACATGGAAATTAGTACTATTCTTGTATAATGTGCATCCTTACTTTTCCTTCATAAATTTGGGTAAGAAAAGTGTGCATTATATAATATAGGCAAAGTATGGCAATGCCTTTAGAAAGAAAGACACGAGAAGTCACGTGAGAGAGACGATCTCTCTCCCCACGTGTGTGGACACAGGGAAGGCACCTGCTTACGAATGCACACGAGAGCCCTCACCGAGAGCCAGACCGGCTGGCACCTTGAGCGTGGACTTCCCAACCTCTGGTGCTACGAGAAAGAAGCCACGCCGTCTGCGGTGGGGTTGTTCTAACGCACCCATAGCTTCCGTTTGCAGGGCTCCATTCATGCGGCGCCGTACTGACATACCCGTGCGGTACACCCCTTCCACCTGCAGGCCCTCCGTTAACACCCCTGGCAGCGCTAATGCGCTCATGCAGTCTTTGTTTTGCCTCTGTCTCTGAGCCACATGTTGCTAGTTACAGAACTGCAGATGGATAGCATTTTTTTCTTCTTTAACTGTTATTTTTTCCACTACCGTTTAAAGCGTTTAAACCTCACCTTCCAGCAATCACTACACCTTTGTCCAACAGTGTTTCTTCTTTAAGTGTTTGGAAGCTGTTGCTTAATTGCCATATTGCCCGTATTTTTTTCTTATGAAGTGCTGGCTAACACCCTTACCTTTTGTTCCTCTCTCTATATTTAACTCGTCTTACTTCTTTGACTGTTATTAATATTGTACCTTTATCACTGATTTCGAGCAATTTGATTATAATATGCCTTATTACAGCTTTCTTATATTTGGGATTTACTGAAATTCTTTGCGTTAATCATTTTCAACCAATTGGAAAAATTTTGGCCATTATTTCTTCAAATATTTTTCCACGTCTTCCCAGGTCCCCTGACTTAGACCCGCACTTCACCGTCCCCACATTCACTGTGAGGAGGGACGGGAACAGCTCCGGTTCTTGATCCCTATCAAATGAAGGAGCCTGGCGCTAAGCCCTGACGGCCGCCTGCGCAGAGAGAGGCGCTGGGTGTCAGGTCTCTCCTGGTGAGGGAACGATGCTGTGCTGGACGGGTCAAACCTTCTCCTGCCCAAGCTTCAGACGCAATTCTTCACGTGCCACAAATCCAGAAGGCACAGGAGGGCGTAAAGCGACAGCATGAGGGTTCAAAGAGCAGAATCCAGACCATGCGGTCCTCTCCATGTCCCATGCATGACCTGTGCTCTGCAACACACACATTCCCCGGGAAGGAAGGCAGGCAGGTGTGTGGGGCACCTACAGACGAACAGGGGAACTCCAGCGACACAACTGTACAGGGAAGCTGGGAGCGACTGCCACACACAAGTCACCACTGCTTCAGAGCGGCGCAAGGGGATGGCAACGGGGCGGGGTGGCTGGGAGAGTTTGGACTGTGACTTATGGTCATTTAAGTGTCCTTGCCGACTGACAGCTCATCGGTCAGCACTTGTGTCAGTGAGTGCTGTCCGCATGTAACACATTGGCTTTATGTGGCCTTCTGTGTGTCTGTGTTTCAAAACAAAGTGGGTTTTCCTAGAAATGGGGGGATGAGCACGCCGTTCCAAGTCCTCTACCTTGTCACGCTGAGAAAGTTCCACAAAATGGAAACTGAAAAGGCCATGTACTGGGGGATGAGAAAGAGAAGGGACTCCTCATTGTGAGGGAAGAGAGACATGGGGAGCAAGGACGCTACGACGTAAGAGCAATCCCGAAAGAGTTGATTGATGCACCGTGCACGGAAACGTGCTCCATTTGGTGCTGCTGCTGTGCGCGGCCCCGAGTCTGAGCTGGGAGCTGGGGAAGAGCCCGTCCCAGGCACGTTCCAGTGGAGGGGAACACGACAGGTTCTGGCTCACGAACGTCACAAGTGTGACTGGAAAGGGATAAGACCAACTTACTGAACCACAGTTCCACATGCATATCCAAATGAGTGTTATTCAATGACAGGAAGTCACGTGAGAAAACAATACACTTATTCTGATTATGTTACCATTGCTCAAGACAGTTTGGAACTCTGTTTTCTGAACTTCCTGCAAAGGTGATTTAGTTATCGGTGCAAGAAAATAGGTCTTATCACTTTAATGTCACGTTGTATTTTGACCCAGATCTATATATTACCCAGCCCAATCACGCACCTTTTTCACAAGACTTTGGTCGTTCCCAAAAATCAAACCCACCCTGGAAAGACGAAGTTTTGTCACCCATGAGGACCCTCAAAAGAACGCACCACAGCCTGTGAAGGCAACTCAGAAGAGCTCCAAAAACGCGTCTGGGCAGCGGCGGGTCCCTGGGGCAGGCACTTAGCCTACCAAAGTGACTTAGGAGGAAATAACGACTTTATCACGAGTTTTTGCATATTTTAAAAGTAAGTCTTGTTACCATCTAATTGTTTTATAAAATATTTACTTGGGCACTGCCTTAAAATGGCAAAGTTTGTACCATGTTATTTGCCAAGGGTTGGACAGGGAAGAGGCATTACTTGGGAAAACCTTTTTCAGGTGAGTAATAATCAGGAAAGGGCCCTATTTGTTCTCCTGAACCTCTAGCCGGTGGGCTAAACCTGCTATTTCACTGGTAAAAAAAAAACAAAACAAAACTTAAATGAGCTTAACAATACTTACCCATGTCATCAACAAAGATGAAGAATAGTAAGAAGATAAATACATTGGATTTCCAAACATCAATACAAAACAAAGGAGGACTGAAATCTAAAAATTGAAGAAAGGAAACATGTGTTTTATCATCACTAGTTATATAGCATAATGCAGATTTTGTTGGTAGGCAAATAGCCATTCTAATACAAACTTGACATGCATAAATAAGATTAATAAATAGATCTTGGCCAAATGATAATAGAATTTCAACACACTGTTAGGTTCTAAGTATTTTCAACACCATAAATTCTACATAGGAAAATTTAATTTTTTCTCTATCTGCTATTTGGTGCAAAGAAAATGGGAAAAACTATCATTTTTATTGATTCAATAATGGAGTTACATAATAAAAAAAGACTTAGCTATAAGTATTAATCTTTTAATCTTATTTTTTGCTGAACTACTTGAGGATTTCTATCACTAAGGAAGATCTATTTTATGTTCTTAGCTAGAACATATTTATTTTATGTTCTTAAGGGAGATGTGTTTGGAAATGAAGATTAAAAACAAAAATATGAAAACAAAATCTGCAGTGTGTCACATTCATGCACAGTGTTAAAAATGTCAGGTCTCGGAGGGAAAAGGCAGTTTCAAAAGTAGTGACTCCTAATAAATAAAACATAAAAATAAAAGTTTCAGAGAGAAAAAGCATCTACACTGTGGTTGAAACTATGTTATAATATGCTATCTATAGTGTACACTTCCTGTTTGCCTTCTGGATATTATCAAAATCACATGTATTAAAACAACTTGAAAGCAGGCCACCCCAATATCTTATTTTAATGTTTGACTTAGAAATATGAAATGTGTTACCATGTTCACATAAATGATCTTCTTGAATTTATTTGGCTCAATGTACCCCACGACATACATAGGAAATAACGAGGCTATCTGAAATAAAAATATTAAAGACCAAAGTGAAAAATATGTAGAAAACAGATACTTCACTATTCAGAAGCAAAGTAAACTCGAGAGGAGTTACATCTCTAATAACGACACCTAAGTAATTGCAACCCGTGTCCTCACCGGGAGTTGGAACAGCTGGGGAAAGGCCTGCATGTAAGCCACGGATCACCAACAAGGCAGAAAAGAGTCAGGAAGCTGGGACCAGAGGAAAGATGGAAATGTGCAGTGAAGGGCCTGACGTTTTAGGTCACTTTTCTCCCCAGGTGCCTGCCAGGGCCTGGGGGGCCATGGAGAGGGTCCACAGACTCCGCAGGGAGGCCACGCCAAGAATGGGGTCCCTGCTACGTCCTCAGGCTTGGACTTGGGGCTTCAAAGGGCTATGCGAAAAGAGAGAATCAGAAACCCAAACAGTCCTCAGAAAGATTAAAGCCACCTTTGAATTATCTCATTCCCTGATTGCTCGAGGGTGATTCAAGGCTCTTAGTGTCTTTATTTGCCTGCTGGCAACACATTTAATCTTCTCTGGGAGATGTTAATAGCAACATAGCCTCAAATTAACTGTATCATTATTTGTGTGCAATGCCCAACACCACATCAGAATTAAACAGATAAAGGAAGAAACAAGACATTATTACAACGGAAACAGATCCATAAAGAATCTAGTTCAGGTGTCAGACAGTAAATACGTTACACTTTGTGGGCCACATATAGTCTTGATTGTGTACAGTAAGTTCTCACTTAACATAGTGAGAAAGTTAAGCAACTTTAGCAAAAAACACTATGTGAAATACTTTTATCATAGGCTACCTGATATAAAAAAGTTAAGTTCTTATGAAATCTCATCAATGTTATAACAAAAGAATATTGAACAAAATGATGATATTTGAGGACCTGCTGTATTTTTTTTTTGAATAACACTTCTAAAATGTAAAAATGACTCTTAGCTTGCAAATCACTCAAAAACATGTTTGGCATCATCGGACATGGACTTATGTTTGGTAAGTGCAAGGAAGTAACAGATAGGATTGAAAATTCCAGGAGCATGCTGAAAGCCACTTAAAAAGAAACGGAAAACATACAACTATTACAGCAGCCAATGTGAAGAAGTCAAAGATGGTTTAAAAGCAGGTCGAACACAGCAAAACAAAGACATGACAAACTGAAAGATAGGTCAAGAGAAAACATCTAGAAGAAAGCATAAAATGAGAAAGGAGTAAAAAAAATACACGAAAGGACACGAGAGACATAGAATACATGGTGTAAAGATCCAACATAGCCTACTTTACATCTCCGAAATGAGTGAAGGACTTAGGCAGAAGCTGCACTATTCGGGTGAGAACAGAGGGAGCGACCAACACAGTGGACCTCAAGGGCTGCGTGAGGACAGGCAGACAGGGAAAGACAGACACTGGATGCTCTCGCTTATCCGTGGGATCTGAGACAGCCTGACTGGTGTGAACAGAGTAGGATGGTGGGCAGCAGGGGCTGGGAGGTGAGAAGATACCCGAGTTACCTGTTGACTTAAGGTACAGCCTTGCAACGAGATGAATGAATTCTGGAGATCTAATGCCCAGCATACTGATTCCAATCAATACTGTATTACATACTTTGAAGTTGCTTAAGAGGCTGTGTCTTAAATGCTCTTACCCTCCCCCCACAAAAAATAATTACGTGACTTGATAGAGGTGTGAATTAACACTGTGGTGATAATAAGGTGGTGATCATACTGCAATGTATCGAGGAACAGTGTATCAAGTCAACACGTTTGCACCATAAACTTACATAATGTGATGGCAATCACATCGCAGTCAAAAGGACACTAAAAACACAGTACATCTTTTGAATGGTTAGACAATCATTAAGGCAGTATCAAAATTACCAAAAGAGCTACTTAAATAGTTCCATCAGCACCACTGGATTAATAGATTTGCTTGCAAGGAGGTGATGCACATGGGAAATCTACGCCACCACGTTGGCAGGTGCAAATAATGAAAACCACAGACTTTTTGCGTTAGGGCCTGAACGGGCCAACTCGCAGGGAGTGGAGAGAACACTTGAAACAGGCTTTAACTCTGCAGCACCGATTAGGTTGAGGTTTTAATGTCACTCTTTGTAGACAACCGGCAGCACAGGCTCCTCGGCAGGGTCTCTCACTGCCGTTAAAGAACATGACTATACGGAGCTCTCCTGCAAAATGTGAGTATCACGAAGGTGCGTCATAATCGACCTTTCACCCTCTGCTTCCCCAGCTCAGTTTCCTGCCACCAATTACTGAGTTCCTTGGGGGAAACAGGACACTGCCTCGATGCACTCAAAAACGTCGTGATGACCAAGTGGAGAAATGGTGTCTGGTGAGACTCAGCTCTTAGGACAAAACCGCCAATACTTAAGCTGCGTTAGAAGCAGAAGCCCCCTACCAAGAAGAACAGGGTGGGCCCTCACTATGTTGTGTGGCTTGGCACCCAACATAACTCCTGAGGCAAGAGGAAAACCCACAGGCAGATCTACGGAGCTCATTTCAAATACCAACGAGACAAGATATGAATTAAGATGATGGAAAAAAGGCTTTTGTGTGTTGATCATTAGCATCTGCCTAACTAAGCAATACATTCATAGACTATAGGATACATGGTTTTTATTTTTTTTTAAATCACACATGTACGTAAACTTCACCATTATTCCATATTTTGAAAATCTGTTGGGACACAAATGTAATCACACTTTAAAACCGATACAGAAACAACAAAGCGCGTCTTGTGGTCGACCCAGACCCGCCCGAGGCCACCTCACCTGCGTGAAGAGGATGAACTGCGCGAACTGCCAGGGCAGCATGAAGGCCACGCTGGCGAGGCCGAGCGCCATGAAGTGCCTGCCGCTGCTGTTCGAGGTCCTTGAGGGAGAGAACGGACAGCGGTCAGTGTCGCCCCCAGAGGGGCCTCTCGCCGCCGGAGGGGAGAGGAGCTGCAGAATGACCCAGGCTGGCGGTTCCCTCATCTCCGATGTAAGGCCACAAAGTACAGCCAACTTTCCAGCGCTCATCGGGAAGGACTCCAACTACTACTTGGGTTGTAGAAACTCGGAGCATAAAACAGTGAGAACTGGAGCTTTAGGGGAACATCGCACCTAGTTTATCAGTAAGTGAAATGTTTCGAACAATGTAAGAGCTCATGGTCCCCTGACCCAGCCTGCAGTGGAGGAGCGGGCCCCGCCCCAGCGAGGTCCGGAGCGGCAGGTGAGTGGACAGACGGACGCGCTCCCTGGGCGCTGGCCGTGGGGGCAGCGATGCCTGCCCTGTGCCGCCACGTCCAGGTTTTAAAAAGCAGCGCGGGGAAGTCTGAGCGCCGGTGGAGCAATAGATTAGCGACTGTGAGGAAATTTTAAAGAAAGAAATTCAGATGATGTTAAAAGAATAATTCTGGAACACAGTTAAACTCCTGCCTATTGAAGTTTAAGCTGCCCATTCTGCAATTATAAGGTACATCAGTCACTAATCTTTCACCAGAGAAGACTTCAGTGTATTTTAGAACACGAAAAAATAAATGCAAACATTTTGTGTAAGTAATAAGACTGTAACTGTTCTTTTTGTGAAGGCTGTGTTGGATTGTGATAACTCCTTGTATCACGGTACGTAAGTTTTCAAAAGCAAGATTTAAATGCTCATATTGTTTACTCATATTATCGCAACATAGTCTTCATTAAGTACTCAATTTTCTTATATATATTTCAAACAAAAATTACTTTGGGCAAAGGTACAGGGCTTAGCGCATGCACTCAAGGGGACAACCCTAAATATTCCAGTTAACACATTTTGCTCCATAAAACCCCCGACTGATCAGAGTAATACCACCTAAAAAAATGGAAAATAAACCATCTTCTTCAGTTTCTGTGGGAAGGAGCAGGATAAACGAGCAGCTTCCTCCATCATAGTCTTTGAGAAAAAGTAACGAGCAAAGACAGAGGAATCTGGGGGGAAGCTGATTCCCAAATTCAAAATGAACGTGTCCCACAGGCCAGGAGCCGGGTCGGGCTGCACCGCCCTCGGGTGGGGGGCCGCCGGCTGCCACTCGTCCCCTGCGGTGAGCTGACGAATGGGGGTCGGCGCGGAACTGCAGGCAGGCAGTGGGCGCAGCGCTCCGCGGTGAAGGAGAGCAACGCAGCGGGTTCCTGTCTGGGGCGGAATTTTAATACGGGGAGTGCGTAGGCAGCCCTTGGCGTGTGTGTGTGCTCGGTTAACAACCTCACAGCTCTAAGAAAGAAAAAACACCTGTACACAACAGATTTCAACACGGGCAGACGCTGGCGGGTGCTGGTAAGACGGGGAGAGGCAGGTTCCCGGGAGTCTGGGGCTGGGACCACTATGGCCCTCTCTGAGAGGGCCGCCAGCATCGGGGAAACCTGTTCCTGTGGCCGAGTTAGCTACAGCACTCTGCTCTTCGTGTTTTTGTTGCTGCTGCTTCTCAGGCCTCTTCAAATATGGAAGGCTTATAAAATTAATTCCAAATAAAAGTGTCCAAGGAAAGCAATTGAGGTGAAATTCTGATTGAACTGCTAGAAACATCAGTCAAGAAATTTTCATGAATACATGAATATTTCATGAATAGATGACTGTTTCCTGTCTATCTAACCTGGCATCTCCCCAGGTCACCTGAGCACTGCACACCTCTTTCCTGGAATACACAGGAATGCGCGCCCGGAACCACAGGTGGGAAACAAGGGACCCGATGACATAATCTTTGAGGGGAAGAAGTAATAGTTTCTTACACACCTTTGAATCTTTACCAAATACACATGAAACCTTAAATTCTGATTTACTGAAACACAATGTAGTTCTCTCACACCTGTAGCCTAGACTCTTAAGGTGGGAAAAAATTTTACATAGTATTTTACATTATTTTCTCAACTGGACATTCAACTTATTTTAAAAGTAATTAAAATAGCACCTGAATTTGAATTGTAACAATAGGTGGAAGTATATTTTAAGAAACGTAACTTACAGTTTATGTCGGTTTGTTTTATTAATGAAAATTACCTGAGAATCAAAGTCAGAATGAACATCTGAAGCACAAGGAACGGGTAGGAAAAGCTTTCCCGGAGAGGCGGGGTCCACATCACACGGGTCGCCTGAAATCAAGGAGATGCTAACTTCTCACATTCCGTTGCAACAAACACGACTCATCTCGAAATCACAAATGGGCTGGTTCTAAGCGTTTTCACAGTAGGCCGGTTCACTGCTGCGTGCCTGGGGAGCTTTCAGTTTTGGGAGCTCTCCTGACGGACACCCAGCTGCTAGGCAGGGAGCCCTCCACGAGCACGTCCAGAAACCAGGGGAGGCAATCACGAAGGACAGGCAGGAGGGCGGGACCGGTGCCGGCTGTAAGGAACCCAGGGCTGAAAGACAGACCCACATTCCAGCGCTGCCCTGTGACCCTGGAGTCCCCAGGCTCGGAGATGCCCATGTGCCGGGAAAATATCTAACAAACGTCACCCACCAGACTCACAGACATCCAGGGAGTTCGCATATAACCAGTTTAATGAGTACAGATACACATTACAAGCAATTAAGATTGTCTCTGAATCTGTGAAATATACCTTTTAAAAAGTTAACTATACCTTTCTAAAAACAACTGGAAATCACTCAAGTGATGCACATAATAAAAGTATTCATTACATTTAAATAGACTTTAAAACTGTTTTAAGACATATGGGTGAGAGTATTATAAAAGTTTTATATCAAAAATTCTAAAACTATAGAAAGCATCTAATTTCTTATAACCTGGCAAGAGTCTTAAAAGCTATCGCTCCTCTTCCAAGAAACCAAAATCATGAACCTTGGAAGATCCTGGAAGATCCTGGCTGCGTGGCCCGCTTCAGAAGCCGTAATGCCAGCCAGGCCGCACACTCGGAGAACATGTCTCGCCTCCACGTGGACACACCGGGACTGACAGTGCATTTGTTCGCTCCAAGTTAATGTGTCTACCTGTAATTTTTATGACTCCTTCGTCTAGCAGATTTTTTTAAGTCAACCAAACACCTACCCTCCCCAACAGGCATGAACGCAGACCAGACCGCACACAAGCTGTGACGCAGCGTCTGACACACTGCGCTCCACGGACCCGCAGGTCCCCTCACGTCTCTCTGCCGGCTCCTCAGCGTGTGACAGAGTCTGGTACACAGTTCGTGCTCGGGATTTTGCTGGATGAATTTATCCTGTTATACGTAAGTTTCTAAGAACTTTTATTAGGTGGCCCATGTCCTGCTGGGCTGAATCAGTTAGTTGGCTTCAGCATTTGGTAGTGTTGAAACGTCAGCCTAATGTAACAGAAGGCATGAGGCTTTACGAGCAGGGAGCCCAATCCGGACCCAGGGGCTACATGTGTCCTGGGATGGCTACGAATGTGGCCCAACAGAAAAGCGTAAGTTTACTTAAAACCTTTTTTTTGCTCATCAGTGTTTGTTAGTGTCTGTGTGTTTTATGTGTGGTCCAAGACCACTCTTCTGTTTCCAGTGTGGCCCAGAGATGCCAAAAGGCTGGACGCCCCTGGGTCAGACAGGTGTGACGGGAAACCCAGCTTCACCGTGTCGTGAATGTGAAGTCGTGGATAAGTGACTTAACCTCTCTAGATTTCCATTTCGCAGCTCCTGTGTGGGTAACGACCACTTCCCAGTGCTGAACTCAACAAGCACAGCACTTCCTTTCTCTACAAAATAGACGCGCATGAATGAATCTACACAGTAAAAACCACGCAAGATACTTTCTGTCATTACTTCTAATTATTATGCAAAACTGCAGATCAACATAATTAAATATCAACTTACAACACAAGGTGCTTTAAAATATTGCAAAGTCCTAAGTAATATGCAATTATATATATATGTTTTGATGAATATATTTCCTTGTTCCTAGATAGTCCCCTCTATTTAACAATTATTTGCTAGAAAACGAACCTCTCCATGGTTGAAAAAGCAGCATAATACTGTAATTAGACCTCCCAGGTGAGTCCCACTGTAAAAAAAAAAAAAAGCACACAATCACAATCCACGCAAACTATAGAGTTTTTCACAAAATTATCTTAGAATTTACAATCATATTTAAAATGTTACAGTACTAAACCACATGAAATAATCATAAACATTTCAAAAGTACCCATGTTGTTGTTGTTTTAATCTTGAATGTGCGAGCATATAAAATGGACATGTAAAATAATCTGATTTTTATATTTATTTTCTAAATAAAATACATAAGGTGTGAACATAAGATACTACTTAACAAACAGGCCAGCACTTCAGAGTCTACATGACATTTCCTGAATGTTCGGAATGGAGGCCAATTTCTCTCTTCTGATCAAGGGATGAAAGCAAGAGTCGAACCGTCTCACTTAGCAATGACTTTCAACAGTCTGAACTACTGCAATATCCTTTCCTTGAGCCCCAGAGAAACAAGAAGGCAGAAAATGAAACTTAGATCCAGGACAACCATCAAAGGCTGAGAACCGTTTCTTAAAGTTGCCTTTTCTTTGTACGCTGTTCATCACTTATATCCACAGCTCCACACACAGAAGACAGTAAGTACTGGCGGGATGATTCAAAAAGGAAGGACTAGTTTAAAAAAAAAAAATAAGCGGAGGAAAGCAAACGGGAAGTGATTTATCATGAATAAATTTTCAGGAAAGGAAATTCGAAGGATGCACTTGGAAAAGTATGGAAGGGAGAGGCATGTCTGGGGAGCAAGAGCGGCACTGCATCCAGACACAGGGACCGTGTGGGCTGACAGCCCGAACAACAAAGTAAGGCACAGAGAACAGTGACCACTGTGGGCGGGGGCGGGGGGAGGGGGGGCAATCGGAGCACCGAACTGCGGAAACAATTGCAGGATCCAAGGGGCTGTGCTGAAGCCAAGCGTTCCAAACTCCCGGTACTGATCAGAACAACAGGAAAAACATCAGTTAACTTCGGACTTGATGAAGTTAGATGTGCACGTTAACGCTTTACCGTTAACCACCCACGGGACATGAAGAGGCACCTACTTGGCCGCCACAGCAGAAATGCTAACACTTCCCACAGAATCCTACCCGGTCTCCGTGAACTCCCACAGTCACCTGCGCCGTGCCTACACACCGTCCTCAACGCCCGGGGCCTCGCCTGACCCTCCAGAGCCCTGTCACCAGTTCACAGAAGACGGAGCCTCGGGGGCCGCTCTAGCAACGCACCGTGTTCATTGTACAAAGTTTTAGTCCTGTGCAACACTTTCCGCACTTAAAAAAGCGTAAGCTCTGCAAACTATTTTCTAAAACAGAGCATTTTTTTAAGCCCAACACCGTAAAGTAATGAAGTAACACTGTGATGAGCTTAGATATATTCTGCCTGTATGACACACATATCTAAAAGTACGTAAAACTTCTAGACCGTTCATGGAATGAGCATAAAGTGAACATCCTGGTAACCACCACGTCACTGAGACAGAAAACTGATCCCACCCAAGCCCCCACTTGCCGCCCCTTGAGACAGCCATTGCCCTCATTTTTGCGACTATCAACACAGCCACTTACTTCTACATACGTATCCTACTGTCATTTAATCTGTTTTTAAACTTTGAACAATGAAAGTCCACAGGATTTCTTTTTCCTTTGTGCCTGCCCTCATTCACTCAACATGGCAAGATTCACCCGTGGCAGTGGGGGCCGCTCCAGCTCACTCCGTCTCACTGCTGGGCAGATTCCCCTGCACTGACCTACGCCGTGCACGTTTCCTGCTGATGGACACGGGAGCTGTTCCCAGTCGGGAACTATTACAAACGACACTGCTATATTCTGTACATACTGTCTCCTGGCGTACCTGTGCAGGGGTGCCCTGGGCATACGCACTCTAAATGGGAACTGCTGAGTGATCTACGCCTTCAGCTTGACCAGGTAATGTGCACTGCTTCGCCAAAACAGTTGTACTAATGCACACGTCCGCCTGTGTGGGTAAAAATTCCTTTTGCTAATCTAGGGGATGTAATATCATAGCTCGTTGTAGTTTAAATCTGTATTTTCCTGATATCAGCAATTAATAATGGTGGTCAACTTTACATATTTTGTTTGGCAATTTGGAATTCTTCTTCTGGGAATATGTGTTCATAAACATTTTGTCCATTCTTCTGTTGGGTTGTATATCATTTTAGTGTTTGCCCCCTAGAATATAAACTCCATAAGGACAGAAATTGCCCTTTTTAATTCCAGCACCTAACATAGTGCCCTTGGTCTCAGCTATTGAATATCTAGGCATTCAATATAAGTTTACCAAATTAATTAATGTAATATATGGATACTATGTTGGGTATATGCTTGGCAATATTTTTTCCCAGTTTGTGGCTTATCTTTTCATTCTAAAATGTCTAAAGAAACTTAAATTCTTTTTATCAAACGTATCAGTTTTTTCCTTTGTGGCTAAACTTTCACACCTCATTTAAGAAATTCTTTCTTATCCCAAGCTACTGATGATATTCTCCTATATAACATTCTCAGTATTCTGCAATTTTGTCTTTCATATTTGAGTTTTTAATCCAACTACACTTTGTATTTCATTTGGTTCCAACTTCTCTTTTTTTCTCCATGATCTCTCAAGACCCTGTCTGTGCCCACAGGCCTGCACCGGCAGCTCTGCCGGTCTTTAATCACATCAGGGGTCTTTAATGGCACCTTTCTGTCTCTGGGCTCCGCTTGCTTCCGGCGCTAGGTCCCTGCGCCGAGGCCGCACTGCCCTGTGACTGTAGCTTAATCGTAGGGAAACAGTTAATGAAGCCAGTGCTCCATCCTCGTCAACTATGGTGGGTAGGCCTTCCACACGTCTGAGAAACTTCAAGGTCAGCTTACCAAGGTGAACAAAGCTGGCCGTGCACTGAATCCACCAATCAAGTGGAGTAACTCGTCTCTTGAGTCTTCCAACCCATGAACATGGCACACCTCTCCATTTACTGAATATTCCTAAATGTCTCCCAAAGCTTTACAATTCTCCAAAAGAGATCATATATAGTTTTTGCTAGATTTATTCTTAAAAATTTCTTTTTCAAGACTATTCTAAATGGAATCCTTTTAAAATTTCATTTTTTGATGCTAGAGTATAAGTTTACAATATATGTGTATTAATTTTGTTTCCAATAACATTATAAATTTTCTTATTTTAATACTTTACCCATGGATTTCTTTCTGGATTTTCCTACATAAAATCATGTGATCTGCTTATAAGGATACTTGTTTCTTTTTCTCAAGTTTTCCAATCCTTGTACTCACTACTTTTTCTTAACTTACTATGTTGAATAGGATATATGGTACAATGTTATATACATTTTTTGTTGATTCTAGGCTAGTATTTTTATACTGAAAACTTCCTCAAACAAGGGGTGTATAGGCACTGACCTGTACCTAGACAAAAACCCTATGAAGACAATAAAATACTATTTAAAGATCAAATCTAGATGTTTCACTTTAAATGTTATGCAGTTCATTGTAAAGGAAGCTGATGATTCAGTGAGGAATGCATTCTGCTGTAAGACAGAAAATCTGACAGACGTGGCCTAAAATACGGCTGTGTGCTAAGCCAACAAGGAGCACGGAAGATGCGCTTGTCGCCACCAGTCGGCAGTGCAAAGCTGCAAGGGCAGACACGTGTGCCCTGTTTACAGTCCTCCCCTCATGGCTGCAATGTGACTGCTGCAGCCCCAGGCATCACATCCAAGTGAATGCAGGACGAAACAGAGAAGGGGCAGCTGAGTCCCTCCTTTTGTGAGGAAGGCAAAGGCTTTCCTAGGTGTAACCAAGGTGGACTTCACCTTATTTTTCACTGACAAAGCAAGCTCAAAGGGCTATCCCAGCTTTATTGGATAGTAAGCAGCACTATCCAATAACAACGAAGGTTTGAACGGTGAGGGTCCACTTTTACGTGGAATTGTTTTAATCAATACTGTAAACACATTGAACTATTCCTCAAGATTTTGTTAATAACATTCTTTTCTCTATCTTACTTCATTATAAGAATGCAACTAATATCTATAACACACAAAATATATATTAAGCAGCTGTTTATGTTATTAGTAGACTCCTGGTCAACAGTAGGCTGTCAGTAGTTAAGTTCGGGGGGAGTCCAAGTTATACATGGATGTTTAACTGTAAGAGGGGGGCAGGGGGTGGTAGGTGGCACCTCTAACCCCTGCATGGTTCCAGGGTCAAGTGTATGCCATAGTTGACTTCAACCTACCGCCTGCCTGTGACCGAGCACACCGCTGCCCCCCGCTGAGCTGTGCAGCCCGGTTACCAGGAAAGGCAGGCTGTCTCGCGGGTGTCTGCCGGGGAGGTCAACAGTCTCTTCACTACTTGCTTAATTTCGCACGGACAGAGACCGAAACGAGAAGCCCTGCGCAGCTAACACCAGCTCAAGATCGCCTCATTGCATTACTGTCATTGTAATGTCACACAGGACCCAGGGGTGTTTTCATTTAGAATCTGTTAAGGCATCTTAAGTAACTAAAACAAACTCCCCGCAAGAATAAAAGGAAGGCCTCTATGGTGTTATTTGAGTGACAGCTCCAGTTGGAGGCTGCATGATACTGGCTAGGCTTCTGAAAAACAATAAAATAGAGCTAAAAATGTTCCTGCTATTACTCAATGAATCTCATTAATTATCCTTCTCATATAATCAACAAGCACCAGCCAGTCCTTGTGAGGGCACCGAGAGACCTTCCAATGTGCAGTCTTACCTCAGGTACGCACCATACACGAAGAACAACGCCATCATCATTCCATTTAAGATAAAAATCATACCGACGTAGAAGCAAGCGGGGTCTCCAATTCCTTTAAAAAGACACAGATTATTCAGTATTTAGTGAACAAGTGATTATAAAGTAACAGGATGTAAGCGCTCGTGAATTCACAGAAAGCATTTGCTTTGCAGATAGCTGCTTCATTTAATAGTTACGTGGCACTTTCCCTTACGTGAGACACTATCAGTCACACTCAGATTTTATACTTTACTGCAGTGACCTTCATACTTTCCCCCGATTAAGTATCATTATACTGAAACAGTGGGTGCCTCCCGTTATTCAGGAGACGCTGCTATCGTTCAGGACCTAGAACTGCCTGGGGGTCACCTGATGAGTCACGGGAGAAAATCCATGGCGTTATCATCCTTTGCTTGGTTCTGGGAAGAGTAAGACGTGGGCTCTGGGCCCAGGGAACAGCTTTGGCCGGTAGGAGATAATCTAGTCCTTCGGTCCCCTATGATGCACAGCCCGAACCTCAGACCTTCACACACAGATGTACATCCGTGCACAAGGCCAGGTCGCTGGAGAGGCGGACGGACACGCGTAAAATATGTCAGTGCACACATGGTCTCCTACGAGGTGCTCTATAGTCTTTGTGTCACACGGTCCTCAGAACAAATCTACGAGGTTAGTTGGCACAAAAATAACTTTCAGTGGTTGAGCCAACAGAATACAGAACATGTCAAGTTATCTAGTTTTCAAAGTTTTTGCTGGCACCAAGGCCAGACGGCCGGCCACCCTCATCCCCCTACTTCTCGGACCATCCCTCTCCGGTCCATCCTACCGGCCTCCCTCCCCGCACGCCCCCTTGGACACTGGGCCGCCCGGGGCTCCGACACAAGCCCTCTTCTTTCCCCAGTCTCCGTGCTTTCCTCAAGGAAGTCCTTCCGCTTCTGTGGTCCCGGGTGTCACCTCCGCACAGATGACTCCGCATCTGTATTCAGCCCACGACGTCTCCCCATCGCCCCGTGTCCACCTGCAGGGCAGACACCCGACCTCCGCACTCCATCTGAGGCCTCTCGGGCACCCGCACCTGTGCCTCACTAACGCCTGCCACCATTCCAAGGGACTCGAGGAAGACGGAGACCAAACACTCACCCGCACGACTTCACCCTCCCTCCCCTTTCCCATCAACCAGGGACCGAACCTTGCCAACCAGCTTCCACCCCCCCTCTCAAATCCGTGCATTTGCTACTGCCCTCTCCTGCCTGGTCTCAGCGAGCCCACTGTTGTCCTGCACTAACACCTCTTCCACACAGCTGCCAGACCAGTGGTTTTAAAATGCAAATCTGTTAGCATTCTCCCAAGAGCAAAGTACAGAGTCCGTGGTCAGCAGCCGGCCCGCCACGGCCTGGCCCGGGCTCACAGATGGGCCCGACACTGCGTCACACCATTCCTTCCTCCCCATCGCGCTGCTCCGGGAGCCCTTCTTCCAGCCCCCTGTTGCCCCAGGAGTTCTGACCACGCTGGCCCTGCTCCCAAAACACTCCCCCACCCCACTCCTGACCCGGGCGAACTTGTGTTCCTGTTGGGAACAGTGACCACAGTTATAAGGTGCCACGTTGGCTGGCGCACCTTGGGGACCTCAGGCCTGGCACTAACCTGTCACCTAGTGGCAACTTAATAAACATCATAAATGTACATATATAAGGCGATTTTTTCCATCTCTCAGAAATGGCTATACCTTCTAAGCTGATTGAGTCGTTACAGAGTCTCTCATTTTATGAGGTATTTTCTCCATTCCTTTATTTTGCTAAGAAAAACCTAATTATGTCTCAAAATCCTCTATCAATGCTATTTTAGATGTTATAAAGATCACCTGAAGGACTAGTAAAAATGTAGGGAAAGATGGGAATACAGATTTGGAATATGAGGTCTATCCACAAAAAGTCCAGCCATTGTTAATATAACGAGAATGGGTTGAACAACATCCATGTATCCTGGCAGCCAGGGAGAGCGGACTGGAATGCACATGCGTGAACAGTGACGACTCCACTGTACTAGTCAGTGGGGGTGGTAGATGACACTGAGTGAGCATGTGCGCTGTGCGTCCCATTCAAAATGACGGAGTGAGTAGAGCAGCAAATGTGCATCACATTTTGCACCGAGCTTGACCATTCCTCTGTGGACAGTATTCTGACGACTTAGACGCCCCCAGCTACAGGTAACTAGTGACTGGCAGCTTCATTATGAAACTCGCCTGCTCATCCATCACATCTCGTGCAGAGTTTTTCAGCGAAACATCGAATTACCCAGGTGACTCAGCCCCCCTACAGCCCAGATGTGACGCCCTGTGACTTCTGGCTTTTCCCAAAATTAAAATCACCTTTGAAAGGGAACAGATTTTAAGCTGTCGATGAGATTCAGGAAAATACAATGGGGCAGCTGATGGGGACTGGGGGAACTGTGTGAGGTCCCAAGGTACCTACTTTGAGGGGAATGAGGCGTCACTGCCCTATGTACAATGATTTTTGTATCTCGTATCTTCTTCCATAAATATCTGTCTTTCATATTACATGGCTGGATACCTTTGGAAAGACCTCGTATATTCTGAGAGTTAAATGTTATTGCAAACAAGTCTATAAAAATATACTTGTAAGATACACTGTGTTCACGTTGTGGAGAACGTGAAGAAATAAAGACTGTGCCAACTCTGTAAATGCTACGCAAGTAGATATTTGTGACTTTGAATAGCAGTCTCAAGGGAGAGCATCATACTTAGACTGTAAAAGCGCTAAACTGCAAACATCTTAAGCAGTTGTAACGAATACAGACTCCTGGAAAACTGTCCGCTGATCCCAAAAGTGGTTCTTTATCTAAGATATGAATATACAAGGTAGCACATATGAAGAATGTGAAGTTTTCCTAACTCACTCTATTGTTGCCTATCTGATTTTATGTTTCCATGAACTATTACAGGTAAATATTTGACTATTTAATTTATCCTCCCATTTATATTTTCAAGCTACCCCAAAACTTATAGTCGGGACTGCCGTACACTGGTGTACATTATACCCAAATTCTAAATTAATACTCCTATCAGGAAGTACATAGCCTTCTCAGAAAAACTGCTGTAAAGGCAAATACTTTTATGGGAACCAGTCATCGTGTTTAAAAAAATCAATCCCTAGTTTACAATAATTCTTGAAATAAGTCCCAACAGCATAAGCTGTTCATGTGAACATTAATGGCAACCCGGCATCGGCATTGGAAACAAACGTGCCTTCACAGCTTTGAACTTCATTTAGAGGCTCTACTCTGGTGACATTCCAGCAGGTCTTGGTTTCTATCCCAAGTAAATTCGTGAGCCCCACCACCGTGCGGTACAGGAAGGCCAGAATCACCTGCACGAGATAAAAATGAAGAGAGAGAGAGTGAAGGAAAGTACATTATCTTCACAGGAACTCTTCCAAAATACCATTTCGTGATGGTTGCCTTTGACGTTATAAACTTGGACAAATTCCTTTAAATCATGTCACCTGGGAAACAGTCATTTTAAAATTATGCATGCACACACTATAAACTAAAGTTCTGTTTGACAGAGTAGGGAACATCTGTAAAACTTCTTGTTGAGAATAATTAAGTCACTTCATCAAGATGCAGGTGCTGGCTCAATATTCAAAATTAACTAATTTCTATACAAAAGCAACAAAAATGGAAAACTAAAATTTAAAAATAATACCACGTACAATAGTAAAATAGTGCTCATAGAAGACTGTAGGTTGAAAATGCGAAACACTGCTGAGAAAAAATGACGAACAAAGTGGAGACTGTTCCAGCGTCATGGACGGGAAGACACTGAGATGCCAGTTCTCCCCGCACAGATGCACGAACCCAGTGCAACCCCAATCCAACTCTCGGTAAGATTCTTGGAGAAACTGATAAACTGACTCTAATATTTACGTAGAAAAACAATTTGAAAAGGAGAAACAAAGTTGGAGAACTACCTTATTTTAAACTTTATTATAAAGCTACAGTCATCAAAGCAGTGTGGTACCGGCGTATATATATAGATACACAGAACAACAGAGTGGTAGAGAATCCAGAAACAGATTCATACGTAATATACCCAATCAATTTTCAACATACATGCCAAGATAATTCAACAGGGAAAGGACAGTTACCACAAAGAAGCACATGGCAACTTTCTGGCATTATTTTCATGTTTCATAACTCAATTGTGGTTTGGTTATACAGTTTTATACATCTGACAAATGTATAACTCAAAGGACTGTATGCTCAAAATGGTGCATTTTATTGCATGTGAGTTATACCTCAACAGAGCTCATTAAGGGAAAGCAACCAGATCAAGAGAAGATATCAGCGTGTATCACTAGGGATTATGCTATAAAACACATAAATTATTCCAACAAATGAATAAGAAAGCAACCATCAACTAGGTGACAAATATTTATACAGGTTATTGATGGAATAAATCCAAATATCTGGTAAACATGAAAATATCCTTAACTCCACCAATAATAAGGGAAGTGCAAATTAACACAAATTCAGCAGGGGAACTTCTGATACCCTGCTCAACTGTGAGGACACATACAATCAATAAACCTTCAAGGTCCCTCCTTTTAATATAACATCATTGCATTTACCCGCTACTTTGTCTACTGAAAAGAACCGCTCCAGGAGCGCTGACCGGGACCTCACTCACCTCGGGGTAAAGGTGGAAGCGCTTCACCGTGTTAATGACGAGGGGGTACTCCGTGAGCCTGTCGTTCATAATCATCCACAGCCCTTCCAAAAACGAAGGAGCTTCGATAATGGTCTTGAAGTAGGAATAATAGAGTCCCTTCAAAAGGCACATGTTGTTAATGTAAGTCAAATGTGCAAAAAAATTACTTTTACAACTCTTTTAGAGCAATTTTTCAGTAGGAAAAGGTTAATAAGAAGACTTTTTAATTTTTCCCGGCTACTACTGCATTCTTTGACTCAAAAGGCAGACACTGTAGGTTATCACGGTACTATTCTTTGGCGAGTCCTGTAGGTTTGAAGAAGCGCCGGAGGGTGGTTAAATGTTTTAAGGAGCTTTGCCGACCACACCTTAAAATATATATACAATATATTTTTATTTCTACCCTGCCTGACTGTACCTCCATTCTTTCCTCCCAGCTCTTTATGAAACACCATAAATGACCATAAACGCCATCAGATGGAACTTTATGCTTTCACCTTACTTCCTGGCCCCACCCACCTAACAACTCAGCACAAAGTCCTGCTGACCAGACGCCAGTGGACTGCTGCCCCCGACACAGATGCTCTGTCCTGCGAAGGGGTTGGCTCAGTGCACGATTCCGGCATCTGCAACGGCGACATCACACTGGGCTAGTTACCAGCCAGAGGTGAACAGAACAGGAGCGTGTTGTCTCGTATTACTTCCCTCATCGATTGCTTGCTTTCCTTCCTAAACTCTAAAAGCAGGCGGAGTGGGGGCTGGAGGGGGGTGAAGGAGGGCATGGGGGGAATCAACGGTGATGGAGGGAGACTTGGGGTGAACACACGACACAGTGTACCGATGGTGCGCTGCGGAACTGTGCACCTGATGTTACAGTGTCACCCCAATACACTCAATAAAAAGGAAAAAATACAAGCAAGTAAAGGGCCACATTGTTTGTAATACTCTCTCCCCCCAAAAACATTAAAAATAATCTTCAGCTCTCCACTCACTCGGCCTCATACAACCACATCGTCCTGCGGGGAGTAAGCAAGCAACCGCAGTGGCTGAACCGCAGACGTGTCCAGCTGACGCCTGAGAGAGCACGTCCTCACGGCCGGGACTGGCGACACACGAGTTCATACCGGGACTGTTACTTCTGCTGAGGGGGGCAATGGGCACTACTACAACGACAGGATACCTAACATGTATAAGGCCATATTTAGAGAAAACAGATACACAGGTTTTCATTAATAGCAACTATGGCTTTTTTAAAAAAAGATGTTATTTATTGCTTTTAGAGAGAGGGGAAGGAGAGAAAAAGAGCGGGAGAGAAACATCAATGTGTGGCTGCCTCTCATGTGCCCCCTACTGGGGACCTGGCCTGCAACCCAGGCATGTGCCCTGACTGGGAATCGAACTGGCAACCCTTTGGTTCACAAGCTGGCACTCAACCATTGAGCCACACCAGCCAGGGCTAATAGCAGCTGTGGCTTTTGCACCAGGTGCTGTGCTTGGTGCTTCGCCCACTGTCTCCCTTCACGTCACATAAAGCCCCGTAAGGCCGGCCTTATTTCTAGTTCACAGACGAGGCCACCGAGAGGGAGGGAGGGCCACTGACTGGCCGTCACTCAAGGACCAGGGACCCGACATCCGAATCCAGTGCTCTGCCACCACTACACTCGTTATTTAATGACATGTTCATCCTTCCTTTGAGATAATACCTATAAAACATTAAAACTTTGAACGCCATACAAATGCTAATGTAGCCGATTCTACAAAGCTTTCAAAGGGCTGTGAGGGGGAGATTCAAAGAGCAGTGGCGAAAGTACAGAGGCGGGCGGAAGGCAGAATGCAGGCCTCCGGGGGGCGGGGCGGGGGCGGAGTTAGTGGGCAATGGGCGGAGTTAGTGGGCAACGGGCCGAGTTTCTCTCTGGGGTAATGAAGACGTTCTGGAGACGGATGGCGGTGACGGTTGCACAATATAAATGTATGCGACGCCACAGAACGGTGCGTATAACAATAATTGAAATGGTGAATTTCGCTACTTAAAATTCGTTAATATAAATTTAGTCTTTTTTTTATTTTAATTGAGCCACAAAAAAGCAATGGCTACAGAATCAATCGGGAGGCCAGTTTGGCTGCGTTCTTCCCTCAGCCCCTGACCAGCTGATCTGGGGCCTGTCCTGGTCCCTCAGCTGCAGAGTCTGCGGTTCGGGCCTCTGCTGTCCCACTTCTCCCTCCCGCTAACGATGCCACACGTGCCCAGCAGGTGGCACTGTCTCCGTCCTACAGGCTGGGCATCAAAATGACAGGAAAACTACTGAAGAGAGTATAAAGTGGCCTCTTAAAAGAAATTATCTTGAAGTTAGGAGAACGGGGAAAAAAAAGGAAAAATCAAAGAAAAGTCTGTATTGGACAAAGAGGACAGTGAGATACATGAAACAGAAAAGCCCTACAACCCTTTCTATTTCCATAATAAACTTAAGTTATAGCTCGAGAAACAGCCGAGTTCACCAAAAACACATTTCGGTTCTGAAACGTCCACCCTGCAGTCTTAGTGTGACTACACTACAAATCAGTTCATGAGAAGAAGGAACCTCACCATTTCAGTGCGAAAAGTCATCTCCCGCTCCAAAGACGAGAGGTGAGAAAAATGACGATCATTTTCAAAAAGTGTTACTAAATGCATCCTAGAAAAAAAAAAAATAAAGCACCATTTTACAATAAGAACATGTTTCAAACAAGTTGTAAAATAGCCTAGTTACAGATAAACAGAGCACGAAAACCATGAAGAAGAAGAAAAATACGTTTTGATAACCAACATTGAGATAGCTTTATGATTTGCTCTCTAACGTGTATACTGCCCGGCATTTACAATCTGGTGCTGCACGCACAGCGGAACTGCTTTAACTCCGGGCCCCCAAACCAGAACAGAGGTGACTTCCGGTTCATGTGTTCAGTCCCCCAAGAGCTCCTAATCTGCCCAGTCTGGGAAATGCCTCTGTAGCTGCTGAAGAGCATTCGGAATATAATTTTAAATAAAACTACTCGACATTAGAGCAATGATAAATAAGGCTAATTCCACACGAGGAATCAGCTTTCAAGTGTCAACACAGCCCTGTCCTTCAAGCTGCTTCATCAGTGCGACCGGGGAAAACAGCCGCGGGCAGTGAAGACCGACGCCCGTGGGCAGAGCTCAGTCAGCGACCGGAGCAGGCTGCTGCCCTTCAGCTGCTGCAGGTGCTCCCCAGCGAAGCCGAGGAAACAGCCAAGCTCCTCTATGAACCCAGCTCCCACTCACCTTCACTTACGTGTGGGACAAAGGCGCAGGGCCAAGAGCTGTAGGAAACACCAGCACAGCCTCAGTTCTAACATCAAGTCTCCCTGCAGACCAAATGGCCACAACAGTGCTGTCCCCAAGGACATGGGGCACAGCCCATTCTCCCCAAGGGAAATAAATCCCTGGGCTCAGGGAGAAATGAAATAGGTAAGGGGAAAGTAGTGTAATTTTACATGCAACTTTTACCAACAAAATCACTTGTGCAAAGTGAGGTACATGCGCACTGAAGCCTCATTTAACTCTGCACTGCCACTGCGGTCTCTAGCTTCATTTCCACCGGGTTTCCAAGTGCCGGGTGTTACTAAGCTTTAGTTCTAAGCTTCTGTCAACTAACGTTCTTTAACATTACTGTAAAGTAAGGTAGTTTTTTAGATGAAATAAATAAGCAAAGAATACTAGGAAATCTGGATTTTTAAGAAATATAGTAGTGAATCCTTTGGTAATGCAAAATTATTTTAAGGCATAGGCTACTATTCCCCTAATGCACCCATTTTGTAGATGCTTCCATATGAGGCTTCTTCTAAAGGAATCTGTATGTGTCCGCTGATACAGACGCATGTACAGATGCTCTCCACGCATGCCAAGAGGCTATGGTTTTATTGTAATGCAAACAGCGATGGTAATTTCTAATTCAAGTGCTTTTATTTATTTCAGACTGAAGCTAATCTTACCAGTGCAAAACTCCTATAAAGGCAGCTGGAAAAAGAAAAAAAAGAGAAAAGTGGTTAAAAGCTGCTTAATTATGTGTGATGGTCATTATAACACACCCGTTATATAACTATTTCAAATGTATCCCCCCCTATGTGTCTGCAGAGAGCACACACAAGCCAGGTGGCTAGCCAATCCTGCCTGGGTGACCCAGGCAACACTCCAGAAGCTCATAACACAAATTGTGAAGAGTGCTTTCCTCTGCAGGGGGGGCTGGAGGAGCAAAGGGAGAGACATGGAAGGCCACGTCTCATTTGTCCCATTGATAAAGACTTAGTTGTCTTTAACTCCATTTGAAACAATTTTGTAACATTGTATTGTGACAGCTGTCATATCAGTATGCATTTAAAAAGCTTATCAAAATTGGTGAATTTTGTGCAGCCATTTTAATATCAGAGATGGAAGAAAATATGCAATCTTTTTGGTATGCTATGCTTTATTGTTTCAAGAGTGATTTCATCACTCATTTGCAAAAGAGTGATGAAATTACTGATGACATTTAGACCTTTCTGTGATTTTTCAGTTTCGTTCTCTCTTATTATCTCTGCTATTCTCTGTTTCTGTACATCAAGTTTTAAAAAGAATCATATACGCAGTCAGAGCAGCTCAGTCCTCTCCGCAGGGACTCCAGCCACCAGAAGCCACTGGAACCCACGGTCCCTGGGCTCATCACAACGTGGCAGTGCAGGGAAAAGCTTCCTGGGTAGCCCCTCTCCCCACACCCCCCCCAAAAGCCCCTGAGGGCAACTCAAGCCTTCAGAGCCTTGACAGCTCCCAGACTCCACTCCCAGGAGGCTCATCTAGAGTCCTCAGGCCAACGCCCTAGGGAGGAGGCTTCATCAGGGAGCTGCCAGACTTGTCCAACCGGGAGGCAGCTGTGGGGATGGGCTGTTGGAGGGGCTCCAAACACTGACTGTCCCTTCTGGGAGCGGGGACTCTGTCTCCTTTCAAGGGCCTCATGGAGCTGGGGAAAAGGGATGGGAGGGGGCCAACTGAAAACACCAGCAACCCCACTGTTCTTACAGAGTTTCAGTCGCTTTTCTTGAACGAATGCACTCTAGATTGATGTGAACCTTTGGTTCATTTGCAAAGATCTGAAAAAGTTGATTCCATAATATTTCAAGTATTTTCGTTACTGTCACAGGGGAGTGAATTTACTTAGTTATTCCTGATGTCCTGCCTCCCCTCCAAGATTTTATAATAGTACCAGTTGGCCAAAAAGTTCGTTCAGTTTTGTCCACACGGTGGCTCTTAAGTAGCAGTTAGTTGTCTTTAACTCCATTCGAAACAATTTTGTAACACTGTATTGTGACAGCTGTCATATCAGTATGCATTTAAAAAGCTTATCAAAATTGGTGAATTTTGTGCAGCCATTTTAATATCAGAGATGGAAGAAAATATGCAATATTTTTGGTATACTATGCTTTATTGTTTCAAGAAAGGTAAAAACACAACTGAAATTAAAAAAAAAGATTTGTGCAGTGCATGGAGAAGGTGCTGAGACTGACTGAACATGTCATAAGTGATTTGCAAAATTTCTTGTACTATTGACATTTTGACCAAATAATTCTCTGCTGTGGGGCTGTCTGATGCATTGAAAGATGTTTAGCAGCACCCCTGGCCTCTACCCACTAGAAGCCAATAGCAGGAGAGAGCTGACATACTCAAATATCCAAATCAATAAAGTTACTGGTGAAAATGAAAAATGTGTCTTTCATTTCACAGAAAAAACTAAACGGACTTTTTGACCACCCCAATATTTCTTATGGTTGTTCCAATTATACTTGGCAAGTTATTTTTCACACCACCAACGTTAGCCTCTTAAAAATTCAAGAATAACTCAACTTGGCTAACAAAATAAGTGCAAGTTAATCAATAACTCAATTAATAACAACAACAACAACAATAATAAACACTGCAATGCTGAAGACTCTCAATCATGCTTCTCCAGGTCTTTTTCCATATTCCTAACCACCTTGGGCTCGTTCCTATGACTGTTCAATACTTCTCAGGAGATTTCGTGGTTTTACACCACGAACAGCAAACTACAACCCACCGTCTGTTCTTGTCCATAGCTAAAAATGGCTGTTACACTTTTTTAAGGCTATAAAAATTAGGAAGAAGAATACACAAGGGAGATTGCAAATGGTCCGTGAAGCTTAAAATATGTACTAAGTGGCTCTTTACAGAAAAAAATTTCACTAGATATGTTAACTCTTCCTACCAATATATAACATACTCTGAACCACTTTGAAATTAAACCTGTATCTTCTTTGTCAACTTGAAACAGATGCCCCTCTGATACGACGACATTAACTTTCAAATACACAGTCCTATTCAACTACATTTGTATCCTCCTTCTTATTCTCCAGACAATTATATATACTGGTGAAAACTCTTAAAAGTTATATTTACGAAAGAGGGAAAAAATAAGACTATCCTACTAAATCCACCTGGCTTTCCAAAAATCCTCAAAATACTCTGTGCCTCTCACCCTCTCCCAGTGCCCCACATTCCACACCTGGTAAAATGATGCAGGGTACTAATGCCAACACCCTAAACGCAGAAGGCATGAGAAAAAGCAGGTGTCCGGGTGCCCTGTATCCTGTCCACCAACCTCACCTCTAAAAGTGGCCCAGCCTTATACTTGACTGAAACAACAATCATTTGACACAAGCATCGCAAATGTCTCTCCTGCCCACTTCAATGTTTCTCTGTGCAGTAATCCTTACTTTTCTATTCCCTCCCATCTAAGAATAATAACTCTCTCTTCTCTTTTCCACAGCTTTTCAAGTGGATGCCTTTAATTCCCTTAATTAACCCTCAATTAACAATACCTGCATTTCAAGCGCTAAGCTCTCATGTTCACAACCTGTGATATAAACGGAGATGCTCCGGTTAAAATATTTTGCTGGTGCCGCCCGGATGATCCCCATGCCCCCAAACCCTGGAAAATGTGTTAACACAAGAACGAAGGGGCCAGCGATTTTGCAGAGCTCGGACCTCATCGTTATTGCTGTTGGGCTGCTATTCTTCCAAACCACTTCAAACCCAATGGCTCTCCCGAGTCTGTGGTGCTCACCTACGCCGACAGTGGTCCGGAACGAGAACTGACGTCTCCGCAAGAGATGCACCTTGTCGCGCAGCTGCTCCAGGAAAGAGTTGAAGAATTGGAAGCGGCGGAGAGACAGGGTCTTGGAGACCAGTTCCATTTGCATGCATGTCTGCGCCTTCAGTTTTCGGGGCCTCCGCGGAGAGCAGGGCCGGGAGCCCCCCGGCAGGCGCCCGAAGCCTACGGCCCTGGGCAGCTCCGGCCTTTCCGCCTCCTCCCGCGGCTCCTCCTCCAGCAGCGGCTCCCCCGCCCCGGTGGCCCGCCGCCGCCGCCGCCTCGCCTGCACGCAGCGCGGAGAGTGCAGCGGCTCCGGAGCCGCTTCTCTGGGCTTGTTCCTCCTTTGCCCGACCATTTTCTCATAGTCCCTGTTCCCGTGGAGCAGAGTCTGTCCGCTGCACGGGCCCCTCCCGGTCCGTCGAGTCCGCGGCCTCGCAGCCTCAACGACTCCGCCCCGCCGCCGTTGCGGGCGGCCCGGGTCGTCAGGGCGACCGAGGAACCTGGGGGCGGGGCGTGAAGTCCGGCACCGGCGCGCCCTCCGCGCGCGCAGCGGCACGTGCGCAGCAGCCCGCCCGCGCGCAGCGCCGCGGGTTCCCAGGTTCCCTTTTCATTCAATTGGGTGTTTCCGGGCGTTTCCAAAGGACTTTGGATCAATCAGTGTCGTAACAGAACTCAGCGGAGTCTTACCTTGGTCAAGCCCTTGTAAGAGCAAATATGGTCGTTTTTATCCTTTAAAAACAGTTTTATAAGAAGACTAGGCTATTTGTATCACTTAAAACTAGAAATAACCTCAACGTCAAACAGCAACATAGAACACTCAGTACAATGCAACTTTCATTACTAAATTGACTGAAGTCATTTTGAATGAATATGTAATGATATGGGAAAATACTCATTATATAGTGTTAAAGGGAAAAAAGGCAGAATATATGCATATAATTCAGATATATACTAAATACAGAATTTATGTTAGGCTGCAGTCTAAATCTTTTACTAGTGTGTGACTTAAATAACTATTTCCTCATCCGAAAAAACGCCGAAGTATCTAAAACATAGTACATGCCTAATTAAAAAAAAAAAATCCTGTATCTTGCTCTAGATTGGTCATATTCAGAGTATAATGATGAATATTAAGTTTTTGCTCAGATTCTTTGTCATTACGGTATTTGTTAGTTCTGTTATTAAAGTTATATAAGTTCTAGTTTCATTTGGTAACTCAGGAAGCTGACAAACTAAATAATATGCATTCTCCAACTAAGGAGAGATTGATTTGCACTTATATAAGGGAAAACGTGGCGCTAGTTTCATTCAGTTGAATAGAATTGTGGCGTGATTTCATCTTTTTATGACTTCTCTGACAGTGGACACTTATTTTGCTCTGGTTGTGAATGGACAGTGGTGTGAGTCATGTTTTAGCTGTATGCTTATTAATGACAGTAACTTAAAATAGTGTGTCTGATACTTATTCTGTGATGAACTGAATTAAAATGATACATTACAATTTGGTATAATACAAATAAATTCTCACAGTATCCTATCCTCTTTGAAATGACTGTGCCTTGTGTTTTAGCAAGTTATGTACTCCTTTTACTTAGAGATTTTGAATGCAATCTTCCATATCCAAAACTCACCCGTTTTTCCTTTTGCCTTTTAGTGAAGTGGTAATTTGCCAAAAAAAGAAAGCAATGAAACTATATAACCAGCAGATGGCAATAATGGCTTGTAAATCAGAATTTGATATTTTAGGTAGTTTTAAAGTTTATTTTAAAACAGAAAAATCACTGTTCTTATAATAAATCAGTTTACTAAATACGAAATTTAGGGAAATTCCAAATGTAACCCTGCATAAAAATAATTTCTTTGTATATTTCGTATATCAAAGTAATTAAGATATTCATCACGGGCAATGTTTGGTTTTCCATTTAATACAGTAATGGCTTTGCTTGAATTGATTCGGATAATTTTTAATCAAATTTTAATGTTTTAACTTTGCACAAATACATAGATATAAATTTCACTTGAATAGCCCAGTTATATCTCTGTCTAGCTTGGTTTTATGGAACAAGAAAGCTCATAGTTCAATCGACATCATTTTCAAAATTTAAAATTTGATAATTTAAAATACTAATTTCACTTTCATTGATACTCTTCTGCATAAAAGGTGGGTTTTTATTTGTGCTGTTTCACAGTTTCTTTTGCAGTAATGTATTTTTTCCCTTTTTATGGTGCAAGGAGTTGGAATTGGCATCCAAGCGTTCATCTCTATTCTGCCACCATCAGTCCCAAAGACGGTAACAGAATTCTCAGGATCTCCTCATTTTGTTAGCTATAACTGAACCACATATCCAAGATTTCTCTTAGAGGAGTTTGATTTAGTAACTTTATTCATTTCAATCAAGAAATTGTATAAAGGTAAACCAAATGAGATTCATATTTTATACTTTTGCAAGATTTCCCATAAATTCACAAAAATGAAAAAACCCTCTTGCTGAAATATATATATATATATTTCATATATATATATATATTTCATATATATATATATTTCATATATATATATATATATATATATATAATCTCTACTTTTGTCTCCAAAAAAAATGGGAGAGCCATGGGTGTGTGCTTCTTGGTGGCTATGTATTTTCCGATTGGTCTGTGTTCACATGTTAAAAGATATTTTTCTTTTTTTTTTTTTATTTCAATCATTGTTCAAGTACAGTTTTCTCCCCCCTACTCCCGTTCCAGCCCCTCCACCCAACCCTCCCCCCTTCCCCCCATTACCCCCCACCCTTAGTTTTTGTCCATGTGTCCTCCAAATTTGTTCCTGTAATCCCTACCCCTTCCCCCCTGAAATTCCCTCTTCTCTCCCCTCTGGTCACTGTCAGGCTACCCCCTATTTCAGTGTCTTTGGTTATATTTTGCTCGTTTTTTGTTTTGTTTTGTTTTGTTGTTTAGATTCCTGTTAAAGGTGAGACCATGTGGTATTTGTCTTTCACTGCCTGGCCTGTTTCACTTAGCATAATGCTTTCCAGCTCCATCCACGCTGTTGCAAAGGGTAGGAGCTCCTTCTTTCTCTCTGCTGCAGAGAATTCCATTGTGTAAATGTACCATAGTTTTTTGATCCATTCATTTACTGATGGGCATCTAGGTTGCTTCCAGCACCTAGCTATTGTAAATTGTGCTGCTATGAACGTCGGGGTGCAAAGGTTCTTTTGTATTGGTGTTTTAGTGTTCTTAGGATATAGTCCCAGCAGTGGAATTGCTGGGTCAAAAGGCAGATCCATTTTTAGTTTTCTGAGGAAGTTCCAAACTGCTTTCCATAATGGTTGTACCAGTCTGCAGTCCCACCAACAGTGCACTAGGGACCCCGTTTCTCCACAACCTCTCCAACACTTGTTGTTTGTTGCTTTGTTTAAAAGATATTTTTCAAATTCTTCTTCAGTTAAATGACCTCCACTGAAAGAAATGTCTTTGCACATGCATGTTTTGTGAAACAACCCATAAGTAGTCAGCGTTTACATCCAGACCAGGAGACTGTTGTTGGGGACGGCAGAGTCCTGCTTCCATATGGATGTCGCCCACCCACACGAGGTACGTGTGGAACTCAAAAATCCTCTTCTGCAATCTGTTCAAACTCTTCTTGAGACACTTTCCAGTGACAATGTATAATCCATTAGGAGAAAAACTGTTGAGTTATGCAGTTTTTGCTTGCTAGTTAAGGCCGTATATCTGAGTTAAGAAAAGGCAAGATAAAGTTGCTTTTTAATTCTTAGAATTTAGAACTATTTGTGCAAGGGGTTGGTGCAGCGTGTTAGTCACAAGTACAGACAGGACTTGCATCCCGGCTTTCCCACTTACTGTAGGCCCCTTAATCACTCTCGGCCTCAGTTTTCTCATACTTCGAATGGGAATAATAATAGCCATTGACATCATAGAGTGGTTGCAAAGGCTGAGTAGAATGATGTATACAGAGCATAGAGATATAGTAAATGTTTTATGAAAGGTACAGTCATTATCAAATCAAGGCACAGGATGGAGAAGGATTATTTACAGTAATTTTTTCATGCCCAGGGAATCCAAACAACCAGCTATAATTCTTCCTGGAAAAAAAAATAAAGAGGTAAAAACAAACTAATATAAATTGAGAGCCTCAGGCCATACAATGCTATCCAATAGGCAACATTATCTTCTTTTTACAGATAAAATAAACTGAAGCAGAGAGAAGGCTCATGACCACTGACTGTTAACTCGAAAGTACACAAGATTCGCTCCCCTGGAAGTCCTCAAAGTTGACAAGTTGGGCCCTAAGGAATGAAAATAAAAGATTTGTGGGATATCTTTTTCTTTCACATTTTAAAGAAGCAGCTTTAGTGAGATGTAATTCACATACCATAACTTGCATTCTTTTAAGTGTAGCATCTACTGACTTTAGTATACTCACAAGGTTGTGCAACTAATGCCACATTCCCATAGTGGTATCTCCTTGTTGTTTTCATTTGCATTTCCCAAATGAAATACGGTGCTGAGCATCTTTTCATGTTCGTTCGCCATCTGTTTATCTTCTTTGGTGAGGTGTCTGTTGAGCTAGATCTTTTGCTCCTTTCTCAGAGATCAGTGGACTGTATTTATGTGGGTGTGTTTTCCGGGCTCTCTGCTGCTTGGTTGATCTTCTTGTCTGTTCCTTCACCGGGATCATATTGTCTTTATTACCGTAGCTTTGTAGTAAGTTTTGAAGTTGGGTTCTGTCAGTCCTCCACCTTTGTTCTGTTTCAAGATTGCGTTGGGTATTCTGGGTCTTTTGCCTCTCCGTGTAAACTTTGGAGCCAGTTTGCTGAGAGCCACATAACTGGCTGGGATTTTGGTTGGGAATGGAATGAATTTCTAGGTCAAGTGAAGGAGAGCTGGCATGTTGACAATATCGAGTCTATCTAGCCACAAAAATGGAGTATCTCTCCATTATTTATTACACCTCCTTTGATTTCTTTCATCAGAATTTTATAGCTTTCCTCCTATAGATCGTGCACACACTATTTTATTATATTTATACCTAAGTATTTTTGTTTCCCCTTTTTTGGTGCTCCTGTAAATGGTGTTGTATTTTTATTTCAAATTCCAATTGTTCATTGCTGGTAGGAAAGCAATTGACTCATTCATATTAACCTTCTATCCTATAAGTTTGCTACAAGCACTTAGTAGTTCTATGAGGTTTTTTTGGAAACATGTTAATGTTCTTTGTTTTCTTAAAAAATATCAGTAAGAATGAGAAGGAAGAAAAGAACCTTAAAACTAAGCAAGCTGAACAAATGAACTCAGTTGTATTGCAAATGAATGACATAGCCACACAGAAGAACAAGAAAGGAGCTAACCCACGTAACTGCAAAACATGTCATTTAACCGTAGACCCTGAGCTGAGAAGGAGGGAAACAGCTTCAAATCCCAAGTCTGGGTAGAAGGTGTATTTATCGTGGGTGTTTGAGGGAAGCGACATGAAACCAGCTGGCATGTCTGACAGATGAGTAAACGGTGCGTGGATGTTGTCGGACGCCAGGGCTCTCGCAGTGGGAGAAGGCAGGCATGGATGCGGAAAGGAGGACTCTGTGGGACACCTTGGCATTGGAGATATCGGCATACACTCGTGATTTCTAAGGCCTTTTGTACACACGCACACATATGTATACTTGAATGTGTGTTTGTACGCGTCTGTGTGTGCCTGTGAGCTGCAAGGGCCTGGCAGCGAACACACCCCGTTGGGCATGTCTACACCCAGATCTTGGTTCCTAATCCAGTTCCCTGACAAAAACGAGTCCCAGGCTCCTTGTAGAAATGGCTGGTGCCGGGGCTGGGGCAGAAGAGATACCAGATGAGCCCGGGAAAGCGTATTATGCCAGACATCAGAGAAGTGCTCAAAAGTACCTTAGGGCATGTCCCAAGGACACGGGAGCCAGCGCCAGGGGCTCCCAATGGCCAAATCTGGGATTGCATCAGGATAACTAGGGATAGTCATTGTCAGCCATTGAACAACAGGGTTTTATTTTTGTTTTTTTTTTTTCCAGGAGAGACAAAGAAGGTCCGAGGAACTAACTCAAATACAGGAGACTGAAGAAACATAACAAAATGCAGTATGTGACCCTGAACTGGGTCTGTACTGAAGGGAAAATGTGCTACAAAGGACATTACATGTGCTACAAAACTGGAGGGCAGACAGCCGATCACAGTACTGTGCCATTGCCGAGTTTCCCGAAGTTGCTAACTCTGCCATGGATTTTTCATGGAATCTCCTTTGTTATAGGAAATACCCTTTGAATTACTGCGGAACAGTAGGGCGTGGCATGTGAAACTTACTCTCAAATGGTTCAGAAAAACAATTTGTATATACATATAGTATGTGCATGTGTGTGTGTGTTTGCACTGCTCAGTGTGAGCACAAATGGCAAATGAAATGGGGAAGAAAGTTAATGGTAGGTGAACCTGGGTAAAGAGCATGCAGGGTTTTTTTAATGCAATTCTTGCGACAACTCGGTAAGCTTAAAATTACTCCCGCTGAAAGATTTTTACAAGAGTGGTGTCCGGCGTGCACGAGGAATGAAGGGTAAGAGGGCAGACCTCTGAGAGCAGCAGGCGCGGTAACGTCAGATACGCTGGAGGACTGCCATGCGGAAGGAGGATGGAGACCGAATTTGGCTAATCTTGTTTTGTGTCAGCCTGCTGGGTAATGTCATTACCTCGCGTCCCAGAGCTCGGGCCGGAACGAGAGGTAGGAGTCCTTCGAGCACTATGGAGTCTTCACGTCGCTCCGTGCAGAGGTCAAGGCCCCAGCATTCTACACGTTCACTGGGGAGTCAGTGAGGGAAGGGGCCTGGGTGCAGGAAAGGTGGCACTAGTGGGGACTTGAGAGCAGTATCTTCTCTCTGGGTTTTCAAAGGCAAGGTCAAAACCCTGAGTAGTGATCCAGTGGGCTGCACCTGGCCTGGGAGTGGCCAGTGGCGACCTTTGACCTTGCCCACTCCCCCTCTTTTATTTCAGATGAGGAAACAGGTGGCAAGAGTCACGGAGCAAACGGTGTCACATAAGGAAAGGTGTAAATGTGTGTCTGTATGTATCAAAACCACACCATTTTTAATGAAAGAAATTGATATGCACACGTTCGTACTTCTGTACAACTTTGGGTAATATATAATTTTAAGCTGTTTACAAATAACAGGTAATGCTTCCGATATTACATAATGTCGATAATACATTTCTAGCAGAAATAAATATATTGCACTTAAAAAGAACTTCATTAGATGTTACTTCATAGTCTCAGGCTTATAACTTCTTTTCTCATAAAACATTTCCCACGCCCGTCCCCCAGCCCCCGACACACACACTTCGTTCCGGTGACTGCGCGCACGCAGGTCGTCAAGCACATGAACACAGCAAACGACAGAGCGGTGAGCGAGTCTACTAAAAGGCTAATACAAATTTTTTTTTTTCCTTTAGGAAATCAAAGACCTTCTTTCAGGTGTCTGCAACTAAGAAGAAGAAAAAAAAAGCAACTAAATACAGTATTTTAATGTACCAGAAGTAAAATACAACAAATCGTATTTTTTGTCCAGAGGTATTATGTCACCAAAATGTTTTTATTTTAGTACTGGGGGGAGGGAATTGGAAGCAGTTAAGGCATGGACAGAGAGAGGAGGGCCAGAAAATGCTCTGGGACTATCTGCCTACCGAACAGCTACAAAGGAGCCCCTGCATACTTAAGTGTGCCGAAGAACGTGAGGTGTTGGAATATTGGTAACTGGGATGGAATGAACAGTAGTGAAGAAAGGATATTGATTTTCTTGGGTTTTAAGCGATTATGACCTTCCCTTTGCTCATTTACATAAAACCCTTGGATTCTGAAATAATACGGAAATGTTTAAAATCCACAGTCTATCCAGTGTGAGTCTCTCCAACAGCCAGCTGCAAACCTCTCCTGCCCAGTGCTTTCTGCACTGCCCGTGCAGGCTAGATTCAGGGTGTAACGTGGTTTCACCTGTAATAGTTATCAACTGCACACACGTTCCGCAACGAGAGCAGTTTTCCTTACCCAGTGACTGGGAGACTGAGTAAAAATACTGTTTTCCTCACAGTAGGGGTCCTGTCAATTACATAACTGAATTTTGAACTTTAGTTTCTGAGTCATGGCTAAACTTAACCGCGTATTTACTGGGGGGCGGGTAGTCACCTCACCCCCTTTACCAGAGGCTTATTTTCTCACTACAGTTCAGCTCAAATGTCAGGAGCCCAGCCTGAAGAGCGAATGTGAAATTCAGAATCGGGGTAAGTGTCCTAAATTCTTGCTGAAAAACTCATAGGCAGTATGGGGTGGGGTGAGGATGCTTTACTCCCAAGAATACTTATTTCCTGGGCTTTTACGGGGTTTCCTTTTCCCTTTCGGGGGCATGGGAGGTTGTGCAATGACAGGGATGTGGGTGAGGGCGGCAGAGGAGAGACCCTGGGACGCCCCGGATGTCAGCGTGACTCCCACACCCCGGGGGTTTTGCCAGGTGAAGAATCACCATCGGGAAGCTTCCCGATCGCCGCTCCTCCGGGCCCCCCCACCAGGAATGGCGGCAGCCCTTCCGGACCCCAGAACCCCGTTACCCACTCAGAAGGACCCCCAATGCGGCACGCATTCATTAATGCAAACCTTGCCACCTCACCGTTTGTGATACGTTACACACGAGCTGGATATATTTATCTGTACACTGCTAAGGGTGGGCAGAAAGGGGAGAAGATTTTACTAAGTCAAAGAGATAATAGAACTTAGAATTATTAGTAAATGCTTTTAAAATAAATCATACGCACAGGCCCTGCTCAGCTACGAATTCATTCCTTCGGGTTAAACAGAGTCGTTCTGGCACAGCCGTTTCTCAGCAGCCCTGCCTGCTAGCCATGCTTGTCCACACTGTCACCTACGTGGGGGGGAACCCTGAATTTACCCCAGTTATGCTGTAACTCATGCTCTTTATTATTCGCTTGGCTTTTTTTGCTAATTATTTATCTAATTGTTGCAATTGCTTTTGGTAAAACAGACATAACAGTTTTAAATCTTAAATACCCAAGAAGTTAAGTAAGTAAGAATCAACACCCCGAATAGCTCATAAGGACCGGACAGGGGGCGTGGGGAGCGGGTAAATTTCTACCCCAGTTCCCACAGCTGCAGGACTCCGATGCGGTTGGGCTCCACAGTTGTGCTTCTTTCTTTCTGGTTCAAATAAAGCCACCTGCTTCAAAATACACCCAGTTTCAAACTCCAGGAGTGATTTCCCAATAGCATGCTTTGACATCTTCACCTTTTCTCTCAGCACTCTCCTTATTTTTAGTCTTACCGCTCAATCACAAAGTAAAGTTAGGAGTCAGGAAATACTGATGCAAAATCATATTTACCAAAAAGCATACACCCTCCTCTGGGGTCCCGCGGATTGGGAACAGAGTATCGAGATGGTGTTAAAATGACCCTGTCGCTCTCGTTGAAAAGGACACTCAGGTGGGGTTCACCAGCCGTTCCTGGGGCATCGACTGGCACCGCGTGAGACAGTGTCTGCTTCTGTCGTCCCCACGTTAAGCAGCCGCACTCTGTCTTAGAAGGAGCCCTGGCAACAGGCCAGCGATTAAATATTAAATCCCTCTCCTAAGCTCCATGGATATTGAAACATCACTCGTGACTGCTTTTTAAAGGAAGTGCACAGCCGTGCTGTGTCGGAAGGAGAACCACCTGTGACTGCCATGGCCCTGCGTGTCAGAAGCTGTAGAGGAGCCCACGGCATCCGCCACAGGACCTTGAGCTGCTGGGCTCACACAGCCCCTGCTTCCCCACACGTAACCCCCGGGACACAGTGCAGAATGGCAGTGGCAATGACAAAGCCCGACGACAGCATCCCCTGGACGGACGACGCCATTTTGCCTTGTTTCATAAGCTGGAGATGCCCAAGAAAGGCACTTGATATGGAAAGGCCTAACATTAAAACAACCCAATAAAATCCCAGTGGAGTCTGCTGTGATAAGTATATTGCATTTACTCTGAAATACACCTCTCCTCTCCGGAGCAATAGTTCCCATCTCTTTGAACAGATTCAATATTTTTGCAGCCAGACAGAGTAAAACGAGTATTACATGGAACATGTAAATTAAATTAAAACCATTTGAGGGAGCTCTGTGAAGAGGGCAGGTTATACCCTACAATTAGACTGCATTGTATCTAAAGTCAAAATACCATAAGGCTCATTAAATTTCTGTTATTAGGGTAATGAACTCTTGCAGCATACCAAAGCACTACCCTGACAGTAAATGTTTACATATACTATGTTGCCCCAAAATAATAGAGATTATATATAACGAAAATATAATTAATTACCATACACCATTAAAGGGATTAAGAAGAAGATAGCAAAAGCTGAAAATAAGTGGGTAAATGTTCAGATTTACTTATAAGCCATGTTTCAGTCAGGGTGCCCTTGAGTTAACATGTCATCACATATCACAGGCTAGAAACCGGTCAAGGAGTCACTGAAAGTAACAGGAAGCAAAAAGGACAGATCAGGGAGCATGGACACACAGCTCCTCATGAGCAGCGCAGCTCTGATGGTGGCTGTGCGGGCGCTGAGAAGGGTCATTCGCTAATCCTTGTCAATCAGCGGGAGCAGCTAATCTAACAACCACGCAGATTTTCCAAAAATGAGAATTGGGCCTAGTGCCCTTGAACAACCAGCAGGTCTCCCAAGGCTGAAGTAACAATGAAGAGCCCTTCGGCACCCAGGGCCGGGAGATGCCTGTCAGAACCGGGCAGCCGCCTCTCCACCGCAGCTGCGGGTGGGAGCGAGCCCCACATGCCGCCCCGGGGTGGCTGGAGAGCGTGCCTCAGTGGGCACATCAGCCGTGGATTGAGAATGCAGCCCAGGAAAATAAACCCTCGGTTTCACCATGTAACACACAGAGCCTCCCACTTCCACACTGTATATAGGAGATTTTCCCTGCATTCGTGGCAAATAATTGCAAGAAAGAGAATTAAGAAGACTGTGAAAAAGAGCTCGGTGGGAACTGGCCCTTCGACGGTACCAAAAAGAACTCGTGAAGTCTTGACCCAGTGTCCAGCCACGGAACAGGATGCATTAGCGTTATCTCGGCTCCTCCCCCAGCAAAGCAACACAAAGGAGAACTAAACATGCTTAAGCTACAGCACTACAAATACGTCTCTATTGGCTCTCGTTCCCCACAGGGAGAAGTGGGCTTCAGCTAGTCATTACGCATTACGGTTGGTGTGGTATGTGGTATTGCCTCTCTGAAGATTCTTTTAACCTGCGGAAAGCAGGAAGAACACCCCCGCACGCTGATTGTATGCGTTACCGCGCCAACACAGCGTTTTTTAACCGCGAGGAGTAATGCACTTTAAGATTCATCTGCCTCGTGCTATTCAGCTTCCTGGGTCCATTGATGTCCTGTTAGTTGCGGGACTCAGGCCTCTCCACGGGTTCCTTCCCGAACCCAGGAGCCACCCCACAGCTCCAGGTGCATCCTGGTCCATGGTGCATGCTCTCCGCAGTAGGCTTCACTTGAGTCCAGGTGTCCTCGATCTCAGACCCCACGTCTCCTGCAGAGCCCTTGCTCCAACGCCCCACATCCCCCCCACCCCAGCGCTGCCCTGTGTTTCCATACCCACTTGCACATTCTGGATTGGAGTCTCCTGGTTTTACAAGAGTCATACGAACGGCGTCATCACGGCGGAGGAGTGGCGCAGTCCCTGGATAGCCGCGTAGGGCCCCTGCTGGAAGTAGTGATGGTACCGGGCCATGTGGAAGGACGGGAAGGTCGGGCCGCTCCCCTGCATGGGACTGGCGATGGCCGAGGGCGTCAGAGGCATCCCGAGTCGGCCGTAGGGCGGCAGCGAGCCCTGGATGGGGTGAGGGATGGGCGTCGCGATGGAAGCTGTGCTGGTGCCGAGAGCGGTGAGGGACTGCGGGTGCTGGAATCCAGGGAAACTGGACGAAGACGACACCCAGGAGCTGAGAGACAGGTTATCGGAGGTGGTAAAGGCCGACCCTGAAGGGGGAAACAGCTCGTTAGGCTGGAAGTTCTATTTCCGCATGCAAATCCAGAGCTGCAGGCTCCGTAAGGGCCGACTTATTTTAAGAAATACGTCGTAGATCTGCAATTCAAAAAGACAAACCTGTCGACCCGAGGCGAACCCACCTTTCCAGATAAGTCTCATTTACACCACGTGTGAAAGAGAGAACTGACTAAGCAAAGACTTAACTCGTTAGATGACCTGCGTGCTCCCAGACAGGGGCCAGAACCCTGGTACCCTCCCCGAAGGTAACGGACTGGCCCCTGTAGAGGACTTCCAGGTGGCTGGCACCTGTGCTACCCTCTGTGGCATCCCTGGCAGGGAGGCTGGGCACAGGGTCCTCAGAGTTACTGAGTTTCCAGAGCCACTGTGACCACCCACAAGAGTGTTCGTTCCTTCCTCCCTCCCGTCCTTCTTTTTTTTTTCATTTCTTTCTTTCTCTCTCTTTCTTTTTTTTTTTTTTTTTAAGATTTTATTTATTTATTTTTAGAGAGGGAAGGGAGGGAAATAGAGAGAGAGAGAAACATCAATGTGCGTTTTGCTGGGGGTTATAGCCTGCAACCCAGGCATGTACCCTGGCTGGGAATCGAACCTGCAACACTTTGGTTCGCAGCCCGCACTCAATCCACTGAGCTATGCCAGCCAGGGCTTCTCTCTCTTTCTTTTTTAAGCTTCTGTTCATTCTTTATTAACTATTTCACAAGGTACAAACTAACCTTTTCTTACATCGTGGCCTCCAGAAGCTGAAACAAGAGCTGACATGGAATCTTCCCACTGCATAATTCCTAGGGGCTCAATTTGGATTTTGTTATAAGAGATATCCTCTGTTGTGACTGATATGCTCTTTGTGTACTGTGGACGTTAAAATATGACCGAGCTCTCGCTGTGCATGCGAACACCCCTGTCGGCCGCCCTCTGGTGCCTTTTCTCTCTGGCCTCCCGGGTGCAGAGGGCTCTTCCCTGGACCTTTGTGCCTGGACCTTCCGGCTTTCCCCCACTCTCATCCCTGGGGCCACTGCCTCTGTGTTATTCCTCCCTTTGTAACGTGTTTTCAGTTTTGGTCATCATCCTAAGAAGGTATTCCTGACCTAAGTGGCACCGATTCGCAGATTCTGAACTGAGGGCCAGAAAGACTAAGGGGGCTGCCCCCCCCCCCCCCCAGCCCAGTCCTACAGCCCTGGGGTCAGTCGGTCACAGGCATGTAACTCCTGAGCCCCGACTCTGAGGCTCCTGGTCCTTTTACTCCAAAACAAGACCGCGGGGCACCTTCAGGCAGCCTCATCACTGAAGATGCAAGGGCAAAATTAGGGCCCTTGTGAAAATCAGCCTCAGGGCCGTCCCTTCCTGCAGGGGCTTGAGACACTTGGGGGGCCACGTGTACCCTGAGGTCAAGGCCCCGTCCCCTTCCGGCTCCCGGCAGCGCAGCGGCTCCGCTGGCCAGCCCGCGGCGGCCTCACCTCGGCTCTGTGCCGTCTGCACCTCGTCCCCCAGCACGTCCTCTTCCCCGTAGGTTCGGATGGGCGAGCGGGCGTAGGAATGCTTCTGGATCAGGCTCTCCACGCTCTCCCTGGGCGACAGAGCAGCGCGGAGTGAGCGGGGCGCCAGGGCCCGGACGCGGGTCTCGCGAGAATTGTACTAGTGACGTTTGCTCGGCCGAAAGGCCGCTACTTCCCGGGAGCGTGACGTTGCCAACACGTGTAGTTTATCCCCTTGCAGACAGCTCGGAAACGCGACCTGGGCACGCAGACGCGAGCAAACGTAACCGGGTGGAGTGGGGTGGAGTGGGGTGGGGTGGGGTGGGGGCAGCGCCCAAAACCCCTCAAAGCAGAGGACACAGCGCCATGAAACCTGATCCCAGGGAGATGGAGCTCGATTCTGGGGAGAGAGTGAGTGACTTCACCGGGAGGCGCTGCAAAGAACCTTCTCACTGACATGATCTCCCAGCAAATACAAAGCCGGATACTTGACCTCTGATAAAGTGTTGGCCAAACTTCAAAGCATCCTTGGTCATAAGAAGACTCAGCGTTCAACTACTGAAGCTGGCGAGCTCACGGGGTTCACGACAACGTGCCCAGCTCGGGGAACGACGCTGACACCCTCCTAGCTCGAAGACCGAAAATGATAGAAAACTTGGGAAGGACACATACGTACCCTAAATTAGTGGATTGGGACCCCCAAATAAATTGGCCCATGGTCTTTGAAGGTGATTGTTCTCTTGGGACCAAGTCTATACACTAAAGAATGCATTAAATTAAAAAAAAAAAAAAAAAGGCTGGCATGAATTTAGTTTAATTTCTTTGCCAAAAAGCACAAATAGGTGACAGGTTAGCTTACAGTATATATCTCCGGAATAGCCGTGGCCTAGAGACGAATGCCAAATTAACCACGGAAGGACAAAGAAAGCTCCCTGCATGAGTCTGGGCCACAAGCAAGACAAGGAATGAATGGAAGAGGGGTGTGTGATCGATCCTTCTCAACACATATTCCTTGGTACCATCTACACTTTGGTCATACGCATTGTTTATTCAAAATTAATTACCAGTGATAAAGTATTATGAGAAATAATGCCCTACCAGTGAACAGAGAGACAAGAACCGCTGGTCTAAGAAAAATCTGCCTCACAGGGCGATTCATTCTTCCAAAACACATGTCTTTGCTGAGTGCCAGTCTCCTCTGTTCTAGGAATTGTGGAAGTGGCGGTAAACAAAACTTAATAACCCATGCCTCGTGAAGGAGGAGGCCAGAGGGAAGAGAGAGACAATAAGAAAGCACGCAGCATATTTGATGATGATGATGATAGTGATAGATGATGATAGGAAAACAAAATAAAGCAGGAACAGTGACAAGGACTGTGAATGCGAGGATTCCATGAGATAGGCATTTATTTGAATTGCCCAAAATAGTGCCTGGCACGTGAGAGATCCTCAGTGAATATTAGTGACCAGTGAAAGTTTAGCTAAAGCAGGTAAAAATGTGTTATTGTCTTAGACTGTCGTTTCTCCAGTTTAATTCTGCCCATCTGAATGATCCTAATTCAGAATAATATGGTCCACATGAGAGGATTTTTCTCAGTGATTGAAAGCTAAAGTAAGCTGGGAACTTGAAAGTTCTTCGAAGTCCTATTAAAAAATTACATCTATAATAAAAGATAGAATGTTCGACTTAAGTGAGTCTGTACCATTTGTTTAAAAGTGCAACCTATTTATTAAAATCCGTTAAAAAGACTTGTCGGAACAAAAATATTTGATAATTTACTAAGAGGCATCAATAAATATATCAACTGGGATAATATATATATGAATACATATAATAAATACATATATTAATGGAAAGGATACTTTGGCACGACATGGGTCCTGATCGATTTGCCAAGTGCCACGCATTTTCATCTTTGCCCACACTCTGGTGATACTGGGCCCTCCGCAGCCTCCACAGCTGGCGTTACTTATTCAAGGACTTAACTCACTACAGTGTCAGAGAGTGATGGGCTGTCTTTTCGGGTAACCTGGGTCATTAAGAAAAAGGTCAAGCGAGCTGAGTAACCCCTTAACAAAATGACAGCCCTTAACAATAGGACATTCAAGCCGATGTCCCTTTTAGCCTGAGCCACGTTCACACTGTTAGTGAGATGAACTTAGAAAAGAATTATGTGGTTATTTTCACATGAGGAAGGCACTTGCTTCAGATACCCTGGCAAATACCCTCTCTCTGCACCGTCATAGAGGGATGACCATCAACGGCCCGAACTGGGGATGGTGTTTCCCTAAGGGGCTTTCCTCTCCCCACCCCAGGCGCGGAAACTGCTCAGTCCACGCGCTGATGTTCAAAAGCAGAGCGTAGTATCCGCTCTACAAGCGCCCTCGTGGAAAATCATTTCAGCAGCTTTCGCGGACACGCACAAGAAAAACCGCTTTCCAAACAGCACAATGCATCACACTGCCTTGTGAAATTTTCTGCTTTTCTATAAGAAGGACACTAATTCGTTTTGTCCTTGGTAGATCACCGGTATCATTACTTATTCCCGTCTCCAGGAGGGAGGAAAAAAAGGGGATTGTATCGGAGTGATTTACTTGTGTCAGGCCCGGGAGTGAACGGGGAGCCACGGCGGTTCTTCTATAAAGGGCGGCATAATTGAATTACTGCCTTTTAAGCGATTGGAGACCGTGCTGCCTATCAGGGCCATCTCTTCAAAGACGTTACGAAGAGTAGACAGCCCGTGCTGCTGGTGTCTAATCCCTGTTTCCAGCCAAATGAAAAGTGCAAAGAATTTGTTCAGCCTGGAAGTCTAGTGGGGGGATTTCTAAAACACCGTACCCTGAAAATTAAGGGATGATTCACCTAATGGGTTAAGCGATTTAGGTTATCGCAAGCTATAACCGTGCCTTATAAAGCTCGGCGCTGTTAAATCCCAAAGCCGGAGATGGCGAAATGGGTGCTATTTGCGAAACTTGGCATTTCTAACATCTAAGACTGAATTACTTTTCTAGGCAAAAAGAGGAGGACATCAGACCTTAGGTATTTTTAAAAGCTTTCTCCTGACTACGTTGTAGCCATCAATTCCAAGAGTAACATACTGCACGTGCGGGGCACACGCAGAGCCAGGAGGTGGGCAGGACCGAGGGTAGCTACAGTGCTCATGTGGATCCTGCCAAGATGTTCGGAACCATTTAAAGTCATTTAAATTATTTGTCCAGACTCCACATAAGCAAAACCAATAGACTCAGTCCATTTTGGAAGTGACTGCCCTTCCTCTGTCTTTGAAACTAGAGCACAAATCTCTCATTGGTCAAAAAAGCAGAACCAGTGTCGCAGGTTCGATTCCCAGTCAGGCCACATACTTGGGTTGCAGGCCACAGCCCCCAGCAACCGCACATTGATGTTTCTCTCTCTCTCTCTCTGTCTCTCTCTCTCCCTCCCTTCCCTCTCTAAAAATAAATAAATAAATAAAATCTTAAAAAAAAAAAAGCAGAACCTTCTTTTCCCTCACGTGCTCCCTTGCACCGGCGTGGTGCCTACGCGCTCCTCTCTCGATGGCAATCGTGTATCCACGTGACTGTACTTCTGCCCTGCTGGCCTCTGGACCAGGCAGAGAACAATGCTTCTTACTTTTTAAAACAATTAAAGTTTTTATTTATTCATTTTAGAGAGAGGGAGAGAGAGAGAGAGAAACATTAATTTTTGCTGTTCCACTTATTTATGCACTTACTGGTTGATTCTTGTATGTACCCTGACCGGAGATTGAACCCACAACCTTGCTGTATCAGGATGATGCTCTAACCAACTGAGCTACCTGGCTAGGCAGAGCAGTACTTTCTGTATCTGGGCATTGGCTCTCACACTGTAGTGTGTGTGATAGACTGAATGGTTGTGCCTCCCCCCCCCCCCCCCAGTTCAATGTTAAAACCCTAATCCCTAATGTGATGAAATCAGGAGGCAGGGCCTTTGTAGACAGTTAGGACTTGAGGGCACAGCTCTCATCAGTGGGACGACTGGTCTCCGAGGAAGAGACCGGGGAGCTGGGCTCGGCTTCCTCCTTCTGAGCCGCGTGATGACACACAGCGAGAGGACGACTGTCCGTGAACTAGGAAGCAGGGCCTCAGCAAACCTGCCCGCACCTTGATTCGGGATTTCCCAGATTCCAGAGCTATGAGAAAGAAATCTCTGTTGTTTCTGAGCCACTCAGTCTATGGCATTTTTGTCATAGCAGCCCAAACAGACTGAGAGAGTGTGCACCCACCTAGACGACTTGTCAAGGCACAGACAGTCCGCCCCTGCCCTCGAGTTTCTGGCTCAGGGGGTCTGCAGTTTGCCCAGAGAATGGAGTTCCCAGCATGTTTCCCAGTGATGCCACTGCTGACATGGAGGCCACACTGGGAGACCTGCCCCAGCTTGGCAGGTAGGGAGGGGCCTGCCTGCTGGAACCCACTTAGCACAAACCCCAGCTCTGCTGCTTGCCAGTGGTGCGCTTGTGGGCAAATCGCTTCTCCATGCCTCCATTTTCTGAATGGTAAAATGAGGATATTAACAGGATCCAGCTCTTAGGGTTACTATTGACATTTTATGGATTGATGTACATGGAACGCTTATATGTTGGTACCTATTATATAATACATGCTCAGTAAATGTTTATAGATAACAAAATTAAATTATAATTGTTATTATTGAGTATCACCATGATGTGCTCCCAAAGCTGGTCACATCTCATAATCATTTTAGGTGAAATTAAGAATAGAGCCCTACTTTAGTTGGAACCATCTTTTAACCTACACATGTCAGAGAGGAAATTCAAGAAAAAGTAATTTCAATTTATATTTTAACTTTCTCTCCTAAATAAAAACCTAAAAATAACAACAATGAAACTGTGTCCAGGAGGAAAATGCCAGATCCATTAAAATGAAATCTAGCTTGTAGGAAACAAAGTATTTAAAGTTGTCCTTGCTCATCAGTTTGTTCTTGTTTACATCCTGTCTTTCTGGGCCTCAGTAAATAACTCCTTGTCACAATATTTTTCTAAAGATTTATGCAGAAAATTTTATAAATTACTGGGAGACATATCCATATTTATAGCTTCCACAAAGTACTCAATAAATGAAAACTTTAGATAATACAATTTGAAATGTATTATAAATCATTTATTTTAATTTGAAAACGGAAATATATTATGCAATCCATTCTGGAAAAGCAAAATAACTCTAAATTAATCTTTTAAAAAGCTTCTAGAGTTTATTTTCATTATCTGACTTAGTCCTACTGGTTTTTCTTTTCGATAGTAATATACATTTCTGATTTTGTATTATCGTTAGCAACTCAGATAAGTGAACTATACCACTGAATAAAGCAAAAGCTATTCTGTTTAGTTTCCTTGGTCTTAAGGCTGTGACAGAAGAAAGGCACCATGCAAAGTATAGCTTACTCAGCTTCTGAATGAGCTGGAGTAGATGGTGAGACAGGGGACAATGTCCCTCCTACACAGGAACACACACACGCAAGAAAGAAAGGAGGGTAATTTACCATTGTAAGTTCACTCTGAAGGCCTCTGCTACTCTGGCTGTCAGACTCGGTGGTTGGTTGGACACTTTCCTAAACTCAGCGCTTCCTCTTAGAAGCTGTCGATAAGTGGATCACATTTTAAGGGCAGCAACACAGCTTATTAAAGGAATTTGGTCGTGGGTACTTCTATAATTTGAAAACAAAATTAGTTCTGTGAAAAGCTATGCCTTCCTTTTCTGTGGTTGGTGTCAGAATATTATTTTAATTTATTCGATAAAACAGATTTTATTTAAAGCAGGCTGTAATCCAGTTGCCACACCAAATGGCTTTCATTGTATGCATGCAGGCTTTATACTAACTCTACCTTCACTGGAGGTGATTTTTAATTTTTGTTTTTATTTATTGATTTGAGAGAGGGGAGGAAGAAGGAGGGGGAAGACAGAGAGAGAGAAACATCAACTTGTTGTTCCTCTTATCTATGCTGGTTGGCTCCCGTATGGGCCCCCATCAGGGATCAAACTCACAACCTTGGTGTAAAGGGACAATGCCCTGACCAACTGAGCTACCTGGGCCAGGGCCCGGGGATAATTTTTAAGTTTCTTTCCCAAGAAACTGCACATCCAGAATCCTCATCTGTACCTTGGCTTTGACTGCCTCTGTAGAGTGAGGGGGATGCACTGGGGGAGCTGGCGGGCTGGCTTAGATGGTCTCTAAGATTGAATCTATAAATACATAAACCAAAATTAAAAATTCAAATAGCTATTTTGAAAGAGTCTAGTACTAGTTGCAAAGAACCCTGGGTTCTAACTCCAGATCTTCTAACTCACTGTGACGTGGGCAAAGCACTTGCACCCGTGGGCCCCAGGTGCCTCGTTGGTGTCATGATGGAGGTGCTGGGTGGCTCCCCAAATCCCTCCAGCCTCAAAGCAAATGCCCCCTAGAAAGTGACGTTTCACTTTCCTTGGAAAGTTTACACCTAATAGGTCAGGGCACACTTTAGCATGCCCTGAATATAATGTAAAATATTCTGCTTATGTTTTAGTCTAGATGTAAGAAAGAATAAACTGTATACCAGTAATTAAAGTTATTTTTCTTTCTACAAGACTGGGATATCATATGTCGCTCAATAATCCCAGAGATAAAACTCGATTTTAAACTCCTCGACTTCCGTGTCTTCACTCTGAGTGACGTGGGTCCCCGAGGCCCGTCCCTCTGAGCAGAGGGGAGGCCCACCCCTCCGTCCTCTCTGTCTCCGAGGCGGTGGCCTGCTCTGTGGCTCCCATCACAGAACATGGGTCCCCAGGGAGCCCTGTGGGTCACCAGGAGCAGGCCGATCTCAAGGCTGGAGGCTGTTGTCAGTAGCTTTTCTCATTTGCTGTTCTTAATGTTTTTCCTTCCCAGCAGCTTGCCTCTCATATAGTGGCTGCTCTATATGTGATTTTTTTAGTTTCTGGGGGGGGGTTGTTAGCAGATTTCATTGAAATCATATTTCACTTTTACTTTATACAGACACTGTATAATCTGCATTGTAAGAGTCTCCCCAACACTCAGAGATAGCTGTATTTTGGCAAGATGGAGGAAATCGGCCAGCTAGGTTATGAGCCATGACCATTTCAGCGTCCACTAGGCTGAAGTTTAATCTGTTTACTCACACAGCCAGGACAGTTCCCCACCCCCACCCCCCCACACACATCCTCTACTGGTGTCTTCTAAAGATAGACTAGAAGAGCCACATGAGAACTTCAGTTGTCGGCTAACTACGCAACGACTATTGGATTGCATGACGCCCTCAGGATGCCCGGGTGTCTGGGCTTTCTCTCCCCAAAGGCAGCCCGCACGCTGCAGAGCCAGCCCAGGTCCCAGCAGACCTCCGTGTGGGGAGGTGAGGACAGAGGAGGATGAAATGAGGGCGCAAAAGCATCCCGCAGACAGTCTCGCTCTGGAGCAAACCTGAAGAACAATGTGACTAATACGTCCAAAATCCGATGGCGAGGAAGGATTTTTCAAGAAGCGTCCCTACTATGGGGCATCTGGAGAGAGTCCTGAGCATGTGCGACAGCCACTCCAAAGAGGTGCCCCCCAATGGAGAGGGGGAAAGTCCTTGAAACGTTCACATTTCACCTCGCCCACGGACTCCCTCCACTTGGCCTTGGCATTGTCAGCAGAGCTGTGGGCAGCTCAGAAGGAAGGGGTTCCGTGGGGAAGCTCGCTAGAGCTGAGTGTAGAAGAGTCTCGGATTGTCCTCCAAAGACCACTCACCAGAAGGGCACGTGTGGCAGCAGAGGAGCAAATGGGTAATGTTCCAAAGGACAGATGCCACCCTCTTTCTGTCCCTCCCTGGGAGGGAAACAACTACAGATAACCATCCCCTGGGAACTGGATGTCCCTCTCTGCCCTTGGATCGGGAACAATGGGAACAAAAGAAGAAGAAGGAAATCTTTCGGTCATTCCAGAAAAAAGGACTACGTGACTCACGTGGGAAAGCATATTGGATGGTCGTCAGAGTTTAACAGCCTCTCGAGGAGACAGTGAAGTAACGACATTTCAAATTCAGCAGGAAGGAACGTGGGAGGCAAGGACTGCATACCAAGTCACACCAATGTTTGCCGATCAAGGTCAAGGAAAAACTGTCACGTTCATGCAAAAGACAGGAAGACTGGGCCCACGAGCCTTTCTGGCAGAATCTAGCAGTGAATCGGTATAAGATACGATAAAGAGCATTGAATATATATATACTTGTAGAACTGAGACTAAGCCCTGCCTCTAGGAAAGAATACAGTGTGTAATGACATCTATACGCTGTCAAGGAGATGAACAATTCTCAAAAACCGGGGGCAAAGGAGGAGAGAAGATGATAAGGAGGTTGTGATTATATTTATTAACTGGGATTACAGGGATGTGGTTTTAAATCAGATGCTGAAAAAGAAAGAGGGCAGAAGGAAGGAAAAATAAGTTGCTAGTTACTAGTTGGTTTCAATATGCTTCACAGTGGAGAACCCACAGAACATGACAAAGGGGTGAGTAGGAGTTTTTAAAAGAGCTTAGGGTAAGAGGAAAACATCAGAACAAGAGTAAGAATTTTGATATTTATCTCCAAAAATAGTACCCAAAAAGGTTGTTAGTAAAAAGGCCACATAGTAAAAAAATCATTTATATAAAAGACTTGTATCTCTATTTATCTATAACAAAGCAATGACATAACTGAGCCAAACATAACCATGTGTATTACATGTAAATTATATACTCATATAACACGGATGTACAAATACATATAATGTACACTATTATGTAAAAATATAAAATATGTATAGAGAATGTTAAAATGTATCTAATAAAAAGAGGAATAAGAATATATAACATGTATCTGCTTATATTAGGAAGCCCAATGGAAGAACAAATAATACTCTTTTTAATGGTTTGGAAGGAGAGGGAGAATATGGGTAGGGGTGATAGGGGTGGAATCTCCATGCCCTTGAATAAGCCATGTTCTGCACATTTGTCTTGAAATCCCATAAACCATACATTAAATAATCATATAAGAAAAAATACATATGTTTAAACTCTAAAATATGGAAAATATAATGAAACAAATGAATCTAAATGTGTACCATTGGGTTAGTGGCATAGCTACGCAAAGGAGTGATCCCAAGTGACTTTAAAAGGCTCTAGCAGTAAAACAAGGGAGAAAATCGGAAAGAAACAAACACTCCCGCAGAATCGCTAGTAGAAACTACACTCAAGAAAAAAGAACCACAAAAATGATTTTTTTTTTTCAGTTTCGAGGCACCACGTTTTGGGAGCTATGTCGACTAGGCATATTCCAAGATTGTTGTGCACCTGTACGCTGTGAAATAGAGCAAATGAGTAAGGATGGACTAGTTCACCATTGCCACTGTGACTGGGAACTGGACTCCTAGCATGAGAGGAAAGGGGTACAGAGGTCAGGTCGGAGTCATCCTGAACTTAATGGAAAGTAATCGTGTGAACTCTTGTTAGATTGTATCTGCAAGTGCGCATGCCCATGCAGAGCAGAGGATGGTTGCAGAGGAGGATTCTGGGAGGGGGAGGCTCCCATTTTCCTTAAAGTTTGAGTCCGTGCTTCTTACATATTTCCAATATTACATTACCCTGCCATTTTAAAATGCAAATTTGGGAAGTAGTCAAAAAAGTATTGTCTAGGTCCTTAACAACACACTTGGTGATGTTTTAGGCGTTGCTAAACACCTCCTTTCCCAAATGCCTTTTACACGGCTCTCTACAGGTCTCTCGAGTGTCTGGTAACCCGAAGGAGAAAAAACATTCCACCTACTTTTCAAGCATTCATGCTAGATTAGAAGATGGACAAAAATAGCACAGATCACTGAAATCTGCAGAGACCCTTCAAAAGTGTGCATCTCCAGGCCGTCACTTGTCATCCTATTCGGTCCTCGTCCTGCTGGCTGGACCTATGGGTGCCGCACCACCCTGAGTCCGTCTCAGCCTTCACAGTACAGTCAGGAAGGATGACGTGCTGGCAGATATCCGACCCCACCAGCTCTGTCAGCTCGCATCCCTGCCTCAGAATGAAATTCTAAGTGTCTTCATCTCAACCCAGAAAGAGGAAGAATCATTCCAAGGAGGTAACATTTCCAGGCAGGCAATTCCCTGGCCGCCGACAGCTGCACGGCCCCTTAAAGCTCTAAGCCGGGGGTCAGCACAGCGCTTCTGTCAAGGCCGGGGAGCAAACGTGTGACACTTTGCAGGCCCGGGGGCCTGGGCCAGGTGCACGCAGCTCCGCCTGGGCGGCACGAAGGCGGCCACGTGCAACCTGTAAGCTGAAAACTGCAGCTGTGTGCTCGCAAATCCTTACAGACAATGAAATTTAACTTCGTGTGCCTTTTGCACATCACCTCTTCCTTTATAATGACTGTCTTAATAATGTTATAGCTTTCTCAGCCACTTATAAACGCAAAGACCAATCTGCGCTCATGGGCTACAGCAAGCGGGTGGCAGGCGGCGGTGCGCCAACCTGGCTGCACGCCCTGTGCCTGCGCAGAGGTGGGCCCCGCGGCCCCTCCCCGCTCCTGAAACCTCGCTTCCACAGACGCTCTGCAAGCCGCTGAGAGCTGCGTAAGGACCAAACACGTCCTACTCTCTAGCCCTCTACATCATGATGAAAGACCTAACAATCATCCATCAACTGTGAACCTCATTAGCAAATCTGCCAAAAATGCTTGCTGCTCCCGTGGCCCTGACGGAGATAAAATTTCCATAATTTCCCAGAATATTAGATGTGCAACTTTCTTTCTTGAAGTCCCCTTCCTCGTCTAAACTAATAGAGTGTTTCTGAGCCCTGAGCAGAAAGGCCTGAGTCCCACTGGGCGTGTGTCCAAATGTCATGTGTCTGAAAGTTCTACTCAGCGCCAGCGCGGTTTAAACACATTTTGTAGAGACTCTCAGTAGGAATTCTGAACCAATATGCTGAGATAAGCCTGTGTATCTAATTCTCCGCCTCACTGATATGACTGAGAAAACAAGGGGAACTCGGGAACTTTGGGCGAGTGCCGACTGCTTATTTGGATGTGCTCGCCCCAACAGGAAAGGGGTGGGGGAATCACCAACCAGCATGTCAGTCATCAGTGGATGAGGAGGAGGGGACCCTGGGGAGGGAAGAGGCGACAAGGCCTGTGCCAGGGCTTCCCCGAGCCCCACCTGAGCGCAGCGGAGGTTGATGATAAAGGCAGACCTTGGAGCAGCTGACAGGGAGAAGGCTCACGCCCTGCCGGAGGATGGGAAGGAGGAACCTAGGGCGGCACTCTCGCCAGGACGCGGTGACTCGGGTACCCAGGAGGGTGCGAGGCCCTGACCGTGACCCCCTCTAGAGGAGGGCCCTGAGGTTGCTGTGCTGCGTGTGGGGAGAGAGCAGGTGGTTCCTGGCTACCATCAGAGAGAGCAGCTCAGTCGGTGCAAAGTTAAAACCCCCTTCCAAGGCTGTGTCCCTCCACCCCGGGCAGCTCCCCAGACCGAACAGAATAGTCAGAATAATCGTATTTCCAGAGTGGCAAAATTACAGGTCTCAATTATTACCTCTTCTTCGGTCTGCACCTAAGAGACGTTTCACAAAGATCCACATGCTTTTATTTGACATTAATCTCAGCTTCTAACACTATACAGATAACATCGCATTCTGTAGATGAGCTAGAGAAAAATACGTGGACACTACAAAGCATTCAGCAAAAGCCAAAAGAAGACTAGGTTGTACAAAGCAGGACAAGTGATCTCTTTTGAAACAGACTTGTTGCAAGAAATAGGGAGAAATGTCATAAGCCTGTAATTTATAGTTTCAAGTTTTCAGTGGATGTAAAAAGACACTGCGTTGTTAGAGCAGGGACTAGTAGTCACGAAAAGGGAAGAGCCTGGAAATGTAAAAGCAGAGTTGGAAACGACGGGATCCTCGTCACCACGGTCCACGGGAACTCAGTAAACAGAGCACTGGATGCGGCAGGAGACGAAACCAGCACGTGAGAAGACCCATGTAAGAAGTCTCCCCAAATCAGTAAAAAGTTAAAGAGGTGAAAAGTGTTAAAGAATAAATAAGAGAAAAGGGGAATAGATTTAGGAGATGCAACACATGTACAATTGGAGTTGCATGCGGTCTGAATAGATGGGGCAAATTAGAAGCGAGGAGGAGGAGGAAAAAAAGGAAGAAAATTTTCTCGAGCTCAATAATGACTTGAGTTTTCAATTCAAAGGGCTTGATTGTGTTATAAATACTAATAAGAATCATTTACAGCTAAATAAATGCCGGTAAAAGGTGCTGAGTTTCAAAGACAACCTTTGAAAAGCATTTTATCCAGACCAAAAAAAAAAATGTAAGTTTCCAATAATAGAGAGACAATGAGCTTTTTATGCCATTGATGACAGTTGGCATCAGCTTTTCTTCCACGATGCTTCTAGGGTGGATGGCAAAGGAAGCTGACAGAGTTCTGAGGAAAAAGACACTGGCACTGTCCCGTTCAAACGCAGTGGCAACAGACCCTCTCAGACATGCAAGACCCATAGAGAGAATGGCCCCATGTCCTTCCTCGACCGAGACCTCCACAGCTGGGCTCCACCATGAGGCAGGATAAAAACCAGAAGAGAAGGGGGTCTTGGAAGCCACGAGAAAGGAGGGAGGGAATGGATAACTGTGTCAAACCCTGCGGACAGGTCAGGTAAGATGGGGACTGAGAACTGACCACTGGGTCTAGCCATGGGGAGGCCGCGGTGACCCGGACAAGGGCGGGCTGGTGAGGAGTGGGGGTGAGCGCCTGAGAGGCGGGCGGGAGAGCTAAAGGGAAGAGGGGGATTGGAGAAGAGAACACACACCACCCTGTTGAAGGAGCTTTCCTACCAGAAGGAGCAAAAACTGGGAGGGTCAGTAACTCAAGAGACAAATGGAATCAACAGAAGGTTGTTTGTCCTTGATACAATAAACAAACAAACAAAATTGCAACAGACACAGAGACACAGAGACCAGGCGGGTCACTGCCAGAGGGGAGGGCATGGTGGAGGGGGCTGGGTGATGGGGTGAGGGGGCTGAGAAGTGCAGACCAGCGGTTACAAAACAGACCTGGGGATGTGAAGTAGAGCACGGGGCACATCACTACGTATGGAGCTGGGTGGGCACTGGAAGTATTAGCGGGAATACTGGTATACAGTTGTCTAATTCCTATGCCATATACCCAAAACACATACAAAATGATACTGAAGAAACATTTAAAAGAAAGACAGCAATCTCAGAATATCGGCTGATGCAAGAGAGAGATCAGATTGCTGTGGTAACAGATCGTTTTTTTAAATGAAAAAGCAAATAAAAGGAAGGGAACATTTTATGAGCATAGCAATGAAAGAGTAGACAAAGTAGACTTAAGACAAAAAGCATTAAGTGGGATAGAAGTTAAATGTATATTTGATCAACAACGGGACAAACTAAGAATGTGAAGAAGAATTCCCCAGAAGAAGACTGCGCCCAGGTGAATGTGTGGGCAAGACGGTAAAATCTTCAGGGAGAGGATCACATCTTTGCTACTAAACTCATCCAGACAACAAAAAGAAGGAAAATGCTTTAGTTCATCTGAACAAATGGGCAGAAACCAGATACCAAAAACTAACAGGGAAGGCAAAAAAGAAACAAAGTCAAATCTCTGTTAAGGAGATTGATACAAAAAGCCTAAAATAAAGTGAGCAAATTAAAGCTGGCAACAGTGTTATGGAAAAACAGATACAAGCCCTGGCTGGCGTAGCTCAGTGGATTGAGCCCGGGCTGCGAACCAAAGTGTCGCAGGTTCGATTCCCAGTCAGGGTACACGCCTGGGTTGCAGGCCATGACCCCCAGCAACCGCACATTGATGTTTCTCTCCCTCTCTCTCTCTCTCTCTCTCCCCTCTCTTTCTCCCTCCCTTCCCTCTCTGAAAATAAATAAATAAAAAGTCTAGAACAAATGAAAAAACGAAAGAAAAACAGATACAGACCGAGCAGAACTTACTCCAGGAGTACAAGGATGGCTCAACACAGATGACAGGACTACAATTAGTAATATTGTCCTTTAAAAGTGCAAAAGTAATTTAAATGGTCTCATTGGATATTAAAAGAGCATTTAATATAAATCCAAGTAACACTCAAGATAACAAAAAACTCTTAATTTAGGCATAGAAGGGTATGACCTCAATATGATAAAGACACCCATCTGGGATCGAGAGCCAGTGGAAACCATGTATGATGATAGGACCCGGGAGGCATGGCTAAATGTGCCCCAAACAAGGGCAACTGCCATCGTCATCACTTTCCAACAGTGTCCTGGAAACTTTACTCCGCGGAATAAAACAAGAAAAAGACATTTTTAAAAGCATAACTCAACAGGCTAAAGTGAAAAATTCTTTAAAGTAATATTTCTAAGCTCAGTAAAATGGCAGGATGCCAAAGACATATAGGAATCAATAGCTTTTCACAGGCTAAACCGGGTAGATTTCTAATTAAAAAATTCCATTTTCAAAAGCAAATCCTCTCCACTCTCCCCCAAAAAGCCCTCTTAGCGCAGCGCCATCCAACAGAAAGGTGATGTGAGCCACACACAATTGTAAATGGTCTAGTTGCCACATGTTTTAAAGGTGAAATTAATTTTAATATATTTTATTTAACCTAATACCTGCCCAAAATATTATGAGTTCAACATCTCATCAATATGTTTAAACAATTACTGAGATATTTTTGTTCTTTTTTCACATGAAGCCTTCGACATCAGGGGCGTTGGTGTGCGGACACAGCACATCTCAACACCGAGTGGCTGCACTGCAAGCCCTCACTGGCCACGGATGATGGCCGGTGGCCGTCGAACTGGACAGTGCGGCTCTAACAGACCTCACTGTGTGCCTAAGAAAATATGTGCAGGGGGCTTACACACGGGAAAATCCCAAAACTTCTAGAGAACTTAAGAATCGATTTCAGTAAAAAGACAAATACGTGGCAGATTTCTGGAAGGAAATCTCCACTCTGGGAAGATGCCTCCCCCAGATCACTATTATACATTCAACACAAGAGCAATCAAAACTCCAGTACTGTTCTTTCTACTGTGGTTGGTGAACGACTTCCTTTCACAAACGAGGGAGAGGCTGTCGCTGGGGAGCAAGGCCACCCACGGAGCAGGTGGGACATTCAGTGTCCACACGGAGCCCAGTCGGGCACGAGCAGGAGCACTACCGTCGTGCCTTTTCGGGGTCTCCCACCAGCTGGTGCGGTCGCAGAACTCAGAGGGATGAGCTTGGAGGAGGAAGGCAGACCCCCCACAAGCATGTTAGTTTTGGGTGCCCCGAGGTCGGTGTAAATCTGGCCCCGGAAACTGGAGATCGCTGAGGTCACATACTTCGAACGTCCTATTCAATTAGGTTAGAAAAGTGCCAATTCTGTCATCGTGTCATAAAAACGTGTGCTTTCCCCTCAGCTCCCTGCTGGAGACGACGTCCCTGTACTGTTACAGACGGGGCTGCTTTCAATCAGCTACAAGGAGCAATTCAATTACCAGATGGTTTAGTGCAGTAACTGACTCCAGACTAATTTAATTTCTGCAGGTCTCTAAAGATCAATTGATCTGATTTGTCCCATCCCCAAAGGCTGTTTAGGGAAAAATTCAGACTTCAATACCTGGGAATGAAATCCCAAACCCTGGCCGATTTCACACGACTCGGGTCACGTTGCAGACACTCAGCCAAGACGTAAGATGCTCTCCTGGCCCTCCAACCGCGGGAAGCCACTCGGCGTGGGGTGCACGCATGTGGCCCCCGAAATCAGGATGCTGCTTCACTAAGTGGGAGTGTGTCGCAGGCCTCGTCCCATCTGTCATTCTAAACGGGCAGTCGGCCTGGGCACTCCTGTCTCTGGAGCACATGCGCAGTCACAGGGCTAGTGTTACTCCTGGTGTAGTTTATGCAGGCTCTTAGAAGGAGACTTGGATGGGACGAAAACTATGCTCGTCTCCTAACAAGAGGAGCCTGCATTTACAACTCCTTTCGTGAATGCCACCTTCCTTGGTTCTCATAATAAACCTGTGGAGCAAGCAGGGGTATTTTCTCTATTTTCTAGAATGAGGGCCACGGACTCAGAGGTTCGATGACTTCTCCAGGATCCCTCTGCCAGCAAAAGGCAGAGCTGGGACTCGAACCCTTGACTTTGTCTCCCAATAGAACACAGGCACCCTGGAGCTGAGAGAGGAGGTATGATGTCCACTATGAAGGCGCACACCCCCCCCCCCGCCCCCACTGAGCCACCGTCTTCATTCTTGCGTGACGCCTGACTAATGCTGAGGAGGGTTCACTGTTTCTGATCCCGTCTGCACCACGAGCCCTGTCTGAAGCAGAGCCTCCGGCACTCCAGAAATAGCTGGAAAAGGTCATGCCTCTCGATAGCAGACCATACACGGACTCACTGGTTATTCACACCGCTGGTACCACATTCTCCCCGAGCTGGGTCTCCAGGCTGATGTGCGCGGCCATGACCCAGCTAATGAGGGAGCTGCCCACCTGCCTTTTCCGCTTCTGTGACGGATCTTCAACCGCAAGCTCGTTTCTCCCCACAATCTGAACACCTCCCAAGTACTCGTGAAGCCTTCCAACCACGGAATCTTTTTTTTCTACTCAAATCCCACAGTTCCCACCCAACTTTCAGCCTCTCCTGCTGGCTTCTCTGTCTCCCCACTGAGCCTCTCTATATCTGCTCGCCCAAATCAAAGCCACCCCACCATGCTCTGCCACGTGGGAAGGCTGAAGGGAGGATCAGACAGGTGTTGCTAAAACATGTGATTTTTTAAAAATTTGAGCTACCGAGACAGGTTGGGAAGAAGGGATCACGTGGAAGCTAGCGAGCGAAGAGTATGGCCAAGTGTGGCAGCTGGTAGGAAAGTCATATAAAGATCTGGAGGTAAGACCAGACAGAGGGCTGGTGCTCGGTACCCCGCCCCCCCATAGGGACTTCAGGCCACACAAAAGAATAAGCACAGAAGATGGATAAGGTCTGAGAACCCAATGTATACCAGGGTGATCAGAGTTGATGATACTATTGCATAACTGAAATTGGCTAACAGAGTAGAACAGAAATGTTCTCCTACATACACAACACAGATCTAGTAAGTTACACAGTATGTATAAGAGATGCCAATGATCATGCTAAAAAAATGCCTTGTCTCTGAAAAGCACACTTTTTGACCCTCCTGTTGGGCCAACCACGGATCCCAACACAGTCAGGACTGGACACAGAGACGGCCTCACACTGGACCATTCGAATCAAGTGAAAAGCGGGGCAAGTCCCAGGCACAGGACTGTCACTCGTCCACATAAACGTCCCGAGATCTGACATCTCTCCCATTAAGCAGGAGCAGTCCAAGTGCCCGGTCAGACATGTGCCTCAAATTAAATTCCATCTCCTTTTATTTCAAAATCCCGGACTGCCTTTCTCCGTGTTAGCAAGTACCTCCAGCTCAGAGGCAAAGGCTGTCAGGACTCCATTCCTCTGCAGATTGCCACTCAAGACATGGTGCTTAGTATCCTCAAGAGGACTGAGTCTTTGATAACAAAGAGGCCCCGCTTTTTACAGCGGGATAAATGTCCCGACCAAAGGGACCACTTCACTCAGAAACGGCACAGGACCGACCAGCCGCAGCAGCTGTCAGAACTTAAGCACGGGCGTAGCTACAGGGTTCACAAGGAGAAGGGAAGGGGCAGAGACACGGAGATTATATACAGTGAGGTTACAGTTCGTTGGCGTTGAAAGGAGTGTGTTCTTACAAACTCGCTCTTCTCTTTATCTTATCTGGACAAAGAAAGTAAACAGAAAAATTCTCATTACCTCTCAATGTCAGTAAGCCTGGAGGAGTCTCGAAATCCTTTGGCAAAAGGGTTGCTGTCTATTTTCAGCTTGGTTATCTGGAAGGGGAAGAATGCGTAACACAACAATTATCATTTCTGAGGTCCAGGAAATAAAATCAGAAATAGACAGCGTGCTCATTTTCCGCGGTGGCACCCCAAGAATACCCAGTGTCTCTCAGGATCGTGAGAAAGGTCGCACTGGCTAGAGAGTTCACAGGAAGGGTGGGCGGGGTGGGCTGGGATGGCCGGGGAAGGCATGGGCTGGGATGGCCGGGGAAGGCCTCAGAGAGAAGGAGGTGTCTGAGAATAGGCTGGAGGACAGTGGGTAGAGACAATTAGGCGTGGGGGCCTTTCACGCACAGCGTGGCTGCCGTGTGAAGTGTGTTGGGGAGTCACGGCACGCTGGGGCACCATGGGCAGTGGGGGAGCTGTCCAGAGGGCCAGCATCGGTGGGGCACGGGGAATAAAACCGAGACCGTTGCCTCACGCTGACTTGGCAACATCATCCGTTAATACCATAGGCACATGTGGACACCATGATGGTTAAGGAAGATTAAACGGCCAAGAACAGCTTCACGTTCAATGCTATCTTGAGATACATGGCATAAATAAAGGCTACAGAGCTTTCAGAATATAAATGCACCCCAGTACGCCCTTCCTATTTACTGAATTAGACTCAGATGAGTCGGCCTTTCGCTGTCCACCCCTGCGATGTTATTTACAGACTCTCAGTTACATGGAAAAAAATTACGTGCTAATAAGAACCACGGTCTGAAGTATTGAGTATCTATACTGCACTAGCCATGGTGCCCACAGTATTAATATTAATGGGGAAAGCTCCATTACATCACACGCATTGCATGTCCAAGAATAACAAATCAGGTAACGAAGAAAAACAAACAAACAAATAAAGGGAGCACTGATGAAATGACACTTGGCTGGTGAACTTCTGAGTGTTAGAGCTGAGAGGCACCTAGGAGAACTGACGAAAAGAACCACAGACGCCTTTACAGAGAGTCGTAGCTCGTTCACATCAGTAAGAGAGCCCGCATTAATCTTTACAGGGGTGCACGGAACGGTCTCGGCCTGGGAAAAAGGTGGCAGGTCCAGGCGTGTCCCTCTCTTTCGAGGTGGGGAGCGCACAAGGCAAAACATTCTCATGTGCTGTTTCACCGAAAGCGACTCTTCCTCGGATCTCAGTGTATCTATTGTTCACTTTAAGCCATTAACACCTAAAGAATGGCTTTTGTTAACACAAAAGAAAGGCGTTTATTTCCTCTTTCAAGTTTTCTTGATGTCAGCTAACTTTGGTACAGGCTGCAAAGAAGCTACTTACCTCCCCGACAGCGGAAATTCCCACACTGGCATTTCTCTGCCGGGACCACTGGAGAGTTACAAGGTCGATGCTTTGATAACATTAATATTGAGGGCACCTGATAGCGCCTGAGAAGTGCTCGTGTTCAGCCCATGAACACTCACTCTAGAGCAGCCAAAAAGAAATTTGCTACTTTCCTTTGCAGCTCAGTTCATGGAAAATGGAACGCAGGGAAGGAACAAAACTAGGTAAGTCAGAAATCTGTTCTTAACTGACAGCAACAGCCACTGGGCGGACGCAGAAAAGGAACAGGCGGGGACCCTGGTGGTGGCCTCTAAGGTGTGACCATCAGGAGTTTGTCCAGAACCTCCCCTCACACGCAGCCACGGAGCCCAGAGGGGTGGGAGCCGGTGGGAGCCGCCCTTTCAGAGTAGGACTTACTTCTGAAGGTCCATTTTTGAGATGAAGGGGAAAAGTTTTATTTGTTTGAAATAAATTTATAAACATCTTCTAGAGCCCAAGCAACCATTATATTCCAAGATTACTGACACCACCAAGACTTTCAATTCAAAGACAGGAGCTGTGCTTCCTTCTACTGGATAATTATAAGGTAAAATATGTTTTTAAAGTGCTTTATAGTTCATGAAACAGCTTTCGCCATAACTCAGGGACAGATTGTTAAGAGAGACCGGTTACTTACTTATCACACCCTCTGGGAAACGTCGGGTGGGACAAAAATAAGGGACACACAGTCCCTGCCCTGATGGGCCTCAGATCGCAGGGAGCAGGCAGAGGGACACTCGGCTGGCCACAGCTGAGGTGGTGGGCTCCAGGGAGGAGGGTGCCATCCCATTCCGGGAGTGGTCCAGATGTTCTGGGTGAGCCAAACCCAGATGGAAATCTCCAGCTGGAGCTGGGAGATGAAGCAATCAAGTGAAGGCCTCTTTTAAGCTCAATTACTCATCACGAGCTCATTTGCAAAGTTAAAAAGTAAATGGATTTACCAATGAATAACATTTTCTGCAGACAATGGCAGATAATAAATGCATCTGCTGGAAAACCTAAGGACTCTGCAGTCAGAGAAAGACAAATGCCATACGATTTCACTTTTATACAGAATCTCAAGAACTAACTAAACAAAAAAATTGAAATAGACTCACAGACACAGAGAGAAAACTGGTGGGAGCTGGGTGGGGGGTGGGAGCGCTGGGTGGAGGAGGGGGAAGGACTGTGAGGGACGGATTGGTGGTTACAAAACAGTCACGGGAAAGCGAGTATAGTCGATGATATTATAGTAACATCACCGTGGATGGTGCCCGCTGGGGACTGGAAGTGCCGAGGGGAACACCATGTAGGGGGTACGACTGTCTCACCACTACACTGTACACCCCAAACCGGTACATAACAGAATAAAATACAAATAAAGAAAAACCAAGGACTTGGAAAGAAGTCCTTTTACATCATCCCTCTAAAATGTGAACCGTGTGAAGCTTTGTTGGAGTATACATACAAACTAAAAGGATAGAAGGTATTATCTCTCTGTTGTAATTGGAGAGCGACCTCTGACCCACCCTGTCCCTGGAAAGAAACTGTGGCAACTGCACTCGTTGCTGGTAGAGCTGCCGTGCAGAATGAACACCCCACACGTGGGGGCCCCTCTGGCGTCACCACGCCTCGCTGCCTTCACTCTGAATTAGGAGGCAAATTAAATCCAACACCCGTTTTCCGATTTCATTGGAATTTTCATTATGAAAATTTTCTACTTCCTCTATCCTAAATACCTCCTTCATAAGCCCGCGGAGTAGCAGTGGTAACTTTCTTCTTTACGTGTTGATACGACTTCCAACCACAGGCAAGTCTGGAGACTGGCACCAAGTCCTACACCTGGCTCCCCAGTGGGCCGCAGCAATGATGTAACTTGAGTGCACCGCTTACAAAAGGAGTGCAAGAAGATAACCAGGTATCCGCTTTCTCTATGGACCGTTGATCTAATTCCAGGGAAAGCAATTGCTTTTGAAAGTTGGAGAAAAAACGCTGAATGGAGTTCTTATTACTAAAATGGTGTGGGGGCCTGGATTAACCTCCAACCTCGAACAGGTTTTATGGAGCATGGATCGGCAGCACAGGGGCCACGGGTTCAAGTCCTCAACGAGCCTAGGGTGGCCCCCGTGCTATCACTAGGCTCGGAATCCACTGCGGTGCTAACGATGGTCACCGGGAAACACTGGCTGACCTTTGCTCCCGGAGAGAGCAGTTGCAACTTGACTCCTTCTTTCTAGTTACAGACCGAAGGAAACTCAGCTTCAGTCCCCATGGAAAGCATTTTCACTTGGTTTTCTGTCTTAAGATAAAATAATTTTTAGCAAAATCTTAACATTCTAGGTAATCATGCCTTTTTCAAGGTCAGGCATTATGTTTTATTTTCCCAGGGATATTTAAATACTTAGAATACCTGCCGCTTGTGACACCGTTGAGCAATGTCACCCCCGTCAAAGGTAAGGACCCCCAAACCAGTCCAACACCAAACACAACACGTATAGTCTTGATCATCTGAAGCACAGGTGTGGCCTAGAATTCGAAACCACGTTATAAAAGCTGCAAGGTCTTCCACCGGGCGAGGAAAAAGCACTAATAGACAAGGACAGCACTTGCACGGAAGAAACCCTGTCGTTTAGTGTCAATGCACACACATGCACGTCGCTAATTCAGGCCAAAAAGCACCCCTTATTTCATGCATTGAATTGACAATGCAGAAAACAATGCAGGTCCTAACCAAAAAACTCTTTCAGCATCTCCTGTACCCGTAGATGAAGGTGTGCGTGACAGCAAGGCAGCTGTGCCAGAGAGAAGGGGACCTTCCCCGTGGCTGGCATTCCCCATGACATCACGAGTCTCTGAGTCCAGCCGGGGCTCCCAGGCGGGGCTCCCAGCCGCAAGGAGGAATGGGCCCTCCGAGACCATTTCTCCAATTATCAGGAGCAGATCCGGCCAAAGGCATTTAAAAATGAAACCTGACCTACACTTCAACTCTACCGCAGTGGCCTGCCTGCTCAAAAACCAGGTATGACCTTTAAGTCTTAAATTATAAAATAGTTTGTTGAAAGTATAACGTATTTAGCTTTTATCTAATAATGTAGACAAATGCAATCATTTCCTCGCCAAAACCAGAGGGAAAAAATAGTAAAAAAAAAAGAAAAAAGGTCCCATTTTCATTACTCATAAATAAAACTACCAGCCACAATAAATTAGAAGCTTTTTCACAACTCTATTGGAAACTTGGATTGGCCTTTAACAGATATAAAAATAACAGTCCTATCTAAAGTTTCAGAGATATGAAGGTGATCCTGAGTTTTAAAATATTCTTCCTCTCTCTTCTCTCTACTCCGTGCATAGAAAAATTCTAATAGTTCTGCCATCCTTAGTACACGTTTAATTTACTTCCTATATATTTATTTTATTCTATGTTTGCCATAAGATAAGCAGGACACAAACACGGTATAATAAGGAAAAAGCAGCCGATGCAGAGAGGCCTAGAAAGAATCAAGGATGACTTCAGAAAAACGGTATAGGACTGAAGAAAATACTAACCCCCAAAGGATCTATTCACCCCGTATATGTTTATTAAACATGAATTTTGATTGGTCTCATGAAATTTGTAAACGACTTCAAAACTGACTTGAAACCCAAATCCAATCTTTATTACATTTTTCTGTCTTTGGCTCAATTCTTACTTGAATTTCATTGTACACGTGGCACTGTGCTAGCGGTCAAGGTTTTAAAAGTAGACGCATAGAAATAAACGGGCTGTTTGAACCTGGCAGCGCTGCCACTTCAGTTCCTAGACCTCAACACTGACAGTGGTCCCTTCCTCCTCGGCCCTGCTGTCCAGCATGAGGCCACCAGCGAGGAGGAGCTCAGGCCCCGCAGACGGTCCTGCCACTTACCAGATTTGTGTGACCCCAGGCGACGGTATTAACTCCCCTGACCCTGTTTCTTTGTCTACAGAATGGGGCCCGAGGGAGCCTTCTGCAGGCGATTAGTGTCAGCATTAAATAGGATCGTGAGAAAAAATGTGGAGAGATTTTTCTAAATTAAAACTAATACATCCAGCCCTGGCTGGCATAGCTCAGTGGATTGAGCGCGGGCTGCGAACCAAAGTGTCGCAGGTTCGATTCCCAGTCAGGGCACATGCCTGGGTTGCAGGCCATGACCCCCAGCAACCGCATATTGATGTTTCTCTCTCTCTCTCTCTTTCTCCCTCCCTTCCCTCCCTAAAAATAAATAAATAAAATCTTTAAAAAAAATGAATACATCCAACCATGAACTTCAGTCGGCTCCTAGTTCAGCGGGGAAAAGGGGTTGTGAAAGACATTTGTTGGTCTATCCTGAAGATGTTAACATAAACTGAATGTTAGATGACCCTAAGGAATGTCTTATTGCTTTCCTTCACTGTGATAAAGACACTGTGGCTGCAAAAACAGTATTCTCGTTGTCCGTATGCACTGGTGGGAGCCTCCCCAGGGAAAGCATCACGGTGAGCACGAGTGAGTGAGTATCAGATGATGACAGGGAGGGGGGAATGGGTCCGTGCGGAGGGAGACCTGGGGCGGAGACGGCCAAGTGGCACGATGTTAATTTTTTTATCTGGATGGAGTACATGGTATTCATTGTACCATCTGTGCAGCTCTTACATATTTGAAGGTCTTCTAAATAGAAAGTGGAGCGGGACAAAAAGCATCAAGAGAGGTCATGCCATGAGAACGTGTGGCCCCTGCTGGACACAGCCGGTGCCAGTGGCCATGCTGACGGCTAGTTTAGGACGACTGCCACCTCGTCACACTGGCGGGCAAGCGGGAGCCCTTGTTGAAAAGAAGAAAAAAATGAACATGACATGAACCTAAAGAGTTGAAATCCTCTGAAAAGGATGTCGTGGAGTCAGTCCATCAGGGTCACAAGCCAGGAGGACACCAGGCAGAGAGAAGTTAAGGACACTGACCACCTGGGGTCAAACCCGATGGGTGCAGGACGGTCACCCTGGATGAGCTATTTAACTCCGTGCCTCAGTTTTCCAGCTGTATGGGTGGCACAGAAATACCGTTGTCCCTATCACATAAAAGCACTGTGAAGATGAAATAAAACAGCGTACTGTAAAGGGTTCCTCGTGCACAGCAGGGACCCAATATTAGCTAGCTATTAGTGTAATCACGTAGATGATGACCCCTTGGCCCGTGAACCGGGATGTGAGAGGCCCTGCTAACAGTTACTCAGCGTGGCTCCTTTACCTCCTGGCAAACTGCATCTAGATGTTATTCTGTGAAACCTCCTTTCATTTTGCTTTCATTCTTTAAGATAATCAGTGTGGTAGCATTTGGGCATTCGTGTATCATTAAAAAATAAGCCACTAACATTTCAACATGCAAATGGTGACAGATCCTCCCTGGACAGTCCAGGGATGGTCCAACAATAACCACACGCCTTACTCAGAGCACCTCACGGTTTCCGAAGGTGCGTTTCCCTGCGGCATCTCGTCTGGTTCTCCCCGGCATCCCCGAAGCCGGTCTGGGCAGTCTCCGCCCCGGCTCCCAGGGAAGGAGAACAGCAGCCACAGGGAAACCTACTCAGGGCCCTACAGACACAACAGGGGTCTGCCCCGGCATTTGCCCACGGCCCTGCTCTGGGTCCCACCTCCTTATCTGAGCAGAGCTCCCTGGGCTTCCGGCGTCATGGCATTGCTTTTCCTGAGAGGCCCAGCACCCTGGCTCCTCTGGCTGGCCAGCCCACCCTGGACCTGAGAGCACCCAACAGTTGTTCCCTCGCAACCCAAACTGCAACAGGACAGGTGGGGAGCAGTACTCCCGCTGCCCATAACCAATCAAATGAGAGGCAGACACAGAGGGCCGTCCCCTACCAGAGAGGCTGTGGACACCTGAACTTGGCGAGCAAACTGGCGGTGGGAGTGTCTTTGACGGAAAAGAAGTCCTGCTCCTGGTCTTTGCCGACTGCGGAAGGACCGCTTATCCGCTCTGAACGTGGCATCCTCACTGCAGGAGGCTCCTGTCACCCCAGCCCCCACGGCTACGCCCACCGGGAATGAAGGAAATATGCGGGGAAGCGCCGAACGGCTCCCAGCCCTCACTAAGACTTTGATATTTATGGAATTGAACTAACCCTTATGGATTAAAAAAATGCGTACATTTTCAATGGGATGTACAACAGAGATTAGAAACTATATCACTCAATGTTATCAACTGCATTTCTTGATGGCAATTAAACACACACTGCTTACATACTACCGTTTCTCTCAAGAGACATTTAAAATCATGCTACTAGAATGAACGTGCCCCAACTTCCAGCTGAATGAGCCTCACAAAGCTACCCCAAGCGTCAGCGCTGTGGGCAGTTGGCTGGAATATGTGTCCTAATTTAGCAGAAAAACACAAGTCCTACATTTTGTGGAGCAAACAGTGCGTGGATGATTACGTACATTACGAGACTCTATCAGGAAGAGGAAAAGGAAGCAGGTACTTTCTCGAGCAGAAACTCGAGAAGCCAAAGAGAGGCGGGTTGGAGTGAGAGAGCGAACAGCGGACCTCGGAGAGCCGGCCTCGGAGCACGAAGCTTCCAGACCAGACGGTGTCATCCAGCGCTCACAGAGGCCCCAGGGGCTGGTGCTCAATAGCCCTCTCCAAAGTGAACTTCTATTTTAAGTGCCGGGATAGCTGTTCTCTCCAAGGAAATGAAAGGGCCTCCTAAGCCCTTATCTGAGTTGGGACAGAACTCGTGAACGGAGCACTCACCAGCTGGTTCTGATAGGCGGTCACCGCCGTGAAGACGGTCTCCGGGAAGATGAACGTGCGGAACTCTTCCGACTTCAGGTTGAGCAACGAGGCCGTGTGGTCCTTCTTCTTAATGATGTGCACCCGCGGCTGGTACTTGTGCATCGAGTTCAAAATGATCTGCCGGGAAGAAGGGGGCAGGGGAGTACTGACGTTTAGGTATTGACATTGCTCAGCGGGCCAGATTACAATCCGGGGAGAAGGAACTGGAAAGTCTGCAGTTTCAAGTTCAGGTTTGCAGCAGGACCTACCCTGTCCCATTCTTACAGCAAATCCCTTCCCCAAGATACTGCAGAGCCATCCTTGTAAGTCACATTTTACCAAAACAAGGGCAGATGATACAGGGGGTTTCAAGTATCTTTTCTAAAGGGATGCAGGGAAGGTTGTCGGGAGAATAAGTTTATTTATTTTTAAATCAAGTTTTTAAAACATTTTTTTGTGTGTTAGTCTCATTAGACCAAAGGATGTATGTGCACATTTTCTGAAGCAAGGAATTTTATATGCTAGGAGGACAGATTGCTATTTACTGGGGACAGGGGGAGGGGTGGATTAAACAGTTTAGAAAGGCGATGCGATATTAAACAGATCTAGGTTAGAACACTGAATCTGCTACTTCCAAGCTCTTTAATCTTGGGGCGGGTGACCTCACCTCTCTCCAACCTCAGCTTCTCAAACGCAAAACCAGTATTAACCTCACTGGGTGTGGTGAGGATTCGATGATGTAACCCTTATAAATCACATAGCAAATAGGAAGTCCTCAAAAAACGTGAACTCTGTCTATTATTATTGTTGATGTGGCTGATTCCTGACTTCCGGTTATAAAGGAAACACGAGTGATAGTGATGGCCATCTTCCATTCCGTAGCTCATAAAAGTTGTCCCGTGTTTAGAAATCATAGCCTACCCTGGTCAACAAGGCAGTATTTTTTTTCATGTAACTTTTAAATAAAATACATTAATTTGCCACTATGAAATCTGCGTGACAAAATTGACTTTCGGATATGAAAGGTTTTCCACATCGCCCCCCACCTCTACTCCAGCCCCCACACCCAGCGAGCTACCTAAATCTCCAAAATTCATCATGTCTTTCCCGGCATACCAGGCCTCACGTGGTAGGCCCTCTACCCCAAGGGCCCAGCAGAGAGGCAGGCTCTCAAGGGAGGCGTTTTACAAACACTATGGCAGGACCCAGTTCAAATGCACACAGCGCTGCTGCAACCCATGGTTGGTTCCCCTGTTGGCCTGGCCAGCATGGGTGTGGCGCGGGAGGGCTCCTGCTGGTTGACTTCGCTAGTCACGGTGGGAAAACCGACACGGAATCGACCTCTCTCGGTGCTGAGACGCAAGCCAACTCCACGTTCCAGCGCATCCACTGGGACTGAATTTTGTGCCCGCCACCTTTCCATGGTCCTAAACCCAAGTAGGCATAATGGAAACCTATGAGAGCTTTAGACACATTGACATAAACGTTAAAAAGAAAAAGTCTTCTCTTTGTACACTGCGTGTATCCTAAGGAGTTCAGGATATCTGTGCTCAGTCATAAACCTGGAATAACCTTAATGCGACAAAATACTGGTTCAAGAAAATACCTGAGCGTTCATGATACGTATGCCCTACGAAGAAGACAGAATTTTCAAACCCCACACACAGCGGGAAAAGCCTAACCTTTAAAGAAGGTCCTGGCTCCCCTTCTCACGCCACCCCGAGGTCAATTCCCTCTGGGAAAGACACAGATACACTCCGACCTCAGAGTGAGCCTCAGACTCCGGGCTCCTTGACTCTCCGCTCAAGCCCCCACGGGGCCGAGGAACACCCATAAAAATGTGGACTCTGCTTCCTCGTGTTTCCAAACAAACTGCTGGAAGTAAGGGTTTTTCCTGTTGCAAAACTCAAAGTGCGTCGGTAAGAGGGGCCTCGTCAGGGCTCATTCAGAGGATGTGGCCAAGCAGCCCAGGACCTAAAAATGCCCCCTCGTCTTCTCCAGAGCACACTGTGGCTGGTGGCAATGGGTTATATTAAATAACAAGATTTTAAAGTCAAAGTGGATATTAACAACAACCTAAAACTAAGCAATTTGTTGAAGTCCAATCTCGTAATCAGACGAGAACCCAGAGCTCCAGAAATACGGCTGAGTGCTCGCCAATGCTCACCCGTGAGGCTGAAGCTCAAGGAAAACGTGTCCAGTTCTGGACACTGCTCTCAGCAAGAACTTTCGAGTCTTCCCGGAAAGACCCAGGGCTTCAAAAAGCTTCGCATAAGGACAAGACTAGAACCGTTAAGATTTTTCATGTCTCCCTGCAAAGATTTCGGTAGAGCCCAAGAAATGTCAACATGGCTAACATGAAGAGGGATCATGAGCCTACAGGAAATGTCTCTCAGATACGTTATAAATTTTAAAATGAATTAAAAATATGTGAATACTGAAAAATATGTGAATACTTTTTCAATACTGAAAAAAAATATGTGAATGGAGACAATCTTTGAAAAAAAAAGGGGGCAATTATGCCAACATCCTTAGGTCAGCTATGTTTTCCAACATGTGAAGTAACAGAAACCGGTCCACCTTCTCCCAGCATCTGAACGGCAGCCGCAGGTGAGTCACGGGTTGACCTGCTCACTCTCGCTCAGCCGTGATAAGCCAGGCCCCTGTGGGCATGGGGAGGTCGGCCAGGCCTGAAGCGACTTCTTTAGTTTCAGGTTCAAGCCAACCACCTGAAACCACGTCTAGAACCTCTATTTATTATCTACATATAACCGTCTTTTCTAGGAAAATGTTTTGAAATTCTTCAAAATTGCACAGATCCAACAGAGACAAAACCCTAATGTCACAAGAGCCTAAAGTAAGGGGATGAGAGAGCAAATAATTGCATCAGAATGTCTAAGACCCAAAAAGCAGCTAGGGAAACACCAATGTGCTTTGTGTCGATTAAGGCCCCCCCCAAAAAAAAGTCAGTCTTCTCATCAAAAAGAAGTATGCAAGTCTGTCCAAATTTTCTTAGACTTGCAATCTTTAAGAGTACAGGTAGTTCCTTAAAAAGCAATCTTATCCAATGTGCAAAGGCCCTCGCCAGTAGCTTTTGTTCTATTAACTATTGGTAAGAGCTCAGAACTCCCGTTTCTCCTTTTCTACCTTTTGATGAACTCAGATGCACCAAATGGTTTTGTTTTTAATTGCAAGACTCCTCTGTGGCTCACTTTTCATAAGACTCTCCATAAGGGGGTGTATACCGAGTACACAGCACCGTCCCAAACTTATTTAGATATCATTTCCAATGGTTGGCTTGAACCCGAAACCAAATCAACCCCTTCAGGCCTGGCCAATCTCCACACGCCCACAGGGCCCCCGTTTATCACGACCAGGACGGCGTAACCGGGTCCACTCTGGACTCTGCTGGCGCGCTGTTCCGATGCTGGGAGTAGCTGGCCGGGTTCCAAACTTATTTGGACATAACACCCTTTTGTTCTTTTGCATCTCACGTGCGTGTGTCCATAGAACACGCTTTAGCAACCCCCGTGGGGGCACCTCAGCCCCGTTCCTCTTATGCTGTGTTGTCTGATAGACCCCCGACAGAATTCGGATGTCTAACCCACGATCGGGCTGGAGTCGCCTCCACCACGCATGCTCTCTTCGTTTAACTGGCGTGGGTGCAAAGCCGTTGCTGAAGTCTCAGGAAATCCACGGTGCTAAGGGCCCCAAACCCTCTTGCATAGAAATACATGAATACAGGAAGGTCCTCATAGGATGATTCAGAGCTAGAGGGTGGGAGAGGCGGAGGGAGAGGGGGAAGGCAGCGCCGGGGGGCTTCCCCATTGCACCCCGAGTGCACTCACTCCAAGGTGCTGCACTTACGTGGCCGTGTTGGTCCAGCTCGTTGTTGGTGAGTTTCACCTTCTCGAAAGACACCATCTGTTTGAGTAGCTGCTCGCCCGTGAAAGGAGAGTCTGGGTGCACGTACAGCCTGAGAAAATTGGGAGATTTTATTGAGGCATTTCTTAAAAATCCGTTCTCTGTGGGTTATAAAATATTCTGATTCTAAAGGGACACAAAACCCCCGTATAAGTGGTGAATTTTATTTGCTCCATATAATTTCAAATTTCATAATATGACAATACCAAAATAACTCTAAAACCTCTAAGTGTTCCTTTATGTGTCAGTGATACAAAAGGGAAAATACTTAATAAACTTTCTACTATCTGTTGAGCAAACCATTTTTAAAGATGGGTTTTTTTTCCTGCATAATAGGCTACTGGGCCACTTCTATAAAACATAAAATCTCATTGGTAAAGGAATTCTCAAAAGAAAGATTAGGTTATATACTAATTGCATAATGAGGTTCTAGGTCAGGCATTGCTCTAAAGCAATGAAGACATACGGAATTCAAAAGAGGAAACGGTTCTAGAGAATCCATTCATTTAAAGTGGAAGGTGACTGAGTGTCAAGTTTATGGCCTTAATAAATACAGGACAGAGTGACTTGAATACAGTGAGCTGGAAACTTAATAGCCCACACATTATAACTGGTTGCTCCACCATCAATGCTATTTATTCCCTCATCATCTTGTTAAATCACGAGAATGAAAATAAGCTGAGTAAGCTTCAGTTATTCAATGTATTTATTTGTAAACAACCTAAGTCAAAAGGTATATTTGTCAAGCATGTATCATCTGTTGATCAGGTGCTACGTGCAAAACAATATTTTCAGTTAGACGCAGGCCATGTGTCCCACCTGTGAGTACCCCACTAAGCACAGCTCTTGGTGACTCCCAGTCCTGGTTTCCACACGACAGAAGCTGTTCTGAAGCTGGGGGGCGATCCCAGAGCCAATGAGAGGGGAAGGAACTGTGCTCGATTCCACAGGTTAACAGGTAATTCATATCTGAACTTTGTATAGGACCCTTGTAACTCTAACCAAACATAAATATTACATTGGGGGCCAAGGCAAGAAAAGAAGACACGGAACCTTTCCTTGCAATGTTCACATGGAGAACCAGAAGTCTGTGCTGTGGTTTGTCACACAGAGGGCGGAGAAACAGAAGACCCAGGGGCAGGAGCTCAAGCAACGCCCAGCAGAAGCAAAGCACAGCAAAGGCTGGCAGCCACGGAGACTCTTACTAGGCCCGCGCAAGAACCAGGCGGGCTTGCGGTGTTTGTTCTCCTGCCTGTTTGCGTGCTTTTTCTTTCCAGGACGAGTGCTCAAAATTGCCTTTCCACTGAAGTATTCTTTGATAACACGATGATAATGGCCTTTCACGAGCCACCCCTCCAGGGCTATAGCTTCATAGCTGCAGCTGTTTTACCTGCCGGCACCCCGTCCGACCCGCCCTGCCAAAAAGGTTTCGAGAATACTTAATGTCCCGGACGCTGCTGAAACGCTCTCTAAGTATCAATTCACCAGGTGTAACCACATTAATAAAGACGAACACATTTATTAAATATCAATTACTCTAAGGAAAAGAAAACGTCCTCTGTGAAAAGAGCATTATTTTAGATCCTGCATGATGTCTTGCCCATTATTGTGATCAAACCATGTGGTCAAGCATTACTGCGTCTGATTAGGCACAACCGACTGGCGAAGCTCAGTCTGCAACGAAATGTGTCCGAGGACTAGAGCCCAAGGAATCCGCACCGTCAATACAGAAACGATCACCCTGCCGCGGCTCCCACCTTCTCCTTCACGGAGCTAGAAAATACATGGCACTGTTTCTTTTTTAATAATAATAAAGGACAGTGGCTTAAATTATCCAGAACATTTCCATCCTATAACACGCTAAACACTTTTATCTAATATCCACATAAATAAGCCGAGCTAAGATGAATGAAGAAGGCTACAGGAAGCCCCTCCCCTCTCACGGTCCCGGGGACTTAAAATTCCAGCAATAGCTTACACATGCTTCAGTTAAGATAGCGTATTGGTACGTGTTTTCTTTCTGCAACCAGAAGAGATTAGTAACATAAACAAAGACTGTCATATTTCCAAAGGTCTGCTGGCCTGCACCAGTCCCCCATACCTTCAGATAGGAACAAAACACACGCTAAGTAAGATTGATTAACTTCTTAGAGGAAAGACTTTAAAGGAGAAAAAAAAAGAGGGTTTGTTTGTAAAAATGCTTAGGAGTCTGCTAACATCCCCCCTTCCTTAAAAAGCTGGAGAGTAATGCGAAGCAGCTATTTAGTAGTAAATCGTAGCAAACACGAATTATACTCATTTTAATCGCTATTGGGCACTGGTGACTCTTGCTCGCTCAATTAAAACGTAAGTAACAGTCTTTTGTCTCAGTCATTGAGTATGTGTTCCATGCACTGGCTCGGCAGGGCCGGGAGGATGTCCTTCCTGGTCCCCTGCGGGAGTGGGAACCTGGGAGAGGCTTCTGCCTTCTCCTCCCCAGCGCTTCCAGCACACCCTGGGCTCGGTAACGCGATCCACCACCAAACAAGCCCTACGCTCCCTCTGAACTGTGTGTGCAGATTGTCGGTGTGGGTCCTGCGCGGCCACTAAGACTCCAGACCGCCCCCTTACACACAACCAGCTGCAACCCCAAAGCTCCTAGAACTCTACATCTAAATCAGTTTTCAGCTCTGAGATGGCCTTTCGGTCGCTTACAAAAATTGGTTGTAAGACAACTTAAAAGCTGTGAGACTCGGCTGTAGAACCCTGAGTGCTAATATTCCTTGCATTAAAGTTCGCCCTTAGATTCCCACAACGACAGCTGTTCCCGTTCACATAAATAAATAAATAAATAAATAAATAAATAAATAAATAAATAAAATACATGTCCTCCCCCTGCTGCACCCTCCCCACGCTCAACTGGGCAAAGCAGCAATACTCAAGGTCTACAGGTGGGATTTTAAACGGGGTTCTACTAGAAAAACATTATTACCAACGAATAGCACAAAAGTAAACATATATGATCCCTACGATACTCATTGAGTAATGTTTCATGTAAAAAAAAAAGTGTTAACCTGATGTTGACTAATACATTCATCCATTTAAAAATTAAACTTAAAAATCTCTGAGCCCTTTCTGGCCAAAAAAAAAAAAAGCACATTTTACCAAAATGATATTTATTATGTGCAGCTTTAAGCACACTGTTAACGAATATTTACTACAAGCAAGCACTGCACCAAAAGGCACTTTTTAAGAAGGACTTTAGGGCAACCACTTGGTCGGTAGATTTATAAGGCCCGGTGTCAGGCAGCCAACTGGAAATGCATATGAATGCCCTGCGAAATGGGTCCCGGTCCCTAGCCAACATTCTACCTGCCGTTTAAGGGAGCCCTGAACCTTGGAAATGGACTGAGAGGGAAGAGAAAGACGAGGCCGGGTCTGGGCACACCCCCCACCCTTCTCGGAGACCCGCCCGAGGTTTGTGTGGTCAGTGCCGGAGCATCTGGCCCTGGGGTCCCACCAGAGCTCGTAGCCTTAAAAACAGACCCCCGAGGGTTCCCACCAGCAGGGCTCGCAGGCACGTTGGTCAGGCAGAGAGAGGTCTGGGGGCACAAACCTGGCCGGCAGCGGCGGGTCCGCCTTACCAGCCACCAGCCAGGAGGACCGGTGGTAGGCGTAGCGGTACCTCTTGTTGTCCACGGGGACGATGTCCATCAGGACTATGTACTTGGCCTCGGGATCCACGCCGGAAAACGACACGCGGATGGTAGGGAACATCCTCCTGACACAGGGAGACAAGGAGAGTCGGCCTGAGCTCACACGCCCGCCGGAGAGAGGGAAGCGAGGGTTGGCCTCCCCTCCCTGCCCGGCCCTTTCTGTGTCTTGGAAAGCCACGGAGATGGGAATTTAGAGACCGACGGTCTAGATAATTTTAAGTGTCGCCTTACAAGCGTCCTCGTGGCTGGGGGCAAGTTGTGTTTTCCTTGCGATGAGAACACCTGCAGGTCTGCGATTGCGGAAAAGCCTACCCGCATCAGCAAGCCCATTAGCTCCCCGAGCAGCAACTTCCTGGCCTTGCTGGGAGGAAACTCGCTCCCTCCCCAGAAAGCGGGAGGGGGTGGGGGGACTCTAGGGTTCAGTTCAGGGGACTCTCAAGGTATTTCCTGGAGTCCCTGAGAGCTGGAGGGAGAGACCAGGCACCCAGGGCCACCGACCTCCGGAGCCTCTGCCCCAGGCCCTGGGAGTGCCGGCACCCTGGCTTCCCGCGAGCCCTGAGCCCGCCCAGCTGCGGCGCCAGGGGGCCCTCGGAGCCAGTACCCCCTCCTCCCTAGAGCGTGGTCACTGGGAATTGCATTCTGCCACTCAGGTTTGACTTTTAGTTTTAATGGGAGCTGGAGGCTTCTGCGGATTGAGGCCCACAGAAAGGAAGCTACCGGCTTTTCTCCAAGCACCCAGCCTCGGCCCTGTACTCCTGGGCTCGAGTCCCTCCTACCCTCCAGGTGCCAAGCCTGAACCCCCAAACCCTCCGGGGCTACAGGGGACAGAGGCCCCTGGTCCCTGTGCCTTTCTCATCAAGACCGAGGTGAGCTTTCCCACCGCCAGAGCTCAAGAAATTAAAAAGACCAGCAGCGGTTTCCAAAGTGAACCGGTGGAAACAAGCCCCCCTTGAGCAAAGCTGCCGCTGCGTCCCAGGACCAGCAGGGATTCCCCCGATTCCCCCAAATGACCCACGCCACCCAGGGCGCGTTCCCACCCTCTGCCTCTCCCCGCCACGGCCCCGCTACCTGCCAGACTTGGTGATGATCATCTCCGTGCCCAGTTCGTGGAACTTGTCCCAGAGCTCCTTGGTCTCCAGGCTGCAGGCGATTTTGGCCATTTCCTCGCTGGGGATGATGGGGGTGGTGGGGATCAGCGGCTCGGTGCACAGCGAGGAGGACGGTGGGCTGCTGCCGCCCCCGCTGCCCCCGAACTCCCCGTGAGCATCCAGGCTGGTCAGCTCGCCCAGGGGCTGAGCGCAGGGTGACTTCTCCACAAATTGTTCTGCAAGAGAAGGGGCAGTGACAGCCAGCGCCGTCCGGCGAAGCCACGGGAAGAGCACCACGGCGAACATAGATAGGTACCTGGTTTGACCTTGGAAAAGTTGGGCTCAGAAACTCCAGGGAGGCAGCTGAGAGCGTGCCGTGTTCTAAATCAAGCGTGCGACTCCCACGGAGAGACACGTATCCACCGCTCGCTGGCTGAGCCACACGAGTGAGTTCCAGAGCCGTGGCTCCTGACCACTGCTTCTGAACCCCGCGCGGGGGAACAAGCCCGTGCGGACTGGAAAGGCGGTGATCGTGATGGACAAAAAGCCAGCGTTCCTGTTTTTATCCCTCCCAGGGTCTAGACTCCTGGGATCTCCTAGGATCTGGAGCCGGTCCTGCCTCTTTGAAAGCCAGGGAAGTGGGGAGATGAGCCCCCTCTCCAGAGAGAAAATGAACCGTGGGCCAGAGAGAGTAGACAGGCAGCTAAAAAAATCAAGTCACTTCTCGTTCTCCTCTCTGCCTGGCTGTCCGTGTCCTAGGCTTTAAAGAGGCTAGCCTAGGGGTTTTGTCCAACGCACCTCCCAGCCTGAGATCTTTAAAAAAAGACTAGCATTTAGCTTGTTAAACCACAGGAGTGCAAGCTCTGGGCCATTTTGAGACAAAAAGGTCCCAGAAGCGAGGAAAACAATGGGAAAACCAGGCTAGCAGGCGTACTGAAGCAGGAAGGCAGCTTTGCCATCCAGCAGGAGGCTGCAGTGTGGCTGATAAGGGCCCGGGACTCCACCAGTCACTTTGATGGAATACAGGGGGACTTCTGTAATTATCCCAATTATCTCGCATCCCTTAAAAAAGAAACTACTTGAATCTGCAATGTGAAACTGACCTCCAAACAACTCTATTCTGAGTGCCCCCAAGGAACTGAAACAAGTTCTCAATGTAGGGATGTGTGTATATATTATATATTTACTATATATATATATATATATATCTCATACGAAATGGTTTTCTTTCTGTAGTTCTCCTTGACTTAGGTCAGGAAATAGAGGATTTTCACCTTTTCTACTTTTACAATAACAATCCAGCTCCCGGAAGTGTTTTAAATGAAGAATTGTCACATTAATTATCTCACCCTTCTATTTTTCAGTTCAAAGCAAGAGACCCATGCCCTGGCCGCAGCGTATTTTCTACTACTATTTTCAGAAGCACGTTCACACACTGTCTTCCTAAGGAATTAACAAGGAGCCTTGGGAATATTATTTTCTGACCATCAAAAAGAAAAATGCAAACTCTCTAAGCCCCAAGCCACCGGAAGAAGAAAGTGATTCAGAAGTGCTCTAACACGAGGTGACGTGTCAAATACATCTCAAATCAAGTTTTTAGAGAAACGCTCTAGGGGTCTCAGGCTGTCCCTCTGAACCGACTTAGTGTGTTCCAGCACGCAGTCAGGGGACGCCCTACTTCGCTTGGACGTCTCACTGGGGTTTCACACCCCACCCGCTCTTCACAGAACCTCTAGGTGTGTCTCCCCCCCGGCCTACGGTTACTAATCGTGCTCTCTCGGACCGACCCCTAAAAGGGACAGGAAGGCCTTCTGGTCCTTCCGGACGGGTGCTTACTTCCAGACTTCCAGACTGCATGTGTGCTGAGGAAGGGGGGCCGGTGGCTCCGAGCTGGGGGCCGGTCCACAGCTTAGAATTTAGGTAGGTGGTTTTTTTTTTCTCAGGAAAATCAACAGGCAAGGAAGCAACACTGAAATGACAGTGGCGCTGAAGCTGGCTTGGGTCCCAGCCCGCTGGCTGTACGGGGGTCAGGAATCACAACCTGCAGCTGGCCTTCCCTGTGGGCTCCCACCCGACAGGGGACATCTGCAAAGAATCAGGAAGCCCCCAGGACAGAAGCGGATGATGTAGGGAGGTCCCCCCGGAACATAACTTTGAAATAGGTGGCTAACTTTTTTTTCCTGCACAGTTGAGGTTGTTTCCATTTCTCTGGCGGGTTTAGATTTAGACCACAGGGCAGGTGGGGGGAGCCAGGGCAGGGAGTGAAAGTCTCGAAGGGGAGACTTTCGACTTCACGTTTTCTAGAAACCTTCCACGTTCTCTTTCCCCGGCTCTGAGTTGCCGCGGGGATTTTAATTCCCGGTTCTCTCTCTGCCCAGCTCATTTTTTTTTCCCTCCATCTCCAGGGCTTCGTCTCTCGCATTATTATTGTTGTTCTGGATGTGGGATATTAAATTATGGGGAAGGACCGGGAGAAGGAAGGAAAAGTTGGGGAGAGTTCAAAATAAACATTACCCTGTTTGCTTTTGTGATGTTTTTCACTGTTTCAGGGTTTCCAGCTGATCAGGATATGAAATAACTATTTCCTGGGGCCCCAAGAGGTGGTGACGAGGGGACGACTTCTCCGTGGTAAGGGGACGCTGAAACACATTTCCGGCAGTTTCTTTCCCACATAATTCACTCGTGCTACGGGGAACATAATCCCTTTCCTCCCTTTACTCCGAGCCTTGGAGTCTTCTATAAATGGTAAAGGTTGTTAAATAAACAGTATAGCTAAAAGTTGAGGAATTTGGGAAATGGTTGCTGGCTGATGTTTTTGCCAACCTCTACTGAAAAGGACGGCAGTTATACAATGATGTCTTATTGATACGTCCAGTGCTTCTGTGAGGCCAGCGATTCGCGCGGGGAGAGCTGGCTCGTTCCACAGCCCTTGACGGTGTTTTTCAAGAGCTGGCCCTGTGTGGCCTATCAAATCGGGGGAAGACGACATTTAACTAGTTTCTTGTTATGTCACTGGGAGTGGCCTTGGTTTCCACTGCACAAGCAGGTATTATACGCATCATAAATCCCGTTGAGGCTTAGGAGGGGGCTTTATTATTATTTATCCTTGAAAGTTTCTTTCCCAACAAAGTTACACACCCACACACCCTGGGAGTCCAGACAAGTACAGAGAGCGCCTACCGCGTATGTGGGATGCGAAACCGGTTGTATTAGCAGATTGTGGAGCGTCCCCCTCCAAAAAGAAAAAGTGGGCCTTAAAGGAAAAAAATCTCCCCCTCCCCACGACGTAAAGTCCGTGGCCTTAAGGTCAGAAGCTGCGGTGCGCGAGCTGGGAAGGGAGGCCGCACTCAGGAGCCTCCCGCAGCCAAGGGACAGAGGGGCACAGGGACAGGCAGCGCCCCGCCTCTGCCCACCCAGGACACTCAGGCAGCCCGACTTACCCAGGGGTTTGATGGTGTTCTCCGCGGCCTCCTTCTCCTTGGAGCCGCCGCTTGACATGAGCGCGGCGATGGAGAAGGCGTTGGCCCGGGAGGAGAGCTGGGGTTTGGGCGACGCGGTAAACTCCATGACCCCCAGTACGCGGTCCTGGCCAGGGACCGGGCCTGCCGAAGTGCCGTCCAGTTTCCCCAAGGGAGACAAAACCGAAACACAGCGCAAAGTTTCCGAATGCAATCACAGCGCAGCAGCCGGGGACTCCAGATGAGTCAGCCCCAGCCTCCCAAGAGCTCCACACGGGCCTCTCCACTACCCCACCGCACAGCCCTGGAGCCGGAGAGACTTCGAACCAGCCGGAGAGGACCGGAGAAGACCAACTGCGGGCTCCACCGGGTGCGCAAGCACCAGGGCGCGCCGCAAGACCACAGGCTGCGCCGCTGGAAGCTGCTGGCGAGCATCAGCTGCGCAAAGCCCAGGGGTCCGGCAGCATCCCCTCCGCGTGGAGTGGCCCAAGAGGCAGGGAGGTGGGGATCCGCGGAGCGCCGCTGAGAGGGCGCGGACCCACCGCAGGCAGGTCGATCGCGGAGCGGCGCAGCACCGAGGACACTGCGCCCGGGTGCTCCCAGCCCCGCGCCTTAATTTGCTGGCGGCGCCGAACCCCGCGGCCACCAGCCAGTCAGCGCCGCCCCACGTCACCGCTTCCTGATTCCGCCGCCGGGGGCGGGGCCTTGGGCTGGGCGCGGGAGGGGGGGCCTGCGCCCGGGGCGCTGCGCCCTCGTGGCCTCCTGCCGCAATCGGCTGCAAACCTGGCACCCGCTGGGGGAAAGGGGTGTCACCGTCAGACTGGCGCAGCCGCCTGGGACGCCTCCCTCTTGGCCTTGCAGTCCCGGGGCGGGAGGGTGGTGAGCACTGTCGGGAGGGGGCATTTCTGTCGCAACCTAAAATCCAGGATCCCGGGAGTGGCGCAGTGCGTGAACCTCGACTGGAGGAAAACTGGAGTTTTTGCTTCGTCCAGTGTTTTTCTTACCGGCGCTCAAAGTTCCAAAAGAAAGTTGGGAAGCGCTAAGTAGAGAGGAGAGCGGCGCAGCAGCGCTGGTGCCCAAGGGCCAGATCCCATGCTCCGCGTAGCCCCCTGGGCTGAGTCCCCATACTGGGGCGGGGGGGAGGGGGGCTCCACTATCTACCTGCTTGACTGTGGCACTGAGAGGCGCAGCCCCTCAAAAGATGCTCCAAGGCGGTGCTGCGAGCATCGGGCAAAGGACGCTGCCCTCGCAACCAAGGTTTCTGCTGCACACCGGCGTGCCTCTCACCCGGGGTTCGTGTTCCCGAGAGGGACTCGGGAAGGTGGGGCTCCGACCACAGGGAAGGCGAGGGGCGGGCGCAGTGCGGGGGTGGGGTGGGGTGGGGGGGCGCGGCACCCTGCAGGGACACGCGACGCGCAGTGGGGAAGTGGGAGCCTTGCAGCGCCTGGGCTCGGCGGACACGGAGCCCTCTGCCCTCGCAGCCTGGGCGGCGACCGGGACTTCCCACGGCCTGGTGGGGGTCGTCCTGTTGGCCGCGTTCAGCTTGAATAACTCACATTCTCCGAATTCGCAGGGTAATCCGCTTCGCTCTGAGCGGTGTAAACTCAGGCGGACACACGCACTCGAGCTGTACATGTAAATATTTGCGCTCCTTCTCAGCCAGTCGGTCTGGCGATGAAGGAGCCTCTTGGTGGGTCTTACATGGGCGGCGTGGGGGAGAAGGAAAGACAGCAGCCCCCATCTCCCACCAGACTTTTACTTTCCTTTCCAGGAGCCCTCCCTGGCTCCTGCACTGAACTCACGGGGGAAAGCTGAGAGCCTAAGGTTGAGGACATTTATTAAGGAAAACGGTGTCATGGGGCAGAGTCGCGATTCAAACCCGCCTCGTCATCGCCTATCAATAGCTTCTAACACGGCGCTGCCTGGAGGTGACCAAGAAACCCGTTCTGTGACTCGCCTCCCTGCGCCCTGTGTCTGTGCAGATGTTTGGGGAGGTTCATGAAGTCGTGGACTCTTGCCCGGGAAGGGGTGTATGCCGCCGTCTGGCCCATCTCTGCTTTCTTTTGAGAGAGAATAACCCGATCTGGCGCGGCGGAGGGCGCGTGCCCCTCTGCAGGGCGCCCAGCCGGCTAAAGGCAGACTGGCGCTCAGGCCGGCACCCCGGGCCGCTGTCCTGGTCCCCGCCTGACCCGGCAGCGACTCGGGGCTGCTCCCGCGAGGGCGATGGCAGAGCCAACGCCCGCTGACAGCAGAGGGCTTTCCCATCGCACCGCGGTGAAGACTGGAGGGTCAGTTTCCTTCCTTTAGTTTTTCGTCCTTTGCTGTTTTTGGAGGACCGCGACCCAACCCTTCGGTTGCTAAAACCTCCCACCTCCCTCCCCACTCCCTGCTGACTCCCCCTCAACGCAGCAGCGACATTCTTGCGCGGGCGAGGCTGGTTCCTCTCCTGCCGCAGATGCTTAGAGTTTGGCCGGGAAGGAGGATGGATGTCAAGAGTTTTTTGGGTTTTTTGGGGGAGGGGGAGTTGTGGTGGTGGTATGTGTTTGGGTTTTTGGGGGGGTGTGATGGGGAAATGTCACAGTTAATCTAGAACTATGCATGCTTTAGCTGGGTGTCGAAGGTCTTGTCTGCAGGTTTGGGTTATCGGAAACTTACCCTGGGATTGTACCTCAATTTAAAAAATTGTCATTGCTTTTCTACACAGAGGGCATGCTGTGCCTTTTCTTAATTGTCGTAATGGTCCAGCTGGGCCTTTAAGAATGCCGTGAGGACGTTTGTAGGAGAACTGGCAGAGCAGCGGGTGGGGCTGACTGGCCCCCAGTCTGTTTCCACTTTCTTTTCTCACCGCCCACCGGGCCTTAGCCCAGCTCTGAGTCTCTCGTGGGTAGGGAACTTCTGGCTGTTCATCCTATTACAGGTGAGAGGAAAAAAAAAAAAAAAAGCTAAGCGAGCAGGCGGCAAAGGCCGCGCAGATCCGGGCTCCGGCGGTGAGCGGTTCGGGGACGCCTGACAAGCGATGCATCTTTCCGGTGTTGAAACGGCAGCAGTAGAATGTATACTACAACGTAATTATCAAGGGCACAGTGCCCCTTCGCTTAGATTTATTGCCTTTGCCAATCAATATATCGGTAGTGCCATATATTAAAAAAAAAAAAAAAACCAGCAACAACTAGGGAAACGGAGCTTAGCCGAGAAAGGCTGTCAAAAGGTGCTTTCGAGACATCCCCAAGAGGAGGACGCGGAATTCTGAGGTCCCGTGCACCCCCTGCGTTAGGGGGGGTTAGCAGGTAAAGCCACGGAAGAGGCGGGAAATAAAGCAACCCCGTTAACACTTCCCTCCGGGCCCTGCGCGGGCTGACGGCGGACAGGCCGGTGACGCTTCCCGCTACGCCAGAAAGTGCCTTCGACTCCAGAAGACTCTGAATCTTGACTTTCGCCCGGGGTTAGCCTGGAGACCTCAGGTGGGCCCCCTAAACTCCCCAAAGCCTCGGCTTCACCATCCACACTGAAATAGGGCCAACCATTTACTCCTGCCTGGAAAACGGTTCTATAGATTAACGAGGGAACAGGCAGAAAGCGCCCAAAACCGTTAGCAGCCTTAAGTCACCCCGATATAAGTAGCACGCTAAGTACGGGATTTTGTTCTGTTAAATTTTTGAACTGCCACTTTGCGACCACAGAGCCGAAGACAATTTTGAAATGTGCTCAGAAGACTGGGGTCACGGGGTGGTAAAACGGGCCATGGTTTAAATCCTGTTCAACTTTGCAGCCTGGAAATTTAAAATTTGGGGCATGCGTCTGAGTTTGATTACACCGACTTCGATTTTACGGAGGACTGCAGGATGTCCTATACACGCCACCCTTTCAAGTTCTCATTTGTAGCATCCGGAACTCAAAGCTTCCTCGGCCCCGAAAACGGTCCAAGAAGCAACAGTTTTCCCGCTTTTGGCCAATGGTCCCTAGCTTAACGATGGCTAAAGCGGAACCCTTCGCTGACAGCGGCAGGGGCCAGTCCCCGGCTGGGAGCGGGAGCCGTGCTCGGCGGTGGGACCCGGTGCGGGATCCAGAGCACCGTCCGGAACCCGACGGTGAGCGCCGGACAGAAGGTGGGAGAGAAGACCAGCTTCCCAGCACGCGGGTAGCTAGCTGCTCCGGGTCGTGGAGGGACATCCCCGTCCCCATCCTCTCTTTCACTCTTTCCGGTAAACGATTTAAAGCCAGAGTGATGGGCCTCGGGGGTCTTTGGATTTCTATATTCGGTTTGCCGCACGGAAAGACTGCCGAAGCGGCGTGGGAGGGAGGCCGCAAGGGTCCGCAGGCTGCTGCTGCTGCTGCTGCTGCGGGTCCCCGTGGCGCGCAGAGAGAGCGGCGCGCGTCGCCGGGTCCAGCAGGGAGCGCGCGGCGCGGCCTCGGATTTCAGCGCTGGCGGAGAGGGCGGGTCCCAGCCTTGCCTCTGAGGAGCCGAGGCCAAGGCTCAAATGCAAAAGCTAGCGGGGTTAGTTAAGTTGCCTTGACCCCCAAAGTGGTCCCCGAGATGCGCCCCTTCCAGCGCAGGCAGCAAGCACTGGCGCAGAAGGGAGGCCCCGGGTGGGGTCTCTCGAGGTGTCCCCGCCCAATGCCAGCTGCAAGGACGAGGCAAAGATCAGCTCCTTGCGGGCACCGCCCGAATGCATCACCTGACGATCCGGGTGGTCTGTGCGCGCGCGTTCCGCCCGGGACCTCAGCTTCACGCCCAGCTGTCGGACCGAGAACCGGGACATCGTGTGGGTAGAGCAGGTCGCACCCGTTTCCAGAGCCCTGTCCTCAGGTGGTGAAGGGAAAGGGTCACTCAGACCGGAGCCTGGGCACTGCGACATTCCGTGCCCTGGGCCTCCTCCGGCTCCCACCGGAGGCAGTGCTTGGCCTGGGGGCAGAGGTCAGGCGCCAGGCCCCAAAGCCTCCTCCCAGGATGCCCCCTCTAGGCTGTGGCCCTCCCGCTCCACCCCGCGACCGCAAGCTTCCCGGTTCTTCCTCCAAGAGCTCTCAAATGCAGGGACCTGCCCTCGGCTCCCTACGCCTTGGGATCCGGGAAGAACCCGTGCGCTACAGCTGGGTGCAAAACTCAGCGTGACCCCGAGAACCGCGAAGAAAGATCGCCTCTGACCGAGTGAGCCCGGGGTGCAGACCGCTCTCCGCCGCCGCTTGCCCTCCTTCCTCCTTTTCCCTGCGTGCTCCCGCCTTCCTTCTCCAACCCAGCTCTTGGGACGCCGCTGCCTCCTCCTCCCCACGCCAGGCTGCCCACGGACCCCATCCCTCTTTAAAGCTCAGATATTTTGTCCATCGTGAATTTTGTTGCATGAGTTTTGCTTTTTTTAAAGTTACTGCATTAAAATATTGTTTTTTGATTACTGAAGAGTTTTTTTTTTTTTTTTGCCTCCCCTTAAATGTTGGGCTCTCACCCTAGTCCCCGCCTGTCAGAGGGTTAAGAAGTTGATCGACATGACGTTGGTGCTAAGCAGTAGAGCGAGGATTCCAAGGTAAATCGCTAGCTTCGAAAGCAGCGTGGCTCCTGCCATCACCTCAGGCACTACCCTGCTTAAGTGGGAACTCCCTGGAGGAGGAAGAAAGCAGACAGAGGACGGTCCTCGGCTTCCGGTGAATGCCCTGTAGACAGGGGCCCAGCCCTCGGGTGCAAACTCATGGGGCCTGCATGGACAGGGCACCATACAGCCAGGCAGGCGGCCCCAGCATGCTTCTGGAGCTGCAATTTCTTAGGTGTTTAAAAAGAAATTCAGCCTGGCTGGTGTATCTCAGTGGATTGAGCAAGGGCTTCGAGCCAAAGCATCACAGGTTTGATTCCCAGTCAGGGCACATGCCTGGGTTGTGGGCCAGGTTCCCCACAGTGGGGACCACATGAGAGACAACCACACATTGATGTTTCTCTCTCTCTCTTTCTCCCTCCCTTCCCGTCTCTAAAAATAAATAAATAAAATATTTTTTTAAAAAAGAAATTCAAAACTAAATGAGACAACTTCCATAGATGAGCAACCACAGCCATCTTGCCAGCAGCGCCCTTCCCCCCACAAAGTGGCTCCAGCGTTGGAGATGCCACCCAGCTAAACATACAGCAACGGCAGCACCTGGGGAGAGGATCCGCCAACCGACTGCACCCTGTCCTCTCTGGTGATTGCTGGGGTACGTCTGCCCCCCGCCTTTGCTCTTCAGGAGCCAGAGTGGAGCCCTCTGGTTGTAACCTATTCCGTGTGGTATGCGGAGGTTTGGAAGATGAAGGTGAGGGAGACACAGGGGAGAGGTGGCCATCCGAGGTCTCTGCCACCAGTTCTCATTGTGAGTCACCCCAGAAGCCACCCATGGAAGCTCATCTTATTTCCTGCCGAGGGCAAGATATACCCAGTAAGGGCTTGGGTGCCTCTTCCCAAGCGTCAACGTGCTCCAGACAACTTGGAGCACACTGCTCCAGACAACTTGGAGCACACGTCACACCAGGGGACAAAGACATAAGCGTCTGACAGAAGGTGGAATGCCAAGTGTTTGCTCATTTGTCCGGTGGTGTCCGGTCCTCACTCTGGGCTGGGTACGTTGCAGGTTCCCAGAAACAGACCAGCAATCAGAACCCTAAAACTCGTGCCTGGGACAACCCCCATTCTGGTGGGACACACTTGAATGGGCATGCAAACACCACAAGAAATAGACCTTATGACAAAGATGGGAGGAACAAGGAGTGGAGATGGCAAGCTCAGCCTATGTGGGGCATTCCTTCATCCTGGACCAGGCACTGGCTTATTGGTAGGGGTGTGGCTACATCATTTGCATATGATCTCTGCCCATCAAGGATTCCAAGTCCAGCCAGAGACGGATCAAAGACCAGGGACATAAAAAAATGCACATTCATTCCCCTCAGCATTGACCTAAAGTAACTCTTAAGATGTAGGGGCAGAATGACTTAATGTTCAATGCAAATCAGACAGAACAAATAACTAATAAAAACCCTTGCAGAGGACGGTGTGAGGTCTGACAGCAGAAACGTGGGTTTGGAGCAAGTCGTGTTGCCTCAGTTTCCACGTCTGTAAAATACGGTTCCTGGTGACAATGCCTACGACAGGCGTCTGTTGTGGAGATTAAGTGGAGTAACATCCCAGTGAGAGCAAAGGACTTCATAGGCATTGCTGTCAGCCAGCTGTGAAACCTGGGGGGAAATCCTCCTTTTCAGTTTAGGGGGGATACAAATGAGAGCCGATCAAGGGGTGTCTTCAAGAGCCCCAGATTCCACAGTCAGGGGATGTAAGGAACAGCTTTCTCTCTGGGGTCAGTGAGATGCTAGGGGTCTCACTCTGGGGCTCACGTGCCACCACGAGGAGGGGGCCGTCCCCACAGATGCTGGACCATGTGCCTCTCTGCCGAGACCAGCTCGCTGGAAAGGCTAAAGGCCCACAAGGGGCCTCTCCACTGCATTGTCTCCTCCCAGCTCACGTAGTTGGAAGGCGCTTTGAGCACATTTCAAGCTCTGGATGCTAGTTTTTCAACGCATCGCAAAAAAGAGCTATTGCGCATTTAATGTGTGCCAGGCGCCGCATTTGGGCGTTCCAAGAAGTATGTGATGTTGATAATAGTATCGGTTGGGTAGCATTAGCATGTGCATTTTAAAGCTGTGGAAAATGAGACTCTGGAGGCTAATTCACTTGCTCAAAGGCACATGGATAGTTTCATGGCGGAGCAGGGGCGACCCTGGGCCCTGTAACCCACGTCTTTTTGCTCCTCAACCTTAAGCCCCACCCTCTATGGGAGTCTAGCGCTAACTTGGTCGGTTTCCTGTTCTGGAGGCGGAGGCAGCTCAGAGAGGGCTGGGTTTCTCTGGTCTGTTTGTCAAGACAGGGTCACCCGGGAACACGTGCCTGTCTTTGTTGTCTGTGCCCCGGAAGCAGGGACCTTATTCTTCTCAACATGGGCAGATGTCCACCCTCCTGGCTCGCAAAGCCGAAAGGCCAGCCAAATAAAGTTTATTTCAGTGTCGCACTTGGAGCGCGGGCCCCGTGGCCTTTATAATTGTTTCTTCTTCCATGGGTGTAATTACCCAGTAATCTGCAGGTTCCGCAGAGGCGCGGGAGGCGTCTAGGCGGTCGGCCTGGGGGTCACATGTGGCTTGGAGGGAGTCTGCACGGCTCACTGCCCGCGAACCCGCAAGTTTTGGAGACAGGCTGCCAGACGGCCACGTTTTCTAGGTTCGAAGTCAGACTCGTCCTTTGCTGGCCGCCTGACCCTGAGCTGTCTGCGCTGCTCTGAGCCTTTAGTTTCCCCAGCTGTGAAGAGCGTGGCTTGAACCGCGCCCTGGGCGTGCGCAGTGCCTTGGGAGCCGCGGCGCCAGCCGGGGCGCTGCCACGGCAGGAAGCGGATTCTTCCAGCGATCAGGAGGCGCGGAAGCGTGGAGCCCAGGGGTCTGCCAGGCGTTCTCCCCTCTGGCACCCGCTGGTTCTCTCCCAACAACCCACCCCATCCTTAGTAGCCGCCGTGGGCCCCAGACCTTCACCTTGGGGACGACGGCGCAGTAGCCGGGCTCCACCTAGTTCCCCCACTTGGTGGCTCCAGATGGGAGATTCCGACCCCTGAACACTTCCCAGGGTGACGCTATCGTGGTCCCTGCGAAACACAGCATTTTTGGAGAGGCAGACCCAAACCCTTTTCTCCGCTCGGGGCACTCGGCTCCCCCCCTCTCCCCCACAACCCGGGACACACGCGACCCTCGCCCAGGACCTGAGGCCAGGCAGGGACGGTGCCCTCGGCTCCGGCCCGCCCTCCCGGGGACTGGGACGCAGATGTCCAAGTTAAAGCCCTCGCCACTGCCGGTCCCTGCTTAGTCGGCGCGGTGGCCGGGATGCTGGCGGCGGCGGGGCCCTCTCTTGGCTGTGCTGCCATTTAATCAGGGCTATTATCAGACTGGGCTTGCAGGATGGCGCCGTCCGAGCTTTACCCCCATTAGCGCGGGGCAGGGTGGGGGCTGGGTCCCCAGGCCGCCGCCTGCCGGGGCCGCAGCTGCGGCGCTTCAGGAGCGCTTTGGGGGAAAAGTCAAGGCGCGCTGTCTGGCTAGCGGCGGCGGCTCGGGCCGTTTCCACCCAGCCTTTCCCAGGCCGACAGTTTACTAGACTTTTATTTTCTGGCTACCAATTCGACCCTTACTAGCGCTGTGGCGTTGGGGCGAGTCACCGAACTTCTCCGAGCCTCAGTTTCTGATCTGTAAAATGGGGACTTAACTCTAGAGTGTCGTGAAAATGAACTAAAATGATGCACATTCAGTGTTCCCAGGATGAGCTAACTCGCACAAACGGTGTTATTACTACCGTTATTCTGCTTTTTAAAAAATTATTATTGAAAAGGAGGTGAAGCGAGGGACCCAAGTTTGAATAGTTCAGAAAAGAAGTCCAGAGATTACTCACGGACCTGCTGGTTCTATGCCTTCCTGACTCTGTTTCACCTCGGCCAGTGGCCACCTGCGTGGCTCTGGGCGTTTCGCGGCCTCTCCGTGCCTCGCCGGCCTCGGCTGTGAAGCGGGCAAAACCCCAGCTCCCGCACTGACCCACTCTCCTGCGCGTCCATGAGCCGCTTCTTGGAGACACTGAGCTCAGGGCAGGCTCCCTGGAAGCACAGGCTAATTCTTATTAGCAAAGACTTTTTTTACAAACCACAGACTTTAGATTGAAAAACAAAAATCTCCCTAGGAGCAGCCTCCTGCGTCCCGATCCTAAGGGGTCTTCTAGAGGTGAGGGGCTCAGGCTCAGAGCTCAATGCAGAGGGGCGGGAGGTGGGGGAGGGCGGAGCGGGGAAGGCCCAGCGGCGGCTTCCGGCTCCAGCGCGTCCTCCCCGCGTTCCCATCACAACGCGCTATTGACACAACCATTGAAAGATAAAAGCTCAACAGCGAAATCAGTCACCATTGTTTTCCGATGGCTGCGAAAAGATTAGTGCTCCAGCAACCCCGCCCCCCCCCCCCCCCCCCCGCTTCATTGTTAGCGGTCCTTTCTAATCAGTGCCGAGTAATTAGCAAAGCAAAACTCATTATTAAAGCGACCTTCGAAGTAGAGAGTGTCTGCGAAGGGTCCTTAAGTGGGATGTGCCGGGCACATAGCCCGACCCTGAAGGACTGCGTTCAAAGTCAGCCAGCTCTGGCCCTGGCTCTCCAGTCTCCCCCAAAAGCCTAGTCTGACTTCTGGAATGACTTTCTTCCTCTAACAAATAAAGCAAATGGCTCATAATAATGGTTAACTGATTTCCAGTGTTTGTGTCTGCCTGGTCACACAGCCGGAGCACCCTACCTGTGCACTTTATTTGATTATCCTCCTTTTCCAGATGAGGGAGTAAGGCACAAAGAGGTCACGTAACTTACTGTAAATCACACAGCTAATAGGTGGTGGAGGGTAGGCTTGAACTCTTGTCCACCTTTTTCCAAGGCCCCTATGCCCCTGCCCAGAGGAAAGCAAAGAGAAGACTTTTGAGAAAACTCTCTGCTTCTAGCAGGGGACGCACCCAGCAGTAGAGGCCACGATAAATTCCTGGCAGGGGTCTGAGGACCAGGGGTCTGAGGACCGTCACTGCTGAGGGTCCCTTCTCGCCAGCCACGCCTCCTCTACGCCACAGTTCACTCTCTGCACAAGGCCTGCGTGCTCCTTTACATCGTGTAACTGTGAGTGGTACAGGATTGGACAAAGTTAGGTTGGTAGTTGTTCGTATGGGAAATAACACAATAATTAATAAATGCTTGTATAAGAACGAACCCTGTGTTTCACATACTCACACCTGTAAACCGACTTTGGACCCATCCTGTGTTGTATAACATTCAGTGAGACCTGTCTGTATATGTCCAATTGGTAGGTACTTGAATATATGTCATTTCATTGTAAAATAAATTTGATACATTTTATTTTATAATAAATACTGTCTACTTCACAGGGCTTTTGTGATGATTCAGCAAGCCGAATTATTTGGAAATATTAAAGAAACGAGACTTTGTTAGAAATGACTATTATTTATTTGAAACATTCTGGGAAAAAAAATGATAGCTTCAAACAGTAAGTTTTCAATGTGTGGTTCCAAGTCTACTTACTTGGTTCCAGAGTGCTGAGGAATTCTGGGTATTTCTGGGCCCCATCCAGAGTGACTGCACGCAGGGCCCCTGGTGCCCAACAGGGGTGGCGGCGCTGGGGAGGAGTGTGCCTCTGTTCCCAGCAACCCCTGAGCTCCCCCCGAGTCCTCGTGGCACTGCGGTCTTCCTGGTGGCCGCATTTAGCTTTGGACTTGACCAGAGCAAAGAGAAACAAGAACTTCCCACCTCTTCTGAGAAGCCATCAGTGATTAATCAAAAAGCCCCACACTGAAACCTGTGACTTTCATAATTCCCTACCATACCCTTACCTGGAAGTGTGGCTTCCGGATCTGACGTGTCTGTTGTTGCTTTCAAGGGTGAATATGGGGACGGCATGACCGACATGTATGACTGGAAAAGACAAAAGCCGCCAGCAAGTCCCCCCCACCCAACCCACCCTCACCCCACACAAACCCATCATACTGAGGGCACTGTCGGAGCGAGGTCCTTAGCTTGAAGTATTACAGCGGAGACCAAGACATTTCAAAGTGTTTGAAAAGATGAGCAGGGTCCCTAAAACTCACCCCCTCAAACTGAACGTCGAAGCCTGGGTCCAGAGTGACGTACCCAAACTCACGCCGCTGGTCAGGTTCGAACCCAGTTTGCCTGACTTGGAGTGAACACGGGCCTCTTTTTCAGGGCCTCTCCTTAGGGGTGGGAGCGCAGTCTCGTTATCTAAAGCTGGCGCCCTGATTTACGCAAACACACCCTCAGAGTCGTGACCCATACAGGTTGGGCTCTTCGGTGACAGTCACGGTGCCTACACAGCGATGCTAAGAATGGGCTTGAGTCGTCTTTGGACCTGAAGGTGGACCGACCGGCAGGATTGATTTGCTGTTTTATTTTGGGGGTAGGGGTAGAGTTTACCCATGACCTGGTAACATGCAAGGATTAGAAACAAAATTGTAAGGGAGTGAAGTTGAGATAATGTGTGCATCAATTAAGATTTTACGTTGTGAATAATCGGAAATTCTCTTCGATCTACTTTAAACGTAAAGGAGTTTGTTGGCCCACCCACTTCAATAGTTTAGGGTTAGTTTCAGGTGACATGTGATCCAAGATGCGAAGGAAATCTTTATGTCTCGTCTCTGGCTTCTTGGTGTTGTCTCTATTTTTGGGCAAGCTTGCCCCTGGGGTCACAAGAGGGCCGTCAGCATCAGCAGGTCTCATGGCTACATCCTTCCTTGCTTTCCTCCGTTAGGAAATAGTCTCTCTCCTTCCCTTGCACCTGCGGAGAAAGGAGTCCGGGAACTGTCTTTACATCTCATTGGCCCTGGTTTAGGATCATGTGCCTTGACCCCAAAACCGTGATCCAATGATTAGGGCACACTGGCTTAGCCAACTCAGGGCTCCACCCCCTGAGTTTGGGGCTAGCGGAAGCCCTCCCAAACCAGATGACTGAGACCAGGGAAAGGGTGACTTCACTGAGGAAAAATGAGATTCCTATTGGCCATGCACGGGCTTGGGAAACCTTTGCTCAGGACACTTTTTTTTTTCTTTTCAGGAAACCTGGATTGTGTTTCCCAAATGAGGCTGTGCAGAGCACAGGTTGCTTCTGACGCGGCCTGTTCTCGTGCATTCTGAGAGCTAAAAGTGGTGTTCGCATTTTCAAATGCTTGGGAGAAAAAAAAAACAAAAGAAGGATCATGTTTTGTAACACGGAAGTTACTTGAAATTCTAATTTCAGTGTCCGCAAAGTTTTGTGGCAGGGGTTGGCGAACGTTTTCTGCACAGGGTCAGACAGTAAATATTTAGGCTTGCAGGCCATGTGGTCTCCGTCACAATCATTTGGCGTGGCCACTGTGACACCCTAACAGCCGTCAACAAGATGTAAACAAATGACTTTGGCTGGGTTCTGATACAATTTTGTTTAGGCACACGGAAATTTGAATTTCACATCATGTTCGTGTCACAAAATATTTGCTTTGATATTTTTGAGCCACTTAAAAATGTAAAGATCATTCTCAGCGAGTGGGCTGTATAAAAAATGGGTGAGTGGCCAGATCTGCCCCGAGGACCATCCTCGGCAGACCCCAGGCTGGCCGGCTGTGTCTGCAGTACCCGGGCAGAGCTAGGTAGCTGTGACGGAAACCACGTGGCCCACCAAGGCCAACATGTTTACTAGTCGGTTGTTTGCAGACAAGGGTTGCTGCCGCTTACTCTAGAATGGTGCTTCTCCAGCTTTCATTTGCACACAGAGCACCCGGAGATCTTATTAAAATGCAGAATCTGACCCTGGAAGTCTGGGTCCATCCAGAGGGTCTGCATCTGAACAGTTTCCGAGGTGGCTTTTTCAGCCATTTTTCTCTGGTTGGTCTCCATCAGAAACGTCAGAGGATCTCCTCTCTTGCCCCACCTGCACTGGAACTAGGATCATTTCTGCAGCGGGATTTGCATTATTAAATAAGCAGATTCTTTCTGAGAACCTTTGATGTAGGGGATCTAACAGAGATTCAGGGACCGATTCACCGAGGACTGAGTAGCAGCCAAGCCATTGACCTCAGAGCTGGCGGAACTTCCGTGGGGTTTGTCCAACAGAGGATGAGTACTGTGTTTTTTGTTGTTTTTTAAAGATTTTACTTATTTATTTTCAGAGAGGGAAGGGAGGGAGAAAGAGAGAGAGAGAGAGAAACATCAATGTGCGGTTGCTGGGGGTCATGGCCTGCAACCCAGGTATGTGCCCTGACTGGGAATCGAACCTGCGTCACTTTGGTTCGCAGCCCGAGATCAATCCACTGAGCTACTCCAGCCAGGGCTTGAGTACTGTGTTTTTTAAGATGCCATGAACCATCTAACTATTTAGCATAAAGACTTGTTGTTGTTGTTGTTGTTGTTGGTTAATCTCCAGGGAGTGAATGCTGTTTACAGCATCTTGATTTCACCTGAAGGCAGTGATGTAAGGGATACTGATTGCGAGCAAACTGGTACCATCCCCCTCCCCCACTTTAGCTGTGCATTTACGACCTGCAGGAGCTAACTGCGCACAGATAGGGCTAAAGAGCAGGATTGGGTTTTTATCTATTCTGCGTATAGTAGCAAGGCAAACTTTCTAGAAAACTCCATTCCACCCTTTCTCTGTTGACTTCCTTTTTACTTCTTCCCTTCACTCTTTCCTTGACCGCCATCCATGTTGAATTTTTTATTTTGGTTCCTAATTTGAGTAAACTTCCAAAGAATGAACCTCCCAAACACAAGCAGCTTTTATATTCGAGCCGAGGAAAAAAAACTGAGGAATGGGGAATCTTTAGCAGATGCGGGCTTCGGGGCTTACAGGATGGGAGTCAGAGCTCAGGTGCTAGACAGCAGGGAGCAGCTCACCTGGGAGCCCAGGAAGGTGGGGCCTGGGCAGCTGTGGAAACGGGACCATTCCTGTTTGTTCAAACAGCATGCACGAGGCGTGGGTCACCTGAGCGAAACAGCACCATTCGTTTTCTTCTTTTCCGTACCTTCCGGTGACTCAAAGCCGGCTTCATAATCCAATCTGTGTACTTGGTCATATCGTCCAGGCCAGGTAGTGCCGCCGGCTGCTGGGAGAGGGATGGGCCCCGTGAATGAGAAGGTGGGTGGCGGGGAACTCTCCATTCAAAGCCTGCCCAGAAGTCCCGGGCACCTGGAGGAGTGCCTGATATATGATTAATTTAAGTTGTAGCTGCTTCACGTTGCACCCTGATGGGTATTTTTGTTTTCGTTAAAATTAGCATAAAATGTTCTTTTCATTAAAATTAAAACTTTTTAAAATTTATTTTTAGAGAGGGAAGGGAGGGAGATAGAGAGAGAGAGAGAGAGAGAGAGAGAGAAACATCAATGTGTGGTTGCTGGGGGTCATGGCCTGCAACCCAGGCAGGTACCCTGACTGGGAATCGAACCTGCGACACTTTGGTTCACAGCCTGTGCTCAATCCACTGAGCTACACCAGCCAGGGCTGAAAATTAAAATTTTTATTCTCATTAAAAGACGTTCTCTTTTCCTAAGAAATTTAAGCTTACAAGTGGATCCCCCCATCCAAGTCAAGCTGCTAGAAGACATCGGTCTTGACCGACTATTTAACCAGTAGATCAAAGCGAATGATGACGATTTTTTTGAAGGGATATCTCGAATGTTCTTAAATAGTGAAACTCTTATTTAACCAAGTCATGGTGATAGAGAAAAGCAATATTTTCCTTAAAAAAAAATCCCATGACAACCACCCCAAATGCCTAACTTGTCAGGGCTGGGGCTGGTGGATACGCAGAGCCTTCCACCCTTGACTCAGGGCTTACCATAATGCAGCATGATTAGCTTTCTAGCTTAAAAGGCCCCAGAGTAAAAGAAACCCGAAAATGGAAATCCCCCTAGACCTCTTAGAATAAATTACGTGGATTTGCTAAGTACACAGACCGGCCCTCTTAAAAGGGAGATGACCACTTAACTGTTGCTTTGGAAAGAGAATCCATGAGGCCAATGGCGAGTCTTATTACACATTAGTGATTTCTACGCTGGTAAAAATAACCAAGCTTGGGCCCTTCACAAGGTGTTGCTTCAGAGCAAAAACCACACGAATTCGGGATCTGTTTACATTTCAAAGATAAGGCAGCAAAGTGTCGTGAAGAGCCTGCCAGACCAGGAATCAGAAGAGCACATTCTCCTGACTCCTGAGTCAGCTCAGCGGGTCTGTGAGCGGCCGACATGCTCACCCTCGGAAAACAGAGAAAAATGTGTGCCCTGCATTCTCCGTGGTATTGTTTTTCCTTCTAGTTACTCCTGGGGCTTTTGTGAGATACAAATAAAAGAGAGGATATAAAATCCCCCCTTTGAAAATAATAAATTCTAACAAAAAGTACCTTGGAAAGTCGAAGTAGGCGTATGGAGGCTGTCATACTTACACGGTTACTTTAACATCATGCCATGTTCCATTTTCCTCTCTCCCCTCCTAGCCTCGGTCTTCTTGGTGAAAATTATATACACAACATTAGAAAGGGAAGGAAACTGATCTTTCTTGACGACTGATTCTAGAATCCTGGGATAGCCGGTCCCCAAGACCGTCCCCAGGGAGCCCCACTCCTGGTATCACGCTCTCGTGTAGCGCCCCCCTGTACTATGTCGTGGTTGGTCTGCGTGACCCCCAAATACAACCCAGGCGAGGGCGCATCACTTCCACGATTGGGTGATAAAGTAGGAAGCTTTTGTGTGTGTGTGTGTGTGTCTCTCTTTGTGTTTCTCTCTCTCTGATCCCTCTGCCTCTCTCTCTCTGGGAGAGGCAAGCCACCGTGTTCTAAGTAGACTTATACACAAGCCCATGTGGCTGGGAAGAAGTGAACTCTTCTGCCAACAACTAAGCTTAGAAGCAGAAATCCAAGTCAAGCTTCTAGATGATTTCAGTCACGACCAACTAGAAATGTTCTACAGGCAGACCTTGGAGCTGTTGGAGGTTTGGTTTCAGACCACCGCAATAAAGCCAGTATCACAATGTAATGATTCACACGAATTTTTTGGTTTCCCAAAACATATAAAAAAGTTATGTTTAGCCCTAGCTGGTGTGGCTCAGTGGACTGAGCGCTGGCCTGTGAATCTGTTTCCAAAGGGTTGCGGTTTTGATCCCCAGTCAGGGCACATGCCTAGGTTGTGGGCCAAGTCCCCAGTAGGGGGCGCATGAGAGGCAACCACACACTGATGTTTCCCTCTCTTTCTCCCTCCCTTCCCCTCTAAAAAAATAAATATATAAAATCTTTTTTAAAAAGTTATGTTTACACTATGCTGTATTACATTAGGTGTGCAATAGCATTTGTGTAAAAAAAACAAGATACAGACCTTAATTAACAAATATTTTTACTGCTAAAAAAGTGCTATCATCGGCTGAGCTTCAGAGAGTTGTAATCTTATTGCTGCTGGAGGGTCCTGCCTTCAATTTGTGAAAAAGACAGAGTATCTGGACCCGGCCAGTTGAATGAAGTGTCATCCCATTCACCAAAAGGTTGTAGGTTCAATTCCCTGTCAGGGAATATCCTAGGTTGCGGGTTCGATCCCCAGTCTTGGTACGAACCATCCCCGGTCTGGGTGAGAACAGGGAGCAACCCATTGATGTTTCTCTCTCTCACCCATGTCTCTCTCTGTCTCTCTCTCCCCTCTCCACATTCTCTCTCCCTTTCACTCTCTCTAAAAGCAATGAAAAAACATCCTTGGGTGAGGACAGAAACAAAACAAAACACAGTCTCTGCAAAGTGCAGCAAAGCGAAGTGCAATAAGACGAGGTTTCCCTGTACACATGATGTATGGGTGTGGGTGGCGATGACACGGATGCATAATCAGGTAAAGTCACGTGAGCTGTACACCTGTGATTTGTGCACTGTACTATATGTGTGTTATACTTCCAATTAAAAAAAATCATTCAAAGGCAAGTCTTGTTGCTATAGTAAGTCTACCAATTTGGATCCAGATCTCCCTTCTATAACCAACAGTAAGAATTAATAAATGGAAAACTTATGAAATAAAGGAATTATTATTACCTTAATCTGACTCGTAAACTGACCCAAGGCAGACTGATATGTTTGGTTTAATGTCGTGGTCATGGCCAACACATACTTTTAGTCAACACCAGTGGTCAGGAAAGGTATTTTGTAAAACAAGCTTGTGTTAAGTGATGACATAATTTATTTATGGGAATCAATCTTATGGATCAATAGGGCAATAAAAACTCCAGCCTGATCACCCTCATAGTCCATACGCTCACATATTATAACGCAGAACATAATAATTAACAGTGATAGACAACACATTAAAAAGAACACAGATGAGCCGGGCACTAAAGGGAACGGTCACAGCACGGTGGCACGTCCTAGAGGGTGGGGGAGGTGGCGTGGGAACGTGGTTTGGGAAGGCTCCCTAGAGAAGCTCTGGAGCAGTGGAGAGGAGTTCATAACCCAGCTGAGGAATGAAGCCGGCTAGTGGATGAAACACGAGTTCCCTTCTTAGGTGAGAGAGAGAGAGAGAGTTAGGGAAGTGAGGGGCGTTCCCCACGCCATCGGACGTGCCGGACGCAGCTCTGCACCACCCGTTTCTGAGAAAGTGAAGGCAGGGCTCTGTGGACGCAGCTACAGTAGAGACAGTCACTTCACACACACGGTCAGGGACTCCGAACGGGAAAATGAGGGACTCAGATGACGTTCCTCGTCACGTGGCCACAGTGGCTCGGGCCAGGAGCCGCCTGCAGAGAGAGACATGGCGTGCCCAGAGAGCCGGCGTGGAGCAGAAGGGAAGGCAGACGCAGAGCGGAAGGCCAGGCCGTCCCACGGCGCGAATCCGGGCAGCAGCCTAGCCGAGCCTGTCTTCCTCCAGGTCTGGGCCTGGACAATCCCTCTGCGGGGGAGGGGGTTCCTCCATGCCTGGAGCAAGGTGCTGTGTGGATGTCTCCTCTAATCTGTTCTGATGACAGGCCTGGTGACCTTCCATGGCACGCCGACTCTTTAAGGAGAGAAAAGTATAAAGTGCAGGAGCCTGAACAATCCAGTTCCCAGGATTAGCAGACCATGTCCAGCCTTCACCTTGAATCCTTCATCGTGTTCAGTTTCCCATTAACACGAGACAAGGTATTAAGCAGGTCAGGGTTTTGAACCAAAGACCGTGTGCTTGCTTTTCTGTACGGGCCCATCACTGCGGGGCAATTAGAGGCCTCACCCCACGGCTCCGTGTGCAGCTGAAGAGGCCAAAAGGAAGTCTGAAAGGGACTTTCAGAGGGACACGTGTGGCCCGGAGAGAGGCGCTCCTGGTGTTCATGGGAAGCTACCTGGACCCGGTCCCCTTTCAATAGCATGTCAGGAGGCACAGCCTCCCTAACGAGATCTGACAAGCGTACGCTCCGGAGGAAGCGGAGGGGAAGCTCTCCGTTCATATGACTAATTAGATGGACTTCACGCTGGGTTGCTCTTTTTTGATGCGGGTCCTGGTCCTAATTGTCAGTTTGCTCCTTGGAAAAGTGAGGTTGAGTTCAAATGCTTACGTGCCCTGTTTTCTTTTAGCATTCCTGACCTGAAACTGATGCGGGGCGACAGGGAACAGACGGGAAAGGGACCCCTCCTTGCACTCAGGGTAAACCTTTTCAAGCTCCCCACGAGGAGGACTGGACTGCTGGGAGCAGCTGCCCGGCTCACGGCAGCTGGGGCTCTGCCCAGGAGAGCACTGGCCTCTGTGAGGGGCGGCTAAGCGCTGGTGAAGAGACCAGGGATGCCTATTGGCCAAGTCGGCCTGGGTGGTTCTCCAAAGGCCAAGGCAGTTATTGGCCAGATGCGGCAATGTGTTAACGGGGATGACCCCCAGGAGATGGGATGCAAGAGACTGATTGCAAGAAATGCTGCAATTCTTTACCCCTCCCCACCGCCGTGCCCTTCCTCCTATCAAGAGGTGGGCTCTGTTTCCCTGCCCTGAACTCTGGGCTCCTTGTGGCATCGACTAACTGAACGTAGCGGAAGTGAGTTTATATCAGTTCCAAGCCCAGATCGCCAGAGGCCTGAGCACTTGCATTGTTGAGAGAAGGCCATGAGCCCACATGGAAGGAAGAGAGGTTGCATGAGCAAAGCTGAAGCATCTCACTGGAAGACATCCTGGATCATTCTGGGCCCAGCTGGCCCGCCACCTGACGGTGACACATTGGAAGACCCACCTGTGTCCGGGTCAGCCTAGCCTGGCTCAGGCTGGAAGTACCACTCTGTAAATTTATGAGGGGAAAAAAAGCTCATTCTTTTAAGTGATTAAACTTTGGATGTGTGTGTGTTAGTTCAGGTCCTATGAGAAGCAGATGCCCAGATGGCATGAGACGTCCTGGAGATTCACCCGATGAAACACCGTTGAAGAACAAAGAGGAGGGAGACAGAGGAGGCAGGGAGAGCCCTCAGACTGAGACACAGGTCTGACCTCCATGGAAGAAAGGGGGAGGATTGACTAGGGAGAGTCTCAGACTGCAGTGCAAGGCTAAGGAAGTTCTGGCCCACCTGATGGGGGGAGCCTTGGCACCGAAGACATTGGGAAAGGAACCCCACCTCCCACAGAAGCAGGCCTGTGTAGTACCCCCACCATGGTCAGTGAGTGAAGTGTGGGCGTCACTGACTCAGGGATGGGTCCAGAAGGGCAGCACCTGGGGACGTAAATCAGTTACACTCCCCAGAGCCGGGGTCTGAGGGGCACAGGTTGGTTCGTTACGCAGCATTGGCAGGGCAACAGGTAACTGATACATGTGGGGCAAATCGATTTTGGTGCCTCCAGAGATTTTTGTCGTGCCCTGAGCTGGACCTGTCACCACCCTAAACACGTCTCTTTGAGTAAAACTAGAGTGGAATCTTTTCCTTGAACAGCATTGACGTTCTAAAATGCTCTTGGCCAACTGCAGCGTGTAGGGTTCGAGTGTCCTAAGAAAATTGCAACAGACCTACCCCCTTAGAGGGCATTATTTTATTCATTATTTTGCCCAAGAAGCAAAATAATGTCACACGGTGTCCTCCGTGGCATGCCAGGAGGAAACAGAGTCCTTGGCTAACAGGCTTTTAATTACCTAGATTCGCAATTGGCTTCAGCCTGTGAGAAAAAATTTATGGGCTCTTGTTGTTGATGGCAAATCCTTTACATAATATGTGGCCTCGATTAGCATGCCTCATTATTATTGTTTTCATAAAGCAATTTAATTACTAAGCCTTTGTAATCACTGCTATTAATTGGCTTTTTATAGATATCTTGGATGAAGATACAACCTCAGATTCAATTAACATTTATGGAGCTTCTTGATGGGCCAGGCACTTTGCCAAGGACAGAGCTCACTGAATTCGCACCAAAACCCAGGCAGGTGCCTGTCACCCCCATTTGTCTCAGCAACCGCACTGCTGGTAATGGGACCATAGGCGCCCGGTGGGGTCCTCTGACTTCATAACTCACGTGCTCAGCAAACATTCATTGCACAGCTACGGTAGTCTGGGAGCTGTGCTGTTTGACGGTAATACAAACACAGCTCCTGTTCTCAAATTGTCCACAGATCGGTAGGGGAGACACATCACATTTGCATACTCTCAGGGACATGCGTGCTACGACCAAGGGAGGCACGGGGCACTGTAGACACAGTCGTGGCACCTTTTACGGGCTGAACCGCATCCTCCCCACATTCATACGTTACAGTTCTAACTACCATCACTTCAGATGTGACTGTAGTTAGAGGTAGGGCCTTCAGAGAAGTAGTTAAGGGAAAATAAGGTCCTGTGGTCGGGTTCTAATCCAAAATGACTTGCACCCTTACAAGGAGAGAAGGCCGGCCACAGACACAGCGGGGAGACCGTGTGAAAACACGGTGAGAGGGTGGCCGTCTGCAAGCCGAGGAGAGAGGCCTCGGGAGACACCAGATCTGCCGACACCTGGATCTCGAACTTCTGGCCTCCAGAACTGTGGGGAAAGAAATCTGTTGCTTAAGCTACCCCATGTGTGATGATTTGTGTGATATTTGCAGGCTGGGTGCACTAACACAGCACCCACCCCTGCCGAGTGGGGTCAGGAGGAAGCTGTCACACAGGAGCACATGGAACAGAGCGGCGGCCGGAGGCAGGGGCACGAACACCGTCCTGAGAGCAGGAGACACGGCTCTCATGGCCTCTAGTCCCTCCTTGGCTACGGAGTCACTGAGTACCCTGCACAAGTCCCCTCCTCTCTCTGGACATCCGTTTACGCCTCTGTGAAACGAGGGGCTAAGCCTGGAAGAGTGTTTCCCAAAATATGTTTCGTGGAGTTTTGATCCCTTCAGACACTTCCCAGAAAAGGGGGGACTCAGGCACATTCGGGGACACCACGCAAGCCTTCCTCTTGGGGACTCAGAACACAGAGCCGCACATTGGAGGACCTGCAAGGTCCTGCAGCAAAAAGGTGTTTTATGTAGAATTCACCCCCCTTATTCAGGCATAAAACTCCATTTCCACGGCACACTTATCGGTCCTACATCTCCCAAGAACCCATTTTGGGTGACTTAGGTCCAAGTGCCCCATCTCTTTGTTTTTCAACTCTGACACTTAGTGACCAAATAAATACAAAGAGTATTTAAAAATCTCAGGTGTGAAACCTCCAGGGGTTAGGGGTGAGACCTGCCACTTAAAGAAACTGCCGACCCGGAGGGGTCGTTCTAGCACCAGAGACAAGTGGAAAAGAGATGCGCTTATTGGGTTTATGTCCCCCCGCTTGATATTTTTCTCTTCTTTTGTAATATTTAAATCTAGTTTTTTTTCTTGTCCTCTTTCCTTAGCACAAAGTAACAGGACAATGTTGAGTAATTGTGGTGATAGTGGGGATCCACGGCTTGCTTTTGACTTGAATGCAGATGCTGGAGTATTTCACCATTAAATGGGTGTTCGCTGTTGATTTAAGAAAGCTGCCCTTTTGCATGTTAAGGAAACACCTTTTCATTTCTAGTTCTTAAAGACTTTTTTTTAACATGAAGAGCTAGTAACTTTTAACAAAATCTTTTTTGGCTTCTCTGGGGATAGTTATGCCATCTTTTAGCTTTGACTGATTAATTTAATAAATGGCATTCATTGATGAAATTACCCTTACATCTTAGGGTAATGGTAACTTGGTCATGAATGATCTAGTGTGATGCGTTAATTTATTTTAGAATGTCAGCTGAATATAATTGCTGGCTTTCAGCTGACTGTAATTAGATGCATATATGACAAAAACACTTAAAACAAAACAGATTTGTGCTATTGATTATTTCACCACATTATGCCAGCATCCTTTGGTTTGTTTACATACCTGAGCTGCCCAGCTCTGGTTCAAGGCGATACCAGTCAACTGTTAATCTACTGGAATGTTCGGTGAGCATACACAGAGGATGATGAACCATGCACAGTCTCCAGAGAGGGTCTTCTAGAGAAAAATTCTGCCATGCACATCTGTCTAGATATATTAGTTGTAGGAACAACAAATGTTACAAAAAGAGTTGTTTTTTAGAGTCGAATTATAAAATGAGGCCATGGAAGAGGGATTTTTTAAAAGGCATGTTAGCGATTACCTTTTGCGAATTCTTTACTAACCACTTAATAAAGTATTTATACATAAAAATTCTTTTTCCGACACACATTTACAGCCATAGCTGTGAAAACATCACATCTGATCTCCATTAACAAGTGCATGTACCTGTTCCTTGTCACAAGATACTAGCTGAAAAATGTGGTATCTTATCTGAACTTTTTCTCAGATTGACTTTTGGAATATGTTAACGACAGAGCTGGACTAATTATTACGATAAAGTGGAAAAAATCATGAGGACTGATATTCTATATCTCTTATCTTAATGTAAAACAAAGCAGAGAAAGTAAGACACCAAGGGAAATGGCACGGGGCTGATTTATTTGACAGTTAATCAGCTTATTTCAAATTTATTGTTGATTTAAATGCTTACTCGAATCTTGATAGTAATGCTCAGATACACATCAGTGATGGATTATTAATTTATGCTCATTTCAGCAATGTTTGCCAACCAGGCTTTGGAACCTTCAGGAAAACACATGCATGAAGTTCAGGAACAATGTTAGCGTCTCAATTTCTCTGACAACCGGAGCGATGACCACGGTGCTCAGCCCGCGTGAAAGCCGAAACCATGAAGAGACACCTGCGTGGTTCCTCCAACCCGGGGAATTCTGAGACAGCCCTTCTGCTGACAGAAGGGCACAACTCAGTGGGTCACAGGATATCAGGGCTAGAAGGGACCCTGATTTGCTAACGATTGCTCGGGCAGCTTTATCAAGGGCTGCCCTTCCCTGTTTGGGGGCACCACTGAAAGCGCAAAAGATAAATAAAATGTGCCCTGGCTGGTATAGCTCAGTGGATTGAGTGCGGGCTTCAAACCAAAGCATCGCAGGTTCGATTCCCAGTCAGGGCACATGCCTGGGTTGCAGGCCACGGCCCTCAGCAACCACACATTGATATTTCTCTCTCTTTCTTCCTCCCTTCCCTCTCTAAAAATAAATAAATAAAATCTAAAAAAGATAAATAAAATGCCATAACAAGAAGAAAAGTCTTAGAGCAGAGCAGTAGGCAGTGCACCCTGTATGGGCAGACCATGTCTGTGGGCCCTGCTAGGGCCATTCTCCTAGTCCAGAGTCACAGACTGGGTGTGAACTTGGAGATCCTGCTGCTCTATCCATGAGTGGCAGAGAGCTTGAAGGACAGTAGGCTGCCTAGGTGCTCCTCGGTCTCCTGTCTTTGTCCTGGGTCCCTGGGAAGACTGCATTTCCCAAACTTGTTGGTGGGTCAGAGTTCTGTGACTGCCCCGTGGGAAGTGAGCACAAGAGATGTGCCCGCCCTAAGCCTGGGAAAGTCCTCTTCTCTCACTCATTCTCTGAATGCAAAGGGTCCTGTGGTGGACTTGGGAAATCCCAGAACATGGGAGAACTGGCATCCTTGAAGTACCACATTGATGGTGAGATACCTGACTGGACTGGGGCATGGGTGAGAAATACAGTGTTAGGCCAATGACGTTTGGGGAGTTGCTTGTTACAGCGGCTAGCGGAACTATTCTAATACACTGATGCTGTAATTTGGTGGCGACAAAGCCGAAAACAAGATTTCTAATATTCTGTCCTTGCTCTTAATTATACATCATCTTTGAGGCAGAAAATATTTATCTTCACAGACCCCCACCCCAAATGATTTCTTATTAAATACCTGCAGGAGAGGGGCAGTTTCACTTTTCAAAGCTGAAGGGACAAGCTGTGGCCACGGTCATGTTCAAGTTGTCCATCTCTCTCACCATAGCCTGTATTTTTATTCCTTCAGGACAGAAACTGACGTCTTGGATAAAGTTCAGAAACATCCTCAGGGCTGGCCTGCCCGGTAGGGGTCTAAGGCTCTGTGAGCCACGGGAACTATTTTGGAGTCAGTTCTCTCCTGGCGGTTAGAGGCAGGGAGTTCATTCCTGGGGTGGAGGAGGAGGAGAAGGGACCTGCTCTTGGGCCCTGAGACATTAAGAGAGCGTTACAGAGAAGCAGCAGGCTAGCAAGGACATTGTAAGCCCAGTGCCCATGGGTGTACCCAGGGACCATGGTCACAGGAAATCAGCACGGGGTGATGAAGGTAAGGTTACACGTGTCATTGTTCTCCCCACTGAGACCCCCGTGGGCATCTCCGGGAGGACAGGCCCTCTCAGGGGCAGTGCCCCGAACAGTGTGGGACCTTTAGCCACCTACCTCTCAGGCCGCTGGCACCCCTGGCCAGGGCGCAATCATCAAATAGGCTCCTGCATTCTTCTACATGCTTCCTAGGGGGACGACACTGTCCCCGACTGCAGGCGGCCACTGGTAGATGTGCTGAAACCCAGCATCTAGCCTGGGCTTGGCTCCTGCCCCACTGTGGGCCCTCACACAAGGCTTTTTATGTGGATCTGAAGGACTAAAAGGATCAGACATTCTTTAAGATCTCTTTCCGCTATTACATTCACTACATCCATAATTTTAAGTAAAAGAAATATAACCAGCTTCCCTGGAGTCTAAAAAAGAGACGAAGTTTACCCACAAAACCACACCAAAAAGCTAAGTTTGAGAGGATTTTTTTCCCAAAGAAACAAAACGTAGGCAGTGAATGGCAGGTGTTTCAGGCCCTGGGGACGTGTGCGGATCTTTTTCCTCCTTACTTTTCCCCCCAGGAAACCGTGGCTCGTTTTTACTGATATTGGGTGGGAATGGGAAGGAGGTCCAATAAAAAGGGAGAGGAAAAGTTTCGTGACTTTAGCCGAGTTTGATGAGAAATAATTTACGATGTCATCGCTCGCATCCCGTTTATTTCATTTTTAACATCCCCTCCCCTCCTGCACCCTGGTTGCCCCTCCAAGAGCCAGGCTTTTATCACAGGGGTCGTTTGATAAAAGTCTGCCTTGGCCGTGTGACACTGCAAAAAGGATCTGTGTACCCAGGAACATTCTCACCATTTCCAAAGTATCCAATTCTCGTCTCACCCGCTCGGTAGGAACGTTTCCCCCCGGGGTGTTCTTCCTCACTTGAGTGCTCTAAGTCTCTATTAATACACTTATTTCAACCAGACCTTTAATCAATATTTCACGGGCTGCTCGGAGAAGACCCACTTAATCTCCTTAAGTCCCTGCAGGTGTAGGAGTGAGAGAAAGCACAGGCCCCAGAAGACGGATGTCATTTACACACACAGGAAGATGTCCGCATCGATCATGAGCTCGTTGGGGTAATAATACTTGTGATGAGTCACGGGCAGGACGGGGACAAGGCACTTGATGTTTTACAGGATGGGACTCCGGGATCCTCAAATATCTATCAGAGTCCCATCACTAAAGGAGTCAAGGATGACCATTGGGTCGACCTCCTGGCAAGGGAAAGCATTTGTACAAATAAAATGACACGAAGAGCCAAACCCATGGGGGCACGAACGAGGCTATTCTTTGCAACTGTGGATGTTCTAAAGAGATCGCAGAGCCGTGCTCTCCACAGCACCTTGTTCTTGCTCTTGTTTCATGGATGAAATAGGCTCCTGAAAGTGTTGGAGGACACTAATTAAAATTTTTCAATTTCCATGTTTCGTAACTTTGGTGTTCTTCAACATTGATCATCCTGTCTGTTTATCTTGGCTTTCTTGGTTACTCTGGGTTTTTTCTCAAACGTCTGATGATCTTTAACTGCTCATTGGTACTCGTGCATGAAGGACCATGGTGATGGGTGTTGGAGGCTGGTGTGCACTTCTGTTTCATGAGAGTCTCTTTTCATAATAGGTTTCTCCCTGTCTAGAAGACACAGCTGCAGGTTGAGCCTGCTGATGGGTATGTTTCTCTTCATCGCAGAAGACAGTCTGGGGTCCCACAGCTCATCAAGTGACTTAGACTTGACCTTGCTCCTAGAGTATTTCAGTGTTTTTGCTTCTGGAAGAGCCACCTTTTTCCCCCACCCACGTCTCCCACAGGGCTATTATGGAGGACCAAAATTTTCTAGAGTGCTATTCTGCTTTTCTCTTTCCAAACTAAAAAAAAAAATAGTAGTGCACCCTCTCCCTGGGGCCCCAAAGGGGGACTGACCTCCATTGGAAGTGTTCTCCAGGCTTTGCCCTGGGGGCATCACCACGCCTGTGTGCTGGGGGGTGGGGGCAACAGGGGAAAGCAGACCCAGCCTCCCAGCAGGTGGTTTCTTTCTTACTTGTCCTGAGGGTGACCCGTGGCCAGGGTTGCCACCAGTTCCATATCTGTGTTTTCTGAGTGGGAGATTCTAGAACTCTGGGAAAGAACAGCTCTCTCCTCTGAAATAGCCTTCCCCCCACCCCCCTCTTTTGTGCTGCAGTTTGTTCTACTCCAGGGTTCCGATTAATCTGACCTTATTGGTTCTCTAACTTCTAGGAATCCCGGAAAATATATATGATCTATTAGCGATACTCCTTTCTGTTTCTCAGGTTGTTCTGAATTTATCTTTAATGATATACTTTGTGCCATTTCCACCAGAGTCTGGCAGAGAGAGGAGGTGAATGTGTGTGCTCAGCCCGCCATATTGATATGAAAGTCTTCACCTAGTTTTGATCCAGTTAAGGTTCTACGGGCTCTTCAGATTTTACTTCAATTATCTCTTAGCTTCAACATAAAATCTCTAAGGTAGGAATTTGCATCCTAGGGATCAATGAATTCCTGTGCTCCTAAATAGGTCCCAATCTATTCTTTAGTGTGTTTCAGAATAAAGCCCTTCAAAAACATTTTTCATGTTCTACTTAAAATGACAATGAACAACTGAAAATAGATAAATAAAATATAAATGCACATGCCATTCAGGGAAACTTCATGCAAAGTGACTTTTCCCCAGCATTATATTCTGAGAAATTTAAACACACAGAAAAGTTGACAGAATTATACAGCAACCCCACATACACACATACTTAGTTTTGACAATTACGTTGAACTTCATTTGCTATGTGTCCTGTTTAGCATTCCTTTTCTCATCAATAAATTCTTATTTTTTAAAAAACATATCTCCAAGGAAGTTGCGGCCATTAGTGTGTTTTTAGAAGGTACTTTTAAAATGACAAGACATTTTCTCTGATTTCCCTCCCTCTCGGTTTCTTTCTCTTTCTGCCATCATCAGGTGAGGTTCTCATCAGGTGAGTTTGCCCCCGGACACCAGGCCTCCCCTGTCTGGTTGGCTCACTGGCGTTGAGACGTGCCAGCCTCAGTGAAGGACCCGCACAAAGCGCCCCTCTCCCGGAAAGCCTTCTCTGATAGAGGGGGACAATCCTGTCTCTGCGATCTTGCAACACTGTGGGCAGCCCTCTGCTGGGCTACTTGTCAGATTGGTGCTGTGGCTTCTTCCTTTGACTGAATGTCTCCCCTTTTGACTGTCGGATCCTGCATATGTGTGTTTGCTGGTGTGGTGGTGGGACACAGTGAGTATTGACTGGGTCTTATTTACCTCTGTGTCCAAGACCTGAGGCAGTTCCTAGAACATACTGAATGAACAGATCAGTGGATGCACACATGAACCAATGCTCGCCTGCTTAGGCTGGATAAATGAGCTCAAAACTGGTGATCATTTTGTGATCGTTGCTTTTGGATTAGTTTGGTAGGTTACATTACACTGATTGCTTTGCTTAAGGATGTTTGCAGACCTCACGACTGGTGTGGGTTTGGTGTAGTGCCTAAAGAAGGTAAGAAGATGGCCCAGGTGAAGTCCCATACACGATTTCAGATTTCAGGCCTCAAAGGCAAGGATGGATGTCACCGTGTGGAAACAGAATCTACCAAGTTGCAATCGCAGCTTCCTGGAAAAACCTAATGCCATCTGCATTCTGCTTTGCCAGTGTCACCAGGAACTTTTCACATTTTTTTTTCAATTAGAAATAATAGAGGTCGCATCATTGTAAAGAAATTGTTTCTCATTTTTACTTTCTCTCATTTTTAGAAAATTCCCCAAGGATTATTTTAGGCACTGACCTAACACTGCCATCTCGAGAGCTGGAATGAGACCCGGCCTCTTGGCCCACCTTTTCCTGGATGTTACACCTTCCTTGGAGCACAGGTGGTTCAGAGCCACCCACCCTGAAGAAACACAGGGCGGGTGTTAAACAGTGCCCAACCTTTACTGATGGACTATGACATGTTTGGCACTGTCCTAGGCAATCCACATAGGTGGCTTTTGTCTGGAATGGCCTCCAGGTGAGGACACTTGGTTTGGGGACTGAAATCCCGCCGTGGAACCCTCTCCATGGCTACTCACGGCTTGCTGGTGGGAAGCTAAGGAACGCTGCCCCCCCTTGCATATCTGTGTCCATGATTCAGCGTCCTGCTCAAGAGCAGAGCAGCCAGCGAGGCCCACGGCGGGTGCCGGGCTCCCGTCAACATCCACTGTTCAAAAGCGAAAGCACTTCGGAGAACTCCTCGGTGGACAAGACCCGGGGAAGACCTCCTGGGCCCAGTTTTTGCTGGGCCCGAGTCACGGATCCCGGGTGTTTAAGACAAAGCCCACAGACTCATCCCTCTTCGTCCTCCGCAGTCTCCACAGGCAGCCCGCTGCCCTCCTGCAGCCTGGGGAGCGCATCTGACAGCATGTAACAAATGTGGCCCCGCGGGGGATCAACACCACCACGGGGGAACCTCACAGTCTGCAGTCCGCAGTCCCTCCCGAGCCCCATACACCTGCAGGACCCCCCCACTCCGCCCTGGAAGGCCGCCCTGTCTCCCCATCTCGTCTCAGGACTCGAAGGCACTCGCCACGTGCACCGCTGGCCAGGCTCCCCAGCAGGCAGCTCTGGGGCGGCCTGTGCCGTGGGAGCAGATAAGACATGAGCTCAGAGGGGCCCTTTATCAGCTGCTGTGCTCACAGAGGCCAGATGACCCTCAGGAGTTGCTTCGAGATTTAAAGCACTGATGTGACAAGGAGGCTTTGATTCCGATGTCCCAGCTGGCTCTCCGCGGCCAGTGTTTACGTAAACTTGGACAAGCCTGCCATGACTGCTCATCGCCCTCGTTTTTCAACCTTAATGGTGATTCCACTCCAAGGGCCAGGAGGAACGCAGCGTCGGGGCGGAGGGTCTCCCTCGGACGTGGCGTTGGGGTGTTGCAGCGGGCCCCTGTGGACAGAGCAGGCGGGCGGGCACGGGGGGACTCTTTACTGACTCTTCTTGTACACACCAAGCTCTCTCCTAAAGACTCAAAGTCCCTTTTGCTTTCATGTGAGAATCGAAATTCAGGAGTTAGGAGCAGTGGCTTTCTGACTGCACTTTGTGAGGACGGTGACCCCGCCCCCAAGCCCTCAGCCTCGTCCCACTCCCCTCACCGCTCTTCCCCCCGCACCTCCGACCCCGTGTCTGTCTTGCACAGCCCTGCTTTCCAACAGCAAAGACGGGCTCTGAGAGGGAGCAAGGCCTGACCCATCAGTCCAGAACCCCGAATCCAAACAGGAGGTGGGGACACCGAGAAATGAGACAGATCCCCTCCACATCGAGGACCTACGTTTGCCCCTTGGCCAGCTGTAAGGACCTCTCTCCTGCCCCCCACTTCTGGGGGGCCTCAGTTTCTCTTCTTCAGTCTGTCATTATTGCCGTATCTACTTTTTTTACAAGAGCAAAGGAAAAATAAACGACTTTGGCTGGAGGCTAGAGTTGTGTGTGAGAACATATTTTTGTCTCGTATTCCCTCCCTTTCCCTAATTAAGGCCAGAAGGGTGGAGTTGGTGGGTGCCAGTAGACAAATCCTGGGCCTTGAGCATCCCAGCCACCTTAGGGCAGTTGCCTGATGTCTGTTTGGCATCTTGGTGCCACTGGGCCCTGGCCCTGCCGCCGTGCCTTGGTGAGCCCTGCCTTCTGGCTGATCGCTGGAGCGGTGTCGAGGGCTGTGAGCACAGCCACCCAGATGAAAGGAACTTGGATCCCATTCTTGGAATCCGGAGCAAGGATCCTGATGGAGCCCTTTCCTTCCTCTCAGAGAGGCCCCGCCTCTGGCAGGCTTCTTTTCCCTCTGTCCAGGAAAGCCAGCTTTCAACAAACAGTTTTAAGAGCATGTATCCTGCTCTCGTATCCAAGAGCTGGCCCCCAGCACAGCTCTTGACTTTTCTCAAAACCAACAGCGTTGCTAGGCTGGGAATGTGAACTCCCAAGTTCAGTGTACGGATCCTGGCATTTTCCACATCTCTACCTTAAGCAGAAATTCAAGAGCAGATGTGAGTTTTGGGAAGCTTGAAAATTTGTACAATTTGGGGGGGCTCCTGTTAAGAAAAACCATGTAACGTCCTCTTAGGCATGTCCCCGAAACGCCCATGACATGTCAAAACCACCAAGGTGATGGGAGGCATGATGAAGTAGAAGACGGAGAGGAAGGGACAGCAGTCCTGCAAACTGGGTCGCAGCGTCCGCTTTAGTGACCTGGGAAGCAAACACACAGCCTCTGCCCCTGTGCGCACATCACTGACCGCGGGCCCGGGCCTGGCAGGAGCCCACGCCAGTGAGGGGCCAGTGGCTCACGCTTCAGCAGCCTCCTGCGAATTGGCCTCTGCAGGAATATTTTCTCCCTAAGACAATGAAAACCCGTCCTTCCCTTCCCCTAAACCTTATTTATCTGGCTTTTAAAAATAAGATTTTATATATTTATTTTTAGAGAGAGGGAAACATCAATGTGTGGTTGCCTCTCACATGCCCCCTACTGGGGACCTGGCGTGCAACCCAGGCATGTGCCCTGACTGGGAATCGAACTGGCAACCCTTTGGTTCATAGGCCGATGCTCAATCTACTGAGCTATACCAGCCAGGGTGACATTTCTAAAATTGCTTTCCAAATGACCTTTGCTCAATTTGACAGTGTATCAAGAGCCTGAAAATCCTCCCATTTTGTCCCAGTAAGTCTACTTTTGGCAACCTAGCCTAAGAAAACTATACAAATGGTGGAAGAACTTGATGCACAAAGATGTCTATCGAAGCATTATTTATAATAGCAACAGTTTGAATAAACCGACTAAGAGCATGGGAATGACTAAGTAAAATATGACATATCCACCTGGTGGAGTATTATACCATTAATGCCGATTTTTTCTCTTCAAAGTGCTTATAAGCATCTGGGCAAATGCTAATACAGTAATGTTAGAAAGTAGCAGTACACAGAAGTTATGTAACAGTATAAACAGCCAACTGATAACAACACCCTTTGGGTTTCCATCTCTTTGGAAGTACTCTTGCATGACACGTATCTTCTAGGTGAGCAAAAGAAAGTTCTGGAACTTCAGCATTTCCAAAGTTGAAGACCAACACTAACCACAGTGGATACAAGTCTTATTTAAAAATAACTTATGATATTTATACGATTTTTAAAAGGTAATTCTCAACAGTGTTGAGAATATGATAACATCAGCACTTTTATTTATTGCTGGAAGATTTAAAGCAAAAAAACTTTCTATACATTCATTCCCTTTGACACAGTAATCCTAACCCTGCACACCCTATTCCCAGGAAATACCAGAAATATCAAGGCATGACACACAAAGACACCAACTGCAGTGAAATATGCAATAGGAAAGCGTTACTAACAACCCAAAGATCCAACACTAGAGATATTTTTTAAAGATCACCATGCATTTGCAATGGCACACTAACCATTGAAGCAGTGAAATCAGATGATGTGGAAAAAGGATAGAATGAAGGTAAGAACATGAGTTGGAGCTGTGAGTGAGGTTAACACAAAGATGGATGTTGAAGAACTTTCTGTGTTAAACTCTGATGTGTACCAGCCACCGCCGTTCTAAGCTCTGTAGGGGGATGAAACCATTTAATCTGGGAAGTAGTGGAGCCGCCGCCCTCTGGAGCTACACGCCCTTGCTTTCTTCCCATCTGCTGTGCTGTTCCGGATTAGCTCTAAGCTTCCTAGCAGCCAGCGTGAAAATGGAAACCAGATGAGCTGCAGTGCAGATGGAAAATCGTACATTAATCTCCCTGTAATAAATACATTAAAAAATAGAAATAGATGCAAACTAAATGCTAGCAAACTGAATCCAACAATAAATAAAAGGATAATACATTTCCACCGAGTCAGGTTTAGTTTATCACTCCAAAATCAATGCATAAAAGAAGAAAATCATGATTATTTCGACAGGCACAAAAAAATCATGTAAGTTCACTACCCTTTCATGATAAACAACAACAAAACACACAGATAAAAACTCTTAGCAACCTGAGAATAAGAAGTATTCTTATCATTTTAATATTATAAAATGATACCCACAAAAATTGCAGCAAAATTATATCTAAATGGTAAAATGTTGAAAAATTATTTCCCTTGAGATTAGGAAGCAGACAAAAATACTACCATTCTCACCTCTATTCAACATTGTTCTAGGGTTTCAAGTTAGTATAATAAGCAAGAAAAGGAAATGAAAGGTGAAATGATTTAAAACTACCATTATTAGCAAGAGGCTATACTACTGTGTATAGAAAATGCAGAAGAATCTATAGCTTTGAATTAATCAATAATCTATTTAGTAAGGTGGTTTACAATGTCAATATTACAAAACATTATAAATGTCAGTTGAATAGATTGTTAGACAATAAAATTTTATTATTTTTAAAAAGATTTTATTTATTTTTACAGGCGAGGGAAGGGAAGGAGAAAGAGAGGGAGAGAGACATCAATGTGTAGTTGCATCTTGCACAACCCCTACTGGGGACCTGGCCTGCACCCTAGGCATGTGCCCTGACTGGGAATCGAACTGGCGATCTTTTAGTTCACAGACCTGTGCTATATCCACTGAGCCACACCAGCCAGGGCAGACAATGAACTTTTAAAATCTAGCATTTACAATAGAGTAAAAATAACATTGGATACCTGGAGTTATGTCTGATATGAGATATTCAGGGTTATTACTGAGAAAACTATAATCTATTATTGCAAGAAATTAGACAGGACCTAGCAGACGGAACTGTACTATGTCTGTGGACTGGAAAACCAGGCATTGTTGGAAGGCGTGTGCACCCGTCCAGCGGACCCACAGATCCAATGCCATCCCAAGCAAAATTCCAGCTTTTCCATGTTTTTTCCCTTTGGAAATTGTAAGATAGCTCTAAAGTTTATAAAGAAATGCCAAGAACGACATAAAGACAGAAAAAGCAATCCTGAAGAACAAAGCTAGAGAACTTACCCTGATAGACATCAAAGTGACCAGTGTCATTTGTCATCATAATTAGTATTAGTCCTGCATTCTCTTAAGCCTCCATTTCCCACCATCGTCTTTGTTTTTATTTTTATTGACGGGATGTGTAATATATATTTTATATTTTATTAAAGATATATATGACTATAAAGACTAAGCATTATATATGTATATATTTTCTCAAAAGTTATATAGCCCTGTCTATCTGGCTTTATAAATGAAAACAACTATTTTTGACAATGGGGTGTTAGGTGTGAGTTTTTCCTCAGTCATTCCATTTTGCATGCTGCAAACCTTTTTGTTTTGCAGTTCAGGTCCCTGTTTCGCTCTGGAAAATGTCTTCGGTTATTCCTTCGATTACGGTGTCCTCTGCATTTACCTGTGATACCTCATTTCGCGCTTCTCTCAGCTGGATGTCAGGCCTCCAGCTTGGATGCTCTGTGTCTGTTGCCTTTCCTGCTCTTGCTTTTCACCTCTGTGCCTTTTTACTTTGATGCTCCGAGAGGTCTTCCAGACTTTCCCTCTAAGGCTTCTATTAAACTTTTATTTCACCAATTATATTTTTTATTTCCAAAACGACTTTCTTGTACCCTTCACCATTCCTTTGCATTGTTTCCTACTCTTGTTTTGTGGGTTAAATAGCTCCTCAAATGTCACAGTAGCTACTGATTAGATTTTTTCAAAAAAAAAAATCACTGAATTTGAATTATGTGCATGTTGAGCTTGGGCTGTCTCTTTCAAACTGCCATTTTGCCTGTAATGTCCTAATAAACACCTTAACGTGTTTTGAACACCTTGGAGCGTACCTTGATATCCAAGAGTGTGGATCAGGAAGGCGAATGGGAATTCTCCGTGCCCTGGGCAGGCTTGTTATTGGAAGCAGCCATCGCTTTAAGGTGGAAAATAGGGAGCTAACTATTATGCTGACAGCCGTCCAGAAGCCAGGGTGAGGGCTGCTCCACCTTTAGGCACTAACACCTCAGTCATAGCCTCAATGTACTTCAAGTACATATAACTTTTTTCTTTCCTTTTTAAGGAAAATGCCCTTGATTTGGGGCCGAGGAGAAATGCCCGCTTGCCTGAGTTTCCCGCAAGGAGGGAGGCATTTGCTGTTTTGTTTATAGTCCTTTCATTCACTCCCTGGTCTCAGCCCTGCTTCTTAGTCCCACGCTGGTGTGTCTGTGGTTCCCCCAGAGCCCGGAGGCTCTGGCTCTGTTGCTTCTAGCCCCCTCGTTCTGCACATGCGCTGTTCCCCCTGCTCAGCCTCAAGCCACTGCTGGTGCCTCTGCGTTCACTCTCTGTCGCCTGGGAACTTGTTAAAATCCTGGGTCTGTTAGCTAGCCTCTTTCTAGTCACAGGCCGTTGTAGGTTTATGCCTTTTTGTGGCTTTACCATCATTTTTCTCAGGGCTAAGGAGATGAAGGTGGGGATTTAGTCTGTCATCCTGAAGCCGAGTCCTGTACTGTACCAATACTTAAGAGGAATTCCTTAAATGCCATGGAAGATGACGGACTTAAGCCCAGTTTCGGGAATACGTAGAATCCGTACAGACACAGGGGGCTGTAGCAGACAGAGCCAAGGGCCAGTTGGGGCGGCCGTGTGGGGATGGGGGTGACCAGGTGAGGTTGGGAGAGTAACGAGCGTGTCGGCCAAGCAGGACCCTAAGTGCCAGGGGGCAGTCACAGGAAATGAGATGGAAAAACTCCTCTGGGTCCAGGGCTTTTCGTTCTGGATGAAAAAAAAAAAAAAAAAAAACTGGCTGTTTTGAGAAGAGTTGAAAAGCGATGAAATCAATATTTTAGAAAGATTCATTTGGCAGGACACGAGCTATGCTTTGGAGGGAGAGGGACTGGCGGCAGAGGGCCAGTTAGGAAACAGCCGTGCTCATCCATTTGTGAAATGAGGGGTGATGGCAGCAGAAACGGGAGAGCAGGAGGAGATGTGGGTGAATTGGAAGAATCTGTAGTAGCTGGTGAGCAGTAGGGTAGGGAGGACAAGACGGCTATATGGTTTCAGGGCTAAATAACTATGGATAACTGTGGGCATAGCTGTAGCTGGAAAACTCATAGGCACCTATCCTCCTTTGACCCCCTTTCTAGTAAGAGTAGGTTGTCCACAGTAGAGTCCTTGTTCCCCAGTCTAGGTAGTGCTAGCGGTGGTGACGGTGGCAGTGACCATGGCAAAGATAGTGACGGTGATGACGGCAACGACGGTGCTGGTAGCGGTGATGGCGGAAGCAGCAGAGACGGTGGCGGGGGTGGGGGTGCTGATAGTGCCGATGGGGATGTTGACGGTGGTGGCAGTGCTGGTAGAAATGGTGACAGAGGTGAAGGCTGTGGTGGGGGTGCGGCAAAGTGGTGGAGGTGGCGGCGGTGGTGGTGGTGTTGTCATTGTAGTGGTGGTGACGGAGGTGGTGCTAGTGGCAGCAGTAGTGGGTGGCAATGGTGTTAACGATGGCCATTATGGAGGGGATGGCGATGGAGGTGGTCGAAATGCTGGTGATGGGGGTGGTGTTCATGGTTGTGCGATGATGGTGCTGAAGGTGTGGCTGGTTTTAACGATGAAGGGAGTGGTGGTGACAGTGGCAAATGATTTTGGTGGGACAGAGGTGGGGACGCTGGTGGTGGCGGTACCAGTGATGATGAGGACGGAGGTGGCGGTGACACTATGACTGTAGTGGTGCTGGCGGTGGGGGTGGCTGAAGTGATGAGGGGAGCAGTCGTGGCGGGAGTAACAGTGGTGGTGGTGATGATGACGGTGGCTATGCAACTGTGCGTCTTGAGCTTACTCTTGTTTCTCTCCTCATGAATTCAGGAGAGTAGGAGAAGGTTCAGCTATGCATGGAGCTCCGTAATTCTGCCCTGCTTGCAGTGACAGCTGATTAGGTGACACGTGGACATCTCCTTCAGGGAAACAATGCTTGGCTGGGCTGAGTGAGATTTCCAGCCTCTAAATTTAAATGGGAGACTGGTAAATCATTGTTATGAGGAATGGACAGTTGAACTGCACAGACTTGTGGAGCCCGAGTCTGAGTCATCACCACGTCAATGAAATGCTGCGGAGGGTGCAGGGGAAGCAGGAGCTCGCGAGTGAGGAGAAGGCGGGAAAAGAGAGCATGCCAAGGGAGACAGGAAATGAAGCAGGGCCATAGAAATGCAAGACGAGGCAGCCAGCAACCTCCTTCCCAGCTGAAAAGGTCCAGAGAGACCATCCACGTCTCTGATCTCAGATGGCCATGAAATGGCCAGTCTTGTTCTTTCCAGAAACCCCCCCTTTTATTTGAATTACTTTCTGTGGGTTGCTGTTCTTTGCAACCAAATATCAGAAATTAGTATGTTTGCAAAGTGAATTGCTTGTTGTCCGTGCTGTGGGCAGACTTCTTCCAGGTCACCAGATTCTAGACACCACTGTGAGATGCTTTTGTGCTCGGGCCACTCAGCCATCTCCCGGGGAGCTCACACTGGACGGATCACACACCATACACCTACTAATTACATGTAATATCAGATCATTTCATATGGGGTCCAGGCTTTCTAAACCATTATCTATTGCTTAACACTGCCCCCTTAATATTTCAAACTCAGAGTTTCCTCAGCCTGTGGGATGTCCTTTCTTGCTTCTCTAGGGGCACAAATATCCCTAGATTCTATCTCCACACCCCCTCGCCATGCTCTTGTTTTTATGGGTTGCTTTCCCTTGACTTACACCTTGACCTTCCTTCTCTGCGCCTTCTCTGCCTTTCCCCTTTCAGATGTTGAACCTGAGCTCTCCATCTGACTGTGCTTTTGACCAACTCACAGAACCCTGCCCCTGGTGTCTCTGTCCCAGGGATGGAAGAGGGCAGCTGGCTGGCAGGCAGGACTGGTGCCTGGCACTCTGCATTTCTGCAGGTGGGCAAGAGGGGACGCGCGGGAGGCAGGGCCTCTATCTGCCGAGTAGCCTCCCTGCATCAGCTGCCCTGACGCCTGGGAGGCCAGCCTTACTGCCTTCATTACATACACGATAAAGCTCAGAGCGCATACAGTGACTTGCCTGAGTTTATCCAGCGAACGAGAGGCAGATCTGGGGTGTGAACCCAACTGTGTTTGATTTTGAAACTTGCTTTTGCCTCTTAAACCGTGTGGACTTGCCAAAGTTGGAATAGAACCAACACTGGTTGAGCACTGTGGCCGTGACCTTCAGCGGCCACTCCATGTCTACTCTCCCCGTCGTTCTTAATAGCAAACCCCTGATTTCACTTGTATGGAGAAGGGACCCCCTTAAAGACTCTATACCCCAGGCTTCCTGAAGCAATGTATGAGGGCACGTGACAGCCAATAGGATTCAAGTGGAAGGTTCATGTGGGCTTCGAGGAAGGCTGCTTTGAGGTTCAGGCTGATCCTGCTGGGAGGTCCCCCCTTTCCCTCTTCCTGCTGCTGAGGGCGCAGGCGCAGCTCTGGTGACCACCCTGGACAGGAGAAGAACCTGCAGATAGAAGCTACATTCCAGGCGGAGGGGCCTGGGCCCTTGAATCCGTTCCGGGATGCCTGCATCTGGACTTTTATGTGGAAGAGAGATAAATGACTATTTTATTCGAACTAATCTTATATATAATACGATTCAAGCACCTGGTACACGTGAGACCCCTCCGGCACATGAACGTTTGGTTGCCCTGTTTCAGATGAAGACCCCAGGATTCAGAAATGTTACATCATTAATTTAGGATCACAGAGCTAGTAGAGCGGCATGTCTTGACTTTAGAGCATATTGCTATAATACAACACAAATCTAAATTTCTTCACTTTTTACCTGGCATAAAAAACACCCATGATTTACTCTTTGAAAACACTGTTCCCCCACCTGGGATTCTCCGTCCCTACTTTCCTCTGGGAAGCTTTGCTCACCCTTCAAGACCCCGTCAAAGTGTTACCTCCTCTGAAGTCTTTCCTGAATGGTGGTTTCATGACGTAGGTCTCCCTTCTGTGCCCCTGTTGTGCCATGCTGCACCTTACTAAGACGTGTGTCACACATAGCACGCCCACTGTCCCCATGCCCGACTGCCAGCCTAACACGTCAGCCGCCCGAGGGACCTTACCATCTTTCTTCTCAGCCCCAGCTCACTGCCTGCCCCCCGCCCCAAAAAGGAAAATTTCATGGAAAGACGGACTGCCTGAATGAATAAAAAGTAGGCAGTCGAGCTGAATGGTACCTTTCAGTGAATTTCAGGGGCTAAAGGTCACATCATGAGGCTTATCTCCTCATGTGTCCCCTAAGCCACCTGGGAGCATGTGGGAGCATGTCACTGGAGGGTTGCTTTAAACAGAGACCCATGAGAATCTCGTGTCTCCATGGAGACCTTTCAATTCACTTTCCTCTCACTCCGTGGCCCCCGCGCCTAAAGAGGACTGAGGCCTCTTTTCAGTCCAGACTATCGTTTTGTTAGGGAATGTGGCTGAGAGGACCATCCGGTGAGTCCGATTCTGGCTTTAATGCTGTAAGAAAATCGAATCAGTCCTGACACAGCATCCTTTCTCAAGATTCCGAAAACTTTTGAATCCATTTGAAACGAGATTGTGATCGACAAACCCACGGGAACATTAGCGAACAGTTAAATCCTAATTAGCCAAGTCCCTGCTAATCTCCCAGCTGTCAAAGGCGCAGATAGAGACAAAAGCTTCCATTAAACCTGAGTGGGTCCCTGAGGAGGGAGAGGTCAGAGGGGAGTGTTCAGTCAACTGTGAGATGATGTGAACGAAGGCCCAAGTAATAATCATCAAAAACATGCAAACGTCCCATTACTCATTTAAAAAGACATTACAGTGACATGAAAACTCTCTCCTCATCACCCTACTTTCCCCCCCTCATTGAACTGTTCTCCATCACTTTTAGGATAAAGTTCAAAACTTTCCCCCCTGACTCTCATCCCCACCCATATACGATTTCCGGCTGTATCTGCCACTTTCTCCTCCTTCTGGACCTTCCGCTCACAGGCCGAACGTGCCCTCAGGTACGCAGAGAGGAAGATACCTGTAAGATCCAAGACGGACAGAGATCCTGTGGTTATGGATGGCGGTGGCGGTGCGTTGGTGGGTGGGTGACTAGGTAGGGTGTTGAGGCGCAACAGCAGAGAAAGTTGCCTCCTGATGACCCAAATTTGTCTGCACAGAGACCAACTCTACCGTGGACCAGCTCTCTCTGTTTACTCTCTGCCGCCCTCCAAAATTTTTCCTAATAGTTTTTTAGAGTTTGAGCAAGTGTAACCCAGTTCTTTAGCCCAAGTCCCCTGTGTAAGGGAAGCCGGGCTAGAGCTGCCTTCTGAAGATTCCATTGCGGTAGGAGACTTTTCCTTCCCTCCTGTACAATATGTAGGTGAATGGGGGTGTTCATAACTTTTATATTATTCTCACAGTCATTTTAAGCACCCCCCCAAGAGGTGGGAAATATCAATTTAGAAGAGATTAATATGAAGATTTAAAACAGAAATGTAGGCTGTTTACAGTAGGATCAACCAGAGGGCTTGTTTTTGATATCGGTCCTCGGGCCTCAACCCAGAACTCTTGAATGAAAGAATCTGGAGTGGGAGCCCCAGAGCCTGCATGTAAGAAGCCTTCCGGAAGATGCTGTTTAAAATTTGCAATCCACTGGCTTTAAATGGACCTAGGTCCATGTTTAGTGGTGTTTTATAATGTGTGAGTACCTAATAATTACCTTTATTTCTGAATTCTAAAATTTGAATAGTTAGTTCCTTGAGTTTTCCTGAAGGATAATCATATCATCAGAAATATAATTTTCCTCCTTCTTTCTACTTTGTGATTATTATTTTTCTTCTCTTATTGCTTTGTTTTTGAATAAGGATTGGCAAGCTAGGGCCCACAGTCTTAATTCAGCTACACCTGTTTTTGTGTGGCCCATGAGCTAAGACTGGTTTCTACACTTCAGAACAGTTGTCATGTAAGTGCCTGCACAGTATCTGCCATGTTGCCTCTTAGCAGACAAAGCCTACGGTATTTACCCTCTGGCTCTTGACTGAACGAGTTTGATGACCCCTGCTATAGACTGGAAAATGTGCCATCCAGAGCCCTTTGTGTGGACAGACAAGATGTCCAGCATAAGAGTGACCCCTAAGAAACATCTTGTACCCCACACCCTACACCTGGGCACCTGCTTCCGGAGAACCCAGCCTTTGACAGGCTGTAATTTTGAGTACAACATTAATATTGGTAATAATGAGCATTACTGTCTTACTTCTAACTTTGAGAGAAATCTTTCTTGTTCATTATTATATAAAATGTTTGCTATAAATTTCAGGTAGATTTTTTTTTATCTTAAGTCTCTTTTGATATTTTATCAGGACTCTGTTGGTTTTAAGATATGGGTCCTACACATGTTTTGTTAGTCTTATACCTAAGTGTTTCTCTTTTTTCAAGCTCCTAAAATGACAATCAATTTTTTTCTACTTCCCAGGCATTGATTACTAATACATAGAAACACGGTTGATTTTGTATCCTGAGTGGTATCCTGTGATCTTGCTAAACACACTTGTTAGTCCTGGTATTTTTTTGTTTTGAATTTTGTCAAATGCTTTTTCCACATCAGTTGATATGTGATCATGTGTTTTTTATTCTTTAGTCAGTTTATATGGTAGATGACATAGACTGATTTTTTAATGTTGAACCAGTCTTGTACTTCTGTGATGAGATCCGTTTGTTGTGATATACTAGTTCTTTCATAGATTGCTAGGATTGACTTGATCATGTTTTCTTAGGGGTTTCTGCCTGTATTCATAGGGGACCGACATAGGTCTCTCTCCACCTGGGCTCTCTCTGTCTTGTCGGCATCGTGACGCTGCTGCTGCTGCATGAACTGACTCAGACGGGTTTTCTTCTACCTCCAGGAGACAGTGTGTAGAACCCCTTTCAGTCTTCGTTAGAATATGCCAACAGAGTCATGTGGGCTGGAGCTTTCATTCTGGAAAGGCTTTAAACTAAATGTTCAATTTTTTGAATAAATATAAGACTAGTCAGATTACCTATTTCCCTGCAGGTGAATGTTGGTAGTTTTTATCTCCCAAGGAATTGGACCATCTCACCTACGTTATTCATAGGACTGTTATAATATTCTTTTTTATATTTTATTTATTTATTTTTAGAGAGGGAAGGGAGGGGGAGAGAGAGAGAGGGAGAGAGAGAGAGAGAAACATCAATGTGTGATTGTTAGGTGTCATGGCCTGCAACCCAGGCATGTGCCCTGACTGGGAATCGAACCTGTGATACTTTGGTTTGTAGCCTGTGCTCAATCCACTGAGCTACACCAGCCAGGGCTTGTTATAATATTGTTGTATTATCTTTTTAATGTCATTAGGTCTATGGTGATACTCTCTTCTTCATTTCTAATGTTAGTAATTAGTGTTTTCTTTATTTTGTCAAACTGCCTGTAGCTTTATAAACACAATTATTGTTTCAAAGCTTTTATTGATCTTCTCTAATGTTTCTCTCTTTTCACTTATATTAATTTCTGCTTTTGTCTTAATTGTTGTCTTTCCTCTACTCAGGCACCACTAATTTTAATTGTTATGCTATCACATCTCAATACTTAATCACCTATTTTTGTTTCAAGGCTTGAATGTTGGTAGTTTGTCTCCAACCAATTATTTTCAAGAAAAATACTACATATGTCATATAATTTTTGAAGCCCTGTACCCATGGAAACGTCTCTCTCTGGTTATACAAGAAAGCCAACTTAACTAGGTATAAAATCCTTAGGTTACAACATTTTTCCTTTGAAAATCTGTTGATGTGGTTTCATGTCATCCAGGATTAGAAATGTAGAAGCGTCTGAGGCTGGCCTTGTTTGTCTTCTACCACAGGAAACTGATTTTTTTCTCCTGATAATCATAGTTTTTTTTTTATTTTTGTTGTTTAATTTTGCAAGCAGTATGGGGTCAACTGATCCTTTTTACCTGGGTGGTAGTCAGTTCATTTAATCTCCAGGTCTTTCTTTTTTTTTTTTTTAAGATTTTATTTACTTATTTTTAGAGAGGGAAGGGAGGGAGATAGAGAGAGAGAGAGAAACATCAATGTGCGGTTGCTGGGGGTTATGGCCTGCAACCCAGGCATGTACCCTGGCTGGGAATCGAACCTGGGACACTTCCAGGTCTTTCTTTAGCTCAGAAAAGTTGTATTCAATGACACATACATTTGATTATTGCCTTCTGTGACTTTTTTGATCATGTAATAGTGCTGTTTTCTCCCTTGTAAATACTATTATTAAAATGGTGATTTGTGATTCCCTGTTCTGTATTTCTATTGACTTGCATTTGTTTCCATCGTTTTTTTCTTACTTCCTTCTCTGCAATCTGTAATACCTGATTTTACTACTTTTTAATTCCATCTTTTCCTGACTTCGGATTTTTCTGAAAGAGATTTGTTTTTACTTACTGAGGCGATCTCCCCTTGTGCTCCTCTGAATATGCCAATTCATTTTCTGAATGTTTCCCCTGAAACTTACAGTAGATATTTCCTAGGTTCATACTTTTCTTCTGAGTCTTTATTACATTGTCCTTTTCCCTTTGTTGTACAGTGCTTTTTAAAAAAATATTGATTTTCTTCTCTTGCTCAGTCACTTCCTAGAACAGGGCCTGGCCCCCAACAGGGAATTCACGGACATTTGTTTAATGAATGAATTGTGAGGAAGGCGACATCTTCCTGGATCTGGGTGTGTGAATGGCTCCTGGCCCTGCTTTTCCCCTGCTTGTGTGATAGTCTGATTCCCTTTTCAGATCGTACTAAGTGAGATGCAGAGATTTCCATCTAATTCCCGGGGTTTTAGTTAACGCGTCTCTTTTCTACTAAGCTGACACCATTCCCGGTGTCCGATGTCCGCCTGTCTGGTGCCCTGAACTTATGAGATGCGCGAACAGGCATCATTCCCACGCTGTCCACTTTCCCCCTAGGTCTGTGCACATCCACGATGGTTTCTCGGGGTGGGTACCTATCTCACGCACAATGCCCACGTAGGGGTTTCCCACCTGCGCCTTCTACCCGGGTGGTGCTCGGCATTTGCTCTTTGACTGTTGGGAAGCATCAGGCGGAGCAGAGAGGTCTGTGGGCAGATGGGAACACTAGCCCACCTGTGTTCGGTCACCGAAGGAAAGACTTACGCCCAGCTCTCTGGGTGGAACGTACCGAGGTCTCTGAGTCGGGGGCGGTGTAAAATGCAGTATCATTTTTCCATTCTCCCAGTGTCACTTCGTCACTTTTCTGGGATTCCTATTTAATTTACCGAGGAGTTAGACCATATTAAACACAGAGCTATTGGCCAACACCATTTTGAGCTAGAACTCCATTTCCAGTATATTTTTAAAGTATTAGAATTTTTTTAAAAATCCAGCTGGCATCTAGGGCATTCGCTTTGAATGAGGGCACAGCGCGGGTTTTCTGGGTGGCGTGCGCCTCCTCCCGCACACTCTCACACACAAACTCGCCCAAACGGAATACGCTGTGCACTCGCCACGGAGAGCTGATAAAGGGTTTTTGAAACGATTTATAAATATTTATTACAGCAAAATAATAGCAGCTGTTGCCAAAAGTAACATCCCAGCTAAGCATATTCATAGCCGATGATCTCCAAAATCACTTTATGCTGACTCATATGTTCATCCTACTCCAAAGCTAACATGTTGTTCTCTCCCAGCTCACTCCAGAGTTACCAACCCCACCCCCTCGTGAATCCCCAGTCCAATTAGCAACCCCCCTCCCCCCGCCCCCCGTCTTTCATTACACTATCTGTCACAGCACTTGCTGAGCTCCAAGTCCAGCACAATCTATTTCTAGGCTGCGGTTCCTCCCACTGGAATTTTTTGCAGTTCTTACATGTCAAAGAATTTATTTTCAAAACAAAAACTGATAAACACATTGTAGATAAGTGTGTATTTTCCTCCCAGGACAGAATCCTGCCAAACATCAGAAAACTCTGGCTTACCATCTGCCATCATCCTGTCTTACACCCTGACCTCAACCATCCCAAAGCGCCTCCCTTCACAGCTGAAAAATCAAAGCTGTGGGCCCTCCATCGGCTACAGAACCACCGGCAGAGAAATGCCCATTTAAAAAAAATAAGCAGAAGCCACAGCTGTATATAGTGATACATTTTTCATTCCCATTTAGCTGCTCTCTTATTGATCCATTCTCTTCGCCCTCTTTTTACTTCTTGAAAAGCAGTTACCAGGGTCTAAACTACTGCATTTCCTGTTTTTAAATCTGATGTTTTTCTTTGTTTGAACAGTGGCTGTGATCATGTTTTCTCAGGTCTCTGAGAAGCCACGGTAATAAGGAGTAGCCAAGGATCTTCAGCCAGGCATTCTAAGAACAGACTTCTCACATGGCAAGACAAAAGGAAAAGAGGGAGGCCCTGTATCTGCAACCCTGTGAGCTCACGTCTGTGCAGCAGATTGGAATCCTGCTTAAGTTCCCCACGGAGGCAGGAGTGGTTTGGTGATGACATAAGGGGGCCCTCAGAGGAGACTGTCAACTTTTTCTTAGGACTAGTTCAGAAAAACAAAACAAAACTATCCAATCAGCCCCTCCCCTGCTTGCCTGGGGCAAAATCACCTTGTCTAAATCACCTCCCTCTGCCTCCTTGAAAAACAGGCATTGACGAGGAAATTAGGACTCTCACTCTTACCTCCTCACTGCCTTTACCCTTCGCACTGGCAAAAGTATGAAGTCGGTTGAATGTGTTTCTTGGAAGTTTATTTCCCAGCAAAACCCACAGTGCAATTGTGCCTACAGCACCACCAGAGGACTCATCTGATAAGAGTCAGAAGATACACGCACGGACGTGTGTGTCTGGCAGAAAAAAGTGAATGTTATGGTTGGCAGAATTTGCCTGGAGAAAACCTGTCTGTTTCATGCGATGCCCTGCAGGACCGTTTGGTTGGAAAAAGACCCCAAAGAGCACAGCATGAGAGCGTGTGAGGTAGAGAGAAACAGGCGTCTCGGCCTCACAAATCTAGGTTTGGGTTTGCAGCACAGTCTCCAGAGGGAGGATAGCAGTCCCCGGGTAGGGAGGTGGGAGCGGGGACAATGGCAGAGTCTGAGAGAATCAGCCCAGGGAGAGAGCTGGGGGTTGAAAGCTGGAGACACAAGACAGTTTCCCCAAAGTTCCCCATGCAATGTGTGGTGGAGAGACTTTGAGTAACTGAGTTGTTCAACATCTCTTCTGAAGTTCTTTGTGTTATACAGTCGATTCTCTTTACTGGTCTTAGTTATATTCTGTAAAGCTGCTGCGATCCCTGAATTAATTAATTTTGAACCATTAAAATCACCTGGGGGAAGTGCAGGGTGGGGTTCCTATGAGCCTCTGGTCATAACATTATTGATTGGTCAACAACCAATCAATATATACCCTTGTTGTGTGTGTGTTTCTGTTTATAGACACCTTATTTAATATTCTGTTGATCCATTAACATTGAACTCATAACAGAACTGTAAGTCATGATTGAGAAAAGCTTACTTTGTATGATGGTTCACAGAGGGCAAGGGGGTCAGGGAAGGTAGAAAAGGGGGAGGGGCCAAGTATATGGTGACGGAAGGAGGCTCAACTTGGGGTGGTGAGCACACAGTGCCATACACAGGTGGTGTGTTACAGAACTGTGCACCTGAAACCCACATAATCTTATTAGCCTATGTCATCCCAATAAAGTCAATAAACTTTTTAAAAATAGAAAAGCTTTTTTTTTTGGTCCTCTGTAAGGCACGTCACAGTTTCTTGCACTCAGGAAGTAAGAAACTGTGTTTCTTACTATGATTTGGAGCACTATGTTTTGGAGACATTTTCAACAACTAAAAACCACCAACAAAAAGCACAAAATTGTGAAAAGACTGGCACTAATAGACCACATGCTGTTTACAGTGTGGGAGCTGAAAGAAGACAGAGTGTCACCCTGCTTTGCAGTCTGGGAACACATGTGCCTGTAAGGTGACAGGAAGTTTTTGTGGCATGTGTCTGTGAACCACCGAAAAAGCACCATGAGTGTGGATGGGGCGTTACAAATCAGTTAGAGCAAGCACATGAGTTCCCAAACGTAGAGCTTGTGAACGCTGAGGATCCACTTGACTTTGATGCAATCTCTCCTCACTGACCCCCAGAATTTCAGTAAACGCTCACTTTAGAGAATGTCCCATCATAAGCGTCAAGGAACATAGGCGATGTTCCACAGCTGGGTTGATAAGGATCAGAGTTCCTGATGCATAGTTAATAATTAGCAATTACTGTGATTACTCGGGGTGCCTCACACAGTGAGAATGAGGCAGCAACCATCCTTTCCACACACACCTTACAGTGCAGACTTGCCTCCATGGTCACCCTTTACTACCTTAAAATCGTTCCAATGATATAAAGGCGGGATAGCTGTGTGCCTCTGTCTACAAGGAAATCACGCAAAGTAACCTGCTCAGCCTAAACTCCACAGGAGGGTCTTGACACCAGAACCCCTGTTTTCACTTGCCCCTCCTACCCCTGCCTCTCTCTGCACCCCCTCATTTTTCTAAGAGGCTGCTATCAGAAAAAGAATCTTGTATTTGCTATTTGCATCTTAGGAAATTCAGCTCTTCATCCATTACCCCACTTGGTAACCCATTTTCCCCATCTTCCCTCTCTCTCCATTTTCTTTCCTTCCTCCCTTCTCCTGGTGGCTTGTTCTCCTGGAAGTAGCCTGTTCTAACCGGATGCAAGGCATGACCAAAGGCAGCCATCCCCAAAACAGAGGACCGTCGCAAGGAGGACCGGTCTAGCCTCCCTCAGGTCCCTTCCATGACCCTTTGCGAAGACTAGGAACTTGTGGCAAAACATCTACAAGTTCCTAGAGATTCTGGCCACTGAGGTTCCTTGCAAATATACTTAGTACACATATGCAACCTGAAGCTCAAAACCTTTGTCCCAGAAACTTACTCTGCACAGCCTGTCTCAGAGTCATCTCCAAATGTGTATGCTGTCAGATCCTCTAAATGAAACCCCTCTCTCCCAGGCTGTGTGACAAGGACGGCAAACCTCTGGTCCAGGCATCAGCTTTCTCATTAATGCACCAGGAGAAACACACCGCCTGGCCTGGGGGCAGGCCTCGTGGGCTCTTCCCAAGGTTCTGCTGCCACCCGCACGGGCCCCCTTAGCCCACTGCCTTCGCCAGCCTTGGGCTGAAGACGTGTTCTCTGTAAATTGAGGAGACTGAGCCAGGTAAACTAAGGCAGGACTGACAAATTGACATGGTGGGAGGTGGGGGAGCTATAATGTCCAGTTAAAAAATACACACACACACACACACACACACACACCCATATATATATATATATATAAACATCTAGTTAAATTTGCATAACAGAGAAACAACAGTTTTTTTTTAATGTAAGTATATCCCATTCCATATTTGGGGCAGACTTATGCTAAAAAATTGCTTGTTATTTCTCTGAAGTTCAAATGTAACTGGGTGTCCCGCAGTCTGTCTGGCAACCGTACTGGAAGATCCCTGTTAGCGCTCGCACTCCAAGGCTATTTTTGCGGTGTATCCGTCAGGATTCAATCAGGAAAGCAGAACTGGTGAGGTTTTGAAGAGATTTATTGCAGTCATTAGCCCTTACCTAATTGTGGGGAGAACTAGGGAAGTGATTTCAGAACGGAAGTGGAAAGATCAAAGAAAGAGTCACCCACCCGTCCAGGGAGAGGCTGAGCCCTGGCCGCCGCCGCAGCAAGGCACGCACAGGCAGGTCTAGGAGAGGCTGTGTCTGGGAGCAGCCACCACCTCTCCGCCTCTGCCGCCACGTGTCTGTGGGCCTGGGGGCTTGTGGTGACCCTGAGTGTGCCCAGCACCTTCAGCCAGTGATGGCTGGGGCTTCCCTGCCACATGCACACAGACGGTTCCACCTTTCCTACAGCCGCCCTGGGATAACGGTCCTTCGCACAAGAGCTGTGTCTCGTCTTTGTTATTTTCCACCATGCGAGGAGCTTGGCGCGCTTTCACTCCACTGCATTCGCCATGCTCAGTAGGAATGGGCGATTTTCAAAGGAGAAGCGTGCATCAGCGCCCTCGCCACGGAAGAAGGCCTGAGCCTTGTGTTTTTAACGAGACAGTGCTTTTTAAAAGACAGCGTTCTACCATTTATCCATCTTTTCCCATGACGAGAGCCAGTCTGAGCAAACATTTCATTTTCCTGGGGAAGCAGACACATCTGATGCCGCAGGGCTGGCAAGTGGGCAGAGTCGGGAGAGAAACCTGACGTGTTCCTTTCTACTGCTGTGCCTTGTTGACCTGCGTGGTCCTGTTTGGAAGGGACCCTCAACACCTCTCGGTCCGCGAGGCCGTCATTTTCACACCCATCGTCTTCAGAAGGGGTCTCAGAAGTTCCGATTCCAGGAGACTTTCGGTTGTTTAGAATCTGAATAGGCCGGAGCTTACTCTGTGGTTCATTCACTCAGCATACCAGTGTGGCCAGTGCATGGACACCCCCGCTGACCATCAGGCATTGGTCCCCCGGCCCGTGCAGTGACCTCTGGGGTTTGCTCCTTTCCCAGGTGGGGGGAGGGCGGCCCTCCTTCCCGGCCGACCCTGTGGGCTCGCCCGGCCTGCGTCACGGAGGTCATTGGACCCTGTGTGTTTTCTACAGATGTCTCTGGCATCCGAGAGGCCAGCGAGCCCGCAGCGCCTGCCTGCTCACACAGGGCCTTATCAGTTGTTGATGAGACCCTGTCTAGGCTCACAGACAGGCAGCTTCCTCCAGCCCCGGAGCCCGAGCCCGCTGTGGAGCCAGAAGAAGGTGATAAGCCTCCGAGAAGATTTTTCAGGAGCCTTGCCTATCTTCCCCACAAAGTCGCCAGGGTGCATTTTCCATGGTCGCCATTTACAGATAGGGGTGGCTGCGCTCGGATAAGGCTGGGGGCGGCGGCGGGGGGAGGGCCGTGGAAGGGGCCGAGCGGTTTTTCCAGTTAGCTACCCTTGGGAATCCCTCTGGACCCTACAGCCTCGGTCTTTGACGACTTTGTTTTTCTTTTTAATTGTAGAAGTCCCTCCCTAGCCAGCCATGCAAACCCTCTGCGGCTGGGTCAGACAGGGTGGGCCCAGAGCTTTACGGTGGAGAGTGGGGCCTCCACGGGCCTTCCCGACGGGCAACGTTCTGTCTGCAGCTGCCGGGCAGGGAGGCCTCGGTGGCAGGGGCTGGGGGCTGCCACAGAAAAGCCCAGGGGGTGAGTCCTGAGACCCGGGCTGGCCAGGTGACAGGAAATATGTTTATAGAATTGGCCGCAGAGCACACTCTGGACAGAGTCCCTTCGCCCGGCGTTCGGACAAGGCCCGGGGCAGCACACCGACACCAGCCGAAGCTTGCCCGGGGCCCAGGACACCTGCCTCTCTTCGGAGCCGGACAGGAGTGGTACAGAAGGCGTATGGCCGATTCTCATGACGTGTTAAATGAGGGCTTCAGGTCCTGTTCAAAAACACATCACCTTGTTTTCCGGTGTGAGCAAGTTACAGGTGTGTTCGGGCTTTACAAAGGGAACTGAAGTCCAGTGCGTTTTTAAAAATGCAGTCTCAAGTCATTTGTTAAGTGCCTGTCCGTTGCGCTGTCTCATTCCCTTGTTCTCACCGCTGTTCTCCGAGGAGGAACCGGGGTCCGGGGAGGCAAGCCGTGCCCCGTGTCACACGCGTGGTCGGGGTAGAGTGGCGTTTCAGTAAGTTACGGCTTTCCTCCACTTTGTGCTGCTTTCGTTTTTGTGACTGTTCGTTTTGTTTTGGTTGGTCCCCCAAAGGGCAGATCCAGACAGAACATAGTCTCCAAGGGCCGCTTTGGGGGTACAGCACGAGGTTTGCTAACAACGTGACAGCGTGTGTGCCGGCAGGTGGGGCGTCAGCGGAGGGCTGGGAGTAAGGTCAGGCTGGCCTCCAGGCGCCGACCCACTGTGCAGCACGCCCTCCGAAAGGCTGCTCCTTCCTCGATTCAAGTTTCCCGAGGGGTAACACCCAGGCCGTCATCCGTGCTTTTAATCACACGGCTATGTTTTTCCCACCGTGGGCTCTCGCCGCCGCATCACTAGTGTGTCTCAGATCCCGTGGGGTGGGGCAGGCAGCTCGGGCGTAGCCTCACGTCCTCGGAGCCCTGCAGGGCCCAGAGCTCAGGGATGGGCACAGAGAAAATGGATAGGACGTGGTAGCCCCGGTGGTCATCATCACCATCATTGTCATTGTGGTTTCTAGCAAGTCGCAACAGTGAGATTACGGACGGGGCCCTCTACTTCGAAGAGAAATGCAGGAGCAGAGTGAACATGAAATTACACATGATGGCCTTCATGTCAGGCTCCCAGCGAGCCACGGAGGAAATGAACGCACTTTGGAAATGCAAGTGCAGGGCGGGCGTCCCACTCCCCCACCGAGAGTGCCTGGACACTCTCTGTCTGGTCCCTGTTTGTCCTGAGGAACCTGGGCCTCGGGGACAGAGACACAGGTGGAGGGAGATGCCTCTGTGGTCCCTCGGGGGGAAAGGACACACTGGCATCTGCAGAGGACACTCCCCAGCCTAGCACTGACCTGCCTCCTCTACTTTGGAACTTGGTGAACTCAAGGCGACCACCAGCAAAGACCACCGACTGCTCACCTTCTAGGTAAGCTTCCTCGCCGGAACTTGGTTTTGAGGGTTTATTTCGAAGGACAAAGTGGGTGCCCACAGCTGCAGCTCACGGCATTAGCGCCCGTGGCCACTGGACGCTGCCTGGTCCCAGGCAGCTGTCTTCTAAAGAGCCACCTTAGGTCCCGCTGAAGTGGCCACAGTTCCGATTTAAAGGCCCCATGCTCCCCACCCTTTGAACTCTGGGGTCAGACTCTGCCACTAAAGGTGCCTCAAGAATCATTTAATAATGTCAGGGTTCTTTTTTCTCAATATGGTGTGTGGAGAAATATTGGGAACTTTGCTGTTTGGGGAAAATGCCAAGACTTTGGCTCATCTGAATTCACCTGGAATAATAACAGTCAAGACGAGGTGGGTGGTATGTCTATTCTGCAGGTGAGGAAGGACATAGGAGGAAAGGGAAGGTTGCACTGAGCTCTGAGAAGCTTAATCCTGGAAGGTTCTGGATGTTGGAAAGTGTGCTGCCTGGGTTTGCCTAGTTGTGTGTGTAACCCGGTGTGATGGGATGGCAGGTGGAGCTGTGCTTCCTGGCTTTGTGCTCCAGTACGGGTGGTAGCCTCCTGGGGACACTATGGGGCTGGTTTAGCTTCCCCAGACTGCGACTCAGCACCCTCTCTGGACCACTGACCCTGGCCACGTGGGGGTCATGCCTCACGGGCCTATGGTGCAGCGTCACCCCGGGGTCGCCCTCACCACGACGGAATGCAGCCAGTCGCACCCTAGACAATTCTCATGGCTTGAGTTACTGCACGGCTTAGCATTTATGAGTCTTCCTTCTCACATATTTTCACTGGTAAAATTGAGAAATACAAATTACCCACCGGAAAAATAAATACCATGTATGATTTTCTTTTTCTTTAAATGAAAATCATTTCTTATTCCCTTTCTTTTTTTAATCTTCACCCAAGTATATGTCCATAAGTGCATTGACTTTATTTTTTAATTTTTATTAAATATTTTATTATTATTCTACTGCAGTTGTCCCAATTTTCCCACCTTTGCCCTCCTCTGCCCAGCCCACCCCCACTCCCACAGTCAGTCCCCATCCTGTTGTCCATGCCCGTGGGTCATTCACGCATGTCCTCTGATTAGCCCCTCCCCCTTCCTTCCGCCCTCATCCCCCTCTCTCCTCCCCTCTGCTCACTGTCGGTCTGTTCCTTGTTTCCGTGACTCTGGTTCCATTTTGCTTGTTTGTTTTGTTCATTAGGTTCCTCTTATAGGTGAGATCTATGGTATTTGTCTGTCTTTCACTGCCTGGCTTGGCATAATGCTCTCCAGTTCCACCCATGCTGTCATGAAAGGTAGAAGGGAAGAGCTCCTGCTTCCCTTCTGCTGTGTAGTATTCCTTCCAGTAAATGTACCACAGTTTTTTGATCCATTCATTTACTGATGGGCACTTAGGCTGTTTCCAGCACCTGGCTATTGTAAATTGTGCTGCTATGAACATTGGGGGCTGCATAAGTTCTTTTGAACTGTTGTTTCAGGATTCCTAGGGTATAATCCTAGCAGTGGAGTCACTGGGTCAAAAGACAGTTCCATTTTTAGTTTTTTGAGGAAATTCCATACTGTTTTCCACAGTGGCTGCACCAGTCTGCATTCCCACCAACAGTGCCCTAGGGTTCCCTCTTCTCTGCATCCTCGCCAGCACTTGCTGTTTGTTGATTTGGTTATGATGGCGATTCTGACTGGTGTGAAGGGGTATCTCATCATGGTTTTAATTTGCATTTCTCTGTACTCACTTTGGTAGCACATGCACTAAAATTGGGATGATACAGAGAAGATTAGCTAGGCCCCTGCACAAGGATGCCCATTGACTTTAGAGTGAGAGGAAGGGAGAAAGAGAGAGACAGAGAGAGAAACATCTATGGGTTGCCTCCTGCACGTGCCCTGACTGGGGACTGAACCCACGAACTAGGTGTGTGCTCTGACCAGAAATCAACCCCACAACCTTCTGGTGTATGGGACGACACGCCAATCAACTGAGCCACCCAGCCAGGGCTTTTGTTTTCTTTCTATAATAAAGTCCTTTTGATCCATCACTTCATCAACTAGAAATTTAGTAACACAATTTTCAAAATAAACAGGCTGTTCGAATATAATAAACGTAGCTTCATTGGGAAAATGTTTAACAGCAATTTTCAGATACTGCAATAATAGGGCCATACACTTGCCGCTTAATACCTAAATCGGTGTCCCTCAAAGCACGTGCCCTGGGACAGCCAGGTCCCCGAGGCCCCTGTAGGGAGGCCCCCACTTCGCTGAATCCTGGAAACTCTGGCAAACCACTGCCTGCCCCTCCCCCTTCTGCACACCTGACCCGAGACTGTGAGACATGGTTTATAACTCCCAAAGCTCCCTCCAGATCACTCAGTGCCAACTGAATGGCGGAGAGAATTCTACTGCCCTTTGGTTCTTCGTTACAAATGACATGACTCAGCCAACTTTTGGCGTAACTACTGGGTCCCCAGAGCTCTCCTATTTTCTCTCATTCTGGAAAAGTTGGGGGCTTTTGCACATGTAAAAAGGTGATTTCTTTTTTCTTTTCCAAGTGGACTGAGCTGCCTGCAGTGGGGGTCAGAGATGACCTTAACGCTGTGCACTGCTCAGTTTTAGGCGAGTTACAGATTTCTTTCCTCCCGCCAAAGTGACTTCAGAACTTAAAGTGAATACCCACTTTTAAAAACCGGTGCTCTAAGCAACCCAAATGTCCACTGATGGATGACTGGGTAAAGAAAATGTGGTGTTTTATTTAAGCACAATGGGATAATTATTATTTGGCTTTTAAGAGGAGACTCGGACACTTGCTACAACATGGATGAACCTCGAGGACATCACGCTAAGTGACATACGCTGGACAAATAGAAGACAAATGTGAGCACATGATCCCCCTTACTCGAGGAACCTAGATTTCTAGAGTCAGATTTCTAGAGACAGAAAGCAGAAGGGAGGAGGCCAGGGGATGGGGGAAGGAGGGAGGGGAGGAGTCATTTAATGGGGACGGAGTTGAAGCTTTACAAGACGCAAAGAGTTCTGGAAATGGATGACGATGGTGATGGTTGCGCAGCAACATGAAGGCGCTCCACGCCACTTATGAAACTGGTTAAAACGGTACATTTCATGTAAGTTACCAAAATTAAAAAGAAAAGAGCTGAGTCCCGTGGGTGGGTGCCACCCCCAGCTGTGTTCAGGGGATGCCGAATGGCGCGTGCGGACACCGCTGTGCTCCCAGCACACGGGGCAGCATGGAGTGTGCGGCCTGTCAAGCGGATGCCAGGGCTCAGCCGCCTGCCGTCAGGATCCCTGACGTCCCGGACACTGAACAGGGGCCTTCCCCTGGGTCCGTGCTCTTTCTCGGCAAAGCGATAATGCTCCCAATTAGCACGGAGACCTGCATCTGGACGGCCTGACAGGCCGGGTCCTCGGTCAGCCTGGGGAGGGGGGCTGCAGGGGGGCTGGCCCTGGCCCGCCCGGGAGTGGCCGGACACCCAGCCGTCGGGAGGCAGGGGCTGCAAGGAAGAGGGGCAGGAGATAGAGGGGCCAGGAGGGGAGTGTGTTGCTGACAGAAAGGAGATGTATTTCAGACTGACTTCTATAGCCAGCGGTGTTTTCACATCACTGCCAGAGCATGGGGCTCTCCGGGTAACCTGAGTCACTCACTGTCCTCTGCTCTCCGCCAGCGAGGACCAGGGAGACTGCGAAAGCGTGCCCCTCCCACTCTCTCTGCTTCTCTCTGATAACTGAGGCCTGTGAGGGCCCTTGCTGGCTGACTTGCGACAAATCTCGGGACCCTGAGAGCTGAAAGTCATCTCCGACAGCGTAGCACCCAGCCCTTTCCCTTCTCTTGTGGCAGGCCCTCAAATCTTGGAGACTGTCTCCCCACTGACCCCATGAAGCAGTCGTGAGCTGAGGAGGGGTCCCCAAAGCATCACCCAGAACCTGCCACTGTCGCTGTATTTGGACAAAGAGTCTTTGCAGATGTGATTAAGGATTGGAGATAAGGTCACCCTGGATTATCCAGACAGGCCCCGAACCCAGTGACAAATGTGCACATAAGAGCAAGGCAGAGGAGACACAGAGAAGACGGAGACAGAGATTGGAGGGAGGCAGCCACAAGCCAGGGGACACCTGGAGCCCCCAGAAGCTGGAGGGGGCAAGAAGAGGGCTCTCTCTAGAGCCTTAGCAGGGGTGTGGCCCTGCAGTCACCTCGAGTTTGGACTCTGATCCCCGGAAATGTGAAAGAATAAGTCCCTATAGTTTTCAGCCATCACATTGTGGTGATGCACAGCAGCAGCTCGAGGAGAGTAACACTGATGCGGCCATAAACCCAGCGTGGGAGTCTCTCTTGTTGCTGAGTTGTCGCCGGTGGGACTGGCACCTTCTTTTCTCCAGAAAGTGCCATGCCGGTGACAGGCAGGAGCTGTGCTTCATACACTGTCACCCCCTGCGCATGCACCACCCGGGGACCCTGCAGTGGGGCCGCCTGTGAAACAGTGGGGGTCCCAGCTCCTGCATGTCTAAGCCACTTCCTAGGACACAGATGTTGCTGTCGACATGGACCCACAAAACTAGTTGGAGATACAGACTTTCAAACAGAAGCACGACACAGAAACATGCTAACTGGGCTATGCCGGGAGCCGCTGGCCGGCGTTCCGCCTTTACCTGGGCCCCTTCCTGCCCCAGTCTTACCTACATTTCCGGACTTTTACCACAGTCTCTGTCCTAAGGTGTTCAGCGCTGTAGCCGGAATGTCATCATTACTCATGACTCTGCCCAGTAACCTTAGAATCAACGTTGCATCTTTGCGTAAAGGTCTCCGTGCCTCATCTTCCCCACCCGTCATTAAACAAGGGGCTCGGGCTCGGGTTGCTCAAGTTCCTTCCAGCTCGAACCTTCTTCGAATGTAGCAAGCTTTCCCCCACACAGGCAGGGGGCCCTGGGGGGTCCCTGGGGGTACCTTTGCCTTCGAACACCATCCTTGACTCCCAGCACGGGGCCTTTCTCCTCCCTGTGTCCTACATCAAGGGCACACGATGCCCTGATTTTCTGCCACTAAAGGGTAGCGATAGGACACCCCTCTGCTCCTTGCTGCTGTGCTTTCTCTCACTGACCAGCGAGGCACACCCGGCGAGTTGGGAGCTTTCTCCTGAAGAGCTGATTCCCATGGACCCATGGGTGCCGAGCCTCCCCGATACACCCTCCATTTTCAGGGGTGTGTGTGTGTGTGAATCTCACTGACTGCATCCCTGGGATCTGCCTGTGCACACCCCCGGATGTGAAGTCTGGCTATCCCGAGCATGCAACCGTGATCTGTGCTCCCTTAGCACAAACCTGAGACGCCCGTCCTCTGTGGGTGTCGCTCTGTGGGCACAAAGTGACCGCTGCCTTTGTCAGAATGTCACTCCCGTCATAAGTGGTTTTCACAAAAAGCACTTTAGTCCCAGGGCGGACACCGTAGACTTTTGCAAAGATGCTCTGTGAGTGCCCCATAGCCCCAGCAGGCCAGCCGTTTGCAAGAGCTTCACTTTGGTTGCTCTGAGTTCTTATTGCCTGACCGTGCTTCTGCAAGTGGACACTTGAAAGATTTGGCTTAAACACACACACACACACACACACACACACACACACACCCTGACACCATGGGAGCCACTGCCCAGTGGCCCAGAGACCCCAGCTCACGGAAAACGCACTTACCTTCCTCTCAGGACGAGTGGGTACCTTCTCACTGACCTTCCTTCGCGAGCCAGTCGGAAGGGGACAGCGTCACTGGGAACGGAATGGGGTCATGTTAAACATGTCCCCAAAAATGATTTCCATGGGAAACATTTACACTGGAGAGTGAGCAGAGCCACCTTCCTGCCTTTATTCTGGGTCATTTGCTCACCTTCCTCCCTCAGCCCTCCTCTCTTTCTGTCCGTTTTGGTCAAACCTGTTGGCGACGGAAACACAGACCCTTACAAGACCCCTCCTCACTATGGGCGCTGGTAGCAGGCTGATCGAGCCCTGGGCAGGAAACCTGTGTGTGGAACCTGGGCCAGAGGCAGGCATGGGACCGGTGCTGCTGCCTGGCACCTCTGACCCCGCATGGCTGCCCCATGCTCACCTCTGCCAGCAGCTTGCTCTGACTGCCCAGGGCTCCTGCTTCTCTGTCGCTTGGGTTTACACATGGCCCTTTCCAGCCCCCTGACCTTTTCCTTGCTGCGTCTTTCTTCAGCTCTGACTGTATGTTTGCAAATTCTTCCCATGCGTTTCAGATCAAATTCTCAAGAAAAAGAATCTGATCAGAGAAGGAGCTTATCTTTCCACGGGGCCACTGGAAAAATGCTGCTCAGCCTCTGATTGGTGCTCCCAGATCATGTGTCCTGGGTCACATGACTCACAGTGATCCAATGAGCTGTGGCCTAAGTGTTACAGGGCAGAAACCCTGGGCAGGGCAGCCAAGGGCAGGGGTGAGCAGATCCTCTGTGAAGACGGTTTGGAAAGGACTGGCAATGACCCGATTTGCAGGGCACATGCTTCCCTTATATTATTCTAAAAGAGCTTTAGACAAAAAAGGCCAAGAGATAGATCCAGGGGCCCCGGGGTCATAGCTATGCAGTATGCACCAGCTCCCTCCTAGTTTCAGTCTTCAAAGGAGAGAAGGGGTGAAGCCAGAGTCAGGGAGAATTGAAACTGACCTCGCAAACACCAAACAAGGCGTTCAGAACCCCCGCAGTGAGCTGGCGCCCTTGGCAAGTCTCAGCCCCATGTATCAGAACGCTGTCGGGCGAGCAGGCGGTGCACTCGCTGGGAAGGGCTGGGCGTCACGGGGCAGGGCAGCTGAGCTCTCAGCTGTGCATGTGCGCCGTGCACTTGGACGCGCATCGGTGCAGCCTGCTGTGCTGCACATCGAGGGTCATGGCACCGTGTGAATTCCATTTGCAGGTCCCCTTTTTAAAAGGCAGGGCTGGCCTCTCTGGCTCTAATGGAGAGGAGCGGCCAGATCACAACCGGGGAGGAGGAGGGGGCATGCCTGGCGCTGGGAGGCTCTGATGGTCTGGGCCAGGCACCTGCTGACTTCCGCTCACTGCTCCACAGCCGGCCCCTTCCCGTGTCCCTCACTGCTCACTTCTGCTGAAGATTTCTGCGTCTGAATGGCACAGTGCTGCATCAGAAGGGACTTTATTGTAAGAGTGGTGCAATAAAGCTTCCGTAAAAAAATATAGAATACCCTGACACCTTCGTACCTGGGGATAGTTAAAAGATTTCTTAGGATACAAAAAAGCACTAACCAGAAAATGAATAAAATGGACTTCATTGAAAATAAAAATTTATGTCACCAAGAGACACCATTGAGAAAATAAGAGGAGCCAAAGTCTGAGAGAAATATTCACAATATGTGCATCTAATTCACATCTAGACTATATAAAGCACACTTTAGAAAACCAAGTTAAAGACTTGAACGGACACTTTCCAAACATACAAATGGTCTGTAAACACATGCAGAGCGTTCGACGTCACCGCTCATCAGGACACGCAAGCCAGAAACCACGAGGAGTTATTGAGCCACAGCCGCCCGGTGGCTGACAATCCCAACAGTGAATGGACCTGGGGGAACGGAGCCCCGTGTGCTGCCGGTGGGAGGGTGAGACGGCAAAGCCACTCTGGGCCACAGCGTGGGCGCTTATTCTTTAACTGTTCAGGAGACAGCTACCCCATGGCCCACCATCCCATTTCTAAGTGTTCATCTGAAAGAAAGGAAAGCATATGTCCATGCAAATACTTGTTCAAGAATGTCTGTAAGAGTTGTATTCTCAAAAGCAAGAAACGGAAAATAACAAGAATGTCCATCAGGAAGTTAATGCCAAGGGGTGGAGGTGGGGAATGGGGACATCTGTAACAGTGTCAACAATAAAAGTAAGGTAAATAAGTTAGCCCTGGCTGGCGTAGCTCAGTGGATTGAGTGCAGGCTGGGAACCAAAGTGTCACAGGTTCAATTCCCAGTCAGGGTACATTCCTGGGTTGCAGGCCATGACCCTAAGCAACTGCACATTGATGTTTCTCTCTCTCTCTTTCTCCCTCCCTTCCCTCTCTAAAAATAAATAAATAAAATCTTTAAAAAATAAGTTAATGTATAAATAGTGTCAACAATAAAAGTAAGGTAAAATAAGTTCATGTATAAATAATTTGCGGTATGTGCCTACAATGGAGTATTTCAATGAAAATGCTAAACATACACAAGAAGGTGAACGAATCTCAGGTTCATTGGGAATGCCAGACACTATAGACTATGCCCTCCGTGGTTCCGTTTACATGAATGTGCAGAACTCACCAAAGTCGTCTGTGGCAGTAGAAATAAGAGCAGTGCTTTTCCTCTGAAGGGGGGGTGTTTTGGGGGGCAAGGTGAGAGGGCGGAGACTGGGGTGAGGAGATGTTTTCTCTCTTCGGGGGCATGTTGGGTACACGATATAGTGGGTACGACGGTGCTCTGCCCAGATGCCATCCCGGGGACTGGATCGATCTTGGTCTGTGTTCCTTCAGCCCCAGCTGCTGGGACTATCAGCCAGGACAGCCCACCACCTGCACTTCTTCCTGGGCATTGTCCTTGGCTGAGGGGAGCCGTCTTGCCCGGTCATCTGCCTTGCAGGAGGTGGCAGTGACTAATGACTGGCCAGTGAGGGGATTCAAAGGCCTGACCCCTGGCCTCTCTTTGGGGCACTCTAAGGACATTCCGTCCCTTCTCCAAAGCTGCCTGCAGGATTAGCCATGGCCACAGTCACAACACCATGGTGGGTCAGCTTCCCCCTCTGCCTGGCCCCGCCCTCCTCACTTCTTTGCAAGTTTATCACCGGAGAGAATGCAGCAGTAAACTTTCTGCAACACATTTTCCACTGGTCTGATGCTGGTCTGATTCCAGCAAATGGAACCAGAAATGATCCAAGGGATGGACTGTAAAATGGGATTTTTTTGGAGCCGGATAAATGGCCAATGAGAGCCAGTTACTAGTGGTAGGCAGAGGGTAGAGTTCTTAGCGTGCTGCAGGGTGTGGTTATTAAAACTTGTACCGGTGATGGGCACGGGTGGGACACCCATGGAAGGGGATGTGTCAGGTGGTGCCCTGGGTGGGATGAGGGAAGGAGGAGCCACAGAATTGCAGGATTGAGGGGCTGTCATTGCACATGTGAACTCACCGATGCAAGTGAAAACAAAATAAACACATAAAACACAAAATAAACCCAATAAAAAGCAGAGGTACCCAGTTATTTGGAGACGGAATGGAGAGCAGATTTGCCTCTTATTACCACTACAGCGATAAAGGATAATACTAGCTACAGTTTGTGGAGCAGATGCAACATACCAAGAATGTCCACGTTTGCTCCTCCATTTAATCCTAAAGATAACCCTGGGAAGCCAACAGCATACCCATTTTTTTACAGAAAGAAACCAAGACACAGAGAGCTGAGATAAAGGCCCAGAGTCACAAATCCCGAGGGCGGCAGAGGCAGAATTCCAGCCCCAGTTGCTGATCCATGGGGCCAGTGCTGCTTCCCTCATGCAGCACCACGCGCTGGCTGCAGAGCTCTGGGCCGGGCTCATCTCAGCAAGATGGCTGGGCTTCCAGCAAGCAGGCTTAAGAAAATATGCTTTTTGCTTTCATGTTTTTGAAGACAGAATCAGTCATAAAGGGCATTCCTTTAAGACCTTCTGCTTTGAAGTGATAAAAGCTAGATTGAGGGAAGGCTCCCAGGCCCCTGATCCGGCTCACCTCTGACCCCGGAGCCAGGAAATGTGATTTCTCCTGCCATCCCTTCCACTTACTCCACTTGCTCTGCTTCTTTGGGTCTCCGGTGATTTTTTTTCCCCCTTAAGAAAAGAAGATAGCTGGGTTAATTTCAAGTTCTCCACCATTTATCTGTGCTGAGCAGGAAGAGTGTTGAGTGGGGAAGGGTTTCATTGTCCGTGAAGGCCTCGCGGCTCTTCAACACCCACCACTTCTGCCTCATGTCAAAGGGAAGCAAAGAGGTTTATTAAATAGCTGTCAAACCGAATGAGCGCGCACCGAGAACACACGGAGGGGAGATTGGATTAGAGGGAGAGGACATGCCACGCTAAACAAGGGCACAGATTTATGGCCTTGGCCATGCGGCCCTAGCGATGATGCCCAAGGTGGATCCGTGAGGTGGGAGCAGGGGAGGCTGGGCCGCGGGAGTGACTCGCGGGGTAGAAGAAAGGACCGGGAGAGGCCACGCTCCTCCCCCAGTGTGCAGGGCACTGGGAGACGCAGTCTCCAATCTCCCACCCTCTTTGCATCGGGAGATCCGAGGACAGCGCTGGAAGGAGGACTGAGTGAGCCCGTCGGCAGCATCTGCTAGTTCACCTGCTTTTAAGCCAGTTCATATTGGCTTTTACGTGCCTTGAAACTTACACATCAAGTAGAGAGTACGGATCATGTTTTTGGAAATCTCGAAGAGCCTGATTATCGGGTAAAGGAGTTCAGAGCTTAACTAGGAGGAATCAGGGCTCTTGGAGGAGGAGAATGACATGAATGCCGTATGTTTATTTTCTTTACATTTATTTCAGAAAAACAGCCATCTCATAAGAGTGAAGAAGCAGATGAGTACCAGCCAGGTGATTACTGCCACAGTCTAAGGGTGGAGACGTGGTGTTCTGGATGGGGCGGGGTCAGAGGGACCTCAGTCCTCAGATTTGAGACACGCGGCCCGGGAAGAAGTGGTGGGGCCCTGTGGCTGGAATGCTGTAAGTTGTGTTAGAAGTTCCCAGGCGCTGATGGAAGAAAAACAGGGGCTGTATGATTGGGGGACAGTGGCGTCTGACCGAGCCCAGGGTGGAGCCGGTGCTTTGTGTCTCGCCTCTCCCCACCTTTCCTGCACCCTCTTCATCCTCCTCTTGTGTCTAAAGACTGGCCTCCTCTGCCTTCTCACATGCCGGGGGACGCGGGGGGAGACAAGACCACTGACAGTTTCTGAGCTTCTATGCCCCGGCTGGGGTGGAGGCTCACCCCTGAGTGTATCGGTCGTGGCCACAGGAAGAGGGGCAGGTGGGAGGGGCACACACGCCAGATCCCCCTCTGTGTGTCTGGGAAGGGGACTGTGGGGTGCACTCCCCTGGTGGCATTCGCCCCTCCAAACCGGGTGCCCCTGGATGGACACTGGTCCTGGCTCAGTGAGCAGAGAAGCAGGCCAGTCAATAAGAACATGGGGCCCCTGGTCGGAGTGACTGCGAGAATGTAGCACCATTTGTCTGGAGGGTAGGTCAAGGCAGCTGCAACGGATTGAAATAGGAACATTTTTGACAGAGAGCGTTAGGGGCCGGGGGAGAAGCAGCCGAGCACTGACCCGCGGAGCATGACTTCTACAACTGTCCCCTGCGTGCAGACAGCCTTTCAGTCCCAGGCAAGTAGAGGTTTGAAGGGAGACGAGGCCGGTTTGGGGGCAATCGGGCATCGGTGAGATCAGGAAAAACCTGAGGCTTAGGGGACCTCCCAGGGCCTCCCTAGAGGAGAGTTACTCCTTTGTTCCCAGTGCAGAGGCCTGACACCTCCCCTACCCCCTTCCCCCCCGCCCCACAGACCAGACTCAGATGGCGGAGGGCAGGGCAGGGTCTACGGCTGTGCTGGCCACTCACACAGCTGCCTGGCTGGCCATGAGAAGGGAGGCCATCTGAGTTTATAAAGCGAGGTGGAGCTCTAGGTGCCCGGGGGAAGGGGCCAGAGAGGGTTACCTGTGCCATCCTTCCAAAGCCTGCAGCAGAAATTGCTGCTTGACCAAGAAGCCGTTTCTCCCGCAGCCCAGAGAGAGGGCTTGCAGCGGGGAGCTCCAGGCAGCCTCTCGGCCTGTTAGCACGAGGGGTGAGCCACGTCATCCCTGGTGTACAGACGGCTGGTGGGGGTGTGGGGTGGGGAGCGGGCGAGTCTGGGCCCAGCATACGTTTCGTGGAAAACGAAAGGAGTCATGACAACCATGAATGTGACCCCAACACAAAATTCTAGCTTGGGTGTGAAGGTGCCTTAACCTTCTAATGAGCGTTGGGATAGCCACGGGGTTTTGCAAGGTGCTCTTTCACAAAACTTAATTTCATCCTCATGGTGACTCAGTGGGGCCAGTGTGAAGTGGATGCATGCTAGAGATCAGAGAACTGAGATGTGAAAGGTCATCTCCAAGTTCAACCAGCCTGCACCAGCTCCCCAGTTCCCCTGGAACTGGATCTTCTGACTGCTGGTCCGTGTGGTTGTCACTGCCCCAAAGTACAGTTTGACTGGAGAGCGCATTCTTCCTCGGAGTTGTGTGATGAGGAGAATCTGCCCTCAGGTTGCAGGTGATGGGGTCGCCCATCAGAGTGTCTCTCCTGCGAGTCTGGGTGCAGACCAGTAACCTCGGCATCCATCTGCTGGGAGCTTGTCAGCAACGCAGGCCCCAGGCCCCAGCCCAGACTCCCCTGAATCAGGATCTGCATTTTAACCAGGCCCCCGGCCGATCCATGGGCACGACAAGTTTGAGAAACATGGTCCCACCAGATGCACGTGCTTTTCTGCACTCCTCCAGGGCCAAGAGGGTTCCGCGGGCCGGAGAGTTTGGGAAAAGCTGGATCCTAGCCTATTCCTTTTACGCATATAATAAAGGCTTGGGAAAGTTCCACATTTAAAAAAATTATTTAACTTTGCTTAACCCAGTGTTTTCCAAATTTGTTAGTTCATGAAGTCTTTGTATAAGTAACATTTATTACTGTGGCATGGATTTACTGTTTAACAAAAACAGTCGAGACGGGCTGCCACAGAATAAGGCCGGACAAACCCAGACCTGCTTGAGTGAAAAATAAAGAATGCACCAGTTGAAAATTGATCCGGTAACCAATCATTTGTCATTATCTTCAGGCGATAGATTCTAATGCCATGTTAAGAGCATCACTATTGGAAAATGAAAAAAATAATAAAATACTCAAAGAGGGGAGAATGAAAGAAATCTGTGATAAAAATAAAATGAGTGGCAATTGGATGAGTGGGCAGGTGTGTTTGATTCAAGAGGAAAAAAAGATAAAAACATACATATTTGTTTGATTATATTTGGAACGTTCTACCTCAGACCCGTCCACCCACGAGAGGGGTTCGGGCCTATTTGGAGTCCATGTATAACCTTGCAGCATCTCTGCAACAATACCCCTGGGTGGCAGATGGTAGCTTAACCCTCCAAGTTACGGGGGTGGGAACTGAGGCTCAGAGAGATCCGGGCATCCGCCAGGGGTCAGTCGCACAGCGGGTGAGCGGGAGGGACTCAGCCCCGCAGTGGGTGGCTCGGAAGCCCAAGCTCGTTAGCCTGTATACAATGTTACACTGAAAACACGCCTGGGCGCCTGGGGGACTGTGTCCGATCTGAGCCCAGGGTCGTGAGGATCAGGTGCGGAGGCCAGGAGCCACCCGAGAGCCGGCACTCCAAGTTGTCACCCCCTCGGGAATGATGCACTCGGCGCCAGCTTCGGGTGCTCCTGGTCTCTGCTCCTATGGGGGCTGCTCTGAGCTCTGGGACGTCATACCCCCAACCCAGCAACTTGTCTCCTGTCCTCCACCTGCCCCTGGTCCTGGAGCTGCCGCCACCCGGCCCACGGCCACCTGAACGTGACCACGTACAACAGACGACTGAACAGTCGGGGCCACCAGCCAGCTGCCTGTTCTCCAGCAGCAACTGTCATTGATGTCACTGATCGCAGGGCAGGCCGGAGCCTGTGTGGCCTAGTTCAGTGGTCACTGACGCAATTACTTAATTTTTAAGGACAACATTTGTCTCTGATAAATAAAGGCAGAATAAATCAGGAGACTCCCGTGCTCCTTTCCCATGAGCTTCTGTCACAGGCCTGATCTGCAAAAAGGAGGCAGGGGGAAGAACCGGACGTGGGGGAACACCGGGAACAGCGTGAAACTAACAGTCAAAGCCAATGCCAAGTGACGGCCAGCTTCTCGTGCGTGCTTGAGCCCGTTGGGCCTTCGCATACACTCCAGGGAGACCAGCACCGTCACTATCCCCACGTTATGGATGATGTCATGGAGGCCCGGAAACTTCACGTGATTTGTGCTTAAGGTGGCGCAGCCAGCAGGTGTCAGCCACCCACCTAGAAGGCAGGTTCCAGACCCAGACTGCCCGAGTTCAAATCCTGCCCTGGTTTGCCCTGGGGAAATAAGAGTGTGTTATTAGATCCCTCTTTGCCAATTTTCATACAGCCGTACTACTCTTTTCTTGGAGCGTTTTGTCAGCCAACTCTCTTTATAAAAGTTTACGTAACTATATCTAAAAAGACAACATAACAAAAGTGAGGTTGAAAACAGATGCTTCTTAATGCAAGATAATGATAAAAAATAGATCTCCTGAGGGGAAAAAAAAACACTATGACCTGAGTGTAGGGCACGGACCTGTTTTCTCCTCATGAAAAACAGAAGCTAACATGTGTGAGAGAGATGTAGAGACCAACTAGCCTCGGCCCATAATTTTCCTCCTGGAAGGAACCAGAAATAGTGAAAGAGACCAGAGCAGCAAGCGCTTGCTCGCGGCGCACTCAGGGAGTGCTGCGCTGCCTGCTTCTCGGGTCTTGCTCCTATGCTACAGAACGGGAACGGCGTGGCAAACGCCGGACCTCAGCAGCTTCAGGAGCCCGCGGTGGGCGGAGGGGTTTCGGTGGCTGCAGCGGGCCTCCACCCAGGGGACCTGTGTGCTGATCGTGCAAAAGGAAGATGGTGAGTGCACCCTCCTCCTCCAGCTAGGAGGGGTCCCCCGGCCAAGACGCCCCAGCTCCAAAGCACCCAAGGGACATCGTGGGAGCAGTGCATGACCACGTCTCTGCTCACCTCTCCTTTCATGCACATGGAGGGGGACTGCGTGCCATGCCTCACACTTGGACATGAGCCGTGGCCAAGAGGCTTGTTTTGGCCGATGAAACGTAAGAGGAAGCAATGTGTGCCGCTTGCTGGAGGAAGCATTTAAGAGCTGTTCTCTCTTCCCCTGAGACAGGGAATCCTGGGACCTCACGGGGAGATAGCAGAGTGATAAGATGGGGGGGCCTCTGTCAGCCTGGGTCCCTGAGCGACCACTCTACGGAGCGAAGTCTGCCTCCTCATCCTCTCTCTCGACTGACCCACAGGAGCACTCACATTGTTTTAAGCCACCGTGACTTTGTAGTCCTCTGAGATCCAAATATAGACCAGCCTATCCTGACCGATTAAAGGACAAAGCTCTCACACTGGCCACCAAGGCCACAAATCCAGACCCCAGTGGTCGGGCAAGCTGCCCCCCCCGAAGCCGGAGGCCCCCTCCTTGGCCACTGTTGCTGCCTCTTCACCACGAGTGCAGCTGGACAACTGCTAATGTCTCTGCTACCACCTGCAGCCGCAGCCCTGGCGGCTGTGCGGCTCGCGCTCTCGCTGCGCCTCCTACACCAGCACCACACACCGATTCCTGAGCCCTCCCCCGCTTCCAAAGCGTTCCTGCCAAGTGAGACTGATGTCCCAGTCTTGTGCCACCCTCGGTGAAATATGCCCCATAAGCCAAGGTCCTTGGGCACCCAAGGGTCTCCGCACTTAGAGACGAAGTCCTTCGGATCCACACGTGCAACCCCTCCTTCCAGATGCAAACACGGCAGCAGGCTGGCTGGGTCACTTCCTCCACGTCCTGTTCCAAAACCCCACGACCTCAGCCTCCCCCAGGGCCATCCCCCCCATCAGACATGTTTATGCGTCTGTTTTTCCTGACGTCTCTTCAGCGGCTATGAGGAATCAGTGGACACGGATGGACACTTGGACAGAGCGTCTGGGAACCTGCCCTGGCCCACCCAGGGCACCCTGTATAGGGCGGCCCTGCATGCAGTTTCCATGTGCAGCACGTCTCACTGTTCCTCATAGATCGTATGTTCCCCGAAGAAAAGAAATGGGCCTTGTCACGTTTAATCTATTGCTGCCAAGCCACTTCGAACTTAGGGATGCAAAACAAAAATCCCTGTATTATACTGCACCCATGGGTTCCGGAGATCATGAGTTCCAACAGGGTGCACGAGGGCATTACGAACTGTGGAGGGTCTGGGACTTTTTACCCAACTTGCAGATGCACAGGTTAGCCTGCCACAGCCTCGTGGGTGCAGGCAGAACACAAGGGCCCCTGGGTCGGAGGCAGAGGGTGTTATCACTCACAGCACCAGCAGCCGTTTAGATATTAGTTTCCTTGTGTCAGTTCCCGGAGGCCCGGTTCCCACGGGGTTACGGGAAGAGAGCAGGCATTGTCTGCACACACAGTGGGTTGCACGATAGGGGAGGAACCCCAAGTTTAGGGAGCCTGAATCTTTTATAGTAGGAGGTAAGCATACCTGCCGTAAACTCCAGAGGGAGATGTTAACACTCTCTGTTTTCCAAGGCTGCAAGCAAACCCCCCCTTTACTTCAGAGGGGAGCACAATCTCTCTCTTCTGGGGTGTTCACTACACAAGCATCTTGTAAAGCCAAGTCTGGAACAAAAGCTGTCTGAGCGTCTTTTTACAAGACACGCAGAAACGCCAGAGACCCGTGGAGAGTTGTCTCCCAACGTGGCAATGGCCATTTCTGCTCCGAAGCATCTGGGACCTCGGGTGGGAAGACTCCCATGTCTGGTAGCTGGGCAGACACGGAGCTGTGCTCAGCTGGGACTGTCCACGGGCACCACACTCCCTGTGGACTGACATTCTCATATCATGGCAGCTGGATCCAAAGAGGGAGCATTCCAAGGGGGCGCAGGTGGAGAGCAAGTGAATAAAATGAACCCGAGGGATATTGCGTGGCCTTTCCCGATGAGCCTCTCAAGTCCAGCAGCGTAGCTCTGCCACCTTCTATTGGTTACAAGCAAGTCACTAAGGGCAGCCCCCATTCAAAGCGAGGGCAATGAACTGCTCGATGTGGGGGAGGGGCAGGGTCCCATTAGAGGCGAGCACACGGGGTGGAAGAGTGCCATGGCCATCTTTGGAAAGCATGCCCGTGGAGTGGAGTCTGTGCTCAGTGCAGAAGTTAAAACACTCTGGAGCAGACACAGAGCCCCCTTCCACAGGCTGCTGTTCATGCTGCGTGGGGTAGTGAGAAGAGCCCACGCCAGACGTGCACAGGGCTGCACCCTGGTGTCTGCCACACCCCTGCACCACCTGGCTGTGGCCCTGGGCAAGTCACTGACCTCTCTGAGCCCCCGAGACCCTGGTGCCCTGGGAGAGGGGCAGGTGCCTCCCACAACAGAAGGCACCTGCCCCTCTCGCTTCCTGGGGTTGCTGCCTGAGTCCCACAAGGGTCCCACGAGGGTCCCACGAGGGTCCCACGAGGGTCCTGCGCCGCGTCAGGCAAACGGGCGGGGGTGCAGAGGGCTACCTGACGTGGGGCTGTGCGGGAGGCAGAGTGTCTGCAGCCCATCTGCGGCTGAGGCTCGCTCTCTCGGCTTCGTGCTGGGTGAGAGGCACACAGCTTCAGAATTAATAATGTAATCAAAGCTTTTAATTCTTCTAATTGAGTTACCCGTGAAGAGCAAGGGGAGAGCACCTGGCTTTCTGCCCTCCGAGGGCTGAAAAACAGGGAGAGGATTAAGTGTCCCGTGAAATTGCTTCTGGGGATGCTTCTAACCAGGGGCCTGCTCCACCTGGGAAAATGAAAATGGGAGAGGGGGTGGGGGGAGAGAGAGAGAAGAGGGGGAGAGAGAGAGAGAGAGAGAGAGAGAGAGAGAGAATAAGGCTGTGGAGGGAGATGCAAACAGCAAAGAGGAACATTGGCCCCGAATAACAGAGACCTATATCCCACCACCTAATACACAGTCACCACCACAGGAGACCCAGGCAGGGGTGTGTGCAGCTTCCTGGGCACTCAGACACCACATCCTGGGGCCAGGGATGGGGTACAGAAGGGGGAGATACTTTTAGTTCTGAACAGCAGAAGCTCAGAAGGGCTTGGGGGGCTGCATAGGAAAGCCGTGGAGCATTTACTCCGAGGCAGGAATTTCACGAATCTGGGAGCTGAGAAGGATTCTTCCTCGGAACAAACCACGTGCACTGAGGCGAGGCATGCTGCCCCAGACCCGGCGTGCTGGGAGAGATCAAAGCAAGACTTAAGCTAGAGACGCTTTGGCTCCAAAGCCCAGCCTTTTCCCATGGTTTCGATTAGTTCTCTGTCCCATGTCCAGGGTGAGGGTAGGAGGAGAGGGAGGAAGTGGGTGTCTGGGGGTGGGACCTGGAGTGAGAAGAGGACATCCCAGCGGTGCCAGCCAAGGACTTGTTGCCACGAGCCACTCGGCCACACTCCCAGGTTCAGCCTGACTCGGAGTGAGAGGCAAGAGACAGGCAGAGGGAAAGCCGCCTGGCCACAGGGGTGTATTTTCGTAGTTTGAGACCGATGCACTCTGGGTAAAGTGCACCCTGGGGAGCACTTCCGACCTCAGTTCCCCCTTCCTCAGGGGTGCCACGCGGCTCTGTTTACCGCTTGTTCAGAAAGCGCTTGTTGAGCACTTGTCACATGCGAGGCACTGGCCCGCCTCCGGGGTACGGTCGTGAATGTGATTGCCTCGCCCCGAATGAGTGCTCCATCTCATGGGAGAGACGGCTCGTGTCCATGCACACCGATGCGTGCTCGCCGAGAGCGGCACCAGGAAACCACCCGGCTCCCGGGGGCGACCACCATCGAGGGAGGCTTCCTGGAGGGTCTCGCATCTTAGCTGAGCCCTGAGGGACAAGGATGGGGAGTCCAGGGGGTCGTGGACAGAGTCGTTCGTGGGGGCCTGGAAGGCAGCTCTGAGTCGTCAGCTGCAGGGGACCGTGCACATCACCCTCCCCTGTGTCTTTCTTCTGTCCGTTAGAGCGACTGCGCTTCGAGCTGCGTAAAACCTGACGCAAACAGGCTTAAACCACGAAAGGACAACCACACACGGACGGAAGGAGGAACAGGAAGGCACCCCTGCGGAAGGAGTAGGGATTTTTTTACATCTTAAGAGAAACGTAAATGAAGCCCTCAACCTTCTAGAAAGTGTCAACTAAGAAAACTGACAAAGACATAGCAAATCTGGGTACACCGTAAACTCTTAAAAGAAGCTAAGTGAATAGACAAAAATCACCTGGGCAAAAAGGACATCCGATGGTGTTACTAGAAAGCTTTACAAAACTCGCAAGTAAAATAACTCCTATTTTACACAAACGGGTCATCTTCCGATTCGTGGAGACAAATCGTGTCATTTCCTCCATAAATACAAAAAAAGCATACAATAAAATTTTGTAGCATTTATGCTACGAAACCATTAGCAAACCGTGAGTCCAAGAGAACTCCCGCACCTGGCCACACACCCACGCCGGACCATGACCCTCAAGGGTGGAACGTAGGCACGCTCGCTGGAAAGCCACGCCCAGGCAAGGAGGCCCGCCCCGGCCTCTCCCAATCCATCTGGTCGTGCAGGTGGACTGCACGCACCTTCTAACCAGCGCACAGGACCAGGAACACGGTGGAAGATGTAAGAAATAAAAGAAAGAAACAAAGTCCCATTCGTTATCTGTAGGTTACATAGAAAACTCTGAGAACTAACCTTTCAACAGTCACTCGGAGGAAGATTGACATCCACAGGCACAGCATCCCTAGGCACCTGAAACAGCCAATTAGAAAATGCACTAGGAAATGTATCGTAGCAACGAAACTGTACGGTGGCTAGAAGTAAACCTACCCCAAAATACGAAATCAATAAGGACAATGTGAAACATGACTGGACAGCCTCTGCTCCTCACGGGCTAGAACGCAGACCTAAATGAGGTCCACGAGTCTGCCGACGGACTGAGGCCACGCCCCAAGCCCACGGCCCAGGGGATGGCACAGTGACCACGATTTAAAACCTCAACTTTGTCAAGTTTCGATATTGATCGCTGCTGCTGGAGATGTGAGCGTGTACATTGGTTTGACTTATTCGAAGCACAATTTGTTAGTATTAAAAACTTAAAAGACGTGTAGACCTTTTGGTCCTACAGTAGGAATGTATATTCAAATAATCAGGAAATAACTTAAAGATGCAAATCATACTCGGTCATAATTACCATGCAGTTTTAATGCAAACGAATCAGAAACAACGTAAGAGTGTTAGTATATTTTTTTATCTAAATAGATATCAGTGCCTTCTCAAATGGAAAGCTGTTCAGTATTACTATTTACTGCCACCAGTACAGCTGTGTCCAGTTGTTAGCAGGAAGCACACAAGATAGTAATCGGCACGTTACCGGTGTGGGTGTTTGTGGTAGGTGCCCGTGTGTGTGGGTCTGTGAAACAGGTCTGAACTGGAGGAGGAGGAGGAACCTTAGGGTGACGAATGCCACGACCTCGCTCGGCACCGTGGTGGGGGGGGGCGCCCATGTCTCCCAACGAGGAAGTGGGCGGGCTGCCCCCCCATCAGTGGGCCTGGACGGGGTCCTCCGCCTGGCAGACATGCTCCACATGACGAAGCAGCTGGAGTTAACCAGCTGAGCTTGGGCTTAAATGCTGACTTTTAAAGGTTTTTTTTTTTGATAGATGTAAAAAATATCTCATCATTGAAAAAAACGTTAAAGGAGTCATAAGAGAAAAGCTCCAATTTGAAATAACAACCGAAAACTTCAAACGCGAGCCATAAACTTTGCGAGAAATACAGAAGATGTCTATGAAGAAAACCAGAACACCTACGGAGAGCTTGAAAGAGGACGGTCAAAGAGGACTTGCCACAGCTCCAGCTGGACACGTGAGAGCGCCACAGGAGGCTGGGGTTCTCCATGCGGGCTCAGAGAACCCGCAGTCGGGCTCGCAGCCCAGGAAGGCCCGGCCCCAGGGCCTGCGGTCCGTGCTGCACAGAAACCCTCTCTCGTTTCAGTGGGGTGGCGCCCCAGAGCCCTGCCTCTGGACACCCCCTCACTCCCTGGGAAGGAAGAACTGATTCTGCTGAGATCAGAGAGCTGTGCAGCGCTATGCAAACTCGGCTGAGTCGGTGTCTCTTAGGTTCCGGTCCACCCTCACGTCATTCTTTAAAGTCCCAGCCAGTGTGTTGGGTGCTACGCAGCAAAGGGTGGCGGACAGAAACAGAGGGGAGGATCCCGGGAGGAAGTTGAGACAGAGGCTAAGCGTGGGTGCCCCACCCTCCGACAGGAAATGCTCCCGGGGCTAATCCTTTGTGATTTGGTGGTAAGAAAGGTGGTTTCCTGCCCCAGGCTAGAGGGCGAGGAACCCTAGAATCCAACCCACCAAGGTTCAAGTCTCGTCTTGTCCACTCGGTAGATGCGTGAACTCGGGCAAGTCACTCAGCCTCTCTGGGCCGCAGTTCCTTGACCTGAGTGAAGGGAGGTGACACAAGAATAGCCCAGGACACACACAGAACCTGGCGAGTCGTAAACACAGTTGTGTCTCCTCTGTCATCGTCATCGTCATCGTGGCCGGGTCGCCACCATTATCAGCACCTAGGAGCCACCCGCAGAACCTCAGCTCCCAGGTCCTCCTGCCACTCTGGCCGCAAGGCCTGTGAGTCACCAAGTGCCCCGCAGAGGGGGCTGGGGGAGACCAGAGCCCTGGGAAATGCCCGCCCCCTCGGGCCCTGGCTCCCAAGACTGAGCTGTCTGTGGAGGCCCGGAGGGGAGACCGATGACTCGAGATAAGATAGGCAATCAGCCCGGGACTCACCACGGCAGACTTCTGGTCTACTTGTAAAATGAGTCTTGTCATTTATTTGACAGTCCCCAGGACCCCACAGAGGGGGAGGGGGGACAAGTGAGGCAGAGCCCCCAGCGGAGTGTTCCTGATAGCCTCAAGTGCAGACATGGCTGGCCCCGGGGCTCCGGGGCGTGGACGAGCCCGTCCCCAGCCTGGCTGTCTCCAGGCTCGCTGCTCGCTGCGGCCGACGGTGGTGGGGTGACGGGCTGCCTCCTCTGAGGGAAGGCGGTCCGGGGCAGGGGGAGGGGCTTCTCCCTTTAGGGGCCAGTGAAATGGTTCCACTCCCAGTGAATTCCATCCAGTTCCAAACACGCACCTCAAAGCTGAAACGTCCAATCAGCATCCCTGGAGCCGCCAGCCACTCTTTAGTCAGCAAAAATGCAGGGTCTGGGGCTGACTCAGCAGCTCACAGGCTGCTCAGTCTGCCGCCAGGCTCACGGCGCTGTGATGGTGAAATGAGAGTGTGTGCAAACCAGCCAGGAACTCAGGCACCTCCTTCAGTGAGTCCCAAGGAAATGCAGGTAAAGCAGAGGACCCTTCTGCTTCGTATAGCTTTTTCATGCGTTAGGCCACATCAGCATTCAGATCCCATGGCAGCGAGGGCAGGGAGGCCGGGGTCTTTGCAGCTGCTTCCAAGTGAGTGCCCCCTCCCCACCCCCACCCCCCACCCCCACCCACCTGTGCTTCAGGTGTGGCTCACGTCCCTCAGTGTCCTCGGCACCTGGAACAGGACCTGGCACAAAGCCGGCACCTCAGTGAGCATCTGCTGAATGAGAGATTCAGAGAATGAGTGACAGCAAGAGAATAACAAATAGGGGGGGACCATAATCCCATGGTCCAACTCTAAACGCCACCTGTTCTTCCAGGTGCAGAACACCTTCTCTCTGTAGCTTCCCCGGCTCCCTCACCTCCTCCCACCACCTTAAGGTTTCTTCCCTCTGCCTCTCTCTCACCTCTCACTCTCCCACGGTACGATGGACTTCTCTGTCTCTTTTTGTGTTAGAAAGCCAACAGAGGGCATGTGAAGGGGACAGAATCCATCGGAGGGGGTGGCCCAGCGGGATACATGCAGTGTCCTCCTGCCACCGAGCCATGGCTGATGGGCTGCACTTGGCTGTGGCCAAGGAGGGCTCTCCTTGATGCCAAAGAAACCAAGGAGCAGCCTGGGACAAGGGGCACACATTGGGGTGCAAATCTAGAAAGGAGGGGTAGAGACTAATTACCGGCGGTAAGCAGGAAAGTTAAAAGAGACAGAGGGAGCACAGGTGTGATGTCATGAGCCCACAGCGACCACCCAGCAAGGTGGAGGCCATGAATGAAATTTGTGTCGTATAGACCAGTGCTCCTCACTCTCCATGGGAACAGGAGTTGTCAGGGTCTTTCCTGAATTCAGGTTTGGCTTTGGTCGGTCTGAGCTCAGGATTGAGACGCCGCACGTCTAGCGAGCTCCCAGGTGATGCTGCCAGGGCCAGCCCAGGAGCCAGACTTTGGGTAGTGAGGGCTGCATGCACAAGGCACTGAAGAGGCTCCCAAGCATCTTCCCCATCTCATCCTTTAAAATGTGAACAGGCCACCAGAACAGAAACTGAGGGACTCTGAACACCCCGGTGTCTAAAGGGATCCTCTGGTCACTGTTCCCCTCCTCTCATCTCACGGCCTCTGCCCAGACACTGCTAAGCACGGGGCAGCCTCCTGCAGGAAGCCAAGGCTGACGGAGGATGAGAGATCCCGACGGCTCGACTCCAGACCTCGAGCCCCATCCCCAGAACCACAGCAGCTCCCACGGCGTGGATGAGGGCAGCCACGGAAACATCCCACTCGGGCTCCCTCCAAAAAATGCTTAATCCACGACAAGTTTGAGTTCCCCGGCTGTTGTCCCCTCTGCACAGGTGGTGTACGAGCGAGTCTGTAGGTGTCCTGTCTCTTTATGCTCACCCTCAGCCCCGACACACACAGCCTGGAGACGATGGCGGTCCGAGGGACCGGAGTCATCTGTGTCTTTGTACCCAAGGCTTTTTAACATAGTAGGCGCTTTAGGGAAATGTTTGATGAGTTTATTAACGAAAGTTTGACTTTCTTTTTCACTACTTCAATTAATCAAATTAGATTTTCTCGAGGCAGTCGAATGTCTTCTGCATGGTAACACAGGTTTTGTGAGCTCGAGTGGCTTTGCTCAAGGCCACTGGCAAGGGGAAGAAAAGAATTAAAACCACGTTCCTGGAACAAACTGTAATATGAGTGGCTCACAGTATGAGGGGAACAGGATTGGATTATCCTAGAGAAATTACACAATTCTCTAACAAGAAGAAATTAGACCTTGCGTAAATCCACGATGACCGATAACCGGGCACGAAGGGTCATCTCTCTCCACGCCTGTGCCCCTGGCAGACATTACTAATCAATCACGGCACTCCCCCTGCTAAATGTTGATGGGACTGGAGAAGGCTGAGGTTTGAGTCCAACCCTGAGGTTTGTTCACTGACCCACTGTTAACCCTCTGCTCCCGAGCCTGTCCACCTGAGCACGTACTCACGCAGTTCCCTTGGGCACGTCAGGTGTCCCTCTGTGCCCCAGGAATCACGGCTCAGCCTGAGCTGTCTAGGGTTTAAGGTAAGAGAGGCGCACATTCATTATGCATAGTATCATCAGGGTGGGGATGGTGTCTCGTTCATTCATTCAGTACTGGTTTGCCTGTGTTCCGTTCTCTGTCTTAAAGCCCCAATGCCTGCTTGGATGGTGGGTGGATGAAGGAATGGATGGATGGGTGGATAAATGTTCAATTAGTCGCCTCTCATGGAGGGATGCCTGGTAGCCCTGAGGCAGGACCCTCTCCTTCTTCCCCTTTCTCTGCCCCAGGGAGTGGTTTTCTGCTTCTCGGTCTCTCCTTGTGTCTGTACCGAGCACTCCCTACACACGGCCTCACTGCCCCCAGGGGCAGCGCTTTCATTATCTGAAGGTGCTTCCAGACATGTCTTGACCTGGGCCTTCTAGACGATTCCATCCACCCAGTTGTTTCTGTGGGTGAAACTAGTCTTTATGGAGAAACTTCATATGGTCAGCGGGGTTCTGTCATTTATCATGTATGTAAAGTGCTATCTGAGACCTTTCATGCAACCTGTTCCATCTCTAGCACGCCTGGACCAGGCCGTCCTCAGGAGCCCGCTCTGCAGCGGAGGGAAGACCCCACTGGCCTGCCCCTGATGACACAGTGAGGTTGCAGGGTGGGGTTCTCGCCCCGTCCACCTAGCCCACGAGTCTGCACCCTCGCAAAGGGACTGCAGCTGGCCAGGGTCTCCGTGAGTCCCTGGAAACCATGCGGTGGCCCAAGAAGCCACCGTTTCTGCACTGTGGTGGTCTGCTTCCAGAAAGATCACTTCCCCCAGGGCTAACAAGGAGGGTGGTCACCCAGCTCTTCCTTCCAATGCCAGGAAGTCAAGGCTCCCTGCCCCTAGCTGTTGCCATTTGCCCAACCACTTCCTTCCATGCCTCCAAGTCTTCCAGAAAGGAGATGACAAGATGGGGGGTACATACAGGGGTGGGGAGTCCTTTCAAGCTTCACCCAGTTAAAGATGTCTTGAGGCTAAAGAGAGAGCAAGAGCGGTTCTCCTGCTGGTCCCGCCTGCCTCACTCCTGCCACCAGCACCGGAGAGAGAAGCAGCTGCGGTGCCCCAGCCCAGCTGCCCCTGAGGCCGAGTCTGGGCTGACCCAGGCACTGCGTGTCACCTCCTAGCCCTGGAACCACCCCCGGGGCCTTGCCCAGCCCAGGGTCACCCCAGCTCCCCTGCACTGGGAAAGCCCCACTTTGTGTAATGGCTTAATTATCATGTCAATGCGGGTCATTAGCATGGCAGCTGTCACAGCAAATGGGGGAGAAGGGGGCTCCAGGGCCCCTAGGGTCAGCCTAATTGGTGCAGTGAACAGAATACTCTATGTGCTCAACAATGGTTTGGGTTTCTCTTCTGACCTGGGAAGGGCATCCGTGCTGACCAGGAATCAATAGCAGCTGAATTTTCATCCCCAGCGACAGGGACAGGATCCACGGACTTAACCCCTCCAGGCCCACCCAGGCGCCAGCAGGAGTCCCCTCACAGGGAGAGGCAGGAGACTTCTCTCCCAGGGGCAGAAATGCGGGGGGGCCGGGGTGGGCAGAGTGGGGAACGTTTGTGGAATGAGTGATAAGTCACTGTTTCTGAATGCCGACTATGTCAGATACCGCCCTAGCTTTTTTTCAGGTGCATCGACTCCTAATTCCCCCAAACCTCTGAGGGTGTGTTCTGGTTATCCAGGGCCGTATAGCTACCCGCCCTCGCTGGCTGAAGACCACGTTGTTGTTATTACATCTCACGGTCCCACATGTCAGGGGCTGGACAAGGTGCAGAGACGCCCAGCTAATCTCCGCTCTGTAGCGTCTGGGCCTCAGTTAGGGTGACGTGAAGGGCCGGGGACACTGGCGCCAAAGGCTCCCTAGGCCTCTGTCCCCCAGACACACGGCCTCTTCCAGTGGCTGGCGTGGGCTTCCGCCCAGCGTGGAAGCCTCCCCTGTGGCCGTTCTGGGCTCCATGAGGCTAAGGCAGAAGCTGACCCTCCCCCTAAAGACCAGGCCTGGAACTGGACTATGCCATTTTACTAGACTTCGTTGGTCAAGAGATTGCAAACCAGCTCAGATTTAAGGAGGGAGGAAATAAGTGGCATCGTCTGAGTGGAAAAGTATCCAAGAGCTTAGATCTGCCTCTGGCCCATCACAGGTGCAATGACTCCTGCCATCTGCAGACGGGAAACCAAGGCCTGGGCAGAGAGTGGCTTCCCCGCTCAGTGTCACACGGAGGCGAGTGGTGGTCGCAGGGGCTGGGCCCAGGCAGCCTGGTTCCTGAGCTCTTAACTGCTACTGCTCTGCGACCTTGGGGAACTCACACCCCAACTTGGGCCTCAGCTTCCTATAAAGTGAGGGGTGGGGTAGCATTCTTTCAAAAGTCCCCTCCCACGTGAGCAGTTTCTAATTCCCAACCACATGAAAATGACCTCAGCCTGGGCATGTGCTTCCGTTGGTCTGGGGCACAAGGGGTTGGACGGCCTCTCTCTGAAAAGCCTCAGGAACTTTCAACCTCCAGCTAAGTCTCCAGAGATTGCTCAGGAAAGTCAAATGCAGGGGAAGCCAACGTGTATGGACTTGAGTCGCAGGGGTTGTGGCATCTGGGTCTTGAGAGGAGCTGCAAGCGTAGTGAGGTCACCTGAGCCTGGCTAACTCCTCCCCACCGACGGTTCGCCCAGGAAGTGTGTCCTCCCAGCCTCCATCGGGCTATGATTTTAGTCTTAAAATCATCCAGAGCTGTGACTGGACCCCAACGGCTCCAGGATCTGAGTGACAGAAGGCACCCACACTAAAGGGATCGTGTCCCTTTAGAGGAAGCGTTGTCCCAACAGCTTTTGGCCCCTAGGGCCCCGGGCTGATCGGGCCCCTGGCATGAATGAGGTTCTGAGGGCTGGCGGTTTGGGGGCCAGTGTGACGGCCCAGGCCAAACACGTGAACGCGGTCTCGGCTCACATAGGACAAACTGCCTGTGTGACCTTGGACAAGCTGCCTGCCCTCCCTGAGGTCCAGTTTTGCTTTTTAATCCACAAAAAAGGAATTTGATTAAGCCCAGGAGGACAAATAGGTTTCTCACTGGTGCCAGCGTCACGTGGTTTTCCTGAGGGGACCACGTGGAGGGTGCTTGGGTGCTGCCAAGGTAATAAATATCCCGAAGTGGGGAGTCCCCTCGAGATGGCGAGAGCCAGAGTTGCCTGGGTTCGAAGCCTAGATCCTCCACTTAGGAAATGTAGGATCCTGGAAAACCCTGTTGAATTTTTTGAAACTGCCTTTCTCTCTGCAACGTAAGCGTCATAAAGCTTTTCAAAGAATTGGTGGTGACTTCAATGAGACAATCCGGAAAAGCCTGTCCACCCAGAGCCGGGCTCCCCCTATGTGTTCCATAAGGGGTCATTGAGTCCGAAACCTGGGCACTGTTGGGATACCCAGTGACAGACAGGGAAGCTTTTAGCGACCTCAATAATGCTTGTCAAATGTAGCAAAACCCGCATTTTAGATGCATCCTAAGGCTGTGGTTAATGCTGCAGGCCTGTCGGAATACGGAAAACAAAACCTAAATGTTCTTTTCTTGTTTAAGAATGGGCACGCTAGCCACCCCCAGACAAGTGACAGTGAGCCCCGAATGTGGTGACGCTGAGCCCACGGCGGCCACAGAGCGAGTCCGTGGCACCGATGGGCGCGGAGGGCTGTCGGCGGGAGCGCTCGCCTCGCCCGGCCTCAGAGAGTGGAGGGGAAGCCACGGGTGTCTCCCGTGGAGGAGAACCCTTAGGTTCACGTTTTCCGTGTCACCAAAAGTGGCATCTATGCGTAAGCTTGGTAGTGCAAGGGTGAGGTGCCCTGACTGCAAACCTGGGAAGGTTCAGGAAGGAAAACGGGGGTCTGATGATACTGTAGCCTCACTGGGGTGACAACCCCTCAGACTGAGACTGTTAAATAGGCTAGGGAGTGGACATTCCTTGTGGCACTATTAGAACAATGGTTATAATTTAATATCACGCAGGTGGCACTTACGAGGGGCCCACAGTGCATTAAGGATCGGCACGAGCTCAATTAATCTTCATAGGAAACCCAAGAGGCAGGTCCTGTGACTTGCTGCATGTTACAGGGGGACACAGAGGGACTGGGGACCACCCAAGGCCACACAGCCAATTGGCAGCGGACCGGAGCTCTGCAGCCCTGGGGCTGCATTCCCAACCCCGCTACCTCTGTGTGACCCACAGATCCTGCCCATGAGGCTTTTTTAGGGGAATGGACAGGGTGGGAAACCTACTGCTAACCTAAGCCAGGGAGGCCTCTGGACTGGTGGAGCCGGGCAGTCCTCAGTTCAAATCCCAGTCCCGGCACTTACTAGTCCCACGACCTGGGTCTAGAAGGGGTTAATTATTGTCAGTCGCCTCTTTAAAACGGGATTTCACTGGATTTTCAACCACACTGAAATTGCTGCGCTGGATCTGGGAACTAAGAAGACCTCAGAAATCGAAGTCAGCTTCTGTCGCCCACATAAACCTGGGAAATGCTGAATTACAGGATGCAGGAGGTTTGCGTACATTTTTCACAAAAAAAATGTAATGTTTTCAATCACAGAAGGCCACCCCCACCCCCATGTTCAGGGTTTAATGTTGGGGGGGGGGGGATAAAGTTAAAATGATCCAGGAAGTAAAATATGAAGATTTATACAAACACACAATCAAAGCCCACAATTTAAACCTCAGTATCTCTTGTCCTCATATTCTGTGAGGTTTATCTATTAGTTCCCCCCCCCCCCCACCCCTAAGCTGCCTTTTCTTTTCATTAGACAACACTCTCCACAAATTGTTTCTAACTTTGGGTGATTTGCTGACCCCCACTGACTGGGGTCTCCCTCCCCCCCCCACCTATAACACCCGCTTTGCATCCTAACCAGATACAGCGTCCCCGCCGCACCCCCACCTCCCACCGGGGATGGTCTCCTTATCAATAACCCGACCCCTGGAAGCCCAGGGGGTGACTCCTTCGTGCCCCCGACACCGATGCAGATGGGGGCTCCGGATCCCCAGTGTAATCCCGGCCCGAAACGTTCCCGGGAGCCCCACGGCTCTTCAATTACCTCCCTTGGCCCGTCAAGACCACAGCATCTCAAATTCAGTTAGCCGGGCTTTGGGTCTCCGCCAAGGCCCAGCCTCTGCTCCTAATGACAGCCAGCTGAGGGGACACTGAGAGGGGCTAAATTCAATTTGCAGCCCTTCTAATGAGATTAGGGGAGCAGGGTTTTTTATTTTCTCCAAAGTTTGCCATGGGCAGGATGAGTGATGGCCCAGGGGCGAGCTGTCAGCGTCAACAAAGGCTCTGAGCTGGGGGGAGGGGGGGGGGGCGGGGATGGGAGGGGGAGGGAGAGCTTTTCCAGACAGAGCCCAGGAGCCCCGAGTGAGTCACCCAGCAGATGACCCTTCCTTGGTTGGCAAAGTGTTGCTGTGCATGGACAGGAGGCAAAGTCAAGAACAAATCCTAGCAAGGGCAAATGTCAAGGGCGAGCACTCTTACTAAGTAGAATCTCTCTCTGCTTCTAAATTCTTCTCCACCTGTTTTGACTTTCTAAAAGTCACCAAGCAAGTGGTATTTTTTTAAATAAGTCCACTCAGAAGTATCCTCTCCAGTACAGAAGCCAGGGTCCCCCTGGTGTCCTGCCTGGAGCAGCCCCGGCCAGCAGTGCCCTTGGCTAGGAGAGAGCCAGTGTCTGGAGCCGGCCGGGACCTCCGATGCCCCCTTGTGTCGGCCAGGGGCTGGGAGGTACCGAATCTGATGCGGGGTAGGTTTGGGGTGAGGCGTGGTGTGCACAAAGTGTCTAATGAGCGTTTCAGCTAGCACCTGCCTCCGAGCAGCCTCAGCTCGGGTGTAGAAGGCACAGGGCAGGACATCCTCCTGGGTCAGACCGAGAGAGACGGAGGGGGCGCTCTGGGGAATCCACAGAGGGAGAGGTCTCTGTGGTTGGAGAGACAGGAAGCTTTGTCTTCAGGAGGGAGCCTTGAGCTGAATGAACTTCAAAGGATGATAGGATCTAGAAAGGCCAAGAGGAGGGACTGGGGCCCTCGTGGTTGAAGGTCTTCATGTGTGTCTCCTGCAGCCCCACGGTGCGCCGACCCAGGGTCAGTCCTGCTGCCCCAGACCTGGACCCTGTGCTCTGAGCCCCGACTCGTCCACTGTGCCTTCTCAGAGCGCCTCAGAGACGATCCATGCTTACGACAGAGCGGCTGCCCAGCTTCCTGCCCCGCATGTGAGCCCTGCATGGACGTGAGCCTCCGCGCTAGGCCCTGGCCATGGCCCCGACACCTTCAGCTGCCCGGTCTCGCCCGTCCTTCTCCAGGCGGTGGGAGCGGAGACTCACGTTCCTCGCCCCTCGTTCCCTAGCTGCTGCCCGACGTCCCGTTCCTAGCAGACCGATAGCCAGGGACCACGGCATCGCCACCTTCCCGGGCTTCCCCTGGATGTGGAAAGCGGCCCAAATCCAAGCCTCTGCTCAGCCTCCCGACAAGTCAACACGAGTGAGAGCACTTTGCGGACACGCGGCACACACTCGTTCAGCGTTCACTGGCCGAGACGAGCCCCGGGGAAGGTGAAGCCTGACGGCACTCGAGCGCCGGGACGGGTGGACAAGGGGCTGGGAGTGGGAGGCATTCTCGGCCAAGGGGCCGGCTCAGAGCCGGCGTGGCGCTGTTCGTCTTCAGGCAGAGGTCATTTCTCTCCTCCGGCACACTCCGGCGGCCGAGTGGCGAGCTCTGTTACTCACCAGCCCGTGCGTGGTCAGCCCTCCAGGGTCTCGGGCCACTGGGAGCCTCAGTGATGGGCTCGTCAGTGTGTCCACTCATGGGAGGGGGCTGCTGCTGCCCACAGGCCAGGGGGACGATCCCGATGGTGCCACGGTCTGACCATCAGCCAGATGAACCAGAGGAGTCCTGCCAGTCCCAGAACCCAGAACATCTCGGGGGCGTGCCGTGGCCAGAACCCTCAGAGAACAGCTTCCTCACAAGACAAAGCACAGAACCCCTTCGGGGCCTGTGCGGGATCAGGCTGGATGGCTGGGCCCGGGTTAGGTTGAGTTTGGACTCCAAGCCGGCACGTCTCAAGTCCATTGGTGCCAAGAGGGCAGGCCCAGGCGCTGGGATTCAGAGGCCGGAACAGCTCAGGGCTACAGCTACTCATGGCTGTCTTGTCAACGCGGCTCCTCCTATGCTCTGAATCATTTCTGAATTTTTTTTCTCATCCCACTGACTTTTATTAAAATTTGTAGCCCTGGCTGGTGTAGCTCAGTGGATTGAGCGTGGGCTGCGAACCAAAGTGTCGCAGGTTTGATTCCCAGTCAGGGTACATGCCTGGGTACAGACCATGACCCCCAGCAACCGCACATTGATGTTTCTCTCTCTCTCTCTCTCTTCCTCCCTCCCTTCCCTCTCTAAAAATAAATAAATAAAATCTTTTTAAAAAATGAAAAAAAAAAACATTTGTTATGGGAAGACCATTCTGTCCTGGGGGACGGGGTTACACCACGAGGTGACAGAAACACCAGAAATTCTAGACAAAGACCTAGGACACCCCCAGCTCTTCTCCTCTCCACCGCGGAGGGCGGCTTGTGCAGGTCCCCATAAAGAGGGACTGTCCCGGAAAGTGCCATCTGGGCCATGGCGCGGGGGCTCACGAGCCGGTGCCTGTGGCACTTTAGTAGACCTGTAGCCCTCGTCCCCGTGTCCCACATCAGGCTGTGACAGTCAGCGATGTGGTCTGGGGAAAGCAGGAAAAGGTGAGGATGGCAGGGGTGAGAAAATGGCCAGCTGTCGGCGCATGGTGCTTCTTAATGAGTAGGCGTGACTCCAGGCCGACTCCTCAGAACCCGAACTCTCCATTGTAATGCACAGTTCCCATCACAGATGATTTTCGCACCCATTTTCTTATGTAAGCCTTACAACAAGCCTATGAAGGTCTCCTGATGTTCATTTTAAAGATGAGAAAATAGAGGCACCCCAAACTTAAAGAAGTCACCCAGGCTCATGCTAGGGTAAGCCTAGGATGCAAAGCCAAGCCTGCCCAATGCCAGGCATGTTGGTGCCTTGACAGGGTGCAGAATGGACCATTCCCCACGCTCCCCCACCCCACCCCCGTCTCCTCTGATTCCGCTCTGCATAGAGCTCCGGGCTCTTCTACCGATCGCCTGGTGGGAGAACCGTTGGCCCATCAAGAGGGAATCCTACAGGGCAGCTCCCTTGTGCCAGCTCTGTGCTGGCAGGGAAGGCACCTCACTGCCCTAGGAGCCCCCTGCCTACATGGGACGTGGAGCACAGAATCCTGGGCTGGGTCCCAGCCTCACTGTCGCCGGCCCCATTGTGATCTTGAACTAGGTGCTTCCTCTCCACACCCAGCGCCCTCTCGGCTCCTTGCCAGTTCCAACATTCCCAGACTCCAATGCTCTAGGTGCCCAAATCTTACAAACGGTCACTCGAACCCCTTTCTCGCTGCCTACAAATCCATTTTGGGTTTGTTCTTCTCCCCCTCCCCAGTTTTCTCTTTTGCTGCACCAAGTATGTGTGGTCATCGGCATTTCCAAGGCAAAAGCTGTGCCTGGTGCCTGCTGGGTGTGCAAAGAACACCCCTCGGGCCGCCCCTCCCAGGGCAATGCCAGACCGGAGGATGGAGCCCTGGGTCTCTTCACGTTGCGCCACATTATCACAGAAAGGTGGATTAGAAGTTATCTCCGCTCTGCTTTCTCTCAGAGCTCCTTGGCAACACCGCCACCTCGATATAAATACACACCAGAAACGTGCAGGGACTCATACTCGGAGTGGAGGCTGTTGGAGGCCCAGGGGGCAGAAACCGCCGGGGAGCGAGGACATCAGGGAGCGGGGAGCGGGAGATCCCCAGGACGCAAAGGAGTGCCCGTCTCACCACGTCAAGGTCAGATATGGCGTCCGTCAAATAAAGCGCCGTGGGCCCTGAGAATTCTCAGGCTCCCCATCTCAAACGCCGGCCATCTTCCGTCTCTCTGGATAGCCAATGTTTCATAGCTGGGGCTTCATTGTCACCTTTATCATTAAACAGGGTCGACTTACCTTTCCAGGCCTGGTTTTCCTAAATTCCATGGTTCCTCCTCCTTGATCATGGAGATTAAAATCAAACGCAGTGAAGTTGTGCTTCTGAGTGTAATAGTGAGTAACGTTTTAGGAACGAATGAATTCCTAGCACACTGTGAGCTATGATGACTAAAATAATGAACTATTCAAGAGAGCAACGCAAACGGATCTCTGTGGTTGGTGCAGGTTCAACGGCACAGGAGACATACGCACCAGCGAGATTGCGAAACGCCCTCCCGCCTGCGGGCCCAGGAATGAAATTCCCCCAATGTCTCTCATACACGTGACAGTCCTCTTAACGTTGACCCACAAAGCTCTGTCAGGCATTGTCAAACGACAGAGAGCCTGGCAAGAAAATGCAATAAAGAGATCAGAGACCTAAAAGGCCAGGCCACAGAAAAGAACCAGAAGGAGCAAGTTGTGTTCATTGTAAATATTTTAAAACTGTTTTCTTATCTTGGTTCAGGGCTGTGTCCTGTCTTGTCTCCGATCACTGTAAATATTTAATGTGCTATAGCGGCATCTCCGTACTGATGCCGGGACGACGGATAAACCCGCTCATGCAGGGGGCGTGTTTTTGCTTGGGTGCAGACTGCCGGCCCGAGAGCACCCATGAGGGGCCACTGTGCATGGGGGGGCACAGGCTGCGCCCTGTACGAGGGGTCTCAGGGCTTGAAAACAGGTCCCACTCACCCAGCTCAGGGGCCATGGAGTCAGTTCTGAGCAAAAGGCCCCTTTGTACAATTATCTGGTTTTTTGTTTTTTGCTTTTTTGCAATTCACAGTTCCTTTGTATGTGGGAATTAAGGAGAGTGGATGGGAAAAATGCTCTTGTTTATTAAAAAAAGTCCAGAAATATTTTCAGTATAAAGTTCAGAAATATTTTCAGCCTTAGTATGATTTTCTCTAAAATAAAAATGTAGAACTTTTTATTCTGTTTTCCTTTTTTATTCTCCCAGCAGCCTAAGCCTTCTCTCAGGACTTGGTTTTCCTTGCAGACGGAGCTAAGGCAGCTTCCAGAAGCAGCCATCTACTACAAGGGGCAGGCAGTGAGGAGAGGGGGTGGCTGCAGGAGCCCTGGGTCTGTGGACAGGTTCTGTCCTGCCTGTCATCCCACCCCTGGCACCTGGCTCTGGTTGTCCCAGCAGGTGACCAGGTCTCCCTTGGCATCGGCTCCTCCAGCCTTCCCATGATGCATCTCGGTGGCTTCTTCACACCAGGGCCCGTGGGTGCTTTGGCTCCACCACTGTGGCCAGCGTCACCTGCATTCTCAGGGGATGGCAGAAAACAGGCAGGAGAAGCCGCTGAGATTCCAGCTGGACCTGTTGTCAGGAATACCCTTCCGCAGTTACTCTGACCCCTACCTTGACCTTGGGAAGATGACCCCTTCCTTGACTTCAGCTTGCTCGTGTGTAAAATGCTAATAAACATATTACCCCTGGGACTGCGTGAAGATTTAATACTAAACCAAGTTAGGGACTCAATACGCAATGGTACCTTTCCTCTCGGAAGGGCTGGGGCCCCAGGGCAGTGCGAGTAAGGAACAGTCTCTTTGGGAAGAACATCTGTGGCCTTTGCACTTGAACATGGAACCAAGAAGAACGGTGCCTGAGAAACAGCCTGTGACGAGGGCGTGTGCAGTTAAGAAAAGCTGCCTGTGTCTTTCCCTCTGCAGGGAGGACACCAGGCAATCCGCCCATGCAGCAGGCTCAGGGCAAGAGGGACAGGTGTGTCACAGCTCAGGTCCGCTGGCTGGGGAGGCAGGAGCGACCTGAGCTTCTGCTGCCTTCCTCGGTTGCGTGGCCCCTCCGTGGCCTCTTTCTGCTTTGCTCAGTGCTTTAGTCTTCAGAGAGCAGGGGCGAGGCCCGGGAACAGAGAACGCAGGAAGCAAATGGGTCTGGAGCCACACCCAGCGCCACTGCACGCCCAGAGGCTTGCACAGGCGGCTCCGTGTATGGGGCAGAAGACAGTGAGAGCAAACAGGGGCCCTCACGAGCCTTCTAGTTAAGACTCTGGGACCAACTCCACAGCCTGAGTTTCTAGACACTCCAAGGTATCTCCAAGTATCTCAACAACATAAATGTTGATACGGGCTGAGACCTGCGGTCAGTCTCTGTCTCTCTGTCCGTCTATCTATCTATCTTTCATCTATCTATCGTCTACAAATTCATTTGAGTTATCTGTAATAAACAGACACAATACAGAGGTGTACTGGGATGCAGGTACGCCATGAAATCATGAGGGCGTGCTGTGAGCCCCGAAGGGTAGCAGTCACCGCACCAGATGACACTTTTACGTCCCTCTTTGGAACTGAAGGTCATGAATCTTCTTCCCACAACTGCCAGCTGTATTTCTCAAATGGGCCGTGGGGAATTACTCTACAGTGTTTATTTTTCCTTTTTTGTGGGTGCGAAGATCATTCAATAGTGTTCTTGCACCTCATAACACCTTTCTTGCTTGCCAGGAGGCGTTCCTCTCCTCTCTGCAGCTCTTCCTCTCCTCTCAGCCTCGGTCCTTTCCCCGTGCCTGCAGATGTGTCTGTCGCTCATTCCTCCATCGCCCACCGAATTACTGTGGATGAAGAACCTATTAAAAACTTCGCTAGGAACGAGGGACGTCCACCGGACCGACAACTTAGATGCAGTATCTGCTCTCACGAAGCTCAGAGTCTAGTGAAGAGACTGGAAATGTGCAGCACCTCCGTGAATGGGGATACCTGAGTAAGGGGGAGGGTGCTGTGATCCAGACGCCCTTCAGGCACAGAGTTCTGCCAGAACACAGCCCTCCCCGACCCCTTCCGTGGGCTGCCTTCACTGAAGAGGGCTGCCGCACCCCAGGTCCGACCCGCTTCCAGGGCGCCCACCTCCAGTGCCGTTTGACCCACCGCCTACTCTGGACAACCACGCAAGGCTCTCCCCACTTCTGAGCTCCCCAAATGCGCAAATTTACTTTGACTCCACCTTCCCCTTCCCATCGTGCCGTCGACCTACGAAGCAGCCAAGTTGTATAAGACATTAATGTCCCTTCTTCTGTGAAGTCTTAGAAAACAGGACCCCAGAAAGCAGAAAGAGAGGACTGGTGATGACCTATGACGCTTTGGGCAATGACAGTCTCCAGAGACAGGGGTCACTGCGGTGATGCCGGCAAGAACCTTCGAAGCCATGCATTCTTACGGTTGTGACTTTCTCACCTCCCAATGGCTCAGAGTATGGCGGAACCAGACGGGACAGAATGCCTTCCCAACGGGGCAGTAAGACAGAGGTAAAAGCCCGAGAACTACTGTAAACTGGACTGAAAGTGGAGAATGTCAGTGACTATCAATCCACCTTTCAACCACAGGACAAAGACCAGGAGCCAGCCCTCCCAGGTAGGTGAGGCCTGGAGCCACGGCCACCCACACAACTTACCTGTTGACAACTCGGAGCCTAAGCTGCCCTCACCTTCCTGACAGTGACTGATGGTCTGGAACAACTTAATGGTAACAGCTACTGGAATGTAAAATGGACTCCACGCTAAGGATGATAAAAGAAAATAGGATATATTCTTCATTTAAAAACCGAAAAACGAAGCAAAAATCAAGGAAGTATAAAAACCAGAAATCACAAAAGAAGAAGGCAGATTTTAAAATGAAATAAGCAAACTTTAACAATAGATGTAAGTAGGTTGAGCTCGCCTACCAAATAGGTCAATAGTTGCATAGAGAGAGGGAAAATCCATTTAAACTGTAGAGATAAACACATAAATACACGAAGACAGAGCGTCAGTCAGAAGGATGGCCTGTGATTGGAGAACGGTGGTCACGGCTGTCACTGTGAGGGGTCTACATGACCGTGCAAGGGACAGTCCTCCCTCTTCTGCAGTCTGCTCAGCTTCTCTTCCCCCCATGGCTTTGTGAGGATGGGTAACAGCACAAGGACAGATCACAGGGAGCAGATGCAAGTCCAAGGACTGGACTGCACATGGAACAGGGCGCCGTGAGACCTGATGTGTCAGGGACATGCCGTGGCACATTACAGAAGACAAGGAGGAGTGGGGCCTGAGATAGAGGGACTGGGACAGAGTGGCCGAGGGAGTTCCGGTGGCACAGGAGAGGGCAGTCGTGGTTCTGGACAGAGATTGTAACAGGGCTCCTTGAAAAGCCTGGGAGAAACACAAATACAATGAGAATTCCAAACTTCAGCATTTTCCTCATTTTCTTAAATGAAACACCAGTGAGGAACCAGATTTCCTCAAAGAATCTCAAACATTTCCCGAAGGTCAAAAAACATCTCCAGTCCCTACTCTTGGCCACGATGTAACAAGCCAGAAATGAAAGACAATTATTCAAATTAAATCCCCAACTACTTAGAAACTGTAAGCAGTTTTTCCTAAAATTCTGTTGTCAGCAAATAAAATGGCCACACAAATCCTTTGGAAAGAAATGTCTGTAAGAACACGCTACACAAAGTGTATGGAATGTGCCCCAAACCATGAGAAAAATATTCATAGCCCTAATTTTTTAATTCTTAAACAGAAAGAATAAAAATAAAGTGATAGTAAATTCAAATCATGAAGCTATAGAGAAAATGTTTAAAAATGTAAGAGAAGAGGGAACATTTTGCAAAGTAGAGCAGAAATGAATGACTTAAAAATAGAGAAACTGAGAAATGAATTAATTCTTTGAAAAGACCAACAAACATGGACAAACACATAACAACAACCACTTAAGACAAGTGACAAATATACAAACATTAAAAACAGGAAGCAATAAAATTACAGATGTTGGAATTTTAAGCATAGACTTGACCATAACACCATACAACTGGGCAATCATTTGTAAAGAACAAGGTCCCATTCTTACTTATACCAGACTCAAAATTAATTCCAGATGGGTTAAAGTTAAAAAAAGTATATGTAAATATTTATATTAATTTATGATAGAGAGGTATTTTATAAATACAACATCAAAAGCAGCAACCATAAAGGAAATAATCGATCAATTACATCACATTAAAAAACCAAATTCCTATACAGAAAAAAAAAAACCAAAAGGCAAATGACAAATTGGGAAAATATTTCTAATATATGTGACAACATATTACTACCTCTAACACACAAAATATATGAATATCACAATCAATAGAAACAAAATTAATAAAATAGAAATCTTGAAAGTCAAACATATAAATTTGAAATGTTTAGGGTTTTTAGATGTAACAGATATGTCCACTTAAAAACTAGATATATTTTTCAGCTATTGAATTGTGAAACATTAAATAAATAATATCATTTTTCAATAGAAACCTCTTGGGCTGCAGTTGGGTTATGTATCAGAAAGTCTTAAAAATGTGTGCACACTTCTACTGAAATGCCACTCCTAGGGACTTATCCTAAGGAAATAATCTGACTGACATGTAAGTATTTGGTTCCAATGATTATTGCTATGTTTTAAAAAAATCATATCCCCAAATTGAGAACAATGTTGGTTCTTAGGAATGGAAGACTGGTAGAGTTAATCTGATGGACTTCTTGCTGTGTAACCAACGAAAAACAACGTGGCACATCTATATTTGTTAATCCGGAAAGACGCCAGTAATACGTTCAGCAAAAAGAGCACGTTGCACTATAGACGGTGATATCCGTTGTTTTGGGTTCCGAACACGAGTCCAGACGTGCGCACATGACATAAGGATATTCTTCAGACATTTCCATTACTGACTGGTGAGACTGAGGATAACTTGCTGATTTTTAAATTTTATATCCTATACCATATTGTATTATTTTTTTTTAAAGAGAACATCAAATAAAACCAATTACATAGGCATTGGCTACAGCAGAGCTTATACGCTTCTACCATTGTATTGTTTTATATATTTTTTTTTACATCTATCCGTTACGCTTCTACCATTGTATTGTTTTATATATTTTTTTTACATCTATCCGTTTTTCTCTTCATGTTATGCCTCTAACTATTACCCCCTTGAGGACAAGCGCTGTTTTTATCTGCATGCCCATCACTTGGCCCCGTGTTTTACATATTGTGGACTTCATTAAATATCAGCGTTTCAAGGAAGGGAGGGAGGAACAGAGGGTAGGGGGAGAAAATAGAGGGAGAGAAAGAAAGGGAGAAAGGGGCTCAGGGAGGAAGGGGAAAAAGGAGAAATGAGAGAAGAAAAGGAAGGAAGGGAGGGGAAAGGAAGGAAAGAAGAGAAGGAAGGAGGGAGAGGAGAGGGGAGGACAGAAAAAAGAAAGGGGAAGGGAAATGGGAGAAAAAACTGGGGGAATGGGGGAGGCTCGGGGGAAGAGCGGAAGAAACTGGGGTTATAGGCCTCATCTTCGCACAAGCACACTCGTAGCTCCTGGGGAGGGAACTGGAATCCCAACCACAGTGGCCCCCATGCCCAGTCCACACTTCCACCATTTCCTCTGTTTCAGACGCCCTGGGATGCCGTGGGGTGGGTGTACCAGTCTTCCAGAGCCCGGACCAGCAAGATCCAATCAAAGAAAACGTTTTCCCACAAGGTGCGGGTGCGACTTGCAGATTTTGCTGACACGCCCGCGGCTGGAGCGCCGACCCGCGTGGTCCCTCCATCGCGAGCAGACATTACCTAATTGATAAGGGGGTCCCTCCAGGCTGAGCACCCGTTCCCAGCTCTGTGTGACACACAATCAGACTCTGTTCCCTTACCCTGTGACATCAACATTCTTGGCCAGGCCATCGGAGGGGAACTCCTCTTCCACCCAAGATAAACCGAAATCTCGGGACGGAACCAGTCCCCGAGGATCCCCACACACACTCCCCCGCCCGCTCCCATCTGCCTGGTCTGCACAGTGTTCCAGCTCGCGCCCCCGCTGGGCTGCTCTCCGGGCCTCGCTCGCAGGGACCCCAGCGCAGCTGCAGCGCCTCACCAGCCCCCGGTGACAGCGGGAAACAGATTGGGGGCAGCAGGCATTCAGAGTCCTTGGACGTACACTCGAGGACCCCTGAGGACCGTCCCTCCCTCCCCCTTCCGCTGTGGCTCCCCTGACACAACAGCGCATCGACACTGAAAAGGTCCACCTGGTCTGCCCTGGCAGCCGGCTCCTGGTGATAATGCAGTTCCCTAACGGCACTCAGGGGCGGCGCATGAATCCAAGAGGCCGTGGGCCCTGGCCACTCCTGGCCGACTCAGGCCAAGGAGACACACAACGCAGAGCCCATGCTACCGGGAGTGCCTCCAAGCGGCTGCGCTAGACCAGCTCGTCCATCTTCTACCTCCCGTGTGGCCCTGGGGGCGTGGAGACTCCCTGGCCAGCAGAGCTGCCCCTCAGGCGCTGGGATCGAGTCCCAGTTCAGCAGGAAAGATGTACGGGGTGGGCGGAGGCAGGGTTACAGCTGCCACCACACGAGACAAAGGTTTTTCTTTACTGTTGTTGATTAATTATTGTATTATTCTCCATGCGAACAACCCCGCCCTGTATAATAAGTAGGAGAGAACAACAGAAGGTGGGTGTTAGGGTGTCCGGAGGTGGAGTGGGGAGGGGAGGGGAGGTTTAAATGAACGAGAGGTTGATTCAGTATTTTATCTTTGTCTTCGAGCACAATGGGGAGCTTGCAGCCAAACAGACCCGAGTTCAAACACTGGCCCTACCATTTACTGGCTTCATAACTTGGGGCAAATGTTTCTCACTCAGCTTTAATGTTCTCCTGTGGTTCTTCTAAAGATTCAGTGAGAAAACATGTAAATCCTGGCCCAGAGCAAGCGCAATTTTTTGAAGTCAACGTGCACCATGAGCTTTGAAGTCAATGCCTCGAAAATACGCGTCTAGGCCGCCGCTTTCCCCTTCCGTCCTGTTGCTGTCATGTCCCCAACCCACAGCCAGTCGTGGCATTCATAGCACCTACTGTGGATTACTGTCGTTCTGATCAAAAGCCATGCAGACAGCATCCTGCACTTCAGAGGCAACACTGGCATGGTCAAGGACTCAATCCATGTCACCCTGCACCAGGCCTTCCCAGATGAGCAGCCAGAGGCCTGAGGAGGGACAGCCAGGGCACAGTCGTTGTTAGGGGTCTCGAGCAGAGGCCTAGCCATGCGTCAGTTGTCCCTGGCAACGCCCTGGGGGGCAGGGTCTGGGCACAGTGGGCATGGGCCTACATCCAAGTCTCCTACAAGGGGGAGCGCAGCAGGTAGCTGCAGCTCTAGCCCTACCCAGGTGTCTGGAGCATCCTACTGTGCCTCTTCATGCTCCCAAAAAATTCGTCCATGTTTTCCCCAGCGTCCTGTTCTCCTCACGGCCAGGTTTCCACTGGAGCGCTCTGCTTAAGATCTCCCTAGCATATTCTTCTGTGGAAAGCTAGTGTGGCTCTGAGATAACCCCCCCCATGCCCTCTGACTTGTACTGGGGTGGCCACACCCTTGTGAGCTGCAGGCCTGAGGGGGAGCAGGGGGAGACAGGCGAAACCCAAACCCCAGGTGGTAGGCAGGCTCAGCGGTCACCCCAACATTCCTGCCTGCTGTGGTGCGTAAGGAGAGCCTAGTGGGGCCTGGCCACTGTGGGGAACGGAGGGGTCAGTGGGCACCTCCATCCAGCGAGGGATGGAAGGGACCCTGGGCTGGTTCACCTCCTTGAGCCTTTTGGTCTGTCCCTGGCCCCTCACCCTGGGAGACCCTGGGCTATCCCACCCCTGTCCCTGGGTCCCTTCTAGGTGAGAAGAACGGCTGCTTCCTTCCGCTCCAGCGCTGTGGAGTACTCCCCACACTGCCCCCGACCCCTCCCTGTCTCCCAGCCCCGGCAGCCCCAAGGACAGCTGGAATGGAGCACCCTGCCCCCTTTCTCCAGAGGAGACGAGTCCCTGCAGCATTGCACTCCCATGTACCTGAGCACCGCTTGCCGCCCTTCCCCAGTCACGGAGCCCATCAGAGAGCAGACGGAGGGAACTTCTGTGTCCATCTCTCCTTCCCTCCACGAGAACGCAGCCAGAACTCTGCAGAGTAAACACACGCTGTCTAATCTTCCCCCATGCTGGGACAGTTTGTTGAAACTGGTGAGACGATGCAGACCCCACCAAAACGGTCTGATAAGAGCTGTAAGTCGGGCTTTGGGGCTATTAAACAGAGGGAGTAGAACTGAGCTGCTTCTGATAGTTTTAAAAAGAGCCCACTCCCACCCAAACCCTGCTCCCTACCACGTCCACGGGGCTTATGCACACGGAGGGCGTGGTGGCCTTCCAGGACACGTGTACCTGTGCACAATCTACTTTTTGTTTCCTTGGGTGGGGGGGGGGGTCTGTGCCTCTAGAACACGAGAAAACCCCACCCTCATTTTATGATTGCTCATTGGGTTAGCAGAGACATCGCAAGGAGGCTCGGTCTGCGTGGTTCCTACCGCATGAGAACTATGCTGGGGAAAAAGTAGTTACTGCAGTTTGGGGAACGGGACACGTTCTTAGCGAGGAGGTCAGCAAGCTACAGACCACAGGCCAAATCTGACCCACGGCCTATTTTTGTAGGGCTACAAATTTATGTTTACATTTTCGAAGGGTTGACCCAATCAAGAAGAACACTATTTCATGACACCTGAAAATTATGTGAAATTCAAATTTCAGCATCCATAAATAAAGTTTTATTGGGACATTGCCTAGATCATCCAGTGCGTGTGGTCGCTAACCAAAAGTATTTAGAGTCTGCACCTTTTTTTTTTTAGGTTTTATTTATTTATTTTTAGAGAGGGAAGGGAGGGAGAAAGAGAGAGAGAGAGAGAAACATCAATGTGCGGTTGCTGGGGGCCATGGCCTGCAACCCAGACATGTGCCCTGACTGGGAATCGAACCTGCGATGCTTTGGTTCGCAGCCCGTGCTCAATCCACTGAGCTACGCCAGCCAGGACAGAGGTTGCACCCTTGCCAAACATGCTTGTCGACCCCTGAGCTAGAGAATGTTCACGTCTTTTGTTTTCACAAATGGATTTTTTCAGATCATGTCGCTGATGGATGAGCTGGGAAACTGAGTGAGAACAGGACTTTTCCGGATGTTCTCGAGGAGACTGGGCCCGAAGAGAAGGAGTTTGGTCGCCCCACAAGGTGGGTCCCTTTCTCATCCCTCCCCCCCACGCTGGCCTTCAGAAGTGGTCCCCCCACCCCCCACGGAAAGGCTGTTGGAATGCCTGTTAAGGAAAATTGATTCTGAAGTGTGACATCATGTCCTTGGAGATACATGGTATCGTTACAGGACATGATATAATGTCCTGCGCAAAATTAAATTAATCGCCTTGTTAGACCCCCATCGCTTTGGGGGGAAGGTATGGCTGGGGGAGGAAATCGTCACCCCTGACCCCATGGTGTCAGTGGAAGGAACGTGCACCGCCTAGAACTCCTCTCCGCGGTGAACGGCAGATCGGGGCCAGCTGCCCGTGACCTCGGGCTCGTGTCTTTTGTTCTGTGACCGGCAACTCCTCGTGGGGACAGAGTTTCCATGGCTGTTTGATTTTTAGGCCTTTGCCTTCGCTCAGTGACATTTCTCAGCAAGGTCACTTTCAAACTCGACTTCTTACATACCATCACAGCAACCTCAGGTGGGGAATTCTCAGAACTTGTTTTTTAATCCGTTTTCAGTGAAAGCACTGCAGGATGATGGAAGTGTCTGATTCATTTACTGCTATAGGACGTTTCAGAGAAAATAACGTGCCTTTGTATGCCACACACCAGAGCAGACGCAGCCTAAGTCAAGTCGGGGGGAGAAATTGATTGCCCCTTCTGGGGACGAAATGTATAAATTCTATTCCGGTTCGTAAATGATGTTTGTCCCAGACCCAAATGCTGTGAGCTGCTTCCAGCCAGCCCCTGGAGAGTGACGACGGAGCATCTTTCCCAGCTCGGAACTGGCCTCAGGAAACAGGAGCGAGAGGTGCAGGAGCCGGTCCGAGGTCTCTCCTGACTGGCCTGGAGCGGCACCACCAAGGGCCGAGACAGAGCACCCACAGAAGGTGGGGACCTGGGGCCCAAGCAGTTCTGGACTCTGTGAGTTGAGGGTCCACCTACCAGGCACTGAGCGCAGTGCGCCTGGGTCCCCTTACCTTGTCTCATCTCCCCAGAACATCACCCCGCCCCTCACCATCCAAGGCACCTCTTATCTCGCTTAATAAGCATTCATGTTGGACACTGAGCAAGGGAGTGACTTCCCTGTGTCAGCCACTGCACAGCAGCTCCCTCGGACTTGGTCTAGCCCTCACAGTGACCCTCAGTGATGGTCATGGTCATCCACGTGGTACAGACACATACATCAAGGTTCACAGAGGCGAATTATTTTGTTGCACAGCTGTACACTCTAAGAATTCAAGTCTATCTGAGTCTACCACTCCTTGCCTGTCCCCCGCCAACCCCCACTGCTTCTCTGATGAAATGAATCGGACCGACAGTGCCACTGGGGTCATTTGATGGGTGACATGAAGAGCCCATGATGGGAGACATTAGAACACAGGGGAGGGCCCCAGGGCATCGCCCAGGCTGACTGGGATGCCCTCTAGCCTGCTTTCCCACAACGGACCACGACTTTCGAGTTGAACGGTCCTTTCTCAACGTTCATAGTTTAACATCCTTGAGGCTCTGAACCCACTTGGCAAGTTCCGACCAGATGAAGCACTTCGGAGCTCCTCGGTCTCCCGAGCCATCACACTCGGCAAAAGTGTCCCCCAAGGCCCAGTGGGTATCACCCTGGACCATCCCGTCTGGGCCCCGAGGCTGCGCGAGAGAAGTCTAACCGGACGGCTGACCCCCGCTCAGCTATTACACTTCGCACTTGCCTTCGCTCCGTCTCTCTGATGTTGATGGCTGGTCTCCCCAAGGTGCTCTTTTCACCTTTTATGGTGCATCTGTCACCTCGGCTTGTTAATGGCTTCAGGGGACCCCGTGGCACCGCGTATCGCTATGCCTCTCCTCAGAGACCTCTGCCGGCCGCTCTCCTCGGTAAAGGGATGCTTACAACTTGTAAATCAGCACACTGGTCCCAGTCAGATGTTCACTGAAAAACTTTCCAAACAACCTGGGCACGCGGCTTACAACGTGGGCCAGCAGGATGACGCTTCCAGGACGGGAGCAGAAGTCCGCTTGCGGGCCAGAGTGGAGAGCGGTCCCCAGGGCCACGTTTCAAAGTGCCACCTGCAAAATGAGGGCACTCAGGCCCTGGAGCACCAGAAGGAAGCATGGCATCCAGAAAAAAAAAAAAAAAAAAAAAAAAAAAAAAAAAACAGGAAAAATAAAGAAATCTCCGCTGCTGGAATTTCCCTCGGGAGACCTGGCTGGGTACCTCTCCTCTTTTACCCTGAAGCCTCAAGCACCAGCTGGTGTGCAAACCCTTCTGTTGGGGTTCTGGCTCCATGCCCACAGCTCCTCGCCCTGGGGAGCTCCCCGCACCATCCTGGAGAACACAGGCTGGTCGTGCACAGACGTCATGGTCTGCAAGGTGACCGCCCCAGCCCGTGGGGCCCAGGGCCTTGGCATGACCTGGCCCAACAAACAGAGCTGTGCGGAATTGGACTGGGCTGCCTTGTGAAGGGGTGAGCTTCCTGTCGCTGGGAGCGTGACTTCTGTCTGAGTTCTGGAAGAGGGAATGTCTGTGTTGGGTGAACAACCCGATCCACAAGTGTTGCCTGGGGATCCACTGCGGGGACTGGGAAGGTGATGTGGTGGCTTGCTTGCAGTCCTGCGGCTCGGGCTGATGTGCCACAGTTAAAGAAAGACTTAAACCCCACCAGCTGGACCTGCACTGGGCGTCATTTCCGCACGCCACAGCCCTCAGAAAACGCCCCAGTGGGGTCACTGCCCCGCTCACACGCCACCCATGCAGTCATTTGGGGGAAAATCAAGATAACGTCGCCATGCAGAAAAGAACCTTCAGAGAGACAAAGGTGTGTCCAAAGATGGACAGGACAATCAGACACTGCCCTGAGCGGCCCCTCATCCTCTCCTTGGAGAGTCAAGAAACTTCTGTCCAGTTTTTTTTCTTGTTGTCATTGGTTTTTTTTAGAGGGAGGCAGAGAGAAAGAGGGAGAGAGAAACTTCAATTTGTTTTTCTACTCGTTCATGCATCCATGGGTTTCTACCTTGTGTATGCCCTGACCAAGGATCAAATCCGCAACCTTGGTGTAAAAGGATGATGCTCTTACCAACCGAGCTACCTGGCCAGGGCCCCATCCACTTGGTTTCTTAACAAAACAAACTCCCCACTCCATAGCACCGACTTCCATTTGTAAAGAGATCAGATTTATATTTTCATGTTGGACGGCAAACGAAATGAATCAACCCATGAAGTCCCTGCTTGCCAACGGCCAGGTGTGCAAAGCTTTCGTTTCCGCTGACGTGCACTTTAACACAGGTGAGTGTTCAACAGGTGCTCAGTGAGCGCTGCAGGGGAAGTGCTGTCGATCCGTCTCCCATCTGTAGAGCTGACACGTGAGACAGCAGAATGTGAAGGGAGAGTGATCACCAGCTTTCACTTTTCAGAAGCGTGGCCTCTGAAACACGCCACTACAGAGACACACGGGCCTGGGTGGGGCCTCAGCAGTTGATATTTGATTAACCTTTGGGTGCATCTACTATCTTTCAGTTTATTTATGGGAATTATTCACACTGGGGCATCCTTGAGAGTGACCATTCATAATGACCCTGGGAGGCCAGGGGGATAGGGGCGCTGTCCCAGGCAGAGTGGGCACTCAGTCATCTTTCTCAGAACCCACTCGACCTGTGACTGTCACATGTCAATCATAAGAAAGTAGGTGGCCCACGCTGAAAACAACCTTAGAGGCCATTGTCTTCAACTCTCACTGTATCGAAGAGGACACTTGAGCCCACGAGCTTCAAAGACTTTGCCGGAAGCCGTAGAGCTTGGCAAATGCCAGAGCTGGGCTAGAAGCTGTCTCCCACGCCCAGCCCACGCGTTTGCCAGCGGTTTGTCCTGAGTTCCCGCCTCTGGGTGCCATGCAGCAGGCTTGCTAAGACGAGCACAACGAAGGAAAAAGGCAGCGTCACCCAAGTTCTTACTTTGTCACACCAAGCAGAACACAGGCCCTCATAAGAGCATGTGTCATTGACTTCCCGGGTGGATTTAGATACAAATCCTGCTGCGTCCTGGTTCCCAGCTTGGGAAGTCACGAGAAACGACAGCCACGGCCTTCCACCCAGGCGTGTGGTTCGGAGGGGAAGGGGGAGTGATAACATTCGCACGGAACAGCAGGAGTTCTCACGATGTGAAATCATGCCCACTCCGCTGATGGACCGGTTACTTCATAGTGCTCTCATGTCCTGAAATGGGTCGAGTGGCACCCAATCCCTCACTTGCAAAGCAAGAGTCATTTGTTGGAGGGCGGGGCATAAGGGGAGACTGGGGGAGGGGCGGAACACGGAGTGAAGAGACTGACTCAATGTCATCATGATCTTCCCTAAATAACGCAACAATGGAAAACTGGTGAAGAAATAAACATGGTTCATATCAAAAAAATTGCAGAGAAATTGAACACAGTCTTATGAGCCCCTCAGATGCCACTGTGATTGTGTCTCCCAAATGGGAAAATCTTAACAAACCCACATCCCCGAGATGCTGTCGGTAGTGATGAAACACACTGGGCAGCTATCCCAGCTCAACTCACTGGTCCTGCAGCCTGGCACTCAGCTGCCCTGGGGCAATGCAATGGGACATTAGGCAAATGCAGATGGGCTTCGCTCCGCAGAACATGGCACCACTCTGAGCTTTACAGACTGATTGCTTCCAGGGCGGGCTAGTCCTCTGTGAACCCTCCAGGTATGGCCGCATGTGGAATGTGCACGGCTTCCCGGATGAGACTTCCATCTGGAGGGGCCCCTGGCTCCTCGCATTCCCAGGGAACAGGGTTTAAGCACAGTGACCTGTCCCCAGAAGGCTGTGTTGGACGGAGGAAGAGCGGGTTGGGGTATGAGCTTCAACCGTCAGGCGTCAGCGTCATTTCATGGACATTGCGTGCGAACACGCGGTGCGGAGTGTGTGTGAGAAGGTGACAGGGGGATGAGGGAGGTCGCAGGAGGGCAGCTCATTCATTCTATTGTCAAGAACGGAAACTGGTGATGGATAATGAAGTTGCAGTTTTGCGCCAGATTGGAGCTGCTTGGGTGGGTGCTCATGTCTGCTTTCCTTTAAGGACGAAGACAATCTGTTGAAAGCATGTCCCCCTTATTAAAATCCAAAAGCCTAAAATGCAGGGGCATCACCTTTTGGGCTACTTGTGACTGTGAGGAACGACATTAAACCACGTGGGAAAAGACGCCGTGGACCTTGCACTTGAACGTCTGACCCCAGCAAGTGAAAAGGTTGCCCGAGACCAGAAAGCAAGCGAGCCTTCCATTACTAACTGGCCCTTCGTGGGAGAGCGAGAGTGAAGCGGTTCTCAAGCCTGTGGGAAGCAAAGGCTTGCTGTCTTCCTTCCAGTCCGAGGCTTTGCCTCCAGGGAGCAGGGGGGTGGGTGACAAGAAGACGAAAACCAAAGTGTCTTGGGTTCAAGCTGCCCAACTGCCCGGGGAAGGGGGTCAAATTAAGTAAATGGATTTTAAGAGAGGGGATTCCAACGGGCTTAAGGGATTGGTGGAAAATCCCCCTCGGAGAGGAGGTCAAGGGTCAAAGACGTTCTCCTGAGACAGCCAGGTGTTCCTGCGGGAAGGAAGCTTCACGAAGTGCTGGCATCACTGCAGTTCACCTGGAAAAGGTGCGGGGGGTAAAAGGGAGGCGAGAGAGCGAACCCCGGGTTTTACAGCAACACACGCTGAAGGGGCTGAGAAATGACAAAATAGACTCTCCCCCAGGGAGGGCAACAAAGAAACCAGATACACGTGTTTAAGGAGGTCAGGAGGTCGGGGGCAGTGTCTGAGATCTTCTTCCACGGGCACAAGGGACAGAGCAGGGAAATGCCGTCCCTTTACGAGGTGGCAGAGACAGGGAGGAGATGGCCACCATCTCCCAAATGCTGGCGTCCAGACGGCTCATGTAGCCTGCACTGTCACCTGCCTGTGAGAACAGAGAATGAGATCTCTTTACACACACCAGGTAAAACACACAGGACCAGGTGTTACACTTCTCAAAGTCCTTGCACGGCATCTTATTTGACCCGCTCACAAGTGAACGGAAAGATTTAGGAGGTAGGTGACCCAGAGGGAGGAAAGGCAGGAGCAGGCTGAAGCCAGCAATGGCCTCAGTTCATGAATGGAGCGTGACTTCCATGACCTGAGGACTTGTGACCCGGGCCACCAGGAGAACGGCCCGGGGACCCACCAGGGGGGAAGCACCACAAGCCCTGGTGGGGTGGTGAGTCATTTGAGGTGACCTTTAGTGCCTACACCAGAAAACTCCTGGCATGGAAAAAATAATGCCGAATCACTGTGTAGCCCTCAGAAGTATTCAGGGAATGGAGTGACATTCTTAGTCATGCGGTCATTCATTCCACAAATGTTTGTTGAGAACCCTACTCTGTGGGAAACACTGTCCTAAACATGACGATAACCAAGCCAGTGTCATCAGGCAAGCTTCCTGTCAGGCCGAACTGATCAACCATCATGTGACAGGCTGGACATTCGGGTTAGAACTCATCCTGGCAACCAACCTTGTCTTTGCAAGTTTCCCAGCTGCGCCCCACCGATCACAGCCCTCCATCAACGAAGAAAGGCCGTGTGTGCTCACATCCAGGGAAGATCCGGACACGATGGATGCACCAACCTGCACGATGAGAAGGGCAGGGCCTCACGTCTTGGAGGCCCCTCTAACCATCCTGCTGGACGGGCAGGCCAGGAGTCTGCCGGATGAGGAGACTGGGACTCCGAGAGGGGAGGACCCGGGTCTGGGGGCCTGCAGCTGCGGCTCAAGGAAGCCGGCCAGGCTCCCTGTCTTGCCGAGTTGTGAAGTCCTCCCAGAACGGATTTCTGCCGCTGCTATAGGCACAGAGGCCAACACTGGTGTGCAGACCACGAAGCCCAAATGTGAGCAGATAAAAGGCCCCAGGGTCAGGAACACTAAGCCCACATGGGACGCACACCCAGTTCCGTAAGAATTTCTGATATGCATCCCGGCATTGTCCTTTTTGTTGTGAGTTTTGTGGCTAAAATTGGCAGCCAGCTCACTGGGCAGGTACAAGCTGTGTTTCTGGGGTCCTTGCCGTACACCCCATGGGGGCCCCAGCAGCGACCTCTTTGGAGAGGGAAGGTGTTGCTTCCTCGCACATAACGCTGCTTGCTGCCTTCTTTGCAGGCGTGTCTGGTCTGATGGAGCAGCCTTGACTGTTGCTCCCACGAGCAGAGAGCCTGGGAGATCGGTAAGACGGACAGCTGCAACGTGCGGACCTGTGACCTGCGCTTCAGTCCCCGGGACAGCGCTTCAGGATCAGCTGTGACTTCCTCTGGTCTGAGGTCCATTGCCGAGGCGACCAACTAAGGCCCCTGTGGCTGGCATGGGGGGAGCTGGGGCCTAAGCCCGCCCCGGGGACACGGCCTGTGTGCTTCCCTGTGCTCTCCAGGATGAAAGCGTGTGCATTTTCATTCTGACATTGGACCTGAGCTGCTGCTGACGGTGCTTCCCTGCAGCTTCCAGCCATGAGGTGTGCACCGAGGAGGCGAGGGCCTTCGAGGAGGATGACCTGTGAAGAGGCCCAGGGGGGCCGTCAAGCCCTGACAAGCCATGGGAAGGCGTCAAAATGACAAATGCCCTGTTGCCCCAGGCCCTAGGCTTTCCCTGTGGGGACACCTGGAACGAAATAAGGCTTCCAGCTTCCTGAGCTGTGTGGAGGCTGTCAACACCCCCCTGGGGATCCATTGTCCCCCACTCCCCTGACCTGTCCTCCCTGGGGGCCACTCAGCTCAGGGCCTCACTCTCCCAGCCTGCTTGCTGCCTCGTCACCAGCTCCCGCTGGAGCCCCCTGAGGTCACAGTGAAACGATCTCCCTGAACGCTCGCTGCACGTGGGTGGGGAGAGACGGGGGAAGCGCAGAGGTTCCTGGGACTTCCCCACTTTCTAACGTCTTCAATGACCAACAGCAAAGGGTTACGTCCTTCTGACTCTCTGACTTATTTAAGTGCTTGGCCGTCCGTCCTGCTTCTGGAAACCCCCACTGCAGAGAGAACCCGCTCTCATTCAGCCTCTGCCGTTCGTGGAATGAGGGGAAGAGAAGGGAGAGAGAGAGTTGAGAGAACAGGAGGGTGTATTCAAAGTCAGATTCATCCCAGGCCAAACCTCCCCCTTCCACCCCCCCCACCCCCCGAGTCTGCCCACCACTCTCTGTAAAAGGCTTTTTGCATGAGCGATCCATACAAATTCAATTTGGAACTCGTGAGAGAATGGCCACACAGAGCCAGTGGCCAGGACGGGTTAAAAAATAAATACATGCGTCATCTCCAGGAGGGGAACTTTGGTTGACAACATTCCTCTCTTAGCCGAGGACTGAAGGCCAGGACTGAAGGCCAGGACTGAAGGCGGCCCAGGGTTTCAAAGGTGTTCTCATCGGACTTGAAGACAGCAGGCGCCTTCCAAGGACCGAGGCAAACGCAGCAGCGGCCCCGAGACAGGAACGAAGCTGGGACTCTTGGCCGTCCAAAGAGGAAGGAGTCATCCGTGTGCTGTTCTGCTCCATGGACCCAACGCATACACTGTCAGTCAAAAACGTACCATTGTTCTGTGTTGGGATAGACTTCTAGTTTACCTCCTGTTCTTAAGAGCTGGCTACATGTCAAGTTTTGTGTGTGTGATCCTGTTTAATCCTGCCAGCATCAGAATTTGCTCTCCCCCCTGCCTGACGCTTCCCCCCAGAAAATGACAGGCAGGTCTTGGCTTGAATCACACCTCTTCAGAAAGACTCTCCTTCCTTCCTGGGGCCACCCCACAGGAATGAGCACCCCATCACTGCCTGCCCCCTCTCCCTGCTTTATTTCTCTTTATTGCACTTAGTTTATGTCTGTCACTGTCCCCCCGACATTCCATGTGGGCGAGATCAGACGTAAATGAGCATCCAGGGTGACTTTGAGAGGAAAAAAGTTCAACTCAGAAAAAGGAACAATCAGCCTGGGGTGCATGTGTGTGTGTGTGCACACGTGTGTATGTGTGTGTAAAGGAGAACTACTGTTCCTTCCCCACGGGCCATCGTGTTAGCCTGGTTCACGGAGCCACACCCAGGAGCACCGTTTTCTTTGCTCTCCGGAACACACACAGATAGTTCACAATGGACAAAGCCACTCTGTGCTCCCCCTCCCCCTCCTCCTCTGGCCCGTGGCTCCCGGGCCTGGGGGCATCCATGCTCCCACCTCGCTGGGCAGGGACCTGGGGCTGTGGTGGGCTTTCAGGCTGAGTGAGAACTTTCCAGGGCCTGGGAGAGGGGCTCCACCCTCTACCCACTGACTCAGACGTCCCAGGAGAAGGGCCTGAGCATCTGTAGTTTTAATCGGCCCCTCAGGAAGATTTCAGGCCAGGCAAGCGTGGCAGACCCTGATCTAGGCCAGCGGTCGGCCAGTTCTTTTTAGCAGTAGAAGGAATTGTCCACAGAAGCCCAGGCTGCCCCAGGCACAGTCGGGGGGTGCCCTGCAGCCCGACCCTCCGCATTTCTTCTCCTCTCTCTGCTGGGGGGAGGTCACAGAAGAGAATTTGAAGACCACTGACTCAGTTCAATGTCCCCATTTTACGGTGAGAAAACTGAGACCCAGAAAGGTTAAAGAGCATCGGCAATGGTCACATGATAGGAAGGGACAGAGCCACCTGTAAGCCCGTCAACCTCTCAGTCCAAAGCTGGGCGCAGCTTTACAAACTAGAGAACTAGGCAGGGGAGGAGGGGTGGCAGGGTGCGCGCTGGCCCCCGGAAATGAGCTCGGGGTTCTACGGCATTGTGCACCTTCTCCAACCCCGCTCACCTTGTAGCAGAGCAGCCTCGTACACGTGGAGGGCAGAGTCGATGTCAGAACAACACCCGCACGTGGCTGAAAACAGCAGGGCCTTTCCCTGAGTGAGGAAAGCATCAGCTCTGTGTTAAAGCAACAAGTAAACGTGCAGGGGCCACGGCCCAGTGTGGCGTGTGGAACTGAAACGACCGGGTTTCCCTTGCCTGTTGAGACTTGGAGCATGTGTTCTAGGCTGGAGGCAGAGCACACCGGGATCTGCCTCCATTCACTGGGGCTGCATCTGTGGCCCCGCCTCACCCCCAGGGAGAGGCCGCTGGAGCCTGGTGGGGAGGCCAGGGGAGGCCCTGTCCGTTTGCCCAGCCTCTCCAGACCTCTGTACAGGTGGGGCCGTGGATGCAGGAGGATCTGCACTGAGTACCCAAGGGTGACTCTGTTCTCTCAGGGTGGCAAACGGTGCTCAAATGAACGGAGTGCAGGTCAGGGAGCCGGAAGGTGGGGGCGGGAGGTGCACAGAGAGGGGGTCCCTGCACGTTCATGTCTGCACCCAACTTTTTCACTCATAGGTCAATGAAAACTCATTTGAAGTGGCAATAAAAAAAAGAGAGAGAAAGAGGGGGGTATTCTTTTAAGCCACTGGGTTTGGGGTAGTTTGGTTTCACAGCCGTCGATAACCAGAATGATGCCTGCCTCACGGGATGGCCGGGAGGGTTTAATGACCTGCTAAACACGACCACAGCTCAATTAATATGGTTAATTAATTAACAGCTGTCCGCATCTTTCTAACATGGCTGTCTTCTCAGTACTCTCTGACCTGAGGAGGGGCGATTTTCCTGCGTTTTTAGAGGCGCACCATCCAGAATGTAGGTCACTAATCAATCAAATTAAAACAGGAGCTTCCTGTCGTCTCCAACCTCCCCTTGGAAACCGGACAACAAACCTCTTAACGTGCGTCGTCTGGAATCAGGCAAAAGTGCTCACGATGCAATCTGCGTGTGTGATGCCAGCAAAGTCTGAGTTTTTGATGAAGAGTCATCATCACTTGGCCATGCTTGTCCTCAAAAAAAAAAAAAAAAGAAAGAAATTACAATGCGAAGGTGCAGGGCCAAAACTTAACAAAAAGGGCTATCAACACCATTACATTTTTAAAATGTGCTTGAGGTCAAATATTTTATGTTCTCCCTATTAGTTCTTTCCACACCATCCAGCCCGTCCAGGCCAGTAAATCTCTAGTCTGTGCAAGTCACAGAAGAGTAGACTCGTCCAGGACAACACGGCGGGGACAGTTCGATCCAAGTCACATTCCACTGGCCAATCAGAGGCACACTGTGATTCTCTGAGTCTCATTAGTCAAATGGCTCCCACGTCCATACTCCTAATTGGAAATTAAATGTCGCTTTTAAGACATTTACACAAAGGTTGGAAGTGATTAATTCCTGGCGGTGCTTTCAAACCTGTGCACATAAATTTATGCACACAAGGAATACCACTTAAATTGAAATAGAGGCCATTTAATTTAACACATTTATTGAGTCCCTAATACGTGCGAGGTGCCAAGAAGATCGTGGTGATAAAACATTACCCGTGAAGTTATCCCAGGTTTTCCATAAATTAAACCGAAGATCTAGTTAACATTCAAAGCAATAATTTACCCTTGGTCTGGATGCAGAGGTAATTTGAAAGAAGCTATTGTGAGGACTTTTACATTTTAAAATGTTTTAAGTGTTGCAGTAAATGTATGCTGACTGCATGGATGGATGTCGTGGTTCACGCTCGTTAGGTGACTCGAGCTGATAGCTGTGCAGACCGTGTTTCCATTGGCAGGTCCCTGAACAGGGCCGCCCAGGGCAACGGAGGCTGGTCATCCGATCTGTGGGGAGTTAGGGCTTCAGAACTTTTTCCTGGGACTCATTGACAGGGTCTTTGTAACACCCTTTCACTTTGCTAATAGCCCGGAATAAAGCAGCTAAGGAACTCATCGGTGAGTTTGAGAGCAGAAATATCAACACTTCTTTTTTTTTAAGATTTTATTAATTTTTTTAGAGAGGGAAGTGGGGGAGAAAGAGAGAGAGAAACATCAATGTGAGGTTGCTGGGGGCCGTGGCCTGCAACCCAGGCATGTGCTCTGATTGGGAATCTAACCTGCGACACTTTGGTTCGCAGCCCGCGCTCAATCCACTGAGCTACGCCAGCCAGGGCTGAAATATCAATACGCTGTTAGCTTCTTGGTTATGATGGACAGACAGCATCACTGGTTTATAAATAGACTCCAGTGGAATATATACATAATATAATATATAATGTTATATAATAGATACTACATAATATATAAATATATATACGAGTCTGTACAAATATGTGTGTGTGATCCAAACGTGCCATGTAAAAAGTCATCTAAAGTTAACTAGTTGCTAAAATTGATGAATAGGCTTTTTATTTTTTAAGTATACTTTATTGATTATGCTATTAGAGTGGTCCCATTTTTTCCTCCCCTTTTGCCCCCTCTGCTCTGCAACGCCCTCTCCGTAGCACTCCCCAGCCCCCTCAGTTCATGTCCACGGGTCGTACATATAAGTTGTTTGGCTTCTCCATTTCCTATACTATTTTAACCTCCCCCTGTCTATTTTGTGCCTACCATTTATGCTACTTATTCCCTGTACCTTTTCCCCTAGTCTCCCCCCTCCCCACTGATAACCCTCCATGTGATCTCCATTTCTGTGATTCTGTTCCTGTTCTAGTTGTTTGCTTAGTTTGATTTTGTTTTGTTTTGTTTTTTTAGGTTCAGTTGTTGATAGTTGTGAGTTTGTTGTCACTTTACTGTTCGTAGTTTTGATCTTCTTGTTTTTCTTAGATAAGTCCCTTTAACATTTCATATAATAAGGGCTTGGTGATAATGAACTCCTTTAACTTGACCTTACCTGGGAAGCACTTTATCTGCCCCTCCATTCTAAACGATAGCTTTGCTGGATAGAGTAATCTAAGTTGTAGGTCCTTGTTTTTCATGACTTTGAATACTTCTTTCCAGCCCCTTCCTGCCTGCAAGGTTTCTTCTGAGAAATCAGCTGACAGTCTTATGGGAACTCCTTTGTAGGTAACTGTCTCCTTTTCTCTTTCTGCTTTTAAGATTCCCCCCTTATCTTTAATCTTGGGTAACTTAATTATGATGTATTTTGGTGCATTCCTCCTTGGATCCAACTTCTTTGGGACTCTCTGAGCTTCATGGACTTGTATGTAATAGGCTTTTAAAAAAACATGGTCATGGTCCAGCAGAAGTTATACCATTGAGTGTGGTTGGTGGGGTACGTAAATGTCTCACACAAGATGGACAGCAATTTGAACATTTCATCTAAAATGTCATATGGTGTGCTTGAGTGTGATATCGTTATATTACAGAATTACACACTTATGATTTTTTAATAAAAGATTTGGTATAAATTACCAGTGCGTAAGTCAGGGGCGTTATTTGTGCCGGGCCCTGGACAAGGGCAAGGGTCACCTGGAAGCTCTGGGCTGTAAGACTTCCTCCCTGTGCTGACAGCTGCAGGGGTGTGAAGCTGCCGTGTGACCGGTTTGCAGCTCACACAGGGGCATCTCCAGGCACCGTCTGCCGTGTCACCACATGGGCCCGTGCTCTCCACCAAGCAGCACAGCCCGCAGGCGGGGGCTGAGGTGAGCTCGCCCTCCTGGTTTCATCCTGTCACTGTTGGAAAGCGAAGAATAGCGACAACCTGCCGAAGGAGAATGTGGTCTCCTTCCATGGGCTGGCCATTTTCCAGGCTGCCTCTCGGGGATCTCCGACTCGAGTCGCGTGGACGAGAAGCACAGACGTGTGCACCTCTCTGACAGGTGTTGGTCCTGCGTGTGCCCCTGAGTCTGAGTCTGTCTGTCCCTCTCTCCCTTCAGAATCCCTCCAGGTTTCCTCAGGCCTCTCGGCTCCTTGGTGGTCTAGTCCGACATCTGCTCGCCCTTATCTCGAGTTGTTGCAGCTGATAGGCATTGCCTGGGAAACCTTGTCTAACAGATTTTTTTAACTCCTCTGACAACTACCCAGGTCTCAGGAAATTAATTATCTCAGTGCCTGCAAGAGTGACAGTCCCGAGACCCCAGAGACAGAACTGCATTACCTGTGTGTTCTCACACGGGACCGTCTCCCACACCAACAAGGTGTGAGCCTCGCGCGTTTATTTCAGCTACAGGGGTCCACTGTGTAGGCATACAGGCCCTGCTGTCCGAGCCGCCCGTGTTTGAACCCCATTCTGGCCCTCAGGGAGAGCGCGATTTTTGAAAAGTCACAACTTTCTCATGTGTGCAACAGGGACATGGCTGCCAACATCACAGGGTGACAGAGGGAGGTCAAGGCTGCAGGGCACCCCAGCCAGCACCTGGCATGAGGTCCGTGGGTCTGGGCTTCCAAGAGTCTTGAGTCCCACTGCCCACACCAGCCCTGCTCCCTTGGGACCGGGAGGTGGGCAGAGAGTGTTACACCTGGCCGGGCGCACTCAATCACGCGCTTGTCGGAGCGGTTTGCTGGCCGTATCTCTCAGGCACTCCCTCCCAGGGGTTTCCTTTCATCTTCCTGCGTCCCTCCACCTGTCACACAGCGGACTGTCCTGTGTCTCCACCTCCACACCTCAGCTCAGGCGCGCGCCCACGGCCACAACCCTGACCTCTTCCCGTGGATATGTCCCTACAAGGGACCCTAAAGAAGGAGAAACCCAAATCGGCTGATCGAAACCTTCCAGACACTGGCTGGAGAACAAGCAGAAACAATATCAAGGGCCCTAGGGCAGATGAAAGAATCCAGTCTACGATTGGAGATACTGATCTAAATGAAAAAGTCATCAGGCGGAAGGCAGGTAGAGGATCTTTCAATTCAGAGAAACCCTTAGAATTCCACCAAGGTGATTTTTATAGGAAATCTCATAAGCAGGAGACACTGCCCACTCTGTTGGACAAGAAAAATGAAGCAGTTCACACATTTTATTCTCTTGAAAACTGTTCTGTTAGAACAACTGATTCTTTTTTTTCTTTTTTTTTTCCAAATTTCCTTGATACGCCTTTTGAAAACTCACATCTTAAAACTGAGGAGAAGCAATCCTAGAAACTACGACGGCTTCATCTGATGGCCTTTCAAAAATGCAGAAGTTCCGGGGTAATTAATGATAGTAGCTAATGTTTGGTGCACGCTTACCACCTTAGAAAGTGGACGGCTCTGTCCTGAATGTTGTATATACGTTATTTTATTGCACACTCACAACACGCCTGTGAGGGTGGTGACTACCAGCCCAGTCTCCCAGGTGAAGAAACTGAGGCACAGAGAGACCGAATCGCTTGCTCACCGCAGTGGAGCTGGACTCGAAGGGAGGGGTCGGGCTCCTGAACGCACACACTGAGCCAAGGGCAGGGACGCAGGCTGTGCCCTCCCCGCCATGAGGGGCCCGGTCCCAACCAGGGAGCCGGCAGCCCCACCCCCAGGGCAGCGTGCCTGGGCCCCATGCCCTGTGGCATCACAGGAGAGCAGACAGTTGTCCTTCTGCCGGGACCCTGTGGCTTGGAGAAGGGAAGACAAATGCCAGAACGTGGAGATCTTGGAATTCCTGCTCCTCAGGCTAAATGCTTGTTTGCAGAGTGTGGGTTTTATTGCGGAATGTGCTCCGTGGTCACAGGGTTGAGATAACTCTTGGGAAGGAAAACAAGAGCTCCCGACCGAAAAACATGCAGCTGATGGAGCCCAGTGAGAAGAACAAATAACAACTGAAAACCAGCTGAGGAAATGATACGCAGATACGTTAATTCTAAAATGCTGAAGGTAAAAGTCAAAAACCAAATTTTAAATAGTGCCCCCCACACTAGACATTACATTATATAATACTCGACCAAGTTCCTAAAGCTAGCCAAATAATTTTAAAACTGCTATTTCAGTTCACCAGCATTTATTGATCACTAAAGCATGGGATGGCTGCACCTGATACTGGGAAGAGGAAAATTAAAAAACTGTGACTTTCTTTCCTCAAGCACCGCAGGGCAGAGGGAGCGGCCACTGTGCCAGCAATGCAAGGCGTGGTACATTTAGTGATGCATCTGAAAAATAAAAGCAAAATCAAAACATAAAGAGAAAGTAAGCAGAAGTCAGTCAAGAAAGGGAGCTAGGGGAGTGAATTATTCCGCGTGTGGTCAGGATCCTGGCTCATCCTGAAGGAAGAGCTGGTGTTTTCCAGGCAGGTAAAGGGGCAGGAACGGAGTGGGAGGGGAGCATCGCGGAGAAATAAAACGGGGTGTGCGAAGCCGCGGAGGATGGAACAGCACAGTGAGGAAGGAAAAGCATGTCTGTAGCTGTCAGAACGAAGAGGTGGAGGGAGAGGGTGGCGGGGAAGACCGAACGTGAGAACGGATTTGGGGGCTCAGCACGGAGGCAGAGCAGGAGGCTGGGGGGTTACCATGCTAGTTCTGACAGAAGAGAAGACAAAGTTCGACGGAGCTGGTCTCGGCGCCAATGAAAGAAAAGGAAGGACAGAGGTACTGGAGTGACGATTAGGAACTAATTGGCAGGACATGGCAGTAATTACATGGCTGAGGGGGAGAGGGAGACCCTGGAGGGTGACAGGAGGGGCCTTGTGTGTGTGGTGACTGGAAAGAAGACGGTGCCAGAGGGAGGCTGAGGCTGTTTATGGGGGAGAAGGTGGGGTTTGGGGGAGGGGGCACTGAGGACCAGGTCTTGCAGAAGAGAGCCCCGCAAAAGCGAGGACTCCCTCCAGAAGTGGCTGGTTTGAGGCAGAGACTCTTGGGGGGAACTGGGAGAGCTTACAGTTGCTCTTTGTCATTAGAACACGCATGACCTCACCCCCTAGCATTCCCACCTGTGTCATCCCTTCCCTTGGAGTGTGGCCGGGACCTGTGGCTTGTTTCCAACCAACAGGATGTGACAGAGGTGGCAGATGTCACTCCCATGACTATGTTGTATTATGAAAGACTGTCTTGCTCATGGAGTCCCCTCGCTGGAGCGCCTCCTGGCTGGCTCGCCGAGGCAGGTGGCTGTGCGGGGAGCTGCAGTGAGTCCCTAGGTGCTGAGGCTCACCTCCTGTGGACAGCCAGCCAGGAGCCAGGCCCCTCAGCCCTGCAGCTGCTAGGAAGTGAATCATGTCAGCACCCCGAAGGTGGGTCCAGCAGTGGGTTCTCCCCCCGCCAAGCCGTCAGATGAGGACACAGCCCCGTGGCCTCCCTGATTGCAAGACTGCAAGACCCTGAGCAGACACAGCACAGCCACGCCCAGGCCTCTGCCCAGAGCAGGCCCCCAGCTGTGCTTGTTTTGCTCCGCAGACACAGGCCGCTCGATCGCCTCTGGGCCCGGGCACTCCTCCCCATTCTCGCCCACAGCTGTAGAGTATTGAGTCCTGTCTGTAAGTTGTTATATGAAAGATAACTATTACTTGGCTTAAAACTCTGCCTTGATGGTTTGTTATTGTGTGAAGGATGACAAGGGACTCATTTTTTTTAAAGATTTCATCTATTTATTTTTAGAGAGGGGAAGGGAGGGAGAAAGAGAGAGAGAGAGAAACATCAATGTGCGGTTGCTAGGGGTCATGGCCTGCAACCCAGGCATGCACCCTGGCTGGGAATCGAACCTGCGACACTTTGGTTTGCAGCCCGCGCTCAATCCACTGAGCTACGCCAGCCAGGGAAACTCAATTTTTGCTAAGAAATGTAAAATGTACAAAGTCCAAATCTTAGTTGCTGACAGCCACTAACACCTCCATGAAAGCAAAAGAGCTCTGTCCCGATTCACTCTTGGGGTTAATGAGAAAGAGAGCTCCTGCCCTGACTGGGGTGGCTCAGGGGGCTGGGTGTCGTCCCGAGAATTGAAAGGTCGTCAGTTCGATTCCCAGTTGGGCACATGCCTGAGTTCCATCCAGGTCCTCAGTTGGGGGCGTGCGAGAGGCAACTGATCGATGTTTCTCTTGCACATCAATGTTTCTCTCCCTGTCTTTCTCCCTCCCTTCTCCTCTCTCAAACAATAAATAAATGAAATCTTAAAACAAAAAAAGAATAAGCACTCCTGTTGTCGAGGGCTTGTAACATGGTAGGCCCTGCACTAATCACCAATGCGGCTTATCTCGTGTGACCCTCACAATGACGACACGGATGAGTGACTGTTATCACCTGCAGTGGAGGGACAGGGAACCCAGGCTCAGGGAGGTCACTGGGAGTGGCCGCTGGGCAGCCCCAAATCAACGCCTCCATCCACCACACTGAGGGACGGAAGGGTCTACAAGACTCCAACTCTGCTCATTATTCCCAGAATATATGCAAATTGGGCAGCTTAGATATGCCAATCCTGATAATAGGACCGAAAACTCCACAGCCATACGGAAATTGTCCTTGACTTTTTAAAAAGATTTTATTTATTTATTTTTAGAGAAAGGGGAAGGGGGAAGGAGAGAGGAAGAGAAACATCCATGTGTGGTTGCTTCTCGCATGCCCCCTACTGGGGACCTGGCCTGCAACCCAGGCCTGTGCCCTGACTAGGAGTTGATGAGCAATCCTTTGGTTCACAGGCTGGTACTCAATCCACTGAGCAACACCAGCCAGGGCAAAAAATTTTCTTGGTTTTTAAAAGATCAGAAACGCTGAGCAACAGGCACTGGACACCCAAAAGAGTCCACCCTGCCTACGGAACACCAGCTGCACCTGTGGTCCCACACCTGTGGTCCCACACCTGCACGGGAGCTCCCACCAACACGGCGCACCCAGACAGTCGCTGCCTCCCACTGTGGGCTCTCGGAGGTGGAGGTGGGGTCTGTCTTATTCACCACGGCAAACTCAGGCAACGCTCGGTAAACAACAGAATGAGTAAATGAATGGAATGATAGATGGATGGGTGGATGGACAGACAAGTAGATAGGAGAAGAAACAAACAGATTGATGTGGATGCACATGACAAAATCCACCTCAAGAGAAGGAGAGAAACTCTCCTTCCACATAAACTCCTGACTTCTGTCCATGAACTACTGGGTATCCCAGAACTGCGAAACGCACAATGTCAGTAAGGAATACATAGTTTTCCCCTTTATGGTCTCTAGCCATAGGTTCCAAGATGTTATTTTAAAAGTGACAACAGACAAAGGATATCTGTTTTATTAAGCATCAATGAAAGGGCCTTCTAAATATGAGCAAGTTCAAAGACAGACATCATTCCTGCCATGCTGAATTCTTCGGCTGGGTGTACAGGGAGGCTGAGAAAAGGCACATTTCAAGAGGCGAGCACAGGATCTTATTGTGTCCCTGCCTGAATACTAACACGTCAATAAATTAAGCCAATTCAGGCCTGCAAAATGCCTTGCTAGACACTCAAATACCGCGGCTCCAAGCCTCTCCACCTTATCTGCATTCCTGAAGTTTAACCAAAGCTACTGGCAAGCGGGCTCCCAAGAGCTGACGTCTGGATGCCGAGATGGCAAACGGAGTCCCGCCCTCAGGTCCGCTCCACAGGCAGGCGGAGGGTGTAAGGCGCCCCTGCTTGGAGCGATGACCTCATCCTGCCGCAGCCGGTGTCTCCAAAACCCTGCTTCCCCGTCTCAGAGGGAAGCAGGGGACACTGTCAGGGAGAAAGGCTGCTTTGTTGTAAAGTCCCTTTGGGTGGGGACATCTGCCAACTGGCCCCATGCAGCTGAGGATGTAGACATGTGATCCAGAGGGAAGAAAACAATGATATACAAAAATGTTCCACTTAGGCTTGAACCCTTACAGAAAGCTGTTTCCAGATGAGGCCTTTCAGCGACTTCCTTCGGAGAGACCTCACGGCGCCTGAACCATGTTCCGCACCATATGGGCCATCAGACACCGACAGCGTCCAGCAACACTGAGGAGCAGTTACCCCGGAGCTAATGCACTCGGGACGTGAGCTCGCCGGAACCTCAGCCTCCTCTTCCCCACACGGCTGGCCTGGCTTGCGCCACCCTCCAGACCCCCCCCCCCCCACCAGAGGAGGCTCCAGTGAGGCTCAGTGGGGCTGCCTTTCTGTTGGCATTTGTAGGCCTCTAAAGAGGCAATGCCAGGACAGACCTTACCCATCAATCCATTTCGATCTTTCATTTTACCGGTGGGGAAAGGCACAAGTTGGGGGAGTGAGTGGCCAAACTGGACCTAGAGTGTAAGTCCCAGGATTTCTAGTCCAGTGTTCCTCGCACCACGCCTAGCTAGCTCCAGTGCAAAACGTGACTGAGTCAAGAAGGGCTGAAACCCAGGGGAACTGGGAAGTTTGGGGCCGCGTGCCTTCTTTGCTCATCCCTTCTTCACTCGGCATCTCCCCGATTCCTAGGGACACAGCCTAGAGATGTCGGCCAGGGATGGGGATAGAAAACAGACTTCATCCTGGAGGCCAAACCGATGAGCCATCTGTGGCTGCCTGGAGAGCCATACAGAGGCCACAGTGCTACCCGTGATTAGTGATGTCTTCCTTGGACCAAGGAATGGAGCATGGCCACAGGCTTGGACGGGAAGGCTCCCCATAATCCAGCCGAGTCTTACTCATCTAACCCCAGGTTTTCGATCTCCTGAACCAGGGTCCTCTGCTGGAGTCAGACTCTGACTCGCCCCTCCCGCTGAACCCCATCTGTGTCTTTCTGACTCCTGCCTCTGAGTGTCCTTCCTTCCTTCATGTTTTCCTGCCTGGCATGCTCTCCATGACTTTCCCCATCCATCAGGTGAAATCGCAAGGCCTGTGGCCCTGCAGAGCCTTCCAGACCACTGCAGCCCGCACAGAGCGCCACTGAGCAGTGGCGGACCCCACGAGTTAGCATTGAATTGCAGTCTCGCTCTGCACCTGCTTTGTTCCTCTGTGGTGGTCTCTTCTCTGCAGCTAGGGAAGGTTCCTTGGTTCCCGCCCCCTAGAATAGTGAGGGCACAATAGACTTCCAACAGTCGGAAGCCAAAGGGAAGAGCGAATTCAGTTTGAATGTTTATTACATCAAACTAATGTATATTTTATTACAGTTAGAAGAGACGTGGAACTTGGGGATCCCCTCTCTTTTGCCTCCTCCCCTCTCATTTCGTTCAGCCACAACCTTCTCCTAAACTCAGCCATAGTGAGGGGCAGACACAGGCAGCATTTTCTAAAAACCAAACCCAACCGCGTGCTTAAGACAATTAATTTAATGCAAATTCTTGGCACTTCACGAAGTTAAGGAGACAGATCATGAGGTCTTCCAAACACAGTGTCCGTGCAAGCTGCACCGATGTCCCCCGTCATTTATTCTAGAAGCAGGTCTTCAGACCTTAGCAAGGAAGCCAGATACAGATAATATCCCAAAGGATTTTTGCTTTCTCTTTCCGTCCAAAACTGTCGGTAATCTTTTTCCCTTAGCAACATCCTGCAAGCGTGTTCCCACCAAAAAAACGAAAACACGATTATCAGTCATATAGTTATGAATAAAAACAATACCAAATCAACGTATTATTTATACAGCGGCCCTGTCTCAGAACCTCGGGCATTTGTGTTAGAGGGTGGGGACAGGAAGCATAAAAATGCAGGACCTCGTACCACCATTAAGGCCAGCTCACATATTTCTCTAATTTCTTTCCAGTGCCCCAGGACTGCTGGTGTGTGTTTGTGCACGGAACGGGTCAGGAGATCACGAGCCTCGCCTCCCCATCATTCGCCCTCCGCCAGCAGCGCCCCTCGCTTCCCATGTTGAGTGACAGCACCCACAGAGCCTTTGAGCCGAGCTGTGTTCGGGGACACCACCTGCGGTCCCCCAGGTGAGTAGGAAGGCCTCCTCAGATAGGTCAGGGTAAACCACCCAGTGTCTCCACTGCCCTGGGTCTGTGAGGGTTCACCTTAAATCTCTACTCAGCCCGTCAAGGCTCGAAGCTTCACGTTTAAGTGATGGGCCAGTCCAGCCTCTCCGTGCCATGAACACCCTGAAAGAGGAAAGGAGGTCTTCTCCCCCTCTGGGCCAGAACTGAGCACCCCTCCAGAGCCCAGGGACCCGCAGAGGACACAGAGGACCCAGGACCCCAGACGTGTGGGGCAGGGTGTTAGACAAAGAGACCTGGAAGTCAGGGCTCCGAGCTCCCCTTGTCCCGAGTCTGTGGCACACACTGAGGTTCTGAGTCTCTGAGTACCCAAAAAGACCCTTCTGCTCAAAAAAAATGGGGAACTGCCGGCCTTATGATGGCCTCGTGGCCCGAGAATCCCGTGGGCCTGGGAGCACCTGCCACCCTGGGGCCGAAAGATGCTGAGGATGCAGGAACCAGGAGCAATACTTATTAGGGCTGATTTTTTTTCCATAAGGGAAAAGAACTTATGAGGCTACATTTTAAAAAATATTTGCTAAAAGTCTGTTTAACAAGATAGTTTCATAGATTTTTGTTGTTCAAAATCTGACAAAATTTCAAAAATGGATTAATTTTGGAATCCATAGAAACTTCTGACCATACCAGTTAAGAGCGTTAAAAACAAACTAAAAGAGCTCTTACTGGTGTGGCTCAGTGGGTTGGGTGTCATCCCCGAGACTGAAAGGTCGCTGGTTCGATTCCTGGTCAGGGCACCTGCAGGCCCGGTCTCCGGTTTGGGGCATGCAAGAGGCAACCCATGGAGAGGCAATAGATTGACATTTCTCTCACATGTCGATGCTTCTCTCCCTTTCTCCCTCCCTTCTCCGCTCTCTAAAACTAAAGAAATAAAATCTTAAAAAAAAAAAACAAGCCAAAGGAGAAACACCAAAAGCAAGAAAAATTCTCCTTGCTACGATCACCATCCTCTCGCTTTTTAAATGGAGCATTTACCACCCCACACAGGACAAGGACACGGTGTGGGAACAGAGGACAGACCTTGAAATGAAACAAGTTCAGTTTCCTGAAACACACAGCTCAGGGCCTCATATTGCTCTCTGGCTACGGGACAGATGACAATTCCGCCAGGGGCTGGGCCTGGGGGAGGGTGGGGGCTCACAGAGGAGGCAGAGGACCCTGTCGCAGGGGCCCACATGCGCTTCCCAGGCCCTTCCTTCTCCCTGCGACTGTCTGGAGGGCCTCCGGAGACTGCTCGCTCCTTCCGCTAGGTCTGGCTGGAGTCTGGGAGCCAGCGTGGCAGTGTTTGTGGAGCCAAAGTGGAGATTAGCTCTGGTCGTAGAGTTGACCTCTGCCCACCCTTTTCCAGGGGTCCCCACCCCTCCCCGCCTCCTTGGCCAGCAATTCCCCACCTGGATGCTTTTGGTCTGGGCCAGCCCCTCCCTGCCAACCCAAGACCAAACAGAGTCCCCCCCACACACACACTCACCCTCACCTCCTGACACCCACCCACTGCCCTGCTGGGGTTGCCCCCCCCCAGACAGACCTGGTCTTTGTTGTTCTAATTAGATTACCTCCGCCTTAGGGACCTCCAGGCCGGTCCCCAGCAGCCCTGGCTGGGAATGCAGGTCCCCTAAGCCCTGTTATCAAGGGGCTTGTCATTTAGCATGTAGATCATCTCATTCCTTCGATACCAGGGGAGCAATTGTGCATCTTAATATTGATTTCCTTCGAGATACAATCGCCTGCATTCCTGAGTCAGACTCACTTACTGAAGCTAAAAGGTTCCACTTACTATATTATGAAACCACCCCCCACCCTGTCACATGCTCCGTCCCCACTTCATGTTACAAAGCAGGACAAATCGGAAGGGTTTTGTGTTTTTTTTTCCACTCGGGCCAATTTCAGAAGAGCCTCCACTTGAGCAGAAACAGAAAAAACAGTGGCTATTTTAAGACAGTGTGTTGTGTGTGTGTTTGGGGCGGGGGTGCGGCCGTCTCCTGCCATGCTCCACCCCCTACCCCACCTGCCCACGCTTCCCCCACTCCCCAAACTCTGCAGCGGCAGCGATGTTGGGCTCTTAACGGAATGAGGCCAGTTGATCAGGTTTCTATGTTTCATGATGAAATAAGAGGCTGGGCTTTCCGGTTAAGCTGGGGGTATTTTCTTACCAAATATCCTTTCAGGGATGTGGGAGGCAGAGAAAGAAAAAAAATTTGAGCGACAGCAGCAAGAACAAAAATACCTTCTCAAAGGGTCAAAAATGCACTGAGATTCGGGACAGGGAGAGGCACTGATTCTTCATTATAAAGGGAACACGGGAGAGGCAAACAGCAGCCAAAGGCCAAGCGCACAGCTTGTTTGATCCGGAAATTTCGGCATCCCTCCTAAATGCCAGGGCGCCCGCTGCAGCGAAGCACGTGATTCTCCGTGGGCACACCCATCACGGTGACTCCACCCCTCGCTGAGGACTGGCCACGGGCTTGGCGCCACGTTGCAAAGGGTGTGCTACACCTTTTGCACACACTGTCCCAAGCAGCCCTGCCCTCAGCAAGCCTGTGAGGCATGTACCTTTAACTACTCCCATCTCACAGGTGAAACCACTAAGGGCTAGAGGGCTCCTACAGTTTGCTCAAGTTCCTAAAATCTCTCAGTAGCAGAAGCAGATTCCAAGTCCAGGCAGCCTGTCTAACCCCGAAACCTGCGGTCCTACTGAGGAGACTGTGCTGTATGCCTTGCTGGCCACGTTCCCTGTTCCATGTCTGTTCCCTGTCCATTCCCGCTAACCTGGGGGCTGGTCTTCCAGGGCCGAGGCACCGAGGATGGAACAGAACGCTCAACACAGGGCAGGAGACGGACAAAACACTGTGCCCTCAAATAAGGGGATAGAGAGAGAGATGAAAGGAATTCAGGGGGAATACTGGAGGGCCATCTTTCTTAGATTCACAGGAGATTTTAGAGTGTAGGCTGGTTTCTTTTGAAAAAGTCCTAGTCAGTGATCAGATGCCTGAGAGAGAACAGGGAAAGGACTGAGCTAAGAGCTTCTGATCACAAACCTACCATAGACACAAGCTCACGCGATTGCACTGCTCCCCTTTGCATTTATGTGAGCTCTTCTGCCTTTGGGCTCTAGGAGCACATGGACGCTTTACTGCCTGCAAAGGGAAACTCCGTCTCAACAGAAGAGCAGACGCTGGAGACTTTAAAATACTCTCGCTGGACAGCTGCAATGCCCTGGGGACAAGATATTAATATGACTTTTTTGTAGTTACTCTGTGTTTAGGAAGGGAAGAGTTATATTAACTCCTGTTGTGTCATTATAAGGCAGTGTGTGGTTAAGTAGACTTGTAGATTTCTATCTTAGAACCTCTAACTCTTTTTTCTTTAATCTTCACTTGAGGATACTTTCTCATTGCTTTTTAGAGAGAGAGAAAGGGATAGAGAAAAACATCCATCAGTTGCCTCCTGCACGTGCCTAGACCGGAAATCGTACACACCTGGACTGGGGATTGAACCTGCAACCTAGGTATGTGCCCAGACCAGGAATCGAACCTGCAACCTTTTAGTTAAGGGATGATGCTCTAATCAACTGAGCCACATGAGTCAGGGTGAACCTCTAACTTTCATTGCATTGTTTTGCTTACCTATTTTTCTCATGCTATTAAACTGCAAAGTCTTTGTGGAATATAATTCAAGGGCCTAGTTCAGTGCCCAACCCATAGCAGGCACTCAAGAAATGTTTAAGATAGAAAAACAAGTGCCTGATAAATTAGTTAATGCCTATAAAACTTCCTGAAGCAAATGCTATACCCATTGTACCATGGGTGTATACCAAGATCATATAATACTTTTCTGGAACAGCCCTGACTTGAACTATTCTCATGTCTCCAACCAATCATCAAAACAGCCATTTCAATATCTGAGTGAATATTCAGTATTCAATATTTGAATATCAGATTGTTTTTTGTGCACAAAACAATTACCAAGATATTTTTTGAATCCTGTGCCCATGGGGAAACAAAGTTGCCATAGCAACAGATAAAGGATGTTCTTGGGTGAGAAGGTAGACACCATTGGCAGGGGAGCATGTGAAAATGAGAACTTAGAAATTCAACCCCAAAATTGGGGTTCAAATAGTTTTGGTGTTTTTATTGAAGGAAGAAGAACACTTTACATAAAAACATTTATTCACCTATTAACACTTATTAAATGTTTGAGAATAATGAACATGTACTGATTACAGGCAATCTTTTATAATAATTTTGGTGAGAATTTGATTGAAAATGTTTGAATCGTCAGCCTGCTCAGCAACATATTTATATTTGTCTAACATGACTGTGGTCATTTCAGGGGCTTAGGTGTTAAGGAAAGCACAGCATGGTCACAGTAAAGAACTCCAGGCCTGTACTGGACACTTGCATATGCTTGCTGCCCATCAACTTTTAAATGACCCTCCTGTGTTAGCTGAAATGTCCACATCTCCCAGAGCAGAAGTTACAGTTGAAGCTACTTGCTTCCCTTGCAGCTAGAATATAGCATGTGACCTGGGTGTCCACCAATCAGGGAACCTGGGTGAAATTTGTATATAATACATCCCGTTGCAGAAATGGCTTCAAAACAGGTAGAAGAAGCTGGTGCAGTAGAGATGAATCCCTGGTACTTACTGTTTGGCCGTGGCAGAGACGGTGGTTTCCGCATCAGGCCATTTTCTCTACAGGGAGCTGGGCTGCTAGCAGCTGAGCACCCCGCCTGCTCCTTCAGCCCTGCCCCCAATTCTGTGAGTTCCCTCACACCCTTCACTAAATCCTCCTACTGCTTAAACTAATCAGAGTGGAGTCTGGTTGCTTTGCAACTGGGAACACGGACTATGACATTCAATCATGAAAATAATCTTGACATTCGCACAGAATGCATCATCTGAGAAGTCCAGAATAATGAGCATGCAGCCCATTACCCCGGAACCGCGGAGGTTTGCCAAAGCTAACTCCATCGCAGTAGGACAAGGGGGGCCGATTTTCCAACCAAGGCTGACACTTGGCGTAGAGTGGGTTTGCCAAAGCGTCTTGCCAGAGACTGCTCAGTCGAAGGGTGAAGGGGGTCCTAAGTCCTAGGGTGACAGAGTAAGAAGGAGATGACACAGAGTAGGAAAAAGGCTGGAGGGTGAGGAACAACATCTTCCCTACTTTTCTCGCCCGCAAAGCTTTGGCTGGTGCCAGGGAAGGGTGTGCCAGGCAGGGAGAGAGATCGTCGGAAAAGGTCTGATGACTGCTTGTGTGTGGTGCCACCTCTGCCCAAACGGGGGACTGGCCCTCTTCGCTGGGCTCAATGTCAAGCTCTTTTTCAAGAGCCACAGTCAAGAGCCACCTTGATTGGTCCTAGGTAAGTAGCTCTTATGAAACTCAAGTAGCTAAGAAACCATCTGACTGAGATTCCTCAATGTCCATGCAGTGACACGGAGGTGCACCCCAGTTAGCACCCCTGCTTAACAAACATTAGTAAGGCCGGGACACCTAAATGGGTGATTGGGCAGTTGCATCTGATTTTTATCTTTCTCTTTTTCTCTGGTTGGGGAGAGACGTATAATTTGAGCTCATCTTTCTAAAATGCCAGTCCCGGGTGATGTCTGAGAAAACAGTGGGGTTAGGACCTCTGGAAACCCTTCCCCCCCTAAAAGCAAGGACGAAAGTGGCAGAAGTTGTCTGAGTAGCCAATGGGACCTACCAGGAGAAAGGGGGACCCGTGTCTGCCCCTCAGACCTGTAATCTTGAGGACACGTGTGATCTGCAGAAGAGGCCAACCCTTCCCCTCGGGACTGCACACACCTGTGGCCCAAAAAAGCGGAAGAGGGAGATCCTGTGGGAGCTCGGGGTTCATTGTCTCGGTAGCTGAACTCCGACAAGGTGAGCCGGCACGTCACCAGCAAGGCGCACAGTGGCCTCGGCAGTGTGATGACTGCAGTGTCACCCTGACACGCATCTCTGGTGGCCCACTCACTCGGAACTGCACTGTAGAGGGAATCCTGGGAAATTCTGTGCAACACACCAGACCCCAGCTGGCTGGGGAGGGGCCTTCCCTGCTTTTCCCCCAGCTCGGTTACCCTGGATACAGCTGCCTCCCTCCCCTCTGGCTCATCCCGCTGTCCCTCACTCCTGAAATGCACGGGAAGTCCCTTAGAGTTTACACTCAGCAGCCCACACGGGGCTGCCCTTCCGAAACTAAGCTGCAGTGCTGAGGGCATGGTCCTACATTTTATTCCGAAGAAAGAAAAAAATTCAATGAGCCTTTACTCTCTTATTGTGTGAGAATAAGTGAAAAGCAGAGTGAATAACTCAAAACTTGTGCCCTGACACACCCCTGGGGTTCCGCTTGGACGGCTCAGGCTCTGCTGCTGTCATTGGTGTGCGGCGAGGAGGCAGCGCCATGGAGCAGAAGTGGCAGCGGGGACTGTAAGAACGGTTGCAAGACGCTTAATGACAGACTCCTTAGAAGTTGTTGAAAAAGTTTGGCGGTAACTACAACCTAATATTTACAGTGAAGGAGAGCAATGACCTATCATGCCCTCTTCACATTTATTGCACAGGCTGACCCTGTGTTTTATCCAGGACAATCTGTTTTTATTAGTGCCGTGACTGCACGGTGTAACGGTAATATGAGTTTACATTACAGGAAGGCTCCGGTTTCACGCTTCTGATTTACGCGGAGGGTCCAGGCTTACCCAGCTCTAACAAGGCTCTCCCTAAAATAACAATGATTATTCGTCTCCAAACCGTCACCAAGTCTGCACCTGAAAATGTGTCCATTGTCTTGCATGTTGTACACACAGGACACTTTCACTTTTAGACCTGACAGAGTGACACCATAGATGAATATTTTGATTACACGTTCATCAAGTTCTTTGAGAGTCAGAGTAGAAAAAAATAAAGTAACTCAAGGATCCTGTCCAGACTAAATGGTGTGGCCTAATACATCAAAAGCCAGCAAGGAACCAAGCTGTGGAAAAGTAATCATGTAAATAAAAATGTGATTTCAATCCCTGCTTGGCGACTGTCCTGGCTCAGGCCACTGAGGCTCGGTGCCATCAGATGCATTAATGCTGAGACAGCGGTCACTTGTCGGGGAGGGGAGCTGGTAAAAGCTTTTTTTTTTGCCTGCCCATCCGGGGGAATGGCTTATGAGGCTGCAACCTTTGTTCTGAGTAACAATGGCTGGTCCCCAAAGACAGATGCAAATACACAGCGTTGGTGGCACACAGTGGGCAGGGGACACAGCAAGGTGTGGGCAGTAACTCAGCAGACACTTAGGAAGAATTCCTGTTCCCCTGGCCCCTCTTCCTGGTTGTTTTCAACGCTGAAGCCCCAGAGGGCTTTAGGGCTTTGGCTGGAGGAGCGCCTAGGAATGAGCATCTGAAACTGAGGACTCAAAGGCCTTCGCTCAGATTGGGAAATCTTCCTGGAGCCGGGAATTTGGAGAGCACAGGACTGAAGAGCTAGGGCACTGGAGTCAGACGTCCTGGTTTCCGACTCTGACTTGTCCCTTAATGCTGGTCAACCCATACAAGGTACTTAAACCCTCTGAATCCAGTTTCCCCATCTACAAGGGGCACATCACAGTAACGTCCATCAGGATGAACTAGGGTCAAGTTGGTCTGTGAGTACCAGGAACCCTCAGAGAACAGTGGTGTTAGAAGTCTATTTCTCTACCAGTCTCTACCATCTTTACTAGTGGCTTCCATCTTCTGGCCCAAAATGGGTGCTGCCACTCCAGCCCTCACACCCATATTCCACACACAGGAAGAAGGCAAAGAAAGAAGGGAATGGCCTTCCCCTTCATAGAGAAGTCCTGCAAGTCACACAGCCCTCCTCCTTACTTTCTCTTGTCCTGAACTTGATCATGGCCACAGTTGGCTACAAGAGAGCCTGGGAAATGTGGTCTTTATTCCTGGTGGCCATGGGTCTGGCTGCCATTAGGAAAGTCTGCTGCTGGGAGGAAAGACTGACTCTGGGAGACCCGCAGGATTCTCTGCTACCCAACCTATTCATCGTATTGTCATCAGGATTCAGATGATGTTCTGCACGGAGAGCAGGTCAAAGAAAGCGCTCCGGAAGGGCTGGGATTGCTCCCACCTGTCTCCCCACCCCTCCCCCACAGCAGGACGTCTGCTGCTAGGTTGCCAGGAGGGCTCCGTGGCTGCTGCACAGGAGGCAGAACAGGACAGGTACAGATGCTGTTTGTGGAGCCTGGGGCGTGCAGAGGGCAGTCAGGGAGCTGGGCGAGGGGCGGCGAGGGAGGAGCTCACCTCGGGTGCCAAATTGGAGGGAAGGCGCGGAAAACGGTCGTCAAGGAAAAGTAATACTTCCATAAAATACTTCTAAAAATCAAAATTAATGCAAAAGTCCACAATGAACAAAATATCAATAAAACTTCTTAAAGATGGGATCCAACCCTGCTCTTGAGGAGCTCACCTGCCCTGCTTCCCCCCACCCTGTGGGACCCGGTCGCCCCTGAGAGCCTTTCCCAGGCCCGAGAGAATTTCCGCGGTGTTGACGGCGGGCTAGTTCAGACCTGAGGAGGTGGGCCTGTAACAATCAAATACAAGCCAGTAAAACATAAACTCTCTAAGGCATATGGATATCTCTAACCTATACATTAGCTTTAAAGAGAAACAATACTCTTTTTTAAAATTAAAAAGTCTGTACTGCCTAAATCACAAGAAAGAAAATTAAAAGCATTTAAAATTGTACCACTAGGAAAGAACCACAATATTTTAATGTGTCTCTTTCCAACATTTTAAAGTCATATATATGTATATATTTATTCATTTAAAATTGAGTCATTCAGTATTTACTATGACCTACACTTTTATTTAATAATACTTCTGTAGTATTACATATGCCTCTACAATATAATTTATTGTGTGTTACTCCATTCTGTGTATAGCAAACTTAGAATGTTTCTAACTTTTTTGCTCTGTGCATTAAATATCCTGGCGATTAAACTGTTTTTGCAATTATGTGTTTATTTACTTGGTGTAAATTCTTAGAAGAGGGGTTGCTAGTCAACCTTCTTAGGACCGCCCAGTAGCCGTCCAGAAAGTTTCTATTAACGTACACCCCTCACGGGGCACACAAGAGACAGCCCTGAGCACAATCAACTTTTTAAAATCTCTACTGATTTTAATCTCTACTATATCAATAGTGAAAAATTAATAAAACATTTCATTCACATTTCTTTAAGTGCTAATGGAGGTTGAGGTGTTTTTTATTTTCTATTAGTATTTGCAATTTTTTAAACAAAGTGCCTGAGGAGGTGAGCGGTAGCTGCAGGGATTTATATCTGTTGGTTCACTCACGTGCCCCGGGCACTACGGCTGTGCCTGGCGCGGAGTCCACGCCCCCGCACAGTGGTTGAATCAAAGTGCCCAACAGTTTGCCAGGGTTCTTTGTTTATCAAGGGAGCTAACACTTAGGATGGGTTTTCAGTATTTCCCTGTGTTTTATTTAGGGTCCTCTGCTACACAGAAGTTTTCGAAAACTGAGTATGTCCATGTTTCCCCTGTTTGCACCAGGGTGTGACTGTACGTGCACCAAGTCTCTGGTGTGTGTGCACACACTTTTCTCCTCTTTTATTTTTTTTTTACATTTTTAAATCATGTAGACTTGATTTTATCCTAGAGTGTCTCTGGTTTCTTCGGCTTTCCAGATAGGCAACTGCTTTCTGCAAAAAATATTTTTCCTTCTTATTAATATTTATATCTCTCATTTCATTTTCTAATGGCCACTCCTTAAATTCCAGAACAATGCCTGATAATAACGGTTGTAGTAGGCATCTTTGTCTTGTTTTGGACTTAAAGGAAAATGTTTCTTATTTCTGTGCTATTAATTTCAATACGTGAATTTTAAAATTCTGAAAGTATTAAGAGCTTTCAAAAAATAATCAGAAATCGATTTTGGATTTTATCAAATGTTCTTGGATAACAATATTTTTCATGTTTTGATATTTTGACACTAATATTTTTCCTTTTTATAGTAGTATGATTAGTTATCTTAATAAATTTCCTAAAATTCTAGCATCTTATACTTCTAGATAAATTCATTTGGACAAGTATGTTTTTTTTATTTTTAAAAGATTTTATTTATTTATTTTTAGAGAGAGAAGGGAGGGAGGGAGAGAGAGAGAGAGAGAAACATCAATGTGCGGTTGCTGGGGGTCAGTGCCCAGGGTACACGCCTGGTGGCAACCCAGGCATGTACCCTGACTGGCAATTGAACCTGCGACACTTTGGTTCGCAGCCCGTGCTCAACCTACTGAGCTATGCCAGCCAGGGTAGACAAGTATGTTTTTAAATGTAGCTCCAGTTTTGATTTGCTAGTATTTCACATGGGGTCATTACATTTTTACACTTGTACATTTAGCCTATAGCTGCCTCTTTTTTAGGTTCTATCAAGGTTATACTGGTTTTCTAAAATAAATTGTTAAAATTGTATCTTCCTCCTTATAACAGTTTCAATAGCCCAGGAATTACGGTTCCGTGCAGACATGAAAGAACTTGTCAACAAGCTTCTCTGGGCCCAGCGCTTTAACAATAGGTCGGTAACAATTTCTCCACCTTTCCCTGCTTTTTGTTCTTTGTAGACCCTCGACTTCTGTTCTACAACTCGATCATTTGTATTTTTATTTTTTTAAATGCATTTAATCAGGACTTTTAAATTTATCAGCATAGGGATGTACACTGTATTTATTTTAAAGTTTTCATAATCTCTTTTGTATCTTTGCCCACATCCACTTCTTGTTATTGATATTTTATATAGATTTTTTTTTTATAATTTCATGGGTTGGTTCTGTTTTCTCTTACCTCTTATTTAATTATACTTGTGAGGCGTTTGCCAATGTAATTGGCCCCATTGAAAAAATGGATTTTGGATTTATCATCTTTCCACTTTCCTAATTAATTTTGCCTTCAACTTTACACTAGCTTTCCCTATATTTCTCCCTTATTCTGGAATAAGTTGCTTATTTTTGTTGTTGCTTTTAATAATAAACATCCTTGAGATTCTGATTCCCTTTCCTTCATAGAGTCATACTAGCGTTTGCTGGGTTATGCTGCAGGAACAAATAATCCCGCCGTCTCACTGGTTTACAGCATCCAAGGCTGGCTTCTTCTTCACATGACGCGTCCTTTGCATGTTGGCTGCGGCTCTGATCAATGTCTTCATTCTGAGATGCAAGCCCCAGAAAGAGCCTCCTATCTGGGACATGCTGGGCTGGGGGCAGAAGGGAAGGGGCAGTGGCTGAGGTAGGCAGGGCTCTTAAAGCTCTGGTTGGACAGGAAAATTAGTTACTCCATCACATTCTAAGGGCCAAGCAAATGGCATGTGTGGGGAGAGGGCATCAAATCCCAGGGAAGGCAGCAAATCACAGGGAAGGTAGCAAATAATGGGAAAGAACAAGGCATCTACCGCAAAACTTGGGCAATGCCCCAGAGTTTGAGAGGTAATATTCTTACTGTCATTTTTGAAGTAGTCTGCCACTGTGGCTTTTATTTTTTTTCATTGACTAATGTTTGGAAATGCACTTTTTAAATGTTCAAGTTTTAGAATATTTGCTTTAAAATGCATAGCGTTTGTTTCTATTTCTAGTTGTATTCCATGGTGGCCAGAGAACACAACCTGGGCAACGCCAGCTCTTCGGAATGCCTTGAGCTCTCTTTAGCCATCGTCTGCATGGATGATTGATGTCTGTTAAATAGTCCGCTGACCTTGAAAAGGGTTTTTTCCTATTCATATGCTTTCATGTCCCATATGGCTCTATGAAGCACAGGTTATGCCTCATATTGTCTAGATTCTCTATATGCCCTCATGTAGCTTTGCCTCCTTGCTCTGCCTGTGAGGGAACTGACCGTATTCAAGTTCTATTGTAGCAAAACCTTCAGTGAGTTCTCCCTTCATCTCTAACAGTGTCCACTACATGATTTGAAGTTGTGTTGCTCAATATTCAAATGCAATAAAAAGGACTTTTCCAGGTTGGCTGTTTAGATCACAGCTGACCATGACACCGTGAGGGCAGCATCTGCCTGCCAGATGTGTCTGAGAGGGAATTTATTTTAAAAAACGCAAATACTAATGAAAAATGAAAAACTTTTGACCTCCAATCGCAATTAAAGAAGTGTGAAAAATTGTAGCGAATCATCTTTTAATGTTGCATAAATCAGGTATTTGCTCCACATAATTTTCCCCTCAAATTTTCCCTTGTCTGATGTTAATATTGAGAACATCATTCTCTTTGTGCCTCCATTAGTATGTATTTGGGGGCTATTTCCTTTACATTTTTATTTTCAAACTTGCTGTGTCAACTTGTGTCTCTTGTAAACAAAATATACATTTAATTGTTTTTAATTTGTGTATATTTGGTGCACAATATTATATTAGTTTCAGGTGTATGATAGAGTGATTCAACATTCAGAGACTATAAATTATTTTTAATTAAATCTAACTACCTATCTTGTGATGAGAGTTTAAAAGTCATTAATAGTGTGAAGTTAATAATCTTTTTGTGACTGCATTCATTTTCTGTATGTATATATAAGCATGCATGTGCTTCTCCATTGCTTTTAAATAATAAGAGCATTTCATAAACATGAAAGTTTTCTCATTTTCCACAAATGTACAAAGCCAGCCTCACTTGACGTGGAGAAGTCGTTAGGCCATGTTAATCCAAGTCAAGTGTCAGTTTTCCACAAGAGTGCTCATATGAAACTAAATCTTACCTGAAAACTAGAAAAAGGAAATTATCAACTCATTTTTCAAAGTACATGAAAGACATTCTTTGAGACTCGGGTTTTTTTTTTTAAGATTTTATTTATTTATTTTTTAGAGAGGGAAGGGAGGGAGAAACAGAGACAGAGAGAGAAACATCAATGTGCGGTTGCTGGGGGTTGTAGCCTGCAACCCAGGCATGTGCCCTGACTGGGAATCGAACCTGCGATGCCTGGTTCGCAGCCCGTGCTCAATCCACTGAGCTACGCCAGCCAGGGCTGAGACTTGGTTTTGATCATGAGAAACAAGGCTAGTGCCCAAGTAAGAATGAGAGCATGTTCCTTTGAATGCCTGCACTGGTTTTCAACAAGTCCTCTCTACGTGCTCAGGACCCTTGGTTATCTGACCACAGTCACACTATTAATTTTTATACACTTCATGTTAAAAAATTTTAACAACTTCACTGAGGTATAACCGGAATACCAAAAGCACTGCACATGCCTCAGGCGTATAATTTGACGAGTCTGGACACGTGCAGACACCGTGAAATCGCCGCCGCGGCGAAGGCGCTAAGCATGCCCATCGCCTCCCAGCGCTCTTTGTGCCCCTGTTAAGTTCAGTCCAGCGCCGTTCGTTTCGCCGTGGTGAGAACACTTAACAGGAGACCTGCCCTCTTAACAACTGTTTTAAGTGTGCCATACGAGCATTGTTAATCCGTTCTCTAAATCCTCACCCGAGAATATGTGTATTGATTTCAGAGACAGGGGAAAGCAGGGGAGGGGCTGGGGGAGAGAGAGGGAGAGAGAGAGAAACATTGATGTGAAAGAGAAAAATCGATCAGCTGTCTCCGGTGCCCAGGGGTGGAACGCGCAGCCTAGGTAAGGGCCACAACAAGAGTGGATACAGGACAATGTTCCTACCACTGAACCACCCTGCCAGGGCAAAACAATCTTGACATAAAAAGTTACCGCCAGGGGTTTCCCAGCTCCTTGGACCAGCTGTGGTTACCTGAACTCTGGGCAGCCTGACTGCAGGGGAAGCCGCCTGCCCTGAAATGTTACGAAAGAGTAGGGGGGCTCCAAGCTGGTACCCAAGCCAAGCTTGCCACCTGGTCCTCACACTTGTCTGCTGACCCCCAGGAGATAACGCCCGATGGCCGGAACCCATGGCTGGAACCGGTGGCAGGGTCTACTCTGCCCACTGCTTCTTCCCAAACCACACACTGGAACCGGTCTGACTGCTGCCTTTGTTTGGATTTTTACCATTTTGGGGCAGGTGAGCCTAGCAGGGGTGTCCAACCCACGGCCTGCAGGCTGCACATGGCCCAGGATGACTATGAATGCGGCCCAACACAAAATCATGCATTTACTTAAAACCCTTTTCTGCTCAGTTTTTGTTAGTGTTTGTGTGTTTCACGTATGGCCCAAGACAAGTCTTCTTCTTCTGGTGTGGCCCAGAGACGCCCAAAGGTCGGACACCCCCGGTACAGTGTTAGGTGAGAAAGCAAGTCCAGAGAGCCTTGCAACAGCTCCGAGCAGAGACACCTGGCCCCGTGTGCAGGCCCGAGAGAGCCTCCTGGTGCAGAGAACAGCGCCTGGGGGAGAGAAGAGCAAACTGATGGAGAAGGACCAGGGCGATTCCGGGAAAATGGGTGAGGACCGCCTTCAGTTTTCTGATCAGATGCCCATGCACACTCTCAGTCACCATGGCTGTGAACCTGAACTGTGTCTATGAACATTGCTAAAGTATCTTCAAAAGTCCAAAACATGACCTCCGTGCAAACATAAAAGGAATGCGTGTCAAAGATTTTATTTGACTCACAAATTAATGAAAAAAAATCCACAAGATGTTCAGACTATCTCAATAAAAAATTTTGAACAGCGGTATCTAGAGGCACTGAGGAATTCTGAAATAAATTTGCTAATAGATGCAAAACTGGTTAATATCTGAAAGGTCGATAAAATGTAATGTTTGGGGTTATCTGTTCTGTATTTATGGGATGAAGCTCACTTGCCTTGTGGTGGCCAAGAATCGTTTGTGTTATTATCAAGTTTTCCACGCATTCACTGCTACCCCAGCAGCTGGAAAACGGCCCCGTGAGCAGAAAGCTGGTGAAAAGGTGCGCACCTCACAGAGAATGCCAGACAATGCCCAGCAAGCCACTGAGAGGACACCCAGTGGTCCCTTCCTACCCATTGTCAAGTTTGGGGTGATTTTTCCTGATAGCACCTTTTTTAAAATTTTGAAAAAAAAATCACTCTTGTTTTCCGACAAAGTCATTGCCTCTCCTGAGTGGGCGGAATATGCGGGAGGCCGCTGTGAGGTCTCCGCACACGGATCTCCGCCCCCTGCCTGGACTCGGGTCTGGCCTGTATGAGTAATCTCCCCTGGGTGTCCCAGGAAGGTCATTCGGGTTTACTCCTGCTATCACGGGTAACACATTCAGCAAATTCTTAAGCTCTTGTCATCTCCCCAGCAGCCTTTTGTGGCCCTTTTAACAGCCGGCGGGGCCGAGCAGGAAGAGACAGGTTGCTCTGGGCAGTGTTCGACAGCACAGCTCTTTGTCTCCCGTTGTCAGCCGGCCCTGTCGCTACACGGCTCTTCGGGCGGCGCGCCTTTGATGGACTATCTGCCCCTCACGTCTCAACACTCTGGGCAGCGTTTGGAGAAAGAGCAGCCCCACGCCGTCCCCTCCGGCGCAGAGTAATCCCGCTATGAGCTGATGTCCTATCAACTCTGCTCCGCAGATTTGTTGAGAACACGGTGAGGTGAGGCCCAAAGATGCAAAGGCACGTTCCTCAGCCTCCAAACGCTGTCCATCTGCTGGGGAGACAAGCCATACATGAGAACAGATGGCAGAGGCCAGCAAGACGAGCTGGAAGGAGGGTTGAGTCCAAATCCCTACTCTGCTGCTTGGGTGATCTTGAACAAGTTTTGGTTTTTGCTTTTTATTTTCATCATTACTGAGTTGTAATTTATATACCATAAAATTTACCCATTGTAAGTATACTGTTTAATAAAATTATTATTTTTTTATATTTTATTTATTTATTTTTAGAGAGGGAAGGGAGGGAGAAAGAGAGAGAGAGAAACATCAATGTGTGGTTGCTGGGGGCCGTGGCCTGCAACCCAGGCACGTGCCCTGACTGGGAATTGAACCTTCGACACTGGTTCTCAGCCCATGCTCAATCCACTGAGCTATGCCAGCCAGGGCCAATAAAGTTATTTTTTAATTTATACAGTTGTGTAAACATCTCTTTGATCCAATTTGAGAACATCTCCATCAGCCCACAAAGCCCCCTTTGACCACCTGCCGTTCGCTCTTCTCTCCACCAGGTGCCGTCCTCTGCACCAGATGGCTCTCTCTGACCTGTACCCTGGGCCGGTTGTCACTCCTACCCCAGCTCTAGACAGCCACTGCCCCGCTTTCTGTTCCAGAGATGCGTCTTTTCTGGAAATCTCACATAAGTGGAATCATACAGTATGTACTCTTGTGTCTTTCACTTGGTGTAACATGTTGACGCTTCACCCACGTTTCCATGTTGTGACATGTATTAGTGTGCATTCATTCCTTTGGATTGCTGAGTTGTATTGCATTCTACTGACACACCCCATTTTGTTTATCCAGTCACCAGCTGAAGGGTATTTGGATTCTCTCAGTTTGGGCCTTAATCTGGATAACGCTGCTGTGAATATTTACATTTAAATCTTTGCATAGATATATGTTTTCATTTCTCTGGGTAGATACCTACGAGTGAATTTGTTGGGTTATATTGTGGACATCCATGTAACTATTTAAGAAATTGTCAAACTTTTTTTTCAGTGGATACACCATTTTCCACCCCCACCATCAGTTCATGAGGGTTCCAGTTTCTGCACATCCTCATCAACCCTGGGTATTATCTGTCTGTTCCATGATGGCCACCCTAGTGGGTGCCAATGACACCATATTGTGGGAGGCAGGGTTTAAAAAGATTTTATTTACTTATTTTAGAGAGAGCGGAAGGGAGCGAGAAAGAAAAGGAGAGAAACGTCAATGTGCAAGAGAAACATGGATCGGTTGCCTCTCACACACCCTCAGCCAGGGACCTGGCCTGCAACCCAGGCGTGCGCCCTGATGGGGAATCAAACCAATGACCTTTCCGTCTGCGGACCAATGCCCAGCCCACTGCGTCACACCAGTCAGGGCATCCTATGGTGGTTTTAATTTGCATTTTTCTAATGGCTAATGGTGTTCAACACATCTTCGTGTGCTGATTGGTCAGTCGCATATCTTCCTGGGCAAAATGTCTATTCACATCAGGCGCAGGAGTGAGCCAACCAGCCGGCTACCCCGGTATGGACTTGTTGGGGGCATGTAACCTGGGCCAGGTCCAAACCGTGACCCTGGGGTAAAGGAGTCAGCAACCGAACACAGATTCCAGAGCCAGGGCCGGTAGCCAGGAAGCGCGGGCTGCCATGAAAGGACGGCAAACCCCAGCAGTCAGGACATGATAACTGCCGGTGTCTGCGGGAGCTCACCGCACAGCAGAGAGTGGGTCAAGGTTGTAAAGCAATTATCTCCACTGTTGACCTTTGTTAATCCCAGTGAAGCAGGTTCTAGCATTGTTCCCATTTTGTGTGTGAGGGAGCCAGGACTCAGCAGAGTTAAGATCTTGGTGGAGCCGGGTGCTGACCGCAGACACTTGACCCAGACCCCTGCGCAATCCACACTGACCGCCTCCCAGCCTGGGCTCACATCAGGCAGGAGTCCCTGCCTGCTCTCCCTGTGCCCGAGTCCACCACACAGGACCTGGCATGTGTGCAAGAACCTCAGAGATGCGTAAAGAAGACAGGACAGCGGGGACCAGAGCCAAAGCGACCCCTAAGGTCACAGAGGGAAGCTGAGCACCGTATGCGCGAGGCACAGTGAAGAGCCAGATCCACAGGTGGACGGGCACTAGGGCACGCGAAGGGACGCAGGTGGTATCCGGCTAATAGGAGTTAGGCGTTCCAAAGTTTGCAAATCACCTCCCTCTTACACATCGATGAGAGCGGGTCCAGGCTTTGCCCTCTGTAATAATCAGTGCATTCCACCCCTGTATGTCACTGGCTCTCTGGGGCCCTTGCACAACCCGGTGCCCGCCCCAGGATGGGGGGAGTTGACAAGAGAGCCGCCTCACTCCAGAACAGGTTGGAAACTGCCCCTCTCACACAGCGTGGTCGGTCAGGGTCCGACCGCGTCAGCCTCTCGCTAGCTCCGTGGTAGGCAAGGAGCTGCACCTCCTGGCCCCCGTTTCCTCCTCTCTCGAATGTAAATAATAAGAGTTTCTACACCTCAAACACAGTCATTGGGCTGCAGGGAAGTTTACATGAAATACTGCCTTTAAAGCCTGGCTTTAGGGGAGGTTCAGGAAAATGTTGGTATTGTCCTCTGACGTCCCCAGGTGCCAGTTCCGAAGCCCACGTCAGACGGAGTGTCCCTCCCCCGCCCCACATCACATCTTCCCAGTTTAGTCCCAGCTGCATACCAGGATGACTGTGGGGCTGACTTGCTCCTCCCATCCTCCCATCCTGCGCAGAGGAGGCACGGGGGAGCTCTCCGAAGATAAGGCATCCCTAACTCCCTTCCTCCCGCCGTGGCTCTCCACCCCTCCTTCCCCCTTTCAGCCCAGTAGACGAAGAATGAGTGTCCTGGCATCAGGCCACATGTGGCAGGAAGTTATGAATGAGGACTGCACAGGACAGTTGGCTTTCTGCAGAGATAGGCCCCCGATTAATCCTGCAGGCTGGGCAGTGACCACAGGACACTTGGAGCCCCGAGGCCACCACTTAACACTCGGGTGTCTCTGTCCGCCCGGGAGCTCGGGCAAGCAACAGCCCAGTGCACGGAAGGCCTGGGGAGGTGTTGTTAGTCAAGGACCATCTGAGATCGACTTTCGGGAACATGCTCTCGGGGCCCAAACCCGGCCTGGGGCCTCTGGCGGGACTGCACCCCTCCATGTGTCTTGGAGGAATGTCACAGCAGATTCCCAGCAACTGGTTAACGTCCACCAGTGCTCAGCAAATTAGGCGGCCTGTTGAAGCGCCAGTGCCCAAGGGCCTGATTTATTGAACCGCTCTCATTAGGATCTTGTAACATATCAAAGGGACAATAAAGAAAAAAGTGCTGGTTTCGGAGACTGAGGAGCCCACACAGGCATGGTCTGTCTCTTTGCCAAGCCCAACAGATGCCATTCTGACGCTGCGGCGGGCCTCACGGGGCAGCGGCCGTTCATTACATTAAAACACTAACCCGTCAGCTGGAGCCGCGTGATGCCTTCTCTTGCCTCCAGCCCATTTTCTCCTTCCGCAGCCCCTCTTCCCCTGCACAGGCCCGAAGCTCGCTGGGTGTCAAGGCTGGGAAAGCTCCCAGCTCAAAGAACCGCCCAGGACAACCTGCCACTGAGGATTCGGAAACAAGCTGAGACAATGAGCCAGCTCTTGGAAGTACAGTCCTCCTCCCTCCGCCACCATGGCTTAAACGCACAGCTTCCGTCTGAAATCTTCCAGCCACCAATGAAAGCGGCTTTCCCCGTAGCCCCGTCTTGCCGAGCAAGCCAGTTTTGCTGCCGAGAGTCCCGTGCCACAACATTTCCACCCGAACTTGAACCGCAGCCCTGCCAAGAGTCACTCTCTATAATCTGGAGAAAGGTCATCTCTCTGCCTTGATTTCTTCATCTGTAAAGAGGGAGGGTTCATGGGAAAAACTGCCATGGAGGGGATTAAAAAAACACATGCGTGTGCTGGGCATGTGGAGTGCCTGGTACACAGAGAGTGATGAGTGTCATGATTGTTATAACACTCATACCGTTATGATAAAAGGACACCCGGATGACTGGGCGTAACCTAAGAAATATTGACCAGTTTTTACAGAATGCCCTTCTCCTGGCCAAGACAAGGATGCCTCTCAGAGCACCCAGAGGCCCTCTGTCCGGTGTTCTAGGGTGCTCCAGGTGCAAGTCAGTCCACAGCCTCAGGAGGGATCTAGGCTCACTGTTAGTCATCCGAGCTCTCGTTTTTGTTGACATTGGAGAACGGGGCACAAAAAGCAGCAGTCACCACAACAAGTAACAGGGTGATTGCGGGTGTCAAACCCTGCCTCCCTTCATTCCTTCAGTTCCTTTTCTCCTCCCTCTGTCCCTCCCTCCCACGCTCCCTCGCCTGTCCGCAGCCCTGTGGCAGGGGCTAGATGGCTGCATGGAGGGCCAGGGGTGTGAGGGGTGGGAGTCCAGGGGCTGGGACTGGCCTCAGAAACAGATCGAGGAGTTCATGGGCCACTGGGTCAATAACCAGGGGTCCGATGGAAGCCACGTACCAGACATCCACCCACACAGGGAGCCTCTCAGAAGGGCTGGGAAGGGCCCAGTGCGGGGCCGCAGGATGGACATGGGCCACCAGCCAGGAGAGGAGACCTACAGAGAGGGCAGCTGGGGAGGAGTCACAGTTGGTTCCGTGAGCCAGTCGGCAGGAAGCCGCAGGCGCGGCCTGAGGGCTGGGGAAGCCTGCTTGGAGAAGCCCGGTTCCCATGGTGTTACCTGCCCCCTTTCTCCCTTTACACCTGCTGTGTCTCGGGTCTCCCGAAGCACACACCTCTCTCTAGGCTGCTCAGTGCTCCATTCCCATAGAATGGGCACGTTTCAGTGTTGGCAGCAGCCTCGGACACGGGTCTGAAACACCTGGGCAGGCCCCTCGGGTCACCTCATGGGTCACAAACCCAAAAGGTGGTCCTCTCTTTCATTGCCCGAGGCATGCAAGCGGGACCTAGCGTGTCCTTACCCTGCACCCGGCAGTGTGCTTTAGACCCCATCCAAGGCCAATTGTTAGACATCTGCCTTTGTTCTGACCCTCCGAGCCCAGGCAGGGTAGAATTCCGGATTGACAGCCAGAACACATGGCTGGAAATGTGTTTTCCCCACCCTCCTAAAGGAGAGCCTTCTCAGAATTGGAATGTAAGGCCGCTCTAAAAGAATGCTGTCTCCTGAATGTTCTAAAATAATGTTATGGAAATTGTCAAAGCCAGGGTCATACACAATGGCTTGCAGAGCGCACCATTCTCCAGGCGGGATGAACGGGGTGCTCTGATTCCGCCGGGGCAAATTTGGGGGCAATAGTCAAACTCCAGAACTGCTGTGAGAGATGCGCTGTTTGTGAGTCATTGAGCGCACTCGCTGCTCCGCAGGGCTTGTTCTCAGTGGGAGTCTAATTAGAGCAACACCTTCGGGTTGCATTGTTTTGTAAAGGCTGAAAGTACCATCCAGATTGGGATGACTTCTTCTAAAGTGGTATATGTAGCAAAGCCTCTTCTTCCAGAGTTCCTAATTATCTCCACACCTGAGATTAGTGGAGACGCTAGCCCGCTGGGAACGCCATCTAAACAAGTCACTAAGAGGGGCATGCTTTGCTATGCACCCAACAGGGACTTGAGTTGAGGCTCACGGGCATCCTCAAGGCTGCTAAGGGGCAGAACCCCTGACTCAAGTTCATTTCTCATTTGTGCTTAAAGACTGACCTTGCAAGCAAGCATGGGTTGTCCAATCCAAAACGGCCAACTGTCTAACTCTGCAGAGGAGGAAAGAGACTCAGAAAGGGGCAGTGACTTCCCTAAGGTCACAGGGTTCCATAACAGCCAGACTAGAATCAAGGTCAAGACCCCAGCCAAAAGTCTTGCTCCCCGGCCTCTCCTCCCTCACTGCTCACCCTCCTCTGTGTCTCTGCAGCCCTTTTCCTTGCTGTCTGTGCCTTGTTTGTGCACCTAACACGCCCTGAGGTCCCCGAGGTGCCAGGTCCACTGTCCTCACTGATACCTGGAGGTCGTCGCCACCCAGCAGCTGTCAGGGTGCGGTGCTTCTGGGACCTGTGTGCCACTCTGGGTTTCCTGACCTATACTGGGCCCCAAAGCCCTGGGTCAGAAAGCAGCCTGTCCCTCTAGATGAGTGACCGTCAGGTCCCTTGACTGTTGACAAGATGGGCGTCTGTTTGAATGATTGGCTCAGGGGGAGGCACAGGTGGAGAGGGTGTGGAGAGGCGAGAGGGGATCCCTGTTTCCCCCACATTCCCTGCAACAGACACTACTCCCAGGAATCCAGATAAGAACCCAGAGCCTCGCCACCTAGGGTCACTGAGGGCCGAGAGGGATTAGTAGAAATCCTGACCCCCTCCCCACCAAATCGGATAGATAACCAACTCGTTCTTTTCCTTCCTTCCTTCCCTTCCCTTTCATTTCCTTTCCTTTCCTTTTCCTTCCTTCCTCTTTATGTAGATGCCAGGTTTGGGGTGGGGGAGAAAAACATGATACCTGACCTTAAAGAGCTCGAAGACAGAGACATAAAACGACAGCAACCTGTAAGACACAAGTTCTATACATGTCAATGACAGACCTTTAAGACAGGCGGCTCACACACAACAACATGTAGGTGACGAGAAATTCGCCCAAGGTCATGTAGCCAGTAAGTAGCAGGACAAGGATGTGAACCCAGCTTTGAATGTGGAACGCAGGCTCTGAAGCACTGAGAGAGAGAAGGTGCCAGAACTCACCTCGCTTCTTTCCTATTGACCTTTGCCTGCTCAGCCCTACTCCCTGCAGACAAAACTTCACAGGGAACTTACCTTCAGAGCTGATGGCCAGCAGGTGGAGCGCCCGGAACACCGGGCAGGTTTAGCGGAGCGGCCATTGGCTGACATGCCTCGCCCTGGGGTCTCTCATGGCCACAGAAAGTCACTCTGCGGATCCGCCCTTGTGGGGGAGACGGAGCTGCCCCCCGGCACTCCACCCTAGGCACAGTCAGGACTCACTTGGGCCGTAGGGGCCGACAGAGTCAGGACAAATTTTACCAATGATCCTGAAACCCCATAGCCCTGTCTCCCAGCTTCAGAGTGTCACCATCGTGGACATGGAGCAGGTGACAAACACGTTAACATGTCACGGCCCTCAGCTGGTCTTCCCGGGACTTCCCACCTGTGCCCGGACCTCCCAGCCCGGGATCGCCCTCTCCTCGCACTCGGAGGCTGCAGCTGGGCTGCTCGGGCAGCCGCCACGGGCAGAGCCTCGGCCCAACCGGCAGAGCTGCTCCTGCCCTCATAACTCCCTGCTCTTCCCATTGGACAGGCAAGGACACTGAGGCACAGAGCGGTACTCTCACTCGTCCAGGGCCAAAGGCTGAGACCATCTGCTCGGGCTTCGGACACTGAGTTCGTGCTTTCCATTAGCCAATGCAGCCACACAGGTGCAAGTCCCTATTGTAACATGTGCTGTGGCTCCTTAGTCTTCTAAAAGGGACCCTGTTAAAATGCTGCCGCTCATTCTCCCCTCCTTAGGTTATCTGCTAGTAATGTCGCCTCTTCCCGCCAAGTTCCTCTCCTCTCTGGCCCCTGCCCCTCCCCCACTCCCCATCCACACTGCTCCCCGCTTTGGGCTACTTTTCCCTAGAGGTGTCCCATGCCCTCTACGCCGGTCAGGGTCCCCGGGGGGAGGCAGCCTTGGGGGCTCTCACCTGTCCTACATACACCTGTCAAAGCAAGAGGGATTGGGCAATGACGAGACAAGGGGACGTGTGGGAACAGCGGTGTCCCCTCTCTCCGGTCCCTGGAAGAGAGGGGGGATTTCCGGCTTGGACAGCAGGGAGTCGGAGGCGGCCTCTTTTACATACACTTTGCAGGGGCGACTTAAGTAAGTCTTGACGACTCTCTTTCCCCGGAGACTAGACTAAAAGTATTGTTTAGAAATCTAATATATGGTTTATTTACTCGATTTGTGCTGAGCTCTACAGTTCCTTCAGGCCAGCCTCCCTCGCCCATTACTCTATTAATGCTCCATTACTGAAATTAGTGCTGTAATTGGAGGGGGAAGGGGCGAGGGAGGGGGCAGTCCTTAAAGGCACAGGTCCCATTTAATCACATCATGGGCAGAGGCCCAGAACTGGTGTGGGGGGCCACAGGAACGTTTGGGCCAGAGGGGCACCTTGGCAGCGAGGTGACAGGAAGTGGACATGGGCGCCTGTGGCACAGGTCACTCAGCATGAGGCGGGAGTTGGGGTGGAGGAGTCAAGGCCACGGGTCCTCCTGCAGCTCTGTGGGCTCTGAAGCTTTCACCCCCATTTAACCCCTCGCGCCAGGGATCCCAAACACACCGGCTCTGGCCCCAAGTCCACCTCTGACCCCTCAGGCTCTGCAGGTGCTGTCAGCGCCGCTTTTATTAAGCTCCCCTTGCTTCCCTCCTCTCCGCTGCAGGATGCCGTGTGTTCTGGCTCCTTCTTTCTCCCTGCCGAAGCTGAGCCCCCAGTCCCACATCTCCAGACCCCCAGCCTGGGCCATGCCCACCTCCTCCAAGACCGTGCCAGAAATGCCCGCTCCTGCGCCGGCCCCTGGTTTCTCCTCCGAGAAACTCGCTGCGAGACACGCTGCCTCGTCTTCCCGGGTGAAATAGGGTCGGCTGCCCCTGAGGCATCTGGCCCGTCGCTTCCTCTCACACTGAGTTCAATGCAGGGGGCACCGCACCCACCTCCCACTCGTTCCTCACCAACTCAGGATGTGGGTGGCACCCTCTCCCTTCCGCTGAGATGGCTTTCCCCAAGGCCGCCACCCTGCAGGCCATTCCTCAGTTCTCGCCCTCCGCCGGACGTCTGGGTGGCGCTGGAAATGGCCAGACCCCTCCCTTCTGGAGGGGATTTTCCCTTTGGCACCTGGGGATAACGTTTTCTCCGATTCTTCTCCTCTCCTTTCTGACACAATGTTCTCTTTCCACAGCTGTGACTCTTAACATTTTTTAAAGTCGCAGGTCCCTTCGAGACTCTAATAGACACACTCACCTACATGCCCACTCTCGGACCCTATCAAAGTCTGCGATACCGAGTTCTCCACCTATGCTGTTTACTTTCTTTCTTGGTGACCTTGACAATTCCTATTTTTAAAATCGTGGATTCGGGACATTCCAAGACCTAAACGTCCGACCTGGATCTCTCCCCTAATTCCACACTTTCAGCTGCCTGAGGAGTACCCTAGGGCACCTCAAACACACCTTTCCCTCGGACCCGCCTGCCTTCCTCTCTGCGGGCTCTGCTAGCGGCTTGCTGACTTCTTTACAGTGATGCGGACTGGACACATGGGGTCATCACTGACCCTCTGGTTCCCCACACCTGCCCCCAAACCCAGCAGACGCTAGGTCCTGGTGATTCTTCCTCTACTGTGTCCCCCACAACTGTTTCTTCCTCTTCTGCCCCCGACCCAGCACTGCCTGTCTTTGAACCATCCTCTTAACTGGTCCCCTTGCCTCCAGACCCAGGCTCTCCACTCTGTCTGCTGCTGTCGAGGGACAGAGATGTGGAAAGAGCAGAGTCCAAGGGTCCTAGAGGTGGCAGAGGTCCTTCGGGGACCCGCTAGTCCAGCCCACTGCCCTGTCTTTGCAAGGCTCCGGGGTAGTGGCTGTCAGCATCTGCTTGAATACCTCTGATGAAGGGAAGCTGGCTTGTCACTCAACGGGTTGTAGAACTTTGGGTCAGTTCTGCTTGCAGAAGGCTTCAAACTTACAGCAAATGAAATTGGCTTCACTCGGGGCTCTCCTCCGCCCTTCAGGGCTCCTCTTTCCCTACAGAAATTCCCAATCCCTCCTCTTAGCATGTAGGGCCCTTCGCACCACATCCAAGGATGTCTCTCTCACAACAAAAACTAGCTAGCTAGTGGCCTGCACTTCATTTCCCGGCCTTCCCCGCCACTCACTGTGGTCCATGACTAAGTTCTTGCTCACTGAGGGTGAGCAAAAATGAAGCGTGCTGGGCCACTTCCAGGGGCAGCCCTCACACATCCAGCACACGCTTCCCCAGTCTTCCTGAAGCTGGAATGCGGAGGGTCCCGGGATCCTACAGGTAAGACCAGCACCCTGGGGGACGCTAGACCCATAGAGGCAAGGGACCCGGGTTCCTGAGCCAAATGACCCTGACCATCAGGACTGTCACATGACAGTGATGTAAGCTTTTCCCTTCTTTAAGCCACTGTCTTTCATTAGGACACCGTAGCCTTGAGTTCCTGCTGCCTCCCCCACTGAAGTCTAAATCCCAGCCACCCCGAACTTCTCGCCTTGTCCAAATGCAAGACGCCCCTCCGCGTCTCAGTTTTGTTGTTCAAGCCCACGCCTCTGCCAGGAATGCTTCCTTCCATTTCCTCCACCTGGGGAACTCCACTCATCCTTCAAGACCCAGTTCAAATGTCACCTCCTCTGGGCAGCCCTCCTTCCCTGGGATTTGGTAGCCCTTTCCTCCTTTTAACATCTAGGAATGCTTTTGGCTACTAGGACAAACAACAACAAAAAATCAACTAACAGGCTTAAACTAAGGAAGTTTATTTCCTTAACAGGAAATCAGGTGACAAATAGTCCCAGGTTTGCCTTGGTGGCCCCATGATGCCACCAAGGACCCAAGCACCAATGTCTCTACTCTGCCACCCACGACTATTGTCTGTAGCTCTCTGAGCGGCCACATGGCTCCTCCAGTTTGAAGCCTCCCATTATTACACAACAGCATTCCAAGAAAAAGTATGGATGCGGAAACAAGGGTTTTAACCTTGTAATACCTTTCATCAGGGAGAAATGATCCTCTCTACAGGTCCCAAGGGCTTCCCCTGACCCATATTTGTTCCCACATTCGTTCCCAGGGCTGGCCCCAGGAAAAGGGCATCTGATGTCCAGTGACTGACTCAGACCCATCCTAGCTAGTCCCCCTAAGTGGCAGAGCCATTAGTAAGAACGAAGGGAGGATGGACCTTCATTAGGCATGCAGGCAACCATGGATGCCAGGACACGGCTTTTAGTTTATCAGTTTATTTGTCTAGACTGGGAGTTCCTAAAGGGACTCACGAAACTGTCTCACACAATACAGGTGTTTAAAAGGTGTTTTCAAAGGATGAGTGAGGAGGCCCACATCCCCTGATTCTTCTCCTCCTTTCCCAGGTGCTCAGCATTCTCCTCGGAGCACAGAGCTGACTTGACGGCCTCTGTGCAGAAGAGGAGAAAGCCGAGGGGATGCACTGTCAGCTCAGCTTCACATGCAACTAAAACAGAGCGAACGGCAAGCATTCCCCAGAAGCCTGGGTCATTTTGAGGGTGTGCGGGTGAGACACTATTAGTGTCTCACGTCTCTCTCCCCGTTACTGCTGCCATCGAAGCCAGAGGCAGAAGTGCTAAAATACAGCTGAGAAGGCTGGTCTCAGGGCGTTTCTGGCCAAGTCAAAGTTGGAGAGATAGGAAATCCCACAAGGTTGTTCTTGTAAAGCTTCAGGCTGCATCTGGGGCCAACCCGAGGTTTGTGGCAACGTGGCTGTCCTTCAGGGTGTTCTCTGCGTCCGGGGAGAGCTGCAGGGTCACACCTTCTCTGGGCAGAGTGACATCCTCCCCTGCCAGCGAGAAGCCCCTGCTAATGACTTTCTGAACACAGCACTTCTGAGCGGTCCGTGTTGTTCCCCGGTGGCACACAGCATGGCCACAGCGTGGGATGGCGCAGGGTCGTTGTGAAGACTGAAGGTGATCACGTGTGTTGGGAGCGCTACCCATGATGAAATTTGCTATGTGAGCCCCCAGCCCAGTGCTGGCCCCGCAGCAGATGTCAATGAATGGTAATTGAGTGATTGTTATACAATCAAACATGCCTTGATATTCAGATTCTGAGAATCAAGAGAGTGACTAGGCAGTCCACTATAAATCAAGTCCATGTGGTTGACCTTGATTTAGATAGTGATCAAAGTGCAAGATGAATGTGGTAGAACTTGCTCATATCTCTCTATGATGGAAATCACTGTCCAACTAATACAGCTGCAAAATACTGGAGGAAGACCTTGAATTTTGTGACTTTTCTCTACAATCAAGAGGTCAGTGAGCCAAGAAAGTGTTAAAATAGAAAGTAGACCCTTCTATCTCAGCCCTTGATTGGTGGTTGGCTTAAACAACGGACTAGCAGCTGCCTGATTAGAATCACGCAGAATTGAGGATTTAAACTGTTGTTCCAACCAGTGCTCTCATTTCAGACGCAAAGAAACTGGGACCTCAAGAAATTAAAAGACTGACCCAAAGATTCCAGTCTGAGAGTGAAAGACTGGGACCCCTGACTCCCAGATTTGGTGACCTTACCTGTCCCAGAGTGTCCCATGAGCCCCTCTGTCGTAGACCTAAGGCCCCCTACCTGTACAGGTGCAACTGGCTACTAATGAGACCAGAAGCGTGGCCCTTCCAGTGGGAGCCATTGTGTCCTCCACCAGGTGCAGGTGTCCATTTAAAGCCACTCCTTGCATCCTGATGTTTCCACGTGTTCCAACTGAAGAAACAAATTTATGTGAATTTGATGGCACGTGGTGCAGCTGAATTTGAAGAACTGAGGAGGCATGTAGCTGGCCTGAGTTGCCAAAACTCATGGTATTCACAATTCCAGAAGGCTCCAACATGCTCACCTGCGTCCCACCCGTGATTTGGCCTGTTCAGAGAGAAACCAAGCCTGGTCAGCTGCCAGGGACCAAAAATACCCAAAACAGAGTTCCCTGGATGGGCTTCACCACCTATCTTGTTCTCAAGCTGGGCCTCTCCAAGCTGGAGTTTTGGAGTCCTCTGTTCTATATTTCTTTTTTTCCTTCTTCAAAAAGATATTGGAAGGAGCTAGCATGCAGCAACTATAAGGAAAGCTGGGAATACAGAGATGGTTAAGCTACCCTGCTTCCCCAGTGGAACACATTCCGCGGTTTGGAGACAGGCCTGGGAACGGCGTGTGCTGGTTCCCAGGGATGGGTGCTGTGGTTGCCACTCGTGCGTGGAAGGGCGCCCCTCCCTCTGTCGGAGAGGCATTCGCCCAGGAGTTTATCGGGGAGCCGGGGCAGGCGGGCACTCCGGGCAGCATCCGGGCGTAGGGACGGCACGTGCGAAGGCACAGGAGCATGCGCAAACGATGTCTGTTGGATCAGGCGTCTTCAGCTCTTCCGCTCTGCAGCACTCCTTGTCTCGGCAACCCCGGGATTCCCTGGGAGCTGAGGGCTGGCAGCGGGCTCCACGGTGAGGCCCAGAGGCGCACGGTTACGTGCCCAAGGCTTCAGCCCCCGACGAAGCCCATCCCTGCTGTCCGTGCCACCGCCATCAACCCACGGGGTCACGGGGTGGTGACCGAGCCTGCCCTGAGCGGATTATGAAATGAGCCATGATCGGTTCTGCTTCTTTGTTCTGCCCCTTCCGCTCCCTCCCCCAGCCCCCGGGAGTCCTGGAACCCCTTTTCTCTCCTACCCCCGCTCTTCCAATATCAGCTGTCGGTGGTTCAGTCTGATTTCAGCGCTCGTGTTCCCCCACGTGGAGCGTTGCTCTGTGGGATGCAGGTCTGCTTCGCCTTCCACAGGGGGTTCAGGAAATGAGGCGCGAGCGTGAGGGGCGTTCCTGGAACCCCACCCCACCGCCCAGCCTGCCACCCAGGGGGAGCTGTAGGCCGGCGGGGCCTGGAGGGAGGGCACAGTGGATGGGACCCCCGCAGTGCAGAGGTGATGGGAGGTGGCGGGAGGCGGCAGCAGGGCACCTGGGAAGTGCAGGGAAGCCGGTGGGTGAGGACTGGGGGTGGGCGGGGGGCAGCGGGAGAAGTTTTCACATTTATTCGGGAGATTGACCTAAAATCAAAGTTCTACCTGCAAAACACCAGAAATGCTGGGGGAAAATTAAATCCCATCATAGGAACTGGGGTGGAAAATATCTGGGGGGAGAAAATATGTGTGTATGTGACCAAAAAACTCTGGCTGGACTTGGAGGCTAAGAGTATTGGATTTAATCAAACATTTTTCAGTCTATAATGAAATGATCATGTTGATTTTTCATTTAATCCATGGATTGATTACTAAATTAACCCAGCAATTATGAAATCTAATATTAAGCTGTTTTCACATTTCTGAAATGAACCCTGTGTTTGTTATGATAGATAATACTTTTACTAAATTGTCAAATCCCTTCACTAGTGTTTCATCCAGGATGTTTGTACCTCTTGTCTCGGGGTGGGCAGCGGAAGCCCCAATGTCAAGTTGAGCTACCTTGACGTTTGGGGCCTGGCTTCAGGTGTCCTACATTCTCGTCTCCAGGGCCACCGCCCATCACCACTTCTATTTTTGAATCATTTCCCTCTAAGTTTAGGAAGACTTTCTCGGTTTCTTGTCCACATTTCTGGCGTCGTTTTTCACACGACCTATCCTGTCACTTTTTGTCCTCAGGTGGATCTTATTCTTGCTACTGCCTCCGGAGCCCCCCACCCCCCACCCCACCCCGCCGCATCCTTCCCCCACGGCAGCCAGCCGCTGCGTTCGGACGCCGCCTTCCGCTCAGCCCGTTGGGACTTCACAGCCCCCGGTTCCTGCGTCACAGAGGCAGCGGCAAGAGGCTCTACCCACAAGCCTCTGCCTGTGAGGAGAGCACTTGAGAGCCACGCCGCCTTAGGGGGCCTGCCATAACGTGCACGCCCTCCCATGCTTTGTGGCACCTTTCTGCCAGCCCCTCACTCATCTGTTCGTTCCTCCTTGGGAGACGCGGTTGCCATGTGAGCGTGGAGTTGCCAGCAACCCTCCCCCCCCCCACACGCACACACTCTGGTGCTGCAGCTGCCCTTCCAAGGCACGGAGCTGAGAACCAACCCCTTGGGGCAACTTGGGGGGTCTTGGTCTTGGGCAATGCTGCTGGGCGGAGCTTCGATTCAGCTCGCCCTGATCACCAGGTTCTCTGAGCAAACTGCAGGTTGAATTCCTCTCCTACAGAATTTAGAGTGAGAGAGATTACAGCCCTTATCCAGAATGGGGTCCGGGCTCCCGTGAACGCCCCTCTGCTTCCCCTCAGGCACCTGCGGGAGCCGGGGAGCACCAGGCTGCCCCCAGGCGCCCTCCACCGCACGGGAAGTGAGGCCCCTGAAGGCAGTGGGCAGGAGCGGTGGGGCGCCCTGGGCAGAGCCGGCTCTGCAGAGGCTCAGCTGGCTTTGAAGATAGCAGACCGGAGAGGCCTGTGCATCTAATCCCTGTCCCCGTGACGGGAAGATAGGGACAGCGGCAGGAAGGTGTTTAGCTCATTTGCTCTTCTCTCTTTGGAGGTCAGCTGTTTTAACTGGAGCATGTGGGCTCTGACGTGATTTCTCAGCTCATTCCTCCTGGAGGGCTCGACAACAATGACCCCTGGAATTTAACACAAAGCCCCTCTCGTGTTTTGGTAAAGGACTGTCATCTGACTGTTTGTTGCATTTTCCTGAGTTTCATACTGACATGTGGGGGTGGGGGAACTATATACCAGGCACCACACACCAAGTTAAATTAAAAAATCCTAATGCCCTGGCTGGCGTAGCTCAGTAGATTGAGTGCGGGCTGTGAACCAAAGTGTCCCAGGTTCGATTCCCAGTCAGGGTACATGCCTGGGTTGCAGGCCATGACCCCCAGCAACCACACATTGATGTTTCTCTCTCTCTCTCTCTCTCTCTCTCTCTCTCTCTCTCTCTCTCCCCCTCCCTTCCCTCCCTAAAAATAAATAAATAAAATCTTTTTAAAAAATCCTAACTTCAGCATGCTCAATTTCACTGAATTTTACTCTTGACTTTTCTCTTCCCAACTAGACAGTCATGATGAATTCTCAATATTGTTCTGGGCTTTAACATAGTGACCATTGTCAGGGTGTTGAAGTATGTAAGGTAGTGTCCCTGTATGAAATGGCCCCAGGGTGTTGCACTTTTTAAAATCCTTTTGCTTTTTTGCTCTCTCGTCCCTAACCTTCAGATGGAGCTCTGTTTCTTTCTGGGCCCCCGTAGGACCGCCCTGTTCCTGAACCCAAGCCTTTGAAGTGTTGCAGCGGAAAGAGATTATGCTTATTTCTGAAAAGAGAGACAGGAAACCCCACATGGGAAGAAAAATTTTTAAAAGCCTAATCCAGCTGCCCTCTAACCCCGCCTCCACCTCCCTCCCACCCGGCACACTCACCAGGGGGCCGTGTGGCCTCTGCTTGCACGCCTCCTGTGGTCAGGAGCTCACTACCGTCTCTGGGCAGCTCTGACGGTTAAAAAGTCATTTCTTTTTTTTTTGTTTGTTTCATTTATTTTTATTTCTTATTTGTCATACCCAGAGGTTCTGCCTTCAATTATTTTATTTATCTTCTATTCTCCCCTTTTTTCACTGTAGTTATATCCTATTTTAATTTATATTATAATTTATTTAAATTAATAGTAAATATTTCAGGTATTCTTTTTTTATTTTATTTTAACCATTGTTCAAATATAGTTTTCTCCCTTTCATGGGACATTGGGAAGGGTTCACGGGAACAAACTTAAAGGACACATGGACAAAAACTAGGGGGAGGATGGTAATGGGAGGGGAGAGGGGAGGGTTGGGAAGTGGGGCTGGATTGGGAATAAAGTCATTTCTTTATTGAGCTGAAATGCATTTCTCCTGCGCTTCCCTCCGTGGGTCCTGGCTCTGCCACAGCAGACCAGAGCAGGAGTCGGTCACCTCTCCCCACAAGTGCCTGTCACCCACCCACCCAAAGGGAGATCTTGGCCCCTCCCCCACCCCAGCTGTCTCTTCTCTGAGATAAACCTGTTGGTTCCTTCGACCACTCCTGCAGGTCCTTGTACCTACACAGGTGCATCCTTCGACTCAGGGGAGTTCTTAGTTCAAGTCACGGGAAGCAGAAACACCAAGCGCCCAAGGGCGAACGCACCAGGGAGACAATGCCCATCACCTGGTGCTGGGTGTCATCAAAGCGCAGGCAGGGCAGGACTTTCCAAGGAACACAGGCGGGCAGCGGTTGTCCTGAGCCTGAGCCACTGCTGTCCATGAGATGGGCCACTCTCATTCAAACTAGAGGAGCGGCTGACAAAGAAGTGGATCCCAAAGGTGTAGACAGGGTGAAGGGAAACCACGGGGAAGGTGCGGCCCAGGGTGCTGGGCCCAGGGGACAGGTCACCATCCCCAGCCAGGGCTGGAGGGGTGGTGCATGCATTAAAGTGGAACGCAACGCAGAGTCTATTACCGTAAAACTTCTCCATTGCATTTGCTAAACAAATACGAACATCGATACACACCCTATAGCTCAGATCTCCAAACCCTTACTTTTAGCTGTCAACTGGCACCACTCAGTTGGGACCACTCAGAACTCACTGGCCTGCACGAGGCACCCCCCGAGAAAGCACCTGAGTAACCAGGAAGGCAGAAGAGGGAGCAGGGACACAAGTGGACTCTGGGACTTCATTTAAAGGGGCCTGGGAGCAAACGCCAAGCCCCTGCTCACGCAGGGTGCCACTGCCCTCCCTCCAGTCCCGGACGTGGTGGCCCCCGTCCCTGTCTGGCTCAGGTCTGAAGCACACCCTGGCCGGGAGGCAGCTGGCACCCGCCCAGGCACAACTGCGTGCCTGCCCGCCCCTCCGGGCCCCCCTTCCAGCAGGTCACCTGGGCTGGGTTGTCACCTTGAAACATTCGAGAGAGCTGTGAGCTCCAGCAGGGGAGACGTGCGGGGCCGGGGGCTGGGGGCGGGGAGGGCCGGGCCGGCGGGAGGGTGGCGCGAGAGCTTTTGACAGCCCAGAGCAGAGCCCGGGGTCCTATTCCTGACGACTCGAGCCCCCAGGCAGGCGCCGGGCGGATAAGAGCGCAGACAGTGAGGCCGGTGTGATGCTTGCCAGCACCTGCAGATAGCGGGCCGGGCCTTGGCACAAGTTTGAAAAAAAAAATTAAAAAGCCATGGGACGTGAGTATTTTCTAACAGCGTCTGGCGGGAGTGCCCGGGAGGAATTTAATCAGCAAGAGTTGTTTAAACGCGGCTTCGCCCAGAGAGAGGCCCGGGCCAGGCCGGTAATGAACTCGTATCGTGTGCCACTCCTGTCTGCTGAGGACATTCAATTTGTTAATTCTGCGGCTGGTGAGAGAGGTCAGATAGGAAAGTGACGATTGTTTTCTAACGTTCCAACCCCTGCTCACATCTTTCTAATTAATCCTTTTAGGAGCCACGGGGAGATTAAGAAGGAGGAAAGGTGAGGGAAGCCAGCGTGAGAGAAATGGATGGGACGGCAGCCCTGCCTTTCCCTCCTCGGATGGGACGGGCTGTCGGGGGGTGGGGGGCAGGGGTGGGGGCGCAGAGGCCGAGCTCGGCCCATCGCCCGCTGCTCTTCTCACTCAGAGGGAAAGTTAGAACCCGCAAGGGCCCTCGGATGTCCCCCCCCTTCGGGGTGACTTCTCCAAACGAGGGTCTCAGACAGAGGGACCCTGGGTCTCCACCTCTCTCGGTCTGGGACTGACTCTACCGCCACCAGGAGCCGTGGACGTATGGGGCAGCATGACCTCCAGTTAAAGGCCCAAGGTCATTGGGGTTTCGTAAGCATGTCCCTTGTGTTCACTGTGGCATTATTCATAATACCCAAGATGGGAAAACTAGCGTCCTTCGAGGGACGATGGGTAAGGAAGACGCGGCAGACACACCCGATGGAACACGCTCAGCCGAAGGAAAGGACGAAATACTGCCATTCGCGACAATGCAGATGGGTCTTGAGAGCAGCGTCACGCTAAGTGAAATACCCTGAGTCAGGTGGGAAAAGTCAAGAATCGTATGATTTCACATGTGGGAGGTAAAACAGGAAGCAACAACTGAAGGAACAAGGCAGACAAATCAGACTCGCCGACACAACGCCACAGTGAGAGGATCACCAGGGGAAAGGGGGTGGGGGAGGATGAGGCGGGAAAAGGGGTCCAATGTACGGTGACAGAAGGAGGCCTCACTGGGTGGTGAGCACCCAGTGCAATGCACAGACAATGTGTTGTGGAAGTGTGCACGTCAAACCTCTATCATTTTAGTCACCAATGCCACCTGAATAAAATTAACCTTTACAAAAAGAATGTCCCCTGGGTGCCGGGGGGCCTGGCTGGGTGTCTCCACATGTCACGTTGTTCTCGCCGGTCTGTATGACATGCCACTGGGGGTCTACGTCCTCGGTGTACCCGTCCAGGTCCCCTTCCCCTCCTGCCCCACCCTGCTCTCTGCCACCGAGGCGGACCCTGTCTGTGGGCTCCCTGGCCTCCGGGCCTGCGAAGAGGGAGCAGCAGGAGATGCCTGAGGCTGCCCAGGCCCCATAGCATCTCCTCTTCCCCAGTGTCTGCGCCTCTCTCCCCCCCACCCCGCCCATAGCTGCATGGCTCCCAGCCTAGGTCCCTGCCACAGCCACAGCTCTGTGATGAATGGCTTTGGAAATAAACGCCCCTCCCATTGTCAGGGGCCCTTCCTCCCACAGGGACACCGACACCCGTGCTTGGTGGAGAAGGCACACTGGAGGTGGCATCTGCCCTCGTTCTCACATGAGAACGTGAGACAGTTCCTTAACCTCCCCGGGCCTGCGTGAACACATCTGTGAAATGGGGACAATGGTGCCAACCCACCGAGCCGTGAATACCTGAACCAGACACCTAGTGCTTGCTTCGTCCACGCCCACTTCTTCACTTACCGAAGCCTCAGGGTTATGAGAACCACGAAAACCAGTCAGGGCATGACAAAAAAGAACATGACAAGGAACACATAAATAGTTGTCACACCCAAGATGGCCACGTACTTTTCCTGCCTGTGTGACTGCAGCCAGTTGGTCCGTTTGACACAGGAGTCCTCTGTTCTGGCCGCAGGGGAGCCGGCTCAGAGCTGTCCATCTGTGGCCAGCACTGGGAGCATCCTCTTGATATGTCAGGGGCTCCTTGAGTCCTTCAGGGCCTCACGCATGCCCTGACGTTGGCCTTCTGAGTGCCAGGCGCTGCACTCGGTCCTGGGGAGTCAGACACAGAGCAGACCCTGCACCACGCCTCCCTGAATATGGTCACCAACTGGGGAGATGGGTCCTAAGTCCCTGCCCTTGAGTAAGTGCCACCAAGCACAACCATGGAAATGATTAGTTCTGCTGTTGGTGCACACGTGTGTGTGTGTGTGTGTGTGTGTGTTCAGGGAGGAGAGTCCGGGAAGACCCTTCTAGGGCCTGGAAAGATGAGCCTCCTAGAGGATGGACAAGAGCACTGCAGGCAGAGGGAACAGCATGTGCGAAGGTTCAGAGGCAGGGGAGTGCACAGGAACCTGCCCACAGCCATCGCTGAGATGTCCCCTTTCCCAGCGGCCACCCTGGACAGTGCCCTGTCCCGGAGTTTTGCACTCAAACCAACAGCCTCCAGGAGGCCCCACAAGGCCACCCCCGAGGTCTCTCCATCTCCCCAGGGACATACATCATCTGCACAACTCACTGACCTGAGCCCTTCCCGGGCTGGGCGTCGACACTCTCTTGTCCCCTTCTGACCCTTAGAGTCCTTCTCGCCCAGCACCCTCCTGCTGCACACCCAGCTTTGGTGTTTACAAACTGCAGGAGGAACCGCAGGATACTTCCAGCAGTTTGGGTTTGCCACTGCAAAAACTCCCCAAGGCAAGCAGATACTCCGGGCCTGACTACTAGCTAGAAATGCCGGGAAACCCAGAGAGAGCAAACACAGGTGAGGATGCCCATGAAATAGCCCACCACGCACATGCCGAAGACCTTGAGCACTCGAGACTAAGTAGGACACTCCGCCTTCTGAGGCTACTACGTCTTTTGGAGTCATTATCCACATAATTCCACCCCCCACTGGCTTTTTAGCAAAAGCACCAGCTAACGGACACGGCCGTTGAAATTTTTCACCTGAAATTTGGAATGAATCCACAATAGTCACTGTACTAGACAGTGAACTTCGGGGCAAAACTGGTGACTGCGATGGCCTTGAAGGAGAGCGTCCGGTTTCCACCTCCGAGTTACACAGCCGAGAGCATGTGACTTTCACCCCTTGAGCCCATCTTCTCATCAATAATGTAGGGTCACCGTCTAATGTTGTGAGGGCATCGGTACCGAACAGGACCTGGCAAAGAGCAGGCGTTAAATAAATGCCGACGAGAGGCGTGGATGGACGGACGGACACATGGACACACGGGTGGACATCTCAGCCCTCTGATTTTAATCTGTGTAGTACGAGTGCCAGAGGCCTCGTAGCATTATTGAAACACACGTTTTCAATCCCGACACCCCACGTGGGAACTCTGCACCTGGCACTTACATCTAAGCGTTTTGGGAGCTCTTGGTCAAGTGTAACTTCTAAACTAGGGTCTGAACGGGGGTCTCCGCTTTGCCTGTGCGGGCGATTGCACATGAAAAGAAGTACGGGGGGAGAGAGGAGGGGGGGTCAATTGGGCCTTTATCAGGTGTAAGGACAGCGTCTTCTTCCATTCATTAGCACCCACTTACGCCTGCCAAGGGGATGCCAGTCAGCTGTCATTTGCCTGGGGCACGACGAGCAGAGGTGACCCAGGAGACAGAAGATGGGGTGCAGCCATGGAGAGGGCCAAGGAGGGAAGTTCAGGCCTGCTGGCCTGGGCACACAGGGCAGTTGAAAAGCCAGCACAGGCCTGGGCAAGACGCATGTCCCGAAAATTTTCCTGAGCGTTTTAAGCATCCTCCTTACGCTGATTCCAAGACTTGGTATGTCCGGCTAATAAGGAGAGGAACACCCCGGGACAGAGTCCGTCTGCAGACGCTGGGAGAGGTGACTGTTCTTCAACTGTCCAATTCTCAACACAAATAAAATTAAGTATGTTTACAAAGGGACAGAAAAACATGGCCCATTGAAAGAAATGAAATGTGTCTCCAGCATTCGTCCCCTAGGAAACACGGGCATCCGACTGAACAAACAAAGATGTTTTCAAAAACTGTCTTCTAGGACGCTCAGAGAGCTGAGGGAAAACACAAAGAACCAAGGAAGTCAGAACTATGACACGTGAATAAAATGAGAATGTCAACCAAAAAACCAACGCCGGAAGGAAAACTGGAAAATTCACAAATATAAGGGAATTAAAAATATACTCCTAAACAACCAGTGGATAAAAGAAGAAATCACAGGCAAAATTAGAAAATATGAATGAAAATGAAAACACAACTAATTGAAATTTATGGAGTGCAGCAAAGTAGTGCTAGGAGGGAAACTTATACCTGCAAACATTTACATCGAGAAGTAAGAAAGAGACCTGACCGGCGTGGCTCAGTTGGTTGGACGTCACCCCACAAAGCCAAAGGTCACCGGTTCGATTCCCAGTCAGGGCACATGCCTGGGGTGTGGGTCCAGTCGCACATATGAGAGGCAACCAAGAGATGTTTCTCTCTCGCATCATTGTTTCTCTCACTCTCTTCCTCCCTCCCTTTCCTTCTCTCTGAAAATAAATAAATAAAATCTTAAAAAAAAAAAATGGCTGAAACTAAACTCACGCTGGCTGCTCGGTGAGGGGTGTCCTAGGGGCAGCTGGCAGGGGACGGAGGGAGCCCGGGCCAGGGGCCGAGGGAGGACCCCTGGAACTGGTGAGCGGCAGTACGACTGCTGGGAAGGGCATCCTCCTTCCCGGAGGATGACCGGGTGTCGAGGGCGGAGCGGGATCGATGGCGAGCAGGGACGCAGCCGGCTTCACTCGGAATCCAGCCTATCCCCATGCTGGGTGGCCGTGAGCAGGTCACCTGAGCTCTCTGGGCCTCTGTCTCCTTGAGGAGAGTGTGAGGGGGGTAGGGTGGCACTGCAGTGGTCCTCTGGATACGGTGACTCACGTAAACTGCCAGAGAGAGGAAAGGCCACCGAGGCTGGGCAAGGACCAGTTCTCCTAAGAGGGGACGTGGGGGGGAACGGGAAATAGTGGGTGCTGGCAGTGACCACACGCCACCAGGTGAGATGTGTCCTCGGACAGCGCACTGGAATGTGGGCCCAGATCTGGAGCCCCCACACCAAGTTCTTTATCACTAAAACGTCCTGGGGGCAACGGCACAGGAGACTTCGGCCGAGGAAGAAATGACAGAAACAAGGGAGGTTCCCCTTTTTACCTGCAGGAGAGTGGGCGGGCTGCAGCCCACCTGAGGGCAGGGAGGGCCGGCCTGTGACCTTCCGGCACTGACTCTCAGTCCTCTCGGGCCGACACAGCCTCCGGGAGTCTTCCTGACGCTGCGATGGTGACGTTGCTGAAAAGTGGAAGTGAACTCGAACCCAGAGCTTGTCATTACAGACTCCACACTGTGTCCTCCCTAACGACTCCCCTGCTTTCCAGCTTCCTAATGCCTTCCCTCCTCAACCAGGGGTAGCAATGCCAAAGAGCTATGGACAAGACGTCCTTTCATTAAGGGACTGGAAAGCCCATGCAGGACGTCCAGTAAATTGAAATTTCTGTGCCAAAACTGCTGAATCGATTGATTACTCCCAGCAAAAACACGCTCTCTAACTCTCTCTCCCCCCTCACGCCCTCACTCCTTCCCTTCCCCAGCAGCCACCCCCTCCGCGCCCCTGGGATTGCCTCACGCTCCTGGAACCTCTGACTCAGCTGGATAAATAACGAGCAAACTAATGGCGAGTCAGAGGTCAAAGGCTCCAATGCCCTTCGGATGATTTGCTCATTCCCGACGGGACGCGGCGTCTCAGCGTCCTGGTGGGAGCAGACTTTGTGGGTCCACGTCGTGCAGGCTGTGAAAACCATGGCCCCTGAGGGGTGTCTGGGGCCCGGCGAGAACCTGGGTCTCGTCCCTCACCAGAGGGAAGGTCCCAGCTGGTGCTGCTGGTCGTCGACTGGCCAGAAACCGTGGAGCCTGCTGTAGGCACTCACTGAGATGGTCGCTCCTCCCGGCCTATGTGACTTCCCACCGGGGAACCACAGCGGGATGTGTACGCCACGCCAGTCCCGGTCTTTATGTGTATTAAGTCCCTTAACCATCGCAGCGACCCCGTACAGTGGATACTATGTCCCCCTCTCTTGTGGATGTAGGCACAGAGAGGCCAAGTGACGTGCCCAAGGTCACACAGCCAGTAGGGGACGGGGCCGGGATCGCATGTGGGCAGGCCAGATTTTTTGCCACAACATGGTGATTCTTTTCCCACCCCATCCAGTCTCCTCTCAGGACCCGGGACCCCCGGTTAGTCCCACCAGCACCCCCACGGCCAGGCCTTGTGGGGCCCCGACGACCCACTGAGGGGTCAGGGTTAGACCCGCTCACCCTCTGGACCAGGCGCACCTCCTACACAGGCGTTGAACACCTCCTGGCACAGTATAAAAAGTACAGATAAAATAGTAACGATGGCAAACGTGAACCCCCAGAAGCACGGTGGAAACACCTACGGACACGTCTGACAGACTGAGGGGGCCCCACGGGAGGACAGAGTGTAACAGGGACGACAGGGCCCCTGGAGCAGAAATGCACCACAAGGGACAAAGGAATCAGAAGCAGAGCCCACGCTGACCAGGCCGCCTCGGTGGCAGGTGTGCATCCCGAGTGTGCAGACTGAGAGCGGGCTCCCTGGAGGCTGGCACGGCCCTGTTCTGCCCCTGACATTGACTCGAAGGGCGGGTTGCAGCAGCCTTTGTTCTCACTGCCAGGAGAGCGGGCTGGGCGCCGTGTGCACAGGCCCAGAGGTGGGGGGGGGGGGTCCCAGAGTAGGACCCTCGGCTGCAGCTCCTGGACACTGAGACCCAGGGAGGCCCCGCCCCCCAGCACTGAATGGCAGCCCCCCCTCGGGCAGCAGCTGCGGCAGCAGACTAGACTTCATCTCAGAGGGCACCGCCGAGATCCCCACGGGGCCTCCTGTTTACCTGCCGCGGCAGCCAGCAACGCCCTGAACGGATTCTCAGACCCACGCAGGCACCCCTTGAGACTTCCGCGAGAGAATGGGGACCGGAGGGAAATACCTCCACAGACTAGAAAGCTCCAGGCTGAGCTGGTTGGAGCTTGCGGCCCTCGAGGGCCAGCCAACGCCAGCACCTGTGTGCTTGCCGGCCGGCAAAGCCCGAGTCGTTGGGACGTGGACATTTTTAAACCGGACAATGCCGACCGCAGTGCTAAGTGGGTGCCTCAAACACCGAAGGCGAAAGTGTCCACATCTGGATCACGCCAGTGGATTGTTTCAGTTCCCCTGACGGCCTGCATGACCCAACATGAGAATGGCAGCCAAAGGTGCTATTTTTTAAAAGTGCTGGGAGTGCCCTTTCCCGGGGACCCCTCCGGGCGTCCCTCCGTGCGCCTCTCCTCAGCTCCAAGCTTGCTTGGCCCCGGTCGAATCTGTCCTTGGCTCTTGCTCCTCACCCTCCCCCCCTTTAAGAGGGACCTTCTGGGGCCATGCACCCCAGCTCCTTACATCCACATGCGCCACGTCTGTGGGCAAGACCCCCCTGCCCTCTGATGCTGCTCACCGGGCCCCCCGCCGGCCTGGCTCCCAGCCGGCTGGGAAGGAGGCTGCCATGCGAAGGTCTCGGTCTTCAGGACTTTAGAACTAACCTTGTGCATTGACCTTGCAGACGCCAGAGCCTGCCCGTGCCTTCCCCAGCCGACCCCCTAATGGCCCGTGAAGGCGCCACAAGACTCTGGGGGAAGGCTGTGTTGGCTCTGGCTTCCTAACAGGACTGAAATTAGGGGGCTGACCTGTCTTCTTGCAATTTCCACTTGCCCAGACACTAACGCACACGAGGCTCCTTGGAGGACCTGACTTAACACGTCTGGTTCACACCAGAGCGACATGAGATTCAGCAAGGCCCCTGCTGGCCAGAGGCAGAGCCTCAGGAATAAGAAGGCAGGGCCTCCCTGTCTTACCAGCCATGTTTCGTCCTGTGCTCACTTCCTCCCGGCTTTGGTTCAGGAACGAGGGGGAGGGGTACCTCCAGCTGGAGGGTGTTTGCTAAGACCCAGCACGCCGGGGAAGGGCCTGCAGTCGGTGTGGCACCCGCAGATCCCATCTCGAGTAGGAACCCTGGGCAGGGGCAAGACCAGTCCGTCCCGGCCCCTTCGGCCTCGCTCCGGCATCAGCCACGGCTCTGTTTTCTTACGCACCTGTGAGTGGAGTGACTTTCGAGGACAGGAATGAGTGCAGTAACCTGTGATGATGTACCCAGGGAACAAATCCGTGACGCTTTTACCGGACGGAGTCACTCACTACCACCAAAGCAGGGTCACAGCTGTGAGTGTGTGAGACACAGAGTTTATCCTTGTATTAGTATGTGTTAACGATTGTATTATTTTCCACACGAACAACCGTAATCTGACTTTCACCCCCCCAACCCTGTATGAAGGTGGATGTGAGGAACAACTGCCCCCTCCCCAGGGTGCAGGGGACCAGGACAAGAGATGGAAATGAAAAAACCAGACGGAAAACATGAAGAACAGAAGAGGGATAATCCGCACGAGGGGTGCCGTTGAGGTCCACGTTACATTGTTATGAAGATATGATTTTTAAAGACCCCCTGGGAAGATAGGGAGCCAGGTTGTAGAGAATGAAAGAGTTCCCACATTCTAGTCTGAAACAAATAAAAATAGGACCCTACCCACATTTTTGGAAAAATATCTCAATTTCAATTATGAAGACGAATTCTGAAAAGAGAGAAAAAAGTCCCACGACCATCAGTTACAGGCAAAGGACCAAAGAGCGGGCCGGCCTCAGGCAGGTCCGAGATACTGTCGTCAGAATATAAAGTTTCCCCGGAGAACCCCGAGGGCAAGGGGCGGGCTCTGGGAGGGACAGCCAGGCCAGCTTCCATTCCAGGGAGAAGGCAGCCCAGAGCCACCCCGCCCCGACGGGTCCTTCCCGAGAAAAATGACCGGTGACGCAAACTGCCCAAGAGAGTCACCGACGTCACGATCCCCTGACTTTCCTCTACTCAGCCCGGACTGCATTCACTGCAGGCAGATTCCGAGAACCAGCACGAACTTGGCCCTGCTCAAGGTGCCCCTTCGCTCCGCGGCTAGAAAGTGTGTTTCTGATACCACAACCTGCAGTTTGTCCGAGAGGAGATGGGGGCATTCGATGGCCGTGGGCACCATGCCCTCCCGTCCCCGGCTAACAACTCGAACACAGTTGGCACAGTCAGGACACTTTGTCGGGCTGTTCCAGCACATGCTTTAAAGCGGCTTTGTCTAGCACGATAGCTTATTGCCCATGAACTGGTCCTTCTGCATCTTTAAAAGTTGTTTGTGGCCCTGGCTGGCATAGCTCAGTGGATTGAGCACAGGCTGTGAACCAAAGTGTCGCAGGTTCGATTCCCAGTCAGGGTACATGCCTGGGTTGCAGGCCATGACCCCCGGCAACCGCACATTGATGTTTCTCTCACTCTCTCTTTCTCTCTCCCTTCCCTCTCCAATAAATAAATAAATAAATAAATAAATAAATAAAAATTGTCTGTTTAATTAACCGAATCCCTGGGCTAATTGATAGAGACCAAGAGCACTTAACAGTCATCAAGTCCCTCCCCGTATCGTCTTCCTCGCAGAACCTGTGGTGTTCCCCCGCCGAGTGGGCTTGGAAGCCCCGTAGGCGGCACGGTCCTGATTACGTTTAAAGTGCACGGGGAAGAGGCTGTCAGGACGTGTGCCAATACATTCCCAGCGATGACCCACAGGTGGTGAGATATTGGAAATCCTTCTTTTTTACTTTTAATACATTCTCTACGTTGTATACGCCATAGGCCTGGACCTTTGTAACTGGGAAATTTTAAAAAACGGGCTTTTAATAACTGCTATGTGCAATTTCCTATCTGCCATGTGGTCATACTATGTTAAGAAAGACATGTAACTCAGAAGGATGAACAGCTGTCCCTATCCCTAGGGAGCAGCAAACAGGTCCAATTCTTTGTCTTCCTTCCACATCCCTGCAGTTTCAAAACGTCCCCTCATTAGCGGGCATAGCTGGTGATAGAACGTTGGCACGAGGTTCCCCCTCGCCTCCCCCGGTTGGGCACGAGAAGAAGGAAGGGGTGGAGCTGCTCCTCTTGGGATCCTGCAGGGGGGCAGGGGGCCCTCAGGCTGCCTCCCTCCACCTAGTCAGGGCGGCCACTTACCCAGTCGGGACAGTGTCCTGGGGCCCCGCAGTACCAGTCCCGCCAGGCAGCCTTGGAGAATTCACGGACCACGAGAGCCGTCCTCTGAGACCCCCAGCAGGAGCCCACCGAGCCCCGCCCCCCCACAGTGGGACCCAGTCCCTCGGCCCAGGTCACAGGGGCCTGGGGAGGGGAGGAGGTCGGCCTTGAGTATGTTTTCCCAAGCTGGGAACAGCACCTCGCCGACAGAAAGGTGAAATGTGAGCTAAAAATAGAGTGACGTGAGCCCAGGCCCCACGGGGGCCCAGGCGGCCCGACGGAGGCAGACACAACAGCAGCGCTGGCCGGGCCGAAGACAGACAGCCCCTCTCGCCGCTCACATCTGCTCTAAATCAATCCTCCCGACACCATCTCGGGCGCCGCTGGCGTCCCGAGACCACCCCCAGGGGTTCCCGCAGAAGAGAGAGGCCACTCCCTCCCGTGTCTCTCGGTGGCCCTGGGGACAACACCCTCCCGCCTGGAGGGCTGAAGCAGCCCCGGCCCGGGCGGCACATGCATCACCACGGCCAGAGTGTCTGCCGGGCTTCCAGACACACGCGTTCTACCACGGAGGCCCCCAACCTGCCTTGGCGGGCCCGCCGGCCTCTCCGGGAAAGGAGCGGGTGGGTTTTCCTTCTAGTCTCAAATGTTATGCGGCAGAGGGAATGCAGCGTGGAGGCTGGGAGGCAAACTGGGACGGGACAGGTGGCTCTTTACAGCCTCGGTTTCCCCATCTGTCAAGCTGGCGTGTTACCACCCCCATGCGGTGTTCTCTGTATGCTGCAGACCCCCCTTCCCTCCTTCAGGATAATTCAGGAGGGCCCAGTTGGTCCTTTGGTGGTCGCTTTCTCTTGTTAAAGCCTGCTCCGAACCGGACTACTATGGAGCATCTATTGATGTACGTGGACACTCGTAAAGGAACCGCTTTCTGGAAGGCCAGTCAGGGCGCTGGCAGCATGGAATCCCACTTGGGACTTTCACCTGAAGAGGTGTGAGTAGGACAAGGGGACCCAGTACAGATCTGGGGGCAGCCAGGGACTAGCAATGGCAGGAAGCCATGATGAGCCCAGGTGTGGAGGGGCAAGGGAGGAGGTGTTGTTACTGATGGCTGAGGAGGGTTCCCCACCCCCTGCCTCGCTCGGGCAGGAGTTCAAGTCCACGGCCACAGATCCCTGGCAGGGAGACAAGGAAGGGGGTCCTCTACTTTCTTATCTCAAGATGGCACTTTCCATGGGCCAAACCCAACCAGAACCCCGAGGATGAGGGGAGCCCTGGATGTAGCAAGGGGTCAGAACCAGGTGGGGGGCACTGAGCAGGGCAGAGGAAAGTGGAGGGGGGCCAAGAGAGACCGACCAGCCCATGCACTTCCCAAGGACACAGGTATGATGACCAGGCCTCTCTATCTATCCCTTCCCGCCTGCAGAAAGCACCTGCTAAACATCTTCTACGTTCAAAGTCAAGGCAGGAGCAGGGGGAGCAGAGATGCCTGAGATGCCAGACCCTGCCCTCGAGGGGCTCACAGCCTCAAGGGTCACCAGACGGGGGGATGGGCTGCAGCTCACTCAGGGTCCACACTGAACTCCACCGGGCAAGTGCCTGGCCGTAGACTAGCAGCTGACCCTCTGGCCACGGCCCCGGTAAGCAGTGGCAGGGAGTCAAGCTCTTCAAATGACTCCCAGGCTCTTAGTGGTCACCCTCACTGTGTGACCTGAAAGGGCAACAGTGGCAGCGGGCACGGGCTGCCCTGGGGGGGCCATGCAACCCAAACCCCACGTCTGCTCATCGGCGGTCAGGGCTCCAGCCGTCTGGCTCTGTATCGAGGTGTTTGAAAGGAGCAAATCTGTCCCCCTCATTAAATTCTACACCGTCCCAATATGAAGTGTACTCCCTGCTGAGGCCACGCGGACCAGCAACCCTGACCGGAGTGAGGACCGTTGAGTAATCCCGGATTCCCTAACGCTCCTGGCCCCGCCCTTAGATAAGGGGTCGTGGACTCAGATGAAGGTCAGAAAACCTAGGAGTCGTTGGGCTCTGCCCGGCTACTCACCCCCCACCCCCACCCTCTGAGTTCCCAACCAGAGGAAAAGCAAAAGCTCCTCCGCTTCAGGAGTGTCTGGGCGATGCCTAGGTCTCCCCTCGCGCGGGCTCTTGGGTAGAAGCTGAGTTAGAGCTTCACGCTCAGGCTAAAGAACCGTCCTGGGGTCCCGTTCTCCTCCTGGGGTCCCCTTCTCTGTCCTCTGGCTCTAAGGCGGACGGGCTGCAGGGCGGGCAGACCCAGGCTGCCTTACCCACCAGGGTGTGTGCATGGTTGGGGGGGGGCGGGGAGGAAGAACAGAGGAAGAGGCCGGGCTGCTCCAGGAACGCCATGGGCTTACTCCGTGGGAGCAGGACCGAGGTGGGGAGCAGGGTGCTGATCTGTAGGGCCCCCCGGTAGTCAGTCAGCACCCAGAGGAAACAAGCTCTCAGAGAAATCCAACTAACACTCTTCCAGGAGAAGATGGAGTTCGTGTGGGTGGCAGGCACGGGAGTGGAGCCTTGGGGAGACAGGCCAGATGCCCCTCTTTAACATTTGCTTCCGGGAGCCTGGCTCGGGGAGTCATGCTGCTCACAGAGCACAGTCAACATCTTTGGCAGAAAACAAATTCATCAGGAAAAAGAGAAAAACCGCGTCCAGTGCTGGATGAAGCCTTTTTACGAGTCATCAAAAGTGATGGCCAGCTTCTCCGTAGAGAAATAGAAATGCCGTACCTCCAAATGGCCCTTTGTCATTTGTTTTTAATGTTCTTTTGTCGCGGTAAGGGCACCACAGGAGATCTCTCCTCTCGACAAGTCTTTAAGGACCAATGTGGTGGCGTTAGCCACGGGTACCGGGATGTAAGCAGATCTCAGGGACGTGTGCATCTCGCTTACCTGGAACTTCACACCCATTGCTGAGCACCCCTCGTCCCCCCTCCTCCCAGCCCCTGACAATCACCCCACTCCTGGTCCTAGGAATCGGACTACTTTCAATTCCTCCTGTGAGAATAATCACTCAGCATCTGTCCTTCTGTGACTGGCTTACTTCACTCAGCGTAATGTCCTCAGGCTTCATCCACGCGGTCACGACTTGGAGGGCTTCCTCCTTTGTTATTTAAAGCCCTCCAGGGGGCGGTGTCCCACTGTGCCCCTCATCCTGCTGCTGGAGCTGGCGGAGCTTCCAGTTTCTCCCCCCACCACCATGGGGGGAGGGGGCGGAACTGGTTCGCAGACCCTCATCTCTGCTAACCAGATGGCTGACCTCCAATCACCATTGAAGGTCTCTGGGCATCAGTTTCCTCTTCTGTAAAACTGAGCGACTGCATTAAGCACCATGAGGTCTCCTCCGTCTATGAGCGGTTACGGTCCTGGGCAGATTAGATGACACAGCAAACACACGTCTGGGGGTCCCTGTGCTTACACATCTGCACAGCCATGCTCAGGCAAACGGTCCTCCCCGAGGTGCCACCACATGGGAAGGGAAGTTTGCCCCGTGGCAGCTCCCACGCTGGGTCGGGTAAGAATAAAAGCGCTGTTTTCAGCGTCTTCCTCTACGATGCATTTTTGTTTCCCTTTTTTTTCCTTAGAAAATGCCATAATATAAATGTTAAGATCATTATAGAAAAGGAATTCTTCCTGATGAGCTTGGGATCCTGTAGTAATTGCATTAAACCAGGCCCTTTATTGCTGGTTAATGAAATTCTTTTAAAATTGAACCAGCTTCGAGTGAACGGATTTGCATTGATTTGGTGATGTATGGAGTTCAAGCCACTCTATGTATAAGCAAATTAAAAGCCTGAAGCCCCTTCAGCCGAGCTGCATCGGCCCTGGCTGAGAAATCGATCCCCTGGTGTCTCCCAGGGGCACCTTGCATTGGGGTTGGTGCTGCTTAAAGGGACAACAGGCAATTTCTTTGGCAGAAAATAAATTAATTAGGAGAAAAGAAAAATCATGTTCGGTGCTAGGCTAAACCTTTGTCCAAGTCACCAAAGACAATCTTTGTAATGAAAACACCCTCCTGGATGCTTCCTAAGTCCATCTTGCACACTCTCAAATGACGCAGCCAAGGTGAAGACGTGTGCTCCTTCCCGGCATCCCGCGTGGTCCTGGGCGTGCTGGGGCCTCGAGGGGGCTGGCCCTCCATCCGCCCGACTGCACAACATGGCGCCTGTGGCTAACGATGCTACATTGCACACTTCAGAATTTCTTTGCAGCTAGCGAGTCCACAGTTCTGTTTGCGGCCAGAAACAGTGACTCTACAGATCAGTGCAAGAGTCAGACTAGGTCAGCAAGGCAATGCCTTGGTGATGACCAAACCTGAAATCTCAATGACTGAACTGAAGAGCCTCTTCCAAAGTCAGCCCGGCCCCTGGGTCCCGTGGTTCCCTTTCAGCAATGCCTCAAAGATCCTAGTGGCTTGCATCTTGTGCATGCCACCATCATCTCAAAACACAGCTTCCACCATCTCGGCGGCAGGGGGAGAAGAGAGCAGGGGGTCTCTCAGGAGCTCTGTCCCACCGTGTGGAAGTGCCACCTGCCGGTTCTACTCAGTCAATTGGCTAGAATTAGTCACATGGCCTTGTCCAACCCCAAGGGGGGCTGGGAAGGATGGAGAACCTACGGATATCTGGCACGCGTCAATTGTCTCCATCACAGCCCTCTCCTCCCCTTCCAGCGCTGCCAGGCAGAACAAAGCTGTGTGCGGGCCTTGCGTGTTCGAGAGAGCCCTCGCCTCCTTCCTGCGCACACCCAGAGGGCTGCCTGCTTGGGCTGGCAGCCAGGCAGCTGTGACCTTCGGCTGTAAACGCATTGCTATATGCCCACATGATCAGCATGAAGATACTAAAAATATGACTTGATTATGGTTTTGTGACATAATCTTCATGAGATAGTGTTATGCCATGTATTCATTATGATAGTATTATGATACATATGATACAGTATTAAAATCAATACTGAAAAGTCACCTTCAGATCAATGACGACCATAAAAAATCTAGGCACGCCCTACTTCTGGAAAATGTCCGTCCCAGTGACTACACACACGGCTAGGCTGCAGAGTGGAATCATGAACCAGTTAAACTCAGTTAAGTGCTCCTTCCGTCCCTTTGTAAACACTTTGACAGAGAAGGAATTCGCTAACTCACGTGGTGAAAATGGGGTGCCCGACTCTTAGGGGAACTCTGAGGATGAATGAACTCGGGGTCTGGGTGAGAAGAGAGGCTGAGGGTGGCCCAACACCGGGCCTTACAGAGGCACTGGGAGTCACCAGGCAGGCTGGGCCCCCACCCTTCCCGGGCCCACCGCACTGTGCCCCCTCAGTGCGTCACCAGCCAGTCCTCAGAGCACACTCCGTGGGGATGGACGGCCTCTGTGCCACCTGCAAGGAGGCCCTTGGAATCCTGGTCTCCTCTTTTAGTCACGTGACTTTCATATTCCACTCCATAACCCATCCTTTTTTAAAATATAAAAATGCACTGAGTTAATTAGGTCAATTGGTCATCTAAGACCAGCCGCATGTTTACTGGTTCTGTGGCTGCTGGAGTCCCCAGCCTGCCACTGCGCACCTCCCACAGGGTCCACAAACAACCATGAGAAGCAAACGTTAACTCAGGACGGAAACATTCCTCAGATCGATTCAGCCGGTGTTACTTTCTGTACTCAGTGAATGTTTCTTCGGTGCCTACTGTGTGCCGGCTGCTGAGGTGAGCAGTTCAGTCTCTATAACAACCCCATTCGATTCCATGATCATCCTGGAGGTGGACATCCTTCTCCCCACTCACCGGTGAGGGGGCAGGTTCAGAGAAGTGAAGCCAGACGCCCGAGTTCACGGGAATGTGAGCCCAGGTCTGGATTTTTAATCTCCAAGCTGAAACTCATTAGCTCACAAGCAAGCAATAGAAACCCAACAAACCCCACTCATGTCAGTGGGGAGGTCTACCTCAGGGACACACGTCCGCATTTTGGGTTGGCTTCTCTGAGTACGGATGTCCCCAACTGCAGGTGGCACTCTCCCTGTGGGGAGAGCAATGAGGAATGGGGCGCAGCTACAGGCAGCTCAAGTTTATACTAAATCATCTCGGCAGCCCGTGGAAACCCAGAGCCGCAGAAACCCACTGAGGGGCACTGATAGGCCAGGATGGAGCCAGTGCCCACCTCCAGGCCAGTCACGAGCCAGGGGATAGGATAACTGCAGTTGGCCTGCCTGGGTCACACGCCCACCTTGTAGATGGATTGAGGACAGGGTGGAGGCTGTTACAGTGATCAGCAGTCCCGTGCATTGCAGGGCCACGCCCCTCCCCCCCCCCCCCCCCCCCCGTCCAAATGAAAGGACAGACCAAATGCAATGGTGTCCTGTGCAACCGCCTGCGACAATGAGAGAGATTGTCTCCACACTAAAAAATAACAGTCAAAACAAGAATCAAGTGATGGGTCCTCCGTATTCTTTCCCCACCCTGTGGTTGAAGCAGGGAAGAATCTAGCAGCTGCCCATGCCCCAGTGTGACAATCACAGCTTGGAAAGATGCCCTCCCCGGGGCTGGGGACAGGACCGCCAGGATGGAAGGCCTCCTGTGGTTGGTGCCATCAGTTGAGATGAACCATTACCTCACAAAGCTAAAGCCCAGTTGCTCAAGCCCTGAACCAATCCCCCACAGGAAGACAGAAAGAAAGACTGCTCGATCCCCATAATCTCAGAGTCTTGTTACTCTTGTGCCTGCCCACCCTGGCACCCCCACCGTCCAGCTGTCCCTTTGTGGGGCTGCTCACCCAAATGCCGAGTCTGCAGACCCAAGGCAGGTAGCGGCTTGGCACTGCCGAAGCCTGGGTTTCCAGGCCAGCTCCACACTTGCCAATACCTACTTCCATTTCAGAAGCGAAGCGCACAGCTCGGGTCCTGGTCGGGCTGAGCAGCGGGGAAAGGGCCTTAATGAGCCCTGAGGACCCTGCCTGCCTGCCCAGCCGAACAGTGGCTCAAAGTCAGTATCGTCAGAATTCGGGAGAATACCTCGTTTTGACTGAAAGATCAAAGCAAGGGGCGTTTTTGATCAGAATTGGCCCAGACGAATATTTTAGCCTCCAATTTGTTCTGATTATGCAGAACAAGCCTGAGAGGGTCACAGCTCGTTAGAGAGATGGTCACTCAGCCCAGCCAGGCTGCGGGGACAATTCTCGTTTGGGAGTCCGGAGTTTGTAGAACATTCTGCCAGTCCAGGCCCCAGACAGTGACCGCGGCAGGCGCAGCCCCTGGCCCTGCTTGCTCCCTGCACCCCGATGAGCCTGGAGGCGAGATGCGGAAGGGGCCTCAGAGACCCCCTGGCTCACAGGTCCACGGCCAGTGAGGCCCGGCCAGGAGGTGTCGGCCCCCCTCTCCTAACCCGGCCACCTGCACTCCTCCCGCAGCTCCCTGCTGGAAACGCTCACAGTGAAACATAAACCCGACTGCAAGCTGCAGGCCCTGGAGAGGCAACTACAGGAATCCTCGAGCTGCCCGAAGAAGCTGGGGTGGCCCTGGGGAGTCACAGCTGCGGAGCCGGGGGCACATGGAAGGGCTGGAGGAGCCCAGGGGGACCTCCAGGGGGAAGGTCAGCCGTGGGAGCAGCAAGTGCACCAGGAGCAAGGCCCCCGGTGGTGGCAGATGAGGCACCCCAGGGACAGGCTCCGGGCCCGCATTCCTCCCAGACCCCCGTGACGCGCAGGCCTGGGCCGTGCACGAGGACTTGACCACGGTGACAGAGATGAGCACTGTGCTCTTACATAAGTTTATGTAGTAGCAGCCCGCGACGCCGTCCCCATTTAATCGCCAGGAGCCTGTAGTTGGAAGGGCACACTAGTTTGGTGACGGCGGACGAGACCACGCAGCAGCTGCTGAAGGCACACCCAGGCCTGTCTCCCAAGACTTTTCAAAATCAGCAGCTGCCCTGGTCACTGATAAACAAGGGAGATTTCCCTCCCATAGAGCTGGAGGCTGGAAGTCTGAAACCGGGGTGCCAGCGGGCTTGGGTTGTGGGGAACAGTCATCTCCCGCTTCTCCTTGTGTCCTCACAGGATAGATGGCTCTCTGAGGTCCCTCTTCTAAAGGCACTAATCCCGTCCATGGAATTTACAGCCTAGCAAAGACATGAGCCACCAACAGTCACCAGGCTCTGTGATCTGTTCCCTGATGAACTTTCTGGAACAAGAAACGAAGCCAAACGAGGGTGAGATCCTGCCCTGGCCAGTGTGGCTCAGTTAGTCATTCCACAAAGCAAAGTGTCACCTCGGCAAAGCCCTCGGGTGCCCTTGGTTCAGACCTAGAAGGACCCAGAAACCTGTGCGTTAACCATCTGGCAGGATGGACGAGTGGAAACTGAAGCAAAACCCCCGACTGCTGAGTCTCTCTCAGGTTCACCCCACACGCCGGCTCTCGCCCTGGAGCCTGGACCAGGGTCACCTGCAGGGCCTGTTACAGCCCAGATGTCTAGGCCTCCACCCCCCACCCCCGGAGGTTCCGGACCGGCTGGTCTGGGGTGGGGCCTGAGAATGTGCATCTCTAACAAGGCCCAAACGCTGGGGGAGGCCTGGTGGGACAGCAGGAAACCAGGGCCCCAGGAGGGCCCGCACGAGTCCGGCTTCCTGCTCGTTCAAGAGGAAGGAGGAATCTAAACCTCGTGCACAGTCTCCAACCTTTCTAATGAAAGCTCGAGTTGTTTTTTTAACCAGGTACGGGCCCAGTGGAACATTCTGAGGACCGAATGGCACCCCAAAATCACCAGGGAAGAGCTCACCACAAGCCCACAAAAGACAGCCCGTGCCAGCAAGGGCAGCATATATGAAAAGATTCCAGGGTGAGGACCAGGACGGTTTGGGGATGAAAATACTGGGGAGGAGGAGGGGCCCCTTGGCCGAGACCTGGACACATTATCAGCACAGCCTGTCCACATGAGTCAAATCTGCCCGATAATTACTCACCTCCTTACCTCCCAGAGCCTGCTGAGTATTCGTGTTCACAGCTGCATCCAAATTTAGCCCTGACTTCTGATAACTGGGCCTTGTCTCAGGTCTATCCCCTGACCTGGCCCTGGCTGGCGTCCAAGGCTCCGGCGCCCTAGGGAGGTTCAGGAGAGAGACCTGGGTTGTGTTTCCCCGAGGCTGGGCTTTCGGGCCTAAAGCTTCGGAGCCCTGCCCAGGAGGTGGGCGGCTGCCACTTGCCTGTGGCTGGTGGGGAGGTAACAGGAGCTCAGAGAGGTTAAATGACCCGCCCATGGCCACACAGCCAGGACATGGCCTCACTGGGGTGTTTACCTGGGTCCTCTACATCTCAATGGGCTGCTGAAGTTAGTTAAATTGATCCAAATTACCACCTTACGAAATGTTCTCAACAATTCCCCGGCATAGTGGATTCAATGCAAGGTGACAAAGTCAGGGCATGGGAGGACCACAGGTTTGAGTCTTGGCTCTGCCACTTGCACAGTCAATCAAGTGACCTCTCTGCTCCTCAGTCCCCACACCTGGGACTGGAGATTCTGTCTCCTCAGGAAATGCCACGGAGAATATGCTAGTCATGCATCAAAAGGATCTAGCCCGGGCCTTGTACCAACTAAATGGGATTTTCCCTTTCCCGATTCTCGGAAGGATCAGTCCATTACCACGACGTGTGTTGGACAGCACACACACACACACAACACACACACACCTCAGCCATGACACCTGGCCCCCTGGAAGAATTGCAAAGGTGACAGTTTCTTCTGTGCCCTCCTGCCACCCCAGAAAAGTGCAGAGGCCCCAGCTTCTCACCCCCAGCCCTCAGAAGCATCGTGACCATCACCTCAGAGATGCATTCCGCAGGACGCAGCTCTACTTATATTGGTAGGTCCTGCACTCATAAAGCCCAAGGTAAAGTTAAACAGACTTTTTTTCCTGCAGAACTTTTCAGATTTTTTTAAAGATTTTATGTATTTATTTTTAAAGAGAGGAAGGGAGGAAGAAAGAGAGGGAGAGAAACATTCATGTGTGAAAGTTATATTGATCAGTCGCCTCTCACACACCACCAGTCAGGGACCTGGCCTGCAACCCAGGCAAGTGCCCTGACTGGGAATTGAACCAGTAACTTTCAGTTTGCAGGCTGGCACTCAATCCACTGAACCACACCAGCCAGGGCTCAGCGTTTTTAAAATACTAAGGTACTTTATGAGCCCTGACCAGTGTGGCTCCATTGGTTGGAGCATTGTCACCATAGACTGAAAGGAAAGGTTGAGGGTTCAATTCCCAGTCAGGACACACGCCCGGGTTGCACGCCCGGTCCCTGGCTGGGGTGTGTACAAAAAGGCAACCAATCAATATTTCTCTCTCATGTCGATGTTTTTCTCTCTCTTGCTCTCTCAAAGCAATGAAAAAATATCCTTGGGTGAGAATAAAGGAAATTCTAAGACGCTTTTTGATACACCAAAGACAATAGTACAGAGATTTACCCAAATATATTTAACTATGATGTCTTGATTATTTTTTTTACTGAAAATCTGGCCAGAGTCACCATGCCTTAAAAAACACGTAACTGGGGACTACCTCTGTGCAGCTCGGGCCTGGGTCTGGCCCCCGCCCACACCCAGACTGAAGCTATGGCTGCCACTCTGTGGAGACCAGCCCAGCAGACCTCTCCAATGAGCCCTCATTTACATGTCTAACGGCTTTCTCTAACACAGAGGCCACTGAGGTCTGAATTTCACCGGCCCTGGCCCGGGCTCCATTACAACTATGACTGGAGCTTAAAAGACTGCGGGGTGAGGGCTAGGAGATAATAGGGAGGGTAGCGCCACCTGCAGGAGATGTGCGTCACTGCACAACGAGAGCCGCTAGGAGGTCACGGACTAGGGACTGGAGGATGCGCATTATTTTCAAGGTGGTGGTGACTCGGGCTGATTGAACTGCACCAGCCCGGCTGAAATTGCCCCATCCTCAAGGAGTTCAACAAGGAAAGCAGGGTTTTCACAGGTGGACCTTCTATTTTTGTCTGATGGGGGTGGGAGGAGCAACATGGTCCGGACCGCCATCTATGTTGTAACAAAACGTGTGTGTTGGGGAAGGAGGGGATTTGCCATAGACGCGTCCCCTGCAGGGTTGAATGCTCATTAAAATAACACAAAGTGGGCCCATTCTGAGTGTCTTTGTATCAACCACAAGCTTGTTCTCCTGTCAAACTGGCTTTATCCTGACCACAGGTGGGCCCAGCGGGTTATAGCACCTTTGGCCAGAAGTGTGAGGGCTGTTCATTATGGCAGCTAATGGTATTCATTACCGCCTCACCATGGTTTCCCAGCTGTGTCCTTAGTCCAGCGTTTTGGAAAAAAATTAGTTTCTTCCAAGAAGTTAAGGCCATAGCGCGTGGTCGTAAGAACCCTGACTGATGATGGACCGAGTTTTGTGATGGAAGTGAAATGAGCGGCCTGTTAGTACGCTCGGCAACAGATGTGCACGGGTGTGCTCAGATGTGCACGGGTGTGCTCAGGCCGACGGGTGAGCCCCTGTCAGACCTCTCCGGGCAGGCGAGGGAGGAGGCCACTCCCCACAGACCACCCCCGGCTCCTCTGCATGCAAGGGGTGAGGATCACCCCTCCGTCCAGCATCCAGCAGTGGTTTCTCCAGCCTTATTACATCCCAGACACCACGGCAGGTGCCCTGGACAGCCTGGTGAGTGAGGGTGACGAACATGACCCCTGACGCTGGCCCCTGGTCCCGGGGACACCCGTTCCCACCGGCCAGCGGGAATGAGAGCAACATTTCCCGGGGGTGAGGATCTCGAAGATCCTCCTGTGAAAATTCTAAGTGAGAGATGTTTCCAGGTTTAAAGTAGAATTTGCCGCCAAGGAGTAAAGAGGGGCCTGGTGCCTTTCGTTGGGCAGGAGAGCTGTCCCCAGAGTAGATGTTGATTTCTCTTTTCCAACAGTGCAGGGGAAGGCGGGAGGGCCAGGGAGCAAAGCTGGGGGAGGGGCAACGAGAAAATATAGGGAGATGAGGAAGATAAGTACTCTCAAGATAAGTACTTACAATTCTGTCATATATATAAAAGAAGGAACCTCTGTCATTTGTGATGACACGGATGGCCTGGAAGGCATAATCTTAAGTGAGTAAGTCAGACAGAGAAAGGCAAATATTGCATGATCTCACCTGTGAGATCTAAAAATAACCTCCCAGAAGAACAGATCAGACGTGTGTTCCCAGAGGCAGGGGGCGGGGTGGACGACTGGGATGAAGGTGGCCCCACGTACAAAGTTTCAGTCATAAGATAAGCAGGTCCTGTGGCTGTCATCTGCAGCAGGGTGACTGTCGTTAGCAATACTCTTGATATGTGCGCGTTTGGAAGTTGCCGAGAGAGTAGCTCTTAAAAGTCCTCATCGAGAGGGGAAGGGGGGGAAATGCCTGTGTTGCAAAGCTGGAGCTAATATAATGTTACATGCCAATTATCTCTCACTTAAACAAGCCTTAAGAGAATGCCAAGTCAGCTCTCTGAGGGTGTCTGGCCAGGCCCCCAACTCGCAGCTCCCCCGCCCGCCGCAGCCTCATTCCACCAGCGACACTGCTGTGCCCGCAGCGGCTGGAGTGCTGGCCCTTCCTTCCCCTTCTCAGCGCATGGCCTGCTGTGCGGGTCCATCTGGCTGGTTCCCGATTCTCTGAATCTACCCTGGAGCGTGGAGACAGAGGAAATGCATGCCTGTAATTTACAGAGAGACGTGTATTTAATAAAATAAACAGAGCAGCCTAATACCCATGTCAGGAAATATATGTCCGCATTACCCAGCCACATCTAGACTTTCATGTGGAGGTCAGGGTCAGTGGGTGGCCATGGTGCTCTCCGTGGGGATGGGGGGGTGTCCTTTCATAGGCTACACCCCGTAGTCTGTCTCTTTGCAATGGACCCTGACTCGGGGTTCCTACATCTTTGTGCACCAGTTTGTGCAAAATGTGCAAAAGCTCAAGGAAGGGCCAAGCCTGCACAACGGGCTTCAGGAAGGGAAAGACACGCCCTCCAGGGCTGCGGGGTGAGGGGAGGTCTTCCAGCAAGTTCTCTCTCTGGGGTTCCAAGGTGCTGGGGATTCAGGTAGCTGAGCAGAAGGAGCACAGAACATTCAAGGGAAGTGGGCAGGCGGTAGGACCCCCTTTGCCCTTTTCCAAACTCTGAGAGAGGAAAGGGGCTCCGACCAGGAGAGGAAGCAGACACCACGCACCAATCCCTGCAGGCGGGAAGGCTGGAGGAAAAGGTAGCAGGAAGGACAGACTGGGCTTGGGGTGGCGAGGGTTGGAGGATGGATTTCGGGGTGTTGACACCTGCCGTGGACTTTGGATGAGAAAGGTTCCACCGAGCAGAGGGCATCTCTTCATGGCCAAGAGGCAGAGAGGAACCAGCTTGGCCAAGGTCAACTCTCAGAGTACCCATTGTCCGTCCATTCATTTCTCCTGTGCTGGACAGAAGGTGAAATGAAAAGAGGTGGGTTGTGGAGGAGCATCCTTCTCAGGACTCTTTTTTTTTTTTTAAGATTTTACTTATTTACTTCTAGAGAGGGAAGGGAGGGAGAAAGAGAGAGAGAGAGAGAAACATCAATGTGCAGTTGCTAGGGGCCATGGCCTGCAACCCAGGCATGTGCCCTGACTGGGAATCGAACTTGCAATACTTTGGTTCACAGCCCGCGCTCAATCCACTGAGCTACGCCAGCCAGGGCCCCCTTCTCAGGACCCTTAATTCTCCACTCTCCCCCAGTGTCCAGCGTGCCCCCAACAAAGCACAAACAGGAGACCAGCTCTGGGGGAAGGAGGCGTTATCCTCCTCTGCAGCCCAGTTTGAAAGCACAGTCCGTCCGCTTGCCTCTGACGCCCAGGGCACAGGGCACCTGCCAGGAAGGGAGGGAGGGCATCTCCCTTAGAAAACGAGCGCACGGACGGTTCACGAGGAAGACGGAATGACGTCGACTCAGCCAGCTGGCGGCTGGCTCCAGCTCGCTGAATTTAGATCACCTGTTCCTGGCGGGGGGACCAATGAACTCCCCTTCTCCTGGAATCAGTTACTCGTGTCCCCTCGTTCAGGATAAGGGACGGGGAGTCCACTCGAGGAATAGAATCTGAGCACCTACTGTGTGCCAGGCGTTCTCAGAGAGGGGAAAATGCAAAGATGAGAAATACTGTGCTCATCAGAGCAGTAAAGCTTCAAGGCAGAGGCCCGCACGAAGTCCCAGTTCAGGGGTGACAGTGTGTTGCGGGAATAAGCACGTGGACGTACAGAAGTTGCCCCAATGTCCATGTGGCTACCCCAGCCCAGAGACGCAGCACTACCGGGGATTGATCGAGGACATTGCCGGAGCTCGTGGGGGGCGTGTCAGAAGAGGGAGATGGGTATGGAGCCGGTGGGGTGGAAGGGGGCGGGCTTGGGGAGCGTTAAGGAGCCTGGGGGCAGTGCGGGGGAACCAGGGGCCCTCGAAGCAGAGAGCAGGCTGAGAGCTCCACTGCACGCAATCATCCACGCCTTCCCACTCGGGACTCAGCCCCACGCACTTGGTACTCGCGGGATGCGGTGTGTAAGCGCAGATCACTGAGGCACGGGCGCCACCTAGTGTCGGCAGCGTTCTATGGCCCATTTTACCGACACTTGCACCTGCCGCCAATTTGCAGAGGATCCCTGAGCCCTGGAGCGCAGAGATTTGCCCGGGAGCAGAGCAGGGCAGAAGGAGGCCTAGACTTTGGCATCCTAATCACCAGTCCGAGGGCCCACGCCGAGCCGCTCGGTCCTCAACTGCTTACGGGCTGCAACGCAACAGACAGCCCCCTTCCCGTGTAAGACGCCTGCCGGTGCGGCTGCCCTGCTCTGCTCCGCTCCCCGCCCTCGTCAGCGGCGGTGCTCGCGTGCGTCTACCTCGCTAAAAATGTATCCACAGGTCGCACTGCACAGAAGCAGAATTTCAAAGAACGTGAAGACTCCCTACAACGTCAGAATTCTCAAGCCCTCGCTGCCATGCACACGACTTACTCCAGAGTGAGTGGGCTCCCTGCGGACGCGGCAGGTCCGGGAGTGCAAACCGCGCAGCCCCCCCCCCCCCCCCCCCCCCGGAAACCGGAACCTGTCGCTTCACTCCCTTTGCCTCTTACTCGGGACAGACGCAGGGGACCACGTCTGCAGGGCGGGAGCAATGGTTACCGTATATATACAGTTGTCTCTGTGTATGTGCCCGCTTGTAAGACGAGGAAATCTTCCACAAACTTTGGTCCTGCAGGCAAGTGATCTCGAAGGCCCAATGGCTCCTAGCTGAGCGGTGGGCTGGGAGGGGGCGGGCCCCTGCGGGGCGCCCTGGGGCCCCGCCCTGGAATGAGGAGCCTCAGGGAACAGGCTCAGACAACGTGTCTTAGAATGGGGGTCCGACAGCCTTCTTTCCCTTAAGAAAGCAAACTGTGACTCCCAGCTGCTCGGCACGTAGCTCCCTCTGTGGGGGCGGATAATCCACTGTCACGCTGGACCGGCTGGGGTGCGCTGACTCTTCGGCTCCCCCCGCTGTGCTCACTGGTCATCAGGGAAACGCACGTGAAAGCCCCAGTGAGACAGCACGGCACACCCACTAGGAGGGCCACAGTCACACGCACAGACAATAGTGTGGCTGAGAATGTGGGGAGTTTGGAAGCCTCCTACAGTTGCTAGTGGAAATGAAAAGTAATCTCAGAGGGGAGGGGGTGGGGGGGACTAAAAGAGGTTGGCCAAAGCACTTAGATGCATATGTGCATGGGCCCTGGACAGAGACCACAATGAGAAGGCCAGCAGGGACGGGGCAGGGGGGAGGGGGACGAAGGGGAGTATGGGGGGCACCTGTAATAAATGAAAATAAATTTTTAAAAAGAGTGTAACCAGTGCGGAAATAGTGTGGTGGGTCCCCAAAACAATCAACATTGAAACACTGAGTGGTCCAGCAATTCCACTCGTGTGTGTGGACTCAGAAGATGCTCCTCCCCCACCCCCCACCCCCACCCCCATTCTTCCTTCACTCTCACTCCCTTCACATCTCCCGGGACACCGGTGTGTCTGGGGCCACAGAGTGGGAAATGCTGCAAAGGACGGACTGTCAGATAATATTGTGATAACTACATGGGGGGCCCTTGAAGCGGGGAGGGGGCCACTCTGTAAAGCGCATGATTTTCTCACCGCTTTGCTGTGCGTCTGAAACTAGTACAGAATAGCATTGAATGCAAACTGTCATTGAAAGCATTTTTTAATTTTTTTAAAAGGATGGACTGTCAGCTGACAATGTTAAAGAAAACACTACTCGTGACACTATTTAAAACAGTCAGGCAGACCCGATTTGAGACCTGGGGCTCAGTAAGGGGCCTGCCTCCTGGGGGTCTGCAAGAGGGGACAGAGTTTGGGGTCAACTCTGAATGCAGCAAGGAAACGTGGGAACTTAAAGTGGGGGGAGGGCGATCGGTGGACGGAAAATGACCAGGAGGACACATTACTAAGAGTGGTGCAGAGTCTGAGCAAACTGACTGCTGGAGAACCAGCCTGACCAAGAAGGAACTGTTGAGTTCTCATTGGCTTTACCAAGTGATGCCTGGGCCTGGAGGCAGCCCGTCCGGCACTTGGAAGGGTGATCCGAAGTTTGCACAAAACTGAAGGATTTCATAGGAGGAAGGATGGGGCGAAGGAGAGCAGGGAGAGAAAAAAGGAAGGAGCATTTTTAGACAAGACTTCTTCTGGGCGGAAGGAACCTACAAGGGCTCCTATCCTGTAGACCGTCCCTTCTTTCTCTGAGGGTCGGAGAAGGCCCCTGTGACAGACTGCTCACTGGGGTTGACCAGAAAGTTCCAGGCCGGTTGATTACGACTGTACTTCAGGAAGAGGGTGAGACAGCAGCAGGGGAGGTATTAAATCTCGGTTTGGTGTTACGGGCTTTTCCCACAAGCGGTGCCATTTGGGGCCTGTGGTTTTCCCTTTCACACGACCTACCAGGACTCCAGTGGGGCAGGCCGGGGGATCACATGTCACCAGGGCGGGGGGTGGCAGAGGGGGGCCCCAATCAGATACCAAGGGGAGGAGATTCTGGCTAAACCAACTTAGCCGGATTTTTGCTAAAACTGGACGATGCCAAGACAAGCCAGGAAACCCAAAATGCAAGGCCTAGTTGGGAAGGGGGCTCAGCAAACCACCAGCGGACCCCCCGGGCCAGGCTGTGAGGGAACTCCAGAGGGAAATCAGAAACACGTACAGTGGGAGGTGAGAGAGCAACAGGATGAATCAAGGGAAATGTCACATCCTGGGCCCCTGGCAGGAATTTCAGCCCTGAATCCACACCGGCAACCCTGTGGAACTTAAGAACAAAAACAAAGAAACCTCCCAGACCCTCAGAAGCTCTCAGTTGGAGAAAGGACTCAGGCCTCTGTACACCTGTCATCTCCCCATGTGACACCAGTGTGCAGCCAGGTGCAAGCCACCCAGGTGGACCATGGTGCCACATGCCAGATACCCCTCATCCCCAGCAGCCCACGTGGTTGGAGGGAGTTCCCCAAGAAGGTGCACCTCCCACGGGCTTCAGGCGTCTTGAAGCAAAGCTGTCTCGGGCGGCTCTGGCCTCCGGAAGCTGTGGCTCCGACAAGGCCCGGATGAGGGGAGAGAGGGGAGGAGGCAGCCTCTGCAAGGTGGATCACTCTGCTCCGTCCTCAGGGAGCCAGGGCCATTACAGCAGGAACGGCTTCCTCTCGCCAGGAGCCCCCCGCTCGCCATCGAGGGCTAGAGGCAGCTGAGTGATCACACTCCTTCCCTTCCAGAGGACCCCCTCCCACTTGTTTCCTGAATGAATGAATGAATGAATGAATGCCTTCGTTGGGGACAGCTTTCTTCCCCAAGCGAACGCACTTCTGTCCGAGCCCCCATCAGAACCATGGGGCTTCTTTCACAGAGCACCTGCTGCCTCGTGTCTCCTTGGCCGTGACATTAGATACATGCATCCCAGAGGCTTAAGATGCTCTATTTGAACTAGGTTTCCTTCCAGCTTCCTGGGGGCCCCCTTCCCTTGGCACCCGAGCCTTCGCAGTCACGATTCCCAGGACCACCCCCAGCAGCCGGGAGCCCGTTAGGAACGCCAGCTCCTGGGCCCCACCCCCTGCAGAGCTACAGACTCAGAAACTCCGAGGGTGGGGACAGTGATCTGTGTTTTCACAAGCCCCCAGGTCGTTCAGACGCACCATAAGGCTGCCTTAAGTTAGTTTGCTTCGTATTCTAAACACCCACACTCTGGAGGAAATGTTGCGTCCTTAGCTTTCGAGGCTCAATTTCATCGCCTGTGCAGGGCGAGGCGTGAGCATCTACCGAGGGCCGGCTCGGGCAGGACTCCGCCGCAGCCCAACACCTGGATGAGGCTCGGCTTCATTCAAGACGGAAAACCGAGTCTCCGGTCACTTTTTATTAAGTTTTCCTTTCTTTTTTTTTTTTTTTAGTTTTTTCAGATTTATTTATTTATTTATTTTAAAATGTATTTTATTGATTATGCTATTACAGTTGTCCCATTACCACTCCTTCATTCCCCTCCACCCTGCACACCCTCTCCCACCCACATTCCCCACCTTTAGTTCATAAGTTCTTCAGCTTCTACATTTCCCATACTATTCTTGCCCTCCCCCGTCTATGTTCTGCCTACCATCTATGCTACTTATTCTCCGTACCTTTTCCCCCTCTCTCTTCCTCCTCCCACTCCCCTGCTGCTAACCCTCCATGTGATCTCCATTTCTGTGGTCCTGTTCCTGTTCTAGTTGTTTGCTTAGCTTGTTTTTGTTTTTGTTTTAGGTGTGGTTGTTAATCATTGTGAGTTTGCTGTCACTTTGCAAGGGTCCAGCTAGTCAGGGGCCGGCACTACCCCGCCCCCACCCCCGCCCCACTGTCCAGATGAAGAATCGGAGGTCCAGGGGGTGTGTGGAAGCTGCTCCAGGTCTCAAAGCTGGCAGAGGGCAGGTGGGAACACACACCCAGATGGAAGTGCCTCCCGGGGCCCCCCGCCTTGTCCCGCCCACTCGTGTTTGCCTCTGGAGCCTCCACGCAGATTCCCTGGAAGGAACGCTGGAATCCTTAAATCAGTTGGGGGCTGGGGGACCGGAAAGGACCAGAACAGAGTAAGATCTGGTCTCTGCGGGCCATGGGGATGGGAGCCCAGATTCACGTGGGGGCTTGGAAGGCTGGGGTCCAAGGGCAGCCATAGCCTGCAAGGCAAGGGGGGGGCATTGAAGCAGCGGGTGGAGGGCCTCTCTCACCAGCCCCCCACTTTCCCCAAAGCTGGGCCTGGATGGCAGCACAGCGGCTGGGGCTGCGGAGGGAGGACAGGGCTCGGGTTACACCGACTGGTAGGAGGGAGCAACTGTTCCCACTGACTTTCCTGCTGGCCCGGGAGAGACCGGAACAGCGAACACCAGCCCTCCCGCTGGGCAGGTCTCCTTCACCGCAGGCAGGACTGGGGCCTGGCCACCTGAGCTGCAGCCCCACCCCCTGTCGCCTGGGCCACCCGCAGCCAGGGAAGCAGGATCAGGGAGCAGTCCCCCTAAAGGTGGCAGGAGCGGAGGGCCATGTGCCTTCCGAGGACCAGCACATGACCACCTGTCACAGACTCCGTTCCGCTTTGGGGGTGGCAGGCATGCAGCTTTTCACAGGAGCACGCTCTGCCTTCCCCGCCTCCCTCCGTGAGACATGCAGTGTGGTCACAGGGCTGCGCCGACGTTCACATGATGACCGGTCACAAGCCAGCCCGGTGCTCGCGTGGACACCCCACACCAGCACCCCGGAGGGCTGCCATCTCGGCCCTGTGCTACCGGGCAGGTTTCCTCCACATTCACTGGGCAGTTTTCCTTGTCCATCTCTCCACCCCGACCCCTACCGCATCCAAGTCAGTGCGGAAGGCAAAGGCCAGAACCTTGTCCAACGGCGCTTTTCACAGGGAAAGCTGGGCCGGTCCAGGGGCTGGTCCCGAGGGGTCCCAGACTCGAATGTCAGGGCCCACGGGTGTGCGTCAGGAGATGAGGCTGCAGGGGGATCTGGGGGTGGCGGGCGGGGAGGGCGCCGGGAGGGCTCCTGGGTGCTGGTGCTGCTCTAGATCTTGACCTAGAAGGGTGACTCGGGCGTTCTCTTAAGTGACAAAAATCCAGTTAGCTATTTATGTTTTATGCAATCAGACGTTTCCTGTGTCCATTTTTGGAAACATAGATTAAAAAACATCACCATTGTTGTTGCTTTTTTGAAATCTTTTTTTTAAAGGCGCCCTTAAGCACAACAGTTGCCACCAAGGCCTCCTCGAAGAAATGACATGTGTCTGTGAAAGGGGTGTGTCACTCTCCGAAACTGCTTTACCCTGTGGGAGGTGGAAGACCCGCATCTTTGCCCCTTCCTGGGAGCCCTGGGCCCTTGCTGCCTCGGTGCCCGCCCCTGCCTGGAGGGCGGCAGAGCTGCGGGCGCCCCCTGCAGGGTCCACAGGGCACCGCCTTGGGAGGCAGAGCGCGCAGTCCGGGCCCCGCTGGGAGCACGAGGTGGGGGCGGGGCAGAGAGGCCGGCCGCGCTGGCAGCTGCTGAGACAAGAGCCTCCAGGACCTCACGGGCACCGCCTCCCCCATCTCCGCCACCCCCCCACCGGTTCTGTGGGGCGAGACGTGTTCTTCGTAACGCCTCTCCCAACTCTTCATGAGCTTGCTTTTTTTCCCTAACGAGAAAGCTAATCAGGAGAAACCACGCGAGAATCCCCGGGCTGGATCTGAGCTCCCTCGCTGGCGTGGCCCGATGTGGCTGAACCCAGGCCGAATCAAGATGTTTACCGACAGCCCAATAAACAAATGGGCCCCTTCGGATGGAACCTTGATGAATGGGGCATCCAGGTGTTTTCAATAATGGCAATAAGCACTCCAACTCAGAGTATTTCTGATTCAAGTATAATGCATTATTAGGCCATTAGAGGCTGAGCACGGAGGACCATTTGGACGCGGCCCTATCAATAATGCTCTTCCCAGCCTGCATTTAGGCCCGGGGAATTAGTCATCCTGATATTCTATTTAATAAAAACCTCAAGAAGAAGCATCAAAAATCACATTACATTTTAACAGGGTTACAGCAGCCCAGGAGAACCACAAGTTTAATTTTCATAAGAGCATTCATTCCTCAATTATGTCAGACATGAAAATGTAAATGGCGAATTTAATGCTAACAATATCCCTCAAAGCACATTGGCAGGTAAGGCGCATTACACGGAGTGGCTGCTGGCTGCATACCAAGCAGCCCCCGGAGTGAGACTTAGGGGTGCAGAGGGGAGGGGGGTTCGGGCCGCTGAGCTGGGCTGCTTCTGGGAGAGCTACAGCCTGGAAGTCAGCAGGGAGGGGGCCGGGGGGGTGCATTTGTTTGTCTTAACGACACGGGCTCCCTGGCGCCCACTCATGGCATCCCCCGTGGGTGCCAAAAGCCCAGTCTGCTTGTCCAGCAACGGCCGTCAGAAAGGTGCCCCTGGAGGCATTCCAGGACCTAAAAGGAATGGTCTGGAGTGTGAGATGGGAACCTCTGTTGTTACACTGAATCCCAGGTGGGGGACGCCCCCTCCCTCAGAGGACCAGGCCAGGGGAGTATCGTTGGTCCTGGAAACAGAGGTCACCCTCACCAACCCCCAAAGAATCGCGCTGCATGTTTCCATAAAGAACGTTGCCTCTCAAGGACGACTGCAGGGTGTTAAGTTAAAAAAAAAAACAACAACAACAGGTGTTAACTGTGTAAGGGCAGAGGCACGGGGACCCCTCCGAAAGACTACACACCAAACAGCCAAGGGCACCGAATGAGCGAGCGTTACTACGGTAAGCCACAGTACAACCGATGGAGATTGCTTTCAAGACAGAAACCCCGCGAGAGAGCTCACAGACAGACCATCTCCCCGACGACAGGCAGTGGCACCCCCGTTCCTCCCGAGCTGCTCTGCGTCTGCCCGGGGATCAGAATCCGAAAACACGGCAGCCGGAAGGGTCGAAATCACGTAGGAAACAAACGTGAAGGGATTAAGATGGAAAAAACTAACCCTCGCAGAATCAGACAATAGCATGGTGACTACCAGAAGGAAAGGGGGGGAGGGTAGAAGAGGGTAAATGGGGGTACATTATGATGGAAGGAGGCTTCACTTGGGGTGCTGCTCACACAGCGTCATGTACAGACGAGGTGCTATAGAATCGTACGTCTGGAATCTACGTAATTACATTAACCCACGTCACCCCAATAAAGCCAATAAAGAAGAGAGAGCAGAGGGGCATCAGATGCACGTGGACCCCAGGGCCGGCCGGGGAGAGGGCAGGAGGTAACAAAGAGTCACGAGTGTGTCCACGTGACGCCCGAGGAAACAAGACACTGCCCGCAGAACCGCAGCCTGGAAACAGTGAGGAGGTGACGCTAAAATTCAAATGTGTTCGGGAACAAACACCAGGCGTGAGCCCTGAGGCGGATCAGCTCCTCAGCAACTCCTCGGGGAAACCTACAGAACCTAAACCTCGTGGTGGGGCGAGGGGGGGGCAAGCACAGGCAGCAGCCTCCTGGGAGGGCCCCAAGGGCCCTGTCCCTGGGGTTCTCGCCCTTGGGTGTCGCGAGTGCCCTCCCCTCAAGGGTCAGTGTGGGCAGGACTTGGTATCTGCTTCTAGTGGGTAGAATGCAGCCAAGGAAACAGGATGTCATTTCTGAGATTAGGTTACAAAAGGCTAAATTCCATTTGGACGGTTCATTCTGTATCTTTCCTCTCTCTCCGTCCTCTCCCCCCACCCCTTCCTTACTCTTCCTCTCCCTCTCTCTCTCTCTCTCTCTCTCTCTCTCTCTCTCTCTCTCTCTCTCTCTCTCTTCCTCCCTCCCTCTCTGGGAAAACCAGCCTCCATGCTGTGCTACCCTATGGAGAGGCCCCTGTGGCCAGAAACTGAGGGTGGCCTCCAGCCAGAGACAAACCGAGGTCCTCAGTCCACCACCCCGCCCCCCGCACCCCTGTGACCGAGCTGAGCCCGGAGGCCCAGGGGAGCCGTGCCCAGATCGCTGACCTGCAGACACCAGGAGATGATAAATGTGTGTTGTCAAAGCTGGCTAAGTTGTGCAGTCATCTGTCACACAGCAGCAGATAGCCGACACACCAAGTCATCCGGGCTCCGCCCGACTTCTCATTTGAGGAAACACAGTCCAGACACCAAAAACGATTAAGGCCCATCCCCGGCCTCACGGGTGTTTGGTGAAGAAAGTCAAGGGAAATAGAAGTGTGCAGCCCACAGCCACCCCAGGGGTGCTCCTTGGCCACTGCGTGGCCCCGGGTGTCCCCCACCTGAGCAGCTGCCCCCAGCTCCCCCTGCTGCAGCTCAACACCCTTCAGAGACGTGGCCAGCACACCTGGGTCCTCCTGGCCCTTCCCCCGCCCTCTGCTGCCCCCTCCCTCCACTGTCTGTCCCTTTCTCTCCCTGGCAAGTACACGTGGGCCATGTCACCAGCGTCTCTCTTCCAGTCTGCCCTCTCCCCACCACCCGGGATGGCTGTCCCGCCCTGTGGCACCTGCTGGCCAGCCTGGGCCACTCCATGAGCAAGTGCCCACCAGGTCCTGAGAGAAGCAGCGGCTGCCAGTGGACAGCGTGAGGCGCCAGCACCACTTCTGGACAAACGGGGGCCTGGACACATTACACTCTCTCCACTCTGGCTGCATGCGGGAAGGGGGGGCACCCACAGTGTGGCACTCCAGGTGTTTTACATAATCGTAAATTAGATATCCTACAGGGTTTCAGCCTACGGCCAAATTGTTAAAAAATGCCTCTGGCAGGAAGAATGCCAAGTCCTAGCAAGACTGGATTTCTCACGTCCTTGCCAGCCAGCCAGCGCCCGCTCGTGAATTTGCTGCCGCCTCTTTCGAGGCATTCAGATGAGGCTGAACAGACCCCGAGAGGCAGGGGGAGTCGTTCCAGCCCCCAGGGAGCCCAGTGCCCGGAGCAGGAAATTAAACGGCTTCGTTTAGCCCCAAAGACGGCTGTGACGTAGCTGGCTCCGGGAGTTCCTTGCCGGCTTGCCCGTGGCCCTGAAGGACAGGCCCAGCAGGCTTCGCTGCGGAGACTAGGAGAGGCTGGGTGGCAGGAGGGTCAGTGCAGAGCAGACAGCGGCATGGGGGGCCCTGAGTGCCACGGCTCTGGGTGCAGCGTGGGTTCTCTCGGTTCCTGTGAGCAGGACGGGAGCTCCGCCAGGACGAGAGGGGACAGAATCCTTCGTCTCTGAACGTACTCCAAAGCGCTCTGGGTCCCACTAAGCTGTGACCCTCTCATCTCTGGAATGGGGGGCCCGGGGCCCCAGGAGCTGCAGGGAACGTTGGAATTCTGTCCACAGTGCTCCTAACACAGTCCCCAGGCTATGACAGGTGCTCAGTGTTCGTCAGCTCACATTCATGAGTGGGGAGGGGACGCTCGCGGGAGGCATCGTGGCAATGAAAGGAGGCATGAGAACCTGTCTTGACGGTGAGCAGGCTGCCTGGCAGACTCTGTTGTCCACGGGCAGAGAGTATCAACACAGACAACGGAGAGTCGGTCCTTTTACAACCTTCTCTCCTCAGGTGAAATTGAATGCAGCAAAAATGACTGCTGATCTGTGACCATTTTACAGGGGAGCAGACCGAGCATTGCAGAGGTTAAGTCGTGTACTGAAGTGTTCGCAGTTATAATGTTTGCATCACAATAGAAACGGACACACGGAGGACAGATCGACAGTTGACAGATGGGGAGCTGGGGGGCCAGGGGGCTGAGGAAAAGGTGACAGGGTTGAGGAGGACAGACGGGTGGCTACAAAATAGGCACAGGAGGTAACTAACAGAGCACAGGGCGTCTGGCCAATGATCGTGGGTAACTGTGTACCTGGGTGCTGGAAACCCCAGGGGGAGCACTTTGTAAGGTACCAGAGCGTCCAACCACCATGCTGTCGGCCTGAACTAAGACAAAACAATGTTTCATGTAAGCTGTGATGGAAAAAATAAGGTTCCGTGGTAAGAACAGTGTCTTTTGAGGACAGACTATTTGCCGAGTGGTTCACATGCATCAGCTCTTCGAACGTTTGCAGCCGTCCCATCGCCGGGCTGGAGACCTCGAACCCCGCCTAACAGAGGAGGCACCAGCCGCTCCGGGAGGTTCCGGGAGGCTCCAGGTCCACAACCAGCAAGTGTCGGCATGGGGATTCACCCCCAGGTGGGCCTGGCGGCGGGGCCCACGCACTCCCTCCTGACAACAGACTAGTAACACTGGGTGCACGTTCTGCCGTGGATTAGAGCTCCCCGTGTGGGTGCAGGACAGGTTCAGTCTCATGCTCCTGTCAGCCTCCGCCCCAGGCCTGGCTGCGAGGAAGCCCCCGCAAACCCAGCGCCTGGGACTTGCTCCCACCGTGCACGTCCACGCCCTCCCACACAGCCTTTACGGCCAGGCCCCCCAGGGCCACTTCAGTGCCTCCGAGACCCAGGCGCTGCTCAGCTCGGCAGTTACTGAACGTCTCCCTCTGGGGGCCATTTGCAGACCAGGCGGAAGGAAATCCGTCCTCCCAACACCAGGAGAGCGGGTTTAATCTGAAATGCTGGGTTACGTTTTGGGAGACCCACCCAGCTAGGTTTCCAGACCAGCTGCAAACAAGGCAGATTGAGAAGGTAACCCTCCAGGGCAGAGCCCCTCTGGCTCCTGTCAGAGTCCAGGAAATCGGGCAGCTACTCGCTGGGACTCCGCCTCCGGGAGCGCTCGGAGGGAGCGCCCAGGGCGTGCCCACCTGTCTGGCCCTGCCTCCTCCAGGCAGCACGTCCCGGGGCAGCACCAGGCGGCCCGGCAGGTGGTCAGGCTGTAAGTGTGGGAAACACAGGGCAGGGTTGAACCACCCCACGCTCTTTAGAAACCAGACTCATGCTCTCTGCTGTCTGTCCCCTGATTGCCCTCCCGCGGCCGACGGGACCGCTGCCGTTCACTCAGTGCCCCCACTCGATGTCCCAGAGTCACCACCACCGCTGTCCACTCCCCCTTCTCTCGCACCCAGGCCTTCACAAAGGCCTCTCAGATGCATCCTGCCCGAGCCCCCCTCCCGCTCCACCTCTATGGGCCTGACTGCATTCATGCCCTCGGATTTCTTCTGGGGGGCACGGGCAGCTTCCTCCCATCAGCCCTCTCCCACGTTCATCCGCCACACGGTTGCAGAGTTGTGGTCTGACCCAAAATCTAACCCCACCACGCCCCGCATGAGAGCAGCCCCACCCTGGGTACAGCCCCCCTCCCTGGGCCTGAGGGGCTCTGTACCTCTGCACCCCCACCCAGCTGTCCACCCGGCTGTCCAGCCTCGGCTCCACCTCCCCTGGCCACACGGGCCAGCCCTGGCCCAGAAAACACTAATAACAAACGATCTGAAAGAGAAACCAAAGACATAACCCCATTTGCGACAGCATTAAGACCAAGAAAAACCGTCGTTGGGAAACCGAGGCAACTAAGCAGCCGTGAGGACACACACCCCTGGCATCGGGTGTGAAGACCCCCAGGCACCAACCAGCCTCTGGGAAGCGTCTGGGTCCGCCCAGCCCGAGTGCAGGACAGGGCAGCGGCGGAATGCGGAGAAGGTCAAGCCCTTCCCACAGTGGCCGCGGCCAGGCTGGCCGGCCAGCCTGCAGATAGCTCCCTTCAGCCAGGAGAGGTGATGAGGAAGGGACAGCCGATGCACACCCATAAATGTCTCCTTCCAGGCAACCTGTTATCTAAATACGACGAGACCTAGACAGGAAGTACAGAGCCCTAGAGCAGGAGGCTGATACACTTATCAGCTGTAACCGAGTTTGCCAGAGGCGCGGCACGGGCTCACTGCCTGCCCGTGCTGAGAGGGTGAGCTCGCCTGCTGGCATCCCCCCCGCCCACTGGAGATGGAGAAGGTCACCCCGCTCCCGGTGGAAGTCAAGGCAGCCTGGAGAGCTATGCCCAGGAGCCGCTGGACACTAAAAGGCCGACCTGCAGACCCAAAGAGCTGGTCCCTGTTTGGGCGCCACTCTGTAAATGTTGACTAAATACGGCTAGTCCGCCGAACACACTAACTGTGCACATTCTCACTGTTCGGTGCCCGAGCATGGCCCCCGGGGGGGGGGGAGGGGCGAGGCCTGGCTATCACATGTGTGCTAGCTCAGGGCTCTCCTCTGAAGAGGTTCTTCTAACTTGATTAAGAAACCCCAAATACAGGCAACACAACAACCTGTATACACGTTCATTTGTATGTCTATCTGTCTACATATCTATGTCATTGCCAGTTAACTTAAGCATGAATGTATACATTTACAAATCCAAATACTGTACAAGCCTAAATACAGCATGCTTCTGGAATGATCTACCAGCCCTCCTCACTGGGGAGTTTTGCCAGGTGTGATTAAGCTAAACTGCTCCTTAAGCAATGCCTCCTAGGAGACACTCAGCAATGTTTGGGGACATTTCTGGTTGTCACCACGGGGGTGGGTGCTGCTGGCATCCAGTGGGTAGAGGTCTCAGGTGCTGCTGAACACTGTACAGTGTCCAGGACACCCCCGCCCACAGCAAACAATCGCCCAGCCCAAAATGTCACCTCTGTCGCAACTGAGAATTACAGTATCGATCCTCTTTCTGTCATCATCCCAGTTCCACTTGTCACTAGCCAGGCCCACCCACGATTCACAGCTCTATCATCAGGGAAAATTAGCAGCCCATTATGAAATGATCGCAGTCTCCTGACCTTCCACCGGTCAGCTTCTTAGCTGCAAACCCCTGAATTCGCTCTATAGTTTAAGCAGCAAATGAATGGATTCAAGAGAATCGCACAACTCACAGGATTTCCAGAGGGTTGGTCAGTCAGTCCTGGGAGCGGGGGCCCCGGGAGCAATGCCCAAACCACAAGGCAGAAGTGACACCACATATGCCCCAAAGGCACCCGGGCCACCGCCTTCACCCACAGACCGAGTCCAGCCAGCCCTGCTTCCTCCTGAACTAGAGTTTCCCACACGTGGGTCTAGTCGGCAGAGATCGACAGAACATCCACAGTGAGGCTACGGAGGAGATGGAAAGGCGTCTTAGCCTGGACTCCTGAGATGATGACCAATAAAAAGAGAAAGATGGTAGCGAGCAACGTGGTCGTGAGGCTGAAAGCCAGTGAAGATAAGGACTTCCTCTGGACACAGAGAGGAAGCAGGCATGGCGGGACTGCCCCCACCTCCTCCCCAGGACCTGGGCTGGGCAGGGTTAACCCAGCGGGGTCGCCCAGCCCCGCAGCGGAGCGCAGTGGGAGCGCAGCTCTGCCGGGTTCTGCTCTCGCCCCTGACCTCACTCCCACGAGGACATGCTAAGGGCATGGGAAGAATTACCTGCTCAGGGACCTTGTATCAGGCAAATCTCCTAACTGCTTGGTTCCCTTGGCTGTACGATGGTACTCAAATTTTCTAGCTCTAAAAATTGTGAGGGTTTGGTAAGACGATTGTGAAATGCTGCAGGCTGAGACAAGCCAGAAGTTCAAAGGTGATGTAAAAACGCACATCACGCAGCTGCCGTCGCTGTGGTTCCAAAGCGCACACAGTAGGAATGAGTGAACGGACAGCCAGTCTCGCCATGACCCCCCTGCCACCAAGACAGGCCTTGCTGGGGGCGCTGGCCCAGAAGAAACAGAGCCTGCCTGCTTTCCATTTCTCTCATTCCAGAGCCAGCAAGCCCCCTCCGTGGGTCGCAGGGAGCTGCTGTGCTTTGATTTTACCCAGAAGTTATCCAAGGAAAAGAGCAAGAATGAAGAACATGCACGAAATTCCCCCGGCATAGCTGAACACTCTCCCTCGGCTAGGCTGACTGAGTTTAGGAAGAGTAAATATTTTTGAAAGGATCAAGCGAATAGTTTTGTTTTCTAAATCCATGCTGACACAGGGTCTGGAAAGAAGGAATACAGGCGCAGGCTGGGTCTAGGCCATAGGAGCTCACATCTGAGCCCCAGTTGAGCATCACACGCAGAGCTGGGCCGTGCACGGTCCTGTCTTTATGCCTCGCAGCAGCCCAGGGAGGAACGGCTGCCCACCCCCACCCCCCACCCACTGTACTGCAGATGAGGGCGGGGAAGCTTGGAGAGGCTATCTGGTCTACCACACACACACACCGGGGCCCAGTAACAGAACTGCGGGCCAAACCCAGCTTGCCCATCTGCAACCCCCACCCTGCTTCCAGGACTCTCCGCCCAGCTGACTTAGTTAAGACTCCCCTTCACCATGAGTCTAAAGAACAGACACACCATCATGCCAACACCTCTGCACCCATCCAAGACCACAGCTACTTTTCCCTTGGAAGATGCCCACAGCAGCCCCGTAAGACCATGAGATGGTGCTGGCGGCTTCCCCACCCCTGCCCAGAGTAATGGCGAGCAGTGCCAGGAACAGGAAGAGCTGGCTGGATGTCATCCTAGATGAAGAGATGGTGAGCAAGTCTGCATCCTTGTGCCGTGCGTTTTATCTGTCCCGAGTGCACAGTGGGCGAGGAGACCGAAGTGTGTAAAGGAGCCCACCCCTGACCCTCTCCCTCCCACTGAACATCCTGTTTTTCATCCTACGTTACTAATTAACCATTCCAGTGTGTACCCAGTGCTCAGTGCTATGCCTGGCATTTGGTAGGCTCTCCATAAATACTGGTTGAAGCATAGGAATGCACAAGATATTTTTGTGTGCCCAGGGAGTGACATTTCTGGACTTACCAACCTTGACCCCCACCCAAGAGGCAGCCCACCTGGCACTCCAAGATGATACCTCTCAACCACCTCTCACAGAAGCTGGACATCTGGACAAAAGATGCCTGTGACCTTGTCCTTTATCCTCAAACGGAAAAGTCTAGGAGAAAAACCTCTTTCCCAGAAGCCAAAGCGTGTGGCCAAGCTGCAACCGCACCAAGCGCATCAACCAGACAGCTCCCCCGGGGTGGGGAGACGCATCCGTGGAATCCAACCTGGAGGTGTATTTCCTTCACACCTAACTCCCTCACGCTGCCGTGCCCTGGCTCCCAAGGCTTCGGGCTCGGGTCTGCTTCCAAAGCCGATTCCCTCGGGAATTTCTAGTGGCCAGAACAAAGCAAAGAGCCAGAGACCCGAGGAGGAAAGAGGAGATCCTCCAGGCGGTCGAGAAGAAAAGAAACACGGTCAGGAACCAGAACTACCCAGAAACTGCAAAGATCAGAAAGATGTTTTCTGTCGGGTTCAGACTGCTCTGTGCATATTCATGTCGACCCAACCCTCTTCTGATGGAGAGGCGGAAGGCTCAGACACACATGCCTGCGTGCCATGGGAGGAATAACGAATGAAAATGGTGTTATTTACGATAAATACTGGGATTTGTATTTAGCCCACCCTAGTCATCAGCTGTGTGACCTTGGGGTGGGGCCGCTGGCGCCAGCTTCCTCACCTGTAAAACAGGGATGACAACAGCACCCGCCTCGTGGGAACGTTGGTGAGCTGGCCTCCAATTAAGGTCCAAGAGAAAACCTAATTGCATCTATTCATTACACCTATTAAGGGCCAAGATTATACTAGGTACTTTTTCATACTTAAATTCAGTACATCTCCCAGCAATCCTATGAAGCAGATATCACTCATCACATTTGCTACACGACATACCATAAGCTCAGAGAGGTCAAATCATTGGCCCAAAACCACACTGACAGTGAGGGGAAGGCTGGTATTGGAATCTGGGTCTTCCTCATGGCAAAACCTCAAAGTCATGGACAAGGCCACTCCCCAGGGCCCCAGGCACCTCGTCAAGGTGCTGAATTCTCACAGGGACGGTGAAGAGCCTTTCCTCAGAGCTGCAGGGCCCCCTCCAAACTGTCACAACGCCGGAACTTCCATGCGTGGCGAAGACCGCATGCAAATCTAATGTCCAGGTCTGACTCGTCTCCGCTCCAGATGCTAACAAAGACCAGGTGGGTGAAAACAGACTTCACACCACGCAAGAGGAACGCAGGTATCATTGAGCACCCCTCCTCCCACAATGCTTAGGGTAAGTCTACATCCCAAACCCTGACATGACTCACGTACTCAGTACCTGAGATTTTACTATGAACCCATTTTTTCTGCAAAACTGCATTATAAGGTATTTTTTGTCTCCATTTTACAGATGATGAAACCAAAGCCACTAAATATAATATAAAGCCACTAAATTGCTGTGTTTGTTGCTGAGTAATAAATTCCCCCCAAAGCTTAGCAGCGACAAGAATGAACATTTGCTCCCTCCCACCATCGTGGTGGATCAGGAATTAGAAAACAGCTCAGATGGCTGCTTCCGGCTCAGGACTTCTCACGAGGCATCAGGCCAGCTGTCCGCTGGGACTCAGGTCATCGGGAGGCTGGACGGGGACACAGGATGCAGCTCCCAGGCCCCCCCCCAACAGGCTGCTTGAGCATCCTCAGTCGACTTCACTGTTTTAGGGGAAGTGTGTCAAAGAATGTACGACATATTCTAAAGTCACCACAGAGGCTGACCTGGAATTCTTATTTATCCCTTTCTAACTTCACAGCACCGGCCCGTCTGTTTGTACTGCTTTGAACCCAGTCCGTGTCAGAGGTTCGATAAATGATAGTTTAAGTGTGAATGAGGGCACTCATTTATTACCATCACAACTGTCGCCCAAATGCACCGCTGGGTGGAAGGGGGGTGGGGACCACTGGCCTACGTGTCGATGGTCCTGCTAGAGACCGTATGACTCTGAATGAATAGCTCTGTCCGGACCGTGCAGCTGACACATTGCTGGCCTCTGAACACACGGTGAACTTGACTCCCAAGTGGAGTTTTTTCCCGGCGTCCGGTCTGTGAGTCTAAGTCAGCCACTCTCCCACCTTCTCTGACGCAGCCTTAGCATTGACCCTGACCCGGTTTATTAATCTGAGGAAAATGAAAGACATTACTAAGGACCTGAAACTCCTGGAAGTGAAAACCGAGGGGCTCTCCACAGACAATTGCTCAGTAAACGCCCCCCGTGCCCATCCTGGGGGGCAGCATTGCCACAAATGGGAGACCCGGCGAGATACTCATTCTTTCTGATCGATCTGCTTCCCTGGCCGAGCACAGGAAGAGGAACCGCAGATTGCGTGTGTGTTTAAGGCAAGAACTGTCCCTAAAAAAGGTCAAAAAAGTAATCGGGATGTAATAGGATTGTGTGAGATTGCATTAAAGCCTTCAGTTATTCGGCTGATTACCTGCTGCTATGGACCACTAAAGTGTCTATCTATCTGGGCAAATGGAAGCTGATTCGGTTATGCCCAAGAATGCTCCGATAATTAATACGCCCGTGGCCCTCACTCAGGAGGCCATGGAGGAGGCTTGTCTGCTCGGGGGAGGGGATTCGTGCGGGCAAGAGCGGCAGGGGGCCATTCTGAGACCTCAGTCATTCACACACCAACTCACAGTCAGGGCTGCAAATCCTGCTGCGTTACGATATAATCAACAAACTGGGTGTTTTCTTTGGGGGACTCATTCTTTCTCCTTTTTCTACTTCAGTAAACTTATTTTACAAGGGACGGCGAACTCCCTACCATACATTCAAATAAGCTTGTGTCACATGTGTACACACCCGCACGGGGCGGGCAAACGCAGGTCCACAGGTGTCCGTGTGGGAAGACACGCAGCTTATGCCCATGACCACAGCTTGCTGTGCTCTGTGTTCAGGCACTCGCGAGCTCACATATGCTCGTATCCACAGTACGTCCTTCAAAAGCTTCCTCCCGCTATGGACTGCGTATGTGTGTACGTATATATTAGAGATACTGTTATCTGCAAGTTTCTGAGCCTGAGGGCTGACTTTTTCATTTTTAAAAAGACGAGAAAATGTTCTGGAGTTGAGAGGCGTTCGCAACACACTGCCCTGAGCGAAGACTGTTTCACTGGTGGATTAAAAACGGAACAGGCTGTGTCTTTCTCCACCACGGTGGTCCACACAGCTGATTTTCACCGTGTCTTCTCACAAGACTTTCGGGGTCCCCACGTTCCCGGCCAAGAAACCAAAGCAGAACGGCCCCTGCCCCAGTGGACTCGGAGGAACTCCGAGAGGAGACGCTGGAGCAGAGCCACTCGGGGTCTCTGAGGAACTGCACGTGAGACACGGCTCACGTGTGCACGCTGCATCCAGGCTGCTGCCTCTCGAAATCACTGGAGAGATCACTCCCGTCTGGACGCTTGGGCAGTTTAATTAGGAAACCACTGGGAAAAAAATGATTTCTAGCTGTTGATTTTTTTCTACAGTGGAAGGTTGGTTCATTAATAAATGGGAGACCCTTTTAAAAAGTAAAAATTAACAAAGTCGGTTTCCATGAAAAGGTGATTTAACATTGCATCGGCTTGCCACGTGAAGTCCTCTCAAACAGCGTCAGCTGGGTGCACCCCGCAGCTGGGCCAGCCTGAGCGGGGTGGAGCGAGCAAGCTCGTGGGGCTGGATGCCCACTCCAGCCCTCCACTCACCGAGCAGCTCGGACTAGCTCCTTTCTCGCCCTGATCTCCGGTTCCCTCGTCCGCAGAGTGGAGACAGGGTGCCCTGGTGGGCACCATCAACATCAGAGACTTGAAAGTCATCATTTGCAAACTCATGCTAAACGTCAGGATATCTGTGGTTTACTCTGTAGAGTTTCAGAACGTTTCAGCTAGGCTGAACCACGCCTCCCAGGACTCCCAGAAGGGTTTCCGGCTTAGGCGCACCTCAGAAGGCGTTTTTGGGTGAGATGCAGCAGGTGAAGTGAAGCAGGAGCCACATTGGTTTTTCTGCTCAGACTATTAGAGCAGGAAAATCCACGTAAAAGCTGATAGAACTGCTTCCACCCGTGGCAACAGTAGACCAAATGTAACCTCCCCTTGCTGGCCACCCCCCAGTGAGCTCTTGAAAGACGCAGACGTGGTGGTTCCTGCCACGCCCCCATTCAACTAGCGGCTGGACCTGTGCAGTGGACCGCCCGACAGCAGGGGACCTGATGAGATTAATCAGGCGGTCGCTCCGATGGCAGCTGCTATTCCAAATGGAGTGTCACCGCGACAGCAAATCAACACCTCCCTTAGCACCTGGTGTGCCGCCGTGGGCCGGACGAACAGCTGTTTCCCTTCACCTGTTCGTAATGGCCATCACAGTCACTTGCTTTCAGCTGAGGAGGCCAGTAATTTTCAGTGTCTGATTTCAGGGGCTTATATAACAACTACCTAGCCCTAGGCTGCAGAGATCTTGGGCACTTCTTCCATCCCGCAGAGCCCCATCCTGGTCCATTATGCTGACGATTTTGTGCTGAGTGAATCTGGGAGGACAGAGTCGTGATGACTCGGGAAGCAGTGACTTTCACCCGGTGCGCGGCCAGAATTCCTAAAACATGCAGCACCTGACTAGGCAGTCAGCGGCACTGACCTCCTTTCCCTTAGATGGTCAGATAACAGGATGACAACTGCCAACACATCCATAGTCGTCTGGTGTGAATGAATCAAAACGATACATATTGTTGTCAGATCAGCAAAAATATATTTTTGGTGTGCCACAGGATTTTAGGAATTGGTTTATGTGCGCCACGGGATGAGAAAGGTTGAAAATCGCTGCTCTGGAACCCACGGAGAAAATATGGGCCTGCCAGGAGGTGGGAGATAAATCTCACCAACATTCAGGGGCCGGCTCCAGGGACCTCCGAGAGGGGACCCCTGCTTCTCACACTCCTGTTTGTCGGAGCTGAGGTTGGCGGTAGGGTTACATTTTCCCTGAATCTCTGGGGCAAGTTTTGTGCCAACAAAATTGTGTCTCCTGCTTAACACAGACTCAGCCAAATTCAGCAGAACAACTTCTGGATGGTTTCCCAGTGAAAATAAGATGTCCATGAAACACCTGCCCGTGGCCAGGCTTGTCGCCGACTTCCAGAGAGACAGGAAGCCAGAGCCTCAGGTCAGGGCATCGGGCGTCCTAGTCACCTCCCTGCTCACCTGCTCACCTGCTCGGGGACAGCCTCCCAGGAGAGCCTCGCAGAGGGCCCTGGACCAAGGCCCCGGAAGCCCAGCCCAAGAGGTGCCACAGCCACGGCTCAGCCAGGCCACACCCGCCACACCCCACGGAGCCTCCACCAGGGCTCCACCCAGGACCCAACCCAGCTCCTAAAACCAGCACGGAGCTCGGGGGCACGGGGAGAGGAGAGAGCGGGCTCAGGAAAGAATTCACACGTGATGTGCTTTGTTAGAAAAACGTCACACATTACCAAAAGTAAAAAGAAGGCAGCCAACGCCCATGTACCTATCTTATATTCAGCAACATTAATGTTTTGCCATTTTGCCTTTTGCCTCTCTCTCTCTTTCTCTCCATTCAAGATGGAGTAGAAAAGAACTTTTTAGGGATTGACGAATTTTGCAAGGCTCTATCCTTAGTCCTCACTGTCATAAATCCAGATGCCACCGCACAGCTCTCTGCCTGGCTGGCTAACTGCATCTCCAACCGCACGCTCCCAGCCCAGACCTGAGCCACCCTGTCCTCTCCACCTTAGGACGTGCCACCACCATCCACTCAGCTGCTCAGCCTGAAAACTTTGGGGTCGACCCCGATGACCCTCCAGCATGGGACAGTTTCAGAAGCCTGTGATCTTGAGGGGAAGACCCAGAACGGGAGAGGATACGATAGCAGGGGAGCGGTGAGTGTGGACCCTGGAGCCACAGGCCCTGGGGCCACCGCTGGCCAGCCCACTCGCGAGGCGAGATGCTCATAGTGCCGACCTTCAGGTCTCTCCTGTGAAGTGGGAAGGTCACAATAATATCTAGTGCCGAGGCTGCTGTGCGAACTGCGTGACTTCGGTGTGACACGGGCCAAGGTCAGGTCCCTAAGGTGCTCTTGAGAGAGCCTGTTGCTGCTGGTTCCCGGTCTCCTCCACCCAGAGACAGGGGACCAGCAGGGTCAGGGGACCAGCAGAGTCAGGGCCACAAGTGTCCCCGCCCACAATGAGCTGAACGGCATCAGCGGGAGACACAACTCACTGAGGGAAGCCAGAAGCTTCCTCCGAAATACCCTGGGATTCAGTACTTTGACCAAACAAAACCCCTCCCTGTGTCTGTTCCCTCTTCCAGCTCCACACACTTCCCACCAAAGCCCGAGTGAGAGCAGTGGGCCCGCTGGGCTCCCACAGGGCTCCCACAGGGCTCACACCCACCTCTGTGTGTCACCATGTCACTAGTGTGGGGTCCCTGACCACCTCACTTAGGGGCCTGTGGCGTTTCCTCAGTGGGTGTCATTTGATTGTTGGCTTGTTAAAATCAGTGTATTCGGATAATGAATCAGTGTATTCATTAATCCAAAACTGTGATGACTCCCCACTTACTCTCAGCCATGCAAGAAATATGGTTTCTAACTTGATAAGCTATCAAAAGCGGATGTGTTAACATTTAAGGATCAATTTGTCTCACCTCATTGCAGCCACTGACGATAATCACTTAACTATCTATGAATGATGGTGAAAAACTTTAATAATAAATTCTAGACAATATATACATCATTTTAAAATCTATCAAGAGGTTAATTACATTTAAACCTATAGTTAAAATAGTTCTCATTTATTTTCATATTTATATATCTGTACATGTCTGCATATAGTAATGAAGGGTAATTAATAAACTGCATACTGTTACAGGAATAATAAAAAACTAAAAGTAGGGTTTTTTCTGTAAAAAATGACTATTGTTCAGTAAGGTGCGCCCCTTACAATATCACTGTTATGTCCACACTGTTTCCACCCTGCAGGCCCCCCAAACCAGCTAAGTTCACTAGCTAAGGGGGCATTCCCGCTGCAGGAACACTCTTCACTCTGCCAGCCTGAGCCCGGCTGGAGACGGGCGCGAGTCTGTGATGCGCCTGGAAGAAGGGAGGCCGGCCTGGGCCCCCAGAGCGCACCTCCCGGGACGCCGGGACAGTATCCATGGCCCGGGTTCAGTCATCGGGTGACGTCACAGCTTATCACTCGGTGCATCTTAAGACTCGGTGCATCTCCCGGAACTGCCTCCGCCCCGCTGGACCCGTGCGCCCTGAGCAGAGTCACAACGGAGCCGTGTCAGATCGGTGGGCCCGCGTCCTGCAGCAGAAGGAGCCACAGGGGCTCACTTGTCCTCGGACAACCGGCTGACAAGCAAGCCGAATCTCGCTCCGGTGGTGAGAACCTCAGCATCCCGGGGTAGGGTCCCGTGGCCTCACTGTGTCTGCTCTTGACCCAACGTGAGAATCAGGGGAAACAAAGCGGATACCTGGAAGCCAGCGGCCTGGCGGCACGAACAGCGGGACCACGAAGTTCCACTGAAGATAAACACCGGCACTAGCTGGAGTCACGCGGGGACCCTGGGAGTGAGAGGTCAAGTACGGGGAGAAGCAAGGCCCCTGGGGAATCCAAGGCAGGTATCGCGTAGCGCCCTCTTCTGGCGCACAGGGGTCTCTGCAGTTCCCTTCGGTCTCTCCCTCCTCCCAGACAAGAGGTGTCAGGTTCTCCGCGCACCAACTCTGTTTTCCTCCCTCACGGCGTCCACGGGAGCCAGAAGGGTGCTCTGCTTCTTGAAACGCTCCACGAAGTCACCCAGCACAAGCTTACACCCCCGCTGCTCCCTGCTGGGTTCTCCTCTGTGGTAACACATCATCCGGGCAAACTTGTCCCCCTGCAGTCGTGTTGCTGGGGACTCTGCTGTGGGCAATGTTGGCACCAGGAGCTGTACTGAGCCACTGGGCTACGACACGGCCAAAAGCCAGGGAAAACAGAAGGAATCAGAAATAGGAGTAAAGGAGACAGCCGATGCTGGTAGAGGCCTGGGCAAGGAAGGCAGGTTACACCTGCACCATGGAATATACTGCACAGCCGTAAGAAAAGACAAAATACTGCCATTCATGACGGCATGGGTGGATCTTGAGAATATTATGCAAAGTGGGACGAGTCAGCCAGAAAAAGCTAAGAACCATATGACCTCACTCGTATGTGGGATGTGACACTGAAACTCATAGACACAGACAGATAACAGCATAGTGGTTGCCAGAGGGAAGGGGGTGGTGGGGGGCAAAGGGGGCCAAGTGTATGGCGATGGGAGATGATCTGACTCGGGGTGGTGCAATTTACGTTGCAATATACACACAGCGTAATTAATATACAGATCACGTGTCATAGAAATGTACACCTGAAACCTATATGACCATGTGAGCCAGTCACCCCAATAAACTTAATTGAAAAATAAAATATATTTTTTAAAGATTTTATTTATTTATTTTTAGAGAGGGAAGGGAGGGAGAAAGAGAGAGAGAGAGAGAGAGAGAAACATCAATGTGCAGTTGCTGGGGGTCATGGCCTGCAACCCAGGCATGTGCCCTGACTGGGAATGAAAAATGAAAGATATTTAAAAAGAAATTGAAATAGCAATGACTACTCCCAAGACATGCACCACAGGTGCCTTCATGTGGTTACCTGTACCTCACACGTCAGCTCTGTGTGCCCCCCTTTGCCCCGCAGTCAGCTGGTCCCCTTAGCTCCACCTTCACGGACCTCCCAAAGCTGGCCTCCTCCCAGCATTTCCATGGTGCCCCCCACACCCAGCCACCCTCAGCTGCCACCATCACTGCTGCCATACCTTCTGGAAGGATCTCTCGTCCTCAGCTCTGGCCCCCGCTCCCCTCCCAGGTCCATTTGTCTCGATACAGCCAGAGTGAGCTTTACACATAAGAAATATATATATATATGTGTATGTCTGTGGAATATTGAGTTTATAAAAAGATGTTCGCTCCCAACAAGCAACTAAACGTTTTCTGATTAAAGTAATCCATTGTTCAGCATAGCACTTGGCACAGAGAGACTGCTTAATGAACACTTATTGTACACATGAAAGACAATGTCTCACCCGACAATTGGCAAAGAGTATGAAATACACATTTACCATGTTGGCAAGGGCTCACGGAAACGGCACTGTATACACTTCTGGAGGGTCCATGCATTTTATCAGGAAATTTGTCTCCATTGTCTCTGAAAAGGCCACAGACACTGAGCAAGCACATTCATATTTAAATGTTGATTTAAGGCCTCTGGCAGGTAGGATCCTACATTTCTTGGCTCATGGCCTCGTCCCCCATCTTCCTGGCCAAGAGTGTATCACCTTCCAACTTCTCTCGGACTCCGACCTCCTCTCCGGCCTCCCTCGTCCACTTTGAAGTGCCCTTATCACTGCATTGGGCTCACCTCAAGAATACGGAATCATTCCCTATGTTACTGCCATTTGACTAGCAACTTACTTCCTTCTGCAACCTCAAGCCCACCGTGCCCCGGAACCCACCATAGCCAGAGGTTCCTGGGATTTGGATGTGGACGTTTTGGGGGGGCTGCTATTCTGCCTCCCACATGGGGCATGGAAATTTGGATCTCCCTCCTAAGCCAATGACGACCCTTCCAACCGACAGGTGGGTCTTCAAACTTCAAAAGAAGGCTTGAGACTGTGGCTGCCGGCTGCAGACAGGGAGAACCTTCCCGGCACAATCAGAATACCTGCATGGTGACCCACCCCAGTCAAGATGGCTGGGAATCGGTGTTGCTTGTCTTGTTTGAAACCCAAATATCCAGGCAACCGAAGTAGGATAGATAATCAGTTCTCAAACCCTAGGCGGAGGCTAGCTGAATCAAGAAGGAGGGGGAAAGGCCAGAGCTTGAGGTCTCTCTCAGGCCACCTGAGAGTCAAAGCTGGAGAGACCAAGTTCAAAGACTAAATCCATGTGGCAGAAGTCGGGCTGACGCTGTGGAACGAAGCCAGTGGCAGAAGCCAAGTGTGACTGGATGGAGCTGGCATTTCACATGCAGAAATGAGCCGAGTGAGCTAAAGCACCCACTATGTGCCTGTTAGATACTCACTCTCATGGGGCTTGACAGGTCAGCCTGGCTCCATGGTACAGCTTTGGCTGACATTGTTTGTCTCAGAAGAGACCTCAAACTTCACCTTTGGGTTGATTTATTGTTATTTTCTCCCACACATGGAGGGATCTCAGTAGCCGAAAGAGGATATGTTGGCCCATGCCTAATAACCCCAGTGCAGGAAGCAGCCTTTAGAGACACTCCGCAGCTGCTTTGCAGGTCGCTTCCTTGCGGAGCACACGAACAGAGGCCCGTGAGATGGCAACCAGCGTCCCGCTGCATGCCCCCCACACGCTTCCAAAGGGCCTGTGGCGCACCGATCCCCCGTCCATCCCGGCGTCACCCCCATTTTCCTTCTTGCCGTCATGGAACCACGCTGGTGAAAGAGAACACAGTCAGAGCGATGCACAAACCTCTCGTGTATCTTTTCTCAGAGGAAAGGGCGTTCGTGTTCGGCCTCCTGGCTAGCGTGCCCCGTGGACTGGAAAGAGTGCAGGAGGACACAGGTATCACCGCGAACTGCATACCGCCCCCAGTGGAGGGGGGAAGGACTGCACGGAACAGAGAAAAAGGGAGAACGCACCCCAGCGAGTTCTGCGTTTCCCGAAAGAGGATCAGTAAAACAAACACCCAGATGTTGACTAGAAACCATCACTGAGTGCCCGAACCCTGACAATCTGAGGTCACAGGAGACAAGAACCACGAGCCACTAACAAGCTAAAAGAAACCAGGTCAGGGTGGAACTATCTGGAGAGCCCATCACAAACAGTCGTCTCCCTTCCCGTGCCCAAAAGTATCTGCTCCGTACGAAAACAAATTCTCTCAGTCTGGCCGCAAGCTAAGCCGCCGGAAGAAACATCTTCTCCGCCTCCCCCAACCCCCACCTCCCGGGGCCTGGGCTTCCTCCCCAGGCCTGCCTGCGTTTCTTTCCAGGGGCCAGAGCCCTGGAGCCCACCGACCAACGTGGGGGTGTGGCTCCCCCTCAGCCCTGGGGAAGGAAGCAGCGCTGACAACCAAGTGTCTGATTTCCAAAGGGGAGGGCCCGTTCTCAAGGCCCAAGCATTGCACTGTAAACCGTGCTCACCGTGCCCTGGAGTCTGGCTGCGGTCCCGTGTCCCGCTAAGAAAACACCGTGGCTTCTCACCCCGCGTGTGGAGCAGCCACGGACAGCTGACAGAGAGAAGCGCGCGCGCACGCTGTCAGTCGTGACGCGGACCGACCGCAGCTGCCGGAGGACGCTCTGCTGCTGGGAATCGGAGCTCCCACGGTGGGGAAACGGGGCAGACTTGGGCCCGAGAGCCTCGTCGGTGAGGCAGCCATTGTAAAAATCTGTCGCTGGAAATGTACAAAGATGAGGAACTTCCTCCTTTTTCCACGAGACAGGATTCTGGAAGTGTGTAGATTTCATTTTATAAATGAAATCACACTAGGTATACCACGATCTAAACATTTTTTTTTTCAATAGCATTTACCACCTTCCAGCCTGATATGGAATTTACCATATTTTGCCATGTACAATGTGCATCTTTTTGCCCAATTTTTTAGGGAAAAAAAAAATAAGGATGAGCATTACACATGGGCATAATAATCCCGTGTATGATGCACACAGAAATGTGGGCTCGCATTATACACGGCAAAATATGGTACGTACTTCTTGTATTTACTGTTAATTCACTCTTTGCATATGCTGCTGCTGCTGCCGCTGCTGCTGGCGGCCCAGGACTCAGCTCAAAGCTCACCCCCCGGGGCTTCCCACTCCACACCTGCAGCTGCTCCTCCCCACCCCCCACTCGCGGGCCTGGGGCGCTAACCCTAACCCGAGATTATCCTGAAGGGGCTACAGGCCTCCGTAGTACCCAAACAGGGAAAAGGTCCTCCCTTTCGCCAACCCCTCCTCTCAACCGCAGTCACTGGGTGGCCTGATGCTCCCCACACATGCCCTGATGCACCATTCCAACCTTACCATTTCTCAACGACTAATACTTACTGGACACCGGCTATGTGCCAGCACTGTCCTGGTTGCTTGGGATACAAACTGGGACACACACACATAGACAAAATAGACAAAAACTCCTCAATGGAGTCCACTGACATTTATTTCTCCAGGGCCCCCTGAAATCGGTCCTGCTGGCCATGCCCCTCCACCCACTTACCCCGTGCATCCCCTATTGACATCTCAGCCTGCACCGCTTGCTCGTGTTTGTCTTTAAGACACGCAGCCAGCAGGGCCTGTCCTCCCCTAGGTCTCCAGGGCTTTTAGCAGAGAATCTGACTTCATACTTATCATAGGTGAACAGGTGCTCACCTCCCAGAAGGCCCTGGGAAAAGAATCCCTGAGTACAAATGTCACAGTTTGCACAAACCCCATTGTCATTTTAAGGAGACTGTCACCCTCCCAAAGTAACCAAAAAGCCCATTGAGTTTATTATAGAATTCTGGAATCAACCTCCTAATCCTTCCAGAAATCTCTGTCACTCCGCCTCCATCTGACCACACTGGTCCACGCCCCACCCATGTGGGGGCTCCGCCCAGGCAAACCATCGGAGGTCTTCAGTGGGAGTGTGATTTATGTGCCAAGGCAACAGAACTATCTTGAAAATATTAGAAAAAGTCAATAGAGTGAAAAGCTTTCCCTTGTCTCTTTCTTGAAATTCTTCTGCAGCTTAACCCAATTGCCTAAGTCACTCAGAGGCCTTTAAACAAAATGAAGCCCTAATGATGTCCCTGCCATGAATAATTAATTGTTCACGTGCCGTCTTCTCAACAAAATCCATTCTCATTAGATTAGAGGCTTCCTCGAGATATGTGAGTTCATTACGGACATTTTTACCTCCTTCTTGTCCATCTCCCTTTCCCTGTCCATCTTTGTCTGCGTCTGCGATCTGGGGTCCCCTCCCCTTGGCAGCCTCCCAGGGAGACCTACTTGCAAGGCTATGAAAGGCCTCTGAGAAGTGGGAAGATGTCTTACTGCTTCAAGCTCCGGCGGCTGGGCCGAGGGAGGAGACGACAGATGGTGGGGGACTGCGCTCACCTGGCGAGAAGGCTGCCTTGGCCTGTCACGGAGCAGCAGACAGTGGGGGGCGGGGGGGAAGGTGTGCGTGCTTCCCCACCTGACCCTTCACCCCAGAGCCTCTGTCCTCATGGGGAAACCCTGGTGACTGGAAACTCTGGGGAAGAAAGGGCTATGACAACAAAAGGACATCTTGTCATTTCTTTTCAGATGGTGAAATGCAAGGTCTTGACAAAGAGCTGAACACACTGTCTGCTACAGTGCCGGCCACTGGACCGTAGTGACCCCTGTCCCTATCCCCTTCATGGCCCCCTTTCGTGTCTGAGTCTTTTACACCTCTGCTCTTCCAACAGACAACATTTTCTACGCTGCCCTCCTCCCCTCAGCCCACCATAGGTCTCTTTGAGGTTTCAAGGTGGTCTTCACCACCACCATTGAGAAAAGCCGTGTGGTCTTCCGCTGAGCGGACACGCTCCGCTTGAATGGGGCATGGTCTTCTCTCTCTGCTTTTCGCCACGAGTCTCCACACCGCAAGGAGCATCTTTCTGCAACAACTGCTCCGATGGTTCGGATTATTTCTACAGGGTCAACTTTTAGAAGTAAAATGCCTGCATCGAAGGCTAGTATTTAGGTGGTTGAGATGTATTGTAAACAACTTCCCCAAAACTTGCTCCAATGTAAACTTTTCCATATCCCATTCAATTAACAGGCTCACTTACCCTCCCATGTAAAGCGCTCAAAATGCACAGAAAAGGGTGACCTTAAATGTTTCTCATGAAATGTATCGCACATGCAGAAAAGTGTATGAAAGATATACAGCTTAAAGGACAGTAACAAAACCCAACGCCCACGTAAGCCATCACCCAGTTTAAGACACTGAATGTTAAAAACACCTCAGATGCCCCCTTACACTATAGGAACAGCTTACAGACAGACCCCATCAGCTTCAAACACACACACGCACCCCTCACGCACGTCACAGCCCATAACTCTCCGAGACGCCTCCAACAGTAACTGAAGACTTGAGGTTGCTCCCGTCTTGTGAGTCTGCCACCTCGGAGTTTTTTGCTTCTAGTTAACTATAATAAGTACGAGAAAGAGCATGGAAAACTCGAATCTGCTTTTAGCTGCCTTTCTCGAGAAGCGAGAAGCGAGAAGCGACACACTGCTCGCTTTGCTGAGAACCTCAAAGGAGGCTGGCAGGCATGGTCTCCTTCACACTGGAACAGAGCCGCCACCCAGCGCGCACAGGCTCCGCCCCAGCGCGCACAGGCTCCGCCCCAGCGCGCACAGGCTCCGCCCCAGCGCCCTCCTGCAACAGGCACTCTTCCCGACTCCTGTGCTAATTGCAAACTTGCGTCCCTTTGTAGTTTCAAAAAAAAAACCTGACCTACCTGGGTGAGAGAAAGACAATAGTGACATTATTATATAAAGGCTGCCGGAAGAAGATAAGGTGACAAGGTGTCTGAGTCAAGTCATCGTCTGGCTTTGGCTTCCCTGAGAATTTGCAATTGACCTTCCTGGGGGAGTCCACAGGCGAAGTCACAAGTGAGCCTCAGGGATCACAGGGGTCAGCAACTTGGGAGCGTGCGACAGGATGACGATTGGGACCACGCACTGGACGACCCTCAGAAACGGCTTCAGAGGGAGGGGGCTGCTGTGCGGTTTTCCTCCTAAACCCACCGTGACCTCTGCCATTTCCAGTGCATCCGAGCATCGAGGCAGAGGAGGTAGCGAAAACTCGCACCCCTCAACACTTTCCGAGAGTCGAACAGTTAGTTAGACCCACTGAGTTCACAACACTCTCCATGGGTGGTTTTATTCATTTTTAACAGTGTATTCAAGGCAGCTCTTGGGAGAGCTGGCAGCACATGGAGGAAGGGCCCTGGTGGGTTCTAATCCCCGGCAACTCCACTAGCACAAGCAAGTCCCAGCAGGGGCTCGAGGAGGACAGAAAAGTGGGTTAGCAGGACCAGGTCTCCACCCGCCTCCCAGGTTTACAGACAAACCGAGCTTTTAAATCTAAGGTCCCTTTGAACATCTAACGTCTGTGCCACGTTCCCGGATGCCCGACAGCTCACGCCATCCGCAGGAACTCCTGCTGTGGGCGTGTACCAAGTGCACCTGCCAGTACCTGGTGGCGACCCGAGTTCACCCCTAGCCTGTCCGAGAGAAGTCCAGGCTGTCACGGCAGTATTGCATGGAGGTGGCTGGGCGTCATTGTCTCCAGCCTTCCCAGACCAGAATCCTAGAGCCATCCTCCTGCCCTCCAGGGCCCCAGCAGTCGAATTAGGTGGTGTTACACCGCCATCTAGTGCTGCAAATAATGAAGTGCAACACCTCTGTCCCAGCCACCAGGCACAACTATTCTAACGATTTCGCAGAGGTGGCGCCAACCTTGCAGAAGCAACAGGCCGAGATTTCATCAGTTTACCCTAACTTCGCAGTGTGACAAGTCTGTGTCGTCTATTGGGAACAGGCACGGGAGTCAGACGGACCAGGAGAGAACCCCTCCTCTGTTCTTATGCCATGTGACCTATTCAGTCCCTGGAGGTCCCTGAACCACCTTCTCCCGCTATTAAAACAACTACATTTAAGGTTGTTACCGTGTATCCAGATGAGTCCTGGGTTCCCTTTGTGCTCCCAGGGAACACGCATCCCCTCTCATGCTCTTCTCTAGCCCCTGTGCACAGAGAATTTCCATGGCAACCATGGAAGGCGACATTCACAAGAGAGATGATAACCTGTATCCGGAAAGTCGGACAAGCTGCAGGATCAGAGGCCGCGGGAGTTTCCAATACCTGCTCTGCCTGCTGCTGGGTTTTCCGGCTGTGGAACAGGAATGGTCACAAAGATACCCAGCCCTAGGGTCGTCGTGAGGATTAGGTAAATGAATGTGTACCTGCAAAGCACTTAGAACAGTAAGCATTTGCTAAGTGTGACCTATTATTAATAACAGTTCTCAGTGATGCTGACCCGAACAAGGTGGGGGGAGGGGTGGGCAGGGTAGGCTCTGAGGCAGCAGTTATTTGATTTACCAAATGTTACCATTTGTTGTCCTTTGGAATGCTGCTACGCCATCCTTCGTGTTTTCCCCTAAACCTACACATGGGCACACACTCTGTCTTCAAATACTTCTTGAGCCTGGTGCCCTGGACTGTTCCGGCATGTTCTACGCTGCTGCTTTTTCCTCCTTTCTTATCTTCTTTCGGACTTTATACAGTTTCATATTACCTTTCTGTTATCTTGTTAGTTTTTCAGTTTTATTATTTCTTAGTCAATATCATAGAAATTAAAATCTGCACCCCGATTTATTAATTTGATATAAACTGGTGCCCTTGCCATTTCCATGCCCAAGGCAATTCAAGGACCTCAGAATAATTAGCTCCTAGCAGACGTGTATGCTGTTATTGTCACATGTTTTAGTGCTTTATACGTGTAAGACCCCACAGAGCATAAAATTATTATTTTATGCCAATATTCTTTTAGATGAACCCACATATTTGCCCTTTCCTTTGCTTTTTGGTTCCTTTCTGCCGCTCCCAGCTGTGCTCTGTGATCATTCCCTCCCGTTCAAACACACTCGTCTTTTCCTTCAGTTCTTTGGGTTCTTCCCAGTGCCGACAAATTCTGTTTTCCTTTGCTTGGAAATGTCCTTTTCAAGGGCATTTTTGCTGCACAGATCTTCCAGGATGGCTGTTTATTTTTTTATTTTTTTTAAGCTCTTGGAAAATATCACCTATTAGACCTTTGAAAGTGATCGATATTTTCCTCTGGCCACATTCAAAATGTCTTTTTTTTTTTTCAGCAGTTTTACTGTGAAGTAACTCCATACAGTTTTGTTTGTATTTATGCTGCTTGGAGGTCGACAGCATTTCTTCATCTGTGGCTCTGTGTCTTCCATCAGTCCCGGGAAATTGTTGGCCATCCTCTCTTCAAACACTGTCTCCCATGGTCCGTCTGAGCATCCGTCTGGGTATTTTCCGACCTTTCAATGAACTAATTCTCTCTTAATCTATAACTATCAAGACGATCTACTGATTTAATTTCAGCTGCATTACGTTTCAATTCTAGAATTCCTGTCTCGCATTTTCCCGGTCTCTGCTGAAACTCCCCCATCCTGTCATTTAATGCCTCACACGTTTTAACCATGGTGTAAGGTCTCTGTAGGGTAGTGCTAAACGTCTGGGTTTTCTGAGGGTCTGTTTCTAGTCACTTTCTCACTGTAGGCAAATCTCATCTTATTGTACTACTACTTGGTTTTTAATGAACAGACTTGGAAAAAACCCATAGATAAAATTTGAGGAACTGCACGAGGTTGTCTTTCTTCAGGGGAGATTCTTGCTTCTGACTGTCCACCCGCTTTGGGGAAATGGCCTCATGGGATTAGGGACCGGGATGGGTTGAGGCTGGGCTTCAGGCCCCCAGCTCACCTATCCCAGGGACAACCCCCTTCGGGAGTGAGCCTCGGGCATTTAAAGACCACTTCCACATGGTGCAGCCGGAACTCTGAATTTCCGTTCCCCATGAGTCTTTCAAAAACTGCTCAGCTTCTCAGCCACTGCTCTAGAGTTAGCAAGTACTTTGAGGGAGGGACAAAATTGTCAAATGTGGGGTGAGTCTTATCTGTCTGGGACACCCTTGTTTTCTTGGCACTCTCTGATATATACATGGGGGCCCCTAAAATGGAATGTATTTATTAAAAATTGTGTATTTATTTTTACCTGTTTAAACTCCAGTCACCTCTGAAGGAGCCTCCATTTGATGTAATACATCGACCAAGGCATTTTCTCCATGGCTTAGAACAATTTTTGAACTCACCGATTTTGATGCCTTTTAGTGCTTCTGCTGTCTTTTGTCTCCCCTCTTCCGCATCTGCGAGACAGTTCCCCTTGAAGACTTCTTTCATCCAGAGAAACAAAAAACAAAGTCTCCAGGGGCGTGAGATTGGGTGATAGGGAAGGAGGGTGGGTCATGACATTTGTGGTCAAAAAATTGCTGAACACTCAATGCAGTGTGGGCAGGTGTGCTCATAAATCACCTGTCATGAAATGGGCAAATGCACTGAGTCTTCAAAAAAAATGCACTGAAGCCGAACACAGCCTCTCACAACAACACCAGCTGGCGCACTGACACAGATGGGTTCCTAGAGCACTCACCTAGTGGGGGAAGACTGTACTGCAAGGGGCCCGCCCTCCAGGAGATAATCCCAGTTTTGGGCTGGCCCCACCATATATATATATGCTTTTCCAAGTTGCTCAGCAGAAAGGCTGGTGCAGAACAAGCTAATCACCCCAGCTGAACTCTCCACAGGTCTTATTTGAATAATTTTAGAGTTCACGTTCTGAAGTAGAACAGATGAATTCAAACAATTTTTTTAACGCAGGTATAGCGCTTAGCCCCAAGGCAGGAATGTAAAATACACTCAGTGTTGGTAATAACAATTTTTAAAGCGCTGCAGTAATGTTGATGGTTAATTACATAAATTAACACATGCTGGCAGCCTCCCTCCTAGACGCCCTCCGTGAGGAGCGATCCTAGTGAAGACCCCTGCAGGTCTGACTGTCTCCGCCTCTCTGGGTCTCGCCAGCTCTCCTGGGCTGTGGAGCGCTGGGGTGCAAGGGCTGCCCGCACCACGCGAAACGGGTGTGCTCCGGTTGGAAAGCAGGTCAGTTGCAGTGCGAGAGAACTTAGCAGCAGGATCAAGGAAGTAAGCCTTGGTGAGAAAATTCAAGAACGTGGCCCCCCGGAGTAGGGCCCCGAGGGTTTATCCCAGAGAGAGATGCCCGGCAGTGACCACCGAGGTTCGGGCTGGAGAAGGGAGACGGATCTTTGGCCGCCCTGCGGCACTGGGGAGGGGACCTCACTGCCCCGGGAAGAGCCTCCCACTTACTGAGACTCTGAGAAGGTACAGAAATTCCAGGTACCTTTTTTTTTTTTTTGAAAGAAACTGATGTGAGAAAGAAACAAGGCCTGACTTCTCAGGACTGTGGAGGAGGCCATGCTAAGAAGTCTGGTCTTCGGGAGCAGGATGGCTCGGAACGGTTCTGTGCAATTTTGAAAAATTGATCCTTACTGGATGGGCTATATACGATTTTACCTCCCCCTGTAGCTTCGCCAGCACTATGATCTTACCGACTTGATGGTTTCCACTTGTACTCACTACTCGTTTTCATGTTTACTGCCCGTGCTTGTATCTGTTACGTACTCAGTGTCGGTGACCTCCCCCGCAAATCCTAGTCCCCAGCGTGAAAGTATTGTGGGGGGGGGGGGTCTTCGGGAGGTAACTAGGGCAGGAGGGTGGAGCCCTCATGAATACAGTTAGTGCCCTTGTGAGACCGGAGAGACCCTGTTTCAACTCTCTGCAAACCCGGAAGTGGGCCTTCTTCACCAGACACAGCATCTGCCAGCACCTCGACCCTGGACTTCCCAGCCACGAGAACTGGGAGAAATGAGTGCCTGCTGTCCCAGCCACCCAGTCATTTGTTCCAGCAGCCCAAGCTAAGAGAGTGTGCTTGTCCATTTCCTAATGAGGTGCTTTTGTTTAACTGAATTACTTTTCTAAAAAATCCTCAGCTGAGGATTGTTTTTTATTTAAATTTTAGATAAAGAGAAAGAGAGAAATGTAGATGTGAGAGAGAAACATCCTTGTTGCCTCCCGTATAAGCCCGACTGGGGATCGAACCCACAACCTCAGTATGTGCCCTGACTGGGAATAAAAACCTCAGTCGTTTGGTGCACAAGATGACGCCGTTCCGACCAACTCAGCCACCCAGCCTGAATTACCTACTTTTCAGTTTACTGAATTACCTTTTGCTTAATGTTCTCTTCCTCATTGTTTGCCTTTTAATTATGTATGTCAAAACATTATACACACAGCAACCTTTTTTTAGGGATAAAGGTATTTTCTCACCTCAGTATTACACAGACACTTACCTGTATTTCCCATTACTAGCACCACGGTGCAACGGCTCAAATTCAACGACGACGTCCTGGTTGACATCTACACACGGGAACCTAATTTCACTTTCCAAAGGGCAAACCAGTTATCCCTTGAAATGTCGCTGTTATGAATAAACAACTTAGAGGATAATTCATGGGTTTTCTTAATCTTCTACTTTGTTCTGTCACAGCTGTGCTAATCCACTGCACGTGAGATCAAGTTCTCCCATGCTCCATCCTCCGTCCTCAGCGGTTCAGTGTCAATTAGCTGCCCCGTGAGAAACTTACTCCCTTCATGTAACTATGGAATTGGGATATACAGGGATTTCCTCTAAAAGTTAGTGCGGTTTCAGACCACCTGACAACTAGGAGACAGCTACCCGGAATGGAACGAGGTGAAAATGACCTTGAAGACAGACATCCCCAACTACTTGGAATTTGTATAGATTTTTTGCACATACTGCATATATTACTGAAGAATTAAAACAAAGAACTCATATAAGACAGTTTATCATAATTGACCTTTTATTTTAAAAAATTACAGGGAATGATTTCCAGCATATTGTATTTTATAAAAGTACTGCTTATATCAAACATGTTATATCACTATTAATTCCATTCAAGAGCTGCCTTTTTTTAAGGTACCAATTCCAAATGATGGGACGCTTGCCCTTAAAATTGAAAGTTCCCATTATTTATTCAAATGTCAAAATTAAGATTATTCACAAGTTTATTGCTTTATGGCTGGGCAAGATGCTACTAGCACATGTTAAGTAAATAATATTTTAAAAACTATGAGGTCATTCTGTTTAAAACTTTTAGGATAACTGACAGAAAATAGACAATATATATTCAAATCACAGATTGAAGGGCAAGCTTATTATAGGTACTTCTATGTGAAGCAGCTCTTTAAAGAAATAAGATGCACATATAGGTCTGTCTGGTATAATACACATAATTGAAATTAATAAACCTGGAAGACCAATATTGTTACGCTAAGTTTTGTTAGGATCTTTTTAAAAAAATCACACATTTAGTAGTCCATTTGTGCTTAAACTATTCATATGCAGGAGAAGCTTAAAGAAAAACACCTCTGTACATGATGATGGGAAGGAAGTAATAAATTTTTTGAAATTGCACTGTTATTTAAAACACAGCCCTAAAGTCAGACCCTCCAGGGCAGCCGGCAGTCTCTCGAGCCTAATTGGCAGCCTGGGGAGGCCCCTCCGGGATCAGCGAAGTGAAGAAGGTGGTGATGAACGACCACACGGACGCCATCAGCCCCGGCCTGTGGAGCGCGCCGGCGTCTTCCCCCGCGTCCTCCCCGCTCTCGTCCTCCAGCCCGTCGTCCATGAGGCGCTCCTTGCAAACAAAACGAGAAAGGGACTCCTGAGTGACTGAACAGCCAGCATCAACTCAGGACAGACAAGGAGGAGGTAAGTACCTCCCTACAGTAAGAAGGGATGTGAGAATGAAGTAAGAAAGGGGCACATAGCTGGTCGACACAATCTGTGTGAAATCCAAAATCGATAAATTCCTTGGTGTTTGAATTCAAAGGGATAATTGCCAATGTAATACAATAAATTCTCACCGTGTGCATAATTCTCTTTCTAGGCTATTTTAAGGAAGAATAATATTAGTTCTTCCCATTTAATTCTAACATACGACTGAGTTCTCCAGGATGAAACTGCACAATTTACACGTTTACTTTCCTTCGTGTGTTAACCCACAAGCACTTATGGAACACCCCGAGACTCTTGTATCCCGCTGGTCTCACACCGTGCTCAGGACACACCTGTATCTAAAGCACACCAGAACCTCACGTGCATACCATTTCTTCAAGTTCCAGGTTGTGCGCATCTTGCCCATCGTTGACTTCTGCGTTATTGCGGGGAGCCTGCGGCTGACCTACTTCTTGCCTGAAAGGAAACCATCCGGCTTGGTGCCTGTTCAGTGAAACAAAAAAGTAGTTACAACTGCTTTTACCTGTAAAACTATGAAACATTAGCATCCTACAAGAGAAAAATGACTGGAACTATAATACATGCAAAGACCACACCGCCTACTCTACGCCAAGAAATCCCCCTCCCGAAGCAAGGACAGCAAAGCAGGAGTCATTTTCAGTGTAAAAGTCCCTCGTGGGATCCAACTAGATTATCTGCTTGCCTCCTGGGGAATCAGGAGGCAAGGCAAAATTCGTCTCCTTGTGAAGAAAAGAATCTGACCTGTATCTATAGAACTTACTCTTGATAACTATAATTAAAAAGACCATCTGTGTAGAAGAATGAATAGGCCCTGCCCGGGAAGCTCAGTGGGTTGGAGCGTCGGCCTGATACACCAAGGCTGCGAGTTCGATTCCAGGTCGGCGCACATACAAGAGGCAACCAAAGAATGCATAAATAAGTGAACGACAAACTGATGTTTTGCTCTCTTTCTCTAAAATAAAAACTAAAAAAAGGAATGAATCACATACTTCCTGAAGCTCTAAATAATTGATACAGCACATCTGGCTGAATTAACAGTTTTTGTAAGCAACAATGAAGGGAAAATTTGCTTCTAGACAATTCTGATAAATGTCCTCCCTCGACATAACTGCCCCGCCTCTGACGCCAGACCTGCTGGACCCGACACCTGCACTCCCGCACCCGGCACGCACGGCCGGCCGGCTGCCGCGCGCCCGGTCCACACGGTGGGGGGGGGGGGGTCTCCGAGAGCCACGGAGAGGAGCGGAGAGGCGAGGCGCGTCACTCACAGGTGCACCAGCAGCACGGCGCCCATCACCATGACGAAGCGGCTGAAGGAGGAGTAGAAGTAGACGATGCTGAGCAGGATGGCGGCGCGGGACAGCGTGTACATCCAGTCCAGCCAGTCGCGGTTGAAGTCCTCCTCGTTCAGCACCGGCCCGCCCTGGGCGTTCATCTGCACGTTCTCGTTGAGGGGCCGGTTCTCCTGCGCCGCTAGGTTGGGCGCGGGCGGGGGCTCGTCGCCAGGAACGTGGGCCAGGTTCAGCGACTGCGAAGGCGCGGGCTGGGCGGGGGCGGCGTCCAGCGAGGCCTGAGCCGAGACTGCAGCCTGACTGGAAGAGTCACCACGTGAGTGTCAAGGAGGAGCACGCCCCACCCCACCACAGGACGTTCCCAGCCCTGCTGGGTGAGCCGCGTGTCTCCCATGAGCCTGCCGTGGGCCGTCATTGCCCTGCGCCCCATCTCCTGGGCGAGCACAAACCTCCCCGTGGGAGCAGGACCAAGACTGCGGCGCTCAGGCCAGCCCAGGAGGGGGACGGGAGGGGGAGAACTCACCCTTTCCTCCCCTGCACTGAACCCACTACAAGGCCGGGACCCGCTGCCTCTTCCGACCCGCTCACTGGCGGCCCCTTTTGTCCTCCTCCGGGGAATGAGCCCCCCACACCCGCCACCCGGTCCTCCGACCCCGGCCTCACTAATCATCACTGTGTGTGTCCACCGTCTACGGCAAAGGGTTTGTATCAGTATTTTTAAGATATTAACTAGATTCCAGGCCACAACTCCTCAGCCCCAAACCTGACTTCCGGGAACTCCACCTGGGGACCACTGTCTAGGTCCTTTGTCAAACTTACAAAGAATTGTGGTCCTGAAGCTTGCTTATAACTGCTTGAAAATCAGAGTAACTCTCCCTACCAAATGCCCCAGTGAAGTGGCAGTGCGCCTGAGTTTGCTTTCAGTCACCCAGCAGGGGGCGGCAGCCGTGCGACAGGGCGGCCGTGGGCCGGGAGGTGCCGAGGCGGGGTGAGCGCGCAGCGGTCACTCTGCTGGGCCAGCTTTCTGTACGGTCAAGTTCTTGCACAATCCAAAGTTTAAAAACCAACACAGCAAAGTAAAACAAAACAGAAATTTCCTAGGCGACAAAAGCCTGTTTAAGCCTGCATGCTAATTAACACCTTGCTTTTGCACAGGGCTTTTAGTTCCAGAACGCTGCTGCCTCAGATACTCTAACTCACGGGCAGGCTACTTCTCGAAGTGCGAGAACGTGAGGCCCCGAAGGCAGAGGGTGCGCGAAAGATGAGATGACCTAGAAGCGATGCACAACAAGCCCCACTGCCCTCACACGGCTCTCGTCCGAGAGGGAGGCGGGGCGGGCGGAAACACCCAGTGGGGGGCTGGGCGCAAAGCGGCCCCTCAGTGGTAACCGCCGTGTCGCCACGGCGGCAGCTACGGTGCACCCAGCCTGCCTGGGGCCGCGCCAGGGGACGAGGGGAACACGAGGTGCACAGAGCAGGTCAGCGCTGCGGGACACAGAGTTCACGCTGCAGCTTCGGCTGTCAGACACTGGGGGGCGGGAGGAGGAATGGCTGACTGACTGCATGTCAAGCGGGTTAACGGGCAGCAGTCGCATGAAATACAGGAAAGAGCCCACAGGGAGAGAAAGCGATGGCAGGAAAGTGGGTCTGAAATGAGAAAAGATCTGGGTGAAAAGTGGGAAGTGAGATACCGGGGAAGGACGGGGGCCAGAAGTGACCCAGTAGCTCGCCCTGGTCACCTGCTGGGTTCAGGGACGAGAGAAGCCGGCATCAAGGCTGGGTAAGAAAGAGTGTGGAGAAGGACAGAGGAGACAGTGTCCCTGACAGGAGTCAGGCAGCAGGGCGCCCTCCAGAGGCCGGTGGAGTCGGAGTTTGGACACACTGCACGTAGGGAAGGGCTGACAGCCCCGAGGCTGCTCCTCCCAGCGACTGGGTGGAGACGTGGAGACACAGGATGAGGCCAGGAGAGGAAGAGCTGGGCCTCGTCCCAGGGAGCTACGAGCAAGGCCCCAGGAGAAAGCACCCCCCCCACCCCGCCCCGCCAGACTGCGCATCACCAGGCACATGGTGAGTACACAGACACCTCCAACTGCGCGAGGAGCGCTACCATTTACAGCATCGGCCCCCAGCCGTGGTGGCGCTGGGGACCAGTTTCCTGGGACACAGCTTTTCCGCGGAGCAAGGCGGGGCGGACTGTGACGACAGGAGGCGGAGCTCAGGCAGCAAGGCAAGGAAACTCGAAGCTTCTTGGAAGCTCCCCTGCCACTCACCTCCTATAGTGCCATGCGGCCAGGTTCCCAGCAGGCCACTGACTGGTACTGGGGGTGGGCCCTGACTTGGAGGGCTGACCACGGACAGGAAAGGAGTGATGAGAAGGATGAAGAGGATAACAGAATCAGAGATATGGGAGAGGAGAACACTCAAGAGAAGCCAGAAACGTCAGAGGAGAGCACAGGAAGTGCACAGGGGCCGCCAGGACGGTGAGCGGTGGCGAGTCCTCGCGAGAACGCTGACCGTGTGGGAATGCACTCGCCACCACTGAGTCCTGCGGATACGAGCCTCCTTGACATGTGACATGCGAGCCTTCTATTTCTTTTCCTTCAACGTCTGATCTCTTCATGGAGATCTGCTGCCTCCCAGTGCAACTTCCCTACGTTTTCTCCTCTTTCACAGACAGAACGTTGTACCAAAGCATCTCAATATAATGAGAGACGAGAGGGAGAGGTGGAGAAAGGTTTAGTTGCTATGAACCATTTTTCCTTCAGCCAAATGACTTCTTAAAAAGTATCTGCTGAGATGCTTGAGAACTCCCTCATAATAATTTTTTTTTATTTTTTTAAAGATACTAATTTATTTTTAGAGAGAGGAAAGGGAGGGAGACAGAGAGGGAGAGAAATATCGGTGTGCAAGAGAAACAATGTCTATCAGTCGGTTGCCTCTCACATGCCCCCTACTGGGGACCTGGCCCGCAACCCAGGCACATACCCTGACTGGGAATCAAACTGGTGACCTTATGGTTCGAAGGCTGGCGCTCAATCCACTGAGCCACACCAGCCAGGGAAATAATTGTAATAATTGTAATTTTGTAAAGCTAATGAAACACACCAGTAGGTGCAACCCCAAACTAAGTGACCTGGGGTAAACGCGGAGAACGAGGCGAGCACCGCGGCCAGCGAAGGGGGCCGGCGCGCACTTACTATTGCATGTAGAGCCAAGGGGGCCGGCGCGCACTTACTATTGCATGTAGAGCGAAGGGGGCCGGCGCGCACTTACTATTGCATGTAGAGCCAAGGGGGCCGGCGCGCACTTACTATTGCATGTAGAGCGAAGGGGGCCGGCGCGCACTTACTATTGCATGTAGAGCGAAGGGGGCCGGCGCGCACTTACTATTGCATGTAGAGCGAAGGGGGCCGGCGCGCACTTACTATTGCATGTAGAGCGAAGGGGGCCGGCGCGCACTTACTATTGCATGTAGAGCGAAGGGGGCCGGCGCGCACTTACTATTGCATGTAGAGCGAAGGCGGCCGGCGCGCACTTACTATTGCATGTAGAGCGAAGGGGGCCGGCGCGCACTCACTACTGCATGTAGAGCGAAGGGGGCCGGCGCGCACTCACTATTGCATGTAGAGCGAAGGGGGCCGGCGCGCACTTACTACTGCATGTAGAGCGAAGGGGGCCGGCGCGCACTTACTACTGCATGTAGAGCGAAGGGGGCCGGCGCGCACTTACTACTGCATGTAGAGCGAAGGGGGCCGGCGCGCACTTACTATTGCATGTAGTACTGATGCGCGTACATCTGCTGCCACCACAGCACCTGCAGCGGGCTGAGCGCAGGGTACACGGGGAAGCCGGCCGCCAGGGCTTGTCCGGGAAGCTGGTTGTCCACATGCCTGCCATAACAAGGTAAAAAGCATGTCTTTCAATGCTCTAGAAGTGGAAAGCATTTCTCTAAACTTTAATTTCTGGACCACAGGGCATCCTGCTGTACCGGAACCTGCACCCTACCAAGGTCCCCAGGGCACTAGCACAGACGTTACAAACTGAACAGTGCTGCCCCGATGGTTCTAATGTACGAGCGGCTTCCAAAAGCACTGCTCGCCTGAGCCCCCTGTTCTCAAGACATGCGGTCGGGCAGAGGGTAGCTCTGAGATGCGCTCGGACCCCGGCAGGGGCTCCCAGGACAGCCAGGAGGAAGAGCGGTGAAGAGGCCCCCAGCGCCCGCAGCTCACCCCTGCATGACGTACGGGAACCGGGGGCTCTGGGCCGGGTCGGTCTGCACTTGCGGAAGGACGCGCTGCCGCAGCCCGTCCGGGGCGGCGCTGACCGCCAGCGGCAGGGCTTCCGCACTGGACGACGGAGTGGTGGATCCTGACGGGTCTGGGCTCTACAAACAGAAACGCAATTGCTTTTTCAAGAAGACTGAATTCATTACCATCGTGAGAGTTTAGACGCATTGCTAAACAGGTGTTTATGAAATCCCTCTGCAAAGAGTGGATTTTAGGAATTTACTAATTTGAATCTTGAGAAACTTTCATTCTGATGAGGCTAAAGATTTCAGAAAAATCAAAATTGCTTCATTATACAACAGTTTATTAACTAGAAAAGGCTAAGTAGTGGAGTAACTGTATACAAAAAAACACATACAAAATCGTGAGATTAATGCACGCAAAGCTCTTCTCACGATGCCTAGACCACAGAAAGTGCTCAGTGATGGTACGAATTTCTGCGTCATTTACACAGTTACTATGTGCCAGCTACAGTGTAACATGCAACTAGTAACGCACTGGCTTCAAAGTATGAGGAGCATGCTGGAAATCAGATCTGGTGTTATCTCTGACATTAACAAGGAACATAACCTTAAAATTTCACTTAACCTCCGAGTCTCGGCTTTCCTACAAAAAAATAAGATTGAACTAGATTTTCAAGATTCCTTTTACTTCTAAACTTGTCAGTGTCTAGATACCACCAACAAATAGTTTTCTGATGAACAGGAGACCAGTCAGAATGTTAACATTCTCGTGCTCCCAGGGTTTCAGTCCCTCACCCGCCTCACCCCCTGACACAACACAGCCCCGAAGAGCACCCCAGTTTGCTGCCATTTGAAAACAGTTTATCAAGGGGTTTGTGTACATTTAAAATACAGTTATATCCTACACAAATTATAGTTCTCCCACTGAAAACCCGCGGTACGGCGTGCCCTGAACGCCCTCCAGGTCTGCGGGCACCGCCCCTCCCGGCACCGCCCCAGGGCCAGGCTGCTTTTCCGCACGTCCACCTTCCCGAGTCCGGGCTGGGGGGTCCTGGGACATTCGTCCTTTGCAAAGCTAACAAAAGCTTTCTCCAAGATGTTACTTCACACAAAATACATATTAAATATCTGACCAGGGAGTCTGATTCTTAGGGACATGAATTTGGAAAGGCCTCTTTTTTAGCAAGATTTGTCATTAAATGGACCATGAAAAGGTAGTTAATTAAAAATTAAAGAAAGGCCTAGTCATTTGGCAGCCCAGGCTAGTTTCTCTGGATTTCTGCCCTTATTAGATAACTCTCTCGTGACCAGAGCTCTAAGACATTTTCAAACCCCACTGAAATTTCTCAGTCATAAAACATTAAGGGGAGTTCAACTTCTTTTTCTTTTGACACGTGTAGATTTTCATAACGCACGCTGAAAAACTGAATATATTTACTAATGACAGGAAATCGTGGCCCAGGAACCATGAGGCAAGTCAGAGGATTCTCTCTCAACAAAAACGGAGGCAGCGCAGCCGTGCCCAGCGGGTACACACGGAATGCCAGGCCGAGGCCCTTGGGCTTCCTGACAACACACACTTCCGCTTAACCGAGGCTAACTCCCATGACTGGTGCTGGAGAACACTGCCCACCGAGGAGGCCACGCTCAGTCAACACGGCAACTAGAGAACTAGCATCCGCTGGAAGAGCTACCAACGAGTTATCTCCACTCACCCCCTCCTTCAAGTTCTGGCTAGACCCTCGATGAGAACCGTCTCCACCTCCAAACGTGTCATATAACCCTTTTACTGGAAACCAAAAATAATTCAACGTAAAGGGACTTGGTACAGTATCTTTAAAACTTGTAGAGAATATCTAAGTTGGAAAGTTTTAACTATTAAGAAGAATTTCCAAAACAATTCTAGGTAAATGAAAAAATCAGGCAAGCGGCTGAGCACCCAAGTCTGGGAGAGCGGACTGAGCAGGCCCAGCAGAGGGATGTACGCGCAAATGCAGGCGTTTCAGAACACAGGGTTCTTGACCGAGCAATCTGCTTAGGAGATTTAGCATGCTAAAAACTCAAATAATTTAATCCGCCTCGAATAAAGTATACTCTATCAAACACCTTAAATATTCGTGAAATCTTACTGGCCTTAGAGGTTATATGATACAACCATGCATACCTCTGTCTCCTTACTATTGCAGGAACGAGACCCCTGAAGATGGACCCATTACTGACCCTCACGCAGTAAAGTTTACCTCCCAGGGAGCAGGCTTCAGGGGACAGCAATGCACGTTAGATTTTAAAAACAAAGTTTGAATGCCCAAACCGAGCCATTCAAATCACAATCTCACGTCCCACAAGCTCCGACTGTCCTGTTCTTTCACTTAGTTTTTAGAGGCAAAATAGGGACAATCAGGAGACGCCCCCACGTCCTCCTCTCTGACAACTCACAGAACTGCCGCTGCTGGACGCCTCGGGACCGTCCATGCTGGTGCTGGTGCTGGAGCCGGGAGAGCTGGGAGGGGTCCGGGAAGTGCACACGAGATGGACCATGTGGTACTCGTCTTGCTGAAACCAAAGAAGAGCGCTGAAAGGGCGGCACTGGGGAAGGTGCAGTCAGGCGTCAGCAGCGGCTTAGCTGGGACACTCAACTCGGAACTTAAGCCCCCTCCTAACGCAGCCATTCTTGGTGAGGAACTGCTGCCATCTGAAGGTGAATTTACCACTTTGGGATTTGGAACCTTCTGGATTCAGTGTTTCCTCCATGCTTAGAAAGTGGTCAGAATACTCAGTAACCCTGGGTGACGAAAATGACCGCTGCTCTGTACACGAAGGAGTCTGGAAGCGAGCAGCGTGCTGTCGAGTTGTGGCCTGCCGCCTAGGATTTCAGCGTAAAAACACCCAGCGCCTTAACGTCAGAACTGCAACAGTCACGCCGAAGCTCAGACCCGCAAACTCTGAGCAGTAAAGACATTTCCTTTACTAGGGCTTTGCAGCTATAATGAATAAACTCAAGTAATGTCACCGTCATCTCATTTGCCTTGCTTTTAACAAGGTGATGTATAGTTTTTTATTTATTTTATATTTATTTTATATAAATTTATTTTATATTTATATAAAGCATATATTTGAACTAAATTCTGTAAATATCTCATGTTTCCATTAACCTACAAACATAACCAAAAAAATATTCTAATAATGATTAGGACTGACATTTCAGCTTAGCGATTACATGAGTATGTCTGTACTCAGGCATGAAGCAGGTAAGTAAGAGGGAGAAGGGAAAGAGAATACAGGAGGACGGAGAACACAGCATAGCTCAGCAACTTCAAAAAAAAGAAAACAGAGTATGACAAAGGAAAGGGGGCAGGAAGATAAGGAAGATGCCCGGCTGTAAGAAAGAGAAACAACGTAAGTAAAAACTACGTCTTCATCAACTGCCTGCCATACACCTGGAACTGTGCTGGGTCCTGGGGGGGATCCCAGCAAGGCAGAAGTCGGCCCCGCCCCCAGAGGTGCTCAGAGCACTGTTCAGAGATGAGACTAGCGCACTGGCGCACAATTAGAGAAATGTGTATCGCAGTCTTTCGCACAGGGCTGGGAAGCACAGACCACACTGCTTTCTTTCAGAGTGTAAAGACAGGCTTGAGGGGGGCTAGAGCGTGAAGGGGAGGCAGTTTCAGGGCCAGTGTGCCTCGCCACGTGCCCCGCGAGGAAGACAGAAGGCGCTGCTGGCTCACAACGCCCCCTAGCTTCCGAGTACAGAACATGCAGAGCATCCGACCATGAGATCTTCACCCTCAGAAACCTAAATTTCAAAGGTCCTGTGACTCAAATGAAGTCATAGTGTTATTCGTTTTCATTCACCATTGGGGAAAAGCTTCTGTAAAACAGTTTATAATGAAACAAGTAAAGCTAAGGGTAGCATTTCATTGAAAAAAAGGAATACAATGACTTTAACAAAATCAGTTCTAAGATCGACTAAAAATGTAAACATATTATTCAAAATATTTTATATAAGGGGCCAACAGTCCTTTGACTGAGCATTTTTATTTTAAGTCTTCTGATCAGAAACTATTTCTGGCAGCAAGAACCTTTTAAGAGAGTATCCCTATACAAACCAGCTATCTTTGGGTTAAGATAATAAAATAAATATCTATTTCAAAAAGTCTATAGCCATAATGTTTTTAAGAATAAAAACGGAGAACAGTCAACAGGCGAGGCACACAGGGCTCTCAGGGCAGTGAAACCATCCCGCACCACACCGTAACGGTGACTACGTGTCATTACACACTTGTGCACACCCGCAGGAAGTGCAATGCCAAGAGGGAGCCCTAGTGTACGCCATGGGCTTCGGGTGACAGTGGTGTGTCCGTGATGCAGGCTCGTCAACTGTAACGAGTGTACACTCTACTAGGAAGTGTTGGCCGTGGGGGAGCCTGTGTCCGGGGAGCGGGGGGATGTATGTGAAATCTCTACCTAACTTTTTTTTGGTCCGCTCAACCTAAAACTACTCTAAAAAAAATAAAATCTCTCACGGTGGCGGGGAGACCTGCTACAAATTCCACTATTTTTGAGGGAGAAATAAGATATTAAACCATCTTGGCAACCTGGAACTATATGATTAAAAAGAAAATGACAGCAAGAAGTCACACTGGCAAAGTTAAAATGTCCAACTGTCTAAACAGAAAGAATATACTGGTATAAGATTTCTTAAAGTTCCCCACAGGTAATCATAAACAAAAAGAGGAGGAGAAAGATTTCCTGAGTCGGATCAGGGATATCCAGAACAACATTAAGAATTAAGTCAAGGGGGAAGGGAGTAGCTGGAAGTGGCAGAGGGTATAAGGGAGATAAATGGTAATGAAAAAATCCAATAAAAAATAAACTATTAAAAAAAAGACTTAAGTGAAAGGTCTGAGCAAAAATATCAAAGCTGTATATTTAATTTTGCTACGTTCACAAACAAAAAGCAGTATTGCAAATGCAGAAAAGTTGTAAAAGTATAAATTCCACACATAAACATGAGTGAGAAGCTGCCACTTTAAAAAAACCAGCACTCCAGCTGATTGTCAAAAAACGTACTGAGACACATTTTCGCTCTAAGCACCAACATCCAAAGATTGCTCACTGACGGACACCCGGGCTTCCTTCTGTTTCCTGCCCAGAAACTGACTCCCAACCCAAGCAACCTGTATCATAACGTCACGCAGTCTGGTCGGAAGGGGATGTGAGACGGCAGACTGCGTCAGGGAAAATCCTCACCACACCCCGAACGCTCCTCTCCAGCACGACTGCTAAACTGATACTGTTTTCTTACACAGAATGCCAAATACCTGACGACAAACGTATGATCCCACTTCAGATTCGGCTCTCAGATAGACATGCAAACTGCTACCTAAACTAACTGCAATCTATCATTGTGTTTTTACACTCTAGCTCACAGTAACCTGGAACGTTACCCAGGTGGGCTGATTTTTAGTCTCTGAAGACTGAACTGGCTGGATACCCACAGAAGTTCAGCACGGCTCTGCTCTCACACTCGGACCGTGTCTGGTGGCACGCAGTGGTAGAAATCCGCTTACTTTTCTGAGAACGTCTTTCAGCTGCAGATGATCGGGAAGCAGTCTGCCCGAATACACCAACCTCTGATCCTTCGTCAACTGAGAAACGGGACAAAGAAAAGAATTCAACTTTTTCTAGTTACACAAAATAAAGGTTGGGAGTAAAATGTCTAAATATGGGTCAACTCCCTGCAGTCACAAATAAGCAGAAATCGGACATAGTTTAAGACTTTTCTTTTTCCAAATTCCATTTATGACATTAAGAATTCAGCGAATGGTAGGCTATTTATTGTAGTAGATACGATGAAATATGGATAATTACTAAATTTAAAAAAACAGAGAACAGGTAAATTGGAAGTTTGTCTTTTCAGCCATAATGCAATGCATATGGGACTATCATTATAAATCTTCAAGCTATAAACGAGGTGGCTGGCCTTCCGTTAAAAGTCAACAGCGAGATAAAATTTGAACGTTGACAGAGGTATTTGTATTGTCTCATCAGCATTTTTCATCTAAAAGTATATGTAAGATTTATTTTTTTCTTTACTAACATCATTTGGAACAACTTATTGGTTTTAATTCAAAAGCCATTTGAATTTAGTTATAGCTGTAAATAAACTATTTAATAGATTTTATCATTCCCTCCACTTTCTCGAATAGCTTTGCACATTTTTCAAAAACACGAGACTAAAGGAAAATCAACTCAGTTGCACGGAGACGCAGCTGCCCTCTCTACAAGCAGCCCCCAGCAGGAAATACATTCTGGTTATCTCTGCTCTATTTTGTACTTACGACAAATCTGCTAAGAGTTCCCACTGCTAGCATTCAAGCATTTACAATGAAAGCATTTATGTACAGTCCCCATAAGAACTCCTATTTCATAACTGAGAAACAGGCAAATGTTCCTTAAAATCTATTAACACAATTAGATAGGAGCTATATCAACCACTCTTACGTGTGTCAAATCCAAGCAAAACTGTAACAATTGTTAAATAGACTATATATTCAACATGGCTAGTAAAAGAGGTTTTTACAGTAAAGACAATCGTCACAGAAACCATCACACTAAGATCTATGGTCCTCAGGTGCCAAACATCAAGGGTTTGGGGTTAAGTATCATGATGAACTTGTAGAATTTTATATTTTTGCTTTCAGGCACAAAATGCCCCAGGTGCATCAGCCAGGAGCCTTGGTTCCTTTTAATGGGAAATGCTATCTAAAGACCAAAATCTGGGATCTAAGAGTGCTTCACTGTTAGTTGTCATTATTTCTAAGATTCTTCACTAAGGAAAGCTAGAAAATATGTCTTTTTTTAGAAAAAGATACTTTAAAAGTTCATACTGACATTTCTTAATTAAAGCAATAGGGCAGTATATGGTTTTTACTTATTTTTTTATATCTTCTCTTGCCTTGAAAGTCTTGCTTGCTAATGACATTAAAAGAAATACGCCATTAGCAAACTTATATGTTTCATCCTACTATATGCAATCTCAAAATAAGAACAACGTCGAGTGAAGTTTAAAATTTCCCGAGGCTCTCTACAGCCCTTATGCACACGCCCCTAGAAATACACAGTTTAGAGCACTGTTTCCCAGTCACTCGGGGTAATTCCTCTCGCAGTCACGCCGCCATCCTGACATTAAATCATCAAAGTATTGTGTCACCATGCAGGAATTACTTTCCCTACTTAACTTTTTAAATTATATAGCAACAGAGTCAACATCGTAGAATGATGTCCATTCAAAGGGGTGGAGGTTCTGCCCCTGCTCCCTCCCTCCCTCCCTCATCCTGAGTCACCCTCCCATGGCTTCCATTCACCACCACCCGGACCTGCACACAGGCACCAGCGCTGCCTTCCTTTCCCACACAAAAAGCAGCCCACTACACCTCCTCTTCTGTGCCTCGTTCTCTCCCTTAGCACGCCCCGGAGATCGAGCTTGGGCAGTGCCGGGGTGTCTTCCCCATTCTCTCTGACGGCTGAGTGAGGCTCCTTCACCAGAAGTGCCGCAGTTTACTGACGGACATTTGAGTATTTCCAGGCTTCTGTGATTACTCCCAGTGTCCTCCTCTCACTCTGTTCACTTTATTTCTGTACTCCCTCTGAGCACCCTGCAGCGTGGAGACCCCTACTGACCTTGACAAAGCCATCTGGGTGGGCAGCAGGGGAAAAACTTAACTGGAAGGGATGTTAGGGAAAAGGAGAGGAGTGCGGTTAGAGACAGTGAATACACACAACTTGCAAGGAGGTTTCACTACGGACAAGGAAAGAAACAGAGCACTAGCTAGAAGGGAAGTGGAATCAAAAGAGGGTCTGGGCCCTGGGCAGTGTGGTTCAGTTGGCTGGAGCGTCGTCCGGTACACCAAGAGGCTGCAGGTTCCGTTCCCGGTCAGGGTACCTACCTAGGTTGTGGGTTCAGTCCTGGTCTGGGCGCGTACAGAAGGCAACTGATCGATGTTTGTCTCACATCGATGTTCCTCTCTCTCTAGAATCAATAAATATGTATCCTCAAAAAAAAAAAAAGAGGGTCTGGTCTTACTTGTTTTACTACTTTGTGTTTTTGTTTTTTTAAGAACAGAGAAATAACATGTTTATATGTCAATATGAATAATCTAGTAGAATGGGGAAAAAACTAATGATGCAAGAGAGAAAAACAGAGAATTTAAAAAGCAATGACCTTGCCCGGGCTGGCGTAGCTCAGTGGATTGAACACAGGCTGCAAACCAAAGCATCACAGGTTCAATTCCCAGTCAGGGCACATGCCTGGGCTGCAGGCCACGGCCCCCAGCAACTACACATTGATGTTTCTCTCTCTCTCTCTCTCTCTCTCTCTCTTTCTCCCTCCCTTCCCTCTCTAAAAATAAATAAATAAAATCTTAAAAAAAAAAAAAAAAAGCAATGACCTTGAGTAACTAACCAAGAGGGAGCTGGTACTGGACTCACAGATGAACACAGCAGAGACAAATGAAGAATATTAAGAAACTTGTACAAGATGCCACTACCACCACTCTGTGCCTCAGTTTCCTCATCTGTAAAATGAGGACAATAACAGTATCTATTTCACAGAAATGAAAATGAACATAACAATGAAAATGCACATAAATCTCTTAGAATAGAGCACAATACCCTCCTAAAAAATACAGACAACAAAAACGGGTGTGGGCCAAGATGGGGAGGAAACGGAATCCTCACACACCTCACACACCGGCGGTGAGAATGTTCATGAAACAGCCTTTGTGGGGAAGTTCGGCCCTTCCTCAGAGAGGTAAACACGGAGTTACCGTATGACTCAGTATACACCCAAATCCACACAAAACTTGTTCAAGAATGTTCACAGCAGCATTACTCATAATGCCAAAAAGCAGGAACAACCAAATACGTTAACTGATAAGTGAACAAACAAAATATGATGAATATGTACCCCGCAGCATTACTGGTCCGTACAAAGCAATGAAGAAGTGGTCCTCGTCATAACGCGGATGAACCCTGCAAACACTATAGGAGCCAGACGTGAAAGGCCACAGATTTACTACGATCCTACTTACATAAAGTTTCCCGAACAGGCAAATCCAGAGACAGAAGGTAGACTGGTGGCTACCAGGGTCTGGGGGAGCAGAGACGGGGAGTGGCCGCTCACAGGCCCGGGGTTTCCTTCTGGGGTGATACGCATGTTCTGGAACTGGACGTGGTGACAAGTGGGCAACTCTGTGAACTACTGAAAGCCATGAGTTATACAAGTTAAAGGGCAAGCATTACAGCGTGCGAATTACACCTCAATAAAATATACTGCTGCCTTAAGCTGAACATTCTTCAGATAAGCAGAAGTTTTAAAAGGAAAAGGAATTCTTTAATTTTACTGTGATTGAAAATAGAGAAAAGGAAATTTTCATGTGCCTAAATTAGGTAAGAGGATTTGAAAATGGTTCTGTCAACTAAAAAAATTGTTTCTCCCATTTAAATATCATATAATTTAAACATCTGAGAAACCAGTGGTTAGATAGGATAGCAAATAACAATAATCAAATGAATTTTCATCTAGTTATTTTAGATTATATGTTTTGGGAAAAGTATAGATTTCGAGATCTCAATTCAAATCAAATTTTACTTGTAAATGTGACAGTTCTGCTCCTGCAGCCCGGCTCACCACACTGTCCTTCGCCCTGCCTGAAAACCCGCTTCTGCGGTGGGCAGGGTGAGCGATGCTGGCTGCTACAGCAAGTCCCAAGACCTCAGTAGCTTACCCTAACAAAAGTTCATCCTTCTCTCACTAAACAAAAAAGATTGTGCGGCACCTTTTAAATATAAGAGTTTAGCCCTGGCTGGTGTGGCTCAGTGGATGGAGTGCGGGTCTGTGAACCAAAGGATCGCTGGTTCGACTGCCAGTCAGGGCACATGTCTGGGTTGCGGGCCAGGTCCCCAGGATGGGGTGCAAGAGGCAACCACACAGTGATGTTTCTCTCCCTCTCTCTCCCTTTCCCTCTAAAAATAAAATCTTTTAAATAAACAAATAAATAAATAAATGGGTTCAGAAAACAGAATTAGTACATCTAAAACAAAGCACTAATTAAACCATCACAGTTAAGTGGTTTGCTGTAAGAGGCCGGCTGCACAGACTGACGTACAAATGTACTTGGCCGCATCCGTTAAGAGCATCGCCCTTCTTCCTGCTGCTCACACGCCACATCAAGCAGCCAGCAAACCCCAGCAGGTAGAGCACGGCCACGGCCTGCCCCGCTCCACCCCAGACGACGCTGGTGACGCGTGGTGCAGCAGACGGCTGAATGACCAGGCTGGAGACATCCTGACACCACTCTGAGCAGCCCAGAGACAGAACTCGAGCACTCCGATCAAACAGCTGCCCAACCAGCTGACCCCAAGCGGCCTGCTACCCACTGCACAGACATGGCCAAGAACCAAGGAGAGGCGAGCTCACCTGCTAGCATGACATGCAGAAATCAAACCTGAACTGGTGGAAGATTCTTTTTCCTTCTAAAAGCTCTACATATATTATTACCTAAAGAGACATTTAATCAGATGTCAAAAGCAGATACAACGTTATGCATCCCTAGCGTACTTTAAATATTCACAACAAGACTCTGGCAGTTGAGTTTTACAAAGCCAAAAATACTTCATATTTCTAGAAGTCACCTAGTTGGTATCAAAAGACTGAACTTTTGTATGTGAAGAACTAAATGGGTCTCTCATAATGACATGGGGCTCAAAAAAAGCATGTTCTTAGTATATCGGACTTTGACGTGACCAAATACCTCAGTACAGGCAACCCATAACTTACATGTCAGTTCAAAGAACCATGACCCAGTTCTTTGAAAACAGTCACTATTAACATTTCAGTACTTACATATACTGTCAAGTCAAAGAGCTTTAAAGAGCTGTTCCCAAGACACGCTCTCTGTGGGAAAGGAATTCTGTGGATTTCTGCCGGAACACATCTCGCACTCCCACTGAACCCAGCCCACCCAGAGCCCCAGGAAATCCAGAAACCCTGGAATGGAAGCGCAGTTTACCCAAGCTGTCTCCACCCCTTATCTCCTTGCAACAACTGTAAGCAAAACCAGCACACGGAGCTTGAAGAACTTCCTCCAGAACTCCAAGGGGACATTCCCTGCTGAGCTGTGTGCACCGACAGGCCCCTCGCAAACCAGGCAGAAGCACAACAGAGACTGCAGAAACACAAGGCTGCTCTGGGTCACGCGAAGGAGCAGGGGTGTGACAAGACAGGGAAAAGCAATCTGCTCTGAGTCTTAAGATATTATGCTCCCATATCTCCCCTATAACTTATCAAAATAAGCAGCAATAACCTCACACTAAGTTGATATTCATCAGAACAGTATTAAGGCTTTATTAGCCATTCATCTGCAGCCATTAGATGGCAAACCATGTAAACAGACACCTCTTTTTGTAGTTCTTGTAATCTGCAAGTATACAGCTGAGAGGGCCAAGTTCCTAGAGGAACCGTAAGGGTTAAGCACCTGAGGCTTGCCAGTCAGACAAACCTGGGTTTGAATTCCAGTGCAACACTAGCTCTGAGAAAAAAAGTTTTAAAAAGCTCTCCTCTGCTTAAAACTGTTCTGAGAAAAATATCCCTGTGAACCTTGTCTTAAACCAGCTCCCCATCCCCTCACCCCGGACCCCAGAGCGGGCCACCCCTCCCCTGTGCGTCTGCGGCCCTCAGTGCAGCCCCGGCAGAGCCCTAGTCCCGTCACTGGAGGTATTTACTTTCGTGTCTCCACCCCCCCGCTGGACCTGAGCTCCAGCAAAGGACTCTTACCTCACCTTCGTGCTTAGCACGTGCACGTTCAAATGCCAGGTCAATAAAATCCAAATCAAATAAATACATGAAGCCCAAGAAAGTGTGCTGGCAGTGGGGGTAGGGGGAGTGTTATCTGTTGTGGGTTTCCTGAGGGCAGGGGAGTTGAATTTAAAATATCCATGTGGAGACTGTCTGTGATTAAGTCAACATGTGACCTTACAACTAGACCTTAGGATTTCACACACTGTCAATGAAACCCATTAACAGCATGTAGACACTCGGTCTATTCTTGCAGGGATAAAAGGACAACTTCAAGTCTCCCTTCTTCCCCCTCTAGCAGCTCCACTTACTTCCCCAGAGCGGCTGGCTACCCACAGGGACCCACGCTTCCCGCCGCCAGCCAGGACCATCAGGCCCAGGGAGGAGCAGCGCAGCCCAGAGCTGCCACCTTTTCTCCTTCTCACTGGGCACCGGGACCCTCCTCTGCTTCCGAGTCCGCCCACCCTGCCCCAGGATGTGCAAGGAACCAGGCGTCAGGAACGGTCTCTGCTAAACACCGACACAGCGCCTGAGACACTTAAACACAGGAAGATGTTAAGCAATCGTTGTGGGTGGTCCTAAGAACCCAAACTTCCTGTATAAATGTATTTTGTTAGTCATGTAACATGCTTAGGTTGCAAAATGTTTTCTGTTCCAATTAGCAAGCTTACAAAGAAAACTGGTAGGACTCCAATTTCTATATGGAGGACCACCAGTGGCTGTGGGGTATCATTAAACAGTTGGTCTGTTTGATGACTGAGCTGTGGTAAGTCAGAATGTAAGCCTGTCAAACCAAACCACCACAGAAAAGTTTTCAGTGAAGTTCTAGGAAAATAAACATATGTGCCCCACCCCTAGGCCCGCCCACTCTCATTCACCTGCAAGTAACCTTCAGGTAGTACCTTCGCTTGGAGGAGACTTGCTGGAGGAGGAAAAAGGCCAGGTTTGCGGCCGAGTTAGGCAGTCAGGTAATTAAAGCCCACACACTGTTTGCACAGCCTGCAACCTGTCTTGCAGTGTGTACAGGCAGCAGGCAGGGCAGGAGGGCGGGGTGTAAAGAAGTCTGCGACCGATCTGTCCCCAGCAGCTGCCCCTCACTGGAGATTAGTGCCATGGGGGGTGCAGATAAGGCACGAAGGTTTCACGCCCCTCTCCGAGTTTTTACAAAATAAAAAAGTTTTGGAAAAGTGTAACTCTTGGTCTATCACAATGCAAACCGAGTCCCTTTGGTTCAATCGTGTCACATGAAGCCCCTCACATGAGCGTGCACTGGAGCACGCACACTGAGACGGGCCCGCTTAGGAATGGCATGGCGCTGTGTTACCAGGAGTACTATGGAAGTCTATGGCTTTCAACTCTGAGTATCCACTTCGAAACTGTGCCAAACCAACCATATGCAATAGGAAATCTTTTGTAAAGCAGACAATTTTAAAACAAATTGTTACCCCCTGTGTAAACTTTAACTTTCAAACAAAAGACCTGAATAACTAAGAGTTCCAGCTGGTTTGTTCCAAGTACTTAAATACCTAAGAGCTTTTATTTCTTCTACTAAAAATGTTTGTATCACAAGGTACTGACAAACACAGCTAATGCCAACTAAGGACTGTTTTTCTAAACCTATTTTTGCAAAAACCTCAATATTTCTGTAGTTATTCTAGAAATCTAAACTAACTAAACTTAATACTGCACCCCTGAAACAGTCCTAATTCGTTAATATCCAAATACAGATCAAATGCCTTCTTTACTTATCAAGACTTTTTAATTATCAACGATGCCCTTTCCAATTTACCTTTGGGCACAGGTGGAGCTGTACTCTTTGTATTTTATTTATTATCTTTGCAATACCCCAATATGATTCAGAATGGAAAACACTACCACGTTGACTTACAAATAGCCATATAAAAGGAATAAAAAGATGTACCAAATGGTAGGGGGGTGGAAGGACTGTTCTCTTCTAAATTAGCGAAATTTCTGTGTCCTGTACAGGAGAAAAATGAGGGAGGGAGGGGCAGAGGAAAGTGAATCTAAAACTCATTACTCTTTGCTTCTTAAAATATATATATATTTTATATATATAAATATATATATAAAATATATATATATATATAATATATATATTAGTCTTCAAAGTGTAATTTTGATAGGGGTACATACTTAGTTCCAAAAAAATTGCTCTTCAACAGTAAGCAAATTTCTGGGTCACAGGGTGCAAGTAAAAAGGAATTTTAGTCGAATAAGCAATAAAAGCTTTACTATGAACTGTAATGTTTCTCTCTCTCTCTTTTTAAGGCTATAACTATCATCCTATATTAGGTTGATGACTTTAAGTCCAAGGAAAACGGTCTTTTTTATCCATGCCTGCCAATTCTTACGTCCCTTGATATTTCTGTGCATTCTTACTAATTAACTGAACCTCATCAAGAAGATATTAATGGCTCGGTCACTCAAGACACACACACACACACACACACACACACACACACGCAACTTCAGAACTCAAATACTTCGCGGTCTACCAAAAGAGGTCTGTTGGACCCAAGAGGGGCGGGGGTGAGCAAGCAGATGGTGAGGACCCGGCGCAGGGGCACGAACGGCCGCGGGCCGGAGCCGCTACGTCAGCCTGTGGACACTTACTGGTTTGCTAGGGTAGACGTTAGACAGATGCGTTTTTAGTTTCCCCACGGTCCAGTTCAAGAAGCAGCTAATAGTCTGGTCCCTGTACTTCTGATTCGGTGCCTTAATGATGAGGGTCACAGGAATCTCCATCCCACTTTGGTCCATGGTGCCCCCAAAGCCGAAAACAGTCGGAAGGAGCAGCAGTGAAGAGCCCGAAGGAGCCGAGGTGGTTACCCCCAGCGCAACTGGGGTGGGGACGGAAGCGAGCGGGGTCTCAATATTCCGCGTCCGAGTCGGTCACAAGTGCGTCGGGCGATACAAAGGCCATTGCCTGTACTGAGGGGGATGCACGGTGGCGGCGCTGGGGTCTGGGGGCCCGGCCGCGGTGCAGCGTTCCCCGCCAGGTCCGGGCTCCGCTAGGCTCCACCGGACTGCGGGGGGCGGCGGGGACAGAGAGAGAAATCGTTGAGAAGGGAGGGAGGGAAGGGTGGGGGCGCCACGGCCCCAGTGACCGCCCCTGCCCCCCGCCGCACCCCCCCCCCCAAGCTGAAACGCAACAAGGCCCCTACGCGACGGCCCCGCCGGGAGGGCCGGGGACGGGGCCGGGCCGCTCCGCGGGCAGAGGTACCTGAGAGGAGGCCGCGGGGCCCGCCGCCGCCGCCCTCCGCCCTCCGCCCTCCGCGCCCAGGTAGGGCCGCCGGCCGCGCAGTCGGGCCGGGCGTCCTCCGCGGCGGCCGCTCCCTTCCTGCGGCTCGGCAGCGGCCGCGGCCAGCCCCGGGTCTCGCGAGGCGGCGCGGTGGCCGCGGGGAAAGTTGGCCAGAGGGCGCGGCCCGCGGTCCGCCCGCTCCCTCGGGCGGGGCAGGCGCGGGGCAGGGCCGCGCGGCCGGGGGCCCGGCACCGCCCGGGCGGCGGCAGGTGGCAGGGGGGCGGGGACTGGAGCCAGGCGCCGGCCGGCAGCGCTCCCGTTCTGTGGCTGTTGTTGTTGTTGTTGTGAGCCAGGTTGGGGCCCCTTTAAGCCGGAAGACGCCGGGCGGAAGTGCGTCACGCGCAGCCCTCCTGAGGCGCGGCCCGGGCGACCCTGCCGACGACCGCCGCGCCGGGGTTCCCCCTAGGACACCCGTCCGGGGTCCCTGGTCCCCGCGCGGGCGCGCGCGCCGGTCGGAGCGCACCTGCCCTGCACTCCCGTGGGCGCTCAGGCCTCACCACTAGCTAACTGGGCGTTAGCCTGCCCTACTTGACCGCACCCTGAGGATTTGGGTTGGTTCCTCCATCCTAAGAGTTGGCTCTCCCAAAGTTAGTACCCTTCCTGACGCTAAATCAGAGTTTCCGTAGGTCGACTGTCTGCAAAACTCGGTACCAGCACCTTTGGCGGAGGAGAGACCTTGAGGGTACTTTGCATAAGGCACAAAGGCTCTCAGATAAACTTGAACCCCACTTCTGTGTGTCCCTGGTGCACCTTTCTGAGCCTCAGTTTAGTCTTCTCGATGGAAAAGGTGATGCCCGCTTAAAGGCGCGCTGATGAGTCCAGGAGCGATGCGTGGAAACCACCTGGCAATCTCCCAAATACACGTCAATTTCCTTTTCGTCTTCACGAAGGTTGACACGAGTATCCCGAGCACCTGCTGTGGGTGCAGCACAGTGGTAGATGGATAGGGATGGAAGTGCTATTTTTCTGTTTTATGGCTTAGACATGGGAAGGCAAAAGTTAAGTCCACTGCCCCAAGCTGACTTCTCCCCGGTTTTCTGCACCAAAATGGGAGTGAGTACAGTAAGTTAAAGTCTGTTAGATGGGCATTTTCACAGCTCCAGGCTTCCGCTTAGAGGAGGATGCAGCAGACAACAGAGCGGACTTTGGGGAGCAGGTCCTTTTCCTCTCGGTTTTGTGAGCGTCAGTGAAGGTCAGCTACCACTGTGTTAGGACCACGGGGAAGTTCGTCTCAGCAGCTCATGCAGCAGGATCCCGCACGCCTCTCCTCCTTCACCTGGTTCTTTGGGAGAGGACACCCACCACTGTATCAGCCATACATCCCCTCTCTAAAATAAGGGAAGTCCCCTTCATTTGCAGCTTGCTCAGGTTTTCTGTAGCAGAAATCTGTTCTTTTCCCGCCTAGTGTCTAGTCATCCTAATGGAACCTTTGTTCTAACTAAATACTTTTCTAGGCTCCCTTACGCCTCGGGGCAGCTACTTGACACAATGCTAGCCAATTAGGTGAAAGTTGACGTTGCTCCTGGGGCTTCTGGGAACGCTTTTAGATGGACGCGCAGATCAGTGCACATCCTAGCCCTACACCTGCCTTTCATCCTGGAAGAACGGAGGTGCGGCGGCTGTCGTTCAGTCATAAAGCAACCAACAGGAGAGTGAAGACCTCTCTTCCAAAAATGTCAGAGCAACCCAGAGGCTGGATCCTCTATGGCATCATCGTGCCACCATACAAGTCCCAAACTGTAACCTCTAGTTTTTTTTGTCTAATTCCTGTTAAAGCCAAGAAATCTCCACAACCACCCAAATCTGTAGATCTTGTCACTTATGGTTGTGACTCAGACTTCCAGGAATCCTTTAAGGACATGGGGTCCTCTCACTGGCCACGGTGAAGTGGACATTATTAATCAGGTACACATTAATGATTATTAATATTAAAATAATTACTAATATTAAAATGTCAAAAGTTCATACGTGTGTACAAAAATATTTAAAAATGTAATGAACATGTAAGAGATTGAAATATAGAGATATAAAAATTATATGGGGTCTGAAAAGTGTTTTTTTTTACTTTAAAACCACTTGAATTAAGTACCTAAAAATGCTTCTGATGCTGTTGAACTTGGCAATGATAAAAACAGTACATAAATATGATCCCATTTTTGGTTAAATTTTATTTATATATAGTATTTATATATAGAGAGAGAGAGAGACAGACAGACAGACAGACAGAGGGAGAGAGAGAGAGAGAGAGAAATCCCCAGAATACTGATAATATTTAACTGGGAACTTGGGGTAGGAAAAATACATGGCATTGAGGGAATGCAAGACAGCAGCTACTGCCGTGACCGGTGTGGCTCAGGTGGGCACCTCCTGCGAAGTGGAAGGTGGCCACTTCAGTTCCCAGTCAGGGCACATGCCTGGGTTGCAGGTTCGGTCCTGATCAGGGTGCGTACGAGAGGCAACCAATCGATGTTTCCTTCTCACATCAATGTTCCTCTCCTTTTCTTTCTCCCTGCCTTCCCTGCTCTCTAAAAATAATTTTAAAAAAAATTTTAAAGAGAGCAATTACTCAGAGGCTGCTATGAGCCTTGAGCTGCCTATTTAAATCATTGCACATCACAGATAACAAGTGGAAATTTCGATTGCACATCTCAGTTACCATTTGTCACCTAAGGACAGCCGGTAATGAGAATGCTAAAGAGTAAGATGCCAATAGATAATAAAGCACTTGTGGTTGCTAAGACTAAATCTACTTTACCAGTGTTAACTATTCAGTACATGTAATCTTAGTGGCTAGTTCAGGAATTCAGGTTCATCTGCCATTAGGGTAGCTTTCTTTGTTAACAAAGTAAAACAAGTTTTTTAAAAAATATTCGTAAATAATAAAAATTGATTTCTAGTATTTGTGGCATGTTTATTTACTTCCGATTGTTTTAATCTTTGGGGTGGAAAGGACAGATAGGAATGCCTATATTGACTCATGCTGTTAGATTTCAGTTTCTTTTAATAGTTTAAAGAAAATAAAGTGCTGGATACTGAATTTTTCTTACCAAAGTTTAGAATAAACTTCCAGCAAGATGAACTACTTTGTAGATGATGAATAATCTAGTTCGTGGTGTTTTGATTTTTGTCTTGTTTATGGTTTTGTTTTTGATAACTCTTGGGAGGAAAGACTCTACTCAAGTGATGATCTTGCAGTTGCAAATTTCAAAGATGATGTTGGCCATCTGGCTCCTGATTCCCTCTATTTCTACTCACACCAAACTTGTCTTTTCCTAAAAAAAAAAATGCTGTGCCACAAAGCATCTAATCAAATATTAATCAAGTTGATTGTCGACAAACAAATGAAATCCTCCACTCGAAGCCTAGGAAGATTAGCTCATTCCGACATTGCATCTCAAAATCGTAATTAGTCCCAGATGTCTGATTACAAACCATATCATGGAAAATGGAAGGAGGAAAACCACATTTGCATCACGTGGCAAATGGGAAGTTTGAGTGAGTGTCACTGAATGAATCCTCAGGGCAGCCCTGAAAGGTAATAAGGACAGGGAAGCTTGGAAATGCTGAGTGTCTTGCCCCAGGTCACACAACGCCTAGCTTCTAAGTGGAGTTCTGACTCCTCTATAATGCACACATGTCCCACTACACTGAAGCTCCTTGTTTAAAGATATTCATGCCTAAGGAGACACATGCAGGAGGAAAAGGCTCCCAGGAACAACATCTCAGAGGCCCTCTGGATCAGCGTACCTAGGAGTGCCAACGTCCCTCCTAGCACCTCTGAAGGGTGATCAGCCAACTTTGGATTCAACCCTTCCAAGGAGAGGGAGCGCCCTAGTTTTCACTACAGCTCAGCCTGTTGTTAAACAGCTGTGCTTGTTATAAGTGGGTTAGAATCTGCATTCCTGTCATTTCTCATTAAGCCGCTTTTCTTCTCTTGATCAACTCAAAATATGACTCATTCCACATGCCAGCCCTTCAAATGCGTAACTACTAAGTGCTTTCTCCCTCTGTCTTCTCCAAACTGAATGGCCCCAGACCCTTCAACCAGCCTCAGAAATAGTTTCCCGATCCCTCAGAATACCAACACGCCTTTGCACACAGTATTTTGTATCTCCCTCATCAATTATGGTAGCCATAATGAACATTTAGACACGCTGTGACTTCTCTAGAATAGTCTTCATACGGATGCACCTGGTTTTCTGTAATTTCTATAATAATAGAAATCTCCATACGCTGGTTTAGCCGTTGGATCTCCTGCTTTTCTGAAACGACACGTCTAGTCAGCACTTAGAGTGACCATTTGGCTAATGCAGAAGTCTGTTCTTTCTCTCATGATTCAGTCTAGTGATGTGTTCATGGTGCTCGAAGAAAATTGTAGCTAAATAACTATACTGATTTCTCTAGGTGACCAGAGAAGGGGGGCAGAGGCCAGCCCTTTAGAGAATTTTGACCTAAGTGGATACAGCAGTTGTCTCTTGCTGTGAAACAAATCACCCCACCACTGTCAACTGTGGGTCAGGATGCTGGGAGCAGCTTAGCTGATGGCTCTGGTTTGAGTCTCTCGTGACATTGCAGTAGAGACTACAGGTGGCATTCGGTGACCTGAAGGCTTGACTGGGACTGGAGGCTCTGTTTGCAAGGCGGCTCACCCATACGGCTGGCAAGTCGGGCTGGTTGGCGGTGTGAAGCCTCAGTTCCTCCCCATGAGGATCTCTCCACAGGAGAGCCACCCCCAGTGCGAGATGCGGGCATTGCTGTAAATGAAGCTGCCGTCTGCGGTTGGTGGTGACGACATGCCAACCGAAGCAAGGGGTTGCCCAAGTGGTTGGTGCACTTGACCACTGCAGCAGTTACGATGTCTGTAAGGGCACTGGTATGAGACAGATGCTCCTGAGAACACCTTGCCACTTACAGAAGGGAAATGACAAGCTCATGTCTTTTGACTCTCAGCTTCAGTCACAGTCTAAGGCCAGATGCTTCCCTGAGAGCTATAAAAGAATCGCTGGTTCTTGCACGGAATTCCAATTTAAGGATTGCTGAATTATAGCAACAGTTGAATGCACAGGCCCATCCCGTTTCCACAGGACACTTAGGGTACGGCATGGGACAGAATCGGGCCCCGAACATTGGAATGGGGACATCTGCTTGGACCCAGATGAAGGTGACAATCTTGAAAGGACAAGTGACTCTGAGCCTCCTCTGTTAGTGAATGTCGCTGGCCCTCTGCTTAAAAACTCTGGGATAAGACTAGCCTGTCTTTGTCTAAAAACTCTGTGATAACCTCACCTGTGGGCTCCTTAAAAGGGGATCTTTGTTGTCCTCGAATCCTGCCAGAACCACCCCTGCTGCCACCAGACCCACAACGAAGGCTGAATCGCAGCCTGCACAGGAGGCAAGCACATCCTATGACCGGGAAGAAATAGCTGACACACCGAAATGATTGCCAGACTTTGCTAATATATTGGGCTGGCCAAAAAGCCCATTTAGGTTTTTTTCCACTAAAAAGAAAACACATTTTTCATTTTCACCAGTAACTTTATTGATTTGGATATTTTGAGTATGTCAGCTGTCTCTCCCACTGTCGGCTTCTCGTGGGTAGAGGCCAGAGGTGCAGCTAAACATCTTCCAATGCATCCACAGCAGAGAACTGTTTGGCCAAAATGTTCAATAGTACCAAGGACTTCACAAAACACTTTTGACATGTTCAATCAGTCACAGCACCTTCTCCATACACTGCACAAATCCCTCTTTGCATTCCAGTGCATTTTTACCTTTCTTGAAATAATAAAGCATCATATGCCAAAAATGTTGCTTATCTTCTTCCATCTTCAATATGAAAATAGCTGCATAAAAACTCACCAATTTTGATAATTTTTTAAAATGCACACTGATATGACAGCTGTCACAATACACACTAACAAAATGGTTTCAAATGATGTTGAAGACAACTAAGTACTAACTGGTGCCATCGTACATGAAAAACTAAACGAACTTTTTGGCCAACCCCATAGATGAGCAGAAATGAGGAATACGTGTGGAAGGATATTCTAAGACTGTTAGACTGAGGAGGGTGAAATAGGACACTATTGGGGCAAATGAATTGATATGAGTACACTTACTAGAGATGCCAGATTTCACGTGTTAGTTCATGAAGCTAAAGGTGACTCTCAGAATGTATTGGTTGATTGGCTGAAACCAGGACTCAGGGCCTACATTTAATCCATAATACAGCTAAGATGCCAGAGCTTTCCCAGGATCATGCAGGTAAAGGAACCCCAGGGCCCAGGCAGATAGGAATGTTAGCTGCATCGTGTGTACCTGCATCCCCACCCCATCCCCTTCCCCAAGGAGACCCAAAGACATTCCATTCACTAAGGCATTGAGATGTGCATGAGTGAGGGGAGTCCCCGCGCCCTCGTCAAGCCCTGGGGTGGCTCTCATGGGCAGACCAGGTTTGGCTGTAGGGGACACTACCGCTGAGATGAACTCCCCAGTGCAAGCACCCGTTGGGAGACACACCCCAAAACAGTAGGGGTCTGTTTCATCCGATGCAGTACATGCTTCGAGTCAGAGGACATCACGTGCACAGAGGCCCGTGGATTGCTAGCTCAACGGCAAAAACACTCCGCGTGCACCTGTGCCGTAATGCCTGCGCTGTTCACTCTTATAGAGGACGCAGAGAAGTGGAAGATGGGCGTGCCTTCGAGAAGTTATGCTGCTTAGCAGGAGAAGTAAGCACAAAAAAGTGACTACAAGACACAGTAGTGTCATGGAAACGCCCCAGGCCCTTCCGCAACCCAGCAAGTCTCAGCCAAGAGCAGGGGAGGAAAGGGAGGGCCCGTATGTCCACACCCTGGTGGGCCGGGACGATCTGCAAGGCTCAAAGGGTAACATGACGCGATTCCTCCTTTCCTCGGCCTTTCCCAACTTCTCCTCACATTTTCCCCACAGTGTATGTTCATGCAAGCCGCAGACACCGCTTCTCCTCAGGCCCCGTGGAGATGCTCGGTTCGGCCACAATTAGGGAGCCGGCCAGCTGGGCTAAGGATGGAGATGGACCCCCACTACCCGGCACACAAGTCCGCCTTCCTAACGCCCGTGTGTCACTGCGCCCTTCTTCAGGACAGCCTCATCCTCCAGCCAGTCCCCACCGGCCCTTCTGCTTCACCCCCAGGAACTACAACAACTTCTTTTCATTAGCAACGCCTTCCTAATTAGTTGTGCTGAGAAGCCGAGGTCGGACCGGGAACCAGCGGAACTGTGGGTTGGTTTGACAGACGAGGGGAAGGAGAGAGGAAATGACAGCGAAGTCCAGTCCTGCAAACACTGTGCACTAGGGACGTATTCACTCCCTCACTCTTTCTAAGCCTTTTGCACTTCCTAGATTTTGTGCTTTTAATCTTTTACTGAAAAATATGTCCAAAATTCATGCCTAACGGTTTTTAGATGCATCACTGGTCCAGTGAAAAGGCCAAAGTTCTTGAGAAAAATCTCAGCTGACTTCACATTTCTTCCCCCTTCTTAGTTTCTGTGTGTGTTACTCGTCCTGGCTCCCTAGGGTTTGAAACTAGGTTGAGTCTTTAAAAGAGCAAGCTAGCTCTGAGTAAGGCGACGTGTTAAATTCCAGGCTTCAGAGAGTCACGGGACAGCTCCTTGAGCCAGCCGAGTCTCCTTAATACTCATTGTTCAAGAATGCAGGCTGTTATCTCCCTGAAGGGGGCTGTGTTTCACAACTTCCATGTTGCCCAGTGCAAAATGCTCCATTCTGTTGCAAGAGTTGTAACTGAGATCAGTCCAGAACGAAGGCACAGCAACTTAACATTGGCAGGGTGCCCATGACAACTGCGGAGTGTGCTGGGTGCTTGGAATCCCTGGAAGGTAAACCCTAAACCCCCACTTTCACACTCACGCTGCCCCATCCTTAGCTGGTTGCTCAGTGCTTCCAGGTGAAATCTATCGCATGTGCCAAGTGATAATTGTTTCTGTGAGTCTGTCTCCCTCATAGACTGTGAGCTCCCTGAGGCTAGATATTACGCCTTAACCATATTTTTATTACTGTTGCCCAGCACAATTCCTGCTGTATAATAACAGTAAATGTTACTAAATGATAATACTCATTTTACAGAGAGGGGAAATGAGCTATAGAGAAATTAAGTCATGTACCCAAGTTCACCTTGTTAATAACCAATAGAGCACTTGATACCAAAGCCCATGAATTTGACCACATTTCCTGTTTGTTTCTATCTAACACCACTTCTAGCTTCCATTTCTACAGGATTTTCTGATTATCATCTACATCCCCTTTCATGGTGCAGTAACAGGCACGGGTCTGGCACAGAGACCTGGCCCACATGGGGAGACCCAGCAGGGGGTTTGCAGAAGCTTGCAGAATCATCCCAGGGAGGGCTGGGGTGGGCAGTGTCTCTTCAGGCATCTGCTGGAAATCTCAGGTGGCTACAGGCAGCATCCTCAATTAACTTGTTGGTTTATCTTCCCAGAGAAACAACCACAGGAATTCCAGCGTTGTACCTGATCCTTATCTCTTGTACATCTTCTTCTGTGATTTGATACGTGGCCAATACCACATAGGACTGGAATCTTATATAATTATAACATGCATGTAGTTTATTTTGTCCACGAAAGTCATTCTTTGGGGAACGTGACTGTTTCGTATCCACTCTCGCCCCAAACTGCAGCGCATAGAGGAACACTTCAAGAAGGAACAATTTTCAGGCGCTCTCCTTATAAACCACCCACATTTGTGGGGGTGCCAGGGGACCTCTCAAAGTAAATAAGTTTAAAGGAGGGGAAAAAAGCTCAGCACAGACTGGTACTTTTTCTCAGATTCACATGAAAGATGATCTTCTTTGCTCCTTGCTACTTATGTATTATTTCTCCAGTCTCTTCAAAATCTCTGTAGAAATCTCCATTTTAGCTACATGGTCTCATTTTGGCTTATTATCCACAGAAACCATTTTTAGATACTCCATAGGATATTTTTTATCTGCTATGATTTTCTTTCACTTAAAACTATTTTTTAACTTGAAGAAATTAAAGTCTACTTTTTATAATCTCACCATCCTCAGTAACTACTATTATTTTTGTCTTCTAATTTTTATTATAAATGTATGCATGTTTATAATAAATTCATGTGTATATAGAGTTTTATAATTCTGTAACAATGGCCTGCATACGCAATTTTGGAAATTCCTTTGTTCACTTAAAAGTGTGTCCTGTGAATTATTTTTATCTCTACATGGGCTACTTCCCTTTTACACTCACAACCAAGCCCAGAACTGCATCCGTCTGACACCAGGCGGTGACTGACCCAAGGACAAGGTCAAGGCACTGAGAAAACGTTTGCGAACTACAGCTGTTCCCATACTGAGACCCCCACAGTGTGCTCGGATTTAACCCACTGGAGCTAACTCCTGCCTGGGGGGGGGGGGGGCTTCCCTGGGGGTTGGGGCTTCCCTGGGAGGGTGGGCTTCCCTTATCAGTCACAGTAGGCCCAGGTGCCTCTATTCTGCAAAATAGTATAAAACTGAATTATATTCTCGAAGGCTATAATTGGAATCCAAGGCACCGTTTTAGCACTGCCAGTGTGCTGTGTCACCTTCTGTATAATTCACTCCGATTTTTGACTCGTGAGTCTGTGGACCAACAGACTGCAGTTCCTTAGGGTCCTTGTCTCAGATAGACACCTCTGGTCCCGCTTGCAGGGTTGTGAGTGGATACCGCGTGGGGGCGGGCAATTTGATTAGGCCTATCAGCACCTTCCAGGAGGACTGTAAGCGGGATGGGCATATATTTTGGTGGGGGGCCAGAGATGTTCTGTTGCTGACTTTGGTGGCAGATACAGTGTTTTTTACAACTGTTTGCTAAAGTGTACGTGTAAATTGAAGGTACTTTTCTCAGCTACGTTTAATTCACAATTTAAAAATTCTTGTAAAATATATCTTCTCTGTTATTCACTTTAAGTAGGTCTTCTTACATTTAAAAAAGATGAAGGAATGACTTGAGATCATTGTTCATAATAGCAAAAAGTGAAAACTAAAATTCCATATGAAGGGTTTGGTTAAATAAAGCACAACACAGTCATAATTGGAATACCATACAGCTTTTTTAAAATTATGCATAGATAAATATGTATGAACATAGAAATTGTTCATAACAAAGTGAAAAACATGTTGGAAAAACTGTGCTCAGTTAAATATCCATTTTCACTAAAAATTATATAATCTATATAAAAACCAATTTTTGAAAATATACAAAGTATTAATAGAATTGTGATGAGGATCTTACTTCTTTTATTTATATTATCTAATTTTTCTAAATGAACTTGTTTTAGTATTTTCATTTATTTAGTTATTTTTAATTTTAAAAAATATCCTTTATTCAGCAGCAAGTCTTATTGCCATTATTCTCAGTTTGGGCCTTTTTTATTTTTAAAATAAAACATACTTTTACTGGGACAACCAGTTCTCTTAATAAGCCCTTACATTTTGAAATATTAATGTGTATTTTTATTGACAACTTGGGGGAGTCAGACATTTTCAGGCTCTAAGTTAATTTCATGTTTTAGGTTTTAATTTCTATAATGAGCCCTTCTGAAATCAAAATTGGTACTCATAAAAAGGAACCTACCTTATGTTTTAAAACACTAAAAGAAAAAATTTTAAACTAATTCAGCCAGGACTGAATATTTTCCTTTTATTCTATTTTTAAAAGTTGCTTGCTCATAAATTCTTCGATCTTTTACAGGAAGACCTAATTTTAAAAAGTGACATTCAAGTTATGGGTCTCTTTTTACTACTACATTTTAAATTTTTTTATTAGAGGTACTTAGTCTTACTTTCAAGAGGAAATGTGCTCCTTTGTAAAACAGGAAACAGACGCAACGCTCCAGGAAACGCGCTACTGCTGCGGTTAACCTCACCCGCCGCTGGGTGGCTCCACCGCCTCACTCCGCTCCCGGTCTGCGGGTGGAAGTCTCCAATGAGAACAGGCCGAGAGCAAGGCTTGACTTACCGAGTGCTTAGCTGGGAGCTGATGCAGCCTTTATCTTCAAGACATTTTATTTAAAAGCAGTGCCGCTCGTGTATGCACTACTTTATGTTCTTTTGATAACTGGGCATTTGATTTGCCAAGGAGAGGAGGGGAAAAGCTTTTTTTCTTCCCCCTTTAGCATCCCATTATTTTCTATCCCAATGTTTTCATCAGAACCAAAAATAATTTTTTGTCACATCGTGGCGCGTTTCATGGCTATTATTTTCAGAGCCCTAAAAGAACTCTGGTGAAAACAATGACAACAAAAAAGATTCCCACTGGGCAGGAATATAGTACGTTCTCCCTTTGGAAAGGCGGAGAGCTGTTTGCTGGTGGCTTCTGCCTCTGAGCGATGCCACCGAGCTCTGGTGAGGGCCGGTGAAGCAGAAAGGGACAGAGGAGCCACAGAGCCACAGATGTGGCACTGACCACTGGACAAGGGACCTTTCAGGCTAACTGTCCCTGGGATCACAGATGTGCACCTTGGGTCTGGTCGCAATTTAGAAACTTGATCTCCGTTTATATTTCTAGATGCCACTGCACTTGTGTTTTGTGCATTTATAATAAACTTCTCTATCTGGCCCCAAACCTATCACTTTATTCTGTGTTCTTGGTTCCTTTTGCAACCTCCTAACCCCGTTTTAATTTTTTGTGGGGGGTTTTTGTTTTGCTTTTTGTTTTTTCTTGCTATCCCTTTTCATTTGCTAGGTTGAGTGAATAATTGTTGAATGGGAGTCATTATTTTAAAATTTCTACTTTAGCCCTAAACCATTCCATCAGAAGGAAAGAATTCCAGAAATCTGACATAAATGGTTCAGAGTCTGAGGCACCCCTAATTGTAAATACAATTCAGTACTTGAGCTAGTAATCACTGTTGTTTAATGAATTGGCTTGTGTAACTGATTTACTTATCTGCTTGGGCAAACCGATGAATGGTGGAATCAGATGAAAAACATTTGAATTCAAACAGCAGTGAAATGGAAGGGAGAACATATTTTTTGATTCTACAAACTATAAATAGAGGAACTAAAAACAGAGCTTGGTGTAGATGATAGATCTCCAAGTGAGAAAGTAGAATTCAAATATCAAGTTCACCATATCAGGAAAAATATACAGTCATGAGGTAGAGAATACATCATTTGAAACATATTCAGACAGGTGAGGAGGAGGAAGGAACGTGGGATCTTGGATCTCTGGGCTGGGGATGGTGTCATGCCATGGAATTCACTGAGCTCTCTGTGGTAGGAGGGAAGGGGGTAAAGAACGTGCTCGCTGATCAGGGAGAGAGGTTGATCTCAGCTATCATCTGAGAAGATAACTCTGCACAAAACCCCAAGGAAGGGCCGAGGCAGGTCATCATCCTTAGGGTGGATCAATAAGTCAACAGTACCACCTCCCCTGTCAAAAACTAGGTATTTCCAGAACATGAGACCCAAATAGCAGGAGCTACAACTGCCACAATGGCTTCCTTCTCCCCCAAGGTCTCGGGGGTCATACTTGTGTGTGTGTGTGTGTATGTGTGTGTTTAATGAGGCTGCAACGGCTGGGCCCCAAGAGACACCAGTTTATATTTAGGTTACATTTGAGTTATATTTGAGTCTCAAGTGGGGCTAAATGTGAAATACTCTTCATCCCTAAATAGACTTGTGCCAATAAAGATTTTGATCAAAAATATGTTTAAATATTCACAAATAGCTAATGTATTTGTGCAAATATGCAGTGCCATCCTGCTGCAACACGAATCTGTTGTTCTTTCTTCCTTGTTATTTTACTAATGAGGTATTTCCAGAATACAGAAAACTAAGGAGAAGTCTATAATGAACTTCCAGGTGCCTACCATTCAGCCAACTCAAATTTTAGCATCTTCCTTACTGGCCTGAGTACTTAGAATTATTTAAAAAAACAAACAAACAATGAAAACATTTCAGGTACAGATGAAATCCCTGTGCCATCTCTCCCAAACCCAAGGCCCCATCACCCTTCCCTAGAAGTACCCACGAGCCTCAGTTTGGTGTTGAACAACCCAGGCCTGTTTCTATCATGACACAACAAAGGCACGAGTTCCTCAACAAAGTAAACAGACGTGAGTGTTTTGACCTTTTGTAAAAGAGCACTGTACTGCACATAGCCTCCTGCAATTTGCTTTTTCAACTTAACATTGTATGTTTAAATGTATCTGTTTTGTGACATTCACCATCCATCTTCATTTGCTTGAGAACGGAAGCTCAGTTTTCTGGGCTTTTGCTTATTCGCTGGCCAAACAGAAGTTTCCCACCTACTGGTGAGAATGAGGAATTGCAATTGCTCTTGTTTTTTGTTTTTTGTGGGTTTTTTTGGAAACAACCATAATTTTAATCCCATCTGTTTATCATGTAGAAACTGATGTTTTTTAAAGGTTTATCTTCAGTCTTTTCCATATAGGTTTTAAAGATGATCTGAACTCGTCACGTCATTCCCCAAACGTTCGCGGATGTGCTATGAAGGCCAGTAAACATCACTGAGCTCTCTGGCCGTGGAATAAAGCGGAGGGTCTCGCCTAGGACTTCGTGAGCCTGCAGTCTGGCCCTGACGCTGCTGTCTTTGGCAATTCATTTAACTTCTCTGGCCTCTCACTTTTCTCATGTATAAAATGGATCAGTTGGACGAGGTCCTCTTGGTGCTAATTTTCAGTGATCGGTGGAATATATTTAAATAAAAACTATACAGCTGAAATTGTAAGTCACACGCTTTAGCAGAATTTCATTTCCTGGATGACATGGATTTTCATTGCGATACTTTGATAAGGAAAGTGCATAATGTATGCATACCCGTTTGTTAAAGGGCAGAGTATATTAAACTATTAAAACTAATGACTGGGTGTATAGTTATAATTTGCCTTCATCACACACGTTGCTTATATCTACAACCTACTTACCTCCAAGTGCCTCGTGGTAGTCCCTTGCTCCAGTTGTGACCTCCTTTCGCCGGAAATAGGATCCCCTCCCACAACCCGTTTCAGGGCGCAGATTGACGCAGCCCGCGCTGCAGGGGCCTCTCTGGAGGCCCAGCGCGGGGACGGCGGCCGGCTGTGGGCGCAGGGTGCGAGCGCCTGCAGATGGTCTGGCACTTTCAGCGGCTGCTCTGGGCCCTCGCATACGCGGAAGAGCCTCTGGAATTAAAACTGCGACCTTGAGAATCCTCCCTCGATCCTGGATCAGAAATAGAGAATCAGCCATTGTTGGAGGATTTTTGAAGTTCTATGGCAGCGATAAATACCAGTCAGCCTCAAAATTAGCTGCGTGTCATCGAAAATACGATCATCCTGGTAACATTGGAAGCGCTATAGTAACACAAAGATGTCTCCCGCTCCTACCCACTCCCTTCCCCAATCTCAAAAGTGACCATAGAAATCCCTTCAAAGCATCCTTTACCGTGAAGTAAATGCAAAAGTGTTATTGGGACTCAAAATAACACAGGTGCTCAAGCTGTGAAACTAAATCTCGGTAATTGCACAAGCACCTGATAACTATTTCACCAACACTCTGTTCAAAAAATGTAACTTTGCATGAATAAAGAATTACGATGCTTTGCCTTTGAACAGCCTGCTTTGCCCTCCTTTTCAATGGAGGAACAATCCTAATTTATTGCCGTGGGAAGTTGCCCTATTTTGCCTTATTTAAGAAAGAAAACCACCCACTTTTGTGGAAAACCATCCTCAGAGTGTAACCTTTTAGCCCATTCTTTCTCAGACTTCTTTGCAGTCATGGACACCAATTGAAACATCTTGTGGGAATATGATAACATTATGTTAAAAACTCACGTTAAAACTACATATTTCTTTTACTGCTCTATATAACAACCTTAACCCCCGTAGACTTTGCAAATGAAATTTCAGAAAGTAGGGGACTTCCTTTTTACATGTTATTCTCACGAACTCTTCTGGGACATATTTATTCATGAAATAGGATGGGTTGTTAAACTACATCCCTTAAGCGTGTAAGGCGTGTTACCAGTCAAATGGCAGGGCTCTGAGTGGGTAGGGTTTCACGGTCAAGTACAGCTGTCTTAACACGCACAACTCGCTCTCACATCCTGCCCAGCAAAGCCTCTCATTTCCCTCACACCCAACCGCTCTCACCTCCTCCCACTCCTAACTCCACTGAGATTCTCGCACCCCAGCCCCTGCCCCACAGCCCTACCCTCACTCTTGGCCTCATCTTTCCCACTTGCATTTAGTCGCATCTGCCCCGATCCGCAGGCGAACTTTGCCTTAAATCCTCAGACCGGTGAACAAACACAACACTATCCACCTGTCCAAAAAGCACCGAAACTGTGCAAGGGAGATAAGCAAGCAGGTGGTGACAAGAGCTTCCAGGTGACTCTGGGCCAGGCCTGCTGAGCCAGCCCCACTCCAAGCAGGCGTGAGAGGCAGCAGAGAGCAGGAGGGGTCCCCATCACTGTAAGTTCCCAGAGCAGGAATGTGGAGAGTGCACCTCCCACTGAACCACCAACAGGAAGGGAACTTGGCAAGGACGAGGAGAAAGCCAAGATGGGAATCCCAAGGTCAAGTGCCAGCACCACTTCCAAAGAGTCAGAGGGAGGACTAAAGTCAGCGGGCAGGGCCACGCTCCCTTGCGTTCGGCTCCATCAGTGTGTGGGCACAGCAAGTGCCAGCAGCTGAGCCGAGAGCTGCCGGCACAGGCAGCCGGCAGGGGTGTCGAAGGAAATGTGGTGGCAGAAGAAGGCACCGCAGGAGTGCCTGAGGCTGGGGGTGAGCAAGGAGCAAAACTGGCAGAGACAGCTGGGCGGGGTCACGTGCCGGGAACGGCAGGGAGGCTGGCACAGGTGAGTGTCAGCTGCTGGGCAGGACCCCAGCTGACAGCGGCTGGGCTCTGACTCAGGGCGCGGGAGGTGATTATGTGGAAGCAGAAGCAGAAGAGACACGGCAGGTGAGCCAAGGTAGGGAGTGGTCAGCGTGAGCAGAAACAGGGCAGGCCAGATGGGCCCGCCTTTCCCGCCGCGACCCAATAACCACATTGAAACGTGAGTCCATGTAAGCCAGGGTCAATTTTAATTCTATGCTTTGCTGGTGATGCAGGACCATCAGCTGTAGCAATGATGCCCATGCTAAACCCATTCTGAAACGGGGGCAACCGTACCTGTTATTATTAGTCTGGATAGGTTCGACCGAAAGGAAAAGATGAAGGAAAAGCATGCGACTATTTTCTTTAAGCCGCTGCACATTAATAAGGGCTAGGAAATCTTGAGGAAATGGAATTGAGAGTGTTGAGATGGATAGGACCTTTTATTTTAAAAGATGTTATTTATTTATTTTTTTAGACGTAAGGGAAGGATGGGAGAAGAAGAGGGAGAGAAACGTCAAGGTGTGAGAGAAACGTTGGTAGGTTGCCTCTTGCATGTGCCATTCCCAGGGACTGGCCCACAGCCCGGGCCTGTGCCCCGAGCGGGATTTGAACCAACAACCTTTCGCCTTTCCTTGACAGTGCTCAACCAAGTGAGCCACACTGGTCAGGGCGAGATTGCTAGGACTTTGCGTTGAGACTTCGTTTTCCAGGAATAACGTTTCAGTGAGTCCCATTTTTATCTCCCACTGAAGTGTACATTTAATTGAGTATAAACGACTACCAACTGAATACAAATACAATCTTTTCCTGTATGCACAAAGCAGAAGAGAATATTTACGTGCATGTACATGTGTGTATCAAGACTGAAAGTTAAACAAAGATGAACGTCTTTGGCTAAGAACAAACGACGGGCAATTTCATAAGCCAGAATTTATAGTTCCAGTGGGAATTTAATGAACTTGTTAGTGCAACTAAGATTGTCAGCACTTAAAAATGATAACCCTGCTGCAGTTGTAGCTATAAATTGTACCTCTCGTGGCAGATCCAACTTTTTGCCAACGTATCCTCGTGACTTTACAGAAAGCAGAAGATATGTAACATGCAACTAAAAGTGCTCACACAACCTGAGTTCATGAATATGCACTTTGTACGTTCTTATTATAATACTAGCACATATTCAGCCTTTAAGAGGATTCATGATATCATCAACAGTATCGCTCACAGGAGCATAATTTTTTAAATGATTCGTCCAGAGTGTCTCGTCATCCCTCCTAGCAACACAGCCAAGTGTCCGAGGTCCTGCTGCCCGAGATGCGACAGCTGCCCTGGGAATCTCGTCCGACCAGCACGTGAACTGCCCTCCGCAGCTCTGTCTGATCTCCCCCACCCCCGAGCTCACACAAAAGATTTTTGTCATTCTTGGCATCGGGCGATGGAAGCAGCCAGGCATGCCAGCAGAGCTCCAACGGCGGAATGTCCTTCCACCTGTTTTGCGCTGTGAGGCAGACTTCCACGGGCGAAGTGGGGTGCGGGGCTGTTTCCCTTGAATGGCAGCTCAATGTGCCAGCAGGATCCTTGGCCGCGAGGCCCCGGGCACTGAAGCTGGGCATTCAGGGGAGCTCAATGGAGAAAAGAAACTTGAGCAAACTGCTTCCTGGTACCCTGAGAACTTGAATGGGAAATGAAGGAGTACCAGATTCTCTCTGTTCCTACCCCAGCCAAGGTCAGATTTCCAAGTTCCTATTTATTCAGTCTTTCCCCCCAAAGCGCTGCTGCGGCAGTGTAGGAAGGTAATAAAAATTCTTTCTTTTTGTCTTTTTGAAGATAGTGTTACTGCTGCATGCGGCCCTCGTTTGCCAATGCTCCCGCATCCTAAAGTAACCACTTCATTCCACAAGTTAAGCAAAACCATGGTGGAGAGTCTCCTCTAGGAAGACAGGTAACTTATTCCACATCACAACGGGACAACTCCTCAAGTGACAGGGCTGGATATGCCAGCTTGCTCCTTGACCATTTCTCGTGGGGTGCCATGTTAACAAAAAGCTGGGGCTGCCCTCGCTGGTGTGGCTCAGTGGACTGAGCGCCGGCCTGCCAACCAAAAGGTGGTAGGTTCGGTTCCTGGTCAGGGCACATGCCTGGGTTGTGGGCCAGGTCCCCCGCTGGAGGTGTGCGAGAGGCAAATGATGGATGTTTCTCATGCACATCAATATTTCTCTCCCTGTCTCCCTCCCCCTTCTCTAAAAATAAGTGAATAAAATCTAAAAACCAAAAAAAGCTGGGGCTAAAATCTGGCCTCTGCCTGCTTGGCAAACAGGAATCTCACCACTCGGCAGGTCCCTTGGACAGGGAGAATTTAAAGCAGGAAGGACTGTCACAGGCGAGGCTTAGGAGAGGTCACAGACCCTCACGAACTTTGTGTATCTGTCCAGCGCCCTCTGCAGCACCGGTTCCAAACCCAGAAGCCCGGCAGTCCAGGAACCTGGCGGGCCCCCCCTGGAGGGGTCTGGGGAGAATTCTTCCAGCCAGTTTCAGTTTTTCAGGAAGCTGAAAAGTGATTGTTGACTCAGAATAAGACCTCAAGGAAGACTTTCAGTTAGAAAACAAAGATCTTGACTCTTTGGTTTCCTCTCGGAAAGAGAAACTCATTATGGCCAAACACATGTACTTGCTTATCAACAAAATCTTTCAAAAGAGGGCTTCTGGAGGGAAAGCCCTACTTAAAGGGGTTTTTGGTGGGAAGCGGATTAAAACACAGCCCGAGAGATGATTGTTCAAAGGAAGGAATTTTTCAAATTATTTTCATAAAGTATTTACAAACAGTGGCTAACTTCCCATCACCCTTCACATCTCATTCAGTTTGACGTGCTGCAGATTTGAGAAACTCGCTCTGGGAACGGCTGTGGGGCGTTCCCGAGCTGCTGCCGTCCACAGGGACTGCCTTTGCTCAGTGCCTTGGATCCCCGACGCTGCCTTCTCTGCCAGGGCTGCAAAGACACAGCAGCGATTCAGCAGAAGCACGTGGAGTTCAGGCCAGGGAGCCCTCACAGAGAGAGCTGTGGATTCCCCGAAGGAATCCGAGGCAGAGCGTGCGTGCAGGCTTCCACGGGTTCAAGAACTGTAGGCAACCACCTTTGTTATTAGCCTTCCTCGTTTCATCAGCAGGAGCAAAATGAGCTGCTCCTGCCCTGGCTGGTGTGGCTCAGAGGACGGGGTGCTGGCCTGTGAACCGAAAGGTCGTCCGTTGGATTCCCAGTCAGGGCACAAGGAGTTTTTTCAAGGGCACGGAAGTGCATTTATTCATTAGATTGTCAGGCGTTGCTCACAGACCTGCCCTGTGCGGGGCTGGGTGCCAAGTGCGGGAGTGTCAAACACTGACATGGGGAGCTCCTTCTGGCTTGCCCGGAGATGCCGCATCCAAGCTTCACGGGGGACCCGTTTCTCCAGAGGGGCCGGTTTCTCCCCTCCACAGAACCCAAGGTGGAAGGGTGCTCTCCTCGGGCGCCCTTCAAGTGAATCCTGTAAGAAGCTAATATCTGACCCCAGACTGGGTGATACTAAGAAGTCTGGTTATACCCCCAGCAACTAGGTCGTTCCCCCTCCTGCCCCACAAGAAGGAGAGCAGGAGGGGGCGAGTTCCCTTCCCTGGAATGCCCGCCCGGGGCGTGTCCAGCAGAGAACCCCGGCCCGGCTCATCTGCTGTCTTGATCATTCTCGCAGGTGAATTTCCCCAGGAGAGCCCAGGAAAGTTCATGGAATTCATCACAAGTCCTGTGGCAGGACAGGTGTCAAGCACAGAAGGATCCAGGTGATGCAACATGCTTCCCAGCTTGGGATACAACACGGTGCTAGGGTGAAATCTAGAACCACCCCCCCCACCCCCGTCCTTTAAAGGAAAGGACTGGATTTTCAGTTCTGGTGGGACGAGCCAGGGAGGGAGGGGAGACACTCCGGGAGTTTGTAGCCCCTCCCAGCTGGAGCAGGAACGTCCTGTCGGGGAACTCTAGGGCTCCTTCTCCAGTAGCTCAGCTCCTCCGTGACCATGACCGTGACCGTGACCTCAGCAATGTCTACCTGAAACTTCCCTCCACAACTGGTGGTAGAAATGTTGGTTCACTCGTTTGGTCAATCGGAGCTGTTGCAGGGCCTAAGAGAGAGAATGGACTGGAAAGTGCCTGGAAAAAGTATGAAGCTCTATCCAGCTAACAGCATTTGACTATCAAAGGTGCCTTCGCCTTCTATCAGTTTTATTTTTATCAGTTCCATTGTTACTTTGTTTTGAAGCTGGGAATTTATTCCCCAGGTGAAGGCTCGTGATGAACCCCCAACTATGAAGTACATGCACGTGGGCCTGCTCCAGCTGACGTGGGGGTGTGGGGGGGAGTGGAACCCCTAGGATTCCGAGGGACACAACTTGAAAAGCACTGGAAGAGATGCCCAAAGGGTAGAAGAGTTTAGCAGCCCCTTAAAAACATAAGCCCTGCCTGTTGTGGGGCCTGACTGTGGTGGTGAACCCACACACCTACACGTGTGAGGAAATTGCACAGGACAGAATACACACCCCCGCAAATGGGGGCTCATGAAACAGCGGTGAAGCCGGACCGGTTGGCCGGCTGTATTGATGTGCTTTTCCTGGTTGTGATACATACTAGAGCTTTGCAAGGTGCTACAGCTGGGGAAAATGGGGTGCAGGGTGCACGGGCTCTCTCTGCGTTACTTCTTCCACCTGCAGGGACCTCAGAATTCAACGTTTCGTAATAAATAAAGTCACAGTGTGAATTTTGGATCCTGTCCTTCTCCTCCTGAAATTGCAGAATGGCCAAACCAACCTGCCTGTGACCACCAGCTGAGATTCTCCGGCATCCACGGCAATGCACACAGGCAGGCATATCAGGTGTAAGTAAAAAATTGGAAAATTCTAAAGAGAATGTTTTATACTCTTTTTTCTTTTAATTCCCCAAAGTCCCTAAGGGGAAGGAACATTGTGAGCGTTAAAGGAAAGCACGATAAACATCCTGAGAGGCTAAGACGCTTCTCAGCATGTCTAGTCTCCCCAGGAAACGGCCGAGGCTGCATCGCGAGGTGAGGCAGGGCCTCACACAGGCGAGAGCAGCGAGACCACAGGTCTCGCTCTGCGGCCACAGCTCACACCTGGCCCTGCAGGGGAGCCGGGAGGGTGAACAGGCTCTCCCCTGAGCAGAACTTTTTTCACATAACTGTGCAGATAGTCAGTCTTTTTGTGGGGAAGGCATTGTAACATGGGGTGTTTCGCTCCATAACCTACTTAAAAACTGGGTATTTCAATGATCGGGTCAACTCAAACTACTTAGCATGGCATAAAGGATATTTTGAGCCCAGTTTCAGACTGTTAGCATCCACGTGTGTCAGCACAGCAGTCAGAGGCTGTGTCACCTCTACTGATACAACTGGGAACTTCTGTTCTGCAACTTGGACTGTAGCCCCAGCTGTGGTTGCTAGGATGGCTAAGAACCAAGGAGGTCGAAGGGATGGTTTTAGGGCTGAGTTTTAAGCTTCGGGGCTTAGATGGGTGATGGCTGGAAAGTAGGGAAGCTCTCCCCCCCCCAACCCAAAATCTTTATGATTCTCAGTTCTGAGCATCGTCATTCCAGACCCCAGGTGACAAACTAGAGCGCAAAGCCGGGGGGAAGAGGCCATTTCCCCGGCTTGATCATGAAGGCCCACTCTGCTCTGATGCCCCAAGGGCTGCCGAGCTGGGCCGTGCTGGCAGTGCCTGTGCACTTGGCACCGTGGGCACCGCTTTCACGATGGCAGTGTCAGGCAGCACTGACATGCTTTCCGAGTGTCCCCACAGGAAGCAGACCTGGAGGGGCCAGAGCAGGAGAGAAAGAACCAGGCGACCGTGCGTGGTTACAAGGTTACGGCAGCGGGTTTGTAAGCAGGAATGACACAACGCTCAGAAGTGGCGGGAGGACCCTGAGGCCCAGCTGAGAGCCTGTCATTAGCTGTGTAACTTGCACATCAAAGGGAAAGGCAGCCTGATCTTACCTCGTCTGGGAGACCCACACAGGCTGTGACTAAACTATAATTGCAATTAATGGGCTACTTTATAAGTTACCTAATGTCACAGAGTAATCGGTGGCTTGCAATAAAATGAGACTGGTGACTTACAATAAAACAAGGAGATTGTAGCCATTGCCAAAATACTGAGACACAGGCAAAAAAGTTGTCTTAGAGTAAGCAAACAGAGGGTAACACAGAGCTGGGGGAGAATGAAACTTGCTTCATGGATAGCTTTTTACCCCAAGTCCCAGCATTCCTTTCTGGGAAGAACTTAGGAGTGGAGACATGGACCAAAAAAAATGAATGGAGGACTCATCTTGGGCATTTCTACACTTCTCCACGTAAGGCTGAGAAAATGTCAGTGGTCTCCATCAAAGAGGGAGGGGTGGGTGGGCGTGGTGGCTACCTTTGGTACCACTGCTGACCCCAGAGTCTCCTTAGCTTTTGAGCCACTTCCAAACCAGCCTTGTCAGCTTCCGCAGGGCACACGGCATGGGCTGCCTCCCCACCGGGTAAGAACCACCTGGGCTGCAGACAACGGGTCGCACACGTTAGGAGGAGTGGCTGCAGGCCTGGAAAACCCCTCCCACAGAACCTCTGCACGCTCCTGGGCCGCTGGTGTCCCTCCGCGGGTTCCGACGAGAAACACCTCCCAGCGAGCTCTCCGCGGTTAGAACAGCTTCCCTGAGAACAGACCCAGGGAAGCGCTCAGCGGCAGCCGCCCGGGGCCTCCCAGACTGTCTGCCCATTTCCCTCCTGCAGCCGTGTTCCTGCTCATCCTTCGGCTCTCAGCCGGTGAGCGGCTTCCTCAGGAAAGCCTCTCCTGACCCAGGCGTTCCAGTGCCCTCTTTACTCCTTCCTACTGATCATTAGTTAATACTGGCATACCTGTGTGCTGAGCTGCCGCAGATGATATGGACAAGGACCACGCCCATACTGTTCACCGATGGACCCCCAGTGCCAGGCGCGTGGTAAATAAAAAATATTTGTCGCACGAAGCAATGCTTGTGACATCCGCAGAGCTTTCCCTACATGGCTTAAGGCTTTGGCTGAAGCCCTTGGTGTTTTGCCTCATTTGCCCCACTTCTGCTATTACTATTTTTAAATATTATATAAGCAATATGTGACTACATGATCCTTGTCAAGATATTCAAACAACACACCTACATCTAGGAAAAACAGTTCCCAACGATGCAGAGCCCAGGCTTGAGGAGAACAGAAAATAGATCTGACAGCAAACGGACAAAAACCCAGCGTGCGCAGTTTAAAATAAAACACCGAAATCGCACCAGGATGTAGGCAGTGTTCTAAATTTATCGCATCGTTTTCGTCGGGGTGAAATCTGGTTAAAGCGGCCGCGGAGAGGAGCACCGCGGCCGAGCGCGCAGGCAGGCGGTGACAGGCAGGTGAGTTGCTCCCCCAGCAACAAGAAAGGCATGTCACCAGATGGTGGCTCAAGGCCGAGTGTGCAGGTCTGGCTCCGTGGGAACCGGGCCTGACCGGCTCTGCCGAGACTGGGAAGAGGGCCAGGGGAGGGGTTGGTGATTGCAGGTGAGCAGCCTCCTCCTGGAGAAGAGTCAGGGATTTCGCAGCCTGGGAAGGGAACACAGGCCTCCCATTCCAACTCGTGTCTTCTGCACAACGAGGAACCGAAATGCAGAGAAGTGAAGCGATGGGACCCGGCAGCCCAAAGGACAAAAGTCTATTTTTTGTCATTTTTCGCTTTACGGGGTAGTGAGGAGGAGGTGTTGGAGAGCCATGTAGCACCAAGGCCCTCTCCTCAGGCTGTGAGTCACTGAGCAGCCCGGCGGGGACGCTCTGGGGAGAGATGTGCGGCTCCAGAAGCTACTGCTCCGAGGTGACCTGCCTTGCAGACGGTGCGAAGCACCTGGCATGCCTCACGGAGGAATGCACAAAAGAAGGTCTCTTCCTCAGAGACGCCTCTGGGCTCCAGAGTCTGGATTGAACGGCCTTTGGTGATGTTTTGGAACCTTCCATGTGTGCTGGACACAGAGATGAGCAAAATGCATGAAGGGGTGAGCCCCGCACTTTCAGGGCGCTCCCTCTGACAGGGGATCGGACGTGAAGAGGAACGATTTGGTGCAGTGGGGTAAATGTAATAAGGTCAGCAGCACAGAGCAGGGCCTGAGATTGCTGGGGGCCGGGAGCTCGGGGAGGGGCAGAGAAGGCTGCACAAGGGCGACGTCAGAGCAGGTGTAGAAGGAAGACCAGGAGCTCCAACTCCGATGTTAAAACAACAGCATTAAACCGACCTTGCCCGAAACACCACCGTTATTCCTCAGGGATTTACAAAGCAGCTGTTCTTGACCCATTTCCCTCCCATGATGCTTTGGGAACCACACCTACATAAAAATTTTGAAAATAAGTGACAATAAAGTGAGTCCCCCAGCCCCATCAGCCAGTGTCAGCAGGGCCAGACTGACCTTCGGAGCCTGGAAAGGTGAGGATGATCCCCACGTGTAATTTTTTAAATTTGTATTGGAGTTACTGGGGCGACGTTGGTCAATAAAATTACACGGGTTTCAGGCGCACAATTCCACAACACTTCGTCTGTATATTGCTCCCCATGTGTAGTTTAATATGAAAGCCATGCCATCAGCCAGACGCCTCTGAGGAAGTCCAGCGAAGTTCTGTCTTTTCCTACAGCGCCTTTTATAGGTTTTTGCAAATATCCAAGAGCCAACCATGGCTCACATGCTCTTCTCATCCTGTAGGTGCCCTAGCTTTGCAGGTGCCCCACGCACAGGTCAGACGGCCCCCGGGGAATCCCGCCCTGAGGGGGTAGTCCCTCTGCACTCCAAGACACCACAGGTGAGGCCGGCCTCCACAAGCTCATACTCCTGCTTCTCACCGAGCAGACTTAGAGATCGTCCTTCACTTTCCCGTGTAGCACACAGGTTACGAGTCTGCTCTTTATCTCTTTCTGTCAATACTCTCACCTCGCAACTCTGGAAGGCCATCTGGTGGGCTGGAGGTCTGGTTCACCATAAAAGAAGGCTGGTATGAGAGCAGTTTCCTTATACTGAGCTCGGCAGGTCACAGCAGGAGGAAGAGCACAGTGCATCGAAGTGCTGATGAGCCCGGGCGAGCGAAACAGGCATGGCTGGTTCAACTCGTGCTCGCTCTTTCACCTGACCGTGCGATCCTGGGCGAGTTGCTCTACACTGCTAAGCCCAGCTTTTGTCCTCCAAGGAATGTGGTCACTCAGCAGAGGTCATTCTTTCAACGCACGTCAGATACGCTCCTACCATGTGACACAGCAGCAAACAAAGAAAAAGTCCGGCCCTTCCACAGAACTCACATTCTAGTGGAAGAAGATAGACAACAAAAATAAATAGATTATGCATGATGTCAGAAAGGACAGGGGCTAGGGAACGTGGGCAGGGCTGCTGTTTTGGAGGCGATGACCAGAAGCGCCCAAGTGAGGAGGTGACCAGGTGACTGTAAAATAGCAGCAGGTGGGCCTCCAGGGGCGCAGCCTTCCAGACAGAGGGGACCAGCTGAGGCAGGGGCAGGTGTCGTGTGCTTGAGGAACAGTGAGTCTGGCTGACGACACGGGGACCGACCAAGCGGAGGAAAGTGTGGTCAGAGAGTGTGAGAGCCTCAGGCCGGCACATCTGACTCACAGGTGAACAGGCTCGCTGGGCCGCTGGGGCCCGAGCTGGGTCAGGAGGGCGAGGGAGGAAGCTGGGAAACCGGCGAGGAAACCGCCGCAGAGAACCAGGTGAAAGAGGAAGTCTGTGAGGTCCCGAACCAGGTGGCTGTCTCGAACCGACTCGGGGACCTGCATGCACGTGTGCAAACCTGGCCGGGGAGAGCTCAGCTTGGCTCTCTTTTTGGCATCTTTCTCAGCCACCTGTCTACTGCCTTCACCATCGTCTTCATCTTCGTCTTCCTCCCTTTTCCCTCTCTCTCTGCCTCGGGCTCAGTCTGCTGTCTGCCTGTTCTTACTCTTACTAGCGGCCTGCTCTTCCAGGGCACAGTGCTGGGGGCTTGTCTGAAGTCCGGGGGAGAAAGCAGTGTACCTTTTGGCTTGTCGGTTCCACAGGGCACATCGGAAGGAGGAGGGAGCAGAGGTGAGGGGGCAGGGATGGCGGTTGTCCAGAGGCAGGGCTGTATAAGGAGGGTGTACTGCTGCCTCGAGCAGAACAGCCCCCCCTCCCCCCGGCCCCCAGTTCAGCCAGGAGAAGGGAGCCCTTCCAGGCGTTCCAGCTGGTTCCTGAGAGGTTGCTGAGGCAGGGAGTTCGGGGCTGACGCCACCCCTGGACAGAGCAGGAGAACAAAGGTCAAAAGGCCATTTTCAGGAAAGGAGGAAGTACAGGGAAACCATGGCCCATAACCCCACAACCTACAGGCCCAAAGCAAATGATCCTCAGAAGGAACCTCATCGACACTAGTCACCACCTGGTGTCACAATACCTGGTAAACTGTGACAGAAGGCAGGAGGGGTATTCCCAGGAGCCATTCTGAGAATGGAACTACCAGCCACGGCTTAACTGTACATAGAAGTGCCTGAAAATCACATGACTACAACCCACCAAAGCTTAACTCAAATGTGTCCCCGGCTGAACTTCCCCAAAGCCGGAGCCCCAAGACACCCAGGGTCACTCTAACCCCCAGACCAGGTGTCAGAAGGGAAGTCAGAGTAGAGAGAGACAAGGCCCTAACTAATGATGATTTAAAATGTCTTCCTTAGCCCTGGCTGGCGTAGCTCAGTTGACTGAGCGCGGGCTGTGAACCAAAGTGTCGCAGGTTCGATTCCCAGCCAGGGTACATGCCTGGGTTGCAGGCCATAACCCCCAGCAACCGCACATTGATGTTTCTCTCTCTCTCTATCTCCCTCCTTTCCCTCTCTAAAAATAAATAAATAAAATCTTTAAAAAAATGTCTTCCTTTTGCCAATTTTACAAAAACCCAGGCCCTCTGTTCACATTGCTAGGATCTGTCCCTGGGCCCTGGGGCTTAAGCTTCTCATGGAAAATCCGCCTCTGCCTGGAGCAGAAGGACTTGACTTTCTCAAACCAGAGAGCAGTCCCATCCTGGGAAGGGGCTTCGGCCGTGTGAGGCTGAATGACACACTATAGCTACAAATGGGTGAAGGGTTCACACTGTCAAACATTTGCAGCCAGAATGCAGCTTGGAAGTTGCTCACAGCACTACTAGATCGTTTATTAAATACACACACATTTGAATGAGTAGCTAATGAGCCACATTATGCAGCCTTTACACTCAGACTTCTGAATGACTCCATTCTAAGTCAATAGGCCCCAAGCTTGACCTCGATATAAAAATATACTAAGGGCTTACACTGTGTGGGCACTGTGCTAAGCTCACAGTGGAGAGCAAAGTAAACATCATCCCTGCCTGTATGGGGCCGGCAGGGGAGGAGACAAATAACCCGATAATCAGCCAAGTCTATCATTACTGGGCTAGAGAGGAAAACTTCAGGCCCTTCAGGACAAGGGGACCTAACCCAGTGGGAATAACAGGAAAGACCGAAGGATTCCTTCTTTCAACAACTATTTATGGGCCTACTGTGGGCCCACATGGTGCCAATGGCCAGGATGATGGGGAACAAAAGCTGCAGCATCCACGCTTTTCTAGAACAGTCTTCTGGAGGAGACGCTGTGACGGAATCCACTGGCATCTGTCTGTGCGAGTAAATGACAAGCTGATGGCGATGCCCGTGGAGTAGACGGGTGGGAGGAGGGTTGGCACAGCAGGGCAGGCTGTCAGAAGGGGCCACGGCGTGCTGAGAACCAGAGGCAGAGTGAACAGAATGGATGAGAAGGCGAGAGGGCTTGCAGGAGTCATCTAGACCAAAGGAGCTGCCGGAGCCCAGGCCCAGGACAGCACAGAGCTGTGGAGGGAGAGACAGGCGCAGAGAGGCTGGCGTGGCTGGGGCAGCTCCAGGGGAGAAGGGGGAAGAGGAACGGGCTGGCATGCCTAAAACCAACGGGAGCCCCAGCAGGTTCTGCGGGATGGAGAGGAATCACCCAATTGGCATTTCAACCGATGGCTCTGGCTGCAGTGAGGATCTCAGTTACCAGGGCTGCTTTGGCAGGAGCTGCATCTTAATGACTTCCTCCTTTCTCACTGTCCTTTCCGGTAGCCACGGAGATTTCAGTAAATGTGTGCCAGATATGCAGTTCCAAGCACCCCGACAATGAAGGGCTGTGTGCTTGGGCGAGGGCACCCTGCCTTCAGTCAGGAGGAGGCAGATTAGATCTCCCCTCCACCTCCTGTCGCCCCGTGGCACCGGGCAGGTCACTCACCCACGCTAACACCCACTTGCTACCCAGTCTGTGAAATGGGAAGAGTAATGTGTACTCCACGGAGTTGATTGAGCAAAAGAAAGTGTGTGTGCACATTCCCTTGCATTTGGCAGAACCCAGGACACACCTGCCAGCTGGTATTAGAAGTGATTGCAATGTAGTCAAGCTGGTCAGAGGAAGATTTCTAACTGAAAGTCATTCTAGTAAAAACACAGGGATTAGAACACATATATGTATAGAGTTCTATATATACACAGAAATATGTATAATATTATACATGGAAATACATTTTTATACATAGCTGTCTAATGAAATCATCCTAATACTAGTGTTGTAAAACAAGCTTATGTAACTTACGCAATTAAGATATCCACATATATACAATAAAGTTTAGAATTTTTCTCAGTAAATTATATCATACATGAATTGCTTCATCTCTGCCTCTTCCTGCATGCAATGCTTTTCTGAAGAACTGAACACGTTTGGTAGCCTGCCCACCCTCCGGACTGCCCAACGGTAGCTTCTTGGCAATGATTTCATTTATCTCTGTCTCTCCAGAGCCTACGGGAGAGCCTGGCACTCGGTAGTAGGTGCTCATTAAATACTTGCAGAAAGGAAAAATAAAGAATGAGTGAGTGAGTGAATGAATGAATCTAACTTAGGGGGTCTGACAACTGTATCTCATGAACCAAAATCAAGGCACATTGCCTGTCCTACAGAATACGAGTGTCCTAGAGAGAACGTGGCATGGAATATGTGCAATCCAGACCGACCCAGAAAATTCAGGATAGGTAATCAGCATACACCTCAACATAACTGCCTCTGTTTTAAAGGAGCTACGACAAGTAGTTATGACAAGTTCTACAAGTGACCTTGCATTACGCTAACTTTTCAGCATAAAAATTGTTCCGAGTCCTTTGCGCATAGTTGAAAGGACAATCCAGAGGATTTTAAGGGATTTCTGTTCAGCCATTGCCATGGGGACTCAGGATCAGCTTTTCTCTTATCTCACTCGGTGTAATTAATGAGTCGCCTTCATCAGACATCTACTGGCACAGAAAAGGCAAGTGAAACAGCCATACATTTTGTTTGCTGGGCGCAGCTGAGCCCAGCTCAACAGAGTGTCAATTCAAAAGAGGGAAATAAAACAGGCAGTGGAGTCAGGGGACAGGGAACAAAGAATCCAGTATGACAATGAACAGGGGGGCTAAACAAGCATTCAGACTACCATCGGGAAGGTAGAAAGGCCTCAGGAGTCTAGCAAAGAGGTAAACCGGAGGGGAAAGCCAGAAAGGAGCTGAAAGGACCAGCTGTAAATCAATGAAGACATTGAAGACTTGACTTTAAAGGAATATTTTTAAAAGCCCTTTGTAATCAACCCCTCCCTCACCCTTAGCTCCTGGCAACCACGCTTCTGTTTTCTGTTCCTCTAGTTTTGTCTACTTTAAAGGAATTTACTTTATTAACAAAACTTAAAACAGGGAGGAGGAAGGAAGTGAGATTTTTTTTGTACCACCCCCTCACTTCCTATACTCTTGAATAGTATCAATTAGTGCACTTATATTTGTGGAGGATCTATTATTCACCAAATCTTTTATCGACATCCTCTTTTATGTTTGCAACTTGTCCACAAAGGAGGTTGTGCCCATTTGCCAGATGGGTAAGAAGAGGTGTCAAGCTGGTAAGAGGCAGAGGAGAGATTCAAAATCCAAGTTGACAAAAAATGTCACTGTGGCTTAACTCTGAGTACTAGATTATTGCTGATTTGTTTTCTTCTTCTTCTTTTAAAATATTTTTAAAAGATTGTATGTATTTATTTTTAGAGACAGGGGGAGGGATGTAGGAAGAAAGGGAGAGAAACATCAATGTGTGAGAGAAACATCAATTTGCCTCGTTGTGGTTGTCTCTTGCACACTGGCCCACAACCCAGGCATGTGCTCTGACAGGGAATTGAACTGGCGACCTTTTGGTTTGTAGGCCAGCACTCAGTCCACTGAGCCACACCAGCCACATGCTTTCTTCTGTATACATCATTTGTACTACCAAAGTTTTCAACAATGAGCTTATATAACTTTTAGAAAAAATTTACTTCTATAAATAAATATATAAATACATATTACATAAAGACACACGTATAGACAATGTCTGATTCCAAAGCTCTTTGCTGAGCGAAGGGAAGAAAGATAGAAAAACATAGTTTAGAAGGGAATGAAGGAAAGGCTCCTCTTAGCAACTGGTGCCCCATTCAGAAGTGAGAAACCAGATCTCATCACAGTCTACCTTCCCTGACTTCAGAAAGTTCTCCGGCACACACTGGCTTCCGAAGTACTGAGGACCTGCTCTGGGGGCTCTGGAAACCCACTGAGATCACTCCGGACCCAACAGGCCATCTTGAGCACCTTCCTGTCTTGTCCCCACCCCCAAAACGCCAGCTGGGAACAAGCCACCCCTCACAGGCAGGCAAGTTCACAGCCGCCTTTTGCCACTGCTGAGAGGCAGAAGAGTGAAGAGCAAGGCCAAGGCTAAGGAACACGCAGCACTTTGTATTGGGAGGGAGGGGATCGTATTTGAAGGCAACTGAGCTCGGTGTTGAGCGAATATAATGCATCACAGGGCTGTAAAGGGACCCATTACAGCTCCCTCTGACCTTCAGGCAAAATCCGTTCATTGCTTGTTCCAAAGCATATTTGAGGGATCTTACAAACATGTAATGCAAGAATTAAAAAAATAGATTAAGTGCCAGAACTGGGTACCTGAATGGAAAAACTATGAAGCTTGACCCCCTACCTCCCATAACATTTTTTTAAAGATTTTATTTATTTATTCTTAGAGAGGGAAGGGAGGGAGGAAGGGAGGGAGGAAGAGAGAGAGAGAGAGAAACATCAATGTGCGGTTGCTGGGGGCCATGGCCTGCAACCCAGGCATGTGCCCTGACTGGGAATCAAACCTGCGATGCTTTGGTTCGTAGCTCACGCTCAATCCACTGAACTATGCCAGCCAGGGCTAACATTTTTTAAAAAAATTAAGAGAGATCACAGATCTAAATGTGAAAGTGAAAACCATAAAGCTTCTGGAAGAAAAAAAAAAGGGGGGGAATCTTCACAACTTAGGGTAAGCAAAGGTTTCTTAGAATACAAAAAGCAATAACCATTGAATAATTAATAGATTGTACCAAAATGTAAAACATTTGCTCATAAAAAACAGTGTTAATAAAATACAGAAGAAATCCACAGACTAATATACAATACTTAAAAATCCTAAATCTGACCCCCAAAATTAGTATCTAGAACATGCAAGAAATCCCATACCTCAAAAATATGTTTAAAAAGACTCAATTTGGATCAACTTGAATAGACACTTCACAAAGGAAGATTCAGAAATGGCCCATGAGCCGTTTAAAAGATGCCCCAAAATCATTATTCTTCAGGAAAACACAAATTAAAGCAATAACGAGCTACCCACACGAGTGGCTAAAATTAAAACCCCAAAACCGACAACACTGCAAGTTGGGAGAACACGGAGCAGCCTAAACTCATTCACTGTTGACGACCCAACCACTTTGGGAGAAGGCCTCACGGTCTCTTGTAAAACTAAACACGTGCCTGCCCTCTGACCCAGCAATTTCAGCCCCAGGTACGTAGCCAAGGACTGTGAAAGCGTTTCCACAAAGAGACGTACACAAAACCTTCAGAGCAGCTTGAATTGCTAAGCAAACGGAGGTATATTCATACAATGGACTGCTCACCAGCGATATAAAGAGCGCATTCTGATACACATAATAGTGTGGATGCATCTTTAAAACACTGTGCTGAGTGAAAGACTTACATAAGAGCCCATGCTGTGTGATTCCATTTCTATGAAGTTCTAAAACCGGCAAGACTAATTATGGTGCGAACAAAAAAAAAAACCAGGGCAGAGTTGCCTCCGAGGGTGTGGGGATGAAAGAGTCCTGAGGAATCGCTGGGCTGATGGGGATATTCTGTGTCTTGACAAGGACTTGCGTTACCCAGATGCAGTCATTCGTCAAAAACCATTGGATAGCCCTGGCTGGCGTAGCTCAGTGGATTGAGCGAGGGCTGCGAACCAAAGTGTCGCAGGTTTGATTCCCAGTCAGGGCACATGCCTGGGTTGCAGGCCATCACCCCCAGCAACCGCACATTGATGTTTCTCTCTCTCTCTCTCTCTTCCTCCCTCCCTTCCCTCTCTAAGAATAAATAAATAAAATCTTTAAAAAAAGATTAAAAAAAAAAACAAAACCATTGGATGCCACACTGAAGGTGTATGCACTTGGTTGAATATAAATTTTACCTCACACAGAAAAACTATAACCAAATGTTAAACTTTACTTAATGATATGCATACAAAAATGTATAGGGGTAAAGTATATAGATGCTTGCGGTTTACTTTGAAATATATCAAAAAAATAATTTAAAGGAAGGATGGCCTTGGCCGGGTGGTTCTGTCGATTAGAGTGTCGTCCTGTACAGCAAAACGTCGTGAGTTCGGTCCCTGGTCAGGACACATACCTCGGCTGTGGATTAGATCCCCAGTCAGGGCGAGATGAGAGGCAACTGATTGATGTTTCTTTCACATAGATGTCTCTCTCCCCCTTCTTCTCTCTCTAAAATCAATAAATATCTCCTTAGTGTGGCTTAAAAAAATTTTTTTTAAAGAGGGAGGGATGGATGCATGGATAGATGTGGCATAAAGCAAGTACAGGAAAGGTTAATAATAGAATCCAGGTGGTGGGCATATGGGTGTGAGCTATAAAATTATTTCACCTTTTTTTAGGTACTTAAAAAATGTGCAGTGAAATGTTGGAAAAAATAATTGTATTCAAAAAGAGGTAGACCCTTGAATATCTCTAAGAAATATTCTAATTTGTCTTGTTGATCTACTTCAGTGTATCTTGCTAAATCCATTTCTCTCTGAACAAGTACCATATGCTATGCACCATCCAGAATGACAATAATAGCTTTCTTACACAATATGTCAACTATTCTAAGATGCATATTCCTTCCCCACATTTTGACATTCTGAAGTCGGAATGGGTCTTACAATCAATGGCACGTCATAATTGGTGGAATTTGTTTTTCTCAGTGGGATGTAAAATAATAGTATCTCTTCAAATCAATGACATGTTGGATTGACTAAAACACAGTACCTAGTGCTGCGAGGTTCAAGCTATTCTCATCTTGTCTGAACCTGACAACATCACATTTTGGTGAGATGGGTAGTTATTCTCACCAAATATAGAAACCCGGATAACTATATTTGGTAATTATCCAAATATAGAAACTGAGATTCAGAAAGTTTAAATGACCTCCTTCCCATCTGGACTGGGATGAAACCGTAACTTGAATCTGGGCTCTCTACATTTGAAGCCCCCTGTTTCCTCCCACTGTCACGTGAAGTATGTAGAGGACGACGTCTCCATGGAGACAGGGACTTTGTTTTACCCACTGCTATAGCACCAGAGTACAGAACATTGCTTGGCACATAACAGGTATTTAAGAAACATTTACTGAATGAACGAATGAATGAATGAATGAATTAGTGAATGAATGTTACAGAGGAGGATAGAAGGTCAGAGGGCAAAGGCTTTCGGGATGTAGTGGGCTGGAGAGTTAATGCACAAGGTGACTGTCTTCTCATCCCTTCTCTGCTTTGATGAGCTTCTTGTAAATCACTCAAATCAGAGGTCACCTTCCTCAGGTTTAACTAAATATATTCACTTCCTAACGGCTTGAGGGACAACCTAGTATAACGCAAAGTGTCCTGATGTTTGCATGAGAGGACATGCATTTAAGTCCCTTCTCATTTTAACCACCTACTGGCATAATAGGTGGTTAGTAATTTCTCATTCTAACTTTCCTGAGCTTTAGTTTTCTTATCTTCAGAGTTGGGAATACTAAAACCTACCAGACTGCATCACTCTGAGATTCAGCTGAGACCACACACATAAACAAATGCACCTTACACATAATAGGAGCTCAGTAATATTAATTCCGACACCATACTCCAACTTCAGCTAGGTTGGGTTGCTGGTGACTTCGGCTCTCAGTTCTTAAGTTCAGCAAAGAAAGAATTCAGAGCCATGAACACTAACGCAAAAGGAAATCTGTCTAGCGGGCAAAGCGGAAGGACACGCGAGTGGGCTGCTCAGAGAGCTGCCTTGGCCCTTTAGAAAGAAAGTCACAGGGGCAGAAGAGGTGAGCCAGCTGGGCTGCGCGGACTCCACCTCGGAGACAGGTTCAGGGGGTTAGCCTGGGTGAGCTGCTGCTGCCCGCTGCGCCCCTGCTGGCAAGATTGTGGTGGCCCTTAGAGCTTAGGAGCGAGAAAGCAAAGACACACACACACACACGCGTCTGAAGAAAGAGGCTGCGGGCCTGCTCTAGAGAAAGAGCACTCACTGTATCCTTTGCCTTAAAGGTTTTTATTTGTTTTCTAAAGGTAGGAGTTTTGGGGACGGTGTCAGGGGAGGATCTCAAGAGAATATGCATCAGCTTTCCGAGTGCGGCCTTTAATATACTGGTTCATCGAAATGAGTGGAAAGGATCAGGGTCATGGTCTCTACCGACTGCTCGGCACTTAGGGTGGGGGTCACTGGTCGTTGCAGCTGGTCCTGAGGTGGCCATGGCCTTGCCTTACATGGCTTTGCTGTTTCTCTGGGCCTGGAGCTGAAACACAATTGAAGCCTCGAGGTCACCTCCAGTTTGATAGAAACACTGTCTCTGTGGTCAGCAGACACCCCCCCCGCCCCCCCCACCCCACCCCCACAACCAAGGTTTGTCCCTGAGACGCTCTGTGCCTAAGATCACCTGATGCTGATCAGAACCTCATTGTCCAGAGGCCTTAGTGCTGAAGGGAGTGGACGTGTAAGGGAGAAGGAGGTCGCTGAGTCAGGCTGAGTTGGTTTCCCCATTTCCCTGGCCAAGGAATTTTCCTGGCTTCTTACCCTGCTGCCTCCATTCTAATGTTGCCATTCACATCCCCCCCCCCCCATAAGATTGTGGGTTTCTAAAAGAACCCCCTTTGGTTCATATCCACGTCTGCAGGGCCCAGGAGAGAGCCAGACACAGGCCAAACGCCCTTAAATATTCTCAGTCCTTCAGTCACTTTCTTAATTCACAGATACTTACTGCGTGCCTGTTATGTGCCAGGCGCTCTTCTAGTCGCTGAGGATAAAACCATGAACAACGCTAACAAAAATCCCTGTGCCCCAGGGAGGCAGATGAACAATACATGAATGAATAATGTGTGGTGACAAGCAGTAGGGAGTGAAATAAAACAAAGAATGGGGCGGGAGGGGAGGGGAGGAGTGCTAAGGAGTAAACTAAAGCAGGGAGCAGGGGTAGGAAGTGGAGGGACAGGCTTTCCTTTACCAGTCAGCTTGTCACTCGTGTGCTGACATTTGAGCAGTCTGCAAGGAAACGAGGAGAAAGCCACACAGCTATCGGGGTGAAACGTGAAGAGTCATATAAATATTTGCAGGAAAAGTAAATAGAAAAAGTCAACAAGACATTCCAGAATGTGGGAACTCCAGACCAAAAGCCTACATAGAATGCAGTCAGAAGGCTTGCGTGGGCAACAGGAACTGGACCGGTCTAACTGGAGTGACGGGACGAACAATGTCAGGGAAACCACCTGTATTTCGTATTACGGACGCCGGTGAACCACGGAAGGCTTCTGAGCGAGAGGCCACAAGATCAAAATAGCACCGCAGAAAGCTCAATCTCGTGCAGCAACCCGTGCAGGAAGCATTCATGGCAAGGGAAGGGGAGCAGTTGCGTCTCAGACACCTCGAGTCTGACATCACAGCGGGTTTTCACAAAGAACGTGCTCAGCGAACAGCTGGAAACATAGGCCTGGAGTGAAGAGATAGGTGAGGGCTCGAGATTTGGCAGGTGCAACGCGTCTAAACCCTGACAGCTGACGGTAATCATCTCCCAAGAATCGCAGGCCGTGTGAGCACTAAACAAATCTTGCTAGAATTTTACTTCTGGCCGGCAAACTGGTAGAACATTCCTCTTTGAAATTTCCCAAGCGTAGGCCAAGAATAGACAATCAAAGTCAGCAGTAACAAGAATTATATGCAGGACCTGACAGGGAGACACGCCAGCAAACTAAGTAGGAAAGAACCCCAGAAAGGTGGGACGCGGAGCGTCTTGAGAAGCTCAGACTCTCGAGAAATCTGGAAGAACGTGTATCATGCCAGATGCTTGAGGCCGGCGGGTGGATTTTTTGTCTAAACGTGAGCTGTGTGAAATGATGTAGACACCTTTCGAAAAGCAGGACGCCAATGGTTCCTCCTGTCTGGGAAAACACACAGCCCCTCACTCTTGACTTTTCCATCTTAACACTGATTGGAAATAACAAAGGTCATCTCTTGGCCATTGGGAATGACTTCTCATTTGGTCTTGTTGGTCATCCACCAACAGACAGGAAGGGGGACTGTGATCATTGAGTGGTGGGGCTTGTGAGCCACAGCGAGAAAAGTAGCAGGGAGCAACGGCAGCTTTACGAAAGATTCTTTTTTTTTAAGGATTTTATTTATTTATTTTTAGAGCAAGGGGCAGAGAGGGAAACAGAGAGGGAGAGAAACATTGATATGCAAGAGAAACATTGATTGGTTACTTCTCACACGCCCCCAACTGGGGGCCTGGCCCACAGCCCAGGCATGTCCCCTGACGAGGCATCAAACTGGCAACCTTTTGGTTGCAAGACAATGCTCAATCCACTGAGCCACACCAGCCAGGGCTGAAAGACTTTTGAATTCTAATAATGTCCTATAGCTGTGTGACAGAGGACATCTACCACTGAGAAAAAAAGAAAAGAAAAGATTGTTGAAGTAAAAAATGGTTCTCACTGACAAAAGCAAAGGGCCACGTTTTTCCTGGGGGGGTGTTGTGTGCCTATGATTAGCTGTTGGCTCCTGGGAAGGAAAGAGGCTAAAAGGAGGCAAGAGAGAGGCCTCCTTTCCTTGAAGTATCTTAGCCTCGGAATTCTTACATGTGTTGCTTACACAACCCCCAAAGAATGTTTCTAAAGCCCTGTAACTCCTCACATATTTTATGTTGTCACCTAAAAGTTTTCATCATAAGATAAGATGATGATGGATTGTAATTGGGATAAATATTTCAGGACAGGATTTGGTAAAATAGGTTTTAACTTCCCAGTGAATAAAACAGACCTAAGTCTTAAAGAAACCATGTAAAAGTTCTAGAAACCAGTTTTATCCAATGTTTTTCAAAAACATTGCTTTTCCTACAAGACATTTCAGTTTACTGTAAGAGAATCAGCATCACTAACTTACAATATTCAGCTGTTTCAAATCCAGAATAATTGGCCCACAAAGGCCAGTATTGCACTTCTGATGCCAAACTTCATGGGTAACAGATATCTGCACAAGATAGACAAAGAAGGGAAGTCCTGTGCATGTGAGGAAACTTGAATAATAATGAATCCAGGTGTTTTAGTTAGGGGAACTCAAGAGTTAACGACCTTAGCCTTAGTCCATAGGCTTAAGTGATTAATGTCCATGGAAAGCTGGAACTGCGGGAACTGGAATGTATGACCTATGTGACTCCGCTCCAGGAGGTCGACCAGTAATCCAACCTGGTGCCCCAGGGGGTCTGCAAGTGATGGAGCTGGAATGTGAGCCATTGAGTTTCCAGGAAGGAACAGCAGTGATGATGATAAAGAATTGTTGATCAACAGATAAAGAAGTGCTAGGAAAATCAAGGGAAACTCTTACCCGATGAACCTTTTCCCAAACCCCTTACCCTTCCTTTCTTTTCCTTATAAAAAGGTCAGCTTGAAATGAGATGTTAAGACAATTTGTGAGTGTACATAACCCACCATCTTCTCAGATTGCCCGAGTCCTAATCAAGCGCCTATAAAGATTCAGCCCTTGTCTCTACTTGTTGGTTCTGGTGGTGACAGGCAGCATGAACACCAACCTTTCTGGTTTCATCCTCACCGACTCAGTATTTCTTTCAAGTTTTTTATTTCCACATGCATTTATTATTTTTAAAGAATATTTCCCTACTCATCCTAAATAGCACTGTCACACATAACAAAAGTACCTAGTCCATATTAAAAGTTCTCACATATCCCCCGGATTCCTGTTTAGCTGCTTTATCCAACCCGGGATCTAATCCTGGGCCATATTGGATTTGTTGTTATATCCCTTAAGTCTCTTTTAATCTAGAACATACATCTTAAGAAGGGTGATATTGTCCCCAAGGGAGTAAAAATTGGCTCCTGGGGAAAGAAAAATATTTTTCCTCTTTTTATGTGTTGTGTAAAGTACAGATATCCATAGAGTATATAAACCTATACACAGCGTAGATGAAAGAGGGGCTCCTGTAACCAACCTAACAAAAATAGCCTCACGGGTGGTCATAGATTTCTAACTGGGGCCATTCACGGTGGGTGGTCATGCTCAGGCCTATAACTTCCTGAGAAAAACATTTATATTTGCCTTAAGCAAGCCCTGTCCATTGTTCTTGTGCATCAAGGTTAACACACCTTTAAAAGGCCTCTTTTTCACACCCTCTGGTCTAAAACCGCCCTCAAGAGAGCACATAATTTTGTTAACCATCCTCTAATCCAACCCCCCCCCATCTTGCTGTCTCCCACCTTCATATACTCTTATTTATGTTCCCTCCTTAATTTCAAATGCATGAAAGAAATTGTGAAACTGTCATTCTCTGGAGCACTGGATATCTCGCTTCTTGGCAATGTTGTCAGTTTGATTCAAAGAAACTCTTACAAAAATTCTCTACAGGTTGGATGTTTTTGTCATCGACAACAGTGGAACTGTGATATTAAATTTTCATGGTGGGTGCCATGACCAGTATGGTTCAGTTGGTTGGGCATCATCCTGAACAATGAAAGGTCACAGGTTCTATTCCCAGCCAGGGCACATGCCTGGGTTGCGGGTTCAGTCCCAGTTGGGGTATGTACAAGAGGCAACTGATCTATGTTTCTCACATCACTGTTTCTCTCCCTTCCTTCCACTTCCCCTGTCTGTACAAATAAATAAATAAAATCTTTTTAAAATTTTTTCATAGTGGGGAAACAATTAGGAAAAAAAGGTCTAAAAATGTTCCTAGGATGGGGGGATAGGCAACAATGAAAACAGAGCGGCAATAATGAAAAAAGAGTTTGAGAAATACTGATCTAGAACAATCTCTCCTTCTTGACACTGATGGATTGATTGATGAGGCCCCCAAACCAATATTTCAGTGTATTCCCTTATTTGATTCAAAGAGAAGGTTTTCATAACCTAAGGCAATACCCTATTGTACAATCTGGGTTGAGTGAGACTTGGGAGAATGCTGCCCAAATACCTCCTTCAAGAAAGGACTGGCTGCCCAGGGGGGAGGAATGTGGCTAGCTGAGATTCCTCAGGGTCTTCCCTTAGCTTTCCAGCAAAGGTTACATTCATTTCAAGACAACTCCGGCCAATGACTGAGTAAGGCTGGTGTACAAGGGCCTGGCTATTTCCACCCAACACAAAACTCTAAGTGGAAACCTGGGCTCTGGAGCTCCCTCATGGATCCTTGTTGGGTAATAATACTGGGCAGGCTTCTGCAAGGATTACATTACAATAGCATACAAGGTGCATAGCGTGAGCATACAGTAAGTGCTTAATAAATGGCAGCTATTACTTCAAGGATGGTCTGGTGACTTGCAGAGGAGTGAAAGCATGTGGAGATCTTAGATCTGCTGGGTTTTGGGAGGATCACACAAGACAAATGCTGCTTCAGGCAAGGCTAGAACTCACGGCACCATCACTTTATGCCCCTGAAAACCCAAGTTCTCCATGTCCTTGAGCTGCAAAGAGTAGGAGGGAAAAATCAAATCAATTAGCTTCCCATTGATGAATGCTGTCACCAGCTGCAGGCAAAGGCAGCAGTCAATACGAAACTCTGCTCCACGTGGCTATTGCAGTTCAGTACTTCCTGGGGGCAGATGCCTCCTTCATGCCTCAGAGAGCTGGAGTCAATCTGGGAATCATGGAGGCGAATAACACTCAGAAGGCTGGAGAAAGGTCACTCCTGTTCTACCATAACTTGATTCTCTCCTCCTCCTGCTCTCTTACACCGACACGTGACTTAAGGGTCATGAATACACTTCCTGGGCAGAATGCACTAGGGCCTGAATTAGTCAAGACTCTGTGGTTGCAAGAAGCAGAAAACCCAAGACAAACCAGCTAGAAACAAGCAAACAAATGGACAGGTAATTAAACAAATATTTTTAAAAAGAAGGAAGGATGGAAAGAAATAAGGTTATTGTTTATTGGCTTGTTGTTTATTTGGCTCATGCAATGGGAAGTCCAGGGAGAGTAGAACCCAGGGATTGCAGGGACTTGGCCGTGCAGTCAGGGCTATCGTCTATGTATCTATCTATTCACCCACCTATCTACCCCTCTCTCTAGCTCTGTGCACCATTTGCATCCTCTCCTGCTGCAGGTGGGCGGGCGCGACCTTGCTGTGGAGAGGAAGTAGAGCGTGGTTCAGATAACTCCTGGTGTCTCAGTCTAGTGACATCAGCTTCCTTCTCCTAAAGCCTGGCACAAAGTTCTGGTGGTGGTGGGGGTGGGGGGGTACGGGGGTGCAATGGGGACTGCAAATGAGCTCAGCTTGATGCACAAACACATTTCTAGTGAATCACTGTGGCCAAGCAGATGGAGACAAAGATTGACCAAGTCCAGATCTTATGCTCAGCCCTGTGGACTGGAGACTGGCTTGGCAGCCCATTAAAGCTACAAGGAAGAAGGGGTGGATCATTCTCCCCGATGGAATGCCGTGTTGCACCAGAGGAAGATGGGAAAGGAGATGCTGAACAGACACAGTGGACAGGTATTCACTCCAGAGCCTTTGTGTCTGAAGGTCTGGCTTTGTTTTCCAATGAAAACAGAGAGTGTCTCTGAAAGCAGAGAAGACATTTACAGTTGCAAAGGAAAAATTCTGTTGACAGAAGGAATAAAAAGTGTGCAGAAGGAAGTTGCTGAGTGAATAACCCTGTCATTGAAGCTCTTTGGGAGAACGTGTCATGTTTGTGACTTCAGATATTTAATCTCCGGGAGTATGACCCTCATATGGACCACCACCCTTGAACCCCAGACTCTAACCCTCAGGGAACAAGAGTGGCCCCTACCTTGCAGGGCTTCTGTGGGAATTAGATGAGCTAATGCAAGTAAAACACATAGGTCAGAGCCTGATGCACAGAAAGCTGTTTTTTATCAACAAAAAATATCATTTGGGTATATTCATGTAGCACCTATATCCCCAGGACAGACTGAGGGGTCTTGGCTGCAAATACCTGCAACGCTCTCCTTAGGGTTCTTTTTCTGAACCAGGGAGACCTGTTCAGAGTTCACGTGCGGGAAAATCAACTCTCAACTGACAGGAGCTCAGCCCTCAGTGGGACCACTCTGAGTTCCCCACGTGACTGCATTCCAGCTGACGCGTTGAGAACATGCCCTTTTTTGGGCTGTCTTGCCTTCCCGGGTTTTACTACTCTCACTCCCTTACCGGTGTTTCCTGGAATCATCTCCTAAATAAACAACTTGCACTTGAATCCTTGTCTCGGGATCTGCCTCTGGGGGACCAAAAGCAGGACAATAAATTTGCCAACAAATCTGTGAAAGAAAACACCAGAACGTTCACCTTTGTTGTCCTATGATGGGGAGACTGTAAATGACTGTTCTTGTTGTGATCTACATTTAACACATTTTTCACAGCTACAAGCATGGATAGCCACTCACTGGTTATTGAAATGGTCTCAAATCTTAAATCTAATTTTTAGCCTCTGCAGGATCTGAGTCCCTTTTCCTTCTACCTACCCGTGGTAACTTCACGCACCTAATCAACAAGTCTCCTGACCTTTGCACCTGCTCAGTCCATTCCTAGCTCCATGCCTTTACTCATATTTATTTACCCAGCACTCTGTATTAATCTTTCCCCTTCCGCAAGGCCTCCCTGATTCGCTGCAGCTCACGACGTCACTGTACGTCCATTTCTTCTGTGTATCATTTAATGAACATTCTCAGTTCTTCCCAGGCCCGCATCATCTTAGAGAGCTACATGTAAACCACCACTCCGGTCTGGGTCTCTCAACTTCCTAGAACATTTGGACCGGCAGTAGAAATATTTTCAACGCCCCCCAAATGGTATTAGACCAATTCAAGATAAAACACCCCCCACCCCAAATTACTGACGATATCCGAGCTGCATCTGCCGTCCGCCTTTAACAAAGGGTCTTTTTAACAGGACTGCAGCCATGGGGGGAGAAGAGAGGAGAAACAGAAGCTGGCTCTGATGCCCTCATTCCAACCATCCATAAATGATCTTTTCATGAGGACGGAGCTGATAAGGAGAGAAGGAAAGACAAAAAGCATTCTTGACTTGGGAATGGAATAGCCGCTCCCCCTCTGTGTCTGATTCAGTTACTCAGAATGGCTTTCTCAAGGCTGTGCCTCGTGTGAGTTATGAGCCTCTCTTTCTCTCCCTCCCCTCCCCCCTCCCCCCAAGCTCCCTTCTACAGACAAGACGCAGCTGCCAGGGCCTCCGGAGATTTCCCAGCAGTCTACCATGGTGAAATAAAATACCATGTTATGCTGGAAAACTCGCCGGCCTTTTCTTCACATGGGCTGGGCTATCTCATGGCCAGGATAAAGGATCCCAGGCCTGAGCACTTACGACTCCTCCTGAGACTTGCGGCATAATCTTCCGGACTGCCCTCCATCTTTTTGTGTTCCAGCTTCCCAGCAGGCTGGTGGTGATAGTTACCTTCCAAAGCAATTCGATGTGCCTGTGGGATACATGTACCCTCTACCTTCCCGAAGTAGCGCCCTGAAGGAGGGCATTTGCTTACCACTACAGCAATTATTTTACTTCCAAGGAGAGGGTCTGTGGCCCTGATGCCATGGATGATTTGGGACTATGACAGGTTTCTGATCTTCGCTATTTGCATCTTTTGTGTCATTACCACCAGAAGAATTGCAGTGTATGAAAGGGCTGAGGTTTGCACATAACACTTGGTTCAACGGCTTGTGAAGGTGCAACCTCAGCTGTAGCTGCCCCAGAGGAAAGGGAGTCCGAGAAAGCAGGTCTATAACCCCTTGTGGGGACTTGGCGTACACTGGTGAAGCGATGGGAAGGTCTGGAACTGGAGGTGACCTCTCGTGAAGCAGCTTAAGCTTGATTAGAGACCCAGTCTGAAAGTAAACAGTGGTGCTTCATTCACCCTCACAGCCCTGCGTTCAGTCTGTAAACGATAGGGTAGGCTTGAAATCCCAGGAAAGCCTCGGGCGAGCCCGTAGCAGAGGAGAAAGAGGAATGCGAGAAGTGACCGAGTTCTCGCTGATGAGAGTGGCCCTCCGAGGGTCAGCAGACGGCCCTCTCTGCACATTCCTTTCTCCCTCTCCCATTTCACCCCAGTCGTTAGCCAGCAAATAGGGTAAGACCCCCTTCCTGGTGAGTGTACCTTGTGTTCAGCAATCTTTCTACACCAGAATCATCAGACGCCAGGAATGGCATTTCTTTCCGACCTCCGTGTGGATATTCCTGGGAGACGAGGCGGGGAGGGATCCAATAGTGACGCGAATGTCCGTGGATGCGTGCAACCGGATAAACCGGCCGTGTTGGGGGCACACACACAAAACCTGACAGTGCTCCCCCCTAACAACTGAGGGGCAAAGGTGGAGTCTTGATTACTTTTCTATCTTTTTTTTTTTTGTAAGAGATGCTCCATCTATATATTGACAGTTGGGCTGAATGATTACATTGAAAACATCCAGGCCCATTTTGAAGACTATAACCTGGTAAAAAGTGACCAAATGCAATAGGTGTAAAGACTATACCTTGAACCACTTCTCTGCTTTTATGTTGTGAAGTTAAAATGCTTTCCGAGCGTAACTCACCTGTTTTTACAAGTTGTTGCGGTCCGTGGCGCGAGGGCGGTGGCGATCGCCACGACCGTTCCGTTGCACAGATGCGGCTGAAGTGTGAGCCCGGCCCAGCAGGAGCTGGTGGGTCCGAGTCAGAACAGGATGGCGTGAGCCCGGGACCAGAGGGCAGAAATGCAGTCCAGAGACCACCTGGCCGCTCCTTTTCTACCTCCTTGCCCTTCCGACACTACGACAACTTGGGAAGCCCTGGCGTCGCACCCGGGTCCGATAGAAGAAACTGTCCCCTGCCCCTCGGAGGGGCGCAGCAAGAAAACAAATCCCTGGACTCAGCAGGGCGGGGACTCTGTCTAGTTCTCCCCCGTGTGCTCGTCTCTGCCCTGCACCCCAGTCCCTACCTACCTGAGCACTCGCCAGGGCTCTGGTCAACTCAGGTCGAATGAAAAAACAAACAAAGGAATGAGTACCTTGTGACTCCCATTTCAGTGTTTGAACCATTAAATCAATATTTCTTAAAATGGTGCCGTCAGCCCTTTAGAGGGGAGAACAGCTGCCTCGTGTCACTGACGTGCCAGAACAGAGATGAGAATCTCTCCAGGTTGACCAGACCATACGCATTTGTTCCCCGTGGGGCCTTCTTCTCATAAAGCTGATATCTAAGTAAATAAATAAACTCGAACACCAAATGTGAGGAAGGGCCTTCACCCTGTGACGGAGTGAGAACCTTATAAAACAGCATGTCCGCGGGGCTGCGTGCTTTTAAACCCACTGTCTCATTTGATCCTTACAACAACCTACTGAAGTGGGCGTTTTTTGTGGTTCCTTTTGATCGATGTGGAAACCGAGACTTAGAAAAGTTAAGTAACTTGCCCAGGATCACTCGGCCTGAAAATGAGGATTTAAAGCCAAAACTGTCTGCATCCAGAGCCCGGTATTTTATTGCCTCTCTCTGGTTCTTGCTTCCACGCGGGCTCTTGACCTTCTCTTCCCCCCTTCTCTTTTCTCCCAGCTTCTGTATCCCTCTTCTCCCTCCTTTCCCCCAGCACCCACCTTCTACCACACGTGTTTGTCTGTGAATAGCTTTTTCCACATTCTCCAAGGGCCCATGGTTCAGAAAAGTTTCATCGCAAGGCAGACTTGCCAGGCCCAGATTTAAAAGCCAAGCGGGGAGCCTGATATCCCAGCCACCGGGCCACTGCCTGAGGTCACTGCCAGCCACCGTGCACCACGCAGACTCAAAGGTTCCGCCGGGCCTGGGGCTGTCTGCGCAGTTGGTCACTTGGATTTGAAAACCACAATTATTCATTTTAGTGGCAGACCATATGCATGTGTTCCCCGTGGGGCCTTTTTGTTTAGAAATGGCTGCCCCTTAGATTTTGTTGACTAGTTTGCATAAACATGTACTATCTGTACAAATAATTTACGTCAGAGAGTTGCTTGGGCTCCTCTGCAGAAACCCTCTGCATGCTCCAGAAATGGTGGCGATCAGGCTATCCGAGGGGCAGCTGCCCTTCTCCCTGTGGTTCAACGCATACATGCACACTCCTGAAGACTGACATTTCGAGTAAGGACTCTGCACAAAACACATGCTGAGGGGTTTACATGCATTATCTTATGTAACCAAGGCTAATGGGGGTGAAACAGTGGCCCGATGGTCAGTGACTAGGCCACAGCAGAGCCAGCTGTCCAATCAGGATGGACCACGAGTGGGGGCAAAAGCTCTCGACTCTTATGCTTGCGGGGACAAGCGCTTGGCCCTTCCTGCAAAGGACAAAGACAAACACAGCCCAGCCAGCAACTCGGAATCCAGTAGCAAGGATTTTTTTATATCTAATAAAAAAGGACAGAATGCAACCCAATGCTGCTACCCTCTCGGTCCAACAGATAAGGGTAGTAGCAATGATTTCTTCAAAAGAGCAAACCTTGACTTTGCGTGTGATGTTTTTCCAAAGAGCTTGGAGAACAGCGGAAACCGCAGCGCCCGCTCTGAGATGGGCAGCCTTCCAAACATCACAACGACTTCTGTGGAAAAGCAGAGCGAAGGTTGAGGGGGGGAAGAGTCCAGGAAGTCAGTGGCCGGGTGGGTTTCCAACTGGGTATGTGCATCTGGAGATAAGGAGTCGGAGGGCCGCGCGAAGATGAATGACCCGCATGGCCGTCACCCCCTGGAAACCGGAGCAGCCGCCGCCACCATCGGAACAGCGGAGAGGCCGAGGAGTCAAGAATTCACCACTAACACCAGAGGGCCCTGGAAGGCTGAGACCTTCCCCTGGTTTATTTAGTTTTGCTATAAATCATTTGCTTAATAAACTGTTGTCCGTAGGATAGGCCATTCTACATTCATGGATGGTGATGATAGGGTTGGGAGGGAAAACTCAAAGTTTGTATACCAGAGAAAAAAATCTCCGCAACTGTTTCCTTCAGATATCTGACTGCGTGTGGGACACCAGTGGTTCTAACTCCAGCTGTTTTTAATGGACTCTGAATCCAGTCAAACTGGCCATGGTGTGGTCTCCTCCACCAAAATTCTACTTTTCATGTCCATCTATTTTAGCTTTAAAACGTATTGGATATTTGGGAAGAATGCAGAACTGGGGAGTTCAGTAGCTTGGTGGGAGAGCCCTAGAACTTGACCCTCTTCAATATGCGTTCATCAAAGACACTGTTTTTCCGATAGGAGGACATGGATTCCGCCAATTCAGCTCTGCCTGCAACCAGGCCTCTTCGTTCGGGTGCTGCACGAAACGGGAAAAAGCTATCATGCTTTCTCAGAAAAAGAAGTCTGTTTGGACTACATTTGCCCTTTAAGGGTTATTTGATTACATTTATCTTTCTCCAAAAAGTCTTGCCAGAACTTGCAAAGTCCTAACAGCACTTGGTGTGGCGTGGTCAGGCAACAGCAAGTAGGAGATGAGGGAACACCAAGTCGTGACCTTGAAAAGTATTAACATCCATTCCAGCGCATTCCAAGCACATAAAGAATAAACTTAGCAGGGAACGGCATTCCATGGGATCTGAGTGAAAGGAACACTGTATGTCGCTCTTCCACGCGGGGAAAGAGAGCAGACATGGTAGGCCCAAATGAAGTGCCCGAGGAAGGTCCGTGAGAGAGAAAGGCACACACACACCACATAGATACTTTTCAGAAGGACATGCCTTGCAATTTGAGCATTTTTGAGCTTGCAATGGAATTTTAAAGCCATCCAGAAACAACAGATGTTTGAACCCAAATCATCCAACTTCTGATGCCAAAATTAGGGCTCTGCAGAGGAACGTTAGACTTGTAACATCTGAGGAACAACTTCAGTAACTCTTCCCCCGGCAAACAGTTGAAGGAGATTGATTTCGTGGCTGCCTGACCTATCCTTTTATCTGTGCCCGTTTGTATTCTGAGCGATAAAAATTTCTGTCAAGTGGAAATATTAATAACTAAAAAGCAGTTGCTTTTCTAGGTCTGACTTCAATCTCCTTCCCCTCCCCTTCGAGTACTCTATCTCTAAATTGAATTATGAAATCAGGAGGAGGGCCCTTCTGAGCATGATTTATCCCCAGATTCTTACATATGAAACCCAGTAACAGGTTATGGTTGAACCTACACAGCATGGAATTATCTAGCCGATTTAATAACTGTAAGCAGCAGGCCAGATATTTCAAGCAAGCAAACAAAACCCAGCTAACACCAATTCCCACCAGCAAATAAACTCAACTTCACAAGCTCCAGGTTAAATAAGTAACAGATAAACGGCAATCACAATCTTGGCTGTATTTGGTTTAGAAGGTATAGCAAGGTTGTCGCTTAATGTTATAACAAGGTGGTTATTTTTCTTATTTGCTTGTCAGATTAACTATCCACCTCCACCCCCCTGCCCACCCTGTCTCTCTGTTAAACAAGTGAATGCAACTCAGGCATCGAAGCACTTTATTCAGTTTTCGAAGAAACTTCTTGTACATCTCATCCACCAAATAAACTTCTCAGCAAGGTAGCAAGGTTTATTGGCTGTTAGCGTTAAAGTATTTCTCAACAAAACAAACAAACAAACAAGCAAACTGTAACCAAAGACACTGAAGTTGAGAACGGGCTGACAGTGACCAGAGGAGAGAGGGGAGGAAATATCAGGGGAAAGGGTGAAGGGGTGTGTGGAAACAGGAGGGAGGTGGGGAGGGCTGGGGGAGTGGGCTGGGGTGGGGGGAAGGCAGAAAACTGTACTTGAATAACAATTAAAAATTTTTTTAAAAGTCAAAAAAGCGAAAACAAACAAACAAAAAGTGTTTCTTATTTCAGCACAGGAATACTGTCTAACAGCGCCTGCGAGGAGAAAGCGGCTATACGGTCATGGTTTTAGAAGGAAGCCAGGAACTCACACTGTAACTGCGTTTTAAAAATAGCAGAGCAGCTATGATTATAATTTAGCTCTCCAGCACGTAAGCGTGGTATGAACAGGAAATGGGAGTGCATCTTCTGAGCCTGATAAGACGCTCTAATGTAAGACATATGCTCCGGTTCTTGGCTGAAGAGCCAGGCCCAGCCAGAAAGAAGAAAGGCATGTATGTTTAGGTTTAACCCAGAGAGCAAACTTACCAACCTTGGGAGATTTTTTTGAATCTCTGTTGAATTAAGTGATGAAGTCAAGAGATGTATAGCATAGATTTAAAGATGGAAGGACTACCTTTATTGGAGAAATTAAAATTGGAAATAGTTCCCAGAGGAAAATGAGTTAAGTGAACCCTGCATCTCAAGGCTGTGCCACCTCAGGGCAGCCCCCACGGGGCAGAGCCACCCCAGGGGGATCAGTGATGACCGAGGGGACGTTCCTGACTGGAGACTGGCCATCGTCCACAAAACGCCAGACTTGAATTCACTAAGGATCCTGTGTTTTGAGAGCATTCTACAACATCAATACTTATTATAATTCTGCTTATGACAGACAGAGATGAGACAAAACTCCCTCGAGTTTCCCCTCGTGTTTAAGGAAGGAGCTGGTGGTCGATTCGTCTCCAGATCAGTGTGTAGGGAAAGCGTGGCCGAGCAACGTGGCTCAGCAGCAGGTACGCGACGGTATCACGTCGCCTGGTTTTGCTCTGTAGCCCACATTAGGGACCACGAAGTTTGAAACAGTAATATATTGAGTGCTGTTGGTGACAAAGGTGAGCTAATATCATTGAAGGTCCTTTGTGAGATTTAAAGAGCATTGTAACTTAGTGGTAAATTTTTATACTCATTCGTGTCGAGAGCTCAGAAAAGTTCACTAACTTGCCTACCATCCTATGGCTAGTAAGTGGTCAGGCCAGAATCAAAGCCCGGCTGATCCTACTCTGGACTGTAGGCTGTGAATCGTTACGATGGGACTTGGGTTATTGATCACCTGAAATACAACGCCCCTCCGCCGCTTGATGATGTCATGTGTGAATATCTCGTGAATACGGACCATCAACCTGGCACTGAGATGGAAAACTGTAATTCCAGCAGCAGTCACATTCTAAGAGGAAAAAAATTATGCCACCTTCACCCATGTTCAACCTTATTTTATTATTTTTTTAATTTTTAAAATTAAACTTTTATTTTTTAATTAAAATGTTGTTTCTTTAAAAATCTCATATATTTAATATTTATACTATAAGGTTTTTACCTTATTTTATTTAAGCCCTTTTTTTGGAGAAGTGGTTAATTCCAGGGCTGGAGCAGGGGCCATGTAAGGTGAGTTTGGAACATCTGATGATGCGGAAAAAAGTAGGGATGTTTTCAAACAAGCAAACAAAAAATACAGTGATATCATGTCAAAAAGACATCAGGGCCAACCAGAAAGAGCTCCCAGTGGCCAAAGCTGGTATTATTTGAGAAATAAATAACAATTGCATTGGATTATAACCCATAGAGTAAAATAAAATGTCCATGTATCACAATGATATTAACAAATTTGTAATTGAATTTAAAAATAAATGAGGAAAAAGAGACAGTCTATCTTACACAAAATTTGCAATTAATAAATGTGGAAGAAATGAGGAATACAGAACACTGAAAATAAGCCACAGGAATATTTGTTACAGGCAAGATGCATTGATGGATGATAAAATCAGTGGAATAGGAACAGGATATTTTCACAGTCTCAAAGTGTCTTCCCAAAATATTTATTAACTATAAAAGTACAAGTAGTCATATTGGAGTAGAGGAACCTGGCAATAGCATCTTAACCAAGTGATGGGTGTTAACATTACTAGTAATGAGATACCAACATTGTGAACTTCTGGGACTAGGATGTCCCAAGGAGGACACGACACTTCTGTGTATTCTGGTTAAATATATATATATACACTCAATTTAATCACGAGAAAACAGGGGTCAGAGCAAAACCGAAGCACATTCTACACGGACTTGACCAGCACTCTTCAAAAGTGGCCAAGTCTTAAAGACTAAAGAATGGTCCGCATTGCCAGAGACCAAGGAGACCTGACAATTAGATGCAATGCAAGACTTGGAAGGGAAGATGGAAAAGGTTGTTAGCAGAAGCAGAGGGACCCAAATAAAGTCTGCAGACTAGTCAATAATGGTATTATACCAATGATAATTTGCTAGTTTTGATCTTTATATCATGGTCATGTTAAGTATTGATATTCGGGGGAGCTGGGTCAAGAACTGTTGCATTTTTGCAACTTTTCTAGGAATCTAAAATGATTTCAAAGTAAAAAGTTAAAAACAAAAAGCTCTGATTCTGCCTTGTTTTAAGTGATTGTTTAAACAATCTGTTCCAATATTTCTCCTGACTCGGTCATTTGAATAGCAATTTCAGGATTCTCGCCTACCTGGTCAACATTTACTGGTTTCTCACACTGTTTTACAGGGACAGATTCGAGGACAACGGAGTGAATGACTCAAGGTCACAGAACAAACAAATGGCCACACCAGGACTCATCCTTAGGCAGTCTGATGCAGAATTTGTCTTACCTTCTTCATCCTTAATCCCTCCTGTACCCAATGTTACTATCACCTACCATTGTTTTCTGACTAGTTTCCTTAATAATGGCCCTGTTAATTTTAAACTTAAAAAAGAGCAGTCATTCAACAAGTAGTTAGCTGTGTTATAATAAGGCCATCAGGGTGCGGATTTTTGTTCCATCCACTGACATACCACAAGCTTATTGAACAGCGCCTGGCACCCAGAAGGTACTCAAAAAACATGTATTGAATGAATGAATTTGAAACTTTACATCACAACTATAAAAGAAAACCAGTATCACTTGCCAGAAATAGAAAATAATCTTCAAAATTAATACCATGGAAACAATACGCTATTATTAAATGCTTTTGCTTCCTGAGTGCTCTGGGGCTCCCTATGTCAACACATAAAAAGTAATGCAAGTGTTAGAAGATATAAAAAAGGATATCAGTTACATCCTCCTTGATTTAATGAGAAGGACTCAAAGAGAATAATTCTGCAAGTGAATCGGTTTTATTTAAAGTCGTATCAGCATGCCACCTAAAATCGTCGCACAAAGGGCCAGCATGAAGGGCGGTTCTTCGGGGAGCCGACCAGCAGCAGGGGGCTCACAGGAAATGAGAGAGCTCGGTGCCTCCCCGTCTCCCTCACTCCTTAAATGTCGTCTGGACTCTTCCATAGTCTTCTGCCTCCGCTGGCTTCCTCCCATTGCTGTCTCCAAACCCTTGGGGAATTCTGTGTAGTCTCTGTAGTGCTCCTTTGGGGATAGCACTTAAAACATAAATTCATCACAATTTTTTTTCTAAGCCTGTCTCCCTCCCTAAAATTATAATTATGTAGGACATCGGGGAGTGGAGTGTGTCATGGTTGGTTTATATCTCCAGGGCTCTTGCCAGCATCTCACAAAATGCCAGCCCCATAATAAATGGTTGAAATGTTAAATCAAGGAAAGTACAGAAGTTAGAGGAAAAGAAAGGACTGTGTGGTTTTCTCCTGTCCTTGCAGCCACGATTTTGTCAGCACCGGTGTTTGAAAAGCTTATTCTTGAGATCTTTCGTTCGAGCTTCCCAAACAACCTGGCGGAGAGGGCTCACCGTGAAGATGAACAAGCCAGTGGCCGCCCCTTCCTTCAAAATCTCTCGGAATGAATTTGCTTCCTAGAGCAATGATGACAGCGCACCCCTCCTTTGTGGAATAGTAAGTGTGAAAACCTGGACTGGCGCCTTCCTGGTAGATGTCGCAGCCACTTTTCCGTGGCTTGCCCATCAAGTGGGGGCGGGGCTCAGGCCACGCGTCTGTACGTGAGTGATGAGCTCTGCTGTGCACACGAAGGGCGATGGGTCGATGCAGCTTCTAGGGCAAGAAGGTGTAAGGTGGCAAAGAAAACACACTACAGAACATTTGTACTAGGAGCCAGAAATGAAACCTTCCCTGGACATCTCTTGGGATGGTTTACAATGGTTTCTGAGGAGCATGTTATTATGTGTAGATAGAAACCAGCCAGCTGAGTATTGCCTTGGAGGCTGGGATTCAATAAATGAGTACAAGTTCTGACACAGAGGTGCATGACCAGCATCCCTGAGCTAAAATAATATCTACCTTATGAAATGATTATGCAGAAATCAATAGCTTTTATATACATGAAAAAATGCTTAGGATATATAATGGAAGAAAATTTGTTGACAATAAGCAATTATATACATAAGATAACTGCACCCTCATTTATAATAAATGTTATCAAAACATGCTGAGATACCAACTTTCTCCCATACCAGAGAGGCAAAAATCCAGCAGTTTTACAGCACACTTGTCAGTGGAGCTGTCAGGAAGTGGGCGCTCTCACACATACAGTATAAACTGACACAGTCTGTGTGGAAGGCAATTTGGCAACAGGGTCAAAATGACCAATGCATTCCCCCTTTAACCTGCCCACGCCACTTGTGGGAAGTTGTCCTTTATTCCTGTGACATGGGACGTGGCCGACAGTGACCCCGCAGAGGCAATGCGTGACGTGCGCTGGGACTCCCTGAAGCCATGTTGGTAATGTCGCACAATTAGAGGGGGGAAAAGCATTCATCCAAAGACTTCCTTGTGAAAAATATAACGGTACAAAAATAAACTATATACATTTCAATTGAGGGACATTTTTCAAAATACCCCGACCAGCACTCCCCAAAACTGTGAAGGTCAGCAAAATAACAGAAAGTCTAAGAAACTGTCCCAGATCAGAGGAGCCGAAGGCAACATGACGGCTGATGTGACAGGACCCCCTGGGGCAGAAAAGCCTGAAATTGAAGCAATTGGAACAAAGCATGGACTTTAGTTAGCAGTTATGTATCAACATGGGTTCAATAGTTGTGACAAGTGTACCATACTAAAGTAAAATGTTAATTATAGGAGGAAACAGGTATATTGGAATTCTCAGTACTAGCTTCACAATTTTTGTACATTGAAAACAGTTCTTAAGAAATAAAAGTTATTAATACAAATAAATTATAAGATAGCCCAATAATGGCATACTTCTATGGAACATTCAAGAAAGAACAAGGAAGTTGTCTGAACAGACAAAGGAAGATCTGCAAAGCTGGTAAGTGAAAAAAGCCATCTTATAAGAACTTGTATTTTTCTGAAGAGACCTGCATGCCACACCAGCACCTGCCAGCGGTGGTCATCCGTCAGTGCTGGAGCGGGAACAGCAGAGTGACGGGGAACAGAGTGGGGGAAAAGCAAACAGACACACATACTAACTGTGTCCGTTGCGTGCCTGTTAAACTAATTGTTAACACCTGCCTATAGGACCCTCTAAGCAAGGAGGTGGACCCCTGGGTAGGATGTGATTATTGCTGAAAAACAGTCTCCTTCCCCAGATGATGAATCTTTTTCTACCCCCCTACATCTCTATGGATTCATTTTAAAAAACAACTTTAAAATAAAAACATAACTGATTTCAGCCTGCCAAACTTTTATGAACCAAAACTCCTAAATGACTTTGCCTAAAAGATCATGCGACCCTTCCGTGGGATCCCCAGTGTCCTTTTTCAATACAATGAGGGTAGGTCTAAATAAAATTTTCTGTTTTGAAAAACTCTTATTATTGATTGAAAGAGATCACTTATGAATAGGGGAAAAAGGAGGGGGTGAGTGCAGAATGAGAGATCCGTAAAAAACTTTGGAATAAAGAGCGAGCTATGAAAGTTGGTTGTTTTTGAAAAAGCTTAACAAAGTCCGTTTATGTTCTACCTCTGGTAAGATATCCCCTCACTGAATAGTTCCACAGGAGATGTATAAGAGGGAGAGAATAATTTGAAATTGGAAGTTATTCATTTCAAAAAACCCCAGTGATTTGAAGAGTTAGATTTATTTTGTCTTCATTTCAAAGAACTGTTAGAAACACAATTCAGATGGAAGGGCATTTAACTCTATGAGCTTCACAATGACATCATCTCAAGTCAGCCCACCCCCTCATGTGTGAGTCAGGCCAGGTCAAAAGTACATATTGAAGTCAATATGCTGTGTATCTAAATATTTTAAAGCTGTAAATCAAGCTAACAAACTGCTAAGTAAATATTTAAATCCTCCTACCTTTACATCTTCAAAACAACCTAAAAGCTTAGGGTTGAATTTAGGTTTCTCAGACTCTCAGAGTTCCATCTGTATTGGAAAATAACAGAGGAGGGGGAGAGCTGGCCCCCCGCCCATGGGCTCCCCATCCCTGTGAGGGAAGAAGTCACGGGGGGTTGCTTGGACCACAGGAGCTGGGAATTCATTCCTCTATCCAAATGTGGTCTGGTGGAGGCTCTGAGTGGGCATGTCATCTCACTCACGGGCGGGGCGGAGCCAACAGAAGGCAAGAGTAGGATCTTCCAAAGTTTCCAGCCCAGGATGAGGGGCTGTTCTCATCTGTTCTAAGGGCGAATCTGCCACTTCTTGGTGATCAATCATCAGGTGTGGGAATAGAGAGTGAGCAAGCCCTTCGTTCTTCTGGGTCCTTTGGAACAACACTTTGAAGTGGAGGCCTTTTTAATGATGATATTAACTGACAAATAGAGAAAAAATCCAAAGAGGCCATGATTTGTGTTGGGCTTCATGCACCACTGGGATTTCCTGAAATTCAAGGCCACGTATGAAATAAAGTGGAATTGGTTTGTCTTATTTTTATTTTTTTCATGTGATTTTTACATAGTAGCTGATTCAGAAGATCATCTCTAGAGAAGAGGAGAGGTGGTAGGGGGAACGGATAAGACTTTTCCTCCTCAGATGGTACCATTCTTAACTGCTGGGTTTTTATTTTTATCGTGGATATATTGCATTTCCGCTCAAACACCAACGACAAGAGGGAAGATCTAGTCATAGTCCCCGAAGCAAATATAGAAGTTTAAATGTTGAATTTCATTATCAGGCATAGGTCTTTCGGTCCCAAGATGAAGCACTGCCAACACAACATATTAGGTAATGTGATAAATACAGAAACTCTATTTTTTCTTAATGGCCACGTTCACATTTGAAGCAAGCTGTCGGTAGCAAACAGCTCTGCCCGAGCTGCCTGGTTTAGCAGATGTCTTTGTTGGGAATGGGACAATTATCACCATTATTTATTTCACTGAATATCAAGTGGTGTGGAGGGAAGCCCAGGCCTCCTCAATAGTGCACGTGGTTAATTATGTCATGCTCTCTCCTCACATGCCTTATTCTTTGTGCCCTGCTCTGGAAATTATCCTAAAAAGATATGTCTTTTTATGGGAGCGCAAGGTATCTGCATTAAAATTGAATGCAGTTCAAAGCTAGTATCAGCTGCCACACAACTATATAGGCAACATAGGGAAAAGTAAATGTTTTTCCACTGCCTTTACTTGCTGCATAATAATGTTAGATAACATTTACTGAGCCCTTAGTCTGTACCAAATAATGAACAAGCATTTTACATACATTTTCTCTTAATTAAAATCAGAAATTTCCACCCTGGCTGCCATAGCTCAGTGGATTGAGCTCAGGCTGCAAACCAAAGTGTCACAGGTTCAATTCTCAGTCAGGGTACATGCCTGGGTTGCAGGCTATGACCCCCAGCAACAACACATTGATGTTTCCCTCTCTCTCTCTTTCTCCCTCCCTTCTCTCTCTAAAAATAAATAAATAAAATCTTTTAAAAAATTTGAAAATCAGAAATTTCCATGATAGTTGTATATATTTTTTCATTTGCACTGTGGTCTCATCTGAAAATGTTATTGTTTGTTATATTAGCTGATGACTTATTTTGATATGATAAATATCATGAATTTTTGTCCACTGAATAATTTCTACTACAGAAGTTCTATTATGAATGGAAAATTTATATTCCAGTAAACACCAAATCATGAAGGACAACATAAAAATCTTGCTCCCCAAAATAACCTAAATTGTATTCTCAACTCAATCAATTAAATCAAAGTAACCCTTGATATAAAATTCAACAACTCAATAAACAATAAAACAACTACTATGAGAATATTTTACATTCACTGGGTTGGATGCAAAAATGAATTTGTCACTGTCCCTCTCTCCTAAGTGATTGGTCGGATGGAGAAGAGAAACAAACAATTAGATGCGAAGACAGACTGGGGCGAACTCTGTGTTCCAGATATCAACCAGGTACTGGATAATGTGGGCAGCCTCCTGCTCTGACATTGGGGAAGGGGGTAGACCACGCTGAAGGAGAATGATTTGAATTGGACAAAGGCTGATCTGAAGGAAGGGCACCTTGACAGAGGCAATTGCTTAAGGAGAAGCACCTGAGCACAAGGCCTGTTTGGGACGACATGTCACAGTTGAGTGGGTGATCAGGCTAAAAGGATGGATTTGGACCAAATCACGGAGGGTTTTGACTGCAGCAGGCAGTGGCTAGGAAAGGAAAGACTTTGAACTTGACGTGATATACCCAGATCTGAGCCTCTGGAAGGTCACACTCCAGCAGTAACGTTCAGAAAAGCCAACACTTAAGGCATTGCCAGGGAAAGGCAATTAAATGAGCCAAAGAAGGGAGAAGAGTTATTTTGAAATGCAAAAGCACTTATGTGAGTGTCCAGGTTGATTATTCTACTCAATAGAGGAAAAACCAAGTGAGAATGGGGAGACAATTTAGGAGGCTCCAGTTAATGAGCTTTGAAGAAGGGTAGTGAACAGAAGGAACCAATTTGAAGGATAATGGTGGAAGGACACCCCAGTGGATTGATGAGCTGAGATCAAAGACAGAGCAGTGAAAAGCGATGAGTTTAATTTAGATCAGAGTTTAAGGTGTCTGCAATACATCAGTGTGGGAGGCTCAGCACGTGGTTAGGGACGGGGCCTGATTAGGGGAAGACAGATGAGGGACTGAGGAATAGAGCTGGGAGTCATTCTTATGAAGAGGATAGCTAGCCAGATCAAGCTGTAAGATAGGATGAGATTACCAAGGGACGGGCAGGAGTTAAGACAGGCCGGAACACTGAATCTTCAGAAATCTTACATTTGAAGGGCTTGTTTTAAGGGAGTAGTGTGTAGGGATTCTGGACAGACACGAAACAAAAGCTGGCCGTGAGGTGGGGGCGGTGGTGGGGGCAGTGGAATGTCACATGGGCTCCAGCGGAGGTGAGAGTTCCAGTGAGAAGAGGGTGGTCAATGTTTCCCAATTCTGCTGCAAACAGTGTCTGAGCAGAAAGTCTAGGAAGAGGTTTTGGCATGAGGACTTCCCAGGGGCTGACGGCGCTGGGGATTAAGAGGGAGAAGAAAACAGGTGGATGAAGTTCATGGATGCAGAGGAAGGGGAGAGACAGAAATACCACGAACAGAAATTAGGTTCAAGGTGGAGTAGTAAAACAGGTGAGAAAAGTTTGGTAGGTAACAAAGGAGAGAGAAGACGGGAGGGAGGCCCAGGAAACGGGAGTAGATGGAGGCTCAGTGGAGGGGGAGCAAAGTCAGGGGGGACATGGGGAGGACGAGGGCAAGGACAGATGGAAACGCTGGCTTCAGAAGGAACATTCTTCAGAAACTGGAGGAAAGATCAAGGGAATGGGTGATAATTTGGACGCAATGGAATGTGTATAGTATGCACATCAGATGATCTCCAGCTTCTAGTGAATCGTTGAGGGGTGAGGAAAGGAATTCCCACGGTTGTTGAATCCCAGACTAATTGGAAGGAGTGCATGTTAGAGCATCCAACCCACCGGGTTATGAGACTCTGTCCAGTAGTGCTCCGCTGCCTACAAAAGGGAAAAGAAGAAACAGGTGGTTGCTGTAACCAGGGCTGGGGCTTGGCGGGACAGATGTGACAGATCAGAGAGAAGAGGGTCATTAGGGCGCAGGTGTGGGTGCAGTGGGAAGAACTGTCCCTGAGGTCCCTGAGGTGCCAGGATGTCCTGAGAGGCCAGCAAGTCTGGCAGATGGAGAAAGCGCAAGGGGCCTGGATCCCCAAGGTGAAGAGCAGGCCAGAAGGAGTGAGGTAACAGGACAGACAGACAGCTAGCAGCTGGAGGCAAGGTTTAAAGTCTGATGGTGACAATGGAGGTGTGGCTCCATGCAGAGGACCTGGGCAGAATGAGACGGAGCCGCAGAGACCAAGGAGAGGAACCGAGCATTGGAAAGTGGGCCAGAGAGTTGAAGAGATTATCCATGTGGATTTCAAATCCCAAAGAATACTTTAGTTCTAGCTGAGATTTTTTTTATATGAAAAAAACCCATATTAACGTAGTATTAAAAAATTGTCCTGGCTGGCGTAGCTCAGTGGATTGAGTGCGGGCTGCGAACCAAAGCATCGCAGGTTCGATTCCCAGTCAGGGCACATGCCTGGGTTGCAGGCCATGGCCCCCGGCAACGGCACATTGATGTTTCTCGCTCTCTCTCTCTCTCTCTTTCCCTTCCCTCTCTAAAAATAAATAAATAAAATCTTTAAAAAAAATAAGAGTAGCTAGAAAATACTTGGAAGGAAGACACTCAACCTTGTTCATTCAGTAGATACATACTGAACCATGTGCTTAACGTGAAACTGTATTCATAAGCATGATATGGTGGATTCCTCTCAAATAATACTTTAATTAATATTAATATCTTACGGCTGTCAGAGGGTAGAACTTAGCCCCTGATGACCTTGCACTAAAAGCAGAAAATAGAACTGGTTCCTTGGAAGAAAACAAAAATAATAGAAAAGCCAAGCCCAGTAGCATCACCATGTACTTAAATAAATGGTCCGAGCCGTCATTCACAAGAAATTGCTCGTACTCTATGTGAAACTACTAATCACTGACCGATGTTTTGCCTTGGAGCATCAACTTTCACACACAGAGGCTCTTTCCACAGTCAGCGGGCCCAGCCCTGCGGCCTGTCGCAGCCAGTCACCCTCGGGAGGGACACACCACTGTCCTGGGGTTGGCACATGTGCAGCCATCGCACTCGGGGGCCACAGCACACTGGGCTCCCTGGTCCTTTGCACCCCAGATGGGGACACAGTCACAATTTTCTAAGGTTCCAAACATAACTGTTGTTTTTCCTAGGACAAGTACAGTGAGTCTATTATGCGGCCTCCACGGGAGCTTGCGCGGAGTTCGGGATGTGGTCATCACCGAGTCAAAGAGGGATTGTTCGTCAGATGTTGGCAAATATATGCAAATGGGCCCTGGGAGCACATGCCTTCTCCGAGTCCTCCCGGAGAATGTTGACCTAGTCCTGAAGCATTTATTTACACGTTCCCTCGCACAATTTTGAAAGTAACCCAGAGGTCTTATTTTTGCATCACAGAGGTCGGTCCGGTGTAGGCCGAGTGTTGGTTAGTGTTGAAGCCGTGCAATGGATGTAAGCATTTATTTCACTGCTCTCTCTACTTTGTGTGTGCTTGAAATTTTCCATAGTGGAAAGAAAAAAAGAAAAAGGAAAGGCGACATCTCTTTATGGTACTTGGGTAGCTGGGGGAAGCGGGAACCTTCCTTGCTTTTCTCTTTCCTGCTGACTTACATGGTAACCTTGGAGCACTTGCTTACCCGAGTTCTCCTGCTCCCAGAGCAAATTAGAATGTACTCACAGTAACACGCGGGTGGTTCTAACATCATTATTATTCCACATATTCCCACATGCTCCCTAAAACTCTTCCATCGCTGTTACTTCATTTATTTCTGTGGAGTTTCTGTACCCACAGGTATTCTCCCAAATCGTTTTTCCTCCCCACCCCCCGCAAAAAAAAAATCCATCCCCAAAGAAAACAGGTTTTAATCATTCATGAGCCAATCTTTATTGGATAACTAGTATGTGCTATTACTTTAATGCTGTTTTTTAATTCCATAACTAAATAGCTTTGTAAGGCAAAAAATGGCACCCAACGGAAAGCCTTCATTTGCTCAACAAACATTTATTAAGCGCCCACTGTCTGCAAAGTAGGAGTTCAGGTCACGGTTACACAGCTCGCAGGGAACTTCCGAGTGGAGGCAGGGGTGAGTGGAGACTGGGGAGGGGCCCTTGCGCGGAGGGGAGGGGAGCTTTTAAAACGTGCGGATCCTCGGGCTCCATACACCGAGGGGCTCAGGTCTGGCATGGTCCCAGGATGGGCTGGGCACCATTGGTCTAAATGACCAAGTCCAAGGTGGGGGGACAAGGGCTGACTTTGTAGGGACTGAAGCCGGGATGGCCACCCCTGGAATGCAGCTGGTGGGTGAAAGGCAGGCAGGATGCGTGTCTGAAGCTGCATCCTGATAATCAGGCGGAAAGGACATGAAAGCGGCCCAAGAGGAGGAATTCAGCAGGATTTGGGCGAGGGGTCAAGACTCAGAGCCGAGTGGGCTGAGGTTCAAGGCTGGGCTTTGGTCCTGGCGGAGTTCTCAGCAAGGACCTAGAAAGGACCGACTCTGCGGTTATTGGGTCCCCTTTGTGTAGCCGGCACAGCGCACAGCTCCTCCCTTACGCAGTCTCATTTCAGCCTCGTGACCAGGCTCGGCAGGCGCACCCAGGGGTGACGGCCAGCAAGGCTGGCTGAGTGTGAGGGGCTCTGCCCACGTGGAGCATCGGGCCGCTATTCCCATAATCCCCACGACTCCTGACGGACAGGGTCCTCACTACCCCCAGCACTACGTCCCAGGAAACACAGGGAAATTGCCAGCTTTCTCTCTGTGCCCCCAGTACCCCCAATGTTACCTGTTTCTTCCCCAGTCCCTGAGGAGGGGCCACTGTCACTCCCTTCACCTCCATTCACCCCAAGTGACAGAGTCTGATGGCAGAGGACAGCAAGGTGCCTGGGGACCTATTGCTTTTGAACGGAGCACAGGTGCCCGGAGGAATGAACTGATATCAGAGGCGGGAGCTGGGAAGGACTGGGAAGACAGGCTAAGTTCCCTGAAACCACGCTGGTAGGTAGGCTGCAGCACCTCCCACCGGGTCCTACTGCCATCTGAAGAGAAATGCTAAGGTATCAGGACGCACACAGGATGAGCACAAGTCCCGCTGCTTGGGATTCTCCCGAAGCGCTTTTCAAACCACTGCGCCAGCCTGTGCTAAGTCCTCGCATTCACTGGGAACAGGACAGGTGTGTGTGCTTCTCAGGGATGGGAATCAGAGGACACAATCCATCAAAGCCCCTTTCTTTCCGTAGCTGGAGTTGCAGACCCAGACCCTGCTGCATTAGTGTTGCGAACACCGGGGCGGCCCTGCCCCGCAATAAACGGAGTAAACAAGAGCGACTCTTCCCCCTCCCCACCTAAGATCAAAACTGTTCTGGCAAATAGTTCTGATTAATGGCTGTAAAGTATAGATAGGTAGAGTGATTGCTTGATTTAGACTTCGATTTGGAGGTGTGAGAGAATAATGAGCTGCAAATCTGACTCTAAAGCAGTGTCAAACTGGACAACAGTTTTCTGTGTCCAGTACCCACAGTCATTTCACAAGGCAGCATGAGAAAGCAGACCTAGACTTGGTTGGCTTTGTGGCTTATTATATGTGCAATTTTTGAAAATTACCTGACTTCTCTGAGCCTTATTTCTTGCCTTAATAAAATGAAAATAGTAAAACTTGCCTTGAGGGATTTTTGTGAGGAATTGGGTGTAATATATGGTAAATGCTTAATAATGCCCGGGACATAGAGGTTCAAAAATATTTTTTGAAAGAGTAAGTAGTAGATGCTCAGTAAAGATAGTTGTTATTATTCATTACAGTGTCTGTCACACTGTCTAGGCTTTAAACCTGTCCACTCCACATTCTTTGGGGAATAATTTAAAAATTAATAGTTTAATTTTTAGTTATTAAACCAAAGACACCTGTTGCAAAAATTCAAATTGTTTCAATACATCAGTGTACAAATTAAAAAGTGCCCTACTACAAAGCTCATACCTTAGATGTAAGCACTGATAACGGTTTGATATATATCCTTTCAAACCTTTTTCTAGGCCTATATAAATATAAAACTTCTAAACTCGAGTTTGCACTATATAATGTGCGTGTAATGTAAGTTTTTGACATAACATCTTGGACATCTTTCCAGGCCTCGTGTTCTATTTGTGTGGTTAGAATATATTTTATCATACAAATCTCCCGTTAATGAGCAACTAGGTTACTTACCGTTTTTTGCTGGTTCAACTGGTGCTGCAACAAACATCTTAACGTCAATATCATTTTGGCATATATGCTAATTTTCTAGGGTAAATTTAGAACTAGGGAAGTCAAAGGGTGCATGTATGTAACTAGACTCTGCCAGCTTGCAAGGAGAGTATAACGGGCTGAATCGTGTCCCCTCAGAATTCCCATGCTGATGCCCAAGGCCCAGGACCTCAGAATGCGGCTGCATTTGGAGATAAGGTTATTAAAGGGGGCAACTACATTAAAACGATGCCATTGGGGTGGGCTCTACTCCAATCTGACTGGTGTCTTTGTAAGGAGAGGAAATTTGGGTACAAAACCAGACAACAGGAAAGAGAAAAAGAGAGAGACACCAGAGGTGCGTGCACAGAACACAGACCATGTGAGGACAGGGAGAGGGCGGCCACCTGCAAGGACGGAGATCTCTGGAGAAACCACGTCTGCTGACACCTTGACCTTGGACTTTGAGCCTCAAAACCGTGAGAAAATAAATGTCTGTTGTTTAGCCACCAAGGCTGTGGTGTTTTGTTATGGGAGCCTGAGCAAATCCAGACAGAAGGGTTGTTCCCAAAGCCTTGGTGTTCCTTCTGCTTTGAGTTGAGGTGCATGTGGTATTCCAGTCGCTTGCTCCCTACTTACTTGATTCCAGGCTCTCTCTGTCCCTTTTGTCGTTGTCCTCACCCGCCTTGCCCGTTGCAGTTTGTTTAATAAGGGGTGTTTACTGTGAACACTGGAGATTCTCAAGGATCTTGGGATGTTTGTGAACAATTTGTTTTTTTGGATGTATCGCATTTGGGCACATTGAGATAACAGGAAGAAGATATGAGGACATTTACCCATTGAAGTATCCTCTCTTTTCATTAGATGATCTATGAAACAATGTGAAGAAAATCTTTCCCACATCATTTCTCTCTCTCATTTCTTGCACTGATTTACGGGGGTACATAGCTCACCTTTGTAAATTATTTTAAAGTCATTAGATAAATCTTTAGATTAAGATCATTAGATCACCCTGGATCAATCCGGGGGATAGCTAGAGTTAACACACCCCTTGAAGCTGTTGTACCACATTCTCCTCCCTGACCACCGCTGTCCCTCGGCCTTGGTTAATACGGTATTTGTGCTTCTGCAAGAAAGACAGAGAAAGGAAACTTGAAGTTATGCAGAACGATGATCTTCACTTTGCTCCGCAGCCATCCTCCGTAGCCCTTACATAGCTCACATTCTTTCTGTTTCCTGAAGAAGAGTGACTCACCCAGAACCACACGGCCACAGTGCCTGGAGTAATCGGCCTCAAGGCCTCCTAATATTCCCGTCTCCCTTCAGCCATTCCTTTCACCTGTAAAGTGAGAGACTGCTTTGCGGGAGGTGGCTGGCTGGCCGGCTGTGTGTCGGTGACGGAGGGAAAGGGCGAGGGAGAGCATCAACCAATGTTTGAAAACAGGGGTTACTTTGGGGATGTCTTCCTTCTTTTTGTTTTCCCTCCAGAGTTCACTCTGGTGGCTTAAACACCACGGATTCTAGGAAGGCTTCTGCTTTCTCTTCCCCAGCGGGCTAGTACATCCTGGGGAGCTAAGAGTCAGGCCTCCCTGCTGCCTGGAACCGAGCAGGAGGGAGGGAGAAGGGTGAGGCGCGGTGAGGCTGAACCAGGAGCAGCGAGGAGGACCTGCTGTCTGGCTCCGACCTTGCCAGGGGCAGGACCAGCTGAGCCTTTCCCATGACTGCCAAGGGGATGCCTGCTTCCTCCCTCCCCCAAACACAAACACAGAAGTCTCAAGGAGATGTTAAAGAAACAAAGAAACCCCGCCTTTAGAAGTCTGGGGGTGGGGGATGGGGGGGTGAGGGGGATTGTATGGAAGAAGTGTTTGTTTTTTTTCCTGACTTTTTTCCTCAGTGTGTTTGGATGTAGTAGATGTGTGTGTAATGGAAGTTGGGAATACATTAAGGAGCAAATATGAAAACAATACAATACTTTCTTTGTATCTGCAATACTTGAGTTCCATTTTTTTTCTTTTGTCCTTTTCTGGTGTTGCTTTTTCTACTCTGGTTTTGTAAGCTACAGATGAACCCTAAAAGTATACAAGAATTATTTCCAAAAAATATTCAGGGCCCTGCTATGTGCAAGGCATTGTGCTAGGTCTGAACAAGATGAAAAGATAGTTAAGATTTAATCCACCCTCAAGGTCTGCAGTTTCATAGCCAAGGTAATTCATGGTCATGTTCACTCGCAAGTGTGCAAAACCAGCTACAATTTACAAGAGAAAACATTTGAATTATCTAGAGCTTCATTGACAGCATCTAAATGTCCCTGACATTTAGCCCAAACCAAAAACATGTTTTGAAATAACAATTAAATGAACACTTTTGTCAGAAACAAGGATTTCAGAAGAGTCTGCTCACTTGTGTGCCATAAAGCATAACAGGGAGAGTTACACCCATGCTGTGTGTGAATGCACGTGAACTATACTGCTGTAAAGTGATGTTGTGTCATCTGCAATGCATCTGCTTCATTTAAACTCAAATTTTAACATTTATAATTTTTTCTTTTGAGAGATTTTTATTTATTTCTGTTTAGAGAGTGTGGAAGAGAGGGAGAGAAACATCAATGTGTGGTTGCCTCTCATGCACACCCCAGACTGGGCACACACTGTGACCTGGCCCACAACCGAGGCATGTGCCCTGACTGGGAATTGAACAAGTGACCTTTTGATTTGCAGGCCGGCACTCAACCCACTGAGCCACACCAGCCAGGGTGAACATTTATAGTCTTAATAGTTGGTTTTGTGACCTAATACAGGACATGAAAAAGTAATATTTGAGAAAGATTTTTAATTTGGTAGGTAGTTGATTTCGTTATAAAGTCTCTTCCAACTCTCAAAATATTAGATTCTATTAGAACACAAAGGTAGCCTTTTGGAATAAGAACTCGAGAAGGCAAATATCTATAGCTTAACATAGTGTTTAATGCTGTATTCCTACCATTTGGGATGATAAAGATGGCCATTATTTTGATTTCAATAAAATCTATGTTTTTAGTGGTTGACTGGCAGATCGTTATCATTTACTGCCACATTTCTGGAAGTGAATCAAGGAAAAAAAGAGTATCAACTAAAAACCACAAGTAAATCTCACTCAGGATTCCTCCATGACATGAATCAGATCATGGGTAACAAATAACATCACCATTATTTGCTCTTTTATTTTTTTATTAGATGCTTAACTATCTACCTAAAATAGGAGCCAATCAATGCCAACTGATTAGAGAGATACAGTGTAAGAAGGAGCCTGTAGGCATAGGTCCTCCCCCATCAGTCTCCATGGTAACCCAACGCCATCGCCTCACCTAAAACCAGCACCTTCGCGTGGCAGAGGCGTGCACTTCCTCTCCAACTTCCTGTCTTCCTGGATATGGGGTCCTCTGAGGCCAGCCTTCGGGAAGCAGTCGCTCACTCTGAGGTCTGCTAGGAAGAACGATTCAGAGAGGGTAGCTTCGTACTGCATGCTGGAATGATAGCCTTGCTGGAACCTGAGGCATGTCATCTACACGAACTTCCTAAAGTTCGGTTCAAATCCCTTTCCCTAGCCTCTTACACAGCAGGAGGTATTCAGTCATTGCCAAAGTCAATATATTAAGCCTGGTTGTTGAAGGCAGCTGGTTTCCCATAGAACCATGTGTCCCTATTTCCTATTTCAGTCAGTTCATGATTCAGTGGTAGAAAATGCCAAAAGGAGTTGGCAACAATGGCCTTTCCCACTTATAATAGATTTTCTCTTATGTACTTTGGATTTTTCTCCAGTATTGTGCCCAGTGGTATTTTTACTGTGTAATCAGATTGGATCGCTCTACAACAAGGTGCTGATGGGCAAGAAAACTCAAGGTAACTGGCTGCCTCTCTTCCCTCAGTCCCAGAGGCCGTTGTGCCGCCAGTCTATTGCCAGGGACTTGGGGTCCTCAGAGGGAAGCGGGGCTCCCATCTGCATAAGAAGCAGCTTTCCCGCAGAGCCTTGGAATTTTAAAATTCCTCGAGTCTCCAGTGATAAGTTGAGATGAATCAGATGTGCAGGGCAGTCAGGATTCAGACATCCTATTTCTGCTCTGCTTTCTCCCCCACGCCTTCCTTGGCTGGTGGGAAAAAGAAAAATCCCTCCTTCTAAGGTAAAGAATTTAGGAAGGGGAGTTATCTGGTTAAATCTCTGGTCTTCCAGTTGCCCGGCTCTCTCGTTTTCTTTTCTTTTGTTTGTTATCACTGCTATGTCTTCTGGCTTCTCTTCCTCTGCGGGGTGAAGTCTGATCTTTACAGAGGAAGAGGAAGTAGGAGGCTTTATTTTTTCTAATTTTTGTTCATTAGTTGTATAACCTTGCAAAGGTCACTTGACTTCCAGGACTGTATCGATTCTTACTCTATAAAAAAGCATGCCAGTATCTACTCCCTTTCACTGGCAGAACATTCACACTATCAAACGTCTCAGTTACATCCTTTGATCTCAACAGAACTTTCTCTACGAACTATGCTATTTAATTATGAATTTAATACCAGCATGCACTATTCATTTTCATATATTTAAAAGTTAAATACAAAAAAAAATATTCAAACCATACTTAGCTTGATTCCCTGTATTTGTATTTCATGACGCTTAAAAGAGATTTCTGTGGATGGTAGAATACTTCTCTTGAGGAATATCTTGAATGATGGGGTTTAATATTCTAAAGTTGATGTGAACAAAATAGACTCCAATATTCACTCATATGAAACTAAATTAGTTTCAGCTTTGGGGTAAGTTATATATTTTTCAATTCCATAAGAAAAAAGTTTCGTTAATGGCTCTTTATTTTCCATATCATTTCTCAGTCCTCTCCCACTGTCCTTCAAAGGGAGAACAAAAAGCACTTGGGGGCTTTTTGCATATTACTGTTAACAGAGAAATACTGCTGATTGCCGGATCCACTTCACAAGACACACCTCTGAACTCTCAAGCTTCACCCCTACCACCCAACCCGACTAGCCTGCCAAGTTCTGTCCCTGTCGGAAACAGGACAGACTTGTTCTTTAAGAAGCGTCATCTCATTTATACTGTCAGCTGGGAGGTGGCTCTCACAGAGAACCTCCTTACAGACCGAATGCCACCCACATGTCCTTCTGCTCACACTAGAGGTAAAAGTTCTCGAAAGCTGTGAAAACCTCCTTACCCTTTCACCAGACCAAATGTCTAGCAAACGACAAATTAAGGTGGGATTCAGGACAACAGACAAACGAGTCTTTACCTGAGGTCTCACGTCTTGGAAAAGCATGAGGTCTTTGGACCTTGTCTCGGGCTCTTACAGATGCTGAGGCTTTGAACGAATCACTTCACTTCTCTCATTTAAACAACTGAGGGTAGTATCTAATATCTATCCTTAAACTTGTTTTATGAGTTATGTAAATTACACTGATGTGACATGGCTGGCTATAAAAAGTCTCATCTTCAGGCCAACTATCAGATTTTAATAGGTAATTCTTGTTCTACTGACAAAGCTAGAACATTGGTCCATATTTATCATAGACAATGACCAAAACAGCAATATTTGTATAATACAGCACAGTTTACAAAGCACATTCACCCAAAGAATACTTTCACACATGCAAATTCAGATATAAAGGGTATGTTTTTGCCTATTCGTATATTCTGGGCATTTTGGGGGGACGTTTTGCTTAAGAAACATGAAGTAGCTGTGTGCCAGAGTTTTGGCGAACTGACCTTCATTAGTTATTTATCACATCTACATTGCACACACATGCAGTCCACACTAGTGCAGCAATTCTCAAACACTGGGGCTCAGGGCCTTTTACATTCTTACCAATTACTGAGAACCCCAGAGTTTTTGTTGATGTGGAATATATTTATTAATACTTACTAGAAATGAAAACTGAGAAAGTTTAAAACTATTATTTGTTCATTAAAAATAACAATAAATCCATTCCATGTTAACATAAATACCACGTTTTAATGAAAAATAACCATATCTTCCAAAACAAAAAGAAATTAGCTTGAATAGTGCCATTGTTTTACATGTTTGCAAATCCCTTTAATATCTGGCATAACATGAGCTGAATTAGTTCTGTGTTTCTACATTCAGTCTGTTACACTCATCACACTTCACGTGGTCTCTGGAAAACTGCACTATATGCTCATGAGCAAATGAGAATCAAAAAAGTTTAAAAAAAAAGTCTTAGTATTAGAGTCAAAATAATTTTGACTTCCTGGATCTCCTTGTTTCTCAGAGACCTCCCTAAGGGTTCCCCTTTCCACACTTTAGTTGCTGTGCTAGTGTCTAGCACCCAGTTATGACTTAAGAAATATTTGCTGAATGAAATAAGGAGTGCAAGACCCTGGGCTAGGCGCTGGAGATTCACAGCTGAGCAAGACAAGAGTCCCTGTTCTTAAGGAGCTTCGATGCCACTGAAAGAAACAAGTATGGCCCTAGCTTGAGTGGTTCAGTGGATTGAGCCCGGGCTGCAAACCAAAGGGTCGCCAGTTGAATTCCCAGTCAGGGCACAAGCTTGGGTTGCGGGCCAGGTCCCTGGTGGGGGCCACATGAGAGGCAACCATACAATGACTGATGTTTCTCTCCCTCTTTCTCCCTCCCTTCCTCTCTCTAAAAATTAATAAATAAAATCTTTTAAAAATTGAAAATACTTTAGAAAGAAACAAGTATGTATGAAACTGGGCTACCATAGGAGTAAATACAAGATGCTACAGGAGGGAGGGCGCAGTAAGGGGGTCTTTTGTCCTTCTGGGAGATCAGGGAAGGCTTGTAGCAAAAACGATGGCTGAGCTGAGACTGAAATGAAAGCCAGGTAAGAAATCCAAGTGCCAAAAAAGTGAAGCGTCCCAGACAGAGGGAAGAGCAAGGCTTGCTAGAGTTTAGAGAGAGAGCCAGGCATGGTACATCGGCCAGAAACGAGGAAATGTTCCATGTTAAGTTTCCCTAGGGAAAGCCTGAAGACTGTAAACAGGAGACTGACATACAGAGTTCAAGTTTGGGAAAGGTCGCTCTGGGAACAAGGCGAAGAATGAGTTGGAGGGAAACTAGGCGGAGAGGCTGCTGCAGAGAGGTGAGGCAGGAGAGAATATGGGCCCAGCGAGAACAGGAGTAGTAGAGATGGAGAGAAAGGAAGAGACCGGACATATACAGGAAGGAAACACTCGCGGGACTTTCTGACGTCGACAGGGAAAGGGCTGAGTATAAAAAACCCCTACTTCTGGCTGAGGCAACTGGATTGATGACACATACCACTTAGAGGCTGAGAACAAAGAAACAAGTGTACTGAAAATGTGGATTTAACTTGGGATACGTTGTTTTGCAACGCCTGGGAACATGAGTCCATATAACTTGAAGGCAGTCGGGTATGTGGATCTGTGTAGCAAGGAAAGAGAACTAGAAATTTACACTTAGGAGTCATTGGCATGGAGATGGTCACTGAATCCACGCCAGTGAATGAGATCGCAAAAAGAGAGCATAAAAAGTGAGGTAGGAATACAGTGACCAGGACACAGCTCGGAGGCACATGGACATTTAAGTGACAGGAGGAAGAGGGAGGCCCTGAAAGTTAAAATACTTAACATAAAGAAGCCGGAGGAAAAAGCTGGGAAAGTGTGGTTTCACGAATCAAGGGCTGTAGATGCAGCAGGCTATGATCACTGGTGTCAAATGCTGCCGAGAGGTCAAGTAACACAAGAAAAAGGGTCCACTGGGAACACGGAGATTATTAACGACGTTGTTGAGACCCTGGGCGGGTGGTAGGGACAGAACCCAGAAGCATCAAATAACCCAATGAGGGACGTTCTTGGGAAGACAGGAGGGACAGAATCCAGAGGACAGGAATAAAACATGGAGATGAAATACGGAGAACACTCGTGGAACTCTGTGCCTCAGGTGGGGCCGCGCTATGTGGAGTGGGGTGGGGAGGGGTAGGTGCTGGTAGGCTAATGCCCCTGACCACCGGGACAGGGAGTTGTTGGAGCTCCTCTCTGATGGCTTCTACTCGCTGCCGAGCAGAAACAAGGCAGCAAATGAAAACTGAGGAAACAGGAGATACCAAGACACAAAACGAGCTGTTTCCTTAGATAAAATGTCCTTTATTAAAAAAAAAATTTACTCTGGAACCATTTCAAGTATACAGAATAGTACAGAAAATGATTGCAGTTTAACAGTCATGTATCTCCCACCTAGCTTCAAGGTTTTGCCACATTTTCGGCACAAGAGGAAACATTATAGATACAAGTGAGCACTATTACATTCCCTCTTCTTCCTCTCTCCACGTAAGCACCATTCTGAATTTGGTGTCCATCATTTCCTCATATGATTTTCAGTTTTTAAACTTTTATTTATGGTATACCACAAACGTCTTGCTGCAACTTTTCCCCCTCTCAATATTATGTTAATGACTTCTACATTAACGCTGGTAGCTTTAGCCCATTAATATCCATTTAGCACGCACACTGTGCATGTCAATTTGCCCAACAATGTAACTTATCCATCTCTTCTTCTGCACTGGATACACTGTTTCACTAATATAAGCAATGCTGCTGTGAACATAGTTATGCCAGCTCACAGACATGCAATTCCTTAACATGTAGCTTAACAGGATGAGTGATCAGGAAAGGCAGAAAAGCACCCATGGGTTGCCCTGAGCCCAGTGAAGCTACTTGCGCTAGAAAGCATTTGGAGAGGGCTCCAATGACCCAGGGACAGTCACTGCTCCACCACACCACTTTCGCCCTTGACTACTCTGTCACCCAGGAGTCCCACGTGTGCCCATTCATTCCCTGAACTAGAGTGTGAGCTCCACGAGGACCGACTGGGGCGCAAGAAGGGGAGACGACGCAGTGTGACCGTGGAGTGGAAGCTGCAGCAGCCGACCCCCCGGCTGTGCCCGGCCACCAAAGTGACAGCGCGAGGCGAACGTCAGGGCAACCAGGGCCTAATCTCACTTTCATACCCGAGCCCAGGGAGCGGAGGAAACGGGGCTGGATGGGGGGGAGCACAGACACTTGCCTCCAAGTGTCTCTCCCTTCGCTCACAAGGCCGCCAGGTCGGTAGCTGGGAGCCCAGGCGTGGACAAAGCCCCCGCCCTGGGCGCCGCTCCCCAGCCTGGCCTCTTCCAGTGGCGCCTCTCTGCCTTACGCCAACTCCGTAAAGAGGCGCTAAGGCCAACCGGGCGGCCTCCACCTCCTCAAAACGTGACGTGAGCACGCGCAGGGCGGCACGCACGGCGGCCATCTTTAATTCGGGCAAAACCCCACCCACCCTCGCACCCACCGGCCACTCCTTCTCGCCGTCCCCAGGCTTTTCACTGACAAACGTAACGTAGTGAAAACTTAGAGACCATGTTGAAGAGCCCTGCACAGAGGCCTGCCTACCCGTGACCCCCGAGGGGCCAAACCCCGCCAATGTAAACATGGCGGCTGTGCCCGAACAGCCAGCGAGTGCGAACGCCAGTGAAGTCGTGCTCGCCGAGGAGCGGGCGGCGAGGCGAGGCGGGGAGGGAGGGATCTCGCGAGAGCGCAGCCAGCCTCCGCCCGGCCCGGAAGCCGGCGCTGAGGGGGCGGGCGCGGAGGAGGGAGCGGGAGTCGGGCGAGAGCCCGAGGAGGAGTCGGTGTGCTGTCGGCTGCGTAAGCGGGGCAGCGACGCCGGGCGGCTACGCCGCGGAACTGGCGTAGGCGCCTTTGGAGAATCCGCGGGCTGCGCCGCTCCCGGGCTGGTCGCGGAGGGGGAGGGGATGTCGGTCAGTGCGAGATCCGCTGCTGCTGAGGAGAGGAGCGTCAACAGCAGCACCATGGGTGAGCCTCAGCTCTGGGCCGCCGCGGCTCGGGTCGGCGGCTCCGGCCGCGGGGGGCTCGGCGGCCGCGGGGCCGGGCCGGGGGAACGCCCCGAGGCGAGGCGGGGGCGGCCGCCGAAGGAGTGGGGTGGGGGCGACGGCGGGCCCGGGGCGCGGCGGCGGACCCGGGGGGAGGGGAGGCGGCGGCGGTGACAGTTTGAATTGAACGTGCGGAGAGCGGCGGCGGCGGCGGCGGCATTTCCTGTGCCGCGGCGGGCAGGCCCGGGGCGCTGGGGGGACGGGAGCCGCGGCCTCCGGCGCCGCGGCGGGAGCAGCCCGAGGGGGTCGTCTTCGCCGGGCCGCCGGTCCCCGCCGCCCCGCTTCCCCCGCGGTCGGCCGCCTCGCCCGTGGCGAGCTTCCCTCGTGGGCGCGGGCCTGGCGCGGAGGTCGGGCTGGGTGGGCCGGCCCGGGAGGGCGGCGGCGGCGGCGGCGGGGCGGGAGGAAGAGGGATGCGCCGGGCTGCAGCTGCGGCGAAGGCGGCGGCCGCGGCTGCAGCGCTCGGGCACCCGCGCCGCTCGGGGTTTCCTTTCCCCGGGCGCGGCCCCGGAGGCCGGCGGAGGGCGGACGAGGCTGGAGGACGGAGGATCGGGAGCCTGGTTTTGGGCTTAATTTTCAAGGAAAAGGGGAAAGAACGCCAGAGAAGGGCGCCCCCCCGAGGAGTGGAAAGGTGGGGAGGGTCGCTGCTTTAAAAGGGAGGGCCCCCGCTGGAGCTAAGGCCCGGGGATGCTTAAGGGAGCGATTTTTTTTTTTTTAAACATCTCAGTGTTTTCAGTTATTCTCTCAAGAAGCCCTTTCATTTTCTTTCCTCCCCCGCGTATTGGAAAAAGAGCAAGGCCGTTTCATTCACATTTTCCACTGCCGAGCTCCATCTCGTTCTGGGTGTCGAGTAGGAAATGAGCCGCGGAGATGGTTCTAACGCATTTCCACGGGCCGGGTCGCGCCGTGCGAGCACACTGTTTCGGATCCGGGGGTTCGTGGGGCGTGGGAGATAATTTGTGACATCAGGTGCTTGCTTGGCTACCGAAATAACATTCTTGCGAGTTTATTGTTACAGTCCCGCTTTAAACTTGGAGAGTTCTTGCGGCTCTGTGTTGATGGGAGGGAGAGTGTTCTGTGGAGCGTGCCCTGGAGAGTCTAAGTGAACGGGCGGCGCAGATCGAGGAGCACCCTATGCTGGTCCTGCGTCCTTGTGGACCTGCCGCCGGCGGCGGTGGTCGGCCTCCCCTCGCCCGCCCCCAGGGCCGCGGGCGAGCCGCGGGGAAACTTTGGGCGTCAGGTGTGCTGACGGACACGGATGCGGTGGCATGTACGGAAGCCCCGGGGGCTGAAGGACGGTGCCTAGCAGGGTCCCAGCAGCTTCAGAGCGCGCCCCCGCCGCCCGGACGGGTCCTTCGCTCCTCCAAACAGCCCGGGAAGGGGGCGCGGCGGCAGGAAACGGTCGGTCCTCCCGCCCGGCTGTTGGGGGGGTGGCGCCAGAGGACGGGGAGTTGGGGGAGCCGTGAAGTGCAAGTGGGCGCCGCGGGGATGCGTGTGCGGCGGCACAGTGTCAGTCCGCGAGGGTTCCGTGCTCGTCGTGCAGTCACTGACACTACCGCGCGCGCTCTCAGGCTGGCGGGGCTGAAGTTCGTAGCTGATGGTGGACATTCGTTTTCTGTCTATCACGTAGGTTTTAATTGACAGAAAAGGTACATATTTGTAATTTAGTTAAGAACTTTGGTTTCCGGTTTTGTTTGGAGATAAGGTATTCAGTGCATAACTACAGGAAAGGTCGTGTTATCAATAGATTGTGTTTCAGAAGTTGGTTATACAGGTTGCTTGGATTGATGGGAGTTCCCCCCCTGGAAATAATCTTCAGTAAGTCCGTGCCAGAACTTCCGAGCAGGTTTGAGACGAGGTGGGACTCCTGACGGACCTTAAAGCACTTGTGGAGGGTTAACGGCATCACAGACAGGAGCTCCCCTCCACATCCTCTCCCCCCCCCCACCAAAAAAAAAAAAAAAGCTCGGGGAGGAGGAGGAGTTAGGTCTGTGGTTTCCCAGGCGTCCCGAGTGGGGACGGTCAGATGACGGGACCGGAGTGAAGGTGGTGGTAGGGCACTTGGGTTTCAGACTTCTTGTAATTTAAGGGCAGGCGTGCATCCTCACGCGTGCTCTGCTCCGGGTTTCGCCAATAAGAGTATTCTTACCTACTAAATTACCACTTGAGAGCCGTGTTTCACGTTTTGAGCTAATAAGCTATCTTCAATTTTTTACTAGGGATTGTAAATTTTTATTTTAACATTTATGCATTTTACTAAATTTTAAGACAACTTTTGGTATGTTTTTTAATGTGCTGACTTTGAACTGTAAATGACATAAGATTGATTGTACAATGAAACTGGTGTAGAAAAAATGTGTTTTTGCAGAGAAGAATTTTAAGGTAGCGTGATTGTAGGTTAGGCCTGCCAGATGAGAGCATACTGTTAAATGTAGACTGTTGGTCTCTGCAGTGGAGTTTTGTAGACTGCAAGTGGAGACTCTTAGTTGGTCTTGAAATCAGTTTTGTGGATTTTTACTGACGCTTTTCAAAAAGTAGGGAAGAAATAGAAAACAGTACATTGCACTTCATAAACAATTTGGGGGGTTAAATTTTGTTTTATAAGTATTGTTTGGGATGTAACATTTTTTTATTAAGGATTGTGGTAACAAAGTTTGTAAAAAAACACTTGAGGAGGGTGCAGTATGTAGAAGAGGTTGGAGGTCTTGGTGTGAGGAGGAAAGTGTTATTTCCTCCTAGGAAAATGTTATTAGGATAAGTGTTATTACCGTAAGTCCATGTGTCTTTGCCTTATTTGGATTCATTTATTCTGTAGTCCAAATAGCACGTGTGGTTAGAGAGAGACGTGGGGTGGACTGCCTGAGAGGAGCTCATCTCAAAACCAGACTGAGGACCAGTGCACTGGGTGATGGAGGGCCATTGAAGGATCCTAGGAAATGGAGAAGCAAGAAGACTTCCTTAGCCATCTAGTCCGTTCTTCTTCCTGGAACTCCTACCACTTAATACATAGTATTTTTTCAATTTTTTCAAACTAGGGACTCAAAATCACCTAGGTAGCTTGTGTGTGTTTATAATTTAATTATTTTTTGCAAAATGTGGTAGTTACTAGACATACAATGTTATATAATACTAGGTCAGTATTTTCCAAAGCAGAATTAATGAACCTCATGCATATGAGGGTCAATCAGGGCCCCTTATACAAGTGCCCTGTACAGGTGTGCCATTTTCAGTCTTATAATACTATATTTCTACTGTAACTTTTTGATGTTTAGATGCACAATTACTTAACCATTGTGTTACAGTTGCCTACAGCATTCAGTACAGTAACATGCTGTACAGGTTTAGCCTAGGAGCAATAGGCTAACATGTGCAGTAGGCTGTATATTAAGGTTTGTGTTTGTGCACTCTGATGTTCACACAATGACAAAACTGCTTAACTTCATTTCTCATAACACATCCCCATTTTAAGTGGCACATAACTATATGGATAGGCTGTGATTTGTTTAACATGTCCCAGTGTTTCGTTTAACACGTCCAATATTTTGCTACATAGACTATGACATAATGAGTAACGGGACATTGATCTTTTCTCATGTGTTAGTACCGCAGAGCTTCTGAACTCTTTGACACAAGACACTATCAATTAAAGCTGTAGCACTGATAGCGGTTACTGGCTTAGGATTTCAACACTGAAGTTCATTCACTTAACAAGTACGTGTCTTACTAGGGAAAGTGAGTTAGATGCTGTGACAGTAGAAATAGAAAGCATGGTGATTAAGAGCTTGGATTTTAGAGTCAGGCCTGGGTTCATGTCCAAAAAACTTTACTGAACCTTGGGCAAATAAGACTTTTTGTTTCTTTGTCTGTAAAGAAGGACTCTAATGTTACTGAAAAATTAAATGAAAGTTAAATGAGATAATACATGGCAAGTTCTTAAAGTCAAGGATTGTGTTTTGTTCACTTTTATATTCCCCACCTGGCATTTACTTGGTAAATTATTTGTGATATGATTTAGAGGTAGGTATACGATGGGAAGAGTAGAGAGAAGGACACGTTTTCCAAACTGGCGAAGATGAATCTCTAAAGGTGGGGACAAGTGATTTGGCAGAGGAAGGATAACTTATTCTAAGCTGAGAAATCATGGTGGTGAAAGTTAAAAGGCTACAGAGGGAAGCAGAGATACTGTGTGCTATGTTGAGGGTTTTAAAAGAAGAGTGGTAACTATGAGCATCATGATAATTCCTGTAGGGAAAGAGAGCACCAAAGTGGGGGCAGTGAATTAAGGAAGGTTAAGGTAGCAGTTTGAGGACTAAAAGATAAGAACATTAACAAGGGTGGTGGCAAAGGACTTGAAGTACAGGGGGTGGTTGTGAGGTGTGTGGTATGTGAGGAGATGTAAATGGTGGGTAATGAATCCAGAAATATCTGAGCTTTCTGGAGTGTATGGGTGAAGGGGAAGTACGGTACCGTTCCTTGAAATAGGTAATTTAAAACAGGAAACGGAGACGCTTGGGGGACTTTCTAAGTGGTCATGTGTCTCAATAATAGGAGATCAGGGATGGAAATTAAACATTTTAAGATTATTATAAACTTGCTCATTTGTGCTTTGAATTTTTATGTTTAGTATTTGAATATGCCTTATTAGACAAAAGCTATGCTGTAGTTTGGTCATTTAATTTGTTGGTACTGTTTTTGTTTTAAATTTAATTTTAGTTTTTAAGATTTGGTTGGTATTTGCTTTGGTGAGGAGAGTTGAAGGAAAACGGAAATAAGTGATTTATGTGAAACTTCTGCACCCTTCAAAGTAAGACAGTGACGTCACTGGTTTCTTGAGGAATATTAAAATAGTAGTAGTATTTAAATAAGCTTCTTATTTAAACTTTCTGCTGGTACATTTCACATCAGTAGCTGTTTGAAACCAAGGATGATGCTAGTGTTTCTTTACATAATGACATTTTGTATCTTTAAGTATTCAGATTTGTATCCTTATGTCCATTGGATTGTAATCAGAGTTCTTTCTTTTTGTGGAAGATTTTGCTATAAATTGGCAATCGGTTTTAGAGAATATTATAAATATTTTCTGTGATATCATTGTTTGTTAAATGGGGGCAAAACATTCATACTAATTTTATCCCAGTGATTTTTATTTATACTGTTATTAAAATAATCAGGGTACTGCTTCACTTGTTACATGTAGCATTCAGGGATGTGAGGTGATCTAAACAAAGAAAACTTTTTCAGTAACTAATACATCGAATATCTTTAAGCATCAACATTTTAAACTATTTTTAATTTTGAAAAGTTTCATAGGTATACTTAGTTCCTTTTATGATTAATTTAAATAAATTAACGGGGGAATCCATTAAGTTATTTCAATCACTAAATGTTAATTTGTGTTCTTTTTAAACTACATATATGTTTTTTCATGGTAGTAATTAGTGGTTTATTAGTGGTTAGTGGTTCTTAATCGTGGTCAGGCATTGGAAACACTTCCAGTGATTGACACTTGGAGGTTCATCAATTCACTAGATGTGAAGTGGGGGTTCTAAAGTGCGTATTTTCAGTGTTTTAATTTTGATGAACCATTAGAGTTGATAACTTCTGGCATGAATTATCTATCAAGAGGTAATATATGTAAAAGTACTTTGTAAACTCTTAAATTTGATACAGAACCAAGATGATACTCACTTTAATACAGTTTTTGGTGTAATAACCTATATCACAGGTGGCAAGCACAAGGCCCGTGGGCTGAATCTGCCCTCCACCTTGTTTTGTCGGGCCTGGCACCTTGTTGCCCCTAGTTAAGGAGTAGTTACATTTATACAATCCTAAAAATACATTCAGCCCTTTGACGGCAACTGTGAGGCTGATGTGGATTCCTGTGAAAATGAGTTTGATACCCTTGACCTATCTGAATTAAATATGGATTAAACGTATTAAATATGTATATGGTATTCAGTGTTGGTATCCTAATTTGCCCAGCCATTTTATGTTGTAATTTCAGTATTTTAGAATTATTTTAAAGAGTACCTTTAAGCAAACCTCTTCTGTCTTCCCTAGTTATTTTCCTGGGATATTTGTTAGTTTAGTACATTAACTTGTTTTAATTTATGTTTCTTACATTACTGGAGAGAGATTTTTTATCTATAAACTGGTTAGCTTCTTTATTTTTGGAAGAATATACTGAACTTGTTACAATCATGATTAGGAATATTTGATTTTGTGCTGTGACTTATATAATACAGGACTATTAAATAATGCAGCATGATGGTTATTTTTGCTTTTTAACATTGCTTTTCACCTTTTTCTGCTCTATGCATGTATCTACTTTCCTCTGTCTATGAAGTTTGTACCTGTCCAGTTTGCTGCTCCAAATCCTTGTGATTTAGTTGTTCAACTTTTATTTCCTGATTCATTTCTGTATGGAAGTTCTACTACTTACTAAGCATTTAGATTTCCATTTATGTTTTCCGGCTATATTCTATATAGTTGAAATGCCAAGTGAAAATGAAATAAAGGAGAAGTGTTTCATGTTTTGTGGGCATATAAAATAAGGTGCAAATAGAAAAGAACCTTAAAAAACAAAATACGTAGTCATTGTATAATTTGTAAAGATCATATATGCTCAGAGGACAACTTGTAGTCTTAGTTTTCTTCTTTGCCGAGAAGGATGAATCTAGTAGTTAACATATCCCTAGCTTAAGTTTGGAAACAAGACAACTTGGCAGAAAGGATGAAATTAGTAATCCTAGATAGAACTATAGTCAGTTCTGTCTTGGGTTTTATATTAGAATATAAAAGTTGGTCTAACACAGAACAACTAGGAGTTACATTATGAGATGATTCATTCAGCTGAGAGCCAACAAGATAACTAGAATAACTTAGCTGGCCAGGGGACTCACCAGAAGTTAAGTCTGACCATGGTGCTGTCCTGTTAAAAAGATACTCACATGGATGTGGTTCTTTTCTTCTCTTTTTTGAAATTTTGGGGTAATTTTAGACTTGCTGAAAAGTTGCAGCCCCTATCTTTATGAAAATTAAGTATTTGGTCACCATGGAGGAAATGCAGAAGTAATACCACAGACTTGCAAATACATCATATTATATGAGACAAATGTACTATCAACATTAGTACTGGCCCTAGAGTAAGGGAATAGGGGAGGAATTTTGTGCTTGGTGGAAACTTTTATTTGAATCTGTTAGACATTTTGAGGTAGGGCTGAGAGATTCCATTAATTTTTTTTTAATTGATGGGTGAGTGTTCTAAGTGTAGTTCATCATTCACTAGTGGATTCCATTTAACAAATAGAATCTAACCAAGATGAATAAAGGACTGGCTTTCCTGTTGAGTAGTTTCCTCATTGGTCTTATTGCTTCCAGTCTCCCCATTTCATTTAATAAAGCTTCGTAAGATTATTGTACCCCAAATGCTACTTTCATAATTGGCCTATTATAGAACTTTAAATATCTTTCTATTAATAGTCTAGGCTTCTAAGGTTCTTGTTAACAATCCTGTTTCCTGGTCCCTACCAGTAAGATTCTACTTCTCTGTTTCTAGGCTGAGGCCCAGATATCTGTTTTTATAAAGCTCCCCAGATGCTTCTGATGACAGCCAGGATTGGGAATCACTTACCTGCAATATAAGAGCCCGGAGGCCTTAATAATTGCACATTGTACTTACTGTGTGTGAAGTGGCAAATATTTCATATATACCTTACAATAACCTCATAAAGACATCTCAGTCTGAGGCTCAGAAAGGTAATGTAACTTACCCACTGGAGGATAGCTATAGGAGCAGACATTGGAATGCATATTTCTAGCTGTACTTACATTGCTCTGTGATTCTGTGTTCCTTCATTAAAAACTGAGGCAGTCATTTCAGGTCCTCCTTGATTTGGCTTTTTCTGTCTATTCAGATCGAGTCATGTTTGTATTCTTGCCTCTGCTTATGCTATTCTCTCCCTTGAAGTCCCATCATCTGTTAAGGAAGGCCCAGGTCAAAACTACTCATTTTGGAAAACTTTCCCAAACTGTCTGAGTCTTAGATGATCTTTCCCTTATTTTGAATTTCTTTAAGACTACTGCTTTAGTAGGTAGGCACTGCCAATTTTCTATGTATTAGTCGTTGTTTAATATTACATACAAATACTGTTTGGGTAGGATTGCAATGACTGGTATGCTCTTTTGAGGCCTCCTCTGATTTCTGGCTTTATTGTATGTAGTACAGATGTTGAGTAGGATGCTGTTTCTATAATGAAATATAAGTTGGAGACTTTGGTTATATATATGAGTAAAATTAGAATTTATAGTTTTGAGGTATCAAATTATTTTGATTACTTTAGTAGCTCAACAGGGCAGGCTTCTCAAGTCTTTGCTTATAGAATAAGTTTATAAAAATACATAAACATTTGCCATAATTTTAACAATAACATAATTTGGTTTGAAATAGGTTTTTAAGATTACTTTCTTAGGAACTGTATTAGTCTGCTTGGGCTTCCGTAATGGAGTACTAAAGATTGGGTTGCTTAAACAACAGACATTTATTTTCTCATAGTTCTGAGGGCTGGAGGTCCAACATGAAGGCGCCAGCAGGTTTGGTTTCTGGTGAGGTTTCTTCCTGACGTGCATACGGCCACCTTCTTAGTGTGTTCTCACATGGCCTTTACTCTGCACAAGTGGAAAGGAAGGGAGAGCTATGTCTAGTGTCTTTTTCTCTTCTTTTAAGAGTATCAGTCCCATGGGATTGGAGCCCTTCTTCTTTAAAGCCCACTTTGAAAAGAATATAAAATATCTTACTAATTTTTATATTGATTGCATGCTGAAATGTTTTGGACATAGCAAGTTAAATACATTATTACAGTTGATTTTACTGTTTCTTTTTTCTTTTTTAAAATATGACTACTAGAAAATTTTAAATTAGTGTGACTTGTATTATATTTCTAATGGAGAGAGCTTGTCTGGCATAAGTTGAAAACTCACTGCTTTCTAAGGAAGTACATTTCATCTTTGAGTAGCTGTCACTGTTAATTTTTTCTTCCTATTTTTGTATGTACCTGAAATTTAATAGTTGTATTCAGAAGTTCTAATTTACTCCTTGAGACCAAAAAGATAAATCTAATTTTTTAAATATTATTATTTAATAGTTTGAAAACAGCCCTCTCTGAGTCATTTGTAGAGACTTTTAGCATTTCCATTTCCTTTAAAGTTTAACATTTGTATGGCAGGGGGTTATGTCCTTCTAACCATCATTGTTACTCGCCTCTGAACTTTATTTGGTAGTATCCCTGCTGACACCCCAACACTGAGGATCTTGTGATTTTACAATTGCAGATTAGCATACACCCATCTTGTCTCATTCTGCTTGCTATGTAAGTTTGTTAATGAGACCCAACGTTAAATTACCTTTTTAAGGTAGCTATTGATTTATGGAGCGCAGTGTTAGCTAAGGGGCCTCTGCTTTTTCCTCTTATGCTGCTATTGTTTTATCTTCTTCACTTTTGTGGGTGATGGTAATTAGAGGAAATTGTTGATTGGCTGAAAAAAAGTCCTACCACCTTATTTTTGTAGTCTTGTTTTATAGTTCTGATTTTACCTGAAACCTCGTCTATCAGATTGTGGTTTGGGGGTGGGGAAAAAGGACATGGTTTTAGATCCACATATTTCCATGTTAAATTTCATTGGGTTCTGAGTGTGTCAAATGATGTTTTTGTCACCTTTCTCAGCTTTTATCATCTGCCAGTGTGACAAGCATATCTTTCATGTTTTTATCAAAGTGTTGAATGATGTTTTCTGGGTTTAATTAAGGATGGATCCTTATAGTGTATAATTCTGTTGAATTTGACATACAACTAACCAGCTATTAGTCCATCTTATTTTATAGTTTTACAGCCTTTATTTTTCTCCCTTGATTGTATTCACATCATGATTGAAGTCTTGTCAGAGTTACCTTCTATAATTTTTTCCTTTGCAATCTAATGAACTTGTCAGAAATGGAAAATAAAGAACATCTGATTTATCTATTTAAAAAACATACTGACTTGTGGCAAACATGACTTCATTTTCTATGTGATTTTTTAAAATGGAAATGCTTCAGGTTTCTCAATAATAACTTGGAAAACAGAAGACATTATAAAACTGAATTATCTCCAAATCCAGTTAGCAAAATACAACCAATGTTAAAATTTGAATATTTTCTTTCCTGCTTTTTTTGGTAAACTTTTTAAAAAACAGTAATTGGTTGTGGCACATCATTGCATTTTTCTTTGGTACTTAAGCTAAGTCATAGGTAGGTATGTGTTTAACTTTTTCAAAGATTGCCAAACTATTTTCCTTCATAGTTGTAACAGTATACTTTTCCATCAACTGTGTATGAGAACTCTAAATTGCTTCGCATACTCACTAGCTCTTGAGGTCCTCACTCAATTTTAGCTATTCTAGTAGAATTGTAGAGATACCTCATTGCGATTTTAATTTGCATTTTCCTGATGACTAATGCTGTTGAGGATTTTAACCATGGGCTTATTCACCATCTGTGTCTTTGGTGGTTAGTTGAAATGTTTGGTCCTTTTTTAAGTTGGGTTGTTTGCGTTCTTGAGTTGTATGTTTTAGATATTAGTCCTTTGTTGAACTGTTCAAATAACTTATTTCTCATCATATTGTACTTTTATCCACTGTGAATAATTCTTGCCTACCATAGTTATTGTGCTGTTTGCTTTAATAGTGATTTTCTATTATGCTACATTTTAAAAATTGGATTCTTTTGTAAAGAACCATTCTTATGTATTCTTCACTCATTCAGTTATTTGTTAATATTGATATAGGCACATGAATATTAATTTTGTCAAATTGCCCTAGATTTGACCATTGAGAGCTATTTCAAGTTGGCTCCTATTCATCCTTTCAGTATGCCCCATCACTTTTTTGGTGCAATTCCTTACTTTCTGGTTCATCTTATATTATTCTTTCCTAAGCCCTGGAGTCAGTTATTTCTCCAAGGATAGTATTTAGAATGCAAGGTCTGAGCACTAAAAGTGGTCATTGCTCTTGTGGTATCATTGCTTGTAGGTGTCTTTAGCAGATCTAGGAAATTGTGTAATTACATACATTCACACATCCATATTAATTTCTATATGTATCTACAGACACACCAGCTTGAAAGAAAAGGTTTAGAAAAAGTAATAAAAACAGACAGTGGCTACAACACAGACTTGAAGACAAAGATCATTACCACAGAAAAAGAATGCTTTTTATATATGTATAAATACTATATACATATATATTGATGTGAAAACCATGCATTTTTATTGATACACCAATTCCAGTCCACTATCACAAGGTTCATTCTAGTCTTCTCTTTTCCTTATTTGTTACTCCTTTCTTTAGCAGGGAAAAACCTGGCTCTTACCCATAATTTATTTACATGTTTGTTCAATTTTGGTATATACATAAATGTAGTTTCAGAATTGCTGTTAAAAATATATTTACTTACCAGGGTATAGTATTTGTATATACTTTTTGTCTTTAGTCTTATAAAATCGAAATACAGTTTTGTTATGTTCTTTCCTTCCTCCTCTGTTAAATATGGTTATGGTACTGATTTGAAATACAGGTAATTTAATTTGTTACTTCTCTTCTAGTTTATTTTGTGTTGTTCTCACATCCTGGCTGATATTGGGTATTTTTTTAATTGGAATATGTGAAATGTTACTATGGTGTTAATAGTCAGTTCTATAAAACAGTATGTCCAGAAGCCTCCCTCACACCTTACATCTCTTTTTACGCTACTTTGATTTCCCCTTTCCACCACAGTTCCACCTATTCATATGGGTAGTCAGTCTCATGAGTGTCTGGTTAAGTTTTTGGTTTCTTATATTTTTGCATAAATGAGAAGATACATGGAACAAAGGAGATATAAGAATTATATGTGAAAGGTAGTGTGCAAATCCTCTGTTTCCTTGTTTATCTTCTGTCTAGTTGTTTTATCCATTTTTTAAAAAGGAGGTATTGAAATCCAGTTATCATTGAATTGTCTTGTCTTATTTCTCCCTTCCATTTTGTTACTTTGTATTTTTGGGTTCTGTTGTTAAGGGGATATTTGTTTGTAATTATTATGCTTTCTTGATGAATATTTTAATCAGCATAAAGCATTCTTTTTCTGTGGTAATGATCTTTGTCTTCAAGTCTGTATTGTAGCCACTGTCTGTTTTTATTACTTTTTCTAAACCTTTTCTTTCAAGCTGGTGTGTCTGTGATTCTAAAAAGTGTTTCTTATGGGCACCATAGAGTTGAATCACGGTTTGTTTGTTTTTGTTTTTTTTTTAATTTATTCAGTCAGTCTTTGTCTGTTGATTGGAATGTTTAATCCTTTCACATTTAATCTAAGTACACTAAAAGATAAGATTTACATCTGTCAAGTTGTGAAGTTTCAGTTACTGTACTTTTCAACTTGGGAATTTTTATTTGGTTCTTTTCAATAATTTCTGTCTCTTCATTGATACTCAGTATTGGCAGACATTGCTTTCCTTTAGTTTTTTTTTAACATATTTAAAAGAGCAGATTCAAAGTCTTTGTCTAATATCTGGGTTTTCTTGGGCATAGTTTTTATTGATTACTTTTTCTTCTGTACATGGACCATACATTCTTGTGGCTTTTTGTTTGTTTGTTTGTTTGTTTTGCATTTCTCATCTTTTTTGCTAGAAAACTGAACTTTTAAATAATACAGTGTGGCGACTCTGGTCAGATTCTCCCTCCTACCCATACCCCAGGGTTTATTGTTGCTATTTGTTGTTTGCTTAGTGACTTTTTGGGGAACTAATTCTGTAAAATCTGTTTTCTTTGCTACATGTTGTCATTGAAATCTTTGGTTATTTTAGTGGTTTGGTTATCTCATGGGATCTTTCAGGGGTTTTTGGGAACGGGGCTTTGAAGGAGCCTGTTCTGCCTCCTCTATTTGCAGATAAGCTGCTGATTTCTGTCATTTTTGCCTGTTGGTTTTAAAGGCTGCTGTGGAGCTGGGGAGGGGAGGGGAGGATGGGCAAGTTAAAATGCAAGAAGAGCTGCTGTTTGTTTGTTTGTTTGTTTGTTTGTTTTGCCGGGATTCAGTCCTTTCTATTGAATAAGCACTCTTCGGATTTGCTGCAAGCCTTTTAATTTCCAGGGTTTTGAAGAAGTTGATTGTGATAATTTTGTCAGTTTTCTCATTTCTTTTATAATGGAGAGAATTTTCTGAGATCTTTACTTGCCAGTTTCTTTAATGCCATTGCAGTCTGTGTTCTTTTAATTGTTCTCCAGTATATACACAAGAAAATGTTTAAAGGTGTGTAATATTGTGCCCACTAATAATACAGGTCTCCCTTGCTATCCGAAAATAGTGTTCCTTTGAAGCCTTTTATAAACCGAAATGTGTAAAGCAAAGAAGCAGTTACTTATGTGGAAAAATTCTGAGTGTTTCCAGACCCCAAAAATAACCTAACAAATCATACTAAATATGCTTAATTACGTCCAGTTTTACGTTAAGTGTAATACCCTTAGTGCTCTCTTTGGTTTTTCTGATACCTCAGGACACATCTTGATAACAGATGCACAAAATAAATTGAGGTGAAATATATCTGCTAACAGACACAGTTCAAAGCTATAGCAGCTTTGGTGATGGTGAGTGAGTAGTTCCCTGGGGAAGGAGCTCCTAAGTGCCCCTCTCGTGGCTCTGGGTGTGCACCTCCTGTAGAAAGGTTTGCTGTAAATCAAACACTTAATGCTACTCCCCCCACACTTCCTTTTCCCCCAAAAGTAAAAACCCTTTGGATTTCTTTGGTTAGTCAAAACAGGTACTAATGTAGGTCTTTCATAAAAGTGAAGTGGCATAATGTGAACTTTTGAAAAATGGGGGATACCTGTAATAGTTTCTCCATTCAATGTATAGGTATTTTTCCTATCCTTCTAAAACTTTTCTTTTAATGGCTAGGTGGTATTTTAATATATGGGACTACCATCATATATTATTTTGTTCACTTGTCTTTAAAACTTGGTTTTTACAGTTCTTCACTGTTGTTGAGTGTTCTTTTATTTAAATATTACATCCTCCCAAGATTAAAAATTGTGGAAGTGGAATTTGTTGAATCTGAGAGCATGAAAATGTAAACTTTTGGTCTGCATGCTCCTCAGGGAAGTGTTTTAAATTGTATATCACCAGTCGTGTAGCAGAGTCCCTATTTCCCCACATCCTCACCCCGTGTGGGGTACCACTTACTGTTCATTTCAGTTTGCACTCTCCAGTAGCTCTTTTGGCAATGATGAAAATGTCCTGTATCTATGAAAAGTATATGTAATATGATGGCCACTAACCCCATTTAGGTTTTTTTTGTGGTTGAAATGTAAACATTTCTAAATGAGGTGTGCTATACTTCAAAGATTATTATAAAAGAAAAGAATACAGGCTAATGAATCATACAAAATGAAGCCTAGTAATTTTTTATATTAATTGCATGTTGAAATGATAATGTATATGCATTGGGTTAAATAATATATATTAATAAAGTTAATTTCACCTTTTAACTCTTCCTTAATATGCCTACTAGAATATTTACAGTTACTATATCATTTACCTTATATTTCTACCAGGCAGCACTAGTTTAGACCATAGACCATTCTCCTTAAAAAGTTCTGCTTATTTTAAGCCTATGCTCTTTAACAGCTTCTTAAATTTGTCAGTTACCACATCTTTGTTTTCTCCTTATTCATTAAAGATGGCACTGAGCCCTGGCTGGTGTGGCTCAGTGGATTGAGTGCCGGCCTGTGAACCCAGGTTGCCAGTTCGATTCTCAGTGAGGGCACACGCCCAGGTTGCGGGCCAGGTCCCTGGTTGGGGGGCAGGGGGGGTGAGAGGCAGCCAAACTGATGTTTCTCACATCCATGTTTCTCTCCATGTCTTTCTCCCTCCCTTCCCCTCTCTCTGAAAATAAATAAATAAAATCTGTTAAAAAAATGGCACTGAACACTCAGTTTTCCTTTTTCCTCCCCAAGTTCTATCTTCGTCCTGGGGCCTTTTTAGCACCCATGTGTAAAACTCATTCGATAATTTAGTCATATCTTTTTTATTGTTCTTGAGCATCATTTTAATGGCTCCATTTTGTCACTATCTGGAACTTTTGTTTCACTTTTAGAATCGTAATTTTATGGGCCATTCTAACCACAGTGTTGTCACAGTCTTCTAGCTGTCTTGCTTCCTTACTACCTTTCATCCTTGACCCTCTTTGTTTTTGTTCGCTGAAATATTTCAACTATACTTGTCAGCTCCCTTGATCTCTTGTACTTCTGTTTACTCTTTCTGCAAAATAACAGTTTCAAATGCATTCTATGACCTGTTGGCTTATACTTGAGTTACTAATTGCTTCTGGAGAAAGATACCATATATACATTCACACAGATTTGTGGTCTTGGTCTTAACTGTTGGACAGAATTTCTTGACTACTTGCTCTGTATTCCTAGCCTTTCTCCCTGTTCTTGTGGTTGTTGATTTAAATCTTTACATCTTAAAATTCCCTGGTCTCCCTTCCCCATTCAGGATTAGCAATTGATTTTATCTCTGGTGTTTACAAAAAATAGTCCTTCAGTTGAGAACATTATATTCTAAATGTACCTTCCTTTCTTCAGCCACTTATCTACTTGATCTTTTTCATTAGCACTTTTTTTTAATACCTGATGGTATGCTTATTGATTTTAGAGAGAGAGGAAGGGAGAGACACAGAGAGAGAAATATATATGTGAGAAACATTGGTTGCCTCCTGGATGTATCCCAGCCAGGAATAGAACTAGTAACCTAGGTATGTGCCCTGACTGGGAATCGAACCTGCAACCTTTTGGATGGGACTATGTTCATCTAAGCCACACTACTAGGGCTTTGTTAGCATTTAAACAAATGCAACTATTTTTTTTTTAATTCTTAAAACCCTCCCTTGATCCTGTATTATCCTCTAGTGAACTTGCTATTCTCTTCACAGATAAGCATTCAGAAAGAATTGTTTACACTCACTGCCTACAATCATTGACTGCTTATTTACTTCCAACCTGCCTTTTTCTTCTGTCTTTCCACTACTCTGACAATGGTCCCTGATAATGTGTAGGTTCTTCTATATCTTTCTACTGACCAGTCCAGAGCATTTGGTACAGTTGATCACTTCTTGAAGAAAGAGGCCACTACAGTTCACCTCCTTGAACTTCTTTTATGAACTACTTCATTCTTCTCTCACTTCTAGGTTTGTGTAGGTGATGGTGGGATTTTGGTATTGGTTCTGGCCTGCTTCCTACCTTATGTACTATATTTGGATTTATACCCTTGCCCTTCATACCATTTAAATGTTGATTACTTAAAATGTTAATATCTGTGTAACCTAGGCATTTTTAGAACATCTAACTTTTATGTACACAGCTGTCTCCCTAAAGTCCAGTTGGCACCTTAAACTCAGATAATTCTTGTCTTTAACAGTTGATACCATTATTAATCCAGTTCCTCAAACCTAAATTCAGAACCTGAATATTGCTTTCCCCCAAGTTAGTTACAGAGACCTGTCAGTTCATTTCAACATCTAACCCAACACTGTCCAATAGAAAGAAAGTAATGCAAGAAACTAATGTAATTTAAGCTTTTTCTAGTAGCCATTGTTAAAAAACAAAAAGAAACACATAATACTAATTTTAGTATTATGTTTTATGTAACCTAGCATCTCTAAAATTTTATTTTAACATGCAATCAATATAAAAATTATGATTTTTTCTTTAGTCTTCAGAATCTAGCACGTGCTTTTATACTTACAGTATATTTCAGTTTAGACTAGCTAAATTTCAAGTTCTCAGTAGCCACATGTAGTTTGTTGCTACCTTATTGGACATTAGAGCTCTGACTTACATTTCTCCTCATCTCCACTGCGTCAAGTCTTCATTTCTTCTGTGGGCGACTGCAGCAGCTCTTGGGATTGCTAGTATTCTCTCCTCCAGTTCAACCTCAGTATGTTTTAGTGGTAATTTTCTAAAATTATGAATGTGACTCTGTATATGAATTAGTGTTAACTGTGCATTCTTCTGCTTCATATCCTTTAGTGCTGTACATAATTTTCAAGATGAAATCTGATCTAAGTTCCTTGATGTGACTAACAGTCCTTCATGATCTGGCTTTTGCTTAACTTGCCTACACTTTAGCTTCTAGGCCCTGAAAATAAGTTATATTGAACTGTTTGCAATTCCTGTAAAGAAATCATACACTCCTCTTGATTCTGGGCCGTTATACTTACCAGCTAGTCTGCCTAAGACATATTCTCCAGCACCTACCCGTATTTCTTATCAGACCCAGTCCTACTAGTCCTTCAAGATCTAAAGGATCTGACCCCTATCCTGAGGTCAAATCCTTCCTTTTTGTTCTCATAGCTATCCTGTGCTTGCCCACATCAGTTGTATTTATTGCTGTGTTACTATAATTGCCTTCTAACTTCCCTGACCTTAGATTCTTAGTTTCATAAGCAGGAACCTTGTTTTTCACTTTTACATCTGTAACTGCTAGTGCACAACTGTAAGGGTTCAATAGCTATGTTGAACGAATGAAAAGTGTGGTCAGTAATTCTATAAGTAGAGCTCTAAATTCCAAGTTCAGAACAAGAAAAAAAGTACTTAAATTTTAAGTTATCTCATTCTGACATGTGTTCATAGAATTAAATATTAAAATCTTTTGAATAGATTAACCAGACTTCCGTGTGGAAGTAAAATAAAAGTTTGTTCCGTTAGTACAAAGTCACTTAGGAAAAAGGGAGAAGCAGGGAGCATTCAAACTAAGATTTGGACTTTTAAAAATATTGGAGGGAGGAGACATCAAAGCTGATATTTAGGATATACCTATGTAGCCTTATAATATCTTACTATTGTTGTTACAGTAAATCTAGAATCAGGGTATTTTTATACCACTTATATTTGAAAATTTTAAAACATTTAAATGATGAAGTTCTTTCATTTTTTCTTGGGTTATGTAAGAGATGGTAAGAATTTTACTAAGCAAGTGCTAGACACATATCTGTGTGTATGATGTAAGGCTTCACTTAAGAATACTAAGTAGTAGACAAGTAAATCTATGAATTAATGGCTTTTCCTTTTGTGTAGTATGTATTTTTGTGTATTTAGAATTGCTTAAATTTTAGGAGAAAGAAACTTAATTATTTTTGTCCGTTTGTAAAGCAACATACAATATACTTGTGTTTTAAAACCTAAAGGGGTACAAATTGATCTTGAAGTTATTAGGAAACCACAAATGTTTACCTTTGAAATGGAAAGTTATTGATATAAACATTGAATCTTTGTAGCCTGATTTTTTTTTTTTAATTGCAGTTACTAAGGGGAGAGATAGAATTCTGGTCTTACTATTATTAAGGTAATTTGGGCTGAACTTTTAATTTTGTAAAGGTGGGGGGGGGTTGAAGATTTTTTTTTAGTAGATTGTATCAGAAATATATCTTAATTTTCCTCAAATTCTGATTTTGTCAGGCTTCCAAATGTGTTATAACACTCCTTGATCAATTTTGTTGTTACTGAAAAGCACATTTAGCAATTGCCAAAATAAGTTACTGCTTTTCTCTTTGGGAAAATTTATTAAAGCAAATATTAATAGTCGGACTTTTAAAAATGATAATGGGATTTTTAGATGTCACAATTTTGGTAACTTTATTTTTTGGAATAGATACAAATGGCAAGAGACTCTAAAGGATTTGAAAGGGTTCCAATAAACTACCCATTGGTACTTGCTTGAAACATCTTGTTCTTCAAATATAATTGATTTTTAGAAGGAAGGTTAAATAAGTTTAACATTGAAATTATTGGATGTTGTGTTTATTATGTTGACTTTTCCTCAGGCAGTGAAACAACAGGCAATGGAATTACAGTTTGATTTTTCTATGAATTTTGACATAGAGATTTGGCTTCTCTATATATTCAGTTGGCCAAAAGTTCATATGGTTTTTCCATGAAATAAAAGACACATTTTTCATTTTTACCAATAACTTTATTCATTTGGATATTGAATATGTTGGCTATCTCCCGCATGGTAGAGCATTGATTATCTCCATTTGATCATTATCAACTTCAACTGGTCTACCTGACCATTGGAGTATTGTCCAGCAAGAAATCTCCAGCACAAAACTTCACAAACCACCCTTGACATGTTGATCAGTCAGAGCACCTTCTCCATACACTGTACTAATCTTTTTTTTTTTTTTGCATGTTGCTTGCCGTTTTACCTTTTTTGAAATAATAAAGCATTAATATGCCAAAAATGTCACATATTTTCTTTCCTCTTCAATATTAAAATGCCTACACAAAACCCCACCGATTTTGATGAGTTTTTTAAGAAATTATTTTATTGTTCAGAACAGTTGTCTGCATTTTCCCCCCACCATCCCCCACCACCCATGCTGATGCATGCTGATACGTCAGCCTTCACAATACAATGTAACAACATTGTTTTGAGTGAAGTCAAAGACACCTGAGCTCTACTAGAGCAATCTTTCGGGAAAAACCAAATGAACTTTTCGGACAACCTAATAACTAAAAGATTTTGTAAATGTACACGTATGCTTTTAGAAAATACGGTTTGATAACTGTTTCTTGTTATGTAACTGATGCTTGAAATCAAATAATACTCTTAAGATCCAAAGGTATTTTAGTAAATGTATTTTTATCTATCTTCACATGCTTATAAGTGTCAGAGTTGTATCATTCAGACCTAAAAATAATGTTTCTTTATCCAGAGATTATATTTCATACTGGCACTGTGAACATTTCATTTGTGCAGGAAAAATGTACCAGTGGGTAGTTAAGTCTTGTGAATTACAGAGTATGGTTGATTTTAGAATTTGTGGTAAGGAAAGATTCTTATTATATGTGAAAGATCTGTATATCTCTTCTCTATGTTTCTTCCTCTGAAAATGTATTTTAATTATTCAGCTTTTAATATCACCAGTGTATCGGTACTTTTGCTAAGAATATAGAGATGACATGGGGTTCTTTCCCTCGGAAAAATTAGTCATGTGAGGACTGACAAGTAGCATGTTTAATATTAAAATAATATAAAATATACATTTAAATGTTATAATAGTTACATGGAATTTTTTTTTACTCTCAACCTAGTTACTTTTCTTCCTCACTATGTTACTAAGATTGCTCTTATCCAAAGTTACCAGTAACCTTATTTTAACATTTTATGGTGACATCTTTGGTATTTCATTTGACCTTTTGGTAAAGCTTAACATAGTTGAGTGATCTTGAGCCAGTGGTTCTTCCTCACTGATGGATCTTTCTCACTCTCTCTCTGCCTAATATCTCAAGGTTGGAGTGCTCCAGGACTCTCTCTAGACCCATTTTTATATATAGTCTCTATTTGGAATTCAGTCCTCCCCTGCTACTATCTGTTTGCTTTTGATTCCAAAACCTCTATTTTCAGCACCATGCAACCCTAGAATTTCTGGATTCATCTATATAACCGATTGCTGGACATCTCTTCTTGAATATATAGTAGATACCTTATACTTAACATGTGCAAGACTGTTTTTTGATTTTGGCAACTTTGGCTCTCGCTTTCCAGCCTTTTCCTTCTGTTGTTCCCCCATTTTCCTAAGAGAGATCACTAGCCTTGGAGTTGTCCAAGCCAAAACCCAGGAGTTATCTTTGGTCTCTTTTTTCCTTCACCAGTCAAATCCTGTCCATCAGCAATGTCCTGACAATTCTGCCTTTAAAACATATTCTGAATCCTTATCTCTCCGTGCTTCAACAACATCTAAATTTAGTGTATTTTTTTCTTTCTTGGACTATTGCAGTATGTTCCTTACTAGTTTGCTTATTTTCCCTCTTTCTTCTCTTAGCAGTGAGAGCTATCTTTAAAACGCAAATCAGGTCAGGTCACTCGCCTGTGTGAAACCCTCCAGTGACTTCCCATCATACCTAAAATAACATCCAAATTTCTTTTGTCTGGATCCCGCATGATCTGGCCCCTGACTACCTTCTTGACCTCATTTTCTATCCCTTATTCACTGGTCCACTACGTCACATCGTTGTAGTTCATGTACCTTCCTTTTGTTCCTCGGAGTAGTAACTTCATCCCCACTTTTAGAGCCCACAACTTTGCCTGAATACTTCTCCCCTTTTCTTAATCGAGACCTCAATTTGTTCTGTATGCCAAAGACTGTCGTAGGAGTTGAGGATAAAGCAGTGGATAATACACCCAGGCAGACTCTGAGGCATTTTTCTTATGCCTTTTGTCTTGCGGGTTCCTTGAATATGTGTAGGTAATATTTTGTCTGAAACTTCTTCAGCTTCTCCCAGATGGCTTTTTTTTTTTGATGCCACAATTTATATAATTCATTAATTTCCACCTTGATGAAGCTTACACTGGAGGTGGGTTGGGGCGGAGATGGCAGTAAACAAGATAAGTACAATGTGTGTTAGGTGGTGGTAAGTACAAAGGAGAAAATCATAAAGCAACAGAGTGCCGAATTGATGTGTGGGGTTGTAATTTTAGATGAAGGTGGTCAGGGCGGGCCTTGCTGTGAAGGTGATGGATGAAGAGGCAGCATCATTATCATCATTCCAGATTGTGATAGAACTCATAGATTCGTGTCAGTATACAATAGAGACGCCTACTTTTCATAACATTTTGTCCAAGTGTAGTCTCGTCTCTTCTCTGTGCTTCCTTAGTTGCCTTTAGGTTTTCACAGCTCCCATTTTCTTCAGTTTTCCATTTGTTACTGTTTGTCCTCTTTAGCTTCCTTCCCTTCAGTGTATCCATCCATAAGCCCACATTTCTTCCAATTCTGACCTTTAGTTTAATTAATAGAACTTGAAATACAGCACTGCAAGTATTTTATCTAAAACATTTGTCCTTGTCTAATCTGAACTTTTTTTTTAATAGAGAGAAAGAAATATCTATTTGTTGTTCTACTTATTTATGTGTTTGTTGGTTGCTTCTTGCATGTGTCCTGACTGGAGATCAAACCTGCAGCCTTGGGGTATTATAGAATGATGTTCTAACCAACTGAGCTGCCCGGCCAGGGCTTACCTGGGCTGTCTTAGCCCAGTGACTGACAAAGCAAAATTTATATATTTTTTTTACTGGGATTAAAACTTGATTCCTGTATACCTTCCTGAAACTTTATTTTTTATAGCTTTCCCACTATTTTTTGTAAGATTTCAGGTGCAGGGCATAGTAATTAGCTTTTATAAAAAGACAGGAAGTCTTTTGATCTATATTTCATCAGGAGAGCTGTTGAAAATGAATTAAATTCTTTGGGCCTTGTGTCCCACGCACAATAAAGTATTATTGACATGTGTAGAGAAAAGTCTGCCTTCAATTAATTTGTAATTTATCTCTGATTTTTTGAGTTACATGTAAGTAACTTTTATTTTTCCCTATCTTTTGCTGTGTTCCAATGGATTGCCTCTCCTCTTTGGACTAAATGCATCATCATCTACAATTCTTGGAATTCCTCATTTACTGTTCCTCTGTGGATCTGTTCTGTTGGAATCTGGAACACTGGAATGATGGAAATGTGTTCTTTACAAAGTAGCTGTGAGTATACCAGACAATTTATACAGATAGTCTTTTCAGTCTGAGTTAACTTAAATTTAACTTACAGTTGGATGAAATGTGAGCCAAGGAAACCTTAAATTTAATACATATTTTTAGCTCTACATACAGTAGGCTTTCAGATATTTGATTTAAAAATATTCTGATCAGTATCCTACTTATAAAACTTAAGATTAGGTTTTCAGTTTAATTGGCTTGCTTATTTTGTCAACTTTTGGCTTAAAAATTAGTTTATATGAGTGACAAAAAAGTAAAAGGTTATAAATGGAATATTTAGCTACATATGTTGATACTAGTGAGGGATGCAGACTGTTGTTTATCAAATCCAAATGTGTTGAAATAATGCTTTAAACTCATGAGACTTTTTAAAATAAGAATTTAAATGTGACAAAAACTTACGAGAAACCTCTTATGAGTACCTCTTAGGAATATTTTGTCATTATATTTAAATGATGAATAAGACCTACCTCTAAGTAAAATTATCCAGTAAGACTCTACTCAGATGGTCTGAACTATGGACATTTGTTCTCACCAATGGGTAAGTTAAAAATCAGACTTATTTACTACACCATTTTAGAAGTAGGTGTCTTTGAATTACTCATGAAACTATCATTGAGGTCATCAAAGAATCAAAGACTATACAGAAGACTGAATTAATAATGTAGATCTAATGCCCCTGATAGTGGAGGCAGCAGGTTTGTGTGAAACCTTGAAATGACATCCTTGGACCTGGTACAACTGCATGAAAGATGCTGTTTACTGATTAACACTGGTCATGAGAGCCTTCAAGAATTTACAGGAAAATTGCTTTAAACTCAACATTTTAATTTTATTTTATGAGTAGGAAGACAAATTTCAAGAAACTCATACCTGTGGTAATTAGTATGAACAAATGGATAACTAGAAAAGTTCGTAATATAATTTTAAGGGGATTTAATTTTTTTATGAATAAACTTTTTTTAAAGTTGGTCAGAATCTTATTGTAACTAGCTTACTATAAATAGAAATCTTTGCTTTCAGACAGGTTTTTATATTATTTTGTTTTTTTGGATTTTTCTAATTAACTGTTATGTTGTCAGTCAATTAATGCTCAGTTCATTTTGTGCATTGTTGCAATTAATATTTTCATAGGCATATAAAACCAGTTTGATTTGCTATGATTAATACTTGTATAGTTTTCTAAAATAGGTTAATAAAAGGAATTTGAAATGTGTGACAGAAGAGTTTTGCTGCTGTTGAATAACTTGACCCTTCTTTCTTTTCTCAGCAACAGAAGAACCTTGAAGGCTATGTGGGGTTTGCAAATCTCCCAAATCAAGTATACAGAAAATCAGTGAAGAGAGGGTTTGAGTTCACACTTATGGTTGTGGGTAAGATATGATTTCTCACTAAAAATGAAATTTGGTCTCAATTCTAAACTATCAGTCAACTAAGAATGAATTTAAGAAAACAGTAGTCCAAATAACTACAGGAATCATGTGTTATATTTTCTTTTATTATGTGAATACATTTTAAAATTTAGCTTGTGGTATGATGGGATTTATATATTTTCTTGTCTTTTTTAAGATGGCACAATTTTGAAAACTAAAAAAAAAGAGAAACAGTGGCTGGCAGGGTGGAATATATAGCATTAGAGAAGTTCTCCTCAATTGATAATGCCACAAGAGGAAATAGCATCTGGTGATTACTCATTTCTCCAGGGTAATTCCCTCTCCCGCCCCACCCTGTGACTTTTATACTAAGTAGTTTCTGAAGCACTGGAGCATTTAACTTAAACGTATGTGCTCTCAATTTGAAAAAAAGGGATAGAGTAGAAAGGATCATAGCCATGCAAATGACTACCCAGGCATTTATTCATTGAGTAGAAGTCCTGGAATAAGTGAAATATGACCCTCCTTATTCTCTCATTCAGTCTCATTTTCCTTGTGCTTTATCTTTTGAATACCTTACCCTATTTGTAGTCCATTTTAAGAGATTGTTAAGGGTTATTTCAACTATAGGTTGGTAGCATCATCATTATCTATGAAGAAATACATTACTGTATGTAAGATTAGTAATTTTAACAGTGTTAGTCTTAAATGACTGTAATATTTCCCCCTTATATAGGCTGACTTTAGAACATAAATCTTAATTATGATGCAACTTTATTGTATTTCTCTCTACTTTTTAAGAAGGCTAAAGGCAGGATAATGGATTGACTACCCTTGACAAAGAAAATTGAGTTGATATTGGGTCTTTGTGTAGTGTGCATTAATTTTTGCTAATACAGTCAATCCCTGGTGTTGAATTAGATTAATTAAATTAGCTATAAAATACTCCTTCATTGAAAGGGAGAATATTTTATCAGTTGACCATATTTTGGTTAGTAAACTTGCCTGTGTCTGGTCGAGTAGAAGCATAATATACTTAGCTTGCAAATGACTGCTGTGGAGTAGACGTGGGTCTGGATGGATGGATAAAACACCCGTAGAACATGCCTTTTCTTCAGTGCGTTGATAACATGATTATTGTATGTGAAGAAATAGTACGTCTTACCTTTACATATGTAGTGTTAGTGACCTTAAATGAGAACTGTAGATAAATATATGATCTTTTTTTTTAATTTGTAAGAAACCTGAGTCCACTAGGAGAATTATTTATAACACTTTCAAAAATTATTTAATATTAAAATTTTAGTTTAAAAAATAACTTCTTGACAAGGTGTTCTTGGTCTTGATGTAGTTATATTAATACAAAAAATTAAAAATGGCAATCATAACAGAAAAAAAGAATAATTTCTTGAACATATACTTAGAATAATGTCTGGGGATGAAGGCCAGATATTGGATTTAAAATCTTTGTGACATTTTTCCAGATAAAAAAATGTAATGGTCATATGATCTTGATTTTTAGAGAAAATATGCAATCTCTTAATATATCTTATTTACTAGTTTTTCTTGTCAGTCCTTTTGTAAATGACAGCTTTTGTGTTTTCCTTGATAAGACTTCAACTGAGGATAAGGAAAATGGGGGTTTTCCCCACTGCACTCTGAACATTACTGTTCACTTAGCTATCTTTGTACAGACTTGTTGAGTGCAGGGACTAAATCTTGTCATCTACATAGTTGCGGTGTCACCTTTTAAGTATGTGTCTAATACATCGGTCTGTCTTTCAGACTTTAGGCCAAATTTAGCAGCATTGTTTGCCAAATCATAGAAAGCTATAACCAACCTTGCTTTAGAGAACGCAAGCTATTACTTACAAGCTAAGTCCTCATTTTTGAGATTTAAACTTGGAGCAGTTTTGGCTTATATAACAATTTTTGGTTTAAGACTTATACATTGATGCAAACTGTGAATTTATATCTAACACTTGCTTTCTTTATGGCACTCCTTTTCCTTTGTTGGAAAAACCTCTATCTAGTAACCCAGCCTCATAAACAGTATTTGTTGAATACTTTCTTGAGTGACTTCTTTGTATTATAGAAAGAGTCATGGTGAGTGTTCCCATATTTTCTCTCTTAGAGGAGCCTATAATTTATGCCAACATAAAGTACACAAAAAATAAGTAACATTTCCAGAAAGTATAAGTCAGTAGAATCATACAGAAATTTTTTACTGATAAGAGCCATAGAAGTTTAAGGAATATGGGAGAACGTGTCCCTGGTTGGAGATTATTATTGCCGTATTTGAGGAGGAATAGCGGAAGATTTTTAAGAATAGAATTGGGATACACATTGAGGTGGCAGTCCAGTTGGAAAATAATAGCCAACACCTACATAATGTTATGTGCCAGGCAGCATTCTAGGTAAAATTCTTAACAACAATGCTGTGCAGTCGGTATTGTTGTTACCCTCATTTTAGAGAGGAAGAAACTGAGGCATGGAGAGATTTGGTTACTTGCCATGGTCATATTTCTAGCAGGTGGCAGAACCAAACTCAGTCTGTTTCTCTGTTATTTTGGTGTGTTCTTAAGCACTAGCAGAGGCTAATTTAGGGGTACTGGGTATAGCATGGAGTTTAGTACAGAGCACCCAGTATGCCTTGAACCTGTGCGATTTCAACTAAATGTTTTCTATAAAAAAAGAGTAAGTAAATAAAGACTTTATGTTTTCTGTAAAACATACCAAAAAAAGACAGCAAGATGAATGAATGAGAATTAGAGAAGTGGGAGAGGTGAATATTTTTTAAAGATTTTATTTATTTATTTTTAGAGGGAAGGGAAGGGAGTGAGAAAGAGAGGGAGAGAAAAATCAATGTGTGGTTGCTTCTTGCATACCCCCTACTGGGGACCTGACCCATAACCCAGGCACATGCCCTGATGGGAATCGAACCAGCAACCCTTTTGTTCGCAGGCCAGCACTCAGTCCACTGACCCACACCAGCCAGGGATGGAGAGGTGAGTTTTTAATTCCCCCAGTCATTATCAGCTTCTACATACTTTAATATTGTAATCATCTCACTTTGCTGAATGTTAGCTTCATGAAAAATATGGCATCTTAATATAAACTAGTTACTTTTTATGTGCTCAAAGAAGCAGGATTTGCTTTCCTACAGGAAGAAAAACAAGTTGCCAATTTTTATGTAATTGGGGTTAGTTGATGATATGAGGTATTTTGAAGATTAATTGGCATTGCCCGTTTACTTTCGGATTTGACCTCTAAGATATAACTTTATAATGATTGGCAGTAAGGCTGGAAAACCTAGTCTGGATTTTGGAGACCTTGAATGCCACCAGGATAAGAAGACCAGAATTCTTGGTTTAAAATAAAAGTAAAACTAAAAAGTTTAGTGTAAAAGCCAATGTCAGGCATATCTAATAATGACATTTAGGTCTCTAATTCAGCAAAGTATCAAACCTGTTCGTGCTTAGAACTTCACTGTTTTTGTGTGCTCCTAAATTAGGTTCGACTATGTTCTAAGAAAAAGTGTTGATTCTAAGATCCTGATTTTACTAGAATCTTTCAAGGAGGTAGAATTCGGAAAGATTGTAGATTGCTTTATCTGACCAGGAAATTATTTTGTAAAAACAAGTGATATTAAATATTTTATTTTGAATTCTTTGAAGATAAAATCCACGATTATTTTGTGATCACTTGATCATTTCTTCAATTTTATACAAATTTTGTGGTAGATACATTTTTTTAAATTTATGATTTGTCATAATGTATTTGACTTACACCAAATGTCTTGACTAACAAATTGGTGTTTCTGGGTTTTTTAGTGGAAGGGAGCTTAGAACATGTTGGTTTGGCCATTTTGGGGATTCAGAGTTTATCGTAATACATTTTTTGTATATGATTTATCAGCAAAAGTTTAGGAGGTATTTAGTCAGTGATAGCATATACAGTGACTGTCAGAGTTGTCATTTCCTCCCACCTTTTTGGTATTTGAACTGCTGTAGTAACACCCACTTATTTGAACAACTTGAAAGGTAATACTGGCTCACTTTGTTTCTAGGGTTTGGGGCATTTATTGGTATTGTTTAATTCTGAAAATAAGATGCTGGATAGTTGAAATGCTTCCAGTAATATTAAAAAAACACTTTTTTTAACTCTTATTTTTATTTTTAATAAAAGTTATGAGTAATTTAACCAACAGTGATTGCACAACATTGTGAATATAAAAACCACTGAATTGTATACTTTACAATGGTGAAATTTCTGTTGTGTGAATTTTATCTCATTTAAAGGAAGTAATTTAACCAAAGCAGGAAAAAAATTGGGGTGGTGGGGAGTCACATTCCTACATGTTCACTATTTTAATTTTTGTATTCTGTCTAGGTTTTCATCTGTATATTTTAAAAAGTACTGTTATAATAAAGATAATGCTTTATTTTTATAAATTAGGAATACAGAAAAGTAAAATGAAAATATTGCCAAAATAGATCACCCAGTGATGTCTCTTAAGCATAGAATCATATAGTATTTTTGTTTGTATGTATCTATAATGTTGTGTGATTGTTTTTTAAAATTTGGCAGCAAACTGTGATCATCTTTTGATGTTGGATATAATTTAGCTTAGATTTTAATGGCTTGTGTATGCAGAGTATACACGGTGGGTTAAAAGTAGGTTTACAGTTGTGAGTATGTGAAACACAGTTTATCCTTGTATTATTAATTATTGTATTATTTTCCATACGAGCAACTGTAAACCTACTTTCTGTTCTACCTTGTAGTACCCTAAATTTGCCATATTGTTCAACATCAGGGTAGTTACAAATAAATATGTGTGCAATATATCTGCCTGCACATCTAATGAATTCCTTATAATAAAGCTTTGAAAATTTGCTCTTTTTTTTTGAAGGCTTAAGTATTATTTTGAAAAGGATTTTAATTCATAATACCAATTTCCCTGTAGTAGGTTGCACACTACTCTGCATATCACCAAGTGTTGTCAGCACCCTCTGTCCTGCGTGCTGTCAGGGCAGGACATTATAGTTCTTTGCCAGTTTAATGTGTAATGATTGGTGTCTTATTTTCACCTGTATTTTGTTTTTGCTGGTCAACTTATTATTTTTTCATGTTTATCTTTTGTATTGGTTCTTTTGTCATTGAAATAGTCTAGTTTACTTTCAAAAACTGTCTTCATTTTTCCCCTTAATGATCTGTGAATATTTTAAGGGTATTATTATTTTGTTGTGTGCTATTAGCATTTTTTTCCAGAATTTCCTTTGTGTTGTGTTTTATAGTAACTTGATTTTTATATTGTCCATGCAGTCTTTTTTCTTATGTTTTTTGTCTTTGATGTCCTTCTACTGGATTCCAGGTTATTGGGGATTCAAGATTTTAAGATATATAGGCTAAACTTTTTTCATTTTACAGTCTTAAATCCATGCAGGTTTTTTAGATGTGAGATTGAGTCAGGAATCTAATGTTTATATTTTAGATGGTTAAGTGGTCCTCCCAAAACCATTATTACAAGCTCGATTTTTAAAAATATATGCTGTTGGTTGCTTCTCTTTCTTAATCTTTAACACATTCTGTAGTTCTTATATAAATACTGCATTATTTTAGTTATAAAATATAATAATTATTTACTTCTGTAGAAGAAAATACTAGAGTTTTTGTTAATTTAGGGAGATAGGCAAAAAAGAAAATAATATGTAAAATAGTTACAGATTGTGTTCTTTTCTTTTTTAAATAGATTTATTTGTTTTAGAGAGAAGGGTGGACAGAGAGAGAGATTTGTTGTCCCACTTATTTATGCATTCATTGGTTGATTCTTGTATATTCTCTGATGGGGGATTGAACCTGCAACATAGGTGTATTGGGATGACTCTCCAAACAACTGAGCTACCTGGCCAAGGCCAAATTGTGTTACTTTCTAGGAAGTAAATAAACATGGTAGCATCTTTTTAGAGTCACTAGGGAAGACATACACCTAAAAAGGAGACTTTTCATAATAATACCTAAAATATATGAAAATCAAGAAATACCAGAAAACTAAAAATGAATGAACTGGCAGGAGATACTTATCATTCATATCTTGCTGCATTTATATTGCATCATTAATATTTTGCTGCGTTTATCTGCAATATTTTACTTTTGACAGCCACATAATACTTCAACTGTGGCTACCTCAAATTTTAGCCATTGCTTTCTCATTTGACATTTGAATGATTTGCTGTGTTTGATCTCATCGTGATGCTGCAGTAAATATTTTACACAATGGAAATTCTGCTCAACACTTCAACTATGATTTTAATATCTGCATAGTAGTTTTAGTTTTTTTGTTTGGTTCTTTAGATTTTATTTATTTATTTTTAGAGAGGGAAGGTAGGGAGAAAGAGAGAGAGAGAAACATCAATGTGCGGTTGCTGGGAGCGGTGGCCTGCAACCTAGGCATGTGCCCTGACTGGGAATTGAACCTGCGATGCTTTGGTTCGCAGCTTGCACTCAATCCACTGAGTTATGCCAGCCAGGGCTTAGAATTTTGTATTTTTAGATTTTTTATTAAATTTATCGGGGTGACATTGGTTAGTAGGTTCATAAAAATTTCATGTGTACATTTCTCTGATACTAGGTCTGTACATTGCACTGTGTGTCCACTGCCTAAAGTCAAACCATCTATAAAGTCACTGTATATTAGGCCCCCTCCACCCACCCTACCCTCTCTCTCTGGCTGCCACCACACTGCTGTCTGTGTCCACGAGTTTCAGTTTTGTATCTCACATATGAGTGAAATCATATGGTTTTTAGCTTTTTCTGACTGACTTACTTAACTTTGCATAATATTCTCAAGATCCATCCGTGGTGTTGTAAATGGCTGTGTTTCATCTTTTCTTACGGCTGAGTGGTAGTCCATTGTGTATGTGTGCTGCATCTTCCTTACCCAGTCCTCAGTCGAAGTGACAACCTGTATGACCTCTGTATCTAGCTATGTATATTGAAAACCATTAAATTTACACTGATACCTCCAATTTCAGTTCATTCTTTTTATCTTTTCTATAGTTGTAATGCCCTTCTGATTGTGAAAAACCATTATCTTAACATGTTTGCTTATTTGTTCCATCGCCTGTATATAATTAAACTACTGTCTTATTTCCCCTACTCCCCTTTTCCCTCTGTGCAATGGCTTTACTCACCCCCTTCAAGTGCTGTGCTACTACCCATGTCAGGCCACTGTTCTCACAGAGGTACCTGCCGTATCCTGTCTGGGTTCAGGTCTTCTCCCAGACCCTCTTGGAACCTTCATCTGGCAGGCTCTGTCACCCTGCTCTGGACCACTGGGGCTCTCCTTCCCACAGGTGCACCTGCCTTTTTCAGCTCCAGATAATGATTTTTGGACTGAAAAATTGGAAGGGAAGTGGAAGAGAAAGCTGAAATAATTTTGAAGGGTTTAAAAATGAGTGTTTACTTTTATTGTAGAATTAAATGACATCTAAATAGAAGAAATTTGGGTTTTTAATGCTTAAAACAAGGTAGAAAAATCGGTAAAATTGTAATTTTGGGCTGCCATTGGAAAAAAATGACTAATGGAGATAAAACTAACTGGAGAATTTTAGCTTGGAAATGAAAATTATTTGCAGATGTGTATAGCATTGTAGATGTTAAATTTACACATGTGGACAAACTGAGTTTGATGAACTTTTGGAGGGCTTCCAGATTTATATTAACGATTGAGACAAATGGGTTAATATTTAGAAGGAAGAAAGCCTTAGACTTTGGTTCTTCTGTTCTTGCACTGCCTACAACTGCCAATTAAGCAGATGATAAACACAAGGAAATTTTATATATCAAGGAATGGATTGTGAATAGAGATTTGTGGTTCATTCTGAGCTCAAGATTTTATGATACAAGACTATGAGTTTATTATGTTACAGGTGGTAGTAATCACAGTAATTACACAATGGTGCGATTTCCATAGCATTCTTGTCATGGTCTGGAGGTTTAGATTTTAATTGAATGATTAGTAATTCAGGTGAAATGGACTGATCAGGAGTAAAGTGCTAGGAATTATGGACTAAGCAGGTGATATAAAATGAAGACAACCACTACCACCCTCAAAGGAATTTCCAGGGAAATGCATCATACTAACTACAATTTAATTTAATAATTGCTTTAGTAGTGTTCATTTAAGGTATAAAGAGTCAAGAGAGTTATTATTTGGGCTTATTGGAGTTAACATCTTATTTGCCTTTTAGGATCGAGTCCTGAAACCAATAACTCTCTCGTACTCAAATTTCAAATGTATATTATATTTTGGTAATTGTGTAAAGGAGCTAGTTATACTAATGCTTTTTATTCATTTTTAGCATACTATAAAAATCAGTCTTATATATTTAACTTAATCTATTTTATAATACTAAGCATAGTGGTGCTACACAAAGAATATATTTAGCCTAATTTTAGTCTCCAGTTTCTGCCACAAATGAGCTTTCTGACCTTGTACAGATCACTTTGAATCTCAATTTTGTTATCACAACCAACATTTACCAAGTCTTTCTGAACCAGGAACTACACCGAGATTAAAAACAAGAGCCACACCCCTAAGGACTCGAGGATGTGGGATGGTGGAGTGGAGACCTTGGGGCAATAATGCCGTCTGTTGTGTGTGATTGCCCACACCTCATAGGAGCTGGAGATGATTGTGTATATGAATGTGCCTTGTATAAATACTGTATGTATAATAATGTGCCTAATAAATCTGTAAACTAAACAAAATATGAATTGTAAGCATATATGTATTACTATATTTTTATGACCTAATTGAAAGATCCAAATACCAGAGATGAAGACAAAGATCAGAGATGGTTGAGAATCATGGCACCTAGTATGTTAAATATTGATTAATCCTTACTCTGAACTTCTGCTTTGTTGAACTCCTTCAGTTACAAACATTTCAGTGCACACATGTTGTGCTCTCAATTTGCAATTCAGCATGGATGGCTGGGCAAAGCTCTTGCCTGGTAAGAGTTAGATTTAGCTGATTTGAAAATGTTTAAGGATTTGTTCTTCCCCCATTGTAAATAAGATTAAGATGAGTAGCTTATACTTTTATTAACAAAATATATTATACTTGCCTATCTTGTGCATTTCAGTAAATATGTTAAGTTAAAGTATTTTGCTCAAGTTACTTATGTGACATTGCTAATTAGTCTTAAGGGTGCACTTGCTTTACAGTTGCCACAATATTAAGGCTGTCCCTTGCAGACGTTTTGAGTGTCTTATTTTCCCGTGAGTGTGTCAGGTACTTAATGTCAGTGATATAAAGAATCTTAGGGACAGTTTTTAATTAAAGGTTGACAGTTAAGATGTTAATTTTGAATATCAAAAATAATTTTTTCATATAGGATGGTGTTTTTTGTTGTTGAATTATGTTTCAGTAAAATCAGATTTAATGTCATTTAGCAGTTAACAGTAGTGTTTCTTGGTGCAGGCCATCATTATAGATAACTTTGGTCTAAGAAGGAAACTATAAAATTTAAGTCATGTAAAAGGACAAATAAGCAAAGAAATCAAATGAACTACATTTTCATTATTCTAAGTCTGTGTTTCTCTGAAACCTTTAATCAGAATTAACCTGGACTGCCTATTCAAGATGTGCATCCCAGAAATGTGGGGATCTGCGTTTTGACAAGAGTTGTCTGCATTCTAAAGTCTACTTATTGTATTTTTTCCATTACCATGTATCCTCCTTACACATCTGTCTCCCTCCTCCCTGCCCACTTAAAAGTTTCAAGAGCACTGCTTCTAAGTATCTTTAATGTTCAGAGAAAGGACTGAATTACAAAATTGTTTTCTATTAGAAATGTGGTACAGAGGAGTAGGCGGAATTTTTTAAAGAAAGAGGAGATCACCATTGCTGATTACGGTGTGTTTTTTGTGTCTCTAATGCATAGCTGTAATTACCATGTTCATTTTTAAATACATTTTTCACTTAACACTAGGGCAAACATTTGCTCATGTCAAATGGATTTTTCAAAAGTGATTTTCAATGGTTGGTTAATATTATTTTTATAGGAGTGTTATAGTATACCTAGCCTGTCTCCTTGTGTTACCTGAAAGTGTCCTCTCCATCCCCCCACATACACTGTTAAAGGTTTTTTTGCAATCTTCTCCCCTACATGTTTGGTTCCCAGAAAGACGTAGATGGCACGATGAAGGATGTGAAATGAAGATGTCACACCATCTCACACAGTTCCCATAGGTGTATGAATGTTGTTTGTCTCATCCTTGCCAGTACTGAGTAGAAGTCTTTAAGAATGCCAAATAAAATAAAATGATATGATGAATGTAGTGTTAGAGAAAGGTTCCACATTTTAGTTGGCATGCCTTTGATTTTAATTTTTTTGTCTTTTTATTAAGAATATTTATACCACTAACAATAATTCATTTATTGTGGATGTCATTACTATGCATACTTAAATTTTGTTTAAAGAAATACAGATTCACACAATCACCAGTGTGATTCATGCAACCCAGCATTGGTCCTTAGGATATAAAGTTTTGCGTTTGAGATTCGTAGAACTCGAAAGCATCTATGAGTTGTCTAGTTCAAAAGAGCAAAGTCAACTCACTTCAGCTTTAAAAGGCACTACTTAACATTACTTTGTAGAATGTGCTCCCTGCTCAAGAGTAAATCAACTCCTCTCTTACTCCCCTACCCCTTCCCCTCTCTCTAAAATCAAGTTTTTAAAAATGTATGAAGACCACTTCAATGAGATCTTCTGAGAGCCTCTGAGATTATCTCTGAGAGCTCACAGAGATAATCTTTGGCCTTGATGTGAAGGAGGTGGATCCCACAAACCACTACTATGGCCTCCCCATCAAAATGGGCCTCACCTGTGACGGGGTGCTGCACGGTGAGAAACATGTGCCGAAGCCCTGCATCCTGATACTTACCGTGGGTGTGGTCTTCGTGAACGGCAACCATGCCAACGAAGAGGGAGTCTGGGGAGTTCTGTTGATTTCAGCTCTTTCACTTTAGACGAACTTACAGAAACTTTATTTACAGCTTCCAAAATGTGGCAGACCCTAGCCTAAGTGAGACAGTACATTTTAACCACAAAATTATGGTAATCCATTTTTGAAATAATTACAAAAAAAAATTTATGTAGACATTTAGATTTTTTTCTGGTAACATGAGGATTTTTTGAATAAAGGTAGTTATCCTCTTGAACTGGGCTATAAAAAGAGTCCTTTTATATGAGTATAGCAAGAAATATCATAAACATCCTCCTTAAGACCTCCCAAGTTTAGGTGCATAGCGAGTAAAAACTTTTTAACTCAGTGAATGAGGTAATTGTTGAGTGGCTGGTTGGAATGTTTGCTACTAGCTACACAGCAGAATTATTTAACTCTTAAGCTGGTGGTCAGTTACTATAATTAGAGTAAGTAAACCTTGTTTAGTACAAAACCAGGTCATAGGGGACCTGTTTAACTTGCAGTTTAGAATTAGCATGTACATGGTCTCTATGTCGAAGGATACCCTAATAGATTCTGAGAAGATGAAATAGTCTTATAGCAGATCCCAGGCCACATATGTATGGAACCTTGGAAATAATCAGCATCCAGTGTAATCTAAACTGTTCTTGTTAGAGTAAATCTTTAGAAATAAGCATATTAGAAAGCAAAACAAAGAATAGCACCCTCCCTAGATAACATTTTTACCTACTTTATGGGTGGTATTTTCTTTGCATTTTACTGAATAAATCTGTACTTTTGAATTTTCCATCTATTATTTAACTCATCACCATTTAACTTCTTAATATAAAATTGCTTTTACTAAAGGTCAGTAAAAGGCCTTCTCATTGTCCCTTGGTCACTTTTTATTTAACCTCTTATTTGGTGTTATTGACCACTTTTCCTTGCAGTTCCTTCTCACTTTTTGTGATAATGCCTCTTGGCTTTTTTCCACTGGCCATCTTTAAATGTTGGTGTAACTATTATAAATAACCATTGGTGTGACTTTCTTCAAAACCTCACAAACAAGCATTTCATGAATGTTTTATTCTTGGGCTTGAAATGTAATATTCTTAAATAGTGACGGGCTATGCATGGTTTTCATGGGCTAGATCTAAGAGAGAGCACGTGGGTTATTTCAGCGTGCTTCTAATGTTCAAGTGCAGGTGTAATATTAGAGACTTCAGTTACTCTTAGAATTTTTATTAAGAATATAACATCTTAAATTGTAAGTCTTACTACACTGTATTGTTTTAACAAGGTCAGAAAATATTTAAATTCAGTTATTTCCCTGTAAAATCCAGTAAAATGAAAAAATGATGACTTTGTTGCAGGATGTACATAGTGCATTTCAAAGTCAAATAAATGTAAAATAGTCATTAATTTGGATCACTTAACAGATCTTAAAATTAGTTATAAAGAAATATAAAATGTGGCCCTGGCCTCATATTTCAGTTGTTATAGCGTTGTCCTGATACCCCAAGGTTGTGGGTTCGATCCCTGGTCAGGGCACATACAAGAATCAACCAATGAATGCATAAGTAAGTGGAACAACAAATTAGTGTTTCTTTCTCTCTCTCTCTCTCTCTCTGTATCGTTCTCTCTCACCCCATGCCACTTCTCTCTCCCTTCCCTTCCTCTCTCAAATTAATAAAAATATATAAAATGTTACATACATTCATTCTGTTTATATTTTATTGAATAATTTTGTTCTTAATCTAGAATGTATAACTCTGAATGCTGTTATTCTTAAATATTTCCTAAATAATGCAAAGATAAACTTAATTGAGGTTGTTTTATAAATTGTGTTTAAGTAGAATTTGAATTCATGGGACTAATTATAGTGCTCTCTTTTGCATTAGTGACTTGTTTTCTCTTTAGTGAAGCCAGTTAGCAAGAATCAATTGTAGTTATAAGTCACCTTGAGAGTATTAGGACAAGGCTGCTATATTTTGTCTTATGATTATAGGTTTTCTGACATTTTGGTAGGGAGGTGACTATTAAGGAGGAATTGATAATTCAGTGTTCACACTAGGTAAAGCTTCACTGAATTCAACATTTCTTTTTATTTAATTTGAGGCTAGTATCCTTTAGGGTCATTGTGTTTCCAGTAATGAGAATACATTACTCATAAAATGGAGGCTATTGCATCAGATATATTACTTTTAAAGAACACAGATTGTAAAAGTATAGAGCTAAAAATAATCCTTGGAAACATGGGTCTAATTTGATAAGAAAATGAAGACAAAGAGCTTATTCTAATAGGAAGTCTTTATAGTATATTTTCTAATGTCACTTTCTTGTCCCACCAAGAAGTACTTGTATAAAGCAGGTTTGATTATAGGATGGGATGAGTATTAAAGGCAACGTGGCTGACTTTAACAGATTTCCACCCCTGTTTCTTTTAGGTGAATCTGGATTGGGAAAGTCAACGCTAATCAACTCGTTGTTCCTCACAGATTTGTATTCTCCAGAGTATCCAGGTCCTTCCCATAGAATAAAAAAGACTGTGCAGGTAGGTATGTTAGTATTGTTAACCGATGATAAGCTGGAATAATGTTAGCACAGAAAAATCACATATTATAACTTTTATCAAGCTTCCCTAGAGGTAGGTTACAAAGTTGGCCTCTGCTAGTATAAAGTGGTAAACTTGTTAAGAAAGAAAGAAATGCAGCCAGTCAGGGGAGTTATGGTGATTAAAGCTTCTAAATTTATCCTGAAGACCCTCATAGAGAGTATACTTTAATAATTATAGGAGTAGTTAATGTTCCTAGAGTAACACTATCTTTAATAAGTTAGCTACTTGCCATATGTGACTATTTAAGTTTCAGTGAATTATGGTAAATGAAATTAAAAATTCATTTTCTACCCTTGCAGCATCATCCCATAAACTGAAGGTCGTGGGTTCAATTCCTAGTCAGGGCACATGCATGGGTTGTAGGTTCAGTCCCCATTTGGAGCACATGCAAGAGGTGACCAATCCATGTTTCTCTCTCACGTTGATGCTTCTCTTCCTCTCTCCCTCCCTTCCTTCCCCTCTCTAAAATCAGTAAGCATGTCCACAGTGAGGATAAAAAATCAGTTCAGTTTCTCAGTTGTGGCAGTCACATTTTAAGTGCCCAGTAGCTGTATGTGGCCAATGGCTTCCATTCGGTCAGTGCATATATATTTTCACCATTGCAGAAAGTTCTGTTGGACAGCAGCATAGAGAAAACAGGACTCTCAGAAAAGCCATTATTATTTAATTACAGTGTTCTATGTTAGTCAGTGACATACTACTACATAGTGGTTGAATGGCAGTAGCGATTTTTTAAGGCTTCCAAGCTATGTATGGTCTGATTCAGTACTTTTCAATCTTGCATGTGCAGTTAGATCACTTGGGGAGCTTGGTAAAATTTAGTTTCTGTTTTAGCAGGTCTGAGGTGGACTGAAATTCTGCATTTCTCACACAGTCCCAGATGATGGCTGTTCTGCTGGCCCATAGACCATACTTCATGCAGACTCTAGATCTTCATTGCCCAGTGCAGCAGCTGGTAGCTGCATGTGGCTGTTGAGCATAAAATACGGGTAGTCCAGACCGAGGTGTTATGTAAGTATGAAGTACACCTCTGGTTTTGAAGACCTAGTATGTCAAAAAGAGTATAAAGCAGGAGGCATCCAACCTGTGGGCCGCAGGCTGCATGCAGCCCAGGTGGCTGTAAATGGAGCCATACATTTGTGAATGGAGACACAGAATCATAAATTTACTTAAAACATAAAGATTTTTTTTGTGATTACTTACTACATTGTATGTATTTCATGTGTGGCCCAAAACAACTCTTCTTCCATTGTGGTGCAGAGACACCAAAAATTGGACACTCCTGCTGTAAAGTGTCTGATAACTTTTCTTATATAGGTTGCATTTTGCTGGGGGCGGGGGGGGGGTTCCGCCCGCAGGGCCCCCCCCTCCCCCTCCCTGCCGTGGATAAGGATAAGTCTACCAAGACATGATCTACTTGGGGAGGAAAGGTGACCGAACTCTCAAAGGAGAAGGGCCAGGAGCCTGTTCTTCCGTGGGCTTTTATTGGGTTTATTTGCCTAGGAATACAGGGTATACAAGTAAAGCTCATCAGTCATTGTCAGGCAGAAATGATTAAACAATAGATAACATTCAAAGAACTCTGAGGGTTTATTTAGAGTCAGGGTCAGATAGCTAAAGGGCCATAAAACTTTGGGGAAACAAACTCATTTCATGCTTGGACCCTTATCATTTAAATTGAGGGTATTAGCAAAGCAGGTTTCACAGGATTTTATGCATTCTTTCTTAGGTCTGATGGCCCTGAGGAACCCACTCTTTGCAGCACAGGGCCTTACCCACCTCTGGCATTGTTTCAGGCTTAAGTCAGGCAGGGGAAGTAAGGCAGCCAAGAGATTAGGAGACCTCTTGCACACAGAATGAAGACTCAGGCCATGTTAAAGCCGAGGGGTGAGCGTCCATCACCCGCTTTTTCTATAGCTCCCCCCTCCCCCAAGTCCTTCCCTGAGAGCCTCTTCGTGACTGTGCCTGTCTTAGGTCATCCCTCCCTTGAGGAATCTTACCCATCATTGGCTAACCGGTCATCCACTGGGGGCTAGACAGGGTGAAGTAAAGTGGGCAGAGGTGGTGCCCCTGCCAGGGAGACAAGCTTTGTCTCCTTAGTGGCTTAAGGTCCCAAGGTCTCTCACTCAGCCTTAGCCATGGGGGGTTACAGCTTCTGAAACCACACTGGGCGGTTCCCAATAGCATTTTACAATGATGACATTTTGATTTATTGGGTTAATAAAATGCATTAATCTTACCTGTTATTTTTAAAGTGGCTACTAAAAATTTTTAAATTACTTTTGTGGCTTATATTACATTATGTTGGGTAGCAGTGCTCATTGATTGAAAAAATTGTTGATAACTTGAAGTAGCACCTAAGCAGAGAGGAGGGGTGTGAACAGTTCTAGCTGGAGGAGGTTTTACTGAAGTAGTGAAGCTGAAGCAGGATTTGAAGGATTGGCAGAGATTTATCTTTTTGCACAAGATGGAAGCACAGTCTGGAAATTTTAGACAGAAACGTGAGGTCTATCCACAAAAAGTCCAGCCATTGTTAATATAATGAAAATGGTTTGTGCCACATCGATGTAACCTGGCAGCCAAGGAGAGTGGACTGGAATGCACATGCGTGAACAGTGACGACTTCACTGTACTAGTCACTGGGGGAGATAGATGCCTTAGAGTGAGCATGTGTACTGTGTGGCCACTATATGCAAAATGATTGAACAAATACAGCAGTGAATCTGCATCAGATTTTGTGTTAAGCTTGAACATTCCTCTGTGGGAACTATTTGGATGATTCAGAAGGCCACAGCTATGGGCAACTGGTGATTGGCAGCTTCATCACAACAATGAGCCGCTCATGCTTGACATCCTGTGCAAAGTTTTTTTTGTAAAACATTGAGCCACCCAGATGGCTCCGCCCCCTTATAGCCCAGATTTGGCTCCTTGCGACTCCTGGCGTTTTCCAAAACTAAAATCACCTTTGAAGGGGAAGAAATATCAGACCATTGATGAGATTCAGGAAAATAGGAAGGGGTGGCTGATGACAGTTGGGAGAACTGTGTGAGGTCCCAAGGTGCCTACTTTGTAGGGGACAGAGGCGTCATTGTCCTATATGTACAATGTTTCTTGTGCCTTGTATCTTCTTTAGTAAATGTCTCTTATTTTTCTTATTACGTGGCTGGAGACCTTCAGGAAAGACTTCGTATATCATACTGAAAGATGCAGTGTAGAAATTAGATCCCTGAGAAGTAATCGTGACATGACTATTTTATTTCTCCTATTTAAACCTTTTTTCTGTTTAGGAGTATTTTTGTATCCCTCATAGAGCATCAGATTTCAAATTACCTGCAAAAGTGTATTCTAAAATCTTGCTTCTTCACGCAATCCCAGTAATCTATCAGATGATCTGCCCAGTAATCTATCAGATGATCTGCTCTTCGATGCTCATAAATTCTCTCAGTAGAGAGTGGTCAGAAGTATTGTATCTCAGCCCAGACATAATCAGATCAGGAGAAGCATACAATCCTGAATTTCAAAAGGCAAATGTTTACAATTTCTCTGACCTGAAATAATTCTGAACACTTCCAACTGTTGGGGGTGGGGGGGGGGTGGGGAGGGAGAGATAGGAGGAGGAGAAAAGAAAAATCCTGTGATATGGCAAAATAGGGAGTGCAGTTTTAATACCACCAGTTTCATCATCTCCTCCCTGAGAACTATTTACATAGTTTTAAGATACATTTTTAAGACATATCTTAAAAAGAAATTCCTTTACAGTCACATTCTTAGAAGGAAGACAGTTGTCTACACTGAACAGGGAGATGATTCTGGGCTTCCTGTTACATACAAGGGATTCTGATTTGAGTGAAGTTTTCAGTGTTAGATAGAAGTCTCTGAGATTAATTCCCACCTATCTTGTTCTTCATGACCACAAGCTGTGCATTTCCCAGCGTGAGCTGACACTGTCATCCTCGAGTTCTTTACACTAGTGGTTCTCAAACTTGAGTGTGCATTACTGTCACCTGGAAGGCTTGCTAAAACAGATTGCTTAGTCACTCACCCCAGAGTTTGCTATTTAGTGGGTTTGAGGTGGGGCCCAAGGAATTTGCATTTCTAATAAGTTCCCAGACTAAGCAGGTGCTGGTCTGGGTACCGCACTTTGAGAACCACTGCTCTGTAGTGTTTCTGGCTGCTACAACCTGCTTTCATCCTATCTCTGTGGATGAACAGTCTAAGACAATGAAGAGTTTTTCCTTAGTTTTTTTAGAATATTTCAAATTAAATGAAGTAGCATCGTGTTACTTCTCTTTATATATGTAAAATACATGTATGTGTGCATGTATTTTCTCCAACAGGCTGATTAAAATGAAGCGATAGAAACAGTTGAACACTTGAGCTCCACTTTATGTTCCAACCTCAAATATTAACAATGTTTTGAAGAAAAATATTTTTATGTATGGTAGCAAGTTTCATGATTTTGTTATATTTAAAGATTTTTAAATCATATTTCATGTCAGTGAAAGGTTGCCAACTATCTGCTAGGGAAAGGCTGCCCATTTTTCTGAGACTAAATCCATTTTAATTTCCGTTGTGAAATGATAGTATTAGATTTTTGTTTAGGTTCTTAGTTGGGAAACTTTTATTGATTCCCTTTAAAACTTTTTTCCTTGGTTAGCGAAGTCCCTCCTGTAAATCACTATTGTAGGTTAATCCTGTTGATGTTTCTCTGATTTTGGTGGTTTTTTTGAACCAGTCAGTCACAGAACAGATATTTGAGTGCTTGTTTTATACCAGGTTTCGCAGCTACAGTGATGATGATCACAGTCAAAATTCTTAAGCATCTTACAATCAAGTGAAGGACACAGCAAATAATTATAATTTAGTGAGAAAGGTGCTGCTGTAAGGTGCTATAAAGGTGACCTTGGCAAGGCCGATTTCAGTGAAGTAGTAGGAACGGGGGGCAAGCTGGCAGTGGGTTGAAAAGTGAAGGTGGGAGAGCTGTGAAGGAAGGAATGAGAGGGAATACCTAGAGGTTGGGGGTAGAGGACTGAGAGAGTCGATTGATTTTTATTTCCAAAAAAGATCTGAGAGTGTTTATGCGCTGTGCACAGTCCCTAAGGCATGGGAGGTTGGCGATGCAGGGGAAATGGTGTAGACATTTGTCAAGATGACTACGATGGAAAGGGATCGGCAGACGCCAGCACAGAAAGGAGACAGGCGAATGAGGTGCAGTGGCTCAGAGAGCAGAGGGCGCGATTGGAATCGTTAGATCAACTTCTCAATAAACTAGTTCTGGGAGTTGATGAGAACAAAGTAGTCTTAAGGCCTAACTGTTCTACTGGTCATGGCTTCTTTTAGTTTCTTGTGGAACATATTGAAGTAGTTAAGATGATGTTTGTCTTTTAAGCCGTTAAATAATTAACGTAGTTTTGTGTTAGAGCTAAATGACGTGTCTCAGGCTTAGGATGTTGAAGTCTCTGCAGAGCTTTGGCTGTCACGCTGAGGAGGTGGAGGTGGAGGTCAGCTACTGATAGAAAATTCTAATCCTCTCCTCAAAATGTAATGCAATTAATTAATTTTTTTATCTACCATAAGAAATGGCTCTTAACCATTAGGTTAGAAAATTTTATTGTATTTAATAGTCTTTGAAAATGAAAAAAATGGAGCAGTATAAACATGGAAGGTTTGACTTTCCTCTCAGGTTGAAAAGTGAAACAATATTAGAAAATAGTGCCTTGGATTTCTGGAACTTAGGAATCCAAAAGTGGCCTCAATAAATTAATTATACATAAACAATATAAGGACTTCAGTCATATTTTTCAGAGAGAAACAGGGCTGAAAATGCCCTTGATTCATTCCTTCAGTATTAAATTATGAGTGTAATCTTCGAGAGCTCTGAGTGATGCCATAAAATATGCTGATGTGACCTGCCGAAGTAAAGTGCATGGGAAAGTGGCCATTTGGAATAGATTTGTTAAGAAAAGTTTGAAATTCCTGGACTTGAACTGATTTGTTTTCCATGGATCCCATGAGGATACTTGCAGAATCAGATGATAGGATACAGTTGGATCCTGTGAAGGGCACTCGTTTACAGTTATGTTTTCTGGATTTCTTCCATCTGTTGCCGTTGTCTTTGTATTTGACCATGTATGGATACACAGAATTTCATAGGCCAGAGAAGAAAAGAAGCTTTATAAACAGACTCTTTAAAGTATGTAAGATATAGATCATAGTTTTTCTTAACACATCAGTAAATTAACTATAAAATAAAAAAGAAACAAAGCTCTTAAAATTTAAGCTGTTAGTATGTGTAATTAATATACAGTTTATTTCTAAAGGTAGGATAGAAGTGGGTTTTGTTTAGTTACATAAGAGAACCAGAAATGGTTTGAAGTAAAATTGAGAGATGATTCATATGGAAAATTGTATTTTGACATCAGTTTCTAGTATATAGTACTGTGTCACTTAAAAGAATTATTGGGTAAAAGGGTGGTGTGATTACTTTGGATATTTCTGCTTCAAGACAGTCCCCATAAATGAGTGACCTGTTTTTATGAAGGAGATGGAGATAAATTCACAATGTATCCAGTCACTAGATTTGATCAAATAGCCCTTTTATTTTTATTTTTAAAAGATTTTTATTTATGTATTGTTAGAGTGAGGGGAAGGGAGGGCGTAAGAGAGGGAGAGAAACATTGATGTAAGAGAAATATTGATGTAAGAAACATCGATCTGCTGCCTCTCACACGTACACCACCCAGGGACCAAATCCTCAACCCAGGCATGTGCCCTTATCAGGAATCAAACTGTTGACTCTTCACCCTGCGAGATGATGCCCAACCAATTGAGCCACACCAGCCAAGGCCAGGTCTTCTTTAAAAAAAATAAAAATAAAAAAAAGATATAATTGACACATAACCAGATTGTCCTTTGACTAGAGGACCACCAGGTATATGAAATGTGAACTTCTTAAGTCACATGGGATAATATCACTTAAACATGTTTTGTTTTTAGTTTTGATCATTTAACACTGATGAATCTGACTATTTTCTCAGTTATTTTGCCTCCCTCTTATTAGAGTAACCTGGTATCAAACAAGCTGTGTTATCTTGGCCCTATGGTATAAAACAGTGATTTCCCAAGTGACGATGTCATCCATCATCAGTACTGAAGATGACCAAAAAATATTAGAGCCCTTATTTTTTTATGTTATTTTTTAATCTGCAGAGAAATTAATACTAATATTTAACATTCAGATTGCCAATTATATGTACTTGGTAGATAAATAAATATATTTGGGATGTCCAAATTTTTCGCTGAGAGTTTATACCAGGATTAGAACAGTCTAAAAGATAAGACCTTGCCTCTTACCTGTCTAAACTGCTAGAGGCTCCTCCACGGACTTACATATCCAAATCTCAGGAAACGCTTTCAGCTTTAACACAATTCTTTTTTAACAGAATAACTTTAGACTGCTATAGACCTGCATTGTCCCATTTAGTAGTCACTAAGCCACATGTGGCTGTTTAAATTTAAATTAATTAATATTAAGTGAAATTGAACATTCCGTTCCTCAGTTACTCTGGTCACATTCCAAGTGCTAAGTAGCCACATGGGCAAGCGACTACCGTATTGGACAATGTAGATTTAGAACATTTCCACCATTCAAAGTTTTCTTGAATAATGCTGCTACAGACTTTCTTGCTCAGCAGTCTTAGTTTCATCCCCTCAGTCTCTTTGTGCAGCTAGAATCTATAAGAAATGCCAAAAGAAAATGGAAAGACATCATTGTTTCTGTAATCTCTAAAGGTACACCACACTTCTTTTACCCAGATATTAGTCATTTTTCCTTTCCTAACTCCGTTAATCAACATAAAAAATTGAAGTTGCTTTTCACATGTCTGTGATTACAGTTTACCCTAAGTCTGGTAGTATTGTACTTAAGCTGTGCTGTATTATGGCATTTAATGCTCTTAAGTTTTAATATAATTCTTGTCTCTTATGTTAGCCTTTATGCATACCTGGAGGAGTCTCTAGTCTTAGTAAGCACTTTATATAAATGCACAGTGAATGTACTTTTCTGGTTAAATCAGTGTCACTTTATCTGGCAGTAGCATATGCCCAAGTGAATGATTTATACAGTCTGATACAGAGCTTAAGGTTACAGAAAATCTTAGATTGTAGAAAGAACTGTTGTTATCGTTTAAATCCAACATTCTTTTTCAAATAGAACATTTCTCCAAACTTTACGGGGAACTGAAGATTTTAATCAGGTAATTTATAGGGTTTAACCATACCAGAATACATTTTTTTCAGTGTCTGGACCTTTGCTGATTGCTTTGGCCTAAATGTGCAATATTACATTTAAAAAGAGAACTGGATCTTAGCCATCACATAAACACAAGTGTAAATAATTACGGACATACTGAGAAAGATTTGGGGATGGTAATAAGTTCATGTTAGTAATTGGTTTGGACCAAAGTAGATGGAGATAGTCCAGGAAAACGTTTACGGTAAGTGGTACATTAGATGTACTTGTCTGCTTAATCACATTTAATCTGACTTACTGAGTCATTTAAGAACATTCTTTATATGTATTATTAGATGTGTGTTTAGGTTATATAAGTATTATATAGCGTTAGTGATTCTTGCCATCTATCAGTTCCTTCTTTATACCAACTATGAGCCATAAGCCTACTATTTACATTGTGCTCTTCTTTCAAGTAACCAGGACTTCTGATGTCCAAAATAACTGATTTTAAAAATGTGGGGGTGGGTAGATTTAGTTTGCAAAAAGTTTTTTGACTGGTTTTGATTCAACTCACTACAACTTATCTTGTAGGAAAGCACAGGGGTAATGTTATGGCATTAATATCTGCTCAAATTACTCTTACAGGTGGAACAATCCAAAGTTTTAATCAAAGAAGGTGGGGTGCAGTTGCTACTCACAATAGTTGATACCCCAGGATTTGGAGATGCAGTGGATAATAGTAATTGGTAAGAAGGGGGTGTCATCACTGCTTTCCATTGCATTTGGGGTTCAGGGTGTTTAGACGTCCTGTTTCACATTTTAAATTTCACACCTTAGCAAAGGCCACTAAACTTTAAATGCTAAGGCTTGGGTTCATACACCAACTTTTCCACTTATTTGTCAATATTGCTTTACTTCTTTGAACTTATTTTCTTTTCTCAAAATGGAGATAATAACCTATCCTAGAGTTATTTTGAAGAAAATTCTAAAACTATGTGTGTATATATATGTATATATATATATATGAATTTTAAAACTTTTTTCCTCTACTATAATTTTATCCATTTGTATACATTATTTTCCGTCACATTCTAATTTCTCTCACATTCTGAATTTAGACCTTTGGTTTTCCATGTCATAAATGAAGAAAACATCATGACATTTTAGTTGGTAGTAATATCTTAGCATCTTATAAACAGTATTTAAATTTTTTTGTTTCACTTTTTTTAAAGTAAGTTTCTGTCAACTTTAAAAAATACCCAAGTAAGTTCATCATGAGGTTTCTATATTGTTTAATCTTTTCATTTAAAATGTAAAATGCTTTCAATATATAATTTTTCATACTGCAAATTGTCTTAGCATTGATATATTTATTGGTATAAATAATATAATTTAGCTATGTTTTGACTTAACAAAACTTTCTTTGATTCAGAAAGTTTAAAAATGAATAGAGATTTTTTTAACATAATTTATACTTTTTAAGTCAGTATAGGTAAAATAATTACTGGTTAGAATGGTTTGTCAATTTAAAACTATTGATTTTGGCCTTTAACAAAGTCATCAGTTGTGCATTTATATGTAGAACTACAACTTAATTTTTTCATTTATGTGCATTCTCTAGCTGGCAGCCTGTTATCGACTACATTGACAGTAAATTTGAGGACTACCTAAATGCAGAGTCTCGAGTGAACAGACGTCAGATGCCTGATAACAGGGTGCAGTGTTGTCTATACTTCATTGCTCCTTCGGGACATGGGTCAGTACCTTGATGCTTTTGGTGACCTTTTGTTTTTGTTTATTACTCAGCTTTGGGTTTATATTTTAGTAATCCTTCTCTGATACAAATTTAACTATACCAGTTGTAAAGTCCCTAATTCCATGTAAAAATGGCTTATAAAAAAACCTTTTTAAGTCCTAGGTTAGTTAACAATGATTTTTACTTCTTAGTTTCTCATGCATAAGGTTTTTTTACCTGCTTCCTGGAATGTTTCAATCATGGTTATGTCTCAGTGTGGCTAGTTTAGCTTACTTTTTGACTATGTCACTAATTGAACCACTCAATAAGGAGAAACAGCCATAACAGTTACCTTAGATATATTCTAAGAAACCCCAAAGATATTATTTACAATAGATCTGCTAGAGGAGTTTACAGAAAAACCAGAGTCTTTGTGTGCCATTTCTCTCTTTGCTAAATCTGTGTGCCTTCTGTTTCACCTTAGAGTCGCATTGTGCAAGGATCATATCCTTAGTACCAACCTGCTTATCAGGGGTGAAGAACTAAATATGTAGACATTCATCTGGTATGATTGTTCTGCTTGCTTGTAAGACCAGCCTGCACTCCCTTTTTTGTTGTTTGTGCTTCCTCTGTCATTTTGAGTAGGTGTGTGTGTCTTGGCAACTGCAGATGTTTGTGGTTACTCTTCCTTAGTCTTTTCCTTTGGGTAAATGACTTAACATGACTCAGTTACCCGGGTATCGTAACCCCGCCGTCTCTTCACCGGAGGGAACTGGACTGTTACATATTGTCAGACTATACAGTCCGACGCCCAGGTTACAGCAGCGTGCACGGTTCCTTCATAAAAGTCCCTTCTTTTCTATTTCCTGCTGCATTCTCCACCTTGTGCCCATTACAGGTGTCTAGGTTGAGCATGATCACTGCCTAAAACCTTAATTATGTACTTTACCATTTTTTGCACTCAGATTGTAGTGGTGTGAATGTTTCTTTTATTTCTAATATTCATCTACAGTGAATAAAGCACAAAATTTATCTCAAGAGGCTTCAAAAAAGTAACCTCAAAAATACAACACACACCCTGGCTGGTGTGGCTTGGTTGTAACATCATCCGTTAAACTGAAAGATTGCGGGTTCAATCCCTAGTCTGGCACATGCCTAGGTTGTGGGTTTGATCCCCTCCTAGTCAGGATGTGTGTGGAAGGCAACCAGTTGATGTCTGTCTGTCTGTCTGTCTCTCTGTGTCTCTAAAAGCAATGGAAGAAAATATCCTTGCATGAGGATAAAAAAAAATAGAACATACTATATGGCTTTTTATTAAGAGTTCTTATTAGCTTCTCACTAAATTTATATATTTTTTAATCATTTTGGTTTAACTGGTTAGAGCTTTTTCCTGGACACCAACAGAGTAATATCTTAATCTGCAGCTAAGTCAATAGAAATTGGTCAGTTTATATCCGCTTTTATTATTTTAGGTCCTTTGGACTCTCTCCAAGATTTAGTAATTCTCATGAAATCACATTTCTTCTATTCCCCAGGGGAAAATATATTTCTTAAAATTGCATGGGAAGTAAGATATTTTTAAGAAAAATTTTTGATATGATTCAAATGATGTGTAGTGGCTTTGGGCCATTTATTGTTTGTCACAAGGAATGGGAGTTTGAAATTTTTATTTCTGATGTATAAAAATATGCTTTTGAATAGTTTCTCAGCTTAACTATTTTTGGAAGTGGACCAAAGTTATGTCCATTTGTATGTGATATTCTGTATTGAGTGAAAGAATATGACACTGAATTTTATGTTGAAAGTTGCAAATCGCCTGCTCATTATAAACTAAAATTCCAGGCATTCTGATAGGTGAATCAGGGCCTTTCCATCTTTTATGGGCAGTCCCTGGATTTCTTTTTTAGTAAGATCCTATTTTTGGAGTAATTACAAATTGCTCCAGCATTGTATTTTCAGTAACCCCACCTCACCCTACCAGTGTCATCAATGAACACACAGGATTAATTTATGATTTCAGCAATTGCTTCAATTTCTTTGTTCAGTTGTTGGTAATTGCTATTAAAATAAAAAACTGACTTGGACTTGAATTTTAAAAAGGTGTTTTACCCTTTTAAATAGTTATTGCCACTTAAAATATCACACAGTGAGTTTTATATAAGGTTTTTTACTTATATACATATATATATTTATTATAAATATTTGTCATTTGCCCTTTATTCATTTTTGTTGTTGTTGTAGGCTTTGAGGTTAAAGGCTTTTCCCTCTAATGTGGGCTTATCTTCTATAAATTCTTAAAGGACTTTCCATTGTTTAAAAACAACATTTAAAAACTAAACTTGTGGGAAAACATGAAGTAGAACTAAATGGACAGAGGAAAAATTTCAAACAGAAAATAATCTACATGTGAACTAAATGCTTTTTTGCTATTGACATTTTGTAAGCTCCTGAAATTTAAGTGCTAATTTTAAAGGGCACAAGGGTTTTATTGGGGCTTTTATAAAAAATTTACCTTTTTTCTGGTTTAATTTTTAAGCTGATTTAAATGTCCTAATTTTTTAAATGTCAAATGTTTTATATTTAAAAAATTGACTTTCCCAACTTCCTTGTCATGGTTAATTTTGAGGGTCTTTCTCTTAAAAAATTGCAATAATATAATAAACATTCAGAAAGTATTGTTTTACTTTTAAATGTGAAATCTTATTACCTTGGGTTTTGATTTTAATATATTAAATACTCTTAAGATTTATTAAAAATTTAATTACCCAGGTTCTTTTCTGTCACTGGTTTAAGTAGGTGATGGTGATAGTAATTTTAATTTGTCATGAGTATAATCTGAAAAATGAACCATAAAAATGTAAAAATCTAAGATTGTTTGGACCATAGCTTTTGTATTTAGTGTTGTGTGAATGATTAATGAAAGTAAGCAAAACTTAAATATTTTTCGCAGATGGATAGGCTCTTTCAGTTAGCACTAGTAGGCAGGGGTGCTGTTTGAAGATAATATAGTGATATCCCAGTCACACTTTTCAATAGTGTTCCCTATTCTCTGAATGCCAGTATCAAATTCCAATAGAGTAGGAGGTAGCTAACTTACTGCCCTCTCCCCTCCTGAACCCTATCTTTTGCCGGTCAGCATCACTACTACTAGGAGGTACAATATTATTTGTCAGTAAAAGGAATACCTCATTAGTCTTTGGGCCCCAATCTTCTTTCTTTTTTCTTTTCTTTCCTTCTGTCTTTCTCCCCTGCCCCCCCCCCCACACACACAGTAGTACTTTAAGAGAACTACGTGTATTTATAAATATATTTATATATTTTTATCTCTTTATTTTAAAATATTAGTAAAAGTTATAATTAGATCTTTATTTCATTTTTCTCATGGTTTTATAGAAGTTAAAGAATACCACTTCAGAATATTTTTATGCAAAATATGTCCATTATCTTACATACTTTTGTAGAATATTGATTTTTAGTCTACAGTATGTTTTAGATGTGAGGAATATTTTTGGTTTTCATTTAGAGTTCTTCAAGGACATAAGGAAGTCACAATAGTTTACTTTTTTGATCAGCAAATATTTGGGCACCTTCTCCAGTGTTGACACTGTGCTGGATGTTGGAGATACAGATGAATGAGACAAAACCCTTGCTCTTGAGGACCTAGTGGGAAAAAGGAAAATCTATGGGAAATTGTGTTGTAACTCCTTAGAAAGGTGCCTATGTAGTTTTAAGTTAGAGAAGGATTCCCAGGTGAAATGAGAATTGAAGGCCACTTCCTAAAGATGAACAGGAATTAAGGCAGGCCAAGAAGAAGGAGGAGGGGAATAGAGCATGCTTGCTTCCGGCCGAAGGTCAGAAGTTCAGAAAGGCTGGCATACTGGAAGTAGGAGGTGGCAAAAGACGTGAAGGAATGCTAAGAGAGGAGGACATCTGGAGAGGCTATGTCTTCCAAGGCCTGTAGGCCCCAATAGCTAAGGAATCTGGTAAGGTTTTCAGTCAGGGAATGATTCGATCAGATTTGGATTTTATTTTTTGTTTATTTATTTTTAATTATTTTTTACATTAAATTTCTTGGGGTGACACTGGTTAATAAGATCACAATAGGTTTCAAGTGTACATCTCTGTGATACATGATCTGTGTGCCCACCACCGAAAGTCAGACCATCTTCCAGATCTGGATTTTAGAAAGCCTCTTCTGACTGTACTGTGCACGGCTTGAAGCGGAACCAGACAGATTCTGATAATCATCCACACCTAGGGTCTTGGTGGCCTGGAGCAAGGTAGTGCGGATGGAGGTGCACACATGTTTCTTTGTTCAGCAGGTCTTGGTGAATCTCTGGAGGTACGATTAGAGAAGGGAAGACTGGGGGCCTCAGCCTTGAGTAACTGAGTGGATCGCAGTGCCATTCGCTGAAGTAGGGACACAGAAGCGGGGTAGTGTGAGCGTCCGATGAGCTTTTGAGTTTGGGGATCCGAAATGGGGGTGCCCAAGTAGCATTTCTGCTGGGCGAACACAGGTCTGAAACATGAGATCCGGGTTCCCTGTGAGGATTTGGAAGTCACTGACCCATAGAGGGTAGTAGAAATTATTGGAGTTGATGATAAGCACACATAATGAAGAATAAGAAATAAGGCCTACTAGAGAATACCTCTTAAGAGACTAGCTAACAAAGAGAATCCTGAAAAGCACCCTAACGGAGAAGCTGGTGAGGGAATAAGCTGAATACCGCCTGATGAGCCCATTAAAAAGCAGGGCAAAGCCTGTGGTCTCTGTCGGCGAGCTGGCAAGTCTTTGGTGACCTGCAAGCACAGTGTCAAGTGGAGGCGGCAGCCATGCTGTAATGGGCTTAGGGGTGGCGAAGAAGATTCTCTTCTGAGCCTTTTCTCTGAGGAATGTAGTTGGTAGCAAGAACCAAATATGGGATTCTTAAAAACAAGGATTTCTCAAATTTTGAGTAATTTAGAGGCACTTCTAGGAAAGCCTATTAGGAGCGTTTCAGGTGTTTCTGATTCATCTTTAGGGCCAAAACGCTGTGACCAGGACAGGAGTGAGTCAAGGCCTTCTTAGCCACCCCCGTACTTTTACAGGCCCTGCTCTCCCTCCCCGTGGCTGTCCCCGCACGTCCGTTCAGACTCTTTCTGGTGACAAGGGAAGTCCTCCGGTGTCTCTCATTTAGCACTGGGGGTGTGAACAAGCTGCCTTTCCAAACTTACCACTTTAGTCATGTTAAATATTTTGTATTTCAGACTTAAACCATTGGATATTGAGTTTATGAAGCGTTTGCATGAAAAAGTGAACATCATCCCACTTATTGCCAAAGCAGACACACTCACACCAGAGGAGTGCCAACAGTTTAAAAAACAGGTGGGCTGAATGAGCTTAAACTCTTGGGTTTCTCATACCATTCATGTAATCTGCAGTTTTTCTTATTTTCTGTATAATGTGTTACAGTGTACTTCTCTTGCTACTTTTCTGTATAGTTGTATATACTGTATTACAAATAATTTTTGAAAAGAATCCTCTGCCTTAGTTTTCTCCTGAAAGATCTTGTTATTGTAGGGCCTGATCCTTTGTCACCTAAGGGCGATTTTAGATATTCCGTACAGCCTTCACCAGCACCCTCCTCACACCCTTTAGAGTTACTGTCGTGAACTGAACTTCTAAGAAGATGACTTTTTGAAAGGGTATGATTATTTTATGCCCCCCCCCCCCATTTTGTCATAGTGCTTCCCCAATAAAACAACCAAATCCCTTCTCTGTTGGGCATGTTTGTTTCAGTCAGTGCCTGGGTAGCACTGTTTGTCACTTTTATTTTAAAAAGTTTTTTTTGGAATAAAGTGGTACCTAATCATTTCTTTAACTTTTAATTTTTCATAGAAGCTGAACACTTTTTAAAGCAAGGTTTTATTTTTTTCTCATTGTTGTATTTGGTTTGTTACATATATTTTGTGAAATATAGGATCAATTTCTGGAATTACTCCTAATCCAGTAGCCTATTTTTTATTTTAGGCCAATGTTACATCTTTTCGACTGCAGCTGTTTTGTATAGTATTTTAAAAAATACTATAAGTCTACTAGACTTAGACTTAATTATCTCTTATTTTCCTTGTCCCCTTTGTAACAAGAAACTTTGTTTTTTCACCTTTTTCATTGTGAGTTTTAGAATACCTTGAACCTGTTAGAAAGACAAAAACCTGTTGAAATTTGCTTCAAAATTGTGTTAAATCTGTTTAAATTTTTAGACTGCTTTAGTACATCATTTTTACTATATTTGGTATTTCCACCAGGAGTATATGTTTCTCTATGATCACTCCCACATTTATTTTGTAATGTGCTATTCGTAGGTCCAAATACTAATCATATACATTTCTCTTCTTCTAGATATTTTTATGTATCTCTAGATACATATACATTTCTCCCCCCAAACAAGATTTTTATGTCTCTTGATTTGGAACAGTACTAAGAATTTAACAAAAATGATGAACAAGCAATGATCTCTACTTCCAAATTGGTTACATTGTAATGGTTATACAATTTTTTTTTTATATGCTTAAAAGTGTGGTTCTTAACCCAGGGTGCCTATCAAACTCATCTAGAGAACTTTTTCAGAATTAGTTACTGTATTGTATCCTTAACCAGTTGGCTCTGTAGACTAAGATGGGGCTCTGGAGTTTGTTACTCTGAAGATGCTCATTCAGGCCCTTTTAATATACAACCTCTCGTTAAGAACCTCTGCTCTTAGAGCCAGCTTTTAGTGTTTCTTTTTTATTCTAGTTGTGCGTTTGACGCATTATTTTTTAGTCTCATGTTTTTTTCTATATAGATACGTACCGCAGTTGTAAAACATGTGTGGTCCTGTTCTTTTTTCAGTGGCAGTTTTATTTCTACATAGTATAGTAGCCATGTACCACGTTTTGTTTAGGTTCCCTTTACTGCTGCTGGGGAACCCTTGCAGTGGGAACAGCACTGAAACACCATACTAGGTGTAGTGTAGCCCCTCACACCAGAGGACTAGGTGGGGAGCTAGTTCTAGGCCTGTCAGGTACTGGTTTGTCATGAGTTTGAATAGGGTAGGTAGGTAAACATTATTTGGATATTCATATTCTTTTTAGAATTTAAGGTATTTGAATGAAATAATTTAACTTGAACCAGGTTATTTCTGATGTTAATAAGTCTTTCTTTTTTCTGCATTCTCCTTCTTAATGCCTTACCTTAGCTCCTTCATTTCCAGAGCATATTTTCTCCATGTGCTTGCCCGATCTTGTATTTGTTGCTCCTTGATCTGTGCATGTGCACATGTTCATGCAAGGATATTTTCTGATAGTGTGAACATTTTCTCCTGAAGCCCACACTGTATTTAGTTTTACTTACTTTAGCAAAATTCTACTAAAAATTTTAGGTGAGCTTAAGCTTTGTTGATTCAGCTGAGTAAAACAGAGAGCCATATCTAGAAAAAGAATCTCAGTCCTTATACATAAAGGGCCTAAAGCCATTATAGTAGAAATCAACTAGAGAAAGCCCTTTCAGGAATCTTACACAGTGTTTAGAACTCTCTTGGTATTATAACCACATGATTTTAACACTTCTGAAGTAATTGAATGTTGGCAATGATATTTATGTTTCAACTTTATAGTTTTTTTAAGGACCAGCATAATACTTTGTTTTTAGATTACAATTTTTACATCATTGAAAAATAGTAAAGGACCTAAAGCTGAGGACTCATAGGAACTTAAGCAAAGTATAATAAAAATAAAGCTAATGTGCTAATTATGTGTGGTGTTCTTTTGCTGACTTTCTCTTCCATTTTAGATAATGAAAGAAATCCAAGAACATAAAATTAAAATATATGAATTTCCAGAGACAGATGATGAAGAAGAAAATAAGCTTGTTAAAAAGATAAAGGTAGGTTCATTCTCATACACATACTAAGATGTTTGGGGTACTTAAAAACACTGTAATATCCACTAGAAACACCAAAAATATCAGTGTTTTTAAGTTGTTGGCTTACAGAATGAATTGGGAGATTATTCTGTGTTGAATTCAACTTTGCAATTAACTTTGTTGAGTGATTGTTGTATGTAATAAGGCATTATATGGAATAGAGCGATGACTAATACCAATCTTCATATGGTTTTCAGTGACCTGTTTTTATGTAATTTTTCCCTTAAAAAACTGATAATAAGAAGGGAGAGGATTTATTCTTAAGCACTATTATGCTTACTTAATCTTCAGTTTTAAGAGCCAGACAAAAATATGTTCTCTTTTATACTTCTGTAAAAACCAACCAAAAATCTATACCAACATAATTTTCTGTATTTTTAATTTATACTGGTTTCCTGGGTTCCCTGGACCTAAAAATGATGTATTAATGGCATTATATAAGCAAATAATTATCTTGGAATAATGAAATATTCATACCTTACCAATACAGAATTTCTGAGGTTTTATAAAATGTCTGTATATTTTACATAAAATTCTTATGTATTTCTGGGAGCCACAAGAATTCTGAAAGACGTATTCTGATAGTCCAGATGAATACAACTCAGCCTCCCAGATCTGCCACTGGACTGCCAGTGGTAGATTTCAGCAAGTGTAATATTTGCTGCTTCCAGGGCTGGTGGGTGGTTTTATGACCAAGTAGGTGGGCTAGTCACAAGTGCCATTTTTCCATTCTACTGCCAGTATGTTTTTTTAACTCTTTTTAGTTTTTTCAGTGTGGGACAGCTTCTTTATAGAATGATTTTCTAGAAAATAATTTGATCAGTATATGCTTTAGTATTCTAAAAATTTCAGAGAAAATAGAATTTTATTCATTGTTTACATTGGTGAGAATGCCATGTGGTAGCAATTTACCAAACAGTGACTGGATGCCCTGTACAAGTGAATGTAGAGACTGCCACGTAATTTTTTTGCTAATCTGTTGAATAATGCGATTTTTTTATTCTTGAGTTTGTGAGGACCGCAGAGATGTATTTGAACAAGAATACTTTTTTTATAGGACCGTTTACCTCTTGCTGTGGTCGGTAGTAATACTATCATTGAAGTTAACGGCAAAAGGGTCAGAGGAAGGCAGTATCCTTGGGGTGTTGCTGAAGGTAAGGTTTTATTTCGTGAGTGACTTTCTGTAAGAGCTCACTGTATTGATACATTCTAGAATTTCTAAGATAGCTGTGAATTCAATTTCTTTTAGCCTCATTTTCTCAAACTTGGCAGTTTCCCAGATTTCTGTGTCCTACTAAGTCAGGCAAGTGCGCGCTACACCCCAACACTGTAACACTTCAGGGGTCACTTGTCAGTGCCCCCCCCTCCCACCGCCACCCCGCCATCAGGTCTGTTTCTGTTTTCTGATTTGAAAGCGTACTTGCAATTTTATAATGCCGGTGTTCTTTGCTGGGGCTCCAAAGATTGCTTCTAAGGGATCTAATGAACTTTCTGACAGTGAACACAATTTTAGAGAAAAGGTCTCTCGCTTATCTGAGTCTCCGGTGGGTCTGGGACATTCAAGAATGATTGAGAACAACGTTCATGAGCCCAGTTAAAGCATTCACAGTTTCCTTTCCTCAGGACAAATGTTGCCCTTTTTGGCCTCAGTCTTTAGAGTTAAAATAAATCATTACTAAGAGATCCTTTACTAATTTCGTAAGGGGTTTTAAACACCAGTAAAATTGTAGCTGTAGCATCAAATCTCATAAGTCTCCTGGTAATATAGATGTGTCTCCCAAGTTTGTGTTTATTATATTGCTTTAACCTAATAAAAAGATGAAAACCTTCTGTGTTACAGTAACTTGGAACCAAGATCGAGTCATGATTGTTTTATCTATTTGTTACTACTCTGGAAATTTCTGTAATTTTTAGGGTATGGTTCCAAGTTGCCGTCCTTACCAGTGACTTACTTTACCAGTGACACTGTACTCATTCCTAGCTCCCTTATCCCCAGGTGACCTTTAGTTGTTGAGCTGAGATTTTGGACTTCTACAGCCCTTGAAATCTGGGCTGAAGAATTTGCTTCGCATTTCTAGTTTTAGGTTTCTTGCCCCACAAAGATGGAAGTTTCATTTTGGTTAGTTAGCTTAAGGAGGTTTTTTTAAAGTGATTTCCCTTATACTTCCCCCAGCCCACACTAAACTTTTAAAATGCATTTTATCATGGAATTAATGTTTTCTCTACCAAGAGAAAAAAGATATGAAAGAAAAAGATATGATCTCCCCTTTCAAAATCTCAAAAGTTGTTCTGAAGAGCTCATATGTTAGGTTTATATATTTTTATCACTGAGGATTAAACTATAATAAAGCAATACTGTGGTAGACTTGCCTGGTATATCCTTAAATTAACTACTGTATTACAGTGTTAAACCTTAACAAGAGCACTTTCACAGGTCCTCCCCCTGGCAGTGGGGCCAGGATTTGGTAGCTGGTGCTGAAAGAAAAACCCTTGGGTGCATCCTTGCCCTGGGCCTGTGCCAGTGGCAGCTGTCACTCAGTGGCACAGAGGAAAAATAAAACCTTAATGAAAAACTGATCTAATATATGCTCTTATTGTTATTACCCCATTTTTTCCTGTGAAATATCCTTTGAAAAGCCTAGGGTTAGTGGAAATAATGTATGTGGTCTGTTTTTCTTTTTTGTAGTTGAAAATGGTGAACATTGTGATTTCACAATTCTAAGAAATATGTTGATAAGGTAAGTGTGAGCAGTGATGAAAATAATAACCTTTTTTTCCTCCTAAGTAAAATTAGAGTTGGACAGATTAGTTTTTGCCTTATAGAAATGTAGCTAATTAAATTGTCTTCACTCTAGCACTGAAGTAAGTAATGCAAGCAATGCATGGAGACAACTTGGACTATTTCACCAGGGTTTTAAAGTCATTAGCAAAAATACAAAATAACCTGTGTGGCTAGGGATATATAGGAAAAATGTCTCTATCATTTTATTTTCTCATGAGGTTTTAACACTGATGGGGTTAAGGAAAGTAGAAAGGAAAAGACTTTTGCTCTTCTTTAATGTGAAAAGTTTGGGGAAAGTGGAAGGGAAGGCTACGTTTGAAGGCATGTTTTTGTCACAGGGAGATCATAGTTGAAGAGATTATATGGTGTCACCTATAACATATACTGACAACAAAATAAATGAGTGACAACCAGGGAGAGATCGTCTTGACTCAGTGGCTGAGAAGAGAGCTCCCAGAGCAGTGGACCTCCGAGTTTGGGGAATGAGCGACAAAATACTCCAGCTCTTCATTCTCAGCCACTGGCTGTGCTTGGAGTAAGGGGCTGCCTGCCTTAGCTGAAGTGGAGAGAGGGTAGAGCCTGCGGTGTGACTAGTAGCCAGAGACGGGATAAGTTAGTTCTTCAAGGAGCAGAGTGTGAAGACAGAGGAGACTTGGGAAAACCCAGACTTACAACTGGGTGGGGGCGTGAACTGCCAGAGGACTGCGTGGAAGTGTGAGACAGCAGGAATTGAGCCAGAGTGATGTAACATCACGTTCTGTTCACAAAGGGTAAGGGCACAGTGAATGTTCCCTGGACATCGGGCAGAATGGAAACAGAGTTCGCCTTTATGTGGTCTCCCTGAGAGAGTTCTATTAAAGCGGTGGAGACTGCAGATGGTGGGTGCAGGAATGGATGCTGAGGACACAGAGGATCGGGTGGTCCACGGTGCTCCCGCACCACGTGTGCTCAAGAACCTGCTGTGTGCAAGGAGTCAGGCGGCAGCTCGGTCGTCTTTAGCATCTCGCATCGTTGGGGCATGCTGAAATTGCCTTATGTGTTGTGCAGTTTATACGTCTTGTTTTGATGAATTATGGAAATGCTGTGTGCAAACATTCATTTAACCGAGATACCACATTCACTGGACAGTTTGAATGAACAGAAACTTACTCCAAATTAAAATTCCCCAGTTTGAATTCAACTTGATATGTAATCTAAAGTGTCCCTGGGAATTTATTAGCATAGTAAAAACTCAAATATTAATACTGGTAAAAGAAAATTTCTTTTGGTTTTATGAGCTTTAGTAGAAGCTGATCTACTTCCTGTCTCTGGTAAAATAAAATACATACAGCAGATCCTTCAATAATGTCATTTTGTTCATTGTTGTTTTGTGATAATATTGAGATGCCATAGGAACTTAACTCTTGTTTACATCCATTAGGCTGTAGTACAAATGGTTTTATTATACTTCATTTTGCTTAAAGTCATAGAACCTATATGGATGATGTTAAGTGAGCACTTAACTGTAGTAGAAAGGTAAATACTCTTCGGTAGAAATGTCGTCTTTAGTAACTGCTTTGAGGGGATTTATGGCTCTTAAATTCACATTTAGAGCCTAAATTTCCATTGCTGTCAAGTTAGTGCATCGCATGTACTTTCTCTGCTTTTCAATAGAAGCAAACTCTCGTTCTGCTGTTTGTTTATGACAGAACACACATGCAGGACCTGAAAGACGTCACCAATAACGTGCACTATGAGAACTACCGGAGCCGGAAGCTGGCGGCTGTGACTTACAACGGGGTGGATAACAACAAGAATAAAGGGCAGCTGACTAAGTGAGTATGCCTTGTTCCCTCCAGAAAAGGGTATTATTTATGTAGCTTATAATTATTTCATCTTCATCAGATTTCTCCTCACTACTCAATAGCATATTGGAATGTTCCATACGCACAACAGCAGAAATTTATATTGGTAGGCTTTGTTTTGGCAGTTTAATTGTTGGAGGAAGTGTTTTATTACCTTGTTTTTTAAGAGAAAGAGCCTTATATTCCCTTTTGGTCATTTGCCATCATCTTCATAACCTGTACGCAACCTAATCAGAAATCAAACAGCTCTTTTAGAAAATACTTTTTCTAAGGGAAGAAGAAAAGTTACTATCAAGATCTCTTAAACCATTTTACTTGTAAGATAAACATCTCATTGTCTCCTGAAGGAGACTAAATGTAGAGCTTCTACATTTTCTTCCAATCTTTTTAAAATAAGCCTTTTTGATAGCAGTTTTCACGCAAGGGACAGGACGAAACAGAAGAAACATTTAGATGAATGTAGCCTTGGTCACCTTTACCACTTTCTCGGTTCCTGTTGGGTGTTTACGCAGAGTCGGTCAGCTGGAGCGTGGGTTTCCTTTGTTTGTACAGGGCTGTGAGTGACTCCTGTGGGCGAGCCTCGCCCCGTGGAGTGGCAGTTTTCCTGGGGGCCAGGCAAAGGAGACGTGCGAGGACACTGGTGGGAGCACCGTCTGTGTCCTGCTTTCCTTTACGTGGGGCCGCTGGGGATCAAAGTGTTATGAAGACCGTTTCGACAATGTGTGTTTGTACATTTTAGCCAAGTGTTACTGCCATTCAAGGATAATCCGAAGGATCATTGGTATAAATAATGAGAAAGGCAAGTTCTCAAAGTAGCAGTACTGTGTTCTACAGTGGCCCACATCCCTCACAATGGAAAAGAAAATGTTTCTTTTTTTTCTTTTTTTGTATTGTCTCCACATGGCCTTTACATTTCGGAAGAGAGCACACAAAGCGCGAATAGTGTCTGGCAGTCACCCGTGGTTCTGATGCCTACCAAAACTGGTCTGAGGCCTACCTCCATGTTTATTTTCTTCCATATTTTCTTACTGATTTTGGGGTGATAGACCCTAATTTTTTACTTAACTTTGAATTTCTTCCGATGCTGATATAGCATGCTTATTTGAGGAACTTCTGTGATGAATACCTAGGTTTTCTGGTTTCAAGGATCTTGTGAGAGAGATTTTTAAAAAGGTAATTTTCTAGGTTCAATAATTAGCAAGTGATTCTGATCAGTAGATGGGGGATGGGCCTGCGGGCTTGTAATTTTACTTATTTATTTATTTTAAAGATTTTATTTCTTTATTTTTAGAGAGGGGAGAAGGGAGGGAGAGAGGGAGAGAAACATCACTGTGTGGCTGCCTCTCATGTGGCCCCCACTGGGGACCTGGCCCACAACCCAGGCATGTGCCCTGACTGGGAATCGAACCAGCAACCCTTTGGTTTGTACCCCGTGCTCAGTCCACTGAGCCACACCAGCCAGGGCCAGGTTTGTATTTTAATAAGCACCCTAGGTGGTTCTGACATAGGTTATTAGTAATTCATGCTTTGCAAAATCTTGACTTCTAGGAAAAACTGATTTGGTTATTACTTTAAGAATATTTTAGCCCTGGCTGGCGTAGCTCAGTGGATTGAGCGTGGGCTGGGAACCAAAGTGTCCCAGGTTTGATTCCCAGCCAGGGTACATTCCTGGGTTGCAGGCCATAACCCCCAGCAACCGCACATTGATGTTTCTCTCTATCTCTCTATCTCTATCTCCCTCCCTTCCCTCCCTAAAAAGAAAAAAAAAAAGAATATTTTAGTATTTAAAATACAAGATTGTATTTGAGGTAAGGTTCAGCACATGAGAAAAAGACTTTTTACTTTTTTTAAGCAAACTTCAGCTTTATCATAAAAATGTGAGGATCTATCATAATAAATATTGTTAATAAGATCCTAACCCAGTTTATTTTGTTTATTTTTTTAAATATATTCTTAAAAAGCCAGTCAGGTCTTTACATTTTTATTTTACCCTATTTTTCTATTACAGTTGACATTCAACATTAGTTTCAAGTGTACAGCATAATGGTTAGACAATTATATAAATTACAAAGTGATCCAATCCTAATCCATTTTAAATGCATTTCACTAGCTTAAGGATTTTTTAACATTTTTAAAATGATTTTATATATTTTTAGAGAGGGGGGAAGGGAAAAAGAAAGAGAAGGAGAGAAACATCACTGTGTGGTTGCCTCTCGCACTCCTCACTGGGGACCTTGTCTGCAACCCAGGCATATGCCCTGACTGGGAATTGAACCGGTGACCCTTTGGTTCACAGGCCCACACTCCATCTACTGAGCCATACCAGCCATGGCAGGACTTTTTAACTTTTAAGAAAAACACAAATAAATCTGATAATTTTATATGTTAAAGGGAAATGTACTATCGGTATATATTTTTCATTAAATACCGGCACTTAAGGTTTATTTTTCTTTCAAACATTTGTTCACTACTTAGAAATAAGAAATTATTTGTTCTCATATTTCAAAAATAAAACTTTTAATGTAGTGCTGGGGTATTTCTGTTGGTTGCAAGTGAGGTGTAATTCAGAGAAAGTAATAAAACTTAGCATTACTAAAAATTCTTCTGCATATACAGAATTCTAGTGTAGATCACTTGAGTTAAACTGTAACCCAGGTGAAAACATAAAAAGTAGAATTCTGTTGGAAATGTATCTCTTAATGAGATGAATCATGTCCAAACTATGCCTGTGAAAATGGTTGTACTGCTAAAAAGCAAATTGCCTTAGGAGTTAGTATATTATTTTATGCTAATAGTAAGTAGAAAAACAAATACTTTTAAAGATTGAACCATCGGGGGAATGACTGTCATAATAGGTATTGATCTGCTATGTTAAATTAGGTTTTTATTACTTTATTGCGTAATATATACTAAATCTGAAAGAAGTCCATTGGAACTTTTATCCATAGGCTATATCTTACATTGTCTTAAAAATCAGCAATTTTAGAAAACATTCCAGTTGACTTAAAAAAAAGTCACTACCAGCAACTTACGGTGCTTTCGCTGATGTAAGGTGCTTTTCTCTATAGCTAAAGACCCATCCGTGAATAACTGAAAGAAATGGCTAATAAATATGTGAAGTAAGCAAACGTGAGTTTAGGCTTCTTGTGGGTGTTCTGTTTGTATGACCTTCATGGGACCCCTCCCTCCGGAGCAGCACATCCTTCGATAACGGTGCTAGGGAGCTCTGGGTGGAAGAGGTTTGCTAAGTCCTGAAACAAATTGCCAGTTACCAGTTGCTGCCTTCTACTGTGTATTTGAATGCAGAGCATCAAGACGTGGACCCAGGCACCACATTTCTAACACCCAGCACTACGCTTTATCGTTAATAGAAACATGTTTAATACTGGGAGATGTAATCTGTGGGTTTACGTTATAGTGTCTTATTCCTCATTGAGGGAGACTTTACATTATAGTGTTTTATTAATCATTGAGGGTCACCTGAGGGTTCACACCCCCAGGTACACCTGGGACAATGTACCTTAGGTAAGGGATGGGTAAGAGAAAGCCTTTCTCTTGTACAGTGAGAAATGGACTATCTGTAACTTGGAAATTTCAGGCCCGTCCCATTAAGCAAGACTGGATGAAAGGTGAGGATCTGGAAGTTGATTTCTCTTAAAACTGCAGAAACTGAAGTAACTCTTGGAAGAATAACTTCTAGCCCCGAAGTTATGGGTGATATTTAAGACCTGATTTTGTTTTTCAGCTGTGATTTAATTTTTTAATCACTTCATTGAGATAAAATTCACCAATTTAAAATGTGAAATTCAGTGGTCAAAGCCTGTGTTTGAGGAGGCCAGCTAACCACGTTTTATGGGCAGAGCCAGACAAGAGGCTGCCTGCGGAGTCGTCCCAGTGCTGACTGGTTGTCAGAGGTAACCTGTAGCAGGTTACCCACACTCTGGCATTCTCTCGGGTCTATAAATGTACTAGCTTTAACACAAAGCTCCTGTATTATTTTTCAACTTGAAAATTTTGAACAAAATTGTACAGGGATTTGAGCCAGTGGACTTTCAGTGTCGGTGGAATAGTGGAATACTGAACTACGTTTGTTTAACTGTGCTTGTATCTATTTTCTGGCATATCAAAAAAATTATCAAGATATTTATTTGCTTTTGATCCTCTGTGTGTGTGTGTGTGTGTGTGTGTTTTATCACTGTGAACACCTTTAAAAATTAAGTGAAATATTTGAGTTAAGTGGAATAAATTTTCAAGAGCATGGAAGTTACTGAAGTCAACTAGAAATATTCTGTATATTTAAATGAAGAACATTCCAGGTATTGGTTGGTAGTCATTTCCAGCATATCATTTCAGTTACCAAAATAAATTTGAGTTACTGTGAATTAACAGTATAATCGTAATGTCAGTAGTTGTCTTAGAAGAAGAGATTATAACACTTGGAGATTCATAGAACTAGAAAGATTCTGCATATATTTTATTAACTCAGTTCCTTTTTTCACATTAAAGTTTTGTTTAAAGAAAATACAAAACAAAACAATTTTCTTCTGGTTTTCCATTTTGTGAATGTGTTTTGGAATGTTTCCATTTTCCTTCCACACTTTATTTAATGGGTCATCCTGAGACTGGATAAGCACTGGGTTTAGAGAAATGCCCCACTGATGGTTGCCTTTGTTGTTTAGATCTATTTTCATATTTATTTACTAGAGACTCAAGTTTAGATAGGAAATATTTGGAAGTTCTAGATTATAGATATTTATAAATTTTAAAATTTCTAAAGAATGTTTAACACATTTATATATGAAACATCAGATCTGTTTTTATTATGGTAGTATCAGAAAAGTGAAAATTTATTTTAAAACTTATTTATAAGAAACAGTGGGGATGTTAGTAATGGCATACAGTATCTCATTTGTTTTCATCAGAGTTTTGTGTTAACTTCTGGCCATGTAGTGATGATTCTTCATGTTCGTAACAGGAGCCCTCTGGCGCAAATGGAAGAAGAAAGGAGGGAGCACGTCGCTAAGATGAAGAAGATGGAGATGGAGATGGAGCAGGTGTTTGAGATGAAGGTCAAAGAAAAAGTTCAGAAACTGAAGGACTCTGAAGCTGAGGTGACCAGCCTGATGTTTCCACTTCTTGCGGACACAGTGGTCCTTGTCGGGATAATGTTGTCGATGAAATTCATAGATGGTGTAGCCTTTCTGTAAATGTTTTCCGAATCGAATATAACACCCTAATGTAATGAAATGGAGAAAGGAAACCAAGCGCTGTATTTATGATAATATATAGAGAGAGCACTATGTAAGTGGGCAAGAGTATACTTGGTAGAAAGAATAATAGAATACTTATGATGAATTATTAGTCATAATGAGCAAGTTATGAAAAATGAAATTTTAAGTCATTCTATATACTCAAAATAAGAAAAGTAAAGATCAGAGTTTTGAGTGGACGTAAGAATAAAAAGCAGCGTTAGGATAATGATAACCAGACTTACTTGCACGTGCGTGAGAAGGCGAGCCTGTCTCGGTTGAATGCGCCTGGGTCAGTCACGGGCCACGGGGAGAAGGGAAAGGAGCGTGATGCTCGTCTAGGGAAGCTGCGGGTAAACACAGAACAGAGCAGTGGTTTCAGCGTGAAGTTCTCTTAGCGGGGGTTTGTTATCGTTGTGTCAAAATTATTTTTAAGTGTATGGGATAATTAATATGCAATGTTTAAGGAGAGTCAGATCTATTCTGTGTGTCCCTACAGATTATCTCTTTGCTTTTGTGATTACTGCATAAAAAATACTGAAAACCTTGATTTAATCCACAACCAAAAGTACTCTTTTTTTTTAAACCATAATTTTGACTTTATTTAAACCTCACACAATCCAAAAGTACTCTTAATCCAATCCATTGAGTAGACAGAATGCGTGGAGTGAGTAAAGTACTCAATAAATTTGAGGAAATATTGTTTCACATTAGAATTTTCTTATGTTACTGAGCTTTTCATGTAATCTCTTAATTAAAAAAACTTTCACTATTGTTATATTTGTCTTACACTTAATTCCTCAGGGACATGGAATAATTCCTTCTGGCTTGAGACTGCCAAGTGCTGCAGGACTAGCTTCCTGCCAGCTGTTACTGAGATAAAATTTTGGAGACTAAGTTTAGTGTTTTTTTTTTTATCAGCCTGTTATTAAATCTAAATGAGTCTCTATTCCTTCACTAATTAATAAATTAGAAAGGAAATAAAAATAGGAATCATGAATCTGTTATCTCCATACTTCGATTTTCCAATGAAAATCTAAAAGTAGTTTAATTTGTTTTTGATAGAGAAATATTTTAGGACCCGCTCCCAAGAGCAAGTGTTATAAACAAATAGTCATGGAAGTGGAGCCAAAGAACCTCCAAGAGTTGTTACGACTGCTGTGAATGGCGAAAGTGAGCTTTCAGAAACATGCTCTTTTGATGGATGAGATCTTTCTTAGTATTGAAAGGACTTGCCTGTAGAGAGATCTGGACCAGGTTTCCCCCAGTGCTATCAACCATATACGTATGCAGATGTATAGGTGAAGAAACCTGTTTAGCCTTGTTTGATAGTTTTTCTCAAGTTCTCTTATGCTAGAAATACTTGGAGCACAGCTAATGACCAGCTGCTCAGTGCACGAGGCACTGCACCGGGCGCTCCCCATGCGCCGTGGCACCTGCCCGCCCCGCAGCCCTGGCGGGAGGTGTCTCTGCACCCCTTCCCCACGTTGGGGGGGGGGGGGGCAACTGCACTTGGTCAGGGCTGCAGAGCTGTGAGCCATCATTCGAACCTGCTTAACTCTGTCTGCGCTTCATCACTAGACAAGCCCCCGACTTCAGATCCCGAAAAGCTCGGAACACTGCAAAACCAAACATAGAACTAATAGTTTTATTTTACTTGATGTGAATAGTTATATATTTTACTGCAAAAAGTAGTAATTTGTTGGATCGTAGGTGCTGCCTTAGAAAGCCCAAGAGGTGTTTTATAAATATAGTATGCACACCTTTGTGAGTAGCACCGTCTTTCTAAAATCTGAAAAATTCTGAACTTCGAAACATACCCTTCCCACCCAGCGGGTTATTTTGAGAGTGAGGGATTGTGACCTGTACTTTTTACATACCTGTAGTTAACAGAAAAGATGCTTACATGTGACAGAACTGGAGAGGAAAGGAAGAGAATGATGCGTGCCTAGGAGCCTGCTGCCCAGCTTAAAACACGGCATCGTCGTTGTCCATCTCTCCTCTTCCCGGCAGCCACTTTCTGAGTTGTGTGTGTCTGATTCCCTCCCGTTTGTCTTTTAAGTAACTGTTGGCATTTTTCTCTTTCCCTGTTTTACGATATTTCTGTTAGTAACTTGTTTGTTGTCACCAGGAAGATGTTAGTTGAGATTTGCTTAAATTTATCTTAGATAGTTTTTGTTTTGTAGGAATTGAATGAAATATTTGCAGTTGGAATGAATATGAAGTTACTTTTTGGGTTCACAAATAATTAAGAAAACAAATTATATGTAAAATTATATTAGAATCCAAATTCATGATGTTAACTCATCAATGTTAATATGATCTTTAATAGAACTTAATTGCTGCACATCTGAAGATTTTGGATAGTTCTTAGGTATTTGGTATAGTTAGATTTAATCTGATTTTTTTTTTTTTGCATGACTATTTTCTTCAGAAGTAGGTTGACTGGTACCTAAATGAAATGATGAACCTTTAGATAAGCTCTTTGTTCCTGCAGTTACTTTGCTTGAGTGTGTCCCACCTCTCAGCCTGCATCCCTGCTTTAATTCTCAAGGTAGGAAGAACCACCTGCATTAAAGTCACTGAGGCTTGTTGCGAATACAGATTTCTAGGCATCCAGAGACCCTGACTCAGTTAGGGGAGGTCCAGGATTCTGTGTTGCTAACAAGCGCTGCAGGTGATTTGTATGAAGACTGGTATTTGAGAACCGTATTCCAAAGCCGTCAGGGGACCTTACCGTGATCTCGGAACTCTCAGGTCTTTATCTGTGTGCTTTCTTTCTGCTGTGTCAGCTTTCTGAACTTGGAATTAGGAGACAGGTTCCAATCCTGGTTTCCTGCCACTTTCTGGCTGATGATCATGCCAAGTGACTTAAACTCTAAACTGTTTGCTCATTAATACAGTGGGAGGGAGCATTTGTGTCTTCCCTGCCAGGCTTCCTACATGTGTGTGAGTAACAGAAAGTGAGACTGGATAGGTCTGTTACACAGTGTATACGACTGTATAAGCTTGTTACCCTTGTTCCCTGTTGCTCAGGATGGTACTCTGGGGTCGATGGCCTTTTCTGGGGGTGGCAGTCGTACAGGAAGAGGAACCTCAGTGTGCTCCAGGCGGTGCCCTGAATTTACAGCACAGAAACTCGGCGCTCACACTTCTAACAAAAACTGGGATGAATAATCTGTACTTGTGCTCCTGAGTTAGCTGGTTTGTTTTTTTTTTTTTTTTACATATCATGCTGTGGTTTAGCTCCAGCGGCGCCATGAGCAGATGAAGAAGAATTTGGAAGCACAGCACAAAGAACTAGAGGAGAAGCGTCGTCAGTTCGAAGATGAGAAAGCGAACTGGGAAGCCCAGCAGCGCATTTTAGAGCAACAGAACTCTTCAAGGTATCTGACACCGAGGTTCCCACGGAATGTCCGTGCGAGTGTTTTAGAGAGTTCTTTCCTTTTCTTTTTTTAAAGAGGGAACACTCTGTTTTTTTAAGATTTCATTTATTTATTTTTAGAGAAGGGAAGAGAGGGAGAGAAACATCAGTGTGTGGTTGCCCCTCACGACCCCCCACTGGGCACCTGGCCCGCAACCCAGGCGTGTGCCCTGACCGGGGATCTAACTGGCACCTCTCTGGTTGCCAAGCCAGCACTCAGTCCAGTGAGCCGCACCAGCCAGGGCTGAAGAATTATTTTCCTATTTATTTTTTAGAATAACATTTTAAAAGACATCACCCACTGTCGTGCATCCAAAGCACGATTACTTCATGAGTGAAATTTTTTTTATGAATAAATATTTTAATGTATGTAAATAAATGTGATCTGTCTGATATGGTAGTAATTTTTTTCACTACAAACATTTTCCATCACTTAACACTTCACTATAATTTACTTGTTGCTTCATAACATTCTCCCAGTTAAACTCACCATAATCGGTTTCCCACCTCCTCCCTCCAAATGTTGGACACACGGTCGTGTTCCATTTGGGGTGAGCGTGGAGAGAACGCTGCTAAAGAGACCTTTCGTGAATTTAGAGGTACGTTTTACTCGTGTGGAGTTATTTATTTAGGGTAAAATTCTTAAGATAAAATATTTGGATTTCTAATTCCTAATATAGTTAATAGGTTGCCTGCTTTTTATTTATTAAAAACTGAGTAATATCTGTACCTTGGGGGTTTTATTCCCTCATTAGTCCCATTTAAAACTGAAAAGTTGAATTGCTGTAAGAATTCTATAATTTACTTTTCACTGCTAAACGTTTTTAAGACTAGACATTTGTTCCATGAACTTTTTCCCCAAAGAAGAGGAAAATACAATTGTAAAAGCAAATGCATTTCAGAGTGGAAATGGCAGTAGGAGAAAAGGATACCCTGTTAGATGTTAGATGATTTTTTTTTTAATTCACACTGTTTTATTTGAGAATTGTTCTCATATCTTGAAACTGGGGTTTTGTCAGATAGAAAAGGGGTTTTGGCAGATGTTTACTATATTTATCCTGGAATTATGTCAAATATTTGATTGTCTAAGGCAATACTGTCAGGGACTAGCACTGTCCTCATTGTTCACTTCTAAGTCTTTCAGTTTTTCAAATGAAAAAGTCGTGTGTGAGAATTTAACACGGTTGTAGCTGGGCTAGCTATTGCTCCCATGTGTTGTTTGTCATGTTTATGACATAGTCAGTCATTTTGGTTATTTTTCTTTAATCCTGTAGAACCTTGGAAAAGAACAAGAAGAAAGGGAAGATCTTCTAAGCCCTCCGTCGACCACCAGTTGCGTGTTAGTTGCCAATACGCCAGCTTGGACACCAGTGTTTGTTGGATCCGTTTGACCAATTTGCACCAGTTTTATCCTTAATGATGGATTTAACAGCATGACAAAAATAATTATTGTTTTTTTGTTCTTGATGGAGATTAAGATGCCTTGAATTGTCTGAGGTGTTGTGTACTTAGAAACTAACAGCTCTAAGTACCTTTCCTACATTTTCTTTTTTATTATTATTAAACAGATGTCTTCAGTTTAATGCAAGAAAACATTTTACTATTGTACAATCATGTTCTGGTGGTTTGACTGTTTACAAGATATTCCAAAATAAAAGGACTCTGAAAGGTTTTCGCCGAGGATAAATTGCCATAATATGATACAAACTATGCTTCTCTCTGATAATTATAATACAAAGGTCCATCCAGTGCAGCGTATACAATACTGTAATTTAGTCTAACACAGCTGACCCTATTTTTGACACTTCCATTGTTTAAAAATACACATGGAAAAAAGAACGTATATGCTTACCATGCACCTAGAGCTTTTTTATAACAGCCTTTTTTGTTTGTTTGTTTGTTTGTTTGTTGTTTTGGATTCTTTAAATATATATTATTCTCATTTAGTGCCCTCTTTAGCCAGAATCTCATTACTGCTTCATTTTTGTAATAACATTTAATTTAGGTATTTTCCATATATTGGCCCTGCTAAAATAGAGTATAGCATCTAAAGGAAACTGTCCTTTAATTCCCTTTTTACACTTTATGGTAAGTAGCAGGGGGAAAATGCATTTATAGATCATTTCTAGGCAAAATTGTGGAGCTAACGACCAACCTATTTCTATCTATGTGCAGTCTCTTTATTTTACTAGAAATGGGAATCATGGCCTCTTAAAAAGAAAAAAAAAGTCATCATTCTGCTTTTAGCTGTATTCATATATTGCATCTCTGTATTTTTTTGTTTGTATTGTAAAAAATTCACATAATAAACAATGTTGTGATGTAATAGAGTGTGGGTCTTAAATATTCTGCAGTTGCTATGCAAGACTAGAATATTTTGGGAAGAAACTTTTCAACTCTATGATTGCAACTCTTCTTTTCCGTACGTTTGTTTCACTTAGGTGTACGTGTGGGTTTTCTTCCACGATTCAGTGCCCCTCTGCCCGTTACCCCCTCGTTCATGTTCCTTCTCTGAGAGCAAACCCCAGCGCGTTCACTAGGTGAGCTTTAGTCTCTGGAAACAAATGTTTTATCTGGAAAGAGGGTGGTGTAGTTTCTTTCCACCAACATCAGATTAGAAGGTTTTAACATAATGCCTAACAGAATCTTTCATTAAGTATAATGAATTTATTCCAGTTCATTATCTTAAAAAGTTTCGCCATGTCAGTTACTTAAAATTAAGGATCCAAGCAGTAGGAGGAAGTGACTGATAATTCTGATTCGTTAATACTTTTGTTTACTTCAGACACAGAAGGATTTAAATAGTATGCTTGAAAGATACTGTTACCTTTAAAAGACAGGTAGATCTAAAGTGTAAAATATATTTTAGGAAGATTATTCACAGTATAGAATCCTGACTGCACATGTAAGTTCCCCAGGGTACTCTTTTTAAAGCAGCTTTTATGGGGCAGTGAAACACGATTTAGGGACACTGCGGTCAACATTCATCCTTGCTTGATGGCCATCAGTAGTTAAAACTTGTCTTAGAAAATGTTTAGTTACCTAAAATGTGTTTTTTGCCATTGGACAGCATAATAGTGCTGAAGTCTTTTTAGAACTAAATCGGCTGTTATCCCAAGGCCAGAGTCAGATACTCAGGAATAACTACAGTAAATATATAGGGGGTTTCATTCGTTCGTTTTCATTCTTGTGTTGAGAGAGATCGGGTTAATCTCTAATGAAAAGGCTGGGTTTGGGGAGTTGTGAGCAACGGACTTCATTTGGAGAATGCAAAACAGAGACGTGTAGGCCCCCTGCCTAACCGGCCAAGTGCTGCTGCTTCTAGAAACAGGCCCTCGGTCTGGATCTTGTGATGAGTCACCTGGATTCTGCCACCCCCGTGAAAACGGTCCCGAATCGTCATCCATTGCCACGCCTAAGGTTTCCCTTGAACCTAATACGGGGGCCGTGCGACCTCACTGTGGCTTTTTATGAACGTCAGGCTTTTCACGCATATCGAGGGCCACGTCTGCCACGGGCCTGTGAGTTTCCGAGAACTGATTACGGTTGTCCACAGGACCTGTGACATTCAGGGAAGCGTAAGGGGAGGCCAGCAAACAGGCAGTGCCTCGCCCCCTTTGTGAGAAGCATTAGGGAGTGAAGTAGCTCCTTAACCACTCAGTGTCCCTTCTGAGCAAGTTGGGCACCGCGTGGTAGAGTTTTACTGCCACCTACTGGAATGAGGTGTAACTGTTTCATTGTCAAGTTCACAAGTACCCTGCGCTGACAATGGATTGGACATGTGCCTTATTTCTGTGTGGCTCAGTTTGTAATCTTGAAGCCAAGGAACGAGACTCCTGCCTCTCAGAGCCATGAGCTCAGCACACGTTACCACCTCCAGGTTCTGACTCTCCATACCTCCCATGCCTTTCACATCTTCTTGGAGAAAGTGCCCGAAGGCTGTGGAGGTGAGGGCATAGTAGGAGAGAAAAAAAGAGCGAAGGGTAAGGTGGCCTGGGGACGCAGCCAGAGCAACGGGAGTGGGAGAGAGTTCAGCCTGTCCTCAAGCCCCAGGGCACTGTCTAGCACATGGCACTGTGGAAGCCGTTGACGGAAGTAGCGTGTAGATTTGTTAGTAGCTTGGAAAATCCCCAGGACACCCGGGTGAAGACTGCTCGGTGTCCTCTCTGATGTGAAAAGACAAACTATCGTCTGCCACACAAGTGAATTGAAATCCTTTTTTTTTTTTAAGATTTTATTTATTTTTAGAGAGGGCAGGGAGGGAGGGAGGGATGAGAGAAACATCAATGTGTGGTTGCTGGGTGTTATGGCCTGCAACCCAGGCATGTACCCTGGCTGGGAATCGAACCTGCGACACTGGTTTGCAGCCCGAGCTCAATCCACTGAGCTATTCCAGCCAGGGCTGAAATCCTTTCTCACAAAAAGCTTGCAAAGGTAAACAAAATTCTGTGTTTCATTTCCCTGCTCCTTCTGTACTGATAACTGTCCACGTATTGATCACTGACTCTGTGTCAGACAGTAAGGGAGACAGTATCTCTGTGTTATCTCCACTGAACCCTCAGTGGAGACCGGATTACCCCTTTTTCGGGTGGAAACAGGTTTGGGGGTGTTCAGGGACCCCGCCCACAGGCGGGTGGAGGCTGGCGGAGCTGCTGTTCAAGCCAGGCCTGCTGACACCGGGGCCTGCGTGCCTCAGTCGTGTCGTACAGCCACGTGTGTGTGCGAGCTAGAAAACACGAGCCACCTGGGTTCGAATCCCGGCTCTGCGTGACCTGCGCACATGCCTCTTCCCTTCCCAGCCTTTGTTCCTCCAGCTGTGGAACAGGGCCTTGCCTCCCTTGCTGGTCTGCAGTGAGGGTTACTTCTGACCGCAGGCACGAAGGCCTCTGGGCTCAGGCAGCTACCTCTGACTGCTGTGTGAGCAGGGACCGGGAGCGGTGTCTCCCCAGTTCCAGGCGACGGCTTCTTTCTGGCCAGTGTGCGCGGTGCCTGCTGCTCTGCATGCAGAGCGAGCCCGCTGGAGTGACTGAACGAACTATGCTTCAATGAAAGGGCACACCGTGGAAGTGCGGTAACAGGAGGGAAAAGCAGCATTTGTTTTGTTTTGTTTTTTAAAGATTTTATTTATTTTTAGAGAGGGAAGGGAGGGAGAAAGAGAGAGAAACATCAATGTGTGGTTGCTGGGGGCCGTGGCCTGCAACCCAGGCATGTGCCCTGACTGGGAATCGAACCTGCGATGCTTTGCTTCACAGCCTGCGCTCAATCCACTGAGCTACGCCAGCCAGGTAGCAGCATTTTTTTGTGTGGCACTAGTAATGGGAGTTACAAAAAATGCCATTCTTTGCAAATAAGGCCGAGATGGTTCATCGGAGCATCTCTGGTGAAAACGTGGATGCTTTTCAAGCAAATCTGGTTCCCATGATTTGGGACCGCTCCACGGAATGTTCCAAGGTTCGCGTCAGCTGTCTGCAGCCGAAAACGGGCTGACAATGTCCTGTGTCCTTCTGCAGCCTTTCAAAGCGCACGGGAAGAATGAAGACCATTCTTGGCCCGAACATTCGCCCCATGGGGTGCTGGGCCCGGCGAAACAGCCTCGTATTAGCTAGCAAAGGAGGGTCGAGTGAAAGGAGACCTTGTTCCGCGCCAGGCTCTCAAAGGGTAGCCTGAGCCCCCGCTGGCCACACACAACCGCTGTTTGAGATGCAATGCTTGTGGACCCGCCGGCATCTAACGCCACTCAGGCTTTCTCCCAGAAATCCTCTGGGACGGGAAGATGGAATGGTTGGCACCTTTGAGAAGGGACATCTGTGGCGTAAGGCGAGGCGCCACCAGCCAATGTCAGGTTTCTCTGCCCCTCCCCGCAGCAGCAGACCAGGGGAGCTGCTCGGCCTCGGGGCTTCCAGGCCTGCCGCCCGGAGCGGCTGTTCCTTTGCCCTGGATGTTTATTTACAGCAAACAGCAGAGCACGGAGTCCTGGTGGGCAAAGGGCCGGCTCCCCGGGTGTGGGCTGTGGCGCAGCAGGGAGCGTTTCCCCTCGTTCTGTTGTCTCGGGATGTCACTGGCCTCTTTCCTATTTAAGCAAATGTATGCCCACTTGCCCGTAGGCACAGAGAAGTGTCCTGTGTCTCGGACAAACCAGCAGGTGAAGCAACTTGGCAAGGCAAATGCTGGGTGAAGTAATGGGTTCTCCAGCCCAGACCCAGTGTCCGTGGGAGCTTCCGCCGTACTTTTCAGGGGTCGAGGGATGTGTTTTTTGGGGTGGGGAGGTGGGGAGCGGTCAGTGTTTTTCCTGGAGGTAAATCTCTCGTGATTCTGCAAAGCTATGGCCTAGTGTGGTTGACTTTGAAAACAAACAACAAAAACTGTTGAACATTTCAGGAGTACAGGTCTTTCACTCAGACGCCCAAATAAAACCCCTCTTGAGGCCTCGGGGGGCTGGGCCCGGGGCGCTGGGGGCCGAGGTCGGCGTCTTCTCTCGGAGCCCCCACTGCACGTGCGCGGCTGCAGGCGCCCTGCCCTCCGAGGTGGGGAGCCTGTGAAAGCCTTCCCCGAGAAGCAGTGGCATGAAACGAAGAGGCAGTTACCTTAGGACACGTGTTGCTGACGAGTGGAGACAAAGCCCAGGGGCTCACGGACATGGTTCAGAGCTCTGGTGCTGGGCCCCGGGGTGCTGAGCGAGGTTCTGGGGAGGGAGCCTGCCAGGCCCATGTGCACCACCTCTGCAGAGGCTGCTGCGCTCCCACGCGGTTTGTCCTGTAAAAGCAGAAGTCTTCTTTGTTGTTTGTTTGTTTGTTTCTGTTAGCTGAAAGAAGCACTTACAGCCACTTCGTTGTACTAGAGGTCTCTCCTGAAACGAAGTGGCATAAAGCAGGAGACAACCTGTGTTTTAAAAAGACATTGAGTTACTCACCGTGGGACAGGAGGGTTTTGTTGGAATCTGGGATTTTGTTGCCCCCATGTTCCTCCGAATTGGATGGATGGGTGGTGGGGTTTCCAGCCCCTCTCAATCTTGATTGGGCCCTGTCCAGCCTGCCCCCCCCCGTGGGTCTTCCCCTCCCGTCCCCCCCAGACTCTCAGCACTCTCGTGGGGGCCCGAACAGCCCTGGGAGGCCGGGCCTGGGAAGGGCAGGACACGCAGGTGTGGACAGGGACTGTGGCAGCCCGAGGGCCCAGTGGGCATGCTCAGGACCTGGGTCCTGGGTCACAGAGAAGCAGGGTGTGTGTACAGGGGAGGACATCACCCCGTTGGTGCCCGTTTGGGGCAGGGGTCAAGAACAGTAGGGCTGCAGCCCCCTGGTGGGAGGTGGGGGGAGCGTCGGTGTGGCCAGGTGGCAGTGAGGCACTGGGATGTGGGGTCCCCAGTGTCCTCACCGAGTCCCCGGTGGATGGGGGACCTCGCTGGGAAGAGGGTTTGACAGACACTCCTGTGCACCTCCTGGAGTCGTGACAGCACACAGCGGGCTTTAAAAACCAGCTGGCATTGCCCGGCGGGGGCCTGCCCTGCCTCATCTTAGAAGATGGAGCGGGAGGAGGCAAGTGCCGGGCAGTCCCTTGGGAGAGCTGGGAACACAACTCCCAGTGGCCACCAGGGGGCAGCACTGCGCCGGCTGCAGGCTCCTTCCACTGCGGCTGCCTGCCGAGTTCCGGAGGCTGCATTACTCCGTTTGGAGTTTAGTAAGTAAAAGGAATTGCGAGGGCCGTGAACTTGGTGCGGATCCTCACAGCAGGGACCAGCTGGCGCCGTCTCTTCCGCACCTGCATGCAGTTTAAGGAATTCGTGCCAAAAGGGGGGATGGGTGTGCACCACCTCCCCCAGGGATCGAGGCAGGCGGCCTACGGCGATTGGCACTCCCACGGTGAGGCAACGCGCGGGGGGCACACCTTGACCAATGGACGCGCAGGCCCAGCCTTTGGAACTAGCTTTCCACGGGGCAGGGGAGCGATGCTTCCCCGTGGCTGCAGGTGAACCAGCCAGTGGCGGGGCTGGCGGAGCCTCACACTGGCTTGGCCTCAGAAGAACTGAGAACCCAGCGAGTGAAAGTCAAACCTGGCAGCAGCTGGGAGCCTCGCGGGTGAGCGTGGTGGGGGGGGGGGGGCAGTTTAGGGCACCCACCGTCGGACATCCTACCCCAGGGCCTCCCCCTTGCTGGCTGGTTCCATCACCAAAGAAACCATCCACAGAAAGGGGGAGGAGGGAGGAGGAGGCCCAACTTCTCCCCACTGGCCTTTTCTGAGCGCTGCCCCTGCTCATCCCCAGGAAGGCCAGGGGCCCAGGACGGCACAAAACGCAACAGGGCGGATTTTGGGAGCTTTGGCAGAGGTGGGCTTCTCCGTGGACCTGGGTCCACAGCCTCCTGACCGACTCTGTCTGCTAAGTTTCCACCTGCCCTTTTTTCCACCAGCTGGTGGGGGGGGGGGGCCCAACACGTGATGTTTTTAGGAGAACCCAGACATCCGGTGACGCCTCCGGAGAAGCGGGGCCAGGCAGCTGCTCCCCGGAAGGACGTGGTGCCTTTCATTCCCACGGTGTGACCCACGTGGCGGCTGGAGTCGGGGACCTGTGGACACCTCGGCGAGCTCGACCCAGGCCTTCCCACGGACCGCACAGCAGGTCTGAAGCCCCGGCAAGGCTCGCTCCGAGTTCCTGACGGTTTTTCACGACCATCTTCCCACTGGGTTGGTTTTCTTTGCCCAGTGTCGCTCTCCTCTCTGCATCCTGCTCTTCGTTTCTGCGGTTCCTCCCGCCCACGCCCCGGGCAAAGATCTCCCTGTGTTCTCAGTCCCTCTAACGCAACACTGAAAACAAGCGGCCGCCTGTCGCAGAGCTTGGCTGCAGCCACGCGAAATCCGCGTTTGTCCCGGGGGATTCTCCCTGAGCACCGCACCCCGGGCCCCAGCGCCTTCTCGCCTGCTGGCTCCTCCGTCTGGTCTTCCCCTTCCTGGCCCTCTCCTCTCTTCCTTTGCTTTTCTCCTCCTCCTCCTCGGGAACAAATTACCAACATTTGTCACAGCTCCGCCCACTTTTTATTTTTTAAGCTCCCTACAGGTGTCTTTCAAGTCTCACTTTCTGGCCCCAGGGAGAGGCAGCTCTTCTGTGGAGAAGCAGAGCATGGGAGGGAACCACGCTGCTCGGGTCCCCATTCCTGTGCTGCTACTCGTGGGACTCTGGGCAAGTCATGCCACTTTCCTGTGCCTCAGTTTCCTGTTCTGTAAAAACGGTCCTCACACCTCTCACAGGGGTGTGGAGAGGACTGAATGAGTTAGCAATATATGTGCCATTGACAGGTGAATGGATAAACACATTGTGGTATATCCATACAATGGAATAGTATTCAGCTCTGAAAAAGGAATGCAGTCCTGATATCTGCTATGACTTGAATGACCCTCAAAAACATTACACTAAGTGAAGGAAGCCAGGCTGAAAGGTTACATATTATTAACATATATCCAGAATGGACAAATCCATAGAGGCAGAAAGCAGATTCATGGATACCAGGGGACAGAGGGATGGGCAGTGGGCAGTGGCTGCTTAATGGAATGGGGTGTGCTGGGTTTTGAAAAGGTTTTGAAATTAGCCCTGGCTGGTGTGGCTCAGTGGATTGAGTGCCAACCTGCAAACCAAAATGTCACCAGTTTGATTCCCAGTCAGGGCACATGCCTGGGTTGTGGGCCAGGTCCCCAGTAGGGGGCGTGTGAGAGGCAACCACACACTGATGTTTCTCTCTCTCCCTTTCTCCTTTCCCCTCTCTCTAAAAATAAATAAATAAAACCTTTTTTAAAAAGTTTTGAAACTGGAGAGCTGATGGTTGTACATTTGTGAATGCACCAAATGCCACAGAATTATGCATTTTTAAATGGTATAATGGTATGCTAGGTGAATTTCACCTGTAAAATAAGTAAACAGAAAGCAATTTTTGTGTTTTCTGGCATATAAGAAAAAATCAAAACATTATCATTACCCATCCGCCACTCCAATCAGCATAGAAGGCAGTTAATCTCAGCTGTTTCAAAGTAAGAAAAAGCCATTCAGTGGCAGGCAGTAGAAGGGAGCCTCAGGCCCGGGGAGGGCATTTGCCTGAGGGCTGCTCCTTGCACAGACATTCCTAGCTGGGAGAAAATAACGTTGTCATCTCGTGGCGAGGAGAGCACTCGGGGACGGGGGCACAGAGCACCATCGAACATTCTCCGAGTCTCCGGGCTCATCAGCGTGGCTGTGCGGATGGCAGGGGAGGGGGAGAGCGTCCCAGTGATGGAATGTCTCTGGCATCCGCACCCTCCTTTGCTCCTCCCTCGGTCGTCTTTTTTCATTGGGACGGAATTCACATGCCGGAAGTCCACCCCCTTAAAGTAAAGCGTCATCTGCGATTCAGTGGCGTTCGGTACCTCCCAGAGGCACCGGTGTTTGCTCGGACGGTCCCAGCAGCCTCCCGGGCGGCCTTCCTCGTGGAGTCCTCCAGGCTGGGCTTCCAACCTCCGCTGCTCTGAGCTTCTACAGTGCAGCTCTGACCCTGGTCCTTCCCCCTTCACCCACCCTCCTTAAACTACGTCCCAGGACCCCTTACCCCCCGCCCCCACCCCAGCATAGTGTCTGGATTCCTAGCATGCCCACTGCCCCCGCCATCCCCTCCCAGTGCCCCCCAGTGCCCCGGGCTCCAACCATCCCGAGCCCCTTGCAGTCACCCATCGTGCAGGTGGCTGAACTCGGGCTGTGGGACTGCTCTGTGGTGTCCAAGGGCCCGGCCGCCTCTCTCCTGCCCCTTCCCTTCTCCAGGCTTCCCCTGGGACAGGACCTGACGGCGCCTCCCACAGCCTCGTGCACCCGCGCTGGGTGTCGTCCATCGCCCGGGAGAACTCCGCAGGCGCTGGCCACCCACATGCGGCCACTTGCCTTTGCTCCTGCTGTAGGCGGCAGGCACCAGTGCCCTGGGTGCCATTCACGGCAGGGGAGACAGAGGGCGCTCTCCGAGCTGCCCAGGCAAGCCCAGGCCGGCAGGCTGGAGGAGAGGCCCCCAGGGGGAGAGGTGGGGCCCGCCTCCTGGGGAGCTCCTCTGGTGGCCCCCGGGAGGAACCCCTCCCTTGCCTGCCATCGGCCTGGCCCTTTCCCCTGGAGGTGGGTGAGGAGTTCAAGGCTCACAGAACCAGGGTTTGGGCGTTTCCTTTGCATATTCACTTGAACGGGCACCCCTTCTTTGGAATATCATCAGCACCGTGTCTTGTCCAGATGTGGGGCAGGTAGGACCCCCAGGGGACAGTGCCCACGGTGTCCCAAGCCCTGGCGTCAACCTCAAGTCGACCTTCTCTCTGTGTCACTGCGGCGGAATGATGGCGGTCTGGGAGCCGGGCCTCGCCCGAGGGAGCGAAAGCTCGATTAGGGTGAGCTGGTTCAGGGACGGCAGTTGGGTGGATCCCAAACGGTTCTGCAAGGGAAAATCTCACTGTTTCAAACACTTAGTTTCATTGTTTCACAATGAATTACTTAATTGATGGCAGTATTGCATTTCTTAATGTCTTAGTTGATAATTATTGACTCTTTTGAACTGAGAGGTTGAAAGGGAGCACCCGCCTGGTCTCCCATGCATCCACGCATCACATGGAGGTATCAGTGGGACTTTGGAAGGGTCACAACCCATGGTTATTTACCGCTTTGTTATTATTTATTGTTGCAACTGCACCACGATGCTTGCACCAGCCAGTAACACGCCCCAACCGGATGCAAGGCAGCCTTTCTCATTGCTGTCTCTAGATCTATAGGGCACCTGTGCCATGCAGGCAGCGCCTCTCCGTCACCATGGTGACCAGGCAACCTCAGTCTGCAAACACATCCTTTGCAGCGTACGTGGACCGGGGACCGAGGAAACCAAGGAAGCTGTGCGTCTGGCCAAGGAGGCGTGGCATCCTTGGGGCTCGGGGAACCTAGCTGCCCAGAGCCTGTGGACTCTCTTTCCCACCTCCCTAGGTCCGTCTGCTCCCGGGAAGATGGTGTGATGGTTGTGCGCCCGAGGGGTGGCCCAGGTCTGCAAGCTGGTGTGGAGGGACTGGGCTGAGGTGTCCACACACACACACACACACACAGGCACGCTCACGAGGCTGTTTTTGGTGAGAGATGGAGGTGGAGGGTTTGGGTGGGCCAGGGGTCTTTATCTGTCTTCATGCCCACCCCCCACGGTTCCGTGGCCCCGACTCCTGGTTCTCTGCTCACCTGCTCCTGTGAGTGTATCAAGCGCGCCCTCCACATCACCCTTCCTGGAGGTCGCTCTGCCAGCCGGGCCCCCTCCTTGCCTGCCTCCTGGCTGCCTGCCACGCCTTCCAGGCGAAGTGTCCCTGGCCTCCCCAGCGAGAGCCCCCCTCCCTCCTCCACGCCCCCACACTGGTGCCTGTCGGCCTCCCCAGTTTGGGGCCAGTCACTCCAAATGGCACTCATGACCGAGGGCTTCCTCTCCCCCACACACGGCACCCCGCTCTCTGCGCCCCCAGCCCCTGGCCCCCCGGGTGCAGGAACCCCACGTGCGGACTGGGTCATGCCCTGGATTTAATCATTTTGGTGATTTGGGGGGAAGGCTTGGAAGCCTCCCCTCATGTTTACCTCAAACTCCGGTCTCTCCTGGAACACAGAGTGCTTGCTTGGGAGGGTCGGGTTCTGCTGACAGTGTGCGGGGGGGGGGGGGGGGGGGGGGGGGAGTGTGCGCCTGCCTCAGCACTTCCGCTCTCTGAGCGGTCCCCGTGCGGGGGCACCCCCTCCCCGCCCCCCACCGACCACGTGGAGAAGGTTGGAGGACCAGCATGTGCTCATGCCCGCACTAGAGGGTCTGCTGCTGGCCTCCAGGCAGCGGGAGCTCAGCTGCCCGTGGAGGAGGTGACCCCGTGTCCCCGTTTGCCGGGGACACGCTGTGTGTAAATCTGCTGTCCTGGAATGATGACTCGCTCTCCAGAGTGTCCCATCAGTGACTAAGACAAATGGCACGGTCCCCTGTGTGGTGGAAACTCGTATCCCGCTGCTGGGCTCATCGGCCCGAACATTTGCAGTTTCGGGGGTTTTGTTCTTTTGTGTGTGTGTGTGGTTTTTTGTTTTGTTTTTTTTTTGGAGTTCTGGGAATTCTCAGATCTACTGTATTCTTAGAAAGGTTGGCAGAAAGCACGGGGATTTCCATGGCCTCATTCTGAATCCTGACTGGTTCTCTTTAAAACCCAGGAAAGTGGTTATAAATCTTCAGCCCCATCCAGCAGCTCTCAGGCCCTGCTCCCGCGGGGGCCCCCCTCCTGCAGGGGGATCTCGGAGACAGCCGTGGCCGGGCGGCAAGGGCACGATGGGCCAGCGGCGAGAAAGGACTCAAGTGCAGCTTGTTTAGTTCAGCTTGTTTTCCAACAGGTTTTTCTCTTTAAATCCTCACGCTAGGATATGTTGTTTATTGACTTTTAGAGAGAGAAGAAGGGAGAGAGAGACAGAGAGAGACATTGATAGTTGTCCCCCGAGCGCTCCAGGACTGGGGATGTGAGTCAGGTGCCACGCTCCAGCCAGCAGGGCCACCCGGCCGGCGCACACCGGCCTCTTCGCTGCTCCCTCCCCCGTGGCCCCTTTCTCCCCTTCTCTCTCTGCACACAGGTCTCCGCTGCTGGGGTCCTGGCCAAGGAAGAGGCCCAGGCTGTGACCCATGCACCCATCCCAATTCTAAGCCCTAAGGAGAGAAAGTCCGATTGCTTCTGGGTGGGTGGATGGCGGCTGGCAAGGTCTTCGTCACGTGATGAAAGGTGGCGGCTGGGAATTACTGGGGGCAGAAAGATCTGGGGTACCCCCGAATGATCTACTGTCAGGCTGAGCACATCTCTCCGGATGTCTGCACCCTGCTACACGACAGCTCCCTTCGTGGTGGCATCCCTGTGGCTAGGATGCTGGAAATGGCTCAGGTGTTGGCCCACGCCCACCCCTCCCCCGCCCTCACCTCACCCCTGTCCCCAGGGCTCAGGTGGTCCTCCTGGTCCCCAGCTGACACACCTGGTGTTTGTCGGACTCCAGCATGGGCTCTGCAGATACCGCTGTAACCCAGATGCGCTCTGAGGCTGGGTAGGGCCCAGTCTATGCACTGAGACTCATTTAGAAACACACAGTCCAAAATTAATTAAACTTCATTAAAACCAAATTATTTTTTGGCTCGCAAGGAAGAATTAAGGAATACTACTGGAACAAATCCCGAACTCCTCCTGCCCTTTCTGATTCTCTCGGTCCCTTTCCCGGCAGGCGGCAGGTGCCCGGGAACGCCCCGCCCCCAGGCTCCCCCAGACTCCGCCCACCGCCCTGCGCCTCGGGCTGCCCCTGTTTCCAGCGTCCTGTGCACCATTTATAACTCGGCCAGTGGAGACTGAACTTCTCTTTAGGGCGGAGGGGAGAGGGGAAATCTGAGTAGCTGAGACCAAAGTCATCTTGAGCCGGATGGGGGCGGAAGGAGAGAAAGACTCCCCCCCCCCCCCCCCATCACACAGAGAGGGGCGGGAGCTGGTTGGTGCCTTCACTGCCCAGCCCGGCCCTCTTGGCCCTTCTCGGGGCTGGGGGGGGGGGGGGGGGGTGCACCAGGAAAGCCACACAGATGTCTGAGGGGCACACTGAGGAGAGTGGGGGCTGCACAGGGGGTCGCCTCCACCCCGTGGCCAAACCATGTTGACTCGAGAACCGGCCTCTGGCTCACCTAAAAGACCTCGTTGTTACCCACGAAACCACACAGCTCTTCTTAACCGAAACCCCACTTTCTCCAGATGTCACCAGCCACACCCCGATCTCGGCTTTCGGACCCCAGAGCCCACTGGCCCTTGCAACGACCATGGTGAGAAATGACCAGACTCTCAGCCCGGTAAATTATTGTCCATCGGACACTTCGGGAGGCAACAAAGGATCCTAGACGTCTGTCCTTCTTTCTCAAGGACCGAAACGGGAACTCGACAGAGCTGTGGATGACCGGACAAGGAAGCCTGCTCTCTGCTCCCAGGGTGTCGCCTGCCCTGTTGCCCGGAGCGGCTCTGCCCAGTAACAGCCCTCCTGCCCTCGTTATTGCCCCGAGAGGGCTGTCTCCCTCCCGGTGGAGGCGCCACCCTCCCAGGCTGCCCCGGGAGGAGTGTGTCCGGGGGAGTGGAGAGAGAGTGGTGTGCCTGTCAGAGGTCCACCCACCCTTCCGTCCACGTGTCTATGTGTGACCCTTTGGGTTTCAGGTTTTCCCATGGACCACCTGGCGGCTGGCCTGTCCACGCCGCACTTAGAGGCTGGGTCCGGCCTTCAATGCACAGATGAAAAGAGAGCTCCGTGCCCCGCCTGGGAGTTGCCTGGGACGCGGGCCAGGTGCCTGGAGGTGGCAGTGTTATCACACACCCCAATAAATATTTGTTGAACCGGAGTCCGTTCACTCCTGAAACCTGCTCAGCGATGGTGCATGGACGAAGGAGAGAGAGAGGAAGCGCCCTCCTCCTCTTCTGGGCTCTGGCTTCAGGCGGCCCCTCGGAGTCTGTCTGCCAAGCCTGGCTCCCTGCCCTGGAGCCCGAGCCCCGGACCTGGCACGGGGCGTGGAACCAGACTCCTCCTGGGGTGAGGCAGTTCAGACCTCCGCTCAGCTCCTGGACCGCCCACCCCTCCCCCGGCTCCTCCAGGCCACGTGTGGGCCTTGCCGTGACCTTGCGAAGCTGCTCTTCTGGGCTGGCTGCTCTGCGTGTCTCTCATTCCACGATGAGCACGGCGGGGGGGGGGGGGGGGCAGGATGGAGCACACGCGCCCAGGCCTGCACACACAGTAGGTCTCCAGGAGATGTCTCAGGAAACGCATTTACTTGGAAGGAGAGCAGCTGCAGCCAAGATCACCCAAGAAAGCAGAGGGCAGACGCCCACAGCGAAGGGTCCTGCGGGGACCCCCGAGAGAGGGGCCTGCCTGGCAGGACGGAGGAATCCAAAGAGCAGCCGCCGCCAGGGACCCGGGGCCGCGCTGGGTGCAAGCTCAAGGTTCCCAGTTAATTCTTAGAGCCTCCCTCTGCACGACTTCCTGTCTCCGTCGTACAGACGGGGTCACGGGGGCACGGGGAAATTAAGCAGCCTGACCAATGCGGAAACTCTGAGAAAGGGACAGGGCCTGGTTTCGAGTCCTTGTTCGCTCTCCATGATCACGGCCTCAGTGACATCCCAAAGCACTTGGAATTGCTGCTCCCGGGACCTGAGTCCCTGCAGACGCTGGGGCAAGAAGGGGTGCTCGGCGGTGGCCCCCGGGGGGGCGGACTGCCTGGGCGGCTGGATGGAGGTGGAGGAAGAGTTTGTTTGGAAATGAACCTTTTCCTGGGGGCACGACTATCAGGGGCAGCGTGGGGCTGCCCTGCGGAGCCAGGTGGCAGGGGCAGGGCTGCCGGAGGGACTGTCCCGCAAACAGAGGCGCCAGGCCGGTGCCCGATGGGCTCAGACCTCCCGGCTCCGGGAGGGAGGGCCCCCTGGGCGCGAGGCTGTGGGACCGTGGCCGGCCGCGTTTCTCAGCCCCGCGGGGCGCGGGCGGCCGCGAGGTTTCCCCCAGCTCTGCGGCGCCGACCCTCAGTCGGGGAGAGGTCTGACATTTCCCACCCCCCTGCGCTCCCCGCGGCGAACCCCGGGCCGACCACCAGTGACCCGCGCCCCTCCGCCCAGCCAAGGCGGCAGGGAGCCCGGCTTTCTCAGCCCTGAGAAGAGCCGACGGGCTGTTCTGCGGGCTGGGAGCGCTGGCAAGGGCCGGGAGCGGCGCCTTTGGCACCGGGCCTCCTCGAGCTGCTCCACAAAGGCCCCTTCTCTTTCCCAGGCGGGGGGACAAATAGCGCTGCTCCCCCTGGCTGCAGGGGCCAGGGGTGCCGGCGAGTTTCCCAGGCCTGGGTCCTTAGGACAAGTGCAAGCGCAGAACAAAAAATGGGAACCGGCTTCTGGCTGCGCTTCTTGACTGCACGCCAGATGGCCTCTGGGGGCAGATCTGAGGGATTTCTCCGTTCCACCGTCTTGGAAGAATTGCTATCTTGGCAACAGATGGTTATCAGTTCCTTAATGATCCCTGCGGCGAAGCAGTTTCCTCTCTGCTGAAAACCTGGGGCTGGAAAGCGGGGTCTGGGGGGGCCCCTCCCGGCGCTCTGCGGAGATGGCCCCGCACTGAGGGAGGGCGCTGGGCTTGACAGCGCTTCCAATGCCACAGCCACCCCACCCCCACCCCGCCCACCCCCAGCAGGAGATTCCCACCCTCCAGTACCAAGCAGAAAGGGTAGTTCCTCGGGGTCAGGGGCGGGTCAGAGCCCCATCTGCTTTGAATCAATGCCTCCTCTTCCAAGTCCCGTTCATGCACGCTCCCAGCTCAACCGGGCGCCTGGAGAACACGCCGCTTGGGTTTGAATTGGGGCTGGAGCATGTCACTCAGGGGGGCGCGCGCGCGCGCACACACGAACTTCCCTCCCAGCGCCTCAGGGACCCTGTTAAACAGCCATTGGCCACTCCTCTCCACAGCACCAACTTGAGGTGCATCCCCAAGTGCGTTTCCAGGTGACCGCAGCCTAGTCCCAGGGCCCGATGTCAGTCAAGGACAACACAGAGTCCCCGTGTGGCCACTGTCCGGTCACGTGGGCTTGGGCACGTTACTTGACCACCTGGTACCTGTATTAGTTTTCTCAACCGAAGAGAAGGATGATGTCTATGGCCACCTCCACTTGACTAATTAAATATGATAATTTGTGAAAAATGTTCAGTGTCCTTAAGGAAGGATACATTTTTATCTTTTTAACCCTCACCCAAGGATATGTTATATTGATTTTAGAGAGAGAAGAAGGTGGGGGTGGGGGGGGAGAGGGAAATGTTAATCGGCTGTCTCCCATAAGCACCCCGACTGGGGGGTTGAACCCACAACCTAGGTATGTGTCCTGACCGGGAATCGAACCCGCAGCCTTTGGTGCACAGGATGACGCTTCAACCAAATGAGCCGCAGGCCAGGGCTGATACGTTTTCTGAGCGTTGGAAGAATCTCAAACCACGAACAACTCATTATGACATTAAATTAGCTGATATCAGCCAATAATTGATAAAACAAAGGAAGTGGGAATTTCTGAACAAAAGCGTGTGTTGCACAAAAGGGTTCTTCTTTACAAGGTTCCAAATCGTGGGTACCCAGTTCCATTCTCCTTCCTCAGACACCGCCTGGGTCGTGGGTCGTGGGGCTCTGTCACACTGGAGCACGTTCATCATTCTCTCTGCACTGGGGGGACGCTGAGCCACCCCCTCAATCTGGTGCCCCCACCCCCATGTCCACCTCAGCTCTCACCCCACCTTTTTATGGAGCTCTGTTCATCACACCCCAACTTCCGGAACATTTGTCAACTCAGTGGCCTTGAAATCACCCCCTGAAACCCTAAAAGGAAGGCATGTTCTGTTCCTTAAGCTGCCTGGATTCGGAAGAAGCAAGTCACCGGCGTGGGGGGGGGGGGGTGGGAGGAGGAGTGGGCTCAGCAGGAAGGGGCACCTGGGCGAGGGGGGCTGCAGAGGTGGGCGGGTGCCTGCTGGGGTAGCAGCCAGGAGGGATGCTCGATTGACAATGAGGAAATGAGCACAGAAACGAGGAAACACAGCAACAAGAGTAAAAGTTTTGGTGGAGGGGCCCAGAATGCTACAAATCTTTATAACCCATGTTGTTCTACTCCAGTTAACAGGATATCCAGTGATGTGGCTACAGAGGGGAACCAGGCTCTCGTAAAACAGTGGAGGGAAAGGGTATCTCTATGGTGTTCCAGCGAGCTGTTCTGCTTTTTTGTTTTCTACTTAGTATTGCCTGGCATGTATGTGTGTGTGTGTGTGTGTGTGTGTGTGTGTGTTTAATTTATTTAGTACGAATATTTGTGATCTCTTTTGTGGCTTCTTTTTTCCAAACCATGTTTCGAGCTTCCATCCCTGTGCTGGCTTCACTGCCCCGCAGGAGGCGCTGCTGTGCAAGCAAGGAATGGTTCCGGAGTGGCAACTACAGGAAAGGTTACCGTCCAGGGGCGCGAAGAACCTTCTCTGTTGACCACTCCCATTTCCCCCAAATCCTTCCGCGTGCAGGACGTGGGCGGGTGGAAGCAGAGACTCCAGCTTGAAGCCCGTTTCTAACGGTCCCTGGAGGGAGCTGCTGTGTGGCGAACAGTCTTCCTGTTGAGTCTCTGGTCACACGGCAGAGGTCGGGGCCTCCTACCTAGACCGCCAGACCCGCCTGAGCCCCAGGGCCTGGGGCCGGGTGGCGGTGGCTCGGCCAGGCGGCTCCTGCCTCCGCAGATCAGAGGTGACTCCCCCGAGTCACGTGGGCCCAGAAGGACAGGAAATCCGCAGATGACTTCCAAAGGGCAGAAAGAGCAGCCAGACTCCACCCCGGGCATGCGGGAGTGGGCAAGCGGGTCCTTGCTTGAGTATCAGTAGCACCTGCCTGCGGCCGCGCATGGGAAACAGCAGCATTTGAGCGGATCCTGCTCCTGGGGTGGCGGCAGGGTGGGGCCAAGAAGAGAGCTCGCCAGTAGGGGGCCCCCTTGCGTCTGGAAAGGCCCAGCTCCCTCTGAAACTTCAGTCAAGTCTGCTGAGCGCAACTGTCCTGTGTCCATTGAGAGGACAGAGGCAGGGACCTCGGCCTCTATGTAGGGGTGAGGCTGACCTGGAAGGCGGGCTCAGCGCGGACGAGCCCGCCTCAGCCACAGCGAGGCCTGATGGGGAGAGCCCGGAGCAGCAGTCTGGAGGGAGAAACCATCGCCAGCTTCGGTCGTCCCCGTCGCCCCTGTCTGCTCCCTCTCCCTCTCCCCACCGTCGCCTCCCTGTCCCCCTTTTAATTCACCGTCTGTTCCGCCCCCCTCCCCCTTAAGGACGAAGGCGCTAGGCGTTCCGCCTGAGAGTAACTTTGAGGACACCTAGGTGCGAACTCTGGCGAAACCCCCGCTCCTCCCCCGCTGCGCCCTCCTTGTGCTGTGTGGGCTCGGTGTGGTCTTCCCACGAACACAGTCCAAGAGACTCTGCTGACTTAGCAAGAAATAGTTGTGGTGCAAAGACATCTCTTGCCCAACCTCTCAGAGCTGGACGTTTTGCCACAGAACGGCCCCCGCCGCCAAGAATGCACACCCCGGGGGCCTCTCTTGCGCCAGGGGAGATCTTCGGGACGATAGTGTAACCTCCGCGCCGCTGCCCGGCCGCCGGCCCGGCGAGCACGAGGTGAAATCCAATCTGGACGCAGCCTCCGCCCCGCCGTCTATTTTTAGGGGAAAGATCGCTCGCCCACAGGGCCAGCTGGGAATGGAGCGAGGCTGGGGGTGGGTTGGGGGGGGAGGGTAGAGATTTAAAACAGCCTTGACCCTGAATCTCCTGCGCTCGGTGGGGCCGCAGGCGAGTTGAAGGGACTGGAATTGTTCTAGGTTTGTGAGAGGTGCAATCGCAGTTCCCCCCAAACCATCAAATATTTGGCAGGGTGATAAAAAATAATCCTTCCTTCTAAAAATAGCCCTCCCAGAAACCAGAGGCCTGGCTTTAATTACTGTCCCTTAGGCACTCAGCGTGTGCCGAGGTAGCAAGGCCTGAGCTGGGGCTCGGCTGACTTGATCGGGTGCCACCCCCATCCAACCCACGAGCAGGTATTTCCACTCCCACGTGACAGGCGACTGCGCGGAGTCGGCGAAGGAATTCCAAGTTCTCACGTCCCTTCATCTTTACGGTTTTCGTTTCCCTCGAATCTCCTAGGCCAGAGGCTCCCACACCGGGTTGCACATCAGAGTAAATGGAGAAGGTTTTTGAAAAATACAAATGCCTGGGATTTCCCCTAGCCCTGCTGAGTCACCGGGCTGGGCAGAGGCAGAAAGGCTGTTTCCGCCCCGAGGTGAGCGGGGTGCGAGCACAGCGCAGTGCAAGATACAGTCCAGGCCGGGTGATTCCAGGAGCACTCGGGGAGGGCCACCTCCTGGTTCCTTCTGCCTTGGGCCCTAGGTGTCCCCCCACTGCCTGGACATCTCTGACCGCCCCCCTTCTGCTCTCCCTCACATCCCAGCTCCAAAGTCACCTGTTAGGTGGGTAGCACCAGAGAGGCGGGGAGGAAGTCTTCTTTATTCCCAGGGGCACCTCTGAAAAGGGGAGAGGACAAGGCAGTGGGCGGGGGTGGGTGGAGGGGCAGGAGGAGAAGGGGGTGCCAGCCCCATTTTGGCCCAATGTGCTGCACAGCAACCTGTCGAGCGCCTCCTCCCACAGTGCCACTTTCTCCCCTGAGGAAAGGCCAGCGGGGCTCGGGGGGGACCGGGGTGTGCAGCTGCAGGCTGTGTTCGCGTGGCTGGGGGAGCTTGTGTAAAGTGGGCATCGGCCCCAGGCCAGCAGGTCTGCCTTCTAAATGAGCCCCAGAGATGCGATGTCAGCCGGCTGGGCGAATTCCAAGGGCCTTTCTGGCTGGGACATGCTGTCATTTATTCAGTTAGCAAGCCAGTTCTTGAGATCTGGGCACGAGGAAGACAAAGTGCTGAGAAAAGTGTTGGCTTCTCAGAACTTGCCTTCCTCCCGCGGCTACCAGGCAGTGCATCTGTAGAGGGAGCACGGAGACCTGCTCGTCCTTTCCTCTGCAGCTCACCCTGCTTGGGCCACCACTCCGTGGTACCCGGGGGCCCAGTGCCACGCATCCCACGTTAGAGATGTCCCCAAATCTACAAACTGGGTTGGCCAGAAAGTTCGTTTGGTTTCTTCCGTATGATGATTCTAGTAGCCCTCAGTTGTCTTTAATGTCATTTGAAACAATGTTGTTGTGTTGCATTGTGACACCTGTCACATCGGTGGGCATTTGAAAAAAAAAAAACGTCAAAATTGGTGATTTTTTGTGCCCTCATTTTAATATTGAAGATGGAAGAAAACACATAATATCTTGGCATATTATGCTTTATCTTTTCAAGAAAGGTAAAAATGCAACTGAAATGCAAAAAAAAAAAAAAAAAAGACCTGTGCACAGTGTGTGGAGAAGGTGCTGTGACCAATCAAACGTGTCAAAATCGGTTGCGATGTTTTGTGCTGGAGCTTTCTTGCTGGACGATGCTCTGTGGTCAGGTAGACCAGTCGGAGTTGGTAGTGATCAAATCGAGACATTAATTGAGAACAATTAATGTTATACCAAGTGGGAGCTAGCCGGCATACTCAAAACATCCAAATCAATAAAGTTATTGATGAAAAGTGAAACCCGTGTCTTTTATTTTATGGAAAAAAAACCATATGGATTTTTTGGCCACCCCGATCATTCTTTCTCCTACTCCCCCACTTTAACAAAGTGTAAAACAGAAGACATGTAGAGAACCACATAAAACAAATGCACAGCTTCCTAATGCATTGTGAACATCCCTTACTCACCGCTCACGTCATGAAATAGGGCTGTGCATCCCCCCTGAGGTCCCTCCGTGTCCAATCAACTCCCTCCCCCGCTCAAAGCAAACACTCGCCTGGCTTTCAGGGTCATTACTTCCTACTGTTCTATTTCTTCAGAGTCCTTCCACCTGGTCCCGTTCCTAGTCCCTCTAGTGTCAGCATGCCTTTATGAAACCTGTGTTCCGTCTTTCAAGCCTCATTAGGTTTACAGGTTCCCCTGCCATCCGTCTAAAAGACGGTCTCCCACCGCCTGGCTTTGGCCGACGGCGGACTCGCCATGAGGATCTGCATCTTCCTCTGTGCCCCGTGGTTCCTGAACGCCAGCAGCTGAAACCAGAGGTTTCATCGGCCTCACTCCCAACCCCTTTGGCGAGGCTGAAGGTGGGGGCGAGCTCTTTTCTCAGGAGGCACATGGCTACCTTTCTCTTCCTTCCTCTCCCTTACCTTATGCCCCCCCTCCCCCACCCCCTCCTCCTCCTCTTCCTCCTTCTTCCTCTCCCCTCCCTCCTCTCTCTTTCATGCCCACTATTGACACTGATGATTAGTGTCTGGCGCTACTAATTTCCTGGGAACTGAAAAACTGTGACAGTCTAACGCTATAATTTCTTTTTTATTGAATTGCTAGAGCACTTTGGGAAGTAGTGCTTTCCCTCATTTGAAACTCGGTTGCCCGCTGGCTCCTTTCACAGAGGAAGACAAGATAAATGCTTCATTCTTCCTTTTATTTAGCACTTTTCTCGTAATACTGGTTTGGTGGTGAGGAACTCCTTTAGCTTTTTCTTGTCTGGGAAGCTCTTTACCCGCCCTTCAGTTCTAAATGAGAGCTTTGTTGGGTAGAGGAGTCTTGGCTGTAGGTCCTTGTTTTTCAGGACTTTGAATATTTCCTGCCAATCCCTTCTAACCCGCAGTTTCTGTTGAGAAATCAGCTACCAGCCTTATGGGAACTCCCCTGTAGGTAACTAACTGTCTTTCTCTGGCTGCTTGTAAGATTTTCTCCTTATCTCTACCTTTAGCATTTTAATTATGATGTGTCTTGGTGTGGGCCTCTTTGGGTTCATGTTGTGTGGGACTCTCTGCACTTCCTGGGCTTGTATGTTTATTTCCTTTACCAGGTTAGGAAAGTTTCCCATCATTATTTCTTCAAGTAGGTTTTCAATTCCCTGGTCTCTAATTTTCTGGTAACCCTATGATGCAAATGTTGGTACGCTTGATATTGTCCCAGAGGTCCCTTAAACTATCCTCATTTTGGTTTTTTTATTCTCTTTTCTTTTTTAAAAAAAATATTTTCTTTATTTCTTTTTAGAGAGAGGGGAAAGGAGGGAGAGAGGGAGAGAAACATCAATGTGTGGTTGTCCCTCATGTGCCCCCTACTGGGGGCTCAGCCTGCAACCGAGGCATGTGCCCTGACCGGGAATCGAACCGGCGACTCTTTGGTTCATAGGCCAACACTCAATCCACTGAGCCACACCAGCCAGGGCTGATTCTTTTTTCTTTTCGTTGTTCCGATTGGGTGTCTCCTGCTGCCTCGTCTTTCAAATTGCTGATTTAATCGTCTGCTCATCAAACCTGCTGCTGACACCTGCTAGCGGATCCTTCATTTCAGATACCATACTCTTCATTTCCGACTGGTTCTTTTCTATGATTCCTGTGTCCTTTTTCATGTTTATTATCTCTTTACTGAAGTTCTCACTGGGTTCATATATGCTCCTAAATTCCTTGAGCATCCTTATAACCACTGTTTTGAACTGCGTCCCTGGTAGGTTGCTCACCTGCATTTCAGTTAATTTCTTTTTTCCTGGAGTCGTCTCCTGGTTTTCATCTGGGACATGTTTCCCTGTCTCCTTATTTTTCCTTCCTCTCTGTTTTGCTTCTGTGCATTAGGTATATCTGCTATGTCTCCCGGGCTTGGCAGGGTGGCCTTATGTAGCAGGTGTTTTGTGGGCCCCAGCGGCCAAGTCTCCTTGGTCACCTGAGCCAGATGCTCTAGGAGTGTCCCCTCCTGCTGTAGCTGAGGCTTGACTGCTGTTGGCACGTCGTGTGTGGCTGGCTGGGAGGATCGGCCACGGCCACAGTGGGTGAGCTGCGGGGAGGCAAAGCCAGGTTCTCCCCAGACCGCCCTCTGGTTGTGCCATTGGTGGAGCTAATCAGGCGATGCTCTGTTGTGTTCTGAAGCTGGCCACTGGCTGTGTTCATTCTGGGGCCCGTTGGGAAAGGCTCCGGTTCAGACCAAGTCGGCTGCTGTCCACGTCCAGCCTGGGACCACCCGGTAGGAGCTACGAAGAATCTGAGGTTGGTAGCTGCCTTGCTGGGCCCAAAGGTGCCTGGGAGAGGTCACACTGTGACCTGAGGCTGGCTCTCCCCAGTGCCAGGCCTGAGGCCACTCAGCATGCGGCACAAGGTGCTCTGAGGCCAGCCACCACCTGCCTGGGATCTGCGGACCTCGGAGAGTTTTGGAGAAAGTCTACAGCCTGGGTGAAGGCTGGTACCCACGAAGCAGAGCCCTGGAAAGAGCCACCAATGGTGTGAGAGTTGGGGGGGCGGGGTCTCAGGGGGTCACCAGGGGGAGGTGGACGTGTTCATCAGGTTAATGCAGGTTCAGGTTTGGCACCCACCTGCTAGTTGTATGGGCGGAGGGCTCACACAGGGACAAGGCAGCTGTCCCTGCATCCCTTGCGCTGAAGCCGCACGATTCAGCTTTTCCCCGCACAGCTCTGGTGCCTCTCAAGCTGCCGTCTCGTTGCTGGAGCTTAGGGTGTGAGTGAGTGAGTGAATCCGTGCACAGGCCCTTGAAGAGGACACCTGGTCCCCAGGAGCTCTCCACCTCACCTGGACGGAATCCCCCTGGTTTTCACCCCCCGATGTTGTGGGGGCTCCTCCTTCTGGCACCAGAGCCCTGAGCTGGGGAGCCCAGGGTGGGGCGGGGACCCCTCACCCCTCACCCCTCACCCCTCAGCGGGGGCTTCTACTGCTCAGACATCCCTGATGATTCTCAGTCGCTGCGTGTGGGCCTGAAACCAGCCCGTTCTAGTCTCTGCCCCCCCCTCCCCCCCGTTCCCACCAGGCTCGACGAGGCTGCTTCTTCTTCGTATCCTTGGTTCTAGGGCTCCTGTTCACCTAGTGCTCAGGTGGTTCTCCAGGCTGATCTCTCTACAATTTTGTTGTAGTTGTGGGAGGAGGTGAGCACAGCAGTTACTACCTATGCCGCCACCTGGACCTATTTACCTCTTTTCAAGACTCGGACAGGGTCAGGAACGGGGTTGGGTGTGGGTGGTCCTGCTGTGTGCAGCCGGGGAAAGAGGCTTGTCCAGCCACGACCTTGGGCACAGCCGCTGACCTGAGACCCGCTGCCTCGGCTGCACCACAGCTGACATGCGGGAGGGGTTCTTTTGTCTTGCTGTAGCCTCGGGTCAGCTGAGTATGGCTCCCAAGGGGGGCATCTCCCCTTGGCACGGCCCCTTGGAGGGTGGGTCCCACTTGCTGGGGTGGTGGCGGGCTCCTCGGGGCTCCCCAGGCTTCGCTCAGAGCGCCACACACCATGCTTCAGCCCTTGGCAGAAACGGTCTCTTCCCTCCGGGCTGTGCCCCTCAGAAGCCACAGAGACACAGGGTCCAAGCGGATTCGTGGAAAGCAAGCTGCCTGGTTTTGTTTTTGCTTTTCTTCTGGGCAGATGCTCAGGTTGCCTTGCTGTTGGCACTACGGAAACGCTGTACACACTCTTCTGTGTGAACCTCTGCAGGTTCCCGGGACATTCCAGGATCTTCCGATGGAACAGCCCAACGGAGCTGGCCCCCACACTGAGGAAAAGAACTCCCGGGAAGTCTCCTGAGGCGCAGGAAGAGTCTGGGGATGGGACCACTTTCATGAGCCCGTGCACTGGAAACTAAAACAATAAGAAAACTTCTCAAGTAGTAAAATCATGTTGCTTCTTTGTAAATTTTTGGCAGCCTCTAACAAGCACTTTTGGACTGACTGGTTGTTTTAGTTTAATTTTGTCTTCTCTGCGTGGATCTGGAGTGTGTTTTTAACCTTAATCCTCATTGTAACGTTTCCAAATAGTGGAGACAGAGTCACTGGCTACTGTGGTTTTCATGAAGCACTGGAGGTGTCCTGGGAATTCTGTCCGGGCTGGAGACTCCCCAGTGAAGATGGAACAGGGCCTGCTTGTCCTGCTGTAGGTCCCAGCCCACGTGCTGTGAGCTTTTAGACCAGGGGCATCAAAGACATTTTCACGGGGGTCCACATCAGCTTCACGGTTTCCTTCAAAGGGCCAAATGTAATTTTAGGACTGTATAAAATGTAACTACTCTGTAACAGTTAAGTGAGAGTTCAGCGCTGCTGCCGGGTAGAAACAAGGTGCCGGCCGGATAAAACAAGGTGGAAGGCTGGATTTGGCCCGCGGGCCTTGTGTTTGCCTGTGTTTTAGGGAAAAGGAGACGGAGGCGGTAACCTGCACGTGTCAAGGCCCTTTGGTTTTGCAGATCTGTTGAAACTTGCTGCAATGGCCAGTTTTTTTTGTTGTAGTGGTTGCTGGTTTTCACTGTATTATCCTGGATTTGGGAGCTTTGCATTTTCTGACGAAGAGGCGTGTTCGCCTGTTTGCATAGGTGGCCCGAGGCACGGGGGTGGGGGACAGCTCTCCTCCAGCCCAAGCCAGAGGGGCCGCCTGCCCACCTCTCCCGGGGCCGTGTGCGCGCCAGGGGGCAGCCGTCTTGGTTCTTTCTGGCAAGTTCTGTCTCTGTGTTTCTTTGTTTTTCCTGGTGACTGTCCTGGGCCATCGTCATCACCGGGACCCAGTGGTTGGGCAAGGTGACTCTTTGCCTTTACTTGCAGGACGCAGATCTGCAGTGACCGGCCAGCGTGCGTCTGTCACACACACGCGGGGTCTCTCAGGAGGACGGAGTGGCTGGCAGCTGTCACTCATCCTTGTGTGGCAGAGACCACCTCTGGCTATGTCCCATAAAAAAAATGCTTTGACACCTCACCTGCATAGAGGTGACAGAATGCAGTCCTTTAAACATTTAAACGTGTTTTATATGTTCTCGTCGCCTCCGTGTTCACAGCGAATGACTCCGGCACGTTCACTCCACCAGGGCTCCGGCAAGTTCCCGCCCACAGCCCGTCTGGAGGACCCAGTGCCTCACAGATCTCAGGGAAGGGGGCTGCTGAGGTACTCCGAGCTAGCCAAGAAGAAAAATGCTAATTTTTTAGCTTATTTTTATTGTTTATTGATCTGAGAGAGAGAGAAAGAGAAACATCAATTTTGTCGTTCCAGTTATTTATGCATTCACTGGTTGATGCTTGCATGTGCCCTGACCGGGGATCGAACCTGCAACCTTGGGACACTGGGACGACGTTCTAACCAATTGAGCTACCCGGCCAGGGCCTAAAAGTGCTCATGTGCTCAAGGTGTGCTTTCACCTCTTGGTTAAATGCTGTGCTGTGTTGTGAAAATATGTTCAAGAAGTCATTAAAGTAAGCAATAAAAATAAGATCTCTGTAACAGGCGTGCCCCTGGTTTTGAGTATCTCGGAATACTAAAAAGCAGTATCACGAGGAACCAACCTAAGCATGTTCACACAGATCTGACGGGGCTAAAAAGCAGCTAATTCTCGAGACAAAATATCTAGTTCCCTTATTCTACACGCACTGTACTATCCTCACAGGAACCTTTGCCGTGTCACAAATCTGTGATAACTCATGACGACTCTTACGTATTACACAGTTAACAGCATTATCATATTGCCATCAACTGGGTTTGATAAAGCTTTGCTTAGTTTGGAGGTTAAACAGGAACGTTCAGTTTTCAATTAAGTCCTTTCCACAGTGAAATGGTTTAAACTGAAGCAGCACAAAGCCATTATGTCATCTCGAAACGGGTTCTGTTACAGCTGTAACTCATGTTGGCTTCAGAAGACGCTGTACCTTAGTCTGATTAGCAATTAGCTTGGAGATTCAGTGGTTCCCCTGGGAAAGCGCGTCTAACATGCAGGATGGACGGTCACTTGTCACGCTTCTGTCTGCTGCGTGCACAAACAGGCGGCTTCTACCTCACGTGCCCCTGCCTGCTATGGCCGCTGACCCTTCGAGGCGATTTCCAGGCCTTACCCCCAGGGCAGAGTGGACCTCCTTCTCCCAGAAACCCCCCGACCCCCACGGAGGGACAGGATGTCAAAGCCTGAGGATGCCACTGCTCAGGACGACAGCGGAGCTCAGCGCCAGGCACCTGCCCGGCGGCCCCAGGGGGTGCTCAGCGGCCAGACTCACCTGTCCGGCCGCTGCCCAGCATTGCCTCGTCTGGTATGTTGGATGCCTGTGGCCCAAACGCACCTGGACTAATTGATGCAAAAGCATCAAAGGGCCACAGCAACCAGTGCACGGGCCCGGCTGTCCGAGTGCCGTTTTCCACGGTCCCTCGTGCTGGGCGGTCCTGGTGCCTGCAATTCTGCAAGTGCAGACTCGACCCTGTTTCCCGGTGAAGGCCTGCTCTTGCTGAGAGGACAGCCACCCACACGCTGGGCCATCATCCCCTTTTCCCAGAGCCCCGCCACCTGCCAACCTGTCCTCAGATTCCGCCTCCAAGTTCCCTGACTCTTTGGAGTGACACTGGGCCCAAGACTTGGAAGACAGCTCAGCTGAGAGAAAAACTCCCAACCATAAAAAAAAAAAAAGAAAAGAAAATTACAAAAGGATGAAACCCAAAGCAATTAAAGCTTTAATTTTTCATGACCCATGCTTCCATAAATGCAAGCGACGAATCGACACCATGAAATATTAACCGAGCCAGTAAGCCAGGGCTCTGCACGGTGCCAAATTGCTCCCCACGGCCCGTGAAAACCCCGGCAGACAGCAGTTTCTGAAAACAAACGCAGGCTTCCGAGTGCCCCAGCAGGAGAGCCAGGGCTCGTTTCTCCGCAGGGCCGAGCTTGAGGGGCCCGGAAGGCTGCGCTGGCCACCCGCACGGGGCAGACAAGAGGCCTCCAGGGAAAGCCGGGAGACCGATTTCCAGGAACCCTCCCAGGGGCTGGGGCGGGGGCCTCAGCAGACCTCTCCCCGGGGTTACATTCAGGCGCCCTGTGCACTCACGTGTGTGGGAGGGGAGGTCCTGCTCGGGACTGAACTTGTTTTATTTACTTTATTTTTTCCCTCAGCAGAGTGGGTGGTGGGCCGTGTCACAATGTAGCACATGCTGTGGGTGGTCTTGGGGGCATTGCCACAGCCCGGCCTCTGGGGAGGGTGCTGGGCGGCTCTGCCAGTCTCGCACGTGGCCCCTCGTAGTGGCCAGAGTCCTGGGAGAAGAGAGAGCACACTGAGAGGGGACCCGTGGCCCTGGGTCCAGCCACGTGGGACCAGCCTGAGCCCCGGGAAGAGGTCAGGCCCTTGGAGCAGAGGCTGGAGCACCCTTGGCTGGCTTAGGGCTCAGGGCATGTGTCTTCCCTCCAGGGACCGTCATCCCGGGCAGGCTCCCTGCCGGCAGGGGTCTTCCCAGCAGGGGACAGACAGCACTGTTTTCCGGAATGGTCTCCAATGCAGCACCAAGTGTCAGGAAGGACGGCGGCAGACCTGAGCCAGTAGGCTGCAGGCCGCACTCCCGCTGGTGTGTGGAAGCCGGGCCGGCCCGCTGGGACTGGGCCAGGACAGCGAGGGATGGAGTGGGGTGGGGGGGTGGGGCGGGCCTGCGCAGGGAAATGCTGGGTTTCGGAGAGCAGGGTCGATGGTGCGAATGATTATTCCGTGGCACAAACGGTTGTCTGCTGGCCCACTGATCCCGCTCTGCGAAAGCCCCTTTCGGGAAGCACCCACCTCCACGACAGAGACACAAAGGGCCAAGCCCCGGTCTCCCCGACTGTCTTGGTCTGTGGTCCAGTTTGGTCAAACGAGACCATGAGATCGTTTAGTAGGAGCCCGAGGGGAACTTGTCTTGCCCCTGATTCAAAGAGGGCTAGGCAAGGAAAACTTGCCTCTCTCATGCCTTAAACACAGTTCAAGTGTCGATACAAAATTTGGAGCTCTGGCAGCAATATTGTGATCATGAGGAAAAGCCAGGAGAATTATATATAAGTCAACCCAGAACTCTGCCACTATACAGCCACCAACCCAACATCGGAGTCACCTGTAGGAGACTGTTCTGCGTGGCTTGGGCCCAGCTCCCACTCAGAGATGCACATGACCCACGCCCACGGGTAGGTTCTCCCGTGGGGGATCAGGCCTGCAATGTACCTAGGCTGCTCTGAGTCTTGCTCTTGCTAAAACTCCCTCACCCTGAATTGAAGACATTTACTGGAAAGCAACTTCCTAAAAACCATGCTAAATCTTCCAAGGATGAGTGTAACGGGTCCAACCACTTTTGCTTTTTCATTTGTAAGTATCCCTCTTCTGTGATGTGATTAGCGGCATTGGCTCTGTTGTTTTCTGTAAAAGGTGACCACCTAAAGCGAACCTGTGCATAGTAAATGAGGACCATCATGGAATGGGGAAGAAACCCAATAAAGGCCTGTCGTGACGGAGGCCACGGGCTTTTGCTCCCCTTGAGAGGAAAGCCAAGCTGTCCCTTTTCCTCCACCGGACTCGGTAGTCTGTGTGAATGTGTCATTTCACCCATAATGACGCAGACGCTGCGGGCTGGGGTCCGCATCAGCCACCTACCTCAGGTCTTCCTACAAGGTGAGCCAATGCCCCTCCCTTTGAGTGTGTCTGTTAGCTGGGTGTTCTGTTGGTTTCAGCAGAAACCATTTCCACTGATTAGTAATGTCTTTGGTTGTGAATGACAGAAAACTCAGCTAATTCTGGCTCAAGGCCTAGGGAAATAGACTGTCTACTTAACAGGAAGTCTGAAGGTACATAGATGGTCCTGAACTTGGTTCACTGGCTCAGCCGCACCATCAAGAATCCAGACTCTTTCCATTGGTTTCAATGCACTTCACCTCTGGTTGTTGCCTCCTAGTTGCAAAAAGGCTGCGGAAGCGCCGAGCACTTTATGCTGGCATAGGATGGGAAGGGAAGAGGAGAACAGAGAGAGAAGGATCCTTCTCCCCAACTACCTTCCTATTTTCAGGGAAAAGCACGTTTCCCAGGATCACGTGCCATGCACAGACTGGTCACTGGCAAGAAGGAGTGAGAGCCATTTCTGACCCGAACCAGGAGCTGTCGGGCTTCTGCTGTTTGCTTCCTCCTCTGCTCTTCCGCTTCCTCAGCGTGCCCACTGCCCTTGCCTGCAGCCCTCCCAGTGCCGTCTCGGTGATACTGTACTCTTCGGCTTTTTTGTTGAAAAGCAGAGAATGTTCTCTACCCTGAAAGCCTCACTCTATCAGGTGGACCTAAAACAGATTATGTGTTCCCCAGAGCTCCTGGTGGCTGCTGTTTTTAGGGAAAACAAAACCAAGACACCATCTCCAGGTGCCGCTTCTGCTGCCTCTCTCCCCAGAGCCAGACCCAAGAGCAAGGGGCGAGTTTGCACACACACACACACCCCAGCAGACGTCTGGGAGTGCGTGGACGCGTGCGAGTTGTCGCAGCCGGGCAGATAGATGGGGGTGCTCCGGGGCCTAGTGCTCCTGACACCCGGGGAAGCTGGGGGACATGCTTCCGGCTTCTCCCCTCCCCAGCAACAAATCATCTGGACTGGAACACCAGCAGGGCCAAGGCTGAGAAACCTGGCCCTGGGGGGTGGCACTGGGCCAGGAAGCCCTCTTTCCTTCTGTTGGCGATGCCTTCTTGCTTTCGCCTCAGGCCCTTATAAACAAAAAGAGTGTCGAGTTCTGCACGAGCCTCCCTCCAAGGACGATACCTTGCCCCTGGGAGGTAGCAGTGACCCAGGAAACCACGGAGAGGAGGCCCTAGTCGTTGTCAGCTCATTGCTTAAAGAAACGAATCTGCTTCCACCTTTGGACAAATTGCAGCAATCACTGCCTGACTTTTGTGCAAAATGACAAAATGCTGCAGCTGCGGCAATAGCTGTCTCCAGCCGCCAGTTGCTTCAGAGACAGGCCCCGTGGGAGGGATGGATTCATTCCCGTCTGGTCCCCGCGTGGGAAGTGAGCCAGCCGGCCGCGGAGAACCAGCCTCCCACGACGGCTTGAGAACAGTTTCGATCTGGTCCACGGCACCCCTGCCTGCCCACTCCCAGTTGAAATCCATCGAGTGAAAACTTAAAGTCACCTTTAGGGATGTTCCTTCTAGTTTTCTCTTTCTGCCTTTCTGTTTTCATCCCCGCGTGCAGGGTTTGTCAGTGCTGGAGCCGTCTGTTGCAGGAGGCAGAGTTCTCTCCTATTCCCCACCCCCCCCACCCCCCCCCGGGACTGTAGGAGTGAAGATCCAGGATTGGCCACTGCCGTAAAGAGATTCCCCAACCTGATACATTGTCTTAAATAAGTCAGAGGTTTCTCTCTTCTGTAACCGTCTGGGTAGGCCACCGTGATCATCCAGGGGCGTCCAAGCCTCAGGCCAGTTTGCTTCAAGTGCAGCTTCTACCTCATTGTCAAGGGTGGCTGGACACCATTTCCCATCATCACAGCCACATTCCAGCCAGCAGGAGCAGGACAGGCCCTTCCCTTTAAGGGACGTTTCCTGCAGGCCACACTCACCGCTTCTGCTCAGATGAAATTGCCCAGGAGACAGAATTACTGCGAGACTCACAGGCAGCAGATATGCCCTCCAGATGAAACAGAACCTCCCCCTCCCAGGAGGTCGGACGCACAGACCCCACGGGGAGCATGAAGACCAGGGGGTCATGAGGCAGCAGGGGCCTGGGGTGTGGGGTCCCTGGTCCCACATGTCTCCCACCAGCCTTGCACAATTAAAGACCCCAAATGCTTTTTATTGATAATCTAGGTAAGACCATCGGTTTAACAACACTAATATGAATCAAGGAAGAGACCCTACATTTCCAAATTAAAAAGGAGAAGCCGGCCGTACAAAAGACAAGGAGCATTCTAGATCGCTTCTGCCTCCTCCAGCATCTCCCAAGGCCCCCTCTCGGGGTCAGGAGCGAGGCTCCTGTGATACCTCATCCTGCAAATCTCCCCGGTCTTTTAAGTTCACGCCCCCTGCCCGGTCCCACAGAAAGGGCTTCCCTCAGTGACCCCCAGGGACACACACATGCGGTGCGAGGACACTTTAAAAATGCACCCCTCCTTGAAGAGCTACGGAGAGCACAGTCAGGTGCAAGTGCTGGGGCGGCCTTTGCTGCCCTCGGCCTCCGTCCAGGCGTGTGTGGGGTGAGCGCGCGGCCGTGCCGTGCCTGCCCCGGCGGGCAGGGCCCCGGAAATCCCTGGCCCGGTGCGTGGGAGGCGCCTGGCAGATGCTAAGCACGATTGTGACAGCGTCAGAACAACCCCCTGGTTCCAGGTACCGACTGTCTGGTGCTGGGAACTGAAGAGGAGTTTATTTTCTTTCTGAGCACCTGCGGTGTGGCCGGCTTTGGGGGAGGGCCTTCCTGAGGGCGTCGAGGGCGGGAGTTCCCCTGGTGGAGCTGCTGTGCTTCTCGGGGCCCACGCCCAGGTGCCACCCAGGTCCGCGGGGCCCTGCGCAGCGGGTGGGGCTGCGGCAGCGCACGGGTGTCTTGCAGATCCCAGAGCACAGGTGCGTCGGAAGCACGTAGCTTTTCGGTCTGGGTTTGCGCCCAGGTCTCTCTGACTTGAAAAATTCACTTTTCTACCTCAGTGCTCCCCCAAATGCAAATCAAACCCTTTTCCAAACATTAAACCTCTTCAGCCCTGGCTGGTGTGGTTTGGTTGGTCGGAGCATCGTGCCGTTCGTTGGCTGAAAGGTGACGGGTTTGATTCCTGGTCAGGGCGTGTATGAGAAGGCAGCCGGTCGATGTTTTTTTTTTCTCTCTCTCTCCTTTCCGCTAAAAAGCAATGCAAAAGTGTCCTCTGGCGAGGATACAAAAAGGAAAAAGAATTAAACATCTTTACACGCACCCTCTGCCCTAGGAAGTGAGGGACCGGGTTGCTCTCTGTCCCCGCCTGCTCCCCCCCCCCCACCTCATTCTCTCCAGGGACAGGTCGGGCCTGGGTTAGAAAATGACCCCAATTTCTAACCCGAAATTCTTGGGCCGGATGTATGTTGAAATCAGTCATTAAAATCCGGGAATGTTCAGATGGCATAAAGGAATTCTAACGCGTGGGTCACGTCTCACATAACAGCTGGTGGGGCTTGGGGGAGACAGGGAGGGACGGACTTTCAAATCAGGCAGCGCCACGGGCAGAGGGACCCCGAGTGAACGACCTGTCCGTGGGGACTCCCACGCTACAGAGCACGCCCCGAACCGCCAGCTTCAGCACGCATGCGCCGAGGCCCAGCGGAGCGTGTCGCCCTCATTTCTTCCAAGCCCATCACGCTAATGGCCGGTGAAACCTCAGCCCGAAGGGACTGGGGGAAATGTGCGTCCCTTCCTGGTGACAGTGTCTTCTTTCCTTCTCTATTGATCCTCTGCGCCCACACACTTCCTCGCCCCCCGTCCCCGGGTGGCTCCGCCCTTCCGCGAGGGCTTCAACTCTAATAAGAGAAGGGGCTCTTCTCCTCCGGCGGCAGCTGCTCCAAGTACACCCTTGTACTCAGCCCCTTGCTTGGGAGCCCGAGCCCTCCCAGCTGCTGCCTGCTACTGCACCAGTCCGTGCAGGGGTAGGTGCTGAGATGCGAGCTCGGGAAGGACAGCTGCCCGGAGCCCCAAGACGACCCCCCGCCCTGCAGTGCCCATCCACCTCGCCTCCCCACACGTCTGAGTGGTGCTGTGCCTTGGGAGAAATTTTCTTGTTTTAACATTTGTGTTGTTAAAAAACTGCCAGGCTGAATACCACCCTGAAAAGGGCCGTTTGGAAAGGAAATGATCGATTTTGTGCTGCTTCTTATAGGTGCACAGCAAGGCTGCCCTGATGGATGTCACTGTTTACCTGTCACTGTTCATCTGTTCCATGCCTGGACCCGCGTAGACCACATGGAGAGACTTTTAAAAAGTTGCAGTTAAGTGAACACACTGATCTGCTTCTCTTGACCCGTGTAGGAAATCTGCCTTCAGGGCCAGTTCACCCGAAAGCCCTTTAGTTTTTTGTTTGTTTTTTTTTTAAGATTTTATTTATTTATTTTTAGAGAGGGAAGGGAGGGAGAAAGAGAGAAACATCAATGTGTGGTTGCTGGGGGTCATGGCCTGCAACCCAGGCATGTACCCTGACTGGGAATTGAACCTGCAACACTTTGGTTCACAGCCCGCGATCAATCCACTGAGCTATGCCAGCCAGGGCTTGCCCCTTTAGTATTAAGAGAAGGCTTTCCGTGCAGGCCGACTGAAGGGAGAGAAAACCAGGTTCCCAAGCAGGAGGAGGCTGAGTGGGTTTCCAGCAGGTAAGGCCTGTTGGTGAAGACTTTCTTTCCATTTTGATTTATTCTAAGGGCATTAGAACTTCTTGGAATGGAGAAGGGGAGGGGAAGGATTAGGAAAACGTACCCCCTGAAGTCTAACCCACACCACCATGCCTGGGTCAAGGTCTCTGCCGTCTTTGCCCACCTACTCCCAGCTGCCCCGGAAAGCTGGTTGAGGGGCATCGGTGCAGGGCTGGGCTGGGCTGGGTCCCCCCAGCCAGGTAAGAAGATGCGGCTCCCTTCCTGTGGGGGAATATGGGTAGCTGGCTGGAGAGTAGCTGCAGCTGTTGCCGGCACCCGGTGCATCCTGAAGTGTGATGAGCCCAGGACCGTGAGCTGCGTCTGACGCCTGTGGGGCCCTCGCCAGAAGCAGCCCAGGCCTTCCGTGTGCCCCGAAAAGTCGGCCACAGAGACCAGGCTTCCACTTCAGGACAGGAGTTGCTCCCCCTGGTCTGACTAGAGGCTGAGCACCCTGTAGCCCGACGAGCCCCCTTCTCTGCGGGCTTTACTTTGACCATCTCCCAAAACCTATCCCAGTAAACCAAAGCGTAGGCAGCAGAAAGAGCCCCAGGAAATGCTCTGCCGTTGTCCCCTGACCCCAGAGGCGGGCCAGCCTGGGGACCGCATGGACCCCTGGTTGCCGTGGCATGCCAGCCTGGGAGGAGTGGAGTGGAGAGTCGAGGGAGCGGCCACTGTGTCGTATTCTGGGGGGCGGGGGGCCTAGGCCGGTTGTTGCCCCACTCCCTGAACACCCCTCGGTCCGGAGGGGGAGTCTTTCTGGACTCAAAGCCAACAGATGGAAAACGCAGGTGTGACAGGGAGCCTGGGTTAGCTGCTGGTTCCCGGCACAGTCCTAGCTTTTGTTTGAAGGGATGGTTTTCCCATCCTCCTTCCATCCAAGAATAAGACAGAAAGCCCAAGGAGGTAAGAGGAGGCCAGCCGTGGGACAATGACAGCAATGCGTCTGTCACACACGAAGGATGGTGACTGACCCACAGTCCAGTCCGGTGTCCCCAAGGGCTGGACACGGAGGGTAGGAACGAGCCACGGGAGGCCAGAGTCTCCGGGGGCGGCCAGGGGCAGCGAGGCTGCACGGCACCCCGAGGGGACCGGCGGTGGCTGGGGCGGGGCGGGGGGGGGCGTTGTGTAAAGCAGATGGCACCAAATCTGGGGACACAGGAGAGGAGGGCGGGCCAGTCTCTGTCTGGACACCGGCCTGGGGGTTTGAGTGAGCGGGCCCTTTGGCAGCCGGCCCACGTTGGCAGGGCCAGCCCTCGGGGGAGGGGGCACCAGCAGGACCCGTCCAAACACGCGGGCATTCCCGTCACCCCGTGTGTCCGCCCGGCCTTCGCCGACACCTCATGTTCTCCTCGCAACACTGGCCGGGGACTGGGGTTTGGGGGACCTTTTCATTTTTATTTTATGTAATTAAAATTTTTTCCAGTGGGGGAACACCTTGTGTAACGTACGGTTGGGGAGCCTTTTAGAAAACCAATGACAAATTCACCATCACGGAAACCAGGCTGCAAAGCAGGTGTTCACCTAGAAGTGAGGGCCGCCCAGCCACTCAGCGCCATCAGCGTCGCGGCCCCTGCGGCTCTGGGTAGGGGCCTCATCACTCCTGTGTGGGAGGTCGTGACACCGGGGGTCGGACTGGTGAGTGGCTGGCCGCAGGTCAAACAGCGGGCGCGTGTTAACTAGGATGGTGACCCGGATCAGCTCAGTGGGAATCCCCATGGCTCGGTGTCCTCCAGTGACCTCGGGTGGTGGTGGCAGTGATGGGGGTACTGCTGCTCTAGAAAGGCGGGTCACCTAATTTGCATCACAAAATGATTTCTACCTCAAGCCAATCTGGTCGTGTTCATCCGGGGCACATTCTGTGCCGGGGCAGCACCCGCCGACCGGGAAGACGGCAGTAATGCAGACAGCACAGGCCCTGCTCCCGGAGGCCAAAGAGAATGAACACCACCTCCCCACCACCCCCACCACTGACTAGGAAAGAAGATCATGGGTAAAAGAGAGACTGTGTTTTACTGGCTGGCCCCGAAGGTCTCGGGAAGAAACCGTGCGTGTGATTAGGAAAATGACGCGATCAGCCTTTGGAGATGGCGTGAGGCGGAGGAAGACCATGGCGGGGTGGCTGGCGTGCATGGGGAGCGGGCACGCCTGGGGGTCAGGGAGCGGGGGTGGGGGTGGGGAACAGGAGGAGGGAGAACGGAGAGTGGAGGGGAGGCTGGGCGGGCGGGGCGGGAGCGTGCAGAACCGCCTGCGAGGCGCAGCCCCGGTCCGCACTCGGGCTCGTAGGCTGTGTCTGCGTGGCTCTCCGCCACATCCGCAAGGTGTGGGTCAGCCGCATGCACAGCACCTGCGGCCCGGAGTGGGTGCTGAGTGTGAGCGAGTGTGTGAGAGTCTGGGTGACTGTGTGTGTGTGTGTGTGTGTGTCTGGAGCTGAGCTCCACATCTTGACTAGATTACCAGCAACAACAAAAAACCTAAAGGGGGAAGAATAATGGAGTAGGAGCAAGAGACTAGACTAGACGGGGGTGGGGGGGGGACATGCTTCCCTAAACCCTGGAGCTTGGCGCTGGGCAGTGGGGGGATTCGAGAGGGTCCTAGACCGCAGCGGGCAGGTGGGCCCCATCGGACCCCTGTGTTGTAGAGGGAAAGGGGCTCTGTCCACACCCCCGGGTGCCGAGTCCCCACGGCTGTGCCTCGCCCAGTGCCAGGTCCGGCACAAGTAACGCCCCTGCTTTATTACAAAACCTTTCTTTACAAAATCATAAGCATGTGATTCTGTAACGTAACACTGTCCCACTCCAGCACACCATGTGACAGTTTGGGTGAAACGTTCACATTAAAACCATAAATGACGACGTCCATATGCTTACCCTGCCCACCACGCTCACGCAGGCGCTGCTTCTGCCTGGCCTGGCATCTCGGCATCTCATCTCCTCATCTTCCAGCTCATGGTAAGAGGTGGGTACCTCGGTCCCCACTCTGGGGACAGAGAACTCAGCGCTCACGCGGGTTCGACGACCTGCCCTCAGCCGTGACTACGCAGAGCGGGTTTGCTGATGTCTCAGCCCCGGCTCCGGCAGCCTGGACCCACTCGGCCGGGCTGCTCGTGAGAACCAACAGGACGTGGGGCGTGTACAAGGCCCAGGCAATGGCCTGACAGTCCTGGGGTCCCTGCAAGGCGGTTGCCAGGCCCTGTCCCCTGCCGCCCCTTTCCCTGCAGGCTTCTCAGGGAAGCCAGGGGGTGGTGCAGACCCGGTCCCACCGACAAGGGGGACATTACTCCCCCCGCTGCCCGACTGCGCCTGAACTAGTGACCAAATGTGTGGAAGCCGCTTCTAAGTGTGACCTCACACATTCAGTGAAATGCTGCAGGCAGATCCATGGTACCTTTTTTTTTTTTGCCTCTTCTCAGAAGTTGAGAGAAAAACAATTCAAGGCAATTGTTTTAATTGGTGAAGGCTTTAAAAACTGGACCGTAGGTAGAGCGTGGAGCCATGCCAGCTAATTTCAATGTGTCAGCCAGCTGACTGTCACTGAGACACAGCTGCGTGGTTTTTCTGGGCGAAGTGTTAAATGCTGTCAAGTCTGATTTGGGGTGATAACAAGCATCCAATTATCATTGAAAAATGGAGCCTGGTCCCGGAGGCCTGCCAGTCCCCAGGGATTCAGGCAGAGCTCTTGGTGCCTCTAGGGCTGGGCCCCACACCCAGGAGAAACCAACGGAAACGCTTATTCACTGGGTGCCTCCCGTGCACCGGCCACCGGGCAGAGCATCCTGCGTCCAGAATCTTGTCCTGTCTACACGACGGAGTAGCCACCAGTGTCCCCCATCCCGCAGGAGACAGAGCTGGCACCCCAGTCGGCAGCTTACAGGTGCCTGGGGTCCCCTTTAGGGCTGTGCCCAAACAAACCCAGGACAGTTCTGATTTCCCAAATAGGATTGCAGTTCCCTGCCCTCGGTGTCAATAACGTGTGTCCCTGCCAGGTGCAAGTGGTTCGTCATTTGCAAATGAGGAGAATGGTAGCTACCCCATAACCTGCCAGGAGGGTTACCTGGAGCGATGTATACTTGGTCATGAATGTGAGACTATACAGCATAGTACGAGAAGGGACCCCCCCAAAACTGGAATTCAAGTATAAAAATTGTGTATTTATTCTTACATGTTTAAACTTCAGTCACCTTTAAAGTACTCTCCATTTGGTGTGGTACACCTATCGAGATTTTTTCCCCATGGCTCAAAACAGCCTTTGAACCCGTCAATTGTGAAGCTTTTTAGTGCTTCTGCTGTGTCTTGTTACCCTTCTGCCACACTGGCAACACGTTTCCTTTTGAGGATGTTTTCCATCCAGGAAAACCAAAAAGAGTCTTTAGGGGTGAGATCGGGTAAATAGGGAGGGGAGGTTGCGCATGGGGGGGTCATGCTGTTTTGGGTCAAAAACGGCTGAACACTCAGTGCAGAGTGGGGAGGTGTGCTCATAAATCGCCTATCATGAAATGGGCAAACACAGTGGAAGACTCAAAAAAAATTCAGTGAAGCTGAATACAGCCTCTCACAACAACACCAGTTGGTACACTGACACGGATGGGTTCCTAGAACACTCACCTAGTGGGGGAAGTCCGTCCTGCAAGGGGCCCGCCCTCCAGGAGAGAATTCCAGGGTTTGGGGGGGTCCCCGATTGTATATGGCATATACTAAATGCTTCATAATTGTTAGCTGTGATTATCTTCATGATGTTGGCTACATGATGTGGCTTCTCCAGAAACTTCCACAGCTTCCTATCATGGCCTTTAAGTCGTGGCAAACATCTCAGCCAGGTGCTCCAGCCGTCAGGTGGCTCAGGGGGCTCTGAAGGCAGGCCACCTTCCTTAGCCCCTGGGCCGTTGGAGGGGGGTGAGGAGGTCGGAGACAGGAGCTGGGCCCCTGGGAGCCCCGACCTCAGGGGCACAACACCAGGGTGCCCAGCATCTGCCTCAGCCTCCCCCTGAGGGGCCGGTAGGCCCGTGCCAGCGGGAGGGGTGCAAGGCGAGAGCCCCGTGGAGGCCACCCCGGCGGTTAGCGTTGGGCGTCAGGCCAGCGGTGGAAGGAAAGCAAGGTCTCCTTCCTGCTTTCTGTCGCGTTGGGTTAAAAATGCGGGGGGGGGGGGGGGGGGGGGGCACACGTAGGTTCAGAGCAGTGAGGGCACAGAACACAGAGTTCACTCTCGTGTTGTGTGTGAAGAATTGTGTTGTTTACTGTGTGACGGCTGTGAACCCACGTTTGCACGCCCCTGTGTATGAACTGGGCTGGTCGCTCTGGGCAAGGCGAGGCCGGCTCATGCTGGCATGTCGCTGCTGCCCTGGACAGTGACCCTCTGACCCACTGCGAGGAGCAGCTGCCGTGTGGGCAGAGGCGAGGAAACGGGAGCAGCGGGCTGGGGAAGGAGAGCAGACCCCGAAGGACCTCCCACCCAGAGGTGACTCAGTCTCGTCTAGGGTCGTCTGGCCTCCACCCTCAGGCAGCCCAGGAGCTGGGACACCAGAGGCAAACACACAGGCTGGTGGTACACCAGATGCAAACACACAGGGCTGCTGAGGGGCCCTTGCTTTCCAGTCTGCAGAGGGGTTCCTGAGGGTCAGGGAGATGGGGAACGGGCCGGGTTGTGTTTTCCATTCTCCCTCCCAGCCCTCCAGGTGACGCCCTGGGGGATCCCTGGAAGGGGCCTACTGCTGGAGGAAAGGGGCCTAAAGCTTCTCTGACCGCAGAAGGGGCAGAGGGTCAGAGCGGCATGGCCAGATCCCCGGTGCTGCCCCGGAGGAGCCGCGATGAGGATGCTGGTCCTTGCCAAGGCCCCTGAGCAGCTAGCGTGTCCCCGCGTGGGTCTCCTCTACAGCCGAGGGGCCGAGAGGCCCTGTCTCGCTGTTAACAATACCAACTTACAAAAAAAAAAAAAGAGAGAGAGAAGAAAAAATGATAAAAAAAGAGACAGACAAAAAAGACAATAAAGAAAAAGCAAAGGTAATTTTTAAAAAGTAAATATAAAAGGATAAGCAGAAAGAAAAACTCGAGAAAGACTAAATAAAAATGTAAGAATTAAAATAAAGAGAAAATAATTAAAAATGAGAAAAATAAAAGAAGAAAAAAAGGAAAAAATGACAAACAGGGAAAAAAGCAGAGGAAGAAGAAAAATCAGAAGCTAAATAGACTGTGATATTGTGACACAAGAAGAAATATACAGTTGGTCTTCATGCCATCTCCCTGCAGTCTCTGAAATCCTACTAATTTCCCGAGTAGTAGGAGTGAAAGGAGCATCTTTTGTTATTCGTAATAAGCCCCTTTCAACCAAATCAGAGTTGATGTTAATTAGATGGCTGGTGGCTAAAAGCCTTTCCTCGATGCTGAATGGGGGCTGGTTGCTATAGAAACCAGCCACGTGATTGAAGGGTTGGAACTTTCAGCCAAACCTCACCTCCCAACTTCCTGGGAGGCCAAAGGGGCTGGGATTAAATTAAGTACCAACGGCCAATGGCTCCATCAGTCGGACCTATTCAGTGGAACCTCCATAAAAGTCCTAAGTGGAGAGGTTAGTGTCTGGGTTGGTGACTGCACCCTGATACCAAGAGGGTGACACCCCGCCAAACTCCAGGGGACAGAAGCTGCTGAGCTTGGGACCCTTCCAGGCTGCCATATGCAATTCTTCATCTGGCTGTCAATTTGTATCCTCTATAATATCCTTTGTAAACCAGAAATAAATTCTAAGTAAAGTGTTCCCCAGTGCCCTGGGAGATTACAGAAATGTATTGGCCCTGAAGAGGGGGACCTGAGAGCCCTAATTTGCGGCCAAGTCAGAAGTGGGGGTAACCTGGAGACTCACTACTTGCCGTTGGCGTCTGAAGTGGGAGCAGCCTGTGGGCTGAGCCCCTCTCCACCTGTGGGGCCTGAGCCCCTCCCCACCTGCCTGCCTGAGCCCCTCCTCACCTTGGGGTACGAGCCCCTCTCTACCTGCAGGACTGAGCCTCTCCCCACCTGTGGGGCCTGATCCCCTCCTCACCTCCCGGGCCTCGCTGGTTCCCGGACTTCGTGTCAGAACTGGACGGAACTGCAGGACGCCCAGGGGTGTCCACAGAACGCTGGAGACTTGCCTGGTGCAGAAAACCCGCACACTGGGTGTCAGAAGGGTTGGGCGTAGGGAGCCAGTTCTGCTTCATGGACACACATTCAAGAAGGACAAAAAGCTGCCTCTGGTGAAAGTTTTTCCGGTGACCCAAAGCCAGCTCGCTGACCCAAGAGGCCCCCAGACCCAGGCCCAGGCAGGCGCTTCCGTGGTGCCGGGATTCCGGAACAAGGGGCTCCGGATCAGGTCGGAGCAGGAGTTGGACCGCACGCCGCCAGGGGCGACCCAGCGATTTTCTCCCTTTTTGGGCTCTGTCCTCTCCTTTGCAAACCAAGTGGGGGGAGTCGAGAGCTTTTTGTTCACCTGCGGCGTTGCAGCGACCGATACCGACCTTGTTACATGCAGGAGCTTAAGTGACTTTCACTTCTGGTTCGAAAAGCTGTACGAATTGTTGGCTTTTTGATAAGGGAGCTCCCACCTAAACCATTGAGTTCCCTTTGAGCGCTCAGGGGTGGGTCTCAGGATGATGCCACAACCCGACAGGCGCCAGGATACACAGGACAGTGGCCCGTGACATGATTCACAGTGAGGCACACTATGAACACCTGTGACAGCTGAGGGGGGGGGACAGCTTTCATCCCATGTGCCTGTCCTGCTTACCGTGTGGCCCGGTTTCCTTGGAGCAGATCCTCCTCCGGGGCATCTATGCGGTGGCTGTACCCGTGGGTCGAGAAGCAAGAATTCTGCTTTCTCTGAGCACTGAATAGACATTTCAAAGAGCAGTGTTCGGTCCACAACAGAGCGTAACGGGAGTACAGGGATTTCCCGCGTCTGCCCCTCCCCCACGCACACCCCCATCGCCCGACACCTGAGGGCCACGCTGGTTCCGATGATGAACCTACACTGACGCAGCAAAACCACCCAGAGTCCAGAGTGAGATAGGGTTCGCGCCTGCACATTCTGTGGGTGTCGACACACGTGGGATCATGGGTGTCCTCCACTGTGGCATCACACAGACTAGTTCCGCTGCCCTGAACGTCCTCCGTGTTCCACCCACTCACCCCTCCTCCCTGTAATCCCCGGTCGCCCCTCACCTTGGTCTCGTCTCCCCAGTTCTGCCTTTTCCAGAAGGTCATGGGGCCGGAATCACGTAGGGCGCATCTTTCAGATTGACTTCTTTCGCTCTGTGACGTGCATTTAAGATTCTTCTCCACTTTTCATGGCTTGTTAGCTCACTGCTTTTCGGTGCCGAATACTATTCCACCCTCTGGATGGACCCCAGCTGACGTACCCGTCACCCGCCGAAGGGCATCCTGGTTGCTTACCCATCTGGCCATTGCGAGTACAGTTCCCATAGGCATCCGAGTGCAGGTTTTCGGGTGGACACAGTTTTCAACACCTTTGGGGTAAATACCAAGGAGCGGGATTGCTCAATCACATGGTCCTAGTGCGTTTAGTTTTGTACCAAACCGCCGGACGGTCCCCCAAAGTGCCTGTGCCATGGCGCGGGCCCACCAGCACCCGGCGCTGCTCCCCGTCCTCGCCAGCACCTGGCGTTTGGGAATCTGGCCGTCTCAGTAGGTGTGTAGCGGTGTCTCATGGTCATTTTAATTTGCGTGTGATGTTTGGCGTCCTTTTTGTGTTTAGTTGCCACGTACGTATCTTCTTTGGTGAGGTGTCGTCTCTTTTGGCCTCCTGTCCATTTTTTAATTGGGTCGTCCGCTTTGGTTGTGTGGGGCTTCAAGAGTTCTTTCCAAGTTTTGGGGTAACGTTCTTTGATGCGATGTGCCTTTTGCAAATAGTCTGTCTCAGCTTGTTCCGCAGCTTGTCTGCGTGTAGTCAGTGTCTTCCGCTGAGCGGACGTGTTGGTTCTGCCGCAGTCGTCGTGGGGATTGCATCTAACCCGCAGGTCCACGTGTGTGGGCAACAGGTCGCTGAGGAGAAGCCTCCAGGCAGCGTGGGGGGCACACGGGCGGACACCCTGGCATCGGGAGGGTGTGATGGGGCTGCCGCGCTGCTGGCTGCTGGCCCGGCGGGAGGGCCAACTCTCACACGAACGGGCGCGCCTCCTCTGGCACGGGCCTCAGGCCCGAGTCACTCACTGCGTGGTGGCCGTGCCTTTCCCTGGGAGCTCAGCTCCCTGAGCAAACACGCACACACACACACACACACACACAGAGGCCCCAGGGCCGGTCACCACGCACACCTGGCGAGGCTGCCGGGACACACACTTTTGTGGCCCAAGGAAAACATCATTAGGATTCCTGCCCAGACCCACGAGAGTCATCTGTGCTCTCTGCTCTGGAGGCAGAGACCTCCTTTTATGACTGATTGTAAGCCCGGGCAGGACAAAAATAAGACACACATTCCAGAGACCTGTGTCACTCTCCCCAGAACTGGGTAAACACAGTGGCAGAGGGCGGGGTGGGGTGGCACCCAGCATGGTCCCTGGGACACAGGGTGGCCTTCTGTGGGGTCTGTCCCCAGGAGCTCCTGCCCCCAACAGTTCCCTTCACCACGGGTTCTCTCCAGGGGCGGGAGGGACTGGTTTCTCCCGGCCTCCTCCTCGAAAGCCAGGCTCCTGCACAGCTGTCTCTAAATCCAAATTTCTCTGGGATGAAGTCAGCTCAGAGGCCTGGGGTTGCCAGGAAGCCGCCGGGCAGTGGGCAGCTGCGGGCCATTAGCGGTAAGGATAGGTCACAGCACCGCCAAATGCGATGCGCTCGGGGCTGGAATGGGAAGCAGACGCCCACACCAATTATCTTGAGAACCGGTGTTGTCTTTCTCTGGCCTGGGTTGATTGCCTTTCTGTGTTCCTAGTTGATTCTGGCCTCCAAATGACATCTATATTTAAACCCAAGTCTGCATGCATTTTCCCACCTGGATAAATCCTGCCCTTCTGTGGCAGCTCCTGGCAAGTGACTCCGTTTCTGAGCTCCGGCCAGGGCCTCTATGGAGCCCCCGCTGAGACACAACCCCCGCCCCCCCCGCCCCCCCCCCCCCCCCCCCCCCCCCGTGCACAGCTGGCCCCTCACACCCCGGTGCCCTCTCCCCGTTGGATCTTCCCTGGGGCTCCTGCCCCCTCGAGAGGGAGCCCCGCCTCAGCAGCCACCGAGTACCCGCCCCTGCCGGTCGCCCTGTACCTACTTGTGGAGTCAGCTGTGAGTTGGCGCTCTGAACAAATTCTAAGGCTAATAATGCCCTTGCGCCATCCCATAAAAACCCTACCACTGGCAAGAAAAGTCAGTGGACGGGCCCCTCCGGTGTGCTTGATGGCACGGTGTTCGCAAGAGACCCCCTGCTATGAGGCCGTGACTCAGCAAATAAAGAGAAAAGTTCCCTGCGACCCAAGTCTGGTCGAGAGCCAGGGTTTGGGGTGGCAGCTGGCCCAGGGGACAGTTGTCACTGGGGTCACCAGCCTCAGACCTGGGGAGTCAGATGTCAGGTAGCCGCCCACACCTGCCTCTACTTTTTGGAAATTTTTAAACAATTTTATTTATTGATTTTTAGAGAGAGATGGAGAGAGAGAAATATCGATCTGTCGTTCCACTTATTCATGCATTCCTTGGTTGGTTCTTGCATGTGCCCTGACCGGGGGTTGAACCTGCAACCTGCAACCAGGGCGTATCAGGACGATGCTCTAACCAGCTGAGCTACCCGGCCAGGGCCTCTGGAGGGTTTGACCTGAGAGTGAATGAATGCCTTGCCTTTCGGTGAGCGGAGCCCTCCCTGTGATTTCTCCGGGGCTTCTCCTTAGTTTCCACCCGACCCACCGCAGTTCTTTCCGTCTCCCACCACTTCCCATAAAGACAACGCCCCCAAACGAGGCGGCTCGTGGGTTGAAGAGACGTGTTGGAGCTTCTGGGGTCCCAGGAGGCCTCAGCTCCCTGGCTCCACCCTCCTGCCCACCCCCCCCCGAAACAACAAATGGTTTGTCTGGTCGGACACTCAGTGATTTGCTTCCCATTCAGGGCCCCTTGAGATCCAACCTTTCAGCCCAGGACCCATGAAGAAAAAGAAATGCTCATTTTTGTCCAAAGAAGCAAAGTTCTAGAAGCAAAATTCTGCCTTTGAATTAAGGGACAGCATGGCCGGGAGGGGAGGGGAAGGCCAGGCTTTGGAAGCAGGAAAGTCTTGCATTGTCCCTCCACCAAGATCCGTTTGGGGAAGTTATGCCGAGCCTCAGTTTCCCCGCAGGTAAAACGGGGTTGCGGGGGGTCCGTCTCCTCCAGTGGTCCCTGGAGATTCCTGGTTCCTCAGGAAGGCTGGTTCCTTCCCCTTCCCTGGTTAATACAAAGGCCACTGTGTTGGCGGGAGAGCTGGAGGGTCAGTCCAGTCCTGGTGCTGTCACCTGGCGCTGTCCCCGACAGTTGTGTGGCCCCCAGGAAACGGCTTTACCTGCCTGGGAGTCAGCTTTCTCTCCTGTCAGTGAGAGACGCAGACCCGCCAGTCTCTAGACGAGACTTTATTTCATGATTGCGATTTTGAAAAGCACTGCTCCCTGCCTGGGCATTTCAGGCTCAGCATGGAAGAGAAAGAGTCCCAAGAGTCAGGGGCCAGCTTTCCAGGGGTGGGTTTGGGGCTGGGGCTGGGGCTGCGGCTGGGTCAGCATCCTGCCGGGATCTGCCCGCCTGCGGCTCGCTCAGCTTTTCGGGGGGGGTCAGCGCCCCGTGGGTGGGGCAGCAGAGCTGAGGCTGGTGCAGGGTGGGGGATTGGGCCGAGAAGGAGAATGTGGAAAGGCCATTAGAGGGAACATGAGGCAGGTGTTCCCCAGGGGCCAGGTAACTTTTCGAGTCCCCAACAGGTGCAGCTGGAAGCAGGCACCTGAGACCCGCCAGTCCAGGATGAGACGAGGGTGGCTCAGGTGCCCAAGGACATGCCCAGGTCTCCCCACCTGAGCTCCGGGGTTCTGGTGGTGCCATGTCCTCCCCACAGAAGCCACTTCTACCTCAGCTGCCATGACCCTAAGAAGGGAAACAACATGGGTGAGGTCCGGCCCTGAAAATGGGGGGGGGGGGACCGGTGTCTGTAAGGAACTGCCTTCAGGGGCCTGTCGGGCTAACGCACTGTCCACGGAGGCTCCTGGTTCTGTCTCCCAGCCCCGCCAGCTGCCATAGGCACAAACTTTCCTTTTCAGTGTGGCGTGACCCACAGCGACGCGCGATTTAAACAGGGGAAGACTCCTTCTCTGGCCCAGCTCATAAGACACAATGAAATGGGGGGTAGGGAGTGATCATTTCTAATGAAGAAATACAAAGAAATATGGATTTGACTTTCATTTACTTCAGAACCAGTTGTCATTGCCATCCGGTTTCTCTGCATCGCTCCGAATGTTTCAGACATTTCTCTCTACTCTGGCTGCTGAATAACCACCGGCTCTTCCCAAGCAAATGGGGCTCGGTGTACGCCTGCCGGAGGAAGGAGCTAGACATGTGAGCGGAGAAGCCGAGGCAGCCGTCAACATGAGCCGTGGAGGGTCTCTGGGCCTTCTCTTCTCTGGGGGACGAGAGTCCTGCCACCCACCCATCCCCCTTGTCTCCCCTGTTTTCCCCACATTCGGTGGGGTCACACCTGAGCCACGCCTCAGGTGTGGGAATCCCCCTCCCCAGACATCTAGCACCACCCGGCACCCTATCCATGGGCACCCTGCTTACGGGAGATAAAGGAGGCTGATGGGTAGGGGCTTTTGAGCGACCCCCTGAAGATCACGGGGGAGGCCTCCCGGGATCCCCCCGGAACAGCTGTGAGGACCAACCTTTGCGCAGGTAACCTCGAGTCAGGAACTGTGACAGATGCACAGCGACCCTAAGAGGATGGGACTAGTGTTCTCCCATGTAACAAATGAGAAAGCCGAGGCACAGAGTGGTGAGGGAGGTCAGCCAAAGTCGCGCAGCTAGTGAAAGGGTGGAGCCAGGGTAAAAACCCAGAGTCCACACTGTTCAAAATTTTTTTTTTAATTTATTGATTTGAGAGATAGAGAGAGAGAAACGTGAATTTGTTGTCCCACTTATTTACACATGCATTGGTTGATTCTTGTAGGTGCCCTGACCAGAATCGAACCTGCCACTTTGGCGTATTGGGACAGCACTCTAGCCAGCTGAGCCACCCAGCCAGGGCCCCAGAACCCACTCTCTCACCTATCACCCCCACTGGCTCAAAGTGACGCATCCAAGTGCCTGGTGCACTTCACTGGGTACTGTCAGGATGTGGAGAAATGGACCCTTTCTGTAGAGATAACGACTTCCCAGCCTCGGGACAAATAACGCCCCTACCCCCTCACTGAGACACCTCGCCGGCTTTGTTAACCGCTCTGGGTGTCACTTTGCACCTTCTGTAACATGAGGTTACTAGTAACACCTGCCTCCTAAGCCGCAGTGAGAGTCAACGAGAGAGAGAGAGAGAGAGAGAGAGAGAGAGAGAGAGAGAGAGAGAGAGGGAGAGAGAGAGAGAAGGCTTCCGGCCCACACCTGGCCCACAGCCAGCGCTCTGCCAATGCCCCTTCCCCTTCTTCTAACCGGACGTTTTCTGCAGCGGGCCTGAGTCACACCCTCGGGCTCAGCTTCCTCCTAAAACCACAAGGGTAGCGGCTGTTGACAGAACACGACTCCATAGATGAGCCAATGTTGGAGATTTTAAATTAGGAGCCCTCAAATTATATTTCCAGTAGTTTCTGAATTATGTTCCCAGTGTCTTTCTGACGCCCGGGCCATCAGAGGCAAAGTGCACACTGGTTGGCATCCACAGGCCCCCCTGGGTGTGCGCCTGCTCCCTGGAGGTGGGCCACGCCGGTTTCCTCGTGGCTGAGTCACATGCCCGGCTGTGCTGTCTCGTTCGCCAACATGAGTGCCACCAGGGGCTCTGGCCAGACGCGTTGACAGGGTAGAAGGTCCGGGAGCCTCGCTATGCTCAGCCCACGGAACCCTTCTTTCCAGCTGTGGGTCCAAGCGGCTTTGGAGCTGAGGCTGATGAAATTCATGGCAAAGACACAAAATTCCCTCCCAGCCATGCTCCCACGCACTCCCCTCTTTTCCTCCCACGATTTTACAGTCCAAATCCTTCCTGAGAGTTGCTGGGTGCTTTCCCCCCCCGCCCTGAGAATCACTTGCACACAATCCAGACATGGTGACCCCTTTCACCTGGCTCCATCCCAGCGCTGTGCACCACTATCTGCTTCCTGGCCCCGTCGCTGTTACTCAGGAATGCCGCAGCCTTTATTGGCCCCACCTGCTTGCCAAACACTGTGACTGGAGCAAGGGGGAAAGGGTGGGCCACTCTGGGCCCGGCCTGAGGAGCGGCCCTGGGGGTGACGTGGACGCAGCTGCACACACATAGGTCCGAAGGCGGAGGGGACAGGGTGGGGAACCCGCAGGGCTTCCCGAGGAGGAGGAGGAGGAGGAGGAGGAGGAGGAGGAAGGGGTGGGATCTGGTCTGCCTCCTTCAGGCCGGCAGCCCTGGGTGCCCACGGCTCTCCCCTCGCCTCCTGCCTGCAGTCCCTGCGTGGCTGGCTCCCCTGTCATTGCACTTTCCTGCGACTGCCGCCCCTCGCAGGGGTGCTCCCGTGCACGCACTGGCAGCGGCCCGCCCCCCACCCCGTGCTCTGCCATGCTGCCACGTCCTCTCTCCTCCCAGCATTTACCACCACTTAAACATTCCGTGTATTGTTTGCTCGGACACCCCGAGTCCCCCCTGCCCCCGGGAGACACCCCGAGAGCATCTGCCGAGTGAGGGGCAGAGCCTCGGAATGAAAATGAACGGCGGACAACACACTCGTTGGCATCAACGTCGATCCCCGCACGGGCTGCTCGGGAAAGAGCTGCCGGCATCCTGTGACCACGGTCTTCCCCATGGGAGATTTTCCGTGACAGCGCTGGTCGGGAGCTTCCATGACTGCAGAGGAGAGCGGGCTAACGCTGACACGGGAGGAGTGTCGTAACAGGGTCCTGTGCATTAGAAACACACATCCGAGGGAAGGCGTCAGCTCCAGAGGCTCTGGGGAAAGGGACCGCTCGTTTCGGTGGCGCATCCCTTCCCCCTGCCTGGATACAGGAGGCCGACCAGAGGCGGGAAGCTGGGACGGGGCAGCCAGCCAGCCACGCCCCAGAGAACATTCACGGCACCATCCATCGCTGAGAGAGGCGTGTACACATGTAACACGTTTGTGTGGAAATGCATGTAGGCATGCATGCGTGTTCTTATTCATTGACACACACACGCACGCACACACACACACACACACACGCACAGGAGTGGTGAAACTATGAGGCACTGTGCAGCCAGGCCAGTGTGAGCTACACAGGTCTCCCTGACAGCCGGCTATCTCCTCTGTCCTAGCCTTTAGGCACACCTGCAGTGATGCCTTCTAGAACGTTCTTGGCACTACTGAAGGGGGAGTTAATTGGCTGGCAAAGTGCCATGGGCACGGGAAGCGTTACTGCAGGTTTGGCCCACGTTTCCACATTTCGGGAGACTTGCTTATCCAGGAAACAGATGCGGAGCCCCTGTTCAGTGCCAGGCCCGGGGAGAGGAGCCAGGCAGGCAGAGAAGCTGGGCTCATGATGGAGACAGACCAATGACCAGCCACAGGAGGGGCAGGGGGCAGGGGGAGGGGCTTAGATAGACTGGGGTTCTTGGGAGGCCAGATGGGGCTTGCCGGGTGGAGAACAGGGAGGGGGTGAGGATGGCACGCCAGACAGAAGGGACAGCATGCGTGTGGCCGGAGGGGAAAATGGCCTGCAGCCTTGGAGATGCGTGCAGGCAAGCAGGGTCTGCAGATGTGGCTGCAGAAGGCAGCTGGGCCCTGTCGGCGGGGGCCGTGGGTTTGGAGCCAGGGAGTTGGAGCGGTGTCCTGGGAGTGAAGGTGCTGCCCAGGGATTGCCGCAGACCTGCCCATGGGGAAGAAGGCATGGGTGGCCGGGAAGATGTGCCCGAGGGGAGGAGGCCCTGACCTGTGGTCCCTGGGAGCACGGACTGCGTGGAGCAGATGGAAGTGAAAGAGGGTAAAACGGAAGATGCCTCAGGATGGGGGACGCGGAGAGCACGTGACAAAGAGGCCGAGAGGACGGGGACCACTGTGCACGAGGACCCACTGTGCGCAGGCCCCGGGCCGGGCTCCTGGAGCATACGGAGCAGACCGCCAGGCCTGCCTCCTGGCTCTGGCGTCTAGTGGGAGGAGCCAGACAGAAAGGAATGAGCAGGTCAGCAGGTAGTGAACCGGAGCTAAGTCCTCAGTGGGAAAAGAAAGGTCACAGTGCTGGCAGAGTGGCCTGTGAAGACCTGCAGCTTGTGGGAAGCCAGTCCCTAGCTGTCTGGGGAGAAGAGCATTCCAGAAGAAGCGACCAGTGATGCAAAGGCCCTGGGGTAGTGTGTTCCAGCAACTTCGAAAGGCCCATATGGCTGGAAGGACCAGGGAGGCAAGTAGTCAATGAGATGAGAACCCTGGGGTAAAGTCAGGGCAACAAGGATGGCAAGGGGCCTCGTGGGCCATTTTAAGGACTTGGGGTTGTCCCCTGGGTGAAATGGGGGTCGGGGAGAGCTGTGGGCAGAAAAGGACCGGCCCAACTTCAGTTTTTAGAGGCTGACTCCGGCTTAGTGTAGAGGACAGACCGGAAGAGGCAGGAGCAGAAGCAGGGAGGTGTCCTGGAGATGGCAGTGGAGGAGGCGAAAGTCGTCAGGTCCTGGTTGATTGTCAAGGTCAGGACCTCTGGCATTGCTCGTGGATTCCATGTTTCTGAGACGGAAAGTCGAGGCTGACTTCAAGGGCTGTGGCCTGAGCGGCTGCAGGATTGGATTTTCACCTCCCAAGGTCAGAAGGTCAGAGGCAGAGCTGGATTCTGGGTGAGGATGGAGATAATTCGGGGTTTGGCATCCTGTCTGAGATGCCAGGTGGAGATGTCCAGGGAGGAGTGGATCGCAGAGGTCTGGGCCTCACCTGACCTTCAGACGGAGCTGGGGGCGGGGCTGGGAGGAAGGCCAAGGAGGCGGTCCCCACAAGGCGTCACAGCCTCCCATCTCTTAGCGACTCTGAAGTTCCAGCTTTACTGCCGTGATCCTTATTGGCACTGCTGATGGTAACCACGTAGGGGAGCTTTTTAAAGGTGTACATTCCTGTGCTCACCTGTGGCACAAAGAACTCCAAGTGGGACCTGAACCCAGAAAGGGATCGTAATGGGCACCATTGGGTAAGATTCTCCACGCACAAGCGGCTTTCTGCCGGTTTTAAGACAAAGGGAGTCCAGAAAATAAAAACACAAGCCACAGATTGGGAGAAACTGTTTGCAAGACACACAGACAATAAGGGACTGTGATCCAAAATGCACAAAGAACTCTGAAAACTCAACAATAAGGAAACAAACCCTTGACTTCAAAAGGCAGCAAAGATCTGAACAGACACCTCGCCGAAGAATACGGATGCAGATGGCAAGTGAGCATATGAAAAGATGCTCAATATCACAGGCCGCTAGGACATGGAAAAGTAAAGCAATAAGATACCATCACACACCCATGAGAACGGCCCAAACCCAGAGCCGCGCCAGGTGCGGGGGTGGCCCCATGGCACAGGTACTTCGTAGAGCCGTCCGGCGGTCTCTTACGGAAGCAAACACACTGTACCACACGGCCCAGCGCCACATTCCTGGGTGATTTACTCAAAGGCGTGGAAAACTCGTGTCCATGCAAACACCTGCACACGGGTGTTTGCAGCAGCTGCACTCAGAGTTGCCACAACGTGGGAGCCACCAAGACGTCTGTCAGTAGGTGGAGGGATAAACAGACTGTGGTCCATCCAGACAATGGGACGCTAGTTGATGCTAAAAGGAAATGAGCCTTCAAGGCATGAAACGACACGGAGGAGCCTTAGTGCATATTGCCAGGTGAAAGAAGTCCATCGGAAGCGACATACGGCGTGGTTCCAGCTCTGTGACCTAGTGGGGGAGGCACAGCAGCGGAGACGGAAAAGATCGGTGGCTGGCAGCGGGTAGGGCCGGGGGAAGGGAAGGAGGAAGAGGCAGAGCTCAGAGGATGTTCAGGGCCGTGAAAGGACTCTCCGATGGTACTGTAACGGTGGGCTCGTGCCGCACACGCTTGTCCAACACTCATAGACGGCCTAGCACCAGGAGGGAACCCCAATGTAAACCATGGACTTTGGATGGTAAAAAAGAAGACAAAACTAAGGGGAGGGGGTGGGAGTTTATGGGGGAAGACAGAAAAAAAAAGGACCTAGTGATTCAACTCACTTTAAAGTGCTGACGACGTATCGGATGGCGTTGGACTGATGTGTGCCTTTTCCGCCGGGCACTCAGCGGGCGCTGAAAACCAGTGAGTGGCCAGAACGGGACAGTCGCCGCGCTTGTGAAGATTTCCTTCTGGAAAGCCTGCTCGAAAAGCGTGGAGAAGGGAGGGCAAAGCCGTAGCACCCACCTAGCAACTGCGCTCAGGCTGATCTGGAGACAGGTTCCCCGGGGTGCAGGCTGCGAGGGCAGCACCCCCAAAGCTTGGCGCCCGGATAGAACCCAGAGGAAGAGCTCCGCCATCACCTCACCTTCCTGGACCTCCATTGGGTGCACATCTCAATCCTAGGCAGCCCCCCCATGTCTTCCTGCGCACCTGGCAGGTGTCCTGCACCCCTGGCAGGTGTCCTGACCCCCTACATAATGGAAAAAAGGTCCCAAAGAGGGCACTGTACAGCTAGGTTCGTAGTGGCATCATTCGAATAGCCTGAAAGTGAAAGCAACCCAAGCGTCCACCCGTGGATGAAAGGAAAAGCGACATGTGATCTATATGTACAGGGAGACATCACTCGGCCGGGTAAAGGGACTGCCAGCACACGGCGCTGCACGGAGGGACCCCAGGACACTACGCTAAAGGGTTCGAGCTGGTCATGAAAGGACGGTACTACCGGCTTCCTCTTGTAGGAGGTCCTCAGAGGAGTCACACTGACAGAGACAGAAAGTGGAATGGAGGCTACCAGGGCCGGGCCGGGCCGGGGGAAGGAGGGGAGAGGACGGGAGTTAATGTTTGATGGGGACAGAGTTTCAGTTTGGGAAGATAACAGACAGGTCTGGAGGTGGACGGTGCTGGCGGTTGCACAACAGGGTGAAGGGACCTGATGTCACTGACCCGTACACTTGAAACGGTTCCAGTGTATTTTGCCTCAATCTACAAAAAGGAGGTAGGCGCTCTTACTCACCAGGATTACAGCCCCTCCCAGGGGCCCCCGGGGGCCGAGCCCTGTCCCCCGGGCCTCACAGCATCCGCGCTGCCCGCAGCTTGCATCCTGGCCTCCCTGCCCTCCCTGCCCTCCCTGCCTGGCCGTGACCCTCAGGGCCTTCCAGCCCCTTCAGCTTCCCTGCTCACTGCCTGTTCTGTAGCCCCGGTTCACACTGGAAGGGATGAGATCGCTCACCCCATCGAGGGGAAACAGGGAGTTTGAAAGCGGCTGGCGGCTTGTGGGCCGGTACCCTGGACCCAGCCAGCTCTGCCAGGGTAGCGGGGTCCTCCTGGGCGGCCTCGGCCACAGGGGTCTGGCCACCACCTCTCCTCGGTAGGGGCTGTGGGTGGCAGTGACCGCGGGTCCCGATGATGGGACTTGTCGGAACAGCAGCGGCCAAATCTGAAGCGTCAGGACTGACTGGTTCTATATTCATCCCCAGTCAGCTGCTCCCTCCCTCCACATCCCCACCACCTTTCCATGGTGCTATTTGGTTGCTCACTTATCCCAGAAATAGCAAATTACGTGCAAGGCGAGGCCTGCCTTATTCGTTTTTATATTCCCACATCACCACAGGGATGTGTATTAATAAACGCATTAATGGGGACATGAAAACATAGCAAAAGTACTGGATTTGGAGTCTGGAGACCCGGGTTGAGTCACACAAGGTCACTCTCTGTCTATGTGACCTCTGAAAAAGCATGTCACTTCTCTGGGCCTTGGCCTCCAATTCTGCAAAACAAATGGCCAAAAATACACCCGTGTCCCAAAGCGTGTCCCACTGCATCCCCCAGAAGGAGCTGGATGGGTACGTGCCCAGCAGAATTCCTCAGAGCCTTGGATGCACTCAGGGGCCTCGTGAATGCCCCAGAGGGAGATGAAAGGACAAGCACTTCCTGAAGTCGCTTGTCCACATGGTCCTTTGAACTTGGACCCCACCGTGGGGCATGGGCTGGGCGCGAGGAAAGGCCCATGTGGGGTGCACACGGCTTCTCAGGGCCGCTTTAGCCTCAGAGAATCTCCGCTTGTGCGTGAGCCTGCTGGCTGCTGCCTGCTGCCTGCTTTCTCACCTGGAGTGAATTGCTTTGGATTTTAGATTTCCATGACCCTAGCTGGCTTTTTTTTTTCTCCCTTTCCTGCCCACTGTTCATTTCCTCCTTTCCTCACGATTGTCTGGGGTTCATTCACCTGGGCCTGTTTATCTGTGACCTGCAGGGAGCCAAGGCCACTGAGTCAGATTCTGTGACGTTGCTCCTCCCTCTCCCGGGCCGAGATGGTACCTCCTGTTCCCAAGAAAGATAAAGCACTGCCACAACATGCCACTGGCCTGACAACCCATGTCAAGGCTCCCACGTGGCCAGCTGCTGTCCAAGAAGGCCCCTGGGATGTTGTTTCACTGCCAGATGTTATCTCTGCCATGCGACTCATGGGAGGCACCGTCTCACCTGTCGGTTTGTTGCAGGAAAGTTAACCATCTGTCGTGGCTTTGATCAAGGGCCAGATATCATAACTGGGCAGCAAGGAGCATTGTCACATTAAAATGTGAGGTGCATGGGGCTGCCGAGGACCTGGGGAGTTACCCTCCTCTAGCATTTCCCTGGATTAAGCCACGGAAATGTGTCCCCTCCCGTTCTGGAGGCTGGGCGTCTGCGTCCAGGGGTTAACAGTGCTGTGTTCCCACAGACCCTCTGGGGAGGACCCTTCCTGGACTCCCCCAGCTTCCGGAAGCTCCAGATGTTCCTTGGCTTCCAGCTGCCTCCCTCCAGTCTCCGCTTCCGTCTTCTCGTGGCCATCTTCCCTCAGTGTCTGTGTCCAAGTACCCCCTGTTTTTATAAGGATAGCAGTCATATTGCATCAGGGGCCCCTCTTTCCAAACAGTTTTTCTTTTATTTATTTCTAGGGAGAGGGGAAGGGAGGGAAAAAGAGAGGGAAAGAAACATCAACTTGAGAGAGAGACTTTGATCAGTTGCCTCCTGCACACTCCCCGACCCCGGGACTGAACCTGCAACCCAGGCACGTGCCCTGACTGGGAATCGAACCGTGACCTTTTGGTTTGTGGGATGACACCCAACCAACTGAGCCACACTAGCCAGGGCAGGGGCCCATTTTAATGGCCTCACCTTAACTCAATTATATAGGCAACGACCTTCTTTCCAAAGAAGATCATGTGCATAGGCCTCAGGAGCTGGGACTTCCACATGTCTTTTGGAAGACACGATTCAAATCATAACAGCCCTGGTGTCAAGAAAAAGTGTGCCTGGGCACCAGCTACATGCCGTGTGTCACCTGGCCCTCTGAGCCCTGTCTGTGAGCAACAGCTACTTCCTCTCCCCTTTCAGGGCCCGCTCTGGGTTTTCAGAGAGAAGAGTCCAGAGTCCAGGCACCTTCAGCACAAAAGGCAGCGTGTAAGGCCAGGATGTCAAAGGTTTTTGAGGCTATATTTGCAGAGGAGGGTACATTCTCGAGTCAGCGTGACACGGGGCTGAGAAGCCAGCTGGACCCTTTGGAACCCTGCCTCCACCCCCTGGGTCACTGTGTGCCTCTGGGCACAGCCCTCGGCCACTCTGAGTCCTGGCTTCCTCGCAGGCCAATGGAAGTGACACCAACCCCGTCCCAGGGGTTCGTCCCTGGGGGAGATTTCACTCCCCCCCCACAAAGATATGTGGCAATTTCTGCAGCTACTTTTGGTTTTACAGCTACTTTTGGCTTGTAGTGGGCCGAGGCCAGAGATCCTGCTAAACATCCTACAATTCACAAGACAGCTCCACACAACCAAGAATGGTCTGGCCCTACATGTCCATGGTACCAGGTTTGAGAAGCGCTGCCCATCCCTATGGGGTTGATAATGAGCTTCGGGCATGAGGCGTGCACTGTGCCAGGACACGGAGTCAGCCCCGTCTGTGCGGGTCTACACACGGAAAAGCAGGGTGTTCATGACGATCCCATGAAAGTGCTTGAATGCACTAGAATTTTCAGAGTATGAAGAGGGAGAGGACACAGTGGATTATGAGTGCCCGAGCAGCAGAAAGAATGTAAACACGTGATTGGCAAATGCAGGCAGCGAGGCATACAGAGGGACAAAAATATTCACCTCTTTCATGACCTAGTGTCATGACCTTGGGTCATGCATCTGGAAGCCGTGCAGTTGGCATCTGAGCCCAGGTCTCTCTGGCGCCAAGCCAGGGCCCCCTGTTGCGCCCCCCCCCCCACTCACACGTAGTTCCCGCAGAGGACACACGTATTAGTCATGAAGCCAGCCTGGGGCGTGGATGCGGAGGGGGGCAGCTAGGGAGATGCTGGGAGAACCAGGAGCCTGGCGAGGGGCTTCCTAAGGATCGCCACCTTCCTGAGACCTCCTCTGCTCTTCCCTGCACATGAGTCCAGGCCCCTTCATGTGCGCTGTCTGGGCCCGACAGCCGGGCCAGGCCCACGCTCCCGGAACAACACAAAATTCGAGCCTGTGGTCCCATGTACTTCCCCTCCTCCGGCCCCTACGACGAGCACCGTTCTCTCGGGGCAGCAGAACCCAGGGGAACTGCACGGAGGGGAGCATCTACCTTAGCCGGAGGTGTGGCAACTGCAGCACAGAAATGGAACGGAGAAATGAACGCACACACTTTCAAGGTTCTTGAATGTCTACAAAGTGATATAATATCACATGGAGGTAGATAGTGGTAAGCTAAGGGTATATACTATAAATCCTAAAACAACCACTAAAGCCCTGGCCGGGCGGCTCAGTTGGCTGTAGTGTCATCCCATACACCAAAAGATCACGGGTTCGATTCCCAGTCAAAGCCCATGTCTAGGTTGTGGGTTCGATCCCTGGTCCAGGTGTGTACGGGAGGAAACCAATCAATGTTCTCACATGGATGTTTCTCTCTCTCTTCCTTCCTCTGCCTCTAAAATCAACAAATGTAATTTTAAAAAATTGAAAAAAAGAAAATAACCACTGAACTAATAATACAAGGTCTACAGCAAATGAGTGGTAAAGGAGATACAATAGAATCATAAACAGCAATCGGTCCACCAAAGAAGATATACAAATAGCCAGTAAGCCCATGACAAGATGCTCAGCATTACTCATCATCAGGGAAATGAGAATCAAAGTGGCACCACAGTAAGGTGCCACTTCCCACCACCAGGCTGGCTCCAGGCCGCAAAGACAGACGGCAAGGAGGGTGGGGGAGAGTGTGGGGGAATGAGAGCCCTCACACTCGGCTGGGGTATGAACAGGGAGTGGGGGCAGCCACTTGCGAACCGTCTGGCGGGTCCTCAGGAAGTGAAACACAGAGCCCCTGTTGGACCCAGCAATGCCACTCCTAGGTACAATACCCAGGGGAAACGAAGCAAGTGTCTGGACTAAAACACGAATGTTCACAGCAGCCTTATTCGTAATCACCGAAAGGCAGAAAGACTCCAGATGCCCGTGAACTGACTGATGAGTGGAGAAAGTCCTGCGGTCTGCTCCTACGGTGGACCTCACCCCAGAGAAGGGGTGAAGCGCTGAGACGGACCACAACACGGCTGGGCCTTGAGGGCATGATGCTAAGGGAAAGAAGCCGGTCACAGAGGCCCATGGCCTAGGGTTCCATTGATATGAAATGTCCAGGACAGGCGAATCTAGAGAGACAGGAAGCAGATTAGTAACTGCTTAGGCTTGGGGAAGGGGTAGGAAAGAGAGGATTTGGGGGTGATAGCTAAAAGGTATGAGGTTTTGGGGGGGAATGCTCAAATTTTCTATATACCGCTGTGTCTCCTGAATTCCTCCTCCTCAGCCCCCTTGGACCACACTTTGGGGGACGCTCTTTAAGGCCTTGGAGGTTATTTCTTAAGGGAGTTATTCCTGGAAGTGGACAGGATTTACCAGACCTTGTTTTTCCAACATTTAGGAGAAGTGGGCTAAAAAAAATAACATCATTGGCAACGGTCAAAGGCAAGAGAAGGTGAGAAGCAGGAAAGTGCATCAGGAGGTTGAACCTGGCATGGTGTCCACAGTGGGGACCAGGCTGCTGGCAGGTGAGTCTGACCTGCTGTTGGTAGTAGGTATATTAGAGCCTCTCCCCCAGGCCCCCCCCCCCACTCCAGCCAGCAGGGCTCTTTCCTTCTCTCACCCGCCTGGATGAAGGAGACTCCCCACCCACCCCAGAAGGGCAGGGTTCAAGGTCATTGCCTTGATTCACCCCAATGTAGGAATAATAGCCCTGCTCCCTCTTCTGACACAATGTGGGAGAAACCCCATCCACTGCAGATGGTAAATAAGTTGTTCTGGACACAATCTTGCTGTTCCGCTGGGAAAGGGAGTGGCGATTCCTAGAGTGGAGAGGGCCCCGAGCCCTTCTCCCAAATGGCTTTTACTGGGAATGGTATGTGTAGGTGTGTACAGCCTACATGCATAGGTCATCAATCAATGTCAAAGGCTACAGTCATACAAACACAGGCATTATCTATAGATAACAATGGAAGGAACCCAGAGTTTGTCATAGGTCAGGGTCTGTTAGTCATACTGACTCCAGAGGGTCTTTAAGGTGTGTTTCATGAGATAAGGAGTTAACTCTTTATGCCTTGGACTTAAACATCCGGTTTATATCACCAGGGCCATACAAAAACAAAGCAGAGCAAGCTTCAAGGTATACAATGTATTTATTAAGCCTGATTCCCACAGGAACCCTTGGTGTTAGAGTCGAGACATGTCTGCCACCTGCGTTTTTACCTGGTTTTCCAGGGAGATGTACCAGCCCCTTTCAGGGCTTGCTCTCTCGGGGCTACAGTCTCGGAAACCACACACAGTGGCCCCCATCATCTCTGGAGGATTCCGTGCTAAGGGAGGTCTCCTGACTAGCCACCCAGAAATCCAAGTAATGGTGCTTTTCCGGGAAGAATGTTCCATATAAACCCCAAATTTCATAAACAAGAAAGAAGAAACAGTTCTGTGAAGCAGTGGAAGTCTGAAACTAACTGGAAATGTTGCTTTTAAGGGGAAATGAACAAAGCAAATAGGAGCTGGAGTTCCTAAGTGTGATGGTCGTAATCACATTACTTTTAAAGATTAATGAACCTTAGCTTCTGTAATAATAATAATTGTGGGAGCGGTGAGAGGGCACGCAAGACCGCTGATGGTAAGTGCTCTCCAGCTGGTACTGTAAATGAAGCCACCTCGTTCTTTGGGGACTTCGCTCCGATAATCTCCAGCCAAAAGCTCCATAAGAACAGTGTGGTGACTGCCAGGGAGAGGGGGTTGGGCAGAGGTGAAAGAGGGGATAAGGAGGATCAATGGTCATGGAAAAAATACAATAAAAGTTTTTTTTTAAAAATAAGGCACCAATTAAAAAGGCATTTAGCATGTCAGGGAAACGATAAAGGCCTTCAGTTGTCAGGCACGCAATGAAACAAAGTATCCGTCGTTAGACTATGAACTTTAAAGGAGGAATTCGATGCAAAAACCCCGCAACTGGTTACCGCCCAAGTTTCATTTCCCTTCCCTGGGAGAAGGCCAGCTTCACAGAAGGAAGGGGAAACAGCACCTGTGGCGGCTCCCTGGAGATGTGAGCGGGAGGGCCTGTTGCTTCTAACTGGCGCTGAGCTCTGCGGGGCGGTGGGGCGGGGGGCGGAGGGCGGATGCTAAGTCATTTATAAAACCCCGACAGACTCAGGTGTGCACGTAAGAATGCTTGGGAGCTGTTCTTCCTCAGTCCCTGAGTGTCTAACCGGAAGAAACGGGCTGCTATGTCTGTTGGCAGCCGCTCCTTGGCCAACAGGCTAACACGTCTTCAAACAGACACATAGAACCTAAATGCAAAATGTTTTTTTTTTCCACACAATCTTTTGTGTTTAGTGTATTGTCATGGAAATGTTTTTGATTGATTCACTTTAACAATTTCATTTTGAGAGGAAAAAAAAGCTGACACAGTACACACATGGAAGAGTCCTGTGTCTCTTACAAGAGCTGAATAAATGTAAATAACCTCCCAAGAGAGAAAGCCCCGGGCCCAGATGGGCTCCCTGGTGAATCCTACCAAACATTGAAGGAAGAAAATAACACCAACCCTTACCATTTCTTCCAGAAGAGAGAAGTGGAAGGAATACCTCCTGAACATATTCCATGAGACTGGCATTACCCTAATACCAAAACCAGGCAAAAACATTACACTGTTTCATGCAAAGCAAGCTTTCTGTGTAGCACCATGTCGGTTCAGTTGTGGCAGCATTCTGAGACCGATCACTCAGAGTTTAGAGGAGAAAGATTTTAATATTTTAAGTGTAGACATTACAAGGTTTTTGAAAGTCAAAACTTATGACTCCTTTTCAAACTAGGACTCCAGGGGTGCTGAAGCATCCTATAGTTTTAACTGCCATCCTCCACTGCAATGTGGAGCTTTGTAAGATATTTGGTCTTCATTCACAGTTGCTGCCTCACAGCTCCTGGAACACTTGGAATTTATTAGTGTTGAGTGTGATAACGGTGTCTTTTATGTTAATGAGGTGACTTTTGGACACCACCCAAGGGTCGGGGCTGGCTGCCAGGAGAACCAACCCCGTGATTAGAAGTTGGGGACTTCAGTCTCATCCCCTGACCCCAAGGGAGGGGAGAGGGGCTGGAGACTGAGTTCAACTGCAGGAGCCAATGACTTCGCCTGTCATGACTATGCAACAAAACCTCCATGAAAACCTGGGGCAGGGGGCGGCCCGTTGGTCTGTTTTTTTTCCGGAGAGCCCCCGCTCTGGGGGACTAGGAGGCTTCCACCATGCTGGCCCCAAGGTCCACAGGAACAGAAGATCCTTTATTGGAGAAATTGCCCTGTGAATCTCTTCTCTGGCTTTGATCATATTCTTTAATATCCTTTGTAATAGATCGGTGACCTAGTGAATAATGGGTTGTCCCGAATTCTGGAGTTGTTCTAGCAAATTATTCAAGCCCGAGGAGGGGGTTGTTGGAACTCCCAATTTGTAGCTGGTGGCCAGTGGGTCAGAGGCCCAGGTAACAACCCGGCCTTGGGACTGGCACCTGAAATGTGCGTGTTTGTGTGTGGGGGGTATAGACTTGTAGGACTGAACCTTACCCTGTGGAGTCGGATGCTATCTCCGGGCAAATAGTGTGGGAATTAAGCTGAGTTCTGGGACACCCTGATGGTGTCCGAGAATTGTTTGTTTCGGTAGGGAGGGACTCCCTTCCCCACATTGGGATTGGGTCCAAGAACTCGTTTCATCCCCATGAACAAAAAGCTCTTGTCTTTGATTTGTTGTGATTGGTTTTGGAACAGTTAAGGGTTCTGGGAGGTAAGGAAACCACTGTGAAGTATCCCAAGCTGTGATAGGTGCATTTCTTGCTCTGAGCCCTTAAGGAGCCATTGTTCCGGAATTCCAGCACCCATGCAAGTCCCTGGCTGAGCCTCGGTGTGTGGTTCTTCCAGGTCAGGAAATGCTTTCAGCCACCTGAAGGAGTGTGCCAATTTTTTTCACTTTGACTTTTTGTCAATTTTGCTGACTATTTTTCTTTTCCCCCTCTATTCCTTTTTCTTTTCTTATTTTTCTTTGTTTCTTTATTTTAATTTTTCTAACTAAAGAATTTTCTTTCTCATTTTCCCCTTCTATTTGTTCTTCTTTTATTTTTATTTTCCTCATTTTACTTCTGCCTTTTCTTCATTTTTTCTTTTTTTCTCACTTTTTATGCTTTTCGATTTTTCTCATTTTTTAAAATTCTTCTTTCTTTTTCTTATTTTCCTTTTAATTGCAGGAGCAGAATATACAACATTCACTATCCCCTTCTACATGTCCGTGGAAGGCCTGCTTTATTGCAGGAGCCATCACAAGATACTCATCTACCACTTTGCAAGAGGAGGACCCTGACTACTTCAAAATTTCCCTGACCCAACTGGAAAACAAAACAACAAATAACCCTAGGAATGGGACAAAGGTCGAGGAGTTAAAAAGGGGGGGGGGTTATAAAGGGGACCGAATTTGGAGCTGTGGCATTGTTTTACCTTGCTGGGAATGCAACACCAGAGGATCACATCTATGTGCTAAACATGGACCACTTTGGTACTTGAAACCTAACACAATGACAGTGAACTTGTGCCCTTGGTACCCCATCTGCCGGGCCCACCCATCACTGGGGAATTCACTGGGCTTCTCTTTTGCTAAGTCTACACTCAGCTTCTTGGGTGGCACCTTTTGCTCCCTGTTGGTCCCCTCCTCTCCACCCTGGGTCACCTACACCTCCCCAAAGTAAGCCTGTCTTTTTTTTCTTTTAAGTTTCAAGAGCATTCCTCTTTATGTTTAAAGATTCTCCCCAACTTTATTGAGGTGAATTGGAGTATACTAAACTGTACATATTTAACGTGTACAATTCTGTCAGTCTTGATATGCATGCACCCATGAAACTACGCCCTTGCAAACATTTTCATCATCCCCCCCGCAAAGTTTCCTGGGTTCTTTTGCACCCCCTCCTTCTGTCATTGTGCCCCTGCATCCGCTGATCTTTCTCTCTAGATTAATTTGTATTTTCTAGAGTTTTGTGTAAATGGAATCATACACTGTGTTCTTTCTCTCTCTTTTTGGCCTGGCTTCTTTCATTCAGTACGATTTTGAGATTCTTCAGTATTGTGTGTATTCATAGTCTGCCTTTACTGCCCAGTTGTATTTCCTTGTATGGGTATGCCGCAATTTGTTTATCCATTCTCTGCCGGTAGCTTTGGGTTGTTTCTGGATTTCAGCTATAACAAGAAAAGCTCCTAGGATTTCATACTTTCTTTTCTCTGGTAAGTATCTAGGGAATGGAATAGTTTGGGTCATACGGGGACTCTATGTTTAACTTTTTAAGAAACTGCCAAAGTGATTTCCAAAGTGGTCATACCATCTTACACTCCACCAGCAATGTATGAGAGTTTCAATGGCCCCGTGTCCTCACACCAACACTTGCCATGGCCAGTCATTTCAAATTTCGCCATCTCATTGGGTTTTGCCTATTTGAATGCACAACAGTTCAGCTACCTCTTAGCTTCATTCCTACCAAGGGGAATGCAGGCTTAGGCTCACAAGGAATAAAAGATTACACCTGCTGTGCCAGGGAACTTAACAGTGGATTTCTTACCCTCCAACGTGTCCTGGTTTGGATATAAAATATGTGGTTTTTCTGTTTCTACTGCAGCTAGCCATGACCCTGGGTTGTCTACCCATAGCCACAAAGGCCCAGCAGGGCATTCTGCTCCACAGTGACTTTTCCCTCCTCTTGAAAGTGCTTCTCTTAGACATTTTTTTTCTTACTTCAGTAGGATTACAGGAGGAAGGGAGGGGCATAATGTAGCATGCTATTGGGGAAGGGGGGCAAGTGGAAGTTGATGGATGGAGGGGGTCAGATCAGGTCCTGATGACATCATTTGAACTGACTGTAGCCATGCTTGAGGGACAGAGGTCTGCTCCTTCACTACCCCCCTCCTTTTTTGCCTGAGCTAGTTTGAGTTGAATTTCTCTCACTTGCAGTTAAGAGTCCCGACTAGCAGGAGAGTGTGACTCAAGGCAACAGCATTTTACCAGGCCTGGGCAGCCTCTCATTTCCCATCTGTCTTCCCTGAGAGTTGCTGTTTTGGCTGACCTGGCCCCGGGACTGGAAAGTAGAAGTGGTGGTCACTTTGGCGGGGGATGAAACTTCAGAGAACACCAGGGAGAAGTATTTAACAGTATCGCCACATGGCTTGTTTAATCGACTACTCTAGCTTCATGTGTCCACCGTAATGCAGCAGGATCTTTAATTTTTAACTAAATTGCCATTCCCAACTAGCGTTTCCTTCCTTCTTAATGAGTAGATTTCATGTTTAAGGAAACATGCACATTTAGTCAGTGCTAAATGGGCAAATGGGCATCCCTGCTAGTGACCTCTGTGAACCTGTGAACGCATCCCCACAGCGAGTCACTGTCGTTGTTTGAGGGCATCTCTGTGTGAGCGGTGCAAAGGTAATACTCGAGTGGAAAAAGAGGTGGTAAGTGGGGGTGGGAGGTGGATGGCAGAAGTTAAAAAGATCCCACCCAGTCCCCTCTAGAAAGTTCTCAGATTTGACAGAACCAAGAGGTCCCTGACCCTCAGGAGTGCCTGGCCCCTGCCCCACGAGCCAAAGACCAATGAAACCTGGCTGGAGGCCAGACAGTGACCGTCCCTGGGCGCTCCTCTCCCCCTGGGACTCCGCCCTTCGAAAAGCAGCTGCGTAAGTCTCGCCTTAGGTGAGACCAAACAGCCTCCAACCCGCCAACCAGCCGCGGTCCTAGGTAGCAATTCCAAATCCGTATCCCCCACTCTACGAGAGCCCTGCAGTGACTCGCCGCAGCCGCCTGGGTGTCGGCCCCGCCCCGTCGTCCCTAAGTCCCGCCTCCGCGCTCCCGGGTTCTATCTCCACCCCCACGCGCTCGGGGCCCCTCCCCGCGCTCCGTGGCCCCGCCCAAACATAGCCCCGCCCCTCGTACTCAGGGCCCCGCCCCCGCGCTCCTGGGTTCCGCTCTCCCAGGCCCCGGCCCCACGCTCTGGCCCCGCCCCCGCGTGCCCTCTGGAGTAAGGGGGGAGGAGTGGCCGCGCGGGAGGAGGCGTGGCCGCGGTGCTGGCGGAGGCGCGGGCGGCGCGGCCCGGACTTTGGCTTTGACACAGACGGCGAACGGGACCCAGGCGCTGGTGCTGAGCTCCGGATGCGGCTCTGGCAGATCCCGCGTCCGAGTGAAGCGCAGGACTTTTTGCCCGGATCAGCGCAACTGCGGCGACGCCTCAAGTCCCGGTGCGGCCGCGGCGGTCGGGTTTCGCCGCGGGTGTCGCTGCCCCGCAGTCCTGCAGCGCTGTCGGCTCTGGGAGAAGGACTCCGAGAGTTTCTCCCGCAGAACGAGCCGGGACGCGCGGCCCGAAGCGGCGTGGGAGGGACGCCGCGGCTCGGCCCCTGACCCGCAACCGTGTGGGCACCAGCGCTGGAGGCAGGGCCCCAGCGCTGTGCGGGGCTGGGCTCCGGCTTCGGAGCTGCAGGTGGAAGAAGGACGCCCCGGGGGAGCGGCTGAGAGGTGGGGCGCGGCGAACGGCGGCGGATCTGGTGGGAGTCGGTGAACACCTCTGTGCCCACACTTGTGAGCACGGAATTCCGGCAGGAACAGAGGTGTGGGCTGAGGGGGATAGGTCTCTTTCCAAGAAAAGCGACTTAAAGCCGTTTTGGATCCCAATGGGATCAAACCAGACCTTTCCAGAGGAAAATCCGCAGGGGCCAGCCTCGTTGTGTGTTCAGGGTTCAAGGACAGCCACCAGCCCAGGATTCCTGGTTAAGAACTCCAGCTCTAGGTAGGGAGTGCTAATGCAAACTGACTAGCCGATTCCATTGATTTGTGTGTTTATTAATTTGTTTTCCAGGCGGCCAAGCGAAAGGTACTGTTGGACGCTTTTCTGTGCCTGTAAGGCACAGAGAGTTCTTCTGTGGTGGCGAGGCCTTCCGGGGCCCCTGATTTTGGCCGGTCATGGGGAGCACCCTGGGCTGCCACCGCTCCATTCCCCGGGACCCCTCGGACCTGTCCCATAGTCGCAAGTTCAGTGCAGCCTGCAACTTCAGCAACATCCTGGTGAATCAGGAGCGGCTGAACATTAACACCGCCACAGAGGAGGAGCTGATGACCCTGCCTGGGGTGACGCGTGCCGTGGCTCGCAGCATCGTGGAGTACCGCGAGTACATCGGTGGCTTCAAGAAGGTGGAGGACCTGGCACTGGTCAGTGGCGTAGGCGCCACCAAGCTAGAGCAAGTCAAGTTCGAGATCTGCGTGAGCAGCAAGGGCAGCTCTGCACAGCACTCTCCCAGCTCCTTGCGGCGGGACCTGCTGCTGGAGCAGCAGCAGCCTCACCACCTGGCCACCACTGTGCCTCTCACCCCACGCGTCAACATCAACACGGCCACCCCAGCTCAGCTCATGAGCATCCGAGGACTCACGGAGAAGATGGCTGTCAGCATTGTGGACTACCGCCGGGAGCACGGGCCCTTCCGCAGCGTTGAGGACCTGGTGAGGATGGGCGGTATCAATGCCGCCTTCCTGGACAGGATACGGCACCAGGTGTTCGCAGAGAGGTCCAGGCCCCCGTCCACCCACACCAACGGGGGCCTGACCTTCACCGCCAAGCCTCACCCCAGCCCCACCTCCCTGAGCCTGCAGAGCGAGGACCTGGACCTGCCGCCAGGTGGGCCCACTCAGATTATCTCCACTCGACCTTCGGTGGAGGCTTTTGGAGGCACAAGGGACGGGCGGCCTGTGCTGAGGCTGGCCACGTGGAACTTGCAGGGCTGCTCGGTGGAGAAGGCCAACAACCCCGGGGTGCGAGAGGTGGTGTGCATGACACTCCTGGAAAACAGGTGAGCAAAACAGGGAACCGCCAGGGGTGTGAGGGGTGCAGGCAGCCCTTGCATGGCCTCACCCGTGCACGCCAACGAGTGGACTTTTGGGGATAGGAAGAGGGCAAGACTATTTAATGAGTGTCCTGGAGGCCCTAGCCAGTACTGTCACCTGTAGCTGAGCTCTCCTCCAGAATTTTCAGAATACAGCTGTTTGGGCTTGTGGCCTGTATCCTGAATGTGGTATAGCCGAGATCAACTTAAAATTTGTAGGTGAGTGGAGGTTGTATTGGTGTTACTGCTTTGGAGAATGGGGTTTGACTCAAGACTTTGTGGGTTTATAGCTCACCAGGCCCTCAGAGCGTGGGAACTGCAGTGCAGTTATGCATGGGAGAAAGAGCTGGTCGGCTTGTTTTAATGAGCAAGAAAGTCACATTTGTTTCACCAGATGCGCCCCTTTGTGCGCACAAAATCAGCTGAAACACCAGGCGTTTGCGAACACACGCGTGGTATATATTTGCCAAAATGCCACGAATGAATCACTCTTCATTCTTTTTTCCTTATTTAGCCTGAAGTTGCTTTTCAGGCCCACCGATTGCAGCACTAAATGAATGTGACCTCTTCTGTCCCCTAGCCAGAAAAGGTCCCACTGATGTTTGATGAATATGGGCCACGTTTTCACATCTGAACCACAGAAGAGACTGTGGGATGGGCTCTTATCACAGTGTTTAAATTATTCACAACCGTGCTCTCCATAGGAACTTCCGCTAACCCTGCCATAAAACCGAAACAGTATTATCTTAGCAGTCACTCCTGCTGTTAGTAAAATAGTGACTTGTATAACGTAATCAGCTTTGGGAAGGAAAGAGATATTTATATGGTCCCTTCCGGGCCAGAGATCCTCTGAGCCTGACACCCGACAGAGGTGGTGTGTGCTGGGGGCGACTGGCCACTTTCCTTTGCTCTGGGTTGTTGGCGCTCTTGGGGCGGGGGATGGGAATCACAGTGCACTGTGGCAGAGCATCGAGATAAATGGGTGAAAAGAAAACCAGGTCACCACGTTTTGCTGGCACCATCCCAGGGGCACATACTCGTTGCTGAGGTTGCAGAGACGGTGCATCAGCTCAGAGACCGGCGCCCGGGAATCCCCGAGCGCTCTTCCTGCACGGCCGCATCCTCTGGTCTGCAGCATAACTCACTCCTTTTGCAAAACCATCCTGTACCCAGGTGAGAACTGGGCTCTGCTCTGGGAGATGTTTCTCCAGGATGCTTGGTGATTGTCCCCATCCGTAGCAGCACGGGTGTGTGTAAAGGGCAGGGGAGGGCAGGGGGGGTGAGATGGCTGTTCAGTTCCCATCAGGGGTTTCCTTAAGGCTCCCTGTGGCGGTCGAAGGGGATGAATCAGGATCCGAAGTTGCCCCAGTGAGAATAACAGCCTGGGCAGCTCTGGCTCGTTTACGATGACAGTGATTTTTCAAGTGCCGTCTCTGGACCGGCACTGGCATTGCAGCTGACTCGGGAACTCTGGGTTTCTGTGTGTTCTCACGCACTCCAGCTGGTTCTGGCGCACACTCGAGGTTGAGCCCCGTTGTAGTGTGTGTCAGGCAATCATCCGTCCCTCCGGCTGGTTCTGTAAAGCGCCTCCCCCCAGTGCAGGCTTTTCTGACAGGCTCGGTGAATCCATCCAGAGCTTTCTAGGTGCTGTGTGTGTGTGTGTGTGTGTGTTTGATTGTTCTGATCATCCCTGTATTGGTTCAACCATATGATGCCCTTTCTGGTCAGAACTTGAAGGGCTTATTCGGCTTTGAGAATAGATGAATGCCAGAGATAGAAAACGGCAGAGAGAGCGGGAGACAGCCGGCCTCAGGGTGGGCTGCACCCTGCAGCGCAGACTGGGTGGCCAGGGGTCCTGCAGAGGAGCCCTAGCAACTCTCGTCCACAGCGGCCACCTCTCTCATGTCTCACACGTGGCCACGACCTTTGTCCCAGGCAGTAGTGGCTCCTTTTGTCTGTTCACAGTGTGTGCGGTGCTCTGGGCACTCCAGCCACCTTACTGGGGTCTGGCACACATGAAGTGACAGGCTCAGGGCCCGTGTGACTGTCCTAGGGCACTGAGAGATGGCCGGTTGTGACAGAGCGGATCACGCGTCCTCAGAGCAGCGAGGCACATTCTGCAAGAGCTGTGTGTCCATCCCGAGTCACCAAACCTCACATTCCAATGGATCCCTTTCTTAGTAAGAGGAAATAGACTGAGGTTGAGCAAGGATGGCTGCAGGTGAGTTTCTGGGCGGCTCTTTTTTTTTTCATTCGAGTGTGCAAGCAAGGGTTGCCTGACTTCTGGATCGGCCCTCACAGCCTCCGCCAGCTTTCCTGTTTGTTCGACGTCCCCAGTGATCCCAGGAAGAACGCAAGGCTTGCTTGGATTAATGGTCTCCATCTCTGGGAGAGGAGAAACAAAAAGCAGAGAGGTTCTGTGACTCGCTTCCGTCCCACGGCTTATGTCGGTGACTCAGCTGGGACTCGGACCCAGACCCTCTGACTTTAGATGCATGCTCTTGGCACACACGCTGCATTTGGTAGGCAAGTCACCTTCATCTGCCCCTTGTGCGGGCACCCCACGCTCTGTCCGTTCCAGGACACTTGCCAGATGGCATGTGCTAGTCACGTTTCCTTTACATGAAGTCTGTTGTACACACATTAAACACACACACACACACACACACATACACACCCCACAAACCCTTGGCTCCACCCCCTCTGTGTTAAATTGGTGAAATTCCTTAACCTCTCCAAGTCTCAGTTTTTTCATCTTTTAAATGTAGTTCAAGGAAAAAATAGGCCCTTCGTTTGCAAAGGGAATGGCTCACTGATGGTCTTCCTTTCTGTGGGTTTGCTTTGGGACAGGGGTGTCAAACTAATTTTCACCGGGGGCCCCATCAGCCTCGTGGTTGCCTTCAAAGGGCCAAGTGTAATTTTAGGGCCGTATAAACGTAACTATTCCTTAACTGTTAAGTAAGAGCTCAGCGCTACCGCCGGGTAGAAACAAGGTGCCAGGCCGGATAAGACAAGGTGGAGGGCCGGATTCAGCCCGAGGGCCTTGTGTTTGCCCCCTGTGCTTTGGGAGGTGTGTTCTTAGAGCAAAGGCACCTGTGTGGGACTTGAAAGTGTCCGTCCGGCCCTTGCCCTGAGGTGCTGCTGCATTTGTGGACCGGCATGTGGGAGCTCCAGGGAGCTGTTTTGCTTGCGAAGGCTTGAAGCAGGGCAGTAGAAAGCTAGATAACCTACAGCCACCATGAGCCTTCAGCATGTGTGACAAGGAACTAGCAGGTCTTCTGAGATTCCTTTGCCCAATCTCAGTCTTAGGTAATGTTTTTCCCTCGTTCAGGATGTATGGAGCAAGACCGAAACCGGAATGCTTCCGCTAAATATCCTTGCGAACATTTGGTGACAGCCGGCATATGGAATGGCGATTATTTAATTTTCCTTTGTTTTTTTTTCTGGCTGAGGAGTTTTTGTTTTCTGAAAGAATAAGCCTGGGGAAATGGACAGATAATCTCTAAAAGAAATAAGGAGGTTTGATATTCCACTTACCCAGCTTCCCCAGGGTCTCCAGCGAAAGGAAGCATGTCAAAGTCTGGAGCTTTATAATGGTCTAAATATGCTTTTTTTTTTTTTTTTTTTGCCACATGTCTGTCTATAGTATCAAAGGACAAGGTGAATCAGTGCCTGGCTTCCTGACTGTGAAAAAAAGATATTAGTTTATCAGACTGGATTGCTAGGATCAATATAGACACAACTCGTCCTGTCTTTGATTCGTTCATTGAAAAATACGTATTGAGTGGCCGCTGTGGACAGGCAGACGCTAAATTCAGAAGTCAGCTAAGCCCTGTTATTTAACAGGGTCAAGTCATTGTGAATCAGCTTGCATGGCTCAACCTCCAATAGTCTGGGGAGCCCAGATTTTTGGGGGGGCGGGGGAAGTCACTGAGGGTAATTGATATCTGGTTATATGTTTCTCACGTGAATATGGGGCTCATTCTGGGAGCCAGGAGCTGGGTAGGTGCAGCCAGACGTCGTATCTGGGGCCAAGAGCTCAGCAGTCCGCTTCCAGGAGAAATGGCACAACTCGTTTTGATAGCTGTGGAAACTGAAGCTCAGACCCAAGAGCATCCCTGTGACCTCCAGAAATGGAGATGTTGGAATGAGGGTTTGAAGCCAGGCTTGCCTCCGGTTTCAGAGCTGGAAGTGGAGGTGTCTGTTCCCAAACGCCTTGCCCTCGGGCCCACGCCTGGCCCACCCTCTGTCGCCCCCCTGCCTTGGGTCTTAGACTGCCAGGCTTCACCTACACTCCAGGGGCTGTGGCAAGGCCCTGGAGGCCTCTGCTCTCTTCCTGCTTTTGTTCTTCTGAAGGACCAGGCTTATGGCCAGAGGCAGAGCAATGCAGAGGACTCAGGGCCCCTCCACCCAGCCCCTGTAATGCGAGTCCGTGACCTTGGCTCAGCTCCAGGGTGGAGTTCTGCTTTTCCGAGCTGAGGAGCTCTGGGTCATTTCCTGAGAGCAAGGTGGTCTGCACTAAGCCCGCCGGATTAGCAGGAGACGGTGTGAGTGCAGAAAGGTCCTGTGTGGGCTTGATGTGGGGGTGGGGTGGGGGGGTGTTATTCCACCCAAGGGAAAAAGGTTACCTGTGTCTTTCCAGAACACCGGGCCCACGTGGGATCTGGTTTTGGAGGTTTGATGGTGCTGATTGTCCCAGGGGGTAGCCATTCCTTTATTACTGACTCATTCATTCAACAGGTGGGTTTGGGGCTCTCGCTGGGTGCCAGGTTCGGTGTCCGGCTCTGGCAATAAAGTGGAGAACAGGTCACCATCCCCGCTCCCACAGAGCTTGTATGCTGGGTGGGGAGGTGAACACGCCACGTGTAGATAAATCATTACAGACGGTGGCTAGTGCTGAGGAGGATGGAGGTCAAGGAAGGCCTCTGCTGAAAGCCAGTGAAGGCCAGGAGCCAGGCATGGAAAAAGTTGGGGAAAAGAAGGCTCCACTAGAGGGGCCAGCCAGTGCAAAGGCCCTGAGACTGCTTGTTCCAGCCAGCCAGCCAGCCAGCCAGCCAGCCAGAGCTCTGGGAGCAGCAGGTGGCTGGGGTTACAGGGAGAGGCAGGGCCAGGTGGGTGGGGCTTCTAAGGCTCTTATTTTACAAGCACAGGGAAGCCACAGAGGATTAGAAGCAGAGGTTGATGGATTACCTGTCGCCAGGTTGTTCTGGCTGCCGGGGGTCCCGTGGGAGTGGGTCCTGGGGGTTTAGTAGAGAGGCTGTTGCACAGCGAAGGCCAAAGATGATAGTGGCCGGGAGATGGGAAAGTGGGCAGAGATGAGAGGACCTTTCAGAGGGAAAAACTGGAAAGACTTGCCTGTGTTTTGGATATTGTGGGGATTAACCGGGTGGATTTCTAGCAGACAGACTCAGAGGCACTTAAGAAATCCCGGGGCTGAGTCGCATGCCTCTGTGCTGCGTGGACACGATGCAGCTCGCCGGCCTCACCCCTCCCCTCTGCTGTTGCCTTGCTCGGGCAGGCGTGGGGTCTCGGTCCCTCGTGGGTGGAGGAAGAGCCCGGTGGTCTGAAAGCTGCTCAGACTGGCGTCTGACAAGGCTGCTTTCTCTTTAGTATCCGTTCCTGTAGGACAAGGGTGTATTTGGGGGGTTCTAGGGGACTATTTCTATCAAAAGACATGTACACATATTTAATTCAATGTTGATTGAGCACCTACTCTGTGCCCACTACCTGGTGAGGTTAGGGACACAGGGAGCCCCCAGGTGGTGATGTGTGATGAGGGAGGAGGTACAACTTAAGCACAGAGGTCTGCCTGCTGCCTGCCTGCCTGCCTGGTCTGGAAGTGTGTGACGCCAGCTAGGAGGGGACAGGACCAGGTCAGGTGGTTGGGAGGCAGCCAGTCTGGAGGGGGGCCGGGGTGTGAAGTGGCCATTGAGGTGAAAGTCAGCAGCCCCCACGCAGCTGACAGGTGGGGAGCAGGAAGTTGGAGCCAGTCTCTGACACTCAGGGGCCAGGGTGGCCCACGCCCAGGCTTATAATCTGAAATTTTCAGATGGGGACATTTCAGGCTCCCACGCGCCGTGCCTTCCAGGAAAGCATAGCAGCGAGGTATGTGCTATTTTTATTTCAAAATTGCCCTGCCTTCCCAAAGATTCTATCCTAGGTAGAAGTCCTTAAGGATGAACTCTGCCAATAACGAATACAATAATGCAGTTTGCTAAAATTTCATGTGCTCGTCCTAGACACGTGGGCTGTGTGTAGTCATGGACAGCGGAGTGGAAATTCCACCCCAGCGACTTCTAGCACCAGACATCCAGGAGCTGCCGCAGAAACGCCCGGCCCTACCTGCAGCCTGGGAGCCCTCAGCCAGTATCCAGGGGCCTCAGAAGCTTCCTGACCCTGTGCCTTGCAGACGGGCCTGGCAGGGACAGCTGGTTTTAGTGCCATGTTTTGATCGACAGCCACCAAACAGCCAGATTCTGGTGGAGAGGAACGCTGGGAAGCCAGGCTTAGCGCTGACATTTCATTATAGAGAAAAGCCTCGAATCCTTCTGCCAAACCCTCGGATGAAGAAACGCTGGGATTTCTCTGCTGGGTGCAGCTCCCTCACCCTGTCGCTTTGTTGTTTGTTTCCAACGAGCCCTTGTTTCCTGCGAATTCTATTTTGGTTCAGCCATTACCTGATGAAGCTGTTAAGCAAGGCCTTCTATTGTCTTTCTGTAGCGGCCGCTGTAATGGGTTCCCGTGGCCGCATTTAAGACTGAGTGTGTTCTGCGGGGCTGAGTCCTGTTTGCTCACCCGGAAGCTGCAGGGTAAAATTGGTACCTCGTCTTTCTCGCCTCGGGCTAAGAGCACGCTGTCTTTTCAAGTGGGAGGTCTCAGGTGGATTGGTACTTTTCAAATACTGACCCAATATTCTACTAAAACAAAAAACTTCTCCAGAATGTATCTCCTTTCCCTTTCTCCTTCCTTATCACTGTTTGTTGGGCGGACTCTACTGGGTGAAGAATGCACTTCCAAGAAGCCAATTCTGGCTGAGTTACCTGTGTTTGCAGTCTTCCTTTTCTCAGGTGCGGAAAGAGTCAAACAGTTTTGGTGGCCTCTAAGTCCGCCTGACTGGCACTGGGCCTGGAACTCATCTGCCAGGACGCTCAGGGCTTCGTCCTCCCTTGTTTGGAGGGCGGCTTCTGCCCATAGCTTCAGGTCACTGTGTCGCTTTCCTGGCCGGTTCTTTACAAAGAGCCCCCCAGTTATTTTTAATTGGAGGGGACTCAGTCGAAGCGGTAAAATTCTACATGTCCCTCCCCCTCCCCCCGCAATGGTGGTTGTATTTTCAGTGTCCACCTGGGTGAGGTCGTACCAGGAACAGAAACAATGATAATCTGCATCGATCGTGTCTGTGGCTGAGGCCCAGAGCTAAGCCCCTTCACGTGTGGGCAGCATTATTTGCCCTTTTACACATACAGGAGAGATGGTTCAGGGACCTGAGTCATTTCCCCCAGGTCGCACAGCGTTCAGGTAGTGGAGCTTGAATGGTAACCCAGGCAGGGGGACTCCAAAGTGGGATGATGAGGAGCTGCCTAGGATGCACTAAAGCTGCCCCACGTGTTTGTATTTATCCACCGCCCCAGCCTGGCAGCTCGACGAGATTGCTCTCAGCCAACGTGGTTTGCATTCCTGAGTCATGACCTCTCATAGGTATGCTGTTACATAATGAAGTCCATATGTGTGTGTGCGCGCCTCGTATTGGCTCCTTCAAAGCCGAGCAAGGGTATGTGCAAAGCAGTCCGAGTGCGGGATCCCATAGGTTTCTGACTCTTCAGTCTTCTCCAGTCGCCGTGTCACAGCTATTTTGACAGTAGTTTCTTTCAACAACTTGCTTTTAGAGGAGCTTCCCAGGCAGTCCTGTTAGTTTTCTTAGAAACAGCTTCCCCAGCCCACTCCTGGTTCATCAGCTGATGTCGTGTGTCAGGAGACCGGAGTCACATGTACACCCGGCGCAAACAGAGCTGGGGACAGAGAAGCACGTGGTGGGCGCCCCCTGGGAGTGAGCATGCGCAGTTCGTCTGGCTGGGGGCGGGGTGCGCATGCGCCATGGGAGTCTGCCGCTCAGCGTGCTTTATGCCGGGGTTGGGGACAGTCCAGTGGGTCCCTAGAGCACAGAGGCTCGTTGGGACAACAACACACTAGTACCTGGCCCAAGTGACCTTCTTTACTAGTAGCGGCCGTATTGCCACGTATGGACAGTGCAGACCCTGGCAGTGCTGGGGCCGGGGGAGGGGGTGATTCCTGTGACCCCCAGTTACTTTCTCTAGAAGATTCACTCAACAACGTAACCATGTAGCTATTGGGTTAAGAGTTCATTGCCCCAAGTCCCCACCCCAAATTTCATGCACATTTTAGAAATAGAAGAGGTAAAGGAGGAATGTGTGGTTTGGTTTGGTTGCTTTGTCTTCAAACCGGTAGGCGCCTCGGCTTTTTCTTCGGTGACAGAGATGGCTTACTCACCAAACGCGTCATTAGCTGTGAGCTGGGGGGCACGTTCGCAGGTGGGCTGGCCTGGATGGCTTGTTAAACACCTTCCCGAGCTTGTGACTCTGCACTGTCCTTCCTCACTGTTCTGGATTTGGTGGTCCGGTGTGGCTTTTGTTGATGTTGAACATGTGTCCACACACATGACACCACCACACGAGGGACTGCTGTGTGGCCGTTACCCATGGGCTGGACTCAGTTGGATGCCGGACAAGACTGTGGGAGTTGGTTTGCGATCTTGAAGTATGGTAGTTGTGTTGCTTCCAACAGTTAAGATGAAAACGCAAGTCATTAGATATTGTCAGAGGCTCCACCGAAAACCAAGAGGTGCTTCTGTTTTTCTAAACCTTTGGGTACATTTAACTGAAGGGCAATTGAGATGATAAGGTGGTTGTTCAAAATGTTATCATTTGCAACTGTTTATGCCACCTTCGAGGTTCAGGAATGCCTTGTCCCTGATGAACCAAAACAAAACACAGAAATAACCTGGGCAGTGAGCGAGAGAGAAGACTGCAAGGCCCCCCCACCCCGTAACCCCTGATATCAAATACAGTATCTGTGTTTATCAAAAGAGCTATGGCATTTTTACTGATTGATGCATTAGCAAAGGTTCTATATTTACATGCATATACTTCTTCTAAATCACCAAAGTCCCTTCCAACCCCGAGGCATTTTTTCCCCAGAGAGGGGAAGCAGTCACTATTTGTACAAAAAAGGCTCCATTCCGAGAAGGAAAAGCGGTTGTTCCCGTAGGTAAGAGGTGCGATAGTTTCCTGGAGCGTCTATAACAAAGTGCCCAGACTGGGGGGGGGGGGGGGGGGGTGGCAGGCTTAAACAACAAGCATTTACTTCTCAGATTCCAGAGGCTGGGAGTCCAAGATCAAAGTGTAGGCAGGGCTGGTTCCCTCTGAGGCCTCTGTCCCCAGCTTGCAGATGGCTGTCTGCTCTCGAGTTTTCACGGGGTCATCCCTCTGTGTGTGTCTGTTTGAATTTCCTCTTCTTACCAGGACGCAGGCCACAGTGGATTGGGGCCACTCTAATGGCCCCCCTGTACCTTATTCACCTCTTTAAAGATGCTGTTTCAAATACAGCCCCATTGGGAGGTGCTGGGGGTCAAGACTGCAACATGTGAGTTTGGTGGGGGCTGGGGGAGCACACCATCCAGCCTATAACAAGGCAGTGCAGGAAAAATTGCGTCGGGACCACCTTCTCACTGTCTGTGAGGGCCCTGTTCCTTTGGGGCTTTCCTGGAGACGTGCTGACTTCCAGGTCCTCGCGTGACAGTGTCAGGACTAGAGAAAGCTGCATTAGAGTGCCAGCCTGCTCCCAGGAGAACCCGCAAACCTGGGGGCAGGACCGGGGGCTGAGAAAGGGAGGGGCAGCTGTTTCCTAGGCTTTTTATATCTGGAGAGTGTGAAGAAATCAGTTTAACTGGGGGCGCTCCCTGGGCTGGGTCGAGCTGATGAGCCAGACAGCTACTTGATGACTGGTGGGTGGGCTGAGCATTGCCCTTTGTCTGTGGTGCCCTTGATACCACAGAGAGTCTTACTTTCGATGCGGTCAAATCAGTTGACTTCCCTTTGGATGCTGTTTAGCAAATCTCATCTCACTCCAAGTTTACTCTGACATTTTCCTCTTAGCTCCTTAAGTGTTTAACCTCTCTGGAGTGTACCTTCGTGTCAGAATGAGATAGGGTTCTGATTTTATCTTTTGTTAAAATTTTCCCAATGCCATCTGTGAACAACTCACACCCCTCCCCCCACCCCCGACTGGGGACACCTTCTTTATCATGCGTGTCCATCACACTGAATGGTCTCCTCCGCCTTTTTCAGACTGGGTGTGACACCATGCCACCCGGTCCGGTGAGTCGTTTTCTTGTGCTGTTTCTTACACGTTTTCCTAACCACGTAAATCTTAGGGCCGGGGGGAGTTTCTCCAACGGCCTCTTGGAAGGGCGACCGGACTCGAGTTGACTTTGCAGATGGAGTTGGAGAGGATTTGAAGTCACTGCAATGCTGAGAGATCCTTCCCTTGGACAGCCATCATTCTTTGGTAGTTAAGCCTTCTTTTGGCACTTTTGAAAATTAGTTAATTAATTAACTGATTAGGTTATTTTCCTATTTCTGTACTTAGTCTCAACGTGGCTTCTCCTTCAAATCCTCAGTTCCCCGGCTTCTGGTCGGCCAGCGTCCGGGCTGTTGGTTCCCGGGCCGACTGCCCTGTGACGTGGTTGTGATTTTGATGCGGTCCTGGCAGCCGGCAGGCACAGTGTTCTCTCGCTCCACCGTCTGGACCAGAACCTCCTTCCGAACTGTCAGTAGAGCCTAGCATACTGCTTCACGCGGGTCCCGTGCGTTCTTCCCTAGGTTACATCTTCGATGCACAGAGCCCCTGCGTCGGAAAACCCCAGGGAATGACGTTCCACAGTGTCACTCCATTACTCCTTCCGATGCTTAGCTGTCCTGTCGCCCCAATGCTGTTCTTCCACCCCCTGGACGTCCTTTGTTTGACATTGGGGCCCATTTTTCTGAACTTTTTTTTCTAGTGGAAGTAAAATCCAGCCCTTCAGAACCTCTTTGAGGCTCCCTCTGTATACTTGGGGGCCTCAAGTTTAAGCTCCTTCCCCCGTACGGCCTCACCCTCTGTCATTCCGGCCTGTGCTGCCTGTCTGCATGAGTCAGGTTTCGCAAGCACAGTCATTTCTCTGACTCTGCCCTCGACCGCAGGTCATCCTTATTGTGTGAGTAAGTTCACGGCTATGAGTGGCCCCGCGGAAAAGCCCGGACACGTGCTGCAGCCTTCAGATGAACCGCCGAAAAAAATGTAGCAACCCCACACGATAAGTGTTTAAATTAAAATTAATTTTGTTTGTGCAGAACAGCCCTAGCAGTGAGTCAGACTTTATGGTAGGTCAAAGACCTTGGGATTTTGTCTTCTGTAGTTTAAACATCACTTTGGAAAACATTTTTTAAGCCTCACCTGAGGACATTGTTTTCATTGTAGTCAGAGAGAGAGGAAGAGGGGGAGAGAGGAAGGGAGGGGAGAGAGAGAGACATAAATGTGAGAGAGAACATCAGTTGGTTGCCTTCTCATATGTGCTGCAACCAGGGATTGAACCTGCAACCTAGGGATGTGCCCGGACCCGTGACCCTTTGGCTGTCTGCCAGACAGCTCTCCAACCGACTGCTCCACACCGGCCGAGGCTAAACATCATTTTGTCAGCCTTGTTTTCATGAATCTTTTTTGCCCCTCGCGTGTCCGTGGAGTCCTGTGTGTGTGGCCACAGACAGGACATCTGTCTGTCTGTACGTGCTTCCCCCCACAGAGTGTCTGGCTGTGCTCGAGTTTTAAATACACCGTGTTTTAAATAGATCTTTATCTTTGGTGTTCATTGCCTCTTTGCTTCCTCCACTTTCTGAGTGACTTTCTAAGTGACTAAGGGAGGCCCCGGGTGCAGCTGGCTGTATGCTGCCTTCCAAGTGCTGGGTTGGCCAAAAAGTTTGTTCCTTTTTTTTTTCTGTAAGCTGGCTATAGTAGCCCCTAGTTGTCTTTAACTTCACTCGGAACGATTTTGTTAGATGGTATTGTGACAGCTGTCATATCAGTGTGCATTTAAAAAAAACTTATCAAAATTGGTGAATTTTTGTGCAGCCATTTTAATATTGAAGATGGAAAAAAATACACAACATTTTCAGCATATTTTGCATTATTATTTCAAGAAAGGTAAAAACCCAACTGAAAGGCAAAAAGAGATTTGTGGAGTGTATGGAAACGATGCTGTGACTGACCGAACGTGTCGTAAGTGGTCAGTGAAGTTTCGTGTTGGAGACTTCTTACTGAACAATGGTCCACTATTGGGTAGACCAGTTGAAGTTGATGGTGATTAAATTGAGATATTCACTGAGAACAGTCAACCATATACCATGTGGGAGAGAACCAACATCCTCAAAATATCCAAATCAGTGAAGGTATTGGTAAAAGTGAAAAATGTGCTTTTATTTTACAGAAAGAACCATACGGACTTTTTTGGCCAATGCAGCATTTGTAAGCTCTCCTCTGCGATTACTTTCAGCCAAGGCCAGTGGTACCTGATGAATATTAGAAATTCCTTTTCCTCTAACTGGTTTCCAAATGCCCTGGCAGCTGCAAACGTCAGAGACAGATGCTACGGCCTCAGTCTTTCGCATAGGTCAAGGCCAGACTGTGAAGTTTGTTTTTATTGTCCAAGTTGGGACCTTTAGTTTTGACGTGGAACATGTAAAACATACAAAAAGTATAAATCATACTCGGGCCCTTCCTCCCCTCTTGTTAGTCCCTTTTACTTTTTTTTTTTTAAGATTTTATTTATTTATTTTTAGAGGGAAGGGAGGGAGACAGAGAGAGAGAGAGAGAGAGAGAAACATCAATGTGCAGTTGCTGGGGGTCATGGCCTGCAACCCAGGCATGTGCCCTGACTAGGAATCGAACCTCCGACACTTTGGTTTGCAGCCTGCCCTCAATCCACTGAGCTACGCCAGCCAGGGCGCTTTTGCTTTCGTGAGGACCCAGAGCCCTTATGTCTCACTGTGGTTCTGTGTTCTCCCTCCCCATCCCTGCTGTGCTTGGAAAATTTTCTTGCCTACGAGACGTGGAGGTCAAGGGAAGCAGGAAGCACACCCTTTGCAGCCAGGGCCTGGGCTCTGCTGCTCAGTGGCTTTGTCCTGACCTCGGAGTTGGGAGCCAGTAGGGCTGGCAGTGTAGGGGCTGTGAAGAGCTCACTCCAGCCGTGGGGACAGTTTGCACAGGGTCAGGTCCCTGGGGCAGCAGAGACAGTGTGGCTGCTGGCCACCTCCTCCAAGAGCCTGGTCTTCTCAGCCTTCTGATCACTTTGGCCAGGTAAGTGGTCACGTTGCTGGCCCATGCCCCGAGCCTGCCCGAGTGTGGACACCTGGGCCAAAGGACGTTTGTTACAGGCCTGCCTCAGAGTCTTCTTCAAACACTAGCCATTTTTAAGATAAAAAACTTAAACAGCCAACCAAACAGGAGGGCTGAAATGCAGGGTCCCATGTAAAGGAGGATTCAGAGCAGGGTCTGGCGATTCCTTGGTGTTTTTGACTTTTAAAGAAATTTTCATTTTGAGGTTAGCATTGATTCACATTCTGTGGATATCTGGGGCCAAACTGTGGGGGGTGGGGGTGCTGGCCTATGCACTGTGGGATGTGTAGTGACATCTCTGGGCTCTACCTGCTGGATGCCAGGAGCACCCCTTTCCCGGGTGTGCTGACCAGAACTGTCCCCAGACACCAGATGGATGTACCCTGGGAGGCAGAACTGTCCCTGGCCGAGAGTCACCGCTCTGGAGCCACTCACCAGCAAGCCTCTGAGGGTGGTGTGGCCGCTGGGGGGCAGCCGCTTGGGCTGGCTGTGTTTTCACAGTGCCAGTAGAAGTGCTGGACCCCGGGGCCTGGGCTGGACAGGAGGGAGGGAAGCCAGAGGGGCTGAGAGGAAGACCACTTGGTCCGTTGAGGTTGAAGAAGAGGTGCGGGTGACATCTTGCATCTGGAGGGGGCCAGGGGCGGAGGGACGGAGGCTGGGAGTGCACTCTCTCAGCCGTGGCGTGTGTGGTGTGGAAGGAGCTGGCGGGGACACATGGAGCAGAGGGCGAGGCTGAGCAGGTGAGGCCCAGGGTCCCCCTGCATCCACCCCTCCGTGGGATTCCCAAGTGAAGGAGGAACTTGGGGACCCTGAACCGATCCAGCATTTGATGAGGAGGGTCAGCTTGGGGCACGGCAGGTTCGGGGTGCAGGAGGGGCAGGGATGCCAAGCTGAGCAAAGGTCCCATGGAAGGACGTTTCCTACAGAGGGAAAAGCAAGACCTTGGGGGTGGGGGGTACCAGCGCACTTCCTGGGTGACAGGTCACTTCAGGAGCAGCCTGGGAAGGTTCCCCTGCCTCACACAGCCTGGGACGGAGCAGAAATTTGGAAGGAGAGAAGACGTGGGGTTACTTATTTCTGGGCCTTGTTTTGTGGTAGAAAAGTTGGGTCTCAGGGGGGCCCAGTGAGTCCTGCAGGTTCCCTTACGCAGTGGCTATTTGAATAAAAATTGTTTCCGTTCACATGCTAGGAGGTGCCACTGTTCCAGTTGTGAACGTGTTTGTACAACGTTGTCCGGGTTCAAGAGACTCAGGCATTAGCGTTCGTACTTCTACTGGGGAGATGATATCATGTCCTTAGGAATGACCCCCTGAAAAGGAAAGGGAAAGCTTCGTCAGCATAAAATATTTTTGTGTACAGAGAAACATCTCAAATTAGAAGAACACTTGTACTTGAGTTTAGGTGACGCTTACTTCGTATGTGCGTGGCTCTATTATACACACAAGCCTAAATAAGCGGCCAGTGCCAAACAGCAGAATAAGTCATTTTCAGCGCGGAGAAGAGGTGGGCGGGGAGGAGCATATGGTGTTAATTCTATATATAGGTGTTACCTAAAAATAAGCCGCCCGGTTCTCCTCCAGCAGCTCTTCGGTACTTGGAATGTCTTCAGGGGAAAGGGAACTAATACATCCAGAAACAAAATTAAATCTATTTTGACTTAAAATGCTAGTGCCTAAATTTGTAGAGACAGAAAGTGGGTCGGTGGTTGGGGTGGGGGTGGGGACAGGGATGGACTGCAAAGAGGCACAGGGACAGTTTGGGGGAGGGCCGAGTGTTCGGGAACTGGGTGGTGGCGAAGCTGGCACCGCTGTAAATCTGCTGGAAAACGGCGGGAGTGCACGCTTGCAGGGGGGTGTTGGTGGTGTGCAGACCGCACCCCACTGGTGCCCTCAGCGTGTCCCTGCTCTGTGCCGGAGGGACTTCTGATTTGACTTCCCAGCCGTCTTGATGTCTCTGGTTACATTCGTTCTTCCAACAAGCGCCTGACTTGCAGTAAATCACTGAAACTGTGCCTCCTTTTCTTCTTCTCTTGGCAAATGGGATGACGGTGCCCCTACACAGAGGTTGTTGGGGCGGGTACCTGCCCCTGATTGCTGGAGTCGTGGTCCCCACCATCATGATTGTCTTGGTTGTCTTGGTTATCGTCATCTTCTTCTCTGTCCTGACCTGGGGCCTGCTCTGGCCCAGGCCCCCTCCTCTCTGCATTGCAGACAGAGTGTGACTTCGAAAAGGAGAACCTGCCCTGACTGGTGTGGCTCAGGGGGTTGGGCGTTGTCCTGCGAACTGGGAGGTCGCTGGTTCTATTCCTGGTCTGGGCACATGCCTGGGTTGAGGGCCAGGGCCCCGGCTGGGGGCATGAGAGAGGCAACCGATCCAATTTCTGGCTCACATCAGTGTTTCTCTCCCTCTCTTTGCCCCTTCTTTCCCCTCTCTCTAAAAAGAAATAAAACCTTAAAAAAAATAAAAGGAAAAGCTAATCTTTCTGAAAATGCTGCTGTGGCTCCCGTAGCACTTTCGATGGAGTCCAGACTCCCTGTGCTAACAGCAACACGCACTCACTTCATGCACACACTCACTCACTCACACACTCACTCACTCACTCACACGCACCGTGGCCTCCTCTTTGCCTGTGCCCCCACCTCAAGCTCTCCAGCCACCTGTCAGCCCTCAAAGCTCAAGGCTCCTTCCATCTGGGATTCTCCCAGCTCCCCATCTGGGCTCTTGCTGAGGGTCCTCCTTCCCATTCTCTTCTTGTAGATGCCAGTGTCCACAGGCCCCTGGGGAGGCCAGCCCGGAGCTTCCCTGAGGCGCTCTCAGTCTGGGGCCCCTCACAAGCCCTTCTGGACCGTAATGACTGTAATTCCACCATGAACCCTTGAAGTGGAGCGTGGCCTCCAGCTCCAAGCTGGTCACAGCCTGCAGCACGGTGTCTGGCCCTCAGGAGCGTCAGCCAGCCTTGTAGATCCACAAAGTGTCAAAGTGTCGACTTGCCTTCTGTGTTAATCGCCCCAGGGAAATAACTTGATCCCAGAGCAAAGTGCTGTTAATCTGGGAAAGTGTTAGGTCTAGAAGCCTTCCCCTCTTAGGGCCTTTATGCAAGAGGAAACTCCCTTTGGCCTTCCAGAGGTCTGACTTGCACTAGATAAAGGTGAGGGCCTTGGCATTCTGCAGGGAGGTCCTGATCCAGGGGAAGAGCCTTTCTCCATCCAGCCCTGGGGATCTTAAAGCCCGAGCACCGGAAATGCCTTCTTTGCATGGAACAGAAGAGCTTACCCTTTAACCACCTGCTAATCTGCCAACCAGCTTGTTTTCCAGACAGATCCTCTTTACTTTGTGCACACATGGATTGTAAAAACATATTTCAATAAAGCAATATTCCAGTTTTAATCTCAGGGGTTCAGTGGTTTACCATGCACTCTGGTGATCAGCCTTCCCCTCCCCCCGACTGCTGGGCCTGGGGGTGTCCCCAACTCCCTGAACTCCTATTTCTGTGAATATGATCCCGTCCCTTTAACATATTTATTTTAGCTGTATTTTATCATGAGCACGATATTACATTAGCACATCTATATTAGTAAGTTTCATATGTGTGTAGGTACCTATGGGTTACATGCTCAAAGGCACTGATCATGCCCCCTGGTTGAGGGAGTGATGCATTTTTTAAGAATTAGGAACATGAAGAGCAAAATTAGACACTTAACCTATACATCAGCAAAAGCTTTTCCTCGGGGGAAGTGGCAGGGCAGCTCCGGCAGGTGCACCGCACGCACACAAACGGAGGGAGGGGCTGGGGTCTGCAGCCCCGCCCACCCAGCTTCCCTGAGCCACGCTCCGCCCGCTGGTTCCCAGTCACCTGAGGAGCTTTAAGGACATTCTCACGCTTCTTCCCACACCTGCCTCTTCCCTGAGATGCCCCTCTGTGGGCCTGGGGTGGGGCAGGGCGGAGTCCTATTGTCCCCAGAGTGCCCCAGTGGGTCCGGAGACCTGCCTCTCCCAGCACAGCCAGTCTGGCCGCAGGCCCTCGGGTGCTGGAGCTGTGGAGCAGGAGGAGAGAAACGCCCAGATAAAGGGACTAGGGAACTGGCAGGGCAGAGGGTGCTTAGAACAATTGCGCCACACCTGGAGGAAGCAGCGTTGTGGGTAATCTCCACCTGTGCAGTCGGCCTTGCTTGTCACTAGCAGATGTCACCTTCCATTGTCCCCTTTCTGCTTGGCCCCCGTTGGGGTTGACAGGAGACGGCGACGGTGACACAGCCACAGCGTTTTCCTTCCTGTCTGGCCCACTCTCTGATTCTCCTTCCTGGGGCCGGTGCAGGGAGAGCGTCCAGGAAGGCGGCAGGGTCTTCCCCCAGATCCCCTCCCACAAACCAGGGCCGGCCGCCCCTCCCTGGTGCTGCTGTTAGAATGCTGGGGACTCTGTGACCGTGCCCGGGGCCGTGGCTTGTAGACCAGGGTGGTGGGCAGGAGAAGCTTTACTGGACACAGTCGGCCCACACATGTGGGGGCCCTCCCGGCAGCCCCAGTGGCAACGGATTTCAGGAGCCTGCGTTCGTGTGCCTGGGTTTCTCACTAACGCCAGCCGGTGCTCAGATCCCCGTTTAAAATCCCTCCCTCTGGTTAGCTGGCCCTGATCCTGGACAGATTCGGCCCCTTCCTTGCTCCACGCCTGCTGGGACATGGGGCATCATCGGTCCTGGGTCTGGGCAGTTCTACCCCGAATCTGCCTCCTGCTCTGCAGGCCCTTGTCCCCGGCTCCCGACCCCACCAGCGTGCATCTGGCCTCGTGCAGCCACGTCCCCTTCCCCGTCTTCTCGTGGCCTCTCGTAGCTACAATGCTTTCAGGCTCGGCTCTGTGCCGTTCCGTTGTCTGGGCGTACCACCAGCCACTGGTCCATCCTGCTGCTGAGAGACATCTAGAGTGCTTCCAGTTTCTTGTGCCCTCACATGGTACTGCTGCAAGCATTTCAGTACGTGCCTCTTGGTGCACTCGGGCAAGAATTTCTTTGGGGGATGGATTAGAAGTGGACTGGCCTGCTGGGCGGCTGACTAATGGATCTTATTTTATCGATCAAACTAGCACCAAGCATCTCTGTGCCAGACATGATTCAGCAGGGACTGGTGAGCGTGTGCCCTCACTCCCAGGGGCTGTGGCCCTTCACACTGCCACCCTGGAAGGACTCTGGCCTCAACAGCTCACGGTGATCACTGTAAAATACGAGCGTGCTGAGTTGCAGACAGCTCCTGGAAGGGGAGGGCTTTCGGGGGGGGGGGCTTGGTGGCTGTTCCCAGCTTTTAAGCAGCCCCGGTGCCTCATCTGTGCCCTTTGTGTCGGTGGCAACGTGTTTGTTTGTCATGTTGTTAGGCTTTGCAGGGATCCTGTGTCCTGTCTCAGGTTTCCTTTAAGCTCTGCAGAAAGCCTTTACCTTGGCACGAAGCACACAGCCTCAGTCGGACTCTCCCTTTAGCAGCGGGTGACAGGGACCGCCTAACATTGGAACGAGAACTGGATGTTTCGAGGACAGCTGTGGACGCGCACTCACCTTCGCCGCTCTTCCCTTCCTGGGGGTACTGTTGTGCTTGGGGGGCTGGTTTCCTCTGGGCGTTTGTAGAGAACCATGGTTTTCGTCTTCTAGATCTAGTCTTTGACGCCCTCAGGCTTCACAGGGAAGGGCGACCATGGCCTTGGGGCAGGCCGGCTCTCCCGACCCCCGAAAGGTTACCCCAAGTGAGATCAGCCTGAAGTTCCGAGTGCGATTCCAGGGGGACAAGCAGGGTCCGTTTCTCGGGCCCCAACCCCAGATCCTCAGTGGGAGCCGTGGAGGGCTCTGTCGGCCTCACTTCAGGAGACAAATGCACCCCCGGGTCCCCCTGTTGAGTTGTGAAAACACAGCAGCAGCCCACCGGAGGGACCCGATGGTGGTCCGGTTTCTCCCAATGACGACACCGGCATTTCTGCACTGACCGGAGGGGAACAGGGTGATTCCAGGCGAGCCATGGGAGGTCTCACGGTGCGTGTGTAGTGCAGGGTGCACTGGTGTGCACGCGTGTGGGCGGAGGGGCAGGTGGGGCCGTCACTCTCGCCGGGGTGTGTGCAAAATCTGGACTGACGCAAGTTCAGTGAGGTCACCGTTCTTTCGGTCCCCTTAGGAACCGTGATTGGAACTGTTCCACACCAGACTGTGGGGCTCTGATGCGTGTCTGGAACACGGGGTCGGTCTGATGATGGGAACGGTGTCTGCGGGGCGTGGAAGCCGGTTGCCCCCAGCACGTCCCTCCTGTGCAATGCTGCGCCGACCCGGCAGAGCTCAAGGGAGAGCGCAGAGCCCACTGACCTTGACCTTGGTGCGCTGTGGCTGGTGTGCTGTCCCGGAAGTGGCTTTGCGTGGTTGTCTCCGGGCTTTGCCGTGACGAGTCACGGCCTCAACTCCCATGTTGCGTCTTCCGTCAAGCCGCCTTTAGCTTTCAGGATGTTAAGTGAAGTCTTCTTTCTTTTAAAAAATTTTCTTTAATAAAGGACACATGGACAAAAACTAGGGGTGGGTGGAAATGGGAGGGAGGTGGGGAGGGCTGGGTGGGTGGGCTGGGATGGGAGTAAGAGATAGAAAATTGTACTTGAACAATAGTTAAAATAAAATTTAAAAAAGAAAAAAGTTTTTAATTGTGGCATGACATACATAACATAAAACCATTTTAACCATTTTTAACGATGCCGTCTGTTGGCACTGAGGACACTGACATTTTGGGGCCACCACCACCACCAGCAGGCGTCCCTGGAAGCTCTTGCTTCTTCCCAGATTGAACCTCGGTCCCCATGAAACACAGACTGCCCACTCCCCGCCCTGCCCCCAGCTCCTGGGCGCCACCCTTCTCCTTTCTGTCTCCCTGAATCGGACTGCACTCGAGAACCTCGTGCAAGTGGGATTACACAGCCTTCGCCCTTTTGTGACTGGATTGTTTCAGTTCATATAGTATCCTCAAGGCTCATCCGGGTCACAGCGTGTGTCCAGATTTCCTTCCTTTTAGAGGCTGAATAATATACCACATTTTGTTTATCCATTCATCTGTAGACACTTGGGTTTTTTCCACCATTCGGCTATTGTGAACAGTGCGGCTATGAAAATGGGTGTATAAATATCCATCTACAAGCCCCATTTCTCTCCTTATTAATAATTTAACACGTTTTTAGCTCTGCTGGTAATTTTTAAAATTGTAGTTGTTACTTTCTTTGTTAATCCTCTGGGTACAAATTTGCATCAGTCTTGTATGGCCTGTCTCTCTCTCTCTGTCTTTTTTCTAAATAAGCCCTGTTATCTTTCCTACAAGATGTTTAGAACGCGTGCTTCACTGGATAATCCACATAACAATAATGATGGTGTTTGATGACGAGGCCAGAAGGGAGTTGGAGGAGGCACTTCCCGTTCTCCCGACATGAGTCAGTTCCAAGGGTGTAATTTCATCGGTCATCCGCGTGTCCGGCACCTGCCGGCGAGGCGCTGGGGTCGGTCAGGGCGGTGTGGTTAATGGCCTTCGACATCCCTGCCACTGTGGAGAGGGAGGACGCTGCAGCTGGCAGCATCGTGACTGCAGCTGAGACGGGCAGGCTGAGCAGCTGTCGCCTGGACCTGCCGGGAAGGGGGGACCCGGGGATGCCAGAGGCTCTGAAGCAGTAATCAGCATCAATAAGAAGCAAAATTCCAACCAGGGGCTTTCCTTCACGTAGGTGAGAACGCCAGTAAGATGGCGGTGACGGTTCATTCCACACATTTTTCCTTCGCTGAAATGAGTAGTTTGCACTCCAAAAAAAGAAAAGAGCTCTGAAATATGTAAATGGGTAATTACACATATGTATTTTTAAATATGTTTGGACAATGAGTCGGTGAATACTTATGAGGCCCATTGGCTACTTCTGATGTTCTATTATGAATGTTAAGTGTTATCAAGGGTTTACATAATTTCATACTTGGAAATGCATTATAACAATTTATCAGCAAATACTGATTTCCATGTTTAAAAAACGTTAATACATGACAAGTTGAGTGTCGCTCAGTGGTTTCAGTTTGACGGGAGCTGGGGAAATCTCGAGGAGCCTGATACCGTAAGCAGTGCTGTGGAGATGTGCCTGCCCTTCACCTTGGCCCTGGGCTGGCGTTAGCAGGTGCCAGACCACGTCCACCCAGGCAGTCCCCACAGGACGTGAATCCAGTGCGGACAGCCAGGGGCTGCGGGGGAGGGACCTAGCCCAGCACCTGGCACAGTGCAATCCTCAAAAACATATTTACAGATTGGCTAACCCAACTCATGATGGAATTTCAAGGTCAGAGCTAATCTAAAATCTGGAGGATGAAACACTTGTCTAGTTGAAAAATAGGAATTTTGAAAAAATACGCCATTCTAGAAAAAATAAATCAGCGAATGCTTGTTTTTAGCCTTGAAATACTAATACTGACGTTATTATTCAATGTGCAGTAACTGTGGCCTAATAATGAACTTCTTGATGTTATCAGTGGGCGTGAATTTTGCTAAATGGTTTTGAAGTTCTTTGGCTGTGTTATCTTGTTGGAATCTTAACATTGCATCCGTGCTTATGGAGCACCGGCTGTGGGCGGAGCTCCGGGGGGCTCAGTGCTTCGGGACAGAAGGAGGTGCCTACCCCGCCACTGCCCAAGACGACGGAGAGGCCGGGCTTCCCGGAAATCAGTTACTCACGTTTCCTTCCTGGGGTTCTTCAGCTCACTGAGGTCAGGAGCAGAGGCCCCCAAACAGGCGCTCACTGTCGGGAGTCACACAAGCTGTCAGTGACTCCGTTGCCCCACCTATGCACTAAAAGCAGCACATGAGCCTCTTTGGCTTTGGTGGCAGGTAGATGTGACGGGTGTGTCAGGCTCCTTAGTGTGTAGGACACGCGCAGCCCTAACCGTGATTGCTGGCTTGGGTGACTCCTGACGTGGCTGCTCTGTCTGTCCCCCCCACACCCTCCATTGCCGGGACAGCACCAGGAGTCTGTAGAATCCTGACCGAGAAACGATTCTTGCCCGAGTTTCCAAAGGCAGTGCGTTCCCTTCTTTGGTCCCAGCCCCTCTTATGGGGGAAGCACAGGCAGTGACCCGCATGCAGGGTGGCCCGCGTGGACTTGCAGAGACGGACACAGGGCGGCTTCCCCTGGCTGCCTTTGTCCCTTTGGGAACTCATGTTAGCTCGCCCAGTCTGAGGCCCAGTGGGAGCCTGGCGCACAGAAACAACTCCAGTCCGAGCCCAGTTGTAAGACAGCCCGCCCCGTGGAGGTCGGGGAGTTGGAGCCGGCAGCTTGGCCGTCCCGGGTTATTTTTAGAGACGAGAAGCCCACCCCTGGCCGTCACGCATCCTTCCTGGCCTCTGCCTGGTGCAGCCGCTGGCCGGCCGGGAGCGGGACATCCACCCACCCCACCCAGAAGGCCCCGCTTCCTCATTTTGGTGTCTTGCCAGCCGTCTTCCCCGAAGTCATTACCGGTCATTGACCTCTCTTCCCCAGAAACATGCTAAGCGGTTTTTGAACTTGAAATGGTTTCTCCCTTCGCTTTTACTCGGGGACCCGAGAGTTCCCTCCGTGGGACCAGGCGGTCCTGAACCGGACGACACCTGGAAGGGAGCGCACTGGTGTGAGGTTAATGCAGTGTCCGGTTGGTTACCTGGGGCAGGCCCCTCAGGGACTGGTCCTCAAATCAAGCCTGTGCCGGGACCAACAAGAGTGAGTTGACTGGGCGAGGGGCCGGGGCCCGGGGTCAGCCACTGCGATGGCTTTCATTTAGAACCTGAAGTCGAGGGTTCAGCCCGGAGCCTTCGCTGCGGTGCAGCCTTCCTGACACAGCTGCGCAGGTAAGCGTGGGAGAAGGTGCGGCCACCAGAGACATGGGGCCGGGACTCCGGACTCGCTCAGGAGCCACTGCCACCCAGCCTGCTGAGTCCTCCCTGTTACAGCTGAGACCAAAGATGGTGTTGGAGGGGGCTGGCTGTCATTTGCTTTCCACAGGAAGACTTTCAGCCCACGGTGGCAAAGAGCAGTCAGCGTGGGGGGTGGTGAGGGATGCGTCCGGTCGCCTGGTCCCTGTGAGCCATCCTCGGAGCTGTGAGTCTGGGTCCCGCTGCCTAAACCAGGCCTTGTGCCCTGTCCATCCCAGATGGCCACTGCGGGTCTCTGACCACATACCCTTCACTCTGTGTCTCCACTGCGTGACTCAAGGCTACTCTTTTTTGTTAGTCTGAGGGAGCTTATCCTGGCCACAGCCAGAGAGCACAGCCTTTTCTGGCCTGGGAGTCCGAGATCCTGAGGCTGTGGGTGCCCTTGAGAATAATGCATAAGCAGCCGTGGGAGGCCAAGGTCAGGGGCCCCCAGCCTCTTCCAGGTCGTCACGGTCCTGCAGTTGGAGTCCCTCACCTGCACCAGCCCTGCCCAGGCCAGGTGGCTCTGGGCACCCCACCCCCGGCTCTCGCCTGCCCGTCTCTGAAAGCAGTGCACGGGAGCTTTGCATTGCAGATGCGATTTTTATTTTTAAACGCTGGGAGTGACGGTGTGTGAGCAATGACGCGTCGGCAGCCAGCTAATCTGTATTGTGTAAAAACACACAAACCACAAATTATTTTTAAAGAGGAAGAAGGCACAAAATCAAATGCAGCCGGCTCCTCGCGTCACGAGAACGGAGGGAAAAACTCCGCGAGAGGCGTTTCCGAGCAGCAGAGGGAAGGCCGGCGTGAGCAGCACGGCCGGGCAGGAACTCGCACCGGCTGGCCTTCGCTGGGGTGGCCGGCCGACGCCTGCCTTCGTCCGTACCTTCCAGGGCACTGATGATGATGGTGCTCATCTCCAGGCGCGTGCACTCCTCCTTTCTCTTTGCTTCAACTGACCCTGAATAACTTCTGTGTCCACACTGAACAGCACAGAGAGCTGACGTACACAGTCTGCTATGATCTCGGACTGACCAAACCTGGGCCTCGAGCCATACAACCGCGTGCATTGAAGGCCCACGTCTCAACGCTAGGAAACGCTGGTTTACTAAAGTCCTGGACTTTCACATAACCCAGCTCCGCTTGTATTAAAAGTGTTGATATTAAAATCTAGCGGTAGAAACGATATTCCTGGGACCACCATTGGAACAAACTCGGGTTTCCGTGAATGGAATCAGAGACCTTCCCAGATGAGGAAACATAAGCCTCGGAGTGGGGAGGGTCCCTTCTTCCCCGTCCCTCCTTCACGGGGCTGGCTGGGCCGCAGGTTGTCCCTGAGGACGGGCGGTGCCCGGGTGCTCCCAGGCTGGAGCAGAGGCCATGGCACGGGACTGCTCCTCCGTCCCCCGTGTGGGGCTCGGTCTTGGGGGTGTTGGCGGAGGGGCAGCCTGACCCCACCGCTCACTGCGCCCATGTAGGCAGTCCAGGCCTGACCCTGCTGGGCTCTGACCTGTGTCTACACGGAGGAAACTCCCGGTCCAGAGCCGGAAGCAAGCGGGGCACACAGTGGGTCGCCTGCTGCAAGATTGCTCACCCAGTCTTGGGTGGGTGGGTGGGGGCTATCAGGGAAGGGCCCCGGAAGAGCTGGTGATGAATGCCAAGATCTGAAGAGCCAACCAAGAGAAGTTAGAGGGAGAAGAGGCTCAGGGAACAGAGTTCCAGGGAGGAGGAGAGCGCAGAGGCCTGAAGACCAAGGTCGAGCGTGGCTGGAGTACAGGGGAAGGCAAAGTGAGAGAGAGACCAGGCTGGACAGGAAGGGAGTGACCCCTTCCTGCGGGCCTTGGGAGGCCACTCAGAGGGTTACCCGAGGGCAAGGGAAGTCCTGGGAAGACAGACCAAAGGGCTGGGTGGGAAGACCGGCGAGGTTCTGGATGGTTCATTACTGCATGTCGATGGAGGCGCGCCCTGCCGTGGCCGGACCCCTCTCCTGGGGGAGACACGTGGCTAGAACGGCTCCAGGGGCCGCAGCCCGCAGACGGCCCTGCCTTCGGGCTCCGTGGGGTGTTGTTTCGTGTTCTGTGCAGTGCAGTCTTCTCAACGCATGACCACAGCCGTGTTTTCTAAGAGGAGTTCAGGACTCCGGGCCAGCAGTGGCCGCTGTGAGTGGTCACTGACCAGCAGCAGACCAGCCCACCCATTCTAGTACACTCTCTGTGGCTTTTCCCAGACTAATCGTCACCTTCTTCCAAGGTGGCCTTTGGGGCCGTGTCGCCGTGCTGCGGCCTTGGGCATAGCGGGTGGGGCTGGAAGAGCTTTGCCCGGAGTCTCTGCCCGAGCCCTCAGGGCCAGAAGCCCCCGCTGACCCGAGCCTCGCCAGTCCTGGTTTCTTCTCCGTGGCTCTGAGCTCCACGTGGTGGGTCCTCTTCATGCCAGCCCACCCGTGGCTCCTTCTGCTGGGGGGCCAAGAAAGGTCTGAGTTCCTAGGTGAGGGGCCTCAGGTTTCTAGTCCCTTGGGTGCAGATGATGCCGCTGAGTCCCGGGTTCAGCCGGCCACCACTTGGAGTGGTGTCGCCTCACTCAGCATGCCGCCCGGTCCCCGAGGGCCTCTTGGGAACCACACGTTGGTCTATCAAGCTTTCAACTGGAATTCCGGCCCAGAAATTCAGGTTCACTCTTGGGAGCTGGGCGCGTGGTGTTTCCCCTCTGAGGAACATGAAGGAAAGTTCTCCCAAAGCTGTAGGTCTTCCCGGTGCTCAGCGCGCCCTGCCTCAGAGCCGGGACCCAGGGTGCCACCCCTGTGGCGCTTCCTCCCTGGGGTGGAAGGGAGGAAACTGTGTTGCCTAGGCTTTCCGGTGTGGGGACTGTCTAGATGATACATATTTTCTAGAAGGCACAGATATCGTTATTATCGTTATTATTAAAACCTCATTTTTCCTCCCTTTAGGATTTTACCTTTTGTCGTCATCGGCATGGCCCTCCGAAAGGGGGAGGAGAGGGGCTTGCTGGGAGAGGGCAGGACATGGCATCTGCAGGAAATGAGGCCTCCTGTCTGGGATGGATGATGACCAGTAGTGGTGATGTCTGGGATTTAAAGTCTGTGGCTTTCTGGGGCTCCCGGGGCCAGGTTTACCGAGTCTGGGTGGGGGAAGAGAGAAGTGGGGAGCACAGTCTGTCTTCGGGGAGGTCCGGGCTCACACCCCATTTTCCCTTTCCTGCCTGGGCAATGGCGTCTCAGTCTCAGCTGCTGCTGCTGCACTACATGGGAATCACAGGCTTTCTGCAGGGGCCCGTCACCCCGGCCTCTAGGGAGGGGAGGGGCCCTTGCCCTCGGGTGGGGGCCACAAGACCCACAGACCCCAGAGGCTGTGGGTGCCGGTGACAGGTGACGAGCTCCCTCCCTCACCTGTCCTACCAGGCTGTCACTAGGCCAGCCCTGAGGCACACCACACACAGCACCTGGCCCGTGCGGGCACCTGTCGGGGACGGCTGTTACTCGTTACCTGGTGGAGCTCGAATTCTGCCTGCTCTCTCCTGAGCTGGGTGGGTATTTCCCCCCACACCCCACTTCCCTCAGCATGCCCAGCTTCGCTCTGGGTTCAGAGCCCAGTTCCGGAGAGAAGAACTTGCTGGAAAGGAACCGTTACCTGTGCATTCCCATTTTCCGGGTCTGACGCATCACCAGGTTTGCCCTTCAGCGCAGGTCGGGAGGTTAACACCTCGGGGTCTGTTGTTCATGTCTTTGATTAACTTGTCACTGAGATGACCTCACCACCCAGCCCACTTTGTGCCTGAGGCTGTCACAGCAGATTTGCTGGAGTCCCCGCAGGTCGTCTGCAGGTTGTCCCTTGTGTCACCTTCACCAGGCTGCTACCCTGCTGTGGCCGGATCTCCAAGTCCCGTGTCCCCGCTCATTGCCCCTGCAGCCCCGGGGCACTCAGACGTGGCGTGTCCTGGAATCACCTGCTCAGGCAGCTGGGAAGTCTCCAGGTGTCTCCCTGCGCATAGTTGGTAACGGGAGAGGGGACGGGAGAGACACCTGCAGACACCACCGTAACGGGACGCGGCCGCCTCCGGTCTCTCCTGATGCCACGTCCTGGGGAGAGGACAGCCTCTCTCCTGCGGTATTTTCACCATGACACGTCATCTGGGTTCAACCCCGAGGAGACAGCCAGTAAACCACACTGAGAGGGATTCTGCAAACAGCCGGCCAGGACTCTTAAGCTGTGCCAGGGTCCTGGAAGACAAAGCCGGGCAGCGGGACTGTCCTGGGTCGGAGGACGCCTAGGAGACGTGGGACCGAACTTGGGGTGGGACCAGGAGCCTGGCAGGCGGGCAGCGGTGGAACTCGAATGTCCTCTGTAGGGTGGCTAACAGTATCGTGTCACCGTGGGCTCCCCGATCTGGGTCATCGCACTGTGTTTTGTAAGATGTTAACTTCGGGGGGAGATGGGGGAAGGGTCCCGGAGCCTCTTCCACACCGGGGTGTGGAGGAACGCGCTCAGGGTTTGGCGCTGGAAAGGCCAGGTCGGGGTTCAGATCCTCCCTCCGGCGATAGTGACCTGACACGGGACAGTTGCGTCACCTGTCCGAGCCTCCGTTTCCCCACCTGAGGTGCTGTGGGCACCCACGGTCTGTAGTCCTTCCCCAGGAGGCACTGGGGTTTCCTCTTCCCCGCCTCCCCCTGACTTGCCCCTTTCTCCACCAGCCTCCACCGCACACCCTCTTGGGTGGGATTTCCAGGAACCTGCACGTGCACTTGTGCAGAAGGTCCAGCACACCAGCTCTACATGTGAGAAACTCTCGTTCTCGCTGGATGAAGCCTGAGGAGGGCTCGCGCCCCGGTCATCCCGCCGGGGCCACCCTCGGGCCAGCTCGGGCCGCCTTTCAGCTTCCTGTGCAGAGGCGCGGCTCCCAGTGGCAGGGCCCAGGGTGGCGTCCAGGCCCCGTCCAGTGGCTCTGACGTGCGGCCGTTTCAGCAGGTCCTGGGCGGTCACAGGGTGGCTGCACCTGGACGGGAAGGAGCTCAGGAAGGCTCTCAGGTGGGCGTTCTCCCGCCACGCACCTGCTTCTCCCCTTCCCTTTCCTGCCTCGTAGCGAGACAGCCTGGGTGATCCCCTTCCTCTGGGTGAGGCCCTCCATGCAGGACCAGGCTGCTGGTTCCCCTGTAGACGCAGCCGAGGGCCCCCCAGGCCGTCGGCTCTTACGGGAAGACTGCATTGTCGAGGTCAAGGCTGCCACGTGGGAGTGGCCGTTAACTGCTGGTGGGGGGATGGGAATGTGGCAGTGGAAACAGACCCGGACCCTCGCTTGCAGGAGCTGAAAGCAACCAGCCAGGTGGTTTAATGCAAAGTAGGCAGGGGGCCAAAAATTGCTACTCTCTCACTTTCTGATTTGAAATAAATGTCGTGAAAAAGAATACATCTTACTACGAACATTTAGACGAGCCAGGAAAGCACAGAGAATGAAGGACAATGATGCTTCATGCTGCCGTTCGGAGTGGCTGCCCCTGGAGCCTCAGCAGGCACGCCTCCCAGCCCTGTGTCCCTGCGTCCCTGTGTCCCGTGCTCACAGATAAAGCTCGTGTGTACAAGATTGGGATCACGCTGATGCACAGCTTTAGAAACCACTTTTCCCCCCACTTGATACTATTTTAGTCTTTCCCCCTTGCTGTTAATTGTCCTTCTGAGCAGTCCAGTGGCTGCATTAGACAGGGGTGTGGCGATTCACCTGAGAATGGCAGCAGTTAACAGAGGTCATGGCGAAGATGAAGAAGCTTTGTGCAACGTCCCCCCTCGTGTATAGGCACCCTTGATCTGAAAATATTAGCCAGAAAGTTCTAGAAATGAGCAATGCATAAGTTTTCAACTGCACAGGATTCTGAGTAGGGTGATGAAGTCTCGCAACATCGCACTTTGTCTTGCTGGGATGTGGCTCTGCCCTTTGCCCAGTGCGTCCCATCCGGTCGTGCTCCCTGTCCTCCAGTCACTACTAAGGGGACCGTCTGGGTGCTCAGATGGACAAGGCAGAACCACAGCGCTTGCACTTGTCATGGCCCCAAAGCCATTCCCATAACTTCCATCACACTGTATGGTTACAGCTGTTCTTTCGTATGAGCTATGGCTGTTACTCTCTTTCTGGGCCTGACCCACACGTTAAACTTTATCATACACACATACGCATAGGAAAATGCATGGTATACACAGGGTTCGGTGCTATCTGCGGTTTCGGGCACCCACGGGGGGGGCCTTGGAACGCATCTCCCATGGATAAGGCTGTGTTCGAAGCTTTACCCATAAACCCATTTTACCTCCACATGGCCCCGTGAGACAGGTCCTGTTGCTGTTCCCGTGTAATCTTTGTTGTTTGACATTAAGCTTGTCCTATAAAAATACGTATTTCATACAACTCGGTGATGAGCATCCATCTCTAAGCACGCCCACGTTGCGCCGTAGGTCGCTGCTGGGTCCGGGGTCTGCGTGGTTCAGAGCTTGGGCGCATGCTCCTTGTTGCCCTAGAGAATAGGTCTCCCCTCTCTGTCCCTTCTGTTTGGTCTGGGGGTGGCCTGCGAGGTGACAGAAAGGGACCCTTGGGTGCCTGCCGAGTGTCGCAGCTTGGGGGATCTGGAGAGGGAGCAGGTCTTCAGTCCTGAGCCCCCAGATCCTGAGCCTGGCCCTTTTATCGCTCCGTATTGTAGGTTACCTCCGGTCTCCTGGTTTGGAGCCTCCCGGTGAGGCTGAGCGTTCCTTGTGGGCGGGACCATTTCCCAGGGTCCCCCACGGGGCACGCGCTCTGTGAATGCGTGTCCACTGGGCAGAGAGGGGGAGACGGTGTGAGTGAATATGGCAGGTTTTACTTGTAGCTGAAACAGATTTTGGAGGGGGTGGAATCTGACACGCCCCCCCAGAGCAGGTCCCCCGGGAGCAGGCCTCCCGAGAAAGCCCACTGGGTTGTGTGGGTATGGGTCAAGGGGCTGGACTTGGCACATGGAGCCCCCCCGCAGTTCAGGCTCTCTGGCCATCTGGTGCTCCAGAGCACACTGGGGGTGAAGTCTGGGTGTCCCGAGCCTGGCTGCCTGGGTGCAGAGGCTGGGGTGCCGCCGGCCTGGGTGTGCCTCCACCCCACCCCATATCCTGGAGCTCCTCCGTGGAGTTCCTGAAGTGTAGCAAACGTCTGGCGGTTACTTCCTGGGGGCCAGACCCGGTGCCAGCCCCTGCGGGGGTAGGGACAGATAAATCGTGGGTCACGTCTTCTGGGAACCGGGGGCAGACCATCCTGTCCTGGTTCTCGGACAGGGTAAAAGGTTAGGGAGCCGTGGTCCAAGTTCGTCTGCGTTCCCAACTGTGGCCTGTCCACACAGGTCACCCCGGGCCCTCAACCCCGCTCATTCCCCGTAGGGAGAGGGTGAGACAGTGCGGGGTGGGCAGGAGGAGGGGGCGGGCGGCCGAGCGGGGCAGGCGGACATCCTGTTTCATCAGGAGCAGAGTCCTGGAGGGGCAGAGTGTGAGCTTTCTGCCACGCCCTCCCTTTCGTACTATTGGGACTATTGGGATTTTTGTTTTTATAATGAGCATGAAGCCTCGTATTATTTATATAAGGAAAACAATTTAGAAGATAAGCTACAGATAAAAATACTCTTTGACTCCAGACTCTCCTGAGAAAACTGTCTCTGAGCCTGTGTCTGAGTCGCTGACACTGATTGTTTTGCGATGGGAAGATACGCTGCCCATGTGACCCGGGGGAGGGGGAGGCCACACAGGCTTTCTGGCCGCTCCTGGGCTTTGCAGAGGGTTTCACGTTTCATTGCCTGCTGGTGGCCCTCTCAGCGCTGTGAGGGGGAGGGGGGAGGCGTTGGTCTCAGGGTGAACTGGAAAACGAGGCTGCAGGTGAAAAGCCCGGAATGGGATTCTTTCCCCACAAGGGAAGTGGCGTTAGAGTTCGAATCGTGTATTTAACTTTTGACGACGGGAACAAAGTCCCAATGTGAGCGGGCAGTTCTGTCGGGAGAGGGGAACTGAGTTGCATGCGGACGCCAGATCTCTGGCTGTTTCATAAAGTTTTGGCGCTTCCACGGCATGGTGTGTCCTGCAAAGAGGGGACGGGGTAGCACAGAGCGGCGAAGACAAAACCCCACAGAAACCCTCTCTCCCCGACGCTGGAGTAATGGGGCTACTGACCTACATACGGGCGGGAATCTGCCGGCACAATGAGCTCGTGTTGCCGGGACGGGCTGAATCAAGGCCATGGTGCCCAGCATTCACACACCGGCCCTGTGCTCATTCAGGCCCAGACGGCAGGCAGGCTGCTGTCCTGGGACGGCCGGACCACCCCCAACCCACCCACACAGCGTCTCCTGGCACCGAGAGCCTGCTGGAAGGCCGGTGGTAATGGGGCTGAATCCCTGGACAGAGACACTGACCGAGGAATGGGATTTCATCGTAAGAATCCAAGACGTGGGACAGCCCAGGTGTCCTTCAGTGGACCATTGGGTAAGGAAGATGCGGTACGTGAACAGGATGGAGTGTGCGCAGCCCTAAGCAGGGGCGAGATGCTGCCGTTGGCGACGGCACGGGTGGACCTCGAGAGGACCGTGCTGAGTGGAATCAGTCGGAGGAAGAAGTCAGGGGACCCTGTGATCTGCCTCACGTGTGGGATGTAAAGCAGAAAGCAACAAATACGCAGACAAATGAGACTCACAGGCACAGACGACAACGGTGTGATGCTCACCAGAGGGGAGGGGAGTGGGGGGAGGATGAGGAGGGAAAAGGGGGTCGCATGTACGGTGACAGGAGGAGACGGGGCTCTGGGGAGAGAGCACACAGTGCAGTCAGTGCACAGGTGATGTGTCGTGGAACCGTGCACGCGAAACCTGTGTACTCTCATTAACCGATGCCTCCCCGGTACATTCGATCTAAAAGAAGAAAAAGAAGGATCCCGGGCAGTGAGCCGACCTTGGGCTGCAGGGCTGGGGAGAGCGAGCAGTCTAGAACCTCGCCGCCTGACTGAAGTACCGCGTGCCATCGCACAGCCTCAGACAGAAAGGACAGTTTAATAAAAAGGTAAGCCAAAACAAGCGGCATTCATTCCAATAGTGTTTACGTAACCCAGTGTATCCAAAATAGGAAGACCCAGCGTCGACGCACATCCTCAGTGCAGCCTTGTATGTGCCTTTCGTGTGGTTTCGGAAACCCGGTGTGCGGTGTCCCCTGCACAGCACGTGTGAGTCTGAGCCCGTCACCCGGAGAGCACGCATGGCAGTGCGTGCCCACGGCTGCCGTGTAGGTGAGGGCAGGTCTGGAAGCCGAACCCCTCGGTGCCTTACGGGGTCGGCTGGGGAAGCAGCCACGATGTCGTTAGGGCCCCTGGGGTCCCTGCAGCATTCAGGGTAGGGCCCCTGCAGCTTTCTTTTGCTAGTAAAAAAAAAAAAGCTTTCAACCTTAATAGGTGACAGGTAGTAATTCTTCACATTCTCACAGGCCTTTTCTGTGACAGGATATTTTTAGTGCGTTCTCCTTCACGCCTAAAACTCCGTGAAGGAGGCCGGCAGGCACCGATGCCTCCTGCAAACATGTATGCATGTCTGTCTGCACCGGGTGCGGGTGCCCGATGCACCTACAACTCCTGGAGCTCAGATTCTGGTGCAGGAGGAGCGCCAGTCACCGTCTGCATGTGGTCAGACCTGGAGTGGGACCGTGAACGGGGAAACGCCTCGATTCTGCCCAGGAGGTCGGGGGAAGCTCTTCAGAGGAGGCATGTTTGAGTGACAGGTGTGGCATGCCGGGACCTTTGCTAGGCAGGTCAGTAGGGGTGACGGAGGGGACACATCCTGAACACGCTCCATCTGGGCGAGGACCCTGAGCCTGGTGTGCCCCTTTCCCGGCCCGGACACCAGGCGTTCCCAGGACGGGGGCCCGCAGCCGGGGTGAGGCGGGCTGAGAGCAGCTTCTCGCCTGGACAAAGAGGTTCCGGGGCCAGGTCCCTGGGAGGGAGAAGCTGGTGGGAGGGTCCCTACCCCGAAACCCGCTGACCTGGTGACCTCAAATCCTTGCCTGTGTGACTGCCCGCTTTTGCTTAGAGATCTGGAATAAGAATGTTTGCATTCAGCTCTGTGCTGTCCTTACATGGAGGTTCTGTGAGGAGGCACAGTTGTCGCTATCTGGGGGCTTGGGGGGCAGAATCCCTGCTTCTAGTGTTTGCAGCCACAGGTGAACTGACTGCCCATGTGGGGCCTTGGGGCAGGATTTTCACCCGGGCGGGGAGCTGCTTGCCCTTTGTCCACCCAAGGCCCTTGGCCACCGCGAGGGCAGGACAGAGCCAGCGCCACACGCCCTCCAGGAATGGCGAGCCTCCTCTGCACTCAGCAGTTTTATTTTTATCTCATCAGCGTGTTCCTCTTTTAAAAGTGTGAATCCTAGTGACCCGAATGGGCTGTCGGCCTGGGCCTGGGCCTGGGCCTGGGCCAGCGAGACCAGGTTACTGCGGTTCACAGGTGCCCTGGGCTGGGGGGGCAGGGGGCAGCGGGGGTTCCCACTGTGGCTGGGTGGGGGCGCGTGGGGCACGCTCACCCTTGCAGGGGCAGCAGTGGCCTGCCCGTCTGACGGGCTCTCAAACTGGGAAAACACTGTGCCCAGTGCAGGCTGGGGCCTGCGCTCCCTCCCTCATCCCCTTGCTAGCAAACCTTTTGAAAGGACAAGCCAAGTTTGCAAAGTTCGGATGCTAATATTTAGAAACACAAAATCCAATGCGGACAGCTCTCCGAGTTTGTCTGTTGGTGGACTTCAGGCCCGCTGGCTTGGGCGTTCACGCAGGTGAGGCCCAGCCAAGACTTCACTGGGGCCAATGAGCCCGAACAGCGGGGTTTCACCGAACACCGGGGTTTCATGCTCCGGGGTGGGGCACCGTCCAGGGGGGGAGCTTCCCCTGGAGCTGAGTGGTCAGCGGCGGCTGGCCCGGGTTCCAGGGGCGTCACATGGTGGAGTTTAGAAACAGGAAGGCAGATGACCTGCCGGAGCCTTCTGCCGGCTGACCCCTGAAACTCACGTGAGTCCAGGGAAGAAAGAATAGGATTTGGGGGCTCCTTATGCTACGTGAGGGCCAGTGGTAAGTACATTTTTTACACAGGCCCAGGAGTTGCGCACAACCGTTGTGTGAGCTCATCATCGTTAGAAGCGTTTTTCCTTCCATGGGAAAGTGGCTCTGCAGGTGTGGTCCCCGGGCCAGCAGCATCACCGGGGAACTTGCTGGAAATGCAGATTCTCAGGCCCCGCCCCCACTCTCCAGAACAGGGGTCCCATTTTGTTTGGGGCGGTGGTCAGGCAGCTTCGTGTGCCTCTCGGATGCTTTCCCGTTGCTGGGTCTGCTGGGAGGCTACGGATGCCACAGGCCAGAGGGGCCGTGTGGGCTGCACGTGCTCAGGCCGAGTTCACGGGAGGCTGCGTGTGGTTCTCAGGCAGGGCCGGGGTGGGAAGCTCCGTGCTCCTGAGCTTGCTGCCGTCTCTCCTGGGACTTGGGGGTGGCTGTGGCCACAGGAGCGGGCTGGTCAGAGTCCTGGCCACATAGCTTTCCATGTCATCATGACTCACAGGAGCTTCTACCCTATGGAGCAGCTAATGAAAATGCGGCCGTGAGAGGGCGCCGCTGGCTGGGGGCTTGAACGACAGAGACTGGTCTTCTGGGATCTCCAAGTCTGGGGTCGAGGTGTCAGCTGGGCTGGTTCCTGCCGGGGCCTCTCTCCTCGGCTCCTCGGTGGTTTACAAATGCTGTCTTCCGTCCGTGCGCCTCTGTCCTCGCCGCCTCACCTCGTAAGCACACCCCTCCCTGGGTGAGGGCCACTCCACTGGCCGTGGTTTAACTTAGTTGCCTTTTCAAAGACCCTGTCTCGGTTCCAGTCACTTTGTGAGTTACTGCCAGGGGCGAGGACTTCCTCACGTGGATTTTAGGGGAGACGGCATTCAGAGTCCCAGGAAAGGAGCTGCAGGGAGGCCACGGGGGCCGGCCCCAGTGCGGAGGGTGCGAGGCTGGGGAAGGTGGGCTCCGGTGAGGTCGGCGCAGAGGGCCACGTCAGGGCGGGGCCAGGGCAGAGGCTATGCAGGCTGCCCCTTGAGGGCAGCGGTGGGCCCTGGAGAGGGGTAGAAGCCTGACAGGTGGGAGGGACCGCACAGAGCATGGGGCACGCATACCAGGGGAGAAGCGGGACATGTTGCAAAGTGGACGTCATGGCTCAAGGTCAGCTGGGCTGAGCACTCTCTGTCTGGGACAGAGAGCACTCTCTGGCTGGGTCGCAGCCCTCACGGGAGTGTTGTTCTTAGTCGGCCAGCACACCCTGACCCCGAGGTCCCCAGGGAGGGTCCCCGGGCTGCCCATCAGCCTCTCCCGGGGGCTCGTCAGCAACGCCAGTCCTCGGGCCCCTGCCGGCCCTGCTTCGGGAGGAAGCTCTGGGGTGGCGCCTGGCGGTTCAGCTTTAACGACGGCTCCAGGCGATGTTCCCCGAGGCCCCAGAGCCACTGTCCTCGACCCAAAACACAAGCAGCCGGTCGTTGGAAGTGAACCCAAGAGCCTCCAAGGGGCAGTGCCTTTTTCCCTCCCCGGCATCCTGGAAGAAAGCCGTCCGGGTGCTGGACCCTGGAGCTTGGGGAGCTGGGCTGCCGGGCGCAGAGGCCCCTGTCTCACCGGGGCATCTCCCGTGTCGGGGGCCGGCAGTCTCTGCTGGGGTCTCAGGCAGCCTTCCCGGCCAGACTCCCTCCCTGCACAGGGGCAGAGCCAGCTGGTGGTACTAGGGAGGGGGGCACTGGGGTGTGGGGAGAGCGGGAGGGAGGGGGCCTCCTGGGCCTCCTGGGCCTCCCTGAGTTCTGTAGTTTGAGTTGAAGACCATGAGGGGCCGAGGATCAGGATTCCCACGCAGCAGCTGGAATGCATGGCGGGCGGCACCAGGGGACCTCTGCCTTTGAAGACTGGGTAAGATGCTGTCGCTTAACGAAAACCAGCCACAGCCCGGCCACTGTCCTCCCAGGGACTAGGCTGGGTCACCGAGCCCCCAGCGCTCCCCAGGGTGCCCTGGACATCAACGCTTGGCAGCGGTGGCTGCTGCTGTTACTGGCAAGGGCCTTGACCTCCGCCGCAGCCCACACTCGTTGCTGGACGCGGGGAGTGGGTCTTCCCCTCTGGTAGCCAGGAGGGACAGACTTGCAGAGGCCAGCCAGATCCCCAGCCGTCTGCAGCTGGCTCCGGGAGCCAGCGGCGAAACGTCACGGGCAGCCGAGGCTCTCGGCACAGGGGAAGTGCCCGTCTGTCCCTGCCGTGGATCCCCACGCGCCTTCGGCAAGCCTGTGATCGCCGGGCGGGGCCCCTCGCTGTGTGTGGGGGTCTCTCTGTCTGGGGTGTGTGTGTGTGTTCCCTACTGTTCTGTGCTGTTGAGCACAACAGCTCCTGGGACTGGGGGTGGCTGTGGCCACAGGAAAGGTCTCGGTGAGGATCTGGATGTTCTGGGGACCCAAGGCCGGGACTGGCCCCCGATGCCGGGGCTGTCCCTGGGCCAGGGGAAGAGCCGGTGTCCCCCTGCAGTGTCACTGCTCCCCTCCGGAAAACCTCGGGGCCCCCCTGCAGCCCACAGACGGGGTGCAGTCTGTGGGCTGCCTGAATTCTTCTGAGTTCCACATGCTTGGATAGGCGAACCTTCCCCAAACTGTCGGGAGGAGGGAGACCCATGGCAGGAGACGCCCATGATTTTGAGTCAATGAGAAAAACTTTCCAGGCACTCTCTTTAAAAAAATTTTTTTTCTTTCCAGTGAGTGGGCTTTAATCACACTGTTGCCAGCTGGCGGGCCCCCACACAAATCATTTTGGGCAAAATATTGATAGTCATTACTTATCAAGAATATTCCGTAATCTAAAATTGCCAGGCACACTTCCAGTGTCTCCAGAAAACTACCCATCGAACAAAGGACAGGGATTTCGGCTAATTCCTAGAGGTCTGACTGCTCACCGCACAGGGCTGCAGGGCTGCAGGGCTGCAGGGCTCCCGGGCTGGACAGCGTCACCTGGGTGCTGGCAGCTGCTTCCTGCGACACCCTCTCCCCCGCCCATCACTCACCCGCTCTGATGAAAGAATTGAAATTGGCCAGTGAGAGTTCAGTTTCTCTAGTGGGCAGGTCAGCGCGAATTTAAACAGCATGATAACACCTCTTCCATCCTTTGGATTAGGGAGGATTTACAAAAATTATGCAGGGCAAAGGGGCGAATGGGTCGTGCAACAGCTGGTGGAAGTCAAAATTGCTTTGCAGAAGTTCTTTAAAATCTTCAAGCCCTGGCTAGTGTGGTTCAATGAATTAAGCACCTACCTGCGAACCAAAAAGTTGCTGGTTCGATTCCCTGTCAGGGCACATGTGTGGGTTGTGGACCAGGTCCCCGGTTGGGGGCATGCAGGAGGCCACTGATCGATGTATCATCTCTCGCACATTGATGTTTCCCTCCCTCTCTTTCTTCCTCCCTTCCCCTCTCTTTAAAAGTAAATAAGTAAAATCTTAAAAAAAATCTTCAAACCGCACAGAGTCCTTGACCTGGAAACTTACTGTTTGAAACAATTAAAGGTATTCAGAAAGTGGTATTTGGAAACTTTGGTGCAAAGGTTTTCACCAAAGTGCTGACTAGAAACAGTGAAAATTTTCAGATAGCCTTGATGTCCAACAAAGGTGATTCCAGCGTATAGCTATGTTTGTATCTACATATATGAATATATCGCCATTAAAATTACACCAAATAATAATGACAAGGAATTGTGTCAATAATGACCATAACTTGTAATTTAATGGCAATTTAAAGTTAATAAAAAGAGCACACACAATATTACTTCAACTTTATAAAATGGATAGATTTATTTTTTTAAGTCTAAAAGGATGTGCATCCAATTGCTAGTGGTATTTCCTTGTAGCAAGACGATGGCTGATGTGTCTTTTACTTTTCACTCCTTGCGTGTGTGTGCGTGCATGTGTGTGCATGTTTGTGTGTGTATCTTCTCTAAATTTTCTGCAGTAATGGGTGTTCTGTAAAGAACTTTTTCAAAAAAAAAAACAAATAAGAGATTCCTGTGAAATCTGCCCTCATACCCGCCGCTTTAAACAACTGACCGCCCAGAGAATCTTACTGGCTGGTCTGTGTCACAAGGCGGTGGCCGAACGCTTGCTTTCTGCCGATTAACGAGGCCACCGCCTCTGACACAACCCAGAGGTGACTGACATCCCTGTGGCCTAAGAGGTGAAAGGTCCCCAGGGAAAGCCAGACGAGGAATTTCGGCCGGAGCACTGAGAGGGAAGCACAGACCACATATTGTCTTAGATAACTTTCTAATTTCCAGTATGTGCTGAAAGGGGAAAAAAAAAGTTCTCACACATTTCATTCACTGCTCCTACTCTTTCCCAGAAAAATAAACCAGGGAAGTCACTAAGTTCTTAAGATGGTGGCGAAGAGTCACTGCAAGCAGCAGGAAGGAGCCTGGCGGGGCTTGTGTGACACTCGGGTTGTGACCAAGAGTTGGGGGGTGGGCGGGGGTGGGTGGGTTTTTTTTTTAAGATTTTATTTATTTATTTTTAGAGAGGGAAGGGAGGGAGAGAGAGAGAGAGAGAGAAACATCAATGTGCGGTTGCTGGGGGTCATGGCCTGCAACCCAGACATGTGTCCTGATGGGAATCGAACCTGCGACACTTTGGTTTGCAGCCCGCACTCAATCCACTGAGCTACGCCAGCCAGAAGGCAGGTGGATGTTTTAAGTAGAGCTGAGGATGTGATTTCACGTGGGGGTCGGGCATCTGCAGGGAGAGGTTCAGTTGGAAATCAGAGGCGATCCTTCGAGGCCAGCCTTTGTGCGAAAGATCAGAAACCAGGTCACCGGGCCGAGGCTTACTCTGCAGCGCATCAGAAATGACGGGTTGGCCGAGGGTGGTGGCCAGATGTGTGAGGCGGCGGGGCACGGTGAAATGCTAGCGGTGACGGAACAGGTGCCCCTTCGAGGGAGAGGGGCCTGGGTCTGCTCTGGAGTTACGGTGCTAACTGTGGATGAGTTTGATCGAACTAGTGTGTGACAGCAGGGACACTGCGCATTCCGGCTGCACCGTGAAAAGGCTCAGCGCTGTGAAATTTGGGCTGAGCGACATTCACCTTTACGGAAATATTTCCAGATTGCTGATCAAGCTTCTGGAACCTATTTATGTGGCTAAAATACCAATCTGAGTCTTAGGGATGAAAATGGCATGTTATTTTTAGTTCCAAAGAAGATCAGAATTGTGTGCCAGATGGTGTCCAGATCAATTCAAATGAAATATTAATGGCTGTCACTTATTGACTATCTGTACTGGAAGGCAATACACTATATAATAAGGGCCATTTCATTGAATCCTCACAAGGATCTCTTCTATGGTTGGAATCAGTATCTTGATGTACAGACGAGAAAACCCAAGCTCTGGTCGATTGCTGCCTTGGTCCTCACAGGCGTCCCCACAGCGCCTGGCCACTCATGCACACGTGTACACCTGGTCACTCCCCACCGCATTATCTTTTATACCCTCTTCACCACGTGGCTCCTTACTAAACTGTATAGTTTATTATGTATTAGCTCATGATATGTACTGGAAATACCACGCATGACACGATCACTGGTTTGCTGCCGACCGCTCCTCACCGACGGTATCCTGGATTTGGTGTGCAAAAGGCTCACAGGAGCCAGTGGTGCCTATTTCTTCTTGTCTGTATGTTCAGTCACATCAAGCTGGTGGCTGGCAATGGACCACGTGGGAGTATCAACACCAGGGGAACTGGCAAGTGCTCCAGCTCCCGCCTCGGCTCCCCCTGGGGCCAGTGGATAAACCTGTATCAGCAGACCACTGCCTCCCCCTCTCACTGGAATGGGAGACTTCGTCTTGTTCGTTGGCTCTGCCTTGAGTATCAGAACTACATCTGGCTTGTAGTAGGTGCTCAGTTAATACCTGTTGCGTGAATACAAAGCAGCAAGTGTTTTGAAACCGTACAGACCCAGGCTCCGTGCCCAGCCCTCGTGTGGGCCTTGCAGCCACCAGATCCCTCTGCAGCTGTGACATAGAAGCGAAACCCCTGCCTCCTCAGTTGAGGACAAGATCTCCCAACGGCAGGAGTAAGAAAAACCAGTGCTGTAGCACGTGGGTCACGTAATCAGTGCCGGAATGCCGTGTAGCTGGACTCTGACTCTCCCTGGAATCTGCAGTTTGGTACAGCTCTGCCTGCCCTCCGGGAGGAGCCGAGGTGTGGGAGAAATAGCGTAAGCCTTGCTGAGTGGCGTCCGACATCGGGACCCACGGGCTAAAGGCACCCTCCTCCTCCGCTCCGTCCGTTCGGTCTGCATTTCAGCCTGTTCCTGCGTCTTTCCTTCTGAGCTTCCCAGGGAGAGAGTCGCCCAGGGCCCTGTGGTCTTGTCTCCTGCAGGTGAGCCATGCCGTTAACCTTGTAATCAGCTTTCCTGTAGGACCTCAGACCTCGGAGGAGGTTCAGTGTTTCAGCTTTCTCAAAAGTGGTTCGAAGTCGGCACTCGGCTGCCGGAGAAATAAGCACAGTGTGGAGAAGTGCTTCCCAGCCTCAGGCAGGAGCTGTCTCCCTCCCCCCGCCCTTTACCAGCGTCCTCTCTCGGGTCTGATCCTCTTCAGCTGTTTTCTGCTCAAGTCAGGCTTCCTTGCTTCCGGCTGCTCCAGGGGTTTGTGGGTACAGAGAGTTCCAGAAGGTGCCATCCTGACCCTGCTCGGTGGGTCTCTCCGGAAGCCGGGATCTGGGGTACCCGCCAGCCACTCAGGAGCCTGGAGGCTTGACGTGGGCCCTGAGGAGCAACCTGCCACAGAAACGGCTTCTCTTTGGGGGACTTCTCCCCACACGGAGAATGAAGAGCCCAGCAGTTTGAGGAGGAGCCAGTCCTTCCGTTTGCTGAACAAGCTGGTGGCTGACACAGGAGACCGGGCGTCCTCCACCCCTTCAGAGACGCCGTCTCTGGAAGCATTTGGCTGCTGCTGAAACCGTCTTCTTGTTCATCGGAAGGGCACAGGCTGGACCCTCGTTCCAGGCACCCTGTGCCTTGGGCCCTCCTGATCTCTCCCTGAGACACCCACGATGACCTGGCAGAATAACGAAAACTCACAGGCCAGCAGCAAAAACGAGGCCTCAGCGGATGATGATGATGATGAGGCCAAAAGAACTGGACGGAGGGAGCCAGCTCACCTCACAGAGGTCATGAAGAGACACCCACCCTCCCCCCCCCCCCCCCCCCCCCCCCCCCCCCCCCGCCTGGAAACAGGCAGCAAGTAATGTGTACCTTCTCCATTGCTAGTTCCTGACCCGCACACCTGTAGCCAATTCGACCTGGTTGGCCCTCCTTTTCTACCCTGAGTTACTGCTTCAGACATGGGTCCTTCTAACCCACCTCTTTTCTTTGCCCTCCCTCCCTTCCTTCCTATGTCCAAATAGAGAAGGAAAACACTGGAGCATGATCCGATGGGACATGGGGTAACTGGCACGATTCCAGCACATTCTAGTAAGTCCACTGCCCAAAAGGAAAGTGTTTCCAGCTGGGTTGCTGTGTATGCTGGGAAATAGGGTGCTTTCTGTCTCGAGTTGATTGACAGTCTCGGAGGAGGCAGCGTATCTCACAGAGCGAAGGTTCCGAGTTGGCTGGAAGCTGTGCCCTTCGCCCTGTCCCTCCTACAGCCGGCACAGGAAGGTGACTCATTCTTCACACAGGTGGCGGGGGATGGATCGTACTGCTTGCTGGAAGTCTGCGGTCTCAGTAAGCTTTTCCTCGTTCAGGGATGAATAGAGATTGTTTTTTAGAAGTCTGTGGGGAAAGTCCTGCAGCACAACGTGAAGGCAACAGGTCCCGAAGACCCAGAGGCCCTGTCTACTTCTGGGAAATCATCCACAGCAGGATCCAGGAGGGGATTCCAGGGAAATGTGCGGAATCCTCAGCATCCTACAGAAAGGCGTTGGCCTCCCTGGGGCAGGAGCAGAAAAACTTCAGGAAAGGATGGGTGGGTGGGAAAAAGCAACAGGAAGAACACTTTGAAAGGGAGATGGATTAAATAAGGGAAATTTCAGGGAAAGCAAAATCCAAGAGAACTGAAATCCAAATGACCGAGAGTATAGAAGAATGTTAACAGGTGGTGGGCTGCACAGTAGCTCTCCAAGATACCCACACCTTCATCCCTGCAACCTGTGAATGTTCCCTTATATATTCAAAAACAAACAAACAAAACCAACACAACTCTGCACGTGTGATTCAGTTAGGTAAGGATTTGCAGAGACAGGTTATCCTACCTCCGGGCAGTCCCTGAATGCCATCACTAGTGTCCTTATAAAAGATGGACAGAGGGAGATTCGACGAAAGAAGAGAAAGCAGCGAGGCCACAGAGGCAGAGGTGGGAATGATGATGCAGCCACAAGCCAAGGAGTGACGGCAGCCACCAGGAGCCGGGAGAGGCAGGGATCCAGTTCCCTGGCAGACCGACCCTCTGGAGGGCGGGGGGCGGAGGGCGGGTGGCCACCTCAGCACCTCGATTTCAGCTCCCTGATACTGATTTCAGACTCCGGCTGCCAGGATTTCTGTGAGTCGCCACGTCTGAGATCATGGGTTAGAGCGGCAAGAGACAACGGATGCACAGGCTGTGGAACATCACATCAGTGATGTGAGCGGAAGACACAAAACTGGAGAAGCGGCTCCGGAAGAAAGAGAGAAACAAGAGGCAGGGCTGTAGACCGGACGACGGGACTGGGGTTGGTGATGGGGTTGGTCGGGGTCGGGGTCAGCCGTCAGGCTTGTCCGGTGTAATGCCCCCCGACCCGATGAGAGACTGGCTGGGAATTCCAGGGGCTCCCTCCCCACATCTGAACAAGCTCAGGGACGAGAGACCCATGCTGGGCACACGATGAAAAGGAGATGGAATAACAAGGATAAAGGGAGGGGGGGAAACATTCCACAAGCACCCAGACAGAAAAGAGGAACGAAGGTCAAGCTGACCTGAGACGCGTTCTCTGTTCTCAGCGCGGCCGTGTTTGCGGAACCTGCCGGGAGACGAGGACACCAGGGGGTTTCGTTTTTTTCTCGATTCAGACCCCAGACCCCGTATCACTCCCAACCAGAGGTGGGGTCTGGGAATCCGACACATCCAAAGTTCTGATTATCCAGGAAACTTATGAATGGTCTGCACAATTCGGGGGGTTACGTTATAATCCAACAATTTTATCCTCAACCAAGTTACCTTTGGCATATGAAGTTCAGTCCCCCCAAATCTCTCAGATATGCAAGGGCTTGGGAAAATACACAAACCTGTCCCTCTCTTTAAAATTTCCTTTAAAGCTACGCTGCAGAACCCCCAGAGGGACATGAAGTGGAGCTGAGGAATCGCTAGCGTAGGCCCTGCAATCAGTAATACTAGAGCACGATTTAAGTTAGTATTAAAGGTCTGGTGACCGAACAAAGACAAATGTCACGAGTCGTTCTCGGGACCAGAGGTGGAAGGGAAAGATGGCAGTGTGCCCGTCTTCCAGGTGCAAGCCCTGGACTATTGTTAACGGGGCTCAAAGCGGAAGAGGAGATAAAGGTCGGCTCTGTGGCTCCTATGAAATAGGTTGGCGCCAAGAGAGTTGTTTCGTGCATTCTGATCTTTAGAGAAGTGTCGACGGCTGGAGAAAGGTTCCAGATAACCTTGGTACCACCTGCCCTTGCCTTCTGTTTCTCCAATGTCACTGTCGTTCTTCCCTGCCATCGGGGTGTGTCGCCTGGCCCCTGCCCCATCGCCACTTCTGGTTCTGTGACAGACCTCACTGTGGCGGGTGCCACCAGGTGAATAGCACGTCCACCCTCAGGCTCCTGAGCTCCTTGGAGCTTATCTGGCAAATGCTGACTGCGTGCATTCTAGGTCTTTCTCCGTGTTGCCCAACTTGACTTTGGAAGTTTCCCTTCCGTGGCCATTTTTCTAGAGAAATCACTGCTTTGGTGTGAGGTGCCTCTCTTTCTAAAGTCAGGAAACATACCCTCAGGTGAGAAGTTAAAGGAAGCAAGAAAGGAAGTGAGAGATGAGATTCCCTGCCAGGTGAGAAGCGAGGGGGGTCGAACGGAGGATTTGGTAAACAGGTCTGCTGCTCCTTCGTGTGCGAGATTCCCTCCCAGGGAGTGTCCGGTGTGCTGGGAGAATTGGATACCAGAAATGGGAAATAAATACTCTCCACTTGGAGAGTTTCCCATGAGGAAAGAAATAACATTACGATAGTTATGTAACAGGAAACGTCTCGAGTCCGCCTTAGGACCGCAGTGGTAAGGAGGCAAAAATAACAAGCCGGGCTTCCTGAAGAAACCCAGCGTTGGGGGCAGCCCTCACGGCAGCTTCGTGTTAACATGCGCTGTCTTCATCGTGAAACCCGAACCGTGTAGATTGGCGTGTCCTGCCTTCTTCTCCCCATCTTCTCCGTCCTTTCTCCCCTGGCCCCGAAACAGCCTTGTCTCGTGCTACTGGGTTCAGTAGTGTCAAAATGCCCCATTTCTCCCCGCCCTGCCCCATGCACCTCTCTCTCCCCCGTGAGTACTGTTTGGTATTGTTTCTAGAGCAGGTGTTAAACCAGTCTAATCTCACGCGACAAACTTCAGGAGGTTGGTGGCGGTCCCCGGAGTGTTGACAAGGCTTCTGTGTCCCAGTTGGGGGGGGACATTGCCACGAGGCGGGTGGGGAGGGGTGGCCAGCAGCAGTACGCATGCCCAGCGTTTGCCACCCTCGTTCGGGAGACAAGCAGAGTGGCGAGAGCAGGGAGTAGCGTCCTTTAGGCTTTGATCGAAGGAAGGGTCCACCGACGTCATGTTACTGTCATTCCATTCAGAGCCTGAGGCCGTTGGTTCTGGACTCACGTTCTGCAGTGGTTCGAACGGAGTGTCCTTGCAAACGGGGAGAGAAAGAGGGCGGAGTATCTTCACAGGGTTCAGACCTATTAATATCTGATATCCGATCCCACCCTGGCCTTCAGGATCGGGAAGCGGGGCAGGAACAACGGACTATTTAAAACGTCCACCAGTGTAAATATTTTCTGTGGTTATTTCAGAAGCAATTTAAGCTTCTGAAAGCTGAGCCGCAACCGGAGTCTCCTTAGCATAGACATTGCCATCCAGGCTGGTACCCGGGAACCCAGACTCGAGGGCTGGGGGTCAGGGCGAGCTGCGGCGTGGGCCAGAACTGCGACCGGCCACAGGCTCGCTGAGGGGCGGGCACCCGTACAGAGGCGCGGAGCACGGTCCACTGAGGGAGAACACTTGTTGGGCTCCTTGGAGACGTTCTTTTTTAGATGGAGGGACCGAGGCTTGGCCGTGGATTGTGCCTCTTCTGGCCTGAATGGGTGGGCTATCGTAGGGGCTTGGCGGGTAGGCAGCATGGCCCCGCCCGCTGGTCAGTCACCCTCCCTTGAGTTCTTCCCGGGGTCAGTTATAGACTCTGCGCATGGGGTGGCGGGGAGACCCTCGAGCCCCCAGCCTCAAGGAGCCTCCATGCTGGTTGGAGGGAACCGACGAAAGCACTCCAGCGAATAAATGCCTCATGGTCCCAGTCCTTCCACGGAGACAAGAAGGCACGCGGGCCAGGGCCGCTGCAGGGAGAAGGCGGCCTTTGCGTTTGGACCGAATGATGCAAGGAGTCGGGGTGGGTCTTCCGAGGTCTCGGGGAAGACCCTTCCAAGTCAGAGGCACAGCAAAGCAAGCGTGTCCAGGAGACGGAGGGAAGTCAGTGTGATGGAGCGGAGGGAATGCCCGAGTCCGGTCCCCTCGCCGCGGTGCCTGCTGAGTCGGTGGTGGTGGTGGTGGTGGTTTCTTGTAAGCTTTTCAGACTCTTATTGCACTTCCTGGTCAGACTTTTATTGCACTTCCTGGTCAGACTTTTATTGCACTTCCTGGAGTGGCTTTTAAGTGAGTCACTGCAGCGGGTTGGATAGTGCTCGCTGAGTTTTGTAGAGTGAGTACAAAGAATTTGGTGGATTAAGGTGACTTTGTCATGGGCATGACCCCTTGTGAGGGAGGTGTGGGGACCAGGTGGGGCCCCTTTCTGCTCCGGAGAGCCTGTGCAGGTGGCGGGGGTCGGGGGCACAGCGGCCAGTGACCACAGGCAGACCAGCTGTGCAAAGAGGGAGCACGCTGGCCCTGCCAGCGCTGACCCACTCCCTAGACAGTCTCGCTGCACTCTCCTGCCTCCTCCCGTGAGCCAACGAGCCCAGCCTCGGTGGCCTGCTCATTGTGACCGTGAACATGTCAGAGGCCACTCGTCACAAAAGGAAAACACCCCTCCTGTGACCCCTCCACCTGCTTCCGAATGCTCTCATCTCGGCTGCTGGCTGCAGTGCGGGCCCTGGCCCCTCGACAGGAACTGGCAGGCTGTGTTGGCTCTCTTGGTGCCTTTGCCTGTGCTGGCCCTCTGTGGGTCACCTTTGTCCCCAGCCCCCCTCCCCTGGCAGAGTGTGCTGGGTCCCTCCTCTGGGAAGCCCTCTCTGACCCCTGCTGGCCCGGCTCCTCTCCAAGTCTCAGCCCGTCCGCGTGGTGCACTGCACCTCCTACTGTGGCCTCCAACGGGCCGTGAGCACCTAGTGGGCCTGGAGTGCGTCAGCGTCATCGTGCACCCTCCACAGCCCGCACACAGTAGGGCGCAGTCCATGGGCAGGAAGCCGAGGAGCGGCCGAGCGGGCCTCTTTGTAAGCCGAGATTTTAGCTCTCTGCTTGTTGTATCACCAAAAGGACCACAGGGCAAGGTTAACACAAAACAAGGGCGAGTATTTCCATGTTTATAGTCGTCTGAATTCATTCTCATTCTTGACACGAAGCAGCTATCAATTATTTTAAGGGGTTTTTTTTGTTGTGAAATGTACATAACATACAATTTACTATAACTTGAACCACTTCCAAGTGTCCAGTTCCGTGGCATGAAGCGCGTTCACATTGTACAGCGGTCACCACCCCGTCCCCAGAGCTGTTCTGTCGTCCTACACTGGAGCTCTGTCCCCATTAAACACAGACTCCCATCCCCCTCCCAGTGCCTGGGAACCCCCTCCTACTTCCTGTCCCCATGAATCTGATGCTCTTGGGACCTCACACGGCGGGAATCACCAAGTATCTTTCCTTCTCCGTCTGGCTTAGTTTGTCTCATACTGCCCTCAAGGGTCACCCATGTTGCAGCCCCTGCCAGAATTTCCTCTTTTTTGAGGCCGGATCACACTCCACGGTGTGTATGTGCCAGACTTTCTGTATGCGCACATCCACTGATGGACATTTTGGCTGTTACGAACAGCCCTGCCAGGAACCTGGGCGCACGTACCTGTTGGAGTCCGTGTTTTCGACCCTTCGGGGTATTTGCACTTCCGTGATTTAGAAACGGTTTTGACAGTTCTGAAATGGTCATCGCCAATCAAACCCAGGGTCGCCTGACGGTGGGAGGTGACGCAGAGATGCAGGCTGACACGTCAAACTTCTGTTCTGGTGGCCTGGGTGATGCTTGGTGACGTGAAATGGTTTGTTTTCAAGCGTGGTTTTACTTTTTTCTTACAGCATCAAGCTTCTCGCTGTGCAAGAGCTCCTTGACAGAGAGGCCTTGGAAAAGGTAAATGTTTTGTTCTTCCTACCCCACGCCCACAACCTCCGAGTGGAGTGGTACACACCAGGAAAAATTCAGCTCCTCTCGTGTTCTCAACAGTCAGAGCACCGTGCACATTTTTAATCAAAACCCCCCACCCCACGTTGCTCATCTGCCATTAACCCTGGCAAAGCCTGCCTTGCTGGGCCCTTTGGGGCCCTGGGAGGGCCGAGGCTCACCCAGCCATGGCCATGCTCTGGAGCAGACCCCGAAACCTGGACCCCACCTGCACGCCAGATCCCGAGGCAGCCTTCTCGCTGCGTCTGTGCCGTGCGTGTCACTGCCTGGGCTGGTGGATGACAGCATTGAGGCCCCGTGAGGTGATGTAATATGGCAGAGAAGGGACTGAGCCCTGTGGTCTCATTTCCAAAGTGAATGCTTTTTCTGGCCCGTAGACGAGTTCACCAGCGGGAGCCCCTTTTAGGCTACTTCTGAGGACTGGGCAGCCCCCTCCCCGCCTCAGACTGAGGTTTTCACCGTGCCCCGAGAGAGCTCTCTGGCGTGTCTCGGCTTTCTCTGTTCAGGTCGAGATGCAGCTGGGAGTTTTGGCCGGTTGGGGGTTCAAGTTCTGCATGTGGGGTGGGGTGGGCTCCCTAAAGCAGGCTGGGCAGGTGCCAGTGAGGCCAGGCTCCCAAGTGCCACCCACGGACACCCCCCCAACTCATACCCAGCTGCTCCCTGGGCAGCTCAGGATTCTTCCCAAGCATGTGGCTGTGGGTGTTAATTAGCATCTACATTAACGTCAAAGAAGGTGGTTAGAGAGAGGAGCACTGGCACGGTATTATTTTGTTTGCAGATTGAAAATGTTTGGACGAGGGGTCACTGGAGCAGTCAGGTTTTTAAGTGCCCAGCCTCGACATGAGGAGTGGGGGGGTCCAGCTCGGGCTCTGAATTGTACGTCCCACCGGCCTCATTTCCATCCCGGGGTGGGGGGGACGGGGACAGTGCTGCCGCCTGCCCTCGGAGAGGCGGCCTGACCCCGCGTGAGTCCGTGTAGAGGAAGGATTTCCGAAGGCGGAGGCACTCAAGTCCTATGAATTCTTAATTGCGGACATTAATTCCTCACGGGCACTCAGCCATTGAGTCATACTAGGCCCAGGGGCGCACGAAGATTCTTCTCTTTGCGTGGTATTGAAACTTTGTAAAAGTCACCCCTCCTAAATCAGTTCTCTTCTCGGTATTCACTGCTGTTCCTTGTTTTACTTCTCCATTTAAAACAGGACACAGCAGCAGCAGCATCAGACCAAGCTGGTGACATGCAGAGCCTGCGGGCTGAGGGGCATTGCTGCAATAAAAACACTAAACTCAGGCGCCAAAACCATCGATGGGGTTTGGGGGCTGTCAGAATCTGGTTTGGAGAGGCCGCTGGTTCAGCCGATTTGGGGGCGCTGACGGCGGTGGGATCCCACAGACAGTTGGGGCTCAGACAGCGGGACCCGACGCCTGGCTGCGCCTCCTTAGCTGTGTCGCTTTGGGTCTCTGGTCGTCTCTGCACAGTGGGGCTCTCCGTGACCCCCCATCACTGGGGTTTGGGAAAGGCTCAGTAGACAGTTGGCGTGAAAGAGTCAGCACTGTGTCTGGCTGCGGGACGTGGTTTCTTTCCCTCTTCTCCCTTCCTCTTCCTCCCGGAGTCTGGGGACGGTTTGCACCTTCTCCACGCGTGACCAGCGGGCAGCTTTACAAGATGGTCTACATAGGCCCGGGGAAAGCTGGGAGCCAGGGGCCTGTTTCCTTTTCCTCTTTTCGTCTGTGTGCTCATCCAGTCACTCCCAGTGCAGGCCCCTGCCGAGCTCTCTCTGTGCCAGGCAAGGAGCAAACACTTCCACAAAAGTCCAGGAGCAGCCCGTCCACACGAGCGTGGCGAGCGTGGTGGCGAGCAATTGCGTCGGGAGTGACCTGTGGTCTATTGCCTGGCCCAGGACTGCTTCTCGCACCCGTTTATAGGAGCCTCACGACTAACAGATCCTCATCCCCCCAGACAAGTGGGGGAGCCCCCGAGAAAAGCACTCTGTACCTCGTAGAGCTTTGCTGCTCAGAGCACAGTCTGCAGACAGCAGCCCTGGGAGCTGCTCAGAAATGCAGGCTCCGGGGTGCCCCCCAGCACCCCCTGCCCCCGACTCAGCCTGCATCCTGACCAGACGCAGGGAGTGAGGGCACTGAAGTCCCAGCAGCTCTCCTGAGGAATGCCATCGATTGTCACCAACACTGCTGTTGAGCAGTCCATCCTCAGAGGCAACTTGGGAGGTGGCAGCTTTTTGCTGTTGTGGCCAATTAGGCTATTTATTTATTTATTTATTTGTTTGCATTGCAATGGAAGTAGACACCATCATTGTACTGGTAATAATGCTGCCTTTACCTTCAGCTTGCCCGTTTCTTCCTTTCAATGAGAAAGGCGTCTTACTTAAGAGACAGAGCCGGCCAGAAGAGCCTCAGTGATACACGCATCCTGCACAGCCTCAAACCCCTTTGGCTGCCTGCACAGCTGGGCTCCGAGCAGCAACAGGCCTTTGGGTCTGGCAGTTACCGACCCCCTGAGATCCCAGCCGGCAGAAACGGCCCCTTCCGGGCAGACGGTCCCCAGAGACCAGCAGGTGCCTTTCCCCAGGGAGGTGGGAGCTTTGCCGAAGGGCGCACGCCCTCACAGGTGCCCTGGCAGGTTCGGGCTGACCGAGTGCTCAGGGGGTGGAAAGCGTCACAGAAAAGGCTAACACGAAGCAGCAGCGTTCGGGGGTCTCCTAGGCAGTGAGACTCCTGGTGTGTTTTCTCCCTGACGTTGGGCATGGCTGTCGTGACCTCAGTCCTGTAGTTTCCAGGGACCGGCCGTTTGTCTGACCAGCGCCCAGGGGAGGTGCAGAACCTGCCCTTCTTTGGGATGGACTTTGCTGGATCTGCAGCCCAGAGCCAGCACGGGGAGGCTCTGGCATAGGAGAGTGTGCCCCCAGCCCCAGGTCCCCAGCCTCGCGGCTGTCGGGCCGTTAGGCCGTGCGGACCTTTCTCAGAGGCCGGGCCCCCTTCTCCATCCCTGGAACTGACGTCGGGCTCTCTGCGGCTCCTGCCCACCCTGGCACTCTCGGGGGTCCTTTCCACAGTGGGTCCTTGATTGCATTGCAAAGAGGGGGAAATTCTCCTTTCCTCACTCTGTTTGCTAACATTTTTCTCTCCTCCTTCCCCCGCCACCGCCACCGCCGCCCCCCGGGGTCCTCACTGGGTTTCAGGCCTGTGTGTCTCATCCGCCTTAGTCGCCATCAACCCACGCCTCTGGGAAGAGCCGAGTGGCGACCTCCCCCGCCCCCGCCCCCGTATACAGATCAGTAGGGTTCCAGCGTTTACCTCTTCAGGTGTTCCTTGTCTTCACTCAGGTGCAGCAGGGCGGGGACACTTGGGACGTCAGGCCTCCGGCTTTCCCTTCCCCACTAACACTACATACAGCCATCGCCCAGGCAAGTGACGGTGATTTGTCATCTATTTAAAAATAAGCTTCGAACCCTACAGCTAATAACCTTAAGTCTCTCCACCAATGTCTCGTTTAAGAAGTTAGTTAGAGCCACAAGAAGATCAAGAAGATGCGCTGGTGTGCATACGTGTCAGGACAGGTGGCATGTATGTCCTCTGGGAGAGCCGCTTGGACCCGATGGGCGGTTTCGTCCAACGTCCACTGGGCACGAGAGTGAGGACGTGCTCCGAGAAGGAAGCGTGACCTCCGACTCTGTTCCATTTTCCCTTTAAGAGCGGGCCGCTTTTGTGTCTTGAACTTACGTCACACGGACTATTTCCCAGGCTCTATAAACAGGCCCACCTAATGCCTTTAAAACATGGCATGGCATGAAAGGAAATAAAAATATTGGTACAGCTTGATTTAGCGAGATCATTTTTCAATGACCCTTTCAAACGGCTTCCTGCAAGGCAGCAAACAATAGGTTGGCCGTGGACACCAGCTGGAGGTCACCCTTTCCCTGAAGGGTCAGAGGGTAGAGCACTGGCTGACCCCACCCTAGACCTGCCAGGCTCACAGCCATCGCCTGTGCCACTCCCAGCCCACCCCAGCCTCCCCGGCCAGCCGCACAGGCCACCACCCAGCCATGGAGCAAGGCCGCGCCCAGCCCTCTAGGCTCTGAGCTCCCGGGCACCCAGGCTGGGGCTGGGTCCACCCTGCGGTTTCCTAGTCGTGAAGCTTCTACGGCGGATTCCTGACAATCCTCAGGTTCTTTTCAGCACTGGGTGGGGGGTATGGGGGATGACACAATGACACCTACTTCCTGGGGGGTTTTAATGAGAACTAGGTGAGATAATGTAGGAGGTAAAGGGGATTATGTATGTAGTGAGCCCCAGAGTGGTGGTAGCTAATACTGTCCCTGCTACTGCTGACCAGCTGCTGCTGCGGTCATTGTCATCATCATTGTCATTGTCATCATCATTGTCATTGTCATTGTTGTCACCACTGATGCCGTGTAGCCTCACCACCGTCATCCGTATCTGACATTATCAGCAGCCGCAGCAACTTCCTCCACCTTCCCTCTGGAGAAGCTCGATTTGAGACTGAGTGGTTGCCGTTAGCAACGTTAAAATAGGAGCCCGCCCCCCTTTTGCCGAATGGCCTGGGACACAATGCCTGCCGGGCCTTCCTGCGGGCTGCTGCCAGGTGCTTGCTTTAGGGTTTACCGTACGCACCTTAATCTGTCAGGCTTACACGAACCGGTGTCAGTGCGATATGGGCACGTGACCCCCGTGTAGTTTTGCGTTCCTTCTCCCCCTTCGTGCTGTTCTCACACACGCTACATGCAGATATGCTGCTGGCCCGGCTGCGCATTGAAACAGTCATCCCCTTGCGTGTTCTCGTGCCTTTTAAAGAAGGTGAGAGGAGAGAGGGGAACGAGTTTATGTTGGGTTGGCCGGAAAGTTCATTTAGTGTTTTAGCGCTTAGTCGTCTTGAACTCCATTTGAAACGATTTCCTTAGACTCTGCTGTGACAGCTGTCATATAGCGTCACTGAAGAATCTTATCGAAACTGGCCAATTTTTGTGCGGCCATTTTAATTTGAAGATGAAGGAACACAGGCACCGTTTTCGGTGTATGATGCTTTGTTGTTTCGAGAAAGGTACAAATGCATCTGAAACGCAAGAAAAGTTCTGTGCAGTGTGCGGAGAAGGTGCTGTGACTGATCAAATGCGTCGAAAGCGGTTTGCTAAGTTTCTTGGTCCTGCTGACGTTTTGGCCAAACAGTTCTCTGCTGTGGGGCTGTCTGATGCGTTGGAAAGGGTTCAGCAGCACCCCTGGCCTCTGCCCATGAGAAGCCAATAGCAGGAGATAGACGACATCCTCAAATATCCAGATCAATAAAGTTATTGGTGAAAATGAAAAATATGTCTTTTATTTTACAGAAAAAGCCCTACGGACTTTTTGGCCAACCCAATATTTACAGACTTATCAACATGAACCTCTTATTTACCATTCCTGGTTTCCTTCCATTGTTTCTGTGGATCCACGGTCCCATTTAGCATCGTTTTCTTGTTCCAGGACACCTGCATCCTTCCCAGCTCCTTCGGGCTGTGGCCAGCTCCATTGGGCTTCTGTGTGGTCCAGGCCCAGTAGTATAGACTGTCTATGCGTTGTTCACCCAACCGGAGTAAAGGAGAGAGCAGGCGTTTACACGGTCCTTTATAAAGGCATAATCACATCACTGCTCTCCTCGCTTCTTTCATGAGGATGTGGGCTGGTCTGGGGTCACTCGCTTTCAGCCTAAAGAACTTCCTTTCATATTTCTTATAAGGAAGGTCTACCAGCAACAGATTCTTGCAGTTTTGTCTGTCCAGGAAGGCATTGCACCTTTATTTCTGAAAGATGCTGTTTCTGAATTAAGATTCTTGGTGGGCACTTAAAGGGAATTTAAAAGGCCTGTTTAGGGACCCCACTTGCTGTTCACTTCAAATGAAGGCTTTTCCTAAAAACAGAAAGGCAGTGGGAGCCCCTAAGTCTACATGGGATCTTGTGATGCTTTTAGAAGAATCACAGCCCTTCGACCACATCACTTCACTGCCTCTGGCCTGCTTTGTTCACCTTGTTAGGGACAGGTGGCTTCAGAGAGCTGGCTGCCTTCCTCCGCACCGTGTGCACGGAAGGGACGTTTCACTTGTTGGGGTTCTCAAGAGCAATGCACACTCGGTGTCCCAAAGCTGGCTTGGCTTTAGTGACATTAGTGACACAGTTGTGTCTGTCCAAGGAAACTTCGAAGGCCGTATCTGCATGAAGTCCGACAAAACACGTCCCACAGTCCGGCCGAGAGAGTGAGGAGGGCAGGCTCCACGGTGCTCGGGTCAGACCAAGGACTTGGTGGTGAGAAATACCTGATTCTGATCCTCAGACTCTGGGTTTTGAGATCGATTTCGTAAGTTACGGCCAGCATTTGTGTGATTATAGAAGTATACGAATGGCTGGATGGATGAGGGGACAGATTGATACATGCAGACTTGTGTGGCTGGCAGGCAGACCACTATACTAGATTGCCTTATAAAAATTATGTATTTCTGTGAGTTATGGTCAAAAGTGTTTGCAAACTGCCGTCCTGGGCCATGTATTGGCTTGGGAGAGGACCCGCTCTGGGGCGTTTCCGGGACTGGAGGGGCCGTGCTCATTCGGGGGACACACGAAGCCCTTTTGCCCCTCATTAGTCTCTTGACTCTGATTGGCTTTTCAACAGAAAGAAAAGCTGCTCAACCCATTGCACGCCCTTCACAACTGCACGCAGCCACCACACACACACACACACACACACACACACACACACACACGTCGCCATGGCGACAGCAGCGCTGTGCAATTTCCTGTTGTGTTTGGGCCGCCCTCGTGTGTGTCTCTTATCGGGAAATGCTAACAATTAGTTGGTACAAGAGAATTTTCAATTCACCTTTTTGAGAGAATTCTGAGACTTTTCATGAATGGTTCATTCATTTCCTGAGCGCGCGACTTTGTCTTCAGCAAAGTTTGGGCTAATTTGTCATTTTAAACGAGACAGAAGGGCAGGCAGGTGAAACCATCTGGCTCCGTTGCTAAAAACATTTATGCTGACGCGCTTAGCAGGTGAGATGACACTGATTGAGCTGGTCATAAAGGCTTGTTTTGACAAAATTAGTTCGATGGAGCAATCTCACTGCCCCGTTAGAATGAGCAGGCGGTGCATATTGTTTGGGCAGCACTGAAGTGGTGACTCGGGGCCTTAATGAGATTCAGGATTTCTGGGAAAGCATCCAACCCGCTTTCAGAGACTCTGACCCATCTGCACAGAAATGCAGGGAAGTGCACTGACATCCCTTAGGGAGGTAACGCAAGGCCCCTCCCTAGACCCCAGGCTTGGTGTCCCTTCGGCACTCTGACCTGGGCCGCCTCCCCACTCCTTCCCTGACCCTGGCCTGTCCCCCCAAACCCCCATCCTCTGAAATACAGACTCACTTTCACATGCAGAATGAATTAGGTGGGAAAAGACAGCCAGAGAAAACAGCAGCTCCCCGTGTGTGTGTGTGGGAGTCCCTGTGAAATCGCCTGCCTTCCTGGTTACCTGCCCGTGGCTCCCACGTGAGTGTCTGTAGAAAGTCACCGCGAGTCCCAGAGCCTCTGCCTGAGGTGCTCAGCTCCCAGAGTCCACAGGGACGAGCGCCCAGGACTGGAGCAAGGCCCTCGGCACTTACAAGCCAAAGGGCTGCACCTGGGAGGGAAAGGGGCAAGCTCTGGGGTTTTGCCTGAATCCCGACATGGGCACCAGCTCCTGGGGGCCCGTTCAAGGCTTTTCTGCCTGATTATAAGAGTGTGAGACTGGTTTTGTGCTGCTACGAATATTCTCCACCGTGGTCCTTCCTCCCCGCTCCACCTGGCTGCAACCCTAGGGGAGGAGTAAGCCTCTGGGCGGGGATGGTTCATTTGGTTTCTCACCGCCCAGGCATCCTTGTTGTGCGTTCAGTTTGGGCGGCTGTTTGCGAATGAGAGGGGAGGAGAAACCAGTGTTCTTGGGCATCCTCTCAGGATCCAGCCTAGACATTTATTGTTTTCCTCCTCCTTTCATTTATTTATTTTGTTGGGGTTTTTTTTAGTTTTATTTCTTTATTTTAGAGAGAGGGGAAGGGAGGGAGAAAGAGGGGGAGTGAAACATCAATGTGTGGTTGCCTGATGCACGCCTCCTACTGGGGACCTGGTCTGCAACCCAGGCATGTGCCCTGACCGGGAATCGAACCTGCGACGCTTTGGTTCGCAGTCCCACGCTCAATCCACTGAGCCACACCAGCCAGGCCTTCATTTATTTATCAGTGGCACTTAGTCAGCTCTTATTTATGAAAAAGAATTAACTGTGTGTGTCTGTATGCACACAACGCGTGTCTTCTACATGGATAAAATTCAAGCCATTAGTCAGTATTCATATGACATCTAGAAAATTTGGAAACAGAGAGAAAAATGAAAATGTAAAATTAGTATTTGGTTTCTGTGATTTTAGTCCCTCATTTCCATGGTTACCAGAGTAACTCTTGTAACATACAAGTGTGATCACATTCCCCCGCTCCTTGTGGCCACTTTGGCGAGAGGCCAAGTGACCTCCGGGGGTCAGAGGGACAAGGATTTGGGTCCTGGCTCATCCCTCCAGCCCTGTGTTCCCCATCTCTCCAGTGGGGACCATGCACCTGTCTCAGGGCCGTAGTGTGAGTCAGCCCAGGTGCCGTGTGTAAGGAGCCCGCGGTGATGCTGGGCAGCCTGTGGGCCTTCCGGCGAGCACACACTGCCCTGGTTCTGACCCATAGTTATAGGGGTTTCCTCTGGTGCGCTGGGGGCACTGCCATGGCATCGGTGTGCTGCCCGATCCTGTGATGCATCCCCTCCTCTCTCTGTCCTGTTGGCTCTCACGCCACCCACTGCCTGTGTGTTGGAAGGAGCCTGAAGAACCTACGAAACTAATGTCAGGCGGTGTGGCTATTTTTAAACGCCTCTGCCCGAAAGTGTAATGGGAGCAGGAGGCTGACCAAAAGACGGTTTGGCGGGGGATCTGGTTTTCCGTGTCTGCCGTTAGCACGGGAAATCGGGGACCAGCGCCTGTCCTCACGGTCTCCACAGGGAGGGTGCTGATTCACGAGCCACCGCTCTTGCGGCCACCGCGTGCCCGGGAACAAAAGCTCGCGGGCCCTCCGTGCCTTGCCGTCCACGCAGCACAGAGAGCCGTCGGGTCTCTGTGGTGCGCCCTGCCATAAAGCAGGAATAGGCAGGCTTTAACGACAAGGACTCGACCCGATGCAAATCAAAATAAGTCATGAATCAGGAACACTTTCGCCCACGGCTCTGCAGTCTATTTTTACAATGACTGCCGCCGAGGGAGGCGAGCTGTGTAGAAACGGCCTTCTGGAAGCGCTGGGGGCTGGCGGAGAGGAATGGCATGGCAGCCAGAGCAACCTCCCCAAGGGTCTGCGGGCACCGATTCTGTGGAACGCCCCGGGCCTGAATACCAGTGGGCTCTTCACAGGCATGTGTGGGGCCGGCCGGGAGGCTTGCATTCTGGAGAGAGGCCGAGAGGGAACGAGTGTGTATGGGCTGAGGAAATCCATGTCCAGGGGTGGAAGAACGTGTAGGTGGTCTGTGGGGGGGGGGGGGGGGGGGCGGGGGGGGCGGGTGGGGGGGTAGGGATAGCAGCCAGAGGGAGCTGCCAACTTTGTTCTGCTCCTAAATGATTGGGGTGTGGGGGGGGTAGGATTAAGTACCTAAATCCTTGTTTCCTGCCTGGTTGTGTTCGCTTTCTCTTGCTTCCCAGCCTTTCCCCTTTTTGTTGCCGGGTCTGAGGCCTCGCACGTAAAAATGCTCTGACTTGGGAGCCTTGACTGGGGCTTAGAAGCTGTCTTGCCCCGTGTTTGTACCCTCCTACCTGTTCTGTGAGCCTGTTCACTTGGGCATTATCAAAGAAGGAAGGAGACTCTAGAAAGAGGAAGTGTTATGGTTGGCCGGAGCACCGCGGTTTGTCTTAGGAAACAAGGTCTTATCGTCTACCAAGCTTGGGGGGCGGCCTTCCGGCCATAGGTAAGAAGATGTCACCTCGATGGTGGCATGTGTGGGTCAGCAGCACTTCATTACGAAGGGCCAATGAAACCACCTCCTCTGCCTCTAGTGCTGGCGCATTTCCCAAGCGACGTGGAAACGCTGGAATCCACGGGATGGCACAGGGGTGCCCACCGTGGGGCAGCCACCGTGCGTCTCTGCTGGGATTGGGCTGCTTCCCTGGGCCTGAGCACTCTCCGAGAAGAGAGCCCCAGAGTCCTCCAAAACTCACTGCTATTTTCAGGCTTGCCCCCGCTCAGCGTAATTAGTCTCAACCATTACTCACAAGTGGAGCATCTAATTTGGGAAGACATACTTATTTTATTTGCCCCAAACCCGTCTTTTTTTGAGCTTCAAAAAGCCTACCTTCCAAAAACTACTGGGCTGTGAGCTCCTCTCTCAGGGGCTCCATAACCGTTTGGAGAAAACGCTGGAATGCATCCACTCTGTCTCCGTCCCCAGGGGTGGCGCTGACTCCCTGCTCCCCCAACCAAGGGCTCCCGAGGGACAGCCGGGCCCGCAGCTGCAGCACCTGGTGAATGAAGAGCATCCTCCGCTGAAACCTCGAACCCGTTGCCCACGCTGTTTTTTTATGAAATTAATTATTTTAGAGTCCATTTGAAAGCGAAGAAGTTGGTGGCGTTTGGTGCTTTCCCAGTGTTGTGTAGCTGCCCCCTCTGTCCAGTCCCAGAACATTTTCATCACCCACAAACAGCAGCCATGCCGATAAAGCATCTCCCCCTGCCCCTTCCGCCGCCAGCCCCGGGCAGCCGCCAGCCTGCCTCCTGTCTCCGAGGCTGTGCCGGGTCTGCACGTTTGTACCGGGGGCATCACGTGATAGGAGGCCTCGGGCGTCTGGATGGTTAACTCAGTGCAGTGTTTCAAGGCTCATCATCCCCAGTGGAGCAGGAGTCAGCTCGCCATTCCTTCTCGGGGTCCAGTGCTGACACCCGGGGGACGAAACTGACTTCAGCCGTGCGGTGGCTCTGGAGGTCCCAGCTCCAGAGAACCCAGAGTCTATAGCGTGTGTGGTGTGGGGAGCTCGTGCGGGTCGCTGGCGCCCCTGGTGTCTCCCGAGCCTTCTCTCCTGAGTGAGTGCATGGGGGCATCGGACATGGCCAAGCCAGGCCTCTCATCCTGCCACCTGCTCGCACCGAGCGACCTTGCCGTGGTGCCCTTCAGGGCTGTCCTTGGGACGAACTGGGACAGTCCTCACAGAGTGCCCGGCAGCCCAGTGGCACTTAATAGACGTTGCTCCCTCTTCTCCCCGACCCCCCTGCTCTGCTTCTGCTGTGGGTTCGGAAGCGGACCTGGCCCTAGATCGCTGCCTGCCAGCGAGTTCTGACTATTCTTGGATGTAGCCAAGTGTAGTCTGTTAAAATGACTACCTGTTACACGTGAGCTCCTAGTCCAGGCCTTCGGGTGGGTGGGGCTCAGGGGACATCCCAGAAGGCTGTTACCGTCTTCTGTGGGAGTGGAGCCCACTCCCCGCATCTGGGGGGCAGCCCCTGGACAGCTGCCCCCCACGCCTCGTTGACGTAATTATCTTCTTCATGGAACCCACACGGCACTTGTCACGGAGGACGAGGGAGAAAGTAGTGTCCGTGTTTATGAGAATCTTGTCTTCCTTCTCCTGTTTTTACACTTCTCTCGCTCCTGAGTTTGAGGCCCCGTCTGGCCACGCCAGAGAGTAGGGTGGATTCGACTCAGCTGTCTGCTCAGCAGGGTGCGGGCGGGTGCTGAAGGGTGACGTCACCCTCTTTGGTCCGAAGCTAGAGAACAAGCGTAGACCCTGGCCATCCTTGTAACTTATCCTGGGAGAGAGAAGCCACGAGGTGCGGTCCCCAGGGCGTGTCCTTTGACTCATTCATCCTGCAGGTACCGGTGGCCTGCCCGCTGGGAGCCACGCCGTGGCCAGCCGGCTCCCTTCCGCCTAATCCCCGCTGGGGTGGGCTGTGGAGAGCCAAGGTCAGGTGCTTTCAGGGCTGGGCTGGGCTGGGCTGAGGTGGTGGTGTTCGTGTTGGATGATGAGAGCTGCCGGCCAGACCGCGGCTGCACCACAGTGTGCAGGGAGGTTGCGTTCTAAGTCAATGGCGTCTGGCCTTGCCCGGGGCTTCTCTGGCTGCCGTGGAAAATGCTCGGGGGCTTTGTTGGAAGCGCACTCCTCGGCCCCGACCTCAGAGGTTCCCATTTGGTCAGGGGTGCAGTTTGCAGATCTGTGGTTTTATCGACAAGAACCGATGGGAGTCTGACAGAGGCCGGCAGTGGGTTAGCCTCTGGGATTTTAGAAGCACAGGTGGTGTGGGGGAGGGGGGCTTAGGAGGATTCAGGTGAGCCGGCCACTGTTACCTGGGAGACGGTTTCCAGCCACACGCCCCTCCGCCTTTTCATTTCCGCCCTGTGTACCCTGGCGAGCCGTTTTGACGTATGAGAGTACTATTTCTTCCTTCTGCTGTGTGGGCGAAGAAGCAGAAAACTCGAGAACCAGCTGTTCCGCATAAAACGGCTCAGCTGGGAGGGCTCTCAGAGGGTACCTTCGTTTTCCTTGGAAATGTTCAGGAGGGAGGATCCGAGGGTTTGCTGTGGCGGGCGGGCCTGCCCCTTTGAGGCACAGGGCAGGAGACACACCTCCAGCTGTGTGACCTTGAACTTGGGCTTCGCCGAAGCTTGTCCATCACCCTGGGACCCTGGGACAGTGCAGATCCCAGTGCGGCCCGAGACCGTGCATTCTGAACGGACGCCCAGGTGGCTCGGTGGATGCAGGGGGTCCAGGGACCCCACTTGGAGGAGGAGGCCCTAAACGGCTCCCCCCTCCTCAGGCCTGCTGACACCTGCCGTGCACACCGTCTGCCGAGTTACCGCGCTGGCAACTCCTTTTCCGATCCCAGCAATAGGAGGAAACACCTACTGTAACCCAACGCTGACCGTGAACCTCTGGGCACAGGATGCTTTCAGCTGCCGACACTTTTCTCCTGTGAATTATTCATGGTCCCCAAGCACGTGGGGAACGCAGAAGGAGGGGGCAGGGTGCTGCGGGAGGGGCTGGGGAGCAAGGCTGCAGGCACAAGTACCGCAGCCAGCTGTGTCAGGAACCATGGGCCCCCGGGTCTCCCAGAGTTTCCCTGGGAGGGAAGGGCTTTTACACATAAACCACAGGGAAAGGGGACTGTCTTCCCTTCATCCTCCAACACCGACTTTGAGCTGGCATCCGAGTCAGCTGGAGGGGCTGCAAGAGGGCAGGTCACGGGGTCACCGGGGACTCTGATCCAGTGGGTCCCCGTGGAGTGGGGGGGCCTGGGAATTTTCGGGTTTGGTGAGTTCCCAGGTGACTCTGATTGAACTCTGACCGGCACCCTTCAAGTCCCCAAGGGACAGCTCTAAGAATGTGAACACGGAAACCAGTGTCGTCCTGTGTCACCTCAGCTCATGGCCGACCCTCCCCATCAGAGTGCCGTTGCCTGGGATGGGGCCCTTTCATCTGGCCTGGGACTTGGGGCCTGAATGGGGGAGTCACCTGTCTTCAGGTGTGAGAAGGTCCTGGGATGGTGAACAAGGTGGTTTCTGGCTGCCCGCAGGTGGCTGTCCCCGCACAGTGGGTGGGCCTCAAAGGCTGGGCCTCCCTGACTGGCTGGTTGCCTGATCTCCCCGGGGGGCTTTGTAGAAACAGAGCCTCCCCGGTGCATGCTGGGAGATTCTGGTGAGCAGCTGGGTGCGGGACGTGCCCCCCCGCCTCCGCCTCCCGCCTCCCCCCTCCCCCCGTGTGGAGAACAGTGCAGCCCAGGTGGGCAGTGGGGAGCTGTTTTCCTTTTCAGTGATTCTCGGATTCCGCCCTGACAACTCCCTGGGAGGCAATCAGGCCCTTGGTGAAGTGCATTTTCTCTGTGGACCCCTAAAGTTGGAGTCAATAAACTCCAGTTGTGTTTTCCACAGCACTTTATTTCCCATCTGAGGGTGGCTGCTGGCGGCACCAGCCAGCCCGGGGGAGGCAGCAGGGTGAAGCCCCCACCCGGACCAGCACGGCCCACGGCCGCTGGCACCGCCAGCATTGGCAGCCCCGCCCCAGGGAGAACACCTCCCAGGCAGACTCCAAGGCAGCTGGAGATTGAGGCCGTGATTTCAATCATTAGCTCCCAGGAGCCATTTCCACTTTGGTTTGTCCTGCATGACCTTGAGACATGTCCTGGTTCACCAGCGGGCAGTTGGAGGGCGTCACTGGGCTCCGAGCTCTGTGCCAGGTGGGCTTTGTGAAGGTGACTCGGGTACAGGCCCTGCTTTACAGCGTCCCCTGCTGGGGAAAGGCAGACCCGACCCACCTACCTGGAGAAGGAGCTGAACTCCTAGCTAGATGCGTAACTACAGTGGGCCGCCCAGCACGCCGCCCGCCTGGCCCAGTCCCACTTTCTCTGCAGTGCGTGTCGTGGTGGAAGTGACTGGCTGAGTCCTTGCTTGTGCTTCCTCTCCCCTCGTGCTGTGTAAGCCCCACGAGGCCCAGGCGAGGCCAGTAGACTCTGGCATCTCTGAGCTCTGGGAGGTGGGCCACCCGGGAACCTGGGCAGGGGCAGGCGCTCTGCAGCTGCAACCCCCAGAGGGGACTGCTGGCTGACGGGCGGTGCGTCAGCGTGGCCAGTGGGTCGATGGGCCGAGAGGCAGCTATAGGCCACAGTGGTGGGACTGGAGAACAGCAAGCGGGAGCTGCAGACGGATGGAACCAGATGGGAGAATCAGTGGGCTGGGCCGAGTGCGGGGGAGGGGAGGCGGGACGTGGTGGGAGAGGGATGAGGCAGAGCAGGGGGACGGACACAGATGCCAGTGGGTGGGCAGGGCAGCAGGAGGGGAATGCTGTGGTCCTTCGGGACCTGCCGAGGTTGTGGTTCTACGGAGACCTGCAGATGGGAGGGCGGCTCTGAGGGTGGAAATACAGTTCACAACGTGGTGGGGGGTGGATCTGAGCTGCAGGCTCTGCTGGGGGTCCTCCAGGAGGGAGCTGGGGCTGGGGCTGGGGCTGGTGCTGGAGCTGGGGCTGTGGCGGGGTCCATTCAGGGCAGCTCACTGCAGAGGCCGTGGTGATGCTCCCAGAAGGGAGCCACACGTGATGCAGTGGTCCAGGCCCCGAAAGCTAGGGACAAGCCGGCGTCCCTGGGAAAGGCTGGTACCAGCTGTTGGAGTGTCTCGAAAACGGAGCCCAAATCTGACAAATTCAACCCCAAGCCCTAGCCGGGTGGCTCAGCTGGTCGGAGTGTCATCCTGTACACTGAAAGGTCACTGCTTCAATCCCTGGTCGGGGCTCATGTGGGAGGCAACTGATGGATGTTTCTCTCTCTGTGTCTATCTTTCTCCCCCTTCCCCTCTCTCTAAAATCAGTAAACATATCCTGGATGAGGAATTTAAAAAAATAAAAGGGGGGGAGAGGGAGAGAGAGAGGGAGAGAGAGAGGGAAAAGAGAAAGAGAAGAAAGAAAGAAAAGAAAGAAAAGAAAGAAAGAAAGAAAGAAAGAAAGAAAGAAAGAAAGAAAGAAAGAAAGAAAAAGGAAGGAGGGAAGGAAGGGAGGGGAAAGAAAGAAAGAAAGGGAAAGAAAGAAAGAGAAAGAAAGGAAAGAAAGAAAGAAACGCTGAGCAGTTGCATTGCGTTGGGGGCATGAGTTAGAGGAGCTGTGAGGTGCCCCGTTTTTGACGCCTCATCTTACATTGGGTTTTGCCTCGGGTGAAATCGCTTTGCAGCTCCCACACCGAGTTAGTGGAACTGGCAGAAGCACCAAGAAGCTTCCATGGGAGCGGGGCTTTCTTCTCAGACGCAAACCGGGGTGAACAATGGGGTGCCGCAGGGTGAAGTTGGCGGGGGGGTGGGGGGGGTGGGGGCGGGGGAGTGATGTCCGCACCTCTCAGGTAAGCACCCCCCCCCCCCGGGAGGAAAGGTCGCTACATAGCAGCCTGTTTTCCTCTGCCTTTGGTGCTGAGCTACAGCCTGCTGGGACCTGCATCCCCTGGGTCACTGGGATGCAAAGGATGCTGGCAGCTCGTTTTGCACTGTGTGTGCTGGAAGGCACTGAGGGTCCCCTGGTGATAATTGTGCTTTTCATAGAGGGACAGTTTGCTTTGCAATTTGTGGTTCCAGAATTTCGTGGTCTGGGCCAGCGAGTCAGGACCACGCACTGTCTGGCTCCTCGGGCCGCCCCTTGGGGGGGGGGGACACACACCGACCAAACACGTGCTCTGTCTTTGCAGTTCTGTGCGGAGCTGAACCAGCCGATCCTGCCCAACATCCGCAAGTGGAAGGGGCCCCGGGGCTGCTGGAAGGCCGTGGTCGCCGACACGCCGTCCACGCCGCTCCAGAAGGTACCCTCGTCCGCAGACCTACCTTCCCCCGTTACCGAGGCGCCCTGTTCCCTCCTCACCGACCTTCAGCATTTTCCCGTGCCGTCCCCCCCATCTTCGCCGTCCATTTCAGAGTGCCCTGAGGTTTGGTCCGTGCTGAGACCGGGAATGGACGGCTGCCCCGGGGGGGTGGGGGGCGTTTGGGGTCCTGGGAGAAATCCTGTTGGGAACCAAGGCGGCAGACTGGGTATTTCTGTCCTTGGTCCTTATGCTCTCTTCCCGCCGCCTGCCCCGGCCAGCCTGCTGGAGGAAGCCCGAGGTTCACGGACTGAAAGCTTTGCAGGCACCCAGTCTGTGCATTGGGTGGTAGGGACTGTGCGTGTGGAAATGGTGGCCGTCTCCAGCAGGTTTTAATTTTGAATTTCCTTTCCTAAGTACCCCCCAGGAGGCCGGCTGTACACATTTTCACTCTTGCATGTCACACGCAGGATCAGTTTTTGCTCATCTGGAAAGTTCAATAGCAGTGGCATTTTAGACATTAACACAGACTTTCGGCAGTGAATCGTGAATCAGAAACTGTGTCATCACATCATGTTCCTGCATATGGAGATGTTATCTTTTTACCTCCAATATGCCAAATATGCTTAACCGTGCATCTGCATTGTACTTGCGTGAGTGATACTGAGATCTGGGGCTTTTCCATGATAATGCGTGCTGGACTAAAAGTGCCCAGTCATTTATTGACTGTACGCTCTCTTTTTAGCTGCTGCTCAGAACACTGCTCTGGGTTTTACGTTGCAGAGCACCGGCGGTCACTGTGGGTGGCAGCCCGGTGCAGTCACGGCGGGCTGGGGGCAGGGTTGAGTCTGAATAGACCTAGTTCTCACCCCCCTGGCCCCGGGGTCCTCCTCCGTCCACGTGGGAATCGCAGCTCCTGGCTCTGTCGTTGCTGTGAGCAGCACTCCGCACGCACACACGCGGGTGCACGAGGCTCTCACGTTCCCTGTGACGCTCTGTCATCAACCGCTCAGCAAGTCGTTGGAAAGGGCAGCGAGCACCAGGCACTGTCCGCCAGCTCCCCACCCACCGGCAAGGGCAAGGAAAGCAGACCCGGCAGCCCGGCCCGGCCTTTGTTCACTCTTTGTCAGCCCAGTGGGTCCCGACCCGAGCCTTGTGGAGCCTCTCCTGCCGGGCAGGGGGCTCACAGCCTGTTGCAGGGACAAGACAGGAAACCCTGGCCCAGGTTGGGATGTCAGGGCCATGGGACAGCAGCGTGCGGTTGCAGCAAGGCCTGAGTTCAAGCCACTGCAACCTTTCAGCCTCAACTCCCTCATCTGTGAAATGGGAACAGAGCCCCTCCTTACCTCACAGGGTGGCTGGAGGGTTTCAAAGACAGTGTGCCCTGGAACGTGTCACCCACAGAGCGTGGGAGGGGCCTGGGCGCGCCCAGAGTAGGGGGCTCCTGTGGCTCCAGCTGCCGCTCCCCCCACCCCCACCCCCTGGGGGTGTGGGCCCAGTGAGGACAAGTCACTTGGTTCCTCAGAAGGTGAAGATGTATATATTTTCATGTGAAATTCCCTGAATTTTAAATAGGGGCAGTAATCCCGAAACATTTAAACACGTCTGGGTCTCCCAGACGGTATCTTTAAGTCATGAGTGCTTGTCTCAGCGTTGACAAACCCCACAGAGTGGCTTCGGGGCCGCACCTCTCCCAGGCCTGATGTGGCCCCCCCACCCCACCCCGGGCATCTTTCAGCCACACCCCTCCAGCCCTCACCCCACAGCCGCAGGGGCCGTTACAGTGACCGCAGGCAGGGCGAGGAAGATGAACCCATTCGCCCACAGTCTGATGCAAGGGGGCAGCGGCAGCAAGAGGCAGGCAGAGGGTCCCCCTCCGGACTGCGGGGGTGGCCAGGGTCAGCACCGTGCTCTGGGGCCCTGCCGACGCCACCCTGCCTGTCCACCCCCTCCCCGGCCCTCCCAGCACCACACTCCCGGGCTTTAGACCCCCGAGTAGGGCCCTGTCCACCCTCAGAGGGCTTTGACCCCTTCCACATGGGGGCTGGCAGTCCAGACCTCCGTCCATCTTGCAGACACTCCTTGAGTGTTTCCGAGGAGCCAGGCCCTGGGTGCTGGAGACTTCATCTTCAGTCTCAGCACCTCCGTTTACCAGCTGGGGGATTTTAGGGAAGTTACTTAGCCTCTCAGAGCAGTTGAGTCATCCGGCCCCTAGGAGCAGGAGGGGCCACCTCCTGGGATGTGATGACTAAATGATACCCCTGTGCACAGTCCAGGCTTTGCCCCACCTCGCACCCACACAAAGAGAAGTGCCCAGGCACCCCGACTGCACAGAATGTCTTTGAAATCAGGAAACTGGCGGTGTGAGCGGCCTGGGGGGAGGGGCAGCAGGGAGGACCAGGCCGCGGCTCCAGGCTGCGCCTGTGTTGCAGCAGCAGCCCCTGGGAGCCCCAGCGGAACCTCACGGCCCAGCCTCTCCTGCCCCCGCCCCCAGCCCCGAGACTGCCTCTCTCCACACTAACGCCCCTCTTCTCCCGCAGGGGGCCGGCTTCTTGGGGTTCCTGTGGGACACCTGGGCCGGCGTGGAGCTGAGAGACACCGCCTCGCAGGAGAGCTCGCCCGGCAACGGGCACGGGAAGCCCTCGGGCCCCAGGCCCTACCTCGCGCGGTTCAAGGTACCCGCGCCGTGTCGCCGAGAAGGCCCACTTCTTCTAAAAAGGAAAACCCGAAGTCCCCTTTGAAGCGGCCGGCCAGAGAGCCCCCGCCTGCTGGCCTCGGCCGTGTCCTGTCCTGGGTGGCCCTGGGCTGGCGCACTGGTCCAGTGCAGGAGGGAGAGGGGTTGGGGCACCTCGGCTCTGATAACGCCGCCTCCTGGGCAGGAAGGGCAGCAGGTGCTGGCTCCGAAACCTGACACACGCCCCAATCACCTGGGCAGATTTTCCAAACTCGGGGATCCCTGTACCCTCCCCAAGGCCTACAGAGTTTCTGGGGTACGGCCGAGGACTCTCGATCTCAAGGGATCCTTTGGATTTGGAGGGAGTTTGGGGGGAGCCGCGGGGTTGTGGGGCCAGGACATCCCCCGATCAGCCCGCCCCCCCCTCGTGCCGGCCTGCCCCATCAGAGCCCTCCTGTCTGTCCCACCTGGTCAGGAGCAGCACCGTCTCCCTGCTCCCCGGACGCCCTGGCTGGTGTTAGTGGGCGGCAGGCCCTCAGACTTGGGTCAGCAGGACGGACCGCCAAGACCTGTCCCCGTGGCGCCTAGCCGGGAAGTCTCTGGGCCCAGCAAGCCGCCTGCTGGGCGTCAGGGACGTCCCCTTTCTGTGTACCCCAGCGCAGCTCTGGAGCCAAGGGCCACCCCGCACCCCGGCACCCTTTCTGCCCGGGCCCTGGGCCCCACTCTCGGGGGGCTGGGCTGCCCGCCATGTGCTGGGGGCGGCTGGGTTGGCCCCGGATGGGGCCTGCACCCTCCCCACCCCTGTGGCTGTAGAGCTGCCGGCATTCCATGGGTGCACACACCCCTGGGGGTGTCTGGGGCCTGTGCTTATGATGCTGATGTGGGAACCAGCCACATGCCCCCCTTTAAACCCTCTAACAGCCTCCGGGCCCTGTTTTAGGTAAAGCGGCTGGGCCGGCTTCAGCCCAGCAGGGCAGCAGGTCCGTAAAAGGGGGGCCCCCGAGTCAGGGGCGAGAGCCCACATCCTCTGCATTAAGCAATCAGCCTCTTCTACTTCCTGCCACATCCTAGGCGAGCAGGTGGCACAGGACAGAGGTGTGGCTTTTTCCTGGGCTCCCCACGCGGGGTTTCCCTGCCCGAGGCCTGAAGACCTTCCCTTTGCGGTCGGAGCCGCAGCTGCAGAGAGCCCCTGGGCTGGGCGGCGGTGGCGGCAAGCAGGGTCGCGTCTGTAAGACGGAACTGGCAGCCGCCGCTTCCGGGGGTCCCCCTGCACGCCTCCCTTCCTGCCAGTGTTTAGTGTTTGTTGCCATGACAAGCGGAAGTCCACGTTGTGCAACCCCAAGCAGCTGAGCAATGCCGCGGAGCTCAGGGGACCTGCACCCCGAGGTCCCCAGCAGGGGCAGAGCCTCTGTGGCCGGCGTTCGGCCAGCTGTGGTTCTCCAAGCGCTGGGTGAAAGCCAACCTCTGGGTGCTGTGGTCTCCAGTGGGCGGGATGTGCGTGGGGAGGGGAAGGAGGCCGGTCCCAGCAGGGGGTCCAGGCAGGGGACCCAGGGGCCCCTCCCCCCTTCATTAACTAGCCACGGCTAGAGCCACCCCCCTTCCCCTTGTGGCTGCTCCCGAGGAGAACCAAAACCCGACATGTTCAGGTGTGCCCCAGGGGGAGTGGGGTGTGCTGTGGGTCCCGGTCCTGTAGGTGCCTCGAACAGACCTGTGGGGGGCTGCCCCACCTCGCCTCGCCTCGCCTCCTGGGTGGCAGCAGCCTCCTGTTCCCCGTGGACGACATCGTGCGTGAAGCCGTTCGCCAGTGGGTGGTGAGGGTACCGGAAGTGGTCAGTATCTAAGTCTGCCCCGCCCCCGTGTCTCCTCCTCGTGTCCAGGTGGGAGGTAATGACGTGACCCTCGTGAACCTTCACCTGGCAGCCCTGCCCCTCCCTGGGGCTGAGAATCCAAGCAAGAACCACAGCGACAGCCACCGCACGGCCAGCTTCGCCCAGACCCTGCAGGAGACACTGAAAGGTGGGAAACGGTCTTTCTCCGTGGCAGGGCCACAGCTCCCACTCGTGCGGGGCAGCCGGCAGGGCGGCCTCCCCGTGCGGCACTCTGATCCCGGAGGCCAGTGGTCGGGTCAGCTGCAGTGCCTGGCACGGGCTCGGGAGTCGGTGGCGCCCTAGCATCTGCTGGCGCCTGGCCACCCTGTGCATGGCAACCTCTCTGTCTCTGCACGTCCAGCGTGCCGGGGCCACGGTGTCGGCCTTGTGGCTTTCAGCCAGTCTGTGATGGAAAGCGCTAGGGGGTAAAGCTGGCACCCTCCCCTGGGACAGCTCATCCTGGGCTCAGCTACCTGGGCTGTGCCATGGCGCCACCTCCATCTCAGCCTGTCTCGTCTTGTGAAAGGGAGATGGCTGGTGACAAGGGACAGGGGAGTGGGAGAGCCCCGACAGGCAGGACGTGCCTTTTTTCTCCCTGGGGGCACACAGGCAGCCCTGAGGGCCTGGACCCTCGAAAAGCTGGGTCGGCCTCTCTGCTCCTTCAGTAGCTGCTGGACCTCCGGCAGGTCACCACTGCACATCAGGTGCCACTGGAGGGGGGACCCAGGGGTGCTGACCCCACAGAGGTGCCTGGGGGTCGGGAACTGTCCGTGCAAGGACCGAGCCCGTCCGTGCAGGGTGGATGTGCATGGACTCAGAAAGCACCGGAGGGGCCCTGAGACCGTGAAAAAGAGCGGAGCTTCAGCAGGATGGTGGGCTCTCTGGCCCCTGGGCTCAGCCCCCAGCAGCACAGAAGAGGTTCTGCGTGGGGTTTGCCGGGAGGCAGAGTCGCCGCGGCTGCACAGACCGGGGTGTTTTCAGCCGGGCTTGGTTTTCCGGAACGCTGCCTGCTCCGGGTGAGGGCTGACCGCCTGGAATTCTTTCTGAGCCCTTTCCTGGTTAAACTGGCCCCTCACAAACTCACCTCCATTTATGAAGACTCAACTATAGAAATGATCTGTCAAACTACAGTCTTACCTTAAAGATAGATTTTTTAAAATCCTTACTCCTGGTGAGGTATGCACCAGGGGTTCTGGGCAGGTTAGCGTCCTATGTCACCAAAGGGCTACTGACCCATAAGGAAATCTGGGCAGCTTAGTATCCAGGTCACCGAAGGGCTACTGACCGCCCCCCCCACACACACACACAGCTCGGCCTCCAGGCGTGGGCAGCGGCGCACACCCCCTGCGTGCTGCCTGCGTACTCACTGTGTGCATGGAGGACCCGAGGTGTCGAGAAGTGCCCAGCCTGCCCAGGGCACAAGGGGCCCCATCGATAAGCCTGGGCGGTGCAGTCCATACAAAGACCAAGCCTCCACCCGCCAGGCTCCCAGCGGAGCAAACAGCCAGATCGATGCTCGAACTCCAGGCTGCCTGTGTCTGGAATGTGCATCCAAGTTCACGTCCACAGGGGCCTCGCCAGTCGCCTGGCGGCATTTTCTCCTCTCAGACCCCATGGGGCTCACTCAGCACGAGGGAAACCTGGCCCTGAGTAATGCCAGACACTTGCGTAGGATGTCCCCGCCCTCGGTGGGGTCCGGCTGCTGCGGTTGTCGCTGACGTTTTATGAATCTGTAAGCTCTCTGGGAGACGGGCCCTGAGTGTTCTCCCTCCACCTCTGGGAACCAGGGAAACCACTCGGGAGCTCACCCCAGGGGGTTGCGGTCTGGGAGAATCCAGGCCTCTGCCCGGCTGGGGTTCACGGAGACGAGAGCTGTCTCTGCGGCTTCAGCACCACAGGTGTAACCAATGGGAGACGTAAGAATCCTGGCCGCACCTGTTCAAAAAGAGAGCTATCCGTCTGCGTGCAGAGGAAAGCATAAGCTGTTCTTTTCACCCCTGACGTTGCACAGAGCTGCCTTTCTGACCGGGGCCCCTGGCATCCCTCCTGCATCCAGAATTGTCTTCTCGGCCCCAAGTTCTCCAGGCCTGTGGCCCAGCGAGAACCTCCCCCATCCTCAGGGCACCTTCTGCCTCGGTCTCTTCTAACCTTCAGTTCTCCTTGACCCGCAACACATGCAGCCCCTGCCTCTCCTTCCCTTTCAAAACCAGACTGCGCCTGAGTTCCATCCGGGGCGTCTCAGGCCTCACTCACCCGCTGGGCCCACACGTGTCTGTGGAGGGTCTGCCCTGCAGCAGGCGCGGGGGAGGGGGGGCGATGAACAGCCGCCCACGTCCCCAGGGCTGTCTCTTTCCCGCCTCTCAGAGCTCCAGCTTCCTACCTGCAGAGAGGGCCTGGCCCGCCGGCCAGGTGTGACTCACTGTTAACAGTATTTATTCTCTGCTCAGCTTTCCCGTTGGAAGTTGGCAGTGATTTCTCCAGACGGCTCAGGCGCACTCTGATGTGGGTGCCAGTTGTTCCGATTGACAGTGTGAGGGGCGCCTCTCTGTTGGCCCCACAACGGAGCCTCTGAAGGCTCCCCCCCCCCCCCCCCCCCCGTTTCCTCCCTTTTCCCCCTTTTAAACCCCCCTAGAGGAGGGTCACATGCAGTGCGCTGGCGCCCTCTGCTGGTGGCTTCTGGCATTGCAGTTTAGCTTTCTTCCTCCAGCCCTTGTTACTGAAGCACCTCTGTGTCCAGGAGCAAGACTTGCTGAGTGGCTCAGGTACATTTTGCGCTCTCGTCTGTGAATCCTTGCGAGGCGTGACAGAAGCACCGCTCCCTGTGATCACATGACTCCCTGGAGGGAGCTGTGGGACATGCGGCAGTGGCCTGGCTGTGGATGGGAATCGCTCTGAGCCCAGCTGGGGCCACTGCCCTTCGCTCTGGTGTAAACAAGACCATGTGTGTGTGGGGGGGGGGGTTGGAAGTAAATACTTCAGAGAGGAAAGCTTTGCACTTTGGCTCCGTGTGAGTCTGCTGGGCGGCTCACACAGCACAAGGTTATTTTCTCACGGTTCTGAGGCCAGAAGTTCAAGACAGGGGGTCAGCAGGCTTGGTTTCTCCCGGGGCCTCTGTCCTTGGCATTCAGATGGCCACCTTCTTTCTCCCTATGTCTTCACGGGGTCTTTCCTCTGGGCTCCATAAATGTCTCCGAGCTTTTGTAAAATCTCTGGGCAAGACCCTTAGGCCTTTTTCTGCCGCGAGATTCGGAACACAGGAGCTGGAAGAGGGGTGGCCGGTGCACCCCCCCCCATTTCCAAGAGGGTCACTAACCCGCTCTTCAAGGTTTGGGGGCTTTTGCACAAGGAATTTGGAAAAGCCTGGAGATGGAGAACCATGTTGCCGTCCTCACCATCCCCCACCCCCCACCCCCACCTCCAGGGTTTCAAATCCCAGACGCTCGGTCCCACATAAAAGGAGACCGTGGTCACCTCCCTCCACAACGTCCACTCCTGATTTCCTGCCCTCCACTTGCAGGAGAAAAAGACGTGGTTGTTTTGGGGGATTTCGGCCAGGGGCCAGACAGCAGTGACCACGACCTGCTGAGGAGGGAGAAGTTCCACCCCCTGGTCCCGGCGCACACCTTCACCAACATCAGCACCAAGAACCCCCAGGGCTCGCGGTCTCTGGACAACATCTGGATCAGCAAAAGCTTCAAGAAGGTTTTCACAGGTAAAGCCAAAGTCGCTATTTTTTTTTCCTCTCCTGGTCGGAAAGAAAGAAAGGGAGACCTGCCTGCACTGGCAGGTCCGGGCCATTTGAGCCGGAGTGGGGACGTATCTGCCCTCCTCTGCGGGTATGTGCAGGGCTGTGGTCCGGGGGTCACGTGATCATCGTGCTAGACCTCCCGTTTGCCAGGCGGGCTGGCGCTGCAGGTAGCTGGGGGGTGTGGGCGGGGTGTGGGTGGGGTGTGGGCGAGGAGCCCGCGCATCCCATGCAGTGTCGGTCTCCGTCCGCCAGGGGGCCCACCAGCTCCTCCCTGATGTCTGGGTCTCTTCCCTGCCCCCCTCCAGGTCACTGCGCTGTGGTGCGAGAAGGCCTCACGAACCCTTGGATCCCAGACAACTGGTCCTGGGGCGGCGTGGCGTCCGAGCACTGCCCTGTGCTGGCGGAGTTCTACGCGGAGAAGGACGGGAACAAGAGGGAAGGCCCTCGCAACGGCAGCGGGGTCACCTTGGAGCGAAGTGAGGCCAACATCAAGCACGAGCGATGATGGCGCCCCACCGGTTTCTCCACGTTAACCGCCGGGCACAGGCGGGAGTCGCCCTTCCTGGCGAAGACGCAGGGTCTGAACTGCCTTCTTCTTCATCCCGGGCCCCGACCTGTGCGCCCTCCCTGTGGACTTTTCTGGACCTCTCGTCGGGGAGGGAAATGCAGTGGCGGAATCAGAAGCCCAGTGGAGAACCGGACTGCCTTCTGATCTCGCGCCCTCCAGCCTCCGCAGACGCGGCCGGCGTCCACACCTGGGTTGCAGCGCCGGGAACAGTCGTGGAGGCTGGAAGGGAGTGTGCGAGGCGTTCTGGGCTGCGAGGCCTGCCCGGGCAGTGCTGGGAGCTCTCCTCCCTGACCACCGGTCTGTGATGTTCTGGCTGCACATTACATAAAGCTTTTAACTGTGGTCAAGCATTCTTCTCAAATAATTTGAGTGGCGACTTTTAGTTTTGTTTTGAAACATAAACAGGGAGGAAGCTGTCTGCCTGCAGGGAGAGCCCGGGACTGGGTCCCCAGCTGGGGGTGTTTTGTGCCCAATTCTGGTGCCTCTGCGGGGTGGCAGCTCGAGGGCCCTAAACACGGAATAGCCTGTCCTTACCTGTCTCCCCCTGCCCTACAGAGGCGCTTCTTACACCCCCACCAGACCCGCTGAGACTGTACAATCTTTACATCATCTTCTCCCTCCCAGCCTGCCCTGCCTCATCCAGCGTCTCTGCTGGGCCACCCTCTACGTCCGAGTGCCACCCACCGTGCCGGGGACACTCAGGGCAGGGTCCCCGGTGTAGCACAAGAATTCTGTGAGAACAGCTCTCTCCCTCCCTCCTCCCTCCCCCCGCCACCGGCTCCAATTTTCCAGGCCATCTCAGCCCTCTGCTGACTCTGAGAGAATGCCCGTTGATTCCGGGTCCCCAGGACGCTGAGCCTGGAGTGTCGAGGGAGGGCCCTCTTCCGGGGCGGCGGGGACCAGCACGTGTCCATCTGCCACTAGGCACCCTTCCCTGAGCTGGGCCCAGGTTCCTCCCGTAGGTGTCCCCGAGCCCAGGGTTGTAATGCCCGTTCACAGCCAAAGCACTGAGGCTTAGAGAGCGGAAACCCTCAAAGGTCACACAACCGGTAAGCAAACAGGACCCGCGCTCAGCCTGCAGCCCACGCACACACGTCCCCTCCGTGCTGTGAAAGCACCGCCCCCGAGGGTGAGCGAGAGTCAGGAGCCCATGTTCCCCTGGTGATTCCAGCCCCCAGGAAGCCGAGGGTGTCTTCCTCCCTCCACACTCCACACACAATTGGACCGGTCCCCAGAGACCGCTGTCACCGCCCAGAGTGGTCGGACCGACTTGTTGGGCCACCGCTGTGTCTCTGAGGCAGAAGCCCCCCCCCGGGGCACCTGGGTTTGCTCAGGGGCACCGTGCCCCTGTGGTTGGAGGGGCCGGCACCCGAGCCGGGAGCAGCGTGTCCAGTTGGTGGGGCAGGCTAGGGGCTGGCTGCTGGGCACAGCTCTCTGCTGTGTGACCCGAGGAGACAGCAGGCGTCTCCAGGTTCCAGGAAGGGAGTGAGAGCTGAGCCCAGCCGTGGCATCTGAAGTAGCGGCATATCTCGGCTAACGGCAGGCACGGCTGCCCTTGGGAAGTCTCGGATCCCTGCCAGGCGGAGGGCACCATCGGGCTGCAGCCGAGCCGGCGGGCTTGCCACGTGGGGCTGCTCTTGGAGCCTCGCCCGGGCCTTCCCACCCGCCTGCCCCCAGCCCCAGCCTGCCCCCCGCCTGCCCAGGAGGCGGGTTTTCATAAAACTCACAGAACTAGAAGCTCCCGTGTTCTAGAAGCTTTAAGATTAATAAGTACACGGTTTCTCTCTTCCCTCTCCCCCTGCACAGCAAATACAAGAGGATGGGGTGGAGCCTGAGGGGCAAAGGGCACTTCAGTTTGCAGAAGGGGTTGTCCTCGAAGCTGGTGATGGGAACAGAGCTCATTACGCTCTTCTTTCTCCTCCTGTGTGTGTTTAAAACGTCCCATGATCGCAATGACATAAGCGCGTAGACGTGAGAGGCCCACGCCAGCAGAGCGTGTATACTTTTCAGCGGAATAAACGCCGATTTCCCCGTAGACCGAGGGTGCCGATGTTCCCACAGCAGGCATGGCCGCACGTCCAGGGGCTGAACCCTGTGACTCTTGCTCTCGACGCCGTTCGGCCACTCCTCCAGGTGCCACTCCGCTAGGAAGGAGTCAGCGACAGGAAATGAGTCATTCCAGAACGGGGACACTGGAGTGCATGGAGGGGGAATGAAGAGTTACCGGAGAGAGGGGGAGAGAGGGGTGTTTTATGCACCCGTCACACATTGTGCACCCACCAGGCTAGGCCCTGGGGGCAGGGGGCTGGGGGACCCCTGCCTTCCAGGGTCACTCTGCTGTGGTCCTGGGTTGTGCTGGTCCAGCCAGTGCCGGGGCCTGGATGTGTGGATCCCCTGTGTTTGCACTGCCCTCTGGTGGGCCTGGAGGAAGGGGCAGCCGGGTCTCCTCCGGAGAGGTGGCCGCAGGGATCCCAGCCCCAGGGAGGGCAGCCTGCACCAAAGACTCAGAGCAAAGAAGCAGCCCAGGGGCGCGTAAAAGCTGACGCAGGTGGCCTGCAAGGAGGGGCTTCCTCCTCTTCAGCCGTGGGGCCCCTGGGGGTCTTCCTGCCCGGCCCCACCTGGCAGAGTCCAGAGTCCTGTCTCTCGGGAATCCCCTTGGGCAGGTCTGGACAGCTGGAACGGAGCCCAGAGCGAGGACAGAGTGACAGCGTGAGCTCTCTGGAGTGATCTGTCATCTGTGTCCCCCCTCCTGCCTGACCCCTGGGACCTTTCCCAGTGGCCAGGCCCCCGGGATGCCTGCCTCTCCCAGGTAGGGCCCCGCCCGGCCCACCCAGGTGTGCATGCTTAGCCCAACAGGTGATGAGGGGCCCCGAGTGAGCAAGGGCTGGAGCGTGGGGGGCAGGGTGGAGGGAGGAAGGGACTGGGAGGAGCGAGCACTGCCTGCCGGTGAGTGTCAGGTACCTGGCGACTGGCACAGCTGACCCCAGGACACTCGTCGAGGATTGGAGGCTGATGCCGTTGCCCCCGCGTGACAGTTCAGTGACCTACCTGGGCTTCGCCGCGGTAAGTGACAAACCCGGGGTGTCCCTGCCCGGCTCTGCCTGACTCTGAGGCCTTGTTTTCAGTGTTCTGCAGGGGACGGGCTCTCGGGGGAGGGGGGGGGCCCAGGAACACGTGTGTGGCCGGGGTAGAGTCCCGTGCTCCGTGACTCAGGGGAAGGAGAGAGGGAGTGTTCACCCGGGGGCCGACCTGAGGGTCTTCCTGGGGGAGGTGTCTTGAGCTGGGACTTGCTGGGCAGGGCCGGGGAGTGCAGGAGCGGAGGGGCAGATGGCGTTCTCCGCAGGGTTGGGCAGGCGGCTCCCGCGAGGGCAGGGGTGTGCGGGGAGGGGAGTGTCGAGTGTGGTTCCCTGGGGCAGTAGCTTACAAAGTGGTGTGTGTTGGGGGATGGGGAGGAGGACTAATCAGAGACAAAAGGCATGTCTTAAGACGCCACAGGCTAAGGAAAAGGGAGGCCGCCCGTGGGCTTTGGGGAGCCCCGGCTGTGAGAGGAAGAGGCCGCAGCAGCTGTGCGCAGGCGAGAAACGTGCAGGGCGTGGGGTTTGTAATGCCCTTCATGGCTTTCAGTTGTCTGTGGGCGGAGCCGGGGGTGGCCCCGCCTGGAGGGAACGAGTGCAGGGGTGGGCTCTAGGGGGCAGTGTTGAGCGGCAGAAGGGACGTGGGTTCCAGTGCGGACGGCCCTGACCAGCTGGGGTCGCCCTGAGGTGCTTGGCTACCCCGTAACCGCCCCATGCGCGCTGGAGCCGCATCTGTCCGGGGTGATTATCGTGGTGCTGACCCATTTGTAAAGGGGGGGGGCAGCCGACCTGCCTTGGGGATGTCCCAAAACACAGCCCAGGGCAGGTGCTAAGGTGCTGGCATGTCCGGCCGAGCCAGCTGGCCGTGGGCACACCGGCTTCTCACGCTGTGTCACCTGCACACCCGCAGGTAGCTGAGGTTTCCGAGAACTGCTTCCTGGGTAGGTTACGAGAAGGAACCGGGAAAGGACCAGGCGTGGGAGACAATGCCGGGCTCTGTCTGGGACGAGCCGCCCTCGGGGGGCCGCAGGGCAAGTGTCGGGAAGCTGGGGTTGGGCGGAGGAGCTGCGCTTCCAGAGCCTGGTCTCCCGGGGCCGCTCAGCCTAGGTCGCCCTCCACCAGGACACGCGTGTCGCTCCCGGGCCCCTCGGCCTCGGGCCTGCCTGCGGGGCCAGACCGTGTGCACTAGTGGGGCTGCGTGTGAGACGTTGGTCCCCACCAAAGATGACAGTCATGTCCACAATGCTATCTGGGACAGGGGACTCTGTTACCTTGTGTTGCGGGTTCGATTATGTCCCCACCCCACCCCCCGCCGAAAAAAAAGATACTTTGTCACCCTGCTCCCAGAGCCTCAGAACTCGGCCTGGTTTGGAAACAGGCTCAGGGCGGATGTAACTATGACGACGAGGTCAGACTGGCGTGGAGTGGGCCCTTCGCCCAATCTCTGAGGACGGCGGAGACTCGGGGAGATGACCTGGGCCGGCGGAGGCAGAACAGGAAGAGGCGGGTTTCAGGGGGAGCCCGGGGCTGCCGACTCCTTGATTTTGGATGGCACACTCCGTCGCTTTAAGGAAACCACCCCCACCCCACGGCCACCCACCCGTGTGCGCGGTCCTCTGCTGTGGCAGCGTCAGGGAACTCCTAGGCTCTCCTCTCTGTCTCCCAGGACCCGGCTCATCCTAGCAGTTGAGGAGGGAGAGGGGGAAGGGAGGAAGGAAGCCCAGGGAGGGATGTGGGGTACAGGCGAAGTGTGGCTGAGCCCCCCAATGTCACAGGGCATGAGGCTGTGCTCGCCTGCCCCAGGAAGGCTAAGGGGAGGCGCAGGCTGGCAGCCACCCGGTGCGGGTCCGTGTGTCCTGGGATAGCTTCTTCGCTGTGCATTCAGAGATGTCCCGAAGCGACACTTTAGAAATTCCACGTGTGGCTTTTTGTCTCGGCCAATGGGACACCCTCCTTGGGTTGTGTTCCAGGGAGCCTGTGAGTTTGGGAGGGCTCCAGGGACAGGGCGTCAGGAAATGCAGGACGGGGCGGTGACCCCGCAGATGTGCTGGGGGCTGGCGGGCAAACTGTGACCGGCGTGTCCCAGGCTCCCCGGGTTCTTCCTGCCCGAAAGGGTTGTGACCGAGCTGTCGGACAAGAGCCAGTGGGTCTGCAGCCGGCTCGATGAAGCTGCCCTGAGAACGCGGAGGGGACTCTGTCTAAACAGGGCGCCTAGAAATGTGGCGGACGCTGCTGCAGAGAACGGTGAAGAAGGGCTGGGGGGGGCCGCAGCGCCGGGAAGAGGCGGGCTCGTTCGTCAGACTTCCAGCGCGGCTTTCGAGGGTGAGGTGAGGGGTCCGTCAGGGACAGTGGCCACCCAGATCTCCGAGATCGACAGGGAGCGGAATCCGTGACGGGTTCGAGTTGACAGGCGGCAGGAGAACCATCGATCCCGTGTCTGTGTCGTGGAGTCTGAGTGCTTGGCCTGCTGTGCCCAAGGACGACTGCCTTTCGTCACTTTTGTCACCCACCCGGGACCAGGGTTCAGACTGGGGCTGTCACCCACCCCAGGACCAGGGTTCAGACTGGGGCTGTCACCCACCCGGGACCAGGGGTCGGACTGGGGCTGTCACCCACCCGGGGCCAGGGTTCAGACTGGGGCTGTCACCCACCCGGGGCCAGGGGTCGGACTGGGGCTGTCACCCACCCCGGGACCAGGGGTCGGACTGGGGCTGTCACCCACCCCGGGACCAGGGGTCGGACTGGGGCTGTCACCCACCCCGGGACCAGGGGTCGGACTGGGGCTGTCACCCACCCCGGGACCAGGGGTCGGACTGGGGCTGTCACCCACCCCGGGACCAGGGGTCGGACTGGGGCTGTCACCCACCCCGGGACCAGGGGTCGGACTGGGGCTGTCACCCACCCCGGAACCAGGGTTCGGACTGGGGCTGTCACCCACCCGGGACCAGGGTTCAGACCGGGGCTGTCACCCACCCCAGGACCAGGGTTTAGACCGGGGCTGAGTAAATCCCCACTCTCTGTGGGGCTGGGGAGCACAGGGAACTCCAGGAGTGTTTTTGAAATTTTCTTCTGGATTTTGCTGAATATCTCCCTTCACTATTTACTTACCCAAGTCCAAACTACCGGAGAATTTCTTTAGAAGTCCAGTCTTCTCCTAGATCTCTGACAGAGGGGTCCCATGGGCCTGCTGGTGAGCACCGTCAGGCGGAGCAGCTTGGGTGCTGACGCCAGCAAGGCGCCGTGCACGCAGGGCGGGGGGCGGAGGGTGGTTAGAACCGTGAGCCTCCCACGCAGGTTCCAGATAAACCCTGGCAGCGGGGACCCCGACTCTCATCCTCAACACACAGTGTGTCCAGTTCTCAAAGTCTGGAATTGTCCCTGACAAACTGAGGCACATGTCTAAGCCCTACACCCCTCAGCTGTTCGCTCGAAGGCCCTCGGGACCCCAGCTGGAGCAGCTGTTTACCGAGGTGTCTGGGGTGGGAGGGAGCTCAGCCTCGGTGTGACGCCCAGAACTTTATTGGAAGGCAGCCTGGGAGCATAGCGTCTGAAGGTGCATGGGAAAGCGCTGTGACCCCGGGTCAGGGACGGAAGGCCTAACCGGCCACAGAGCCTCTGCACAGCGCAGCAAGGCGGGGCCAGAGACGGGAAGCTGTGAGTTCCCTAGACTTGCCTGTGCCCCCGAGACCATGGGACCTCAATCTTCGGGCCCCTGTTAGTGGCTGAACTGAGAAATCTCTGGCCAGAGGGTCTGGTGTCTCTCCTTCCTCCATATTTCAGTCTCACTCATTTCTCTCCAAGGAAAACACTGGTTTTACTAAGAGCCCTAGGGAATCATGTTAGGAAGTTGTGGGGGGTAAAATAGCACCTGAATTTCCATTTGCTCACATACATATTCTTGTCTCAAACACACATTAAAACACCATTGAAGACCTCTCTCGAGACAGAAATTGTCTGTGATGCCCTTTAGCAGGTAATAGACTCTGTGTATTTGTACACAGAGTATGTACCCTGCTTACAGCGCAGCTCATCTCCGGGAATCCTGCAACTAACTTCTCCGGCAGAGACGCAAATCAGACCAGAGGAGAAACAGGTTTGGGAACAGGCACGCGGGAGACTTCAGTAGCACCTTCTCTTGAGCTCTTGGGGATATACAGATCCCTCCTAGAAGAGCAACACTCGCTGCAAATCGGAGTAGGTTTGGGGTTAACCCTGAGGTCAACCCGCAAGGTGAACCCTCTGGAGGGCCTCTGGCTTAAAACAACTTTCTGGAAGGGAGATGAGCCAGAAGGAAAAAGAAGGGTGGGGGTTGGGGGAAGCTTGCGGTCCCTCTAGTGGACAGTTTTGGAATTGCATCCAGAAATTCACTCGGTGCTTGCTGGGGTTCAAATCCCTCACCTTAAAATTTTTTTGTGGTTTTTATATGAATTTTAGGTTTTTTTCTATTTCTATAAAAATGTCACTAGAATTTTGATTGGGATTTCATTGAATTTATAATGACTTTGCATGGTATGGGCATTTTAACAATATTAATTCTCATGATCCATGAATACTGGGCTGTCTTTCCATTTATTTGTTTCTTCAGTTTTTTTTCATATAAGTCTTATAGTTTCAGGTATACAGATCTCCTTGGTTAGAGCTCTTCCCGAGAATTTCATTGTTTCTTTTTAAACATATTGAATTTATTGGGATGATACCGGTTAATAAAATGATGTAGGCTTCAGGTGTACAGCACTGTAATACACCGTCTGCATGTTGTACTGTGTTCACCACCCAAGGTCAAGTCTCCACCTGTCACCACGGACCCCCTTCACCCTCTTCTACCTCCCCCACCCACTTCACTCTGGTGATCCCCGTGCCGTTGTCTGTGTCTGTGAGAGTTTTCCTTCTTAATCCCCTCCCCTGTTGTCACCCACCTCCCCAACCCCCTCCCAGAATCTGGTTTTGGTGATACTGTGCATGTGATTTTCTTTTTCAGATATTTCATTATTACCGTATAGAGATGAACTGATTTTTCTATGTTGATTTTGTATCCTACAACTTAACTGAATTTGTTGATGAGTTCTAACAGCTTTTGGGTGGAGTCTGTAGATTTTTCTCCTTATAAGAACATATCACCTGCAAGTAAAGACAATTCTACTTCTCCGTTTCCAATTTAGATGCTTCTCTTTCTCGTCTGGTGACCCTGGCTAGAGCTCCCAGAACCACACTGAATGGGGGTGACGAGTGGACACCCTTGTCTTGTCCCTGATCCAAGAGGATAAACCTTCAGCCTGTAATTGTCAACTGTGGCGTTGGCCGTGAGCTTGTCATATATGGTCTTCATTATGCTGAGGTTCATTCTTTCTACACCCCATCTTCTGAGAATTTTTATCACGAAGGGGAAGATGCGAAAGTGTCACTGCTGGTGGGGGAGGCCCTGACCAGGGGCACCTAAGACACCCGTGTCGCTGGCGTCACCTCGGAGGGTGTGGTCTTCAGCGAGGATGGCTGGGTGGCGGGGGACAAGTGGATGTCCAGTCGTCCCTCGTCAGTTTTCAAATTTCTGCTCGTTCTTTGCTCTGTCCTTGTTTCCTGAGACGCGATTCCTTTCAGTTCCAGGGGCTGGCAGTTCAAGATCAAGGTGTTGGCAGGTTTAATTCCTGCCCTGGGCTGTACGCAAGGGTCTCTTCCAGGCCTCTCCCCTCGGTTTGCAGATGGCTGCCCTCCTGCTTCCTCTTCCCGTGGGCTTCCCACTGTGCACCCAGCATCCCCCATGTCCTCAAAGCTCTTCCCCGGCTAGCGGGCAAACACTGGTATGTCACACCCTGGCGTTAGTTTCAAGTCCCGAATCCCTTTGGCTACTGAAATCGGTCAACAAAAAAATGGGTGAAATCATAGCCAGCTGATGAGGCTTCCACATGGGCAGTGAAGATCTGAATTCAAAGACCAAGAAGCTTACGGATAACACATTGGCTCCTAGGAGCACCCACGTGCTGCTGGAGACCTCGGGGGACCTCCGCCACGGCTTGGCCCGCCCGAGCAGCTGCATTCACCGTCCCAGCCCTTCCCCCGGGACACAGCTGCGTGGCGCTGAAACACAAGCCTTGCGAAGAGTGGTAACAAAATGCTGTGAACACTCACCACGTGGCAGCCACTTTCTCTCTGGGCTGCACACATGCGAGCAGGCCCACTTCCTCCGGCGTGGGTGGTCCTTTTTCGGTACGGGGGCCGGCCCCGCTGAAACCTGGTCTGGCCCACTCTTCCTCGCGGGACTGTGAGCAGCTCCTGCAGTCCTCATTGGAGGACTGGCGCTCGGCACAGACCCCGCGCGGCAGGTTCTGCACAAAGGTTTGCCCAGGGAACGGGGGAGCCAATTAAGGCCAAAGGATCCCTCTGCTTTTCCCTCCTCCCAACACCCTGAGAGAGCACAGGGTGATCTGGCTGGGGAAAGGTGGGGCGTGGCGAAGGGAATCCTTCTCTGTGAATAAATAAGGATAAAAGTGAGTGATGGATGGTCCTTCCAGGAATAACCACACAGACACCCGGAAATACCACAACGAAAATATAATTAGGTTTCCAAAGAACAGAAGTGCACGTGCACATAGATAGCCACATACTCCATTTAAGAACCTCGGTGCCGTTTATTTCTATTACATCTGGACACGAAATGCGCAGAGATTTACAAAACCAACCATACAAATTTCAAACACTTTTACAAAGATGAAAATATAAAGAAATGAAGACTATGGAATTTTGTTTGCAAACAATTTTACTTTGAATCCTGTCTTGTGTGAAAACCAAACAGCTCATCAGAATTTGTGTTTGATACAACCATATGTTAGAATTTCAGTAGACAAAATGGATGAAATCCCAATCATCAATCATCTAGAGCAAATGACTATTATAATGAAAACTAATGTGGTCTTCAATTATTCCCCTAAATATAATGCTGTTATAATTTTCTATGTATTAAAACTTTTATTTACGGGATGAATCTGACATTACAATGCTATTTCAGGAAAGAGAATAAACCTTAATAAAATCTTTAACCCCAACTTTTAAAGCTTAGCTTTTCTGCTAATCTCAAACTATTTTTTGGTTCATTGCTAACTCTTAAAATGTCTTAAGACAGTCGATGTGATTTAAAGTCATCTTTTGTCTGAACAGTGCTCATGTTTTTTGATTGTATATATACTGAGGCAGTAAGGCAAGAAAGTTTTTCCTTTTCCAAATCAGGTAAAGAGAGAACATCTAGCCATTTAAAAATTCAGAACTAGAGTCACGGCAAATAATCCTACCGGCAGGGAATTAAGGCTGCTGTGATTTTCCTTGTCGTTTGGACCAGAATGTAGGAGTAGCAGTGTGATTGCCTACAGATGTTGGATTTACAAGCCTTTGAGCTGAACTCACAGGACAGAAACATTGTCACTTCTGTCTGTACTTCAATTTCAGTTAATAAGACACTGTTTTTTCACAGTCACCTTTGATAAGCTTGGAGGTGAAGTGAGAAAACACTACAGGAAGCTGGAACTGGATGGTTCCGATACAAGACAACAGCGCCTGAGGGGTCAGGAGTCATTGCGCAGGGACTGGTGAGAGTCAGCCCACTGCGCCCGCAGCCCGGAGAGACGCGCAGGCCACGCCCAGGCACATGGCGCCGGTGGGGGCGCCCTCCCCGCTGCCTGGAGCCTGGCCCGCAGCGCCCTGGACCGGAGGCTGGCCCTGCAGGAACCGCCCGGCACTGGTCAGCGTGCGTCCTGCCCGCTGCAGCGTTCTTCTGGAAAGCAAGCCCTTCCGGATGTGTGAACGAGAAATATCTCATAACCTAGCTTGCAAACGATTTCCTGAGGTCCTCTCCTAGCACAAATGTGGACCCGGCTTTGCAGTTACATCTGTCATTAGCACCATATTTAAGCCTGAACTGAGGCAAAGATAAACTTTCAGGTAGCTCTGGGTAGAAAGTACAGTGGCGATTTTGTGTGGGTGGGGTTTTTATTGGTAGGGGGTGGGTCTTTATTCTTCAATTTTATTTGTTAATTTAGAATGCAGTATCTACAGCAGTATTCTTTCTGATCAATAAAATAAGTTGTTTGGAGAACCATTTGATCCCAAGTATATATATGCAAGTATATGTGAAAACTGATAAATTTTAAAGCCAGGTGAGTAAGCTTTTAACAGGAGAAATGTAGCACATAGGAACTCTCATTTTTGAAATTCCAACTATGTCATTATTGGGTTGACGAAGTCGAAAATTTCAGTAACATACGTGGAGCCAATATCACAAAGCTGGTTCATCACACGGCAACGCCCAGGAATTGCATGGGTCAGGGCATGGTCAAGGTTACTGCAGGTGCTACCCAGCCGCTACCCGGCTCCTACAGGAAGTCAGTAGGAGTCTGTCCCGTGTTTGCTCCGCTGAATGAAAGGTGAGTTGCTTCTCTCTTCCCCAACTGTTTTGATTTATGCAGATAAACCTCTCTGGAACTTGTACTTATCATTTGTACAAAGGAACAGAGAGGGAAAGACCCTAAAACTTGGTTAACATTTCGAAGGGGTACACGTGTTTCAGAGAATGAAAACAGAGAACAGTCAGGGGATAACTGGACCAAATGGGACGACTGTCTAATGCAGTTCCCAGGAACGGGTGCGGTGAGATAATGCGTAAAGAAGTGATGACAACGTGTCAAATTGTTCCCCCGCCAACACCACTTTACACACGAGACATAAGAAGCCTTAGACACAGCTAGCTCTGAGGGCAACACAACTCTTTTTTCAGAGGACGGTCATTACCTCGCTTGTGCCGGACGCCCGCCCTCGGAGCCCACCGCCCTGGGGCTCAGCCTCCCGCCGCAGTGGCCTCGGCGCCCGGGCACAGGCCCGGTGCTCAGCGCGCCCGCGGTTCTTCGGAAACGCTCATCCGGAGTATTTCCCTCCGATTCTGGGCGACGTCCCCTCGTGGAAACATTTTTGGGAAACGGTTTAAGGTTTGCACTTCACCTAAAGGTTCAGCGGAATCCTGCTGATCGGCCTCCAGGAAACGCGCGTGAACAGTCTCTCTCCTTTGGTGAGCCGGGTGGTGGGCGGAGCCGCTGCCCAGGAGCCCACGTGGAGTCCCGCGGCTGCGTCCGCAAGGGTGCCGGTCAGCAGATGAGCTCCCTCAGCTCCTGGTCGGTCAGCTCGTTCACCTCCATGATCTTCTCCAGGTGCTCCCTGTAGCGGCCCTGGTCCTGCAGGAAGTGAGGCACCCGCATGTTTTCGGTGACTGCCAGTTCTTTCAGGCGGTCCACGTCCTCGTAGGAGACCTGCGGAGAGGCGGCTGGCTCAGTTTGGGGTGTAAGTGTCACATTTGAAAGAGCAACTTCTCCCCTGGGTAGTGAGGGAAACTCGAAGTATGTGGGCTGTTTTTCAGATTACTTGCATACCCACAAAATAACAAAAAACAAGTGGCTTTGTTCTCTTTACTGTGTTCGATAAAATGTACTTATCTGCCCCTTCATACTAGGACCATCTTTTTAAAGAAGATCAAAAGTCAATATTTGATTTCTTGGACCTACTCAGTCTGTCTAAAAATGATACAACTACACTTACTGTACATGTCAGAGACTCTAAACCTTGACAAATCTCCTCACTAAACCACATGAAAGAGTCAAGAAAATAGCTCAATATAAATACCACATTAATAAATTAGAAAAATCAGGCCAATTATGTACTGGGTACCTATTTCTGTTTAATTTAAAAAATATAATGATTTGTTTTGTGTTAAATTCTCTTGCTTTTATTTTGAATTTTTGTAAGTATTTTTAAAAAATTTCTCTCTCTTTCATTTGCTTGTGTAAGAACTCAACTTTCACAAGTATTTATAAGACATTTAGGGGTGAGACTTTTTAAGTTCTATAAATTATCTTTGCAACTTTAAGTTCTGAAACATGGCTGACTTTATGTTTTTTTTAAGAGTTTATTTACTTTTAGAGATTGGGAAAGGGAGGAGGAAAGGGAGGGGGGGAGAGAGAGCAAGAAACATCAGTGTGTGCGAGTTACATTGACAGGTTGCCTTGCTCCCAACTGGAGACATGGCCTGCAACCTAGGCATGTGCCCTGACCGGGAACCGAACCGGTGACCTTTCCATTTGCAGGCCGGGGTTCAATCCACTGAGCCACACCAGCCAGGGCATGGCTGACTTTAAACACTATTGTTTTCTGATCAATATTCTTCCTGGTTCAGTAGAAAGAGTTTAAGTAAAAGAAATCATGTTTACATTATACCTGTATTTTACTAAGTGATTTAGTTGTTATTAAGATTATTTATTTTACTGAGCATTTATAATGCAACTCAGTATAATGCAAACAGGTCTGTTGCTGCCAGTGGCGTGGTTAGCGCCTCCTGGGCCACCTTCGTCTGTCACAGGAGAGAGGGAGCTGACAGAGCGACACACTGTCAGGGCGGGAGACGCACGTGTGGAGCGGGAACGAAGGGGCGAGGGGGCCCTGGTGACGGGGGAACTCAAGTGCCCTCCTGAGGGGCGCACATGCAACCTGCTCCCCCCGAGAAGGTCTGGGAGCATCAGCGCCCAGGAACCACGAGCACGCTTCGTGCCCACACCTCGTTTTCTCAACGCCGTTTCCCGCTAAAAGGAATCGAGGCTCCCTTGAAGAAGGATCTAGTCTCAGGGTTGGGTAGGAAAAGTAAAAGACGAGCTCAGAACATTTTATATTTTTCCTAAAACACCGGGGAAGCCACTGGAAGAGTTCGGCAAAGAAAGAGGAAGTACATAACAGTGCACAAAGCAAGGGGAGGGAAATGTAACGGAACTCGAAGACCTCTACTTTGCCACCGCCAGCGTGGGAAACGATTTGTGCCAGGACCGTCGGTGGATCTTAAACCCATTCCTTGAAAGGTTAAGAAACATTCACAGGCATCACCCCGCAGATGACTCAGTAATGCCATCAGGGGCAAGGGCCTTTACAGTGCAGCGGCCTGGAAGCAGTAACCAAATCACCCGGGCGGTCACACTCGGCATCACCAGTGATGACAACCAGGCACAGCGACATCGCATGCTCTCTGACGGGATGCAGTGGGGGATGCACGGCTCCCTCACGCCGGGGTCTTGGCCAAATGCTTAACCTGGCTCTGACCACAGGGAAACAATCTGATACCCAGTTTGCGGAAATGTTCAGGAAAACTGTCCTGGATTCTTAAAAACGTCCTGAAGAACAGACAGACTAGGGCAAGGGGCCTGTTATAGACTCAGAGCAATTAAACACCTGAAGACCTGAAACAGGAAAATACACAGGAGAAAACAAAGGCACTAACTTAGGGACCTTGCTCTCGGAGGGGTTCTTGCGAACTCACCCAAAGGCAAGGGAAACAAAGGCGAAAACAAATGAACGGGCCTGCATCAAACTCAAGTCTTCTGCAAGCGAAAGAAACCATCAGCCGAACAAAAAGGCAACCAGCGGGAGGGGAGAAGGTGTTTGCAAACAAGACCTCCAGTAAGGAGCTAATACCCAAAATTATACATAAAGAACTCATGAAATTCAACAACAAAAGAGCAAAGAATCCGATCACAAAATGGGCGAAGGAGCAGAATGGACACCTCCCCAGGGAAGACGTGCAGATGGCCAGCAGATGTACGAGGAGGTGCCCAGCCTCACCACCTGCGGGGGAAAAGCAGATCCAAGCCACAGGGAGATAGCGCCTCCCACGGGTCAGAGCGGCTGCTGTCCATGAGACGAGCAACAGGGCCTGCGGGAAGTGGGGGGGGCAGCAGAGGGAGCCCTCACACACTGCGGGTGGGGGCGTGACCTGGCGCAGCCCCTGTGGGGAGCAGTGTGGGGGCTCCTCAAAAATTAAGAACAGAACTACCATGGGACCCAGCAATCCCTCTCTTGAGTACCTACCCCCCAAATTCGAAAGCACTTACGAAAATGTGCGTACCTCTATGTGCACTGCAGCCGAGACATGGAAACACCCTGAGTTTGCTCTGAGGGGCGACCGGAGGGAGAGGAGGGGGCACATATATAGAACGGGATACGCTCAGCCGCAGAAAAAGATGGACTATTGCTGTTTGCAACTACACGGGGGAGGGGGGGCGTCTGGGGAGCACGACACTAAGTGAAGTCGGTCAGACGGAGAAGGACGAGAACCGTGAGGTTTCCCTTGAGTGTGGGACACGCACGAACAAGCAAACCAAACCAACTCCCGACACAGACAGCCGTGCGGCGGTGACCGCACGGGAGGGGGTTCCAGGGAGGACGGGGTGGGGGTAGAGGGGGCCGAGTCCCTGGGGACAGGAGGGGACTAGGCTCTGGGTGGCGAGCACCCAGTGGAGTGCACAGACGCTGTCGTAGCAAGTCGTGCGCCTGAGGTTTATACAGTGCTGTCAGCCAGTGTCATCCCCATACGTGTCACTAAAACACCAAGTGAGTGGCCCTGGGAAAAGGGGAAAGTGTACGGTCCCGTTAGCATGGTGGCAGAGACCCACTGATGTGCCGGGGTGCTGCATCTACAGAGCACTGTGGAGTGCTTCGGGGGAAACAGCCGAGCATGAAAATAAAACTGTGGAATACGGCCCCAGTTTCTATTCCCCTCTCCACCTCTCACTGCCCACGAAGAAACGTGATTGTTTCCTTAGTTTCTGAGACAGAACCACGCTGCTTCCCTCCTGTCACTGCGTGGAGGACACGCCTCCAGCCCCAGAGCCACAGCAGCCTGGACCCGAGCTGGGCAGGGTGGGGGGGGTGGGGAGAAGGCTGCCCCGGGTCTGCACCCCAGGCCTGCGCCCCGCCTGACTCACCTTGCCCAGGGCGGTCAGCAGGGGGAAGTTGATGGTCTGCCGGTGCCGCAGGATCCGCAGGATGCCGTCCAAGTACACCTGGTCTTTACTGAAACACCCTGGAGGGACCGCAACAGTGTTTACTCTCCGAGGCTCGCAAGAATCACCAAGAATTACACACTAACCCATCCCCTTGACTATGCGACTCAGTCCTGTAATGAAAAAGCAATGTTCCAATTTGCCGCGTTTATTTTTATTTAATTACTATATCTTCATAACATAGCCGCTATATCTGCATATGATCCTGGTCTTTGGAAGCGCCAGGATAATACACAGACCCAGTAGCTTCCCTTTAAGAATTCCTGCTCTGGCCAGCATGGCCCAGGCGGTGGGGTGTCATCCTGCCAACTGAAGGGTCGCCAGTTCGATTCCCGGTCAGGGCACGTGCCTGGCTTGCGGGCTCTGCGCTCTGCTCCCTGTCGGGGTGCTGGCAGAAGGCAAGAAGGCAACCCATCGATGTTTCTCTCCCTCTTTCTCTCTCCTTTCCCCTCTCTCTAAATGTTTAAAATATTTTTTTAAAAAAGAATTCCTTCTTCCCCTAACCCCACTCACTGTAATTAAAACAGCATTCTTTCCCACTCATAAAGAAACGCTGGTGATTTAAACTGCGTGCCTGCCCACGGAGACAACAGGCGCCGGGACTGTGCTCCTGGCCTCTCTTGTCTTCAGAAAAACAAGGATGACAAGGTGCCAGCGATGCCCAGTGGACCGAACAGACTCGGGCTAGGGTTGCTGGTGGACGCAAACACCAGTACACAAAACTGTTGGGAACCAGGGCATTTCACAGCAACTGTCGCCTTGCTGATCATTTAATAATTAAACGGGGGAAAGAAAATGCACTCTTATAGAGAACAGAGCTCACAGCCCCCCCCCACCCCCACCCCCACAATGGGAGGCAGAGGCTGGGTCTCTAACCCTGGAAGAACCTGCCCTCAGGCGGCTCCTGGCAGGACCCGACGCCACGCGTGTAATTTTCTCTGACACTTGTCCACCCCGAGCCTAATCGTGAGGACACCATCAAAGGCATCCAGACTGTGGGCTTCCTTCAACAACAGTGGCCTGTACTGTTGGAAAACAAGTCGCTGTCGTGAAAACCAGAGGCGGGAAGATACTCCGTGTTAACAACAGAGGCTGAGGAGACACAACCACGGGAGGTGATGCGTGCACGGCGGCTGGACCCGGATTTCCTCTAAACAGCCACCAAGGACATCCTGTACCGGCTGGGAAGTCCAACTATCGCGGGCATATTGATGGATGTTGCCAAACTAATGCTCCCTTTCTCAAGTGTGATGATGATATTGTGTTGGGGAGAATTTTTCTCCTTACGAGATGTATGCTCAAGTTTTTAGGGGTGCAATGTCAAGTGTACAACTGACTTGTGAAAAGTCACAGAGCATTCCATCGAGAGAGTGAACACACGGCCCACAGAAACGGGAGAAAATATCTGTAAACCGTGCATCTGACAAGAGGTCCCTGTCTAGAATACAGAAAGAACTCTGAAACCCAACAGCAAAAAGAAAGCCAATTTAAAAATGAGCAAGAGATCTGAGCAATTATGCAAAGATGACATGCAAACAGCCAATAAGCACATCAAAAGATGCTCGTCTGAAGCACAGAAAGAAACCAGCTGCAGAGGGGGCTGTGGAGGCACCGGAGCCTCGCCCCTGCCGGGGGGGGGGGGGGGGGGGGGGGGGGGCAGCTGGGCAGCTGCGCTGGGACACAGCCTGGCGGCTCCTGGAGGGGAAGCTAAGCACAGAGCTACCGCCTGACCCAGCAATTCCCTTCCTAGGTGTTTACCCGAGAGAATTAAAAAACACAAACTTGTTCATAGCAGCATTATTCCTAATAGTCAAAGTGCAGAAACATCCAAATTTCCATAAAGGGGTGAATGGATAAATGAAATTCTCGAATCCATGCAACCGAACATTACTCAGGAATAAAAAGTACTGAAATCCTAACGCCTGCTACGATGTGGGTGAACCTTTAAAATATGCTGAGTGACAGAAGCCAGTCACCAAGAATGACATGCTATCTGGTTCCGTTTATGCGGCATGTCCGAGATGGTCAAACCCATGAAAGTACACTACCGGTCACTCAGAGCTGGGGACAGGGAATGGAGAACGACTATGATGGGGTGCAGGTTTCTCCCTGGGGTGACGAAAACGTTCCGGAAGTAGAAGTCAGTGACGGCTACACAACTCTGTGAATACTCTAAAAACCACCGAGCCGCACATTTCACATCGGTGATTTGTGTGTCATGTGAACAATATCTCAGTAAAGCTGTTTTTAAAGCCAGAGAAAGAAACCACAAATGGCAACGTGTTAGCAACTGGTGAGTCTAGAAGGAGGGTAGGTGAGTGTTCATTCAATCGTCATTTCTGTATTCGTCAGTTTGCAATTTTTCAAGATGAGGTGGAAAAAACGATGCCCGTGAAATGTGGTTTGGGAAAACCAGCACTGACCGACCTTACGTAACGGAGGTTTAACTTTGCGCAGGTCAATGCTTAGAGAACTAGGATGTGACCAAAGCCGATAAACCACCACCCGCAGAGCCCGAAGGCCTCCTTCGGGGGACACCCACCTGGCTGGGAGGTGTCCGTCCAGCCCCTCTTGGCTCGAACGCAGTAGTCCCACCTCGTGTGCGGGTCCGTGACGAACCTCCCGATGTCCTCGAAGAGCTCACAGAACGACATCTGGCCGGCCTGGTGCACGGTGTAGTACAGGAGGGCGGCTCTCCACAGGAAGGGGTCCTTCCTGAACAGGACGCTGTGGATGCTTGCCAGGCCTTCCTCCGTGGGGTTGTTGGGCTTCAGCTCGAGCTTCCTGCGGCCACTCCAGCTGTTCCACGGCTGCTGCAGGTTGTTGACCCCGCGGAAGTAGTGTGTGCCTGCGCGGAGGAGAGGCGCGTGAGCACCAGGAAGGCCGTTCTCGGCGTCCTTCCCCAGGAGGAGCCTCCCAGCAGCTCTAGAACCAAGGCTTTCTCAGTCGGAAGGTTCGTCTTCCGAAGGCTCCCACGTCTCGGCAGAAGGAGTGTGACTTCTGTAGCAGTTTCTTTTTTTTTTTAAATGGAAGAATCATAGACTTGACATTGGAAAAGAATCTCAGAGATCATGGAATTCAATTCCTTCCGTTTAAGGTCAAGGGCCTGAAATCCCCAGGGTTAAATGAGTTTTTAAGGTTAATACAGCCACACAGTGCCCTAAAAATCTAACTTGGAATGAGACCTCGCTCATTGTAGCTTTAGTTCTAGTGCAACCTAACAACTTCATTATTTTTGCCAAACACGACTAAGAAAAACCCATTATAAGAGAACCTTTCTGCGAAGCCGCTTTCAGCTGGCCCGAGAACGAACAGCCGGGAAGGGGCGCCCCTACCTATTTCGTGCCTCAGCATGCCCTCCAGCCAGTGCTCGCGCGCCGTGGAGACGTTGATGGTCAGCGTCGGACACCCGTTGACCACCGTCATCGAGGCTCGGGACAGCAGGTCCTCGGTGAGGTGCACTACGATCTAAGGAGCAACAGGAAACACACAGACACACAAACACACACAAACACACATATACACACACACAATGCAAAGGTAAGAGACATTAATGGCCCCATAAATGGACACTTACTCTTCTGTTTACCCCGCCCTGAATCTCCCAGAAACCAAGATGAAGAAACCCAGGGCCGTCACCTAGACCCTCTGATTCTGAGCTGATGGGAACTCCTGGGCCTGCACTGGACGAAGGCAAAGCAGGCGGCTCTGCCTTCCCGACAGAGAGCGCTGACCTGCCTCCGCTGGGCTCCGACCCCGGCCAGAACGGCGCGCAGGAAGATGCCCAGCAGTGAGCCGACCTCTGCTTTTTCCGAGACTGATCCCAGGACCTGGCTGCTAAGAAGCGGGGCCGCTGGGGCAATCACCAACTTACAACTTCCCACAGGTTATACAGAAGTGGCAGTAAAAAAGGAACTAAACCCAATTCAGTGCAACAGACAATGAGATGTAGAGCACCTGGTCAGGAACCCAGTGACACGTTTAAGGCGCTAAGCGGGGTTAGAGAAACAAACCCTGCGGCAGGCGGCACGTGGCGCTTGCAGAGGGTGCGTGCGCGCCCGTGGCTGAGCAGTGCGCGTGCCCGCGGCCGACCCCTGCGCGCCCTCGTGGGGGGGCGCGCGTACCTCGCCCATGCAGCCTTCCTTCGCCATGTACTTCCTGACGTGGCTCCAGATCCGCGGCTTCGACAGCAGGCTACCGCCCGTGGCCTGTTCGAAGTTTTCGTAACTCCCGTATTTCTCCAAAGTCAGTTCCATAATATTGATAGACTGTAAAAGAGATAGCAAAAGCAAAGTCTCCTGTTACTTCGAGATGAGCAATAAGCCCGTTACATCCTTGTGTGTGACGACCCGGTTCTGTGTTTACTGATTTCCCAGTGAGCACGCAGCGGAGGCACGACGGCTCTCTAGCCCCGGACAGCTCCCGCTCACTCTCCCTCTCGCAGACGCTAGGAAACACCTGGGCAGGTGCTGCGCACACCGCTTCCTGCGCTTGCCCCTCCGGAACCCAGACGCCCCGCCCCGCCGCTGCGCAGTCTCCTGCCGCGGGACCCACGGCGCCGCGACCGTGGCCAGGTGTCCACCCAAGACCCCCCGGAAACAGAGTCCACACGCCCTCTGTGCACACGTGTCCACGGCAGCAGCGCTCATAAAGGCCGAAAAGAAGAAACCACCCAGATGCCTATCAACCGGTCAACAGACAGAGAAAATGCGAGACATGCACACATGGGACATTACTCAACAACAAAAAGCACTGATACACGCCACGACATAAATGAGTCTTGAAGACACTGTGCTAAGTAAAAGCAGCTTGTTACAAAGGACCACATGTTGTATGACTCCATGCATCTGAAATTTCCAGGAGAGGCAAATCCACGGAGGAAGAGACCGCAGACTTGGGGGGGGGGGGGCTAGGACTGGAAGCATGGGGGGGAATGGTGGGTCTTGCCAGTGGGTATAGGGTTTCTCCTTGGGGTGACGAAACACCCCCACATTCGACAGTGGTGCTGTCTGTGTAATTCTAAACACACTGAAAATCACCGACTGCACACTTTCGGCGGGTGGACTTGGGGCATGTGAATTTTGTCCTAATGAAGCTCTCATTTGAAACGGAGTAGTGGCCAAACAGCACTCTGTAACATTTAAACCACTGACCCAGACAGCGAAGAATCTCTACATAGAGCATTCAGCACTGTCTTGGGTAAAACCAACTCCCCGAAAAACCTCAGCATTGTGTTGCAAGATCTGCTTTCGGTCTGCTTGCTGGTTCGGTTCACTGTTCAGCGTTTGGAAATCTGACTGTCCCTCACGAGCCACCTCGAGTCATGCGCTAAAAGATGATCTCCCTTCTCAACTGCGGGCTCCACTCCGTGGAAAACAGTATGCAGTGGGGACACCAGCAGGACAGGAGGCGGGTGAGGCTGGGGTGAGACCAGAAGTCAGAACATCCGGGTTTACATTAGTGCCCTGCCGTTTACTGACCGTGAGATCTTAAGCATGCCATTCATCTTTCTCGGGTTTAGTTTCTTCACTGGCAGAATGGAGATGGAAATCTTTGCCCTACTTACCCCACAGGGTTGTTGTGAGGACAAAATTATATATAATGATAGAGAATAAGAGAGGGGGGGAAGGGAGCCGAGAGAAACTGAATGCACTTGGTAATTATTTCCCATACAACTGTGGACAGTATTTAACTTTTAACAGGATTAAATGCTGGGTTCTAGTTTCAGAATTGAAGATAGTTGGTCTGACCTCCACTCAATCCCCACCCTCCCTTCGTTCCTCCCCTTTGTAGCAGACTCTGCCATCTAGAACTCCTCCACCCCCAAAATACAGCACGGCCCCTGGAGATCACTCCGCCTCGTTGCCTGTGGGAAGGCGGCTGGCGAGACAGCATTGTTAAAAGGATCCATGGCCATTAGGAAGATACCGGATTAAACCAAGTGAAACAAGACTCTTCCAAGCCTCCATCATACTATGTGTGGCGAATCTTGGAGGTGGATAGTTTGTGTTTTCCAACTCACATGGCCCTCCTTCTCACGCAGTATTCCTCGGAACAGCTGGAAAACGCTTAATTCAGTAACTACAAGGTGCACATGCAAACATACATCTTTTTGGTACTTTGACATTCTTAGCACAAAAAGCAAATACTCAGGAAGTTTTTCAGTGGTGGCTACCGCGTCTTGGCCGCACAGGAGGACGCAGGCATTTTGGGTTACTCGGTGGGACCACGAGACCTCCACCGCGCCGACGGGGCCCTGGCACCTCGGCCGCCTGCCCAGGCTCCCCAGCTGCAAGCGGCAGCCGCAGCATAAATTGAGCCGCTGAGCGAGAGACGCCTGGGAGAGGCAACACAAGAGCGATTTTATGTTCCAGTGTTTTAAAAAAACACACTGTGCTGACCCCCCACAACATACACGCAGGCTGAACATGACCCTCGGCCCACAAGCCTGAACCCGCTGTCTATTGAGCGCTTGGCTAAATTTCTACAGTCCCATCAACGAGGACCCTTCGTTCGCTCATTCCTCCACCTCTATGGCCGCCTTCCACTCGCGGCTGCTTCTGCTCACTCTCGTGTTGTAGGATCGAAGTCCCCGTCCGGCCATCGGACTGGCGGAGAGGACGTAGGCATCGACAGGGTTCAGCAGTGCTCCGTGGGGGTGGGAGTCAGGTGCTGTGAGCTCACAGGGAAGGTGAGTACGAGCAGGGACCGGAGGAAACAGAGGGCATCCCACGCAGAAAAGAACGGTATTGTCCAAAGCTCACACTGAACACAAGGCAAAGAAAGTGCAGCACAGGGTTCCGGGGCTGGACAGGCACGGGGGACTCCCTCGTTTATCGCCAAGAACTGGCCAGATTCGGGGACCAGCTGTGATCAACAAGGGCAGTCAACGAGGGTGGAGATAAACGGAATAAGGATGGTCACGGCATCGCACGCACTGTGACAGGTCGCCTGCAGGGGACGCTGGGCGAGCACAGAGCGGACTTTGGAGATACCAGCGCGCGCCAGAGCATGAGAGGGGGAAGGCCCACAGGCTTTTCCTAAGGGTGTGGGGCTGTCCTCCGTTGCCAGGAGCCCTGAAGTTGCAGGAAGGGAAGGGAGGCCATCAGATGTGCACCTTAGAAAGACGCCCCCAGCAGTGTGGCGAGCAGGGGAGACTGAAGCAAAAGTACCTCTGCCGATAATTCAGTTTGCTATAAAACAGACTGCACGCTATGACCAGATAATAATTAAAGAACAAAAATGCTTCAAAAAATCGTCCTCTATGCAGAACACAGGAAACGAACAGACAGATCCGAGACACCCAGTCGGCCTTCAAGGAAGGAGGAAGAGAAACAACTCAGGACCCAGGGAGACGCCACCTGCAGTCCCCCCACCCCTCCTCTGAGTGTCTGCGCCCTGGGGCGGGGGTGGACTGAAGAAGGTGAGGACAGGATGTTTATAAACAGCTTACGCTGCACAGTCCTCCTTCCCCGGCTGCAAGAACTAAAGCCGATATTCAAGCTGCTTGGTAGGAAAGACCCCGTTCAGATAGGAACCTGAGAATGCACTTGGGCAAGTTTTCAAAGGCACATCCACAAAGTGTCCTTTCAGCGAGTCATCAAGGTCGCACCTCTGTCCAAGGACAGCAGACAGTCTGATGGAGTGTCCCCATTCTGACTGTAAGAAGATCTTCCTTGCTAGTTCGGTGAGGAAATCACCCCACTTCTCCAGTCTAATACACAGAATTACTTCGGAATGTACTAAACTCAAAGCAGTCTTTTGAAAAATCTTATATCCTTAGGGTATCTGTGAAAAGTTTGATTTGGCTAAGCAGAAAACTGTGTCACCTAGGGAGGGGTAGACTTTAAAGAAGGCTGGCTGTGTCCTGTTCTCTTTTTTAAGGGTTTTATTTATTTATTTTTAGAGGGAAGGGGAGGGGGGGAGAAAGAGAGGGAGAGAAACATCGATGTGTGAGAGAAACCTCGATTGGCTGCCTCTCACACATGCCCCAACTGGGGACCTGGCCCACAACCCAGGCATGTGCCCTGACAGGGAATCGAACCAACGACCTTTTGGTTCCCAGGCTGGCACTCAATCCACAGAGGGGCACCAGCCACAGTTGTCTTGCTCTGTCCCGTTTGGACAACTTGAGGTCTACCAAGATAAAATACCATCAGTGCTGGTACAACTGAAAATTAGCCTTAAATTTTACATCCAGACATCCTGCTATCAGTACAGGCATCTGATTTCCAATTAAGCTGTTTCTATCAAAAATGAAAAACGAACATGTCTTGCTTTAGAATACAACACTATGTATGTATTTATTGTGCATGTTTTAATACAACAACGTTACCTGTTCCACTTGTGCTAGAAACTCTGAAAGCAGGACACTGTTTTCCGAGGCCCACATTTCACAATCATTGTCATGCTAATCAGTGGCCCCAATACAGCACAATTCATGTTGAGCAGATCTAGTGACTCAGAGGTGGCAACCCGGCAACCTCAGGCACGAAGGTGGCCCCCAGAGAGAGTTTCGTCTGTCTGGACAGCCTTCGTTTGTTTAGCTGAATTAGCCGTCAACATTCACCCATCGGAAGACTTCCTACGGAACTCAGGTGCCCGCTTCTCTCCCTCACGTCGTGGAGATGGACGGAGTGGAAGCTCAGATGAACTGCTCTCTGGTTTCCAGTCTGCTCCTGGGCCCAGCCAGCGCCCCGGGATCGTTTACGACCCCGGCTCAGGCCCTTACAGGCGCCTGAGTTTGTGACCCTTCAGGCACCCTAACCGGACAGTTTGCTGACTAGGGAAGTGCAAACCAGAACGTACTTCCTAACACCATGAAGCTGGTCCACCCAGGCACGTACTTTGAACACCCGAACTCTGCAAATGGAAACGCAATGCCGTGCCGTAGAGTGTGGCTCCTACGCTGTTTCAGCGCAAGAAAGGGCTGCTGCCCAAGTCAGGGTCCTGCCCTCAAAACGGTGAGCAGATTTTGACGTTTACTGCACAAAACTACGTGCCGTGTGTCTGCATTGAGCAATCTGGACTGTGTGCCTCATGCCATTCACATACGACGCGTTAAACTGGAAGACAACTTCTAGATTCTCATTATTTCCTTCTTTACATGAGTGCCTAAATGTTTGCTTGATGATGAACTATGTTAGGAAAGCACAAAAAGTTCATGGGCAAGTATCAAGCCTCAATCCCCCAAATGCCCACAGGGTGGGGGGGAGGGGGCCGGAGCGAGCTGGGGACGTAACACCAGGGGAGCTGAGCCGGCGCCTCCACCCGCGGCCACACGCCGGGACTCCCGAGTGAAGGCCTGGGGCCGGGCTCTGGAGCTAGCTCTCCTCCTAACAGCGTGTCCTCCTGCCGCAGAGCCCGGAAAGCAGATTCCTTACAGAGTTTGGTGAATGCGAAGCAGTTTGCCAAAGGCTCTGCCACTTACCCGGAAGTTTCTTGTCGCATGTAGTAAACATGTCCTGGGCGGGAGTTAACGACAACATGCAAACAGTCAGAGTACCTTTAAATACTTGAAAACATTGTTTTCTTTCTGCGCGATCGCAAGCAGTTGTTTCAGCCGCAGAGACGCGCACCGCTGGCTGCCGTGGAGGCAGCGCCTTACCTGCTTGAGGAACCGGTCGGACACGTGGCTGTGCTTGGCCAGCACGCTGGGCAGGGCGGGGTTGGCGTACTCAAACTGGGGGTTGTACGTGTAGTCGGACTTGAAGAACCTCAGCTTTTCCTTCTCCAAGTTCGTGGGCTTGATAGCGGTCAGTATACAGAACTTCTTCCCAGAAAAGCCATCTCCCTTTTCAAAACTTCTGCACGGCTGCGGCTGCGGCTGCGGCTGCGGCTGCGGCTGTGGCTTTGAAAGGGTGGAGAGATGGCGTCGCTTGACCTTGGGTTTAGGCGGCAGTCCTATGCTGTTCCCTGTGACAGAGATGGCATGCGTGAACTTGGCGGGACTTGACCCGGGACTGGCAACGAAAACCGCGGGCTGCCTCTCCAGGCAGTACCAGGTGCCGCCGCTCATCCCGGGCACCGGGGTCTTCATCTTGCGAAGATCTTTACTGCGAGAAGAGCTGGGGGTCTTGCTGGGTTTTCTGCACCGTTTGGGGCATGCAGATGAGGACTGCTTTTGTGAGTGGTGCTTCTTCTCCTCTTTGCTCTGTAGGAGGACATTGTAACTGCTGGTGCCTGTCGTGAAAATGTCCTTCAGGACGCCGGGAGGTAGGCGTGGGCTGCTTCTTTTGCCATCCAGGACCAAGGCCTCTTCTGCGTGCAGAACGGACTTCTTAGCCAGCTCCTGCTCAGGCCAGTGAAGCTTTTCTGTGTTAGCAAAAAATCAAAGCAAAAGAAACAACAAAGATACCAGATGAAGCAAACTGCTAATTGTAAGTGTTCTGGAGGTTGCGTGAACTTTATAAATTTGCAACGATCTTTAGAAAAGACATTGTAAGTATTAAAAGGGTATATTATGAAACCTCAGGCATGCTAACCATGGTGAGTTCCATTTGGGGGTTTATGTGCTAAATTACCTACAAAAGTCCACAGTTTCAAACCATTTAGATGGCCAAAGCTTAGTCGAGATAATACACATAAATAATCTAAATACTCAATTCTACCAAAGAATGTGGATTTCACAAAAGGATACAGTTTTCAACACTATTACCAACATCAAAGTAAAATCCAAGGCACTTTTGAAGCCAATACAGTCTTGAAATCTGATGTTTATGTAAAGTGACCATCGGTAAAGGAAGGATAACACTGCCTTATTGATCTGAAAAGCCACTTTTAATATTAAATAAATGATACGTGTGTTTAAGCACAATTTAGTAATACCTATCAATATTAATTGGTTAATTTTCTTAATTCTAGGCTATAGGTTAAGGTTAAAGAAAGTCAAGATATTTTTCTTGCCATGTCTGAAAAAAATTACAAGTACTATTACATAGGTGCCAGTATGTCAAATAGCAAATTAAGGAGAGGTCGACTTTGTCTTTAGAGCTCACAAGTGGTTTAAAGAAATAAGGATCGTTTGATATGTTGCTACTCTTGTGCTTTTTTTTAAAAGATTTTATTTATTTTTAGAGAGGGAAGGGAGGGAGGGAGAGAGAGAGAGAGAGAAACATCAATGTGCGGTTGCTGGGGGTCATGGCCTGCAACCCAGGCATGTACCCTGACTGGGAATCGAACCTGCAACACTTTGGTTCAAAGCCTGCGCTCAATCCACTGAGCTACGCCAGCCAGGGCTACTCTTGTGCTTTTTAAGACCCAATTTGCATTCTTTCATTCCACAAACACACGGAACACTACTAACTAGGCACAAGGCTCTGAGAAACATCTGTACTGATACATTGTTCCTGCCTTCAACCAGCTTCTAATCTGGCTCTGAAGGCAAAGCCTTCAAAAGTTATGAAGCTACGAAGCTCTAAATAATACCACGAGGTACAATAGTAAGAAGCTTCACTGTGGAAGGCAGAAGACACAACCGAGACTTCAGAGAAGGAGGAGAGCAATGTGAGGAGAAACAGATGAGATCTCAGGTAGACCCTTAAGAGCTTTCAGGTTCCATTCTAACCTCTCAACATGTCTGAGTCTGCCTTGAATCCTGCTCACCCGAGCTTGACTCCAGCTCGGTCCTACCTAGGAGTCTGACCAAGCCGGCTCGTAAACCTGTTCTGAGTCCTTTCTGCAAATGCAACGCATCGTGATTCTCAACCGGTCTCCTTTTCCAGTTCTCACGGACCGTTATGCCTCGGGTCTCAACCTTTGGCTCCTACCACTGAGGCGAGCTCAATGCCAGCTGACTCGGATGAGTGCCTGCCTTGCCAAGAAACAGACAATTTATTTTACTTTAATGTTTTGAAGATTATTTATCCACGTACATCTGTCATTCAAGACCACAAGTTCAGGGGTCCTCTCTACAATGAGTAGTAACACATAACAGCAGCAGCAGCAGCGGCGGCCACCATTTGCTGACACACGTATGTATAAAGAGCTTGAGATTTCACCCAAAACTGCTTGTGCTGTATCACCTGCACCTCAGAGATGCTAAGTAATTGGTGCCAGGTTTTATGGTGAGCAAGTGCCAAACAGCAAACTGTGGTTTGAGCGCAGGTGTGTCTGGTTACAAAGCCACGCCCATTCTCCTAGGTGTGGTCATTCACTTAGTCGCCCACAGACATTCAGTGTTAAACCGGCTACGTGCACGGCACCCAGAACAGGCGACGCAGTAAGACACGGTGGTCTGAATGACGGGTGTAGGAAGACAGGCCCCAGGACCGTGTCTGAGTCTCCTCTTTCCTTCCAACAGTTGGCACTGTATCTGGGAGACATTGGTGAACATCCACTGAGTGAACGGCAGGACCTTAGGCCACTCTCCGGCCACCGTGGGTGGACAGGGGTCAGTAGTGCTGGGACCACTTCATATTTATATGAGATCACCACATGAGCAGAGCTGTAAAGGGGAAGACCCTCAATCCACAGCTCTCAACCAGAGGCAAACCTCCAACCTCCACGGCAGGGGACCACCAGCACTGTCTGGAGACATGCTGGTGTCACCACTAGGGGGCGCTCCTGCGGGCATCTTGTGGGGGGAGAGAGGTCAGAGATGAGGTCAGACATCCTTCCATGTACAGGAAGGCTCCCACAACAAAAGCATCCATCTAAAATACTGCCAGGGGAGCAAGCCCTGTTCTAAACGTAGGTCCGCAAAGCCCAGAAGTCACAGGGCTTAGGCTGAAGAGACAGCGCCAGGTCGAAAGTGACTAATAATAATCTCTATATCTAAGGTCCTGAAAAAAGTCCTTCTACTCAGCGTTTCCTAGGCCAACATGTGAAATCCGAATCCTGGAGTCTAGAAGACAGTGCAACGTGCAGGGGTTAGATATGCCGTCTGCCGCCTCTCCCGGCCGAGGGGAGAAGCAGGCGCTGGACTGCACAGGGCCGGGTGGAAGGCTGGCTGCACAAAGCAGCTGTTCAGCACGAGTCAAAGACCGGCCAGAAACAAGCAGGACAAACGGAACTTTCACTGCAGGCAGGCAGGCGGGTGGGTGGGGCGGGCGGGTCCCAGTCCCTCGGGTTTCAGACGTAAGCATGGCCACCTGAGAGGCCTGGGGCTGCAGGAACCCAGGCCGGGGAGCTGCAGAGCTCAGGCTGCGGCCCAGGGGACCCCCGAGGACAAGGCCAGTGTCCAGAGAGGCCCAGAGGCGGCCGTGAGGGGAAGGCCGAGATGCGCGGGGAGGGAAAGGGCAGGAGAACCGAGATAAGAATAAGAACGGGGTGTCGCAAGCCTAGAGGGGTCGGGTGAGGACGCTGCACGGCCAGGGAGGTCAGAGGAGGTAACCGGGTTTTCTCGCGGGGTCTTCGCAAGGAAAAGCAGGGAAATGACCACAAACTAATGTCAATGAATAAGACTACCCTGGGGAATTCCTTGTTTTCACGGTTTATTACACTTGTGTTGGTTTTTTTAAAATGAACATTCAATGGAAAAATGCATTCTTTGGTTCCCAGGACTCAGTAGCTCTGTGACCAAAGGGGTGACCTCACAGAGCTCTGCCTTCTGTTCCGTCATCAAACGCCAGTGACCTCCGAACTCATCATTGCGTCACACTAGGACGAGCTACGCTTCAGGATGCTTCCAGAACATCCCACACCATCTGCCAAAACCCTGGAGGAGGGGGTTGGGCTGGGGGAGAGGTGACAGACAGCTTGCGACAGAACCCCTCCCCCAGGGGGTGCCACCTGCACTCAGTTCACTTGCTCATGGTCTACCTGGGGGCTCAGCCTCAGCCCCTCCACAGCTCCCTCTGCCTGCGGGGGGTCAGGTGTGGGAGGTCTGCCTGCGGGGGTGGGGGGGTCAAGTGTGGGAGGGCCCCCGGTGGTGCCCCCGCTAACAAATGGCACTGCTGCCAGAGGCTGCTGTCCCCTGAGGCCCGCAAGCACGGGGCTCCTTCAGACACACACACACACACACACACACACACACACGGGAAGGGTGTTAATGCATCCCTCACAGCCGTCACACCAACCTTATTTCCAGTTGTAAGAAAAGAATTAGAGAGCCTGAAAGTTTTTTTCGTGATTTTTAAATACGACTGTTTAAGAGAAAATGACTTTTAAGCCCGTATAAAAACACGAGCAAAGCCCAGGAAAGAAGGGTTCATCGAAGAACATCCTATTCTAACTCCTTTTTCCTGAACAAGCATGACAGACTTCTTGGGGGAAGTGTAACTCGTTTTCCCTCAGAAAGGAATAAGGTAACTAAAAATGACACTTCCTCATAGTGAAAGTCACTGTACAATGTGACGTGTCAGCCGTCAGCGAGTGGCTTCACGGGAGCCTTGGAGCACAGGAACGTGGCCTGCCGACCAAAGAGATCATTCACCCCGACGGACGGACGGACAGAGGGACAGACGGACGGGACGACCCGTGCTGGGGGGAGGGGGCGAGCAGGGAACAGGACCTTGAAACCAACACTGGGAACCAATGGCCCCGCCCTGGGTGAGCAGGCTGGAATTACCAGCACAATGGAGGCTGCTCTGCACCAGCGCAGGAGCCCAGGGCAGCAGGGCGCTGGCTCCGTTCCCCCTCTCTCAATGACCTCCCTGTGAGAGGAGCCCAATCTCGGGGCCCATCAGGCCTCCCTCCCGCTCCCGGGCCCAAGGAGCGGGGAGTGGGGAGCGGGGAGCAGGGAGCGCTGCACCCGAAACTCTCAGTGAAACTCTCAGCGTTTCACCCGCTGGGAATAGGGGAGGTTTCACAGGGGTCACCAGGTCCCCGGCTGAAAGGAAGGTTACATCACCAGAGACAAAGCCGAATGGAAAATACCATTCAACCCATTTTGACCCACAAGGTGGCGATTTTACGTGGTTCGTTAACACTTATGAAACCTGAGAACTGGGGTTACTTTACACCAAAAACAACGGGTTGCTTGATTACAAACAGAAGAAAAGTCAGAACAAAATCATCCCTGAAGAAGATAAACACTTGTATCAGGAATAATCATCATCTAGCCCTGGCTGGCATAGCTCAGTGGATTGAGCGCGGGCTGCGAACCAAAGTGTCGCAGGTTCAATTCCCAGTCAGGGCACATGCCTGGGTTGCTGGCCACGGCCCCCAGCAACCGCACATTGATGTTTCTCTCTCTCTCTTTCTTTCTCCCTCCCTTCCCTCTCTAAAAATAAATACATAAAATATTTAAAAAATAGAATAATCATCATCTCTTAAGACTCCAATGACGCAATCTCAATCAGCAGCAGAAAGGACGAACGACTACACTGTGGCGTACTTACACAGTAGAACAGTGCATTGCAACGGAAGAGAACACACTGAGGTCGCGAGCAACGATCTAGATGAATCTCAGAGACAACACTGAGCAAACAAAACCTTATCAAAAGAGCACACACTATATAATTCCATTTATATGTCGCTCCCAAACAGGCAAAACTGATGCATGGTATTGCCAGCCAGAATAGGGGTCGTCTCTGAGTGAGGGGCCATAACCTTGAAGGAGGTCCCAAGGTGAGTGCTGGAGATGTCCTACTTCTTGTTCTGGGAGTGGTTACACACGTACCCATTCATCGGGCTACCCGTTTAAGACTGGTGTGCCTCAATAAATGGAAGTTACACCTAGATTTTTTTAAATGGCTTGTAAAAAATTAGTATCTTTGAAAAGAGATTTATTGCCCACTGTCTGCCTTGTAATAGATAAGCTACCAGTTTATCATCTCTACATTCAACAGCCCCCACTGCAGTTCCTCACTGTAAGTTACAAAACAAGAGAAGGAAAGATTCTGCTATTGCAACTGAGAAACACAGCTGTATTTCAGGGTTCCTAAAAATGCCACCGTCCCAGCTAGGGGTACCTCAGTGTTACTCTCTCGGTAACACTGATTCTTCACAATGTGACACTGTTGGGTTTTGGCCAGAAACTATTGACTGTCATTTTTCACAGTTAGAAATACGCAGGGTATTCTATAATGCCAGAAAACGATGCTTGGGGTTGAAAAAAACCAGCATTAAACACCATCTAAAACAACGCTGCACGTGCCGGAGAACACACTCCCCCACGGTTTTCCGTTTAGGACGCAAACAGAACCACACGCCCGAGGTCCCCCGGGTCAGGTCACTCTGCAGCCTGCACAGTGGTCCCAGGGTCAGTCCGCTCGCGCTTCCCTTCGCTCCCCAGTCCCTCGCCCGCCCCACTCCCCAGGCACGGCCCCTCTTTGCACTCTGGCCCCTTGTTCTGAGTGATCTTCCCTCCCCTCTCTGTCAGACTCATTTCCACTGAGCCTTCCGTTCAGCTATCCCTTGTTCAGGGACCCTGTTCTGGGAGGCCCTGGAGAGCACTTGCCACGGCCGCCGTTTCCCCTGAGCTGGCAGGATGGCCTCCCCCAGCCCCGAACGTCCACGGCCCAGTACCACAGAGTGCTGTGGCTGCTCCTGCTCCCTGCTCTGCTCACGAAAAGATGGCCAGAGGGCAGCAAAGGGGAGAAAACAACAGAGAGGAGAGAAAGAACGCAAGACTGGAATGCTGGGGACTGAGAAGCAAACCATACCAGGATGGCACAAAGCATGGACAAGTGGTGATGCTGGAGACGAGCTTTGATTGTGGAGGGTCCTCTGCCGTGGCAGGGCGGGCAGCACCTCTGTGCCCAGGCGTGTCCACCCCGCAGGGCCAAACCCTAGCCTCAAGGAGGCTTTGGTCTCAGGGTTTTTAAACATTCGCCTTTGCTACAAAGGAGCTTCATGACACGACGACGCGTCCATCATTTCTTCCGTCCCATACCAAGAAATGGGCAGAAAGAAATCATCGGTTAACGTAACCTGTTATGACAGCACTTTGCTGGGGCTTCTGCCCCGGGGCTTCGGACAGCACTTTGCTCCTCGTTCAGTGAGCTGGGTGTCGTCTTGTCTCTTTCAGAAACAACATTAGAGTGAAGTATGACCCTTCCAGACCAAAGCTTTTGTAGACTTGCCTGGGGTACAGGGTTAAAAGACGCCCACCTGAGCGCTCCACCAGATCACGTACCACTGCCGTCGAGGGAGGCCTTCCAGCAGGGTCGCATGGGCTCGGTCAGCACTTGAGGTGGCTGTGGCCGGGCTGCGGCCTCCCAGCAGCCGAGAACACGGGTGTGGGTGTGGGAGCGTGGGAGCGGGCTCCTCTGCTCGGAACCTGGACTACCTGTCAGGAGCTGGGACCTTAACCAAGTTACTGCACTTCGCTGTGCTGTGCTTTCTTCCCTGTAAAGTGGGATGATGGACTGCACACGCCCCAGTATCGGTGCCAGGAGCACAGTGGGGACCACGCGCGCAGTTGCTGAGAAGCGTGCTGGTGTGTACGACAGAGAGCAGCCTGCGCTCGTGATCAGTGTCCTCACCAACTTCAGTGCCACAGTCGGATCCCAGGGACAGACTCCATGAAATAATATAAACAGGAAAACACTTAGAGTCATTACATTTAGATTTCCAAGGTAAATTTAACACTGAGTAATTAATTCTACACTCTAGAAGCAATATTGTGTGGTTTTAGTACAATAAACTATCTTCTTTAAACAAGACATGGATGCCCTGGCTGGCATAGCTCAGTGGATTGAGCGCGGGCTGCGAACCAAAGTGTTGCAGGTTCGATTCCTAGTCAGGGCACATGCCTGGGCTGCAGGCCACAGCCCCCAGCAACCACACATTGATGTGTCTGTCTGTCTGTCTGTCTCTTTCTCCCTCCCTTCCTTCTCTAAAAATAAACAAATAAAATCTTGAAAAAAAAAAAGACATGGAGAGGCACAGAAGCCTTTTCTGACTTGATTTCATTTCAAACAGCACGTATAGCACACACATCCTCCTCATGTTAGTTCCTCAGTCGGCAGTTCCACCAGGATGTCATGTTTACATTATATTAAATCACGACCAATAAGTCAAAAGTAGGTAAGATACTATATAGGAAGTGATTTCAGAAACACTTAATTGCTTCAGTCCTGAAATTTTTTAAAAAATCACCTTCTTCTATATTTAGTTATTTTAAAGCTGAACCCCCCCCCCCACATTTCCATCAGCACTGTCACCACAAATAACTAAGTTTTTCTGCTAACCAGGAGAACAGAGAGTTCCTCAGCATCAATAAATAGTGAAGGAATAATGCGGCGGGGGTTGGTGGTGTGTGTGCCATGTTTTCAGCTAAACTCTCTTCATAGAGCTTTGGCCATCCAAATCAGACCTTCAGGTAAGGCAGTGAAATGCCGGGCACGGGGTGCTAAGACTACCATTTTAACTAGTCAAGCAGTATACAAAAGAAATGGAAAAACTATTTTGAAAAGCAAGCTGGTCAATTATTTTTAAAGAGGTTGTACATGTGAGGCTCGAATTGTCTCAAATTCCTACTTGAAACCTTAATGAACTAGGGACTCACGGCCAAATTGTCTGTCTCAAGGCAGTCAGCATACAGAGCTAGACTGATGTGCATGCTGCCATTAAATTATGGGACGGGAGTGGAAGCAAGAGCGCACTTACTATTTTATCAAGTATCTCTCTTCAGACGTCCAATCCTGCATATCACAGACACACAGGAGACCCACAGTGCACTGCCGACCAGCTGGTCAGAACATTCACTTTCTAATACCACCACCACACTTGTATTCTCTCTCCAGGACGATGGCTACACTTTGGGGAAATTATTTTAACTGATTTTACTTCTAACTCGTCATCTAATAACCTTCACTTGACAGAATCTAACTATTTTTTTAAAAGATTTTATTTATTCACTTCCAGAGAGGGAAGGGAGGGAGAGAGAGAGGGAGAGAGAAACATCAATGTGCGGTTGCTGGGGGTCATGGCCTGCAACCCAGGCATGTGCCCTGACTGGGAATCGAACCTGCGACACTTTGGTTTGCAGCCCGCACTCAGTCCACTGAGCTACGCCAGCCAGGGCTAAAATCTAACTATGTTAAGGCCAAGGTTCTCCAATGTGGAGGCGCTGGCAGTGCGATTTTGCACTGCAGGGGACATTTGACAAAGTCTGGACACAGTTTTGGCTGCCACCCTGAGGTGAGGGAGGGACTGCTCTGGGCACCGAGTGACTAGAGGCCAGGGATGCTGCTCAATGTTCTGCAATGCACAGGATGGCCCCCACAACAAAGAACTGTCACTCATTCAACGTTACCAGTGCCAAGGCTGAGACCCCGGCTGCAAGACAAGAGGATGGTATGGTATTTTAAAGTAACTTTCAAATTTTTCATCGTATCTTAAGATGAGAGTAGCATTTACACAAAATCACATTTTAAAAACCTAATGCCAATTTCAGTTGCCTCTTAGATCCTGTAACTAGCTGTCTAGGCTTCCTGTCAATTGTGAAGTATCACAGCAGCGTTGTGGCTGGACACAACCAGCTCCGTATTTTATACCATGCAACATGCACTAGAATAGTATAAAATTAAGATCATAAATATTTGGAAAGGAACTTAATCTTACAATTTAAAAATTCACTGAAAAATGGTCTATTGGGTACGGCAATGCCTTAAAGTAAAAAATCCTGGCCTTGTTTTGACACTGGTGTTAGAATTGGGCATTTCCTTTTCCTCTGTTCTTCGTCTTAATACTGGACTACCGCGGGCCCTGCCTGCAGAAATGTTATACAGAATCAATGCTCGGAACATGGCCTAGAAAATCATTTTCATATTGTATAAGATAATTTTAAAAGATAAATATCCATCGTTATTTTTTTAAAAATAAAGAAGGCAAGTAAACTTTCTGACCTGGGGTCTGAACACCCCTTTTTTACACTTGGCACAGTACATACCAAACTGACCTGTTAAAAATAGAAACTCAAAACGTCCTACTGACGTTTTGATAAAAGCATAAACACAAATAAACAGTATAAACACTGATATAGAGATGTGTTCTTCTGGTTAGCTCTGATTTTTATGAACACTAGACAACTAGATCCTGAAACATTATAATGTCTAACTACATACCTAATATGTTTTGGAACAGAATTTAACAATGTGTGTGAGGCTACATTTGTAGGGCCAGTAATCTGTGTGTTAGAAGTCCTTTCACTGCATTCCACGGGCAAGTGCTTACTGATTAATAGGCTACAAAAGGAAAGGGGGCAGCTTTTCCCCCTCAGCACAGGTTCCCCGAGCACCTCCACCCCTGCAGGGTCCCCGGCGCCGGGTGGAGCGCCCGCGCGCGGAGCCAGCATCTACCGTTACCGCGGCCTCGGCCGTCGGGACCCCGGCCCGCCCCGCACCCGCTGCAAGCTGCCGGGCAGACCTGGGCCGCCCCTGCCAGCCTAGGGGCTGGCCCTTGCCGGCACTCACCCGTCACGCGAATGGACTCCAGCATGGTCCCGCCGACGCTGCGGAAGGTGGGCTCCGCGGGCGCGGGGGTCGAGATCCGGGCGGGCGGCCTCCAGCCTCCGGCCCGGGCCTGAGAAACGAGGGCGCTGGGGAGGGTGCTGTCGGCGACCTGGGGAGGGATAAGGCGTGGAAAGACAGACGGAGAAGTGCGGACAGAGCACGGTGAGCTTCCCTTGCTCTGGCACGCAGGAGACTAAAGGTGCGCACCGCAGCCCTACAGAGGGTAGCAGCGTTTAGAATCCGCGGCTGTGACGTTGCAGCTCCCCCGTTGCTAGGAAACGCTCCTCGCGTCCGCCGGCGCCGCGCTTCCTGGAGCTGGAGAGCCGCTAGGGGCGCTCGCGCGTCGGGGCCAGGCTCACAGGAAAAGAGAAGCGGGGACTACAACTCCCGGAGTGCACAGCGCCGGGGCAGTCTCCCCCGACCTACGCACTTTGACTGATAATCGACTCTCGTTTGTGCGCTGTTCGGGTGGGCTCAACTGGGCAGTACCTTCGCGGGAGAGAGGTGGTGTGGTAGGAAGCTCAGCCCCAGCTGCGACCTGCAAAGCCGGTCTCCGCCGCCGTTTCCTTAACTTAGAAGGTGCGCAGAAGCCCAAACAACTTGACATTGAGCTGGTGAGGAAGAACGCCTTCATTAGTAGAGGAAGCTCAAGTACATTTACCGTTTGAGTACCCCACCATAATATCCTTAATACTAAAATACACATTTTTACTGATGACTGTGTAACTAATCGGGTTCACCGTTGCTTTTCAGTTGATTATTCCGTGGGAAACGTAGAGACAAAACAAAGGAAGTGAAAGCCATCTCAGGAAGCTTCCAGTCTAGAAGGAGCTCATGACACAGCGTGGGTGCTGTCAGGTTCAAAGCCACGTTTTCTCTTTACCCTGCGTCGGGGTTGAGATAGTAATGCAGGAGAGGGGCCCAAGAGCGAACCATCTCGGCTCGGGGCTCGAGTCTTCCCGCCCCAGGCACTCATAAATAGCTGGCATGTTCTTTTGACGTCAGGAACGAAGAAAGCGGAAATTATCCCAGCATATCACACTCTGAGAATGACAGCATATGAGAATCTGTATCTTTCATCCATTAGGAGACAACAGTGGAAATTTAACTATCACAAATAGTGGATTAGCCCACATCTTATTCTGTCAGAAAAATCTTGGGAATGCCGTCTTCAAAATACGTGTATCTGGAATCCAGCCACTTCTCATTGTCTCCATTCTGGTTCAACCCAGCCCCATTCTTTGTCTGGATTAGAGCTAGAGCCTCCTGCATCCACTAGGATTCACCCCATGGCCTTTGTCGGTTGGGATTTGCCCTGCATGGAACTTTGTTGTGGGGGGCTGGTGGGACAGGAGCTCCTTCACTTCTTTCAGACTTAATCCAGATGTCACGTCTCAGTGAGGCCTTTCCTGGCCACTCAGTTTAAAGTCCCACTCCTTGCTCAGATTTCCTGTCCCCTTCTCTGCTTCATTTTTTTCCCCCTTAACACTTAACTTCATCTAATTTATTATATATTTTGCTGATTTGTCTTCTTGTCTGTCTCCACCCCTAGAATAAAATCCCTCCAAGTGCAATAATTTTGTGTGTTCACTGCTATATTTTCAGCATCTAGAATACTGCCTGGCACACAGTAGGTACTCAATAAATTATTTGCAAGTCAACAAATAAGTAGACAACCGAAAGGATGCATTTTCAATGATAACTCAGAGAAAATGGAATGATATAAAATGGGTGTGTAAAGAAAAACTCTTCAGGTTAAAGCACTTGATATAGTAATGAGCAATGAATCCTTTGCATTTATAAGAATAGTTATTCTTGCAACCTGCCCTAAGGAAAAAGGCTGTGAATGAACCTTGCATACCAAGCTTCTTTATATGCCTTCCTTAGCTTCCTTATACACCTCCAACTCAGAAACCCATTTTCCAAGTTTGCTATGAATGCATCTATTACTCCTGCACATTGCTAGTTTTTAAAGTCAATGTTTCTCAGAAATAAAGAAGACTCCTAGTTTTTTTCTGAGCCATATGTCAGCATCTATATAAAAAAATGTACTCTGAATGCTTTTACTAGAGCATGCTTAATCAGACTGTCCATTTTCATTATATTTTGAAGAAACCAAGATGTATTATTTTATTCATTCCTTTTATTTATATACAAAGCACACTGGGACTTGTACTTTTAGAGTACATAAAAGACACAATACTTATTCTCAAGACTAGCAGAGGAGGTTTTATGGTTTTATACACACACACAACGATGTATACCTCCTTCTTCAACATTCATTAAACTCAAGAATTCCAAACATAAACTGTCTGATGCCCTTGTCGTTAGCCCACCTAGAATATTATTTTCTTCTTTACTTCAAAATTATTTTTATGTTCACCCTACCAACATTTTCTTGTGGGTCACTCTGATTTCTACATATCTTTACTGATAAGTATTATATAAAGTTGTATATCCATTTAATAAAAGCATTTTAAAAAGATATTTTTTCCTGTACCATTTGGCAGTGAAGTACTCTTGCTAAAAAAAAATTAGTGAATACAAAGGGTTGATCTAATTTCTTACAAAACTAGTACTGTTATCAACTCCTTTTACCGCTCCCGCCTATGCAATTATTTATCCTCATCAAGCTCCATGCATCTGCTCTGTTAATTACTGATTCGTGCTATGCCTGCTTAGTATTTCCATTAGCACAGCAGCTGCAGCTGCCCACTTGGCTGCCTTTGAGTCTGCATTGTGTCTGCCTACTCACCAGAACAATGAACAATTCCATCTTTCTGAGAAACTTTCCCTTATACCTGTTTCCATATAAAGCATTAATACCAAGTCAAAAGAATTAATGGGACGATCCGTTTTCAAAGCACTGATTGCAAAATAAAGTTAAAAATGTATTAAAACTGACTTTCATAAATGATGTTTAGGGATGCACCTTCTTCCCTCTTTAAAGTTTTTCTAAACTCAAGTTCTGATAATAACCAAGAATACCTTAGAGGTATCCTACTGCAACACAGTACTTCCCTTTCCTGGTCAGTTTTGGTGCACTACCGACATTACACTGTGGATGATTTTGATTTCTGAATACCTTTAATGATGCTTTCCATTCAATTTAAATACAAAAATAACGGGAAAATGGTTATTTTAATAGAAATATTATTCTTTTACATGTGGTTGGATTTTTATGTTATGAATAAACAGCTTGAAGTTTTATTATTTTATCAGTAACTTTGTTTAGTTAACTCAGATGTTAATCTGTATATTTCATGTACATGTTGACATGGCAAACTATCCATAGTCAATGGAGTTTTGGAGTAATACACATGTGATCCAAACATCTCTGTAATAAGAGAGGGTTTTATTTTATTTTTTTAGAAAAAAAGACCAACCTCCTCCTTTTGAAAGACTTAGAACACATTTGATCATTTACTGTCAACTGGGGTGGGGGTGGGGTGGGTAAAAAAGACCAGGAAAGAGGAAGAGAGTGATGATGAGGGCTGGAGAAGGCTGCTGCTGAGCTCCCTAGTGCTGGCGGGGAGACAACCACGGTGAGATTTCACGCCCTACTGCAAAAGTTCAAGTTGCTGAGAACCAATCAAGCACATCATTTGCTGGAAACAGCACAAGTTCAATTTCTTAAGGAGAAGTTAGCTTAGTTACTTAAAAAATTAGAACAGTAAAATAATATTTATTTACTTTTAAATTCCAGCTGAGAATTGAAAAGAATGGGGGGAGGCGAAGCCTCAAGAGAAGACTTTCTTTCCTGTTCTGTTGGAGTCAGTTTATAACATTCTACGCCGTTCGAAATACATGCGTCGAGGCAAGTTTATCCGGAGCCCGCTGCTACACAAGAACAGACTCGAGTTGCCCGCCCCTCCGCCCCCAGACTCGATCAAGCATTAACAGGAGCCTTGGGCAAGTTGGCAACAACGTTCCTTCACTTAGACAAAAATCCAGGGAATAGTTGGTTTTGAGGCTTTAAAAAAAAAAAGAAATTGTCCTTGAAGCTTGAGAGCTTTCAGGGTGTCTGTACTGAGAATGGATGTTTTCAGTGAGTCTTTTCCGGGAGGATGAAAGCATTAAGAGGAAGCCCAGTAAGAGAATGCTTTCTGAGACCACCTCCGCCTTTGCACTTCAGTGAAAATGATCAGAACGGCACAGAAATCCTGGGACACACTGATATTTTCTATGTTATTTATTTACTTTTTGGAGAGAGGAGAAAGGAGGGAGAAAGAAGGGGAGAGAAACATGAATTGAATTAGTTGCCTCTCATCCTTGCCCCGCCCAGGGGCTGAACTGCGGCCCAGACGTGTGCACTGACGGAGAATCAACTGGCGACCTTTTGCTTTGCAGGACAATGCCCAAGTGACTAAGCCACAGCAGTCAGGGCGACACTGATCTTTAAAAAATAGGACATTTTGTTGTAAATTATTGGAGGTGGACAGGTATTTTTGAATCAGACAAAAACTACTGCCCGTCTTCATAATATTTGGAAGAAAACAAGATGCACATCCATTACCCCACAGATATTTATTCAGTGCCTACTACGTGCAAGACAAACCGTGATGACAAAGGCACAGCCCTGTGCTCAGGAGCTACCGATGGTGCACACACACCTGTGCGGACGTGAGGGACGTGCACCCACCAGTGCTTGGCACACGGCAGGGGTGCCCCGGTGAGTAAGTCCGATGGTCCTCCTGGAATGTACGTGACGGTGGGAGACGCAAACAGAAACCCGCCAAACACGTGATGTAACTGCAGACACAGACAGACAGGTGCGACGAAGTGCAGTACCTCAGGGCAGTATGCCAGGTGGAGACCTGGGTAAGACGGGGTCAGGAAGGGCCTCCCTGAGGACCAGTCACTTTTGAGCTGAGCGTTGAAGGGTAAGCGTCAGCCACAGGCGATTGGGAGCAAAAGCATTGTGGGTCATGGGAACTGCACAGCCGAAGCCCTGCGAGGGGAATGGTCTTGCCATGCCCTTTGGGGCTCCTGAAGGCCAGCACTGGAGTCCAGGGCGCTGGGGAAAAGAGGCAGAAGAGAGGTCTGGGAGGCAGGCAGGGGCCAGGGAAAGGAGTTTGGATTTCATTCTAAGAGCAACCAGAGTCACTGGTGGATTTTAAACAGGGCAGTGACATAATATGGTTTTTTTTTTTTTAAGGTTGTATTGGCTGCTCTGAGGACAATGCGTAAGAGGGTGGAGTGGCATCAGGGAAACCAGATAGGAGACCTTGTCAGTGCAGTGGGCCACGGGATGATGGCTTGGAGAGAAAGGAAGCTGTGGGAGAGAGAGAGGGAGGAGGCTCAGGGTAGATCTGGAGGCAGTGCTGGCCAGTAGGTTGGGTGTGCGGATAGAGCAGGAGGAGAAGAAGAAGGATTTTAACATGACCCCTAGGTGTGTGGGTCAGCCACTGTGTGGCTAGTGGTGCCGTTTATGGAAAGGGAGAAGATTGGGGAAGAAGAGGGCTGATGGGGAAACTCTACTTCGGAAATGTCAGGTTCAATGTGCTGGTTAGAGCCCAAGTCAAGATTTCAAACAGGAGTTTGCATACTAGAGTTTGGAGCTCGGGGAGGAGATCGTGGAAGGAATCAAGTTGGGAGCCATCTGTAGGCGGATGGTACTTGACGTCCACAGGACCGAAGAGACCACCTGGGAATGTGTGTGCAGGTAGACGGGCGTGGAATTTAGAGTTTTAGTCAGTTAGCAGTAAAGCACAGGAAGAGGGGCCCACAAAGTTTTATACACACACACACAGAGCAATGTGTACCTAACTATGTAACTATAGTGTGAGTGTGTGTATATATGTGTATATATGTAGCCTTTTTTCTGAACTGTTTCAGAGTTGCAAACAGGATGACTCTTTATTACACCTAAATACTTCACAGTATCTATGTACAGGGTGCGGCAAAAGCAGGTTACAGTTGTTTGCATGTAAAATAATACCTTAATAAATAATAACACGAGAATAAACTCTGTGTGTTGTGTACTTGCAACTGTAAACCTACTTTTGCCACACCCTGCACATATGTAAATATGTGTATATGTATGCACGTGTGTGTGGAGAGAGAGAGAAGGGGAGAGAATACAACACGTTTAGTAAAAGGTTAATATATTGGGAATTTGGTTGAAGGGCATCCTGGCATTCTTTGTTCTACGTTTTTCTCTCACTCTAATTGTATGTAACTTTTGCAACTTTAAGTCTGAAATAATATTAAAATAAATGGATGCAAAATAAATGGACACCTTGAGTCCTAAGGTGGAAAATGCCTTCACTACGGACTAGGGGGCAGATCTTACAGGACGTGATACACAGCTGGACTCGCATCTGGAGATCCAAAGGCTGGTAAGGCATCTGGGGGCGGGGCAGGGTGAGCAGCAAACCACGGATGTAGCAGGGCAGGGAGTGGCTGAGTTCTGTTCCCCGAATGTTCTCCTTGGCATTGAACGCTGAGCAAAGTGGGCAGAAAAGCCGTTGGCACAGAGCACAGGGGTGGAGTGGGAAACTGATAGAGAATTTGACAGGGATGTAAGTGGGTAAGAATGAAAGGATTCTGAGCAACATTAAAGGTCTGGTTGGCTGGGATACATCTGCAATGGAATTGGCTCAATGCTCAGCAGGCCAGGAAAAACAGAACAAGTAAAAGGTTGGGGACTGACAGGTTAAAGGCAGCAAGAAGGAGAAGGGGGCCAACAGACCGGTATTGAAATGATTCCCTTTGGGGCCTGGCTGAGTAGGGAGCAGGTAAGGCAGAAAGCAGGCTGGGGACCGTTTGGGGGAGGGGAAGGCCTGGAAGGGCCAAAGACAGGTTCTGGAAATCTTAGACTAATCACCATATTCTTGTACCCCCATCTACTATTTCAAGGGGCTGAGTTGGGTGATCCCTGCCAGCTCTTACTGGTTTTGTTTTTTCTTAATTCCCTTTTCTCTTGGCCTCCTTTTCGGACTGGCTGGAACTACTTAGCACATAGCCCCACGGAAAGGGCAAGATGGGAGGTCAGGACGAACGTGTGGCCGTGGCTACGAAGCACAAGCTATAAGGTCTAGTATTTGACCGAAGTTTGGGAAAGGACAGAGGACTGAAGGTTAGGGTAGGGGAGGTCACGGGTGCAGCAGGAGTGGGCAGCCGTGGGGAAAAGGATTTGAGATGACAAGCGGGAGGCCAGTTTGGAGGTTTGAAATCTTGGAGACGGGGCACTTCCCAAGTGTGGCCATACGTGTGGTGGAGAGAGGAGGCCAGTATGGTCGGGAGGCTCGAGGAACGGTGAGGTCGGGGAATGGGAGGCTGGGGTCACTGAGAATGCAACAGGAAGTACTTCTCGAGGGCCTATTCCTCGCCAGGTGTGACCGGTGCTGAAAGCCTAGGGTGGGGTCAGGCTCTGACAAGCAGGTAAGAGGAGAGTGATCGGGGCTGTCCCGGGGCCAAAACCTGGAAGGGTTAACGAAAGAGGAGAAAACCATGGTCTCAGAGTCCTGTACAAGGAGACACTTGGGAAGTGTCTGGAAGACAAAGAAGTTCATGGCGGACAGCAGTGGAGTACAACAAACCTTGTATGAAACTTGAGAAAATTTTATTTATTTTAATTTTTTTTAATTAATTTATTTATTTTTAGAGAGGGAAGGGAAGGGAGAGAGAGAGAGAGGGAGAGAGAGAGAGAGGGAGAGAGAGAGAGAGAAACATCAATATGGTTGCTGGGGGCCATGGCCAGCAACCCAGGCATGTACCCTGACTGGGAATCAAACCTGCGACACTTTGGTTCTCAGCCCGCGCTCAGTCCACTGAGCTACGCCAGCCACGAAGAAAATTTTATTTTTGATGGTCATTTAGATAAAGAAAATTAGATGTTTAAGAAACATTTGCCTCTGCTATTGTGTAATATTGAAGAGCTATTAAAATGTTAATGAGATCGTTAAAAATTTAAAAATAGGGTCTGTGACTATAGCTCTGACAAATCCAGATTTGGGAAAGTCAAGTTCTCAATATAGGAGTTACAGTGTGATAAGGACATAAAAGAATGCTTCCCCTTTATGCAAGGGTTTACTGTGGTCCTGTAAGTAGGAATTTGCTAGTGCCCTCATTAGCCACTTGAGAAAATGAAAAGGAAGTTAAAGCCATATTCGTTTTGAGAGTAGTCTGTTGAATCAAGGACCCATGCCTGTAGACGCATTGTTTTCTGGAAAAAGCACAACATGCTCAGAAAGCACAACCTGTTTTCATTCACTTTGGAACACAAAGTTTTAGTTCATTGATTAAGTTAGAAAAAAAAATATCTGATGCTAAGGACCATTAAAATGTAAGGCTAACTACCACGAACAGCAGAGATTGTGATAAATCAAATAGCCCTTTTCAGTAACACGTATATAATAACATCCTTTGATGGCTCTTGTGTCTTCATTATCATAAATACATAGAATAAGTGTCTCTTCAGCAGGTAACTTGAAGGAGAGGACTTGACTTTCATCTTTCTTCCCACTGCCTTATGGTTAGATCTTGTTTTTTTTTTTCCCCCGCTCCCTGTAAATGTATGGCATTGTATTACTTTGTGAATGAAGAGAATGTGTAAATGTATCTTGAAAAGTTAACTGTAAATATGTAACACCTGGAGTGTCCTTACCGAAGGAAGTGGTTCCGGACTTTGTGTAGCAAGTGCTGGGGAGGCGCTGGAGGAGCAGGCATGTTCTCATACTGCTGATTGGAGTCAAATTGTCACAATCATTTTCAAGAGCAATTTAGTTGTCGTTTCTGGCAATAACAGTGAAATATGTTTATTGAACTAATCCTCTAATTCCTAGGTATATTACTTTTGAGAAAGCTTTGCATGTGCATGTGAGGGGATGTAGAAATATTCGTGGCCTCATGGGATCTCGGAAATGAAAAAACTGGAAAGGAATGAAATGTCTATTAATAGGACAATGGATATATAAATTACAAGCACACTCATCCAATAGCGTACAGCAGTAACAATGAATGAAATGCAGCTGGAGCTATTAAGGAGGATGAATCTCATAAAGAGAACATTGAGCAAAAAAAATTGCAGAAAGATACGTACAGTGAAAATAAAATTTATGTAAAACTATACATTGTTATGGCTCTGTATGTAGATGTAATCTGAGTACGTACACGTCATGGGAACAATAAGCATGGAAAGCAGGACAGTGTTACCCCTGGGGCGGGGTGGGGGGGGGGGGTGGGGTTGGTGAACATGGTGCCAGGGAGGGACACACCGGAGACTTCAGTTACGAGATTATACATTTGATAAGCTAGGTGTTGGGTACAGGACGATCTGTTTTATTCACTACATTTTTTCTTTTGGTAGACTGGAAATATAATGATTTTTAAAAGGGGACAAGTAATTCTAGCTTATAAACTGAAGAATGAACTACCCAAGGGTACGGACGAAGTAAGGAGGCACACTAGCAAACGGTTTCAGCATCCCGAAGAGTGGAACCGAGGATGGAGCACAGTTTCTGGCATAGCAGGACTGTAACAAATTGTAGCTATTGTGGTGGTGGCTGCTGTCATCGTCGTGGTCACCATCATAGACATAGGGGGACTGTGAAGAAAGAGAAACTAAGTGTTCCCAGTAGCTAGATTGTACCACATGCTTTATTTGTCTTTTAGTCTTGACTACAATCTGGGTGTAAAGAATCTGAGGCGCACAGAGGCCAACGCCAAAAGGCACAAGACTACATAAATTCCTAATGACTCATTTTTCAGTGTTGTTTCAAACATACGCTCTCTCCCGCCAATATACACACTCTTTCCCTGTCTAGCACTTGAAAATAAATTCTAGCATCCCTTCTCTTTGGTTCATAAGTAGCATATTTTGAGTTAAATTTAATAACTCAATAGACCAAACCCATGGGTAGTGCTTTATTACTTATTACAGAATACTTTTTAAAAAAATATTTTATTTATTTATTTTTAGAGAGGGAAGGGAGGGAGATAGAGAGAGAAACATCAATATGCGGTTGCTGGGGGTTCTGACCTGCAACCCAGGAATGTACCCTGGCTGGGAATCGAACCTGGGACACTTTGGTTCCCAGCCCGCTCTCAATCCACTGAGCTACGCCCACTAGGGCTACAGAATACTTTTGTTATCACATTTTGTTTCTCTCTCAAGTTTTCGTTTGATCCTCCTAACCACTCTGAGGAAAGCAGGGCAGTTGATCATTCCTGTCTTATGGATGAGAAAACTGAAATCCAAAGAGGCTAAATCAGAGGTTCTTAACCCATGAGACCATAAACTCAATGAAATCCTATGTTAAATAGTTTATGACTGAATGAGTTTTTTTCTAGGTGGAAGGTCAATTTTAAATGTTTTCAAAGGCGTTCAGGACTCTCCCAAACGGTTTAAATGATTTGCCTAAAGGCACAGGGCACAGGGTCCTGGTGCAGCAAAGACCGTAAGCGATTTCCTCCCACCCCACAATGAGAATTCTTTGATTCTTTCCATTACAGCCTACAGAATCAAACTCCTAATTAGAGATATTATGGGTGAAATACTTTTTGTAATGTTTACTGATTGCTAAGGTGCCAACGTTATTAAATGTACCGAAACACCTCACCTGGGAATTCGGTTTGTTCAGCTGTTGGGCGGCCACTAATCTACAGGGTGTTACTTTTCAAACGAACAAATCAAGAGCTGTCCTGTTACAAACACGCCCTAACACAGACTTGCTAAGAAAGGAATCTGATACAGTAGCTATGTAACGTATTTTACAATTCTGGGTAATCTATAAAGAATAATTGTGATACATAGCTTGAGCTAGAGGTGGGAAGCGGACCATGAGCTGAGAATGGGATTTTCATTTCTCCTGAACCCCTTACCTAATGTCTCAACGTTTCCCAGATGTAAAAGAATGAATGAAAGTAGATCACTTTTCAGAATTCTTCCAATTCTACCATTGTTGCAATTGGATAGGATTTAAAATAGGAAGCGCAACAGTTTTGGGTATAAACTGTACACAAGGTTTGTTAGTGTTAGCCTTATTTTTCCAGTAAGAGAGGCCTCGAACGCCCAAGGTGCGTTACTACCGGCCACTAGTCCAAAGTGTCCGGGCCCCACTAGCCCTGCCCTTTAAGAAGGTCAGGCCCGCAGTCCCCCTCCGAGTGACATAAGGGTGGGCGGACAGAATGCCGCGGGAGGCCAAAGGTCCAGGGGAGTTGCAAACCCAAGGGCTCTCAATCCCGCATTTAGGAATGGAGGAATGCGGAACGCCCCAGCCCAGCCTGGGCCCAGGGATCGGTTTAAACCGGCGGGGGTGTGCGAGCCTTTTGAGGGTGGGGCTTCGGGCCCGGAGGCCGTCTGTGTGCCGGGAAACCTCCCTCCGGATCCCGGCGCCTGGGCTGTAGGATGTGGCTGCGCCTCGCTGGGAACCAGCTCGCCTGGCGGGGCCACGTGACCCGCCGACGGGGCGGGGAAAGGCGCGCCCCGCCCTGCCCCGCCCCGCCCCGCCCCGCACGCCTGCGCGCGGCTCCCGGCGCTGAAATTCAAATTTGAACGGCAGCCTGAGCCCGAGTCCGACACTGGAAGCTGCGGGGCAGAGGCGAGCAGGTTGGGAAGAGTCTCCCTGCCCCGGACGCCTTGTTTTCTCCAAGTGACACACCGAATCGGGGCTCACTTTTCTTTTTCTGAATTTCTGATAATCCCGTCTCTCCGTCGTCTCACAGTCGACACGCGAAGCCCGGGGCGATGGACCCGTTTACGGAGGTGAGAAACCTTGCGGGCGCCGCGGGACTTGACCCTTCCGGTCCCCTGCCCTCCTTTCGCACCCGGGGTCAGCCTCCCGGCCTGCCAGGCGGAGGGCGCGTGCGCAGAGCGTGCGTGCCGCGGCCGCGGGGGCCGCCGGAAGCCGGCCGGGGTTTTATGCTGATGAATGGCTGGGAGCAAAGTTTCCAGTCTGCCCTAAAGGGTGGTGGGGGGAAGCTTCAGGTCTGCCCTGGTTATTATTGGATTGCCTCTCTGGAGTGGAACCCTGTCCCCCCCAGAGTGAGGGTGGGGTCGGGAGGAACAGGTCCCACTGGAAGGGAAAGCGGGGACAACTTGTAGGGTGGGGTTGGGTGCCCGAGTGACTCACCGTTGTGTGTGCAACCGCCGCCTGGAAATGGAAATGGAAATGGAGTGGAACATGTTTGCGGGGTTCGTGCGACCCGCAGGGGGGCTGAGTGTGCATTTAAGGGCGCTGCCTTTGAAGTGACAGAGAGATACAATAAGCTGGTGCCTGCGACCATCGCATCTGTTCCCATGAAGCCAATAGCTCCTTCAAATTCCTTGCGCAAGGGTGAAGTTTCGTGTCCAATTGACATGTAAATTGAAAGGAAAAGTGCTAGCCAAAAGTGTACAAATCAAAGTTAGCAGACCACGATTAAAAAAAAAAGTAAAGAAACATTTTTATGTGTGCTTATGGGTAACTTCACAGCAGTGTTGAACTTACCTTTTGTAACTTGGAAGTTGAATATGGATTATTGTCTTTCTTACTGTGCGATTATTTCTCTAGTTTTGACTTCTTGTTGAGGACTTACGGTTCTTCCTCTTTCTTGAGGTGGTTGTGCAAGTTTCCAACGGTTATTTTTTGAGTTACTGCTTAGTGGACCTAAAATAATATCTCTCCATTAGATTAAAATGCTTAAATGTTGTGGGGAGGAGTAATTCTTTTTTTTTTTTGAACTGTAACTACAATTCTGTAAGTCTAAGATATTTAGAAGTTTCAACAATTAGAGTTTACTTGTTTTCAAACACAGTATTTATTTTTGTTTCACATTCCCAGTCATCTTGAGAGAAAACACATTCATTTGCTTGCCTTTTAAAAATTCTGACAAAAACCCAAAACACATTTTTGAATTAACCTCAGAATTGGGTTAGTCATGCACCGTAATTTTTACTTACATTGAAGTTAAGAAGGATATGTCTTTTTTAATGTTACTTAGCATGGGATTTATTCTATTAACCTGTTGTTCTGAATATTTGTTTTTATTCTAAGCGACTAACAGGAACAAAGCATTTTAAAAGTTGGCTGAGAGTTGTACTTCATTTTACACAAAAATGTCATCCTGAAGCAGTACAAATCTCAGTTGAAAGAGGCTTTATTTGAAAGAAAACTCATTTTATAGAGGGCTCAGAAAGATGTACTGTTTAATATGCAGGTTTGTATTATGAACAGTTAGGTCTGTTGCAGTTGGAATAAACAGCTTTGGCATCTTTTCCTTAATTGGTAATGGGTGAACTATTTGAATTGGTTCTGGCCAGTAGGTGCTTAATTACAGCATTCATAACATTTTTCGCAGAGTGGAATGAACTGGCACGGTTCCTTGTCCGAAGAGCATTGGAAGTCAGTTAGAATGACTTCCTCAATCAGCGCTTCTTACCAGAATCATAGCACACAGGAACTTACCTGAGAGAGAATTTTCTCAATTTTCTCATGCCATCCTACAAGCCTAGGAGAGATTTGAACTCATGACATCGACATCAAGGAACCAGGGCTTAATTCTCTTGGTAACGGTGGTTGAAGAAGGCCCCAGTGCTCCTAATCTCTCTTTTCCTTGGCCCTCCCTGCCATCCCTGGGGCTTTCTGGCACGCTCTTCTCCCTGCCTCTTGTGCCTGACTGACGCTGCTTCAGCCTCGTGCTCACCGTTGGGCTCCCCCTTCTTCGAGGGAAGATCCCCTCTCACAGCGCTTAGCTCACTTGCATTCTCCTCTGGACCTTGTTTCCGGCCAGAATGTGAGCTTCCTGGAGGTCGTAGGCCTGTTCTTCCCTATTTAGGGACATGTTTCCCTAACCTTAAGCAGGTCCTGTAATACTCTGCTGAACTAATTAATATAGGAGAGAGCCATTTGGTGCAGATTATTTTACAGTCAGGTAACTACATACACGCAGTAGCTGCTGGAACATGTTAGCAATGTTTTTTATCGTAGGAAATTTCAAATCACACAAAAGTGTAACTGCTCAGGCATTCGCCACCCAGCAACACTCTGTGTCCCCTCTCTAGTCTTTCCCACTGAGTTATCTGAAAGCAAATCCTAGAGGTCATATCATTTCCTACATAAAAAAAAAGGCCAGTGTCTTTCACAAAATGCTAAGGACTTTAATAAAAAAAATCAACATACCATTATCACCCCTACACGAATAACAATAGTTCCTTCATAGCAAGTCTTCTGCCAATGCTCAGATTTCCCTACTTGTCCTGTGCTTTTGCAGCCTGCTTGAATCAGACCTAGACAGGGTCCATGGGGCCATGTCTTTCTCAAGTTTTCCCCGGACCAACCAGAAGTAATGACTTCCCCTTGATTTGTGGACGACCCGGCAGGTTAAGCAGATGTTTATTATTAAGATCTGATATGAACTGTTAGCATTAGAAAGTCATGTTGATGGTATGGAATTAGTTCTCTGACAATGAGTTCTTAAAAAGCGATAGGATTTCGTCAAAGGACAGTTTATAGCAGAGTATGTAGGAGCCGGGCGCTGGAGCCTGGGTTTGGATTCCGCCTGCCTGCTCTTGGCTCTCCGGCCTATGGCTTGTTGCTGAACCTGCGCCTGGAGTTTTTCAGCTGGAAAACAGTAGTGAAAAACAGAACCTACCAAATAAGGTTTTTGTTTTTTTTTAGGTTTTGCAAATGACATGAGTCAGTGTGTGCAAACCCTGAGAGTACTTTATATCACATCCTACGTACGCGTTCGTGAGCATTCATGACGGTGGTCGCACCGTCAGGTGAATTTACAGCCATAAACTTACTGCTCATGACCTTGCTGTCACCCTCTTAGTGTGGAGATCCGCTCACCTCGCAGGTGAGGGTCATCCCGGTCCAGGACCAGCACGAGGGAGACGCAGGGCTGGGCGTGCCCGTCAGAACTCTCTGTGCAGGAACCCAGAGAGAGAGGCTGCCGTGAACATGCTTTGGGAAAGCATCACTTCTTGACATAAAAATGAACAAGCATGCCGTTAATGTTTTGATTGGCGTTTTCCTTATTTTCCAGAATTAAATGGAAACCTCTGTATTGACCTAGGAGAGGGTGCCGCTGGCACACATTGGAAATGATCAGTTAATTTCTGGTGTTGTGTCTACTCTGTTTAAGGAGGCAGGGGGAGCAGTGACACTTATAGAAAAAATTGTCAGCAATGATTCAACGTGGGTGTGGCAGAAATTGGTTAGGGGCTGTAAACTTCAGTTATCCTAGATTCCTGCCTGTGGAGTATCTTATTCCCTGGTTCTGTTAGTTATTGCAGTGCTTATTTTTTTATTCCTCTCCTATTTGAAGAAGGAATGTGCCTTATGAACAAAAGAACCCTTAAATTCCTGATACACTGTTATAAGGAAGGGCGACTTAAATTTATTGAGCTGTTGAATTCATACACATATCATTTCTTTTGAATTAATAACCTTTGGTACTTGTTTTTATTTTACAGGTTAGGGCACTTTTTCTTGATTACCTACTTTATTTTTAATCTTGAGATTTTAGATCCAAAGTAGACACTAGAACCCTTGTGTAAGTTTGAAAGGCGAAGCCACATTCTTTCGCTGTGACCCGCGCTCACAGTAACTGAAGCTGCACTGACTCACCAGGACTGGGGTGGAATGTGGGTGTGTCCTCGGTTGCAGCCTTGTCTTATCTGGGGAGTGACAGGTTTTACGGGGGTGGGGGGGAGTCACCAGACACACTCGTTTGTGTAACTGTCACTTTGGAGATTGTGGAGGAGCTCTGTTTGGAGAAGGAAGGCCTTGTGCTTTGGGAGGCACGTGGTTCGCAGATCACCCTTCAGTGCCGGCGTGGAGATTCAGTGTCCCTGGGAATGAACTTGATGTTCGAAGTGGTCCCTGCGGAGGGGAGATGCCTCCCTCCCAGCTGAGCTCATGCTTCTGGTACACACTCAGAGGGATTTTTAAAAACTGATGTTCTGTTTTAATTAAGGCAGTGAAAAGGCCAGATGGAATTTCATTTCTGAGCCGGCTCAGTGCTGTGTCTGTGCTTGCAGGGCTGTGTATGAGCTCCAGCCAGTGATCTGCATGCCTGGCCCCGCCCCCAACCCAGATGGGGGCCTGTGGGGGGAATGATTGCTTTACAGGTGTCCGTGGTTTTTTTACTGGCTGCTTCAAGCAGGAGTTTCAGTGGTCAAGGCAAGGAAAGAGTAATCGTGATTTTGTGGAATGGCTAAGATTTCAGCGTAAAACTTTTATATTGATATTTAATTAAAGAAAACATGATGATTCTTTAGGTTTTTTTTCTCTTAAGAAGTGCTTTGTGAGCCCTGGCTGGCGTAGCTCAGTGGATTGAGCACGGGCTGCAAACCAAAGTGTCGCAGGTTCGATTCCCAGTCAGGGTACATGCCTGGGTTGCAGGCCACGGCCCCCAGCAACCGCACATTGATGTTTCTCTCTCTCTCTCTCTCTCTCACTCTCACTCTCACTCTCTCTCCCCCTCCCTCCCTTCCCTCTCTAAAAATAAATAAATAAAATCTTAAAAAAAAAAAAAAGAAGTGCTTTGTGTTTTCAAAGGCCTGATACGTCAGCTGTCTCCTGCTGTTTCCCGCCACCCCAGGTCTTAGCGGCTGCATTAGTTTTGCTGCTGTAATAAATCACCTCGGGCTTGGTGGCTCAAGGTCACATGTCCCTCTTCTGCAGGTCAGAAGTCTGATGGGCTTGACTGGGTTAAAATCAAGATGTTGGCAGGTCTCCTTCCGGAGGCTCTAGGGGAGAATTTACTTCCTTGCCTTTTCCAGCGTCCAGAGGCCATCTGTACTTCTGGGCTCCTGTCCCCTTCATCTGTGCTGACAGCCACCCGTTACATCACTCTGACCTCTGCTTCCGATGTCACGTTTCTCTGACTCTGACTTTCCTGCCGCTCCCTTTTCCCTCACAAGGGCTGTTCAGCTTACGTTGGCTCATTTAATCCACTCCGGATCTCAGTTATTTACTTAATCACACCAGCAAACTTCCTTTAGCCAAGTAGCATATCCGTAGGTTCAGGGCATTAGGATTTGAACATCTTCGCGTGACCATTATCCTGCCCACTTCCCTTAGCGCCTAAAGCACCGACAACGCTGGTTCTCACAATTCAGTGTTAGGCTCACGTGGGCTGTGCTCCGGTCGGTCTCCCCAGGGGCCACGCAGGAGCTTGCAGTGACCTGGCAGGCAGGTCATCTGGGGCCGGATGGGCTAACATGGCCTTACTCCCGTGTCTGGTGGTTGATGTCCCCTGAGCAAGGGGTCTCCAGCAGGCCAACCTGTGCTCCTTCGTGGGCGGCAGTGCTCCTAGGGAGGGAGAGTGGAAACTGCAAGACCTCCTGAGGCCAGGGGTTGGAAGTCACAACACTACGTCCCCTCTGCCACATTCATTGGTCGGAGTGTATCATGAGGCCAGCCCCGTTCAGGGGTGTGGAAGCAGATTCTGCCTGTTCATGGAAACAGAAAAAAAAACCATGCCCATTTAAAGTCTTATGCTGCTAGCTAGACTCCCCCTTTCATGTTCATATCACACCTGTAGTAATTTTGACATTGGCATGCTGCTCATTTAGCAGATCTTGACTCAAATTGCGTAGGATTCCACTTTTGAAATGTATTTAACTGTTTCCCTACGTGGCAACTGGTGATTTTAGAAGGCCCCTGGAGTTCTGTGTGCCTTTGACTAACCTGCGTTTTAAATGTCACATGTGTAGAAACTGCTCGAGCGCACCCGTGCCAGGCGAGAGAACCTCCAGAAAAAGCTGGCCGAGAGACCCACGGCAGCGCCCAGGTCTGGGGCTCCCGCCAAGCGGGCCCGGCAGCCGCTCGCAGAAGCGAGTAACCAGCCGTCTGGGGCGGAAGGTAAGACTGTGCGGAAAAGCAGAATCCGCCCGTTTTGAAGGAGGGGAGCCCCCGGTCCCTGCAGTCCCTGCATCGTGCGTGTGGGAGGGTCCAGGTCCTGGGGAGACGCGAGCCAGAGCCCCTGTGGGAAGGGCCGGCCTTCTCTCCCAGTGCAGGGTGGCTGCTCGTGTGGGGCCTAGACCCTGCTGGGTGAGGCAGGGGTTTTCTGTTTTCTGCTTTTTATTTTTTTAAATATTGTTTTTAAACAAATATTTCAAAATCATTGGTTGAACTTTATTTTTCTCAATCCAAAATTGTTCTTATTAACCCCCCAAGGGAAGACAGTGCAGGTGCAGGGGAGCCCTCCTGCTGGCGTGGGGGCGGGGTTGTCTGCTGGAGCATTCTGCCCTCTGGCCTGCCAACCGGCCCCCTGGTGCTCGGCCGGGAAAACAGGCCGGGTCCCGCCCAGGGTCTTCTGTCTTCACTGTGACACGGGTCCCTCCAGTCAGGTGGTGTGTTCCGATGGTGGCACCTGCCTTTTGATGCTGACATGGAGGCATTTACTGTTTTACAGAAGAACTGAAATTTAGAGAACTCTGTATTTCCGAGTGGTATTGCATGCTAAAACAGAAACACTTCCACGCAATGATCAGAGTAGTTAATGGAGAGCAAACGCGCTGCAGAAGGCTGGGGAATCTCAGGATGTCAGCTCAGTGAGATGGGGGTTGGGAAGGGCGGCCCTGCCCTGTTGCCCGCACCGCGTTGGTCGCTGCTGGAATGAGGGCCCTTGGTCAGGCCAGCGGTGGACCAGCCACTTGTAAAGTTCACCGTCCCCCTCTTTTAAAATGCTGATTTTTCAGGAGACATATGAAACTCATTCTCGGGTTGGAATAATATGCCTTATATTCAGATAGCTCCTTTTTATTGTAGAAGTTCAACAGCTTGACTTCTCTGAAAAGCAGGTGGCTGGGGTGGAGGGCCTGTAAGGCCCCTGGGCCGTTTCTGTGCGACGCACCTGTGCTTCCCCGCGGCCCTGAACTGCGTGACACGTTATGTGTGCACCCTCAGAGTGTTCCTTGAGTTTCTTTTCATTCCGATGTTTTAAACCGTCAATTATGTTTTCTTGAAAAGAAATCTCTCATATTAGATTTCTAAGTCACAGAAAGAAAGTAGAATTGTACGTGTTTCTTGTGAGTAAAATCTTTTAAAGGCTTGGAGGAGCACGAGGTGTTATTAATTTGTTAAGTACTTGTGGCAGGTTGTCCGTGCTGTAAGATAGCGTGGGATTTTGAGTTTCCCCCTCTTTTTTAATCCAGAGAAGTCTTGCACAAAACCGTCGCCATCAAAAAAGCGCTGCTCCGACAACACTGAGGTGGAGGTTTCTAACGTGGAAAATGAACAACCCGTCGAGCCAGCTCCTGCCGGACCTTGTTCTCCGAGTCCCGTGTCCCCTCAGGCACGGCCGCAGGCGCCAGCCCCAGCCAGCGGGTCCCCGCCCGCCACCCAGGCCTCTCTGCTTGGCCCGAGACGAGGGCCGGACGCGGGACCGGAGGCGACGGCGGGTTCCTCGGTGAAGACGCGGATGCAGAGACTGGCAGCCCAGCGGCGCCACTGGGCTGAGCAGGAGGACGGGACGGGGACAAACGGTAGGGATGGTGTGGCCCCTGATCCGGGTCAGTGAGGGTCCGCGGGCAGGGAATGCCGGGACTGTGTTTGTGGGTTCACACAAGAAGGTGCACGCTGTTGTGTTGTCTGTGCCCCGGGACCCGTCTCCTGTGAGTGGTCCGGGTGCCGTCGGGTGTTGGTCAGGCGGCGGCTCTCGGGGCAGCAGGCGATGGGGCTCCTGTGCTCCTGGCGCCGTTAGCCCCGCTGACCTTCGGCTCTGTGTGCAAGACGTCCCGCAGTGTGGGGCGACCGAGTGAACTTGAGCGACTGTGGTGTGCGGTGCTGTTGAATAGGGGAGGGAGAGAGCTCTCAAAAGCAAACTACTGAGCACCTACAGAGTGGGTTACTCCTCGGCCGAGGTGCCGGGAGCAGGTGGCGCGACCCCATCTGCACCCTCCTGGCCCGTGGTTGGGTGGGGAGCCTGGGGGCGGATGGGCAGCCACGCAGCAGGGCTGTTGGTTCTGTGATCAGTTTATCTGCCTCCTACCTTGTTGCAAAAAATGCCTCACAAAATATTGTCACAAATGAGTAAGTAAGGAAATCAGCGTGAGGAGAGGGAAAAAGAAAGCGAAGGCTGAGGTTAGTGTATTCATGACCGGCCGTAAGGTCCTCCTCCTTGCTAGAGAGGGCTCTGAACTTGCCAGCAGCCCCTGGAAAGAGACAATCTGTTGGCTGCGAGACCAGTGTTTACAAGATAAAAGCGGAACTCATCATTGACGTCACACAGGGAAGCAAGTGCAAGGCCTGCAGAGTGTGTCCTGGCATCTGGTGACAAAAGCAAACGCAACCCCCCCCCCCCCCCCCCCCCCCCCCCCCAGGCAGGCGCGGTGAGCTGAGTGGCGAGCGAATGTTGTGCAGGCAAAGAGGGGCAGTAGCTGAGAGGGTGCACGTTGATGAGACGAGGTTCGTGTCCAGTTTTAACATGAGAGGGACAGGCGCATACTCACGCGCAGAGGACACAGTGTGGACGGAGGAGGAGGGGTTGTTTGGAGCAAGATCCCTGAGAAGTTTGGGAGGGGCAGAATCGCAGCTCCAGGGGGAGGTGTGAACCTCGGACAGTAGGAGGGGTGCCCTCCTGTGGTCTGAGTTTGTGGAAGAGCAAGTGTCGTGACCTTTGACTTCCCTATCAGTACATACAGTGTTTATGCTTGCAGACCCCAGTCCTTCACAGTGTAAGTATTCCTTATTTGAAATTTATCTCCAAATGAAGATAAACCAGAAAACCTTTCTAGTCCAACCCTGTGCTATCCAGTACCATAGCCACTGGCCATATGTAGTTTTTAAGACTTGAATTAATTAAAATGAAATGACATTAAGCTTCTCCATTGCTCTGGCCGCATTTTGAGTGCTCACTGGCCACGCGTGGCTGCTGGTCACTGTACTGGACAGCACCGAGAGGACATGTCCAGCATCACAGGAAGCTCTGTTGGACAGCACCGTGGTCCAACTCATCTTGACAACCAGGAGTTCCCATGGACCACACGATCTTAGGTTGCACAGTGAGGTTGCGCAGTGTTACAGCACCACACATCCTAAAAATGTAACCCGAGTGTATGCTATCTTATAGCATTCAAAATCCACCAAAGAGTTGGAGAAAAATAGGTGTAACAAAGTTTCATTTTTCTTTTTGATTTGGAGTAAGTAGCATCTGATTTGAAATGATACTGTCAAACTTCAGCAGGTGGTACTTGCGTGCGTGAGAGCTTTTGACTAGTTCTGGGACCTCTTCGCCTCATTTAAAAATGCCGACCCGGTGATCCTGGTGTTCCCACACGCAGGCGCCTCTTGCCCACGGGTGTTAATTATTTCCCTGCAAACGTTCGCAGGCGATGTCCCCGGAAGCCCGCTCACCGCAGCCGCGCCCGCAGAGGACAAGGCGGCCTCCCCGCCCAGACCGTCGGAAGCCTCGGCGACTCCGATCGGGAGAAGGGGCCGTCTGGCCAACCTTGCCGCGGCCATTTGCTCCTGGGAAGATGATGTCAGTCGCTCATCTGCAAAGCAGAGCAGCGCCCAGGGACAGCCTGGTACCACTTGTTTACCCACCGCTTCCTCTGCCAGCGGAGCATCTGCTGGGCTCAATAGCCGCAGTGTGAAGCAGGAAGCTACATGCTGCTCCCCGAGGGATGGCCATGCCTCTCGGAGCAGAGGCCCGGCCTGGAGAGCTGAGGGCGCGCCTTTGATCAGGGTCGCAGCTTCCAGCTCTGTGGTAAGGAGATGCAACTTCGTTGGTTTCTTTTTCTTTTTTTCCCTTCTTTCGTTTTTTGTTCTGTAAATACAATTTCAAGTACAGAAAACCTTCCCTTTTGTTATGAGGGCTAATGTATATTTATGTGCAGGTATGTGTTTTTGTCACATACCCACAGTGTTTATGTGCGGTTTTAGATTACTGGTTTCTTAGAAAGTGGAAGCCATCAGTTTGGTACCCAGTTCCCGGATAAGAGGGTGGTTAACAGCCAGTGCCATTCCACGGTCAGTGATACGAACCCGTGGAGCCCCTTCTTTGTCCTCAGGGAGAACACTGAGAATCCCTTTCTGCACTGGGATGCTTGATGCGTATGGATAAGGGGGAGGCAGGAGATATTTCTGGAAACTGGCAGGTGTGGTTACCAGGCGGCAGTTGTCATTGGTGGCTACGGTACTTTCACTGTCTGCATCCTTTTGAAAGGTTCCCCTGCGCACGCACAGTTTTAAAAAAAAATCTTAAGAAACCAAAAAAATGAAGGTGTGCTCCCGAGCACCGTCTCTCCCTGTGGGGCTGGGTTTGGGGTCAGCCCTGGGCGCGGCCCTGGCCCTGCCTCAGGGTTAGCCATGTAGCTTCGGACACGTCACTTCGTCCTGCAAACCAGGACCGGGCTCTGGGGACGGTGACGTGAGAGAGTGTGCACGGAGCACCGCGTGTGACTGTGACACGTTTTGTTAAAATAATCCTGACTTAGTGAAAACACAAAAAATATATAATTTGGTCTGACACAGTTACAATGTATAAACGTACTAGTGTGATACTATGAAAGAAATTGGTTTTTAAAACAGTGAGTGACTCTGCTCCTCATGCTAAGTTAGCCGTCAGTATATTATGCAGACTGAACTGAATACTCTGAATTACAGTGTTTTCTGAATTATACTCTGAATTGTAGTGTTTTCCCAGTTGTTGTTTTTTTTTTTCCCCCAAATGTTTCTTGTGGGTTTGATCTATCAGATAGCAAGACCGTTTCTTCATGAGTTTACGTGAAGGCTGCCGAGCCCAGAGGATTTGGGTGGTTTTGTTAAGGGGCTGTGTTTAGATAGTGTGAGTTGTTGTTTACCCGAAGTATTACTGCGTTTCAGAAAGCCCCCTCCCCTGTGAAGTCTGCTGCGCCCATCCCGGATGCCAGAAGTCGCGAGGTCCAAAGTCCCGAGCGGCGTGAGAAAGCTCCGGCCCGTCCCCTGGACACTGAGGTGTTGAGGCCGGTGGAGAGGTCAGCTGTGCCCCCGACGGTGCCGCCCGGAGAAGCATTAAGTAGAGAAGGTCGTCTGCAGCCTCCGTTGAAGGACAAATCTACAACACCAGGTTATGCATTTTTTAAAAATCTGAAGTTCCTGCTGATTGTTTTCAGGGTTTCTGTTCTCAGCATTAGACGTCGGTTGTGAATGGTACACAGTGTCGGTTGGCCAGAGCAGGTGCCGGCTGTGTCAGAGGAGACGTCTTCGGGGGCGGCAGCTTTAGTTGGTAGGACAGGCACGCACCAGCACAGACTCTCCCAGACGCTGGCCAGAGTGTTTCACCTGGCACATCGCGGCAGCTCAGGCACGCTTTTCTCTCAGAATGACTGTGCCAGGTACTTTCTCCTGCACTTTTTGGTGTGGACAGCACATGTGCAGCTGGACGTGGTGTTGTACGGGCAGCGTGGAGAAATTCTCGCCACCAGGTGTGGGGGGCAGCGCTTCTCATCGTCGCTGTGAAGGCGCCCCAATAGCAAGGGAGGTGGATGTGTACACCCATGGCTGCACCCCCAGTTGTACTGTGTGTGTGCTGTGTGTGAGGGTGTGCACATGAGCACATACAGGGTTACCTTCTTTGTGGCCTGGGCACCTACCCCAGTGCCTACCCCGGCACGGTGCTGGTGAGAAGCACGGGACTCAAAGCGTGGGGACAGCGGTTACTCCACACTCCGTTCTTTCTCATCGGAATTGCTTCTAAATTTTAACTTTCTGAAAACTCATTTCTCCAGAACCCATAGTCCATCCTGAAAGGGAAGCAGACAGAGAGATGGGGGTGGGGAATCCACTGGTTATGGGCTGGATGGAAGCCAGCAGTCAGTTTCCAGATGAGCCAAAAGGAGAATTGGAAACAAGAGCAAAATCCCAACATGGAGAAGGATTAGTTACTTCCAGTTTCTTAAAGATTTAGGGCACAGAGAGGAATGCCTAGATAAGAAGCATCCTTTTTGTTGTTCAGGGCCTGGAAGATGTTTAATTTACATTTCTTTGTATTGTTAATGGACTCCAGGGACCTGTGAAGTCTTCACACTGTGGCTGTCATTCAAACTCTGCCCTTCACCTGTTCTTGCAAACCCGGTTTTACTGGGACACACCAGGCCCTTCGCAGGCTGACTGCTCTCCTGCCTCAGAGCGGAGCTGAGTCGTGGCGGTGGCCGCATGTTCTGCGAAGCCCAGGTGCTCCCTGCTGGCCCTCCACAGGGGCAGGCTGCCGGTCTCTGACGCAGGCAAAGCTGCGTGGACGCGGCGCGAGCCTCGCACCCTCCTGACATGGGAGCCTGTCTTGTTGGCTCTGCCCCGCTGCGCCCCACGTCGGCTTAGCTCCTGGGGTGTCACGTCAGGGTTCTTAAATGCAAGATAAAACAAGGTGGGCTGTGGACATAAAAGTAGTCGGGTTTTCGTGGCCAGGACACTTGGTAGTTGAGGTATGTTATTGATGCCTACACAGTCAGTTTCCACTTGTTGGGGTTCTGGTCGATCATTGTGTTTAAGGGTTTTCTAACACCCACTGTCCGTTCATTCCACCTTAAAAATAACTTTTTTTTTTAAAGAACTAAGTCCTATAATTAAATTTTAGGGCATGGAATTAAATAGTATGGTAAAAAGTAAGAAAAAACCTTTAAGCTATTTTTGTATTGTTTACTTTCTGAATGAGTATTCCTAGTAGATAGATTCAAAGCATCCTGGAGCTGTCCTGGGTTTCGGAGCCTTTGCCAGAGACCCCCTCGCGGTCACTGGTTCCGAGTGGCCTCCAAAGACGTGCGTTTTCTGTCGTTGGGGCAGGAGTCAAGCCTTTCCTGGAGCGCTTCGGAGAGCGCTGCCGGGAGCGCAGCGGAGAGAGTCCGGCCCGCCACGCGCCCCACCGGGCCCCCGTGGTCACGCCAAACACAAAGGCCATCCAGGAGCGGCTGCTACAGCAAAACACGTCCTCCCCCACGACCCACGTGGCGCAGCGGCTCAAGCAGGTACGGCCCACGGCCTCTGACGTCACCCGCTGCGTGGTCTCGGCAGAGGGTTTGGTCTGTGCAGACCACATTGTGCATTCTCAGAGCAGCCCTTCTGACCGAGGCGAACAGCGTCTTGAGTCTCCGTATCGTGTTTCAAATTAGAAATATTATTGTCCTGTATTCCATGCATATTGTGATTTTTTATCTTTTTTTAAAAATAATTAAAAAAAATTCATTCAGTTATTTCAGACAGAGGGGAAGTGGGGGAGAAAGAGGGAGAGAAACATCAATGTGTGGTTGCCTCTCACATGCCCCCTACTGGGAACCTGACTTGGCCAGTTACCCAGATATGTGCCCTGACTGGGATTTGAACCGACGGCCCTTTGGTTCACAGGCCGGTGCTCAGTCCACTGAGCCACACCAGCCAGGGTGATTTTTTTAATCTTAACATTGAAGACAAGCAACGTTAGTAGAGTTTGGATGTTATTCTTAAACACACTATTGGCTCTCATGTAAAACAGAGCTTTTGATGGTTTCAGGAACGGGAGAAAGAACTAGCATGTCTTCGTGGCCGATTTGAAAAGGGCAATTTATGGAGTGCAGAAAAAGTCGAGAACTCGGGGAGCAAACCGCTGGAAGCCAAACAGGTAACAAAAACGAGAAAGAAGAGTGAGCTCAGCACCAGTGCTGGGGTCTCACGGTGCTGCTGTGTGGCACACAGCTCTGCAGGTGCTTTCCTGTCCGGTCGGCTCTGCCGCCGTCCCTCCCCGAGCTGCTTGCGTGTCCGTGCCAGCGCCGCTCTTCTCTCGTGATGATGTTCCCCGCTCGGGGGGACCCTCCTCTTCTCTGGTGCCTTGGTGGAGCTCTTCACCAGACTCCCGGTGGCCTACGTACAGTCGGGTTTAAAGCCATTATTCTCGTCGTTTCATTCACCTCTGATTCCTTTCAGCATCTTATGTAGGCGCTGGTTCTACGGCGTTTCTCAGAACCTGCTTCTCTCCTTAATGATCGGGTACCTCTCCCCAAACACGCTTCTTGAGACGACCTGCAATCCTTCCCCTGACCAGGTGCCTCCCAGGTTGCTCTTTGCTTCTGTGCTCCTTCCCACCCATTTCCGTGAACCAGCCTTCAGCAGATCCCTGCTTGTGAATGTAAGCTGTGTTCTGTTTCATCTGTGTGCTCACTGCGTATAATAAAGTCCTGTACTAGGGTGCACTTTTTTTTTTTTTTTTTAGATTTATTTATTTATAGAGAGGGAAGCGGGGGAGAGAGAGAGAGAGAGAGAGAGAGAGAGAGAGAGAGAGAGACATCAATGTGCGGTTGCTGAGGGTTATGGCCTGCAACCCAGGCATGTGCCCTGACTGGGAATCAAACCTGGGACACCCTGGTTCCCAGCCCGCACTCCATCCACTGAGCTACGCCAGCCAGGCTAGGGTGCACTTTTCAGCTAGAAATAAGAGTTATATTTAAAGTGGGTGCCAATAGAAAAAGAACAATAAATGGGACCAGTATGCTCTGAGAAATACCTACTTGATTTTTTTTTTTGTCAGTTCTCTTGCTTACCAGATGATGCTCCCCAGAGTTCTAATCTCAGCTACGCTTTCTTCTCGCTTGCCTGGGGACATCTCTTTCCCACCCTCACCTGGCTGCAGCCCAGCACAGGAGGCTCGTGATACCCAGCTCTGCACACACCTCCCTCCGGAGCTCCAGGCCAGGTGGCTGGTCGGGCCTCTGCTCTCACCGCCGTCTCTTCCCCACTCGGTGTCCGTCTCCCCTCGGGGCTCCCCCCTCTGCCCCATCATTGAAAACAGCCCAGAGGTTCCCCCTTGACTCCTTCTGACACTGTGTCTTCCCGCCTCCTGGCCGCTAGCACGCACAAGCTGGTGTGCACACGCACACACACAAACACACACAGATGCAGTGGCACGTTTTCTAAATCTGTCACCAGGCTGCCTTGTCCTGGGTATTTTCCCGTGCCGTCACCTTAATCATGAACACCGCTTTGTGTGTATTTGGCACCCTGGGCTACTCTGTAGGGCATCTCTCCACGGCTGCCAGAGAAGTGTTTTTAAGAGACAAGTACTCATGTAGTCACTTGCTTAACATCCTGGAGGGCTTCCCGTAGCTCTCACCAGAAAGCTGTCAGGGGTGCTTGGCTTGACCCCCAGGGTCATTCAGAACCCGCCTCCTCCCGTGTGCGTCCGTCTGGTCATGCGGGCCGTGTGCGGTTTCTCACACGGGCCCATCTTGTCCGATCTCCTCGCCTCTGCCTCGCTGCTCTATCTGCGTGAGTGTCTCCATGGCTAGCTCCTGCTTCCTGTGAATAGGTCAGAGTTGAATCTGCTCTGGGAATCCTCACTTGGCCCTTTTCCTAAGGGCCCCCCTTTTTTCCAGCCACATCACTCTGTATTCTCCTCACCTGGAATATTTACCTCCCGGTAATTGTTGCCTCTGCCGTGCGCCGCTGTCTCCGCGAGCCGTGTCCGTCTCTGTGCCGGCCTGGCTCCCGGCAGGGGCTCAGCGAGTTTGTCTTTGAGGGGAGGGTTCAGTGTGCTCGCCTTTCGCGTCAGCACACTGCAGGCTGCCATCTGTCCTCTTGAAACCGGACCAGCTGTCTGGACCACCCGCCTGTCCTCCTGTCTCTCTCTGCCTCCCGTTCACGCACACTCTCCCAGCAGAGCAGACGCTGCCTGGCGCTTTTTCTCCTCTGACGTCCCTCCACTGTCCACCCACGGACCCCTCCCTCTATCATATGCACCAGTGATCTTCAGTGGTCGGTGTTCAGGTGTTGAACTTGACCTGCTAGCAGCCTCTGACGTTGCTGATCGCCCTTCTGTTGTAAGCCCCTTCTTTACTTGGTTGCCAGTATATCATGGTCTGGTGGTTCGGCCACTGCGTGCCAAATAATTCCTGCCAAACCTGTGGGCTTCCGCCCCAGATGGTTGCACATACACACGCGAACAGTAACGGGGCTCAAGGGTCTCCCCCGCTTAAAGCTCCTCTGTGTTACCCACCCACAGAGGGAGCAGCCGGGGAGGTGGCAGGGACAGTCGAGTGGCACGGTACCGCAGTGCAGGGAAGAGAGAGCCTTTCAGGAGGAAGGGGTGGTCGGTATCATCAGGGTTGCCTGTCCAGTGCGGGCGGGACGGGACCCCTGGTGTGAAATAAGGAGCTTGTTGTGACTCCGCAAGAGCGGTCTAAGGGAGGTGAGGCCAGCGCACAGGTAGCGGGTGGGAAGCCCGGCTGGGAGGGGTGGGGAGGCAGTGTGGGTTTGGTTCTGGGGGGGGGGAGGCTGGGGAGAGGTGGCACCTGGCAGCAGGTGAGGATGTGACGGGTGGCTTATGTTTGTTTTGTGGCCCTGAGGAGACTCCAGTCGGTTTTGGTGTGGATGGGAAGGACCCCGTAGAAAGTGAGAGGTTGCGGGTAGAGGTTACCCAGCCGGGCTTGTCTAAAGCTGAGCCCTGGCTCGGATCCTCTCTCGCCCTCGCCTCCGGGTCCCGCGGTTCTCTGTGCTGGGAATCACGTGCTGGGAATGACCGGGAGTGGGAGCCAGCGCCAAGGGCCCTTCCCCACGCGCGGCCTGTTCTGTTCCGAGGGAGCGTATGGAGGCCGGTGACCCTGGTCTGTTTCATTTAGTGACGTGTGCAAAGACAAACATCTCCCGTTTTGAGAAATAACATTTATCTCTTCATTTGCTCTTTGCAGGAAATTCACGGTCAGAACACTCCCCTCCAGAAGCATCAGGTTGTTCCAAATACCCCGTCACTCCCAGCAGCAGGAGGGGACAGACGCCCAGACACCAGGACAGAGACTGAGAAGGGGGCAGAGCCCCGGACGCCAGGAGGACCTCCCCGTGCAGAGCCTGCAGGTCGGCGTCCCCTCCTGGTTTCCTGAGCGTGCAGCCGCCCTCGGTCGAGGAGCTTTGGGGCTGGGACGGGAGGTCGGGGCGCTGCCGTGGTGTCCGAGGGCGGATGCGGTTCCTCCTTCCCTCCCGCTTTTCCTCTCTGCCCGCGCGACGTGCTTCTTCCTAATTCCCTTTCCAGAGGGGGGACTCATTCTCTTGACGAGGAGCGTGTAAGTGACTATGACTTCTTTTTGGAGAGAAATGTGGTGATATCTGTTGACTTGTAAGGGGCGCATGATCTTTGATGGAGCTCCGCTGCACGCGTGTGTAGGGCGGGTTCTTTGAACCTGGGTGCGAAGAGGCACCGTGTACAGAGAGGAACCGTACGTAGCACTGCCCGTTCGTTGTGACGAGATCGGAACGGCCCGGATGCCCCTCGGTGGGAGACTCGGAGTAAACTTGGTGCTAAGTCCGTGTAATCAGGTGCTATGTGGCTGCCTAAAAGATTAAGGTAGCTCTGTATGGAATGACGTTTAATACATCATTGACCCTTAGAGACATATTTTTAAATTCTTAGACCGGGGTAAAAGCATGTTACTAAAACTTAACCAGCTAACAGCTGTTAAGTGCACACACAGTTCATTGGTGGTAAGAATATCCACACTGTGGAGGAGCAGATCTCCAGAACGTTCTCGTGGGGCAGAATGGGAACTTGACAGACATTAAGCAACAAACTCCCTGTGACCCAGTCTCAACTTCTGGGAGCCACCACTCTGCTCTCGGTTTCTGTGACTCGAACTACTTTGGAGACCCCTACAAGTGGTATTTGTCGTTCTGAGACGAGCAATTCAATGCAGCAGAGTGTCCTGGAGGTCCCTCTGTGCCGTGGCCTGTGACAGAGCGTCCTCCCTCCCACGGTGGGACCACAGTCAGCTGTGTGCACGTGCCGCATCTGGCTGTCCGCTGCCTGTCGTGGGCCCCTGTGGGCCGCCGCGGCGCTGGGCCGTCGTGAGCAGCGCTGCCATGAGCATGGAGGGCAGATACGCGCCCGAGACCCTGTCCTCCGTTCTCCCGGACTCCCCGGGGGTGGGAGTGCTGCATCGAGGAGTCGCTCGGTGTGCAGTGTTTTGAGCAGCCCTCATGCTGATTCCCACAGCGTCCCCCCGCTCGTTTTACCATCTCTCCAGCAGCGCACAGGGGTTGCACAGGGGTTGGGGCATCTCCCCACGCCGGCCAACACTTGTTCTTTCCTGGCTTTTTGGTGGTAGCCATCCTGACGGTGTGAGGCGCTCCATGGTTTGTGATTTTGATTTGCGTTTCTCTTATGATTAGTCACGTTGAGCATCTTTTCAATACTTGCTGGCTGTTTGTTACAGTGTCTTTGGAGAAACGTCTCTTCAAGCCCTTTGCCCATATTTTTTTAATCTGGTTATTGGAAATTGTTGTTGTTGAGTTGTAGGAGCGTTACACGTTTCTACAGTTCACAGATGCTTTTCCTCATTCGACAGGGTGCCGTTTCTGTTCTGTGGACTGTGCCCTTTGACTCTCGGGAGGTTTGAATTGGACATGATGCCATTTGTCTATTTTTACTTTTGATGCCTGGGCTTCTGGTGCCATGCCCAAGAAACCATTGCCAAGTCCATTGCCACAAAGGCTTTTTTCTGTTTCTTTCTAGAAGTTTTATAGTTTTCTAGGAGTTTTGCATTTAGTTCTTTAATCCATTTAGAGTTAGTTTTTGGATAAGGTGTCAGATAAGCACCCAACTTCATCCTTTTGCATGTGGATATTCAGTTTTTCTAATATCACTTGTTGAAGAGAAATTGTCTTCTTGAAACACCTTGGCAGCCTTGTCAAAGGTCATTTGACCGTATATGCGAGGTTTTATTTCTGGGCTCTCTATCCTGCCCCATTGGTGTATGGACCTTGCTTTATGCTAGTACTGTACTGTTTTGATTAGTTTTTTTTTTTTTAAAGATTTTATTTATTTATTTTTAGAGAGGGAAGGGAGGGAGATAGAGAGAGAGAGAACATCAATGTGCAGTTGCTGGGGGTCATGGCCTGCAACCCAGGAATGTACCCTGGCTGGGAATCGAACCTGGGACACTTTGGCTCCCAGCCCGAGCCCAATCCACTGAGCTACACCAGCCAGGGTGATTAGTTTTATAATATATTTTAAAATCAGGAAATACTAGTCTTTTAACTTTGTTCTTTTTCAGAATTATTGTGGATATTCAGGGTCCCTTGAAGTTTCATATGAACTTCAGGATGGATTTTTCCATTCCTCCAGAAATACCCTCGGGATTTTGATAGGAATTACATTGACTCTGTGGATGGCTCAGGTAGTGCTGACATCTTAACGGTGCTGAGTCTTCCCTACGTGGACATGGGACGCGGCAACGTTGTTTCCAGTGCGTGAACGTGGTGGGATATCTTTCCGTTGGCCGTGTCTCTCCTCCGTGTTTGTAGAGTTCGTGTGCACGTCTGTCACGGATGTAAATGGAATTGTTTTCTTCATTTCCTTTTCAGATTGTTCATTGTTGGTGTGTAGAAATGCAGCTGCTTTTTGTGTCAATTTTGTGTCCTGCATCTTTGCTGAATTTGTTTATTCTAACAGGTTTTTCTGGAACCTTTGTCGCTTTCTATGTACAAGGCCATGTCATCTGTGAACAGAGATCATCTTACTTTTTCTTTTCAAACTTGAATCCTTTTTATTATTTATTTATTTGTTTATTTATTTGTTGCTTCCTGCTGTGACGCGGACTCGCAGAGCTCTGTGGAGCAGACGTGGTGAGAGGGGGGGCCTCGGCTCGTTCCCGGGCAGAGGGGAGGAGCTTCTGGTCTCCGCAGTGAGAGCCCTGCTTGCGGCGCGTGGGCTTTGCACGCATACAGGCGCTTTCCCGCTGTTGCTCGTTTTTCCGAGTGTTTGCTGGCACTTGTTTAAAAAGCGAGAAACAGCGCAGAACAGCGTGTGAGTCTGATCACCTTCCGATACGATGGAAGGATCCACACACACGTGCACACACGCACACACATGTGCACACGCACACACACATGTGTGGGTGGGAGGACCGGAAGAGCAGACAGTGACCTGCCGACTCTGGCGTCCCTGTCTCCTGGCGGGAGAGAGATGGGACAGGTGTTTGGGGTGCTCTCCATACATTTCCAGGTTAGAAATGTGGTTCTATAATCAGAAAGAAAGGTGCATGAGGGTCTGTAACCAAAACAGTCTGGGTTCTTGTATGTATTAATGTGGTGTTTCCTAAACCTTTTCTAGGTTTCACTGAGTGTGCGATGACGAAGTCTAGCCCTTTGAAAATCACCTTGTTTTTAGAGGAGGAGAAGTCGTTAAAAGTAGCGTCAGACCCAAGAGTCGCGCAGCAGAAAGGTTGGCTGTTGCTCTCTATTTCTTGTTAACACTGAGCATGTTATAAGAGACAGTGTGTTGGCAGAAGCACTTGATCAGCTACACAGTGTTCTGCGTTTCTAAATGGCTGGTGGTTTTAGATAATGCTCTCTCTCTCTTTAAACCAAGACGTGCTCCAGCTCCCACAAAGGCCGGGCAGTACTAACGGTCACTGTTAGGCCATAGCCCCCGCCACAGTGTGAGCAAGGCGGTCTCACACCTGTCGGGGCAGGGTGGGGCTTGTGCCCCCCTCCGTGCCCCGCCTGTGCTGAGAGCGGGTCAGGGGCCTCAGGTGACATTAGTCCTTTCCCACTGGTGACTGCCGTCTCAGGGCAGCTCCAACAGCAGAAACCGTTGTGTGAAAGAATGATTTTTGTAAGTCTGGAGCTCTTGGCTGCTGTCCGGAGGGGTTTTTTTTTTGTTTTTTTTTTAATCTAGTTCTTTTTTTTGAAGATTTTATTTATTTATTTTTAGAGAGGGAAGGGAGGGAGATAGAGAGAGAGAAACATCAATGTGCGGTTGCTGGGGGCCGTGGCCTGCAACCCAGGCATGTGCCCTGACTGGGAATCGAACCTGTGACACTTTGGTTCACAGCCCGTGCTCAGTCCACTGAGCTACACCAGCCAGGGCCTGAGTTCTTAATAGTCTTTCTGACACTCAAAGCATTGAATCAGCTTTTGGTAGTTGCACTTTTGTTGCTTAGAAAATGTCACCAGAAATTTGGAAATTATTTTGGTTTCGTATATTTGTAAATTTCATTATTATTTTTTGTTTGGGAGTGCTTTTCTTTAGGGCCTTTCCCCTGTTTGTTTAGTCAGCATATGAATATTAGATGTTCTTGGCTACCCCATGAAATTTTAAAGGTCTGAATCACATTGTTCGCTTACTGGAATCTTTTCAGAAGTGGTACGTGAAATTGAGATGAGCGTGGACGACGATGACGATATCAATAGTTCCAAGGTAATCAATGACATCTTCGGTGATGTCCTCTTGGAGGAGGGCGAACTGGACGTGGAGAAGAGCCAGGAGGAGGGGGACGGAGCGGCGGCCGAGGGCAGCGAAGACCAGGAGGACGCGCTGAACATCTCCTCCATGTCCCTGCTGGCTCCCCTGGCGCAGACGGTCGGCGTGGGGAGCCCCGAGGTGAGAACGGGCTGGGCGCGAACAGGCCAGGGCGGAGAGGAACCCGTAGGAGTGGGGTCTCCTTCTGTTTTAATGGGGACGTGGGGGATTAGCACTCTGTAGCCAGGGGGATTTTGCAAACCCGATGTTCAGTCTCTTAAAAGAGACCTTAAAACTCTTCGGTGGTTTTCTGTTGAGTTTAGATAAAATCCAAACTACCGAGCCTTCAAAAGCCTGACATTTGGGCCCGAGTCCTGGCTCTGCCGTTTCCTGATGTTTACTGGTCAGATCGTATCACCTCCTCACCACAGCTCGCTCAGCTGTTGAGTGAGGGTCAGAGTAGTGCCTGCACCGTGGGGTTGATGGGGTTGATGTGCCCGCACCGTGGGGTTGATGTTCAGACACCTCAGCGCATTGGTGTTTAGCACCAGACAGATAACCAACACTTATGGAGAACGAACTATATTATTAGCTATCACTCTACGTTGAATAACTGCAGCTTTGTTTGCAAATTGGTTCACTTAGAAATATTTTTAGGTTTTTTATTTATTGATTTTTAGGGAGAGAGAGAGAGAAACATCAATTTATTGTTCCATATATGTATGCATTCATTGTTACTTCTTGTATGTGCCCTGACTGGGGCTCGAACCTGCAACCTTGGCATCCTGGGACAACACTCCAACCAACTGAGGTCCTTGGCCAGGGCCAATTAGAAATATTTTTAAGGAGGGTTATGAGTGTAGTTTTTAGCTGTCTTTCAATTTTTATTTACTTACTTTTTAGGTACCTATTTTAGTTTGCCTTGTTTTTACGATGAATTGCTTAACTTGTTGGATTTTTGTTTCCTAATAATAGAGAATTCATTCAGTCCCTCAGAATTATCACTTAGAATCAGTGTCATCCATACAAACACCCGCTGTGCTTCCTTGCAGAGTTTAGTTTCCTCGCCTGGACTAAAGCTGAAAGACGGCAGCACCAGCGATGAGAGTCCAAAGCCCGGCAAGTTCCAGAGGACCCGGGTGCCGCGGGCGGAGTCCGGAGACAGCCTTGGCTCTGAGGACCGGGACCTCCTTTACAGGTGGGGGCTTCCGGGAGGGCCTTCGCCCCTCGGGGTCGTGGTGGCTCAGATCGGTGCAGCGGGCTGTGGTCTTCATAGTTACGATGTTACGAGTGATCAACGTGCATAGAACTTCGGAATAACTTCTGCCAGCCCACCTCTCACCCAATGGCGTTGTCCGTTCCGGGGAGGTGTCCGGCCGCTGCGCTTCAGTGTCAGCACCCGGCTCTGCCGAGATGCTCGGTGAGTGGCGGTGTTTCGTGCGGGGCTGGGATTCTGACTGTGTGCTGTGTCCCGCAGCATCGACGCGTACAGATCTCAGAGGATCAAGGAAACCGACCGCCCTTCGATAAAGCAGGTGACTGTTCGGAAGGAGGATGCTGCTTCCAAATCGGAGGGGAGAAAGAATGCCGAAGACAAGGCTGCCTTTCCTTGTCAAGTTAACACCAAACAGAAAACGCAGGTATGTCCTTCCGGGCGCGGGGGTGCGGGTGTTCCTGCCCGAGGCGGGGCTCCTGGAGGACAAGGGCCCCCCAACCCCGCCTTGCTCACCGCCGTGCCCTGGGCCACCGGACGGCGTCCGGCCCGCCGGGCCTCCGGGATCACTCAGAGTTCAGTTTAATTAGAGAAGGGTCCTCTTTCTTAGAAAAGTTGGAAGCTTGTTGGATATTGCTGGCGTGTTTGTTTGTGCACATGTTTGTCCTACGTGTCCTCGAAGTGTTGACTGTGAATTAAATGATGATGAAACGTGAAATTTATTTTGCTTGTAGAGTTTCTTTTACTCTAAGGAAAACTTTTAAAGAATTACAACATGCATGCAATTTAAATAAAATGAATCAGATCATCCTTAATCTTGACTGTGTTGGACACAGTCCCGGTTATAGTAAGTAACTATACTTACTACTTTTAGTAAGTATCAGTTGCAAGTCTTTTCGTAAGGAAGAATGATGACAGTGTACTTATTGCGGTGTGTTAAATGTCTCTGGTGCGCAGCCTGGAACTCGAACCGTGAAACTGGGCCGTTTTGACTTTCTGGGGATTTTGGACAGTGTCGGGTCAGCTGGGTTATATATAATTAGAGCATCCGTACAGTGAAAGTGGTGGCGGAGCCTGAGTCCCCCCTCCTCTCTCGGCCCCCCCAGGAACTCAACAACGAGATCAACCTGCAGCAGACGGTGATCTACCAGGCCAGCCAGGCCCTGAACTGCTGCGTGGACGAGGACCACGGCAAGGGCTCCCTGGAGGAGGCCGAGGCGGAGAGGCTGCTTCTGATCGCAAGTGCGTGCCACATGCCGGGAACAGGCCCCCCCCCCACCCCCCCCCAGTTTCAGACCAGGAGAAACGCTCATTTCAGAGAAAGGGCCTTCGCTGATATGGTCTGTCTTAGCCGATCTATGTTTTGCTGTTTCTAATAAGGTCGGCGGACACCCTGGGTATACAATGAGATGCCGTGTGTGTGACAGGGCGGAGGAAACTGGAATGCAGTGGAGGGAATGTGGTTGTGAAGAGTGTGCTAAGAATGAACACAGGAATGTGTTTGCACCCCCACACACACATGCTCACACTCTGTCTCTGGCCCTGTCGTGTGTGTACGTGTGGTGATGGACGGTGCGCATGTTAGAGTGGAAGGATCACACCCCACACGAGAACCGACGGAGAGGCGAAGCGCTCAGTTACAGGGACTTGCTGAACAGAACAGTGATGGAGGTTCCCCCAGGTGACCGCCACCTGTTCCTAGGGAGAAGGTTACTGATACTGAGTTCGTCTTTGGTCCCACGCGCAGTCGCCACAGAGTACACTGGTCTCGTTCAGAAGCAGCTGCATTGTCAGTGTTTGAAGTAGTAACTTGCCTGTCCTCACGCAGCCGAGAAGAGGGCGCTTCTGATCGACGAGCTGAACAAGCTGAAGAACGGGGGGCCCCAGAGGAAGCACAAGGCCGCTCCCGCGGCCCAGGGGGCGCTCGCCCCGTCCAGAGGGTCGGTCACGTTGTCGGAGATCCGGCTGCCCCTGAAGGCGGACTTCGTCTGCAGCACAGCTCTGAAACCAGGTACGGCGGTGCTTGCCCTGGTGTGCCTGCCCGGTGTCCTGGTGGGTTACGGCCGGAGCGGCGCAGGCGGGGACGCGTGGAGGGCGGGCACGAGGAAGGACGCGAAGCTCGTGTCCTGGGCCTGTGGTTCCTCCTGTGAGCACGTGTGTGAAGCTAAGCAAGGAAATTCCATGCGCGAGCCACTGCTCTGCCCGAAAGTAAGGCTAGCTGAACGTCGTTTCGAGCGTAAACTGTATTCCTGAGGGGAGGTGCCCTGACACAGCAGCCAGTCAACGTGCGTTAATCAGTGTTATCGTGAGAAGTGTTCGGGGTGTCTGAAGGAGCTCACTCTACTTCCTCCGATCTCCGTGAGACTCCTCCCGCTGCAGAAACGCGTCCTGCAAGTCGTGAGTGACTGCCCGTGGGGGTGAGGAGCCCCACGCTGGAGACACTGCTACTGAAATTCTCTTCCCTCTGCCCCTCTAGATTGAGCAAGTCAACTTGTCTAAACTGTGCAGTCTCCTAAACGTCACTGATGAGCAGAGTGTGTAAAGGAGACTGTGGCACCAGGCCCTGAGGACAGGGCAGGATAATTAGAGCAAGCTGGAGAAAATTAAGTTTTGGACTTTTGTAGAGGTGTCTTTGAATTTTCGTGTGAGACATTCTCTCAGAGAGAAAGGAGGGCTGGGCATGGGTGAGGAGTGGATTTCAGGTGCCGGGAAAACACGGAGTGGAGCTCTTTGCAAGTCGGAGCGATTAGCAGGAACGAGGTGGCCTGCGTGCTGAGCCTCCCGGAGCCTGGTGCCGGCGGGTGCGGGCAGAGGGCGGGTGCAGGCAGAGGGCGTCTGGGATTCAGGGCGCGCCTTCGGACCTGTGATTGTTGAATGACAGGTGGTTCGTGTTTTCATCAGAATGTTTTTATGACTTGCACAGAAACACAGTATTTCAGTCTCAGTTTAGCAATATAATAGTATACACTCAGGTATGTTCTATTAGCTAGAGAATTTGGGGTCAATAGGTAAAATTTGAAGTCAGCAGAAACTGAGGAATGTGGAGAGAAGTTATGTTAATTCGTGTAATAGGAAGAGACGTCGGTAAAGCTTATTCCAGAGTTATGACCATCTGCTTATGTCTTACTTACCTTTTTGCATCTAAAAAACTGATTTCAGAATTGTTCAAAAATTGTGTATCAATCAGTTGTAGTGCTACTTTATTTTTTTAGTCTTCCAGAATGCTGATGATCTAAATCCAGTTTTGCTTGTGCTTACTACGTAATGTGATTACTTCTTGCAGATGCAGCAAATTACTATTTCCTAATATTACTGAAGGCAGGAGCCGAAAACATGGTGGCCACCCCCTTAGCGAGCGCTGCGGGCTCCCTCAACGGCGACGCTCTGATGTTCCCGACCACGTATGCTCTGTGAGTGCCCGGGCCTCCGCGGGCGGACACCCTTTCCCCCTGGTGGTCGGATGGGCCCGAGCGCACGGGGGCGTTGATGGTCTGAGACGTGCAGGGTGTTTGTTCAGTCTCTCACAGGACAGACCACTCACGTTCAGTTGGCTTAGCTCTTCTGTTTCTGACGTCTCCTTCCTCGGAGCAGCATGTGGCTTCCACGGGACCGTAGGCGTGTAATGTCTGGGAGTGTTTTCCAAATGCGCGCGTGTGTAAAATATTGATCATAATTTTCTAGCCATGCCTTAAGTCTCCTAATGCACTTAATAGTCAGCCTCAAGGAAGAGACATTGAATGCCATAGATTCATTCTGACTCTCGAGTCAAAATTCAGTTTGAAAAAAATTACTTCTACTATTGAAGATCCTGAGTGGTAAAATACTAAAGAAAATATGTGACTTGGGTCATAGGAAAAAATTGATTGTTCTTCCCAGTTTTTATATTCCTAAGTGGTTTGTATCTATGGCCTTTAGTTAAAACAGTGGATTCCTCTCCTCGCAGAGTCTGGTAACAGTGCTTGTGGCGTCATCTTGAGATGTAACTTGGTATTTTTCTTATAGTTTTAATGCTTTGTGTTCCCAGGGAAGATGTGTCCAATGACTTTGAAATAAATATTGAAGTTTACAGCCTGGTAAGCAGTTACCTTTCTAAAGGAACCACTAGCATGTTTTTCTCAGAGATGCCGGGTTTAAGCTAATTAGGCTGTGATTTGTTGTAGATGCAAAAGAAAGATCCCTCGGGGCCCGATAAGAAGAAGAAGGCCTACAAATCCAAGGTGAGAGTGAAGGAGGCCCCGTGAAAACACAGTGATCAGGAATAACAGATGGCACCCCCGTTCTAGTCTGGGTGGTAGTGATGGCCGGGTGTGTAGGCCCTGCGTCTCGGAGGTGTGAACGCTGAGCGTGAGCTTACCGTGAGTGTGTGCTCAGGGCCCCGAGCGTGAGCTCCTCATACACTCGGGCCCCATCGTTCTGTTTCTCCGTGTCTCCCTGACTTCTATCACCCTTTAAACTTTTCAGGTCATCATTTAAGTAACCTTATTTGGTTTTAACAAGGAAGGAATGACAGCATGGGTAAAGCTGTAATAAAAGACTTGAGTAAAATATACTCGTATTTAAGAATTATTTTCTGTGTGGTGTGTCTCAGGTTGGCTACTTGTAAGCTCTAAATCGTCGTGTTCACTAGGAAGTATACACTAAGGCGTCTTTTCTTTCAGGCAATGACTCCAAAGCGACTGCTCACGTCCATAACCTCGGTGAGTAGGGTTTCCGAGAACTGGAGCTTCCTTGTGGAACCTCCGTGGTGCACGTGTTGATAAATTGGTTATCCGTTTCTGAACCCTCAGCGCTTCGGAAACCTTTAAAGTACTGTACTGGGTGGGGCGGGCATCTCTGATACTTACACAGAGGAAAATGAGTGTTTTCTGAAATGTAGTTCCTTCAGCGGTAAAGAGTTTTGCATTTAACATTCAAATCTTTGCGCCGAACGAAGAAAATGACGTGTTGCTTCTCCCCCCTCTGTTTCAGAAAAGCTCCCTCCATCCTTCAGGTGAGTGGACCTGGACCGTGTGGGGCAGTGGACTGGGGAACAGCTGAGCGGCCGCCCACTCACAAGATGGGCATCTCGACTCACGGGGTGTAGCCTGGCCTCCCCGAAAGCTGTCGCCTGCGTGGCCTCAGGAACTCGTGGGGCCGCTGCCCCCTCGAGTGCTGTCTGGTGGCTGTTGCCAGACCCCACGCAGGCCTCTGGCCACCATGTCCCTCGGGCTCTGGTGGGCAGCACGCCGCGGGCCCTGCTCACTGGCCCTGTGGCAGGTTGCGTTGCCCCTCACCAGGCTGCCCTGCCCTGCAGACCCGTTCTGTGCCGTCAGCACTGTGGGGCTGACTTCTTTGGGCTTTGCCAACCGCCACTGGCCTTGCGTCCCGTCCGCAAAGCATCTTTCCAGCTTGGTGGGGCCCAGAGCACCAGGAAGCCAGGAAAGGCCTCTTCTAGAATGAACTAGGCGTCTTTTCCAAAGGGGATGGGGACTGAGCTGGTTTCACTCTCCTGCTTCGGGCTGTCGGTCTCCTTCTGGTACAGGAGTAGCTAGGAGGCACTGTGCAGTGTAGCCTGGGCTGCTGATTATGTTCGTCCGAGGCGACAGCAGGGAGGTCTCCCCTGAGCTCTTGCAGGACAGTTGCATGTTACATGCACATTTTGAGGTTCTGTGTCTTTAAAAATCTCTGTCCCAAATGTTCAGAGGTGTCTAACTTCACCCTAGTTAAGTATAAAATGTTTCACAGTTTGCTTTTTTTAGCAAGGTTACGTTTTCCCTACGTCTTCAGAGGTGGAGGAGAATGATGCAGTTTTGTCTGTGGCAGTTCATGTCCGTTGTGTCGGGGTGCGGTGGGGGGCGGTTATTTACACTCAGAGAAGTCGCTGGGGCTGAACCTTGTCTCCTCTGTCTTCAGTGATGGCCAGCCCCGGCGGCCTCAATGCCGTGCGCACCAGCAACTTCACGCTTGTCGGGTCCCACACGCTGTCCCTGGCTTCCGTGGGAAACACTAAGTTTGCTCTGGACAAGGTAACCCAGATTTATTTATTTACTTTCAGAAAAATCAGGTCCTTGAAAATGCTCCAGTGCTTTCAAGAATTTGAAATCTTTGAAAATAGGCATTCTTAGGATTGTACATTTTAACCAAGTATTGGTGTATCTGTGTGATGTGTGTGTGTGTGTGTGTGTATTACTCTCACTTGAGGATGTATTGATTTTAGAGGGAGAGAAACATTGACTGGTTGCCTCTCATACACACCCCAACCCGGGACCAAACCCACAACCCAGGCACGTGCCCTGACTGGGAATTGAACCCGTGACCTTTTGGTTTACAGGGGGACGCTCCAACCAACTGAGCCACACTGGCCAGGGCCTACATGATATATTTTTTGATGTTGGGAATATTTCTCCCTGTGTCTTAACAGTTAATTTCTCAAAGCACTGTACGCTGATGTATTGTAAATGTCAGTTCTGACTATGGAAGTATTTTTAAAAATTTTTTGATGACAGTTGACACACAATATTGCATTGGTTTCAGGGGTACAGCCTAGTGATTAGACATCCGTGTCAGGCGGTCACCCCGATGCGTCCAGTGCTGTGTGCAGGTGCACACAGTTGTCACAGCAGCACAGCCTGCATCCCTGGGCTGCTCTTCGCGTCCCCGGAAGTGACGTGGAGTATGATTACCTGGGAGTGTTACTTCCTGCACAGAGGTGTTAAGCTTACAGTGTTAAACACAGGCACTTGCCCATTTGAACCAGTATCTTGAAAGAGGAGTACTTTATAGGGTTAGTTTCGACGCGATAAGGAAATTTAGGCTAGTTTCTTAGCAAAGTCCCCATGAAACAGAGGCGTTCTTTCCCACACTTTCCTCCCACGTTCAAAGCTTCGCCATCCCCACCTGCCCGGGACCCCGGAGTGCTTCCTCACCGCAGAGTGACGGGACTTTCAATGACGGACCAGACCGCTCTGAGGGGTGGGGGAACTAGAGGCAGGCAGACGCCAGTTCCTGGGTTGACGCCTGCATCCCAGCACGGAGGCGCTCGGAAATGTTGTGGGAGGTGAAGCATGAAAGCCTGGGAGGCCTGGGAGGTCTGGCACTGGCCCCACAAGCGATTTCCCCTCTAACGCTGAGCAAAGTCCCTCCGTTGCGCTGGGGTCTCATCATATACACGTAGAATAGCAGGTTGCGTGGAGACCATGCGACTTTAAACTTTCACGAGACCTTCCTTTGTTTTTTTAGTTGGTAGACCAAAACTATACTACTTTGCTTGAAATTTTGATGATTGTTAATGCATGAGTGTATCTTTTAACGTGTTAATTTAAAAAATGCTTGTATCTTTTATGTATTTAGTGATTCAGCTAGTTTAACACATTGAGTGATCCTGGGTCTTTTTTTTCTCTTTATCTTTTATTTTGTCTGTTTTAGATAAATTATGATGTAAAAGAGCGACAGCTACTGGGCTATTTGTTCCAGGAAAAGGTTGCCGTTTTTTTTTTTGCTTGAAACTAACAAGCTTAAAAAATCAGTCCTTAATTTTGGCCTGTGTGTATTTGTTTCACTAACCACTCTCGAACCTTCTCGGTTGTTGTGCGTAATCAAGGACGTTATGTACATTGTTCCTTCTGTAGTCTCTTGAAGTTGGGCATCTTGACGTTGTTCTCTGCTTTTTTCTTCCTGCATGCTTGGTGTTGGCTTTCTTCTGCGTTTTTGCATCTTAACGGTCTTTCAGATTCGGTAGTCTCTTCCACACTGATTTTCCGGGTACTAAGATAGAAAAATTAATCACTACATCTAAAGCTAAAATGTGTTCAGTATTGTTCATCCCCCATGCAGTGAAAGAGCTCTTGGTGATGTATTAAGTAGAAAGCTTCTGGCCAATAGGCATATTGCTATGTAGATCATGCTTCGTTTTTAATTTTTAAATAAAATGCATTCAACACTAAAATTATACCAACTATAATCATATTTTAGATTTTTAATATCCTTGTGAAGACCAGTGGCAAGCATTTTGTGGATCTGTAGAAATGCTAATTTATAAAGTGCTGGATAGCATTGTATTATTTCATTTTTTGCTAAAACAAGGTTTGTGAACTGGGGTCCTGTGACCTGTGTCCCTGTCTCACTGCTGTCTGTCCCGTCGCCACTTTCCGTGTGTATGTGTTGGGTTTCAGGAACCTCTGAAATGGAAGGGGTTCAGTGACACAGGGTGATTCAGAATGTTTGCTTTTCTGAAATTTTTTTGTCTGCCATTTTAGTTCAAAATGTCATTTCTTATGTGAATATTTATTTTAAAATTATTAAGCTTGTTGGGGTGCCATTGGTTAATAACATTTTGTGGATTTCAGGTTCAACTTCATGCTATGACGTCTATGTACAGTATCTGTTCTCAGTGCCAGAGAGACAGCGAGACTTTATCTGGAAAAAAAATGTCGCTCCCCCAGACTTCCAGCCAGCGAGAGCAACGGGGTCTCGGTTTAGGCTCTTAAGTTTTGTTTCGTCCGTTTGTGCTTCCCATGTTTTGCAGCTAGGCTGTTAGGTGCATGGACATTTGAGATTATTATATCTTCCTAGTGAATTGCTCACTTTTATCTCCGATAATCTTTTTCACCTGAAAGTCTGTTTTGTCTGATGTTAATAGCTGTAACATCAACAGCTTTCTTATGATTAGTGTTTGTATGTTATGTTTTTTTCCATTCTTTATTCTCAACATGTCTGTGTCCGTGTATGTCAGATTTGTGTCTGAACATTTTATATCTGTGTTCCCTGGCCTGGCAGTCTTGCCTCCTCACTGGGTGGTCAGCCCCTGTGTTTCCAGGGCAGTACCGATGTGGCTGGCCTAGGCCCCCATAAGAGCCGGCAGAGTCACAGCCTGTGGGCTCAGTCTGGCCCGTGGCCTGTTTGGTTTGGTTTTTTAAATTGCCCCTGACAACCTCTAGTCTGCTTTTTGCTTCTGTGAGTTTGGTTACTTTAGACAACATCATGTAAGTGGAAACATGCTGTGTTGTCCTTCTGTGACTGGCTCTTTTCACTTAGCATAATGTCTTCAAGGCTCACCCATGCTGTAGCGTCTGATGGGGTTTCTTTTTTATGGCTAAATAATATTCCATTGTATGTATGTACCATGTTTATTTTTTCTTTTTTTCCATGGAAGAACTCTGGGTACTCAGTTGCCCAAACAGTGTTCTTTCAGCAGGCATGCACCGAATGCCCGGATGTGATTCGGCAGTAGGCTACGGGAACGGACAAGGGAGAGGCTCAGTAGCTGACCTCGAGGGTCTGCCGTGCGCAGGCGTCGTCAGGCTGTGGGCGGGGACAGTGAGAGGCGTTAGAAAACAGAGTTCCACAGCCTGAAAGACAAACCTCACACTCTGAGAAGGACAGCATCTGGGTGGCCCAGATGGTTTTTGTGCCCAGAAGCTGGGGGGAAGGAGACTCTGCCACACTCCCTGTGTCCGTCCATGTGCTGCGGATGGGCCGTCAGGCTGCTCTTAGCCCTCGGGTGTCGTGAGAGCGCGCCTCTGGACATCGGGGCGCAAACGTCCCTTCCCGAACCGGGTTTCAGTTATTTTGCATACATTCCTAGAAGGGGGATTGTTGGATTATGTGGCAGTTCCATCTAGTTTTGGGGGGGGGTATCTGCATAGTGAAAAGTTTTTAATTTTGATGAAGTCTAATTTGTCAATTTTTTCTTTTGTTGCTCATGCTTTTGGTGTTATATCTGAGATATAACACCTTTTATGTTTTTTTTAATATATTTACCTTTATGTTTTTTTCTAAGAGTTACGGTATTTTTAGCTTCCGTATGTAGGGCGTTGATTCATTTGGAGTTAACTTTTGTGTGTGATGTGAGGTAGGGACCCAACTTCCTTCCACATGTGGGTGCCCGTTTTCCCAGCACCTTGTGCTGAAAAGATTGCTCTTTCTTTATCGAATGGTCTTGGTACCCTGCTGAAAATCAACTGGTCGTAGAGGCGTGGGTTTATTCCTGGACTTCAGTTCTTTTCCTGTGCTCTATATGTCTGTCCTCATGCCCATACCACGCTGTTTTGATTATGGCAGCTTTGGATTAAGCTTTGAAACCGGGAGGTATGGTTCTTCCAGCTTTGTTGTTCTTTTTCAAGATTGTTTTAATTGATTGGGGCCTCTTGCAATTTCATGTGAATTTGAGGGTCAGCTTTTTAATTCTGCTGAGTAGCATTTTCTTTTTAAAATTATCTTATTTATTTTTAGACAGAGGGGCAAGGAGGGAGAAAGACAGGGAGAGAAACATCAATGTGCGAGAGAAATATCGATCAGTTGTCTCTCATACACCCCTCACTGGGGACCCGGCCTGCAACCCAGGCATGTGGGAATCGAACCCATGACCTTTAGTTTGCAGTACAATGCCCAGCCCACTGAGCCATGCCGGTCGGGGGCTGAGTAATATTTTATTGCATTAATATATCAGTTGGTTTATCTAGTCTCCAACTGAGTATATTTTATTGATGGAGAATGGATAAGCACTAACATTCTCTTCTTAAATCTGAGTTTTCTTTATCAAATTAACTGGACCTAAAGTTTTATTTTTATCAGCTTTAACTTGAATGGATTTATTCTTTTAAAGTGTTTATTGCTGAGGAGCCAGCGGCTTTTGGCCACTTAATTCATGTTTTAGCTTTAGAAAAGTGTGTTCGCAAGGCTTAATACTCTCTGTTCACGACACACCTATTTTATCAAGAGAAATCACAGTTTGAAACTCTTCTGCAAATAACTTACTGTCTTTCTTTGCAGGTGCCCTTTTTGTGTCCTTTGGAAGGCCATATTTATTTACAAATAAAATGTCAAGTGAATTCCAGTGTTGAAGAGAGAGGTTTTCTAGTAAGTAATCTGTATGTATGTTCCTCTCTCTGCTCCGTGGGTGTGGACCGGGCTTCCCGTGGGAAGGAGAGCCCGTCAGAGAAGGAGGTAAAGCGGCTCCGTGAAGCCGTGCGGCGGTCCCACTCTGTGCCAGTGCCTGTGCCGGCTGGGAGTGGGGTAGGCCACACACAACCCCTCTCTGCTCAGGAGCCTGTGGTGTGGTGGTGGGGGCGGGGGGGCTCGTGAACAGGCGAGGACGACCCAGCGCTGTGACCGGAGGAGGCGTAGAGTGCGTGTGTGTTTGTGAAGGGGGGGCGGAGTCGGCTCCTGAGCGTGGGTGGGAGGCTTCAAGAAGGCTGCTGGCAGAAGCACCTCATGCACCGCCGGGTGAGCGAGGCGGAGGGAGGGCCTGCAGGTGCAGGGAGCCTGCGGTGGCCCAGGGCCTCCCCCTCCTGCTCCCCAGAGGCAAGGGTGCCCCGTGGGGACAGAGGCAGGTGTCTCAGGGGCTGGAGTGTAGCACGTGAGTGTGTGTGAGAGGGCAGTGATGGGTGGGGGGGGGGGGGCTGTGCGCTTAGGGGGACTGGGGCCCCTGGTCGAGGGCCTTTTAAGGAGTTTGGACTTTATCCTGAGGCCAGTGGGGGACTCTAGTTTTAAGCAAAGGACATCAAATTTGGGGTTTTGACTGAGCTCACATCCTCCCGACGGATGTGAAAAGCAGGCTGGACGGGCGGCCCTGAAGACATCCAGTAAGGAGACCGGGTTCTCCCCGGGGACTGGCAACAGGGACAGCAGTCCAGATGGAGGAGGCGGTCCTGGGGGGTAGGTTGGGGAGGAGGAGGAAGGGCAGCCCCTGCAATGTGACTCGGGTGCAGGAGCAGGAGCAGGGCTGGGATCTGGACGACAGATCCGTTCGTCTTTTGCCATAGTATTTCTTACTGCTCTGGCTTGGTTGTGTGCCTGCTGCCTAGCCCGTCCTTCTGCCGTGGCTGAAAGCAACATATTGTGGGTGTGGGGGGGGGTGCAGATTTCAAAGTACATTGTAGACATTAGCATGCTCCCCTAAGTCTTAGGTGTGTATCCCCTGAGTTTTTATGCATGCATCTATGTACCCCAAGTTTTAATTAAGATATGAAACCTCACCCCAGAAAGTTTTCTCATGCCCCTTGCCAGTCCTTCCCTATCCAAGGTGTCAGGTTTTCATGAATTAAGTTTTCAGCAATTTGAATTTTAGGTGTCTGGAGACATGTCTCAAGGATCGGGGTTTAGAGTTCAAGATGGATGTTTTAGCTGAGCTGAGGTTTGGAAATCTGTGGCGCGGAGACGGAGATCTCAGCGCAGGGGCGGTGGGCGGGGCGGGGCGGGGCCCGGAGGAGCTCCACAGCAGCTGCGCGCAGCCCCAAGAAGAAAAGCCCCCGACGGGAGCAGAAACTAGGGTGCCGGTGGTCGTCGAGCGAGTGGGGGTGAGGAAAGAGGGTGCGAGCAACTTTGGAACGAGGTCTGGTGGCGAAGGGGCAAGTGGGGTGCGGTGCTTGCCAGGGTCCGGAGGGTGGAGGGAGGGTTTCCTTGACATTTTGTTAGGGTCGGACAGACTCGAGTCCTAAAGGGGGAGCTTCTCAGAGGCCCCACACGGCTGGGGTCTGGGCAGTGGGGATAAACGAGGTCCTGGGGGTGGCAAGAAGCCAGACCCCGGCCGCAGTTCATGGTCACGGGGTGGGTCTCCTCTAGAACCAGACTGTTCCCGTCACCAGAGGAGAACCGGATGTGTGGAGGATACGTAGACGATTGCGGTGTGTGCGAGAAGCGGGGAGCATCCAGGAGCTTCGCTGTTCTCGTGAAGCAGGGATTTGAATGAGACAAATCACGTGCAGTTGCTGCAAAAGGCGCAGAAGGAAGGGGCGGGGGCACTGGCACGGGAAGCCAGGGGCCAGTCAACCGGCTTCCGTGTTAGCTGCTGTCACGTGTGGATCCAGCAGGTGGCGCTAGATACTCGTGGAAAAGCGTTTTTATAAATTCCCGCGTTGAAGGCAGTGTTGGCTCAGTGACCTTTTCTCTTAGTGTAAATGTTTCCATGTTTCACTGGAGACACCGTGGGCAGCTGGGAGCTCTGGCGGCTCGTTTGTCTGCATGTAATGTCTGAGCCACCTGATTTTCACTAGTTTGTTCTGTCTCTCCCCGCTCCCCCTCTCTTGTGGAGCCCTTGCCCCCTGACCCAGAGAACTTCGGTCCCCTGCCTGATCAGTGCATTTGCACGACCTGTGCCCTCTCTGAAGAACAGAGGTGGCACCCGAAGTTCAAGTTGTTCAGTTCCCCTTCCCGCCAGCTGTCGGGAAGGAGACGACCGACTGCAGAACCTTGCTGAGTGGTTCTGAAATGGTGCTGCTCTCACTCCGGCTGGACGGAGAGAAGCAAGAGAAGGGCATTCTGGATCACCCAGAAGGTTCCGGTTCTGCCTTGTGAGCGTGTGTTGTCATTTCATTTCCTTGGCCCTCGGTGTCCTCGACCATAAGAATTAGTCAGCTGACCTCTTGTCATTCCCCTCTGTAGCGGAGAGCAATAGCCACCTGTGTCACTCTTCTCCATCACATTTTTCCTCGTCTGTTACCTTTGTGATGTGAAAGGGGAACATGAACACAGGAGGGCGCTGGTGAGTCATTCGTACTGACGGTCCCCAAGGCTGGAATAAGATTCCTGCCTTATTTCCTTGGGTGGCTGTCAGCGGGCGTGGCCTAGAAAAAGCACGCCTTGGGGAGGGAGGAAAGAGGGTAAACTGGGGAAGGGAGAAAAAGGTGGGGTTAAGAGGCTAGATGGTTGGAGTAAGCTAATTCATTTAGCTAATTAATTAAGCTCATAAATTTGAGGTTTTATTCTATCATGGAAGCATTTCTTCGCACAGAGTAATTTTCCTCTGTGGCCAGAGATTCCACTCCCACCTGAGCCACCTTTTGGTAGATTTACACAAGTTAGTGGGTCGAGGACAGTGTCCGCGTGCCCCCCGCCCCGCCCCGCCCCCTCCCCCCCTCAGGGTTTGGTGTGAGGCTTTGCTGAGCCGTTTGAAGCGGAAAACTCTCAATGCGTTTTGGAACCAAACACAAAGATGCCTTTGGGTTGTCTGTGTTAGGGGTCAGCAGAGCAGCCCACCGTTGGTTTTCACAAAGCTTCACGGGCACACGGGCTCACGCGTCTCCATAGTGAATGTGGCCGCTCTGTGCTGCGGCAGCAGCAACGGCCGAGCAGGTGGTTGCATGGTTGAAGCGGAGCCTGGGCGGCCGCAGGGTCCAGACCTGTGTTGTGCTGCCCGGGAGGCCTGCCGGCCCCGGCCAAGAGCACCGCCACACTATTGCCTGGCTTTGTCTTTAACACATGTGATGGTTTCCAGAGGACATCTTTTCTAAATTACAACTAAGGACTTCCTTAAATTAGGGCTCCATTATGACTGCAACTGAAAAATAGTGGGTTTGGGGGGAAGCAGCTTCCGCTTCCCCTGTTGCAGCAGAAGCACCTGCATGGAGAACCCCCACACGGTACACGTGGCCTGTTCCGCAGCCCTGCCCTTACCAGCAGGACCGCCTCACTCCCTGGGGACGGAGCTGGCAGGCCCAAGGCGTGGGCTGGCCAGCGGCAGGCAGGTGCCGAGTCCACGCCGGGCCCGGTGGCTCCGAGTCCAGATGCTCGTCCCTGTAACCCACGAGAGCGTGCAGGCATCCGCTGACTCTTTTGTGGTCTGGTCCTGTTTGGTTCTCCTGCATAAACACTAAATGCCAGTCTTCGTATGAAGTCTAAGTAATAAGCGATCATCAGTTGTTGTTTTTTTTTCCAATATATAAGGCATGATATTCTCATCATTTTCCTCTCTAACACTTGAAGTACTTTTCTCTTGTTTAAGAAGCATTTGGTTTGGGGTGCTATGCTATTAAAAAGTCTAACATTAGGTAAATGTGTGTATTTGGGGTTAATATGTGAAAGTTCCTAAATGTTGTTTGCCTACAGATGATGCTGGAAATCTGGGTGCTTGTCTGGGTGTGAGCAGTCGGTGACTCGCATTCCTAAGGTCAAAGGCGTGATGAAAAATAGTGAACATTGATTGCGAAATTGAAGTATTTCAATGTGTTGGTGTTTAACCAATGGAATTAACACTCACTTGCTTCTCAAGTTTCTAAAGCCAGTGTTTCACTGACTCTTTTAGACCATATTTGAAGATGTCAGTGGTTTTGGAGCCTGGCATCGAAGATGGTGCATTCTCTCCGGAAACTGTATCTCGTACTGGACCTACCCGGACGACGAGAAGCGAAAGGTAAGAGGAGAGCTGGGTGGCAGTGCAGCCCCGGCTGCCTGCATGTCCGGGGCGCACCGGGGTCCCCACCGCCCACCCAGGCTCCCCCGAGCGCATCTGCTGCGTCTTTAGGAAAGGTCTTGTGGCAAGATGTGTGTGTGTGTGTGTGTGTGTGTAAAAACTAGGAAAGGAAGGGTCTTGTGACAAGATTGTGTGTGTGTGTGTAAAAACATTTATATTTATAAATGGGTAAAAATTTATATTTTACCCATTCCCTGTGATTTGACCACTCTTAAAATACCTTAACACATACATTCTTTCTTTCCTGCTAGAATGTTTCATAATATTTTAATTGGCATTTCTAGTCAGAAATATATTAAATTTACTTTTGTATTATTGTCACCATGTGAAGTTTCACTTACAAGGATATCGTGAGATACTTAGGATGTCCCAAAAGACACACAAAACCACTGATGTCCGCCGGCCTCTGCCTGTCCACGGGAGTCCTGTCGAGGCCCCCATGTAGTTTTCTCTCCCCTGCAGCACTAACCCTGCCCTGAAATTCTGCTCCCGCTCGCTTATTTAACTTTTTTTATTACCTATGTCCCTAGTCCTAAGCAGCGTGTGGCTGCAGCAGCATCGTTTTGAGCATTACACAGCTGGTGTCCATGTGCATCTCGTGGCCCCGCCCCCCCGTGGGCCCCGCCCCTTGGTCCGTGCGGCTGGTCCGGGCTGCCGCCCTTTCTCCGCACTACAGCGCCCCTCCGTGGCCGTAGCGCAGCGCACCGCAGTCAGTTCCTCCATCCCCCTCCCTGGGCTCTCCGTGGTGTCCAGGTCGCTGCCGGGACGGGCAGGGCTGCCACGACCGGGCTGGGTGTGTACAGGGACAAGAGCTCTTTCTTGAGTGTGCACCCGTGGCCGCTTTGCCGGGCTGTAGGGTTTGCACGTCTTCAGCGTAACCAGGCTTTGTCCCGCGGTTCGTCAAGTGGCCGTGCGGCGTTCTGTTCCGGTTGGCGCGGTTCTCGGCGTTGCGCTCCCCACCGGCACTCAGCACGCCAGCCCCTCCGCTGCTGTCAGGGTCGTGGGTGCGAACTGTTTCAGCGCTCTGAGCTTTATGTTCTCGTTCCGGGACTAAGCATTGAGAGTAAGCATCTTTTCTTGTGTGGTTTGGCGATTTGCATTTTCTGTGGATTGATTTATCTACCTACTCTATCCATTTATAGTACATCGCAATTTTTTTATTTCCCTTGTCTTTTGCTTGGCATGTATTTTATTTTTTATTTTTTTAATTTTTAAAAGCTTTATTTCTTTTTAGAGAGAGGGGAAAGGAGGGAGAAAAAGAGAGAGAAACATCACTGTGTGGTTGCCTCTCACATGCCCCCTACTGGGGACCTGGCCCACAACCCAGGCGTGTTCCCTGACGGGGAATTGAACCAGCAACCCTTTGTTTCACAGGCTGGCACTGAATCCACTGAGCCAGTCCAGCCGGGGCTGGACCATTTTGTATTTTCAACAGCAGCGGATGCGAGTTTGTTACTCACCGCTCAGCCAGTCAGCAGAGGTTATCACTGCTCTTTCCAGAGTTAGCAACCCTCATGCTTTAGAGTGGCAAACCGTTTTGATTTCTTTTTAAGTCACCAGTGCAGTGGCCACTTTTGTTGGCTGTTTATAACCTGGCTGTGCCTGCAAGACCCCCACCTCTCCCCACTTTCAGGACCACTCGGCCTCCTGAGTGTGTACCTTTGACCCTCAGAGGGGTGCCACAGCTCCCAGCAGGTCCCCGGAGCTGGGGGGTGGGGGGGCTCGAGTGCTGGAGGCCGGTGGGCAGCGCTGGTGGATGAGACGGTGCGTCCGGGCTCCTGCGCACAGAAGGGGAGGGAGCGAGCGAGCGAGTGGGCCGGGCATGTTGGGCGGGCGTGTGTTTCTGGTGATGGAAGCTGGGGGGCGGCGCACAACCTCAGGACACTGTTCCTCCGTTCGTTCGTTCCTGGTTTTCAGAGTTTCCATCTGTGTGAGGTTTTCCCCAGCAGAGTTTAGTTTTTGAGTTGACTAAGAGCTCCAGTTGACAGTTTGGCTCTGACTCCTATGTCCATTTGTGGTTTTTATTATTAAGAAGCATTACAGAGGGTGGGGCAAAAGTAGGTTGACAGTTGTTCGTAGGGGAAATAATGCACTAATGAATAAATCATAATACAGGAGAAAACTGTGTTTCACGGACTCCCAACCGTAAACCTGCTTTTGCCCCGTCCTGCATATTATTTATATTTCTCTAACTTAGTGTAATTAAATTTTACATTAATGGCTTTTTAAGCTTACACGAACTTAAATGCCGCTTAATGCCTACTGACTTAAATGGTCTTGTTTTCTCCTAACGATCTTTTTAAATGCCTGTTTCTGAAGAACCCCATAGGAAGGATAAACCTGGCCAACTGCACCAGTCGCCAGGTAGACCCAGCCAGCAGGGAGTTCTGCGCGAGACGCCACACCTTCGAGCTGATCACGGTCCGGCCGCAGAGGGAGGACGACCGCGAGACCCTCGTCAGCCAGTGCAGGGACACGCTCTGCGTCACCAAGTACGTCACGTCCCGGGCGGCGGGCGGTCCTGCGGGCGAGGCAGACGCCGGCCCGCCAGGTGCCTTCCCGTGGGAGACCCACCCACCAGAGACGGCCCTCGTCCTCAGAGAGAGAGGGGGCAGCCTGACTAAGGAAGCGAGACACACGAACCGTCAGCAGGAGCACCACCGAACGGCCGAATTCGCAGCGTCAAGGGAAGCATGACATTTAAGTGACAGCTCAGCTAGTCATGTTTTCAGCACACGCCCGGCGTAGCCGTTTGCAGGGCCCGTAGCTAATATGCCTCGGGGTGAGTTAGAAGATTTCATGTATAATTGGGAAGTCAAGTATTATTTAAAGAGATTTACTTACACATCCCTTCCTTTTCATTCCAAAACGCCCCTGATTAACCAGGCGGCTCACAGGAGCAGTCGCCCTGCTCTGCACGTCTCTCGTAGGAGACTGACAGAATGAACTCTTGGGAGTGTCCCTTTTGTTAACCCGAAGCTTAAGTTGAGGACACAAAGCTTATTGTTAAGAGTCTTAGGATTCCTTTGCTCAGATGCCTAAGAGAAGCTTAAAGACCACTGTCAGTGCCCAAAGCTGTGAGTAGGGACACAGGTTTGACCTTGACACAGTCTCTATTAATGAGGCCGTTGGTGGTCCTTGCAGACAGGGAGCAGGATGGAACTGACCCATGGGTTTCTGGTGTGGAAATACCAGAGAGCGAGAGCCAAGAGACGTTATATGTGTTAACATGGAGCACAGTTGCCTGCATACTCCCAGGCTGTTTTACAGTAGCTAGATCGGGGACCATTCCCTGGGAAATCTGGATGTCTGGGTTACTTCGGATCAGTTCAGTTGGGATCCTTCCCTCCTTTGCCCTGGGGGCCTCTGCGCAGCGGCGTCAGGCAGGACAGTGGGGGCGCAGTGGGTTTAGTCATTTTGTCCAGGTTCATGGTCGCAGGGGAACCAACCAAACTGCAGTACAAGTGGTTCCTGGCCTCTGGGCCCATTTTAATTTAACCCTTTAAATAGTGCATTTCTCGCATAGTCTTTGCTTTGATGTGCTAACGAGCCCTCCCAGACGAGTCCTTGACCGGCTCCTGTGGTAGAAGTAGTGGGATCCCACGGCGCCCCGCCTCCCCTGCACTTCAGTGCCTGCCCTTTCCCTCAGTGTGACATGGTCACGAGTGGGGTGGACACTTCTTTGTCCCAGCTCTTGGCACGCAAGTTCTCGGTGCAGCCCCGGCCGAGTCTCTAGCTCTGCTTGGTGGCTCCTCGGAACTGTTGCGATCGTCTGTTCTGTAAACTGTAAGCATTTTCCTGCTCTGCGTTCCCCTTTGCCCCACTCACCTGTTTCCACACAGGGCCTTTTATCTAAATTTAACGTATCTCACCTTTGTTTCCACTAACCGACGGTACTGCCTCTCCCTCAGTACCAAAGGTTTCTCTGCTGATTAGTCCTGCCTGCTTCCCGCTGTAGCGCACCCCCACACGGGAGGCCGCGCTGCTTGGGGTGCTTTGAAGCCGACAGAGCTCAGTGTAAATCCCAGCTTGGTGACTCACCGAGTGCCACCGCGGCAAGTTAACTTTGCCGGCCCTCTGAGTCTCCCTGTGAAATTTCACCCCTGGGGAAACCAGAGGGGCGGTGGGGATCCAGGGGTGGGCCTGCGGAGCACAGGGCCAAGGGGCACGTGGAGTGGAGTCTGCAGACGGGCCCTGTTACGGCCGGCAGCGTTGCATCCTTTCTCACTGACCGCTCGGTGACCCTCACTGCGGGCTCGGTGACCCTCACTGCCTGTCTGTGCTCCTGTCGTTTCTGCTGCCGGTGGGGGGCGAGAAGGAGTCCGATGCAAAAACCTTCCGACAGCTGTCTGCCCCCTAGAGGAACACTCTGGCTCGTGCCTTAGAGAGTTTCCCCCGGCCCTGCCCCTCGCCTGCCCTGTCCACTCATCGTTCGGCTTGCAGCCAGATCCGGCTGCAAAGCCGAGACTCCCGCAGTGGACAGAGAGGTCCGGGTGGACGCAGCCTCAGGGCCTCCAGAGTGTTCACTATAAACCGCACTTCCCGCTCACACGGTGCCGTGGCAATAATGGGGCACGGGAGAGACCGCCATCCCCCGCGCAGCCAGCGAAGGTCCGCCAGCCTGTGGTTCCAGCTCCTGGGGAGTGCGGGTTGGAGGGATCTGGGGAGCCCCGATCGAGGCCTGTGGTGTGCCAGCTCTTGGGAGGAAGTGGCCCGCACTCGGGGCGGCCCACGCCACCCGGCTGCCCAGGCCAGACCACCCGTGCAAGACAGTGACCGTGTCCGGTGTGGAAACGCCCTCATTTACCAAACGTCATCAGTGTGCACTGTTGTGGTTCCGCTAACCAGCCGACAGTGTAACTGTTTACCATTATGATTGAAGAAGCTCTCCCTGTGGGGCTCTCGAGCGCCCACGAAAAGAGGGGAAAGAGTAACTTGTTTGACGGGTTTGCTCAGCCCTTCCCCCGAGCAGGCGCGCAGGGCGGTGCGGATCGGGCGGAAGGGTCCTGAGGCTCGTGTGTTTGTCTGTCCCGCAGGCACTGGCTGTCCGCGGACACCAAGGAGGAGCGGGACCTGTGGATGCAGAAGCTCAACCAAGCGCTCGTGGATCTGCGCCTCTGGCAGCCGGACGCCTGCTACCGGCCCCTCGGGAAGCCCTAGGCGGGGCGGTGCCCCTGCGCCCGGAGGGCGTGTCCGCGCTGTGTCCCGCGTGTGTCTGAAGAGCATCAGACAGGCTGATTGCATTTTTTTTTTTTTTTGCTTTAAAAAACGAAAGGGGATGTGCCAATATTCACTACATATTATGCAGTATTTATGTCTTTTGTATGTAAAACTTCAGCTGATTTGTCTTCTGTCCTTCGTAAATAATTGGAGGGAAATTCCTTATAGTTGATTTTACTAAATCTTAATTTAAAAGTCTCATTTTCCTATAAATCTAAGTATTCAGTTATTCCTAATAATTTTTTTTTAAGTAAGAAACTTTAAGTTGCCTTCTTGGTCCTGTAGGTCTCAAAGTAGAGGGTCTTTGGGGTTAGAGGTCACGGGTTCTGTAGCCTGAGTACTTCCTCGGTGGGGTGGTGGACCTTCGTTGGGTCTGTCGTTGCCAGGGACCGGGAACATGTCCGAGGGGCCTCACGGACCCGTTCCCAGTGATGGCGGTGAGGACCATTTCAAATGACACACGCACATTAGCCTAAAGCTCGCGGCTTCAAACGGGAGGTGGGGCTCGGGGGGTAATGTGTAAGATGTGGGGGTAGGTGTGTTGTTTAGACGACTTAATAATCCTATGGTTTACATTTCCTCAGTTACGTTAGATGCTGTGTGGTGCAGACTTTCATAGAACACAGGCTTTTAAAAGTCACGATTTTTGCTGTATGTCTTACAGACTCCTCACAGACACGTGGCGTGGTAGTTTTTCTCTGTTCTGGTAACAAGAACAGATGTAAATCCAAGCGCTTTTATATAAAACAAGCACACTTTATAAGCTGCTGCGGACTAACACTTTGCTCGCCAAAGTTCTTGACTTTCTTACTTTTCATGTCCATGTAGGACGGTGTCCAGAAATCCGTTATGAAATCATTCGAAAAACTATTAAGTAGCATATTTCCTTAAAAGCCTAATACCTTATTCTTTATTTTTTTTTGTTATAAAATATTGTAAAACATGGTCTCAAACTTTTAAGTACACTTTGAATTTCTTTGAATTGTCAAAGTTATCGATGATCTCATTTATAAACACTAAATTCTGTCACCTGTCATTGTATCTTTTATTGTTTTAAATGTGTTTTATGTGTATTGTAAAAATGTATTTTATGATCTCTTACCTAAATAAATACTTGCAAGTGGCTTACAGAATCAGTTATTTAAGCAATCTTATTGGCAATCTATTTGAAAAAAAATGAAGTAACACTTCCCTAATTTGGTGAAGGAAATAGACATGCAAGTTCAGGAAGCACAGAGAGTCCCAAAGAAGATGGACCCTAACAGGGCCGCTCCAAGACACATAATTAACATGCCAAAGGTTAAAGATAAAGAGAGAATGTTAAAAGCAAGAAAAAGGCAGTTACCTACAGGGGAGTTCCCATTAGACTGTCAGTTGGTTTCTCAAAAGAAACTTTGCAGATTAGGAGGGGCTGGCAAGAAATATGCAGTTATGAAAGCGGGGACTTACAGCCAAGATTGCTCTACCCAGCCAGCTAAGGTATCATTTAGAATCAAAAGGCAGATAAAGAGCTTCCCAGACAAGGTCAAGTTAAAGGAGTTCATCATTACCAAACCCTTGTTATATGAAATGTTAAAGGGACTTAAGAAAAAGATCAAAACTATGAACAATACAATGGCAACACATACTTATCAATAATTGAATAAAGAAACTAAGCAAAAAGAGCAGACAATCATGGATACAGAGAACATTTTGAGGACTGTCAGATTGGGGGTGTTTGGGGGAATGGGTGGAGAGGTGAGGGCATTAAGTACAAATTGTGAGTCACAGAACAGCCACGGGGATGTAAAGCACAGTGTAGGAAAGGGAGCAGCCAAAGACCTTACATGCATGGTGCATGGGCATGAACAAGGGCATGGGGATTGCCCGGGGGTGTGGGGAGTGCTGGGTGGGTGAAGGGGGGTAAAGGGAGGAAAGTTGCAACAACCATAGTGGCACAACCAATGAAACATAACTTTGAAGATGTGAGGTGTGCTGCTCCACGGCCCCAGTCTGCGGGGCTTCTCGAGGGCGTTTTCCTGACAGCCCCGTTCATCTCTGTCTGTGTCCCAGGGCTGGGCTCCTGTGTGCCCTTCGGGCTGCTGTGAGTGAGGAGGGGCCATTCCCGCTGGTTCTTGATGTGCGGCTGAAGGGCGGAGGGTGATCCCCAAGTGCTTAGCAGAGACTGAGTGGAGAAGGGACCTCACCAACCAAAAGCAGGAATAGGTTTGGTGGGATCGATGACAAGGTCCCTTTTATTCACAGATCTGTGTTTATTGTTGTGGGCATTATCTGTGATAGTGCAAAATTCAAAAGGCACAAGGAAGTGAATGAAAAGTATCTCTTCTCCCATTGCCACAACCACTTCTATCAATTTCTGTGTTCTAGAGACACTTCTATCAATTTCTGTGTTCTAGAGACAGACTGTGCATATTACACATGAATTATATTCCTTTTTGTTTATTGATTTGAGAGAGAGAAAGAGAGAGATTGGTTGCCTTCCATATGTGCCCCTACTGGGGATCGAACCTGCAACCTAGGTATGTGCCCTGATCCAGGATCGAAGCCACAACCTTTTGGTGTTCAGGATGATGCTCCAACCACCTAAGCCACCAGGCCAGGGCAGACGTGTTATATTCATTTGTTCATTAAAAACATTTCACACAACTCTTTGTTGTAAACTAAAGGAAAAGAGCATTGTATCTTATACATTAACTGCAGGGGTGTGAAGCTCATTTTCACCAGGGGCCATGTACATCAGCCTCGTGGTTGCCTTCAAAGGGCTGAATGTAATTTTAGGACTATAAATGTAGCTACTCCTTAACAGTTAAGTAAGAGCTCAGCACTGCCGCCGGGTAGAAACAAGGTGCCGGGCTGGATAAAACAAGGTGGAGGGCCAGAGTTGGCCTGTGGGCCTTGTGTTTGCCCCCTGTGATACAAAGGGTATATACAATTCCATTTTAGAAGAGATTTAAGGTGATTGTGGAACAGCAAGACAGAACTACCTCGTGTGTAAACAGTGAAAAACGCTGCTCAAAAGAATTCCCTGTCCTCGGCCTGTGGGACCGCCGGGAGCGTTGGAGTGGACAGGACCATCTGGGGCCTGTGGCGTGAACACAGAAGTGAGGACAAAAGGAGCACGTTCTTTGGGGGAAACATGGAAAAGGAGTGGCCGATGACGGCCATCCACCAGAGGAAACCAGGCGATCCTGGCGAAAACAAAGAAGAATCCTCACATTCTGACCACAGACTCGGAAAACGCGGTCTGAAGCCTGGGGCAGCCAGCTCAATGACGTGGTTCAGGCGAGAAGTCAGGCTGCAGCGGAGTAAATCTCCAGAGGGAAGAGCGGCAGGGTTGAGCGCCTAACAACATCCTGCCTGGCAAGTGTCTGTAAACGAAACACAAGCAACAGATCAGGACAAAATACAACGTACTTACTCATCAAAGAGTTAACATGCGAAACACATAAAGAAAGAGCTGCCGTGGCTGGCTGCTGCTGTCGGAGCATTTACTAGGATGCACCAGGCCATATTCTTGGTGTTTTGCATGGATTATCTCCTATCATCTTCACGCGGCCTTCTGAAATGGGCCCTGAATGAGGAGACTAAAATTTAGGCAATTTTTCTGAGGCTGCATGCTTAGCAAGGGCCCACCAGGATGCTAACCCAGAATCTGCATGCTTCACCATTCCACTATGAGACTTCTTAAATCAATAAATAAAATGTTAACCTAAAAGAAAGGGGCAAGTCATATTAGCAAGAACACACACACAGACACACACACACACACACACACACACGTCCCAAGAGCCAACAAACGTAAAGCGAACGCTAACGAAGGGAAGAGCACACATTTAAACTGGCCCTCGCTCAGACCGGTGACGCTGGAGTCGGTGTTGCTGAGGAACAAACTCGTGTTCTCGATGAAAATAGAAACTGATTCAGCCTTTCTGGATGGCCATTTGGGAACTTCCCCTAATCCCCTAATCGGAGCTCTGGTCCAGGTAAAGGTGGAGCCGTCATTTCTAGGCACTGGTTGCTGCGGGGGCGGGCGGGGGCGGGGGGCGTGGTACAGGGCGGACTCAGCAATTGCCTGGACGCCTGTGGTCTCTCGAGTCCATGGATGTGTGCCCTGGCCGCAGGTGATAGGTGAGGTCTCAGGTGAGGTTGGAGGAACATCTCCCCCAGCAGGGAGCCTTCAGGTGAGGAAGCACCACTCTTTTACACCCTCTGTCGTTAACGTCGGGAGACCAGGTGCACAAATCCGTAAGTTCTAAGTTCACTTACCGTAGCCAGCTGTTGACCAGCCGCAACCTGCTAACAGCATTCCCTGGGTAGAGACCTCCTAGCAAATACCAGTCTTTGTACCAGGAGGCCCGGTGTTCGGCACATTTACGAGGACTCTAGGTAGAGCTCCTTCTTTCCTTCCCCAGAACCAAAGCCCGGCTTCTGATTCTTTGAGTCCTCCCCCTCACTCTCCTCGGATGACCAGGCCGGCGAGCCAAGGCACATGGGAAAGGATCGTCTCAACACCGTGTTTAAAGGGAGAAAGTGGGCATAGCTCGGAAGTCCCTCCACAGGGAAGTTCATTAGAAATAATCTCCAGGCCAATGAACGGGAAATTACGGCACGCTCTGCAAAACCCCAGGCCGTGTTCGAGGAGAAAGAGGAAAAATAAACTTCCGGGGCACCTCTGAGGGCGGGGGCACGCCGTGTAACCGTGAGCGATTATAACACGTGTGTGCACATGCCAACAGTCCCCCCTCCTCTGAGGTCCCGCTTTCCGCAGTGCCTGCCACCCCCCGGCCAACCACAGTCTGCACGTGTGAAATGGAACACTCCAGAAATACACACGAGTGTTCATGTGCGTGTGTTCTGCCTGGCAGGACCCACCCTCTGCGCCTCTGCTCCCCCCGCCCCGGAAGTGAATCATCCCGGTATCTGCTCCCAGCCCGTCCGCCAGTCAGGGGGCCGACTGGGTGAGCAGGCAACCGTCGGTGCGGGTGTCGCTGCGATTGAGTTCACGTAACTCTGTTTGACTGAGTGACGGTCCCGCAGCACCAGGGTGGCGATGCCGCCATTCACACCTGCCAGAGGGAGGCAGGCAAGTGCTTCCTTAAGGGAGAAGGTGCCAGTTCTCGACTTCAAGAGGAAAGGGAGAACAAAGGCCTATGCTGAGGTCGCCAAGACCTACCAGGGAGGAATAAACCCTCTATCCGTGAACGTGGGAAGAAGGAAAACGAAGTTTGTGCTAGTTTCGCTGTTGCGCCTCCAACTGCAAACGTCACAGCCACGGCGTGGCATAGCTGCCTGGTTAGGATGAAAAGGCCACCCACATTTGTGGGTGGGAGACGGGAGCAGAAACCGGGCTCACGGACGACCGGCGTGCGGCTCCAGCAAGCGCTGCGCCTGCCCGGAGACGTCCAGCCCTGATTGCTGCAGGTAAGGGGCGGCCACAAGGATTCAGGAACGGGTGTTGGACTGAGACATAGAGACGTTACCAGAGGGGCTGCGTCTGCCCAGGAAGAAGCTGCTGCCACATTTCCTGCAGGTGGAAGCGCCTGAAACTCACACAAAATAAGAATGACACTGTAAGTGTCATTGAAAAAGGAAATTTTAAAAAAGAAGTTGATTAAGGAGACATGGTATCATCCAAATCAAGTCCTCCATTATGAGGAAACTGGGCTTATCCGTAAGAAGCTGCCCGAGAGAATCTATCTTCAGGAAAGTGCCCAAAAGGCACCAGACATAAAAGAAGGAGGCAGAGATGATCTGGCGCTTTGTGGCAACGCCACAGAGCATCTGACGGAGCTGGGTGGTGCCGTGTGCCCAGCGAAGAACCCAGGAGCTCTCAAAAACAAACACGAACATCACCGGGTGTGTCCTGGCAACACCGTTGGAAAGCGTGGGCGGCCCCTCGTGTTCATGGAACGGTCCTACCGGTGTACCAGAGGAGGAAGGGTGAGTGCAGCACAGTGAGACATGAGAGAGAGAGAGAGAGAGAGAGAGAGAGGCCACCTTCGAGTAACTTGTTGCGGTATATTGCGGTTATCGGGCTATGTTATTGTGAGTTATTGTTGCTAACCCCTCCCTGTGCCTCATTCATAAATGACACTTTAGCACAGGAATGTATGTCTAGGAAAAAACATGGTATATTTAGGGTCTGGTGCATCTACTGGGGGTCTTGGAACATGTCCCTGTGGCTAAGAGGGGACAACTGTACCCGGATAAAAGGGCGAGTGGAACCACGGCTACTTTTATTGAGGAACAGCAGCAAGAAGGGGTTGGGAGCAGTATTGGGGGGAGGAATGCTTTGACTTTTTTTTTAAAGATTTTATTTATTTACTTTTAGAGAGGGAAGGGAGGGGGAAAGAGAGAGAGAGGGAGAGAAACATCAATGTGTGGTTGCTGGGGGCCATGGCCTGCAACCCAGGCATGTGCCCTGACTGGGAATCGAACCTGCGATGCTTTGGTTCGCAGCCCGTGCTCAATCCACTGAGCTACGCCAGCCAGAGCAAATGCTTTGACTTTTAAACAAATTTGTATAAGGTGTGCATTTATTTTTTATTAAGGCATGTATACGATATATAAACACACACACACACACACATGCACACACACACGGGAACCAAGGGGATGACATTTACTGCAGGAGACGGAAGGCTCACAGGCCAGACCACACCCGAGCAGTAAGCATGGCAGACATTTCACATGGCTTCCCGTTGGGAACTTCAGGACAGAACACGGCCCCCCCCCACCCCCCCGCACGGCCTAGACGAGGACTGCCTCTGCTGTTGACTTATTTCCAGCGTATCTAATATGTTCTCGGGGAGAACATTTCCACAAGGCTCATTATGTACATGGAACTTGAGAAGGCTTTCAAAATTAGAACGAGAACGCCACCGTGAGGGCGTGGAGGACCCCCCATGTAGGGACCACGGGCCACTGGATGGAGAAGGGAAAGGGTCGCCGACAGGAGTCTGGGGGGAGGATGGAGGGGGGCCAAGGACTCTGCTCTGCACGGACTTCGTGCCATCACCCTCTGCGCTCGCCGTGGCCGTTGCAGACAGATGCTCGTGCTCCGGGACCGGAAGCTCTCTTCTCTTCGGGGCTGCAGGTAGACGAAGAAATGCGAACGGCTCTCTGGAGAGCGGTCTGGACACCTGCACGCACGGCGCCCAGCGTCGGGGGCGTTTAGCGGCCTGTACACTCCTGAGCGTGGTTCCCTGACATGGAAAGGTGAATGAGGCAGGCACACGGGGGCCCCTGCCTCCCCGGAGCCCTCCAGCTGTTAGGTTGCCCAGAGCCTCTTGCAAAAGAGAGCTGCCGACGGGTTCCTAGCGTGTTGTACTTGTGGCTGAGAATCTGCGTCTCTGTCCCTGAAGAAGGCGAGGGACGGTGGGACAGGTGCCACAGTCTGGGCTCCGAGCCTCTTTGCGACAGGGTAGTACATTACTTCCCAAGTGGAAGCGTTGGCAGCCTCCCTGTCTTTGTCTCCTGGAATGCTGAGCCGTGGCCGCGCACGCTGGGCTGGCTCGTGCTGCCTCGTGCTGCCGCGGGACTGTCTCCCTGCAGTTGTGGGGGAGGGGTTTGGGCGACACAGGGAAAAAGGAATTCCGAGCATTTTACTCAGTGTAAAGCACGATTTAGAAAAAACACCCTACGCAGCCCTAGCCGCGGGGCTCCGCTGGTCAGAGTGTGTCCTGTGCACCAGAAAGTCGTGGCTTCCGTCCCCGGCCCGAGGTCCGGGAAGCGGCCCCGTCGGGAGGAGGTGGGGCCCCGCACAGCCCAGCAAGGACCCCTGAATCTTTGTTTGCCCGCTGACAAGTTGCAGATGATTTCAGATGTCACTTCTGGTTGAACTTGACAGACAGGTCTTGGGGGCAGAAAGCTCCTGTTTTCTTCCTGGAGGGAAGAAGGGGCAGGTATAGCGCCATCCACTTGACGTGCTACAGAGTTTCCGTCCTTAAGCCCTATGTGAGCCGTCACCAGATGAAAGAGAATAAGGTTTTGGGGTGGTTACATTAAGGGCCTGGATCCTGTAACCACAAAGAACTGAATTCTGCCAACACCCACGAGAGCCTGGAAGAGGACTTCAAGTTCCAGGGGCCCACAGACGGGCTGGCCCTCGCAGCCCGCGAGACCCGAGGCCAGCCGAGCCAGCCCGGGCCCTCGGAACCACGGAGACAGGGAGATCGCAAGTGGGTGCGGTTTCTAGCTGCTTAATTCAGGCTAATTTGTTCCACAGCCAAACCCGCCAGCCCTCTTGGCTTTCTTTCATGCAACACCCTCTCGTCTTTCTGGCTTCCTTCATCTGCGTCCCAGAAACTACCTCCCCTCGGAAGTCCTGAGAAATCAGGGCATTGGCGTGCATACGTACACATTTGCACATGTACACACATGGGTGTGCACACGTACACGGCCCCACTCCCGCATCTCACCTGTTCGTCCCTCGCTGGCCCAGCGGGATGGGTCGACCCCACCTCCTGTGTACATTGTTGCTCCTGCAAGCAAATGGCAAAGTCGATGTTGTTTGTGCCCAGATCTGATCCCACCAGCTGTAAATGTCGCTATAAATTACAGGGTTACCTTTTACATAAAGTGGAAGTGGCCAAAGGTATTTCCCCCCCCAGTGAGAACCACGAGAGATTCGATAAAGACACTGCGGTGCATTAAGCATGAGAGAGGGAAAATGAGAGAAATCTAGAAGGACTCTGTCTGCTCTGAGATGACTTCGCAAGTGCTTTACATTTCGGTTCTCCGTAGAGCACGGCACGACGCTTGTTTCTGCGGGGAGGGGCTGCGTGACTCACTGCAGACTTCCGCTCAGAGGAAGGGACTTGTCCTTACGTTGCGTGTGTTGGAGAACACGAGGATCTGAGATGTGCATGTGCGATCTTTTACAACGCTTTCGCACTTTAATTGACTTTTTCAATTAGTTGTGTCAGACAAAAGGGCTCCTTCTGAATTTTGATTTTACCATTTTCCCTCTGTCACAATAAGATGGCATACACGCCATCCTGCCTTTGAGAAAAGAGATGTTTTGAGCCTGGTGGCTGGCAGTATTTTGGGAAAGACTCAAAGGCCTTGTCAGAAAGCTGTGCCTCGCCGTCTGCTGTTTGTCGCAGCCGCGGCGGCAAGAAGAGCTGAAATGCTGAGTGGTAGGCTCCCCAGTGGAACCGAGACGTCGTCTCCAGGCAGTGTGCCTGACGTGTTTTCAAATGGGTACGTAATACGGTTGGGAGACACCGTCATTGTTCACCTTGACAAAGAACACTGGCTAGTGGGAATAACTTAGAGCATAAATAACAAAGGGCTCTCAGGGCAGATTTCCTCCCTCCCTTCCCTCCCTCCGCTCTCTCCCTCCCTCCCTCTCTTCCCTTCCTCCCTTCTTCCTTCCCTCCCTCCCTCCCTTCCTTCCTTCCTTCCTTCCTTCCCTCCTCTTCTTAAACCTATAGTTTATAACCCATCTTTGCCTTAAGGCACAGTAAGATCCCAGACCTATTCCTGCTGGCCAACACAGACTCATACCATGAGCATATCCCTGGAGCTAATATTCCACACAACTGGTTTACCGGCGAGGACAGACTCTGAAATTGGGGCATTCACTTCACTCTTGCTGCAGGTTTATATAAAGAAGGGCTTGTGATGGTTGCTGAGGGCATTACAAGCCCGAATTCCCCAAAGGGGTGCTGTAATGGGATTTCTGTTGCGTCCACGGGTCGGCCTCTGGAGAAGACAGATGCCTCTCTCAGCCCGGGGAGTGTTCCAACCCCGCTCTTGAGCCTGCAGATACGAGTCTGTTGGGAAGTGGGGAAAGAGCTTGCCAGGAGATTGGCTTCTTTACGATGACTCCAGAAAGTGGCTTCCTAGACAACGGGCCCCTTCCTTGTGTGCCAAGCTCTGGACACCGGCCCCTTTTGTGCTGGCCCACGCACCTCCTCTGTGTGGACGAGGGGACAGGCACACCCAGGGCCTGCATCTCCCCTTCTAGGCCAGGCCCCTGGCACCCGGGCCCCTGTGGCCAGAGTTCACTTGTGGGGGGCCTCTGGGGCTTTCACCTCCAGGGTCATCCCCTCAGGGTCAGCCATCATGCCTGGGCATGGCTGACCCTGAGGGGTTCTTCTCCTAGGGCGGTGTGAAAAGGGCGGGCGTGTGGTCTGCATGTCTGACTGTGTGAGCATGAGGCCCCTTGTGAGTGGGACAAGGACAGGGGTGGAGAGAGAAGGGACAGGTGCAGGCTGCCTGGCTGCCGTCTTTGGTATGAAAGACTGAATACACAAACAATGGTTAAAATGGACCTCTGACCCCCATTCTGCACTGACCAGCCGAGAAAACCCACCCCCTATGGACAGTCACCGGCCTGGGAAGCCAGGTTGTCATCTGTAGGTCAGACTTGCAGGAAGGCATGCCACCGTGTCTGGTAAACTGGTACAGAAAGCCAAACAATTACCCCTGTACCAACTGGTCCCAAATGGCCAAGACTTGATTAGCAACTGACAGCTTCCCTAATTTTTATCCCCAGTTCCAATTTAGGAACGACCTGAGAAAACTCGCTATATACCCCTACCCAGTCCCATAGAATGCTTTCCTTCTAACGAGCTCCCTCCAGCTCCTCCTGCTGACGGCCTCCTGTCAGGGCACCCTGAGGCCTTCCCTGCTCTATGGTAAATCTCTCCCATTCCTCCTCCGCCTTTGAACCTCTGCAGACACGGTTCCATGCTGGCTGGCTGCCGGCTGTGTACAGTGCGTTCAGAATCAGTGGCCTTTGCCCGCTCTCATTTGGGTGGTCTCTGCTTGTCCCCATAATTGCCGCTGCTCTTCAGACTTCCTGAATTCTCCCGTCTAACCCCAATGCAACGTTTGAATGCTAAAAAGGATTACTCAAAATACTGGTCTTTATTATTTACTTAATACACTTAAAGGCTGTTTGAAGTTTTAGGAGGCAGACTAAAAGGATTAAAAGTATTGGGTGTTGGCAACCTGCGAGCATAGGGGGTTCGTTTGTTTTTTCCCTGCGACAGCTCGAGTAGTGCTTAGTTGCCTTTAACTGCATTTGAAACAATTCTGTTCGATTGTATTGTGACAGCTGTCCTATCAGCATGCATTAAGAAAAAACTTACCAAAACTGGTGAATTTGTGTTTAGCCATTTGAATATTGAAGATAGAAGGAAATACAAGACATTTTTAGCATGCTGTGCTTTATTATTTCAAGAAAGGTAATAATGCAACTGAAGTGCAAAAAAAGGTTTGTGCGGTGTATGGAGAAGGTGCTGTGACTGGTTGAGTGTGTCAAAAATGGTTTGTGATGTTTCCTGCTGGAGATTTCTCACTGGATGATGCCCCAGGGTCAGGTAGACCAGCTGAAGTTGATAGCGATTCAATTGAGATATTAATTGAGAACAATCAACATTATTCATACAGGAGAGGGAGACATACTCAAAATATCCAAATCAATACACTTATTGGTGAAAATGAAAAATGTGCCTTTTATTTTATGGAAAAAACATACAGATTTTTGATATATATAGAAATAGAATATATAGATATCTTAATTCTTATAAAACTGTTCTTTTTTCATTTATACTTCTTTTAACATAAACTTGAAAGACATACCAGTCTACTATTGTTAATTTGTAGTGTTGACAATGGAATCCTGAAGGGGAGTCAGCAGTTAGGAAATAACACTGTCTTGGGGATCAATAACCTCTTTCAGCTTAAGAATAGAGTTTCTGCTCTGGCTGGTGGGGCTCAGCAGATGGAGTGCCGGCCTGAGGACCTAAGGTCACCAGTTCAATTCCCAGTCAGGGCACATGCCTGGGTTGCAGAACAAGTCCCCAGTATGGGGCACGTGAGAGGCAACTACACATTGATGTTCCTCTCCTTCTCCCACCCTTCCTCTCTCTCTAAAAATAAACAAAATCTTAGAAACTCCATTTTTTTTTTAACAGCTGAGAGTGGTACACACACACATGCACTTTCCAGCTTCACCACAAGATGGTGCCAATACTTCTCTGGTATGTTTTGCTAAGCTCCTTGGTACCCTCTCATCTGGCATTTGGGAAACATTGAAAAGAATTGGTTACTTACGCTCCTAACCCAATTAAGGTTTTTTGTATTATTAATTTAGCTGTTTATGTAGTTGAGAATGAGTATAAGCATGTAGCATCCTTCAGAACGGTTTCTGCCAAAGAACTCAGCCTCCTGCAATGAATGGAGAGCTGCTTGTTTCCTGTAAATGTGCTCACACTTTCATTCATCCAAGTCGGACCTTTTGACATCCCCACTTGCCTGCCCCAGGCTGCATCACAGAGCGCCATGCAATACGGAAACTCGCGCAGGCGCCGCCGTCTTTAGCTCACTGGGGGCTGGCGCCGCCCGTTGGACCGGAGGCAACATGGAAGTCGGCCTCTCTGCTCGGTTTGCCCGGGGGACTTGCGCCAAAGGTCTAGCCATCCCCTTGCTCCGCCCCCCCCCCCATCTCCCCTCGTTTGTTCACGGTGTCTTCTGAACGAGTGTGGTCGTGATCCCCCCCCCCCCCCCCCCCCCCCCCCGAGACGCCGTGTCCTGGAGATCGGAGGGCAGTCTGAAGGTGGCAGGAGGCTTTGCTCAGAAACTGCGTTTCTCCTCCAGAAGATGACCTTGAACTCCCTGACATCACGTAGTGTGCTCAAAAGCAACCGTGATCAGCTCACATAAACAGGTCTTTAATGTAAGTTAAATCCGCACACGGGAGGTCTTGATATGCAATGAGGTGCGAGCGGGAAATTCATAAATCAATAATAAAGTGAGGATATCACACAGGTCCACCATCTGTCATCTGAAGTTCTCGGGACAAGATGTGCTTTGGGATTCAGAATGTTTTGAATTTACAAAGTGAATACGGTGTATATACCACTTATTGCATAATACTCCAGAAGGGTCCGGGACAACTCCACGTAATCAAACCCTTGATATTACTGCAGAGAAATGTAAGTGTTCACATTAAGTGGAATTAAAAAAAAAAAGACTAAATAGCCACAGGTCAGGTCACGGCAGGTTTTGCTGACAAATGGGTTAGGAAAAGCCTTTGGTTGCAGAACCTTTTGGATTTTGGACATGTGGATAAGGCTTTGCAGAGCTGCATTAGATGTATTACAGGTGCTATTTCACTTAATTCCCACAGACGCCCAATGTTAAACATAAGGATAGAAGAATACGGGGAACCTGGGGCTCAGAGTGGTTAAGTAACTTTCCCCGGGTCACACAGCAGAGCCAACATTCAAATCTCGGCCTGACTCTCAAAGCCAGCATGCTATGTTGCCTCCCATATTTACAAAAATTACTAAATATTCTAAAGTAATAAAAGCGCTTGGATTTCACCAACTTTTGGCTTTTCACCCATTTTGTGCAGTATCCTTGAGTTTGGGAGGGTCCATGAGAAAGAATGTGATGACAGTGACCTCCGCCCCAGTGCCGGATGCAGGGAATCAAAGGCCCCTCCTTCCCGCAGCCTGGCCGGGCTGGAAGGCCGCAGTGCTCCAAAGCAGCCAGCCTGCACTCCGAATGCCAGATTTTCCAGGGGTTAGAGATTCCTGTCGGGCACTTGGTCCCCACAGCTCATCAGCTGTGACACCGTGTGCAATACAATCCCACATCTAACTGATGTCTTACCTCCTTTGCAAAGTTTGCGCCAGCCTGGCCTCCCCTAAAGTGATTCTGCCTCTGCGAATGGGGACATCAGAAGTCACTTGGCTTGATGACGTTGCCAGCAGGCCAGGGAGAAACTGTTGCCTTTCATCTGTACATTTACTCAGGAAGGGAATGAATTAAGACAATTATATTTTAAAATTGTGCTTTCAAAGTAATTCATGAGCCATGGCCCTAGTTTGCATTCTAATTACCTTTTTTCTCTCTTCCTTTATGTCTTTCCCTCTTCTAAATTATACTATTATCTGTACTCCAAAGTTCAGGAGCTTACAGTTTTCTCTCCACCCCCCCACCCCCCCACCCCCGTGTTTCTTTTTTGTAGTGAAATCAATAGCTTAGCAATTACAGGGACACAGAACCTTTTTATATATGCCTGTAAAAATTACAAGCCACAAGACACTGTGTAGCATTTTAATGGATTCTTCCAGTGACCTTTTATAGGCTTTCAAGGTTTGTTATAAAAATGATTCATCATAGGTGGACCTCTATCTATATGTTATGCCGAAGGTACTTGAGAAAGTCCCCCTCGGCTTATTTTTATAAAAGTAAACAGCAGATACAGGCATACATGGGCTCACACACAGAACTGCCCTTCTGTCTGTAAAACTTGCATGCAATGAAGTGCACAAACTTCAGTGTTCCAGTCCATGCGTTTCGGTGAGTGTGTGCATCTGTGTAACTCCAACACTTATGCAGATGGTCCTCCCCAGTTTCCTGCACTCCTGACAGACACTTTCAAGATTTTTTTCATATACATATATGAATTATACAGTATAGGCTCTTCTGTATCAGGGTTCTTTTATTCAACATTAAGAACTTTGAGATCTTGTGTGTGTCAGTAATTTCTTTTACATTGTCAAGTGGTATTTCATGTGTTTATCTGTTCTCCTGTTGCTGGTCATCTGGACAGTTTCCAGATTTTAGCTATTATGAGTCAAGATGCTGTAAACATTCTCGTACAAGTCTTTTCATGCACATATGCTGTTAATAGTTCAGACTTAACTGGTGGGGTCGTGGGGTAAATTTATAATTAGTTTTACAACACATTTTTTCCAATGATGCTTCTATGTGGGCGTTTCAGTTGCTCCACATCCTTGCCAACACTTGCTGCTCTCGGTCTTTTCCTTTTTAGCCATCTGGGTGGGCATGAAGTGGCATTTCACCGTGGTCTGAATTTGCATTTCCCTGATGACTGTCAATTCCTTTGTGAAGCATAGTTTCAATTCTGTTGCTCATTTAAAAAATGGGTTCTTTGTCTTTTTATCATTGAGTTGTAAAAATCTTTTAAATGTTCGGAAATTGTTTATAATATCTACATTTTGTGAATATTTGCTCCCAGTCTGTGGTGTCTTTGGCTGAGCAGAAGTTATAAAAGTTTTGTCTAATTTAACAGAATAATGTTAGTTCCATTGTTTTTCAGTTTTGGAAATCGTTTCTGTGTCTTATCGAGAAAACTCTTACCTATCCACAAACTATGAAGATTTTTAAAAATGTTTTCTCCTAGAAGCTTTTTAATTTTACCTTTTGTGTCTAGGTCTATGGGCCATCTCAAATTAATTTTTAAGCATGGTATTATGTAGAGGTCGCAGGTCACTGAAGAATATCCACTTGTTCCAGAACCATTTATTAGACTTTCCTTTCCCCCGGCATCAATTTGGCACCTTTGTGAAAAGACCAATGACCACGTGTGTGGATGGGGTTCGTTCTCAGCTGCTCTGTCCTGTCCCACTGAGTCATTTGTCTGTCCTGACATCAGTGGCACGCAATCTTGATTATTGTAGTCTTACAGTTAGTTTTAAGTCAGGGAGTGAGACACTTCTATTTTTTCTTCCAAAATTGCTTTGGTGAATCTAGGTTCTTTGTCTGTCTCTCTCTATGTTGTAGAATCAGTTTCACATTCTATTTAAAAAGTCTCTGGGGGTATGTTTACAATTATGTTGAATCTACGGATCAAGTTTAGTTGAATTGAAGACTAAAAATATTGAATTTTCCAATTTAGGAACATGGTGCATATCCCTCTATTGATACATGATGTAGATTATCTTTCCTTATGATTATTTGCTACGTGTGTGTCTTCTGTGGTGAGGTGTCTGTTCAGATCTTTTGCCCAATTTTTGATTGGGTGGTTCTTTTTATTGTGGAGTTTGAAGAGTTCTTTTTGTATTTTGGATAATAGTCTTTTGAAAGACATGTCTTTTTAAAGTAGTTTTTCCTAGTCTGCAGTGTGTACTCTCATTCTCTTAACTGTGTCTTTCACAGAACAGACAGTTTTAATTTTCACAAAGTCCAGCTTATCAATTGTTTTTTTTTTTTTTTTTCATGGATTGGGTCTTGGTATTGTATCTAAGAACTTTTTCAAACCCAAGGTCATCCAGATTTTCTCCTATGTTATGTTTTATGGTTTTGTCAATTGCTTTTATTCCTGTAATTCAATTTTAGTTAACATTTGTGAAGAATGTAAGGTCTGTGTCTAGATTTGTTTACTTATTTTTGCATGTGGGCATCAGTTATTTCAGTACCATTTGCTGTTCTTTCTCTCTGCTTCTTTCAGGATTTTTATTTCTCTTTATTTTCCTCGATTTGAAAATGAGATGCCTGGATATTTTTGGGCTTTTATCCTGTTTGGCATGAGCTTCCCGGAGCTGTGCTTTGATATCTGGCATTAATTTGGAAGAAATTCCCAGTCATCATTGTTTCAAATATTTCTTCTGTTCTTTTTTCTCTTTCTTCTCCTGGTATTCCCATTTATGTCTATGTTACAACTTTTGCCATTGTCTTGAGTTCTTGAACAGCATGTTTTATTTTTAAATTCCAGTTTGACCTTTCTGACATCCTGCCATTTGGGTTTGGGTCTGGTTTGATACTTGCTCTGTCTCTTCAAATGATGCTTTTTTTTTTTTTTGCCTTCCAGAATGTCTTCTTCTTCTTCTTCTTTTTGTAAAACCCCAGATATGATGCCCCAGTAGAGTTCCTGAGAGATTTCTCGGAGGGCCCCGCTGACTGTGTGTTGACACGTACCCCAGCGCCAGGAGGCAGTGGGGCAGAGTCTGTTCTTTCCACGCGAGTTACGTGAGCCGGGAGGCTCCACGGACCTTCCCTCAAATCCATCCGCTCCTCCGGCAGCCTCCCTGCTTGTCTGGGTTCCCCTGCTACTGGCAGAACTTCAGTGCAAGAACTTGAGCACCTGAGGGCTTGCTGAGCCGGAGCAAAAGGTGCATCTCGGGGGGCGGAGCCTTCAGGTGGGACTGAAAGCCACCCCAGGGCTGGGGCTGCAGCCAAAGCCCTGGATGTGTCCTTCCGCGCCGCTTTCTGCTGCGTTTGGTAGACTGAAGCTCTGTGAATCCCCGCGTTAGGTTTGCAGGGCTCCGAGGCTGAAAGGGTTCCTGTAAATGCTCCCTGTAATTAATTACAAACAAAGCAGCCAGCCAGCAGCATGACGCCCTCGAAAAGCCGGCTCTTTATTTCTCCTCTGCATGCCCATCCATCCCAAACTCCAGAAAAGTAGTCCTCCTTAATGACGGATCCGTGATGATGGGACCATTATATTCTGATGCTGTGGTTTTAAGAAGTGACCCAGAAGACAGGCTCTGAAAGCCACCCTTCCCCACCCCCTTTTATCCCAAGCAAAGGACCAGATTAAAAGAGCCCTTGTTGGTATGAATATTTATGCTGGATCCTCTGCAGATCAGATTGGGGGAGTTCATCCTGCCAGGCAAAGACAGATCCCGTGCTCTGATTTAATGAGAAGCTGACACGTTGGTAGCATACTGATGCATCCGTTTGTGAGGAAGGCCATGCAGCACGGAGAGTGTGCATCTTGGGGCCAAAGTGAGGTGCCACCTTGGTCACTTAGGGCCACCAGGAAAGCTGTCGCCAGAATGAGGATTCCCCAGACACCCTGTCTCAGGTGGAAGGCGAGGAGCGGGGATTCTAGCCTTCACATACCTAGGAAGCTGCTCTCGACACCGCCAGGGAGTGTATTGGTCAGAGGTGAACTCTTTTTGTTTTTATTTTTTTAAAAAAGATGTTTATTTATGTATTTTTAGAGCAAGGGGAAAGGAGGGAGAAAGAGAGGGAGAGAAACATCGATTGGTTGCCTCTCGCATGCGCCTCGTCCAGGGGCTGAACCCACAACCCAGGCCTGTGCCCCGACTGGGGATCGAACCAGCAACCTTTCACTTTGCAGGATGATGCCCAACCCACTGAGCCACACGGGCCAGGCCAGACCAGAGGTGAATTCCTCTAACCAGCATTTCCCATGGTGGGTGCGAAGAGCATGCGGCCCAGCCCGCAGGCTGCTGATAGCTCCCAAACAAGGAAAGGGCTGTAGGTCAGAAGTGCTGGGTCAGTGGTGAGCTGAGCAGGTGTTTTACTGCAGAACCTCCCTCCATTCTGTGACTTTCAGGGAAGCAGAGAAAGGAGGCCGTTCATGCAGACTTCTAGACTGTGGAGTTCTTCCTTCCCAAAGCTCCCTCCCAGCACATGCGCCCTTGCTCTGTCATGTGCCCCCCCCACCCCGGCAGGCCGGGGAAGCCTGTGAACCCCCTCTCAGATCCACATTTTTAAATACAAAAAAATTAAAAACGTAGAGGGAGACAAAGAAAAGCGATTGTGCTGAAACCACATGCTACACTGGTGAAAATATTCTGCAATATTTAAACATGGGCACACACTAGTATGTGGGCTTCTTTTTTAAGGGGTCTGGTAACTATCGTTGTTTCAGAATATTCATCGCCATAAATGACATTTCAGGATACGGTCAATACTCATTATTTGCAGACTCTATATTTGTGAATTTGCCTACTTGCTGAAATGTACTTGCATCCCCCATTCGACCAGTGAAAAATTTCAGTCTCCCACCCTGTGCATCCCCGGCCGAGGTTGAATAAGGTAGAGCTCCGCCTCTCAGAAACGAGGGTTCTTTTCACAGTTTATTTGTTACCACATTTTGGGCCCTTCTGTGGTTCTCGTCGATGGTTTCCCTGCTGACAGAGTCATCCGAGTGGGATGCTATAGTGCAGTCCAGTGTTTCCAAGGACAAGGAGGCTGTGATGGGCCCTGTGTGAAGACAGACAGACGTGTGGACAAGCTTCTTTTGGGTGTGAGTCCGGGGCTGCTGGCCCTCTGTTCAGCGTTAATCCACCAGCTGTACCTTGAACAAGGCACCTTTACACAGGAAGCACTCCTGAAACAAGGTTCTGCATCGGTCGGCCGATGACCATGTGGTGATCGGAGGCCTGCTGGGCTGTCACCCATACTTCTCGGTCAGCCTAGGAGCAAGGCTCAGTGCTTGCCAACTGAGTGTTCGAGGCAGCCGTATAGAGCACAGCTGCCACGAGTGATAAGAGTCGATCGTATCTGCAGCAAATGCGATGTGATAGGAAAACATTTGCGACAACAGCAGCAAAAGCAATGCAAGATGACGAACTCACTAGTGTTCTCGGAAATAGGCATGAGAAGACCCGTAAAGGAACTTGGAAGCATTTTAAGAAGACGATGGATTGGATAGAGTTCTTCCTAAAGGAAGACAATATTTCAGCACGGCATTCTCTGGGTGCATCTTGACACTGAATGATTAAGATTTCAGATTAAAAAAAAAAACCAGTAACTAAACAACACCACGACAAGTACTGGTATTTTGGTGCTTAAAAATCACAGGAGATGTTGGAACACAAGAACCAGTGATGTGATTAGCGAGATGCTGTATGTGGGATGCGGAATGTGGGAAGAAGTGTCTGCTGACGGGGGTGTCTGGGGGGTACACAGACTGCCCCCCATCTGTGCATGCCACCAGAGATGGGCGAGGGAGGTGACATGACAACAAAAGCGGGGTACAATCGAATTTTCGGCACTCCTGTGCCTCAGTGGTCAGAAAACTTCCACAGCAGGGCACACAGAGCGTGGGTCCCCCATGGCTCCCACGCAAAAGAAACTCGATACAGGGCTTCTCCATGTCGCAACAATCCTGAAACTGTGTGTGACTTCGCCGATAAGAAGTGGCGTAAAGAAACTCAACGACATTATCAACCGCAAGCAACCGCTTTTATTCTTGGGTTCCATCTGCAGACAGGGGCGTCATCTCAGAACCACGGCTGGGGAGCAGGCGACCCAGTTGCTCCGCCCAAGAATGTCAGACAACCTTCCAAGGAAAGGAACGTTTTCTGACTAAGGAAAGTCATTGCCTTCTGACCTCATGGGGATTGTGGTGTTTGTCAACTTAAAAAACATGTGTACATCGCTGTGGTTTGTTTTCCATTTCTCAGTAAATATGCAGGTTTGTACCTAATTTTCTGTTTATAGTTTTTGGGGGTGAGCGTCCTTGGCAGCCAGCCAGCAGCCTTCCCAGGAGGAGCCCTCGTTCAGGGTCACCAGTGAGGCTGGGTCAGCCCCTGGCACACTGAGACCCTGACCCTGACTGTGACTCTGACCCTGACCTCAACCCTGGATAAGCTGCCTGACATGCTGGGTTTCCCATTTGTTGTCACAACAGTTAGCCATTCGAGGGCACAGATGCTTCCTGGGTTGGAATGGCACCCGCAGCACCTGATTCAAGGTGACATGCGCGTCGGCTGGCGGCGAACCGACCCCGGCAGCTCACAGAATCACACCGTCGTGCAGATATGCGCTTAAAGGGGGGAAAACCACCGCAAAGAGGCTGCTGTGGAGAGGCCGAGAGTCTGGGAGAGCACAGCCCCTGCAACAAGCTCCCGTGTCCCGGGGCTCCCAGGAACGTGCGTCCCTCGGGCACCTAGTGCCCCCCCTGGTCTCCGAACACCTGTTCGATCTGGGGGTTGAACGGATTCTCCTTTCCCAGCACCTCGGGCCACCGGAGCTGCACCTTGTCCCAGAGCCTGTCGGCCAGCAGCTGCAAAGCCACCTGCGGAGAGGAGGGAAACACAGGTTACCACCGAGGAAAACACCGACCTGCCAGGTTTCCTCTGTCCTTTGTCGTGTGGTGGACACGCTCTGGGACGGCCCCCCCAGGATCCCTGCCTCCGTGTCTCTGTGTGCTCCAGCTCCGTGGCTGAGGGTGGGACCTGATGCGTGGTTCTGGCCAGCAGAGTGCGCTGGAGGTGAAAGGCTGTCTGTCACTGGAGCGACGATGTGGCGTCCTGTAAAACCCTGCTCTGCTGGCAGCGTCCCTCTGGAGAGCCCCCCCACCCCACCACCGCTGTGTTGCTGCGGGAGGCAGCCCACGTGGCGAGGGGCTGCGGCGGCCTCATGCTGGCGTCCGGCGAGAAGCTCAGTCCTGCGACCACAAGGAAATGAATTCTGCTGACAACCCAAGGGAGTGTAGAAGCAGTTCTTCCCCGTCGCATCTCTGGGTGAGCATGTGGCCTGGACGTTGGCCTCGGGAGACCCTGTGACCTCGCACCAGCCCTCCCGACTCCCAGAAACCTCGAGGTAAGAAATGAGGATTGTCACGCTGCCACCTGTGTGCTCACTGGTGATTCGGTGATAGCGGTGCCTTCTCCCAGAGAGCCATTTGTCCTTCACCTGCAGACAGCTCACGTTTACTGCTGGCCTGAGGCTGGGGTCTGGGAGTGGGGGGCTCCCAGTCTCGTGAGTGAACCAGGCAGGGAGGGGTGGGGGCACCGAGTCTGCAGGGGTGGGAGGGGACAGGTCTTCCCAGAAGAGGGTGACGGCTGAGCCGAATTTTCAAAGAAGGGCTCACCAGGTGGGTCACGTGGGGAGCGGCGCGAGGGCAGAGGGCATGCCGTGTGCGTGCAAGGGCACAGAGGTGTGGTGAGGAGTGGCAGGTAGGGGACCGGCGGGTGCCCGGGGTGGGGGGGCGGCTGGACAGGCAGCAGGGGCCAGTGGGATTGGACGGCACTGTGGGTGCGGAGTGGGGCTGGAGGCCCGTGTCTGGCCCCCAGCCCGATGCTCAGTCTGTGGCTGCACTAGCAGGATCCATTGTCCAATCCTCTGGCTCATCTCGAACGTGCTTTTGACCAGTGGTCTTCCTCGGCAGATAACACCCTCATTCAGTTCTCGAGCGGGGCCTGGCCGGGCCTGCAGGCCCCAGCTGGCTCGGTGGGCACCGGGGCTTTTCATGCTCGTGGTGCAGGAACCGCGATAGCCAGTGGTCTCAGAGGGGGACGCATTGTCCCGGGAGGATGCGCGGGGCCGCCCTGACTTTGCTCAGGGCAGGTGGACCTTGGCCCCACGGGCAGGACCCGTGCCCCCTTCCGACTGGCTCTGCCTGTGTGGCGCTGGGCGGCCTCCTCCACCCCCGGGGCTGCAGTTCTCCGGTCTGCCAAGTGGGCGGGCGGGCGGAGAAATGGTCGAAAGGCCCCTCTGGGTCTCAGTTGTGTGCCAGGCTTAGCTGTTGTCGGGAAAAACGAGAACTGATGGAGTCACTGCGTTAAATGTTCCCAGCGTATCAATACGCTCCGGAGCCTGCTGAGCTGGACCCCAAGTCCCGGCCATCCAACTCTGTAATCTCGGCCACAGCCCTGTGGTGTCCAGCACACCACACACACACACACCACACACACCCACACTGTACACACCACCTACACCACACACACCCACACGGGCTGACTATCCAGTGGCTGTTTCTGGGCAGGCCTGACCCTCTGGCCCTCCCAGCGGTCAGGGTCTTTGAAGACAGCGGGCGGGCCTCCCGGCTGTGTCGCCTGCTCTTTCCCCGCGCGGAGGCAGCCGCCCGGTCTGTAGAGGACTAGGGGTCGCTCTGTTTGGTCTGTGGCCTGTGAGCTTGACACCCACACGCTGTCTCCCTGACAGTGATGTGGGGCCGAGGCTTTGCAATCACCCATCTCCCTGTCCAAAGCAACGAGGCAGCAGACGGGAGCGGAGGAGACGAGACACAAACAGAGGTAAAAGGACCGAGCTCAGACGGGAGCACGTGGCTTCGAGAGCCATTGCCGGCTGCCTCTCCAGGGGGATGCAAATATTTGAGTGCGCGTCGCTAGTATCGCGAGTCTAACAGGAGAGAGGCGTTGCTATCACTCAACCGGAGACACGTGATAAAAATGAGCTGCGCTAATCAGTCATTCCTCTGAGGGTCACTTCCTGAGCGCCTACTGGGGGGTCGTCCCAGAACCAGCCTCCTCTCTAACTCCCGCCACACACTGCACAGGCGGGGGGCGGGGGATGGGGGGCAGGAGATGGGGGGGGGGGTAGTGTGCAGCCCTACTTCTCTCTCCTGACTCCAGACGAGCTCTTCCCCAAATGCAGGTGGCGATGGTGCCCTCTCAGTCATAGTCTAAAATGGTAAAGCAACGCCAGGTCCTTTGAGAAAAATTTAAAAAGGCAGTAGGGCAAAAAGAGAGAAACTGAATTAGTGAAACTCCATCTGCAAGTGTAATAGAGAGAGGCGCTGCGAACACCGGGCATACAGGCTCTCGGCTGCGCGCGCACGCGCACACGACCTGGCTCCCGCCGTAAATATCATTCCGCAGCCCCTCCCGCGGCCGTGTAATTTCCACACAGGGAAGTGAACTCCGGTTGGAGCGCAGTCCCGTGCGCGCTGACAAATGCGTGGAGTTGAGCCATCGCGCCCATAACCATCTTTAATCTGCCACCATTCACTTGGCTCTTATTGCAAACATATTTCTGCGTCACTAAAGGTAGACCGAGACCGCCGGTTTCCCTCGGTGCGCCGCATTCCATCAGACGGATGCACGCTCATTTATTGTGCCCGCGGAGACGTCTGCCACGCCTGTCCCTTGCACTTATCATCGGGACCGGGGAGGGAGACCGGGTCCTCCTGCCCGTGCACAGCGGGTGGGGGTGGGGTCCGGAGGCTGCCGCGGCCTCTCACCCTGCTGCACAGGCGCGTGGGATGAACTCTGGCCCGGCAGAACCCCGGCGCACGCAGGGGTTCTGATTTAGTGGGATCTTCCGGTCAACGGAGCCAGGCCCCCCGGGGTCTCGTCTTTTGTCGTGGACTCTCGCAGGGCCCGGTGACAGGGCCCAGGCAGCTGCCCCGTGGGCGGTGCTGGTTTGTCCAGGCATCACGGCCATTTGCAGCACGCGTGGCCCTTCCTTAGGTACGCCCACACCTGCGGGTCACTGGCAGGTCTCTGTGGGTCCTCATCCAGGTGCTTCTGCGGCGCATGGCCGCCTGCCTGTCTGCCTGCGGCTGCTGCCGCTCAGAAACGCCCCTGGTGCCCGAACCAGGTGGGGGTCGCTGGTCCACGGCCAAGGCTCCTCTTTGAAATTCTCACAGAAAGGGAGACCGAGCGGGGCGACCTAACACCCCCTGGGCTGAGGGGAGGTTTTGGTGAAACAGTCCTTTCTGTTTTTACTCAATGCTCCCCGTCTCCCCATGATCCCAGCGTGAGGTCACAGCGAGGGGAGGGGGACCTGCTGCCGTTTCTCCATTGGGCCCTGGTGACAGCCTCCTGCTGGCTTTTAGAATTTCCCTCCTTCTGATAATAACTTTTAAGTTGAGCCAGGTGTCTTTGCTTACCCACGTTTGTGCTCATCTTCAGTGTAAGACACACCCACAGCTGCAGAGAATTTTTGTAAGATTGTACGTGCGTCTGACTGAGGACAATTGCCGGGGAGTAAGACCGCAGATGCTCAGGGGAGTAACAGCCCAGCAGTTCCGTGTATGCACTTGGAAGGGAGGGAACGGAAGCAAGACTCCATGAGGGTGGGAGAAGGCAGGGTGGGGATGAGGTTACGGGGTGGTCAGCGAGATTCTGTGCTCTCTCCAGGGTCGTTTCTCTTGTATCAGAGCTGCGTGAACCTAGTAGATGCACAAGGACGATGGGCGGGGCTTGCTTAAGGGGAAGAGAAACCTGTTACTGAGAAGTTATGCGCTGGGGTGTGACTGCCCACCAGGACTTGCCCAGTTAGGAATTTGTGATCGGATCCCCCAAGAGGTCCCTTCCCATAGAACCCCCTTTTTGTCCACATTAGGGTGTGTTCTTCCCTAGGGGAGTCCCTGGTTCTCCAAGCAAATGCACTGCGTCAGGCAGGTCCACCCCACCTGTTTGTGAGATGTGCCCGGACAGGACGGAAGCCCAGCACTGGCCGAGGGGGACGTTGCCTGGCGTTCCCCCACGCTCTGGCTTCGTGGGCTCACTGTAGATACTTTGCTCCAGAAATAGAGCTCTTGAGTCAGTCGACCCTAAAATCAAACTCTACAGAGTAGCTGCATGTTGGTAATACTTTCCAGAAAGAAATGTAATACAGAGCCAGATTGTGTAGTTTGGGCCACAAGCTTTTCACGGCTCCACCCCTGTTCCATTGAACCCTTGCTGAACTGGTCTGCAGGGCGCTACGAAACCAACGTGAGACACCCGCCCTGAATCTGTCTTTCCCGCGGGATGCAGGCTCTGGGCTAACTCGGTAGGATGCGCTTCGACACCTGTCCACAGGGCGGGCCTGGCTTTGCCTCTCCGGCTTCTTCGCCTGCCCGGGAACATGGTTGAGGGGGCTTCTGACCCCTTCTGGTCCCCTTCATTTTAAGTCTGCGAACTTCACCGCCTGACCGTGGTAAGGCATACGCGACACTGAGATTTAAGGCTCCAGCCCCTCTGTGCTGATTCAGCATCCGTACCCCAAACACTCGTGCTTGTCGGTACATGGCGCAGACAGAGACCTGGTCCCTGAGGCGTGGGCGGGGCCAGCTGAAAGTGACAGCTGTTTGCGGGCTCCCGGGACCCTTGTCACTGCCCCCAGAACATCTTTGTTTTTGTTTGTTTGTTTTGAGGGAACCTACAAGTCTGTCCCAGAATTTGGGTTCCCAGGAGCTTACCTGTTGAGACAAATAAAAACCTGGAGGCTACGCACTTATTTACAACTAGTCCACCGAGTATATGTATCTTGTCTGTGTCAGGCAGTGTACAGGGCTCAGGGCTCCAGAGAGGGGAGGGGATTGCCGTCCCGGGACATTTTGTGCTTGTGGGGGGCTTTTAAGAAGATGGTTGGAGTTGCTGTGGGCACTCGAGCGGAGAGGAGGCTGCTTCGCATAGAGCTGTGCTGGGCAGAGCCGCTAGCACAGGAGGTGCCGGGGTGTTCGGCTGGCTGGTCCTGGGGTAGCCGAGGAACCTGGCTTCCATGTGTGTCTGTGGCTCTTCCAACGTTTCCTGTTTACCGCGGTCCGATTTCAGGCCCTGAAATCTTTTAAGTGCCTCTTCAGAGGCTTAATGCTGCAGAGATTTTGAAAAGCGGCGGTTTGAAAAGGTCGCCTGGCTGCATTTTGCCCGTGTCACAGATCTGAGTCTGGGGTCTTTGCAATATCAGCTTTCTTTCTCAAGGCAAAATTTCTTTGCATTTTTGCCAGCAGTCAGACTGTTATTCCCAGCTCTCTGCTCCGCCCACTCTCACCAGGGTCCCCTAACGCTCTCCTTGGCCTTCCTCCCGGGGAGTTCTTCTGCAAAGAGCCGCGATGCCTGCCCACCTTGCTGCAGTCACACCGGTATAGTCCCTCTCCTTGGAGAGTGGACCTGTCACCTGCTTTTAATGGTGGCCCCTCCCCATGAACCAGCTAGGAACTGAGACCCTCAGTTCAACAGGACTCAGGGAATTAAATCCCACCAATAAGCATGTAAGCTCAGAGGCAGATCCCTCCCCAGGCTAGCACACAGTGAGACCCAGCCCTGGCAGACACCTTGCTTAGTTACAGCTTGGGGTGGGGTGGGGTAGGGGGGCACTGGGGTGGAAGACCCCGCTAGGCTGTGCCTGGATTCCTGGCCATGGGAACTGTGAGGCATGAAATGTGTTTTAAGTGTGCTGTACGCAACAGCCGGTAACTAAAACACTTCTCAGCCTTAATCTTCTGGGATCTGTACTTTCCTTCGCAATGTGACGACTTGGGCCAATGTCATCTCCTCAAATATCTCTGGCTCTTCCCTTAGAAAAGCTGGTGGTTCCCTAACCTGCCTGCAGGCCAGACCCTCTGCTGAGGTCAGAACCCATGTGTTTGATCCAATGGCTATTTTGAGAGTCCCGTCCGGACACTGCAGGCAGCTCAAATCCAGCGTGTTTACACCTCCTTCTGCTGAGTTTCTTGACGTGGCCATTTCCACACCTTTGCATCCAGCCACCCAGTCCTGGGAGTCGTCTCTGGCCCCCCCCCGCCAAATCCCAGCAGCCAGCAAGCCTGGCACTTGAACTTCCTCCCTGCCGGCCTTACCCTGAAGAAGGTAGTTCTCGAAATTCTGCTTCTAAATCCTGGGACTGAGCTTAAAGGTAAAACAGTTGTAAGTCTGTATATTGGGAATTTTTCTATGCTTGTTTGTTTTCCATACAAATATAAGCAGGGTTTTGATAGTGAGTATACTTCAGCTCAAAAGTGATTGGGTATAAATCATGACTTTGAACTGTTCAGCACAACCCGTGTTTACATCTATTAAACGTGTCTCCCTAAAATAATTGGAGCAGCCGAACCAGTAGTAAGTACCTGCTACTTCCTGCTTCTCCGTCAGGGTTTTAGGACAGTATGGGCCAACGTGGCGAGGGCTGGGCCCCTGCTGGAGGTAGGGGACCTCCACTCCGCGTCTCTGCCCCTCCGCTCTCCTACCGGTCTGGATGAGTGTGGCTTCTTTAAATCCTTGCTTGTCGGACCTCCACACGGCTCCAACTTCTGACAATGCTGGGTGACATTTGCTCTGGAGTGTAGCTGTGTTTTTTGCTAATGTTGTGTGTGGAGGCGAGGCGTGTGTACCTACACCTCCGTCTTGGCTGGAGGTCCTTCTTTTAATATTATTTTTTAATAAAGACACATCATAAGTCAGGCCAGTATGTGTTACAGATGAAAGTGGAGCTTCCCCGGCTGCGGCCAGGGTAATGCACAGGGCTGAGGCAGGGAGGGACGGAGTTCTGCTGTCCATCCCCCTTGCTTTCCTCTCACAGCGTCCTTCCTAGAAGCTTCCGTGGAAGAGATGTCTCATGGTGCTTGCTTTCAGGATAACCTGTGATTTTTGTGTGTGTACTTGGCCTCGTTTCTCTCAGGGAGGCTGTGGCTTATGCCCTTCTCTGCCCCTGAAAAGCCCAGAGCTGATGTTGCAGGCGCTCGCCGACGTCTCTCAGAACTTCCCTGCACACATCACATGAATATGGATTGTGGACACGACGCTGGAAGCCCAGTATCATTCCTACCTTGTTTTCCTTGCACTCAGTTTTCTCTGTATTTTCACTGACTCTTCTATTAAGCCACATGTGTACATCACCTTAAATGATTCCTGGCATGCATACTTCTATTAGAAAGGGTAACAGCCTTGGTTGGGGCATCGTCCTGTCCACCCGAGTGTCGTTTGATCCCCAGTCTGGGCACCTACAAGAGTTAGCGGATCGGTGTTTCTCTCCCTCTCTCTCGAGTTAATAAACCTATGGTCAGGTGAGATTTCAAGCCAAACCAAACAAACCCTGACAGACAGTGTTCAGCCACCGCTGTGTGGGCGCGCTCACCTCGTTGGGGTGGAATCCATCCACGGGCTCGATGAGCTGCCAGGGCTGCCCGCCTCTCTGCTGCCACTTCTTCGTAACTGCAGGGCACACACACAGCCAGGGGGTTAGTGACACCCTGCCGCTGCCACAGTGGGAGAGCAGGGACTGCGTGCGCAATGTCGTCGGAGCCGCCCGCTGCCCTCCCGAGCCGTGGCCACCCAGCCTGGCCTCCCGGGGCCATTATCTGGGGCTTCCTGAGAGGAAATGGTCTTCCCCCTAACTCAGGAGGAGGACTGTGAGGGTGTTGGGTAAATGTAGCTAGTTGCACAGTGAGGAAAGGCAAGTGCCCGGACATTCGACATCCATTTCCGTCCTTCTCGTTTCCCAGTGGCCAGTGGGACAGGATTATGAGGGCAGGAGGGGAAATCAGACATTTCAATGTCGCCTTTCACAGGCCACCGTTACCAGATGCTGCCTGCCCGTGGCCAGCCGTCACCAGGAAAAATCATACAGCTTGTCCAAAATGTAATTACGTGAAATTATCTCAGTATCACAGTTAGAGTGAATAGGGCTACAGAGGAAATAGTTTGAGCTCCAGAGTGATGAAAAGCAATAAAACTGTCCTTCCATAGGAAATTTAAAATCTTAGCCTCCAGGGGGAAAAACGTGAAACCCGCCCCCCCGCCCCCCCCCCCTCCCCCCGCGCCCCCGCCATGGGCCATCCCCTGGAGCGGCCCATGTCCTCACTTCCCTGGCATCTGGACAGGGGAGCACACACAGCTACAATTCCTCCAGCCCGTCCCTCCTTATCCCACGGGAGACCCAAGCACAGGCGCCTGTACCCTCTTTGTTTCTCCCTCTCTTGCTCCAAGGGAAGGAGTGGAAATTCTACAGGGGGGCTTTGATTGGACAGAAGAAGCCGGACTTCCCTAGAGCTGAATCGATATTACTCTGCTTTTATAATTAGTCCTAAGATCACAACCTGCCATCCCCACCTGCTACCCAGTCCCTGTCCCCGAGGGGCTGCAAACCCTGCTGTCCTTCTCCGCGCTCAGGAGCGAGACCCTGCTGGTGGTCTGCAGCCCCCCACACGGGGCCGCCAATGCGTGTTGGCATGCCCCCTGGCGGGGTGGCTGCCACGGAGACGCTCTTTTATATTTTGCATCTGGGCTTTGTGGGAGGTTGTTGGAAGCGGCAGCTGCCGGAAAGTGGCCTTCGCATTTCTTGGGAAGCTCAAATCGAGGACAAGTCCATGGCGTTCTCCACACAGAGTCCCAAGGGAGACATCACTCCGTGCTGGCGGAGGGCGCATCCCGCTGAAGGACTGGAATGTATCTGCTCTGCCGACGGGAAGCTGGGGGCTGGAAGGTGCTGAAACCACAGGAGCGTTTGCACAGGCCGGTTCTGCGGAGCCAGCTGGCAGACCTCAGCACCTGCCCCCGGCCGTCGGTGCCCCGAGAAGGGCAGAGCCCTGGGGAAGCTCGCCTGTCCTGGCTTCAGTGTGCCTGGCTGCTTTGCTTGCTTCGGAAGGGGAGACCTGGGAATCAGACTTTCTGCTGCAGGTTCAGTTCTGGCTGCTCTGCCTTTCCCTCTGGACTTGACCCTTCACGGCCCCTGTGGGCTCTGGCCCGCCCTCCGTGGGAGCGAAGGCTGCGGCAGGCGGTCCCTGCTGGTCCCAGCGCACCTGCTGTGCACCCGCCGGTGCTGGGTTCAGCTCCTCTTTCTCCCCCTCTTCCTCGAGAGGATGGGCCTGATTTTCCATGTTATAACTTCATGCCGACTCTCTCTCTGAGCCACCTCCAATCTGGACAGCAAGTGCGCATCCAGGAAGCGCCAGGCACTTGCAAGTGCTTCTTCAAATGCAGAGCCAGTGTCACCCCCGGTCACCCCCCTCCATGCTTTTGTTCCTTTGCAGCATCAGCCTCATTGTCACCTGGCAGCCCCACAGGGTCCGTGAAGTCCCCCCACCCAGCAGCCCCCTAAGAGGTCGGTCTCCCAGTCCTCTCTGCGACTTCCGAGGTGACATGGCCTCCCTTCTGCCTCCGATCTGTTACCTCACCCCCATTCTCACTGTCCTTTCTGTCCTTTCTTGCGCTTCTCCCTTTGCTTTTAGGGTGGTTTCACCTTATGTGATACAAATGTTAGAAAGAGATACCCTGGCTGGCGTAGCTCAGTGGACTGAGCGTGGGCTGCGAACCAAAGTGTCTCAGGTTTGATTCCCAGTCAGGGCACATGCCTGGGTTGCAGCCATGACCCCCAGCAACCGCACATTGATGTTTTTTTCTCTCTCTCTCTTTCTCCCTCCCTTCCCTCTCTAAAACATAAATAAAATTTTTTAAAAAAAGAGAAAGAAAAGAAAACATGAAAGAAAATCCCAATTGGCTGTTGAATTCCCAGGCTACGGAGACAGTGGGGACCGAGCACAGTGAGGACTGCAGACAGAGCCTGCTGAAATGTTGTGGAGTCTCATGAATAAAACACGAAGACTGTATTACAGAGGTGGACCTGAACCGGACCACCCACATGGCCTCTTAGGACACTTTCTGTGGCCACATTTGCAGAGAAGGTTGAGTGACAACTTGAATGCAAACCTGTGTCCTCACTGGCCAAGAGAAAATTCCAAACAGAATGACTGCAATTGGGAAATGTGGAAACCCACAGTAGAAAGCAAACTTAAGCCCCATTGGGGACGCACGGTTTCAGCGAAGATCCTGTTCCTGGAGAGAAATGTTTGCTAGGAGCCCGATTTTAAAACAGTCAGACTTGCTTATACCTGACTCTTCCTCTAATGCAATTCAGTTTCAGCACCTGGGCTTAAAGTCAGTCTGGGCTCTTCCCATTTTGATTTGAATTTTCAGTGCGCGTCCCTACCGACCACACTAAAAACCCCGGCCCTTGGGGAGAAGCAGAGATGGCGGTGGATATTATATTTGATGGGACAAATGAACATAATCCAGCCATCAGAATTAGTGACTGTTTCCAGAACGAGAAGGGATAGTCATTCCTATGCCCCTTGGAGCAACGGAGTGATCCCATAAGGTAGGGGTTCTGAAGAGAAAACTGTGCAACCAGATCATAAAGGAAAGAAGAGGGATATTGACCTGCTAAGTTCCGCAAGGCAGCGGGTACAGCTCAGGGTGGGGGGGGGCGTGGGAGAGGCCCACACTCTGTTGTGACCACACCCCCTCAATTCTAAAGGACAGCGGTGGTAACACATCCCTCTCCGATCCCCCGCCCCCTTCTCCCCCTCATTAGTGGGGCATTACGAGGGGATCCAGCCTTGAGAAGAGCTGGCTTACACAGAATACTCTGATACGTACTCAAAGACATGCCACAGGTTACCAAGGCCACGACCCGTCTATTCACAGTGGAAAACATCCTTTTCGCACATGATTGCTGTGTTGACAAAGGTTGCCAGTTGCCACGTATTTGCAGGCATCAGTGCTAACACTTAGGAGGAGAGTCAGTAACACAGGCGAGAGTGTAAGGTCTCACCTACGTCGTGGCGAGTGCCAAACAGAGGGACCCTTTCTAGTTCTCGTATCTCAGGGTGGAATTTTGCCGCCTCGGAAAAACTGCAATGCCAGACGGTGGTCTCTGCTTCTTCCCTGAGTGAGTGGAGAGTGGGGGGTCCGCAGGGGCAGCAAGGTTAGTTGGTGGGTTTCCTTCCCGCCTGGGGCCGCAATTCAAAACAGGCAAACACAGGTCTCTCGGGGTTTGGTCATAACGTGTTTTCTTCATCTGCAAAGTCAGACAGACTCTGCTCATGACCGGCTTCTCAGCGAGGCAATGGAAATCGTGGAAGAAGGCGCATGCGACCCTTGGTGGTTCCTTGAGGAGCAGCAGCTCTCCCAGGCATTTAAAGAGAGAGATTAAGCCCTGGCTGGTGTAGCTCGGTGGATTGAGCACGGGTTGCGAACCAAAGCATCACAGGTTCCATTCCCAGTCAGGGCACATGCCTGGGTTGCAGGCCACGGCCCCCAGCAACCGCACATTGATGTTTCTCTCTTTCTCTCTTTCTCCCTCCCTTCTCTCTCTAAAAATAAATACATTAAAAAATCTTTAAAAAAAAAGAAAAATACTTAAAAAAAAAAAAAAGAGACTAGAATCCTGCTCAGCACCAGGACGTCCTGGGCTGTGGCACCAACAGACACACTGGGGATCTAAGGATCGGGCTCACTCCAGAGGACTCGCCCGTGGAAGTGGAGGGTGGCGGGTGGTGCATTTCAATGGTCAGTGTCCAAGTGGCACCCTGCCAGCCAAGTGGCCCGTCCCTTCCTCTCTTTGGGAGGGGTGGCACAGGCCAAGATCGAGGACATTCCCCGCTCCGCTGCCCTTCCCTGAAGCGGGGAAGCCTTGCTACCTCTGTTTCGTTCCTAGCTAGCCAGAGGGTGAGTCGGCAAGAGGCAGGGAGAGCCCTGGGAGATGAGCAGTCGGTCGATCACCTCTCGGGGCCTGGCCGAGGCTGTCAGAGCGGAGAACAGATCGCCCTCGTGCCCACCCTCGGGGGACAGGACCCGCGACTGCAGTGTGCTCTGTCATGATGTCACTGTTGGCATCTAGCTAATTATTCATGGGAGATGGGAGCAAAGGGAGCTAGACACTGAGCTTAATAAGTCGGGGAGCCCGAGCCCGCTGGCCTCACCAGGGCGCTGCAGCTTCTCACGCCCCAGGGGACCACGGCGCTGCCGCTGTGAGGACAGGAAGGGGCTGACAGGCACTGAGGTCACCAGCGGGACACCAGCCAGCGCTTGGCCTGGACCCTTCAGGAAGACACGGCCTGTCCCGTTTTGTCGGCAGCTATACTCCCAGCAGCCACCCCGCACGGAAGGGGGGCTTAGTAAAAGCCTGGCGACTCCCTGGGGCACTATGGAGCCCCATTGATTAAGTGTTCATGTGCCTATGGGTCACCTGTGGGGATTGCACTAAGATGCAGATTCCCAGGCCCCCGTTAGGCGTGGGGCCTGGGATTCTGCATTTATACGTAGCCCCCAGGTGGAGTGGATGTTGCTCGTCCCAAACCACACGGGGAGGAGGAGCAAGGGTGTGACAGAAACAGAACTCTCTTCGGGGGGCCAGCGACACGCCAGGCGCGGCATTGAGGAGGATCACATGGTATTTCGTGTAATCGTGGCAAGATCTGTTGCGTAGACACGGCCTCCTCGTTTTCACACCTGGAAGGGAGAGCTCCGAGGTGTTCAGGGACCTGCCTGGAATCCCAGAGACAATAAAGCACAGAGCCAGAGGCTGGCTACCTCGGAAAATGAACAAGTCCCCTGTGCGTGGGAGCTGTTATTATGCCTTTAATAACGTTATCTGTATTCCAGGCTGATGCAGATCAAAGGCCACTTGGCGGTGTGTCTGTTTACAGCGGGAATTCGTTAGCGCGGTCTTCAGCCCCGCATTTTAACGGGGGGCTACTTATCAGCATGTCCCTCCCCGTGAGAGAACTGTGTGTCACCTGGCCAGGAGATCTAGCTGAGGGCGATCAGTCCTGTTGAAAAGATGTTGGGTGTCGAAGGACTAGTGTCAGCTGATGTGACATTTGCTACTGCGTGAAGGCCCCTCTGCTAACCCCCACTGCCTGGGTGGGGGGGCAGCGTTGGTGGTGGGGAGGCGGCGGGGTCAATCTCAGGACCACGGTTGTCTGTCCTTCACCTGCTTCGTCGAGCTCGTCATCAGCGTCACCTCCGAGGGCAGGCAGTCGGTCTGCAAGACGCTGTTCTCAGGGTCCAGATGGGAGGAGAAAGCCACTGTCGCTCCGGTAACCCTGGCTGTTTCTTGTGGCCACCCCTCAGTGACCCCGTGCTTGGACGGCACGCCAGCAGAGGAAGACTAATGTCCTTTCTGGGAAGCTGCGGTGGGGGCTGTCCATGTGGCCACAGGCACACCTGAGCTCCCTCCCACCGTGACTCTGATGAGTTCCTTTCTGCGTGGGGCCTGGAACCCACCGTGTTACCGAGTCCCTAGGGAGTCAGTTCAGTGCCCACCGCGACGGGCGCCACCTCCGCCCTCCACCCGGTCCCACTTCATCTTCCTGCGTGGGCCAGGGTGGCCGGGACAGGCCCTGCCCAGTCTGCTCCCTGCCGGCCTCTGTCCCCCAACCCCCGGCTGGGGCAGCCTGTGAACACGGCGGCCCCTGCTTTTGTCTGGTGTCATTACCGAAACCGAGTGCCACTTACTTTCTTGGAAGTCAAAATCCAGGTAGAAAAGGTCGAAGTTTGGAAATCTCTCGGTGGCTGCGATTCTTTTCAGCACGTTGGAGAGTTGTTCCGCTCTCTGAATGCAAAAGGAAGAGGGAGAATTCCGTGAAATCTAGGCTTCGGTGAGCCCGTTCAGGCCGAACAAAGGAATGGGGGGGGGTTCCCGCCCCCACTCCGAAGCGCAGAGCAGCCCGGCACATTCACTTCTATGCACGCACGAGTGGCCAACCCGCCTACAAACTGTTAAAATTCATTAGCAACCAAATCGGCGCACACGAAAGTAATAAGACCCCGCGTCCCCCTGTGGGGCTGGGGAAGAAAAGACGGACACTCCTGATAATGTCGAGGGGCGCCAGGGGAGAGGCCGTGCGGGACGTCAGTTTGTTTAACCTTTCTGGAGAGCGGTGCGGCAAGACGGGGCCAACCCTCACACACGGCATACTCTTCGGCTCGATAATTTTTCTAGAAGTTTGTCTTAAGGAAATAGGCCTGGTGCAGAGATACACACACACTCAAGTTCATCACAATGCCATTTATCACCGTGAGGAATTGGAACCCTCCCGTGTCCCACTGCAAGGGAGGAGATAAATCGTGCATGTGGCGTGCACTCTGAAATGGCCACAGAATTACGATGTGGAGGAACCATTTAGCTTATGCAGGTCAGAAGGCATAAGGCAATCTGTGATTCTGACATCATGCAGGCAAAACCCCCAAACATCCATCTGTGGAAGTAATATTGGGAAGACATGTGCACACATTAACTCTGGGTAGTGGGATTTGGGGTGATTTTTTGTTACTGTTCTTTGTTGTATTTTTTAAATGTTCTCCATGGTTTTTTAAAAATGGAAGTGTATTTGTAAAAAAACTTTGTGAAATCTTTTACAAAGAGATTGTTCATGATCTGTGGAGGAACTGCACGACCTGTAGGTTTCCGTAGAGAGAGGGGGGAGCTCTGGAGGGCCTGGTCCTCCTTGAACTTGGGAGAACTCAGACTCAGGCCCTCGCCCGGCTCACTGCTCTCAGCCTGAGCCGCCACACCTGGGGCTGGGGCTGGCTTTCACAGGGGTGTGTGTGCACCTGCCTGTGCGCACACGAGAGAGACAGGCACGCGCGCGCGCGCACACACACACACACACACACACACACAAGCAGTGACTGACAGGCCCAGAGGGGGCAGAAGGAGGGAGACAGGGCACCCTGCTTCCCCTTGCCTCAAGACCCCGCCCCTGCAGCGCACCCACCAGGAGTTTGATGTCTCTATTCACCAGCTGGGAGGCTGCCCCTCTGCCCAAACCCCACCCCCAGCTGCAAATGCCGCGGCAAACAACACAGGACAAGGGTGACCCAAAATGTCATCAAAAGGCCAGTGACAGCCCTACCTTGGAAGTGAGGGCCCGGAGAGTCCCGTTGGAAGACATCCAGCCGTGGCAGGGGCTGACCTGAGGGCAGGAAGACACCACGCTGGTGATTACAGAGAACCGCGTGGTGACGGGGGTGGGGGGTGGGGTGGGGGGGGCGCGGCTGCGGGACAGGTCGGTGGCCACTCACCCGCAGGCAGCTGAGGAAGGTGTAGAACCGCCTGTAGGTCACGTCCGCATTCAGCTGGCCTGGAAAACAGCGAGGGCGGCTTTGTCGTGTGTACGAGAGGGTGTGGACGCCCCTGGGGACCCTTGTGCGTGACCCTGATGCCTGACCCTGCCTCCCTGGCAAAAGGCCGGCGCCTCCAGGGACCTGCCCTGAGTGTTCCGTTGGCGTGGCCTCGAAGAATGCCTGTGCGTCCCCTGTCTCTGTCCCCTCTTTCTGAGCCCCTAGAGATTCGGAGCCAGACTTTGCTGGGTGGGGGCGGGCCTTAGGAGCTGACTTCCTTCTCCAGCGGTTGGCCTGGGCCAGGGCAGAGCCTCCCCTGACCTGGACCTAAGGGGGAGGACGCGAGGGCACACGCGGACCAGAGCATCCCTCACGATGCGCTCCGCGAGCATTTCACACCGTTCTCCCGGCCGTGGTATGAAATGCCGAGTTCCCCGGGGGCGCAGACAGCATCCAGGGCGGCTGTCGACAGACCCTCATTTCTAAGTGATGACACCCAGGCCTGACCCCCGCTCATCCTGGGTGGGGCCCAGGCGGGACGTGGTGCGTGGACAGCGGCTGTACCGTTTGATGAACTGCCGGCCTCCCCACCTGCCTGGGCGGCTGCTGGAGGGGGCGGGCCAGCACACGGTGTCCCTGCACGGCCCAGTGCAGCGTATCTATTGAGCCCTAAACAGCAGATGTGTGCTCCATCCTCAGGTCTTGGGGCCAGTTCGAAAGGCACCTGAGAGCAAAGGTGTGCGCGCCCGAGGCCAGGTCGTCCAGAGTAAGCCTCACGCGCAGACGCAGGATCTAGGGGGCTTATTTCTTCTCGTCTCGAAGGTGCCCCCTCTCTCGCCCCCTCACAGCACACCTACCCCAGAGGCAGTTCCACTTTCGGGCTGTGGCCGAGACACCAAGTCCCAGCTCTCCCAGACCTCAGGGGAGGTGGGAGGGGGGTGACTGATGCGGTATTCATTAGCACGCCTCTCACGCTCGAAAAAATAAAGGAAAATCACAGGCCCCATCTCGGAGCAGAGAGGAAGATCGAAGGTGGTGGAGCCGTCTTATTTTTCACTTACACCTCAGATCAGTTAGACCGAAAGAGAGATTCAATTTTCTTGTCATGGAAGAAAAACATATTGTCTCTCGGTGCGCCTGAGCGAATCCCCAGGCTGGGAAACCACAGGCTGACGATCGCCATTGAAGTACCGGTGACACGCCGGGCGTCCTCCCCTCCCGGGGGGCATCCTCCTGGTCACAGATGCGACACATCCCAGCCCCCTGGCCTCCGCTCCCTGTTCCGGGATCAACACGGAGCCCCGAGCACCAGCTTTCTGCAAGGTCCCAGCACTGGGCCTCTTTCCCTCTATTTTTTTTGTCTCTGTATTTTTTTTTATTTTAAAGATTTTATTTTTAGAGAGGGAAGGGAGGGAGATAGAGAGAGAGAGAGAAACATCAATGTGCGGTTGCTGGGGGTCATGGCCTGCAACCCAGGCATGTGCCTTGACTGGGAATCGAACCTGTGACACTTTGGTTCGCAGCCCGCGCTCAATCCACTGAGGTATGCCAGCCAGGGCTTTGTCTCTGTATTTTCTGTGATTTGTTTCCTTTCTGCATGTGCCTCTGCGTGTCTCAGCCCAACCGGGCTGCACAGACTGAGACCTTCAGCCTCCTCCCTGCACCGTGGGTCCTCCCTGCGCCCCGGGGAGCCGGCTCTGCCCCGCCCCCTGGGGCCACAGCCTCCCGCCTGCCCCCTTGCTGCTCTGCTGAGACTGTGGCCTGGTAATGAACCCCAGATAGCGTGGCTGGGACCCTGACACCCGCCTGGCCCTGAAGAGTCCCCTCTCCCTAACAGGCATCTTCTCCCTCGTTCCCCTGCGCAGTGGCCCCAAGTCTTGTCAGCCTGGGGGAGGCGGCACCTCAGTGCGGCCGGAAGCAGCACACCTGCACCGTCCCCCTTCTCACCGCCACACCCCGGTCGGTCACTCTGATACCTGGAGGGACTCCCTCTGACACCTGGTTGGTCCTGCCCCTGGGGCTGGGACTCGCCAGCTGGCTCCCCCTGGGGGGGAAGCCCCCCAGGTCTTGTTTCACCCTGCTTCCTCCCCCTTCCTGCGGGCCTCCTGCTGGGGTCCCAGCACACACCTCAGGGCGAGACCACCAGTGTGCCCTGCCTCCGAGCCTTCTCCGACTCCCCGTCCCTTCCCCGAGGCCCCCCTGCCACGCTGGCACTGGCTCCCACTGGGCCCCGGCGATAAAGGGAAAAGCCGGGTGGAGCAGGCAGGTCTGCCAAGCAGGGTAAGGGCCGGTCAGGTGCGGTGACAGGCAGCTGGAAAACCCTTGAGGCCATGGTCCCTGCCCTCTGGTGTCTCTGCCTGTGCGAGGTGGGGTGGCTGTGGCGAGGTCACAGCGGGGGGCGGGGGGGGGAGCAGTTGGGAGTGCTTGTGCTGGGCTTACAGTTTAAAGAAAGAGAGAAAGAGTTCTTAGGGCCTTTGCCATCATTTACTCTGTCTTTGAGGCATCACCGCCTGTCCCTCATCCCCCAGGGGTGGGCTGCTCTGCCTGGAGGAGCCCTGGCGTGAAGGCTGCCCCTCCCCGCACGTGGGGCCGGTGCAGAGGCAGGGTCTCCAGGTCCCTGGTCAGAGGTGCGTCTGGTGCTCAGAGCTGGTCGAGAACGACCAGGACAGGGTGGAAAGACTGTCCCTCGGTGCCCGGGAATGGTAAGGGCTGCATGTGTGTGCATGGGGGTGGGGTGAGGGGCCGGGGGCTGACCCCGTGGACACCCTGCGTCCCTCTGAAGCTAAAAGGGTAGCCCCCCCCCCCCTCTGGCTAGAGTAGCGGCGTGTGTCTCAGCCATTTGCGGTTCTCTAGGGTTCTCTAGGGCAGGGCCTTCGGTACTTGTTTAATGCCGGGAAATTTTAGGTGTCATAAAAGCCTGGTTCCAACAAAGGTCTATCACACACGTCCGTGAAATACCATCCAGGGTACCACTAACCCTGGTGAAAACACAGTAATTCAGACGGAGAGGAAGCCAGTGGTGAAATACACCGTATGCCACAATGCATTTTGGAATACATTGTGTTTTAGGCAGAAGAGCGATCGGGGTAAAATGAAGGTGTTGTTGGTGTTTTGTGGCGGGGGGTCCTTCGAGGAAGGCCCAGGCGCCCCCCTCAACTGGAGCCAGCGGTCCCAGACGCCTTGCCCTGAATGTGACCCTGCGGGCAGCACCCCGATGCTCAGGGCTTGGACCAGGGTCACTGACACTTAGCAATGTCACTGTGAGGGTCTATATTCTGGTTTTCCCAGTGGGGCTGTCCTTGCTGTCTCCTCTGAGAACAAGAACTCCGTCCGCCTTAGTGTCCTCTTTACCCAACAAGGCACCTCTCAGGGTCTCAGCCATGTTTACGGAACCGCTGCCTTCCTCCTGGACTGTGCCTGGGGGGCTCGCCACTGGTCAAAGGCGGCCTGTCTCCAAAGGTCCTGCGGATAGCCCTGGCCCGATGGCTCGGTGGGTTGGAGCACTGTCTGGTGCCCCAAACAGTCGTGCGTTCGATCCCCAGCCAGGGCACGTATGGGGGGGCAACCGATGGACATTGTTACCTCACATCAATGTTTCTCTCTCCCCCTTTCTCTCCAAAACCAATAAAACATATCCTCGGGTGAGGACTGAAAAAGAAAAGAAAAGATCTGAGTGTGTAGAATCCTGATGTGTGAGGCGTATTCTCTGGTAGTTCCTCAACAGGCAACACGTCCTCCCTGGGAACTGGCATCTCCGGGGGAGACTGTGGGGCTGCCCCAGCCCTCGGGAGCCGGACACCGACTGCACAGTGACCCCCCACGGTGGGAGGAGTTGCTGAAGGATGAGCCCTGGGGGTTCATCTCTCCCTCCGCCCGGCAGGAGCGAGCTGGGAACCTGGGCTCATTCTGGGCCTCCGTCGCCTGCCGATCTGCTGCTGTGGCGTTTCACCTTGTCTTTGCCGGTGGGCAGGCTGAGCTCCTGCCTGTCCTACTACTGAGGCAGGGGAGACTATTCCCGATCCAGGGGTGATTCCCCAGCCCCTTCGGCTCCCTGAACTCTTTCCCAACCCTTACGGTTGGCTGTCTGGGTAAGAGTGTCCTCGTCATGTCCCTAGGCTCAGAGACAGAGGTAAATTGGAACACCCCATATTTGCTGACACACCCTCTAGCACAGGGCCTTGGGAATTGGACGAGGGTGTTGTTCTGCTATCGATGAAGATGAGAGCTGTCCTCAGCGAGGCAGAGCAGCCAAACCCAGAGGCTGGCCCAGCCTTAGCCTGGGAACAAAGATCCAAAGATCGGATTTGCAGCGGGAGCAGGCCAGAGAGAATGTGAGGGCGGCAGCCCTCTCGACAAGCCCCTGGTGTTCTGTGAGCTGTGCCCTGCCTGAGGGGGAGGGGCAAGCTGGTAAGTCCCACCCACTCCCCCAGTCTGTCCACTGAGGACCCTGGTGCTCCATTGAGGAATTCATCCTTCATTTCCCATGGCAACCAGGCAGCGGGGATAATTTAGGGAGTGAGGAATAACTTAAAAACATTAAACACATTTTTGAGGGTTTCATCTTTCTCCCTAATTAGATTATTTTTTTAAAAAAACAAGAGTTGTTTATATAGAACAAACTGGTTGCATCTTTTCCTTTTTCCTCGTTTATGCAGTGAGATGCTGGTGCGTGATTAGCAGTTGGAGAGAGGCCATCTGAGGACAAGGCCAAGCCGAGGGCAGAGTTTCTCGACCTTGAATATTGTTGGTTGTGTGGGGGGGGCTGTCCTAGGCGTGGTAGGGTGTTTAGGACCACCCCTGGATTCTACCCAGTAAATGCTGGTAGCAACCCCCTCTCCAGTTGTGATAATGGGTGCGGGGGGGCCCATGGGTACAGGGGGGCTGCCCCTAAATGAGAACCGCTGGCGTCCCTTCCAAATTGCATGGAATCAGTCATCGTTACATGCTGTGGTGGAGTCGAGTGACCGGGGTGGTGCACCCGGAAGGATTTCCAGAGGCGGATGAGTGGGAGATCATGGGAAGAGACTGGAGTGTAAAGCCAGAAAACCCCAGGTCAAGTCCTTATGGGTAGGACGCAGCGAGTCGGACACACGCCTTCCCTGCCCCCAGCCGCCCAGCCCCAGGCATTGCTGCGCCTGGCTGTCCTGCCCGTCTCCAAGGGCGGCCAGGATGGAGTCAAGTTCTCCAACACGTGATCACAGCATCTCCACGGGGCACGGTCAAAGCCACGTAGCCAGGAGGGAATATGCCAGACGGCGCTCTCCTTGGATAACAACGGCATGCACGGCACGTGCCCTAACTGCAGAGGACACGACCTCGGTCTCCTGCGTGAGAAGCCTGGAGTGTGGGGGTCTGCTCTTGCCCTCCCGGAGCCCTTCAAGGGCTGGTGAAAGGCCCCTGTCCTTTTCCTGTGTGGGGAGGGGTCAGACTCCCTGAGGGAGGTGTGTGTGTGTGGGGGGGGGGGTTGGCTTAAACTGGCGTGCAGGAGGGGGACAGGAGGAGATTGAGGAGACACAGAGAAGTCACACTTGTGCAAGGGGAAGGAAGCTCTCCTGAGAAGGCGCCGAGAATGAGTTTCTGCTCTTCCCCTTTGAACCGCTCACCTGCCTCGGAAGAAGCTGCTTGGACCTCCAGCACAGGAGGGGGCTGTCGCTGTACCAGGAAGGCGGTGGCCCCTTTAACGGAAGACTGGCCCAGCTGCTATCAATATGGGGCTGAGGAGAGGGCACCCTCCAGCCCCGGATTTTCTCCCGGAACACTTATCATCCTCTGACACGCTTTGGGAATCTTTTCACCACTGGAGTAAAGCCTTACGTTGGCGGGGATTTTTACCATCATGGGCACTGTGGGTTACCCAGCGCCTGGGGCAGTGCCTGGCACATCACTGGCCCTCAATGTGTTTCTGAGAAGGCACTCCCCTCCCAAGCACAGAGGGAAGAGCCGTGCCACCCCCGCTTACGTGGCAATGAAGCACGCAGCATCCGGCAAGCTGCCGACCCTCCCTGAGCCTCCCTTTTGCTCAGCGTTCAGTGGGATGCTTGAAAACGTCCCTCCCACACGGGTGTTTTCCGGATCGGCACGGCGGCCCTTCCTAATGTGGACTACCACTCCTTTACGACATCGTGCGTCTGGAATGCTGGAGAGGCTACTAGAAGTTCCTGGGGATCTCCGGAGCGTTTCAGAGCCAAGGACTCCGAGGGAGTCTCGCAGTAGGGCGCCCCGTCCGCTGAAGGACCGCAGGCGACAGAATTCGATCTGGCCACCAGGGGGCGCTCACCATCGAGAGTCTGAGACGTCCTGCCCTTGGGCTCCAGCAAGGCTTTCTGTCTCCGGTTTGGGCTGCGTCAGCACATTCCTGAGTTTACCTTCAGTGAAGGGAGTTTCCTGACCTAGACTCGTACCTTTCCATTTCGTGGATTGTGAACGCCTTTGGGGTGTATTCCTCTGTGTGTGAACTACATACATTGGAACTATGTATTCATGGACATCGTTAAAGAGTGAAAGTAGCCCTGGCTGGTGTGGTTCAGTGGATTGAGCATTGGCCTGCAAACCAAAGGGTCGCCGGTTCGAATCCCAGTCAGGGCACATGCCTGGGGGTGCCCTGAAGGGGGTGTGTGAGAGGCAACCACACATTGATGCTTCCCTCCTTCCCTCCCTTTCCCTCTCTCTAAACACAACATAAAAGAAAATCTTAGAAAGAAATTAAATAGTAAAAGGAGCTTCAAAGCAATACCGAGAGGGTGGTATCTGTTGTGCAGGTTGTCCCAGAGAAAGGTCCCATCTGGTAAGCCGTATAGAATAACGTGGCTGCCGTTCGGCAGGTGGGAATTTAGGTACTTCAGAGTCTCCATGACCTTGGAATAGAATCGCTCAGGAGTGGTCATTTCTGGGACTGGATCAGTCTTCCTGTTGGGAAAAGAAACAGAAAGTATCTTACCAGATAACAAGGGTAGGTACACGCACATTCTGAAGTTCCCCCCCAACCCCGACCCCACCACATGGTGGTAACCGGTGCTATTTGAAAGACATTTCTGGCTGCCTGATTGCTGTGTGGTTGGCTGGGCCATGTCCCTGGTCTGGTGCATGAGTTGTGAGCAGGGACATATGTCATGTTTGGTGGTATGAGAGCCTCTAGAAAGCTCTTCTTCTTTGCCATGGATGTGGGCAATGTTCTAGGCAGCAGCTACGTCACCACTGAGCCCTGGCACAGAGTCACGGGATGATTTTTGATGGACATATCGTGTGAGCGAGAAGTCAATGTTTGTTGCTTTATGCTCCCAAGACTTCAGGGGCTGTTTGTTCCTGCAGCATAACCTCGCCCATCCTAACTGACAGACACCGTGAATGGAGTCTGGTACGGATTACTATTTGTCGGGCGCTTCAAGGTTGCAACTTGGTCTTGAACACTTGGCACCTGTATTACAGCACGGGAAACAGGATGTCACTGAGAAATGAAGTGGCATTATGTGCTCACGACATGCCCTCCTGTTCGACACTGAATCTGAACTTCCACCAGTCTCCCGACCGACTGCTGTTTCAGGCTGTCCCTGTGATGCTCCTGCCGGCGGGCAGCTCCGTGTTGCCTCACGGCTTTTCTCCTCCCGGCACTGCCAGTGCTCTGTAGGACGTTTCGGATTTTAAATTGCATTTTTCTCCTTGTTTCATAACAGGTAGCTAGTACAGAAAATGAAAGTTTTGTAAGTAGCTATAAAAGCATCAGCCTAAAAATCGAAGCATTTGAGACCAAGATGGAAATCACAAGCGAGCTGAAAGAAATAAACTTTTCATTTCAAAGAGGCATTTTTTTTGAGCTTAAGCTGGTTGACTATTTCTCATTTGGTTGGGCAAAAAGCAAAATAGGGAAGGTGCAGGCGTCTTCTAGAAGTACCTCACTGGTAGTTCCATTTAAATTTCTTTCTTTCTTTCAGGCTGTGTTTCAACGGCAAAGGGTAAAGAGAGATGCTGGAATATGTGTTGGCTTTAACAGGTAAACCTATTATCGTTCATTTTTTTTTACACGGTTGACTTTTGTACACACAGGATCACCTTGAGTTCTAATGAAGACACTAACCTGCACTGACCTGGGAACGTGAATTCACTAAGATTCTCATTTACCCGTTAGGCTCTAAATGGCCTCATGTTAAACGGAATGAAACAATGATTCATGTTGTTTTCTATTTGAGTCCTCAAATTCCAGACTTGCCGAATGACCCTCGAATGGGTGGAATGGCATCCCTCAGAATGTGGCCGTATTTGGAAACAGGGTCTTTGTAGATGTCTTTAGTGAAGATGAGGCTGTATTGGGTGAGGGTGGGCCTAAACCCAGTGAACAGTGCATCCTTGTAAGAAGAGGAGGGGACACACAGAGACACACCGGGAGGAAGGCCCCATGAGTACAGAGGCAGAGACTGGAGTTGTGTGGCCGTAAGCCAGGAGCTGCAAGGGCTGCTGGGAGCCCCGACAGCGCGCAGGGACAAGCGAGTACTTGCCCGTAGGCCTTTCAGAGGGAGCAGGGCCCTGCCGACACTTTGACTCCAGCATCCCAGCCTCCGGAGCGGTGCAAAGGATGCATTTCTCTCGTTTCAGGTCTCCCAGTTGGAGGCACTTTGTTACAGCAGCCCCAGGGCGCTGAGTGCCGATTCCGTGCCAGAGAAAGTAGGTCTGTCACTCACAGCCTGAACCCAAGGCATGAGTCACGTGGGAGGAGGGGACAGAAGGAGGCTCCCAGGGACATGCACTGTTCTCTCTGTCAGGGGAGCTCCTACACGGAGGGACCTTCTCAAAATGTGTCAACATTCGAAGTAGACTTCACTCTTGACCTTGAAATTTTACTTTCAGGAAGGGTCCTCTAGTAAAATTCCCACAAATGTGCAAAAATGTACATCTGAACGTACGTACTAATTGCAGCGTTGCTTGGGCTAGTGTGAGACTGGAAAAAGTGACAAAGGCCGCCTACAAAGCTGTAGTCCACCCACACGGCGATGTGCTCCCCGGGCACTAAAACGAACGAAGGAACTAGATAGAGGTGGTGGTCGAGCACCATGCTGAACAAACTAGATGCCCCTGAATGAACTGTTTACTTCAAAACATTTAATTTTACACTAGGTGAATTTCCCCGCAGTAAAATAAAAAAAATATATGAAAAGAATAAAATAATCTGCATGCATTAGCGTAGAAAGACTGCTACAAAGTACTGGTGTTGAAAAAACAAATGGCAGAGTAGTAAGCATAATATTTCCTTTAACGAACATTAATAAGTGTGTAAGTTAGAATTTCCATAGAAAAATTCTGGCTGCAAATACACTCTCATGATTGGTTAGCTTGTAGCAAGGTAGTGGGGGTGGCAGGGAGTGATTATGGGAAAAGGTTCACTTCTGAAGCTCTGTATTATTCAAACTTTTCACAGCAGATGTTACTTTGTAAGTAGAGAAAAATACAAATAAAACAGATTCCCATATCATTTTCATTATCCTTTCTAAAGGAGAAAAACTGGACTTTACCTAAGCTCTAATGGGAAGGACAGAAAACGTTATTTTATGTCATTTCTCTTATACCTACTCCACTATACCTATTTGGAAAGAAAATCACTTCCCAAATTGCAGTGATCCAGGTGACAAGGCTGACCACAGGTAAGGGGACCCCAGGGGCCAGTCAGTGACAGGCAGCATGTGCCCATGCGGAGCAAGAGGCAGAGCAAGCCTGGCGTGTCTGGGAAGCCGGCGGGAAGTCAGCTGCGGCTGGTGTTGGTGCTTCTGAACTACGGACTGGGTTGCTTGCACTAACAGGAAGGAAGGAAGGAAGGAAGGAAGGAAGGAAGGAAGGAAGGAAGGAAAGAAGGAAGGAAGGATCTTGTCCTGTTTGAACAAACCCCAGCATGTACTGGGTTGGCCAAAAAGTCCGTATGTTTTTATCTGTAAAACAGAAGACACATTTTTTATTTTCACCAATAACTTCACTGATTTGGATATTTTGAGTAGATTGGCTAGCTCCCATGTGGCAGAACATTGATCATTCTCCATGAATGTCTTGCTACCACCTTCACCTGGTCCACCCAACCATGGACCATTGTCCAGCGAGAAATCTCCCGCACGAAACTTCACAAACCACTTCTGAAACCTTTGATCAGTCACAGCACCTTCCCCGTACACTGCACAAATCATCTTTTGCCTTTCAGTTCCATCTTTACCTTTCTTGAAATAATAGAGCATAATATGCCAGAAATGTTGAGTATTTTCTTTAATATTAAAATGGCGACACAAAAATTCACCAATTTTGATAAAATTTTTTTAAACGCATGCTGATAGGACAGCTGTCACCATACACTCTAACAAAATTGTTTCAAATGAAGTTAAAGACAACTAAGAGCTACTAGAGCCATTGTATGGAAAAAAAACGAAGCAACCTTTTTGGCCAATCCGGTGGAACAGAGTGCTAAGTTCATGTTTTGTTTCCTCGGGAAAAACTATTCTCCTTCATGACTACTGGTCTCCCTACCCTGCACAGACAGCACTCAAAGGATGTGAGAAGAGGTTGCTTCTACCCAACTGGGGGCAGAAGGCTGGGTGGGGCCTTGGCTTGATTTGCATACGCACAGAAGCTCCAGAGGCCCCTGACTTTGCACAGAGAACCCCCCCCCACCCCCGCTGCCTTGTGGGTTTGCCCGGACCAGGAGAACCCGCCCAGAGGGACCAGGTTTTACATTCCCAGTGGGCTTGGAGTGGGACAGCGGGAGTGACATGCAAGCAGGTTGGGGGGCTGAGTCCTGTCCCTTGTCACCCAGAAAGCCCCTGCATATGGCCAGACGACTTCTGCCGTTGTGGGTTTTTTTTTATTTTGTTTTTTCTGTTGTTGACACAACAGCGCCGGCACAAAGCAATTATGCTGAGTGAAGTCTCTTTAGCCACATAAAGGCAAGATAATGAGGAGCAAGGCTCCCCAACCCTCTGCTTGGTGATTATTTTGTGGTCAGAGACTCCCCCTGATGATGCACAAGGAATCTGAGCTAATTTGTACTCATGAAGAGGGCACCCCACAAACTGAGCAAGCCGGACCCCACACGGCTGAGCACTCAGGGAAATCCAGTGGGAGCCTCGTGCGGGTAGCAGGACACCCTCGGGAGTCTCTGGCCCAGCACGTGCAGCTGCGTAACTCACACATCGGGTCCGGGAGACGTCTCACGTGCAGCAGGGGCGTGAGGGGCTCAGGGACAGGTGGAGGGCTCCCCCCTGCTGCAGGTCACAGAAGGTGCCTTCTGACTCTGCCCTGAAAAGGTATCCGTGGCATCTTGACCTGGGTACTCCTTCCTCTGGTGATTGCTGCGGGGGTTTAGTTTGAGTATTTCAGGGACCAGAGAGTCCCAGGGGTTTGGAAAGTACCTCCTGGGCCTTCCCTGGTGTCCGAGGCCAAATGGGCTGAGCTGAGACTGTCTAACCCTTTCCAACCCAGGGGTCCTGGTGCCCGTGTCTGGCCCACTTTGTAACCCAGGTCTGCCTGCCCCCTCCAGTGCCCTGCGTCCCCCTTGCATGCCAGAAGCTCAGGCCAGTCACTTGGATGAAGGGGGGGAGCTTTGCCAGGCTTTCAGGAGAGAAATCTGAGAACCAGCCTGGGGGCCATGATGCTCACACCGGGGGTGGGGGCAAGGGAGCGAGACAAGGGCGTGAGATGTTGGTGTCCACCGTTGCACCCTCATGCCCGCCAGCAACACACGGTGGGCCCAGAACCACCTGGCCCCTGGGGCGTCTCAGAGCCCGTCTCTGCCCTAATGAACCATGTCTGACCGTGCAGAACCCCTCCTGGCGTGGGAGCAGGGCTGCGATCGTCCCTCACTCGGGCGGGTCTTCCAGCCAGACTTTCCTGGCTGGTGCCAGAGAGAGGTGCCGCATCAAGGAAGAGGGAGGGCAGCCCCCGCGGGAGGCACTTCCCAGGACCAGAGGTCCCGTGACCTCGTGCTCAGATCCTCCCTCGCACCAGCACATGGGTTTTCCAAGCCCCGTCCCCCACACCAGTGAGAGAACTAGCCCCTTGCTTCAGGCTAGTTAGTTGTTACCGCATCACTCACCTGTCACCCAGCGCCCCCCACCCCCAAGAGGCCTCTTACACAGACAGGGAATGGGGCAGGGACTTCTGTGTGCTCACACCACCCCATGCATAGCGATGCGGGGGTCTCCTAAAAGTGGGTGTGGCCTGCTGGGCGGGAAAGGTTCCCTAGGCCCTGGTGCCTTGAGGGAGGAGGCTGAGAGAGGGATTTCTCTGAGCACAGCCCTGTTCACCCGCTTCCTGGCTGGCTTCTGTCATTTGAGTGGGCAGGACGGGCTGTCCCCGGCTGTGCAGGCTCCTTGGGTCAGCCGCTCGCCTGGCTTTCTCTTCCTACAGTGCTGCCATGCTGGCTGCCCAGGGAAGGAGTGGGGGGTGGGGACGGTGGCGGGGGGCGGGGGGGCTGGGCTCTGAAGCATTGTCATTGCAGAGAAAACCGCTTGAAGGCCAGGGCACAGAGACAACCTGTGTGAGCTGGTCCTGGCTCTCTCCATTAAGTCACAGGTGTATGATTGATCATTTCTACATCCACTGTGAAAAAGGGAACCCTGTCCACTTTCGTGGCTACTGGTAGATGCCTTTGTAATTCTATCACATTTCTAGCAATTATAATGATCTCAGTGCTATCGTGTTGGGATGTTGAGGATTCATTGTCGTCACCCTCTGTGATTTGAGGGACTTAAGGCCACTCTCTTTTCCCATGGCTGGCCCTGTCACCGCAGGGCCTGCCTGTGAGTGCACTCACATTTGCCCTGTGTCCGGGAGTTTCTCTCCTTCTCAATCACCCACTCTCTGTAGCTTTTGTGGGCAGTGGCCGGAAGTCCCGGGAGCGGGGTTAGCTTAGCCAGATGGAGTAGAGTTTCAATGAGAAACGTAGGTTTGCCTGGGTTGCCTTACTTCTTGAGTTCCAGACCCTGAAAGCTATCTTCCCACCATGACCTTCATTCACTGAACGAGAGTTCACTGAGCCACTGCGTGAGTTCAGAGGCTGAGACGGGAGCACAGACATAATCGCATTATGTCAGCAAGAGCGAGACGGCGTCACCGTCAACCCGGGGAAGGAAAAGGTCAAGCAAGTATCCCCGAACGTGTCCCAGGACAGACTTCTTATGCAACCCGTTGCCGGAGCGAGCTTTTTGTGAAGTCACTTTGCTCGCTTTGGGTTATCCACTCCACCTTGACGTCCTGGCAGATGGGGCGGTGTAGTTGCCATCTGTCTCTATTTTTCTAACCCCTCCGCGGGACGTAGCAAAGTGGGCACCGCGGGGACATCCCGCGCTGCCAGCCCCGTCATTTTACCCAAATGCTTGCTGCTTCTCTGCCCAGATCCCGGCGGGGGGTGAGGGGGAGGCTGGCAGGCGTCTCTGGCTGAGAGCTGCCTGCCCTTGGCGCTCTGGAAAAGTTTGCAAAGTGGGCCTGGCTGGCAGGGCCTCTGGGTAAGCGGATTCTGCTGGAAAAGGGCAGCTGCAGGGCTTTGGGTCTGGAACCCACAGCCCCTTCCTGCAGGCATCCTGCACTCGGTATAACTGGTCTGCCCTCTGTGTCCTCCAGCGGACCACAAGCCACGGGCTGGGCGGGGTGGGGGGGGAGGCGCTGGCTGATCCGACCACAGGTTTGTTCTGTTTCGTGATGGGGCTGGAGGCTGAGGCTCATTGCTTCTCCTTCCAGAAGCTGCCTGAGGTCAGGGATGGTGGCCCCATTCATTGCCAGTGTGTCCCAGAGCTGGCACATCGCAGGTGCCCAATGCCTACTTTTAAAAGGGAATGCATAAAGGGGAGCAAACACGGAGAGTGTGGGCTGCAGGGAAGAGCTCAGAAGTTCACTGGAGAACCTCGCTGGGCTCTCAGCTTGGCTGCGCAGTGCTCGATGGCAGGATAAGCAAGTTCCTTTGCCTTGCAGAACCTCGGTTTCCTCATCTGTAAAATGGGGACATCATACTTGCCTCTGGGGCTGCTGCGGGGGTGAGATGATACAGCGAGTGGTGTGGCTCTGGGCTCACGGCAGGTCTAGGGGCTGTTTGCTCTTTACTGGTGAGTCCCAGGCGATGCGTCACGGGGGCGGGCACTTGGGTCCCCGGTACGTAGCCGTAGCCGGGGCAGAACTGGGGTTCTGAGGAGACGGGTAAACCAGCGTGGGGATTGCCAGCGCAGGGCCTGGCACGTAAGCATTTCTGGATCAAAGTGTGATATCTCCTGCCCTGAACTCCCCGCACTGAGTAGGTCTACACCTCCTTCGCCGTAAGAGCTCTAGGCTCTCGTGCAGGTGTCCGGGAGCGCAAACACTTTGACAGCAGGAACGGGACCAGGAAGCCAAGGCAGGGCCGTGAGCAGGAATCTCTACTCCTAGCGCTGCTTAGGGCGGAGCCCAGCTCCGTCATCAGTCAGTTCATTAGGCAACTCGTGTTACCTCCTTGGCTTTGCGTCACTGTTTTCTAAAATGGAGACCTGGTGTCTTTTTTTTTATTTTTTGGCTGTGATCACAGGACACATGACATTTATATATGCAGCGTACTCTTAGGGGCAGGCACAGATTTTGGGAAATCTCCCAAGATGTTGTGAGGGGGATGAAGTCAGTCAACATTTTGAAATCTCTGCTGATATTAGCAGGTTAGCAAAATGAGGTTCTCCTACGGGCCACGGGTGTAAACAGGACTGGCTGTGTGAAGTGTGTGTGTAGTGTCTTTGCAAACACTCGGAGTCTGTGGTGTCTCTCCCACGTGCGTGTGTGTGCGAGAATATGCGAGAGAAAGCTGTTCTGGGGGGCGGGTAGCTGTGATTCTGCCTTATTTTACTTAAAGAAGTCATGAGTCTCTGTCTTGGATTCCCAGCTAGTAGAAGCGTATTTCTGGTGATGGAAGTCAGAGCTGATCTGACACACCTGTGTGTTGTGACTCAGAGCAAAGAATTAATGGATTAAAATGGCTTTTAAAAGGGTCTTTCAAGCCCTAGCTGGCGTAGTTCAGTGGATTAAGTGCGGGCTGCTAACCAGAGTGTCGCAGGTTTGATTCCCAGTCAGGGTACATGTCTGGGTTGCAGGCCATGACCCCCAGCAACCCCACATTGATGTTTCTCTCTCCCTCCCTCCCTTCCCTCTTTAAAAATAAATAAATAAAATCTTTTTAAAAAAGGGTGTTTCCGCTTTGCGGGTTGGTTCTGTTGATTTCTCGCGTGTCTCGGGCTTGTGAAGATAGAGAGACATTTAATGCAGCAGCAGGCTGGTGGGGTGGCAGAAAGAGGGGAACCCGGAGTCAAAGAACTTTCCAAACCGTCTTTCTTAACAACTCACCCGTTGCAGACGTCATTCCCAATCATGGCGTATATGACGATGGCCGGCTGGTCCAGCAGGGGGTTCCTAGACAAACTGAGAAGCCACAGAAGGGATCTGAGTGTCAGACACTTGGCAACCTAGCTTTGTAGCCAGCGTCACAGGCTGGGCCTGTGAAAGAATCTTTGCATGCACCCCCCTCCCCCCGGCCCTCTGGGGAATTTTCCCTATTTTTCTTTCATTCTAGTTGTCACCATTCCGACTCCTCCCTTTCTTCTCGATAATCTTTAGCCTACTTCCCGTGAGGGAAAGGCCCCGTAAGTGTGTAGAACTGTGGAGTGGAATGACGGGTCCAGTAGGGGGACACACCGCCCTGTCCCGGCACCTTTCACAGCCTTTGTCGTCAACACGCACAGGTGAGGTACTCGGGTTCCTTATGTCCAGGTTCCTAAGACATCCTGTGGGCCCCCTCAACTCTGAAAAGTCAAGGGTCCCCCGAGGTTTCCGTTCTGGGCACCCAGGGCCATGCTTCTGAATTTTAGGCCCAACGTGAGCACAGAATTATTTTCTCATTCTTAAGCAGGAATGCGAAATAATCCTTTTGGTCTTTTTCAGGTACTTGAGCCAGATCTAAGTTTCACCCTCTTTGATGTGTTTTTGTGGTCCTTCCTGAAGGACACGTGCAACGTAACGCTGCCCACGCTCACTGACCCAAGCAGGGCTAACGTCCCAGTGTTTTCAGAGTGTGGCTAACCAGCCACCGACGCCCAGTGCAAGGGACGACGGGGTGACAGCGGGGTTTTCATTCATTTTTAGAAACGAGAAGCTCCATTGAAAAATGACTTCTTACGCCCCTCTTCCACTTACCTTTTTATAAATCTCTCCAGGTTTTGGGAAGATGCACCTGAGTAATGAAAATGGAGAAAATAATGAATATCCGTGAGGTCAGCCCAGACCAATGAGCAGGAGGCCTGGTGGTCTGAAACCGTGGAGGGGGCACGGTCGTGCGGTCAGAGGTCATCCGCACCCTCGTGCTGATGGGGACAACTGTGCCCTGGAACTCTCCCCGGTGCGTCTTATGTTTCCTGGGCATTATATTAACGTAACTCCGGAGTCTTTGGATTTTTGGGTCTCAAGACATTTTCTAACATGAATGGGGAAACTTGCTGGTAGCTGTAAGAGAAAGGTGTCTATCTAGCACCAGGGAGAGAAGCTACCAGAAAGATTAAGGAATGAGTTGAGGGAGGAGAGGAAGCATACAAAGGATTCTTTGAGATGTACGGATCTCCCCAGAGAGCCTCAGGGAAGCGTCGGCTGGTATCCCCGCCCACTCCCGAGGCCCCGCCTGCTGGCCGGCCTGTGCCAGGCTCAGACTGTGGAGCTGATGTATTCTTTCAGCTCCCGCAATGACACATACGCCCGCCCTGCCCCCACCCCTGTTACCACCTGCAATGTATCTCTTACGGAAAAGTCAAGTTATTGAGTCCTCATGGTACTGTAGACAGTCTGTGAAGCACTTCATATGATCAGCTCATTGAGGCCTTAGCACCACTGTGTGACGCGGGCACATCAGCAGCCCCACTCTACAGATGAGAACACTGAGGCTCACTGCAGTGACTTGCCCAGAGCCACGGAGCTAATAACGTGGAGACTTGCAATTCAAACCCTGTCCCTCCTGCCTGCCAGGCGGAGCTCTGGCTCCCTGCGGGACACTGCTTCTATGGGGTGGGTGTCTAGAAAGAGTAAACCTATGCAGGTATTCCTTGTCCCTTGGAGGCGGATCTTCAGTAATACATGAGTAATGCTCAGGTGGGAGGTGCAACTCCAGGGACCAGGAAGAAGGTTCTGTAACTGCCAGGTGCGGAAGGCTGGGGCGCAGGTGCATTTCATGACAGAGCCGGTGTGCATTCTTACAGACCCACACGGGACAGAGGCCGGCGCACAGCTGTGGGGAGCACGCTGGCCCTTGCTCCTGGGAGGCTGTGTGGCCACGCAGCGACCATCTCTTTGTCACATGCAGCTAGGTGCAAACTCTGTGGCCAGCTCTTGGCTGATTCCCGAGTGCGACCACATTAAACAAGCATTGCTTTATTTCCTTGTTTTACACGTGGTAAAATTCCAGCACACAAACTCGACCAGTTCAACCATTTTCAAGTGGACAGGTCAGTGGCATTAAGTGCAGTCGTACTGGTGGGCAGCCATCCCCACTGTCCATCTCCAGGATGTTCCCACCATCCCACACTGGAGCCCATTAGCGAGTAACTCCCTGTTCGCCTCTCCCCCCCCCAGCCTCTGACCACACTGTGCTGCTTTCCGTCTGTACGAGTTTAAACGGTGCTAGGTGCCTCCTGTAGGGGCAATCACACAATACTTGTCTTTTTGTGTCTGGCTTATTTCAATTAGCCTAATGTCTCCAAAGTTCATCTGTTTGGAGGGTGCGTCCTTTTAAAGGCTGACTAATAATCCACGGTGTGGACACAGCACATTTTGTTTGTCTGTTCACCTATCGATGGGCATTGGGGTTGTTCCTATCATCTGGCTGTTGTGCATAGCGCTGCATGAGGTCATTCTTTCGATTCTTTCAGGCGTACGCCTACGGGATTTCTGGGCCACGTGGTGATGCTGTGTTTAGTCTTTTGGAGGAACCACCATACTGCCTGCATTTCCTTTGTGTGGGGAGGCAGGGCGTTATTCAATACGCACACAAACGTGCCAGTGCAGAGCCGTCCGCTCCTCTCCCACGCACGCCTTCATCCGCCCTCTCCCTGCGTGTGCTGAGCACCCGCCACGTGCCTGGCAGAGCGGGGAACTGGCAGGCGAGTGGACGCAGCCTCTGTCCCTGAGCCGTGGTGTCTATCGGGAGACACGTGACTGAGTACTGGTGCGAGGCGTCATGCAGATCCAACCCCAGGGACTGAAAAGAGGAACACCCAAGGGATCTGAGTCTCTTATCTCTGCTCAGAGAAGGTGCCAAACTGAGTCCTAAACAGAGAGGCGCAAAGTGTTTCTGGTGTTAGCTTGCTCCCTGCTGCCGTCAGCAGTGAGGAGACGGAGGGCGGCCACCGACGGCTCCTCGTGTCCTCGGCCGGGCCCTGCGTTCAGCCCCAGCCCCAAGCGCACACCTCCCATTTCCAGCAACACAACAACTCTCGAGGTGTTTCATTCTCACTCTTCGGTTTGTGTGCTAATGAGAAACGGAAACTAATAAAAGCTCAAGGACCGGGCCAGGCCAGTGATTGTCCTCATTACCCAGAGGACAGCTGGGGATGTGAGGGGCAGCTCGCCCACGGGGCCTGAGGGAAGGAAAATAAAAATCTGTCGGGGCGTGCCGCCTGCTCAGCCCCTCCTGCGGTCCGCTGCACCCACACCCCACTTTGCCGCTCCGGACGGGGACGGTGGGCCAGGGGCCCCTGTCGGGGCGGATTTGGAAACAGCAGTCACAGACGTCCACTCTGGAAGAGAGGGTGTGCCTACTCCTCTCTACCCCCAAAAGTCCGTATTTCTGACATGAGCATCGTATTTTCTTTGCTCCGAAGCTATTGTTCCTTCCAGGATTCCTGCTTCCTTTTAGAAAGTTTCACGTTTTGAGATTACGTCATTAGTGTATGTGATTCCCACTCACTTGCTCTTCTTGGTCCCCCTGTCCTGTGGCTCTGCTGCCCTCCTGCCAGACCCCCTGACAAGTCTTTCTCCCCGCCCCCCCAGTCTCCATCGCCTTTCTCCTGCTGTCTCTAGACGTCTCAGCTGCCGGCTTGGCCGCAGCTGCCGCTACCGTCCCAGGAAATCCAACCGGAGGCCGTTGGCCTGGGAAGACGGATGGACGCGGGAGAGGCGGCCCCCAGCCTGCGGGAGGTGGTGGAGCCAGGCGAGCCTTTGGAGAGCTGGCACCACCCTGCAGAGGGCCACACTCGGTCTTCCCGATTAGAGTTCAGAGACGTGGAAAAGGTGTGACTGTGACACAGGGCATTGAATCTACGTGTCAAGGCGGTCCCATGGAGAATGACCTGCTCCTAATCAAAGAAAGAAGGGGGTCTTTAGGGCCATCAGCATCTGAACTCTGGCTCCTCCTGCTCCTTTTATATGTGGCTAGTGCATTACAGGAGAGAAGAGAAGCGGGTTTCCTGTGGCCTCAGTGTGGCCTGTCCTTCCATAACTCAGTTCCAGCTCACCCCCACACCCCCACTGTGGGGCCGGTGCGGCCCAGCCCGTGGCACTGGGTGCTCCCCGGTCTGTGCACGCAGCTCAGCCGGGAGACACGTTCAGGGGTCTTCTAGGTGAGCCTGCACCTCCTTCCCTGCCTCACCCAGAGCAGCTGTTTGGTCTCAGAGTCTCCATGGAAAGACACGGGGTGTATTTATATGTGAGTGCAATAAGTCTTCGTAAAGTAGGCAATTCATTAGTTCGGTAACACTTATTAAGTGCTTACTATGTGCCAGGCGTTGTCATGTCATAGATGCTTGGGGACACATCGGTAAAAAGCAGCTGCAGTCCTTGTTCTTAGGCAGCTCACGGCTGCTAAACCAGTGACGAACAGGAAGTTTTAGGGACTCAGAGGCGTCCTCAGGAAGCGGTGGTCAGCCGAGCACTAAGGGAAGAGCTGGCGTTCCCTTTCTGGAAGCCCCGGGGTGAGAATATGTTTATTTATCCCCGATCAAACGCCTGATGCCTTGTGCACACGCCCCAGGAACAAAGCTCTGGTCTGACGCCGTCTCTGGGAGCACCATCTGGCCGGGACAAGGGCAGATCCGGGCTTTGAGAGGGGGAGCTTTGGTAACCTGGGGGTCCTCTTTAAGGAAAGGAACATCGCATGTAGAAATGACCCCTGACCCAAGGGAAAACCAGAGGGAGAGGAGGCAAGGCCTCGGCCAGCTGTGGTCAAACACCGTGGGCATTTTGGGCACGGTAAGCTCCGAGTCTTGCACGTGTGTCTGGGCAGGCAGTTGACCTGGTTGGGTCACCCGGTGGCACGTTCTAACCTGCCTTCCGTGAGGGCGCGATTTCCACGTCGGGCCCTTGTTTGAAGGTGTTGAAGGCGTGTTATTTGGATTGGCCTCGTGTCTGTGCTGTTGAGTGGGCCGTCTGGGGCCTGGGCCGTGTCTGTGTCCACGTTCGGTTCTCCAAGTCTCTGGTATGCTCTCCAGGGTCAGATCCATGCATGTGCGGCTCAGGGAGAAGCCCGGAGGTTTATAATTGGCTCCATGGGACTGCCTCCCCAACCCCCCTCCCAAATCTCCTCGGTACTTTCTGGTTCCCTGTGCTTCCCTCCTCGGTCCTAGTGCCCCAGGTTTCACTCCCTCCCTCTGCTGGGTACTTCCTACACATCCACTCCTGGTTGGGCCAAGCCCTGGGAGGAGAAAATCAGCAACAGGGTTTGCTTGCTGCGCCCTCTTGAGACCACGGCTCTTCCAGTTGGAGAGTTGTCCCCCACACCCTCAGAACTTTAGGCACCTGCACGTCCCCACTGGTGTCACTGTCATTGCCAGGAGGCACCTTTTCTGCTTCCGGAGTGAGAACGGGAGGGTTTCTTCTGACGCGATGTCTCTGTGCCACTGTCCGCACCTCGCTTCTAGGTCGGGAGAGAGCAGGGGACAAGGCAGTGCCGACCTCACTCCTGATCCTGGGCTTCTTCTTCAGCGCACCTGCTACCACTGCTTACTCTCCAGGGCCCTCCAGTACCTGCTCTCTACACTCCACCGGGCATTCCGGCTATGGCCCAGACAGGGTCAGGGGCGCGGACTCCCCTGTGCCCGGAACCAGAGGCCCGAGTGCATTACAGAGAGTTCAAAACGTTCGTGAAAAACGTGGTGTCTTGCACTGACCTAAAATAAACCTAATAATGTTACTTAACTAATTGGATTTAAAGTAATGAAGACTTGGCTTGTCTTTTCCAACTTGACGAAGCACTTCGAAGGGCATGATTTGTAGAATCCATTTAAAAAATCCACCATGAGAAGTTTGCATGCCCTCTTTTCTCTAAAAACGTTTGCTCACAATAAGCAGAAACATTCAGGCTAATGTACTGACCTCGAGCTCGAAATAGTGGGCACGTAGTGATGATTCGCTGTGGCACTTCCTGATGATGTTTCCGCTGCTGTAGATGCTTTCAGGTTCCTAAGTGTGGTTCTGAACTTCTGTGACAAACCTGACAAATGATTCCCCTAAACACATGTTTTGAAAAGAACATAATAGCTTCCCAGCGTGTCACCTCCTGTACTTCCGACTCTCAAAACTTGACGTAGCTCCCCGAGTGTCCTTCAGCCGCGCTGCAAGTTCCCTCTCGTCCTCCCCAAAGATTATTTTGTCCTTGGACCCTCTGTGCACTGAGTGGCCATCTCCCTGTGCTTTCTGAATGTCTATGTTTTTTTTTTTTCTGCACGCCTCTCTGCTCCCATGTACCTTCTCTGCGACGTTTTCCTCCCCTTTTCCGGCAGAAGTACATGCCTCTCACTTCCCGGGGCCTCGACCTGCCTCTATTTTAGTGTCATTTTATAAGAACCATAAATGTCTCCTCACTTGTCTCTCTTTTCCACTTAGTTACGATGTTGCAAAGACAGGGGCTTCGTCTTGTTCATCTTTCTCGTTCTAGCTAGCACACATGGCAACACGGGAGGGAAACAGAGGGAGGGGCCAAGGCAAAATCAAGTAGAAAATGGGAGGAAGGGAAGTAAAAAGAGAAGACCAGAGAGGTACAAGGTACACACTAGCATGCTTTGGGGCTTTATAAAAACCCAGCAAGTTCATTTAAGCTCCTCGCTGGACCAGGGGCATCCAGGAAGGGTTGCATAAATTCTAAGAAATAGTCCTGTGTGGATTGGAATATCTCCATTGTTTAATGCGTCTTTGAAATTGAAAGCTTGAAAGTATTAAAAATAGGAATAATGATGCCCCCTAATAAAAGGGGTGGGGGAGATGCATTCTTCTCTGGGGAATGTGTCAAATTGAGATGGTTCTTTTTCTAAAGTGTCTAATAGAATTAAACATCGCATCTTGGAGATATTTTTGGTCCTTAGGAGAAACAGCAGTTTTGAAGTGTGCGGGCACCGAGTGTGTCGGTGAGCACCGGTCTTTGAGATCAAGCCCCTCACACACCGTTTCACACGCCAGGCTGCATTTTGCCGGCTCCTCCGGGTCTGCCAGATTCTCTCTCATTCTCCAGATGGTTTCACCGAAGCCCAAAGAAGGAAGCCAGCAAGATGAGGTTTTGCAGGGATGAGGGGGCTGGAGGGAGTGTGGAGAAGTGAAGAGGTTCAAGGTCAAATCTGGTTAGCAGCGAGGGGAAGAGTGGTGGGTTGGGTAGGTGAGGCTGTAAGCACGTGCACTTTTGCAAAGCGCTAAAACTCTCCATTTGCCATATCTGTACACTTCTGGTTAGCCCCCCACCCCCACTCTCCCAGGAAGTGGATGAGCATGCAGGTGTGTGGAAAGGGGCGACTTCTCGGGGTACGGACGGAAGATGGGGTTCCGGAAAGACCATGCCCTTCAGCACTTTTGACTTGCTGAAGACGGAACAACCCCGGACAGGTGTCCTTGCACCAAGGTTTTGCTAAAGTTGCAAACACAAAATGAGGAAAGGCTGCCTGTGAATAAGAGAGACGTTCTATTCCAAGCTGGCGAGGTCCTGTCTGGGAAGCATGGTGACCCTAGGGTGCAGCCCATGAGCCCACCAGAGCACCCCTCTATCCTGCACCCCTGCCCCCCGGCCTGGACAGACAAAGCATTCGGGGGCTGGGAGTTGCTTGTTTTTTTTTGTTTGTTTGTTTGTTTGTTTGTTTTTTAGAGAGGACTAGTCTTGTTTATTTTGAAAGAAAATGCCTTATGAATTTTTAATGACTTATAAATACATATAGGAAACCACTGTACCATTTGTTTTTCTCCTACCCTTTATTTGAAAGGTGTCATATTGCTAATAGTGGTTTTGCCTAACACAGAGGTACCCAGGTTGGCAATGGATGATCGTGTGTCGTTTCCTTCTCGTCAAAGGGTAAATGTAACCCCCGAGAGTGATTTAGGTTAAAATGGGAGCGTGTGTCGGGTTGAGAAGCCCCTACGACGTGCAGGAGAGGCTGAGCTCGGTGCTGGGAACACAAATCTGGTCCCCACGTGGCTCAGTGTCAGACCCGGAGGCACGCCCACAACAGGTAGCTCAGCTACCAGCCAGGGAAAGTGCCACAGGAGAGGCAGGGGCGGAGGGCTGGGGCGAGGGGCGGTTGGCTCCACTGGGTGTGTGAGTGCGGGGGTGGGGGGGGTGGAGTCAGGCAAAGACAGTGGGGGCCGGAGGAAGCTAATATTCACTGAGTTCTTCCCGTGCCTGCACTGAGGTTCCCAAGAGCAGAACGTGCAGCAGGGGTGTGGGGTGGTTGCGGGATCTGCGCTTGCCAGGCCTTAACCCTGTCCTTGCCTTCTTCCTGCAGCCTCACAAGGGGGGCCCCCCCGCCCCCGGAGCCCGCTCTGCAGGCTGTCCTGGTCACCCACTCCCCAGTGGTCCCACTGACTTCTCCTCCACCTCTTGGCCCAGCTCCCCTCTGTCAGCCTCAACCAGTGTCTGTCACTGTCCACTCCTCTCCTGAGCCCGTTTTTTTTTTTTTGTCCCAGAGGGAGCCCCCTTCTTTCTGCCGTATTCCCCAGGGCAGGCAGCCTCTTACCCCTCCCCATCACCTGCCCGCCTGCTACTGTCCCCAGGGCCTCGGAGACCCGGACCCGGACGCCCCTCTTTCTGCCCTCCAACTCCGAGAGCCGCAGGCCTTCCTATCACACACATGTGTCTTTTACATTTATGTTTTCAAGTCTACTTAAAAAAATTTACATCAAAAAAGTGACTGATTTTAAAAGTCAGTAACTGAGTAAATAGGAAGACATGGAGTGAGCAATGGAGACGGATACTTGGGCAGTTCCGAGTCGTCCCCCTTCGACCTCACGACAGCCCCGTGAGGTTCAGGGAAGGACCGTCATTACCCCCCCCCCCCCCCCACTGCCGCTGGGAAAAGGGGCCCATCCCGGCTTTGTGGTGAATTCCATGACGTCATGTGATGTAGTTTAAGGACCTGGCTTTGTTAGGAAAGGGCGAACCAGCACGGCTGGGTTTGCCCCCTGAACACCATCACCCCACTGAATTGGGGGCAGCCTCAAGCCCATCACACAAAGTGAGGACGGCCCCTGGGAGCTGGCTTGTTGCCTAGGCAACCAGAATGAGATTCCCGGGGCACCTCTGGCAACCGCGCTCATCGAACCGTGGTCCCCGGTTTACAGATGCAGAAACAGGCCCGAGAAATTGAACAATTTGTCCAAGTCACACACACCAGTCCCAGCGCCTACACTCAGGACCGGTCTGCTACTTACACTTCAGGGAAAGGAGAAGGTTTCGTGCATCGACAAGAGGGGAAGAAAGACCTGTGGTCTCTTGATTCTGGGCCTCACTTGGCTGCTCTGTGAGGAGCTGGCTTTGCCCCTTCCCCCTGAACCACGCTGGCCGCTGCCCACCCGGCCCCTTCGCTGTGTTGGAAGCTGTCGGATGTCCTCCCCTGCCGACAGTGACCACAGGGCAGGAGCCTGGCTGTGCCTGCAGCCCGTGCCAGGGAACTGGCACCTGAATTAAAGGTCACCTTGACATTCACATATTAAAATGCTTTATAATCACTGGCAATGGTTCGTGGTAGAGCTATCTACAGACATTTTTGAGATCTTGTGCCTAAACATCAAGATAAAAATAAAAGCTATTTCTTTAATTCTGACTCTGCCATTTTAAAGAAATGCCTTAATATTCCATTCAGCTCTTTCTTCCCTGTCTCCTCTTTTTGGCTGCTTCTGAAAAATCAGCATAGCCATGCATATGCAGGATCTAGAAGGCTGACGTCTCCTATAGCTAATAAAAACCTCGGGGAGTCACCGAACTTGCTTGGTGCGGGGACTCAGGGTACAGGCTGCACGAAATCAAAGGGAAGGAGTGAGGAGGAGCGGCAACACCAGGAAGAGTGGCTGGAGAGTAAAACCAGATCATTAAATAATGAATAACTAGGAGGAACTTTTTTTTAAGAAAAATCCTCTTAGAATTACATCCTTGCAAAAATAGTCCTGCGTCACCTCCGAGGAGCGACACCAGACACCGTCAGCATGCCCTGCACGCCCAAGGACCGCAGGCTCAGAGACAGGAGGGACTCGATCTCTCCTGACCTCCGGCACCTGTTCGTCAGGCAGGGGTCTGGCGGGAGCCCCGGGTTTCGGTCCCGTGTTGGTGCGTGTGTGTTTTCAGAACTGGGTGCTCCCGCCATCTCCTCCCCGCCCCCTTCCCTCTCTGCCCACCGAGTGTCAAAGGGCAGCTGTGACAACAGAGGACCATGAAAGGTCCACCACAGGCCGTACCGAGGACTGTTTGCACTGCCTCGGCTGGTTGTTTGGATCTAACAAAAGGTCACTGTGTTCGTTTTTGGGGGTAGAAAGTGACATCGTGTTGACGTGTCTGGGTCTGGTGTCAGCGGCACACAGAACCTGCATTTCGGGCCGGACCCTCTGGTCCGTTTTCTGCCCGGACCTGGTGCCCTCAGCTCTGGGGCCCTGGGCAGGCCCTTTCCTGTCCCTGGACTCAGCTGCTTTCCAGGGACTTTTCAATGGCTGTTCCTACATACAAATAAAACCCCTGGGACAAAGAGAAGTTAAAAAACACAACTGCCCCTGATGTACCAGATGTAATGATTTTGGGTGTCTCGTCTACCCATCTTATGGGCCACTGTTTTTTTAAAATTTTTAAAAATGTAGTAGAAATTAAATATGCTATCCAATGTTATATTCTGGTTTTCCTTTGGGCAGTGTTTGGCCTTCCTAAGCAAAAATATATGAGATTTTAAGCATCCTTTTGTAGAGCTGCATAATATTCCACACAGGTGCTTTTCTTCTTTCTGGTTTTTACAGTCTGCCTGGACAGGGAGCTCCCGACAGCGCTGGGACTGTTTGAACCTCTCAGTAGAGAAAAAGGGGGAATGCCACGAGGGGCCAGGAGCCACTCTGTGTCTATGAGGAGTCACAGCCAGGTTGGGTGATGCCTTTTCGATGGCCTGGCCGTTGCTGGTGTTCATGCACAGTGAGGGGCGGCCGATCCCTTTCTATCTCAGACCCCTTATCCAGTGACCGTGTTGCCTTGCTGGTGTCTGAGTGGAGGGCGACACCCTGGACTCGGAGTCCCGCTCTCACAACTGCCTGTCTCCGCACTCCGGGGCTCTCCACGCCTCTTTTCGCAGTGACAATAGTGTGGAGATCATTATAATTCCTCAATTCGGAGAAATACATTTTAACCAGTTTAATGTCGGGTTGAGTGCTGCGATGAATGTGTACATTTTAATTTTCTCTCCCTCGACACTCCCCAGAGCTATTACAATCAGTGGTTTCCTTGAACTGGAGAAATATAATAATACTCTCCTTACGGCTTGTTGAAAGGATTACCTGAAATATTACACCTAAAGTGTTCTTAGCACTTGGTAAGGGAAAAATATATGTCAGCTATTATTAGTAAAAATGTCATGTGGTTCTTAGAATAGAGAACATTTATTCTGCGTAGAATATAATGAGAAATGACTTGTAGGTCACGTAGTTAGTGGGAAGTTGTGCTGTTAGGGAAATCCCTTAACGCTGTCATTAATTAGTGAGGGCACAGGGTTGGCAAATAGGTCTCCCCTCACGGGCCCAGTCTGCTCCGTTGACGAGGGTCGTCGGACGCGCTGAGCGGTGAGAACGACCGAGGTGGAGTCTGGGGACGGCCGGAGAGGGCTGAGGCTGATTAGTGGTACCCTCCCCAGGCACCAGGGGTCTGCCGCCTCTGCATTATGGGGTCACAAGGCATCACCTGGCAGTCCATGAGGCACTAGCCAGGCCTTGGTTTATCGCTGAGGAGTTAAACCACACCTTGTGGCAATGGGTGGCACCTGGGTCCGAGGTGAGAGGTGAGAGCACATAGGTAAGGAGTGCCTAGAAGACACCGATGTTCTGGGAACCAGGGGGAGCTGCTGGAGACCTGCAAGTCTCTGTGTCATCCTGAGAACACATTCCTTTCCTAATTAATGGCTTTGGGGACATCAGCCACACACGCTAAGCTACTTTTCTTAAAACTCCCTCCCCAGTTGAAATGTGGGAGACTTGGCACCAGAGGGTATGGCCGAGTCTTTGCAATGACCTTGACTTTGCCTAGTTCTTGTTCCGCTAATGCTCGCTTAGGTCTTGCCTCCTGAGCCTTGAACGCCCTGCACTTCCACCTTTCGGGAACTTTGCTGGAAGACGGACATGCCCCTTCGTCTGTGTTTTGGCTGCATCCCGTTCTTGTTCTCTCCTGCTGTGGGGAAAAGGCTCTGACCCCAGGGGCCCTCTATCAAGAAGGGAGACTGTTCATTTTATCCCATGGTCCTTGGTATCCAATCCTCAGCTTTTGCGGTACTTGGGACATAAAGTCAATCACTCAGGGCGCATCGGTGAAGGCTTAAGTGGAAGGCTACATACCGTTTTTTGAAAGATTCTGGTAGTCTCTGTGATTGCAGCGGTTTCTTTTCCACAGGTGAAGGTAAAGAGAGTTTTCTTTCATTCTGAAACAAATATACATATATGTGTGTGTTTACTTAATGTTGGGACATTCACATGGTGAAGTTCAAACAAACATGTTTTTATCATGACTTTTATAAATGTGGTGAAGATGAACTCAGACGATCAAATCTCTGCAGACCCATTTTCTCTGCACTGTCACCGCATGGGTTGTTACGAGAAACAGTCCTGTGACATGGTTGCACGGATGCGGTGTGGCAAGATCAGCCATTTCCTCCCTGTCTCCCTCCCTCCCTCCCTCCCCCCTCCCTCCTTTCCTCCCTTCCTTCCTTCCTTCCTTCCTTCCTCCCTCCCTCCCTTCCTCCCTTTCTCCCTTCCTTCCTTCCTTCCCTCCTTCTTTTTAATCCTCAACTGAGGACCAGCTTAATTATTTTAGAGAGAGGAGAAGGAAGGGAGAGAAAGAGAAACATTGACGAGAGAGAGAAACATCGATCTTTTTCCTCTTGCATGTGCCCTGACTGGGGACTGAACCCACAACCCAGGCGTGCGCCCTGACTGGAAATCGAACCTGTGACCTTTTGGTTTGCTGAATGCCTCTCCAACCAACTGAGCCACACTGGCCAGGGACAAACATTTTCTTTTTATGCAGACCTCCAGAGTCATCCCCTTTATAATCTTTTAAACAAAAGCTGCTCTAAGTCTCTTGAACAATGGGTTATCTTTCCCACTTTTGTATTTTGAAAATGACCATGTTCCCTTTCTTCTCTCAGTTGCTGTGAAGCTATACAGACGCTTTTGTCCTTCAGATCTATGTTTCCCCTTTGTCCATTTTAACAGAAGTTTTAGTGGGAAATGTGTCTACCCAGAATGATGATTGCTTTCCCAGCTTCCCTTGCAGCTAGGAGGGGCCCCTTCACTAAGTTCCGGGTAATGTGGTGGAAGTGGAATTATTCAGTAGCAGTTTCTGGGAGTGTTTCTCAAGACACAATTGGCAGATTTCTTTGCTCTTTCTCTGTCCTGTTTATCCGTTCTGCTGCCCAGAGTAGGAATGCTGCGATTTTAGACTGTAGGGATGAGATCTACACTGGAAAGGCAGGGGGTGAGGTGGACAGACTCTAGACCCCCAAGGACCAGCGAACTTCAGCTTCCATACCATACTCGGATTTCACATCTCTGAACTCGTCCTTTTGAAGGAAATAAACGCATGTGTTACATTATTTAAACCACCCGTATGTTGAGTCTCTCTGTTCCTTGTAGCCCAATCTAATATGAAGGGACACAGGCTTTAGAGACAAATCTGTGACCAGCATCAGGCTATAGTTACACGTATTTTAAGTCATTTTCTTGGTTCCTCTTTGTTCTGCCTTTGATTTTTCTATCTTCGTTCGCCGAGCTTTAATTTATCTTAAATGCAATTTAATGTTATGTTCTCTATAATTTTATAGGCTTTCTAAAATCCTTTCTGAAACAAGACTAGGTATAAACTAGTGAATAATAGTTAAACTCAAAAGTATTTTATCACTCCTTAAACGTGTTGTGTCTTTTTCGTTATAATAAGTTCATCTCTCATAACCTTACATAAATCACCATTGACTTTTCAGTGTTAGGAGAGTCTCACTCACATTACAGGGTTTGCCACCTGTCTCTGTGCCCCAGGAAGGTAAGCACATATCAGGCTTGGATGTCCGGGATGCAGTGGAAGTTTATTCTTTTTGAAGTCAGAGAAAACTTATGACAACGTGTCTTAATAGAAGAGTAAAATGTCTGAGCAACATTGTAAGTATGGGATTTTGTGTTGCCGTAGAGTTTTGAGGTGAATAATTCATTTTATTTTGTAAAAATCAAAGCTACTCATGCATATAGTTCTAAAAAATTAAGTTCATTTTACTTGAGTGATGTTCATGGAGTCTGACTATGTTCCAGGCACGTTCTACGCACCTGGGTCATATTGGTAAATAAAAAAACCCCAGAGACCTCTGCCCTTGTGTTCTTGACATTCTAGCAAGGACAAAAGGGTGTGGTGGAAGCGACACTGTGCCAGCTGTGGCCTGGCTTTTTAAGGTACCCGTCAACTTTGGCCCCTTAGAGCCCTGATACCCACGTGAGAAGCTGGCTGCCCTACTGAGACGCCACGTGCAAAGGCCACACAGTGGAAGCAGCGAAGGTGCCCTTTTATGGGCGGATGGATACACAAAGTGCGGTACATCCGTCCCATGGACTGTTATTCGGAATAAAAGGAAATGGGCTATCAAACAGTGAAAAGACATGGAGAAACCTTAGATGCCTATTGATAAGTGAGAAAAGCCAATCTGTAAAGGCTACATACTCTAGGATTCCAACTCTGTGACGTTACGGAAAAGGCAAAGCCATGGAGACAGGAAAAGACCGGAGATTTCTGGGGGCTTCGGGAGAGGGAGAAGGAGGAATCAACAGGGGGAGCCCGACGGGGTGTGTAGGGCAGTGTCACTAACCCGCACGACGCTGGAGTGGTGGGTCTGTGTCATTATGCGTTCGTCAAAACCCGTAGAAGGTTCAACACAAAGAGCGACCCCAGTGTAAACTGTGGACATTGGCTAAGAACAACGTGCCAATATTGGCTCCTCATTTATAACAAAGGGCCCATAGTGATGCACCATGTTCATCACAGAGGACATTGAGGAGGAGGGGGGGGGGGGAGTAAGAGAACTCTTTGTACTTTCTGCTCAGTTTTTCTGTAAGCCTCAAACTGCTCGAAAGTTAAAGCTATTTTACAAAAGTCCCTACTTGGAAAGGGAGAGGGACCCTGCTAAGCCCAGCCCTTGGGTTGCCCCTTCCCAGGCACCAGCGATGTGAGGGCAGCCGTCTGGGACCCCCCAGTCCAGCCACCAGGAGAGTACCACTGAGTGACCGTGAACAGTGTCACGTGGACAGGATGAACTGGCCGGCCAAGTGCTGGCTGAGTTCCCGGCCCCCCACATTGGGAGATGCAGTAAAAATGGTGGTTGTTATGCGCCACTGAAGCTGGAAGGACTTGGTTACATGATTCTAGATAACCAGAACAGAGGGTTACAGAATTCTAGATAAAGGTCATTTTCCCTCAGAAGTTGGAAGGACTCCGTCCCTGGGGCCCTGGCCTCCCCGTGTTGCGGTCAGAACCGATCTGTGCTTCGGTCCTTTGAGAGTCTGTAGCAGCATCCTGTTCCGGGCGTTCCGGAATGTCACCAGGACAGGCTTGGTGTGGCTCTGTTTTCATTCATAGTGCTGGACATTGGATGGATGCTTGTAGCCTAAAATTCATGTCACTAAGTTCTGAGAGATGTTCTTCAATGACTCCGTTGACCTTTTCTCCCTTCCTTTTTTCTTAGAACTTCTTCTGTTTGGATATTGGGTCACCTAGACTGGTCTCTAATTTTCCTGGTGTTTCTGTCCTATTTTCCACACCTTTGTCTTTTCCTCTGTTTTCCGGCTAATATTCTCCACTTTGTCTTTCAGCCCTTCCGTGAAAATCATCTTGTGCCTCTAGTATACTTTCCAAGTAGTCTTTCTTGTTCTTTGAATATGTCTTTAATTTCAGCATCATGTTCCTGCTACATCAATGAAATATCTTCTCTTATCTTTTTGAAGCTATCAGCGTTGGCTGTTTTTATAAGTAGGATATTAACTAGAGTTCTAAAAAAAATTTCCCCTTAGTAAACAAAAGCTATAGTCTATTTCCTTCAAGTTGTTTTTTCCTCTTTGTTTTTATGTTGTCTTTAACATTCAAGGCTCCCCTCAAATATCTACGATCTTGGGCTGTTTGCTGGCTTTACATTGAAAAGTGGAACCTGATTGAAAACGCAAAAGTTGATGGGAAAGGGAGTCCCTGAATGTGACTTACTACTCTGGTCCTTGCTATTGGCTGGCTGGGCCTTTCTCGGGGACCTCCTGCTGTCTGGGTCTTTGTGGGGGGGGGGGGCTCTCCTCTTGGGAGGCACAGGTTCCCCAGGCAGAGGTCTCCCTGCCTCCAGCTGGGTTACCCGCACTCTGGGCTGCGGGTGGGTGGTCCTCAAGGTCAGCACGAATGTGTGTTAGCAGGATGCTCCCCGCACATACATCTGGTGTCTCCCAGTCCAGCGGCCCTCCGTTTCAGCCCTTCGGGGAAGAAGCCTCTGTCTGCCCCATCCCAGAGCGGTGGTGCTGCCCCATCCCAGAGCGGTGGTGCTGCCCCCTGGAGGACAGTCGGGAAGAGTTCTGAGGATCTCACCGCCCCTTCCGCCACCGCTCACCCAGTCCTCCTGTGCTGAGCCTCCCCTCTTTTCTGGAGATGCCATATGTAGGCAGCTCCCAAAGCTTTGGGGGGTCCTGCTGCGTAAATACGGGGGCCTCTCGGCCTTCCCTCCCAGCAGCTTGGGACGCACCGTTCCTGAGTCCACAGAGTCAGGTACCACGGGGCCCTCCGCTTTCTGGCTTACAACATTTTAGCCCTTCCTGCTCTCTCTGTCCTCCTGGGCAAGCTCATTTGCTGTCATCTTAGTGCGGTTTCTCAAGGGGGCGAAGCAACTGCTCTCTCAGTCTGCTGTCTTACCCAGAAGCCTCAGCTGAACACTCTGTACCCCGCCTGTGGATGCCCACTGCCTTGACTATTTTATTCTGTTTTGAAAAAAAAAAAAAAAAGATGGGAAATGGATATTAGGTCTGAATTCAACACTAAAATAATTTCACGGTCGGTAGCGAGGGGCTATTTTCCTTTGGGAAAGTAATTGTTCCCAACATTTAGCCATACGTTATTTTTGATACTTCCAAAAACCAAAATTTATGCACTGAAATATTGTGTTGCTCATGGCCTGCTCGTGACGCGCAGCTAGTGTGGCTCTTAATATTATGGATACAGAGAGTCGCGCCTTTCATTACAAGAATAGAATTATCTTTATCATAGACGAATAGTTTCATGAACATTTCTGGCCAGAGAGAGACCAATACTTTTGGGATTAACTTTTTCTACAGGCACTAGATAGTATTTCACGTCATCAAAGATACGCTTTTCTTTCATCCCCACCTCACATCTCTCCTATAAATCCTAGTGATTGAATTTGTCCGGGCGTACTCAGAAATCCTGAGAAGACAGGGAGATCAATATGATGTTTTGAGAAGCTGATAAGACAATACCCTGAGATGCCTACACATCGAGAAGATTGCTTAATAGAGACTTAGCTGTCCATGGGGTCAGCTGCCCTTGAATTGCTGGGATGAACTGAGGACGCTGTGCTCTGTAAGGGTAACCCTGATGGCCACTCCGGTTTGGAATCCCTTTGCCCTCGCTCCCCTGTCCTTAGTCACACTCAGGTTCCGGGTGTGATTGTTCTGTGTCTCCCCTTTTCCTCGGTTGCGCCTGAAAACCCAGTCCCACGGGCTAACAGGTGAGCCGGTGGCTTTTGCCCTGTCATCTGAGGGGTGCAGAGGAGGGGTATTGAAAGTTCTTGTCCTCACCTTCCCACCCCCCAACCATGCGCAAGGTACTGGTGATGTCAGCAACGGAAACGGAATTGCAAATACGTCAGGTGAAATCCCCGGTTTCATCAGCTCCATCTACTGGAGGGCCCGGGAAGTACAGCATTCCATGCGAGGGCATGCTGCTCTCAGATTTTGCTTCTGAGCAACCAAATTCCACATAGGTAAGCCTCAGACAGAATGGCTCCTAGCTGGTTTTCCCAACACGGGCCCAGGTAACACACACAGAAAAACACTTTCTTTGAGAGACTCTTAATACCCTCCCCACCACCCCTGGATTTCACTCTGACTGAAAGAAAAACAAAGTAAAGAAAGAATAAAACTGAAAAGGAGCCTCAAGAGTAATGCAGACAGACTGAAGGGGTTGACTTAGAACTGAAAAAGTCACCTTTTTCACTTAGAAGTGAAAAAGTCACTTCTTCTTGAAGAAGATCCTACGTGGAGAGAGGCAACCAAGCAGCTTCTCAGAAGGCCCAGCCTGTCGGAGGTTTGGGGATAAACCAATGTTTTTCGAGCAAGAGCGTGGTATCACGTCCTGGTGAATTTCCTGAGGCTGTTGCTGACTCTCTCTCTAAGGCACAGCTAGTGTGGGTATGAATTCTGAGGTCCTGTGATGTTGAATCTCAGGGAATCCATCACAAAACCAACTGGGGCTCGGAAGGCTAGCAGCCGGGCGAGCGAGAGACAGGTGGTAATATTTGCTGTGAGGGGTTCGGGCAGGGGCGTGGGTTAGGATAAAATCGGATAACATAGAGATTAGGCCAGCTTTCTCCAGGGACTGCTACTAGAAGGTTTTAAGAGAAGGGTAGATAGTTTCCTTTCTGGTGGGGATGGAGGTCAGGCCGGCACGGGGCCAAGGAAATGCACTGAAGAACTTCAAAAAATTCCCTCCAGTCCATCGCTCCTGGCCACATCCCAGAGCCCTGTGCAACCTCTAGTTCACTGCATTGCCGACCAGCCCCGACTGCAGCCTCAGAGAGAGATAAACATGCAGAATATGGCTTGTTGTGCGTTCAGAGAGATTGGCAGCGGGCTAATTAAGCAGGGGTGCGTGCAGGGGTGAGGACAGCTGCAGAGAAGTCCAGGGAGCTCAGACGTGAGAAGATTAGCCAGACGGCACGATAGATTTTGCGTCTGCAGCAGCAGAATTGTACAAGGACGCAGACTTCCCAGGCATGGTGTTCAATAATTCATGAGCTGCTATGCTCAGAGCAGGTTTCTTACCTGTTAAGTTCACCTCCCACTAAGATCCCTTCCTCCGCCCTTCTCTGAGCCTGGAGCAGTGCTAACGCCCTCCAGGCTGGCTCGTCTCAGCCTCTGGCTGGAGTCCAGGCCTCTGTGTCAGGGTGTATGTTAAACTGGGATGAAGACAGGGACTTGAGGCCGTGGGTGCCGACAAATCGGAGAAGCTCATTCGTGGCAGAGATAATTGTGTTAATAATCTGAACAGCATCTCTCACAGGGCGCTCTGAAACGCCGGTTTCTTGAGCTGCATCGTTATCAGAAAACACACACATGCACAGAATCCACAAGTTCTGCGGTCAAATTCGTTTAGGAAATATTTCATATTATACTTTGGAGATATACAAAGGGTTTTGGCTTATTCAAGGCTCTGATAAAGCTGACACTGAACAAATTTGTTTTCCTTTATTGAAATGAGTACTTCAGAAATTTGTTTGATCGCGGAGGCTCTTTTAAAATGTGTTTAATAATACCCTTTACCCTCCCGTGGGGCTAGCGTTTGGCTGAGTTAGCTATGCGATCTGTCCTTGAGCACTAAGGTTTGAGATGGCCTAACATCTCAGGTGCGGTTGGTTGCAAGAATTCCTCCGGGGAAATTTGGAAGCTTTTTATTTCCTTTGATCAATTTAGATTGCAATATTATATTCATACTGAGGCTTGATTTACCTATAATCGACTATATTCACTTGTTAGCAGATCTCTCCTTTGTTATACTCTTTCTACCTGGCTACTGGATTGATAAATGTACTTTAAATTTATTTTCTCTAGTTTTCTGACTGTGAGGTTATTTTACCATTTTCATGAGTTTTCCTAATTTCCTGTAGAACCTTTATGACAGGACACCCTTGGAGGTCAAGGCCGAGGGTGGAAGTTACACCAATTGATTTTTATACGCAGTGCATCCTGCCCCGGTGATTCAATTTGTGCTGTCTATGCTCTTCTTCCCCTGCGCCTGCAGTTGTCCCTGAGATGTGAACTCCTGCAAATCTGATCTGACTGAGGCAAGGGAATGCAAGGGGAGGAGGCCTGCGCATTGCAAAGCATTCTACAAGCGCAAAGGGATGTCACCAAGAACTTCAGCGGTTCCTTCACGGAGCACCTACGATGGCGCCATGGGACGTGCCTGGGGCTGGGACTGCAGATCCGAGTCAGGCACTTGGGAGTTCAGAGTCTGGGCGGGTGGGGGCAGGTGGGGCGGGGAGACGGCGAGCAAACACTCACGACGAGTGAGCTGCCACTGGCCGTGGAGGAGCACCCCGGGAGCACAGGACAGAGCCGCGCGGTCAGATGGGAGTTTGCGTGGAGAGACTACGCAGAGGGACTGGCCCCTGCCCTGAGTGCTGAGCACTGAAGACCAGGAGGAGGCGAAAGTCCCGAGATGCCCAGATTAGAACAACCATAAAATACTGTTAGATTGGAAAAACAGCTGAAGAAGGTGGACAATATCCAGCACTGGCAAGGGCGTGGGAAATAAGCATTCTCACGTGCTATGTGCAAGAAGATAAAGTGGTGTGGCCATTTCGGAGGGGTTACGAAAAATCAGAACATAGATATGCTCGGACCCAGCGATGTTTTTCTACAGACATCCTCACGAGGACCAGGAAGCGCACTGGAGGCTGCGCACCGCAGCAGGGAATACCGAGGGTTTGGAATTTCACGGGCTGTCCACCCACAGGAGAATGACACCACCTCACTATGCAGTATGCAGGATAACGCGAGAGGGGAAAGCACTTTGGGAAGAACTGTGAGGGCGAAGCGTTGATTGACAGTGTGTTTAAGCACAGTGTGATGTCATGTAGGGCAAAAGTCCAGCAAAGCACTTACTGCTCTACGTGCAGATAGATGCACATGGTCATGTGGGGAAGGACTGGGCAAAATCGCACTAAATGGATAACAGACGTTTCTTCTGGGAAAAGGGGTAACACTGGGGAGGATTTCGGCTTTTTCCTTTACATACTTCAGTGTTTGCCAGTGGCCCACGCTTGGAGAATCACCGATGGGGACAGTCTCCCCTCTTATCAGCCGCCTCCAACTTCGAAAGGCCAACTCTCCGGCTGATTATGTGTTTTGCAAAGTCTAATTATAAGATGGCTAATCATCGGCGATTATATCACATGTAATTTTTGAATAATGGATTTAATAAGGTTATTAAGCTCATTAGTGTTTAGTAGTTACATGTCTTAAAAAAAAACACATGAAATTAGGTTAGCAACTCCTAGCTGCAAATCCCTTCCCTCCAATTTTCTGTGTTTAATTCCCCAAGTGACTTGGTTTGCAGTCATACACTGCTTTCCAAAATTGTTCTCTCATACAATGCCGGTGGGGTCGGAGAGAAGAGCCAACCTTTAACTCTCGGATTCTGGGACACAGCTCGTCAGAGGCGTGTGTTTAAAGGTCCTTGCACAGCGGCGCTGTGCCACTTCTAACAGTGGCTTGGTCTCTTTCGCTCTAAGCATTTGCTATGTTTCTGGCCCAAAATAGCCAATTTAATCCAGGCGTAGCGGGAGCAAAATGTGCTCTAGACAATTCCATCTGGTTTACAGCCACTTAGGTGGGCTCACTGGTTTGCCCTCGACTCTCCCCAGCTCGGTGTGGTCACTTTGGTCGTTGCTTTGGGCTGTTTTGGCTTTCCTCGCTTCTGGGTAACATCAGCTTCCTTCCTTCCTTCCTTCCTTCCTTCCTTCCCTCCCTTCCTCTCTTTTTCCTTTTCTTTCTTTAATCTCTGAGATTTGCCCTGTTTTTTCTCCCAGCCCCCGCTGCTCTCCAGCTTCACCCTCTCTATCCTTTAGCCCCAGCCTGCAGAGCTGCCCCGACCGGACCAACTCTTGGCCCCACTTTCAGGAAAAGGGGATTTGGCCACCAACAAATGCTCAGTTAGATGTGGTTGGGGCCAGGTGGTCTTGTGGAGGATTCGGAGTCACCTGTCCCCCTCTCTGGGGTTCGCTCGGGGGAAACAGCACGCATAACAGGCAACACCGGAGCACCGCTGTGGTTGACGGCTGGCCGTGCAAAGCAGGGCTCACTAGGCATGAGCTCATTATAGCACAGTGACTCTGGCCCTGAAGAAACATGGTTCCTAGAATGTTTCTAGCTCTGGCCCATAACATTAGCCATGTCTTGTCTCAAGGGACAGCTAGAGCTAGCTAAGGGCTGGGGAGAAGCACATTTGCTGGGGAGAAGCAAGATCTCTCCCCGCCCACAGTTTCCTCCTATGGTTTTAAATCCAGCAGCACCATAACGCAGGATGTGGACTTGAACATCAGGTTGTCCTGTAACTGCTGAGCTTGAACATTGGAGAGAACGTAAGAGATCCCCAGGTACAACTCAACTTCACCATGTCAATGAGCTCTGGGGACGCTAAATGTCCTGCCTGAGGCCACTGTGCCTGTGAACACAGTTTGCCTCCCAATCCACCGCACCGACTCACAGAGGGTGGGAGGCGCTGCTTTTAAACGCGACATCCTTACTTCCTGAGGTTTGGGTATGACTGTGTCTCATCCTTCTACTGGGCCTTAGCTTCTTTAACCTAAAAAAGATTTTCCTGTTACGTAATTGCTATTCAAGGTGATCTGAACATGAAGTGCTCTTTTTAATCTTAAAGCATATTTTTTTCTTTTCACCTATAGTTTTCCTTCCTGATTCCAGGGCTCTAGCCCCCAAGCTACTGGCCTCACATAGGTATGTATTTAGTTATCTTGTCTTGGACGAAAATTACTTTCTGAATCACACTGGGAGCAGAGCAGAAACATGATTTTGAGTTATTGCTTTTTGAATTTTCTGAAACCACAGAGTCGAGAGAACAGACTTTGTTAAGGTGTCAAAGGGCATAAAACAAAGAGGTTATATTTATCTTTTCATGCATGCACGCGATGTCAACGATGTGGCACGCATCTTATAAGCAGATACCCCGCTTTGAGGAGGGGTGGGTACCACAGAGGAAAGAAAGGCAAGCAGCCCTTTTCTCTACCAGACTTCACCTTTTATCTTCCAAAGGTCCATTTTCCAAAGAACATCGGTGATACCAAAAGCCTGTGGCCGACTCAGATAACAGCACGTACTTTCTGGAAGTCCCGTCGACGAGGGAAAGCCGCAAGTTCTACCTCACGTTACCCAGCATTTGAACTCACAGGGACTGCGCTTCAAGTGCCCACGGAGGGGCCCACACTCCCCGCAAATGCCGCTTCTAAGAAGGTCCATGCTGTTTCCTTTCCCCTGATCCCACCAGAGGAGAACTCCCATCGTATGCTAATCCCTCTTTCATACTTTTCTACCCAGTTTAGAACTCTTTGTACTTTGAGGAAGGAGATGGGCCTAACGTCCATGACCTGCAGGTAAAATTTGCATGAGAGATAGTTGAACAGGAACTGCCGCCCTGAGGGGTACACCACGGTGGCTTATGGGGGTGTCGTGCTGCTATGGGGGGGCACTGCCACTCAGATGCCGGACACTTCTCTATCAGAAGGAGCCGAATACAGTCGTCCACTGCAGCTGAGCGGCACAGAACACAGGCACAGTCCTCAGACGCAGGTGGCAAAAAACACTTGGGGCGGGAGAACTGGATCCCTGGGGGCCCCACAGACACCCCGAGAGAAAGGCCCCTGCAGGCCCCTCCGAGGGGCCAGCTGGGCTGGGCACCTTCTTAGAAACACATCGGATGAGGATGCTGCTGGAGTCCACGCTGAACCAGTGGCTCGGGCAGGCTGTGAGCCGTCTGTGAATAGTGACGCAGGTCCTAACGCTCTTGGAAGACCCTGAGGCGGCACAGACTGGCTCAGGGCGGAGGGGACGTTCGCATGAGCCACTTAGATGGTCACTTCCTTTGTGAGCCGATGTCAGAACCTCTCTTCATAGAGAGGTCATGGCACTCTCTACAGAATTCTCTATAGAATAGAGGATAGAGAACGTTCTCCATTCTACAGAGAGTTAGAAACCCAACGTGTCAGAAGGCTGGCCACCCTTCCTTCCCCGTTCGTGCCCACTGCCCTCCCTCTAAGGGAGATCCGTCTGCCTGCTGGGCTCCGATAGGATGGACGTGGGAGCTGGGGCAGGCCTGCAAGGCTGGCGGGGTTTCATGTCGAGAAGGGAGGGACCCCCTGGTCTGAGGACAGAACAGACGCAGGAAGGAAGAGGGAGTCTGGCTCTCCCTGCCACCCGAGACAAAACTAAACTTGACTGAACAGAGGCTGCTGGGAGCAGGAGCTAAGCCTGCGCAGGATTTTGAGGAAAATTAGACTGAGATGCGGGACAACTGTTGCTCCTTGTGCGCTGTAGGGGGAGGGACGGGAAACCCAGTGTTCACCGGGGTCGCTGGGCCCGGGGGATGGATTTCACTGGCGCTCTTCCTGTGACTCCAGTGCAGGTTTAAACGGCTTGGCAGGTAACTTTAAACACCCCCACGGCAACTCGTGAGGCTTTAGGCAGAAAGGTGGTTGAGCTTTGGAGGGTTCATATATAAATGTAAACGCCATTGAAGATACAGTAAACTTGACCATCTCTCATTCATAACGATGGTGTATGGCATAAAGCCTTGATGGAGGGAAACTCCTGGGTCTTTGATACAGAGCTGGGCTGGGCGGAGGGCACTTAAATATTATTTTCTCAATCAGAATGTTGACGGGGGAGACTAAAGAGTCTCTCTCTTCCAGAAGGCTGCTTTTGCCGGGCTGTCTCTGGATGCGATGGAGGCGACCCTGACAATGGCAGGTCAGGACAGATGGGCTGAGGGTGGGACTCTGAGGTCCCCAGACCACTGTGAGTGTGGGGACCTTAGGAAGGAGTCACACACAATGGACATCTGAACCAACACATGCCACTTGTCCCCCCCTGGGGAGGGTCTCTCGGGCACTCAGTCATTCCTCCCCCCCCCCCGAGGCCACACTCTCCAGCAGAGGGACGCTGGCTGCAGGGAGCTGCGCTCTGCAGGCAGAATGAAAACGCACCGAACCGGGTGCGCGCTGTGGGCTCGGAGGCCCCTGGCTCACCCAGGTACTGTCTGGTCCCACGCGACGCCGGGTTCCATGGCGACGCAGCCTACTGCTTACGCATGTGCCACCACAGCCAAGTTTCTTAATTCGTCTGCTCCAGCCTCAGACTCCTCAGCTGAGAAAAGCAGGGAGCTATGCCACCGACCTCACGGAGGGATGAGAGGAGACACCACTCTCACGTGACACTCAGTCAATCAGTGCAGCGCGGCACGCCATGAATGCCCCGCGAAGCTCGCTCCTCGCCATCACTGCCGTGGGGACCGCTAGTGTTATTGCACGAATGACAAGCAGTAGCCTAATTTTTTACCTGATTAGACTTGAAAACCTACACCCAGTCTGGAAAACACATCTCCTCTGTGTGCCCTCTATGCGCAGCTGATTTCTGCATAAGTACGAATGCGATTTCCTGAGGGTTGGTTACCTTTGCTAGTTTCTTCTCTCCCTCTCTCTCTCTCTCTCTCTGCTCTCTTTTCTCACCGTGCTCTCCTAAATCCTTGAGGGTGTGGGCCCCTCACCTAACGCAACCAAAAGGAGGGGCTGTTGGTCTTTCCGTGAATGCTTTCGCCTGTGAACCCCGTGGCTCTGGGTTGGGAGCTGTCTTTTGGCGCATTTATAGTGTAGTAGCATTGTTTACACATTTATCTCCTCCGTCCTGCTTGAATGTGGTTTGACTGTGGAGATGGGGCAAGCCTTATTTAACTTTAAAACGTGTATAGCCTATGTGCCTGATTAGGTAGCAAGTATTTAACTGTTTTTAAAATAAAGGAGTGACGATAGCATCAGGTAAATTATTCACGGTAGGCAGTGCCCTCCGTTAAATAACAAGTAGGGTGCTCACGTGAGGAATGGCTGTCCGCGGGCCCCGAGACTGCACCCCATCATCACACAGAGCACATCAGGCCGTGTGTCACTCGGGGTTCCAGGCCTCGCCCCTCCTTCAGGTCTAGAGCGTGCACGCCAGCATGATTCCAGGGCCTTGAGACTCGCCTATTGGCTTTATAAATATTAATTTCTGAGGGTAAATAATCAAGTAAACGTCTTTGTCCCTCGAGTCAGAGAAAATATAGTGATGTTCTGAGTATTTTCCATCAGAGGGTAACTCCAGAGCCCCCCCATGGTGGGAAGCTCCCCGCCTACCCGCCCTGATCAAGTATAATGTGCATTCCATCTGCCACGTGGTGGGCTGTGTCAGGGGTGAGTTCGTTGTGTGTCACTCATGTTCTGGAAGAAATTCCTAACAACTCACGTCTCAACGTCTTGGGGGCAAACCCCATCTTCTGCTCTAGTTTTACACTGATTTACTGAAACGGTGAGGGTTTGGGAGTGTACGTACCCATTGGTGGAGTTGAGAAATCCCGTGGCGCCAGAGAGCTGCGGCCAGTCGAGCTCATCGGTAAGGGCTGCTGGCAGATCGAAGAAGGATTTCTAGAGAAAAAATAAAGTGGCGATTCTCAGAACGGTCACTTGTTTGCTACAGGTAGTAAGATGATTCATTGCCTAGGCATTCATTGCTCTTTGTCTCTTAACTCTCTCTTTCTTAATCTCTCTGTTTAAGGGGCTTTGGCATCTAAAGCATATGCCTCTTAACGTAAACCATCGTCAGAAAATTCACACACACCAGGACCCCTGATGACCTGGTTCCCACGTGGCGTCTGTGGAAGAGGCAGAGCACATGCCAGCCCATACTCATCCTCAATGGGAAGGGCTGTTTCAGGAGATGGGCCAGCTTCCCACTCTTTCATGTTTGCTGAGCTATTGCTCCATATTTGAGTTTAGACAGTCAGGAAATGGATTGCCTGAAAAGTAGTACTGCCTGAGCCCCCAGCAAAAATGCCCTCTTGAGTTCAAAACTCTGGCCTCAGCCAATAAGGGGTGCCTCCTGCACCCCTTGGGGGTGTCAGACACCTTTGAGAATCTAATTATGGTTCCTTTCCCCACGAGAGATGCATGTGTATGCAACATGGCCTGGGAGTTCAAAGGGCCCACAGGCGCCCTGCAGCTCCTGCACAGGCCGCAGCCCGAGCACGGCCGACGCAGGGTGTGGACAGAGTTAGGGTTCACTGAACCGCATTGCCACGGCTGGTGCCACGTCAGAGAAGATGATGCTTCCGGCTCTGTCCCCTTATTGTTTCTTTGATAAATGTCCTCCAGGATGAGATCTCTTCTGCTGTAATTTCTACAAAAAGCTAATCTAGACGGCTGTTTTCAGAATAGGGTTGCCGGATTTAGCACAAAAATGCCCCATTAAATTTGAGTGTCAAGAAACAAAATGTGTACACACAACAGAATACTACTCAGCCTTCAGAAAGAAGAAAATGCTGGCACACGCTACAGCGTGGATGAAATCTACATCGTGACTTAATGTTGAATTGTTATAATAAATGTACTACTTGGTAATCAGAGAAAACAATAAAGATGCATTTTCAATTATCCACTTTACCATGTGATCCTCTGATACTCAACTTTAATTGAAAAATAAAATTGAAAAAAAGATACATTTTCAATTAGTTAATGAGACAGAAGTGTGGCTCTTCCTTCCCTAACCGCCTCCAGACCCAGATTCTCTTTAGGAGACAGGGGAGGGCCCTTGTGGGAGAGAAGCCTGCAGGAGGCAGGGCCATATGCCCTTTGGAAAAAAATGCAGCCAGCCCTGGCTGGTGTGGCTCAGTGGATTGAGTGCTGGCCTACAAACCAAAGGGTCACTGGTTTGATTCCCAGTCAGGGCACATGCCTGGGTTGCAGGCTAGGTCCCCAGTAGGGGGTGCGTGAGAGGCAACCACACGTGGATGTTTCTCTCCCTTTCTTTCTCCCTCCCTTCCCCTCTCTCTAAAAATAAATAAGATCTTTGAAAGTGCATTCAATGGTATGGTTGCTTTGATGTGATTTGCCTTTAGATATACCTTTAATTTATTTCTAATTTTAAAACAACGTTATAGAAGAACGTGAGGGGTTTTGAGGTTCATCTGAAGGGGACATGGGTTTTCAATACTGAAGACCCTGTGATTTGGGGGACTGGTAGTTCATTGTCACCCCTTACTGGGAGCCACCCACCTTTTTCTGCTCAAAACACCACCATTACTGTGACTCAGCTCCTCTCTGTTTTGGTTTCCGTTCCTCCTGCCACGATAGTCAAATGTTTTCTCTGTTTTTTAAAAATTTTATTTTCCCCTAGGTTTCTCTCTTTATGTGTTTGCTGTAGGACTTGAGAATATTCAATGCTACTACAGGCATCAGGAAAAACAAGCAGAATGGATGAAAGTCATAAAGTAGGTTAAGCCAAGAGAGTGAATGAGCAGGTAGGTGGCTTGTGAGCTGGGAGGCAGAATTTATGAGCTGTGTTGAGTAGGTGAGCAACCTGTGAGCCACGTTAAAAGTTTACAGAACAACACAACCCTCCCCCACACCACTCGCCCGCCTTTTTCTCAGTCACGGACGCCCGGGTTTGGGAAAGTGGGTGGGGCACTGGGCCTCCGCAGTAAAGAGTTGGACAAGGACCCTGCTGGCAGAGGGCGTGTGTCTGCTACCCCCTGAGCCTGGAACAATAATGGAAGGGATGGTAGTTCTGACATGAGCCAGCGAAGCAGGGGAAAGGCTTCACTCTAGGAATCAGGAGATCTGATTGGTGTGTCTGCTCTACCAATACCGTGAAGCCCCTGGGGTCGGACAGGTCATGGTAGAAGTGGGTTCCGTTCTCCAGCCAGTCCCTGTTCTCAGGCCGGGGTGGGTGGTAGAACTCTGATCTCCTTGGAGGAGTACGGGGTGTGCGGGGTGGTGGGGGAGATGGTGAGGGAGGGGCAGGAGAGCTGAGGAAATGGTCAGCAGCCTTAGGAAGTGGGGTCTCCATGTGCCCCACATTCCTCCAGCTCAGCGTCCCCGGATCAACCTGAACAAACGGGTTGCAGCTGCCTGGGAGAATCCTGGCCTCCTCGCTGCCCTCCAGGAAGCCCCAGCCAGCCTGTGGAACCACCCCCAGCAGGATTTTAGCAGCAGTGGACAGCAGCTGGCGCTGCAGGACAGCGGGGACTGAGGGAGATGTGCCCCCCACAGCTGGAGCCCAGGACGGTCAGGCAGCTGCATCGCTTTTTTCCTAGCTATTTGCTAGACCTTGAAATGATACCAACCCAGGTTTTCCTGGTTAAATATTTTAGCTTTTGCTTATTGTGCTATAGCGAGGTTTGCAAACTCCTCGCTGTGCACAATCAGGGAAGAGGTAGCTTTACCAGTGTCTCAGGCCCAGCATCTCCTCTGGTGACAGATTATTACCCTATAGACTCGAGCGGCACCGTGGGGAGGAGCAAAGGTCAGCGAGAGAGGCGGGTGGATGAGTACGAGCCCCGCACGAGTCACGCATCCTGTCCGGTGGGTCGCCCAGGGCCCCTCCGGTCCCCAGTGCACTGTCCCAGGTGTGAGGGGAGCGCATTCTGTTGCGAGCAAATGAAAAACGGCCTGAGCGCACACACGGAAGCCTCCGCATCGTCATCTTCCTTAGTAAATTCGGTCGATGAGAGCCAGAAGGCACAGCCACGAAGAACAAAGGCTTTAGAGACCCCGGCAAAACAGGAATGTTTGTCATATCCCACGAAACACTGCACGCCGTATCCACGCAACATGACTGACGCCCAAGACAGTCCAGGCATGGAAGCCAGGAAACATGCAAATCAAGATCTCCCTCCTCAACTCCTGCTTATTCCTCTCGAGCATTTATGTTCTCAGGAAACTGATCTCAAATGTCCCTTAAGTGCACATATGTGGGAAGGCTTGATAGTTACCAAGAAAAAATGTCCCAAGTTTGTCAAGAGCATCGGAAACCTGGTGAGTATTAAGTCAAGTATTTCATTGCTTCAAAATCTCTTCCGATTTTATCAGTGACATAAAAGTGTTTTTGCAAGTGTTTTTATGTCATACTTGCCATGTGTATACTCTTTTGGGGGGAATATTTTTATACGTTATTACTCTGTGTGTGTGTGTTTCTATGCATTGAGAAAGCCCTCTGGTTCTCATTTTTAATGTATATTTAGTAAACACACATACTTTGGCTTTGGGGATAGTTTAAGGCTTAGCTTCAACAAGCGGCTTACAGTTGGGTTCCTTTAAGCCACCTCCGGCGTGAGAAGGAGACATGGATCCCTCCCACATCCGTCAGTTCTTCCCGCCGACAAAGGGAGCACTTCGGTGCCTTGGCTACACCGTCTGCCTCCGAGCCGTCCCCACCCAGCAGCGCTGGGACAATGTGCACAGTGGGTTCCCCTTTCTAGCACCCTTAACTGAGTTAGACCTACAGAGCTTATTTTCAAATAATACAAAGTCACTTGGAGGGAATGGCAGCTCACTGTTGATGGAAACAGATAGGAAAAATAGCGTCATTATTAGGCTGAGTGAAATAAGCCAGTCAGAGAAAGACCACAACCATGATCTTACTCATGTCTGGAATCTAATGGACAAAGTAAGCTAACAAACAGACTAGAAACAGCCTCACCGATACGGGGAGCAGACCGACAGCCCTCAGAAGAGAGGGGATTGGAGGGGCTGGGTGAAGGGATTCAGCGGAAACAACAGCAGCAACAAAAACAAAACAGACACAGACTATGGTAGGGCACTGCCAGAGGGAAAGGGGGTAAGGGGAGTGGAAGAGGGCGGAGGGAGAATAAATGGTAGTGGCCATCTTTCCCTCCTGTTTCTCTTTTTCTGGGAGTCAAGCCTAGCTAGTGAAGAGCACGGGATGAGTGTTTCGGAGATAAGTACTGAAACGACACGTGGCCCTGCACAGGCACCTGCACACGCCCCCGCCCTGGCTGCGCCGGGGAGCGGCGGCCACATAGAACAGCGTGGGCTCCCTGCCCACCTGCAGGTTCCCCTTCCAGTGCGGCCCGGCAGGTGAGGCTCTGGGAGGATGCGGGCAGAGGGCATCGTCTGGCTCCGGCCTCTGGGGTCTCAGGCTGCCCTGGATTGGGTAGCCCTGTTCTCACAAGCAAGTGTAACTCTCTGAGTTTGAGTTGTAAACCCCAGAATCCCATGAGCAGTGGAATGAGTCTCACACTGAGGTTCCTGTAGCTCTATAATGAGAGAGGGGGGGGGGCACATTACGTGCCAACCTGTGATGGGAACATCAGGCAGCTGCGGTGCCCACCGTCCACAGGGGCACAGACGACAGATACTTCCCAGCCGGTAACCTCAAAGACTTTCCTTAATCCCTCTGTGTCTCAGTGTCTTTATAAAATGGACTGCTAACAGCTCCTGTCTATCTCACTGGGTGGCTGAGAGGATTTGAGAAGATAGGCTACACACAGAATTGTAAGTGCTCAATGAAAGTTCGCTCGTAGAGATACAGACGGGGAGATCCAGGGCACCGAGTCAGTCTGTAGCGGAGATACCTATCCCAAAGGCGGGGGCTCAGGGAAGGAATCTTAAAAGAACTGGGACCTATGTGAGTTCTGTAAGGTTTTGTAAGAGGAAGCCAGGCAAAGGGTTTAAGAGTCGCCAATGCCCCATGCAAAGCCCCAAGGCTCGATTCATAATATTATGTACAGGGAACACCAGCAACCTCCCCTTCCAAAATAAGTGAACTCCCCAAACACCAAGGAGACCAGTTGTGTATTGCTATGGAATAAGTTACCCCTCAACTTAGCAGCTTCAAACACACGACACGCAAGGTGGCCGGGAGCAATAGCAACAACTGCTCGGCTCCGAGGATGACGCCTGTCCAACGCACATGTGAACTTCAGCTTGAGCTAAACAAGTCGTTTTCAGGGAAAAGGCAGAGCATTTCATCTTTGACCCTGTGCCCGTTCAAAACCTTATGAGGGAGTGAAGAAATAGTCAAATAAAGAATTATAGCCAAACATGATCGGCAAAGATACAGCGGACTGTATGGCAGGTAATCACCTTTCATCATTTTGCCTGAAAAGAGCTTTTTTTATTATTCTGTTACCTTGTCCGCTCCTCCTAGTTTCCCCCTTTCCCCTGTTCTATTATTTATTCTTCGAGCTCTAACCCCATAATTTATTTATTCAATGAGTGAGTGGAGAGACGCATGCATCTAGCCGCCCCGCGCCAAATGAAAATGCACGGCACAGTTGGGCTCGACCAAACTCGGTTCCTTTCATCATCATTTGCGGAGCGACTGGGGAACTCCAACCAAATTCATGAAAGGGAGAAAACAGGAGCTTAAAATGTCCTGCTCTTACAGAGATAATCTCGCGTCGATTCTGTTGTGGGGCCTTTGAAACAAGTTCCTTCACAAACAGAAGTGACTCCTTGGAGTGCCGGACACAGGCCAGTAGGGGGCGTGGCAGTAAGGCTGACTCCACACGCCTTCATCTGGTTTTGTGAAGCTTGGGTTGTTTCTGAAGCAGGTGGGCTGCCGTTTTCTGGGGCGAGGTGGTTTTTCTTGTTTTTGAGAGTTAGTGTCTGGAATTTGGCTCCGGAAGGAGCCCGAGGCCCCCCGTGGACTCCAGAGGTAAGGAGATGGGAAGCAGTGACTGGGGCCTAAACATGGCTCCTGCACCCCAATCCCTCGCTCGTGTAAAATGGTCGCATTTTCTTCCTCCTGCGCCTTTCATCTCACGCCGAGAAGCTGTCACAACCCCCAGCTGCTTCTGTTCTCCTGACTCGCACATGTCTCAGCCCTGGGTCACTGCCACAGCCTCTGGCCAGGGTCCCTGCCTCCTCCCTGTTATGACCGTTCAGCCCTGCCCTTGTAGTGGGAGAGCAACCGTAGACAGTGTGTGAGTAAGGGAGCACGCTGCATTCCAATAAAACTTTATTTACAAAAGCAGGTGGAGGGGTGCATCTGGCCTACGGGCTGTTGCTGACCTCTGCTCTGGGGTTGCCCAGACTCGCTTTGCCTCTGGGCTCCTTGTTTAACTGCACTGTCTGGGGTAAGCCAGCTAACCTCTCCGAGGCATCTGTAAAGTACGCACAGTAGGGCCATTTCCGTATTCAATGAGATAATACTAAGTGCAACGCCTAGCTGTTGGTAAAGACGTGGTGTTATTGCGTAGTATTATTATTAAAACTGTGAGTTTGTGTGTCTCTCTTCCCAACTAGATGTGAGGCTCCTTGAGGTTAGACACTGCTTTCCACATCCAGGGCCGCGCTGCCTGTTCTTACCTATCGTCTCTGCCTTCGGTGCTGGGGGTCCCGCAGTGTCGGCTGGGCACGGGCCGTCCACCCAGGGACTGCATCCGCGGCCCTGCTGCCCTGCTGCAGCGGGGGGTGGCCATGTGACTCGGTTCAGAACAATGGCGTGTGTGGGTATGCTGTGTGCCACCCCTGTGCCAAGTTCTCCCACAGGGTAGCCCTTTTCCTTCCCCACGGGTGGCAGGTGGTAAGAGCGGGAGCAGCCACCTGGGACCCAAAGGTGGCAGCTGCAAGTTGGCGGTGGTCTATCTGTCCTCCAAGCCCTGGGCTGCCTTCCTCGAGATGACTACGAGAGGAAAGCACGCTTCCATCTGAAGTCACTGAGTTTGGGGACTCTCTGTCCCGACGGCTGAGCCTGTCCCCTGCTTGCTCGGGTCCGGTCTCCTAAGGAGGAGTGACCTGCTCGGCCTTCCTTCCGGCTCGCACCGTGTTCCTGGCGGGAGACCAGGGCCTCTCTGCTCCTTCCCGACTTCCTTTGCGTTGGGCTCTTCACCCTTCGGCCCTCGCATTCGTGGCTCAGGGATGCTGATCTCAGTTTCTGCCCCTGGAATTGTTGGACCTTGTGTTTCATAATGATGCCCCTGATTTTCCTCCAGGAATTACGGATGGCTCATCCATCCGACCAATCCTGCAGCCGTTGCCTTGAGTAGTAAATCTTCAGGAAATCATACAGAAGCCAGTCTCGACCCCAGGCACTTGGTAAGGGCCGAGATGGTTACCCTCTGTCCCTTTCACCACCTCCAAGGAATGTCTTGGAGGGAATTAGGCAGGTGAACGAACCAATGAATGGTGCATAGCAATCACTTCCCGCCATCCAAAATGATTTTTAAATGTCGGAATTTCCTCTTTCCTCGTTTCCAGCGGAGCTGAGATACTAAGTGTTCCCCTGTGATAAGTTAGTCCCAGGGGACCCCTTTTGTGGCTGGGGAACTCGAGGGAGAGGGGAGCAATAGATACAATTATGTAGGGGGCAGGCGACTGACCTCCAGTCTTGCACACACACTGGGTAGCACAGGTGTTAGTGGGTCCTGCTGCCTGCCCACGTGGCTGTCTCCACCCGTCGTGCTGGGGAGCAGGCCTGTGGGCACTTATAACAAATGCCCTTCAGAAGCATGGAGCTTAAAATAATTGCCTCTTATAGTTTTTCATAATACCGAGGGTTTGTCTTTTTAATTCTCTCAGGCGGCAGTGAGGGCTAAGATCATTGATGTTTCCAGAAGAATGAGTCCATCAGCGCATCCTGCTTCGCTGGCAGGTAAGACACCCACGGGTTCACCTCGGGCAGGAGCAGCGGGGCATGGATGGATCAGGACTTGAGGCCACAGGCCACCTGCCATGTGCCCCCGAACAGGGAAAGAGCAGAGAGAAACGTTCTGTCTCTTGTGGCCTGATCACTGTCGGAGGAAAGGATTGACCACGGCGAACACGGCTCTCTCTTCACACAGAATAAATGAGACGCAGTGAGGGTTCAGGTTCCTCTTCTTAGTGCTGAGTGCCTGTAACCCACCGGCTCACAAGCTGTTGGAGGACCATTTTTGCCCTGTTGTCCTAACCCACAACCTTCCCTCATCTTAAAAATTTCATACGAAATTAGGTGAGATAAATTTCCATATTTTACATGCACGATGAAAATCAACCAGAAATTTCTGCTTAATGGAAGATGTACGCGCACTGATGAGTTCAGGGGCCAGTTAGAGATGGACAGGGCGGGAGCGTGGATGCTCACGTGCCACGTTGTCTGCAGGCCAGCAGTCTCCAAACCCCGTCCACGAAATCCTCTCAAACTGAGGAACGAAGCGCGGGAGGACTTGAAAGACCGGAGCAGCCTCGTGCTCTCGGGCGAGCGTGCATTCTCGGCAGCCAGGTTAAGGGTTCGTTTTGTCCTTGACACAGCACAGATTTCCGTCTATGCCCACTGCCTGCCCTGCAGACAGCCGCCTGCCAGGGTCATGCTGAGATGTTATCACAGGGCAGGCGACTGACCGCCTTTGCTGGCGAGATAAACACGTGGGAAACTGTCCCCCCTCACCGCTCCCCCACCCTGTCATCCAGCGCTGGTGTCGTGAAATGCGGTCTTTAATATTTTGGAAATAATCGTGGAGCAGATGGGGACAGAGGCAGGAGGGCGGTGCCTGTCTCGGGCCTTGAGGGTCCCTCTACCTCCCTTTCTTTGTCAGATTTATCTTTTCAATTTGATTCAAGCAGCGATTGTTTTTCCAAAGAAAGGGGAAAAAGACAGTGTGAGAGCATGTTTGGATTGTTCTTTCTTTTCCTTCGCACTGTTTTGAAATTGAGGTCCTCTGGGGGCTGGGGCAGCTCACTGGGAGCCTGCTGGCTGAGGACGGCCATTGGCGAGAGGCTCCAAGGGGGAGAGGGCGGGACGGCCCGCCGGCCCCCAGCAGGGTAAGAGGCTCTTGCTTCTGGGGACCCACCAGGTCCCCTTTATCGAATTACAAGCATCTTTCCAAATGAGCACAGCCCTAATCTAATCGACTGTCAGCAGGCCTCCAGGGTGCCACGCTGCGTCACCGGAGGACGACGGCAGGAACGGGACAGAAAGGGCTGTGCCGGCGGGGCCCGAGGCTGTGGCTTCCTTAGCGATGGCACTGCGTTTGCAGAGGCACCTTTGGCTTTTCGGGGCAAACGCACGTGCGTGGTCTCACCGGGAGCTGCCGTTTGCTTGTCTGTATTCCCCACAGGCCTGAGGCTCCCTGAGGACCTGGGCTTTTCCCACCCCGTCACCCCTGTGTCATTAGCCCCTGTCCCCGGGCTCGGCACACAGTAGGTCCTGGGCTAGTGTTTGGAGATCGGTTGTGTACATGTGCTCCAAGTATTTAAAGCTGTGCGGCCAACACAGGAGGCAGCTGAGCTCAACACACCTCACAGGTGCCCGCGAGGCATGGTACCATGTTCAGAGAGAACCGGAATACTTCTTGAAACACTTTCATCTCAGGGAGACGTACACCTGGTAGGTCTTCCGAGTCTCTGGCAGCCCGAGCAGGCGTTTCTGCGGCCCTCGCGTACGAGAACGCCTGGGCCGCGTGTCCGACCCACTCTTCCGTCCTCAGGGCTCTACAGAGGCCGCGCCACGGTTTTCTGAAACGTAGAGTTAAGAGATGTGTCTGGTGCCGAGAGGAGTTCTCCTCCACATCTGTACCCTGGTTAGTTGTCTGCTGGGCAGAACGATCGCAAGATTTTCCCTCCCCCTTGGAATAAAAAGAAAAGGCAGGACGTGATGGAGAGAGAGGCTGTCGTACGCTTGGGCCCGGCGCTCAGTGGGGTGCAGGGTTGAAGACAAAGACGGCCTCGACTCAAGAAAGTTGCCTTTTATTATCTGTTTGGTCGCCGTTTCCCCTCTGCCCGGTGTTCTCTCCTTCCTGGTTTCCCGTTCCATCCCAGGACCCACCCGCATGCCTCTTCTGCGAGTTCCAGAATTCTCCCAGCTGGCTGGCTGGCTTGCCCTTCAGTTTTTTGTGTTGTGCACTACCGAGGGCTGGCCAGGAGTGCCACTGCGTTCTCACGCGGGTAGTCACTGTTTCTGCTAAAAGGGGTCTTCCGTGATCTTACAGCATTCTCTTTGCATGGCTACAATGGACTCTCGACTGTTGCTGAGAATCTGAACTTAATATTTTACAAAATGTCACTCTTTCCCTACAGCAAGTGTTTTCAAGCAAACACTCTCCTTTTGAGATCGTGAGTGTTTTTTTACACGCCCAGGTATTTCTGGGCTTGCTCATTCTGCACGGGAAGGTCTATGTTTGCCGGGTCTGGGGGCGTGGGAGAGGTTCAGGGAGGGTTTACCTAGGTTCACGTCGGATTTCTTCAGTCTGAGAAGAAGGGGTCAACAGAGAATCGGTGATTTCTGTACTTCAGTGTCTCTGGATCAGAGTTTCGCCTTTCTAGGAGAGGTGCAAGGGAACCGCACCCAGAGGTGCTGTAGGACAACGCTTTCCCATGGGCCGTAGTGTCCTTTCCGCCAGGCAGGGGCACCGTTGCCCTCTCGGATGGACGTGCTGGCTCCTGTGCTGAGCCTGTTACGCTGACGCCGCCCCCCCCCCCCCCCCCATTTCTTACCACGTTGTCCGAAACGGAACTGAACTGGAAAGGATGTGCCCTTCCCGGCAGACTTTACTGAGCAGGGAACTTCACACCTGTCATGTGTAGAGAGAGCAAGGGGAAACAAACCCACGGGCCAGCGCGTCAGGGTGGTCGCTGCCGACGCGACTTACCAGGGACATCTTCGAGGCTGTGATCCACTCAGGAGGGATGTGAAAGTGAGCCCCGGCCGAGTCTCCCAGCAGAACGATGCCCCTGGGCTGGGAACCTGGGTGGCACAATGGACCTGCATTATTTATGCTCCCAGGTGGTCTGACACCTCCAGACTGAGTGGTCAGGGGAGCAGATACCCTGGCGCGTGTTCCGTGCCCAGAGCATTGTAGCAGTGAGGCACGGCCACCTTTTGCGTGTTGCGGGGTGGGGGTGGGGGGCATAGCATTTCGGAGCCAGATGAGATTCCTAGGCCATGGAGATTGCGAGCTAGGCTGTGCCGGTGAAGGTGTGTTTCCTAGCTCATAACACAAACTGCCGTGAGCTATCCCGAGGGAATGATGGATGAACAAATGGGTCAGAACTTCCTGTGAACTCAGAAACATGCCCCACAGTTTGGTTCTGGAAATTGCTTCTTGGAAAACATACTAATTTCTGTGATAATTCACTTTAAGAATTACTGATCTCATGGAGCAATTTTGACTTATTAAAGACATCATGACCCTTAAAGCTCTTAATCCGGATACTCATATACAAAAAAGCACTGGATGGGCGACCCTGACTGATCAAGGGTGAGGTGGAGAAATGAAGGTCTCCGTGCAGCCCGCTGTGTTTGGAGGTTAAGAATCACGTAATCTGTGACTCTGGGGCCCACCTGCACAAATCATCCACCCATGGGTGATGCCTGCGCTCTTCCAAATCCCTTAAGGTCCTGGAAGAATGCATTGACGCCTCCCAGAATCAGAGAGGAAGCTTCCTTCCTCCATCTCCAACCAGCCCCCCCCATAGGGGGCACCCTCCTGCCCCCTACCCCCACCCCAGAGGGCCATCAGCCCCACTTCAGCTGCTTCCTGTCTGGGGCCTCTGTGACAGTACCTGGCCACACGAATGGTGACAGAGAAGGCCCAGGACATCCGGCAGGGGTTGGGATGTGGGGAATTCAACAGGCTTCCCACAGTGTCCCCAGAGCCTTGTGCCAGGATTTCACTTAGATTGGAGTTTATTTATTCACCAGTTTATTGGTGCATTTATTCTTTAATTCATCCAACAAGCACTCCTAAACTCGTAACTATGGGTTGGGTCTTTATATTTTCGGCCTCCTTCCTGCCCTTCTGCCCCTCTGAGAGCTTAACTGTCCTTATTATACCTTAAGTCGACTGGGGGCAAGGACTGTATCATGTTTGCTCATGAAAACTCAAAGCCAAGGACAGCTCTTGGTACTTCATAGAAATAGACATTCAGCAAATACCTGTTGAACGAACGCATGCTTGAGTGAATGAATGAAATGCTTTAAATGTGAGGGAAAACTATTGCCTAAACACAGAACGGTGATGCTACCACAGGTTCTTATTTGGGCATCTCTGCAGCACCTTTCCAGTGATATGTGGGCGGTAATAGGTTTTTCCTAACAGCCCCGGGAGCCCGGATGTCTGAGGCATTTAGGCATTTAGAATGCAGAGCTTCGGCTCAGCTCCTTTTGGGAACCCCAATGGCTGCCGCTTGGAGGTTTCCCGTGAGTCATCCCGGTGTCTTTAACCGGATGGCACAGGGACTCCATCAGTTCAAGCCCAGACATCTGAGCTTGCCGTGTAAAACACAGAAAAGATTAAAAACAATCCCCTCCATTTATTTTCTTATTTGGAGAAGTGCTGGATTTCAGTTACTCTGTTTTCTTATGCTGCGGCTTTTTCTAACGTTATCATTCAAGCTCCTGATTCTCAGATAAGGGAAACAAACAAAGTCAGTTTCGCTTTCTCTAGATTTTTGCCTCCTTCCTCTAGAATCTTTTTCATATCTCCTTCGGATTTGTCAGGGAAAGAAATGCAAATTGGCCAAGTTTAGGTTGTGGCATCAGGCCCTTCCTTGCTTGGGTGGTCTATTCCCTTCCGTTTGACTCAGACCAGAAGAAAACACCCCGTTGTAATAGCCAAATGGGCTTTGACAGCTCCTACCTTCGCAGAATTTCTTCTCATAGGGAATCCCATCTTTTGGATCAACACCCTGTACAGGAGAAATGATGGGATTAGCGGTTTGTTTTTGAATTTATGACACAGACACACTAAATCCCCCCCCCAAATGGCCCTACAGGTACAGAAACAAATCAGTAGATAAACCCTGCGAAGTCTCTCGCGTCCTTCCTCCCGCACAGCCACCCTCCGCGCAAGTGAGTCCGGCTTTACGGAGCTGGTCTCCAATGACAAGCATTGATACTCCTAGAGCTGCGGCCCGCCATAGGGCTGATTTTGCCCCCCACCCCCACCCCAAGGGACATTTGGCACTGCCTACACAAAATTTTGGTTGTTGCAATGGCGGGGAAGGGGGAGGGAGCTACTGGCACCTGGCAGGTAGAGCAGAGATGCTGTGGGACAGCCTGCAGTTTACGAGGCAGCGCCAACAATCAAGAATCATCCCACCCAGATGTCACCATGCCGACGCAGAGACACCTGACCGTGAGGGCGGGTCTGTGAGGGGGCCCGAGTTGGCGTGACCGAAGGGCTTCTGCACACCCCACGCAGAGGCTGTCCCCGGTGGGGCGGCTGGCCCTTGGGAGGTTACAGCAGAGTCTGGGTGACTCTAAGGGAAAGCTTTCAGATATATATGGATATACACGCATATTTTTGTTTTCTGTTTTCTGTTGCTTGCCACACTGTAGTCTGGAGAGCACTGGCGCACCACTAGATAGTGACCGTTGTATTCATTCTGAGACAAAAGTGCTCGGTGGTCTTGGGGGCTCCGATGCACGTTACAGCACCAGGCGTGCTGAGGAGTCCAGGAGCAGACGGAACTGTCCAGGTGTCTCCAGCCCAGTGCTCCCTGAACGGGACTGCAGACCCCTCCCCCCGCACCTGTTAGCATCACCTCAGCACTGGGGTCCTGGGGAAGCTGTTCGGGAAGTAGTAGGCTGGATGGCTGTAAAAGCCCCTCTGAGTGTATGATTTCGAGAGCCTGTGAGTCGCTCTCCCTCTGTGAGAAGGGGCGGGTGTGAAGGTCTTTCTGCCGTGACTGCCTTGGTCCCTGTGCTCCTGGAGGATTTCCATCGGTCGAGCACCGTCTCCTGCCAGCTGTCCTTACCCAGGTGGCACGGCATGTCAGAAGCAGGGACGGGGCCACGGAACAAGGATAGCAGCCTCACACACCCATCAACCCCCTCTGTCCTCTAACGTGACACTTTAGCTGGAGTTTACCGGAACAAGAGCTGCCTTGGGGGTCTTGGCACCATAAGATCTCGCGGACATGCCTTCTCCTCCTCATGAAAAGACAGTGCAACTGGAGGGTGGGGAGGCCTAGGGTGCAATCTGTCCTTTTTTACCACACCCCAGACGCCATGGACCGTCAGTGTCCTAGAGACAGGGAAATATTTAGAAATGTTCCCCAAGTCATCCGAGCAGATCCCTGAGGCAACTCTTCAGAGGCCATTTATCTCGAAGCCGGGGAATCTTAAGCATCAGGGCTCCTCTTAGCACAATCCCTGCTTCTGAGGGTGCTGGGAGCAGCTGGGAGCCACAGAGTGTTCTGGGTGGAGAGGAGAAGCCAGGCTGCCTTTGGGACATAATTTCCACATAACCATTTGTGAGAAATCCGGAAAGAGATCTCCAAAGAAAGGGCCTGCATTTCTCAGGCTCCAGTAACTGGTTAGAATTTTTTTCATTGTTCTAATCACCGGTTTAGTCTACACTTGATGGTATATCTGTAACTGGGTGTTGAGGACCCCTCTCATCACATAAGCTCTAGGCCCCAGGAAACCTGGGTCCTCAGCCACCACTGTCCTCACCTGCGTGTTTGGTGGGCTTTCCCCCTCCAATCCCCTGTCTCTGTCCGGACACGGCAAACCCATCACTCCCAGGGGCCTGGGCCCCCAGAGCTGGACGCCCCACGGTGCGGTCAGTACAGCGCACGGTCCACACTGCCTGACTCGCCCCAAGAACCTGAAGGAAAGCGGCTGCAATGACACGGTGACAGCCCTCGCTTCGCTCTAGCAGACATTTGGGTCGCTGTGAAGCTTTGCTGATGCTGCTCTCCATTTAATTTCAGACTGTTCCGAGAGGACGAGGAGGTGAGGTGTGGGTGGCCCTCGGCAAGGCTTACGGGGAGGGGCTCTGACAGCAGGGGCCCCACCTCCTGTGAGGACAGCACAGCTTTGGCCCGTCGTCCTCTTCCTCAGACGTGACAAACACAGATAAGGAGCGGGGTCTCGGGAGGGCAGGCCCAGGTTTAAGTGCACGCGCTTACCCAGATGCCGTTGCAGTTGGAGTCCCGGTGCGCGTCCCAGTTGTCGGGTCTGGGGAGAAAATGTCAGCATTGGTCTTTGACACACATGCTTGTCCCCCAGCACCGTCAGCTCCGTGGGTGAATGCCCCATGAGCTCTACCTAGAGTGTCACTGAGAGACAGCAGGCTGTCCTGCTGTGGCATTTGGAACCTCTGCTTGGCCCTTCGGCCATTATCCCGATGAGGGGCATTGCCTGGAAATGCCGGCCCGACCCCGCCTTCTCACGGTTGACGCTGTCCCCTCACTGCTTTGCTGTGGGCCAGCGCCAATGGGCGGACTAGAGGAACCTGCAGTCCGCTTTATTGGGGTAGCTGACGCCATTAAAACGGCGCCCCTCGAGTCCCTGACACCTGGGTGCTTTGGCACCGTGGTCACAGAGAAGGTGACGTGTCCAGTGTTTTGAAGGGAGAGGAGTGATTGGCTAAACAGCAGCCCAGGACTAGAATGTGTTGTGGTTGTCACTCACTGGGGCCCTCCCCTAAGTCCTGGCGGGAGGGGTGACTGTTCCCCCGTGTGAGCCTCGGGCAGGTGGCTGGGAAGACGCCCAGGGCGAGCCGTTCCTCCCACTAGACTGTAAGCTCCACGGAGGAGGAGGCGGCCAGTTGCCCTTCTGCTCAGCGCCCAGCAGGGTGCAGCAGGGCTGGCGGTCCGCGGGTGCTCGGGAGTCTTTGGCGGAAAAAGGATGTTCTTGTTTCACCGAGCTTTGCCTTAATCAGGCGGGATGGGGGCCCTTCTCTCTGGGAGGGTGAACCCCCAGGGCTGGGGAAAGGGGTGATGCTTCCTGCCTCCTTTCAGAAGGCAGTTTTCTGGGCCAGTGGCCGGCAGAGACGCTTACCTCCTGCCCGGGTACGCCCTCTCGTCGCTGTCGTTGCAGTCCCGTCCCCGCCAGTGGTAGCCGCGCAGAGTCTGAAACCCAGGAGCACGGGAGAAGGGTCAGTCCTGCCGGACCTTCACGGGGAGGGGCGGTCAGAGCTGCCTGGGGGACTGGCCTCGGCCGTCTGTAACCCGAACACAGCTCAGGAACACTGGCGATCGCTAAGGACGCTGAGGGGATGATGATAAAATACAATGGGGGTGGGGGTGAAACGTGCCATAGCACCAGGGCCAACAGCAGGGGGCAGTGTGTGCATATGTGAGTGTGTGTGAACGTGTGTGTACACACTGCTGGGTGTGTGCCTGTATGTGGGTGCATGGGGGATGCACATGTGTGAATATGTATGCACGCAGGCACGTTGCACACACATGTGGTTATGCACGCACATGTGTACATATGTGTGTCTGAGCACACATGTCTCTGTGCATGCCCACCACCTATAGGACCATCCAACTCCCTGAGCTTTCTGTGCCAGTCACCAGTCTTGTGGGGCTTTCATCGATTAGTTTATTTGCTCAAACGATTAATCATTTTACTGGATAATTAAAAATCTCTAGCTAAACTGGTTAATTACGTGGACTTATTACATGTCAGGCCCGTCTGACTTAAAGAATCAGGAGTCATGACAATGTCAGGCAATGCTCTCAGTTCCCTGTCCCCAGGCGGGCGGTCCGAGACCTCGGCAGCTTCGGGCTCTGGGACACGTTTGGGGCTTGTTGCTTTCACAGAGGGCGTCCCGATGCCCTGACAGCTCTACATCAAACGTGCCCAGCTGCACGCTCTCTCTCACACACTCACACTCACTTTGAAAAGGGTTACTTGAAGTAGGTGTAAGAATTTCCAGAGTAATTCCCAACACCTTTCTGGATAATTTCAATCCCCATGGAGGTTTCCAGCTATGAATGGCCTCAGGAAACCCAGACCCAGGCCTAAGACCCGCCTCGGTGGTCTACGCGTTATTACGATGCCACAAAGCCCATAAACACTGTGAAACGGTGTACTGTCAGATTACAAATGCACTCAAGTGGGATTCCGCGCCGTCTTATCAAGGAGACTTGTGGGAAGAGCGGCAGGAGCCTGCGGCCATCTGGTTGCCATCAGCCATACTCACTGGGAACGGGCTGTGTTTGTCTGCGTCAGCATCCTTGAACGGCACGGAATTCTCTATGCTCCTGCAGGAGAGAAAACAAAACACCTGGTGAGCCGAGGCAAAGAGGGAAACTGTGAAAGCAAACTCAGACATTTTCAGACGTGGCTGTTTGGCGTTGACACGACAGAAGCCCATTCTAAAAATAAAATAAGGAGCACCAGGCAAACTTGGCCCATCTCTGCTCTCCGCCCGCGGAGCTCTTCCCGCTCTGCCACTTGACTCGCCCCCGGCGGGAAGGCAGGTCGCTGAACCGAGGCTTTCATGGGCGCGGGGCCCGTTGTTGAGATTCCCCTGGGAGGGCGACCGAGTTTGGGTCCCGTCAGCGGGCTCAGCACTCGCGGTTGATCTTGGGCCATTTCATACACCATTCCGTGATGCAAGTCATTTCTTAAAACTCTGCTCTTGAAACTTAGGCTGAGGATCTTGAGGCATAAGATAGGAGGTTCTGTTTGTATTTATGTGACATAATACATGTGTAGGCGTATGCGTTTGGAAAGTAAACAAGAAGAATAGGTTGTTAAGAGGGGACCCTCCTGATTTAGCATGGTTACAATCAAACACGGACAGTGTGCCCAGGCCAGGTGGCTCAGCTGGTTGGAGCGTTGTCCCGTACACCAGAAGATGATGGGTTCCATGCCCCATCAGGCCACGGACTTAGCTGCGAGTTTGATCCCCTGAGAGGCAACCAACTGATGTTTCTCTCTCACCTCAATGTTCTCTCTCTACCCGCCTTCCTCTCTTTCTAAAATCAATGAAACCTACCCTCAGGCGAAGATTAAAAAGAACAGGCAGGGTGTAGGCACTGTGAGTTCTGATCAAAACAAAACAGCAACAAAAACCGAAAACTTGATTGCCCTGTGGTGGGAATCTGGTATCCTACATACCTTTTTTTTTCCAGTGAAGTAATGCCTTCTCTCTATTTATTTCCCCGTTTATTCACCGAGTCCCTACTAAGTGCTAAGCACAGTGGCAGGAACTAGGGATAAAAGGTTTACTAAGAAATGGTATCTTCACGCCCCCAGAGCTGGGGGCGCAGCGACAGAGCAGGGCAGGGAGACCAGCGCCGGTGAGCCTGGAGTACCGTGGGGGCCGAGTGCCTACAGTTAGGCTGGGAGCTGGAAAGCTTCCCACCGGTGGGGACCCCTCCAATGTGTTTTGAAGGCCTTTAGACCAGACACGATGGGGGCAGGGAGGGGCACAGGACAGGCCGGGCATTGCTGCCGGAGGGGATTTCACGGAAGGATTCGTCAGGAGAAGACACGGTATGTCCGTCTCTGCCACCTGCTGACTGTGCCGGTGGGCCAGGCGTTTCCAGTGCCAGAGCCCTCTTGCTCACCTAAAAGTGGGGCCGAGAGTCGAGGGACAGACAATGTGGCGTCTCTGAGCCTGACCCTTGGGACCTGGCTGCTGGACTCGGACAGCAGAGGTATCCTTGACTAGCTCTGTGACCTTGGGCACGTGGTTTCACCTCTCCAGAAAATGGGACGACACTGGGGGCTGCCCTACAGGGCTGCACTGACAAAAGTCCCTGCGGCGAGGACAGTGCCAGGTACCTTTCGGTTATCATCATGGATGCGGAGCCACGGGTGGTTTTGCAGGACAAAAACGAGGCTGCAGTTGAATGTGCTTCGTCAACCACAGAGCACTGAATAAAGCTGACCTGGTGCAGATTAGACTTGAACCACAACGAGTTTTAGGAAGAAGAAAATATGCTGCTTTTGCTTTTTCCTGAAAGAAGCATTTCCCTTCTACATTGGGCCAGGAAAATTCCCTGCCTCAGATGCTCTGGAAATCAGCCTTGCAAAGGAGGTTCCATTGAAGAGTCGTCGCATTGGGTGCTGTGGGTCCACGTTTGATGTCCAACACCCAGTGAAGCTCTCAGCAGGGAGGGGCCAGGGGCCTCCCTTCCATGAAAGCTGGGCATGAGGAAGCGATCGGGGCCCAGGGAGCTGGATGCATCTCTGCCCCCCTGCATCCACTTTCTGTCCGGTACTTCCCACCGCCCCTTGCCCCCATGTCCTGGTGCTTGCTCTCTGCATCCACCCCCATTCATGAAAACAGGTGCTGCCCCTTTATGGGACCCAGGCCAGCACTGCTCACAGCTGGTTTGCAGGAGCTGATGTGGCCCATGAACCAGGCAAAGTTCTTCAGCTCTTGGATCCCTAAGAGGCTCTGCACGCAGGCCAGAAGCCTCCCTCCCCCTCTCGCGAGAAACGTCCACGGCAGACGGGTGGTGTGCAGTGGATTAGGTTCTGCGGAGCTCAGGGGAGGAAGGGCGGCGGAATGCGGGACACGTGACTCTGTCTTGGCTGAACTGTGTTCACCGACGAGCTACGTTGAAGCTCTAACTCCTAGTGCCTGTGAATATGGCCTTATTTACACAGAGGGTTTTGCAGATGTTATCACGTTAGGATGAGGTCGTTAGAATGGGCCCTAGTCCAATATGGCTGGCGTCCTCCTAGAAGCGAAGATGGCCGTACGGAGTTGGAGGCAGAGGCTGTAGGGATGCAGCCGGGGACACCGAGGGTTGACGGCCACCGGCAGAGGCGAAGGGGCAGGGAAGGATGAGACCCAGAGCCTCAGGGGCATCTCAGAGGGGCCTGCGGCCTCCAGGACGGGGAGGGAACGCACTTCTGCTGTTCTCAGCCAGCCGGGTTGTGTGTTTGACTGCAGCGACCCTAGGAGACTCATGCAGCCCCGCAGCCTGCCCTGCCTCTGGGCGCTGTCACCCGCAGGCCGTCAGAGTGAGAACGAGGCCGGGCTAAAATCGGCTCACCTGACAGACAGGGCCTGCCTCCCGAAGAGCAAGGAGGAAAGCCACAGGCCCCGGAGCGGACGGTGTGCTCCCAGGGACTGCCCCGCAGCGACAGAGCGCGATGTGGGGAGCATCACATGGACCTGCAGCTGCCACAGACTGGCCCCGGGATAGAACGTGAGTGAGCTCTGGGATGGGGGGGTGGGGGGTGGGGAGGTGGGACCGAGACCACGGTGGCCCAGAGAAATGCGGCACGCCCCCACTAGGTCCCAGGCCAAGCAGCCTGTGTTAAAATCATTTCCGAGTGATTCTGAGGGGCAGCCCTGATTTATCATGCACCTTAAATGTAGGCATGGGGAAACAGAGACTCAGAGACACTAAGTGGCTCAGGAGACAGCATCGCCCAGGAGCCAAGAATGTGGGTGTCCCCGAAGAACAGGTGTGGCCCAGCACACCTGGATGGTGGGTCTCCCGGGTCCTCGGTGGGTGGGAGACACGGCTTCGCCCGCAGCCTGTGTCCCTGCCTTGCGAGGAAGGCAGGTCTCGAGGTGCAAAGATACCCAAAGATACCGGTATTGGGTATGTTTCTAAAGGAATTTGGTTGGAGCTCATTTGTCCTCTGGGTTCCGTATGAGTCGCGAGCAGGGAGCACCTTCCCTTTCAGGGAGATGCTTTGCCCCCTTGAAGGTGGTGTTGGTCATTAGAAACAGGGGCAACCAGAGCTGCCCCCCGGGCAGTAGTCGGAAGGGTAGAGGTCGAATACATACGATTTAATCTCCTGGCAGATCTTGGTCAAGAACGGGAGTGAACAAATGTCCGAACTGCTTCTGGGATGCTTCTGGAGGGGAAACAAAAGAACAAAAAGAGTTGTTTAGCTCAAGGAATGGCTCCCCAGTTTCCAGAGGCCCTCCCTTTCCTGCTGGCTCCAGAGCTGGGATTTCGGAATCCCCCTTTCTCCAGAACCTGGGCCACCCCAGTCAACTAAATTCACCTCTCATGCCTGGCCCCACACTGCGTACTGGCTCCAACCTGAGCCTGGGTTCAGGCTCCTCCCCCCTCTGGTTCAGGCTCCTCCCCCCTCCGGAGGGCAGCCCCTCCCTCCCGCCCTGCCACCAGCATTCCCACCTTCCCCTGCGTGCCACCGCCCCCCGTCCTTCCCCAAGGGCCCGGCCCACTTCGGGCTGATCTACGCAGACAACCAAATTCCTCTTCCTCACTACACTCCAGTGCGTTGGAAAAGGACTTGAACATGAAGGATGTTTCCAGTAAAACCATTCCCTCCCGTTAGACGGATGGGAAGCAGCAGCCAGGATGGTCCCCCCCACCCCGGGATGGGGCAGAGGACAGCGCAGGCGGAGAGCGGAGGGACTGCGGTTTCCTAAGCCTCTCCAGCTCTGCGACACGTGAGAAGCCCGGCCTTTGGCTAAGCAGTGCCTCTACGCTGCTTCCCCCAGAGGAAAGGAAAACACGACAGGGCAGACTAAGTTAGGGGTGACCGTGTATCGGTGAAGGGAGAGACGCTGCCGACTGCCACCAGCAGGTGCCGGGGACCCGAGCTAACCTCAGGGTTAACCTCCAGGCCCGTTGGCAGCTGCAGACCCGGAGGCCTGATCCCAGGGTTTCTAACCTCAGCTTTTTTTTTTTTTTTTTTGCCCTTTGGGGCCAAGTAACTCTTAGCTGTGGGCTGTCTTGGGCATGGTAGGCTGGTAGCAGCGTATCTGGTGTGCAGCCACTAGAGGCCAGCAGCCCGAAAAAGTCTCCCGACATTGCTGAGTGTCCCTGGGAGAGGACCGCGTGGCCTCTGGCTGGGAACCACGGAAGTAAGGCAGGAAGGGGGGTGGGGACGGTGGTGAAAAGGAGGGGTGATCGGAAGGTGGAGTCCGGAGGCCTGGTAACCGGTAGAGATGGGGACCGTGGACACGCCGTAAAATGAATGCATGCCAGCATGAGATGCGCCCCCACGGTGCTGGCAGTTTGGAAATGTGGACACGTTCTGAGACCAGAGGTCAACGCCAGGTGGCACTGGGATGTCTGAGCTGCTTCTGCACTTGAGTCTGACGGCCTTGGTCTGATAACACAGGACAACAAGCAGGGGGTCGAGTAAAGGGGACGGCGGTGAAGGGGTGGGGGGGTCAGGGCGGACAGTGACTCCTCTCCACAGCCAGCCAGCCTGAGCGGAATCTCTGCGCGGTGACGTGCTCTTCAACTGTTGTCGGGAGTTACTTTGCTTGGATTTACTTGGTCTGGGGTGGTGGCGTTGGGACGGCAGCAATGTTGACGCAGGGTGTCCGACCTTTTGGCGTCTCTGGGCCACACTGGGAGAACAGGAGTTGTCTTGGGCCGCATGTTAAATACAGGGCGACATGTCATCACAAAAAATAATTCACAGTGTTTCGAGTAAATGTACGATTTTGGGTTAGGCTGCATTCATAGCCATCCTGGGCTGCTTGTGGCCTATGGGCCATGGGCTCGACGCCCCTGGTAAAGGCTTTCTGGAAGATTCTATCGAGTAGGTAGGTGTCAGTTCAGGGCCACCCTGCGTGGCACCTCTGGTTGCGCCCTGCGAGGTTCGGGCACCTCCAGAGCCCGAGATAGGAGAGGTGCGGCCTGGAATTCAGTGCCCAGGAGGTCTAAGAGAGGGCTGCTGACACGGCGGGAAGGCAGGGTGGGCCCTCGGAAGTAGCTAAACCTGGATGTAAACGGTGGGTTTCTCCCTCCCGCGCTGGGTGGAGCGAGCCAGTGACTTCCCCTGTCCGACCCTCCGTTCTCCCATCTGCGCCACGGGGCCGACCCTGAGGGCACACTCTCGGCTCTGTAGGCGTGTTTGTGAGCGTGAAGGGAAGGGGTCCCATGACTCGGGTTCTGGGAGCCCTTCGAGGCCAGCGCTCTGCCCAGGCCAAGGGAAGTCGCCCTGCGGAGGCTCGAAGGGCCTCCGGCAGGTGCAGACCTGCTCGGGAGCGTGGGGCTCCCTGCGGGAGCACCGACAGTGCATCGCTTTTCCCGTCTGGGGTCGCATGGCCCGCCGCCGGCTGTGCCGACCAGACAGGCGGCCTACTGTGAGCGTCTCTCTGCATGCCGGCTAGGTCTGCGGCTCTCAGCCGCCCCGGAGAATTCACTGCCGCCCATATCCTCTGAGCTGTTTTCCTGAAACACTTATTTGCATTTTTTGATTATTTTTTTTTCCTTGAGAGCTTTAGTCTGGAGGGTAAATAAATTGGAGGGTTTTTTTTTTTGAGAGTGTATTATTGTTGAATTGTTCAGTAGAGTTTTCTTTTTTTTTTTTTGCTTCTTGCAAGAAATTATTGGGATCCTAGCCCGTGAATTATGCTGGCAATTCTGGTGACAGAAATAGCAAACTGTAAAATCCTAATTAGCCTTTGAGTTCATGCCAAGGCGGTTTGTGCCGCGAGAAGAAAACAATGTCCTGAGAACAAGTGTTCAGACGCCTGGAGAGAAGAAGAAAGGATGGATCGCATTATGTTCTCCAGCTCCGCTTAGAATTCTGAAGTGGCGGTCAAGGGCTTCAAGTGGCATTTCAATTTCTTGTTCCATGGCTTGAGCAGATGAGCTACACTAGCTCCAGTTGGACGGGAATTATTCACCGAATTACATAATGATCAGCAAGGCGGACACGGCGATGGATTGATAGATCGTGGAGGAGTGCCTGCATAGTGTCATGAAACATGCGTCTGCCTTGTATGTCTAAACCCAAACATCTCCTCCGCCTCTGCCCCCCACTCACTGCCATGAGTAGTGTTGCCTGATAGGGTATTGCACTGGACAGGCTTATGCTACATAATTATTTACCATTTATCTGAAATTCAAATTTAATAGGGCATCCTCCTATGTGTATCTGCTAGGTCCAGCAAGCTGAGCAGGAAGGGATATTCCTTCCCTTTATTTTCACGAGGCCAAGCCAATCCAACCTTCACAGCAGTGCATGCTGGGAGTGAAGGGCCGGCCAGCAGGGCGGAGCCGAGGACGGGCGCCCCGCCCTCCCGTCTCCCTGTCTCTCCGAGGACCACAGCCTCGCTCAGGGCTGGGCACCGAGGGACACACCCTTTTTTCCAGGTCTACTCTCTTGCTTCCTTTTCACCTGGGGCTGATTTGTAATCGGGGCCTAAGTCAAATGCTTGACTCCATGATAACCCATTTGAACTAACCATTCTCTCTGTCGAATCAAAGTATTATCACAACGAGGACAAATTAGGGAGAGGGATAGCCATGTGATGACTGGAGTAGTATCTACAGGGTGCTTGATAAGTCCCGGGCATGACACTGTGTGCTTCACACACATCAGCTCTCTTAGTCCTCACACCCATGCTTGGGGACAGGGACACTGTTACTGTCCCCATCGTACTGATGGGAAAACTGAGGCTCAGTCTAAGGTCACACATTTAGAAAGCGGAGGAATGGGAGGACACACAGCCTCCTTCAAAACGGTTGACTGGAGAGAGCGCAGGTCTCCGTGAGGGTCAGAGGACATCGGGAGGTCAGGGTACAGTTTTGGTTGTCACGCCTGGGGAGGGCTGGATAGGGATGCTGTCACCCAGTGGGTGGGGGGACAGAGACGCTGGTAAACAGCCTACTACGCACAGGACGGCGCCCACAACAAAGGACCACGAAGCCCAGGGCGCCAGTGGTACTGAGGCCAGGAAATGTTGCTGTAGAGAGAAGAGACGGGGAGGGAAAGGAGCTCACGCCCCTACTTGCAGCCCCCAGAGCAGCCCCAGCCTCCGAGGAGTGAGGGCCCGGGGCGGGTGGCCACGGCTGGGAGACGGCTGGCCCTCTACCTGCTGCGGGCTTACCAGAGTTGGAGACTCCCTGACCATCTGTCTTGCCTTCTCCAGGGTGAATTTCCAGGGTTCCTGTAAAAACAAAGTCAGACAGCATTACTGCGTGGGTCTTGTCTTTTCTTTCTTGGTCTTTTTCAAGGTTAGGATTTTTCGAGTCTGTGAGTTTGGGACAAAGAAATTATTCCATAACGTTGTGATAAGACAGTTCTCAGGGAGGCAATTTCGTGTTAATAACGATCTCCAGGAAGGGGCTCCCTCCGTGCCAGGTGTCACGCTAAGTACTTTGCAAACATTACCTTGTTTATTCTTCACGACAGCTCGGAGAGATCTGACCTTTCACGCACGAAAAAAAGGAGACGCAGAAAAGCTAAGGAACCGGCTGCTGCCGGTCTCAGAGCTGGCATCCAGCAGACACTCCGTCTGAATCCCTGCCCCCCTGGGAGTGAGGCTGCACCGCCTTCCCAGGCACCGGCTTGTCCTTGCGTCTGGAAGACCCTGGGTGGGAGGCACCCGGGCCAACCTGGGCCGCAGCAGTGGGCGATGGTTGGCAAGTCCCGCTCCATCCCTCCCTCTCTCCCCTTCTCCTGGCTCGACAACCCCTTCTGCTGACCATTTCTGGAGCACCTGAGCACCCCTGAGTTTACCCTGCGGCGAGTACAAAGTTAGCTAATCAATCCCCATAGCTATTGTTGTGGAATTCCATGTTTGTGTATTTGTAGGAGGGTTGGGAGAAAAATAACCGGGTCGTGGTAAGGGATGGAGAGTATCTGCCCCCAGCACTGCCTCCCAGCGCTTTCTGCCCCCCACCCTGGACCCCCACCCCATGTCCTGGCCCTGCCTCCTCCCTCCTCTGTCTGCCCCTTGGACAGCACTCATGGAGCGTGGGGGACGGGTTCCACCCCCAGCTCTGCTCCTTACGAGCTGTGTGTCCTTCCATTGGTTTGACTCTGCTCCTTAGGAGGATAAAAAGCCCTGCTTGTGTCCTGTGCAAGGTGGGGGTTACAGCGACCCCCCTTATAAGGGGCTGTGAGGGTTACAGGCCGTCGTTCGAGTGAAGCCCCTGGCCCCAGGCCTGCCCCCCACCATCCCCTGCTCAGTCATGGGCGTGTCTTTTTAAAGTGTCTTCTTCAATTACAGTCGACACTGGATATTATTTTGTGTTGGTTTCGGGTGCACAGCGTAGCGGTTAGACAGTCACACGACTTACAAAGTGTCTCCCCAATGTTTCCAGCGCACACTAGGTACTGTGCGCTGTTATTGCAACATTACTGACTACATGCCTGGGCTGTGCTTTGCCACCCCTGTGAGCACTTTGTAACGACTAGTCTGTACTCCTGCAGCGACTGGAAAACTTCACCCCAGTCAGCAGGGAAGCTGGGGTTCTGGGACAGCATCACAGTTCCGACTCCAGGTAACTGAGAACGTTGTCGCTGCCTTGAAGCAGGAAAAAGAAATTGGATTCTGGAATGGGACTTCGGAGCTGGCCGCTCAGCAGGAGGGGCCTCTTGGGAGAGGCTGGCCCTTGCTGCTGATGGGTGTTCGGGACCCAAGGCCCCACTTGACTCCCATGTGGTTCTTTACCCAGGAGAGGCCTCCCCCGACCCTGGAGCCTGCTTGTCTGCAGACCTCAGCCTTGCTGCATGAACAGGAGCGGAGGAGGGATGGCTCAGGGTTGGGGTACACTTTCCCTGTACCCTAGGAAGGAGGGCGGCAGAGCCAGCTGCTGCCCACCCTCTGAGCACACGGCGGCTGACTCTAAAACCCTCTCCTGCTGTCTCCTCCAACTCACACACCCGCGGCTCAGGTTCAGAGGACGGCACACCATGGCTCTCAGGGCAGAGGCAGCAGCCCCTGGCACCTACGCTCGCGTGTTAGCGACGTGGAGAAAGAAGCCGCTTTGCAGGTGGGCCTGGTTGCCAGGATCCCTCCTGTGTATGTTTCTTAAAGCACCAGAACTCTGCTGTGTGTCAGGGGGTGAACAGTCGTGTTCCTGAGGACTTGAGGGTCCCCGTCACAGCCCAGGCCACCCAGCCTCTCCTGGGACTCCCCAGACCTCTTTGGGATCAGTCACCAAGGTCATGGTACAGCCTGTGGGCGCCTGCAGACCACGCCCAGCATGCATTCCGATTGGCTGGCAGCAGGACCAGGCCAGTGCGTGATAGTCCTCGCCTTTCAGAAAGACGTGTTAAACAGAAAGACTGCTTAGGGAACAGCCCCGTCGAAAGACCAACCCTACTGGAGGCAGCTCTGGCTTTTTCTGGGAATTCCAACGTGTCCCGGAAATTTTCCTATTGTATAAAACAACATCTCTGGCAGGACCACAATGACATTAGCTCCAGGGGCACGCTGCTGTTTTGGAGTTCTTTCTGGCTGTCCTTGTCAGCCTAAAGGTCATTCTCATTCTGGACAATATTGACACTGGACAGTGGGGCCCCCACTTCTCTGCCTGGGGGTACCCCCGTGCATTCGACAGCTGGGATCAAAATCTATGGGGCCTCACACAGTCCCTGCTACATAGCAGGTGCTCAGTAAATATGGAAATAAAACGTGAGAGAAAACATTTATGACATTACATCAAGCAAGGGCAATGGGCTACCCAATTTTATAGACCCAGAAGAAATCCTGTACAGAAATATGCTACAATAATTGTGGGCAATAATTTTCCTTTTGGGTCTTTTCTGTATTTTCTAAATTTTCAAGAATAGGTACACATTCAGCAATCAATGCTTTAAAGAAAAAAACCCAAAACCAAAAACCAAACACAATACATGTTGCCCTGGTTTTACTGAAGTAGAAAACGATGTGTTCCCAGTGCAGGGATGCAGCGAGAACCCTGGCGATTTGGGGGTGCACACACATCTGCTCCCGCCCCCCTGAGTTTCCGCCAGGCCAGGCAAGGAGACGGACCAGGAGCCCGTACAGCAAACAGTAGTGGGGTGAAGCGTGGAGAGGGGCCGTGGCAACCTCTCCCTAGGAGAGGGCCCTTGGCTCCCCGCGAGAGAACCAATCTGATTTTAATGCAGCTCAGTTCTCTGGGGGGTCCGTGGTTAGTGAGGGAGGGAGACAGGCAGCATCAGTCAAGTGCCAGGGGCCGCGCCTAGTGTCCTTCGTGCAGGGTCCGACTGAGGCCCCTGCGGCCCTGGCGGAAACACGGAGGGCAGCTTCCTCCGGACCTGCCTGACCAGAGAGCTGCCTCCTCCCCCGGCTCAGGCATGCTGATACCAACAGAAACAACAGATCTAGACAGAGGGCCGACCTTTATTCCCCAGAAGAAAAAAGAAGTAAGGACTCAGAGACATTTGGGAAAACTCATTAGTTGGCTTGTCTTAATGGCGGGAAAGGGGGCGAAAGGCCAGCGAGTGGAAATGATGATAATTATCATTCCTTGGTGACCGTTCTCGGCTGGCGACCCAGGGTCTAAGCCATCCATCTCTAAAGGAGGGGGGCCACGCTTTCATCTTCTTTAAAATGAAACCTTTAAACTCACAGGGGTGACCAGCCTTCTGGGGTCTCTGCACCACACTGGAAGAAGAAGAGTTGTCTTGGGCCACGCATGAAATACATTGTGACACGTAATCACCAATAACCCTCATCACGTTTTAAGCAAATTGACGATTTTGTGTTGGGCCACACTCCCAGCCATCCTGGGGCGCATGCAGCCCGCGGGCTGCCGGTCGGACGCCCCTGCTGGAGGGCGCACCTGTAGTCGATGGATGAGGAGAAAGTCTGGGGTTGAGGGGGACTGTGAGCTGGGCAGAAACGCTTCTGGTTGGAAGCTGAAGGGGTGTTAACGACGCCAGCAGCTCCCCCTCCCTCAGCCGTGAGGGGCTTGGTGCTGGGAACGCTCGCTCCATCCCGAAATCTGCTCTGGTCGTGTCTCCTCGGCCTCTCATTCCTCTCTCCCTTGGGTGGTCGCGTGTCCTTCTCCCAGCTGCAGGCCCCCTTCAGGGTCTGTTTAACACGTGTGCACAGGTTGCCCCGGAAGTGGTCATGGAGAGTCATAGAGATACAGCTCTCAGCCTGCGGGCTTGTAGCTCGAAGAGCCGTGGGTATGTCCACTGGATTTCTCTATCTGAGAACTTGGGGAATTCCAAGGACGACAGGGCACCGGGCCCTGGCAGTCTGACGGAGGAAAGGTCGACCCTTTGCTGGATCGCCAGAGAACGCAGAGGCATCCATCCACGGCGGCCCGTGGAAGACAGGGTCCGGCAGAAGCAGCGCCTGCTCGAGTGGGGCGGGTAGGGTCATCGTATGGGTGTCATAGTGTGCAGTTTTCATTCGAACACGTCGCTGAAAATGTCATACGGTGTGCTTGAGGGTGATGATACTATGTTGTAGAATTACAGGCTGATGATTTTGGGATACAAGATTTTGTAATAAAAAGGGGGCACTATTCGTGCCAGACCCTGTCTAATACTTTTGTCTAGAATGATTTAAGGGCCAGCCCACACCAGAGCCAGCCCAAAGTCTTCAGACGGGTCATTGGCTTGGTGACAATTGCTCTCACTCTCCAGTGCAGTGACGGCGCCTGGCCCGGGGCTCTGACATGGATGGGTGAGGGAAGGACAGGGCCACACACGCATTGGCACAGGTTTCGTGGGCAAAGGGGGTGCCCTGCTGGGTCTGCCCTCTGCCACCCGTCAGCCCAATGGGAGCCCCTGCAACAGGAAGCGAGTTGCCAAACCTAGTACTTTGCATGTGAGTAAGACTTCCGTCTTCAGTGGAAGCTGTTTAAATGTGTTGGCCACTAGATGGTGGTCTCCATGTCCTTTCCTAATTTAAAGTGGATTTGGACTCCAGAGTGTTTGTGGTTGGAATCCCGGCTTTGCCATTTCCTAGTTACGAGACGTTGGGTATGCTACTTAAGCACCCAGAGCCTCAGTTTGCTCATCTGCAAAATAGGTATGACGATGACACTTTTTGTGTGTGTGAAGATTGAACAAGACAGTACTTAGAATAGTGCCATGCGTACAGTAAGCACAACGCTAGAGTAAACGACAATCAGTGCTTTTAGTTTGGGTTGTTATGTCACCAACAGACAGGTGGGAAAATTAAAATAGTTAACACAGTCTACATAAAGATATGCTACTTTTCAATGGTCCTAAAAACCATCCCAAGAGAAAAGTGTTATGTCTCCCATTTTACAGATGAGAAAACCGAGGCTCAGAGTTATATAACCTAACCAGGGCCACTCTGCAAGCAGAGCTGGTGGTGCCCACGTCTCTCGATTCCAGCGCCTTTCCCACCATTGCCACGCTGTTTTCCAACAATGAGGTAAGCCTGACACTGTAACACAGGCAACAAAATGTGACTCAGACGGTTACACCGAGGCTCAGCAGCAGCGCGAGAGTAACTCGCATGGAGTGTGGAAAGATTCATGCAAAGGGTCACACAGTCAAGGGAGAGAACCACTGTGTGTGCCAAGAACCTGTGCCCTGTGCAGAAATCCACGTAACCCAGGTACAAGCGTAGTTACGAGCCCATGACTGGTAATGAAAGGAGAAGTATTCACCCAGTCGGTCACTTCTCTGTACAATCATTCATTGCATTCGTGCATTCCTCAGCTGCTCATTGAGCATCTGCATTGTGCCACGCATTCTGTATTAGGGATGCAATTGTGAATGAAACATAACCCTTCTCATCAAGGGCTTTACAACCTGAGAGAGAATATATACAGAACACGGTAATGAGAATATGGTGTGGGAAGTGTTATGTGGTAGTTACTATTACCCCTATTTTATAGATGAGGCAAACTGAGGCTCAGACAAGATAAATAACTCGCCCAAAGGGACCGAGCCAGTAAGCGGCACGGCCCAGATTCAGTTCAGCCCTGCTTGACGCAAAAGCCCACGCCTTTGACCTTGCTCTGGGAGGTGCGGCCAGGGGCACTAGGAAGGGAAACCATGTTGCTTCAAGTTAAAAAAGTGTGGGGAAACCCGTGACCTAGGCAGAGGAGAGAGCAGTCACACACATCGGTGTATTTAAGATTTTGAGCCACTTGGGGGTAGGACTGCTATTTAGAAAGCCGCCTCGCCACTGTTTGAATGCTGCAGCCCAAGCACACCGGACTGGGTGGAGTGAGACAGGCCGGCGTGTAAGGGCCACCGTGTCCGGGGGCGACTCCAGAGCTCCGGATAACGTCCTTGACGTCTGGGAGTGTCGGTGAGTTGGTAGGACGCCTTCGCTCACTGGGCCTTCCCAGGCTCTGGGAGGTTCGAGAATTGCATTTTGCTACACTTAGGAGGGAAGGAAGTACAGAAAAATCGTATTTTTTAGCCGTGCATGTCTGTAGTGCACAATTTTTAGGGACTGCCTCCTGGGCTGAGCATTGTAGTAGCGGGGGATCTGAGAACGGCAGAAGGTCCCTTTTGCTCAGGTCACACGTGCGACAGCGGCACCAGGACCCCACAAAGACGAGAGCTCCTGGGACGTGACAGGATGATGTCAGGCGTGTGTATTTTCTGGCCAAAGGTGAGGCTCGTGTTCAGGGGCCTGGGGGAGGGGCGAGACCACCGAATTACTCTGGCTCTTTTCTGGGAGTTTCTAAGGAGAAGACGTTCCTCACTCCCAAATGTAATGGCGTGCAAGTTGATTGGCTGGTGGAGAAGGCCTGAAAGAAGCTATGCCCAAGGTGCTGACTGTTCACTCACGGCAGTACGTGCACTCCTAACCCCAGCCTAGAAGAGACAGGGGAAAGGGACCGGAGAGGGCTTTGCGCAATTTCTTTCTTTTTTTTTTTAAAGATTTTATTTATTTATCTTTAGAGAGGGAAGGGAGGGAGATAGAGCGAGAGAGAGAAACATCAATGTGCGGTTGCTGGGGGTCATGGCCTGCAACCCAGGCATGTGCCCTGACTGGGAATCGAACCTGCGATGCTTTGGTTCGCAGCCCGTGCTCAATCCACTGAGCTATGCCAGCCAGGGCTCAGAGCAATTTCTATTAGGTAGCATGGCAAGGCCTCCCTGCCTGTGGGCTCTTATGAAGCAGTGGCACGTCTGGCCTTCGGGCGGACCTGGCTGGTCTGTTACCATGTCCGGTTCCACCGTACACTGCTGTGGCTCTTTCCCAACACACAGGACACAATAAGCTCTGCTGAAGCCTTATATGATTTTCATGTCCTGACGTTTCTCACTTGGGCATTCATGACTGTAGGGCACGTGGAAACAGTGAAGTCCGCGCATGCCACTTGCTTCCTCCAGGGACAGAAGATAAAAGCAAAAGAGAGAAGCTACTACTTTTAAATGTATTCTGGGTTTTGTTTTCCCCACCAAATGTCTCCATTAGCTACATTTTCTTCCTTTGCTCAGGCCAGCGATTTTCAACCTTTTTCATCTCATGGCACACATACACTAGATACTAAACTTCTGCGGCACACCAAAAACATATCTTTTGATGATCTGGGAAAAAATAGGTATAATTTTGATTGATTTACAAAAAATAATAGTATTTCATTATCCTTTTTGCTGCAAAGTGACTTAAAATAGTCACAGGTGCCTATGCTTGTGTATAAGGATTTCTGGTACCGTGAATTAACCAATCAGACGCAACGTTATTATGCGATGTGACCAGTAAGTTGCAGCTCTACTGTACGACCTACATATTTATGGTTCAAGACAGGGCATTCACACCGGGAGGCTATTGTGTCGGCTGTTGTCATTTCTCAATTGGAGCATCTAAGGGAAAAGAGGTCAGTGCCCCTGACTAAATGGCCAGGCATCGCATGCTTTAAAGATTCTTTTTGTGCACCCATGTGGGGTTCCGCACCAGCTGCAGATCCCTGTCCTAGGTGAGTTCTGTATTGTACAGCTATTGTATCATCAGCACAATGGGCCACACGACCCCTGCCCTTTTTCTCCAGGCAACACCTTTAAAAATAACCTTATTTTAAACGGTGCTAGTCCCAACCCCCTCCCTTTCCTGGCATCACTATTCATTCATTTTGCCACCGTTGTCACCACCATCATCACTACAGAGCACTTCACCATCTTTAAGAAACTGTCCTATTCCGGGCATTTCATAAGCGTTGTACTTTACACCAAGTTAGACAGGAAGGAGCAACTGTTCTTTACAGGTGAGAGACCCAAGACCCGGTGCTGTTCAAGGAATGTGTACAAGGTGTCACAACCGAGTGTTTCATTTCATTTTGACTTTTTTCCCTAGGGCCTGGGCGCACACACATGTTCTCCGGGGCTAGACTCTGTGGGTGACTATCTTTACAGGCTGTGGTCCTCCTCTTCAAAGCCCATCATTTCTGGCACATGATTGGGTTAGGCAGACGGTAGGTGTGGTTCAGGAGTTGGGCGGACTTAGGTCAATTTTTTGGTGACATGGTATTCTAATTTTTAAAATTATTCTACTTGCATTCAGGTTGCTAGATCAGTCCCGCTAAACGTTACCACACTTAATCAAGCTGTATTAGTCTTATATTGTTGCTGTGACAAATTAGCCCAAATGTGGTGGCTTAACACAATGTGCATTATTCTTTCAGTCCTGTAGTTCGGAAGTCTGAAATAAGCCTAAAATCAGGTGGGAACAGGGTCCCTTTGCCACGGAAGGTAATAATGTTCGCAGGTGCTGGGGATTCGCACGTGCACCTCTTTGGGGGGCCATCGTTTTGTGTGCCACACTGTTCTTGCAACAGATTTTTATCGAGCAATTACCTTAGTGCAGTGAAACTGCGCTGGGCTCCAGGGAAATCTAATGGAGCAGCGTGTGCTCGAGGCATAAAACAACCAGGTTACGTGGTTTGGGAGTTCACACCTTCACAGAAGGGGCAAAACCCTTTGGGTGGTGTTTACAATTCAGCCTGCAGTTTCTCCAGCTATTTTCCTCCCCTTATCCTCCTTTCTCTTCCTCTCCCTTCTCCTTTCCCTCCCTCCTGGGCGTCAGCTGAACACCGCAGATTGCTTCTCGATTCGTTTAGTCAGGGACGAGTGTGTTGTTTGTTGAACTCCTGGTAGATGAGGATATGGAGACACAGTTAAAGGATGGGCAGGAAGTGGGCCTGAGGTTTCTGACTGATCTGTAGATAATGAATAGGTGGGTCACTGTGGCCCCTTTTAATGCGGGTCTCATCTGTCACGTCTGTCCCCCCTGGGGCCTGACCCCTGTGGCTGTCACTGCTGGTCTGCCCTGTAGCTCCCTTGGTGATGAGGGTCCCCGTTCACCCCTCCGCTCATGGCACGAGTGTCACAGGGCCCACGGCTCGCTTCCCACCACTTCCATGTTACCAGGATCTGAAAGGCATGGAGGGCAGGTCACAAAAGGTGCGGGGTCCTGCTGGTGAGGAATTAGCTGGTTGCACAGCAGCAGTTTGATGCAAAGTAACAAGAGCCCGGGAGTATCAGCAAGACACGAGACACGGGGAACATGGTAAGAACTTGGGCTTAAAGACGGACAGAGCTGTGGCTGAGTCCTTCCGTCCCCACTTCCTCGCTGGGCAACCCGGGCACACCCCGTGACTTCTCCTCGTCTCGGTGTCCTCACCTGCACAATGAATGCACCAGGGGCACCGTCACAGAGACTGTGTGCGCCCGGGATGTGATCTGCACGCCAGGTGTGTGGCCCGGCAGGAAGGAGGCAGCAACGGTGGGCCAGAGGCCAGAGCTGGGTGAGGCAGGGCGCCCCCTCACAGCGCTTCCAAAGAGCTTGCGTGTCGCCAGAATCTGACTTTCCCGTGTGAAAACCGACTCACCTGGGGCAGCGGGTAGAGGTGACACAAGTCCTGTCCAGGCTCCTGGTGACAGAACTTCAGGGCGTGACACACCACATCAGCATTCATGTCAGCATCCAGCTGGAGGGAAACAGGACAAAAACGAAAGCTGTTAGGATCTCTGGGGCGTTAGGCAAATAGAAGCTATTTCCAAGGTGGGTACATCCAAGAATGGGTTCTAATACCCCTCCCTCATTGCTCCATAGTCTCTGAGGTCAGTTCTGGGGGATGCTGGATTCTAACGATTTCCTGCCACCTTGGTCCCCACCTACATTTAGACTAAGATCCTGGGGGCCGGAACCATGTCAGCTTCCCACAGGAGCAGGGATTCTTTTCAGCAGAAACCACAAATAGAACCGTGAACGGAAAATGGACAGGCGTGTAATTTCATGGGAACGAGATTTTAAAGTTTACTGGGCCTTATAGCAGGAAATCATTTATGATTCAGCCTTACACTCTTAACATTATTTTCTTACGCGTAATCCAAACCATCTCTTCCCTCTCAAGTAAGTGTTTCTTTACCTTATGGAAGAAAATGTAAGTGAGTTGGTCTTTTCCCCTGGGGACAGTGTAAGAATCGTATTCTTCAAATATTCTGGCTTATGCTGAGGTTTGCAGGGGCTGAAAGAAACCTTCCATGCCCATTTTCTGGCTGACACCTCTTCTTACCAAGAAGAGTGGGTATCATGTGCCGCCTCAGATGAATGAGCAGGAGAGTGTGGACTTGTCATCATTTTCCAAGTACATTATTCATTCAAACCCAACTCAAACCACACCCAAACAATACAAACAAAGAGTAGTTGGAAGGACAGTTACAGATTCTAGAAGATACTTGAGGGGCTTTTCTCCAGCTCCTATGATCAGGTAACGGTCCCCCTCACCCACAGGGGCGGGTGACTGGCCACTGTGTTTATGCTTCCTAACTTCCCCGCCAGTCGACTGGACCTGATCGGACTCCTGCTCAATCAGATTCTCTGTCTTGGAAACCTGCAGCTGGTGTGATTAAGTGTGACTTCATTCTGGGCTCTTTCCAGGATCACTGGAGGAGCACGGTGGCCGGAGACTGTGACGTCACGCCCCGGCCATGTGGACTGAGCACCGGAGCACTGAGCCAGCCTGTAGGATGGCTTCTGGAGGCAGAGCCCAGTGTGTGCAGCAGGGAAGCCTGGGGAGCAGGGGCCCCGTGTCCCTGTGGCTTCCCGGTCCTGCTCCTCGTCCCTGTTTGAGGCCTGGAGGTCTCCTCCCTGCCTGTGAGTTCCACGATAGGCATGGGTTCCCTTATAATAAATCCCCCCACCCCCCCCACCACTATTACAATGACCACGTCTACAACTCTTGCCGTGACTACCATTTTCTTCTCTCCCTGACCCTTCTCCTCCTCCTCCTCCTTCTCACAAGCAAGGCCATGTGTTTTCTGTTGTTATGTTTTGTTTGTTTATTTGAGTGACGGCAGTCACAGCCCATACACGGGGCGACCCTTGAGAACGACAGGCCAGCCGGCTCCCAGGGACTCGGGCCCAGCTGTCAGTCACAGGAGCCCCGCCCCCGACTCCACCCCCACCCCTGTTTACTTCCTGGGCGTGCAGAAGACCGAACGAGCTTTAGAAAGGTAAGAGAACACCGAGATGGCAACAAAAAGGCAATGGCACCCCGGTTCCACTTTAGTGGGTAAGGAGCCGTTTTAATGATTTCTGGACGTCAGCATGTCATTTAAGATCTTTGACAGTCTGACTTTGAACCGCCAACCGGAAAGTGCCGGGGAGAAGGGGGGACCGTGAGAATTTCTATCATGAAACTTTCTGCAGAAAGAACTGCCTCATGTTGATGAAAAATGTATCTTATCGAAGGCCACCAGAGAAAGAGGGGCCACCTCGGAGACCTTCAGATATTTTGATGGTCACTGCTGTGCGAGAACATAGGCTGGGCCCGCGGGCTCCCCACTTTCACCCCAGCAGAGCGAGACTAACAGTGGGACCGGCCAAGACGGCTCTCCGCCCTTTGTGAGCGCCCGAGGTGAGGGGGAAGGGAGAGTTTTGTCCCCAGGGACATCTGCTTGGCCCTGGGATGGTGGAGAGGGAGGGACTTCAGGCACAAAGAGGCCACAGCTTCCAAGCTGTGGGACAGGCCGCGTGTGGCAGATGGAAGGCCCATCACCAAACTGGTGTCCACCAAGGGTCCCCTGACCGGGAGGGGGTGGCTGTTTTCACACACCGGTCCTCCACGGAAGAGCCCATTTGTTTAATCTGAAGACTTCCGTCTATGGGGCTCTAGCATTTAGTGGACTTGGGAGGTGATAAATAAATGCGTTCCGTTTAACCTTGCCTTCTTATTTGGTTATTTATTCTTCTTTGTTTATGTCCACAGTCAATATTCAGTCTGTGGCGGTCCAGGACCACCAGAGCCAACTCAACGACGGTGCCCAAACCTGCCTCTCTTCCCTCCCTCCCCGAACAGAGCACACTGTCAGGCAAGTGCACTTGAACGTGGGAGTGGAGACGGGGCCCTGCGGTCAGAGAGTGAGGCTGGCATTCTCTGAGCAGAGGAAGGGAGAGGGGCTGGGCGCCTGGTGTCCTGCCCAGGGTCCTCTAAGACTGGGGCTTCACAGTCAGAGAGTAAAAGTGAGAAGTACTTCCTTGGGCAGGATTGAAGATGCAAAGCCTCCTCGGCCCAGGAAAGACTGTTGGAGAATGTACGAGATGCAATGCAGCCCGTTGTGCTCCCGGCAAGGCTTGGGACAAGGAAGCCTAAGCCACACACCGTTGTGTGAAATCCTCACAAAATCTCCAGACACATAATTACCATTCCCACCCACTGTTGTTTTCTTTGTCCCAGAGCGGCAAGTAGGACCCAAACGGTCGTGGTTTAATAAGAGCTGTGCTTCCTCCTGCTGCCTTTACAAGGACAGAGGTGCTCGGGAGTGAGGCACATGCAGAGGGGCAGACTTCAACGTGTTTGGCAGAGCTAATTAGCACCTTTAATTAGGACTGCAGTAGAATGAAGTCATTGATGAGACCATCATCATAAACCAAAAGAAGGGGATCAAGGTCAGGGTTAAGTTAGCAGAGACAGAGTGACAGCCTTCCATACGTGAAAATGAACAAATTCAGGCCTTTTCATTTTATTTTTGTTTTCAAATCCTCACCAGAAGATATGTTTATTGATTTTAGAGAGAGAGGAAAAGAGAGAGAGGGAAACATCAATTGGTTGCCTCCCGTACGTGCCCCGACCAGGGATAGAACTCGCAACATAGGCAGGTTGCCCTGACCCGCAACCTTTCGGCGTGTGGGATGATGCTCCAGTCAGCCGGGCCCCCAGCCGGGGCAATTGAGACCTTTGACCTCACTTTCAAAGGAGGCCCTCATATATCAGTATAAATCACAGTCGCAGAGATACACTCGCACCAATGACAGAAGTTTTTTCCTCTTGCAACGTTCCACTTTTATCCGCTTTCCGGACCCCCATCCCTAGCGTGTACCATGGACTTAAGCATTCCTATAAATCCTGTCATTATGTGAATGGCACGGTTGTATTGCTTTGCATTTTTGCTGTCTAAAACATCATTAATTACCTTTCCAGTGTATCGTAATTGTTAGAAATCCCATTTTTTAAAAGATTTTAATTATTTATTTTTAGAGAGGGAAGGGAGGAGAAAGAGAGAGAGAGAAACATCAATGTGCGGTTACTGGGGGTCATGGCCTGCAACCCAGGCATGTACCCTGACTGGGAATTGAACCTGAGGCACCTTGGTTCGCAGCCCATGCTCAATCCACTGCGCTACGCTAGCCACGGCCCATTTTGCATTTTTCTTCTAAAAGTGTTAGTGCTGAGGCTTCTCCTGATCTCCGAGAGCTCCCGGGTTCAGAACACAAGTTTCTGTGATTTAGCGGAAGCGTAAACAGATTCCAGGAAGTGCGGTAAGACGAACCGAAGATGGATGGGGTTTGCCATGGCAACCTGGGGCACAGTGGAGGTCCAACCCAGGTACAGGAGGGCCCAGTGTGTGGTCCCTGGCTTGGATTGGATGCTCCTCCAGGTGGTCCTCCCTGCATGGCCCAGCTTCTTGCAGGGCGGGGGGGGGGCGGATAATCCTAACCCCATGTGCCCCACTTCCTAACAACACCTGTGGCTTGCCTGAGGGTATGAAATGTAACTGCTGAATAATTAGTCCATGAATCACTGAGAACTGACTGGTGGGAAATCATGAAGCAGGAATGATGCTTTTGGGTGAGGAAACAGTGTTGGAAACCTAAAGTTCAGATAAAACTAAATCATGAGGTTGTCACTTCCAGGGCCCACTTCAGCCCAGAACTGTATCTGATTTTTTTAACAGATTGTATTTATTTATTTTTAGAAAGGGGAAGGGTGGGAGAAGGAGATGGAGAGGAACATCCGTCTGTTGCCCCTGGCACGCACTCCAGCCAGGGACCAGACCAGCAACCCGGCACGGGCTGACCAGGCATCGAACCTGTGACTTCCGTTTTGTAGGCTGATACCTGACCCACTGAGCCCACTGGTCAGGGCAAGGACTGTATCTGTGTTGATTAAAACCCCTTGTCAGAAGAGCACACGGTAAGAGGAGAAATTTCAACCAGCAAACCGCTAGTATGGGTGCTGGAAAAGAGTGGACAGACCACAAAGGGGGATCGTTGATTGCCTCTGTCTTCTTCAAAGCGGCCCACCCCAGACTCGTGAGACTTAGTCATCTCGTGACTTTGAATTGTCTAAAAAAAACCCCTTCCTCCCCTTCCCACCACCGACTCGGAGGGGACCCTTTGCTGGTGGCTTGCTGGGCCCATTCTTTCTCAACGTCCCATGTCCACTTGTAGTTATGATTTGGGGACCGTCCCGTAGACAGTCCCCGTGTGCAGTAACCGAGTACAGTGTCGGTCTGTCCCCCCCGGTCCTTGAGCTCATCTGGCCCTCACACTGGTGCTCTGCAGCCAGCTACCGAGATTGCAGGGTTTCCCAATGAACTCAGGCCACGTCCCTTTTACTCCCAGAATGCTTTGTAGCCAATCTTGGGTGCTCCCTTTTGGATATCTGGGGTTACTGCCCTCTCTCTCCTGTGGCTGTGTTCCACCTACCTCTCTGGCCCAGCTGACTTTTCCCCCCCAGGCAGCTGGCTCATGCTGGGTATGTAAACAGGTTCATTGCACAGGTTCAAAGATATTTTTTTAAAACATGCTTAAGGAATTTTCTTTGGAACGGTCTGCTCATAGCTCACCTGTAGCGATAACTTTGTGGCTTTTTAATAATAATTAACTATATAAATATTTATTGAAGACCTTCCATGCTTGAGTATTGTACCAAGCCTGGAAAAACAAAGCCCTTACCCTCTCTCCCTCTCTTCCCAAAAGTACCTAGGAATTCTAAGAGGATAAAATACAGTCCTACCTAGCCCTCAGGTGCTTTCCATCTGGTTGGCGACTCAGAAAAGCGAAGGGAGAATTCAGTTACAAATAAATGTAATAAGTGCGAAGTGCAGCACTGGGATGGTGAGTGTGCGTGTGTGCTGGTGGCGGCGGTGGTGGGGTTTTTATGAGTACTTTAGCCTGGGGAGGGTCAGGGAAGCTTCCAGAAGGAGTGACCCGGAGCCGAGGTGCAAGGCAGCAGGGTCTGTCTGGCGTAGACAGTTTGCTTGTGCCAGCACAGGGAGTCATCCGTGCCAAGATCCCGAGGCAGCACCCTTCTGGGGAGAGTGCTGTGTGTGTGTGTTGTGGTGGTCAGGGCGGGGAGTGGGGGAGGGGGCATTACAAGCAGCGTGCCTGGGACATGCTCTGGAGCAGCCCGGGATGCACCTTGGAGTGTTCCCGGGCCTTCGTAAACAGCCTTGCCAGGTGGGTAGGTGATCCTGTAGAGGGGCGCGGGCCTTTCACAGGTGGAGCGGGCCATGATTTGTTTTGCATTAAGAGAGACTTGGAATTGATTTATGTGGTCCAGTGCCCCTTAGTGAAAAGAGAAAAGATACAAGAGAGAAAGGAGGCGATGATAATGGTAACGGTGCAGGTGTGGGGCACAGAGGGTGTGCGGGGGCCTGGGAGGTGAAGAGGGTCAGGAAGCCGGAGGCGGCGAGGGGGGAAGGGCAGGGCTGCTGTGACCTGAGCACCCAGTGGGGAGGGTGGAGGGAGGGGCTGGGGCGGCTCAGGGGAGCTCAGGGACAGGGTCGAAGGCCTGTGTGCCCAGCCAAGGGGATCCCGTCGCATTACTGGAGTTGGTGGAGTTCCTCCTGACAAGGCTCTCGGAGAGAAAACTGAGCCAGACAGCCACACAGTGAGTCAAGGGAGCCTTGGCCCAGGGGGACGAAGGGCTTGAGCCCCGTTTGACTGGTTCCCTTGTTGACAGGAGACAGAAAGCTCAGGGCAAGTCCACGTTCCTCCTCCGTAAGTACCTCCCCTGGGAGACAGAGCGGGCCGCCTCCCTGTTGTACCCTCCCCCCCACGTCCCAGCAACAGAATCAGTCCACGTGCCGGCATACTCACAGTTTTATGATGTCCGGCCCAAACATGCTAACCACGACGTAGCAGGTGGCTTTTAAGAACATTTTTTCTAGGAAAAACAAAGAGGGGAAAATGGAATTTTTTATTAGGATGAATTTAACACATGAGTTAATAATGATCATCTTCGCTCGGAGCTGAAGCTGAGTGATTCATTGATCATTAATTCAAGTCGTTAATTTTACGGGTCCGGGGGAGATATTACAGTTAACGTAGCCATTAAAATGGCATTTCCACTGCGGGTTTGTGAGAATGCCTGTTTGTTTCCTGGGCCTGCGAAAGATCGCCTGTTTATTTTAAAACCAGAGTTAAATTCTGGGGTTTTGTTTCATTTTCCGTAGCAGCGCGCAGCTGAATGCTGGGGACCTCGGTTGTGGACGCTGAAAGAAGCAGGACTCACGTTAAAGTAAATGATCTGAGATACCATTTGGTGGAAAATATTCTTCTCCGGTGTTCACCCCGGGGGAAACGGACTTCACTTTGGCTGCTCGGTTTTTGCTGGGGGTGTTTCAGGGCCGAAAGGGGGCTCACAGTCACAGGGGGCCTTGCCCTGCCGTCCACAGCAGGGGACACACTTGCGCGCACACACACACACACACACACACACACACACTCCCCTCCCCCCGTTAGGAGAGGATGGGAAAGCTCTGTGCACAGCGAAACGTGGTAACTCCCTGCTCCCCCGTCTCCCGTTTGTGGTTTATTATGAACCCCGGTAACCCCACGCAGGACCTTCGCATGGTCGGGGACAGATTGGGGCTGTCCGGGGAAGGGGCGGGAAACCCCTCCGGGGAGATTTCCATTTTGTCACGCTGCTCCTCTCGAACGGGGCTGCCCTTGCTTGGAGGTAGGGTAGCGAACAAACAGGATAAAGACACAGAACTCTCTGGTTCTTCACTTTCTCGGTGGTAAATAATACCAATATTGCTTTTATATTAAAAGAGGTATGGTCATAGGACTTTCCTTTGTTACAATGAGGCATAAGACTTCAAACACCTTGTGCTTTAGAAGCAGGAACTTAAAACTCATCCCCGTGTTACTTTTGACCTTACAGAAATTAAAAAACAAAAAAACAAAACAAAAAAACAACTAGGAGATTATACTATGAGCATCGCCATGACGACAGCAAATTCAATGACTTGGATGAAACGGAAACATTCCTAGAAAGACAAACTGCGGGAACTGACTCCAGAATAAATAGATACTCGGGACCGACACGTAACAAGAGATTAAATTAGTTATCCAAAGTTTCCTCAAAGAGAAGCTCGGGCCCAGATGGCGTCACCGCACTGCACCAGCTATTTCCATAAAGCGTCCGAACACACATTTCTGCGGAGAGATATACACATGGCCAATAAGCACGTGAAAAGACGCTCAGCTGTTAAAGAAATGTAACTCGAAACCACGATGAGGTACAACTTCGCACCCGCACTGAGATGCTAGAATAGGAATGACGGCTGACAACACACGTGCTGAGGAAGGAGGCTGTGGGGGCCCTGGAGCCTCACACCCTGCTGGGGGGGGATGGGAAGCGGGGCAGCCATTGTGCTAGACAGCCTGGCAGCTCCCCAAATGGTTCGACACAGACCGACCGTGTGAGCCGACACTTCCACTCCCAGGTACTTACTACCCCGGAGACCGAACACGTGCATCCCCACAAAATCTCGTCCAGGAACGGTGAGCAGCAGTATTCAAAATAGCCCAGAAGTGGGATATTGAATGCCCACTAACTAATGACTGGATGGACAAAAGGGACGCATTCACATACATGACAGAACCTTATTCGGCGCACGGAGCGGTGAGCTCCTGACACAGGCTACAGCGAGGACGGCCTGACCAGCGTCCTGCAGACGGGAGAGGCCGCTACAGAAGACGTGTCTCGCAGGATTCCGTCTATCTGAAAGCCTGGCACCAGCAAACTCACAGAGACAGACAGGAGATGGGTGGTGGTTGCTCGGGGAGTGGGAGGAGGAACTTTGGGGAATTGCAGGGAAGGGGTGGGGTCCCTTTTCGGTGTAATGAGAAGGTTCTAGAACTGATTGTGTGGAGGGAGGCTCCACTCTGTGAATACAGTCAAGGCCCTTGACGTCCACACTTCACATGGGAGAATTGCGGTGTGTGAATTATATCTCAATGTAACTGTTTAAAAATAACATATGTTCTTCTTCTCCCTCGGTGCCCCTTTTAGGGGCCTGCAGTGCAGGGCGTGCGGGAGCTCTGAGCTGTCACAACTCAGAGACCCGCGCCTCAGCCCCAGCTAACAGGCTAACGGGCTAACGGCTCTGCCCTTCGCCGGCTTCCTGCCCACCCTGGCTGGGTTGCAGCCCCCTCATCTGAGAGGTGAGCCGTCGTAGGGTGCAGCCCCCCACTACCCCACCTGGGGAGTTTGGAGTGGTCAGCATCATGGGGAAAGCACTTCAGAAGTGAGATTCAGGTGTTGCTGATGTAGAATGAACTTGGCCAAGAGCAGAGTGATGTAAAAACCGACCCTAGGGTGTTCTTCGGCAAACTTGAAGTACTGCCTGAAAGGCAGAAGAAATGTGTTTTCTTCCTGGTAAAACAAGAGGTGCGTGTTTGTGTGTGTGTGTGTGTGGGGGGGGTATTTTTAGAACCTTGTTTGCTCAGTGGAAGCAAGGCTGCCCTCATCCTCTGAGCGGGATCAGGCCAACGCTCGGTTTCCTAGAAGGGTCCAGTGATGGTTAAGAGGGAGGGGCTGCCTGACTGGTGTGGCTCAGTAGGTTGGAGCGTCGTTCTGTGAACTGAAAGGTCATGGGTTCGATTCCCAGTCAGGGCACATGCCTGGGCTGCAGATTCGCTCTCCAGTCAGGGCGTGTGTAGGAAGCAACCGGTTGATGTTTCTCTCTGTCTCTCTTTCTCTCTCTAAAAGTGATAAAACAGAGAGAGTGTGTGTTGGGGCTCCTGGAGCACTAACAATGGCGTGATCTGAGGTGGCCCTCCGAGGGCCAAGTTCTAGGTTGACACTGAGCAGTGCGGAGCAGAGGTGTATGTGCAAAGTCTCTGGGAAGAGCCAGGCAGGCCCGGGCGGCCACGATCAGGTGGCACCGTCACCGACACCCCTGAAGAAAAGACTGGCACTAACATCTTGCCAGCAACCTAGGTGACATAAAATGGACACGGCTAAGTTGTGCCTGTGCCCAGGAAGGCACAAGAGCATGTGATTTCCAAAGCATAGCGAAGATGTGGAACAGCATTGAAAAAAAGAGTGGCCACTGCCAAGGGCAAAGAAGGGTTAGAAAAAGAGTAATTGCTTAGTCATCCTACCTTAGGGTATCCACTGGGTGGGGGTGTGTGCAAATGAAACATAGAACATTCCGGATTCTAAGTCACCTTCATGTTGGCCAGTACTTCTGCCTCCCAAGACCCTCTGGAGAGCGTGGTCATTTTCACCTCATTTTGTACAAACGGGCACCGAGGTTTAGGGGGCTGATGACCTGCCCACACCCCAGACAGAGTAAGAGGTTAGTAAGAGTTTAAAATCTTTTACTGCAAAAGCCCATGCGATTGTCGTGTGCATTTACGTCGGGTGTTTTATTGGTGCCTCCTCTACCTCAGCGCCCATGCGATTTGTCGTGTGCATTTCAACGTACTCGGGGTGTTTTATTTGGTGCCTCCTCTACCTCAGGTGTGGCAGGGACTGACACACAGTAGCCACTGATGAGAAATTTGAAACACAGTGGGATGAACTGAACACAGAGCCGCTTCGTGGCTGTACGTGGGTGGGCAGAGGGAGGCTCACAGTTGTCTGCATGGAACATGATATAATAATAAATAAGGACACAAGAGTAAACTTTTTGCGTACTCACGACAGGAAACCAGCTTTCACCCTCCCCAGTTCATTCTAGGCAACAGTAGATTTCCAGAGCCCACAGAACGAGAGGAGAGCTGCCTTGCTCCCTGGAAGTCCGCGTGAGTTTTTTCACCACCGTATTACCATACAGAGATAAGGTTTCTGCATAGCTGACCCGAGAAGGTGAAGTTCTAGCAAGACGCTCAGGGCATGTGAGTCCTCTGACCCCTAGTGAGCATGATTCCATTAATCATTTTTTGCGTTAAGGAGTCTGAGCTCCTTCCAAGGTGTTTACTAATGAGAGCCAGAGGCAAACGCAGTGGGGTGAGCTGAAGGTCAGAAATGCTTTGCACAGTTCAGAAAAACTCTCTTCCCGGCACACACAGGGAAGAAAGGCTGGCTGATGTACCGAGCTGTGGTTCTCAGGGAGAGCCCTTCTGTGCCTTCTCGCCGAGGTGATGTTTCTGTGCTTGATTAGCTGTGGTGATGCAAGTGATATGGCTTCAAACATTAGAGATAATAACAACTGTGTTAATGCGCACGGTTTCATGTCCTCCGACTCCCATTCTCCCAGCTCACCAGACAGAAGGCAATGCAGGGAGCAGGTGGCACTGCGGCCCAGGATGATCATTTTCTCGAGGCAGCCTTAGCTAGAGACAGTCTTTGTCGTCTGATAACTCACGTGACCATTCCGTGCACGGTTTAACACCCTCATAAAAAGGAAACAGTCATCCCACCTGCCTTTATGTCTGTTCTGCCATGAGAAAGAGCCTTTCGCCTGAACTGAGTACCTTATGACCATCCAGGGGAGGAATGTTAATTATTACAATGCCAGTAACCCCAGTGACAGACTCCTTAATCCTTTGAAATTCCTCCACACTCCGAAGGTGACTGACCTCTGCAAACCAAAATGCCCACTTTGCTTTCCCGATGAAATACGAGCTTCCATTTTTCCAGAACTGGCTTCCAGCCTTCTTCGTACCTCCGCAGATGCTGAGATTTCCTGCTGTGAGTCAGAGGGGGCTGAGACGGCCCCTTGAATGCCGGCGATCTTGGTTTGGGCTGCCTGTGTTTGCGAGTATTTTAGGATGGGATAATTTAGGAAATAAGATTATTACTCAGCCTTTCAATTTTTGGACCACACCACTGTGCCAAGAAAAGAGAAAACGAAACGCAAGGTACAAATGGTATCATCTGTCAGTGTGGTTTGTCACACGGAAACGACAACCGATCAAAACAAGTCTCGGTAAGGAAGACTGCTCTGCATAATATTCCCCCCGTTCTCTCTCCCTCAGAGGTGTGAACGTATAAAGGACGGTTTGTGATAGGTCGTGGATGTCCAGTAACAGGAAGATGGATGAATACGACGCAGAATATTTATATGGTGAAGAACTATAGAGTAACGAAGAGGCCTGACCCAGCTCTGCACATCTCAGTGTGCAGAGCCCTCAAACATCCTGTGGCGTGAACGCGGGGGTTACAGGGCAGTGCGTACAGCTGACGTCGATGTGAACCTGAGGCCCCCACAAGGGACGGTTCTAGAAAGATGATGGTAGAGGCAGTAGAGTTTTGGAATTCTTTGAATCTCTACCAAATCTCTGTCTGTCTCTCTCTCTCTTCCCCCCTCCCCCCTCCCATGTAAAGCAACCCAAACCAAGATTGCTGGTGTTCAGGGTACCATCTTGGCCCCTTGCCCCACACTATGACTAGGCAAGGTAAGACTACCCACAGCCACATACATGCCTTGTGCGTTATCAGTGTCTGTGCAGAGAGTAGAGAGAAGCAGTGGGTGTCAGATAAACCCAATGGTAGGAGAACCCCCAGGTAACTCAGATAGACCCAAGGGTAGGAGAACCCCCAGGTAACTCCGAGGTGTCCGCTGGAAAGCACGGCGGGCCAGCTGAAGAGCAGCAGCTGGGACCGGAGGGGCTTTGCCTGTTGCAGTGACAGGTGAGTCCAGAGCTCCAGGTGAGAAGCACGAAAGAGCGAGCGCGGCCTGGCCGACCCAGTCCGGGACTGACCCACCGGGCCTCCTCTGTAGGAGAGGGACCCCAGTGGGCGGAAACTGCTGGGCTTGGGGTCAGCACTGAACAGGACAGAAGCAATGTAAAGAGAAATAAAAAAAAAAAACGTGGGCGGAGGAGTGGATTCAGACAATCTCAGAGAGCCACCGCCCCCTTCTTTTCAAACTGTGCAGAAGCAACAGAAGCAGGAGCTCCGTGAATTTAGAAAAGCTACCCTGAGCCACTTCCTTTTCTAAGAGTTTTAGGAAACTAGTCTCATACAGAATGAGCAACAGAAATGTATCTAGGTCAACTCCCATACGAAGTTATTATAAGGAAAAAAAAAGAGTAAGGAATAGAACAAAATTCCTACAGATAGCAAAAGCATGCCAGAAAGCCATGCCAAAAAGGGATTAAAACAAAACATAATATTTCAAAATGCGCTAAGAAGCGTTTAGTAAAAAGATGTAAGACGTGAAAGAACAACAGAAATGAAAATCATAAAAACGCAGATACGGGATAAAAGAACTCAGGGAAGAGACAAGATTATTAAAAAAATGAGGATGAACCAAAGAGAAAAGGAAGAAAAGGCTAATGTCTTAAGAGAAATAGAAAGGTGAAAAGGAGGGAACAAATTAAGATATAAAATAAAGAGATAAAAGGTCTTCAAGAGAGAGGCAAAATATTGAAGGTAGGCAAAGAAGATTCAAAGTATGAATAATAGAAATCCCTGAAGAAGAAAACCAAATGAAGGCAACTGAACAAATACTAAAAACTTCCCTAAAATTGCAAGTAATGTGCTTGAAAGCCCCTATTGTGAGAGCACAGTGCATCCTCAGAGCATCCGTGTGCAACAAAGAACCCCGAGACCTATTCTAGTTAGATGGCTACATCTTACAGGAGAAAGAAAAAAAATCCTTTGAACTTCTAGGCAAAAATAGACTTGTATGAAAAAGAAAACTAGATTATCATTAGGCTTTTTAATAGCATATTTCAGCTACTCAGGGAAAGAAATTGCGGGCCAAGGATTTTTATATCCAGAAAAACACTGACTTTCGGTATAAAGGGCACAGACAGTGTGTTATGAAACATGCAAGAAATTCAGAGAATATTTCCCAAGAGCCCTCCTGAGGAATGAGCTGGAGACAGCAACTCAGCGAGACCAACATCCTCGTAAGGGATGATGGTGAACATCCATCTCAGGGCCGCGTGGGACGAACATGAAAGGAGAGGGGGAGGGGAGCGGGTCTCGTACGTGACGGCGGGATCCTCAGATAACATAGTGCGGCGATTAAATGAGAATGGGAAAAGCGCAGGCAAAAAACCATTTTAACTGCTCTCGATGATCGTAAAACATATTAATGGTAGCCGTATTAGAACTGATATGCTGAAGCTGCTCTGTGTGCAGAGAGGGACAGGTAGGTGAATCATTATGGGCTCTTTTAACTATCGATCCCTTTGTCCTTGAGAACCAGGACCGAGAGTGTGGAAAGAAGCAGGTGACAGCTACGGAGAGAAGAGATGAAGAAAAGAAATCCTGTAGCCCTTAAAATGTCAATATGAACTCATTAGATATATTATTTTAAAATTATATATGTAAATGGATGTGTGTGTGTGTGTATTTGTATCAGTGCCTACTGCAGAGGCTTAGAAAGAATGATCAACTCAATAGCAATGAGTGTCCCTATGCATCCAGACTGTGGTTTTAAAATATTTTCCCTCCCAAAGCAACTGGGGCTTCTGAAGCAAATGACTGATTTCAAACCTGGGCTGGAAAAGTGTGAGACAGGTTTGGGACACCTGGTCACACCACTCAGGGACAAAGCCGTCAGTGGTGGTTACTTAGGGTCATGTCAGAGGACCCAGGAGCCAAATAGAAGTTTCCACTGGTCAAAGTTGGGACAGTTTGAACTTCAGCAAGGTAATAATTGAAATAGACTGAAACTCATCAAATATGTACAAATTCATGAGTTCACAATGGCATTTTTTTTAAAAGATTTTATTTATTTATTTTAGAGAGGGAAGGGAGGGAGAAGAGAGAGGAGAGAGAGCGAGAAACATCAATGTGCGGTTGCTGGGGGTCATGGCCTGCAACTCAGGCATGTACCCTGACTGGGAATTGAACCTGCGACACTTTGGTTCACAGCCCGCACTCAATCCACTGAGCTACGCCAGCCAGGGCTTGAGTTCATAATGACATTTTAAAGAAAGCTAATTGACTACTTCGGGATGATAATAGAAAGGCAATGGATTATTTGAAAACTGGCAAATAGAGCAAAAGAATTAAGTGTTTATCTTTTTCTAGTGTGAGCAGTACCATCAGGGACTTTGGGGAAAACGTCTATAAAATGATGGTGAGGACAGGCACTGTCTCTAAATACGGGTCCGACAGAAGTGAGGCCTGCTTGAGTGTGGTGGGTAGGGCACGTGGGTGTCTCCCACGAGATGGACAGCAATTTGAACACTTCACCGGAAACGTCGTATAGTGTGCTTGAGTGATATTGTTATGTTACAGAATTACACGCTTTTGATTTTGTAATAAGAGTTTTGTCATAAAAGAATTTATAATAAAAAAGGGGGTTGTTATTTTTGCTGAACTCTGTATATTTCAATTACTAAATGAAATACAAACGACAGGTTAAGGGACCCACTTTGCAACCCCCTGCAAACTATGGGTCTGGTCATTGAGCACCAACAACCGTTCACATCGCAAAAAGAGAAAAAAGAAAAGCACTTGTGAGGGCCTTCTAAAGAAAGAAAATGCCAGCACATTAAGTCTCGCCAAAAAATCACGCTGGGGTCTGACCGAGCCGCTGGACACAGCTGCCAGTTTTCGGGGACCATGGAGCACAGAGAAGTGTGCTCAATTATACCACAGGGACGCACCCAGGGGAATCCAGGGAAACTCCTCAGGACACGTTCCACAGCTGAATTACAAAGAAGAGGAAGGGATGGAGAGGCAAGTTGTGGATGAAAATAGCGGGCAAAAATTTTAAAGCTGGTCAAGACGGTGGTGTCTGGGGATGTCCCCTTGGGTGATAACGCTATAGCACCATGCAAGACATGATTGTAGCAAAACCCAAGACATGGTCCTTCTTGGCGGATGGGGGACTTAGGAGGGGTGTGGTGTGTGGACAGGCCTTCTAGAGGGGCTACCTCTGTGTTCCTTCTTGACCTGAGCTATGTTTACAAGGTGCTGAAGGTGTTCATTTATTCGTGGTCATTGTCTACATTTGGTTCACCAAGAAAAGGTTAAAAGAACCAACCAACCACAGAACAACAGTGTACATTGGTGTGGGGTCACACAAGTGGCTGTGAAAGTATAAGGCTTGGTAAGAATAAGGACCCATTAAGTCATGAGTGTGGGTCTCTGTAGAGAGGTAGGAAAATGGAACTGGCAGTCGGGGAAACCGAAGGGCATTTGAAGGTCATCCTAACTCCACAAAAGAAGGACTGATTGTAAATATGTCCACATCTTGGCAATGGGGAATCTGGGATTTGGTAAACATGTGTTTGCATAGTACCCTCTCCCAGTCTTTATTTTTGAATTAAAAAAATCGGCTTTGTGGAAAAAATACAAAAAGATTAAATCAAAAGAAAAAAAATAAAGTGCAAAATAAAAAAATTGGCTTGGTAGCTGCATGTACTACATTCTCTGAAAGCGCTTGTGCTGTCAGCACAGCATGAGCTGCGCATCAAAGACACAGCCGACTTTAGCCCAACAGCCCTACTTAGAAAAAACAGAGTGGCATCCTCGATGAGTTAGTTCCTTACTGTTGAATAAATGACCATCGGACCCCCGTGGAAATGTATTCATTGTGACTAGTCACCTAGCAGTATCCTTAAGGGACAGAAGACATTTCTTTCTGCTGAGATTGAACCACAAAGCATGACTTGTTTAAACCCGCAACCGGCCCCTTCTTTTGCAGAACACAGAAGGATTTGACCGAGATCCCGTTCAAATCAGTGGAACGTTCCCAGGTTGCTTTGGTTATTTCCCATTTGGAGTTTGGAGAGTCAGTTGTATTCTCAGCCAAAAGCTTCATGTTGGGTCGGTGCATGGGGTCAAATGAGCATAAATTATTAAAATCGTTCATCTTTGATCGTGATGACCATGACTGGCCAATTATTCTGCCGTGGTGGGAGAGGAATGGCAGAGGAGAAGCCTGGCCCGCAGGGATTTTCTTGCATTTGTTTTAATTTCTAGGAGCCCGACAGAATACCAATTTGTAGAAATAACACAGTCAGACGCCCCTCCACAAGGACGGCCGGTTGTAAACTTGCTCAGGGTGACTCACCGAGCGAGAAAGAGAGGGAGCTGCCCCACCCAACACGTGGCCCCTCCCGTCCTTACCGGGCAGGTAGCTGCACAGTCTCTCCATGGAGGCCTGGACCGAGGAGTTGTGAACTTGGGCCAGCTGTTCAATCACCGACACCGCCGCCACACACCCTGCAGGGCAGAAGACCGCGTCAGCAGTGTCGCGCGGGAACCGTGCCGGACAGCCCTGGGAAGGAAAGGGGAAATGGGTGCATCCCAGCCTTTCCTAAACAGAGGGCTTTTGTCTGCCATTCACCTTCGAAACTCTGCCGTGGGCATAATTCGCCGCGATCTGTAGTGAAATGCGCAGCGTGTAAGATCGTGGGTCTGGGGTCAGGAGACGGATTGTCAGCCCAGGTTTGCCACCTGTGAGCTCTGTGACCTTGGGGGAGTCAATGAGTCTTGCTTTATGTCCGCTTTCTGTTTTGATCATGCGGGAGAGAGAAATGTCATTTAAAGGAGACCGTGCAAAATTGAGTCTTGCACTTGAATCTTGGACTTGCCATCCAGCCTTGCTACACTTTGGGTCCCTCACTGCGAATATATAATAATATGTTTCCCACAGGGCTGCTGGGAGGACTACAGGGCAGCTGAAGTGCCTTTAAAATCATTAAAGCCATTGTAAAGCATTATTTGACCTCAGTGCTGCAGAGCAACTGCTGAAGGCATGCACTCATATAATGAGTGTCTAGAAGGAACCGTGATAAGTTAGAAATACATGCCTTCGGCAACCTTGATCTACGATAGTGTAAAGGCCCAGAATTGCTAGGTTGAGACTCCTAGAAGGGTCATCACGAGCCTTAATCTCCGGAAATGCTGGGGACCCCAAAGGGAGGTGACTCTTACTCTCTGCCAAGGGTCGGTCAGTCAGACACCAGTACGTCTGCGCGGGGAGCCGCTGGCCTCTCTGAGATAAGAAGAAGCGCACTTAGTAGCGAGGCTGATCTCCAAAGAGGTGAACGAAGCTTGAATCTGAGATAAAGTTCTGGGGTGCCTGGCTTAGCAGTCAGCTCGCTATTACCCATCTGCTCACGGAGCTGGGGACCCACATTCACATGCAAGGTGTAATGAAAGCCACATTTCCACCAGGACTCCTTGCGGAAGTGGCAGGTACCAGATGTGAATAGCACCACTGGGCAAGGCCAGGCAGAAAGGGAGAAAACCTTCCGTGCAATGAGGCTTGCCGGCAGAGGCTGGGAGGCTCGCACCTTCCTGGACACAGCAGCATCCGACGGGCCGTGGCCGCCAGTGTTTTGGGTTCTCGGGGAGGCTGGGCAGAGCTGGGCCCAGCCAGTCGGGGTGGTGCGACCCTGGCAACCACCACCTGCTGGCTCCGAGAGCAGCTCCTTGCTGGGGCATCTGTCACCATCAACTGTCAAGGCGGTGAGACGTGCTTTTGACCTAATCCACGCATCGAGGGGTTTATCGCCTTGCATTGAATTTTGTAGCTGATACTTCTGGCACTTTATGGTCTAGAAAGCGCTTTCCACATATATTTTATTTTATTTTAAAAATAATTAAAAATTATAGATGCAATGCAATCTCATTTTAGAACATTAAAAATATAGAGCAGCATAAAAAAGACACTATCACTCCAGTCATCCAGAGATAAACAATTTTACTTTTATTTTAAATACACAAAGTGTATTTAATATATGTGACTATTTTCCATGCTGATAATACACTTCCACAGCCTGACTTGTGTCTCTGCTAATTGCCTGTTAAGTTAGGAGGAACTAAACGCATTTCAACAGCGGCTGAGAAACAATTATCAATAATTATACTGCAGTGTGATAAGAGTTTGCGGGGGGGGAGGGTATGGTAGAAAAGGGGGAGGGTTCATTTTGAAATAGACACAGCAACTTGGACCCTAATTCTGGCTCAGTCCCTTACAAACGGAGTGCTTAGAGCCATTTGCCTCCCCTTGTGGGAGTTCATGTCTCAGAGTTTAGAGTTAGACCCTCAGTCCCTGGAGGGTGGGCATGGGTCTTCCTCTCACTCGGAGTGCCGGGCACAGGGCCAGCTTCGGAGCAGTGGTGGGGGGCGGGCCACAGATGTTTGCAGACTTGCAGGGAGCTAACGGAGCAGCAGCCACCTGAGCGACGTTTCCCGGTCGGTGGTGGGGCGGGGGGGGGGGGGGGGGGGTCCTCCCCAGGCGTGGGCTCACAGGTGCACCTGCTGCCGAGTCCTGGCTCAGCTGGCTCACCAGCAGCAGCGCCCGTTGACTCTCTGTTCCAGTCTCATTACAGGATGCGGCTCCCCCGTGCACTCTGGGGTGAAGCAAGCAGGGCCCTGTCCTGCATGCATCTGCAGCAAACGGCCCGATGTGCCACTCAGGGTCCACAGAACACGTCGGGGGACGGGGTTGAGATCCTTGCACAGACACCGGGCTTCTCATGGGTCTCGTCGGTGGGCTGCAGCCCTGGGACGCCCGGCACGGACTTGGAGCACGGCAGAGTGGGGATGTGAGCATAAAAACTGGAGACCCTGGCGCAGACACCACGCAGAGGAGATTCCCCTGCGAATCCTGCCTGAGGCCTAGGCTGTGGCTTTTATGATTTTCCACGCCTTCTTAAAACGGGTGGAAGACCACGATTACTCCAGACCTGGTGTGCTTGCGGTTTTTCAGTGGTCAGAGCATCATCAGCACGCGCCTCAAAGGGAGGAGGCAAATGACAAGTAGCCTGGGTGACTGATGTGGCTGAGCCAGGACGGAGGCATTCAGGGTGTGCCCGGATCGTTCCGGACACATGAGTCGGATTAACTAGTTTTCAAATGAACAGGGTCGGGGAGCCTCCTGGGCTGAATACAGACTTGATGGCATTTTCCTGTTCAGACGAAGGGACAAAGGAGCACAGAGAGAGACAATTGTGGAGTGTTGTGCTGCCTCAGTTTCCCCTAACCAACAGGTCTTTGAGATGACACATGTGTGGAAGACCAAAATTAAGCCAATGTTACGCCACTCAGAAGAGCCCCATACACTGGAGGGACCTCATGGTATTCCTGCCCAACCTGCTGAACGCCTCTGTATGTTTTCGTGTGCTAGTTTTGACCCTCCCTGCCTTTGCCTGGTCATTCAAGGTCCTCCTCAAACTCCAGTGGATCCTCATCGCCTCCTCCATTGCCCAGCGTTTCGCCCTCACCCCCCAGGACTGGTGCTAAGAGCTACTCTGGCGTGCTCCCTTGCAGACCTTGCCCTCCTGGAGGGCAAAAGTCAGTGACTTCCTCATCCGCTCTAGGGCTTAGCTCTGCCTGAGCTTGGTCCCTGAGCTCAGCACAACGCTCACTGAGGCGGTATGAGTGAGAGGATGACAGTCCTGGACATAGCCTCTCTCCCTGTGGAGAGTGGGACTGTGTCTCTTTTTTAAAACAGCATTTATTTATTTTTAGAGAGAGGGAAAGAGACGGAGAAAGAGAGGGAGAGAAACATCAGTGTGTGGTTGTCTCTTGCACGCACCCCTACTGGGGACCTGGCCCACAACCCAGGCATGTGCTCTGACTGGGAATCGAACAGGCAACCTTTGGTTCGCAGGCTGGCACTCAATCCACTGAACCACACCAGCCAGGTCTAGGATCACCTGTTTACGGAGACACGCATGAGAAGAAAAACCTGTGGAAGGCTCCCTGGCCAGGTCGCTCAGTGGGTTAGAAGGTTGTCCCAATATGCCCGTCTCTTTCTCTTTCTCAAATCAATTAAAAAAGAAAACCTATGGAAGGCTAGATATGTCGCTGGGAAATTCTGCCAGTTGCTGTCTTTTCCTTTTCATCGAGGCAAAAGCCACACATGTATTTCCCAGGCATCGGGGAAGCCTTGGAGACTGGCTTTAACAAAGGACGTGCACATTCAACGCAGAGTGACGGAGCACCCGTCCCTGGCCGGAAGCTGTGCGGGGCGCTGACGGACCCCCGATGGACTGAATGGGAGCCCTGTCCACAGCGAGCTCACCGTGTAGATTCCAAACTTACATGAACTGGACGGACGATAGCAAGTAATGGTCAAATGTTGGGTGAGATGGGACTTGAAGGACATCGAAGGCAGAGCAAGTCGGAGAAAAGGCATCCCACAAAAGAAACAAGACTGGTGGCCCGGAGGAGCCTGGGGTCTTTCTCCACGGTCTCCACAGTTTCATTAGTAGCAAGTTTTCTTTCTCATGGGTACCAAAAACAACAATTTCTAACAATGAGTGGCATAATAGACTCGGTGAGGTGCAAGCCTGGGAAATCCACCGTTGGTTCAGTGGGGAGGAAGGACTGGATGGACTTGGAGGATAAGAACACTCTCCTTGGAATTTTCTTTAAGGAGGCTCCATTCTCGGGGGCCCCAGGGATCCCACGCCTTGCACACCATTCCCTTCCCCTGCAAATTCACCTCCAGCACACGTATATTTTTGTCCCTGTCCACATCTTGGAAGGGGGAATTGGATGAGCATTGTGTTGCTCAAGACCAACCTCTACTCTGTACTCAAAGATTTAGGCTTTTCTTTCACTCAGAACGATCCCACCAAGTGTTCTTATGGCTTTCCTGGGCTCCTCCGTAGTGCTGGCTAAAGTTGGAAATCATTAGACAGATAAAAAGGAGCGAAATAGAAAAGTCTCTCTCTGAGGATCGGATGACTGTTGGCATTATTATTACTCTGCCTAATGAACAGATTTTATGCCCAAAAGGGCCCCGAGGAAAAGCAGGTGACGGGGCTGGAAATAGGTAAGCACCCAGACTGGGCTCAGCTTGGATTTGCGCTCTCTCTCTCACCTGTCCCTGCCCATTCCCAGTGGGCTCCACCCCTCTTCCCGCTGGGCTGTTAATTTTGGTTCTACAGTGAGGTACGTCCCGAGTCCCTTAGCGGCAAGAATGGAGAAATTGACTTTGCTATTGCTTCTTCTAAGAGGCCGCACTGTCTTGACAAGTTAAAGAATGTTTTCCCTTGGCGAGATGCATGGGCAGAGTAATTTCCCCATTACAGGCTGTTCTCCGGCTGCTGGAAAAAGGCCTGGCGCTGCTAAAGCGAGTTTGTCCAAGCGACTGTTCATTCAGGGAGGGGTGACAGCAGGGGAGAGCCATGCTTTCTGCTCAGTGGTCACGCAAATCTCTTTTCGCCTGGCACCTGGAAATAATGAGTATAACAGGTACTGACACCCTGACATTGTGGGAGAAGAAGCAAATGGGCCCGAATAAAAGCACCTGCTACCGAGATCTGCCGTGGTCGCACAGCTCGGGTAGTTTGCAGACGGTGCCACGGAACCCCTGTGAAGTGAAACGGAGCTCTTGGAACTGTGGTTATAACCGTGACTGTGCCGGCTGGAAATGCAGCCAACTGCGCAGAGCGGCCTATTAGAGCCCCCATTGGTCTGAAGCCCGAGGTTGGTTGAAAAGCCTTGACAGCCCCTGGCAGCCAGGAGAGCCAGGCTGGGTGTGACTGCACTTCCTTTTTGACCTCGAGTGGGAGCACACGTGGTTCATCACATGGCTAGCGTGTGCTTCACAGTTTTCAAAGCGTTTTGCATGCATTACCATCTCATTCCAACTTCGCAAAGATGGAGGCATAATTGCTCTCATTTTCCAGACCAGCAAACGGAGGCTCCGAGAGTTTGGGTGCGAGGCAGCTGGGGAAGGAGCACGGTGTCGTGTGGAGGGGGTCCCTCCCAGACGCTGGCACTGTGCTGGGCTCTGGGCATAGGCTGAGAACAAGCTGATGTGGGTCCTGCCTTCTTAGAGATTCTATTTTATTAGGGAAGTGGGATGGTAAGTAAGCAATTATTATACGTAATTGTAGGTGCTTTGAGGAAAAGGAACCTGGTGACCCTGGCCAGTGGCTCAGTTGGTTGGAATAGTCAATCTTGTACACCAACAAGATGAGGGTTCGATCCCTGGTCAGGGCACATACCCAGGTCGTGGGTTTGATCCCCAATCAGGGCACACACCTAGGGTGTGGGTTCAATCCCTGGTCAGGGCATGTACGGGGGAGACAACCAATAGATATTTCTCTTTCACATCGATGTTTCTCTCTCTCCCCCTCTCCCTTCCTTTCTCTCTAAAATCTATAAACACGACCTTGGGTGAGGATTTAAAAAAAGAACGGGGTAAAGAGGATGGGTTGCTATAAACTTTCTTAGCTTAAGCTGATAGAGAAGGCTTCTCCCAGAAATGCACCCCCCAAAATGGCTAACACAATGGCAAGGAGAAAGCAGAGTGAGACACTGGGGCGGGCTTGGTAGAAGGGGGAGTCAGTGCCGCGTGAGGAAGCGAGCCTGGTGCCAGAACCCAGTGGCGGGATGTGAGGTGCAGGGCTAGGTGGGGGCCAGGGCCTGGCCTTCGGAGGTGACAGAAGAGGTCACCCCAGAAGCAGTGGGGTGTCCTGGGTGGTTCGGTGGAGGGGCTGCTTCTACCTGACCTGGGTCTCGTAAACATCATGCCCGCCGTCAGGTGAGCACGGAGCTTAGAGGGGAAAGTGGGAGCTACATCAGGAGACGATTTTGGTCCTGGACGAAGAGGATGGTGGCTCGACTATAGTAATGTGTGGCTGTGGGGCAGAGGTAAGCGGACGGATTTGGAATCGGTCGTGCTGGCTGGCCTGAGAGGGAGGGTCTGTGAATGAGGGGACGAGAAGGCATGTGAAGGCCAGGGAGAAGCAGAACGGCCTTTGTGGTTCAGCTTGGGGCCTGGGGAGGGGCAGGGCGCAGGCTTGGGAGTCACGCCGCACCTGCATCTGGGTCCCCGCATCCCTGCTGGACCAGCACGGGTTAGTCCAGTATGTCCCCTCCCCAGTGCCCCTTCACAGACACCTAGAGTCTGTTCTGGGGTTTCCCTGCTCGGGTAGGGGCAGAGGATATGAGTTTTGATTGCTAATAATTCATTTTTACTGTATTTCTTCCACTACCATTTGTCCCCCCACCCCAGGCCTCCTCCTACTTCCATCCACCACCCCCACCCCCACAATCAACACACGGTTGCCTGTGTCCCTGAGTTCCTTACAGGGTTTTACATTTTGTCATTCTAACCAACGAGCATCATCCAGGCCTCTTTTATGTTGGTGAGAAGAAAAGGGAGTAAGCCAAGTATGAAAGTCACCACCTAGAACGACTCCAGCGCCAGCCTTCCCTCCTCCCCTCAGCTGCGGGGACTAGGCCAGAGGTGGGGGGCACGCAGCCCAGGTGTGCGCGCCACAGCCCCGCCCCTGCTCCCGGCACCGAGCAGGTGTTCAACGACTGCTCGTTTCTATCCCACCTGCTGAGTGCCCTGTCCGGCAAAGACATGTTCTCCAAATCACTCTTTAAAATTAGAAACTCATGAACTTATCTTTTAAAACACATGTAATACTAACATTGTTGTGGCTTTACTGTCATTGAATTCTTTTTTTTAATTGCAGGCATCTAGTATCTTCAAGACGTTTAGAGAAATTAGGCTCTGCAGCCTGGCCCCGCCACCCCCGGGAACATCATTTCTGTGAGAAAACGCTCAGCGAGTTCCCAGCTGCCGGCTCCCCTGGGGACACGGGCACACGGAGAGGCGCCGCCGGATCGGACATGTGCTGGCGAGAACAGGGCTGCAGGCACTCCGGGGCCCAGGCAAGGGCGGTGAGAGGAGCGAGCAGGCTGGGCTGGCAGGTGCAGGATGGTGGGCGTGGCTGCCTTAGAAATGCATACATACAACATTAATAATAAAGCCCCGAGAGTGAGGACGCCAGAGGCCATTCCATCCTGTGATTCATTCAACACATACTGATGAGCACCTACTATGTGCTCGGACGCCTGAGGAGGCCAAGGGGAATAAGAGATGCCACAGACCTGCAGGAAAGACTGACGACTAGAAGAACAGCTGGGTCACTGCACCCACCCTGTGCTGCTGGGGCACAGGGACCTGTTGGTGACCTGGGACCCCAGGGCAGGAAGAAACTGCACCTGGCCCTGGGGGCCCCCGGGACGGTCTGCCGGAGGGGCTGAGTGGGGAGGAATGGGAGGGCCTCCTGTGACAGAAAGAGGTGGGAAAGGCCTTTTGGAAGAGAGCAGTGGCATTTTTTAAAGACTTGCAGCTGAGAAAGAGGACAGCTGGCCAAGGCCACAGCCCGGGTCTGTGGGAGAGAGGAGGAGAAGGAGGGAGGGGGAAGGAGCTAGATCCTGAGGGGCCTTGAAGGTCGGACCGCAGAGCACCGGTTTCACGCTGTCGAGTCTGGAGTGCAGACCGCTGGTTTGCGAACATTTTGCTTTGTACCTGCTAAAAAAATTAGAAAAGCTATGTGCCCCTTCCACATTTCAATGGCTGCAAACGGTATAAATCCAGGAAGATGGTAAGTCTTGCAATAGAAATAATACATTAATCTTCTCTGTGTATCCAGAGAAATTGAAATACTGTAGTGATTTATACTTATTCCTATCCAGTTAAAATATATGATTAAACTCTTCTCTCACAGTGAGAAATTTATGTTGGTAATTCCTGTTCTTGAATTTGTATTTCAATGAAAAGTCTACTTCCTGGCATTTTCTTCAATTATTGAATTTTATCCCAATGTAATATACTTTTATGATTGAAAGTATTTTATTGACTATACTATTATACTTCTTAACATTAAAAATAAAATTTAAGTAAAAATTTTAATTTCCTGTTAATATAATATCTAAATATTAAAACATTCTTCTGGATAGAGTTTCCTTTATTAATAAAATTAACTTATTTAAACATTATGCATTGCCAATTTGATAAACAATTCCTAAATAGTAAAGGTCCATTTTTTAAAATTAGAATAATTAAATTATTTATAATTTACTTATAAATTATTTATAATTTACTTATAAATTATTACTTTCAGATTTTTCCGTGTATTAGTATATAGCCAAAATTTTGGTAATGAGACTCTTTTACACTCTTTTTTTTGCCATTTTAAAAATATATTTTATTCATTATGCTATTACAGTTGTCCCATTTTCCCCCTTTATTCCCCTCCCCCCTGCACACCCCTTCCCACCTGCATCTTCCCACCCCTTAGTTCATGTCCATGGGTTGTACATAAAAGTTCTTTGGCTTCTACATTTCCTGTACTATTCTTAACCTCCCCCTGTCTATTTTCTACCTACCATCTATGCTACTTATTCCCTGTACTTTTCTCCATTCCCCCACCCCCTCCCCACTGATAACCCTCCAGGTGATCTCCATTTCTGTGATTCTGTTCCTGTTCTAGTTGCTTAGTTCATTTTTGGTTTTGTTTTTATTCTTTTAGGTTCGATTGTTGTTGCTTGTGAGTTTGTTGTCAGTTTACTATTTGTGTTTTTTATCTTTTTTTTCTTAGATAAGTCCCTTTAACATTCATATAATAAGGGCTTGGTGATGATGAACTCCTCTAACTTGACCTTATCTGGGAAGCACTTTATCTGCTCTTGCATTCTAAATGGTAGTTTTGCTGGATAGAGTAATCTTGGATGGAGGTCCTTGCCTTTCATGACTTGGAATACTTCTTTTCAGCCTGTTCTTGCCTGCCAGGTTTCTTTAGAGGTATCAGCTGACAGTCTTATGGGCACTTGTTTGTAGGTAACTGTCTCCTTTTCCCTTGCTGCTTTTAAGATTCTCCCCTTATCTTTAATCTTGGCTAATGTAATTATGATCTGCCTTAGTGTGTGCCTCCTTGGGTCCAACTTCTTTGGGACCCTCTGAGCTTCCTGGACTTTCTGGAAGTCTATTTCCTTTGCCAGATTGGGGAAGTTCTTCTTCATTATGTTTTCAAATAAGTTTTCAATTTCTTGCTCTTCTTCTTCCCCTTCTGGTACCCTTATGATTTGGATATTGGAACATTTAAAGTTGTCCTGGAGGTTCCCAAGCCTCTCCTCATTTTTTTGAATTCTTATCTCTTCATTCTGTTCTGGTTGAATGTTTTTTTTCTTCCTTCTGGTCCAAACCATTGATTTGAGTCCTTGTTTCCTTCCCGTCACTGTTGGTTCCCTGTACATTTTCCTTTATTTCACTTTTCATAGCCTTCACTTTTTCCTCTATTTTGTGACCAAATTCAACCAATTCTGTGAGCATCCTGATTACTGGTGTTTTGAACTGTGCATCTGATAGGTTGTCTATCTCTCCATCACTTATTATATTTTTTTCTGGAGCTTTGATCTGTTTTTTCAGTTGGGCCATATATTTTTTTTGTCTTGGTGCACCTGTTACGTATAAGGGGTGGAACCTTAGGTGTTCCCCAGGGCTGGGCAGCCCATGTTGCTGTGTTGTGCTGTATGTGGGGGAGGGATCTGAGAGGGAACAGTGCTGCTTGCTCAGCTCTCGGTGGGCTTTCAGTCACTTCCTCTGATACCCACAGCAAATTGGGCCCTTCTGGTGCTGACTCCTGGGTGGGTGGGTTTGTGTATGTTCTGGGGCCCTGTGGGTCTCTCCAATCACTCTCCAGTGAGGCTGGGAGTTTCTTCCGACACTGCAACCCCCACAGGTGTTTTCAGTCAGAGGTTTTGAGGCTTTATTTCCCTTCGCTGGAACCCTGGGCTGCAGGGTCTGACTCGCTTCACGTTTGTTCCTCCTGGTTCATCCGCATGCAAATGTGGGACTGTCTGCTCCGCCAGCTGCTGCCTTGCCCACCTGGTCCTCCAGCTGCCGCCTTGCTGCGGGTCCTCTCTGCCCAGCTGCCCGTCTCTGCCCCTCCTACCGGTCTGGATGAATGTTTCTTCTTTCACTCCTTGGTTGCTGGACTTCCACACAATTCGATTTTCTGTCACTTCTGGTTGTTTATTGTTTTTAAATGTGTTGTCCTTTTTTGGGTTGTGCGAGGAGGCACAGTGTATCTACCTACGCCTCCATCTTGGCCAGATTAAAGGTCAATTTTTATTGAAAGTGCATCTGTTAATGAGATAGCTGGGCCTTTTTAATGCATACCTACATCCATGGAAAAATACTACTTCATCATGTAAAGTGACAAGGTTCAATACCGTGTCTGTTCCTATTTTTCATTTTAAAAAGTAAGTGCCAAAAACCACATACCTACTTAAATAAGTAAATGGGAATGAAAGTGCTTTTGATATAACAGTGTCATTTAATTCATTAACTCCTCAGTTAAACGTCAGAAATCTTAGGTGATCTATCGTTAAAAATTATTTCAAATGCTCCATCACTTGACAACTCTATTAAGCCCCCCTTCAAGTGTGCTGAAAGCAAAGCGCTAGAAACTGCCTGATTCGCAAAAACATTTGTTACCTAGTCACTTTCTCAGTTTCTGGAAAATATTAAAAAAAGTTTTGCTAAGACTTATCTGCTAATTACGTCTATTACAATTTCTCTTGGAGAGACCTTGTTAAAACCTAATAGACTCAGAAAAAATTGGAAAGCTGAACCATTGCTCTTTTCAATACCTTTTTGCTTGTACAATATTTTAAGTAAATTCTTTCTCTTGATGCACACTTCAAATATATTTCTGCCGCATGTTGGACCTGCAGAGTTATTTCATTTAAGCTATGAAAACTGTCCTCCATAGAAACCTCAACAGCAACGGCAGGCCTTAGACAGTAAGTGGCGAGATGATGAATGTCGCCTGTCAGAAGGCGAGGCGGCTAATGACCGAGTGCTCAGCTACAGAGAAATGGAGAGAATGAGAGTTCTGTGTGCGTGAACGGTGATTGCACGTTTCCAACCTTCTCTTCTGCCTGCATCTCAGTCCTTTTTGTTTTGGCCAGTGGCGTTGCCATCCTACTGTCCACATTGGCTTGAAACCATAGGACCACCTCCTTTTCTTTTTTTAAAATTCAAACTATGACGTTATCTCTGACTGCTTTATGTAGGGGTCAGGGGTTGGGAAGAAAGGGTTTTAACTGAGTCTGAAGGCATTTTGTATATGTAACCAAAATAAGGGAGGGGGGAAACTGTGTTTTTCTTTAACCTTTTGTAAGGCTTCCTGAGCATCAAATAGTGCTAAAAAAAATAAACAATGAAAAAATAAACTCGGCGAATTAATTTAAATGTCAATGACTTTGGAACATAGGGATTGCATTGGCCCTAAATCACCCATGTAAAGAAAATGATGTTTTGCAAAAAATAAACATTGCTCGTTATTGATTCTGTAACATTTGAAGAGTGGCAGAAAGAGGCCCGGTTGGATTATGTTTGCTTAGTAAGCAAATGGGATGTACAGTTCAGTGCAAACACATCGTGGTAAACTGAAAAGGGGCCACTGGGGTTTGCACAGCTGAGTTCTGAGGCTGGACTAGGTTCAAGGTCACGTCCTCTAGGTCTACTGTTGGGTTCCCACGGCAAAGGCTCCCCATGGGCCTGGAGCTGGGTTGTCTGTGGTGGGATGTTGGTTCTGTCGCTCAGTAGTATCTGTGTGGCTCCTTTCGGAGCATCTCCAGTCCCAACAATTTCCCCTTTTGTGACATCTGGCCCTTCAGTTACGACCGCGGCAGCCACGCCTCTGCTGTGAGTTGTCTTCACTCCCACCTGCCTCTTCCCCGGTGGCCGAACGCCAACCCAGATCCTCTCTGCTGGGAAGGGGGTTGGCAAGCAGAGAGCATTCTCCTCTGTGAGAACTGAGCTGGGACTTGCACAGTCTGGCCTGTGAGAGACAGCCCTTACTCAGAGGCCCTCGGACAGAAAACCAGCTGGTCTGGAGGGAGGGAGATGGGGCAGCACCGTGAGGGCAGGAGAGGGATTTCCTGAGCTCCCGGCAGTCATTATTTTTGGTCTCCAGACTCATTGTTTAGGCCTTGACTGTGTTTCTCTGCCTTTTGGTTGTAAAATTCATCTCCTAAGAAAGTTTCCTTTTTTTTTTTTTAGCTTTGAGTCTAGTGTATGTTTATTCTTGCTACTTGCAATGTTAGAAGCCATGGCCTTGGTAAGCAAAATGGTGGCTGGTGACCCAGTGTCTGGGAAATGAGACAAGAAAGTGGGCGTAAGACGACAGCAAGACAACAGGGGCAACAATTTTTTTTTTAAACTTAGGATTTAGATAGGACACAGAAATCGCAAAAGACAAAAGAAAATATGGATAAACTGGACTTTAAGAATATCATCAAGATTATATAAGGAATTTTTACAATCCAACAGTAAAAGACCAATTTAAAAAACCAAATGGGCAAAGGACTTGATTAGGCACTTCTTCAAAGTTGTACACGCGGCCCCTATTTTGAGAAATGCAAGCTAGACACAATACCACTCCACACCCATACCCACTAGGATTCTGTAATAAAACAAGGTGGATAATGGCAAGTTAGATGGATATTAACTGCTCTATCGAGCAGTCTGGCAGTTCCCCAAGACGTTAACATGGAGTTACCACATGATGCAGAAATTCCACTGCTAGGTATATGCATAACAGAAGTAAAAACACATGTCCACGCATGACCTTGTACATGCATGTTCATAGCAGAATCACTCACAATAGCCAAGAAATGGGAACTACCCAGAGGTCTGTCAGCAGTGAGCAGATACACAAGGAGCGTGGGGGGTGCTGAGCAGTCACACGGGAGCCCTCTCCGGGCATCGCCTCCACCAGAGAGACCCCTCCCACTGGGGTCAGCTCACATCCTGCCACTGTTCCGTGTGGGAGCTCCAAGGCCTGGACCCACCTCAGGACAACTCTGAAGAGCCATTTTAATTCTAGAGAGTTCCATGAGATTGATGAATCCTTTGTTGTAGCCGCACCGCAGCTTGCCTTGTCTGGCCCACAGCGGTTGCCTTCTTCACCCTCCCACGGGTGTTTTCCCGGGCAGCCTCCTCGGTGAACTCCGTGCACTCACATTGCTGGGTGTGTTTCCCAGGGAACCGCCCACAGACAGGAAGACACCGATCTGGGGTGCCTGCAGCCGCTGGCTCAGCCCACGGCCAGCGCTCGGTGAATGTGGGTCACCCTGTGGACTCCCCTGGTGTCCTTTCTCGTTATGATGATAACAGGAAAATAAGTCATCCCCGCAGGGTTAGCTAGAAGTTGCGAGTTGGTGGGTAGATGGGTGTTAAATGTCACCTAACCTAATCAGCAACGGACTCTCCAAGCTCTTGGGTCATGGAGTATTTTAATGGGCAATCAGAGTGAACTCGTGTGGCTAGCAGAGATAGGCACAAATTGCTTGGCAGTCCCCATCAGAAGGAGAGGTCTGTGTCTGCTCTCCTGGATTCCGACTGGGGGGACCTGGGCCTGCGTTGACTGATAGAACATGAAGGGACACTGTCCCAGTCTCCAGACCCACTCCTTGACAGACTGGAAGCTTCTGGCTCCTGTCTTCTGGAACTCTCTCTTTCTGGGGTCCCTGAGCTGCCACGTAAGAAGTCCTACTTTCCCGAGACTGCCCTGCTTGAGAGGCCAAGTGTAAAAACTCTGATGGACAGTCCCAGCGGAGCCAGCCTGCTACCCACCCCCCTCCCACAAAGCACCAGACATGTGAGTGAGGCTGTCTCGGATCATTCCAGACCCACCCATCTTCCTTCTGGGTACCACTTAGTGACCTCAGCCAACCTTCCATGGAGCGGAAGAATCACCAGCCAGGCTCTGAAAAGGTCTCAACCCAGAAAACGATAGTGTAGCAACATGGTTATGTTTTAATTTGATGTGCAGCAATAGACACCCAGGACAACCCCCTCCTGGACCCCTCGGCAGCTCCCGTGAGCTCTCTGAGCCTCACTGGGGATGGGGCCGGGAGGGGATGCGTTATGATCTCCTGTCTGTTTGAAAGCGTCGGAGGCCCAGTATCTCAGACACCTTGCCTAGATCTAAACACTGGATTTGCAACCATCCTAGAAGCAGAGCTTATTTCACTTAAGCCTTTCATCGAGTGTATTTTTGTTAGACAGGTTTTAGGGTTTTGTTTTGAGCAAATGAAATGATGGTAAGTACTTATTTGAGAGAACCACACAGTGGGTGAGGATGACCTCCTCATCGTGGTCCCGGGGGGTCGCACACCTTTACTCCCGGGACTGTGGAGCATGGGTTCACAGGGAATCTGTGGTCTGAAGGTTTTAATTTAAAAGGAGACTTTGGAATTATATGTGTGTTCACAAACATATGTGTGTTCACAAACATACCCCTGTCCAGAAGGCATCCAGCCATGTATTATGAAAAATAGAGACATTTATTGAAGAAGATATAAGAAACACTGTACACAGGACAATGATGCCTCAGTCCCCTTCAGAGTAGGCACCTTGGGACCTCACACAGCTCTCCTAATTGCCATCAGCTGCCCCACTGTATTTTCCTGAATCTCATCAATGGTCTGAAATCTCTTCCCTTTCAAAGGTGGTTTTAGTTTTGGGAAAAGGCAGAAGTCACAGGGTGCCAAATTTAGGCTGTAGGGGGGCTGAGCCACGTGGGTGGTTTGAAGTTTCTTAAAAAACTCCGCATGAGATGTGATACATGAGTGGGTATGTTGTTGTGACGAAGCTGCCAATCACCAGTTGCCCATAGCTGTGGCCTTTTGAATCATCGGAATAGTTTCCACGGAAGAATGTTCAAGCTTATCGCAATATTTGATGCAGATTAATTTCTCCACTTGCTCAGTCATTTTGCATGTGATGGCCACACAGTGCACATGCTCACCCAACCACATCTACTGCCCCCACTGACTAGTACGGTGAAATCATCATTGTTCACACATGCGCACTCCAGTCCACTCTCCTTGGCTGTCAGGTCACATCGATGTGGCACAGACCATTCTCATTATGTTAACAATGGTTGGACTTTTTCTGGACAGATGTGCCGTATAATAACCCAAGGTCATGGCTTTTTAGGAAATAGAACTAATTTAGATTTTTTTCTGTACCGTCTCCAGAAGTAATTTATTAAGTGTCAGAACCTGGGTCTAGATTTTCTCTTTGTAAGATATGGCCATCGTACTTACACTTTGGGTTCTTTTTCTGAGTAGCTCATTGGATTAGTTGCTGCCAAGGTTTCCAAGTCCCCTTGGCTCCCAGCACTGACCCATGAAAGGGCCTGCCACTGGTTTGGAAGCTACAGGAATGATGTGAATTTCAAAGGACTTATCCTACTTTTATTCTTCCTCAAATGCAGCCCTCCTCAAAACCCAACAACTTGGAAATAAAGGACTTCAAGAAAGACAAAGGAGCTGTATCTCAGTCACTGTTCGATGTTTCCAGGTGACCGTCCTATTACCGGCAGCTCTGGGCTCCCCAGGAGAAAGAAGGAAACTGAGGCGGTTGAGCCTTTAGTGGGAGCAAATGCTCTGAATGTACCTGCCCAGTCCCAGTTCTCACCGCCTCCCTGTGAGGAGGGGACTGTGTTTTATCAGTAACAGCACAGAGTTGTGGGGGGTGGGTAGGGAACTCCCACAAGGTTTCACAGACAGTGAGGGGTGGAGCAGAGCGGGAGGGGTGGGCAGCAGTCGAGCTCAGGTGTGTCTGTCGGAGTTCAAAGCCCCCCTTCTTTCTGCGGTGCGATGCTGTCTTCTGAAAGGGTGTCAGCATGCCGGGCTTTTGTAGCTGTCTATCTGGGGCTGTGGGGGAGGGAATCCAGTCACCACGGCAGTGGGAGACTTTTATAGCTAATGCAAACTAGCAACTGTACACGGCGCTTCCCTGCGCACACACGCGTGTGGAGTGTGAACACACACTCTCAGACCCAAAGTCCCTCCATGCCCGTGAGGAATCTTCCTTGGAATCTTAGCAGCTCCTGATGTCATTTAATAGGTGACAGGCTATGCAAGCAAGGTTATTTAATCACAATGTCATGTCCACTTAAAAATATGCAAAATGTGTACATACCTACACAGGTGTGGCCCTTTGAGGCCCTGGTGCCAGGCAGGTCACCGTAGGTTGCAGAGGCCAAGGCGAGCGAGGGCAGGAGAAGGAGCACAGGAGCTGCCCAAAGGCCTTTCCAGGGGCACTGCATGGCGGAGCTGTGCGCCCGGGGGACCAGCAGGGCTGCGGCAGCCTCCGGGGGCCGTGGTGTCCTGGAGCCGCGGCTGCAGAGTCCCGTAGTCTCTCTCCTCTTCTCTTCCGTCCTCCGACACCCTCTTGCACGCTTTTCAATAAGTGTGAAGCGAGTAAAGACACAGAAACACTCACAGAGTCACTTGTCACTACTCTAGGTCCCCGAGAGAGAGCCACCTAGGCGCTGGGAAGAGCTACAGGGGTCTCTCCCAGGCGGTTGTTCGGAGACAAAAGCTGCCGAGAAAGGAAAGACCCAAGTTGCGCAGCTGGTGGAAAGGCGCGTATGTGGGCTTGCTGGCTGAAGGCAGAGGCCGGAAACCTCAGGAACCCCCAGGCTGGCGGAACCATCTTGGGGGTGTTTAGCAGGCACTTCCTCTTTCATTCTGGCAAAGCTAAACAATTAAGCTGCAGAAAAAAAAAACACAATAGAACGAAACCACAAACACACAGCCCAGTCACAACTGGATCAGCAACGCCCAGGAACTGTAGAAATTATAATTTGTTACATTCAGGAGTTATAGTTTTGCTCTAAATAGCTTTCTATGGGGAGGTTGGGCTCCTTGTTTTGTTGCTGGAGAGTCTGGTCACCCAGTTATTTCCTGCAGAGAAGGAGGACTATTCTTCCTCAAGGGGCCAAGCTTTCTCCAGGACTTTCACTTGGTGTGCCAAAAAGGAGCAACACCATAGTGGGCAGTCAGCGTGGCTGGATTTTAAACCCGATAAGAAAAAAACAGGTGCCTGAACAAACCACCTCATCTTTACAGGCTGTGCACCACGTGGCTGTTCTCTCCAGAGTTTCAAGGTGTGTTTGCACTTCCCGCCTGGGGTGATTTCTGCATTTTTTATATTTATATTTATTTATTTTTAGAGAGGGAAGGGAGGGAGAAAGAGAGAGAGAGAAACATCAATGTGCAGTTGCTGGGGGTCATGGCCTGCAACCCAGGCATGTACCCTGACTGGTAATCGAACTTGCGACACTTTGGTTTGCAGCCCGTGCTCAGTCCACTGAGCCAGGCCAGCCAGGGTGAGTTCTGCTTTTTTAAAAGTGATTTTCTGTTTTGAAGATGAGAACTAAAGGCTGTTTTTCTGGCCTTTATCTAATCTCCACGGGGTTCCAGAAAACTCTTTACCAAGTCATTCATTCAACGCACATTTATTGATGGTCTATTACGGATGGTCACCTTCCAGTTGGTCACTGTTGTAAGCGCGGAAGGTAAGTGAACTGCGAGAGATTTCTGCCCTCGCTGGGTGATCGTCTGTGGCGTCACCATGGACTCGCGCCTTCCAGTAAATCCCTTTATTTAAGTACGTTTACTCTACTCTTGTATTTGGTCATTATTGGTCCACATGATTAGAGCGGGCAGCCGTGTGGGCAGGCGCTCCTTCTGGTAACTCAGAAGCCCGCCGTCCCCACCGAGCAGGAAGCAGTACTCTCTGTTTTGCTTTGCCTTGCCCGTGGGTGCAGGACTGGAGCCCTAGGGCTTGCATGCGGATGACCACACGGTCCCTAGGCTCACTTGGAGCACATGTCATAGATGCGATGCAACAGCTTCTTGCATCGGGAAACTAATGACAGGAGGCTCTTGAAAAATCTGTTCCTAACTGATCCCTTTATATAAAACATATTTTAAAGAGTCACAAACCCCTTTGCAGTTGTGATGAAAACTATGTACCTTCTCCCTGGGGGGGGGGGGAAACATGTAACACAAACACACTACATTTTACTCATGTATTTAAAAAAAATCTTGGGCCCTTGAAACCCATTTATTTATTCTGTGGGTTCATGGACCCCGGGTTGAGAACCCTTGGTCTGAAAGTTTTTATTTTTCTCAACTTCTTATTCTGTATTCCATGTATGTGAACTTCCCGTGAACTGGAGTATTTATTCCTCTTTCAATGTAGGCGCTCAGATTGAGAAATCGGGTAGAGTTTGGGCACCCCCGTTCCCACACAGGCGTTGTGATAGAGAGAGCTCTGTTGGGCAAGAGCGTCAGGGTGAGCCTTGGTCCCGGCCCCGGCCGCTGCCGGGAGGCGCTGTGCGGGAAACCCCGGCCAGACATCATACATTGGCTTTCCCTTCCTTCTTTTCAGTGTGTGGCAACAAAACCAAAGTTCCTTTGTATAGTTTCTATATAAAATCCTCCCCTGAGGAGATCCTTTAATTGACTTTTGTTAGGGAGGGAGAGAAACATTGATGTGAGAGGCAAACATCGATCAGTTGCGTCCCCTAAGCGCCCTGACTAGGGACTGAATCTGTATGTGCCCTGACCGGGGATCAAACCTGCATCTTTCTGGCACGTGGGATGATGCTCAACCAACTAAGCCACCCTGCCAGGGCCTTTGTATATTTTCTTTACATATTTAAGTAACATTTTTAAATTTCAATTTGTGTTCTTCCTTTTGCTTTTCACAAAATCTGCTGAACAGACTCTAGGTCATTCAGAGACCAGTGTGGGTTGTCTCCTTTTCTTCAGCCATGAGGGGACAATTTCAGAAGGTACAATGGTGACATTGATATTTAGAATTAATTATGACATTTATTTTTTAATGTGTTAGCCTAGAAAATGGCCTGCCAAAGTCATATATGTTCTCGTCTGGGAACCTGGGAACCTGGGAACCTGGGAACCTCACGTGGCCAAAGACATTTTTGCAGCTGTAATTAAGTTGGAGACCTTGACCTAGGGCAATACCCTAGGCTAGTTGGATGCACCCAACATGATCACAAGTGCCCTTCCAAGAGAGAGGCCGGAGGGTCAAAGTAAGAGTAGCAGACATACATGACAGTGGAAGCAGAGACTGGACCGATGCAAAGACGGGGCCATGAGCCCAGAAAGGCAGGCAGCCCCCAAGGCTGGGAGTCAAGGAAGCAGAGTCTCCAGAAGGAATGCAGCTCCGTCAACACCGTGAGTCTAGCCTGCAAGACCCTGCCTGGAATTTCTGACCTCAGAACTGTGAGATTAGTTGTTGGTTTTTTTATCTTTACCTGAGGACATGCTTATTGATTTTAGAGAGAGACGAAGAGAGGGAGAGAGACATCGATGTGAGAGAGAAACACCGATGGGTTGCCTCTCACACGTGCCCTGACTGGGAACCAAACCCGCAATCTTCTGGTCACGGGATGATGCTCTAACCAACTAAGCCACACTGGCCAGGGCTAAAGTGGTGGTGTTTTCAGCTACTACGTTAGTTGTAATGTGTTACACCGCAATAGGGGACTGATACAGTCATTAACCAGTTCATTCAAGAAGAACAAGGGATGCAAGTCGAGGGCTCCAGGCCAGACAGAAAGGAGAGGCAAGCATGTCCCGTCTGAGCCGGACAGGTGCAGGAGAAGAAGGAGCACCTAAGACCAGTGAGCAAGCAGTCACACACACACAAGGCAACCCTGTCCCCCCGGGCCCAGGCTGAGGGCGGTAGGTGCTGGAGAGACTGGGGGGCGGGGAGCTCTTCCCTCCGCTCGCTGTGGGAGACCCTGGGAGGAGGCCATCCTCAGCGGGCATCTCTCAGCTGCAGGGGTTGCCCGAGGCCAAGCCACGTGCAGCGCCCCCATGTGGTGGGGAAGGGGGTCTTCAATGTGGTGCAGAAGGCACTTAGAAATTTCCTCACTGCCTGTAGAAGCAGATTTTTTTTAAATGAAAAAGTTTTGCTAAAACTTATCTTCAAAAAGCAGTAAAAACATTTACGCAAGACATTCTGAAATTCTAACGTCGGGTTTAGGCCTCAACCTCTGCAGGCTGCCAGTGTGCATGCATCCCCAAAGGCTGCTCTGCAAACAGGCAGGCAAGTGGGGTGAGTGCCTGCCCTTGAGCATTAACATGGGCACAGCTAACAATGATAAAATAATTGTAGGAACCTTCTTATTTCTGGAGAACCCAGCATAAATAGGCAACAAAGATAACCGAGGAATAAACCTACAGTTTCCTTTTTTTTAAAAAGTATTTATTTTCAGAGAGAGTGAGGAAGGGAGGGAGAAAGAGACGGAGCTGGCCTGCAACCCAGGCATGCGCCCTGACTGGGAATCGAAGCAGCGATCCTTTGGTTTGCAGGTTGGCACTCAACACACTGAGCCACACCAGCCAGGGCTAAACCTAGTTTTCTGATGTCAGTGTAGCAAATGCAAAAGCAGGGGTGAGGAGAATTGAGACATCCTGTGGCAAGGGGAGCAGGTGGAGCGCTCAGCTGCGGCCCCAGCCAGGGCCAGGTGGGGCCAATGAGTGCGTGCGAGGGTGGGGCCCCAGGGCTTGTGTGCCCGTTGTTGCAAGGGGCCCCTGTTGGCTTTGAGCACAGCTCATAGATGAAAATAAAACAACTGCTTATGTCAGATAATTAATGACCAGAACCGTTTTATCTGCTGCTAATTGATGACTTTATGTAAAATGTCTTATAAAATGCGTGGGGAGGGCTGCGCAGCTGAGAGGGAGCCCAGGCGCCAATGGCAGATCCCCAGCTGTGGATTTCAGACCCACAGGTGGCAGCGGTGGCTGCGGGGCTGCTGTCACGGGCGGCAGGGCCGGCAAAGGACACTGCAGGAGCTGACACACGGAGGGAGAACCCTGCTTTCCCACCACCCCCAAATTTGTTTCATGTTCACATTCACACTTGCAAACTTCCCTTTTAAATAGATGCATATAGCATATTTTATGGAATTAAAGAAAACCTCTGGTTGGAACTTTGACTTATTTGTATGTATTTGTCATGAAAAACCCGACTGTGTCATATATCTGAGGCCATCTTGGGAAGGAGGAAGTGGGGCGGGGGAACAAAAAACAAAGAAAAAAGCCTTGGCCATTGGAGCTCAGTTGGTTGGAGCATCGTCCCCTACACCAAAAGGCTGGAGGCTCGATTCCTGATCACAGCACATACCTAAGTTGCAGGTTCGATCCCCAGTCAGGGTGTATACGAGGGACAACTGATCGATGTTTCTCTCCAATTAATGTCTCTCTCTCCCCCCACTTCTTTCTTTTCCTCTAAAATCAATAAACATATTTTAAAAAGAAGAAAAGGAGGATGTGGGGCGATATGGAAGATTGAGCATTTACCCAAAACAGACCTGGCCACCCCAAAGACACTACTCCAGCCGCAGAGACGGAGATACAGCTGACGGGCAGGTTGAAGGGTGACCTCCGTGCCTGCTCTCTCCAGGGTGAAAGGAAGGTCCCATCACCGGCAGAAAATGAGGAAGTGGCAGCTTATTCCCATAGGCTGGCAGTGTGTGTCTTCATTGCCACGTTGACTGGTGATGACAGTAAGGACGGGGGGGGTCTGTAAGGGGGGAGCCAGCCCGTGCAGATCCTTGACTGTGATCTGCCAGGCTTGTGAGTGACCACAGGCTGAAGGGCTCGAGGTCAAGGCAGAATTACATCCTAAGGTCTGGGAGCACAGGATAGTTAAAGTTAGTATTTGATAACTCCCACGTCCATGTAATTCTGGGTGTCATTCTGTCTTCTGGGCTTTTTTGTTTGTTTGTTTGTTTGTTTTCAATGACTTTTTCCTATATTGAATGCCAAAAAATGTGTCAAAGAGAGTAGGAGCTCTAGATGATGTTGTTGTCTCCTGGGTAAGATTCTGCTACTTTTGGGAGGGAGGCAGAGCACCACCCCGACCCGGCGCTGCCGGGCCTCCTTACTCAGGGGCTGCATCATCGCCCGGGAGTTCCAATGAGGAGCCTAGAGGTCTACAGGGCCCCTTCTCCTTCACATGTCTCCTCTGCCTTCAACTCATGTTGTTTTTTTTTTTCCTCTCTAGCATTTCGAGAAATCAGAATTTCTGCTTGGGTTTGATCCACTCCAAAGGCCCTTTCTTCTTTGCTTCCCATTACTTAGCTCCTCGTAAGCACAACCTCGGGGCAGAAAATCCCTCAAGAGGTGCTTGTGTGCACAGAGCGTCCAGCTCACGGCTCATGCCCACTTATGTCCCTTCTCTGCATGGTCTCCCCTGGGCCTGTGGGAACTCCGCCTTGGCAAGGAAACCCGCTTCCCTCGTTTCTGTCTCATGCCTTCACATGGTGGTGGTTGTTTTAACCAGTTTTTGTTGTTGTTTTCAGTGGGAGGTTGTTTGATACTTCGTCACAGTCAGAAGTGGCAGTACTTCTGCCCTGGCTGGGTGGCTCTGTTAGTTGGAGCACCATCCCATGCACCAAAGGGTTGCAGGTTTGGTCCCGGGTTGGGGCACATGCAGAAGGCAACTGATCAATGTTTCTCTCTGTCTCTCCCTCTCCCTGCCCCTCTCTCTAAAATCAATACACATATCCTCAGGTGAGGATAAAAAAAAAAAGAGGTAGAAGTACTCCTGTGTTTGGTTTTTAATTGATTCAATATTGAGACCCATTAAAAATTCAAGATGAAAAATGTAAAATATTTTGCATCGCTTTTATGGATGTTTTTGTTGTTCCGCCTTTGTGCTTCGGAGGTGTGAGTGTGTACAACGCAACGTGCAGATCTTAAATGTCCAATTAGTGTTGACACGTGTGCATCCTCGTGTATCTGCCATTGTGTTTTAGATAGATTTTCTGTATATTACCTGACTTAATGAGCACCAAAATAGGTCTGGCATGATACTCAAGACTTATAAATCAAACACGTTTTTATAATTTGGAATTTCACGAGGTTTATTTAAGGAGCTGTGGGAATTACCGTTTGAGTACAGCTCCCCCCCACACTGAGCATGCGCCTTGCCTGCCCTCAGACTTACAAATATCTTCTGGATGAGAGTAAATTCTTAGCTCTACTTTAAAAATTAAGGTGCTCAAGTCTTTGCCTTGCATAATAAATAACACCAAGTCTGGCGGTTTTGTTTGAGTTATTTTTAAACCACTTTTTATTATAATGGTAAATCATTTTTATTGTTCGAAGACGGAAAAATGTAGAAAGTCTTCCCCCAAATTTCCTCACCAGTAGCTCTAGTCTAGATATAACCATTGTTTACTGTTTGGTATGTACGCCTCCTGAATTTTATGCACATAAACATTTTAAATAAAATATTGTCATATGTTTTTATAAATGGTTTTTTTACTTAAAACTTACCGGTAAAATTCAAACAGATAAAAATCATGTGAACAATTATAATTTTCAGTCTTTCCTTTTAAATAGATACATAGAGTGTATTTTATGGAACTTTAAAAACCTTATTGTTGGAACTTTGGATTATTTCTATATGTTTGCTACTAAAAAGCAAACTGTGTCATACATCCCCCCAAAGTTCAAAATTTCCCAATCTACTAATTATTTCTTTAGGATACATTTGTTTCCACGAAATTGCTTAGCCGATGTTATACACATTTCTTACGGACTTCTTTTTGTTTCATATAGCAAGGTTCCCCATGAAAAATTCTTTGCCAGTTTGTATTTCCTCAGCTGCCCAAGAGAGGTGTTAATTCTCCTCACCTCACCAACAAAGGCAGAAAATATGTCATTGTTGTATGAATTTGTATTTCTTTTGTTACTGTTGAAGCTGAGCCTCATTTTGTTATATGTATTCACCATATATATGTTTTCCTCTTTTTAACCCCTGTTTCTCTCTATTTTTTTTCTTGTTGGACTGCTCCTGTTTTTTCTTATTGATTTGTAACAACTCTTTATATATGAACCCCTGGGCATTCATACAGGTCACAGATTCCACCCCATTTGCCAGTGGCCTTCTGGGTGCGTTTCCTGTAGCCGTTCTGAGGAAGCATCGCATGGCTGTGCTGCAGAGCCCCCCAAACAGGATGCAAAGTGGGACGGAGGGTGTGGGAGGCCCGAGGCTGGAGGCACGGGGTGGCCCACCAGAGGAGACTCCGTCACGGGCGGAGGGCTGTAAAAATTCCAGGGGAGTGAAGTCTTCGAGTTTACTTTACTAGGTGGGAGCTATGAGAGCGACAGAGGGGGTGTGGCTGAGACCCTGGCTTCTGGCCTCCGCGGTGAGGTAGAGAGTGCAGTAGGGCCTCTGCCGGGTGAGGGCCACCAGCTGGGAGGGGCCTGGGAAGGGGCTGGGGAGCGCTTGGGTTGCTGCCTCTGCAGTAGCTGCAGCACAACACGCAGGTGCGTGCAATTGGCCACCAGAGCCCCGCCGCTGAAGAGAGTCCCTGGCACACTGTCGGTCCAGTTTCATGGAAATGAACTCATTGTCCGTGCTTATCAAGTATGATGCTCTTGTCTTTGGTGCCTTCTGACCTCCGTGCCTGGTGCCAGCAGCCTCACAACCAATTTAATAACCTCAGTGCTGCTTCTCCAGAGTCCACAGATCCCAAAGAGGAGCTGTATTTTAGTTCAGGGCAGGAAACAAGGGCATAGGGACCTCTTGGGTGGGTGGATGTGGGGGCGGAAGAAGAGGGAGGGGTGGAGGGAGGCATCTGGACAGCAAAGCATGCAGGAAATTCAGGATGCAAACTTCTTAACGCTGAGGCTCCCAATGGTCGCAGCTATTATTACATTCACATCTAGGCTCATTCTGCCCGTCATTCACCACCCACTGATGGCTGTACTGGACTGTGATCACGCTAGAGCTCCCTGAGCAATGACGATGTCTCCGTTGCATGTGGAATGGCCTGACTAGGACTCTCAGGAGGGTTAGTTCCTGCAGAATGGGCTGCTGTGTCAGACCTTGGAGATTCCTGGAATGTATGGGTGCATCTGGTCTCCATCGGTCCATCCCACAAACAGGCCTGAAAACTCTGCTGAGCAAGCATTGTGCTGGGCACTGAAGAGGGTCGGAGGTGGGAGGAAGGAATATAGTCTACCCCCTAAGTAAACTTTGCATCCTGCTCATCTTTCATACTATGTATCTATTCTTTTTCATTCGCACTTAAAACATTACCGGGCACCGACATTGTGCCATACCACGCCAGGCACGAACAGTTCAGAGGTGAATGCAACACAGCCCTTGCTCTGGTGAAGCCAACAGGCGCAGGGAAGCTCACGATTCAGTGCTGTCATTGCTATAATGATGCACAAAGTCCTGTGGACTGTAAAGGCGGCTGCAAATAACTCAAGTGTTGGGGCTTCTCACAGAGAAGGTCTATACAATGCAGACCTTGATGGTGAGTGAGAGGGACCTCAGCAGGGGGAAGTGTGGAGCGAGAAGCCGTGAACAGAAGCATGCAAGATTCCTGCCAGCCAGTGCCTGGGGCAGAGGGTGCCTGCAGGAGCGGGCAGGGCCGAGAGGGGAATGTTAAAAGCTTGCAGCTGGGGAAGAAGGGGTGGATGCCAGGCATGTGCATTTTCTGCTGATGAAAGAAGAAGTCCTGCCCTGGGTCATCTTAGGGTGTGTGTAGAGAAGGCTCTAGAAGACTGTGCAGAACTGGACATGGCATAGAGGGCTACTTCCAGTCCTTTAACAGCCAGCGGCTGTAGAAACCAGAGAGCTCATTCTGCTAGCTTTTAATGCCATTTCATGATCAACATCACATTATTTCCACAGCGTCTGTCAGTATGGAAGCGAGTCCCCAGTCAGTGGGGGGGCAGAAGAGGCAGAGTTAATCCAAAGGGGTGGGGTCCTTGGGTCCTTAGGTTTGTCAATTAAGAGGGACGGCCTAGGTGGAAACACAGGAGGAGAATTAGTGAGATGGACAACAATTTTGCTAATCCGGTGACAGCTACTGGGCTTTCCCAGGCTTTTTTTGTTGTGTTTGCACCACAGGGCAATGGCTTCCACACCTTTCTGACCGTGACCTAAACTAAGAAATGCATTTGATGCCGTGGCTCAAACCCATACAAAAATTTCACCTAGTACTGTTGGGAAGCAGTCTGATATATTTTTTTAAATCTTTTATTATTTTTAAAAAATTGCTGGTCACTGACCCTCTAAATAGATTTCATGACCCACAGCTGGGTTATAACTTTCATCTTGAAAAATCCCATCTCCCCGTGTCTTGGAGGGGGAGACGTGTGGGGAGGGAGGGGAATGAGGCAGCATGTGGGGAGCGGAAGAACGGGCACATCTGTCCCAAGGGGTGGGGCCCCGAGCGCTCCCACAGGAAATTCCTGGGTGCGAAGGCGGAAATGAAGGATGGGGGCGCTTCACTAAGAAGGGGGATATATTTGCTCCAAATGAGAAGGCAGCGTTTTGATACCTAGTAATGGTATGGAGTAGCACTGATGACCTTTGTTGTGTGGAACATTTTGATACAATAATAGGTATCCCTTAAAAAATTTGCTGAGTGGCAAAATAAAGTTGGGAAATGCTAAAATGTATGCCTCCGATATAGGTGGCCACAACGCATAGTTAAAGGGCTGAAAACACCTCCAGAAATAAAGTAATTTTTCCCTTGTTTAAAACTGAGAGTTTCATCTATGGAAAGAGACCTTTTCTGTCTGGTGCAATCCCTACGGCCACCTCGCAGAGCCGTGCAGAAAATGCAGGTGGAGACAGGTATCCCTGAGGAAGGCGAAGCAGAGGGTACAGAGTCAAGGGGGAGAAAGGGGGTTATGTCCACGGGGCCTCCCTCCTTGTGAAGGGTCTAAACCAGGCAAACTTTTTCTTTTTTTTTCTTGAAAACTTTTTTATATTATTTTATTGTTGTTCAAGTACAGTTGTCTGCATTTACCCCCCACCATCCCCCACCCCAGTCATCCCCACCTCCCTCCCCTGCTTTTACCTCCCTTGGTTTTGTCCATGTGTCTTTTATAGTTGTTTCTGAAAATGCTTCCCTTTTCTCCCCACCTCCATTATCCCCTCCCACCTCCCCTCTGGTTACTGTCATATTGTTCTTAATTTCAATGTCTTTGGTTATATTTTGCTCATTTGTTTGTTGTGTTGATTAGGTTCCTGTTAAAGGTGAGATCATATGGTATTTGTCCCTCACCACCTGGCTTATTTCACTCAGCATAATGCTCTCCAGCTCCATCCATGCTGTCGCAAAGGGTAGGAGCTCCTTCTTTCTTTCTGCTGCATAGTATTCCAGTGTGTAAATGTAGCATAATTTTTTTATCCATTTATTTATTTCTTGGCATTTAGGTTGCTTCCAGCACTAAGATCAGGAACAAGACAAGGATGTCTGCTTTCACCACTCCTATTCAACATAATATGGAAGTCCTAGCCACAGCAATCAGACAAGAAAAAGAAATAAAAGACATCCAAATTGGAAAGATGGAAGCAAAACTGTCATTGTTTGCAGATAACATGATAATGTACAAACTTTTTCTGTAAAGGGCTGGCCAGTAAAGATTTTGGGCTTTGCAGGTGTTCTCTCAACTGCTCACCTCTGCCACTGTATTGTGAAGTGGTGTAGACAATTCACACAAGTGTCAGAAGACCATGCTCCAATTCTACCTTGTCTATGGACGCCGACATTTCACTTTCATCTGATTTTTTCTGTGTCACAGAATCTCACTCATGTTTTTACGTTTCCCCAGCCGTTTGAAATTGTAAACACCCTTCTTGGCATACAGGCTATATAAAACTATATAACAATGGCTGTTGAAACAACCTGTAGACAGAATAAAAGTTCGTTTCTCACTTTCCCAAATAGGCACATTCCTGTTGATCAGCAGGTGGATGGCTCTCCTCCAAGTGGAGATGAAGGGACATGGATTGCTTCCTTCCTGTGGCCCCATTGTCTTTGTTACTCAGCCCTCCTGCTGGTGTGGTCTTTGGCATTAGTCTGCAGAAGGTAAAGAGGTCCTTAAGGGTCAGGACAGTAAGTGACACACTTCTCACCTTCTATTGGCTAGAACCCAGTCCTATGGCTCCAACAGCAAAGGGGTCTGGGAAATGTAGTCTTACCTGTGTAGTCAGGCAGAAAAGAAAATGGGTTTGATGAACACCAGTCAAGAAGAAGTAGGAAAGGTATTCCAACAGTGTGGGCAGCCTAAACAAAGGCATGGAGGGGAGCTACTGTGTTGCAGCAGGGAACTGAGAGCATCTGCAGTTGTCAGGAGTACTGGCTGAGAGAAGAGGGTATAGATGCTATGCCTGCAGCAGAGAGCTCAGCTCTCCCTCTTCCTGGACCATGCATAGGGCTAGAGATGGTGGGATCATTCAGTGTGAAGAGAATGCTGGAAGGTTCTCTCTTCTCGTCGCTGCCTCTGCAGCAGTGAAACCAGTAATACCAGAGAGGGTGTGGAGAAGAAGAGGCAAGGACAGGGCAGTCAGGCCTGAAGCTGCTTCGTCCCCACACTCCTGGGCTACGTGAGTGGCCTCAGGCTTCCGGACAGCCCAGCATCTGGGTCAGCTGGACAGAGACCAGGAGGCGACGCTCCAGGTGAAGAGAATGGACATTTGGCTGGTGTGTTCTTTGTCTTCTTTCCCCCAAGAGCTTCAGATGCCCCAGTGGATGACAGGACACAAACAATGGTGGCAAGGTCACATGACTACCAGCGGGCACGTTGTGACCTTGTTACATCAGACACACCTGCCTCAACCCCAGTGACTTTCTCAGGAGCTTGCTGCGGGGTTTTATCTCCTCCCTCAAATGCCTAGAGAAAGAGCCTGGAGCCACCTGGGGAGACTGTGACATCCTCCGTGCCACATGCCCCGAGGCTGGGGTGCGGTGTAGTCAAGGGCGAAGAACCCACCATCTGCGTTAGTGAAGGCTAGCCAAGGAAGTGGCTTCCGTCTGCCAGGGCTTGACAAATCAGCTGATCGATCTATCACGCTGTTCCCTGGGTTTCCTGAGTGGAAGTGCTCAGCTCTCCTGCACAAATGTATCTCAGTGTTGAGCCTGAGTAACGGACAGAGGGTTATCAGCAGTCAGAAGAGAAAGGAGCCTTTCTAACACCACTTCTCAGCACTAAATTGCTCTCATCCACTCTGTGTAAAGGAAGAAACTTTAACTCGTATGGCCTCTTTATGCTCAGAACCCCTCATCTAGTGATGCTGGCCCTGTAGTCCTCCGAAGGCTGCACAAAATGCACGGCCAAGGGACACTCGTGATGCCACCCCCTTCCTTCCACACCCCCCTCTCTTCCCTGTGTCCCCAGAGACCACCCATGGGTTCTGATGTTAAGTTCACTGGAGAACTTCACGAGTCCTCAGTCTGGTATCCCCGGGAGAATGGTTTGGTCTGTCCCAGACTGTATGTGGGTGTCCATTCGGCTCTGGTCCCATAGCTATCTTTGCCATAGTGTCCACGGGGGTGGGGCTTGACCCTCTGTTTCTGCTCAGAGACATATGCAAGGCCCTTAATTCAGTAGTCCGATTATTCCAGAGGGAAAACGGGTTTTCTGCCTTTGTTTTCCATTACAAAAATAGAACATATTTACAGTTAAAAATTAAAATGACACAGAAGGTATGGAGAAGTTAGAAGTTTCCCTCTAGTAATCCTCAAGAATTACCACTGATAGGACTTTTGAGAGGCTCTTTCCTGCCTTTTTCTAGTCACGTGCACGTGTATTCCTCTATGCAGGCAACACACGTGTGCGCACACACACGCACACACGGTTGGTTTGTTGTTTTCCAAAGTGGTAGCATTCTCTATGTACTGTCAGGAGCGTCTCTTTTTCATTTCAATGCTGTGATAATTTCTCATCAATCTCTACCTCCTGTTCATGCTGAGCATGCCAGTGTATATTGTAATATTTTTAAATTATCCAATTATATTGATAGGTGTTTAGGTTGTTTCAAGGTTGTTGTTTAACTTCTACATAGCGAAATAAGCACATTTCAGGGTCTTATAAAAAGGAATGAACTGTCTCCTTGCTTGTCTCAAGGCGGAGGGACCCTGGTGTGTAAATTCCCCTTCCGTCACCACATCACCTGGGGGCAAACGCCGCAGCCCCTCCAGGTGCGCATGTGGAGCCCCTCCCTGGCCTTGGGCTTCTCCTGTGTGGTCCCTCCCTCAGTCTCTCTGCTCTTCCTCTTGCAGCCAGAGAATCCTTCTCAAAGTAGTTCTCCTTTCTTGCCTGTACTTAAATAACTTGTCTTAAGCACAGCCTGGAAGGGCCATGCTCAGGAGCTTCCGGTGTCTTTCCTTCATCTGCATAAGTCCAGTCTACCCACTCCCTGCCTACTCTATGGTTGATGGGAGCGAACTTGCCTTATAACCCTCATGGCTTATTGTCTGCATCACTGGAAGGTTACATTCAGATTGCTTGGCTTCCCTTCTCTTTTCCTTTGGCACATTGGGTCACCTTCCAGGCTCCATCGCTTGAAACATGCTCTACCTACGGAAGCTGAGTGTGAACGGGAACGTTAGTGGAATTCATCCTTGGTGCGAAGTTAGATGTTGGGGGAAACATTTCTCATTTTTAGGTCACCCAAGAATCACTTGTGAATTATCGTTGGTATTAGAAATGACCCTCATTCATTTAAGCAAAAGAAAAAAGGAAGAAACATCACAGAAAGAGGAGCTAGCTCAATGAACCAAAGAAAAGACTGGCCAACCCAACACAGGAAAGTAGACGAACTTCAGTTGAAGCGTGGTCAACTGTGGACAGTGCCACCAGAATGCCTGCCACGCCATCGCTCCCTCTGCAGTTATAATTCCCTGGAGAGAGAGAACTGGTTTAGGGTGGGGGTGGGGAGAGGGGCAGGCTAGGGGAGTCAGGGGACTGTGGACTTGGCTTGGGGGATGTTGGCTTGAAAGCGGCATGTTGATTTGTCACGCCAGGAGTGATGGGAGAGGTTCAGCCTATTTTGGTCTACTAGGGCTGGTGTAACAAGACATCACAGTCTGCCGTCTTAAACAATGGACATTTATTTCCTCATGGTTCTGGAGGCCGGAATTCCAACATGAAAGGGCTGGAAGGCTTAGTTTCTCCTGAGGCCTCTTTACTTGACTTACAGATGGGTGCCTTCTTGCTGTGTCCCCACATGGCCTTTTCTTGGTGTGTGGGCCTCTGTGGTGTCTCTTCCTCTTCTTAGGAGAGCACCAGCCCTGACCTGGCAAGGTGGTCTGGTTGGTTGGAACATTGTCCTGTACACCAAAAAGTTGCAGGTTGGATTCCCAGCCAGGGCACATATCTAGGTTGAAGGTTTAATGCCTGTTCAGGGTGTGTGTGGTAGGCAACTTATCGATGTTTCCTTCTTACATTGACGTTTCTCTCTCTCTCTCTCTTTCTCTCTCTCTCTCGCTGCCCCTTTCTTTCTCTCTAAAATCAATAAACATATTTTTAAAAGAAATGCAAAGGAGGAGGTGGCATTAAAAGGCAGTAGCACCCTGAGGTCAGGGTATCTATTCCTCTGGCTGCCCCCCTGCTAGGACCCAGGTTGGCAGTGTCTACGACCCTTACTGAAGGTCATAGGTTTTTCTGGGCTCCTTCCCTGGAGTTCTAATGAGTGCTCCTTGCTCTTGCCAACTCTATGGTGCTTCTCTGTGCCTTTTTAATCTGTCCCTTTATGACATTCTCCAGTTTCCCCAGGTTGATGAGCAGCTGGTTTCCTTCCAGAATCTTGACTGACACAGTAATCAGTCCCGGGGGGAGAGTCCCGTGACACTGGGGAGTACGTGCATAACCTCCTTCCTGGGAGGAGAGGGAAAGGGATGAGCACTGGTGATCCTTGGCCTGCTCTTGGCCCAGTTCTCATCCCTGGTTATTTCACCACTCCTCAAAAGAGTCCTGAGAGCCAATATGCTCCACTGGCAGAAAACTCTCATTAGTTCCCTACTGTGTGAGATAAAGATTATCTTGCGAGGAAAAGCCAAGTAGACGCTGCAAAATAATACGCTCAAAGCGATGTGGCATCCCCGGAGGAACTGTGAAGATTAATGCCATCATCAGAGACTTGGGAGAGGCAGGGGTGGCTATTCCTACCCCGGCTCCATTTAACTAGTCTGTTTGGCAGGTGCAGGAGCCAGATGGGTCTTGGAGAATAATTATAGAATGTCCCAGACTTAACCAGATGGGTATGGCAATCACACCAGAGGTATTGGATGAGGTATCTTTACTGGATCATTTCATAACCACTTCTGGCACCTGGTTTTTACCTACTCATGTGCAGATGCTCTCAACAGACAGGTGGGTAGGTTGGCTGTTGGGCACTGTCCTTCCTCGGAGACATTGACGTTTGTTCAATGAGCCCATGTGGAGAGTGGCAATAGAGACAAAGATGGAGGCTTGACCTGGACCTCCCATCCCCAAGGCTGGCTTTGCCAGAGCCACCACTGATCGCCCAGCTCTCCAACAGCAGAGGCCAACTCTGGGTCCCGACAGAGCCCTGTTCCACAAGGTGGGCCGTGGCTTGTCCTCGCGGGAACAGATGCATGTCCCAGGTGCACATCTGTCTTCCTCTCCCGGAGTTCTCCTGCTGGCTCTCCTGTATGAACTTACACATGCCTTATCTACTGACGTGGTATCTCACAAAACATCACAGTCATCTCAGACAGTGACTTGGTGGTGAGGTATGCGTGGCAATAGGCTTTTGCCTTTGGCATTCGGTCCTCTCCCCTACCCCCCAGAAGCAGATGGCTTGCTGGCTCATTGGAATGGCCTGATGAAGATGGTTCTTTATAAGCAGCTGCTTTAAACCAGCAGCCAATATCTGGTGCCATGTTCCTGTAGCCAGGATTCATGGGCTTAGGAACCAAGAGAAATGAGAGTGGCTGGAGTCGTGTTTGCTGTTATTCCCATCTTGAGTTCTGTACTCTGAGCGGGAATGTTCTATCAAAACACTGAGTCACAGTTCAACTAACTAAGTTGGCAGCTGGCCCTCCTCCCAGGCCATTGCCGGGCTCCTCCTGCCACTGAACTAACACACAACGAGGGTGGGGAGTGATCCCTGTACTGGCTGGCATGATGGACACTGTGAACTCGCCAAGCCGACTTCTGAAAATACTGGAATAAATTCACAACCAGCTGAAACAAATGTTTAAACAAACTGAGGTCATTGATGTACCACAGAAGGAAGTGGTTACATGTAAGATACTTCATCAATGACTTCTTCAAAGCAGCAGCAGGTAAGTAGGGAAGCCTCTAGTGTCAGCAGGGAATTAGCCTCGTCACTCTCCTGCAAAGGAAGTCTCTGCCATGATGTCTTCTCAGCCTGGCACACATTTCTTTGGAAGCTGTGAGGCTCCCCTGGTCATCTTTGTAACTTGCTCTTCATATTCTACATCATCTTTATTCATGGCCGTATCAGGGTTTGATGATTGGCCCCTGGGGTAAACATCATGCCAAAAACATACAGGCTTTAGCCGAGACTACAACAATTGCCAGAGATTCTTGTTTGGGAAAGAAGGCAATATTTTTTTCCCTATTGGCATCCAAATTCTGCTGCTGTTTATTGCAGGATATGCTAAGCATCATGATTCTGCAATAGCTGGGCACTGATTTGCCACCAGTGGGAATGATCACTATATCCCCGATCACTAGATTCCCTGGTCTGTTGAGTATTGGTCTACCAGATATTGTTAGTGAGATCCAGTAGTGTCAAGGTCATGAGGTCAGAGGTGGTGAGGCGATATCAGCAAGAGAATAGCATGGTCTGGAAGCTGGGTCATTGTCCATCATGGGAGACAGGTAGCTTGGCAAGGGGAAGACCCGGCTGCCCTTTGCGTGAGGGCGCACAGGAGCAGCCGGGGGCTCTGCAAAGCTGCGTTAGGACCCAAGGGTGGAGGAAATCTGTGTGTGATGATACTAGTTGCTGTAAAATCTTAGTGTTTTCCCCAATAATGCAACCTGTAGGGTGTACAGACACCCACCACGATTCTCTCTGCTTTTACCACGAGTAATGAAGTTCTTTGTCTCAGAACAGGAGTTTCATGTCTTCAGTCAGCAGCCATCATATAATAACAGGCTAGCTTATTCACTTCTAAGTAGAGGAGAAGCCCAAACCCTTCACCATTCTTGACACACAGATGAGGGAAAACAAATTTTCCATGATTACTGAAAGCATTAAACTCTAAAACTAGCAAAAAGACCAACCACTACTACATTTTTAAAAATTAAAATAAATTCTAGCCTTCTTTAAACTATTGATTGGTTGGTTTTTATAATCTGGAAAGAAAACTAAGCATATGCTCATCTAATTCCCAAAGTCTAGTTTCAAATATATTAACTGGGCAATGGTGTTGTCCAAGGAACAGCTGTAGAATCATCAAGACTTGGCCTTGAATGTGAGCTTTGAGCTTTAGGTCCCTCAAATATAAGGCAGGGGCAGTAATACCAGATTTTTGAAGTGTTGCTTCAGGGGTCAAGTGAGAGCACACGTGGTGCCCAGGTGAGGAATTGTGGACATCTCACAGAGGTGGGGCCTCCTCTCCCCTCTGCCCACTCCACCACACACGAAGCCTTAGAACAGGCTTTTAGTTTTGCATAGACTTTGATCATGTTTTTACTCAAATCAGAGACGTTCAGTGTTAAGTCTGCCCTTTCAATGCTTTAGAGGAGATTCCACCGCTAACTGACTTTCATATCCCTCCCTCAAGAGTTCAGCTGCTTACAGCTGATAACAAGGATAATATTATTAATAGTAATTACTACTGGTGATGGAGCACTTGCTATGTACCAAGAACTTTACCAGGATCTTTAGATACAATATCTCATTTATTCATCTGAATCACAGAATGAGTATTACCCTTATTTATAGGAGGAGACTGAGGTTTAGGGATATTAAATGTTTTGTTTGGCTTCATTGGGTTGATAATAACCCTATTAGTTTCCGTTTTCCCCTGCAACAAATGACCACAAATTTAATGGCTTAAAACAACCTGTGTTTGTTATCATGCTGTTCTGGAGGAAGTAGGCCTCACTGGTCTAAAATAAAGGTGTGGGTAGTGCTACACGTATTTCTGGAGCTCCTAGGACAAAATCCATTTCCTTGCTTTTTCCAGCTTCTAGGTGTCGCCCACACCCCTTGGCTCATGGCCTCCTTCCACCACCAAACCCTGCAACATTGGCTGAGTCCTCACACTGTTGCCTCTCTTCTTCTCCAACTTGGGCCTCCGTTCTCCACTTTGAAGACCCACATGGTTTCACTGGGCCCACTGGGGTAATCCATGATAATCTCCTTTCAATACCAGCTGACCATCTGCACCATGAATCCCTCTCTGCTAGGTAGCCAGACACGTTCATGGGTTCTAGGGATTAGGACCTGGGATCTGTAGAAACCATTACCCTGCCTTCCACGACACTGTCCTGGTTACTCTCTCTGGCTCTCGCTTGCTCCTGGTCCTTGGACTTGGCATTCAACCCCAACCTGCCCCCTCTGCACCCTCTAGAGGCGCAGGCTACACTCCCAGTCTCTGACTCTGTAGGCTCTTGGTACTTCTGCTAGAATGGCTCGGTCCCAGACACACGTGCCCATGCTCATAGATACACACAACTTTCCTCTAGGCAACTGGGAACATCATGAGCTTCTCGGACTGCTCACTCGTCACACACCTGTGGAGCCCCGGCTGCACGCCAGGCATAAAAGTTAGCCCCCGCCATCCGATGCTCACAGACAGAGGGAAGATGGGCAGGCAGAGCAGTGGGCACAGGACCTTGTAAAAGGCACAGGGCGCTGTGGGGGCCAGAGAGGGGCGGGTGGGAAGGGACTTGTTAGGGAAGGGTTCAAACAGGAACCCCCACCTGACCGGAGCCCTTGGGCCCGGGGGGAGTTATTTAGGCAGAGCAAAAAGGGGGCAGACGGCAGGCAGACGCAACAGAGCCGTGTGGAAGGAGAACCCGTCCTTTAACGAGAGCACTGTTTTGGATATGCACTGAGCTCATTCTGTGATTATTGTGTTTTTCCATAATCACAGCCATGCCTCAGAGGCAAGGAGAGCAAGCAAAGCTCTTTGCTGTCGCACTGAACCATCCAGACAATAACAATAACCCTGATTTCGAAATGGCAAGCAATTTCAAGGGTATCTTTGACAGCATTGTTTAAATGGGGAGTATTGAAAAGGATCTAAATTTGTAACAGTTGGGAATTGGGCAAACAAGGACAAAATCATACAATGGAATAGAATATATTGTCAGTTATAAAAATGATGCTGTGGAGGATAGACAATAACTTGGAGAGATATTAAAACACATTGTTAGGTGAAAACAGCCAGTTATAAAACATACACATTTGATTGGGTTTTGCCGGAAAATGCCCACCCACACCTCGCCAGCCGGCCGTCACCCACCGGGTGCAGGACATGCACCCGCCTGCCGAAACCGGTCATCGCAGCATGGAAAGGGAATGTCGTCTTAGGTTTTCTTTTCTTCCATGGTATTTTCTTATGTTGACTATTTCTTACATTTTTTAAAATCTTCACCCGAGGATATGTTTATTGATTTTTTTTTTTAAGAGAGAGGGAGAGAGAGGGAGGGAGAGAGAGAGAAACATCCATCAGCTGCCTCCTGCACACCCCCCGGGCCTGGGGCATTTGGTGCTGGGAATGGCACGTCCACGATTGAGCCACCCAGCCAGGGCTGTTTCCTACTCTCTGACATAAGAAAACATGTTACAGAGGAAAGAGCCCGCTCATTCAGAGATGAACTGGGGTTTCCGCTGCCTGCTGCCCGCTGCCCGAGCTCTGACGATGACTCTGGCTTTCTGTCTACCTCCCACACTTTCCCAGAGCACACCAGGGGGTTCTGGTTTTTTATTTATTTATTTATTTATTTTTTAATACTTTTTAAAAAATATTTTATTTATTTATTTTTAGAGAGGGAAGGGAGGGAGATAGAGAGAGAGAGAGAAACATCAATGTGCGGTTGCTGGGGGCTGTGGCCTGCAACCCAGGCATGTACCCTGGCTGGGAATCGAACCTGGGACACTTTGGTTCCCAGCCCGCGCTCAATCCACTGAGCTACACCAGCCAGGGCTGGTTTTTTATTTTTCATTTTTTATTTTTTTTATTGTGAGGCGTCTCTCTCTGGCTCATACCTAAAGCCTGACATCACCCCATGCCTGCATCTGAGCCCCACTGGCCCTCACCCCCTTGAACCCGTGTGGGTACAGTATAAGATGTTTCTCTAAGTCACGAGTTGGACCACAGAGGCTGTACCAGGCCCTGCCAGGCTGCACTGATGTTGGGACTGGCAGGGACTGTCTATAATACATAGACACACACACGTGTAGCCAACTTCCAGCCTATAACGGGGGTGCAAGCTAGTTGCCAGCTGCCCTTTATGAATGCTCTTAGCAATGTTTTCTTGATACCTAGATCAATTTCCCAAATTACATTACCTGCTTCTGGCTCCCAGCGCATGTTATATAAACATGAATGCAAATTTTTGTATACTAAAACTTGTATTTAAATAAAATTTCAATAATTGAGGTGTTAAGGTTTTGGGAAGTAATTTTAATACTTATAGCTTTATTACTTAATGTTAAAAATGATATGCGTATAATTACTTTAAAGCTGCTTTTAAAAAACTCTTCATTTTTCTCTTCATTTCCCTATTCATTTCATTTATTGACCGTATCAGTCAGAAGAACGAAGACGAAGTTAAATTCATCTGGTTCGGCCGAGGAGTGTAGCGAAAGGATGCTGCTGTTAAGCATCTGTGTCCCCCCGAGATTCCTCTGGGGGAGCCCCAACACTCAAGGCGACAGTGTGCACAGGAGGTGCCTTTTCGGGTGATTATGTCACGAGGCCGGAGATCTCATGAGTGGAATGAGTGCCCTTACCTCTGAGAGAGAGCCCTCACCCCTTCCACCACGTGAGGTTCCAGCCAAAAAACCAACCAACCAACCAACCAACCAGCCGTCTAGGAAGTGGGCCCTCCCCACAGGATCTGCTGAGGCCTTGCTCTTGGCCTTCCCAGCCTCCAGAGCTGTGAAAAATTAGTCTCTGTGGCCCTGGCTGGTGTTGCTCAGTGGATTGAGTGTGGGCCTGCAAACCAAAGTTGTCACTAGTTCGATTCCCAGTCAGAGCGCATGCCTGGGTTGTGGGCCAGGTCCCCAGTGGGGGACACGCAAGAGGCAACCACACATTGATGTTTCTTTTCCTCTCTTCCCCTCTCTCTAAAAAATACATAAATAAAATCTTTAAAAAATTAATTTCTGTGAATGCAGCCACCCAGTTTATGGTATTTTTTTTTAATGGCAGCCTGAGCTGACCGAGACAAATGGTTTACTGAAATGCGGGCAGGGTTGAAGAAACCAGGAAGGTGCGGAGACATCCCAGAATGAGCAATGTGGGGAGTGGTTATCAGCTATTGACTGAAAGGGACATGAGGAGGAAACGCTATTGCTGGAACCTCCCCACCCCCCGCCAGCCAGCAAGGAAGCCTGGGTGGCGCGGGCTCCAGGGCTGGGGACAGACCCGCAGAAGAGGACAGAGAGCAGAGGATGCATGGAACGGAAATAGTGCACGCGCCTTCACGCCACGAATACCGTTTTAGCCATTTGCTGGGTCGCAGACATGGGGCCAAGTGTCCTTGCCTCAGTGAGCTTTGTTTGGGTTTGTGGGTTGATCTGTGGGGCACAGCCCCCGAGGCAATTTCTTCTTTCTTCAGCATTATTGCTGTTCATAGCGCTTCAATAGGGCTAGCTCTGTGTGGGTGAGACTTCCAGCGAGGTTCGATGCCTTCGGCTTCTGCTTGCTCTTCTGTGTAATGGCCCGCTTGGAAAAGCCGAGAGCAGAGCGCCGACACGACTTGGTATGATTAAACCTAGGAGTAAAACACACAGCTGAATTTTGGAATTCGACCAGAGGGAGTTTTCTGGGCTCTTTGTTGGCTTTAAAGAAAAGGCACAAATGAGGGCACAGAGCACAAGGGACAGGAGGCAGGAACAAAAGCAAATAACTTAATGAGCTGTTTGAAGGGGAATTCACAGACTGTGCTTCCCGAGCCCTAATGAGTGAGGTGGAGGCGTTTGGGCATGCAGCCGATGTTATTACCGGGCGCGTGTTGCGTGGAGAACAGCAATGTCTTCTCCCAGTTGAAGTGTCCTGATGAAAATTCTAAATCAGAAATCACAGACCATGCCTCTCCCTCATGTGGGGCTTCGTACCCCAGCACACGAGCACAGACTGGGCTTGGGCGCCTCTGCTCCCCCCTTTGGCAATTTTGGAGAAGGTTGCACGGCTTTTTTACGCGCTCGCCTCTCCTCGCCCTTCACAGAGACCAAGTGGAAGGGTTTGGGTGGTCCAGGCGTATCTTATGTCACACGGTAGATTAGTTCCTTTTGCCACTTGATGTAAGTTGGTATTTCGTGATGCATGTATAAGGCTTGGGAGTTAGAGTATCTTCCGGTTTGGGTTCTGACACTGGGTGAACGTGGACAGAGTCATTTAATTTCTCAGGACCTCAATTTCCCCATCTGGGAAATGGGGGTAATGGGTGGGGATGGATGGGAAAACAGAGGGTTTGCTGGGCTTTAGGAAGTCATCAATGGCACGATTTGCAGGCAAAATTGTATTTGTGTGTATCTGTGAGTTCATGGTCCCACCCGTGAGTTGGGGATCGGTAGTACGCTTCACCAGATTCTCCAAGAACTTCGTGGTCCCTAAAAGCAACGATACATATTTAAACCAAAAAAAAAAAGAACTAGACAAACCTTATGTTGCATTCAGAAACTGAAGGCAAGTGTGGCTGCGTTCTCACCTGCGGACGTGGGGGGAGGTGATGCCGGCCCCGCCCAGGTCTGGGTTCCAAAGGGCACGGACGCACACTCCTGTCCTCCCGCTGCCCGGGGCTTGGGCTGCTGCTGACAGGGGGGCGTTTAACTTTATTTTATTCCTTATCCTCACCCAAGGACACTTTTTTTATTGCTTTGAGAGCGAGGAAGGGAGAGGGGAGTGGAGCGGGAGAGAGAGAGACACTGATGGGAGACAGGAACACTGACCGGTTGCCTCTCACACGTGCCCAGACTGCGGATCGAACCCACAGCCCGGGTGCGTGCCCTGATTAGGAATTGAACCTGCAAGCTTTTGTTCTAAGAGACAGTGCTCCAACCAACCGAGCCACAATGGCCAGAGCAAAAGAGTGCAGAGTTTTAGACGGTAGGCCGGCCGCCAGGGACTGAAGGCCACAGGCTCCTTGTTCCCCTGGGACTGCTGTGTCTGCCGGGACTGCTTGGGCTCAGACTGCCGGGTGAGTGGGAGCTACGCTTCGGCCTCCTGGCCGCCACCGAGGTTTCTGTGCTGTGCCAGCTAACCTGCCCTCCACCTGTAAACGCCTGGACGCAGGCCTCCGGCCCAGTTCCTCAGCGGGGGCCCCAGGGCAGCTCTCCGTGGGGTGTGAACGCCCGCTCACTCCAGACAGATTCCAATCCAGCACGGCCACTATCTGGCTTAGCCAAGCCAGTTCCATTTGGTAAGACAAAGCCTGAACGTGGCGAGGGAGCGAAACAACAGCAACAATGAGGAGCTGTGAGAGCCAGGCCCCCACGGGAGGGAGCTCGGATGCTCTGCAGGGGAAGGGAGCAGGCGGCGCTTCAAAGCAGCCGAGTGTGCTGCCCAAGGTGACAGGAGGGCTGAAAGGAAGCGCCCCACATGCAGACTCCGGTGACACTGCTTGGCTCTCGCCAGCGCTGCTTGTGTGCAACAGAAACGGACGTGATGTGACCGGCAGAGCAATGGTCCCTCAGCCGATCCAGGCGGTCCCCACCCCGCCGCGCTTAGCTGAGCGGCACGCTTGCTCCCGCCGATAATCGTAACTTAAAGGTTCCGTGTGACAGAGGCGTCACTCTGAAATACATGCTGCCTTCCCGCAGGCCGGCTTCCGAGACACAAGGCACCGGAAGGCAGCACAGTCCCTGGGATCACGGCTGCACGTTTACCGTGGCACTCATGACGTCGTAACCCCATCCACTGTACAGATGCCCCTTCTCTCGGCGGCGGTGAGCCCTCGGGGAGTCACTCGCCTTTGCGCCGTCTGCTCTGAGAGGGATCGATAAATATTTAAATGCACGAATCTGCTCAACCTCTTCCCTTGCAGTGACCTGTTCACAGTCCAAATTAATTAATAACAGAAAAATTGGACTGCTTTTTCCAGGTGGAGAGTTCTATTTTTTGCAGAGCCTGGATGGCTTACACAAATCTCTCAAGAGTCCTCGAGCCCTGATTCACGTAGGCACATACACCCACAACACACGTCACATACAAAACACACTTAGGCACACACAAATACATACACACAGAAGCAAACACAAAACGCACAGAAAAGCACAGACACCTAAACAGACTGATTACACATTTGACTTGCAGGTAAACACAGAGGAGTTTTTTTAGTATAAATGACTCCTAAATACTGCATACACAGTCACGTATGGGACATACTTACACTCAATAAATTATTTGCTGTCCTATTGAAATGCAAGTATCACTGTGCATCCCGTAATTTTGTTGGCTACATCTGCTAACTCTGAGACGAGCACACACAGAGATCACACGTGGAAACACAGAACCAAGCACAACCTTCCCAAGATTCCGCTCCTCCTCATAGAGCCCGCTGCTACCAGATGGGTCATCGGGGTCCCAGTGCTGTGTTCCTTCAGAGAGTGAGGGGGTGTCCAGGCGTCCCCAGTCTTCGGTGACAGGAAGACAGAATATCTCCCCTCCAAGATTCACAAACACACAATTAGCTGTGCCTCTGGCTTAATCACCGTCACTACTGATGGTTCATTCTACGTGATTTTGTCACGCAGGGGTGTCCAGCTGTGAATGCAGCCCAACACAAAATTGTAAATTTACTTAAAATACTATGAGATTTCTGGGTGGTTACATGTCACAATGTATTTAATGTGTGACCCAAGACAACTCTTCCTCTTCCAGGGTGGCGCGGAGACGCCAAAAGGTTGGGCACCCCTGTAAGAGACTCAAGCTCCAGAAAGAAGTTCTTTTTCCTAGAAATCTACAATGCTGAGTTTACAAATGACCTTAGCAATGAATGGGGGAGTGAGTTTTTATCAAACTCTACCTCTACTTAGGGTGCCGACATGCACCCCTAACTCAGAGAGCCAGTGGATAATTCCTGACTGTGTTTTTTATTGCCCCCAACTTTGTAGCCCTTCTTCATCGCACACCAGGGCTATTGAATGCTCATCAGAAGGGTCTCCTGTATGCTGTGTGCCCTCCGTTCGCATGGCTCCTGGCCATCCTCACCTCTGACCCCCTCTCACCCCTGTGCTGGCCTCACCCTCAATCCAATTCCTCTTCCGAGAAGCTACCCGAGGGAGGCTGCCGGCGTACACACTGGACCATGGTTCTCCCTCCCGGGAAATCTTTGGATGTCGCTCCACTTCTCCACCATAAACCCGGACCCCTCAGCGCGGCCTCCCACGCCCTTCACTAACAGAACCCATTCCAACCTCAGTTTCCACCCTTCAACTCAGACATTCGGGCCTGGCCCCACCAACATGAGGTACTTTTCTCCCAAACACCCAGTCGTCTCCCTCACTCAGCTTTGCTCCCAGTGCTCTCCATGCGTGGGGTGTTCTTCAGTGCCTCCCCTGCCCGGTGAATTACTTATCCTTCGGGTCCCTTGGCACGTGCGCTCCAGTCCACCCCCCACTGTCTCCCCTCCCTGTGTCGAACCCACAGCCTTTGCATTTACTTCTTCCTCGCTTACCATTATAGTTTTTTTTAACATTTGTAAGCTTGTGGGCCTTTCTGGGGCAGGGTTTGGCTCTTATTCATACACAAAACACCAGCGTCCAGGACAGGGTCTTAGGAAGTGATGTTGCTGGTAGACTTTACTGGTAGCAGCGTGCATCAGGGTTAATGCAGAGGCTCTGGACTCAAGAGACCAAGATTTGAATCCAGGAAATACCATTTATTGCCTCCGTGACACGGAGCGAGTTACGTAGTTTCTCTGTGGTGGCAGAATGACGCCCCGCAAGATGCCCGCGTCAACCCCGAGTGTTGCACACACAGCACAGGGAAATGATGGTGCAGATAACGCGAAGCACTGCATTTACTTATTTCAGATTTTTATTCTTTAATAATAGAAGCACTAAATGCTATGAATTTCCCCTGAGCCTAGTTTTCATATGGTGTAATTATCATTCATATTTTCTAAGTAGCTTATAATTGCACTTCTGATTTATTCTTTGATCCCACAGTTTTAGGAGAGAAATGTTTTTGAGCTCATCAAAACTCAAGTTTGAAGAAAATATAGTATTTCTTTGGTTTATGTTTAAAATTTTTCTAAGTTTTCTGGCTTTTCCCCCAGCATCTAGTATATTGCTTGGCACATGGTAAGTGCTCATTAAATATTGAATAAATAAATGAATGAATGAATTACTGAATGGAGAAAATGGTAGGATTTCTACTCTTGAATTTGTATGTATGAATTGGTGTTGTCTTTTAAGCCAATTTGGTAAATGTTTCAGGTGTAATTTAAAAGAACACATGTTTCAGTCGGATAAAAATCTCTATTTATAAAACGACCTCAGGGTATGTTTTACAGCCTCTAAAATCCTTGTGTATTTCTGTCTCTTTGATCTCTCCATTTACGAAAAAACTATGGAAAGCCTTCCGTAATGTTTGAATCCTTGCCAGAAGTAGAGGTGATTCTTTTTCTCAGCGAGCCTTTACCTTGAGTTTTTTGAAAGCGATGATACAGAGGTTCAATAGCCTCCAAAGACACAGTCCAACCAACACGAGATGAGGTGGAGCACCTTTTGATAGCACCCAGGTTGCTTCGGTCCCTCTGCTAAGGAGGAAGAATTGGTTTTCCCTAGTCCCATGTAGTCCCCAACTCCCATGTTCATCTAGTTCCTGTGACCAAAAGGGGAACACGGGGAGTTTGCCTTGACACAGAGGTTGATGGGCTCTCCCGGGTGGCTGGCTCAAAGAGAGTGGCCCAGTGTCCCCTTTTATTATTGCTCCTGGGGTAGAATTAGGGGGCCTAAGGACGACATCACGTCAGAACGCTATCAGGCGTGAGATGCTAAGGGACCGTCTTTGTTTGGGTTTTCTTCTTCCGTGAGGGAAACATTGAAGAGCAAGCAAGCCTCACATCCAGGGACAGAGAGAGAGTGCTTGACGTGCAGCTAACATTGTACGGCCTCTCTGGGAGGGAATGCGGGGCCTGGAAAAACTGCCACAGGTTGTTAGCTCCATCTGTTTGCACAGAGCAGGGTGGCTTTTCACATGGCGATGCCAAAGAGTCCCCGCCCACAAAAAGAGATTTCCCAAGGGTTTTCCTGTAGCAGATCCCAACTGTGGTCTTTTCTTTTTCCCGCCTTTTTGTTTTTCCCTAGTCCTTGGCTGGTATTGGACATGGAGAGGTGTATGCCTGCTTTGTTTCCATTGTGATTGTAGTTTCATCCATTGAAAGTACATTTTTTGTATTAGTTAATGCTTTTGCCTTAGATTTGAAATGTCAGGTAATATTGCCACCTCTACCTTCTCCTGTGCTTGGGTTCACTTAGCGGACCCCTGCCCTCCTCTTGCACGGAGAGATTTCTGGCTGTTAACCACCGCGTGGGTCTCTCTCTCTCTCTCTTTTCCCATTTTGTAATAGAGAAAGTCGTAATGGAGAAAGTGATCTATATTCCTTGTGCAATCTCATCTCCGTCATCTCTAGGAATTTGTTTTTTTCTTTTTCTATAGTAATACATATTGTTTTTTACTCTTAATGTTGTGTGTGTTCTCTCTCCTTTCTCGGAATGAAGCCTCTTTTATTTAGCAATTGTTCAGTGCAGCGTTTCTCTCCAGCTGCTCCTAATTTGGGTTCTCTCCTCGTATAAGCAATTGATACAATCTGTCAACAATAAAGAAGTCCTATCTATCTATCTATCTATCACCTAGTGCTCTGAAAACACTAAAGGAAATAAAACACAGATGTCCCCTGTTAAATTGGTTTTCAAACCTCCATCGATTTATCACTCTGCCAGGGGCTGGGCGATGCTTCACTCTGGGTCTCGTGCTCTCAGAAATCGACCCTAAATCACTTCGCTCCACCCCAGCGACATGTTTAACGGCCCCTTCAGAAAGCCCCGTCCCGATTTTACTGCCTGATACGAATGTGATTGGTGGCCTTGCGTGACCTCCTCACTCTGTTCTCATACAAAGGTTGGGATGACACAGAGTGCGACAAGCTGGACATCGCCAAGGGAAGCCTTTTTGAAAATCATCACTCATCGGAAGGGGGCGTGACCAGTGCAGTCACACGGACGTCGGCGTCCCACGTCCCCCGCGCGTTTCAGCCTGGCCGGATCTCAGACTCCTCCTGGCCAGAGCGGGGGGAGGGGGTAACGCTGTCATTTCAGTTACCTGGCATGGAGTAGATGCTCTGAGGTCTTGCTTGTGGGAACGTAAGAATGCACTTTGTGACTCTAGGTTGGCTTTGCAAGTCCAGTTGATCCTCATTTTACATTCCTGACTACTTCGGTTGGTTTGTTTGTTAGCTTTTGGACAAGGAGATTGGGGAAGTTTCTTTGTAACGTAGTTCAGGCAGCTTTTCTATGAAAAGAATAAGGTATGATGGCTATACACAGCCACTACAAATTTTAACAAAGTGTCTAAAAACAAACCCTTCATTTCTTTCCATCCTTTTCATCGAAACTGTGACAGCGTAAAGCTATTTCCACTGTTTTCCTTATTCTGGTGCATGCTACTCCCAACCCCACGCCCAGCAACACCTGCTTCCTATTTACTGGGCCACACCTGAGACCGTGAGTGCAGGAGCCGGTCTGATTAGCCCATTAATTAGAAATTGCCGCAATGGGATGCACTCCATCCCCCTCCCCAACACAACCGTGAATCTCTTTTATGTTCTCAGTAACCAGCTCGTGTCCCCCAAGTGAAGCATTTGTTCTTCATAGTTGGCTTAGTTCAGGCCCAATCAGGGGCCCACACTTGTTCCTGCAGGGGCTGCCCAGCTGCCTGGGGATGAGTGGCCCCAACCCGCCTTCCAAGAGCCTCTGGCAAGTGGGAGAACTGAAATCCAGGAGCCTGAATAGTCCCCTGGAGAGAATGAAAGACGCCAAGCTCACAGGGACAGAAAGTTCAGGGAATAAAGGTCAGATGAGACCTAGTGAGTTATTCAGAGCAGATGCCGACTTCCAGCTCTGCATACACCCTCTGTGTTACCTGGCTGGGCAGAGGGGCAGGCTGGGAAGAGGGGTGGGATGGACAGAGGGATGGGATGGACAGACGAGTAGACTGTGCAGAGGGGCAGGCTGGGCAGAGGGGCGGGCTGGGCAGAGGGGCGGGCTGGGCAGAGGGGTTGGAAGGGCAAAAGGGAAAGCTGTGCAGAGGGGCACCCTGGGCAGAAGGCAGGCTGGGCAGAGAGGCACCCTGGGCAGGGGGACAGGCTGGGCAGAGGGGCCGGCTGTCAGCAAGTCGCCCACCCGTAAGCCCCCAGCGGGCTCTCCGTGATACCACCGCTACTTCCTGCTGGCTCTGCTTTGCCGTTCTCCCTCTTGCTTTAGCGTTCATATACCCTTGCCCCGGGGAGCCTGTGAGCTCGTGGGCCCGGAAATGTTTTCTTTCACATGTATAACTTTGATAAAAATAAACACTAAATTATAAAAACTATAGTATGTGGGTCTGGAGAAGATCAATATCAACGCCATTCCTTTCCCTGGTTAATTTATTGTTCTGTGTGGAATCCAAGACTGATTAAGGGAGACACATTCAGTCTAGACATGATCACACATGCATGTCATGTGTGTGGGTGTGTACGCACATGTGTGTTGATGGGCACACTAAGATGCGTGTGTTCACTTTATGTACTACAGTGTAGGCAGATACATTCATACATATTAATCTGACTGGTTTGTGAGAAGCGAGATATTAAATAACACGATGTTTATAAAAAAGACAAGAAACAACCTAAAATAATGGAATTCATTAAGGAAAGCATAAGCAGACATTACGTTTTTAAAAATCTAACTAGTTCTTTAGAATGTGAAGATCTTGCCTACATGAAATAATTGAGGATATGGAAGTGACAGGTTTTTTTTTTTGCTCTGCATTCATTTTCTACAAATAGAGAAATCTGATAGCTATCATTGTTAAAAACAATGTTACTCATAAAACTCATAAACATAATTAACCACAAGCTCTTGTCAGTTTCTGGAAGAAATCAATGAAAGAAGCACAGAAGGAAATAAATATTTGAATGCCATCTGATGTTTTTAAAAAGAAAATCTGTATTCAAAACATATAAATTTGGTTGATTAAAACTTAACAAATGCTTTTATGAGGATCTGGGCTGTCGCACAGCATGGGAGACCGCTATGCACTCCCAGAGAGCAGCACGCTGTGTCAAGAGAGGATTCTAGAAGGGAAAGCGTGAGCTTGGCTCGATCCCTGGCATCCCAACTCTCGCTGTCTGCTAGGAATCGCCCAACCCCAGGGCTATCCAGCTCGGACTGGGTGGAGCTGAGCAAGGAGGGACCCACCCCGTTCATGAAAACCACGCGGGGCGGATGCCCACATGAGACAAGAGAGTAAGACGAGCGGACGATGGCCCCTGCCGTGCATGGGTCCCTGGCTCCTTCTCTCCGAGGTTACAGCCATTCTCCTTTCTTGGGTGGCACACGTTGCTCTTGACGCAGAAAGGAGATGACCTGTTGTCCTCCCTTGTTTTCAACTGGGTTCACACGTCTCAGCACTGGGTTGTGCTGCACAAACCCCATGTTTAGACTCTGAGTCCGCATTTATGAGATCTGGTTACGAGACTCCGCAGCTTTACTCTCAGTCGCAGGTGCTCTGTCCTCTGCCTGTTCTCTCCCCGTCTCCATCTGCTCCAGTGGGACCGAGTTGTGGGCGGTCCTATGGAGAGACCCACGTGGGGAGGAACCGACTCCTGCCAAGAGCCACGGGAAGCTCAGTTAATTCTTCAGAAACGTCATCCCCATCTGACGCCTTGGCTGCCATCTCCTGGGAGACCTGGAGCAGAAGCCACCTTGCTGAGCCACTCCTGGGTTCCTAACCCTCAGGAATTAGAAAAAAACGCTGATCATTTTCGCCTGCTAAGTTATGGAGCTATTTGTCACAAAGCAATAGATAACTGATACATCATGCGAATGCCACAGTGTGGCATTACACTCATTATAATAATATACACTTATTATCAGAAACGACTTTCTTTCTTTAGAACTCGTGATATGTTAACGCTTTAGTCGATTTAAAGTCTGTCATTTTTATTCCGGAATGTTGGCCAGCCATTCTCAACGAATCTTTTTGTCACTGTGATTCACTTACTCTACCACTATTTCAATCACCTGCAATACTAGATTCTGTTTCAGGCTCCATGAATAAAGCATGAACAAAAGTGACAATGTCTCTACCCTTGTGCACGATTCATTGTTTTTGGTGACAGACCCTACAAAGCAAGCAAACAATGAAAAGGTCATTTTGCAGAATGGTAATTTCCAGGGGGAAATGAACAGGTGAACTGAAGGGGAGTCACTAGCTACAGGGCTGGGGCGAGACAGCTCCTCCAGACAGGGTGGTTGGGGACCGCGTCTCTGAGGCGTGGCACTTGGGCTGAGACCCGAGGCTGGAGAGGAGTGGGCTATGGGAAGGACCTGGGGACAGAAGCCCGGGTGGAGACCAGCCAGCCTGGGGCCCTGCGGTGGCACGGTGGGCTGGAAAGCAATCCCCTCCTCACAGTGTCTGTCTGAGCTTTGTGGCCCTCCCACCCCCGATTAGGGCCTCCTACAGGGTGGCCCAGGTGCCCTCCCCACAGGACGTTGCTCAGGGTAGTGTCCTCCTCCCTGCGACCTCCCAGCCCTTTCTGAAGAGCAGGAGGAAATTCTCTTGCAGGTTATTTTACTGGAATGTTGTTTCACAGGCTGGAAGAGAGAGGAGGCCGCGCACTTTACGAGGGAGTGTTTGAGAAATCCCCGAGTCTTCCCACACGGCAGCTTTCAATAAGCATGTTCTGTACACGGAGCCTGTGTAGCTCCCGAACTTGGGGAGAATTGTGAATTCGGGAGACGAGGTAGAGCCGACTCGGTCAGATCTTCTCCTCTCCTGGAGCAGTCCCGGCACGCCACCCCCACTGTGTGCGCAGGGGGAGGGGCGCTGGGCGGACACATGTCGTCTGGACTGTGGCTCCCACTCCCTCGTGGCCACCGATTGCCCCGCCAGCCCCGGTGTGAGTCTCACTGTGCTCGTCTACGAGCTGTGCTGGGGGGGGGTGGGGAGGCTGGAGCACAGCCTCCACCGCCAGGAGACGCAGCTGCCCGGCTCTGGGGGCGCCCCAGCCCTCAGGCGTGCCAGCCAGCTGCCCCCACCCCCACACTCCGTGAGTCCCTTTCTTCTGCAGTTTGTGTGGCTGTGCCCAGGCGTATCACTTAGCAGCGGTTAATGTGGAGGAAGAGCGTGTCTTGCATTTGCGGTGTGATGCTGTGTCGGACTTAATGGTCACGTCGGCTTGATGCCAGTACTATGTGCATGAGGGCGAGCTGGGAAGGCACTGTGACCCTTGGGGAGACTTTGGTCTGTGTGCAATCCTTCTGTTTCATGGGACAGCACAGTGCCATTGAGAGTCTGGCTGATTTCTCTTTCTTGACCCCTCTATTCCCTGTGACCTAAATTATAGTGCTGCTGAAGGCGTCACCCGATGGGTAACTGGAGGAACACCTGGCATCTTCAAGAAGCGTTCAGACGGAGAGATAAGTCGATGGAACACTGCTGAGCTGCCCTTCCCAGACATTTCCTTTGTTCTGTCTGGTCTATACACATGATCAGAAACTATTCTGTCTTTGCAAACTGACATGACGTGTGGTTTACATGTAGACAAAAAGATCAATGAGTCAAAACGAATTGTTGCCACAAACGAGGAGGATGTACAAGTTGGGGAGTAACTAGAGATGCGGCAAAGAGCGCTGAGTGAAGACTCAGCCCCGGATGGGTCTCCTTTAAAGCCTGAGAGACACCGTCGCTTGGGTGCGGATCTCCGCCGGGCGTCAGCGGAGCATGTGCTCGGATTTGTCCCCGTGCCCTTGTTTCCGCTCCGAACATCCCGCAGACCTGTCAGGGACGTCCTCCTGCTGGGGCCACCGCAGAGACATGTACGCACCTACCACTCAGTAGGACGTTGTAATGAACAAACATCGCAATAGCAAGCACACCCATGTCACACACACAACACATGACCTCATGGCCCTGGGGTAGGAAAAGCTTTTTTAAACATGACACGTAAAGGAGTGACTAACCATAAGGAGAACATTCTTCATCTGGACTGCACTGAAACTAAGCATTGTTTATCCAAAGCCACCACTCGAGGGTGAACAGGCAGGCCACATTGAAGACGGTATTTGTAATACCGTTTTTCAACACAGGAGCCACACCCAGAAAATAAAGAATTCCTATAAGTTAATTAGGAAAAAAACAGAGAGGCCCGTAGAAACCTGGAGGAAAGCATTGCATAGCCACTTTTTAAAGGGGGGTTTAAATAGCCAATAGCTCTATGAAAAGCACTGAACTTCACTAGTGACTGGGGAACGAATTCAAAACCACAACGCGATGCCAGCATACCACCGTACCTCCACCAGAACGGTCAAACGAAACAGGCAGATGATGCTCTGTGTTGCAAGGATAGGAAACTACTGCAATATCCATACACTGAGGGTGAGGTTGTAGCCTGGTACAATCGTTTTGGAAAACGATCCCACAGCATGTATTCAAAGTGAACACAGGTACATCCTATGAGGCAGATACTCCAGTCTTAGAAGGGTATTCAACAGAAACGTGTGCATGTATTCATGGAGACACATGGGTAAGAATTCAGAGAGGCACGTTAGCAATAGCCCAAACCCTTTCCGGTGTTAGCGTATATTACCCATGAGTCTGTTCTCTGCAACCACCAAGGTGTATGGATTCTTTACTGGCTAGCCAGCACAACCTGCCCGGATCGCTTTAACTCCAGAGTCCACACTGGTCTGACTACCCAGGGTCAGGAATCCTAAACTCCCCTTTTACACGGAGAAAGGTATTATCACTGAAAGCTTTGGGGACCACCAGTTTTAAATGTTTAAAGATGAGGGAATTAAAATAGTAAGCCGATGGAGGTGCATTAAAGCCTGGCTATTTCTAACAATTTGTTATTCGTGTGCCCATAAACACATGTTCGTTATGGAACATTCATCTACAATAGGCCGTCAGTGGGAAAAAGCCAACACTTGCCTAATGAATGGACATAAATCAGGTTTATGCCATTGCTCGTACTCTTTGACCTAGTTTGCCTATTTCTAGGAATTTACCCTAAAGCAGTAGAGATACTTATTGATAAGGAAAGAAGAAAATCAATTCTGGGCACAGAGTTCAAGGGAATCCACCTGCCCCATCACCCCCACGTTCACTTCCGGAGAATAGAGAAACGTTGATAACGGGATATCATGAATACCAATTCCGATCTGCCCAAGGCACTAATCCACGGGGTCCACCACCTATGTGACTACAGGTTTCCTCTGTCTCTTCCTCTTCTCCTGTCTTCTTTTTTTTTTTAAAGACTTTTATTTATTTATTTATTTTTAGAGAGGGAAGGGACAGAGAGAGAGAGAGAGAAACATCAATGTGCAGTTGCTGGGGGCCGTGGCCTGCAACCCAGGCACGTGCCCTGAATGGGAATGGGACCTGTGATGCTTTGGTTCGCAGTCTGAGCTCAATCCACTGAGCTACGCCAGCCAGGGCCAACCTCTCCTGTTTCCTTGCTGTACTCAGCCCAGTTGCTTAGGGCCTGCCCCCGCTAATGTCCCTGGAGAGAACACAGGAAAGCTTTTGGCCTCGACCAATTAAAATCAGTTGGGGAGCTCTGATCTGGAAATATCGCAGGAAGTGGCACTGAGCTTGGTAAATAAATGTTGGTAAGTAGGACAATGAAAGTAGTCAGAGTGTTAAAACAAGGACATACTCACTGGCTTGCACCAATGGATTTTCTGCCAAAATGCTTGGTCCCTGCGCTATAGCCGTGTAGACACTAAGTGGAGAGGAAGAGAAACTAGGGGGCCTAGCCCCTCCTTGATCAGCTCCCAAGCCTTTGAAGAGGAACCAGGTGGGGTCAGGGCAGGGGGACCTCCAGGGGCGGTACTCCAGGGAACTCTGGCTTCTGTCTTAACGGGGCAGGAGAGAGAATCGGGATACAGAGGCTGTGTGTGTTCTTGTAACTTACTCTACTTTCTCCCTTAAAGTCAAGAGATTCATACGGTGTAAGACAACATGCAAAATGGTGTACAATAACATTAAACACACCCCTTTATTAAAACCATTGATATAAATATAACATGTTTATTATTTGAAACGTGGTATTTGCCTCTGCGGCCCTATCTCACTTACCAGAAGTAACAACCATAATACCTCCAGTGGTTTTGTAGAGACCTCCATACAGATGCAGACAGACATGTTTTAGAACAGGGAAGCAATTGTTCTCAAACTTTAACATAAATGAGGCGGCCATCTGGGAAGCTTGTTGAAAATGCGGATGGGGCCACGTTGTTTTCCGAACAACCTGGGTGATTTTGGTGCAGGCGGTGTGCAGACCCGTCTCCGAGATGGCCCCCGGCCGTCTGTGACTCCTGGTGCTCACTCCCCGTGCCTCCCCCACCCCTCACAGTGGACAGGAAGGACTTCTGTAACCAGGAGCACAGCGCAGGCACAGTGAAGGTCTAGAAGTCAGTGCAGCCTCCGCCTCGCCTGGACCGCTCCCTCAGCCGGAAGCAGCTGCTGTGTCCTGAGGACCCCCCGGCAGCCCCACAGAGAGGCCCCGTGGCAGGGAACGGAGGCCACCCGACAGCCAGGACCACCTCGTCGGTCACCGAGTGAGCTACCTGGGAAGCAGGTCGGCCGGCCCCAGCCCAGCCTTCAGATGCTCTTAGTCCCCAGCCAGCGTCTTGACTGCGGCGTCCTGAGAGACCTCCAGCCGGAACCACCCAGCTCAGCCCCTCCTGCGTGTCTGGCTCATGGGAGCTGCTCTGCCACAGAGAAATGGAAAACCAATGCAGAACTCCGCTATCAAGAAACATTAATGATGTCATTAGCCGCCCTTTAGAAACAGCTACGTATTTTGCATCCTGTATTTTATGTCCCAGACGCCGGTCAACGACAAGTGATGTCTGACATTATCAACGCTGAAGTTTCCACAGGTGGAACCAGTGTTGCTTCAGGTGTGAACAGTGCTGAAGGTTAGCACCTTGGGAAGGGGCTCTTCCCTGCCTTCGGTGACCAATGCCATGGCTCTCCGGCCAAAGTTAGACACAAAGTTAAACTCTCCACCTGAGAGTTTGTTGTTGCTTAATATCAGTGGTAAGGCCAGGTCAGTACACCTACATAAATAATTCACTATTTATTGCCAACCACTAAGCTCTGAAATTTATTTATATGACCTTCACCTCGTATTATCCTTCACTGGGTACGTAGTATCACCCCGACCTCACAGATGACAGCCCGGAGCTTCAGGGAATGAATTAAACTCCTACACTTCCAGCTGGTAGCGGGAAGAACCAGAACTCCCTATTTTAAAAATCTCAGGCCCCATTTTGTGGTTGGCCTTTGGTTTATGACCGTGGCCACAGGCCTAGGTGGCAGGGTGGGTGGGTCAGTCTGCACCGGAATGTCTTTATAGCCGTAGCAATCAGATGGTCAACAAAGGTCTCCGAGAGCCCTCGGTATGCCAGGCACTACGCTACGGGCCACGGAGTCCGTGGTGGAAAAGGGAGACGTGGGCCCTTCCACTACAGAATGTGTAAGTCAGCCGGCAACTGAACGAGACTGGAAACCACAGAGGCGAAGGATGCCCCTCGTAGCAGATGTTCGATACCTGTCAGTGATAACTAAAGTAATGCGAAGTGTTTTAATAGCACAAACAGTCCTCAGAGCATATCTAGTCCGGCTGTCTTGCTTTACAGAGGAAGAGTCGGGGTTCAGAGAGGACGATGGCTGATGGAGAGGAAGTTGAACTCAACCTGCCCCCGAGACGGGGTCCGGAGGTGCTTCCACTGAGATCCAATAGCTTCTAAAACTGGAGGGGTTCTGACATAAAGCCACCTCGGTCATTTAACCTGCGATGACACTGGGGACTGGCTGACTTCTTCCTTCCGACCGCTTCCAGTGGTAGTGGTCCTCAGCCCGGGCTCACGCCTGCACCAGCCGAGAAGCTGCCGGAAACCACCAGGGGCAGCGTCTGCCACCCCCCAGACCTCTCTTCCATTTGGTCACATGCACGTTCAAGCCCCCACTCTGGGTGAGAGGAGCCCGAGGGGACAAGCAGGGGCTGGGACGTGAAGGGCCCCAGCTTCTCTGTTTGGGTGCTGGTGTGTGAAGACAGCAGTTCATAGGCATGGCTCCTGTCTCAGAGGCAGAGGATGGAGAGGCTCTGGGGACGCTGAGAACCAGAAACAGGACGGTTAGCACCGTGCCTGAGCAGATGCGCACATTCCAGACCCAACCCCACAGCGCCGGGGCTCTCGGCCACTGCCCCGCTCCACACACTGTCCTTGGTGCGGTGTCCTCTTCTGCAGCGGAGTGACTGTCGGCCTCTCCGCTGGCTGAGGAAGGTCTGGAGAAATGGTCTTCAGAGCTCTTCAGGGATCCTCTCTTGCTTAACATGTTTTTTAAAATAGATTTAAAAATTTTTTTTTAGATTTTTATATATTTTTAGAGAGAGAGGAAGGGAGGGAGAAAGAGAGGGAGAGAAACATCAGTGTGCGGTTGCCTCTCATGCACCCCCTACTGGGGACCTGGCTCACAACCCAGGCATGCACCCTGACTGGGAATCAAACCTGCGACCCTTTGGTTCGCAGGCTTGTGCTCAATCCGCTGAGCTACACCAGCCAGGGCAACATATGTTTCATTCAAAGGAAGATAAGAAGGTCTGAGAGACAGTGGAAGGCTTCGGGGCCGAGAGGCCTTTTAATAATTCATGTCAATCCCTCTCTGCCCCTATCCCTCCACGATGGGGCACAGGCTGCCCACGTCACATAGTACTACTGTGATTAACGCAGGAGGATTCAAGTCCTGGGACCACAGGAATGGGCTGAGCCTTCCTCTCCCCGATCTGCTTGGACGTGCCATCTTCTGTAAAGGACCTGAGTCAGGCCAACACCACGGCCTGTCGGGGCTCCCGAGAGAAGCGCCGGACCCCCTCTGCCAGGAGGCACCCTGAGCCTCACACGCTGCGGTCCAACAGCGTCCTGAGGCGCCCACAGGGGAGGGAGAGGACGATGTGGCTGCAGAGACTTCTGGCAACAAACCGACACTGACATCCCTGGGAAGACCGCTGTCGCTTGTTGGAAAAGCAGCTTTGAGTGGACGTCATGCTGGCGGTAATCAGATTTAAAATTAGCCTGAACGTGCCTGCAGCAAGGGAGGCTTAATGGCAGGGCCCAATCAGGAGACAAAATACTCCGGTGACAATTCTGCCGACAGAGTAATTGGAAGGGTAAAAATCTCCTCTGTGGAACCGCTCCGCGGCTGTGGCCATCAAGGCCTGCCTCCACGCGGGCCCATCTCCTCATGCTCCAGGTTTTCTGGTTCCAAATGCATACATTTAGAATTTATAAGATTTCCTCTCTCCAAACTCTAGGAACTCTCGTTTTTTTTTTTTGACTGGATACAGCGCCATGCGGTGGGAAGCCCTCCGTTCACCTGGTCTGTGACCCTGGGCCTGTCACCTGTCACCAAGAGATTTGGTTTTCTCACCTGCAAAATGGGGGAAGTACGGCCCAACGTGAGGGACTTTCAGGATGTTTTAAATAAATAAAATGCGTGAATCCATTTTTATTTCCTTTCTCCTCCCCAAGCTCAAACGGCTGTGAGTGCTCTCAGCCTTCATGCTCCTAGGGAGATTGCTGCTGACACTTTTTAATGATATGTGAATAGTATCATTTCATTTGACGTCCGCGGGCAGAAGAGCATCCCTCCGCCCCCACCCTCTACATCCGGTTCAGTGATTCTCGGCTGAGGCAACGAGGGGGCCTTTGGCAATATCGGGAGACACTGTGATTGTCACAACTTGCCAGGGATGGGGTAGGGGACAGCTGCTACTAGACTCTCATCGACAGAGTCTGGGGATTGTGCTAAACAGGTTGCAAAGCATAGGATGGACACCCCCTGTCCTGTCCCCCCCCTCCCCCCCGCCAACAAAGGGTCTTCTGGCCCTAAATGTCAACGGTGCCAGGGCTGAGCAACCTGGCCCTAGTGGGGGGCATATGTTCTTATCTGTGAGCTCTGTGAAGGTAAGGAGTGTGCCCTGTGCATCTCCTTAGTCCTGAAGGAGATGTTAAAGGGGGTGGGGGGGCAACGGTCAGATGGGATTGCTCTAATTACCGTGTGAGGGGAGAGATCATAATTCAGTTTGACTTGGCCACCTTCCTCTCCTCTCTGGCTGTCCAGCTGGGCTCTGCGAACAATTCTCTGGCAGCCTCCGCCACCTCATTTTTTTTTCAATTTAAAGTATTGCCTTCAAACGTTCGCCATTTGATATGAGAGATTTACTTGAGCCTGTCACCCTTCTCGTCTAGTCACACGGCCCCCGAGGAAGGCGCTCGCAGAGGGGTCCTGGTGTGTGCAGTCGGCAGTGCCCACACTGGCCGGGGGGCTGGCCCAGGAGCCATGGAGAGTGGCCACGTGAGATAAGATGCCGGATACTAGGGGAAGATAAACAGAATCACTGGCCGAGACCACCCTCAGAGGAACCGGGCTAAACCGAGGGCAGATCCGTATGAATAGACTCCTGGTTTTCCCTGGCTGGTTCCATTCCGTTGGTGGTAAAAAAGGTACATGTCATATACAGTACATTCTCAATTATATAGTAACCATACGTCATCTCTATGTCTATCATCTGTATCTGTGTATGCACGCACGTGTGAGAATCTCCCTAGATAGGGAGAATCTTCTCCCTATCTAGTAAATCCCTGTCAGGAGTAGATATTAAAATACTGATGGCGGTTATCTTAATTAGAAGTCATTTTCTTCCTAGGCACACTCTTCTAAATTTTCCAAACTTTCTATGAGTATTTTAGAAGTTGAAAAACAAAACAATACCCGTTATTTAACACGAATTTAAAGAGCCATTCCGGCACAGCAGCCCGAGGCGGGTATTCCGAGGATTTCTCCTCTGCGCGTTGTTGCAAGAGAGGGGTCGGCAAGCTGCCGCTCGGAAATAAATCGCCGTCCGCCGGCCCCCCCCCCCCCCCCCCCCCGAGACGTGCCCGGGAAACAGCTGCCTCAATTATGACTCCACTTGGAGACGGATGAACGCTTGGTTGCTTTACAGATGTTGGAACGACTTGGGCCAAATGCGGTCACACTTAGGACTGTTTATCGCTCCTCACTCCGCTCACAGCAGGTGCAGGAACCAGACAGCCCCACGCGGGGCAGAAAGAAAGACGGACGCGGCTGCGCTCCTCTGCCAGCCTCGGCCACGCGCCCTTGGGGCACCGCGTGCGTAGCTGGGAGCGCGCATGCGCCGAGGTCCTGCCCTGCACCGGCTCCTGGGCCTGGTTCCTGCTCCATCTCGGCTTTGCGTTCTGTGGTGACCATGGCTCTGCTGCAAACGTGAACAGAAAAAAAAAAAAATGCAAAATCCGGGCTTGAAAAGGAACGGCCTCACTTCCGGAAGAGCCAGGAGTCTGTAAGTGGGGAGGTGCCGGGCAGCTGTTGATGGAGAGAGAAACCGTGGGTGCTCCCGACGCAGGGCCGGCGCCCAGTGGCACGCACCGAACAGGTGAGTGACGGCTCCCTTTTGTGCGCGCAGCACCTCCTCACAGTTCTGGGCGTGTGTTTTGGAACCGAACCTTCTTAAAGGGCTCTCCTGGCAGCTTTTGAGGACCACAGTGATCCCAGAGAAAACGAGGAGGCGGCCAGGGAAGCTGGCCGAGGGTAAATATTTCCGAAGAACAGAGATAGGCCGGGAAGAGGAGAGTTGATGGAATCCAGGGTAAAATAGTCAGGTTTGTGGGGCATGTTGCAGAGTTCTCTGACATCTTATGACCATTAGAATAAGACCTTACAGATTCCAGGTGGGAAACCTAGAAGAACAAACTGATGCAGCCATAGACAGACCTGCTCAGGTGCGAGGCTGAGCAGGTGAGGCATGGGCTTGCGGACCATGGCGGGGACCGGGGGACCCCAAGCAGGCCCAGGCACCAGGGCACAGCTCAACAGGGTTCACGGAGAAGTGTAATATTTTAGAGATAAAGAAACGCACTAACAAAATGTGGTGGCTTGTTTGCCCATCCGAGAGAGAAGTGTTGAGTCCCAAGCTGGGATCACGGAAATGAACAGCACGAGCATCAGAGGGCACTGGGCCACCGTGAACTGTCCTTTGGAGTCCGTATGGCCCACGGGATCAGAGAAAGCCTACTCAGACCCCGGTTCAACCCTTTCCTCACTGTGCGACCTTGGAGAGTGACCTAAATTCTCTGAGCCTTGAACTTCTCTTCTGTGACATGGGCAGCACTACGGGTCTCCTGGCGGGGCCGAGGTAGAATGATACACTGCGACGGAGGCCTTTAGCACCATGTCCGCCAGCGGGTGGGCAGGAAAGGGCAGCTAGAACCACGCAGGGAGCGCCTGTCCTGTGTCCAAGCGAAGCAGGTTCCAGAGACTTCCCATCATTCCCGGCACCACATGAAATGCCCCTTAGCTTCTAACCTTGCTCCCACCACCTGCCGGTTCTGCCTGCTGCCTGCGTGGTGACTCAGTTTCCATGTTTAGCTCTGCTCCTGCCGGTTGAAGCACTGATCCTGGCTTTCCAGGTAACGCCCAGGGTCTGGCCCAGTCGTTTGACACCCCACACTACCCCCCGGGAAGGTGGGGGTAAGATTTGCCTAGTGAAACTCAGGCTCAATAGCAACGCGAGAGGAACAAGTGTGAATGTTATGGAAACCAGGAGATCCACGTGTTCGGCCTCAAGCCTGGGAGATTTTTTGGCAATAGAAAGTTCCAGCTGTGGGAGTTTACTACATACTATTGACCTTCAAAACATGACTTAATGTAATCTTTCAACAGGTGCTATGAAGGGTTCTACAGGCCACGTTTTACAAAGCAGGGGATAACTCCCTTGGAGGCTCATGGCCGGCGAGCGAGAGCCGGAATGGGGCGCAGACAGCAATTTACTTCTGCCGGGAGCCCCGCCCCGCCCAGCCCCGCCCAGCCCTGCCCAGCCCAGACGGTGGTTTCTGTCCGTCTCCAAGGTGGGCATTCCAGGAGCCCATGGAGGCAGTGAAATGTATCCTAAAAGCACGACGGCTGCATGACAGCCCAAGGTGTCATGTTTTAGGCAAGTCTTCTTCTACCCAGAGGCCCGTCAGACAGGGTTTCACGTTATGCTCCTGCACCAATGGGTCGCTCTCCCCCTTCTGACCTGCAGCCGAGCCCTGCCTGGCTTTTGCGGGAAGGCCCCGGCTCTCCTCTCAGGTAGCACATGCTGGAGGCTGCCCCCCACCATTCCTACCTGGGTGGCAGAGCCCCGAGGCCTGCCAAGACCACCCACACCCTGGGGAGGTCCCGGCCGCGACCACAGGCTCCGTGCTTCCGATCCCAGATCTGTCTCCACGGCTGGCACCTGTGAGTTTCATGTTTTTCACACAAGTGCAAGTCAGATCATCGAAACTCCTTTTTACTGCATTTACAGACTTCGTTGCACTGAAAGTGATCTTTGGGGGAGAGTGTTTCGCATGTTGTCCGGCTTTGGATACTGGCACGGAAGGCGAGGCAGGGGGATTTACTCACTGAGTGCGGGGTGTGGGTTGGCAGCCACCCATCTCCAGCCTTCGGAAGCAAGGCCGTTTCCACTTTGCGAGGTGAGGGGCTCACCAAGACTCAGTGACTTGCCCACCATCTAGTTTCTTTGGAGAAGTCTAGCAATCTCAAGTTCGTCTCGTTACCTCCCCTCACTATGGTTTCCAAAAACCTGCTGTTCCCCGTCCCTTCCAGATGTCAGAGAACAGCCCTGTCATCTGCTTACTCACCATCCGGGAAACTCGGAAGTCATTGGCGTGCTTCGTCTCTCCCCCCACTTAAAAGGCAGCGCATCTGCCCTCTCAGTACTCTTACCCCCCTCCCCTCTTCCCTTGCGTGTGCCAGGCTGGGCTCACATGCTTCTTGCTTGGGACTACCGAACAGTGACACCACACTCCCAGGCTCTCACCTGTCCGCGGGAGCAGGGTCTAAGGAGAATTAGGATGATGCTCTCTCTACAGTCCCGAGAGGGTGGCTGGTTCTACCGAAAGCAAGAGTTACAGGAGAGAGAGGGGCTGGTTCTGCCCAGCAAGGGTCGTTGGACAGATCGAGCTCTCACACCCAGAGTGCCAGGACCTCGGATATCGTGGTCCAAAGAATTCCTCTTTGCGTGGACAGCGTCTGGTAACTCCTACATCAAAAGTGGTATGACTCTGTCTGCTTTTACTGAGCACTTACCACGTTTATCGTTTTATCATGATGGTGGGCAGATGGACACGTGCCCCTGACGTGAAGGACACGCGGTTAATGTCATCGGAGTTTAACGATAAAGGAAGCGTCCACTGGACGCTCAGGGGTGCGCGTGCTCCAGTGGAAGGCATAGTCACCCGTGCATCACTACGGATTCTCAAGGGTTTACTCTTCCCCGCAATTGTATGGAGAGCCTGAACCACATCATTTGGACTCAGGTCAGTCTGCAGTTGCACATCTTGGTGACGATGAAGAGCAGTGAGCTGTTGGCATCCGACGCTTCTGCCGTGGTGGCTTGTGCTGCCCCGTGCTGAGCTCCGCATGCTTGGACCCTGGACCCTGCTGACGCCTCCCCTCGAAGCGGATGATCCAGACAGGCCCCCGGAAGAACTGACTTCCAGAAAACCCCCTGCTGGGCTCTGACCCTTGTTTTATTAGTTCATAGTGAGATTTATGTAGTGCTGGCTTAACTTATTCCTGGTCTACGGGTTTGCCTTCTTTTTCATGGCTCCCTGCAAGTGTGAAGTGTTTAGTTGGGTCCATTCTACACGTTCTGTAGTGGCAAAGAGACGAACATAAACGAGAAGGTCATGGTCAAAGGCCACAGTGTATGGTGCACAGATCGTGTGGTTACATAGCGGGCCTGATTTTCTCCGTGAGTTCAGATGGCCTCCCTAGAAGCAACACCCTTGCCCGACGCCGGAGCCCATGGTGACCAGCAGTGCTCCGGAGTCCCCTAGTGTGCACGGGAACCCCGTCTGCGGGCCCGGCGTGGGGCCAAAGATGCCGTGTGCCTGACAGGCTCGCGGGTGACCCTGACGGCCGGACAGCAAGAACCGAAGTGACCACATTAACGCACCGGCTCCCCGACTCACCACAATGAACTTTATTCCACAGCGTGTTTAAGGAGATGTTATTCTCAGGAAGATGTTTAGGATTAAAATAATTAAAAAAAAACCTGGAAAGTACACACATTTATGTATCTCTTCTTTTCATTAAATATATATCTGTTTGGCAAAAAAATGTTAGACTCTTTTGTACAAAAACAAAGCAAAAAAAAAAAACCAAACCAAACCAACCAACCAACCAACCCCAAACCCTTGCAGACTGTCCACACCTGTAATAGTTACAACGATGTAAACGTGGACGTTTCACACCTTGACCGTCTTGTGGAACCTGGGTTGTTGCAGCAGAAGCGACCCCCGCCCCCGCCCCTGCCCAGGGGAGGTAACGCCGGACCCTCGGCTCGCAGCCGCCTGTCGCAGAGGCAAAGGCAGGGAGGTTTTGGGTGTCCTGTTAGAGATGGAGCGTGAAGACCGAGTCCGCCTCTTGTGCTTTCAGCTACGGGGCTGGGAGGGGGTGTGCGCGCGGGGAAGGCAGGTGCAGGCCGGGGCGGGGGTAGGAACCCCGAGACTGGCTGGTGAGGAAGGGAGGCCGGTCGGGGTCACAGTGCAGACATGAAGTGCGCATGGGACCTGTGGACTGTGTCTGGGGACCCAAGGCTGGCAAGAACTAGGACAAGGCAGCGACTGCTGCTCTCGGGACCGGAAAGGAACAGGGCGAGGGCGAGGGCGAGGGCGAGGCCGAGGCCGGAGTGGAGGAGGGAGTGGGTTTGAAAGCAGATCTCGGCTCACGTGGAACCGGCGGTGTGAGCGGACTCCAGGGAGAAGGGGAAGGAGGAGGTGGTGTTTGTTCTTCTCAAGTAGTGAGGCTGTTTCTTCCAGGCCGCAGCTGCGCTCAGGGCTCTCCCTGGGTCTGGCGGCTGGTTGGGGGCAGCCCGGCGCTGCGGCTGCTGCGTCACACGCCAGGAAGGGGGGGTATGCCAGCGGGGGGAGCGCGGTGGGGGGCGGGCCCTTTGGCTCTCCTGCCGGTGGTGGGTTTTGCTCTCGTCCCCCCGGTAGACTGCAGCGACGGGAAGCGACCTAAAGCGGCGGCGTCTAGAAACAGAACCGGGGCGGCGAGCCCGGTGTCAGGCGGCAGGGGCAGGAACGCAGCGGGACGCGAGGCGCGAGGCGGGGCCCCAGGGAGCGCCGACACCCGGCTTCGCTCCGCTGGAGCGTTCCGCGGCGGCGCCCGGCGTGTTCTCCTCCTCCTCCTCCCCCGCTCGCTGGGGTTCCCAGGTCCAGAGGGGCGGCCCCGGGGCGGCCCCTTCAGTTACAGTCGTAGACGAAGTCGTAGTTGCTGGGCTCCTTGGGGATGGGCGGGGGCGCGTCGGGGATCTGAATGTTTTCCAGGTCCAGGAGGCGGAGCTTGATCTCCATGCTGAGCAGGGTGTCCAGGTCGTTCCGCGTCAGCTCGCTCAGCATGTCCTTCCCCAGCAGCGCGTTCAGCCCGTCCGTCCAGATGCAGTACTGGTGGGAGAGGAGGTGACAGGGGTCACTACCGATGGCCCTTTGCAGAGCAGTAACAACACCTCACACTTACGGATTACTCCACACGTGCTAGGCTCTGTGCCCAGTGCTCTGCCTCCACCACTATTTATAATATCACAACATCTCCGCAAGGCTGCTATTTCTGTTATCGTCCCTGTTTTATGAGAACAGAGGCACAGAGAAGTTCAGTAACTTGCTAGTATGTGGAGTGGGTGGGATTTGAACCTGTGGAATCAGACTCCAGTGCCTGTGCTCTTCTGTGCAAAAAAATGCCTCCCTGCATAAGAGCAGGACTGGAGTTCTCCACGACTGTGCCACAGAATGTCTCTAACACCCCTCCCACTTTAAGGGAGTGGGGCTGCCACTTTAAGGTATGGGTGGAATGGGTTCCAGCGCTCCTGGATGAAATACCGGGTCAGACCTGCTTCTTGCTCGACTCCAGGCGTGGTTCCTGGTCCAGTAGCCGAGCCCTGTGCCCTCTGATTCCTGGCACACACCAGGACAACCGTGCACCACCCTGGAATCAGTGGTGGCCCTACCTTTGTCTTTCTTAGCAAAAGGGCCGGAGCATGGCCTGCTGCTGCTGCCCCACGTCTGGCAGACAACACGTCCACCGTTACTGGGTGATCTCGGCGGGTGCTGGGTTGGCTGCCTGACCTCTTCCCGCTGGACCTTCAGCTCCCAGGGTTTCTCCCTGCGGGCCTCTGGGGCGTAGCCCCTGAGGACAGCAGCTCACGTGGAAAGCCCTCCGGAGTAGCCCCCTGAGTATTCGGTTGCCCCCCACCGCACAACAGGCATCTCGCCCTCCGCCTCTCCAGAAGACTGCGAACCCTCGGAGGAAAGGCGCTGGGTCTCGTTTACCTGAGCACCCGCCCTGCTCCTGGCAGCGTCCCGCCCGCAGGCCGGGTCCTGCCATGACGGTGGTGGAGCTGCGGTGCCTGGCGAGAAGACTCGCCGCTGCCGCCCGCACCTCAGGCAACTGCATGAGCTCTGAACCCTGTGCTCTGCTGATGGGTCAGCCGTCCCAGGCCTGTCTGGGACCTCAGCGACAGTCACTGCTCCGTTCTTCTCGTCCCACTGGCCTTCCTTCTAGCATGAGATACGCCCCCCCGCCCCCCGCAAACTGCAATTCTAGACCCCAGTCAGCCTGTCCCTGGCACCGTGATTACCAGGATATATAGCAGATGTCAACGTAAGACTGCCGCAAACCTGAGGTCTCAGGGATGGGACGGAACCCTCCTGTGATGCATGTTGGTGGCACCGCTCTTTAAGCTGAGAGGGGGCCCCGTGGGCGTGTTATAAGGCCAAGTCTGGCTGCTGCAGCCCGGACCTGTGGGTTTCGCTCCTGCCCTGGCTCTGGGAGCTCGGCCAAAGCTTTGAACCCATCTAACGTTAGCTGAGTGCTCAGGGCTTTCCGGAAGTATTAGCGTCCTCATGAATACTTTATATGGATTCTGAGCACACCTAAGCATTCATTGCTTTATAAATAACCTTAACGAAAATAAATACCTAGGTCCTACCCTGGAGATCCTCATGTTACAGATCTGGGGAGAGGAAACTGGATGGAACTGGAGAGGATTATGCTAAGAGAAATAAGCCAGGCGGTGAAAGACAAATACCATGTGATCTCACCTTTAAGTGGAACCTAATGAACAAACAAATAATGAGCGAGATAGAACTAGAGGCAGGGAAACAAGGAACAGACTGACAGTGACCAGAGGGGAGGGGGAGAAAGATAAGGGTGGCAAGAAGGGGCAGGGTCTGGTCAAAGAACATGTATGAGTGACCCGTAGGCATGGACAACGGTGTGGGGAGGGACTGTGGGCATGGGGCGTGGGGTGGAGTGGTGGGCTGGGCGGAGGACGGCAAAGGGGGAACGTTGGCTCAACTGTAACAGAACAACAAAGAGAAGCTCCCGGCTATCTGTGCGGTGCCTCTGGGTGTGTGTGCCCCAGAACTGCTCCCCGAGGCCCCCTCTCTGCAGGTCCGACACTGCCTCGTCGTGATCCCCGAGTCCGGGTATTACTGCCGCTCCGCGCGGCCTTCCCAGCACCGGCGGGCTTCCTAACACAGATGAGTTTAGCCCGTGGGGATACTTCTGTGGCTCCTTCCTTTTGAGAGGCGGCAGGCATAGAACATTGTATTTAAAAAGTATATCAACTGATAAATAACAACTCTGTGGGACTGAGCCTGAGTTGGAAGTATCAGGATCAATGTATGATGCGTTTTGTCTTTCTGAAGAATCATAACTCGTAGCTCTGTCCACACAAAGGCCTAGAGGTAATGACCACCCAAGTGGCAATGAGCACACCCAATGCCCAGATTCTGGTCGCTAAACTAAAGGCAACCAAAGCTCCATCAAGAAAAGGCAGGAGACACACCAGATGAGCCCGGGGTACTGTGTCATACCAGAATGACTCAAAATCATCAAAGACATCCGGGCCATGTCAACAGGACTAGAAGCCAACAAAGGATGTTCCCACTTTCTCTACATAGGGACACTGACAGTGACAATGACAGCAGCCTATGTTTAAATGTTTAAGTTAAAAAAATATGTTTATATCCATTACTTCATAAGGATGCTCACATACCCAAAACACCTCATCAGTCGCCTCTGGAAGATGCTCACCATTTGGAAGGTAGAAGAAACCACGTATGTATCCTGCCTGTCGTGTCCACACTGTACAACCTCAGGGCAGCCAAATGGTCAGTAAGGCCATTTCCTCCTTATGTGGCCATCCCACTTAAAGTGAAGCAGGAAGGAGAGATTTGGGATAGCAACCTTTTGCAACCTCTGATGGGTCCAGGGACCTCGGCAGTACTAATCATCCGTGGCTGCTAACCTCCCCCCAAAGAGAGATAACCAGACCCCGTGGGAGAACGTCAGTCTATGCTGCCCAGAGTTGAGCCTGAGTCTGATTAATCACCTGATTATGACTTAACAGGAAACAGAGGAGACGGACAAACACGCGACACGGCCACGCAGGCTGCAGCAGGGAGAACGACGCCCTCGTTCCGGGGGGACCCTGTCCAACCCCAGAACCCAGGGGCATGCCGGTTCCACGGCCGAGGGAACAAAGGTTCCTAGTTAGCTCCTCTTGAAGGGGGGATTATGAGGACTTTCCATGTGGGAATGCCATCACAAGGGTCCTTACAAGCGGCAGAGGGAACGGAATGGGAGTCAGAGAGAGGAGAGGCGGGCAGAGGGAGAGATCTGACTGTGGGACACGACGGGAGGATCTGACCTAACACGGCTATTCCCGACGGAAGCCACGAGCCAAGGGACGCGGGCAGTGTCTAGGGACGGGAAGGCCGAGGAGACGGATGTTCCCGAGCCTCTGGGAAAGGCACTCGGCTCTGCTGATGACCTTGAGTTTAGCCGAGAAATACCCGGGTCAGAACTCTGACCTCCAGAACTGTAAGATCACAAACGTATGTTGTTTTAAGCCTCTGAGTGTGCGGCCATGTGTGACAGCAGCCACGGTAAACACACACACAGGATTATAATAAAATCTAGACTAGCGGCAATGTTACCAGATGACCCGTTTTTTTCTTTTAATGAATGAATTTCAATTAAAACAAGCACGTGCACATGCTCACAAGAAACTGGGGGGCTCCGGGGGAGAGCGAACCTGTGGGTTCAAGCCTACGTAAGAAACCTGTTAACCAGTTGCCTTGTATGCATATTATTTGGATTCTGACCTGAACAGAGCAGAGAAGAGAAACACACGAATGAGTGAGCTGGAGAAATGTGAAAAGTGGCTGCGTACGGTGGAGGCATCAGAGCATTATGCAGTTGGGTGTGACAACAGTACTGTAGTTAGGTTTCAAAACGGACTGTTCATTATTTACAGATGCATGCAGGAATACTTACAAATAAAACGGTATGGGGTCTGGACTGGCTTAGAAACTACTCTGGGGATGCAGCTGGGTGTAGGTGCTAGAGAGGAACCAGGCTGGCTGCGAGCCGGCAACTGCTGAGGCCGGGGGACGGGAACAGGCAGGGCGCTGTGAGTCCAGGCCCCGCTTGCTTCCTTCTCTCTTCCTAGCCCCACCGTGCAGGAGCCACAGAGAAGGGGTTTCTGGAGCAGACGCCCCACGGTTCAAATCCCAGCTCTGCCACTTACTCCTGGTTTGACCTTGGACGCGTGTCTTAGCCTCCCTGTGCCTCATTCCCCTCCTTAATAAGATGGGGATACTATTAGTTTGTTGTCTTGGAGTTTTAGACGAGAATCAAGTGAGATGAAGTACGTACATCATTGAACAGTTGTGGTTACTGTTATCTTTACTATTGTTGAGCTACTCTGTCCTTGGAAATGTCTCCTTCCTCATTTATAAATGAGGGCGTCTGTAATAAAACTTTGTTTTATGGCGTGACGATGCCAATAAAATGAGGTAACAAGCCCTGGCTGGCGTAGCTCAGTGGATTGAGTGCGGGCCATGAACCAAAGCATCGCAGGTTCGATTCCCAGTCAGGGTACATGCCTGGGTTGCAGGCCACGGCCCCCAGCAACCCCACATTGATGTTTCTCTCTCTCTCTCTCTCCCCCTCCCTTCCCTCTCTAGAGATAAATAAATAAAGTCTTAAAAAAAATAAAATGAGGTAACAGACGTGAAGTGGTCTGAAGCGATTCAAAGTGCCCACGAGCACGCAGCAGTCCCTCCCCACCGCGTCACCAGGGGCAGCCCCAGACCGCTGTCACTGTCCGGAGTTAACATGCACTGGGGCAAACAGCCTCGCTGTGAATGACACGCACGGCCCTACCGTGGCTTTAGGTGGTTTGCTCCACAGCCGTGTACATCCTGAGTGTGCCGGCCTGTGCGCGGCCACAGTTTCATTTAGAGAGAGAAGCAGCAGGACACAGAATCTGTGTTCAGGGAGATGAAGACAGAGTCGTGCCCTTCTGCAGACCAAATGCCAAGCAGCACAGAATTATATTTAAACGCCGTTCTAAATGCGGGATTTGCATCTAATCTCCCCTCTCTCTTTGGGATGTACAATTTTATTCAAAACCTTCCAACCAGTGTTCAACCCGATACTGAATAACTTCTAAATGAGCTACGTCTCCTGGGGGAGCCAGGGAACAAAAGCCATGTTTTAGTAAAATGTTCCCTTCCTGTCTGAACGATGTTTACGCAACCACGCACAAAAAGCAAGTGGAGAGTTTCAAGCATGATGTCAGACGCTAGTTTACAGGATAAAAAGTTAAATCAACCATAGCTGCGACTTTATCTTATAAATGCATCTTCCCAGCTTTATGCTAAATATTTTAAATATAGCTGACAGCGTGCCTCAAGAAGAGAAACAAACTGTACACATAACAAGATGTCAAGAAGGAGTAAAAGCATCCCAAAGATAAAACCCAGCACCAGAGACAGCCCTGAACGTCTCAAAGTAAGAAACATGGGTGGAAACCTACTCTATCAAATGTTTTTTTTTTTAATTTTACTTTTCAAGTCCAGCTTACATTCCATATTATTTTATATTAGTTTCAGGTATATAAACCAGTTTAAAGAACAGAGGCAAGTGTATCTTGGGGCAATCAGGACCAAAACTAAATATGCAATGGCGCCCCCGAAGCTGTAAGCAGGGCTGCGTCTTCCTTTGGTTACCCCGAGTCCCACCGCTCTGTGCATCCCTTCTCTGTACCACGGACCATTCCATGAGCTCGCGAGAAGCTGGCAGTTTTCCCAGCCCTTTCCATGTCAACCAGAGGTTCCTCTGTTCCTGATTTTCCTCAGGCAGGCTTTTCCTCTTTAAATAAAATGTCTGTGTTGCCAGCATTTTTCTCCTGCTTGTTTTTCTAGAGAAAACGTGACCCTCTCTCATCTCTTCACCCCCCTGAGCCCCTTACCTCGTGCTTGTCAGGAGCGATGAAGTTCAGTTGGCAGTTGGAGTCGTACAAGATGGAGAAGGCCAGTTCGAGCACCTCCTACGAGAGAGAGAGAGAGCAAACACCGTGTTTGGGGAGGCCGGCACGAGGGTTTTGCAGCACGCTGCGAGCTCCTTTCCGATCAGCAGCATCAGGGATGCTCTGTCCCGATCACCCCCAAACAGAAGGATGTCTGTAGGAACACACATTTCCTAACACACAGTAGGTAATGAGATTTTGGGGTGAACCCATCATCTTTAGGTTACATGTCGATCTCTCGATCTCAAAACGACTGTAGAGCAAAGGCCACACAAACTCTAGACTTTACCCCATAGCAGCTCCGGGGGACACACGGGCTCGATGTCAGAATGCCTGGGTCCATGTGCTGGCGAGCATCTATCTGCTATGTGCGGACAGAATGAGCCACACCCAAGGGACCAAGGCCTAAGTGACACTATCATTTCATTGTGAAGTTGAATGACCTTGCTTGAGACACACTCTGTCAAGTCTAATATGTGTGTTAAAATGCACTTCTCGAATTGTCTGCACCGTACAATGTTGGGTACAATGATTATTCTACTGGTCTATGCTAGCATTCAGCAGGATATAACCTTTAGAAGACAAGAATGATCACACATCTCAACACCCTAGTGCCCCCTGACATGGAGGGGGAGGGTCAAGTGCATGCACTTTGGTATTCTGCATTGTTAGGACCCTTGAGGTAGCCTGCCTGCCTTCTTTGTGCTTTTCTAACCAGCACTGCTCATGGCCACCCCTCCTCCAGAGCTGCACCCTCAGTAAGCACCTGCCAGGCATCCACCGCTAGGGCGCAGCTTTCTCCCCATCATCCTCTGCCTTAAACACTATCAGAGGACTTGCCTTGGGCCACTGTCACAGAAGAATGCCACAGAGAGAAGACAGAAGGCAGGAAGAGGTCAATGCCTCCAGCATTCAGAATTTCAGGTGGGTTAGAGTGTTCACCCACAGGGAACTCAAAAGGCTCAGCATCCGCTGGCTGCCTCTCCTGACACCATCAACCATCAGGCTGCATGGCTCTTGGGGGCTGGTCGGTGTCTGGCTCACTCCCAGCGGGTCCCTCATTAAGACGGAGAGGCGCCTGTGCAAGTCCAGACCTACCAGCATTTCGCACTCTTATGGCCTCCTCACCCACAGGGAACAGAAACGAGGGAAGGGAAGGAGGTGAGTCACAGAATGGGGTATTCTGCAAAACTACCTTTCTCTCAATTTCTCATTTCTTCTTCCTTAGGCCTCCACTGAGGCCGGCCCAGCGAAGTCTGATAATATTAGAAAGGACCTCCCCATAAAAAACAATAAACAATTTTTCTATTAAGTTTGTCATGTTTCTCAGGTCATTTAGTTTATAATAAAAATGGTCATTGGTCCCACTAGTGGTCCCAAACCTTGCTACCATCCTCTTAAAAACATGAGCAAGGCAGTCCATATCGAGAACAAGGAATCCCACTCCTGGAGTTATTCCTAAAAAAATTGGAAAGCAAGCAAAGAACACAGTATGTGATACTAAATGCATGTCTTCCCTTCATTGGGCGAACCATTAAAGAAATCTCGAATTAGCAGCCCAGAGAAATATGTTCCACCAGCTGTTCAATGTGACACGGACGAAGGTCTGACCGTAAGGAAAGCAAAGAGCAGGAGGAATGACCCTTCTTTACACTGGATCGCAACTATGAACAGTGTTCACCTGTGGGCACAGCCTGGCAGTGACGCGTGAGACGGAAATACTCATAGCAAGGTTCTACAATCACAGGTGATAATTTTCTTCTTTCACAAAACTTAAAACATTTTTTTTTCGATAAAATTCTAAGCTCTAATTTCACATATTCGTGAAAGTTGTTTTTTGGTTAGGAACACTATATAAACGATGACTTCTTCGTTACGCTGTCATTCACGAGGGCAACTGACTCACACCCGAGAGAGTGGAGAGACAGGGAAGGACAGGGCTTTGCATTAGAGCAACCGGTCAGGGCAGTACCTACAGCAGCACTGGGTGGCCCTCGGGGGTCAACGGGCAAAGGTGAAGTTCATGACCTGGTTTCCAGGCTGACAGTGCAGGACAGCTGCTCTGAGTTGCTAGTGACATCCGGGATGCACACTGCCCGAGTCCAGGCTCAACCTCTTGACTCGGTGCTGAAGTCGCTGGACACCCGAGTGTCAGTGTGGCTGTCCTTGCGACACTTGGTCTTCTGCAGGGGCATGGACAAGGAAAGGGAGGGGCGTGCAAACTTGGGCTTTGCCCTTCTGAGGCCTGTACCGGCGGAGACGTGGAGGAGGGGCACTGCCCTGACCCAGATTCCCGACGAACGAATGCAGGCAGGAAATGGGCGATTCGTGAGCGCGTCTACCCGCACTTTAATTTCACCAAAGCTTCCTGGGAGGGGTGGGTGGGAGGAATGAATTCTCCCAGCCACATGCCTGTTTGAAAGGCTGCTATCACTTAATAATGAGTTTTATTGATGTCTCTGGCTTGCTGTCATTGAGCCGTCGGTGGAGGTCAGCTCTTCAGCACTTGGAGCAGGGAGGCCGCGGAGCTGGGCGCGCTAACACCTCCCAGGCGAACGCTCCAGAAACCGCCGCCGCCTGTCCGAGCTGTCTGGGAGGGAGACAGGCGCCAGGAGGTGTGGCAGTAAGCTGTCGTGGGTCTGGGGCAGTGTCACCCTCAGGGGCTTCTTGTCACACACGATGCGCTTAGACATCTGAGGCTCTGGGGCTTTGTTACTTGCCACCTAAGGTCCTTTTTTTCCCCCCACGGATTTAATTCAGTGAAAAATTATGTCCAGGAGCAGCTATCTTCATCCTCTGTTCCACTAACTCCCAAATCCCACCTCGCCGTGTGGAGAAAGGACTGGGATGGGTAAGCTCCGGGGACAGAGGAGGCAGCAGGACCTGAAGACTCCCTCCAGCCCAGGGCCACTGACCTGGTACTCTGCCCTCTAGCCCCGGGACCAGAGACAAGGCACGTGGGGCGGAGGGATGCTCAGAGAAATTCTGGACATGATGGCACCTTGGTTACGGGACTATCATCTTTCAGGGGCCAAACGATAGACTGAATGAGTACAGCGGTAGGGTTTTATGCAACACATTTTCAGTGTACAGCATGAGCTGCCATTCCTTATATTGTTTGGGGGGACTTGCCTCATTTGGCCATTTTGGCAGCAATCACTTTGACTACGTTGGTTCTCCCCGCTCTATCCGGGTCATTTTGAGGGCAAAGCATTTTGATTAAAGACACAGGATAGTGTGTGTGCGCGCATGTGCTGTATATACGGCCTTAGAAATAGTCGTAGATTTCACCTGTAGTACATTGCTGCTTGTCTCCAGACCTACGGATTTGACTTTCTATTTAGAAAGTAAAATTCACTCAGTCACATAGTACATAATAACGGTCAATGATGCCTTCTCCAGGCAGCTCTGCCTGGCCCCAGTCCGACCCACTCTCCTTTCTCTGTCCCCATCAACCCTATGGTCTGAATTCAACGTTTCTCAGTCAGAGGAGCTCTGTGCCATTTTCCATACTCTTTCCCCCTCCTAACAAGTCTTCCTCTTCCTTCTCCACCTGGTCAGCTCCTTTTTAGAACCCAGCTCGGATCCTATTTTCTTCAGGAGTCCTTCTCATGTCCCCCAGGTTCAGCCTGAGTTTGAGTTACTGCATAAACAGGCGACACTGGGCTGTGCTTGCACGTTGACCCAGAAGTCTTCTATCTACCAGACACCCAGGGCCAGAGGCCGGGTCACATTTCCCTTTGGATTCTCAGCGCCAGGCACAGGCCGGGTATAAAGAACACACTCACTACAGCTGCTGAATGAAGGACAAATGAAGTCAATGTGGATCAGAGGCCTTTTGGTTAAGACCCGGGTTTCACGCTGACGCTAGAACGTCGGAGCCTCTCGTGTAATCCGCTTCCTGTTCCAGGCTCAGGGGCCACACCAGGGAAACAGAAGCTGGGTTCCGGGACACGGTGGATGGAAGCTGCTCTTACATCAAAAATGTCTGTGCCCGAATCAGTGAGATGCGGTCAGGCCTCTTCTCTGCTGATGACGTTGTGACTGTTTGTAAGCCCCAAAGTCGGTGGGATGACCTCCAGGAATGCCCGTTTTCAAGAACTCCGCAACAAATCAACCTTATAAATCGTGCTTGACTTTAGAATCCTTAATCCTTAAACATCCGATTCCTCCAGTGGGATTTCCGTTCACCCACGACAGCTCCCATCTCCCTGAGACTTCCCCACTCTCACCGCGAAGAAGCGGAGTGCTGCTTGTGCCCGAGGAACCCGCCCGAGGCGCTGACCCGCTGGCCACGCCGGACTCTGGGCTGCAGCAGGACAGGCCCCACACGTCCGTCCCGTTCACGCTCCAGGCCCAGAGCTCCTCGTCTCCCAGCGGCGCTGGCGCTGCCTGAGCGGATGGCTGAACAAATGCTTCTGCCTGGAGGAACCAGATCAGTTTTTTTTTTTTTTTGTTCCTTTTTCTGTTTTCAGAGCCTCAGACAGAGTCCGGGCCATCAGACGTTGAATGTGTGAGAAGTCATGGCAGTCACCAATATTTTGCTATTAACAAAGCGTCTCCCTTACGGACGCCAATGTCTCAGTTTGCCTTGCTCGCAAGTAAGCTAATCGGGAGTCCCATGGCGCAAAGTGCCAGAACCTTCTGTCCAGCTGGAAAACCTGGCTGCAGAGCCAGCCACACGCCTTGCTTGCCGCCCGCTGAGGTGCACTGATGTGTCTCCTGGGGTCACACCCTAGCCAGCTCTCCTTGCAGGTGGCAGGTCTCTCCGTCCCTGCCCAGCAGTCTTGGGGGCAGAGAGGCGAGGCCTCTGGAGTATCGGGAGAAGGGGTGTGGGGGTGTGGGGTCGAGGGAGTAAGTTTTCAGGACCGCCGGCTTCCTCTCTCCCTTTTGATGTTTAGCCCGATGAACCGGGTGCATGAACACTATTAGCATTATAAGAACAAACAACTTTCATGTGCATGCAAATGAACGAGACAGGCTGGTAGAGAGAGATACTCTCTTAGCCCACTCTCTTAGGGCTCCTGGAGGAGCTTTGGGTGGCCGGGCATGTGGGCCAGTGAATCCCAGGAAGTCGCCTATATTTGCAATGCTGTCTACATGTTTATAGCAGTGTGCCCCATTTATCCATCCATCCATCACCCATTCATCCATCCATACACCCATCCATCATCCATCCATCCATCATCCACCCCATCTATCCATCCATCCATCCTTCATCCATCTATCCACCCATCCATCCTTCATCCATCATCCATCCATCCATCATCCACCGATCCATCCATCTATCCACCCATCCATCCATCCACCCAATTTTCTATGAGTGCCATGACAATAAAAAGAAGGTGGAAGGGGGTGGAGGGGAGGGGTGAAGAGAAAATACAGACAACTGTAATTGAACAACAATAAAATAATTTAAATTAAAAAAAAAGAAGGTTAGACAATGTCATTTACTTGTTTGTTTTGTTGATCTCTTCCAGGAGCAGAGGAGTCTGACACAAGAGGCCGAACCTACCCACACGTACTGTATGCTCGTGTGACATCATCTCCACTCCTGCTGTGACGCTGGTAACTGTCTTGTCTCATTTTTTCTTGTTTGGTCAGGCTAGAAGCTTATCAGGTTTATTCACCTGTTCCATGAACCAAGTTTTGGTTTTGTTGATTTTCTCTACTGTTTTTCTGCAGTGATTTGTACTTTAATTATGTATTATTGCTTCTTTTCTGCATGCTTTTGGCTTAACTTGCTATGCTTTCCTAAGGTGAACACTTCATTGATGTTTAGATCTTTCTTGTTTTCTAATATATAAATTTAATACTACAAACTTCCCCCAAACACTGCTTTTGCTCCATCCCACATATTTTGATAAGTTATACTTTCATTTTAATTAGTTTATAACATTTTGTCATTTCTTCTGAGACTTCATTTTGAGCTAAGAATTACTTAGAAGTATACTATTAAATTTCCAAATATTTGAAAGGATTTTATAGCTATCTTTCTGTTACTGATTTATTTAATTCTACTGTGATCTGAGAAACTACTTTGTGTGCTTATTATTCTATTAAATGTGTTATGATGTATTTTATGGCCCAGAATGTGGTCTATATCGGTGAACATTTCCTGTGAGCTTAAGAAGAATGCGTATCCTGCTGTTGTTGGGTGGATCTTCTATTGTTAATTAGATCAAGATGATTAATGCTGCTGTTCAGGTCATCAATACCTTATTGATTTTCTGCCTGTTTGATCTGCCAGTTACTGACAGGGAGGGGGGTAGTGATGCCTCTGGAATAATAATGGATTTGTGGATTTCTCCTTTCAGTGCTATTAGTTTTGCCTATATTTGCAAAACAACAATATTTTGATATTGTTGTCCATTCTATTTTTTAACCTCTCTTACTCTTTATATTTGAAGTTGGTTTTTTTTTTAAGGTTTTTTTTTGTAGAAAACATACACTCGGGTCTTTTTTTAAATCTTCTCTGACAATCTTTTAATTGGTGTATTTAGACCTTTGACATTTAAAATGATTACTGACATAGTTAATGGCTGCTATGTTTATAACTCTTTTCTAATCGTTGCATTTGTTCTTCCTTCCTTCCTTTTCCTTTTTCTTTTTTTGTTTGCCTTTCCCTGTTTTCAGTATCCCAAATCCTTTTCAGTATCTCCTGTCCCTTGTGACTTTGCTGTCATTTCACTATCCATATGCTATAATCATTGTTACTAGTGTTACTTTTAACAAAGTTATCTTTTAGATGGATTCATGACAAAAATAAGTATTTTTATTTTTCCTTCATTTATTCCTTCTCCAAAGTTCTTCTGTCCCTTCTGTGGGATCCAAGTCTCTCGCCTTTATAATTTTGCTGACAGTGAATTACCTCAGTTTTTTTTCTATCTGAAAAGTCTATTTCTCTTTCACTTTTGAAGGACAATTTCACTAGATAAAGAATTCTAGTTGGTGGGGTTCTTCCTCCAGCACTAAGTATTTCACTCTACTTTCTTCCTGTTTACATAGTATCTCATCAGAAATCCATTTTAATTTTTATCCTTGTTCGTCCATAGGTAAGGTGGTTTCCCCCACCTGGATTCTTTCAACATTTTCTATTTGTCTTTGGTTTTCTGCAGTTGAAATGTGATATGCCTAGGTGGTTTTTAAGGGGGGAAGTGGTTATTCGGTAGGGTGTCCTCTAAGCTTCTTGAATCTGTGGTTTGATGTCTGTCTTTAATTTTGGTAACTTCCTGTCCATTATTGCTCCAATATTTCTTCTGCTTCATTCTTTTTCTCTTGTCGCCCAATTATTTATATGTTATACCCTCTGCAATTGTGCCTCAATTCTTTGATGCTCTACTTTTTTTTTCATTTTTTTCCCTCTTTGCCTTTCAGTTTAGGGAGTTTCTGTTGACTCATCTTCAAGCTCACTAAGCCCTTCCTCGGCCACGTCAAGTCTCCTGAGTCAGTGAAAAGCAGTCTTCACTTCCATTACGGTGTTCTTCATGGATAGTCTTTCTTTCTGGTTCATGTCTGGAGTTTCCCTTTCTATGATCCCATTACCCAGCTGTTCTTTCGCATGATCCACTCCTTCCATTAGAACCTGTAACACTTTTAATTGTAGTTATTCTAAATTTTCTATCTGATCGTTCCAACATCTGTGCCCGACATATTGGAGTCTGGTTATGATAACTGATTTGTTTCTTCAGGCTGTGTTTTTTTTTCTTGCTTTTTGGCATGCCTGTAACTTTTTGCTGAAATCCAGACATGTTGTTTCAGGTAATAGAAAAGGACATACACGGACCCTCAGAGTGACAATTTATGTTGATCTGGCAAAGAATTGGGCTGTTGGGCTACTGATGTAGCTGTAAGTGCCAGAGGCTTCAAATTCCCCCAGTGTATCCGTTGTTGTCTCTTCTTCTGACGTTGGATTCCCAAGTCCTTCTCCTCAAGACAGAGTCTGCGTCTTGCAGGTCTTTCCACTCCACTCCACTCCACTCCACTCCTTTGGTCTTGTTGGTGTGGGACATGGGTGAGGGATAACATTCTGTGATTTTCCAATTACATCTCCTTCTTTTCGGGGTCTTGTATCTTGTGGTTGTCACCTTCTCAATTGCTTCTCCAGTGGTCGAGCACCCCCGACCCCTGCACCTCCTCCCTTTTCCCATGGCTGCAGAGTCTCCTGTCCATCTCCCTGAGGCTTTGGCTGCTGTTGACTATGTCTCCCCTACCTCCCAGCCCTGCTGCTGAGATGGGAAGGCTCAGTGGGATTAAATGGTGGAAGTTCTCTCCCCCTAGCTGGGAGCCAGGTCTGGAGAACAGGACTTGGTTATGAGACGGTGCTGGCACGTGTCATTATGACTCATCCATGTCTCGTGCCAGAGCCACCTGGAGGGAGGGGATCTTTCTCAGGTCTTCAATGGGAGAATTTGCTAGGCTTTCTGGAGGCGAAGCCCACGGAAGTGTGCCCCCAGGACTGCAACCTCCTAGGGTTTCTCATTCTCACACTGGCCCACCACACCAGCCCACAGCAGTTTATCAGGATTACCACTTCAGCAATCCGATAGCTCATGGCTCCCACGGATTCCGCTCCGGACGAGCAGATGTGGCTGGGGCTCGCCAGACGCACCCGACGCTCCAGGATTCCAGGGTGGTGGTGTGCCCCGAGACCTGGGTTTCCTGGCAGGTCCGAGAACATGACTGATTTTTTACTTTACTCAGTTTCTTTTCACTGGAAGGACACAAGTGACAACTCCCAACCTATTTACATGTTGGGGCTGAAACTAAGGGTGCCCCTACACCTGTTTTACATAATTCTCTCTGTCCCTGCTCAGAGCGCTTAAATCCCGGCGGGCTGCTCTGCTGTCCAACCACACCCCTCCCGGCCTTCTCTGGTTGCTGCCAATGTCCCCACGGCATTTCCTGCTCCGCTGCGAGGGCTATGTAACCGCGGGGACCCCAGGTGGAGTGGCGCGGAGCCCGTGCCCCCAGGACCGTGCTCTGCAGATCGGGGGGGTGTTGGGTGTTGAAGCAGAGCCGCCCCACGGGAGGCCAATCATACAGGCTGGAGACTCGCTGCCGTGGTCAGAACGCTTCTCCGAGACCTGAGGAGCTGGAGAACCCACACACTCCTGGGCAAAAGGGGAAGTGCTGGGTCGTGGGGGGGTGGCCCACACACTCCTGGGCATGCCCTTGTGTCGTTATGCTCGTCAGTTAAGGCATCACATGACAGGGGCGTGACAGGCCTGACAAAGAAGGAGTTCACGTGGACTTGACGTGAGTTGTCCTTACGTAGCTGGAGACGCAAAGGTCTTGCTATCAGCCCCTGGGCTGTACCCACTCCCCGTTGTCGTCCTCACCAGCACGTTCCGGTGCTTCCGTGTTCCCCTCACCGTGGACACAGGGCCATCCCCCCCAGACCTGGGGCCCCCACCGTCTTACAGTGTTTGAGATGACAGGGCAGGGAGTGGTCCCTTGAACCCTGGTTGGTGAGGAACCTGTGTATAATGCTTATATTCCTCTTAGATACTGACACTGGAAACAAAAAGAGCAACTTACTGATTTCTGTGATGTTTTGGGGACCAAGGCGGCTGGCGCGCCCAGATCAACCTGGGTGATTTTACTCGTGGATGGCTGTCACATGTCACGAGACGCCAAGACGGATACACTGAGAACTGGCTCCCCGGTGGCCCCTCCAAGGGCAAACACCTCCGAACGGGGGCCGTCCTTCCGGAGGGAGCCCCTGCACACCCTGTGGGGCAGCACACGGGCTGCCCCGGCCAACAGCCCGGTCAGCTGGGAGGGGAGGATGGGAACCATCGCGGCGCGAAGGAGCAATGCACCTTCGGGGGAACTTTTCTCCTCTACGCTGGGTCTGAGCCACTTCACAGCAGTTTCCACCATGCTGAAGGATGGTGTATACCAGGGCCTGAAACATTTTCTAAAACTTTCTGAATCACTTGGTCTCTGCTTTTCCTGGGCTTCACGGAGACCCCATGGAGGCTCCGGAGAAGGTGACGGCCGCAGGAGAGAGAGGGTGAAGTAGCCTGGGGTGGGAGTTGGGGAGGGGCGATGTAAACGCAAGTGGGAGGTCAGGACAGGCCCAGACAATGCGTGGGGCTGAGCGGGGAAGGCTGCGGAGGAGGCTGGGCGGTAACAGTGAGCAGGCAATTCCCGGGCCGGAACTAGACAGGGAGTCGGAGAGTGGAGGACATGGTAGGGACTGAATACACGGTCAACGGAGGAAAACAGAGCTGAGAGATGTGAAAGGAATCAGGGAGGGAGAACCGTGTCAGCCACGCACACAAGCGTTGCTGCCCAAGGAGGAAGGCAGGGCCCCCGCTGCCTGCATTGTCCCGACAGAAGCACCTCTTTGCAGTAATCAGAAACTGTACCTTGTTCTGTTTAAGGGCACCTTTCTCTTTCATATGAGGACAGTCCTTTCCCGTCACCACCGCTTTGATGTCCGCCACCGGCACTGGAATTGAGAAAAGAAAGCAAAAGTAACTCCACCACGTAAGAGCTGTCAACCAAGAAGAAGCACTAACCATCAAGTCCGCCGGCAAGCCGCCGTCCCCAGAAACGGCGGCAGAAGAGAAAAGAGTTCAAGCGAGGAGGAGAAGTCGGGTAGTGTGCCAGGACTCGGACACTGAACTATATCCTTATATTCTGGCAAAAAGCAACCCTGGGGAGGAAAACCTATGTTGATAAGCAGCATCTGGTTCACTGAAACAAATAACTTCAAAAGCCCCCGACACAGCCGTGGGAAAAGTGACGGGGTTAGAGGAAGCCGTAACAATAGTCACGGTGGATCCAACACTGATTGATATTCCAGAAGACGCCGCGTGCCAGGAGCAAGGCCAAGTGCTTCCCTTGTGTCAGTAGCTCCTGCTGACCTGGCTACACTCATTTCGTCTCTGAGTTTAGGACAATCAGGAAGAGCAGCCTCATCCCAAAAATGTACTTGAATCTCAGTCATCCCGAACTCGGTCATCCTCCTTCTCTGCCATCTCGCTATTCCCACAACAATTCGAGGCAGGTTTCATTATCCCTGTTTTACAGGCAACGGCACTGAACGCCAAGGAAGGGAACATTCTTATCTGACATGGGAACGGTAGCAGGTATTTATAGTGCAGATAGAGGAGAAGATGTTGCCTTGTGTTTTACTCAGGACTTGGAAGGAGATGAAAGAGATGGAAAGGTTTGTGCATTTAAAACTTTGTATTAAAATAATCTGGGAGAGAGGGAAGGCAGCTGGATGGCTTGGAGACTTACAAAAAAATTCAAAGTCACCTGTCCCTCTCCAGCTCCTAATCTTCTGTCCTACAACAGACTGTGAGGTCTCACTCAGGCTCTGCGGAAGCTTTGAGTAATGAATTCCTAAGTAGTCAATCAGCAATTTCCTTAGTAATCATTCCCTCAATGATGAAGATGACGAGCAATTTCATAATTAATGTTCACATGCTTTTACTGGGGAACTGGGTTGTGGGGGAGACGCTTAGAGGATGATAAAATTATACAATACATAGCTCACATTTCCCAGGCACCCTAACACTGTTAAGAACCTTACGCAAATCCATTGACGCTCCCGGAGGTCTGCCTAACCCCAGAGAAGATCAGGGCCGCAGCGCACTCTTCGGGGAACCTCCGCACACACCCCAGCTGTCGGCCCGCTGGGGTTTTGCAGTCCTGATTCTACACCCCTCTGGTTGACATTGCTTGTGCTCACTAATGTCTGGTTTTCCTTTCTTTCTGGGCATGTGGGAGACTACACTTCCCAGCAACCCCTGGGACATGGGATTAGTTCTGGCCAATGACATGGAAGAGGAAATGGCAAGTCTCTTTCACTGGCTGAAGCAGGGAAGAGTCCTTGCCGCCAGCCACTCTGCCACAGTGGCAGAAACTGAACAAGTCCCAGGTTCCATCCAATGGCATAGCTACGGAATCATTGGTCTGGGTCCCGGAGTGACCACGTGGAGTGGTCCTTTGACAACTCATGTTGGTTATATAACATGAGGAGGGAGAAATAAACTCTTGTGGTCCTAAGCCACTGAGATTCGGGGGTTGTTTGTTCCCGCTGCAGAATGTACCGATGCGGTCTGTCCTGAGTGGCAGGCCCTTCACCTCGGACCCCTTGCCTGCCTCTGCCTCACCCCTTTGAACTGGTGTCTCCTTGTCGTTGGTCCCTAGGACTCCTGAACATACTGTGACAACCGCTGCGAACTTCAGCTCTCCTCAAATCCATTTTCACAACCAGTGACCGGCTCTGCTCCTCCCAGCGCCTATCTGGCTGCTGAGGAAGGGGGACAGTTAGGCACCTTGGGAAACTGGGTTTACTTTTCAGTGGAAAGTCCGCTACTGCAGTGAATCTGACACATATTAACACAACAGCTCGGAAATCCTTCTGAAGCTTCAGATGGGGGCTGAGTCATAAGAACCTCGGAAGAGGAAAGTCTTTGTTGTATAATCTGCAACATGGTCAATGGACTAGAGAGTGTCAACAGTCTATAAATAGCAAGCCACCCCTCGGCTTTGAAAAGCCATCATACGCAACGGGACAAGAGTAACAGAAAGTCTACTGCGGGCACAGCCTGCAGCATCTCTAATGAGGAGGCCCCAGGGGGGAAGAGGCACCTCTTTTCCCACCTCGTTTGTGGCAGCACGTATTATACATTTTTATATACATCGTCCCCTGTCAAGGAGACGAGCCGCTCTATTACTCACAGGATTACGGCTAAAAGGAAAACACAAAATTCTAAAAATACGCTGCTGTGGCTTTTAAAGGTTGTTCTGTGCATACTTTGCCTCTAGATGCACAGGAAGAGTGGGCGTCTGAGGGCTGAAATGCCACCCTCTCTGTTCCCACGAGAAGAATTGGACTCACATCCCTTGAATCTGCACCCTGAGGAGGCAGCAGAGGGCTCCTGGTTATGTCAAAGCCAGGAGAGAGGTTCCAGGGTCTTTTGAGGGGGACGCATAAAGAAGTGGGACCCAGAGATACGAGAATAGGACGGTCACGTCTGGTACCCTGCCCTCAACTCTAAATTCTTCAGGCACGGCTTCGTTCCTTTCTATGCTTCCTTCACTTTGGGCTGCTTGAGATGAGCCAATGCAACACTCCCATTACAAAGATGGGGAGACTGAGACCTGAAGAGGAAATAGATTATTGAAAGTCATACAGGAGGACAGAGCCGGGACTACTGCTCTCCGCTCCACTCCGTGCTCCCTCGGTAGGTCATGGCTTCTCCTTCTGCTCGCCAATGATGATTTAAAATAAAAATCCCAGCCCTGGCTGGCATAGCTCAGTGGATTGAGCGCGGGCTGCGAACCAAAGTGTCTCAGGTTCGATTCCCAGCCAGGGCACATGCCTGGGTTGCAGGCCATGACCCCCAGCAACCGCACATTGATGTTTCTCTCTATCTCCCTCCCCTCCCTCTCTAAAAAAAATAAAAAATAAGTAAAATAAATGAAATCTAAAAATAAAATAAAATAAAATAAAATAAAAATCCCATTGAAAAAGTAAATATGGCCACGGTGATAAAAGCAGTTTTCGTTTTCACCACTGGGAGCTAAGTTGAGGCAGAAATAAGCCCAGGAAGTAGCTGGTACGCCGTGAGCACTTGCTGTGAACACAGCTCACGCGGGAGCAGCGGCGGCGGCGCAGGCCGAGGCTGGCACAGGGAGGTGAAGGGTCCGCTCTCTCAGCTGGCAGCAGGGAGCGGTGGCAAGGGCTGAGCCTGGGGTTGACACCTTGGACACACCTACTGGCTATACCACTTTGGGCTAACACTCTGGGAGCCGAAGCTTCCTGGCCTGCACTGTGGGATTCTAACATAGTCCATCTCAGAGCGTTGCTCCAAGAATTAACGCCTGATGTTGGAGCCGAGATAATTGTTGGCTTTTAACCGAGGCAGTGTGGAGTAGGGGGTGAGTGGGTCAGAAGCTGGTCCTCGAAGTGGGGGGGTGGCCTTCAGATCTTTGTCCTACCATTTACTAGCCCTGTGACCTTGAACAAGTCACTTAGTTTTTCTGTAGCTCAGTTTTCTTATCTGCAAGACAAGGACCACGGGATCTACCACTTCGGGTTGTCAAGAGGATAACGAATGGCAAGTTCTCAGCACGGCGCCTGGCATATGGTAAGCACTCAGTAAGTGTTATTTGGAAATGTCTCATGATCAATAACCAAAGTTGGTTCTCTGCGTCGACTGGGGGACCTGAATTCTTCACCACGCGTCACTGACCAACTCGTCTGCTTTCCTCTGACGTCTCGCTACCCTTCTCCTCCTCTCTAACAGGCTTCGTGGCCCGTGTGGCGGTGAGCCCTCTCCGCGGTGTCTTTGATGGGGCGTGCTGGCCTGCATCCCCTCGCAGGGAGGCACTGGGGGGAGGGGAAGGGCCCAGGGCTGGAAAGCACTAGAGCCTCGTGTTTAGTGGGGGTGATGGGGCTTGTCAACCTGGCGGGAGGGCCGTGGGGCGAGGAGGTGGAAGGGGATATGCGTCTTTCAGGGCCTTATTTCCTGTCAAACAAAACAAATGGGAGAAGAGCGGTTTCCTCCGCCCTAGGGATGAAGACAGCTAGAGGGCGTCCGGCCGTCACTCGCACTCCTCTGCAGGAAGAGGATTCAATTACGCTGTTTGATTCATTGATATCTCCGCAGTCAGCACTGATTAGCTGAAGGGGCAGAAGGCAATTTCCCCCTTGGTCTCAAGAGAGGGCAATCAGACCAGGCAAGAGCAATGGCACTTGACATTAATTAAAGACATGACTCATTTTTCTGGTGGATTGAAGTTTCTGACTTCCAAGGGCTCCCAGAAAACGGGCCATCTGCTCCAGGCGGAATGTATCATTGCAACGGCGGGCAGACCAGGTAGCCGGCCCGAGGTGGCAGACTTAGTTGCCTGGGCCAGGGCCCTGCTCAGCTCAGGTGCATAATGGCTTCGTTTGACTTCACTGCACGAAGACACCCCCTGTCTGGGATACACGTGCACACAGATGTAATGTTGCCCACGCACGTGTGCACACACCTGCACAAGTATGGGTTTTTGATTTTGACTGCAGTGGCTCAACTGTTAGGAAGCAGCTCTTCCAAACTCCGAATGACCAGATGTAAAAGCGGGAGGGAAAGGGGTGGGCAAGAATTTCGAACCACTGGTGGAGGGGGCGGCTGCAGCCCCTGCCCAGAAGTGGCGCCGCTCACGGGCCCCCACCGGCAGCCGCTAGGTGGTCTGCAGGGTGGCCGTGCTCCGCCACCGCCCTGGTGGAAGCATTCCTGGCTTCCAGCCAGTGACTGTCACCCGAGCTTTTGTGGGTAAGGGCCTTGGTAGAGCCAGGGTGCGGGCATCCGTTTGGGGGCAATGCCAGGGAGTGGCCCTGCCCGAGGCTCTGGTGCAGTCCACGCCGTGACCTCCTCTGACCCACTTCCTTAGCGACCGACCCGCTGGCAAGGGGGCGCACACACGGAGCCTGCCGTGAGCACCCAGCAAGTGCCTGTCTGTGCGCTGAGCCGTGGGTTCCGTCCCTGTCAGCGCGCGGAGATAAATACTTTGTCCTGTGATGGAAGAGATGATTCGTCAGGCCACGTGGGGGAGGAGCGAATCAGCTTTCTGTCTGTCTGTCTGTTTTCTGCCTGGACCGCTTTCCCTGTCTCTTGGGCAGGCGAGGCACGGGGCTGCGGGGGACTCCGTGCAGAGTTTGTGGTTGCCGCTGAGGTGGCCAAGGGTCAGCCGTAACTCCTCATCTCAGCGCCGTGGGGCTGATTCCGGGGCGCTGGCCCTGGGCAGCCCCGAGTTCCCGAGGCGGGTTTCACCCGGTAGAAAGCAGAGGAAGACGGAAACACGGCTGTGAGTGGTTAATGAAGCTAATTTAATTTCGTAGGTGGGACTATTCCTCATTCCAAGATTAGGTCTTTCTTACTGCTTATTGTGATGTGATCCAAAGTCCTTTTCTTAAAAAAAAAATCCTCACTTAAGAATATATGTTAATTAATTTGAGAGAGAGAGAGAGAGAGAGGGAGAGAGAGAGATAAATCAGTTCCCTCCCATACGTGCCCCTACAGGGGACTGAACCTGCAACCTACGTATGCGCCCTGACCAGGGACTGAACCCACAATCTTTTTGGTGAGTGGGATGATGCTCCACCTGGCCAGACTAATTTTTTTTAAAATAAAAGTACCGTGATACACAATTTTAGTTCCATGCTATTTTTAATACCCTTGTTTACCCAAATTAAAAGCTGGTAACCCACTACCGATCCACCGTTGCTGTTCCTTTAAACTTGGACTTCTGGGTGAAAGGTAAATTCGAAGAGCCTCCGGGAAGGGCACACGGCAGGAGGCAGCGGCGGTTCTCCCTGTGACTGAGCGTCAGCGGTGCCTGGGGGGCCCGTTCGGACAGAGACTGCTGCCCCCTCCCCTCCCCAGAGCTGCTGAGTCGGCAGGTCCAGAGGCGAGGCCTAGGAACCTGCATTTCCCACAAGGTCGCAGGCGATGCAGCTGGTCCGAGACCCATTCTCTGAGAAGCAGTGGTCTGGCCTGTCCATGGCTCGGGGTAGGGCATGCTCCCTGAGACCCGAAGGGGGGGCCCTCCTTATGGACAGGGGGCCCCGGGATGCCCCCCTGCGGGGACGTGTGCACACCGCCCCAGACTCGGTGGCGGCGGGCTTCCACTTTCTTCTCGCCCCGTTAGCAGCGTCAATCACCGGCGCTGGGGAGGCGGTGCTCCCGGGAGAGGAGGCTGCTGCCGGAACGCAATGGCACCACAGAGCCCGGGCTGCCCCATTTTTAAGCGGGAGGAAGAGAGACTGTTCCAGGCTGTCTGTCTGAGATAGATCAGCAGAGTCTGGGTGTGGGAGGAATTTTCCACTCGTGGTTTATTTTCGCTCCTGATGGCATGAGCTTCAAGGAAGACAGTCCCCATTGGACTTCCACGGGCCCTGGGGTGACAAGAGGGAGGGCGTCGGGACTTGGGGGCAAGGTCTCATCTGGGACTCACCGCAGGGTCGCTGTGACTTTTAAAGGTTATTTAAAACTGTCTCTAGTTTTCTCACTCTTTGATCTCTCTGCCCGGGGTATCTTCTGAGGCTGTGTTCATTTCTTGTCATTTCTCTTCCAGATTAATTCACGGCCTTTGTATTTTCATGTTTCTATAATACCGGGTTTACTGTGTACACTTTATGCTGTCTAAAAAACTTGGAAACTGGTTTGGTGTTGGGCTAAAATAATCTAGTACATTGGTGGTTCTTCAAAATATACACATTAAAACAGGGCCTGGCCGGGTAGCTCAGTTGGTGAGAGCCTTGTCCTGTTGCACCAAGGTTGCAGGTTCAATCCCAGGTGAGGGCACGTACAAAAATCAACCACTGAGTGCATCAGTGAGTGGAACAACACAGCCACGTTTCTCTCTCCCTCTGTACACACACATGCACACACACACACACACACACACACACACAGAGTCTGACATCAAATAAATAAACAAACAAACAAATAACGTGGAACCTGGTTTGGTGTTGGACTAAAATAATGTATCATATTCCTGGTTCTTCAAAATACGTACATCGAAACAGACACTGCACAAAAATAGCAAATAATATGTATTTCAGGCAATATGTAGAAAAAATAAAATGTAGCTCATCCTAAATTTCCCAAGTGCCTGCATTACGTCCTTGAAGTAGGCGGCCCTATTTGGGTCTGCCATCAGCGCTGCACTCCAGCTATGGGGCACGCTCAACTGTGAGACAGAAATGTGGGGAGGGATCGAGAGACTGTTCAAGCGGGACTTATGACGAGATGAGACACACCTGGTGGCTTTCTCTAGGGGAACAGTCCTTCTGCATGACATTTAGTGACCAGGAAACAATCAGGCAACCCCAGCTTGGGCCTCCTGCCCGGGATGGCCACTTACGTTTGTCCTGCAAGGAATCGTGGGGCACTTCTCCCTGAGGACTTTCTTCCAGGTCTCCGTAATGCAGGACCTTGTGGTTTGGGGAGAGCCGGCAATACCAAAACTTGTCTGCGGAAGAAAACACACATGTACAAGGTAAGTAATTCTGGTTTCCAAAAATACTGGCATCCTTATTTCCTAACAGGACGGCCTGGAAGAACAAGCCATCCATCCATCCGACTGGAAATCTTCAGAAGGGAATGGGGTCCGGAGCCCTGATCAGCGAGTCCCCTCTGACTTTGATGGTCAGTCAGCACCTGACCTGCTGAACATACGTTTGAGAACAGCTGGGAAAGGCCTCAAATCCTTCTAAGACGATGGCAACAGGTTTTCTGAGGTGGTGGCCTCCACAGGGCTACTTGCCAGTTTCTATAGCAACTGCGGGGCTTATTCCTGGTCCGTACAAGCCTGCGAGAGACAGGGAGCGAGATGTAGAGCCAGCAGCTTTCTCGACACTTTGCTGCTTCCGCTGCCTCGCCGAGACATTGAGCCGGTTGAGATAGTTGTGTGACGTGTCTTAGTTGGCACACAAACCTCCCACCCCGGAGACTAATATCACAAATTAATCAATGAACAGATTGTCCAGATGCGAGTGACAGACACAGGGCTGGAAATAATCTAAGCAATCCAGGAATTTATACAAAGAGTGAGGACATCCACCATCATTTCCTGTCCAATCCTTAGAGTTTGGTTCTCTACACAGGCAGGACCAGGGCCTGAGGATCATTCTTATAAACAATACCTTCAACTTAACCTCCTCTCTGTCCCCAAACATCATACAAATTGTTGAATAAGCCTGTCAGGTTGGGAAAAGGAGGCAAAGAGAAACTTTTATAGATAAGAAACTTCAATGTGACAGCAATCTTTGTGTAGGTCTTAAAGTTGAGCTTAGATGCTGCCTCTTCCAGGAAGCCCTCTTTGATTACTACAGCAGAAGGGACTCTCCCCATCCTATTAGCTGCCGCAGCATCTTCTTTGATCACAGGGGCCCACAGTTAAGCACCTGAGCGTTTCCCATCATGTGTCACATACCCTAGGAAAGCAACTTGTCCTAATGGGTGCACTGGGACCAATTACTGATGGAAGGAGACTCCAGGATCCTCATGGGCCCTGGCAGCATGGAGAAGCCAGGCTCTCTGCAACTGTCTTCACAAGTGCCCTGCCCCACCCCCTGGCACAAAGCCTGGCACCAGGAAGCTGCACAGTTGATGCCGGCTGAGTTGACAAACGAAGACTGAAGAGGACTTGGTAGAACACTTCAGGCACCAAGCGCGTGTGGCCTGGAACCCCTCTGTGCCACTCTGCAGCCGGCAGAGGCAGGGGCCTTGGTGAAATCACCCCATTTCTGTGTCTGCCAACACGCAGCGCTTTGAAGCCACTCGGACTAAAATACTCCCCACGACGTTTTAAGAAAATTGTTTTTCTATTTAAAATTGCTTTCACTGCAAAAGCGTGTGTTAACTATGACTCTTTTAATAGAAGAAGAGAGTCTAAAAATGGAAGGAAAAGCCGCACAATGAACAAAGACAACACTCCAGCTCGATCCACAAAAGTCTCAATGGCTCTGTCTTCCCAGCCTATAAATACGGTTTGCGAATTCCTGAGTGTCATCAGGATGGGGCAATTCATCTCTTTAAAAGAACCACGTTAAATGAACTCGGGTAGGAAATTTTGAGGGCAGAGGAAAAGTTATTGAATGGCTAGGGAAACATCTGGACTGGCTACACGTTCAAAGTGATGTCATGTACGTGTATGTGTTTATGCCTCATCCTTTTTCTGGGAGAGCACACCCACGGGAGGAAACGACACTGCTCCTGAGTGACTCACGGCCACCTGAAGCCACGGCGAGCGGGTCGCTGCCAGTGTTCCGCGGGGAAAGCAAACAGGTCCGGGACCTTGGCCCGCAATCCCCAGCAGGAACCGTGGACTCCGAAGGAGCCGCCCCCGCTCAGCCGCCAGCTGTGGGCCGCGCTTTCGGGTCCCGGCGTGCCGGGCCGCAGGGGCTTCTCCTGCCCGGGAGGAATCCCACCTGCCCTAAACGGCCTGTGATGGCCACAGAGCCGGCGGGAGAGGTGGGCCGTAGCCCTTTCCTTCCTCCGCCACCTCGGGGGTGGGGTCTTTGGCTAAGGGAGCAAGCGAAGGAGGACAGAAACCCAGGAAGGCAGTCAGTGAGCTGTAACAGGTGGACACTCTGGTGTTATTGTGAGTGATGTCGTAGCCTGTTCCATCTGGGACGTCCTCGCTTCTCAAGCTGGAGTCGGCTCTGGGGGCCGGAGCTCACCCCTAGCGGGAACCCGAGGCCCCAGGGTCGATGCGGCGCACCAGGAGACCGGCCCTCCTCACACGCGTGGGGAAGCACTGGGAGCAGTAAGTGCTGTGAACGGATACAGCTTGGGGGGAAGTGTGAGACTTCTGCTCATTTGTTAAGACTTCAAAAAAACTTTTTGCTGCACATATTTCCCAGGTAGGTTTGTCCACGGAGTGTCTGCGGAGTGCCTGCGACGCGCACGGCACTCTCCTGGGGAGAGCAGAGACTCCTCGGGGTGGAAGGCAGAAGTAAGGAACACGGCCACGGAGCTCAGGGAGAAGGACTCCCCCCTTCTTGATGGCCCCGAGAGAGAGGCTGTGGGCACCTTTGCTGCCCAGCTCGAAGAAGTAGGGACAGGGACTCAGACGGGCCACCTGCTCTACAGGGAAAGGCAGGGATGGAGCAGGTCTCTCGTGCGACACAGTCTCACCTTCAGAAACTACCGGAGAACAGTGGCTGTTCATCAGGTTACCGAGGCAACGTTGCCGTCGATGTTTGTGTGAAGGAAACACAGAAGGATACTCGGAGCCCGGCCGTAACGGCATCTGATGTGCAGCGGACAGAATTTCCTCCGCCCCGGGGCTTATCTTCTCGTGACGTCATGCCACCAGCCACCCCGGGGTTTTCTCTGACCTCTGCCTAACCCTTCTCCTGTCCGAAGTAAGTTCCTCTTTCTCTGCAAGTGAGGGGGTCTCCAGTAGTGTCATCCACAAGAAGTCGGGGGTGGATGACACATGCTGGAAAGGGGATCGAAAAGCCTTGGGACGACTGCTTTGATTCCCGAGTCTCAAGTGCTGACACTCGGCCGGCACCTTCCGCAGGACAGAGGCCGGCGTGCTGCGTTTGGGGAGGGTTAGCGGCCTCCTAGTGCAGTTCTGTCCGTCTGACCCGAAGTGGGAGGGGCTGTAAAGAGAAGCAGAGCCGCCAGCGCGGCCCCACGCAGCACCCACTCGTGGGTCGTGCGACCTGATGAGACCGGGTCGGCATCAGCCACCTGCCACAGCTTGATTCCCAGTGTCTTTTAGGGTAAGAAAAATGTGTATTTTCTTTTCAAAACCCAGCATGAAGTTACCAGTGCCTCAGTCCCTCTGGGCAACGAATGAGCGGGTTCTGTCACTGAGAGCGATTAGCAAGAGGCAGCGAGCACATCATCACAGGCTGTCACCGCATCCCAGAGAAGGCAGGAGTTCACAGAGCGGCCTTCCACTCAATCAGGGGTTAGTGCACCGGCGGACGGCTCTTCAGTCCCCGGTCTCGAAAATAAAGAGTATGGGGACAGTTTTGTGTCCGTCTGTCTGTCCGTCTCTCTCTCTGAAGGACCAGAGGGAAGAGCAGCTTTCAGAATTCACCAGCCTGGGAAGAAGGTCTCCAGGGCCGATTAAAGCCGTTTCCAATGCCGCATAGATCATCGCGGAGCTGATCGCCGCCGCCGCCGGTAATTCTCGCGGTAATGTTCGACTGCACTTCACGCGAGGATGGAAATACCCTGTGTCTGCTCGATCAAGAGGATGAAAAGAAATGTTAAATTTCATTTGATTCTAATGAACCTGGCCGTCGGTAGCTGTATTAGACAGCGGAGCTTAGTGTCTGTCTTCATCAGGCAGGCCGGGCCCGCGCGCAGGTCGTTAGGGGGACAGCCAAGCTGAACAGCGGCCGCCGCTGTTGCCTGTGAGATGCCAGGCAGCTCGGTGAGGCCCAGGGCACGGCAGGAACCGAGTCCTGACCGATCCCGCCGTGGGCTCAGTGGGCCCCGGGAGCCCCGTGTGGGGCAGGCAGTTGAGGTAGCCTCTCCTACAGTCAACTCTGGGGCCCCTTCTAGGTTGTGGGTCTTTTGTAGGTTACCCCAAAATGTGGAGCAGCTTCAGGAGATGCTCCACTTGCTGCCTAAGGCTGAACCTGTCCAGAGCTCGGACCCGAGGGACCCCAGCGGTGTCCGAAAGGGAACGTCCTCTTCCAGAGGCGGACACACAAGGCTTCTCTCTCGGTCCAGTGAAGAAAGACAGCTGTAGGGACAGACAACGGGAAGGCCATTCTGCCTTGCCGCTCCTCCTGGCTTCACAGGCTGAGCCCCAGGACGCGCGTCCGGGGCTTTGCCTGGGCATCCCGCCGCCCTGCAGGCCACCGCCGCCTTTCACGGTGGAACGCGGCTCCGGAACCCTCGACGTCTCTGGCTCCTTTGGGACGTGCTCGCTCTTCAACCTGCGACGGCACCTGGCTGCGCCGCCAGAAGCTGCACGTGAAAGGGCATCTTCGTGCACACGATAGAAGATCTTACGCCACTTCCTTATTTGTGTACATCTGGAGTGTTCGGGTGGGGTGACATGAGACCACCATCAGCACAGCCTGCCAGATTTGGAAACCACCCCATTTCCCAAACACCCCAGAGCCTCCCTTTCTGTACTAGGAAGGACGGTTTCATTTCAAACACAGATGGCCAGGCCCCCTGGGGAGCTGAGCGGTACATTTATAATCTAGATGCTAATGGTGTTTGTTCATTAGGTAGTTCATGTTTAAAAACGGGGAAAATGTGCAGATAAGGGACTAAGATTTCTTTAGCAAAAAAACAAAAAAAAACAAAACCCTGTAGCCATTGCATTTAGAAACGGGACTACTCTGGCGGCGCCTGCCCACGTCAGCCTGGGAGGGGAAGCCTGGTGGCGAAGCGGGCAGTGAGGGTCAGGAGTTCTCTGAATCCAGTTCCGAGGGCCCTAGCCGGGCACCCGGGGAGGCATTTGGTGGTGGTATGTGCATGTGCCACCTCCCCTCGCCCCACTTCTGTGCCTCTTGCCCAACATTCAGTAAATAAAAACTTCATAAATCCCATCATGGGGTGACATATCCTGAATACTGGTTTCCAAAAGCAATGAAGCCATCAGGGCACGTGCTGTGATCACAGAACTCACAGATCTCGTCGGCCTAGGCTTCCTAACAGATGGGAAGCTGTGGTCCTGGGAAGTCACACGTCCTCCCCGAGGATGTCCGCGTGGTGACTTACGGAGCTGAGGGGCCTAGAACCAAGTCTGTGTGCTCCCAGGCCAGGGCGCATTTCCTGACCCATCTCCCAAAACGAAGGCAGGACTCTTTGTCGTTGGTGTCCAAGAGTGACATTCACCATCACCGGTCTCCTCCCGGTAACTTTAGGGTCGGGCACGGCTATCCTTGCCTCAGCTGGGGAACGGCCCAAGGTCACACAGCTGGGGGGCAGGGGCAGGACCTCGGCTCCGGGGGTCGTGTCCTCGCCACTGTGCCCACACTGTCTTCTTGGAACAGTACCTACCCTGACAAAGACGTCCGCGGAGTAAGGAGGGATGCGCTTGTCCGCCAATGGCTGCGTGGGCCCCTGGGTCCCCTCCTGTGTCACTCTCCCTAACGTGAGCCTGTCTCAGTCCCACTGCAACTCAGCCCTGTATTGTTCTGCCCACTGTCCTCTCTGGACACCCAGCCTGAAGTTCATTGTCATGGCTTCTCATCCTCCGGGAAAAATCTGTGTTTTCATCCCTCAAGGATGTTCTGCCTGTGGAAATTCTATACTGTGGTTTCTAACGGTGACATTTGACATCATTGCATTTACTCAATATTCAGCCCAAAGCTCTCACGATACATGGTCAGGGGCTGGGCTCAGCATAACCCTGAACGATGTTTGTCACTGGTGGGCGAGCCCTGCGGTTGGACGGGACACCCCTCCCCGTTCACAAGTGCCTGCGAGAGTGCCTCCCGGGCCGAGACGGGTGTTTACTCTTGGTGCAGGAGCTGACGCCGGTGCTTGCTCCTGGCTGCTCCTGCGTGTCTTCACCTCTCCCCAAAGCTTGCTGTTCAGCTTCAGTTTCTCTCTCTGTTTCCAGGACAGAGGGAGGCGAGCGCCGTGACTCTGCAGTCAGCAGCACGTCAGGACAGCGAGAAAGCAATCAAGGGACTGGACCTGTGTGGCTGAGAAACAGCGGGAAGTGTGTTCCACCTTCTGGATCTAGTCTAAGGGCACCCGTTTTGACTTGAAATTTTGGAATTAAGAGTTTAGAGAGGTAATTCAGAAATTTCTCTTGCAAGGTGATGAAAATGGATTCTCTCCTCCTTGGTTCACTGTTACTATGTGTGGGGGGGGGGGTGGATAAAAAGGTCCAGGAATGTTGAAGTTCCCAAGGTCAAATCCAGCAGCGGGTGTCAGCTCACCTGACAGCACAGGGAGTCATTAAAAGTGAGGGCCGTGGACTTCTGGGAGAATCCTTGCTCTTCGGTGACTTTGGGCAACGTACTTAGCCCCCTGTTGCTCGGTTTCCTTATCTGTACACTGGTGCCATCCCAACAGGACCCTTCACAGGGTTATTGTGAGGATGAAACGCATTCACATACGTTAAATCACAGCCTGGCACGTGGTAAACTCTCAGTCAGTACACGTTAGCTCTAGTTGAGCCACAACCAGCAAATTCATGGCCCTAAATGGCCCAGAATGGCTCTTTGGCTCCATGGATGTGATAATTCTGAACACTGGCTCTCCTTGGGTATGCACAGGGCACCTGAACTTCCCAGAACTGTGGTGCATGGCCTACCCTTGAACCAGCACCACGCCCCTGTGCCTCCCGGCAGCGGGCCGCGGCCCACCCTGGGGGGGTGTGGAGTGGCCCCAGGCACAGTACCTTGCCTTCGCCGGGAGTTGAGTTTCCTGAAGCAGGTCCCTTCCACCAGGCGGTTCAGGCGTTGCTGTTTGATCAGCTCCAAGATTTCTGGCTGGATCTTCTCCTTGAGCTCCCTGTGAAAATAAACACATATTCCGCAGCTGGTCTCGAGAGCCGGGGTAGGAGGGTAGGAGGCACACAGCTTTTTTTTTGTTTCTTTTCATGAACATCCCAACACCTCCCAAGGTACACTGTGGTGTCCACCCCGCAGCCCACGGGCGGCATGCAGCCCACGATAGCTGGGAATGTGGCCCAACACAAAGTCGTACATTTACTCAAAACATTATGGATTCGTTTGTGATACGTGTCGCCAAGTATTTAAGTGTGGCCCAGATATGCCAAAAGGTTGGACACCCCTGCTTAGAGAATCATTATGAGGCGTCGATAACTCTGTTACAATAACTCTATAGATTTTCGACATTTTCAGAATACTTGACAAAGTGCTAGCCCCTTCAGGGACGTTTTTCTAGACAAAGTCTCCCAAGAAATTTCTTCTCATATTTTGAAAAGCCACAGATACAAACTTACGCAAAGATCTACTCAGTTCTGCAGTGACAATAAGTCTCTGGTTGCACCCTCCCTCCGCCCCCCGCAGGGAAACTGAGAGACGATGACATTTGTGATCTGACCACACAGGGACACGGGCCGAGACACGGTTACTATTTCCAGCGCACACCGCGTCCCGGGCCAGCCACGGGGCCACATTCTGCTCTCAGTTCTGTCGCCTGCAAATGGGAACCAGGCGTCATCTCGGATTCTGGCCCACAGAGATCGGGATAACGGTGACATAAATGAAGCATTATTTGTGCCTGTTAACATAATGTAATTGGCTTTTGATGCACTGCGCTATAAAGATATGATAGGAATTCAGTGGTTTTTTAAATCTATTCTTTAAAAGCAAAGGTTTTTTTAAAATCCCGTGAGAGTTCATGTAGCTCCCTAGCAGTTGAGTCTAGTAGAGCTGGGGCTGCCCCGGTTGAGGCCGAACAGGGAGAACAGAGCGCAGCTCCCAGAGCAGCGCTGGCAGTACTGCTCGGCACGGGGACCCAGAGCCCAGAAGACTAGGACTTCGGTCTCAGCTCTGCCCGAGGGGAGCCTTTCATGTAGCCCCTCCAAGTCTCAGTTTCCTTGCCTGTAAAACGGAAATAAGAATCTTTCCCGGGAAACTGCGGTGACTCCCAAGGGAGACAGTGTGAGAGCAGGTCTCCCTAAGCACGGGGCAGGAGGGCAAGGCAGTGCTGGGTTTGCTTGCACTGCACGCTCCCAACACTCCTTATTCAGTAGTACTCAAGGCTCACGCATCCATAACCCTGAACTTGCTCTGAACTTCAGGTGATCTGTCTTCCCGTGGTGCTCTGTTTCCCAGGTGGTTTCACTGGCTTATTTTGATAAATATTCCTCTAGTTCTACCTAAAGGCCTGGCAAAACCAATAAAAGGAGGACAATTAAATGAGGGTCGGAAATGAGAGTGTGAAGAGCCATTCCAAGTCTAGCGCCGTGACAATCCCAAGTCCAGGCTGTGCACAGAAGACAGACAGAGAGCATCCTAGGCTGGTGAGACCCTCTTCTGGCCCTGAGGTCTGCCCCTCCGCGCTGCTCCCCAGGGTTCATCTGGAACAAAGTTGGCAAAATTGCTCCGTAAAAGTCCAGAGAGTCCTGGCTGGCGTAGCTCAGTGGATTGAGCGCGGGCTGCGAACCAAAGCATCACAGGTTCGATTCCCAGCCAGGGCACATGCCTGGGTTGCAGGCCATGGCCCCCAGCAACTGCACATTGATGTTTCTCTCTCTCTCTCTCTTTCTCCCTCCCTCGCCTCTCTAAAAATAAATAAATAAATAAATAAATAAAAATCTTAAAAGGCCAGAGAGTAAATTATTTCAGGCCTTGCGGGTCATACACTGTCTGCTGCCACTACTGGACTTCGCTCTGGTGTGGTCAGGTGCAAGCAGTCAGCAGGGTGCCAGGGGTGGGCCTCAGCGCGCCAGGGTGCTGAACCCCGGATGTGAAAGGGGGCTGTGGGGGCTTCCGGCTGAAGGGCTGCACCTGTTTCACGGAAACTGCTCTGTCCTGTCTCTGCACCGGGAGGCCTCCGAGCTCAGTCCTTCTGCCTCTTCTGTCGTGTACATTGTCGAGTCCCAGCTTTGAACACCAGCTCCATCCTGACAACTCCCAAGTTTACGTTTCTCATCCGGACCTCTCAGCTGAACTCCAAACTCCGCAACCCAGCTGTCTGCCTGGCTGTCTCCCAGGCGCCGCGCACTTGCCGTGTCCGAAGGTGAGCTCCCGAGGCCCCTGGCTGGCCTTGCCTCCTAGGGTTCTCGCCTTGGCTCATTCTGCTCCAGCCACACTGGCCTCCTTTGTTTATGGGGCACCTGGCCTGCTCCTCCCTCGGGGCCTTCTCACTGGGGGTTCTCTCTGCCGGAGCACCCTTCTCCCAAGTACACACAGAGCACGCTCCCCTCCTCCCTCCCACGTCTTTCCTCCGCGGTCACCCCCTCGGCCAGAGGGATCGGCTCCGACCGTCTCATTTAAAATGATGCAGTCTCCATTTCCCTTATGCAGCTTTGCATTTCCACTGCCCATCTCTTTCTAAAAATGTGCTATAATCTGTTTACCTTGTGTCTTGTCTGCTTCTCCCACTAAAACACAATCACAGCGGGGGTGAGAATTGGGTCTGTTCTCTTCACTGCTGAATTCACTGTTCTCTTCACACGCCAGAGTAGTGCCTGGCATGGGGCAGGTCCCTGCTAGGTCTTTGTCAAGTGCCCTGAACACTGGAAATTGTGTAAGGGACCAGCCTGTCCTACTGGCACCGGCTGGGCAACACCTGGAGCACAGCCTGCGGCCTGCCTGCGGTGAGGTGCGGGGCTGGGGCATGGCCCTGTCCCTGGCCCTGTTTGTTTTTACTTTGCTTCCTCGCCGGCTCCCACGGGGCTCCCTGAGACGAGGCGAGGCCTACACAAATACATGCCCAGGGTCGGCATTGCCACGTGCGTGTGAACAGTGCGACAGCTTGTAAAATTCGGGTTATGGGCTAATAATCAGAGCGGCCATTTCTCTGAGTGGCTGTCATGTGTCAGGCGCATGCTAAATACGCTAAGTCCTTTTCAGACACAACCCTGTTGACGCCCCGTGACAACCCAGTGATGGAGATGCTTGCATCACCTTCGTGTGTAGCCGTGAAGAAAACGGGCTGAGGAGGGGGCACGGAGGCCCTCAAAGAGCCACATTTGCAACTGGTGGCCTTGGAATGCAGCCCAGGTCTGTGAGCTCCGGGGCCTGGGTGGCCACACTTCACTGAGAAGTGTCTTCCCTGCTGGGTGTCCTATGGCCTAAAGTCCCATAGTGTCCAACGACCCGTTTTAGATTATTCAAGTTTTTGATTTTCACGAACTCAGATTAATTATGTAGATGGACTTGGCTTCCCTGTAAAGTCCTACTAAGTAGAAAATGACACCTTCTCTCTGAAATCATTAGTGGAGAGCTAAGAAGCAAAACAGAGATCCTCCGACCTATATATGTTTCCCACAGAATCTGCATACACAGAGTTCGCATTTTTATTCTCAGGAAGCATGAACATTTTCTCAAACGGGCTGCATGCCTCCTGGGGTCTTCAAGGCCCCGAGGTGACCGCCGTGCTGCAGGACCACACAGAGGCAGCCGGAGGGGGCCTCGGCCAAGCCATTACCCCAGCCTGCAGAATGAAAAGCTTGACCAGGTGGCCTTAAGGTGCGTTTCTGCTTTCAAATGCCAATAACCCTGAACCTGAGTCAGATGTACCCCCTCTGTGCTTTTGTGATAACCCCCCAACCCCCCCCAGCAGGGCCCTGAGCAGAGGCCCTGGTAACCCCTCCAGCCCCAGCTTTCAAGCCTGGGACGACAGTCAGGACCAAGTCTCTCTGGTCCACTCCCTGTCCCCAGCATCCTGGACAGGGCCTGGCAGGTAGGAGCTGCTCAACGCGTGTTGTTAAGTGAAGGAATAAGAGCGATCATGCACGGTCAGCATGTGGACGTGGGTTTACGCTGTGGGCCCGCTGGGCAGCACTCAGGCTTCCTCCAGCCCCTGCCACAGGGGCTTCCTGTGCAGCAGCTCCTTCTGACAGACTAAACGTCAGCAGAGAGGATGCCCGCCCTGAGGGGCCCAGATAACAGGTTGTGGCACCCTCCCCGCTTCAATGCCGTAGCTTCTGAAAAGGCGTTAGGACTTGAATGCAGCTACAACGAGAACCATGGCTGCTTTTCCGTCCCATGGCCAAGTGACGGTGCCAAGGTGCCACGCGTGCAGGAGGTGTCCTTCCCGTTTACACTGCTTCTCCTGACGGCATCACTGTAAAGACGAGAGCTTCTTGGGAAAAAGGGAAGAGGAACTTCCCAGTGTCGTGGGCAGAGCCGTGGGAAGCCAGGCTACGACACCCAAGCAGAAGCAAAGGAGTCACACTTGACCGGCAGCGAACATTCTTCCTTGGAACACAGTCATGGTCAAATGCTGATTTAGAACCACTTGGCCTTCACTGAAGTGGTTCCTCGAGTCTCCCGTTAGGCTCTAAGAACTGCAGCCAGAGCGCAGGGAGGTCACCTCGTGCGGACCCAGCGGCTGGAGCGGACGTTGTGCACTCCAGGGCCTCAGGCCCGGAGGCCCCGCCGGGGGCGAGGCACCGCCGTCCCTCCCCGCAAGGGACACACCGTAGCTCTGAGGAGGCAGTCGCTTACCCAAAGTGCTTTCTGCTAAGCACTTCTGGCTGTCACCTTGTCACCGAGGACCCCTGTACAACTGGAGCAGCGCCCCGTGAAGAATGGGCTGGTGCCCAGTGTGGGCGGCTGCCCCCCCTCCTCCCGACCCTGGCACCGCCGCCTAACTTCACCCCCCGCCCCCCCCCCCCCCCCCCGAGCCTGCGGTTCTGCTCTGCCGTTTCTAAAGGTGACTCTTAAGGTTTGAAAACGAATGTCGAGCTGATGTTATTGCTTGGCTATTGTCTCTTCAGGCCGGTGCACCTTTTAAAACCTCGTCTGAATCTGGCATTTGGCAAAGGAACCCTGGTGAGGCTGACAAAGCTCAGCTGAGGGATCGATTAGTGGCTGGACTTCAAGTCCTGGCTCTTCCGCTTGCGGACCGGGGCCCTGCTGTCTAGACTCCATCCCGGTCCTTGAGTGAAGATGAGAGCTGCATGTCTCACGGGGACAGGAGAAACAGGAGAGCCAAAGGAGGTGCTTCGCCAATTGCCAAGCACCAAACACATCAAGTATATAAGAGCAAGCAACAGAAAAAGAGGCAGAGAAAAAAGAACCAGAAACAGAGAGCCAGCCAGACAGACAAGTTTAAGATGGGCTCCCCAAGGACGCCTGATGTTGTCAGTTGGCTGCTGGCTTCACACAAACGTTGAAAAGACGCTGTGTCCAGTCGTCCGAGGGCGGAATGAGAGTAAGCGTCCCTGCCCTCCACCCCTTCCCTATTTTCCTCCTTATACATTATAAGGGTAATAACAAAACTGATCTATTTCCTAGAAAAAGACAAGGGAAGAGATAAGTAGGCCAGTTCTAAGAACAGATGAAGCACACCAGTCTTCGTGCCCAAGGCTCAGGGCATCTTAAAGGTGGAGACGCATCGAACTCTACGTGTCAACGGTGGGATGTGATGCCAAGTCCTGTGAGGAGGGGGCCATGGCTGCTCTGCCTCAGGCCTGCCGGGTGACAGGCACAAGAGCAGAAGGACGGGTGCCAAGCAGAACCGACGGGGCCGGGCGAAGCGGGTCTCTCCTCCCTGCAAGTGGTCCGCCCTACCCACACGCACTACTTAGGAGCTCATATGGCTTTCCTCATCAGTGGGCCTCCGTCCGGCTGGGCCAGAGCACCCTGTCACTCACAGGCACCTGCACAGAATGTAGCTTCACAGGCAAAAGAGTTAGTTCCCAGTGTTAGGAAAGGACCTCAAATTTTCAGCTGCAGCTCCTTAGCGGGCTCAGCAGTAACTGGGGCATTTCCTGCTTTAGATCCTTCAACCAGCCCCTGTGCCCACCTGCCCCTCGGCCCCGCCTGCCTGCCCAGCCTCCCTCAGGGGGCTGCTCCGACGTCCCGAGTGGACTGAGCTCTTTCGGAGAGTCCCCTGTGGGCCTCCCATAGAGGGTTCCCGACACGGCCCCGCTGTGAGGGAGGCCCTCCCTAGGGATGTGAGTGATGGAGGTGGTGGGGGCGGTGGGGGTGGTGGGAAACTTACAGAATCGGGCGAGACTGGAAATCCTCCTGGTTCATCCTCTCGGACTGGCGGATTTTCAGGATCTCGGTGTAGCTCAGGTTCTGCAGCTTGCTCTTGAACTGGTCCAGGGAGCTAGGCTTGGTTGTCAGAGCTCTCATAACCTGCTCCTTCACCACCTGCATTACCTGTAGATTAGAGGAAGACCGTAATGTTCTGGGGTTGACCTCGTCCGTCCAGAGAAGCCACCGGTTTACAGCTCCCCGCCTCCGGGAGCCCCTGTGCGTGCCCTCTCGGCCCAGACCTTGAGTGTGCTTTGCTGTGGAGTCAGCTACCATCAGGTGCATCTCCCGTTTTCTTTTCTTTTTTTAAAAGATTTTATTTATTTATTTTTAGAGAGGGAAGGGAGGGAGATAGAGAGAGAGAGAGAGGAACATCAATGTGCGGTTGCTGGGGTCATGGCCTGCAACCCAGGCATGTACCCTGACTGGGAATCGAACCTGCGACACTTTGGTTCGCAGCCCGTGCTCAATCCACTGAGCTACGCCAGCCAGGGCTCCCATTCTCTTTTGAATCCTTGGAGCTACAAGGAGGAGACGGGTCGGAGCTGGGGACACAGAGGCTTGGGGTAGGAGGAGTGCCCCACTGGATGCCTATGCTATGTGACTGCTACTGAACCAACACTCTAAGCAACGCAAACTCAAGAATGAAAAAAGCCCAAGCAACAGCTAGACGTCTGCTCGAGCGTTATTTTTTCCAGGAGAAAATCGCTGAGACACAATGGACGGGAATTTGGTTGGCACCAGTTCAAATGAGTGTGAACTGACATCCACCCCCGCTCCTCGCGGAATGCCTTCCCCGTCTAGGGAAAGCCTGAGTGTTCATGCAAATGATGCATTTGGAAATGTGCACGTGGCGTGGCCTCTTCGAAGCCTAGTAAATTAGAACAGACATATCCCACTGGAGGCCTCGAGAGAAAAGAAGGATGTGGTAATTTGCCGCCTCACCACAGACCTAGCCCGCAGAAGGCACTTAACCGTCGCCTCTGTTCATATGAACTCATCTTCACCAGGACAGAGAACGCAGGAAAAGATCAGAAGACACTCAAAGGCATCCAAGAGATCTAATTAATTTTTTTCCAAAAATTTTTTGTTTAATCCTTACCCAAGGATATGTTTCTATTAATTTCAGAGAGACAGCAAGAGAGAAAGAGAGACAGAGAGAGAAACATTAGGGTATATTGGTTGCCTCCCATACACGCCCTGACCGGGACTCAAACAAACCCTCAACCCTTTGGTGTACAGGATGATGCTCCAACCAACTGAGCCCCCTGCCAGACAAGATTTATAATAATCTTTCTGCTTCTTTTCTTGAACCCTCCACTACAGATGCAAACAACTGTGACTGTTGATAAGGTACCTACTATGTGCCAGATACTAGGGTAGGCCCTTTATTTATGTTCCCTCTCTTAATCCACTCTGATCTACGAGGCAGATATTACGTCATTCCATTTACCTATGAAGAAACTGAGGCTTTGAAAGAAACACTAAGTGCCTAGTTCACAATCGTACAGCTGGTTGGTAGGAGGCTGAGCTGGGACCCGCCCTGGAGTAGACCCAGGACTGTAAAAACGCTACTGCCCTGCTGCTTTGGCCAACACCCTTGGGGCGGCGTAGTCCCTTAAAGATAAGAGAAACTCACCAGCACCCCGCACTATAGGCTGCATCTGGTGCCAGGCACCCCTCTGCTCCCCACCTCCTGTGATCCTCCCTCCCACACGGCAGCGCGGGTGTCATCACCACTGTTTGAAAGACAAGGGGACTGAGACTGAGAAGGACTGAGGACTTGTCCAAGGTCACACACATCGAGTTGAATTCCAAGACACCACTGGCCCAGCATGGTGGACACAGCACACGGTGAGGGCAGGCGTGGGGGAGTGCTCACCCTCTGTCGCTATAAACGTGATCCCAGTACCCCCTTATGGCTTCTAATCATTGTTCATTCAACAATTCACGTATGGCACGGTACGGTAGCGACTGCTCACTGACGAGTCCCACCAAGATGCCATGTGCATGAAATGTTATTGCAATACAGCTGACAGTTTTACAGCACAGAAGACGCTGTGGCAAACCGGGACATCCAAACCTGCCCGACTGCTGAGTGATGGGAAAATCTCACCACATCAGGAAGTCGTGGGCAGCTGAAGCGTGCTCCCAGCACTTGCTGAGCTCTGCGGAACGGTGTCCCCTCTCTCCGGGGGTGCGGGTGGCGAAGCTGCCTGCCCATGTGTCTTTCTCTAAGTGTGCATCTCTCTCACTCACCCAAGGACTGTCCGGTGATCTGAAGGGGCCTAAGGATACTGGGAGGCAGGAGGAGAAAGGGAATCCTCCTTGGCAGCAAAGCTAAAACCTGTTACCATCAGGCCTCGGGGCACCCACAGGCCCGTGAGCCCCCTAACCCAGGGATGCCAGGCATCTGCACTCCCCAGTCACCTGCATACCCACTTGCGTGTGCCTGTGCTCCCAGGACCCCCCTGTCAACTGGAAATGGCTACACTGAGGGTAAGACGGGTCATAGGTATCTAGAAGGAAAAAAAATCTGCTTTCAAGTGATATGAACCCTCATTTGCCCTTACACGCTTCTGAGTTTCAGGGATCCAGGTCTACAGTGAGAATGTCCTCTACAAGGTAACGTATTGCATTTGCATAGGGGCTTTCTGGGTGGTGGTATCTTATCACAAAAGTGAATCTAATGGCAGAAGTCTCGGGAAAGTTCAGAAGACAACCCGAGAGACAACAGATCTGTATCTTTCACTCATGCACCTGCAGTATCCAGGCGGTGCCACTGCTCTCTGAAGAGCCGCATGCCACGCCCGTCCTGAGACGTGGTGGCTGGTGACAGCCGTGGAGTGAATGCACCGCGTCAAGTATCCTCCCGCCCCCTGTCTCGTGCGAGTTTTCAGTCCCGTGGCTGGGCTGCCCCCTGCCATCTAACACAGCTGGTCATTAGCTTACATTACATTACTCAAACTGTGTTGATAGACGCTATTACCATTTTCTCGAGAGGCGTGATTTGTGAAGTCAACACAGCGAACGTGGCTGGGCACTTCACGTGCGTCCAATAGCTGGGAACTCCAAGGGGACTCAAGTCTGGCCCTCGCCCTCTGTGAACTGACGGTCCGATGAGTGAGGCAGGCGGGGCAAAGGCCAGCACAGCAGAAGTGTGCACGTGCTAGAGAGGGTGGGCTGATGGACTGCTGGTAGGCGGGAGGCTTTTCGGGAAGACGTGGTCTGGGATTTACAGGAAGAATGTGTGTCCAATGGTGTGGAAGTAGGTGAATGATTCGGACTCTTCTACACCTTAGCCCTGCCGAACCAGGGATGCATCTGAACTGGAACCAGTTACTTAATCACTGCTTCGTGTCCCTGGCGTAACGGCAGAAGGGGATATTTCCAGCTGACCTTCCACCTAATCCTGTTTCCTTTCTCACTCGGGCAGAATGCTACACTGGGGATGGATGCCTCACGGAATTTGAAATAGTGACTGTCTTACATCCTGCAGAAGAAACCGTGGTTACGCCCAGTCCAGGCTGATCCATGACACTTTGCTCTTTCAGGTGGGGGGCACCTCAGACGCAGCCCCTTTCCCCACTCGGAGAAACTCAGGGTTGAGTGAAGGAGATCATTATCACCTCCCAAGGCCACCTGGCCTTGAGGCAGGAGGCGGGACGTGCAGCAGAGATAAAGACACGGCAGTCAGAGGACTGACAATGGAGGAGCGATTTTTAAACGGAATGAGGTTAACGTGGGGAGTGTTTTAGACATGGCTCCACTTCCCGCATTTTACAGGGGAGGACATGAAACCTCAGGGCCCCGGCAACTCCTTGGTTCGCATGTCTCGTTAAGGGGCTGCCGCAGAAATGACCACGGCCAGACCACCTCTGATGAGACCCAGCGGCCCCGAGACTGACCGGTCAGCACCTTGCCCCGGACTCTTCTGATGCAACCTGAGGCAGAGCGGAGGCGGGCGCTTTTCCTCCCACACCGAGAGCCGTCACGGCGGCCCTGAAGCTGCGGCGGGGTGGGAGGTAACGAGATCGCCGACACCGGGATCGGCCGAAGGAAGGGCAGGCGCATGCGTACGAGTGTTGTTAACGGCTAAGCCATGTTCACCCCAAAGTCCGTCCAGTCCTGGCATCTGGTGGTTTGAATGGGATTCGAATCACCTGCAACCAAAGTCCCTACAAACACAACAAAGGCCAAAGGGACCCGAGCTGGTGGGGCTAAGCCTGCCCGGATCCAGATGTACAAGAAGGAAGCATCTGGGGAGAAAACTCACAGCTCCTTCAATAAGCAACGACTTTAGAAAATCATCTTCATTGTGTCCTGATGGCTGTACCTTCGCATGGGAAATGCTGATAATCCCTTGTGTAGCTCCTGCTGAAATCTTAGGCTTAAAATTCGCTGTCGGAGCTTCATTCCTTTAGCTTTCAACTCTGATCCCTGCTAGATGCAAGAGTCTGTAAGTAGAACAATCCTTTACACTCCCCACAATCATGTACACTTCAGTTTGGAGAAAATACGGACCGTTTTCCAAGAGCGGGTTGACAGGATAAGGGGGAAGGCGCCAGGGCCCCAGGGCCCCAGGGGGAGGGGTGGGGCGGCGAGCGTACACAGCACAGGGCGGACGTCTGCTGGGACCGAGGGCTGGCTTTGCTGGCTGGACTTCGGTTTTGCTCAGCGCTGCCCCCAAGATGTTCTACGGTCACTCTGTGTGACAAGGAAAAGGACCCCAGCAAGAGATGTCACTGATTTTTTAAAGAAGACAAAAGAGTTACACAGATCGAAGAATCCTCTATTCCTTTGCAAAATACCGTCTCCAAGAGCTACAATTAACGACATTAAATCTCTGTTAATGGTCCGTGTGTGTGACGTAAATCAGGACCCTCACAACCCCGTCCTTCACTCTGTCCTCCTTGGAAAATAGCGGACCTTTTATCATTGTTTGAAAAACCTACGGACAATGCTGCAGAGGCAGCAGCAAATCGATGCACTTGAAGCTTCCTAATTACAGCACGCGCTTCGCCGCAGACAGCAAAGGAGTCATCCTCTTAGAGTCTGCGCTCACCATTGGGATCGACCGATCTCTTCACCAGGGTCTGCGTGGTGCCTGTGGAGTGCTTCCGGAGTTCTCGGAGCACGTGTTCCGAGTTAACACGATATGCTACAAAAGAAGCCAGAGTCCCACAAGACCTTGAACTTCAAATGGAGAAAACCCTTTGAAGGTGTCTCCTTGGACGACTGGGTTGAAGGTGTAAGTACCGGGCATCCCTGAATAGGATCAAGCATGCTGGTAGAGTCGACCCTTGGTATATCTGTGGGAGATTGGTCCAGGATCCTGTGGACACCCAAATCCACAGACGCTCAAGTGCCTTTATATAAAACGGTGTGAGATGTATACGGTCAGCCCTCTGTATCTGTTCCAACGGCCTGGCCAGGGGATTTGGACGCACAACCAAGTGGGAAAGCTCCTGATCTTGGCCGGCATCTGGTGCCACTTCTGAGCTTTCAGTATGGCACCTACAGCGACTCTCGTCACGTTGCTGGAAAGCAGTTAGGGCGGACCGCCCATTCCACTTGTATTGTAAATCCCCAGAGGGCAAGAATGGCTTCTCATTTGTATTTGTGGACCACAGCACTTAATTCAGTGTCCTTCAGACTGCAACATTGATCGACCTGTTCAATGCCAAAGATTCTCTGGCTCCCACTTTGACTCTCTAGAATTAAACAAATACATCCTGAACAGAACCACAAGGCTGCAGGCCGGGTTTACAAAGCCTTGCCACGGTGTCAGGGGGGTCCGGCGGTCATCTGGGTGTCCCTCCCAGGCTGGGTGGGCAGGGTGATCTGGAGCTGAGTGGGGGGTTCCTGGGGGGGCCACGGCAGTCCCTGGCGCTGGGCACGGCCATGAACAGGGGGTCAATTTACCCAGTCAGTGGTGCCCCGTGAAACAAATTTATCTTCACAACAAAGGAAAAAGGCTGTCTTGGGGAAGACAGGTACCAACACTGCCCAGGTAAAAAATGACTCCCGTGGGAGGGTTCTCATCGCTGCACTTCGGGACTGGGTCGTTTTTCTTCCCAGGTACGTTCCTTACACAAGCCACGATGCCTGAAGGCTCACCAGGACCAAACCATTAGAGGGGTTTGGGCTGGAGAGTGGGGTTTGGGGAGGGGAGACCCCCCAGTGCTTGTGTGTAGGCAGGATAACTTCCCAGAGGCTGGGAGCCTGTGGGGGGTGCTGCTCTCCAAGGTCAGGAGTGGGGAGAAGAGGCCCTGCCCAGAGAAAGTAGGAGGTTAGGGTAAAAACTGGTGACTCACCTGTCAGGGACAGTTACTGTGCCAGATGCAGGCTGTCGGCATCCCCTGACCCACTCCCTGCCCAGAGGCCTCAGAAATGAGGATGCCTCCTGGAAACTAGAGACGGTTTTACTTTGCAGTTTAGCACAGCTGGGGAGTGCACTGGCAAGGAGGGTTTTGCTAAGTGGCGGTGAGCATATTACATGGAGGGGAGGGAAGGATGGAAGTGCCCCCTGGGTCTGCGGAGCAGCATTTAAGCTCTCTGGGCTTACTGAGGGGCGGCGCGGCACAGGGCAGAGCTTGGCCGGCCCCGTTAAAGGCCACACAGTGTCTGTTGCAAGGACTCAGCTCTGCTGTGGAGGCAGGAAAGTGGCCACAGACAAGTAAACGAATGGCCGTAGCTGTGTTCCACTGAAACAGGATGTAAACCACCAGGTGGCCGGCTGGGCCGGGCCTGCAGGGGTGGTCTGCCCAGCCCCGGCCGTGGAAGAAAGTCGCCTGGCTTTAGAGGTGGGCAGCAGTCAGGCGAAGTCCCCTCCCTCCCTCGAGGGGGGCTGGAGGGTGGAGCGGGGGTTGGGGGGCCGCCCAATGGCTCAGCTTCTCTGAACCCGCTTCCTCATCTGCACAGCGAGGGTGACAACCTTAAGTCAGGTCTAGGAGAGGTACAGCATTGCCCCCAATGCAGCACAGCTGTCAGCAGGAGGTTTCCCGTGAACCACCGCCCCCCTGACAACAGCTTCTTCAAGGACAAACCCTTTCTCGCAGCACGCAGACAACCTCACGGAACGGAGGTGCCCGTAACATGTGCAGGGCATTCGAGATGGTGACGCTGAGGCCGCGCTGAACAGACCTGACTCCCACAGAGGGAAGGGTCATTTTTTTAAAAACATACAGTATTGTCGCCTCTCTCCCTGCAAGGTTTCAGGGCCTCGAGGGTATTTTGACCTGTCCTCGCTCCTCCCGTGACACCTCCCGCTGGGGTCTGAGCAGGGCAGGCCCCGTGGGGTCAGGCAGAATGGACATGAACAGAACCTGCCCGGAGGTCACAGGGGCTCAGCTCAGCGGGGGCACCACCTCCAGCTCCCTCCCGATTCCATCTCATGTTCTCGATTACACAGGTGGAGGTGACACATTTTGACTATTAATAAATGCAAAACAGCCCCTCTGCACATCGACGAGGACAGGTCTAAAGGTGACACGCAGGAATAATAAGACCTCGCCAGCCCTGTCGCTCTGCCCGTGTTTCTCCAGTGGCTCGGGAATGGCCTTCTGAGCCCTGAGCTGCTCCCGGCTCCGGTCCGAGCGGGCGATAATGACCTCCCTCAGAGCCAGAGGCTGCTGCTGCGTGCCCTGTGGGCTGCGAGGTCACGGTCACCGTTCCTCTCTAAGCTGGCTCGTTGTGCGAACATCACATCCACAGCCAAGACACGTGCCCGGGAGCGGAGGAGAACTGTTCACTGCAGACTCAGCTCTGGGATGCAAACCGCTGACGGTCAGGGCCTGCTCTCTGGGTGCCGTATCTCTGGCGAGTGACGGGAAACTAGTAGCCATGGTCAAAATGATGGGCACACCTGGGCGTGGGGACCTGCGTGACCCTTACAGTTAGGAATTTTGCTCTGAGGGTCCCAGTTTTCTGAGGAGTGGTGTGATGTCGACTCTCTTTTTGAGTGTCTGCTCCTTCCGCCTGAGCCCTCCCCGGACCCCCGCTCCGTCCCTTGTCCTGGGCACCCCCAGCCTCCGACTTCAACTCTGCCCCCTCTAGAGGTGGGGGCATTTCCCAAATGCCAACCTGCTCCCATCCTTCCCCTGCTCACACCCCAACTGCGTGCCCGGGAGTCCACTGCGGCTTTACTCCCAGCAGCCAGGGCGTGGGAACAGCCGGGTGCCCCTGCCCGGTGGCTGGGCGCAGAAGACGTGGCAGACACGTGCACTCGAAGGAACACGCGCAGACACGAGAAAGGATGAAACACTGCCACTGGCGACCACGCGGGCCGATCTCGAGAGCATCACGCCGAGTGCAACAAGTCAGATGGAAGAAGTGAAGAACCGTGTGATTGCACGCCTGTGTGGCATCTAAAGTGGAAAGCAACACACGGATAATGAACAGAACACTCAGACACAGACAACAGTGCGGCGGTGACCAGAGGGAAGGGGGGTGGGAAATGGGGAGGGTACAGGGGGTCCGATATGTGGTGACAGGAGACTGGACTCCGGGCAGTGGGCACACAATGGAATGCACGGATGACGTGTCACAGGACTGCACACTTGAAACCTACGTAATCTTAGTAACCAGTGCCGCCCCAGTGCATTTAATTAAGGTACTGCCCCCACCCCTGCAGCGGTCCAGCACTGCCTGCAGGTGAGCACCAGACTCTGTAGTGCGGCCCCACGGGCCCTGGACTGGCTCTCTGTTGCCTCCTCGGGCGCATGCCCCATCTACCCCGCCCCGTGCGCTCTGCGGTCCGACCACACAGATTGTTTCCACGTTCTGAACTTCATGCCGCGCCTTCCTGTGTGCTCTTCCTTCCTCCTGTGGCTGAAGCCCGCCTCCTACAGCCTGCTCACCCTTCAAGCCTAGACGTCCTTCCCTGACCTGTTCCCCGCCCCCGAAGTTGGTGCTACTGCCACCTACTGTCCCCTCACAGAATTGCACCACAATGTTGTGAACGGTGGCCCCTTGCTTACTATTACACACAGAGTGCGAGCAACCCAATCAGGCATTAATTATTGAGAAAATATCCACTTAATTTATAACTGGTGAACTCATCAAGTGATTAAAACAAAACAATAGCCTCTAAAATTGTAATTCTCAACCCGTAGTCTACAATGAACTTTAGAATGTGCCTTTGCCTGACTTCAGCCCTGGAGATGCCGCCGATCCATTTGGCCTGGAATGGGCTCTGGACACTGGTCACCTTTTATAAAGGCCCCGGGGGAACGTGCGTGTGAAGCGAGGGTCGGGGGCCTCTGGTCCGCACGAGGAGGCGGAAGGAGGTAGGAAAGGCAGAGACTGCTCCCCTCTGGGAACAGAGGGACATGCTCCCTGCCCTCCAAAGTGCCCGGTGCAGGGGAGACGAGGAGCTGAGCCCCAGCTCACCCAGGCCTGGTCTGCAGGTCCTACCCTAGGACGCGTGGCACGGACAGGACGCGTGCTCTCACCTGGGACAGTCCGACAGACGGTCAGGAGATCCCATCCACTCGGGGCATGCATGGGCTGCCCCCTCAGAAGCCACTGCTGCTCGGGGACCAGACTGTTCTCCCTGCGCTGCTTCTTGCTGAGGCAGCCACTGTGGCAAGGACATTGGCCTGCCCAGATGTCCTCAGGTACAGTGACCTCAGGTTGAGAGAGACCCGCTTTGGCAGGGCAGCCACTGTCTTCCCTTAAGCCAGCCCCAATGCCTCGGGCAGCCACCGGCATCCATGTTCCCAGACACAGGCCTGCAGCCCCCGTGCCGACGCTGAGCCGGCAGCCCTGTGTGTGGGGGGTGCGGGCGGACCCAAGGAGCTGCCAGGGGACTATTATTAGAGAGAGGATGAAAGGTGACTTTTCCAACTCACCCGGAGAGCAGAGCAGATGGCCCCGGAGCAGCTGAGCGAGTTGCTCAGCACCACGCTCCCTTGCTGGAGGACGCCCACTGGATTTTAGTGGCTGATAAATTAGGAATCGGGTGGCGGGGGATAGTGACACTCGGGCAGCTTCAGGCAGCCCGATGATCCGGCCACAGTCTGAATCGAGAGCTTTGGCAGCTCTGCCATTAGCCACCGAAAGAGCTCATCATGCCATGCCCGAGCCAGGGGTTCCATGCCCACGGAGACTGGGCGATTTCACCTTTCAAAGACGAAGACACACAGCCCTAGAGCTGCCTGCTCCTCACCAGAAGACATTTTAATTTAAGGTTGAAAGTATCTTTATGGGCAGTATTTGAAAAAATAAAAACCTTTCCACCAGCAATTCATCTTAAAATCAATTAGGGCTGAGGCGGCTGGAGATGCATGGATACGGACACGCCGTCCCTCTTGCTGCCTTCAGCATCCGCAGGGCGTCAGTCCCCAAGAGGAGCTGGGAACGGTGAGATCTGGGGTCGCTGCCTTCCCTCTGCAGCCTGCCCTCGAGGCACAGAGCCGTGTGACCACGCTTCCTTTCGCCACCGAGCAGGGGCTAATGAACACGGCGATCAGCCCCGATTCGCTGGTTAGCTACCTGAAGGCCCTGCTTGACCCCAGGAAGCTCCTCTCCCAGCGTCCGATGGAGCCCCCAGCAAGCCAAGTTCGCACCAAGCACGCGAGTGGGTGGCTTTTACGCTACATCTTCGAATAACCAGCACGTCAAACAAGTCGATCAAAACCTGTGAGTGTGCGGTGAGAGGGGCAGAGACGAACAGGGCTGGTTTTCTTGCCAAGAAGGTTGAAAAACTCTTCCAGTAGGGTCCAACGGGATTCAATAGAGTTGGGGGGAAATGGCTACAGATGTTTAATAATTATGCTACTAATGGGTTTTTAATGCTGGTTTCTCCAACTTAGCCAGGCTGGGCCAAGCATGGGTGAGGAAAGCAATGTCTGTTGCCAAGCTTCTTAAAGGAAGGAAGAGCGAGCTTCTTCCTGGGCAAGTCTCCCAGGCTGGGGTCGCTGTCTTCTTGCAGCCCCAGCGGACCCCGGGGGGTGGAGGTGGGGGGGACTGGTTCTTGGGAGGAACTCCCCCCCCCAAAAGAGGGGAGGAATTTCACTAAAGAAATAATGGCCTGGAAGGATTTTTGTCTTTTAAGGTGCACAATCATGATGCAAAGAAGCACAGTGTTGAATGATTCGAATGATGCTACTGTTGTCTCCACTGATGGGCAAGCGGCCCCCACAGATACCCCTGAACACTGCAGGCTGTTTACCAGCAAATCTGAGGCCGACTCAGTGCCCCTTCTTCACTCACTCATCGGTAAGACTTGCAGAAAAGGGGTGAGCAGTAACTGTGTGCTCACACGTTCATCCCCCCCCACCCCCCCGGTGTGTCCCAATCTCTGTGGATGGCGGGATCTTACCCGATTCATCTCTGTGCGTCCGGCATCTAATACCGGTTTCATGGGTATTTGCAGAGTGAACGATTGAACTAAACGGAAAGTGGACAGAAGAATACCAGTGGGCGTAGATAAATTAGCCTCAAACTACTCTGAAATTAGTCCCTCTTAAGAAATAAATGGAATGCCTACTGCTTCACACAGAGAGTGAAACCCTAACCTCACACACGGAGATCTCTCAGCATGCTTTACATAGCCTATTAAATGGTGACAAATGAAACGGGACAGTCCGCCCCTCCGGAAGGTGGACCGAGCACACCTCTGGTAAGCAGACTGCTCGGGCGGGGCCCGGGGGAACTCGGGGCGAGAGAGGCGGACTCTGGCCCCGGAAGGTAGCTCCAGCGCCAGGCGTGGTGGCTGACCTGAAGCGCATTATGAGGACCACTGCAGCAGGTCACTGCGGGAAGACCTGCAGCAGGTCACTGCGGGAGGACCATGTCACCAGAATGAAGGCATCAGTGGTGCTGGTCAGCAGACAGGCTGGCCTGGGGAGATGACCACACAGGGGGACTTAAAATTTCCCAGAATCCACTGGTCTGAACTCTGATACGGACAGGGAGGGGCTGTCCTTGCCACTCTCCTTCAAATCTTCTCCTTCTGAGTAGTCATCAACTCAACAGTGTGGCGTTTTACATGGAGAGGCCTTTGTCGAGAAACGTAAAACATCACGGTCTGCATTGTGACTTCTAAATCAATCCAGAATCAACAGACTGTCTTAAGGGCAAATGCGTTCTGATTTTCTAAATTTCCTCTAATAAACTGTCAGTTCCCGGTATTACATGAAACTCGTTGGAAGTATCCATTCAGTGATGCCATCCCGTGTCAGCTCAGCTAACACTCACGAGGCGTATCATACGGGCTAATCACTGGGTAGATGCTGGCAACACAAAGAGCCGGAGCCAGAGCTCACCCTTGCGAAACTCAAGGTCAGGGAGGGCAAGGGAGGTTGTAAACAAATAGTAGCACTGGGCCTTAATAAGCGCCTTTACGGGTACGGGTTGTCAACATAATTGGGGGGCAGGGAAAACAAAGTGATTATTAAGCAGAGCGCATATGTATGTGGATACAACTACACGGCCACTCTCACCCCTTTGCTGCTTCAGAACTGCACTTGTCGGAGCGGCCTGGAGTTGTGTCTTCACGGCCGTCTCCCAGGAGGCTCCTGAGCCCTTTGAAAGAACAGCCTATCCCCCATTTGTCTTTTTATCACTAGTGGATTTTACAGTTTTTTTGTACCTGGACAATTTCCCCCTCAGTCCAGTGAACCGAAGGTCAAGCAGATTTGATTTCTGAGTTACGTGCTAAAAAATGATTTCTGGGGAGTCTTATAAAGGCTGGGGTCGAACCTGTGTGATAATTTCAGGCAGAGGGAAAGAGAGGGCTTACAACGGTAGCGATGATGGATGAACTCTGGTTAGCGCACCGCCATCCCGACGCTCTCCGGATCTCTCCCAGATGGCTGTAAATTGGGGCACCTCATAAATCCCCAGGCCTTTTCTTTCCATGGTCCATTATTACAGTGTCCCAGGGCAGCGGAACACTTTCCAAACTAAAGTAATTGTGAGCCATTTGTTATCTTTAAAGGAGAACCTGTCAACCGCTACAGCCATAAAGCCGAGACAATTAAAACAGCCCAGAGTGCTCTGAGTCTGCAAAACCCTGAGAGTTATTTCGTGGTTTAGAGCCAGTGCGCCCAAGGAAGATTGAAAATGGTTCCTGTGTTTTTCCACTCAGTGCCTCTCCCTCTCTGCCCAGTCGCTGTGCCCCGCACAGCTGGAGGAAGACAGCCGTTCCCACGGTTTCCAGAAATCCGCCGGGTCTGCCGCGTTTTCATCCAGATGTGGCCCCTTCCCTTAATGATGGGCCCTTTGCAGGAAACGGCACGATGGCCATTCTATGTCCTATATGTCTTCGTTCCTCTGTTCCTTGCTGGTGACAGGTATTGCTAATGTATTGTGGCAGATTTTTTCTTTTTTTAAAAAGATTTTATTTATTTTTAGAGAGGGAAGGGAGGGAGAAAGAGAGAGAGAGAAAGAGAAACATCAATGTGTGGTTGCTGGGGGCCATGGCCTGCAACCCAGGCATGTGCCCTGACTGGGAATTGAACCTGAGATGCTTTGGTTCAAAACCTGCGCTCAATCCACTGAGCTACACCAGCCAGGGCAGACTTTTTTTTTTTTTTTTTTCTGAGGTGCCCAGGACTCTGTCTGCACGCAGCCACTACCAACCCAGTTGAGTACGGGATTCACAATGGCACCCATCCCCTGCTCGCTCTCTGCAGGAACCCTTGATGGTGAGCAATAGAAAGCCTTACCTAACACAGGTGACAGTTCCCTAACTTTGGATTAGATTTTCTTAAGCGTCCCCATGTCCCCGCATGGAATTTCTTTGAGGACTAGCCCGAGTCCAATCGGTGAGTGAACTTATGTTCAGTTTCATGTCCTTGTGAAAGTTGCTCAATCCAGTGTCTCAACAGTACTTCCGTCTCCCCACCTTGGAGGTCAAGGCCAGTGCTAACACCGCTGGATGTGGTGCTGCCCACGGCGAGGACCAAGTCACGGGCCCTGGAATAGTGCCAGACACTCAGAAGGAGTGGATGTGTTTGTTAAGTTAATGAAACAGTGGGCAGACAGAGGTCTCCTGGGTCAAATTACAGACCTTCTGTTATAGAACACAATCACCTTTCTCCTTAAAATCTCAACGATTTTTTTAAAAAATTATTTATTTTTAGAGAGAGGGGAATGGAGGAGGAAAGAGAAGGAGAGAAACATCAATATGTAGTTGCCTCACGCATGCCCCCTACTGGGGACCTGGCCTGCAACCCAGGCATGTGCCCTGACTGGGAATCAAACCAGCGATCCTTTGGTTCGCGGGCTGGAGCTCAATCCACGGAGCCACACTAGCCAGGGCTCAGTGATTTTTTTTTAACTCTGAGAAGAAAATTCTGACCATAACCAATGTTGAAGGAACTTTCTGAGAATTATAATTTGAGTGAAAGTAAGGGAGAATTTTTTTAGAGGTAATGTTTATTGCTATAGCACAAATGCTCTTGTTTATTAAAAACAAGTGAAATGATTTCCTAAAGGATATAATTTGTTCTCAAGTCCACTGATATTAAAGAGTCAATGTTCTATTGTGTTTTGGTATTTTTTTAAAAAAAAGAAAGAAGGGAGGAGAGGCAGGCACTGTGCAAAGGGGCAGAGCCAAAGCAAGCTGAGGAAAGCAGCTGCGCTGCACCACGGCAGTTCTCAACTTCTCGCTTCACAGAAGTACACACGTCACGTCGGTGCTCTCTGAGCATCCCACTCTTGAGTTAGGAAACATATTTTTACACTGAAAATCAGTTTAAGATCCACTCCCTCTCTCATCCAACCTTTTCAGATCAAGAGAAGGGCAATTTTTCAAGACCACTCCGGCTTCAGCGGAAGGTCAGAGGCAAGCAGCGAGCCCTGGAGTCCAGTGGAACCGGGTTTGACTCTTGGCTCTCGTGCTTTCTCCACCTACGTGACCTGGGGCAGATGCCTGAATCCCCCTAAGCCTCAGATCCCCAGTAAACTGGGGATTACCGGCTAGATATTGCCACGTGGTGAGGAGATTTAAAAATGTCAAGCAGCTTTTATGAGACCAGATAAAAATGGTGGCTATTGTGTTTATTCCCTTAAGGAGAGGGGTGGGAGGTGGTCCGTGGGAAGACAGGTCGAGATCAAACTGGGGAAGCCTGACACTGCTGAGTAGAAGAATTGGGACTGCATGTTGTAGGAAGCGGTGAAAAGGTAAGATCCTTGAGCAGAGGAAGGGAGGATGAAGTCCAAGACTAAAGAATGACGAAGCCCGGACCCCCAGCGCCTCCTTGACTTGGCACCTCTGCCTGGTGCTGCCTCCTGCACGCCCTCGGGCATGCCCTCTCCTCTCTCTGTGTTTTCCCCCCTCCCCAGGTGAATCTGGGCATCCTTGTAGCTTACCAACTGAGCCATGTGGATGGGCTAGTGAAAATTTAAACCCCCTAAACAGCAGGTGTTTGTCTCTAGGAAACAGATAAAGTCTCTGGCCAGCAGTGGTCAATGGCACCTCAGAGTGTTGTCTGTCGGTAACAGGGAGAAAGAGTCTGTCCTGGAGAGAATAAAAAATGTGTTGTGCAAGTTTTGGCACGCCACTAAAAGAACGGTGCCCCGAATGGAGCAGAGGCATTCTCTGTGCAACTTCAAGATCAAAGCATGTCTTCCTCATTGCCCTACCCAGAGAACACAAAGAGCAAAGAGGATGCCACACCAACATGGTGCAACAGGTGAGCAAGATGAGAAGGAAAAACAAGAGATAGGAAGCACACGAGTCAGATATTACACTTAAAACCTTTTTCAGCCCTAGCTGGTGCAGCTCAGTGGATCGAGCGCGGGCTGCGACCCAAGCATCGCAGGTTTGATTCCCAGTCAGGGCACATGCCTGGGTTGCAGGCCACGGCCCCCAGCAACCACACATTGATGTCTCTCTCTCTCTCTCTCTCTTTCTCTCTCTCACTCTTTCTCCCTCCCTTCCCTCTCTAAAAATAAATAAATAAATAAATAAATAAATAAATAAATCTTTTTAAAAAACCCCACCTTTTTCAGTGTAAAATCCATTCAGGAGAGGAAAGGTAAAGCTATAAATGCGTGCTCTTTTGCATAATATCTTTCAAAAGAACACCGCGAGGTATTTTACTGATACACAGGCATTTAGTCTGAAGGTGACGGAGACGCAGGGAGCCTCTGTAAACACGTTTAGAAATGGTGAGAACCACAGCACAGGGAGATGGTGCAGTTGTGTGACAACGTCAATCACACGCCTCACACCCGGCCGTGGGGTACACGCCAAGAAACCAGACCCGAAAGCATCGTCTGCCACAGAACCTTTCCCTCCCCTAGCCAGGATAATGGAGGAAGTCATATTGGTGTTTCTAAATGACTCCCTTTCCTCAAAAGCCCCCCTCCTGAGCTCCCATCAGCTAACTCTCAGGTATTTGTCTTCAGCTAACGGGGTTTCTAAGATGGCTCTGCAAACTGCTCCCTCCTGCACGTCGTAAATCAGTGCCAAACTACACAGGCTCCAGCCCCAGCTGGGAATACAGCGGCTTGGCTCATCACCCAACGCCTAATGAACCAACGTGAGTGATGACTGTTGGGCAAACAGCACGCAGGGAATGCGCGTCAGCTAAATGAGTCTTGCTTTAGACGGCACACCTAGGAAGGCTACACGGCAAATCTGTACATCCAAATGGCTGCAGACACTCAGCAATTTTCCAACGCAGTGAAGCCTGCTAGCCTTTATTCAAAGTGTTAAACTGGACGGGGGGTAAAGTCTGGGTCACTTCGTGGGCACATTCAACAACCTCTGTGACACTGGCTAGACGTGTCTGAGCTGTAACAATTCTTATCCACTACAGAAAGCATAAGGGTGCATTTGTTAGTAGTTTTGTCTCACACACACACACACACACACACACACACACATACACACAGTCCTGGATTACAAATAAGGGTGCCTGCCACGCCTGTGTCTTGTTAAAAAATGTTCATGCCTTTTTTTAAATAAATGAACATTTCCATCTTTATTTCAAATTCTAGCTTTCAACTGCAGTATTAATACCATTCCACAGTGTAATTTACTTGTAATAATATATCATTCTTTCTTTTTTTAAATATTACTGTTGTTCCATTTCAGTTATCCCATTCCCCCCCGCCCCCTTACTCTCATGCTTACAAAAAAAATGGCACACCAGTAGAAACCCATCCTGTAAAGGCAGCCCATTTCATTATCCCTAAGATTAACGTGAGCAGGGGTTGGGTAAATCACAGGGGAAAGACAGGAGAAAGCTCCTGAGCCACATCCGAAGGGATTTATTTTTGAAATTATCAGAGTACTAATAACAGTTAGTGCCGGTAAGGGACAAACCCTAAGGACGTTCTGGGGTGTGCATGTACCCATAATAGACAGAAGGAAAGAGGTAAATGAAGGTGAGAGAAAACTGGAACACTGGATAGTAACTAAATGGGTCATATGCTTTCCCACTTTAGTATTTTGATACATTTCCTCAGGTTCTTTAACAATGTAGAGTGGAAATACATGAGCTTTAGAGACAAGGAGATCTGTGGTACCTGGCATCATCTCTGAGCCTTAATTTCCTCCTCTGTAAAGTGGGCATAATACTTCGAAACACAGTTAGGCTTATCCAATCAGAAAATGTAAATAAAAGTACCTAAAATACGAGAGTAAACCCTGACACATATTAGGCACTTCTGACACATAGTAGGTACTTAATAAACATTAGTTTCCTCTTTGTTTTTCTTCACACTTATGGCAGGTATCCCCATCTACCTTCTGCTATAGCTTACTTTGTAGATCCTTGTTAAGTTGGGAAAGCTTCTCAAATTCAAGATTTGTCCAAGTATCTACCTCCACAGCACCTCGCCGTCTGTTCGAGACAGGTGCCACGGAAGTTCCTGACAGCATGGCGCAGTGACTCAATCCATCAGACAAGGGAGAAAGAAAGCCCCTGTGTGTGTCTCAGAGGTGTGCCCTCCGAGAGCAGAAAGGACCTTTGTGATCATGCCTACCTCCCCAGCCTGTGGCTAGAGAGAATGCATGAGCAAAGAGGAAAAGCCAAGTTGGATCAACAGTTTGTGGAGCCATAAGACCGGAGTGCTGTTTTCCAATCTTCCTTTCTTGAGGCACCGCCCCCCCAAAGAGCATGGGCTCTTGTTGGGAAACCAAGAAATCAAATCAAGAAAGATGCCCACAGCCGAGTCACGGCAAGTGACAGATGATGTGGCCCGACCCGAAAGCAGGAGGTAAGGACCGAGGGTGCGGGAAGGCGGGGAAGGGCCAAGGCACCAATGTGTGGTCCAGCGTGGGAAAGAATACTGACGAGGACTTTCCTCCCCAGAGTAACAACGGCCCCGGGAAGCTCTGGGAGGCGAATGTATGAAAGACGATGCAGCGTTTGCTTGGTGGCGTCCTGACACGGTGGGACGAGCCTGGTTTTGGAGCCAGACAAGTGGGAAAGCTCTGGGATCTGAGCTTCTGCACTCATCCTTCCACGGCTCCGGTTCATCACCTTTGGAACGGACGTAATAACGCCTCCCTCCCCGAGTGGCTGTAAAGATGAAGTAAAACGAGGCCCCTCACACAGGGACGGGGGCAGGCATTTGATGCATGTGTGAGGTCCCTCCTTCCTCCCAAAAGACAAGAGGCTCAGTGCAGGTTGTTCTTTCAATTTTACTTTCTTTCTAACCATTTCCAGGCATAGCATCTTTGCACGAATGAGGAGACCAGGGATCATCTAGTTCCAGCCGAGACCGATAACGATCTACCATCTCTTGACACACGGCCCTTCAGCCCGCCTGCTGGAGCCTGCAATACCGGGCTTTGATGTGGGGCAAATTTTGCCGCAGCCGTTAAATTATGCCTGCCTACAAGGTTTTATGAATGCAGATAATGTAAAAGTGTTTATCAAAATGTAACGCATGATATAAATATAAACAAGGAGATGAAAATATATCAGCTTATAAAAAGTAGTCTGGTTCTCCAAGGCAGCACCATGCCCACCCCCCGTTTTAGCAGTAAAAGTGTTTTTCAAGTAAACCTTACACGTTACCCAACACACACGGCAAACAGAGGCAAAGGCCAAGCTTGTTTAGGTGACATTGGAGGAGGGGCCCCGAGCTCCACTTCCCCACCATCCGCGCTGGCCTCCCCACACCCCCAACACTGTGAGACAGAGCTGAACCCCTGAGCTCACGGGAGAGAGCGGCTTGACCTCCCGGGCTCGGAGGAGACGCAGACCTCTGACCTCTGCCCTGTGCTTTCCTGGAAAAGGCAGAGACCCCACGGAGGAAGGACTGGTGTTCAGGGTTATTCAGTGCAGCTGGTGACCTTGAGGACGAGCAGGGATGAGCTCAGTCAAGGCCAGAACTGTGGTCACAGCCCGGCTGGTTATGATGGGATTAGAGACACATTGCGAGAATTTCAGGCAGAAAAGGAAATGCTGTGAAATTTGATGACTGGATGCTGCACACTGCGGTTTCTGAGAGATCTCTGAGTGAACCTGATGGAACCGTTAGAGCGCAATCAGCTCCCGATTGCCTTGAGAGTGTGGCGAACACCATGATTCCGTTTCTTCAAGGTGACCTATTCGTAATTCCAAATTCTGCTGCCACCTGACAGCGTGACCTTGGGCAACAACACTGGGATCCCATTTCCTTATTCTGGGCGGGGACGCGTTTCATAAAAAAGATCCTAAAAGCACTCCATATGAGGTGAAAAACGGTCAGATTTGCCTACGTTAAATAGTAAGAAGTTTTGTTTGAGAAAAATAAATGATGGGTAAGTAATTAGAGAAATTAGAAACTGGGACTTAATTACTGCAGAATCTAAAGCTGGCCAGGGATTAATTCCTAGCACATAAAAAGAAAGAGAAGAGTAGATAAAAGACACAAAAAGACAGTTCTCAGAAGGGAATGTCCAATCGGGTACAACCACGTGAGGAGATGCTTCAACTCCCTGGGAATCTAAGGTATGAAAATTAGAGCAACAGTAAAACGCACTCTCAGCGATCAGAATGACCGGAATTTAAAATTTAGTGCACACCAAATGTTGGTGGGGACACAGAGAGATGAGAACTGTCGTGTGCTGTCCCCAGTCGGAAAATCAAGCTTCAATTAAGCACACATACAGCATGTGAGTCCAAGACCCAACTCCTGGGCACTCGTCCCAGAAATAATTCTCGCACAGGTCCCCAGGGGCTACGGATGAGACTGGCAGCTGCGGAACTCTCCTGTGACAGTGGGGATCTGGAGGTAACGTGCGTGTGTGCCCACCGGGAAAGGTGCACGTAACATGGAGTGAGTGCAGGGCAAGAGTGGGAAGGCCGCACAGAGGCAGGAATATACCTGAAAACATAATGCTGAGTGGAAAAATCAAACGACACTCTCACTTTTCAGTCTATGTAGTCACAGATTCATCATTTATGCAACTAACAATGCTCAAATAAGAGAAATATTTTATAATAGGGAATGGCCTAAATCTGTGTTGCAGCATATTGAGGTCCTTCTCTATTGGGAGGGGGAGCAGGTGTGGGGGGCAGGGGTGAAGAGGAACAAGAACACAGTAAGAGGTAAGTCCTGCAGCTCTGGCTGGCGCTGCTCAGTGGATTGAGCTCGGGTTGCGAACCAAAGTGTTGCAGGTTCGATTCCCAGTCAGGGCACATGCCTGGGTTGCAGGCCATGACCCCCAGCAACCGCACATTGATGTTTCTCTCTCTATGTATATCTCCCTCCCTTCTCTCTCTAAAAATAAATAAATAAAATCTTTTTTTTAAAAAAGAGATAAGTCCTGCATGGACTTACGATGATGATAAGCTATGAACTGATGAGTATGTATAACTCAGCTCTACATCCGAGGGACAATTAGCTCTTAAAACACTGTCGAGTTCTTGTGGAGATCAAGTGAGATCTCTAAGCTGGATTTCCCAGCAATACAGGAGGCTCTCCACACCTGTTTGCTTCCCCCATGACTCTGAAAAAACAGAAAAAGAATGAAGCTTTCTTCGCTCTGTTTCTCTGGTAATTTAATGGAGAAAATAAATAAGAGTCTCAAGCAGATGAGGTACAAAGAGCAGAACTCTGCCCGTGTATGAGAATCATGCAAAGGACAGACAACAACTACAGACAGCCAGGCTCCGCCCCCTCATTCCCCAGCACAGAGCGGATCGTGGTCCCTGGGGTGGGTGGCAATGGGGCCAGGGCCGGGTCTGCAGAGCAGACTTTGAAAAGCACTGGCATTAGGCCTGAGGGGCTGTCCACTGTCATCTCAGTCACTCGTGTTCTTTGCTGTTAGAAACTTCAACAGCTTTTGCTAAATAAAGCAGCACCGAATTGCTCAAAAAGAAATATATTCCAAAATATATGACTAGTGTATACAGTATGGCGCTCCATCTGCTCTTCCCAAATACTTGAGTTTTAGAAAATAATGTGTAGATAGGTCTATAAATTGCCACCTCCAACAAAGCGAAGTAGATTCGCTTGAGGGGGTATGGGAAGATATTTTTTTCCTTTGGTTTATCTGTAGCAAGAGAGATAACCTGTAGGACCAAGCAATACACATTCATTCATTCATTCACCCATCATTTATTCAACACCTGGTTGAAACAAAATACAGAGAACGTACTTGATTCAAAGGGTGGTTCGGTTAACCTGTAGTCACTCAGCATCCATAAAGAACATAACGTGCTCACACTGAGGGCCTTGGCTCTGCACAGCTCGGTGTTCATGCAGGTAAATGCACCTTGGCTGGGCAGGCCCTGGAAGGCTGTGAATGGGCCACTGACTGTTGGATGTCACCAGCGCCTCCTGGGATCCAGCATTTGGTTCATATTGACTGGAACAATCACCCACTTCTCTGTTTTATTTCCCAATATATTTAGCACCATGAAGTCTCTACCTTTTCTAGAACTGCCCAGGTGCAGGCTGGAGCCCTCTGATCCTGAAGGCCACCCCCAGTAAATTCCTGAACCAGTCTCCCTCACCAGGGGCGAGGCTGGGACTGGCTCAAGAGAGGGAGCCTTTAGCAAAGTGGGAAGAATGTGGGCTTTGGTGTCAGCTAACCCTGGGCTTGAGACCTGGCTCTGTCACCCACTGGCTGCGTTTCAGTCCCTTCTCCTGTGAAACAGGATGATGAACTCGGCCCTGCTGGGGGGCAGTGAGAATCGGCTAACGCATGTGCAGTGCCTGGACCAGAGCGGGCCTGGAAAACACGACAGGAGGCTGCTGCCACACTCTGGGGGTGGGGGCCCCTAGGCTTCCGGTGACAGCTCTGCCCCCTGACCCCGTGCCCACAGAGCCCCAGGCCCTGTCCCTACGCTCTGAGCTTCTGTGGGAGAGTTTCTACAACCGAAGGCTTTCAGGAGAAAGGAGCCTGATTGGCAACTTGGCTGCAACTGGAACAATCCACCCAACCCTTCCCAGCCCCTGTTCCCTGCAGTCCTGGCCCCTCTCATCACTAAGGGCCCAGCCAGAGTGTGGCACCTCCATGTTAGCTCCAGTGGGCCACTCAGAACTGCAACGTGTCACCACTGGGAACTCTCCATAGTGTGCCGGGAGCTCCCTTCCCTGATTGGCATCCACAGTGATCCAATCAGGATGCCCCGTTCTTCCCTTTGGGCGTTCTAGCCTGGACTAGTGGCTGGTGGCTTTCCCTCCAAGGCCAGCCTCGGACTGCATCCTCTAGCTCACCGTTCTGCCCAGACAACATGCCCCTTGGCTGAGCCACCCCAGCGCCAACACAGAGGGTTGTGGGCTCATTCAAAAAATATTTGTGGAATGCAAGAGTCGGCGAGTCCATAAAAATGGATGACAGTGTGAATGAACTATGTCACCCCTTATTTCTGAATGCGGTTTGGAAAGACAGGGGAGCCGGGTGGTGGCCCAGTGCTGGCAGCTGTCACCTGCAAGGCCTCTGGGGAGGCAGCGAGCTCCCGTAGCTCCGAAGAGTTCGTGTTTTCCTGTCCAGCTGATTGGTGGCTATTAAAACCAACAGCCGCGCGCACCCTCCAGAACCACACAGTTCTTTACCATTTAACTATAACATGGTTGCTCTGTTTATACCCTAAAACACAATCTCTCATCCAATCCATTAATTTACGCATCTGTATAATGAAATTCAAGTATACATATGAGTGCGCATCTTTTAATGAATATCAGTGGATCACTATGGCTCTGTGCATGAAAGGCTCCTTTAAAAAAACTCTGGCATAGAACATACCCCCATTAAATCACTCTCCAAAAGGGTCATTTAAGAACAAAACTTTCTATGTGATTTTCTGCCGTTTTACTTTTCTGCTGTTAGATTGACGATCTTACTTCTCCTGAAATTTCACCACATTTGAGAAGTCCTTTTCAACTCCCCTCTCTTCTCTGTGTACCCAAGCCTCTTTTCCTAGCTCTCTCTGGGTCCTCTCGGTGATCAGCTTCCGTGTCTGCGTCCCTGAGAAGCAGCGGGGCCTTGTGGTCAGGAGCTGGCCCACCGGGCCTGCCCTTCCTTCTTTAGGCCTGCGCTCTGCCACTCTCCAGCCTGTGGCCTTGCCAGGTCACTGAACCCCTTTTGGCCTCAGTTATTTCAATGGCAAAATGGGGATAACAACAGTGCCCTACCCCAATATTATAATAATGGTAATCACTGCCGCTGTTAGTACTACTACTACTACTGCTGCCACCTTCCCGCCTAGGCTCTGACCCCCTGCCAGCTGGACGCAGGCTACCTGTTCCCTGCACCTGACTCAAGGGTCAGGTGTAATTGTCTGTACACTGCAGGCATTCAGTAACTACCTGAGTTCTGCAGAACCCCTTATTTTCAACACAGAAAAGTCCCCAAAGTGTTCTTCTGTGGAGAAAGGGTCCAGATAGGATTCTCTGTCTGTCTGTGCTCCTATAATAAAGTACCAGAAACTGTGGAGCATCTAAACAACCACGGAAATCCATTTCTCTCAGTTGTAGAGGCTGGAAGTCCAAGGTCAGGGTGTCAGCATGGCCAGGTCAGGGACCATTTCTTGGTTCATAGCTGGTGTCTTTTTCCTGGGTCCTAATTCGGTGGGGGCGGGCAGAAATCTCTGTGGGGATCTTTCATATGAACCCTAAGCCCGTTCACGAGGGCTTGGCTCTCATGACCTCATACTTTCTGGAGTCGCCACCCCCAAATGCCATCATCTATAAGGGTTTGGGTTTCAACCCATGAATGCGGGTGGGGACACGAGCATTCAGACCCTGGCAGGCTCAGTGCACCCTCCCCCCATAATTACGGCAGTCGTTGGTGTCCCAACGCTGACATCCCGTCTGTGGGACACTTGCAGGGCCCCGGCTACTAGAAAGGGCCCAGGTAGGGTCAAGCCACTCCCAAGGGTGGCAGAGCCCCTCTGCATGAGCCTCCTTCCCTGGGCTGCGGGCTTGGAATCTCAGGGAACGTCCCCCACTCCCTGCTACACACTTGGGATTCTATGTGCTTGCTTCCTGCTAGCTGGTTCTTTCCTTTGTGTTCCCTGATGGGAATGAGGTGAATTTCCGGGAAACCGAGTATGGCGTCTGTCTGTTTATGATAAAACAGTCAGAGCCTCCAGCAGTGATGAGCAGACGCCCGCTGTCCAGCTGTCCTGCTCAAGCAACGAAACACAAGCGAGAGGGAGCCGCTGCTCCTGAGAGCGAACCTACAGCTTCCTCAGCTGTTTCCCTCCGAATGCATTTCCATTCCCTCCCAGCCTCCCCGTCCGCAGCAGCTCACAAACCTCTGTTTGTTGTTTCACTGTAGATCCTTAATTTTTTTTTTACAATTTTTTCCTTTTTAAAGTAAGCTATCACAGACTGAAGGAAAAAAAACAACAGATAATAGAGTTCTTTTATTAGCCTCCTCCACCAGGCACTTGAAGAGACATTTTATTTATTCTTGGCTTTTGGGAAAATTTCAGCCTACAGATTATTTGTCATTTTTCTCATTGTGGTCAATTTGTCATTATAATTAGTTTTATTCTTGGATCCTGGATCTTTTCCTTCTGAAAATTAAGAGATCTTCCCTAACCTGACTTGACAGAGAAGGAAAACAAGGAAGACAGAGAAAAAAACCGAAAACCTCCATCTCATAAACGAGTGTGACTTAACAATGAACTTGCCCGTGCCGTGAGGGCAGCGAGGGGACTGACTCAGGGGCCGAGTTCCAGGCATGTCCCTGAGGACGCTGCACGTGGCCGCCAGCAGGAAGCAAGGTCTAAAACCCTCTGTTTCACGTTTGCCTTTCATGGTAGCTTTAAACACATTAACTGAGTGTTAGCTTAACACTTCCTCCCGATGCCATATTTTCTACGGGACATGCTTATGGGGCCCCCTGTCTTTCTTAAGTGTGGTAATGAGTACGAATAACCAAAGTGACGTGGTCAGGGAGGATGAATGACACGAGACTGACATGGAGGCGGGCAGGGCTCCGGCGGGCAGGGACGTCACCGGCACAGGCCCATCCCTCCCCCGCGCACCTGTCCAGACTCCCCCACAAGCTGCCTCTCCCTCTCATGGGCTTCCCCTGCTCCCAGCCCATGACCACAGCAGCGTGTTTCCCAGGTAGTGGAGACACGAGGTCGCTAGTCACTTAATTAACGAAGAGAAAGAGATGTTAGTCATACGCGTAGGACAGAACCCAGCTTACAGAAGGAACAGGTCTGTTGACCTAACAGTGAGTGAAACTGCTTCTGAAATGTGGCTCACGTCTTGCAGGGGCACTTTGTATGCCACTGTTCTATCTGCGGGTGGGGGGATAAAGGTACGGAGGAAGCGCAGCATCAGGCTGGGGAAGACAGCTCCCAGGGGGCCGTGACAACGGAGAACCACACAAGGAGGGGAACCGCCATAAAACCCCCGTGTTGCATGGCTGTGCCACAGAGGGCAGGGCTGTGGGCTTAGAATCGGCTAGAGTTTGCAAAGCAGAAGAGGCTGGGTGGGGACCTTGGAACTTTTAAGACACCTTATAAAAATGAGAACTGAAGGGAACGTGTGTTAAAAATATTCTTCTTAAGAGTAGCATATCCTAAATGACTCCTATGAGACTGGGATCACACATGCATTCATTCACTTACATTCAGGGAGTGTCTACTTGGTACCAAGTATCGAAAATTCAGAAAGGGCGTAAATGATGTTAACACAGCGTGGGAAGAACCTAGGTAACGCTATACCGCATGTTATTACATAGAGAAGTAGCACTGAAGACAGGACGTTCGGGCTAGGTCAAGGGCGATGAGCGGGACTCTCCCAGGTGGGAGGGGAAAGGAGAGACACTACAGGCGAAGATACGGAGCAGCCTGGTGCGCTGGGCAAACTGGAAAGGGCCGTGGACCGCTGGAGCCCACGGCAGGGGGCAGGCGGAGGGAAGCCTGGTGCGTCCCGCGGGAACCACCAAAGAGCCGCAACCAAGGCGTGAGCTGGCCGTCCGAGCTGTGCGTCAGAACGGTCCCCCTTCCAAATGTTGCCGTTCCAATCAGACTCCACTTCCCAATCCCCAGTTTAGAGCTTATTAAACATCTGTCTCTTAGCCTGCCGCCCGGTGGTCCTGGCCTTGACTTCATGGGTTGGCTCATCTTTCCTGGGAGAAATGCCTCTCTCTCTTCTCTGGGGCTGTGTTGGAGCTGGGAGCAAGAGGATGGCACATTCACGGGCTGGAGGCTGTGCCCTCCCCTCAGGACGCATCGTTCTCCGCTGCCTTACCCCAGGGGCTTTGGAACGAGGGTCCTCCCACTGGTATAAGAGAAACCCGATGCCGTGCAAACGTCCTTGCCCTGGCGACCTGGGGATGAACAGGTCCTCCTGGAGCTGCCTGAAGAAACACACAGACACTCTGGGAGGAGAAGTGCTTCCTCCTGCCGAAGCAGCACGTGCGGCCAACTCTTCCTTAACGGGCCTGTGTCCGGTAAACACGATGCAAACACTTTGAGACAAGATCGGTGTGCATTGAACTTGCGGCATGTTGCGGGGCAAGGGAAGAGGGGGATGTGTCTGTCAGCTGATGGAAGCGATCAGAGAAGAGAGGTGAACTGTGTCCCCCGCAGGGGCGGGGGTGGGGAGGCAGGGGACGGCTGGAGGACAGGTCCAACAGGGTGACCAGCGGTCTGGGGGGAAGAGCTGGTCATTGAAGATAAATGGAGAACAGGGCTCGTGGGAAAAGTTGCATCTGTCTCAGCACCAGCCTCGACTTGGGACAATGTTGCCCCCACCCCACCGGGGACATCCGGCACTGTTTGGTCATCTTCCCTGGAGGCGGGGGAGGTACCAGCATCCTGGGAGCAGAGGCCAGGGATGTTGCTGCGCATCTCACCAGGCGCGTCTTACCCCTGGACGAAGAAGGCTCCAGCCCCGTGCCAACGGCGGCACGGAGGCTGCGAAACCCTTGACCCCTCCCAAAGTCTGTTTGCCTGCGCTTGCCCTAGGCTGCCCTATTCTCCCTCCCAGGGTTGAATCTGAAGACAACTGCCAGTAGATTTTTTTTAAAAAACAACACTGTCATGCCTAAAAATAAAGCCATTTTTATACTTCAAGGAACAGACAGCACAATCATTTCTTCGTGACTCTCCGGGTGCTCAAACGTTTCCAAAGGCTGGGAGGAGGAGCCCTGCCGGCTATATATAGCGCAGCCTGTCAGGCCCGCTCCTCCGGGCCTCGCCCGGCCTCCGCAGGCTGGCTGCAGCTCGCAGCCAAAGATAAGACCTCTGTTGATCAAAGGATTCGGTTCCCTGCAGGTAATGGCTAGAAACTTCCAGGAACGGCATCCTTTCCTAGGCCCCAAACCCTCCCTCCGCATCATTCAGCCCCTAGCATCTGGTCTCTCTGTGGGTCCCCCCTCGTTTCCCCTCTCCTGGACTCTCGACTCCCAGCCTCCGAGCCTAGCAAGTACTCGCACGGCTTCTGTTCACTTTACCCTTCTTGCCCGTCCAACTCTAATTGCAAAAATAGGCCGGAAAATGAATTTTCTAACAAGCAATTTTTTTTTTGAAAGGCAAAAAGGTCCATATGCCATTAAGCATCCCGACCCCGGTCTGGCTATTTCCTCAGACAAAGCACCTCGTCGTCATTTTCTTGCAACGAGCGGCCGCGAGGGCTGCCAGGCTGCAGCAGGAATTTGGTTAATGACAGTCCCCGGGAAATTAAAGCCTGTCTGCCGCGCTGATGGATGCATCTCCCTGGCAGCCTCACCCCGAAGCCCGGTTTTCCAACCCCGGGCCCAGCGGCCACACCGAGCCCTGAATACAGATGAGCGCCCGGGCCGGGGGGATCAATCTCAATTTCACGTGGGCTCCGTTCCTTCCCACTTCCCTCCAGGTCCCCTTTGTCTCCCCGTCCCTCCGTGCCCGGAACCCAGCGCAGTCTGGCTTGGCTACAACTGCAGGTAATATTTTTACCTCCCTGCCTTCCCCCTTCCTGACCAAGTTACGTAAGGAAGAGCCCGGCGGCCCGAGGCAAGGAGGGGCACGGAGGGAAGAACGAAGTCGTGACTGAGCCTCTGTCCTCGTTTCCACCCTGCTGTGCGAGTCTCGGCGCCACTCCCTGCCAGCAGGACCGTGGCAGACTGTCCCCCGGGAGGGCAGGGCTAGGACCCAGCCTGCCCCTGCGTTTGACAGATGCAGAACCAGGCTCCGGCCTGCGCTGACTCGCTCAAGGTCACCCGCTGAGTCAGTGACAAGGGCAGGGTCCAGGTCTTGCTGGACTCCTGTCCCTTTGATGAGGACGGCCGTGGAGTTTGAAACCCAGGGGGGCAAGCTTTCCTTTGGTCTTGCGTGGGGCTGGGTCAGGAGCAGCGAGCTCCGTGCACGGGCCCCCGGAGTCCCACGGGGCAGCTGTCCCCTGCACACCGGGGCCGGAACCTCAGGTCTTAGCCTTTTTAGCTTTGGGCTTCACTCAGAATTGCACTTAAAACTTCCCCCTTTTTCCTGCTCTTAGTGTGGGGAAAGGGGATGGAGAGGAAACCGCACTCAGTGGCCCGTACGTACATCCTCAGTGAGGCTGCGTTTGTGCCGCCTCCCAAAGGACGGGCGAGGGCAGGCAGGGCCCCTCCCATCTGCTGGTGGGGCTTGTATTTCGCGTACAAATGTCTGAACCCCAGAGGCCTGTGCTTCTGCGTGCCCAAGCCACGATGTTCAAACTCCTCCCTGGCTCTCAGGATTTGCACTTTCCTATGTATCTCATGCAACGGAAGCCCACCTCTTCCTGCCTCCTGCTTTTTAAATTAACTTGTCTGAATTCCACGCATGCTGGGGAAAATTAAATCCCTGTAGTAACTTATTTTGAAGCAAACAGCGAACAATTAGCCCTGGAGACATCGGGTCTTACGGAGTTGTCCGTAGGTACTTAGCGCCATTTAAAGAGATGGCTAGTCTTCTGGTGTCAAAAATTATATCAGCAATAGAGTCCCACGACTTACAGAGCACTTATCAAACACTAGGCGCAGTTCCGCACACTTTACCTGGTTTAACTTATTTACTGTTTCGACAGCCCTAGGGGTAGATATTTGATCCCCATGTTGTAGATGAGGAAACCGAGATAACCGGCTTAGAGCCAGACTTGCAGTGAGTGGCAGAGCAGGGACTTGGACCCAGGCGGCCTGGCCCCAGGTTCCCTCGTCACCCCGCTGTCCTGCCTCAGGAGCTGCTCCCTGGTGGTGAGTTCAATGGCCAAGGGAAGGTTGAAAGACTGATTTATTAACAGCCAACAACGTTAAGATTAACCTAGTGTTAATCTTGGCTTAACCTAGTGTTTTTCCTTGAACCACAGGACACTTACACGTGATACCTGCTTACAAAATCCCAAACACGGGGTCCGTGAAACAGCCTTTAGAGTGTATTTCTCACCCACAACCCCACGTGCAGGAACCCTTGTTTTCCTGGGTGCTAGTACGTTGCTGGGATCTTCCCCGGCTAATCCTGGACTGACACCAAGGATGCAGCTACGATAAACCTCGCCTTCCCACTGTGAGAAGTCATCACTAACTACCTGTGGCTTCATTACGCTTTGCGCTGGTACCCTAACCAATCTACTGATTTCCCTGGATTCCCTCCACCGTTTTTGTTGGAATACCTAGGCAAGTGTAAAAGGAACACTATTTTCTATCCAAACAAAAAATGGGGGCGGGGGACCAGGACTCAGAACATGACAAACAAGCGGTTGACACTTCATGCATCTGTGTCCTCCCCTTTATTCCCCCACCCCCTTAACTCAGTGGAAATTGCTGTTCTCATTGCCCTCGGAGGCGATGCTTGCTTCCCATTTAACAAACACGAGTGACTTCTGTTAGATTGCGCGTCCAGGCCCTCACTGCCTCGGGCAACAAAACCCACGGCCCGGCCAACGGGAGAGGAGCAGGCCGAAGGGTCAGGCCCACAGACTGGGCGTGCAGGACACGGCTCCCAGCCTCACACCGGGGGGCGGCTGCTGCCTTTGCTTTTACCTGGGTCAGTTTCTGACTCTCACCTGGAAGTGCGGGGGACCCGAGACCGGCAAGGTTTACTCAAACATTTCCAGTCACCAGTTGTGGTTACTGACAGACAGGGGCACTTGGGGAGCCCCGGGGTGATTTCCGAGCCCCCAGAGACGCAGTGTGGTGCACAAGGACGTGGCGTGGACACGGCATCAGGCGGAGCCTGGCCCAAATCCTAAACGGACCACAGTTCCGTGGTGCCGCTTCGGGTAAGCTGAGCACAGACCTTCCCGTGTGTGTCATGAAGACATAATTCTGCAGATTCCTTCTTGGGTGTGGGCCGAGTACAGAATAACAACACCTTGTGTTGCCCCAGGACCAGACCACCCAAACGCTGCACCAGTTACAAACAGTGAGTAAAGGAGTGAGGCCCGTGTCCACAAGCACCCTGCCACTGCCCACGTACCATGGTGATCGGCCTCTTCTCTCTACGTGCGGTCTGCTGCATCTTATTCTGACCAGGACACAGAAGCCTGAGGCTGGCGTGGCAGAGTGGAAAGCTGATAGTCCATAGGTAGCCCAAAACTGAGACCTTCCCCCAGTGGTACCCCATCTGGTCTAATCTTTGGGAGACAGTACCAGACTGTTTGGCTTTTTGAAGAACCTATGCTCCTTTCTCCCATGCAATTAGTGTAACTCTAGAAATCAAACGTGAAGGATCTAGTTCATACTAGAATATGAATGACTGACTGATAGAAGCTCATGGGCTATTTATATATTTAAAGAAATTGGTTACTTTTAAGGATTGTCATTTTAACTACTGTCATGGGCTCAAGGGGGAGAGATTTGGGAGTTCAGATTGCAGAAAGTAGGGAACTAACTGATCTCTCACTTTTCCTGAGAAGACAGACTTGAATTCAACCTGAATAAATCATGTCAATCAACCTCGGATTACTCAGAAAACTGAACTTCATCTCTTAGGGATATTCTTTTCCTTGGGTGTTGGTAAATCTCTGAAAATCTCAAAAGGCAAAAGAGGGAAAAGAAGATTCAGAAGTTTCTTTTTTTCTTTTTGTCACTTGTTAACTAAGAACATAAGCTCCTTTGGTTCGACTGAAGCTTCAAGATTAACTCCAGGATTCATAAATGCGCCTTCCTCTTGGCCCAGAAAACAGAAAGCTGGCCGTCTCTTGACACCTGCACTTCCATCCAAGAATAGGAAGATCTTAAGACATTCTAAATCTCCTTCTCCCTCCCACCCTGCGGGCTCCAGGGCTCCGAGGGTAACGCTCCCCCTTCCCATCCCAATCCACAGGGCTTGAAGCAAATCATTTAGCACAACCACTCAAAGGGAGCCATCCGGAAGTCACGTGTAAAAAGCAATTACAACAGCATCAGTGATGCACACACAGTGCTCTGTATTTGGAAAGGTGAGTCTCTGATAAGAATGGTGTATCTTGCTGTCTTTCTTTTACCCCCAGCCAGGACGTGCTGACCGGAAAAGTGGCAGGAGCAGCGACACTGCAACAGAAAGATGACGCTGACCTCCAGTGCAGGCCCTGCGTGGTCCCCAGGGCCTGGTTTACAACACGTGCCCCTGGAGAGTCGGCCGGCCATCCCTCCAGCCCCACGCCTGGCCTGGCGGTAAACATTGGCTACAGTCTAAGTACAGTGAGTCACCCCACCCACGGGGCTGTTTGCAGAGGCTCCAGGGAGTCAAGACTCCTGCAGAGAAAGAAGATACTTTTTTTCCTATGAGACTGAATGTGAAAGAGAGCTTTTCTGAGTGGCAACAGGGCACCAAAGCACACGTTCTGTACATTCGACACACGCAGAGCCCCAGAACTTGTGTGTGTGTGCTCACACGCACTGTGTCCATGCACGCATGCAGACAGGGCACTAGAAGGACAGCAGGGACCCAGAGCAGCACCGCCACACCAGCCATGGCCTCCCGGACAGCTTTCTCGGGCCATCCGCTCGTGTGACCCTGAGCTAAGTGCTGCAGCTGCCCTGGCAGGAGGGACATTACCTCCACATTAGAGGAGAACGGCCAGTGGAGACAGGTTAAGGGCTTTGCTCAGGGTCACATGACTAGTAAGTAGCAGCAGACCGGGGACCGAACAGGAGAAGAGGTCAAGACACCTTTGGTGAGACACCAAAGCCCGGACGGACGCCTGACTGCTGCCCGGAGGAGTGGCCTCAGTGTGGACAGCGGCGGCCGACCTGGCTGTGAACTACGGCTGGCTCTTCCCAACGTCCGGCAGTGGCCAGGCGGCTGAGCTCAGCCCGCCCCTACTCACTCACTCCTCTTGCCGCGCCTCCTGCCTCCCAATCTGAGTTTTCTGAAGACAGGTGAACCCACACCCAGGCACTCGTTAGGGAACTTCTCGCTCCAGGTTGGAATCACATTTGTCATATGCTATTTCTGAGTGGGGAAATATACCACGATCCTGACCGTCACCCCTCAAACCTGTATTCAGCACCCTAACGTCCGCTGGCTCCACGCTCCGTGTGGCCCAGCTCTAAATGCTTGGCACTCTGTACATACTTGCAGAACGAATGAACACTGAAAGGTCCAGTCGGCTGCTGAACTTATTCTTTAAGTCAGCAGCTGGCCGGGCATGTTGGAATGTTAAACAGCCAAGTCCACGAAGACCAATCTACTCCCTTGGTTTCCGAGTGCACGTGAAAATGCCCCTTCCCACTGAGCCCCCTGGATGCGGGGCTCCAGCTTGTTTGGTCAATGGGTTTTCCCCAAAGCGCAAGTGAAGAGATGCATCAGCTTTGCACACCCCCCGGGAGCCATTGAGAGCACACATAATCTGCTGTTTCAGAAGACAGAGTGGCCTAATGAAGTAATGCGTCTCCACAGGGCCTAAATGATGTTTGGGGATTATGTTGCTCGTTAGGTAGCTCCCCTGCTGTGAGAACTGGTCAGCCCCACGCAAAGAGAGGCGAGAACATCCAGTGTGTGAGAAGCAGGAGCTTTCTCTCTGTGATGCAACTGAACGGACCACCCAGGTGCCCCCCAGCCCCCAGCCCCCCAGCCCGCTGCGACTGACCAGGGAACATCCACAGTCCTGCGTGTGTCTGGAAATTCTAAGTGGAATATTTGGGGCCCAAGGAAGTTCTGTTAATAATATCAATAGCAGACCGAATGTTAGGTAATGCAAAAGCTCCATTTTGCTTCCAAATTACAGATTCGGTGAAATGTATTCGACATGCATATACCGTAATATTTTGGGATGTGCCTTTTTTAAGATGAAGAGAGTTGAAAGCCTACCTCCATGCAATGCTCCCAAGTTCAAGCTCACATTTCCGAACCTTTGAAGGCTTGTTTTCCTTCTACTGTCATCAACATTGCTTGCGCCTTTGACTCGCTGAGCGGCCTTTGGTGGGCAACCCCCCCCCCCCCCCCCCCAGCCACACACTGCGCTGTGTTCCTCACTCCCGGGTTCCAGAGATGCTGCTCCCTACACCTGAACTCCCCCTTAAGACAGGACAGAGTCATCCTCAACGGAGCATGTCAGGTACACCGTTTTGTAGTGCTGTGGTTTTAGAAACACCTCGCGGATTTTTTATACATAAACTTGACTCTGCTTTCCTCTCCCAGGGAGAAAGTCTGTCGTTCCAACCGTGTCATATTGGCCGTTTCAGCCGTTTCCCAACCAGGCCTGTGTACAGTATCTGCATGTCAGAGCGTGTTCTCCGGGGCGGGGGAGGCCTGCTTCCTGCCCCTCTGCACAGGGAGGGCGTGCGGGCCGAGTCCGCGGCCCTTCTCAGAGAGACTCGCCCGTTGGGTGGGATGTGGGGACCTTCAGTTTCCTCCATGTCCATGCCCACCCCATTCCCGTCTCCTCCTCCACCTCCACCCCACCCCACCTCCCACTCCACCCCCACCCCCACCTCCCACTCCACCCCCACCCTATGATTAGCATTGAAGAGGTCAATGGAAATGAGTTTCTGGCTTTCCTGCTGCACTTGGTCCATTGGTAGCAAGTTGTTAGTGGATGCATTTAGTTTTAATGTAGAACCTGAATAAGGGGGAAACTGGCCACGATCACACTATCGAGCACCTTCTCACAGTGAGACAAAGACATGCCACTTTGGAAAGGAAAGTGCTTCCTTCAGGACATGGAAGGCAGCTTTCCAGGACTCACCCCAGAGGGTCGGTCCCCCAGACTCGTGCTGGCTGCCTGCGCTGTAACAGGCATTACAAAGGGGCCTCTCGTGTATGACCTTGTGGCCTTAAATAGAATTCATTTACCTTCTCAGGTCCTCGGTTTCAAAATCTCCCCAATCCCAACGCCCACACCAACTCTGCAGAGCTGCTGTGGGATGGAACCACACACACGTGGACACACACACGGCACGCCCAGTGCACAACAGGCCTGCAACGCGTGTAACCTGAACACATCCAAAACATGAGCGGTGTGACCTCGGGGAAACAGAATGACCTCCATGAAAAGGAGAGTGGTACTCCCTACCTCCCGGGATTCTTTCAATGACCCTCTGTGCGCATCAAATAGCAACTGAGCAACCGTTATATACTAGGGACTTTTGTATGAGAATCAGAAACCTGTATACTACAAGGTACTGTTTCAGGTCACCAGATGTTACGTGAAGCTACCTGGGCCCAGGTGGTGAACGTGTGCTGAGATGGAAGGTGGCCTGCTCTGTAGAGGGTAAACCTCGTTCATTCCCTCACTCGTGAAGCATTTACTGTGGGCATGTGAAGAGGCGGGCGAGGCACTGTTTGGACACAGGCTACTAAAGCATGGCCCCATCCACACCAGAGAGGGGGTTCCTGGCCCAGTGTCCCTCCTGGTAAGTATTAGTTTCCTTCTTTTCTTCCCTCAAGGAGAACTCCGATTGGCTGAAGGACAGTTCAAGGACTGGGTGATAAGCACTCGGAGACAGGAATGTGCCTGCTACCTTTCCGTCACTTCCAGACTCACAGACGGAGCAGGAGAAAAGTCTATGAGGACGAAGAAGTCTACCTACTGCTCACTGGGAGGCGTGAAATGCATGGATGAAAATGCCACTCATTCAGGCCCCGCTAATGACAACTCTTTGAAAAGGGCTGACCGTGCTTGCCCTTCTGGAGGCAAGGGGGAAAGCACGTGCCAAGGAAGCACGCCGGGAAACAGCGCTGGAAGGTTCTGTGGGGTCAAGTCTCTGCTGAAGAAAGAGCTTGCCGGGAGGATGCGGACGGCAGAGACGGCGCGAGAACCGGAGCTGACTGCATGCTTCTTCCCGTGTGTCAAACACCCAGGGGTCCCCGGGATGTTTTATAGGGGCGCTCGCCGTGACTCCTCGGCTCGGCCTGCTGGGTCAATTCGTCTCCGAGCGCCCGGCACCACGCTCTGCGGCTCGCACACAGAGCGCTCCGTAAATGTCTGCTGGCTTGACGGACGAATGAGGGATGCCTGCTTCCCACCGCAGGCATCCTCCCGGCTGCTGCAGGCGGCGGACAGAGAAAAGCCTGCAGCCGGGGCTCAGGGATTTTGTTTGGATCGGCCCTGAATAGACAAGAATTGAGTCTGTCTGCCTGGCAAGCCAGAGAGGCACCCCCATGACGGAGGCACCCTGAGGTGTCCCCGGGGCCCAGCTGCCCCGTCTCAGAGCAGTTCCGGGACGGCGGGGCTGCGAAGCACCTGTTATGCCGCTCACCCTACGTGGGGAGGACGTTAGCAGTCTAGGCTGCGGGCTGGAAGTGGCCGAGTTCCCAGCTCGCTGAGCCCTGACTGTCCACACTGCCACAGGCCCTCTGTGGCCAGGGCTCCACAGGAGCAGAGCGCCGCTCCGCACAGCATTTCCAAGGGCACTGCCGATCCACTTGGTCTGAGACGCCCCAGACAGGACTGGCTAGTCCCTTCCTTCTAGGAAGCCCAGACCATTTTCTAGTGCACAGCCTGGGAGAGCTGTAAGTCTAGGCCCTTCTCTTGGAACTTGGGGGTGGGGAGATGAATGGTTGCTCCCGCCAACCTTCCAAGGTGAGAGATTAGCAGTCACATCGAGGTTGTATGAGCAACAACGACCCAAACTTGTCTGTGCGAGCACACACCTAAATGCTCTGGGAAATGCTTTCTGTGCTCGGGTGAGCTGCGTGGCAGCCGTGTGGACGACACAGCCCGTGGGAGCGGGCAGATCCGGCACCAGGGCAACAGGATGGGGGCCAAGCTCTCCTGCGTGCAAGGGCTCCATCTCCATGGCAATGGCGGTTCCCCGAGACTCTGCCAGACACAGGACAGACTCGGGAGGTTTGGGGTCCCCAACTGCCAGGCAGAGAGGGCGGGGGGCTGGAGAGGAGGACGTGGGCCCTTGGTTTGGGGTCTGTGATCCCTACTACACTGTGCTCAGCAGAGGTGGTGGGGGGGGGTCCTCTCAGATGGCCGAGGAGCAGGACTCCAGTTGCCCCTCCTGTTTGGGGAGAACAGTTCTGCTTTCATCTCCATTATCTACTAAACTACCCCTTAGCTTTTTTTTTTTAAGAAAAGGTTTGGTCACTGTCAGCCTGTCCTCAATTTCAGAGGGGAGAGGGGAGGGAATTTCGGGGATAAAGGGTGAAGGGTTTGCAGGAACAAGTATAAAGGACACAGGGACAATAACAAGGGGGAGGGTGGAAATGGGAGGGAGGTGGGGAGGGCTGGGGGGTGGGCTGGGATGGGGGAAAAGGCAGAACAGGGTACTTGAAGAACAATTCAAAGTTAAAAAAGAAAAGAAAAGGTTTGGCGGTGGCTGTGTTTGAAACGGGCTGATCCAGTTCTCCCGGAGACGCTCAGGAGCTCTGCGTGGGTCCGGGTGTTGGGGGGAGGCCGGTGTCACTCCTGGAGACTGTAGCACCGGGAGGAGAGAAGTAAGGTCTTGGAGAGACTGGGCCAGCATGACGTGGGAACGGGGAGAACCAGGGACACCTCAGGTACAAGTCACACTCCTGGAACCCTACAGGCTTACTGTGTGCAAAGGTCATTTTGGCCTCTCCTCCAACCAAGACAGGGGCTCCCAAGGCTGCTGACGCGTGGGCTCAGGCGCCAGAGTGGTCCGAGCAGCAGCGAACCCTCGCCTGGGCTCCAGGAACTCTGCACGTGGGAAGGGCACCAGCCTCACAGGGCTTAGCAGCGCCCACACTGTTTCCCTGCCCCCGCCCACGCTCTGGAGCCCAGCCCGGCGGGAGTGCCCGCCTAGGGAGAAGAGCCGTCAGGCGTGGCTAGGTGAGGCGAAGCAGCCAGGGCTGTTCATTTGGGGGCATTGTAAAAGTTAATAGCACGGGGATTGTTTCTGCTTTGGATGCGAGCAATGGAAAGGATTGAAATGGAAATGCAAACATGTGCTTTTGAAGATTAGGAGATGAAAAAAGAAACAATTAGCACGAAGGTGAATAATGGGCAAAATCATTTTTTTTTTCTCCTCGACAATGTAGATGCTCACAGGAGGAAGCGTCCTTGAAAAAGTTTTGGATTTTCTCATCCTCCACTGGAGATAGGACAGAAGACATCCAACAGCCAGGGCCAGGGGAATTCTAAAGGGAACCAGTAGGAATGGTTCAGCCGAGGGTTCGAGCCCAAACCCCAGGCCATCCGCAAGGTGGGGGTGGGAGGAAACTCGGTCCTCTTTTCTGACCACTTGAGTGGGACGCCAGGCCGGCAGGGAAGCTCCACTCACCCACGTCAGAGATGCCCTGGGACTGCTCAGCTATCTAAATGCCACCGCGGCCCGCCACTGCAAGGGTCTCCTGAGAGGTTATTCAGGTATTGCCTGTCTCTCTGCTCAGAAGTACCCAAGTAGGCTAACTGCAAAGTTGGGGGGAGTCCTTCCTCTCTCTTCCTCCCCCCCTTTTTGATATCCTTATTAGCGAGCCAGCCTACCTGATATCTTGACCACAATGATAAAAGCACAAAGGCAGAGCTAAAAACCCAGTGGCTCCACGGAGCCTGTCCACCCAGGCAGGGAGTCCACTCTCTCATCAGGAGCACGGCCGGCATTCCCTCTGGACGCTCAACACCTTGGTGGCGTTTTTCACTCACTGAGGAATACCATACGAGGAGGCTCCTGGCACTCTCATTAGAAGGTGCACGGTCAAGGGTGTGGAGACCAAGTTCCTAAGAAGCAAAGACCATGCAACGGCTCCAAAAAGCACAGGAAGCGCGTAGCCGTCCCAGTAAGAGAACGGGCCTGATAGGTGAGGAAGTCAGAGATGTAGAGTGTTCCACGTTAGCCTCACACGGATGAGCTGCATGATTCTGGAAAGAACTGGTGGACCTCCCTCAGTCTCAGTTATTCCCCCTGTGCACTGAGCCTGCCGGGGTGCGCGCTGTTGGCGGCTTCCTCAAAGACCGCCTCACTCTCCCTCCTAAGAGAACCATAATTTGACACAGGTATCCATGTATCCTCTGCGCCGTCCTTGAGCACAGTGAGTGCGGGCCCCTCCCCCACCTCCAGGTGCAGCTCTGATTGGTCTGAGCGCAACCCCCTTTTATGGGCAGTACTTGGTTCAGAACAGGGCATGAGCTCAAGTTCAAGCCAAGGAGACAGGCAGGAGGTTGACTGGGTCCTTCCGTGGATGTTCTTGATCCTTTTGGGGTCTTGCCACTAACACTGCCACACGGAGGAGGGCGGAGCCTGGGGAACTGCAGAGAAATAAAGATGCAACCCCTGGCTCAAGCCGACCCTAAAGGCTACATTGTTTGCACCTTCTCATCACAGGAGTCAGTACATTTCTTCTTGTTAAAGATGATTAACAGCTGCACGTGTTCGGTTACTCACAAATTAAAGCACATAAAATAACAAGAGACCCGTCTTAGAATTTGGGGAAGGATGAATAAAAGATCAAACCAGGGGTGTGCCGTGTTTAGCACAGAACTAAGGACAGAGTGAGCACTCAAGACGTGACAGCTCCTGTCACTGCAGTGTCTTTTCTTGGCCACACTGTCTCACCTCCATGAAGGGCTTCTCCCAGAGGATCTATTTCCGTTTTACTCAAGCACAAGGGCGTCTCTGGCATGCATGTTGAAAGGCTTTGTTTTATTCATTGGTGGGTTTTTTTGTTTTTTGTTTTTTTTTTTTTTTTTTGGATTCAGGATGCTGGAAGCAGGGAGAAAAATTATACCCAGAAAATCCTCTGTGCCTGTTACAGGTTGAATGGCACTCCACCCTCCGTCCCCCACCCCCAGATAGGTCAAAGCCCTAACGCCACCACCTCGGACTGTGACCCTGCTTGGAAATGAGGCCGCTGCAGAGGTCGGCGGTTAAGACGAGGCCATGGCGGAGTAGGGGCGGGCCCCTAGCCCAATCTGACTGGTTTTCTAGTGGGAAGACAGCTCTGTGAAGACACGGAGTGATGGGGACGGTGACACAGCTGCCAGCAGGAGTGCCCAGGATGAGGCCACCGGAAACCGGGGTGAGGACGGAAGGGCTCAAGGGGTTACAGGAGAATGGCCCTGTTAGCACCTTGACTCGGGACTTCCAGGCTCCATGACCGAGAGATAATAAACCTCTGACGTTTGCAGTCACCTCACTAGTGGTTCTTTGTTATCAGCGCTAGGAAATGAATACAGTGCCTATTCAGAAACAATTAATGGGGGGAGGGGAAATCAGGTGGACACCAGGCATTTTAAGTCATCCGTCTTTTAAAAGGATTTAGAAATGTTATCGGGTGTCCTCTATCTATGGTAATTTATGACAGGCTGCTATAAGTTTAAATTTCCCCCTCTCGAGTCTCCCCAATAATCCCTTACTGAAAGGTACAATCATTCTCTAAGTCTTTTGTTCAACATGAAACACAGTCATCGGATGTGTGAAACAGATAAAGGTGCAGCTCCCACAGTTGAAGGAGGCTGGGGGAGAGAGAGGCAGACCTGCTACCAACTCTTAACAACCCCTGAGCCCGCCCCCATGCCCCCACACCGGGACTACAAGGGTTCTACAGCTCCCAGGCTTAGAACCACCGCTCTAGGGGTGCACATAGGCGTGCTCATGATCACATTTAGGAGTGCAATAGGAGTTCTCGCCACTGATCGCTGCGTAACTAGTTTGTTAGGCTGAGAAACGGAGAAATGTTCTCTGCCGTTTCTGTAAAACACAACTGACTCCCAAGCCGACGCCTGAAGCTAACAGTCTAGTTGCTGGGATGCCCCTGTGCTCCCACCTCCACCAGAGGAGACGTGAGATTTCGGGGTCTGTTTCCAAACCTCGTTCTGCCAGCTGTACGTCTCAGGGTAATTATGTAATTTGGTAGCATATTACATACACTGAACAAAACTGTGGGTGTGAAAAGGAAAATGATCTCAGTTGCAGGCGTTGGGAGGCTGGAGAAAACACGTTGCTACAATTAAACCCGCTGTTGAACCAGGTGTGGGTGGGTTACCCACAGAAGACTGGAAGATCCTGTACCGAGGTTGCTCCTAAACGACTTCAAGATCCCGTCCCCTGCGAGGAGACTGAAGCTGGAGGTTGCAGATAATGCCTTTTAGGCGTGGTTTTATGTGAGCGCACGGTCACTAAAGACTCCAATCAGCAAACCTAAGACGTGTTTTGGTCTCATAAAAAAGTCCGGTGAATGAATATGCATTTATATGGTTTATGTTAAAGTAAAATATTTAAGGTACATATATATCACGTTACAGTTAAGCATAAACATTTTTGTGGGTTTTTTTTTTTAACTAATCAGTTGCTAACTCCAGCTGTCTGGGGGTGGGAGGATCCTTCCTGCGGTAGCTTCGACTTGGATGCTGTGCTCTGGGACGGGCAGAAGCTGGAGTTTCACCCCGGGTGTCATCAAAGGCCATCTAGAACGTAAGCTGCCCCAATGAGGGGATATTTGTCTGCTTTGTTCAGTGACGTTCGCTTTTAAAAACTGCATCGATTCAAAACACCACAGATATTTTTAATTTACAAAGAAACATGTTTACCTGAGTAATTTTTAAAGCCACAGAAACAATGACACGTGGCTCATAAATCATCTCCTGTGGCTATAATTACACGCTTGGCATGAGCCTCAGAGGGGACTCTGTTGATCTCCTGGCCGTGTCCTATCTGGGTCAAAGATTGGGCCACTTACCAGAGACAGAGGCCTGAGACCTGCCCCGAGGCTCCAGCCAGTGAAGCAGGGACACGAGCACAGACGAGAGCAGCTCCACCTGGAGGCTCCGCATGTGTCACTTCTGCAAGTGACAGTCTACAGGGAGTGGGTCCACTCCGCAGCGGGTTACTCTCCTGATGCCATCCACTTACCCAGGACTGTGTGTTCTGGCCATTTCCAAGGAGGAAGTGGTGCATAAAACACGTCAGTGCTACTGCAGTGCTTCCGGATGGGGCCACGTGTTCCAAGGGCCCCCACCCCCACTCGGGTTGCAGATAAAGCCTTTCCCATGGGAGCTGCACCCACGCCCAAAAGTCCAGGCCAAGAAGGAGAGGGCGACGAGTGCCTGTGCCCATGCTCCCGCTGTCGGCTGAGGCTGGGAGCCCAAGGGGACGAGTGGCTGAGCCCTGGCGTGCATGGAGTGGCATCGGACCCAGAGAGAACACTCAGGCCTCCAGCTCCAGCCTTCACCGTGCTGTGTGTCCCACGCAAAAGCCAGCTGGGAAGAAGAACTGCAGTAAGTGTGAGTGAGTTGTCAGTGCCACCTGCTTCTCACAGGGACGTGGCGAACAGGTACCGGTTGGCTCGACTCCCTGACCCCACAGGGGCAGCAGGCTGACAATCACTGAGTGGGGACACCAAGACTTTCCCCATGAGAAGATTCTCAGGCGGCATATGTGGATAGCCTCCTAACTCCATGAGCGACTGGGCAGGTAGACGGTAAATAAGTAACCACTTCCCAGGTCTGAGGTTGTTCTCCCCGGAGGGACTTTCTAAAGGAGAACAGTGCCTTAAGCGGCAATGAAGCCAAACCGACCAAGGTCTTACTGCCACAGCGGGGTCACTGTGGTGAAAGCAACCTCCGACACGACAGGTCAAGGAGAGCCTTCCACCATCAAACGGTAGGGGGGAAAGATATTGACTGGTGGCCCCTAAGCCTTTCATTTTGGGGGATGATTAGCTCTATGGTGGGACTCAAGGGGAATGGGGAACCACCAAGATACCCAAAACCCCAAGAACCCCATCAAGATACTTTGGGGTTGTCTATTCTTGAGCCCCCCAGAGAGTGATCTGCATGCAGCACAGGCTTAGGTAAGAGACACCCCTAGTTTGGAATAGTGCTTCTGACACTGGGCAGGTTATTTAAAACTTCTTAAAGCCTCTGTGTCCTTGCGGGTATCTACCACAGGTTTTGTTGTAAATATGAAATGAAATGATTAATGCAAAGTGCTTAGCAACATGGAAGATATTCAGTCAAAACTAGCTCACCACAACCAGCTAAATATAACAATAACAAAGTAAATGACCAAGAAATAAATATGAAAAACACGGCGGTCATCTGGGTGTCTAGAGCACACAAGTTCTGTGCTAGGCATCGTGAGACTCTGAGAAGCACCTCACGGGAGGACTTTCTTCCCCAGCAGGGGAGACAAGCTGGTAAATTGTAAGTGCGCACGAGAGGCACAGGTGAAGTGTCATAAGAGGTTAGAAGAAATAAAAGGCAACGTCCATCTGGAGAATTTAGAGCAGTTTCATGATGGAGGTGGCAAGGGCCGTAAGCTACGTGTTTTATGAACTTCCCCTGAACAATGTTAACTAAGCTCCAAGTCAGTTTCTAATCATATAGTCCTTTCTTGGGGTAAACTGTTTTATGAAATATCCCCTGAACAATGTAAACTAAATTCCAAGTTCATTTGCAATCATATAGCGCTTTCTCAGGATAAATTCCATTACTCTTATCCATATTGGCTCTAGAAAAAAACCCACTGATTTCTGAACTATCAGCTAAACGGAGACCATGCAGGCAGAAAGCCACGCGCTCTGATCCCCCTCACGTCCCGTACGGCATGTTCAGAAGTCACGTGTTCGTCGTCTCCAGTGCGTGGTGTTGGGCCTCACCTATGCCACAGCCCTTCTATGAGCACAGGTGTCAAGGGCTGGGGTGGAGGCCCTTTCGGTGGCCTCGCATCAGCCTTTCCAGAGCATCCTCTGGGTCTCACTAGTTCCGTGGTATGGGGGGCGGGTCCGGCAAGGAGAGGAGGAGGAGAAAGAATTCTGCAATGCAGTTTTGAGACACTTCGTTGCATCTATCCCTACCCCATAGGTTCACGACACGCATGAGCATATACAAAGTTAAATCTACTCAACTTATTAAACCTAGGATATCACGAACATATTTGGTCATGTAAGACTTTCTATCGCCTAGCATAACTCCTAATAATTTTCCAGTTTGCCTTGGACGCTATTGCCATGAGTGACCGGCACAGCACGGCCGAAGGGTCCTGAGAAGAGTGTGCCACACCTAAACCCCCTCGGGCAACCTGGAAACCTAGGGAGGAGGGTCTGTGGCTTCTGCCTGGTGAGCACTACCGGGTAGGTGACCCAACACCCCCTACCAAAGGACTGCAGCCATCTCTTCCATCTGGAAGACACTGCCCTCACTCTGCAAAACACCCTGCATGGCCTTTGCCCACGCCCTGGGGGGTGGGCCTTGCTCCTCTCCTTCCACCAAGGGGCACACCAAAGCTCAGAGACGTGGACCGGTGCTCTGAGATTGCACCGCTGGGAGCGGTCAGGACTTGAGTTCCCTCTCCTGAGCCCTTCCGGTCACACCACTTCAACTGCCTTGGAGTCCCGACAGTGCTAGGAAGCCAGCATCCGCTCAGTGTGGGGCTGGTGACGCCGGGGAGCGAGAGTTTGGGGAGCAGAGGTGAACAGTAGCCTGTGATTTACATAAAAGCCGATGGATTATACCGTCATCATCTCATCAACAGAAACTTAGAGATGGATTGTTTTTAAAGGTAGGGCAGCCCAAAGCACTCCCCCTGCCGGGTCAGATCTCCACAGACCGGTCCACAGACTGGTGGACCCCGAGCACAGGGCGGCACAGGCCCCTGAGCTGCGCCCAACCCGACTCACGAAACAGCCGCCCCGACTGCCGCATCTAGGAAACCTGTCATTTCCTGCCAGGAGGTGCGCCTGCCTGTCCACCTAGGACCCCTCAGCTATGTCTGGGAAAAACAACACGATTTTGCCAAAGCGTCTGTCAACAGCCCTTGAAATCGCAGCATGAAGTAATCACAAGTGACAGTCCTCAAACTGGGCTGAGGCTCCAAAGTGGCGTTTTCTTGGTCTCCGGAGGCAGGTTGCTGCCACCCCTGCCCGGGGCGGGGGTTTGGGGAGGGAATGGGAGGGGACGTTTTCTCTGCTGCGAAGAACACACTGTCTTCGTCACGTGGACACCGCGGGTTTACACCGGGAAGGGGTAACCCTGGAAAAACGGCATGATTTACTCCTGTTAGAGGAAGCGCTGACTTCCACGGGGGGCTTGCTGGGTTTCAGCTGGAAGGACAGATACCCCAAGATCACCCCTGACACTGCAGGCTAATTAGGAGACGTACCGCCCCGGCCAGGACGTATTCTAGGCTCTGCGAAAAAGCTACATGTGTGATGAACACTTGCTGAGGAAATGACCACACAGGAGAGGAAGCCCTAGCGAGGGCCGTTACACGAACAGATGAGACGCCCCCAGCACGGCGGGGAGAGGGGGGCTCAGGAGCACGCGGGAGAGAGGCAGCTGCTGCACCTGCCGCTGAGAGCTTCGGCTCTCCTGCCACGGCACGTCCTCAGGACCAGCCCCCTCCACAGCCGGCCAGCGCGCCGTGGCAAGGCCTGCGGCCACCTGCGGGCCCTGGATTCCACCCATGAGCGCTGCGCCCTCATTCTCTTTGTGCTCCGGTCTCTTCATTCGTACAACAGGGGCACCGCCGGCCACCTGGTCAGAGGAAAACGAGTGTGCACATGAGAATGAAACAAACTGTTGTTCACGTTCATGGCCACTTACCCAGTCTGGCTACACCGTTCTGGGATTGTCAACAATAGTTTTGCTTTGATTCTTTAAAAAATCGTTTAAAGTGACACTAGTGTTTATGTAAGTTCAACCTTCCTGTTCCCACACCCTCTGTCGGGCTCTGCCTCAGCGAAGGCACTGCCCTCGTCCTAACACAGGGGACCACCTTCCTCCTGTCCACGCGCTCCTTGTGGGTGTTCTGGGCCATCACGCACGAGCTGATCTGCGTCCACTTGCTTGTCCCCACGTTCCACTCACCGGCACTGCCAGTAGGATTGGATTTGGGGGGCAAAGACAGTCCCTCTCTACGGCCACCTCCAGCCCAGTGTACAGTCACTGTGTAAGCGAGTTTGAATGAATGCATGAACGAATGCAAAATACATTACCGTCTTAAATAATGGCAATGTATTATATGCCTCTAAACCATTCGTTCCCTCCCTCCTAGAGAAGCATGTGTCTTACTTTAGTTTTTAGAGCATTTCATACTTTTTCCCCAATTAAGAACATGTTTTCATCAAAACAAAAAGGAAACAAAACCTTAACTCCAGCGCCGCATAACAAAACGCACCCCTCTCTTTCCAAGGGCCCCCAAAGCCTTTTTCCCCGGCTTTGTGTGGAGGCTGGCGCCTGTCCCCTCTGCACGGGACCATCTGTACCAGAAAACAGCGGCGTAATTCTTAACACAATGACAATACCGTGGCTTGTTTCACAACTGGAGAAATTCTTCAGAAAAGCCCGGGGGAGAATGCGAGGGTGAGCTGGAGGAAGGGACCACCCTGGGCAGCTCATCTGACCCCAGTGTCACCGCATATTGTCACAGGCAGGCTGTTCTGACACGCTATTTCCAAGCACTTCACAAAATTATTTATTCTCCATTTTTGAAATGAGGATGCTTAGGCACAGTGAGGGGAAGGGGTCTGCCAGGGGTCACTCAGCCAGCACAGGGCGGAGCCCGTGCTCCAGAGCTCCTGCCGTGCCGGTGACATACCTCTGCCCTCGCATGTCACAGTCTTCAAACGGTTTCATTATCACCCTCTGCCTTTTAAAAATGAAGGAGCTGAGGTTCAAAGAGACGGAAAGGTTTGCCCAGAGTCCGCCAGCTCACCAGCTCACTTGAGTGCACAGTTCAAGTCCGTCCAGTTTCAAGGTCAGACTCTTCCCACTGTACCTGGGTAAGGCGCTCCGCGCTCCTCACGGGCTCAGCGGAAGATGACTCATCACCTTCTGTGCAGAGAATCTCGCCTGGCTACCCTCCTGAAACCACGCTGCAACTTCCCCGGGGAGAACTTTTCTGGTCTCTCCCACTATGGACATTAGACTCCCTGCTAACCAACCAGAGCTCACCAAGTCACCGCACCTCCGCAGCTGGGGTCTGCTGCCCGCTGGGTGCCGGGCACTGGACAGGGTCATGGCGGGGGGTGCAGGAGGCACAGGACACAGCCCAGACTGAGGCGCTCACAGCCCTCACTGACAATGTGGGCTTTCATGCCTGGAGACAAGGCCTGGGGCGGGGCAGAAAGCCCACGGCCCCAAACCCCGACAACCAAGTCCTCCTTCTGAACAAGGAGTGGTAACTCGGAGGCAGTCCCGGCCAGGAGAGCCCAGGAGGCTGTGCTGATGGTGACCAGCTGCCTTGGATCAGCGTGAAAGTGCCGGACTCCCTCCGTGCCCGTGAGCAGAGCAGGCACCTGTGCTCCTCTCCCTAACGCCCACAGACCACGTGAGCGCTGCTCTGCCCTCCCGGGACACCGGGTGCAGCGCAAGCCACAGAGCGCTCGGCGCTGGCTGTGACCCCACCCTCTCTCCACTGCTCATCGGTTACTTCCTGCCTCTCCTCAGCAGGTTCCCTCCTGATTTTCTATTACAAATCATCTAATGAGACAGTCTATCATTATTATTTCTCAAAGCCCTTGTAGAAGGAAACAATGGTACTGTTTGATTCCCATCGCTGTCTTAGGCAGCCCCTGGAATCACCTGGCTTACCTTACGTGGTTTGTACCTTGTCTACTTCCAGGAGGGTTTGAAGGGGCCGACAATAAAGCACACCAAGTAAGCGGTCCTGCAGACGCCAGGAGAAGCCAACAAGGAGCCCCAGGAATGGAGGGAGGTCTAGGCGTACCCCGAATCAAGCCCAGCCACAAGGACGGGACATTTAATTTCGCCGCTGAGCCTCTGGTCATCCTTAGAATGGCCACAGGGAATGCCGGCACACCCGTCAGTGTCATTCCAGCGGGGGGCCCCTAGCCCAACACTGGAGAGATGGGGGTGCCCGTGTATTTTTCCAATGGCGGCTCACCCCAGTCCCGGTGGCTCCCTGGATGGGGCGAGATGGTCGCTGGGCAAATTTCCCAACAGGAGGACTTGCTGATGTGAGTGGTTCCCTACCTACGCCACGCACTCCCCTCCTGGTCGGCATCGTGCCCGTATCCAAGGTTCCAACGTGTGCCCAGAGCCCGCGGAAGCACTGTTGTTGGCGGTGCCGCCGCCGCACGGCACTCAGCCCGGTGACGCCGTGTCTCACTTCCCCTGGCTTTCTTTTCAGTAGGACCGGCTTTAATTATTAGGGGCTGACGAATTCCCACAACAGGCAAATTTTCACTTTGTCTGCAAAAGCTGAAGAAGTGACATTTGGAAGAAGTCCCTTTGGAGTCCTGGAATGAAAGGCACCGGAGGCAGATTATGGAAATGACCGATCTCCACCTGTCCCTGCCTCCGCTTGCCAAAGGAGGATGGGGCACAGGGACAGGCTGCGGGCACAGAAGAGGTGGCCTGAGCTGACAGCTGTGCTTTGCGGCATCCAGCACCCCGGGAAAAATCGGTGCCTGGGCACCGCCTTGCTACCATCTGTGGAGCTTCTATAGCAGACGGGTTATTTATAGAAACTTGTTTGTGCAAAGGCAATATTTACCTGTCGGGACTGTCAAAATTTACAGTTCCTCTGTGCCATCAGCCTGCTGCTTCCCCATCAATAATGGAAATTCCCTTCCCTGGGAAGAGAGGCTTGGGGTAGCCAGGAGGCTACGCCGCCTCCTGGCAGGTAGGAGGAGGGTGGTACCGATAGTCACAGGGAGCGCACCTGCGTTGTCCAACTGGCCACTGGACCCTCCCGTCATTGAAGATAAAGGTTGTCGGGATGAAAAAGTGGAATTCTCGCAATCCCTTCCTTGCGGTTGATGCTTCAAAGCCACTCCTGGCTGAAACCAGAATGGCGTTTGCTGCAACGTGTGTGTGTGTGTGTGTGTGTGTGCACATGCGTGTGCACTGCTCCATGCCTTCCAGAGGAAGATTGGCCCCTGCAGAAAGGATGGGGGTGGGGTGGGTTTCCGTACAACCCACACCTCCCTTCTGAAACCATGGGGAGCCTCTGCTTCGCCCTGCAGCCATCTCGTCTCTCTCTGATCAGCCCCTTCGGTGAGCCCCTAAAATGCGGGTGCACAGTCCCGGACCCTCTTGCCCCTCTTACTCCCCACCATCCCCCTCAGTAACCTCATCTGTTCAGGTGACTCGCACTTTTACCTCCTGCTGTGACAGCGATGCTGTACCTCCAACCCGTCTCACTCACCTTCGCTCGTTAGACGTTACTGCCATCTGGATGCTCTCAGAGCACTTCCCATCCAGCCGGAAACTGAACCCCTCTCCCCACCAAGTCCTGGTGTGCTCTTAATCCCATTTCCTCTACCTCAGGTGCAGGTTCCGGGACCCACTGAGGAATCACCTCCAATTTCTCATTCTCCAGCTCACTCCCAGTTACAACCAGCTCATCACCCAAACCTGTGGACTCCTCACCCTGATCACCTACTGACCCCAGTCTCGTCTTCGGCCACCACCTTGACTCAGGTCGGTATCACCTCCTGCATGGATGAGGCAGCCGCCTCCCCCTCCGCTGGTCTCTCCTCCAGTGGCCTCGGGCTTCTGAATCAAGAGAGCCGTCTTTCCCACGCACAAATCTGACCACATGTCTCCTTGGCTGCAACGGTTTCTGTGCTCTCTGACAACCCGGGGACAGAGCCTGGACCCCACGGGGGCTTCCACGCGGCCCTGCTGAGCTGACCTGGCTCACCTCTGCGGCTGCACGTCCTGCCCCTCGCCCATGCACACTCCGGCCGGTGACCTGGAAGATCCCCGGGGAGGCTACTCGCTCTGCCTGGAACGTTCCAGAAGCACCTCCCTCCTGCCTGTAGTCTTCTCCTGGCTGACTGTCTGTCCTCCTTCAGGACGTAGTCCAGGTATAGCAATTCCATACTGTGACAAAACCCATGAAGGCAGGGCTGCAGTGACAGGAGATGGGCAAACGCTTGTCTGTGATGAGCACAGTCAAGTGGTGGTTACGCGTTCTCTGACTTCGTTTCCCAGCTTCTCGGACAGGCCCTAGGAGATTCCCAGTAAATGCAGATTGAACCCGTAAGTGGTACACAGTGGTGAGAAGTCTAACTACAATGAATAAGATGTTCACTTTACATGAGACTTATCTCAGGGCTGCTTATATACACTTTAGGGGGCATTTCGTCCTTCAAATTGTTTGGTGAGATCCGTGGGAAAGGGGAGAGTGATTTGCTTCCGGGCACTGACGGAGAGTCGGGGGAAACTAAGACAGCGTGGGGGAGCCAAGTGCATGGACCTGCAGACAAGGCTGGAACCCCTCAGCCACACCATGGAAACATGGAGCAAGGGGAAGACTCAGGCTCTGGTCGGTGTGTCCGCCAGCTCTGGCGGTCAGTGTACGCTATCATCTTACCCTCGCAAAGGCTCTACGACGTGGATGAGAAATGCAAAACGTCCCTCCTGGCCAGCAGGACGCTCTATACAGAGCGTGGCTTACCAACCTCTGAACTCTCTGCTTGCCACAGCCCCACCCCTCCCCCACCCCACCTCGCCTGGTATCTTGCATGCACGCAGAGGGAGGGCAGCAAACATCTGTTGATGTCCAGGGAGACTCAGACAAGAGCAGGAGGTAGAGGTGGGGTTCCACTGAATCTCCGCATGTCGCCCCTCTGAGGACCGGCTGACCAGCGCCCGTGCGCCACGGGGACGGCCGTGCCTTCTTTCCTGGCAGGCACCATGCCGGCACTGTCCCACGCTGTCCCTCTCACGTGGTCTCACCCAGGAGTCTCCGCCTTGGCACTACGGAAATTCGGGGCTGATGGCTCTAGGCCGGGGCAGCCATCCTGTGCATCGTGGGGTGTTTAGCAGCACCCTTTGCCTGTACCTGCCAGGTGCCAGTGGCGCCCCACTCCTGTGCCCCCAACTATGACAACTGTCTCAACACATTGCCAAATGCTCATTGGGGTAATTCCCTCCCTCCATCTGAGAACCTCTGGTCTCAAATGCCACACAGACAATGTAAACATCTTTCCAAAGCAAATTCCCAGAGCCTTCTTGGCTAAACTGATTCTGCCAGATCAATTTCTCAAAACTTCTTAGGTCTCGGCTCTTTTGGTCAGAGTTTCCAAGCTTTCTCCTCTTCCCATGCTCCTCTGCATCATCACTATCCACCTTGGCACGCTTTCCAGGGTTTAAATCGAGAAGGTGCAGCTACCGCGTACCCCAAGCAGACCCAGGAGGTGAGGGACGAAGCGCTCTGCACGGCACACGGAGAACAAGGCGCACATCAGCGATGGGAGGGGACTGACTCCTGGCTGGCTGGCCCGGCTGACACGCTCGCTGTTCATCAGTGTGACACAGGAGGGGCTGTGTCCTTTAGCCTCAGGAGCAAGACGCAGGAACTGAGCAGCCCACAGCAGCTTTTTGTGTGAGCAGCCCACCTTCTCGGCAGGGGACGTGAAGAAGGGAGCAAAAATCCGCTTTGCTTCCTATTCCCGCCTGCTGGTCCCTCTTCACGGTAGGCGGCCGGGCCACAGATTTCTCCAGTGTCCCGCTCTGCCTCTGGCCACTCCTACCTTCAGTCCCACTGCACTCTGAGGTTGTCTGTGCTTCCTGGCTCCGGGAAATCTGTCTGTCTCTCTTCTCTCTACCTCCTTCCTCCTCCCTAGGGCAAGCACGACAAGCAGACACAGCTGAGCCAGGCTGGGCATGGTCTCCACACCTTTCCAACAGGAACACGGTTCTGCACACGAACGAGGTCGTTCGGATGCTCCTCAGACCTTCTCAGGTGCACACAAGCCCCTGTGCTTCATGGGCAGGGTCCCTGCGGGGACCCGTCCAGCGGCCCCTCTCTCTGGGCTGAACTGAGGATGCGGCCCGTGAATCCGGCTCGGGACAGGCTCCGGGAAGGTGTGCGCTGTGCCGCCTGCCCAGGTACACTCAGGAGGGTCTGTGTTGACGACCAAGAAGCCACACCCCCACCTCCCGCTGGCTCTCCGGAGCGGTCAGTGACACCTCCACCTGCCCCGTCCCCCACAGCAGAGACGGGGAGTCCATTGTGAAGCCTCCCCCTCCACACCCACGTCCCACTCCGGACCGTCTGCACGTCGTTCCGCACTTCTCTCTAAAACACAGCTTGGGATGACTTCCCTACCTCCATGTCCACCGGTACCACCTCGGTGCAGGCCCCCTTCAGCCACTGCCTGGGTCGAGGCCTCAGCCTCCTGACTGGGCTCCCATGTCCACTCTTAAGATGCTCCAATCTGTGTGGCCTCAGCAATGGAGACCATCTTCAGAGTAGTTCGGGTCCATGCACGTTAGTGCCTAAGGTGCTCTGACAGCTTCTCACTTTAGCTGAAGCCCAAACCTGACACCCCGGTCTACAAGAACCTGCACGATCTGACCCCCGCCCACGGCACCGACGTCACCTTCTACCAGTCTCCCTGCCACGTGTCTCTGGCCAAAGCGATCGTCAGTTCCCTTCCTCGAACAAGCCGAGCTCCTCCCTGCCTTGCCTCCTCTTCCTGCTCTGCCTGGAATGTCCTTCCTCCACACTTTCCATGGGCCACCCCCATCCCATCACAGCGCTGCAGCCGAAATCCCTGATCCTCAAACGTGAGTGGGAAGAGTCAAACCTAGCATCTGCATTTCTGGGAGGGTCGCAGGTGACACTGGAGTGCTGGTCCGGGGACCACGGCTTTCTCCAGCCACGCCGGCTGACACAAGGTTTGCCCGCCCCGGTAGATTGTGTCACCACCCTCTTTTTGTTTACAGCACTCCTTGCTTTTGAGGTCCTTTTGCCTTGATTGTGCTTTTGTTTGCTTTTACTTGTCTCCCCGGATGGATGTAAACTCCACGTCTCCTGGGCTCAGCACTGCCTCCCCAGCCACTGGTGCAGAGCCGGGCCTGTAGGAGGCGCTCCACACATAAAATGGGGTTTAAAGGCCAGAGCAGGGGACTCCGAACTCAAAGCCTTCTACTTAGGGGTCAGGAAGCGGATGGGGGAGCTGGTTGGGAACCAGGGGGGGGGTCTGGGCATCGGCAGGGTGTCCTTGGCGAGGGGCAGGTGACGGGGTGTGTCACACTGGCAAACCCACTTCCCCTCCCGGTGGCCGTCGCTTGGCTCAGCACCGACCACGGGTCCCGAGAAGCAGCTCCCAGAGGACGCTGGCAGACGTGAGAGGAAATCAGTCAGAGAGGCCATCGGAGGCCTCTAATTAAATGTTCTGCTTTGTAACAACCGTTTCCTGTCCCCTGGGAGTCAGGCGCAGCACCTGGCCACGGGAACAGAGGGAGAGAGACGGAGCCGGCCCCCCAGAGTATCGGGGGCATGTTAATGAATGCCGCGGAGAGTGAGGGGTGGGGGGGGGGGCAGACAGGAACAGTGAAAGATGACGCTAATGAATCCCATCCAGCTGCGCGAGTGTGTGTGATTAATGCCCAGCACCGCGTGAACGCCTGATTAATAAGACAGCACCTACATGGCATCGCACTAACCTTGGAGGCTCCAGGTAAAGGGGCTGGGACGTTGTCAAACGAGGGTCAAAGAAGCAGTCACTCTAGATGCAGTTATGAAAATGAATGGGGGGATGGTAATGGTGCTTTAAAAAAAAACACCACAGTACAGAGTCTGGCAGAAGTAAGGCCCGCATGAGTGTGGTTGGTAGGGTAATAAAATAGGTATAATGCCCTGGCTGGTGTGGCTCGGTGGATTGAGTGCTGGCCTGCAAACTAAAGAAAGGGTCATGGGTTCGATTCCTAGTCGGGGCACGTGCCTGGGTTGCAGGCCAGGTCCCCAGTGGGGGGTGTGCTAGAGTCAACCACACATTGATGTTTCTCTCCCTCCCTTACCCTCTGTAAAAACAAATGAATAAAATCTTTGAAAAAAATAATATGGGTATAACAATGTATAGTTTTAATGTGAACATTTCACCTGAAATGTCGTATGGTGCACTTGAGTGAGATATTGTTGTTACAGAATTCCATGCTTATGATTTTGTAATAAAAGTGTGTGTAAGGAAAATGGGTGTTATTTGTGCCGGACCCTGGCTATTCTAGTCCATCCCAGGGCCTCAAGAGAGGTCCACTCACGTGAGAGAAGCTCGCCTGGCGTGTGATTGGACAGAAGGCAACACACACACACACAGGTGGCCCAGGGAGGCTGGAGTCCTTTCAGCTCTTGGAGGAGACAAATCTGCGACCCACAAAGCCTTGGTTAAGGGACCCACAGCACGAACGCAGGGCTGTCACGACACTGCCACGCGATGAGGTCAGAGTGCCAGATGATGGGCGACAATGGCCTCTGGACATGACGATGGACTTCTTCCCAAGCCCCCGATTATTTACACAAATACTTGTCGGTCTGCGGTTGGCGTCTGACAGCCCGGCCGCGCCCCTCTCTCAGATGCGTTAGTTTATGACGCGAGTACGCGATGCAATTAAGTGAGGAAGAAGAGGTAAGCAACCTTTTATAAAATGATCTCTCATCCCACCACCTACAAGTAAACTGAAAATTGCTGGTGTGTATCTTTCTAGAAATTTTTGTAAGGGTCGTTTTAGCATAATATGGCACATACTGTTTTTATTTTATTTTTTAAAATAATTGGTTTGTTTATTAATTTACATTTTGTAGAGAGAGGGGGAGGGAGGGAGAAAGAGAGGGAGAGAAACACCAATGTGAGAGAGAACCATCTACCAGTTGCCAATCCTATGTGCCCTGACCAGGGACCCAACCTGCAACCCAGGCGTGTGCCCTGACCGGGCACCCAACCGGTGACCTTTCACTTTGCAAAATGATGCCCCCCCCCCACAACTGAGCCACACCAGTCAAAGCAAGTACATATTGTTTTTAGACTTTTTAAGTATAACAACACAAACACCTTTTCCATGTAAACAACTATGCTAATGAGTCATCATCTTCAAGGAAAACACTTTTTATTTCTTTATTTAACTTTTCTCCTACGGCTGAACGTGTAGGTTATTTCCACTTTCAGCTTGTATAAAAGGGACCTGCCGAGGGAAAGCCTGGAGTCTCGTGAGAGTCTGTTTGCCTGTTGCTAATGAACAACTAGTTCGCCCTCTTCCTTGCTCCAGGGCCAGTACGGTCTGGGGTGTGTGTGTGTGTGTGTGTGTGTGTGTGTGTGTGTCTTGGTCATCTCGACGGGAATTTTGGAGGAAGGAGAATTAAAAGTTTCAATCCAAACTACTGTTTTCATTCAGGAGCTAGTACCCCTGCAGCGCACATTTTAAAGCTGTTTTCTGCCCTCCACGCCATGCCTCGACCTGGGAACCTGGCTCTGATTCCGGGGCAGCCTTTCCAAAGACACTGCTGCCTGCTGCTCAGGAGGAGCAAACGGCAGCTTCTCTAAGGCAGGAGCTGACAGTGGGCATCCCGGAGCGGTGGTCCCGGACCTCACGCAGCGTCGAGCCTGGGCCTCGGGTGGCACGGATCTCGGACCTCCTGCGTGCAGCAGGCCCACGCAAGCATGAAGCATCATCTCACCGCGTCATCCCAGTGGCGCTGCCAGCTGGGTGGGTCATCCTCATTTAAGGTTGAGGGGTGGAAACTCAAAAATGAGGGGCTTCCTGGAGGTCACAGAAACACCAAGAGTCAGAATTAGGTTCAGGCCAAATGCGTCGAGCACCTTCCGCTGATGGCTGATGTCCTTGGGGCAGAGCTGGGGGAGAGATAGGGAGGGGGTGGAGGGGTGCCTCCGGAGGCCAGTTAGACTGATTCTCACCAGGGGTCATGGCTGCCAGTGACAGGTCCGTGTGATGGGCAGGTGCCGGGGGGCGGGGGCCTGTGCTCTGCGGCAGGCAGGCTGATGGGGCGGGCCTTCCCTCCTGCGCCCCAGACACAACCGCAGCCAGTGCCTTCTTGACTTGGCTCCAGGCGTCACGGTCAATTCCACTCGCGGGGCCTGTCCAAGCGAAACCCTCAGAAACTCAACAAGGGGCCTGTGCACCTTCTCTGGGAGGATACGACCAAGCTTCTGCGAACAGGCGAGGTGCTTTCTGGCCTGATTTGGCTGGATGCATACACCTTTTAAGATCTTTGGGGGTAGTTTACCTAAAATAGTCTCCACAGATCATCTTGTTTTGGGATCACATGGAGTGTTGGCTAAAAAAGCAGGTCCCTAAACCCTATCTCTCTTCAGTCTTACAGAGTTAGAAATTCTCCAGGTGGTTCCCCAGCTCTGGCACTGTTACAAGTACACCAGGTGAGAAGCACTTCAGACCCCAGAGTCTGAGAAGCAGTCTCTAAGTTCACCCTACCACCTTTGACCCTGGGGCTTTAACAGCGCGAAGTTCCCAAAGGAGAGATGAGTGTGCCTAGCGGCCTGTGTGCCTACAGTGCTTTACGGCAGGAAGGGGCTCCCACGTTACCTCTTTGCGCGGTCTCGGGTCTCAAAGCAACTCACTCATCGCTGCCCCCGACGTGGAAGGAGGAGGCTAGGTGACTTCAGTCCAGAGTCACACAGCTCCTAACTGCTCACGCCAGGAAACAAACCCTCCTCTCGCGACTTAAAGCCTCCGCTTCCTCCTCAGCACCATCTGGTCACTCTCACTTCTCATCACTGTACCCCATGGCCCCCATTCACCAAAGGATGGAGAATCAATTTTTTAAGAACATGACCAGATTAATTACTTAGACACATCCAAAAAAGTGGTTCAATTCTGTATTATTTCAGTACAAGAATTTGATTTCTGAATGTCTCCGAGTAAGAAACAAAGGTGAATGTTGTCTGTAATGTTTTGAAAACATGCAGACACTTATTTTCCCTTCATCTCAATCATTTTCTTACACATGTGAGAACCCAGTCCCCCACTGGACTTCTCTTTACCCCTTGCTGACTCCCTGGGGTCCCCAAGGCCACGTCATTCATGCCTCCAACCTCTGCTCAGGCTCTTGCCTCCTCTTCGAACTCCCTCTTTGACAACACCACCCAACTCCTGCTCAAAATGAATGGCAAATTCTTAATCATCTTTCAAAGTCCAGTTCAAATATCTTCTGCTTTTCATAGATTTCCAGCTCCTCTCCCCCTCCATGGCCTGCCTAGTCTCTCTCCTCCCGCCGAGAGGGCAAAACAGCCCCACGTCCTCTACGGGAGTGGGATGGAAGCGAACAGGGTTATTGGTGTGAGCGCCTGTCCCACTGCTAGACCCTTTCCCACTCCAGGTGCCTGATTCAAACTGCTCTGTCTCAACATCAAGTCCCTTTCCAAAAGCCTCCCCTTGTGGGGACTGTCCTCAAGCCCACAAACATGTTGATTTAGGAGCCAGTCAGAACAAACACCTATAATTCTCTTCAAATTCTGAATTTGTCTTCTCTTTTTTTTTCTGAAAGACAGTAATTAAGTCAGAAACTTTCAAAACAAGCCCTTGCTCGCTTCTACATTCAAGACGTAAATTTCGACCCAAATGTCTTCAGATCAATCGATGTGTTATTCATGTATAAAAGACAGTTCTGCAATGGTCTGGATTGCCTAGAGGAGAGAAGGTCACTCCGCAGCTCAGAGATGCACCCAGGCATGCAAGAAAACTAATTAGACTTTAAGACTATCGAGTGAGGCCGCCCGTGACAGCGTGTAGCGACAGAGCTTTATGGCCGCTGTTGGAAAGACTATCATGAAAAATATGTCTTACTGCCATAAAAATCATCAGCTGGGCAATTTCTCAAGGACTGCTTTGAAGTGGGAAAAGTGAGAAAGCTGAACTCCTAACAAGTAAACAACGAGTGGTCTATAGGTTGGATTATAATGCGGGGGGGGGGGGGGGGGGGGAAGGGAGCAAGAAATCAGGAGCTACAGCAAGTCTCACCGCCATTACACACGAACCACTTTCCCGGTGGTCCGAGCTTCCCAAGCCCAGCGTGTCCAGCGGCGAGCAAAGTAAAGTATCGTTTCCGAGCTGCGCTCCGTGGCGGCGGCGCTGACTGCCCACCGCCCGCGGCCCTCCCGCGAGACCACCAGAGCCGCGGCAGTGGAGCCGCCGGCCTGCTTCTGCGAGCTGATGGCACCGCCTCGTTTCCAATGCAAATGTGAAGTGCTCTCCGGGAAGACGGTATTTGTTGAAGCACTGAACCAGCCTAGTAATTATGAAATACATTCAGGCGAACACCCCCGTCCCTGGGTGATGATTTTCTAATCTGGAGAAGGTAATGGGCAATTGAAGGAGCATGTGTCTGGAAACCTTGAGGTCGCCCCAGAGAGGGCTGAGGCAGAATTCCCAGACCCTGCCAGACCACTCTCCTTGACCTCCAAGGTGTCCTTGACCTCCGAGGTCTCCAAGGACTCGCCCAGGCTTCGGGTGCAACTCCCCTCTTCCTCCTCTGACCCTTCCCATCACAGCACAAGAACCACCAAGGGGACCAGCCCCAGCCAGTCACTACATTTAGTGTGGAGTGTCCCATTCTCCCAAAGGCTTCACCGGGATCCTACCCCCTGGCCCCCAGCCCGTCATGCCTCTCATTCTTGCCCGCCCTAGTCCAGAACCCCAGCTCAGCTCCCAGCCCCCGACTCCCATGGATCTACATCCCCGACGGCTCTGTTTACACCCGAACCTACTCAGAGCTCTGGCCATGGCTCTCCCCATCCCCAAGCCTTTCCGGCGTGCCCTCTGGAACCCAGGGTCTGTCCGCACCCTGTATCTCCTCCAAGCATCTGTTTCTCTTTCTTGCCCTGATGGAAATCTGGCTGACTGTCCAGGAGACTGTTTTACTCGTGACCTACTCAAGCTGTCCTTCCCACTCTTTGGAACCACTGGTCTCGGAGGTTGGGCAGACTGTGCTTCCGGCGCCTCCTTGCAACTTCCAGACCTCGGCCCCTTGACTCCGTAATCCCCGCCCAGGTCCTGGAGGGGCCCACCACCGGGCTACTGCCCACATTCCCTCCTCACGGTATTCCCTCTCCTCCTGGTTGTACTCACCATTTATTGAAGACTTTCCCTTCTTCATTCTCTTGGTCACCATCCTGTCATCATTCTTGGTAATTTAAATATCCTCACGGATGACCCACACAACACCAAGCTTCTCAGTTTCATGACCTCCTGAATCCAGTGATCCTGGCCACTGCACTTCCCTAAGCTGCCCTTCGCGGTGACTGTGCCCTGAACATCGTCACTGCTGACCCAGCACCATCGCCCAAGTCTCAAGTGTACAAGTCCTATTGCATCTTTTCAGCTCACTCTTCCTAGCATCCCCCTTCCAAAAATTCTTGGAACCTACTGTGACTGTTGACAGTGCCCCTTTTCCTTGTCCGTCACCCCACCGTTGCCTCCCCTCTCACCCTTACCTAACTTCTGTTCCCTCATAATCCCAGTCCCTCCCTTCCACTCTCGCCCAATCCACAGCTGCCCCGCCCTCCATCGATCGCAACGGCCTGGCGCAACACCGACCTTCCTTAGCTCCTGTTCTCTGCCCGCCCCCCGCCCCCCCACCTCTGCAGCAGAGAGCGGCTGGAGAAAAGCACACGGTGGTGTTATCTGGTCTCATTTTAAATCCATGACCTCAACTCACAAGTAAGTTCCCAGTTCTTTTTTGCAAGCCTACTATTATTTCCCGAGTTGCTCCACTCTTCAAAGCCTCTCCTCTACGTGCAAACCTCCAGGGCCCCGCCCCTTCTTCCTCAGTTTTTATCATAACTTGGATTCCCATTTCGCTAAGGAACTAAAACCAATCATAAGAGATGTTCTCTAATCAGACAATGAATTCAAACTGAAACTGCTCTAATCATGGGTGCCCATGACCTTCATCAGGCCCAATCCGACAATGTACAATCTTGATTTTACAACAGCATTTGAAGCAGATGCTTACTGCCTCTCCCTAAAAGAGCCTTTCTTCTCACGGCACGCGTCCCACGTTTGTTGTGGTCACCGTTTGCGCACTCCCTGCCCCCCAGTATCTCCTTCTTAGTCTCTCCGGCTGAGTTCTTCTCATCTTCCTGATGGCCAACTGTTGTCCTTGGACCTCTTCTTGATCTTCACTCGCTCCCTGCACCAGCTGACAGAGCACCACCGACGTCTGCACAACCGCCAAGTTGCACCTCCAGTCCCACCGCCCTCGTCCCTGGACTCGGATGCATCCATTCGCTGCGCCCTCCAGGTCCGCACGTGGCCGTACACCAGGCACGTCACATCCCACAGACCGAGCTCAACCCTTTCTTCCTTCTCTGTCGCCTTAATCTGTTCTTCCCCCGTGTTTCTTATCTCCATAAAAAGCTCCCTCACAGCCCACAGTCATCCTGACTGCATGCATTCTCTCCCACCCTGCACCCAGTCCACCATGTTCAGGCAGCCTGTCCCACTGACTCTGCCTCTGAGACAAACTCAGAACGTGACGGCTCCTTACCATCTCCCCCCCCCCCCCCCTTCGGCTGAGCCCTGGCTCACCCAGGGTCTGCAGCAGCAACCTCCCCCCCCCCCCCGCCTCACCTCACCGTTCCTTCCCCTCCGTCACAGAGGTCCCACCAGGTCAGGCCCCTCCCATGCTCACAGTCCTCCGAGGGTCCTCGCCGCGGTGGACAGGGCCCTGCGACACCAGCCCTGGCTCGCTGTCTGAGCCCCAGGCCACCCACCTCCTTGTCTGCCACCCTCCGGACGCACCACCTGCCTGGCGGGTTTTCAGACACAACGAGCTCACACCCACCTCCAGCCCTTGGAGCCTACTCTTCCATGAACCTAGCATGTACATGTTTTCATTGAAAGGAATTTTTGAACATAGTGCTTTAGTAAGATTTAGACGAAATAGCCTCTCACCGCCTGCCCCTCAGAACCACACCTGATACTCAGACTTTGACACGGGCAAGCACGGAGCACTGAGGTCGACCACCTGCTTCGCGTTAGCCCAGGAGCAAGAAATCCTGAGTCCGCAAGAAAAGCTATCGTAGCCTAAAATTTATGTCGCTTAATTAAATTAGACTTCCTCAGTGGAAATGATTTTCTAATCTATACTTGCAAACCTGCCTCTCTTTGGTGGAATGCTTTTGAATTTTTTTCTGAATCGTCACACTGTGTTGGACAATTTGAGACACGGCTGAGGGAAGGGCCGAGCTACAGCGGCCTCCTCCCCAGCGGGCTCTGAGCAGGCCAGCGCTCCCTTGGTGTCCCTCTCGGGACTCGTGAAGGGCCACCCTGCCAGCGCTGGGGCCACAGGGCAGGGAGGCTCAGGTGACTCAGCCTGGGAACAGGACGCCGAGCGCACGGTCGGAATGCTAGCGGGGAGCAGTTTGGAGCCATTACAAACTTTGAGGCAGAGCATGGCATCCTCAAATTTACCGGAAAATGAAGCACGAAGGATGGATTCGAGGGTGAGAGGAAGCCAGGAAGAGGAGGGCATCTCGGGCAGGGAATCCTTCAGGGGTCCAGGGCCGGGACCAGGGCCAGAGGGGCTAAGTGCGAGGAGGGGACCATGGACCCAGGACATGTTTTAGGAGGCCGAACTTAGAGGACTTGGTGATAACTGGATGGGGCAGGTGTGGAGTAAACAGAAGGAGCCAAAAATACCCTCCATGCTCCAGCTTGGGTGACTGAATCGAGGGAATTTGTGGAGCTGGGATGGGAAGAAGGGAAAGTCGATGAGAACCTAAAACTCGGGGTCCTACTGGTGCTTTGGGGCCCCGTCCCTCTGTCAGGGCGTACTCAGCGCCACCTGCATCGGAGGCAGCGAGCAGGGGTCTCAAGGAAAAGCTCTGGGTGTGTGTGCGACTCACAGCTAGGGTAGTTACCGAAATTACAGTTCCTTCTGTTCCTAAAAGGTATTAACAAAAAACTGAAAAAGTGTAAAAGGTGTATTTCAAAGAGTATTTGTCCCAGCACTGTTTCTAATTGTGAAAAATCAGGAATGATCTGTAAGTTAACTTTAGAGGATTGGTTTAAGTCATTATAACTATACACCAGACTGCCACGTAGCAATGAGTAACGATACGTGGAACTGCATGTCTCGATGTGGAGAGACGTGGGAAAAGGGGGACATCTACACGGTGTGACCCTCTCCCACGACGCGCACACAGAAACATGTCCGTGGGCACGCTGGCCACAGCCTTCACCGCCTTTTCCTTCCAAGGGATGCACAAGAGGCATTTTTCCTTTTGTGCTGCCTGCCTTTTCTATCTTCCCTCATGAACTTGAATGAGTTCAGTCAGTAAACACACATTTTAATAGGAAAAAGTATTCCATGCTCACAATAATATCAATTTGTCACCTACACATCAGAGACCCATAGGATATATGTCACTAAATATCAGCGAGGCAGATCACCGGGCCCCCAGGCTCCTGTCCGAGTCGCAGTGGCACTGACCAATGACGACCAGCCCTGGCGGGGGAGATGTGCCAGCAGAGGGAGACGGTCTTCATTGCCCGCCCTGCCGCCCTGCCCCTGGGCGCTGTGCGTGAAACCCTCGGGTTACGGGGAAGCCACAGACCCGCCGGCACACTTGACTCTTCCCGCGGCCCTGAAACACACCCAGAGCCAGGCTGGAATGCTACGCTTGTGACTGACAGGAAGCTCTATGAAGGCCCACTTCTGCGGGCCTGGCTAAGAAGTTCATTTAGTTTTTTCTCCCATAAGACGGCCCTAGTAGCGCTGAATTGCCTTTGACTTCATTCAAAACAATTTTGTTAGTTTCTGTTGTGACAGCTGTCAAGGACAGCTGTCCTATCAGCATGAATTTAAAAAAAAAACTGATCAAAATTGGTTCATTTTTGTGCAGCCATTTTAATTATGAAGACAGAAGAAAATATACATTTTTGGTGCATTATGCTTTATTATTTCAAGAAAGGTAAAAACACGACTGAAACACAAAAGAAAGATCTGTGCAGTGGGAGGAGAAGGTGCTGTGACTGACTGAACACGTCAAAAGTGGTTTGCGAAGTTCCTTGGTCCTGTTGCCATTCTGGCCAAACAGTTCTCTGCTGTGGGGCCGTCCTATGCATTGGAAGGTGTTTAGCAGCGCCCCTGGCCTCTACCCACGAGAAGCCAAAAGCTAGATAGCCAACATACTCGAAATCCTCAACCCAAAGCAATAAAGTGATTGGTAAAAATGAAAAATGTATGTGTCTTTTACTTAACAGAAAAAACCACACAGACTTCATGGCCCACCCGTGATTTACACGGCGTGGGCTTCAGTGTCGCCGTTTGCGCGTGTTTGCCGTGCTCCCCGTTAAACTGCGGGCCCCCGGGAGGCGGCTGGGTGCACGTCTGATCAAGGTTTGTATTCCCCAGCGTGGCAACAGTTTGCGAATATCGGATTAGAATATTCAATATTCATAAAGAGAATTACTGATGGTTCTTGTGTAAGGCCCAATGGAATACATTAGGGTTAGAATTTATTTGAGAATTTCCTTCCCTGAAGAACAAACAGCCTTCCTTTTAAACTAATCAGAATTACATAAGCCATTATTTCCCTCTCTTCTCCCTGCCCCGCCTCCCCCGGCTCTGAGGAAACACAGAGCTACGTTTTAAATCCTCAGCCCCACTATCTATTCCTCATTTATCCCTCTGCCTGGCCTTGAACTTCCATTGGAATGAACCTGTGTTTACACATCACATATGTGAGTTACTTCAAAGCCATCTGGGAAGTCAATGAAAGGAAAGTAGAAGAGCTTAATCATAAGTAGTTTAATAACAAATAATTAAACCACGATTAACAGCGAATTCAAAATAGAATGTGAAGTCTGGGACTTTCATCACGGCTTACCGAAACCTCCAGAAACGGACTTGCTCGCTCAGACCCCTCTGCCCGCCCCCGCCCCGCCCCCGCCCCTGCTGGCCGCCCCCCCCACCTGCCTCACTGGCCTGGCTGTGGATGTGCTGAAGTCCCCCCCTGCCCCGGGGATTCTGAGAGCTTTCTTTGTCTGCAACACTCTTCCCAAACTCTGGATGAGCCTCACCTGACCATTCTCCCTAGCCAGCCCTCTCCCCGGGACCCCTCTCTCGGCCCATCCTTCCAAATGTCTTCTGGGCACTCGCCACCCCCAGTGGCCTGGCCGCTGGGTCTGGGAGAGAGCAGGCTCTTGGTGTGTCCTGCCCACTGCTGCGTCCTCAGTGCCTAGAAGGAGGCCCGGCTTGTAACAGGCACTGAGTAAATAAACATTTGCTCTAGCCCTGGCTGGCATAGCTCAGTGGATTGAGCGCAGGCTGTGAACCAAAGTGTCATAGGTTCGATTCCCAGTCAGGGTACGTGCCTGGGTTGCAGGCCATGACCCCCAGCAACCGCACATTGATGTTTCTCTTTCTCTCTCTTTCTCCCTCCCTTCCCTCTCTAAAAATAAATCAATAAAATCTTTTAAAAAATAAATAAACATTTGCTCCATCAAAGAATGAGTGAATCATGAAAGGCGTCCCCCCCACCCCACCCCCCACCAAATATAGAGACCTAGACATGTTCTCGCTCCCAGAGACAGTGTCAAAGGTTTCACCTTCAGCAGGGGGAGAAGGGGGCTCAGTGGGGAGTCCGGGGTGTCCAGCCCCAGGTCCACCCCACGGCTCAGCTGTGCTGGTGTGGGCTTCTGAGGTAGGGTCCGCCCTGTTTACAATAAGGGTTTTTGCAGCTAAAATAAAAGGTGAAAAGCAATGATCAACATAAATGATAGGCCCACAAAAGAACCCTGTTTCCAGTTGGCACTGAAAATTGGAATTGAGTGGCTATAGAAAACCTAATCCCTGTCACTATGTGTTGCCGTGTGAAGATCACAGTGGAAAAGTTCAAATCCTGCTAAAACCCACTGAAAACACTGTCTCCTCTGTGTTACCCAGCAGATAATTAACATCTCGTTGAGGCATCCCACTGGCACGTGTGACAAAACCTGAACTGGAACCAGACATGCTCCCCCCACGTGGGGCTCTTATACAGGCACACACTGCCGGACAGAACATTTGTCTTTGCGTGTCTCGATCCCCCCACACTGACGGTGTTAGTACTGCATTGTTTTCCTTCCAGAATGCCTCCAAAGCAAGGCTCTGAAGGAAGAAGTGAATACGGTTCATTTATTTTTAAACCCTGCCAAATCATCGCAGGCAGGCAACAGAGTGGAAGGGAGGAAAGTGCTTGGGGTAACAGCGCCGTATTTCTCCCGCAGCCCCTCCGTGGATGCTCAGCACCTCCGGCTGCCTTCCTTTCGGAAGCCACGCCACTCGGAACCCACGTGATCTCGCCGACGTCCCGCCGCCCGCGGCTGCAGCAGCCCCGCACAGGGGCGCTCTGCCAGCACGAGTTCTAACGTCACTTTCCAAGGACCTCACACGACAGACCTCGGCAACCACCTGGGAAATGGGAATACAACCGAAATCTAGGGGGCAGCTCGAAGGTGACTTATATGTGGAATCCTTTGTGTAGCGCTGGAATTAGGAGCACGTGGTTTTTCACGGGGGACTCCTGAAATATACGCTGGCCCGTACATACTGCTCCCAAGTGACTCCCTTTCGTATGACAAGGATGCCCCTTCCCGGAGCAGCGGAGTGAGGGAAGCCTCCAGTACGTGACTCTGTAGCAACACGGCTCTTTCCCTCTCCATCAAGGTCAATGACAAGCCTGCCCTCGAACACTTCACGTGCGAAAGGCACATCATTTGGACGAGGTGTTGATCTTAATACGAACGGCCTCCTCCCCCGGCGTGCGTGATTAATGTGGATGAACTGAAGTAATGTGCAGTCGGACGGCGTTGCACAAAGAAGTGGGGGAAAGGGACCGCCACAGACTGCAGAAAAATAATGAAAAGAAACTTGGGCCATGAAACAAATTACTCTGCAAGGGGACGGGAATAGAAACACCGGTTAGCATTAGGGCCAGTTTTATTTAAGAGACCCATTAACCATCTGGAAAACATGACAAGCAGCCTACTGATTAAATCAGCAACCTGTTCCTAATGCCCTGGTTGTCTGGAAGCGGGAGAGAAGATCTAAGGTTTGGAGGAGGTTTAGAAATATAAATGGAGACTAATAAAGCGACGAGGCCTAGGCATAATTCACTTTCTTAAATTACATGTATTTGGGTTACATTGGTTAATGACGTTACCTAAATACTCCCATATATTTGCAGGTAGCACAGGGAATGCAAGGAGAGGTAAGCATTCTCAGAAGTGTGCATTGTGGGAAATTCGTGCAAACACCTCTGACTTCTGTTCTTTTTGGAAATTAATACTAAGTTTACAAGCATTTCTTCTCACATTGCCTCTCTCTCCTACAACATTCAGGGGTGCATAATCTAGGTGAATGGATCCCACACTTGACTGTTTTAAACACCCAGGCTGCTTGTTCAGAAAGGAATAAATACATATTTCTGAGCCACACTCCTGAGGCGGAGCCCAGCGGTACCTCACTGGCAGGCGACTCAACCCCAGGCTGGCCACCAGGTTTCAGCCTGGGCTCTCAGGTAAGTCCTATTAGGAGATTTGCTGTGTTGCCACTAGGGGGAGTGTTGGCCAAATTTTGTGCTTCGGGTAAAGGGACACAGGGGGCTGACTGCTTTGGGAAACTCGCCCAGAAAGGGAGGATAAAGAGACGAAAGGAGGAGAAGAAGGCCACGCCCCTGAGTGGGTGAGTGGTGGTTTTGGGGGGGACTCCGGTATCTGGCAAGGAACAGCTGACTTCCTAGGGAGCAATGACCAAAGGCACAGGATGGAAGCAGCGGGCACCCAGGACCCCAGGTGTGGGGAAGAGAGCCATGCCTTAGCTGGCACCTTCTCCCTCCACCTCTCCCCCACACCTGCTCCAGGGGAACGTGCAACACTACCCTCACGTGCAGGTGTGGAGTCCGGGGCTCTGCAGCACGGGCCATCTTTGCAAGTGTACAGAATGGTGGCCTAGGACTTGGTCTACCGGAGGCTTATGGCTTCGTTGCTAATGAGATAATACTGTTGCACACGGTTCACTGTCTCCTAAGGTTTTCACTGTTTTCTAAGATCCCTGAGAGCAAAGTCGAGACTGTATTCTCTCTGGATTCTTCTCACTTACCCAGAATAATGCTGGGCAGTTAGTATTCACTCGATAAATGTTGAATCAATGAACATTGTTGACAATGCGAAATGGCCACACTTTCATGGCCCTTCGGAAATAAGAGCTAAAGGGTTTCCTGTTTCCCCCAAAGAAGGAACAAAATCCAGACCCCGAGGGACTTAGGTGTGTGGCTGTGCCCTGCCAGAGCTGGTCACTCACCCTGGGGTCCCTTCTGCTCCAGGACTCTGCCCTGTGGCATCAGGAAGGGGCGATGGTCACTCAGAAGGTCGTGGATACAGAGTGTGAGGCTGCCCCTGTGAGGGGACACTGGGGCAGAGACCAGGAGCCCGCCCCGGAGAGCCGGACACCAGGACGGGCAGGCCCACTGTCCTATCGGCCCCTGCTGGGGGATGTCCTCAGGCCAGGGAGAGGCCATCCCTACGGCTACTGCAGACTCCCTGGTGGGACTGCGGGACACTCTGTGGGATGGCAGCTGTGACTGAAAGGAGCTGGACGAGGACAACTTGGAGAACCTTCCTCAGCCCCATACTGGAAGGTCTGAAATCACTGGGTTTTATCAGACTCCGTCTCAGTGGATACGGTCCTGATCTCCTCCTACGTAACGGGCCCTTGGGCTACGGTGAGGCGTGAAATTAGTGAAATTAAATCAAGAAAAACTTCATTTCAGCTGCAGATCTAAGGAAGTCTCCGTCTGTTCAACAAGGGCCCAAAAGAGACACGTAGGTCATTTAAAGTCGAACAGGGCTCGCTATTTGTAAACAGAAGAGATTGTAAGGGGGGCTGGAGGTTGGGAGGGGAAGAGAGAGCGGTTTTGATTAGTCACATTTTCCCATTGCTTTGCAAGGTTGTAAACACCCTGCTACCAACCATAGCTGGAAAGGAACGACTATAGAGATTCCAGGGACGCAGAAAAGCAATATTACGGAGAGACCCAAGCTTGGCATTGTTTACCCACCAAATTTACTCTTTGCACCATGTTTGGTCAGCTGGGCTTGGCTCTGGTGACCAGCTGTATTTGTCCAAAGGCTAATTAGCTCGAAGGGTGAAAACATCAGCCAGTTTCTCCATGATCTCAAGTGACGGATGAAATCTCGCTGCCAACGGTACCAAAGCAACGTTGTTTCTTTTCTCTGAAGGGTCAGTAAGGCACGCTAGCTGTTCTCAAACAGCAGCCCTTCCGAGAATAAGACGGGTTAAAAAAGGAGAAAAGAAAATCATAGATTTTTAAATCCCCTTTTCAATGATTTATACGGTCATTTCATAAATAAAACTTCCAGAATTATGAGGGAGCCTGTGAGTGGTACTTACTAGGTGACCTGTGGGTCTGGGGCGGTCTCGGGCAGAGGCTGATACAAGAGCTTTTCTCATTGTTGAGCATTTAATACATGCCAAGCACGAAGGGTCTTGTACGCTAACCCAGCTGGTCTTCATAATAACCTAAGGGGCCGGTACTATTGTTCTGTGGAGCACGCGAGCCCACCCAGGCCCCGTGGTCACACAGCCCATAGGACTTCAGCCCAAGAGCCCCGGCTCCAATGTTTTTTATCTTAAATGCTCTGCTGAAACTCCAGCTAAGGGGGAGGAGGGGGAGGAGGGGCGAGGACCAGGTCTCCCTGGCTCCGGTCCTCCGCCTCCAGGTGCACGCTGATAACACCGTGTCTCCTGATGGGCCACGTCACACAGTGCTTCCAAAGCACAGCTACAGTCAACAGAGGAGCCACGGGCTTTGCGACATCCACCCCTAAAGGAGCCCACGTGTCCCACTGCACTGTGCTAGCCGGCTAGGCTGCCGTAGCAAAGAGCCGTGGACGACACACTTTAACCCACAGTGTGTGTGTGGGGGGGGGCAGTGTCAGAAGTCTGAGGTCTAGGGGGTCTGCAGGGTTGGTTCTTCCCCGGGGACTGTGAGGGAAGGGTCTGCCCCAGCCCCTCTCCTCGGCTGGCCGGTGGCTGTCTTCCTCCTGCGTCCCTGCACGTCCCACGGCATCTCTAGATGTAAAACGACGATAGTAATCCTTATGTTACGATCCACGAAGCACACGGGGCATAGTCCCTCAGTTGCTCTCTATGCGTCCGAGGAAGTAACTATTATTTGCATTTTATCCATGAGGAAATGTACCAAGACTGAAGGGGTAATGTGGCAAGACCTGAAGTGTGGCTAAGCGGGGACTGTACCCCAGACTCTTGGTTCTGGGGGCTCCCAGGGCCAGTGGGGTTCAGTGGTCTCCGAGGAGTGAGGGGAGTGACCTGGGAGCACAGAGCATGCGCCCTCCTGGCACTCCGGTTGTCCCTCCAGAGAACCGACCACCGCCCAGGGGCTGAGCTAGACCTGCGAGACGCAAAAAATAAACAGCTTCTGCCTGAGGAATGTGAGCCTACGATTTTCTCCCTGCAAAGCACACGGTGTGCTAATCACTCACTGTAATTTAATTTCCATTCATCAACAGCCTTGTAAGAAATGCACCATTACTTCTGTTTCTACGGATGAGGAAACGAAGGTTCCAAGCAGTTAAGTAGTCAGCTACTTAGTGCTCGGGGAACTACAGGGGGGACAGAGGAGTCGCCCGTAGGTGCTCTTTGGAAACCCTCTCGGAGCTACTCTGCAGGGACATCTGAGCCTGGCTCATGGAGTCTAGAATAGGGGCTTCGACCCCTTGACCCCCAGCACTCGCTTCAGCAGGAAGGGTCACACGTGCAGAGCCCATACCTTGGGCTAAACCCAAAACTCTAAGTGCTCTGGGTCTAGGGCCGACACCAGCATCGGTCACCGTCAGACCAGGTCCTGGTGTGATCGAGTCTCTGAAATGCAGACTTCACACGGCTGGCCCATCAGACGTGCGTGAGTCCACCTCACCTGCCGGGACCTGTGGCTGGGGCTGCCAGTCTGAAGGTTCCAGTTCCACGAGCTCATGGGTGCTTCCCCCCAACCGGGCAAGTGGGTGATGTGAGCACTGCCCCAGATGCCCCCTCAAATGCGCAGCTACAATTCCAGCGAAGCCGGAACGAAACCCGATGTCATGTGCCTCCAGGTCTGGGAGCCGTGCCAGGGAGCCGCTCTCCCCGACAGGCCTCTCGTCGGTGGCGGCGGCGGCTCGGAGGAAAAGAAGAGAGAGTCCCGAGCGCCACGCCACGCCACGCCGCAGCCCTCCTCGGCAGGCGGCCGCGCCTCCCTGCACAGCTGAGCAGGAGGTGAGCACGGGGCTCCCGTTCCCCTACCCGAAACCCCGCCTACCGACAACAGTTCCCTCTGTGTTCCTTTCCAAGCCTCGCACGCACGAGGCCTGGGGCTGCGGGAGGGGCGCGGGAAGGGGTGACAAGCCAGTTGCAGCTGCAAGCCGTTCTGACAGCTTGGTAGTGGCCCTCCCCGGGCACAGCGTGAAAGCCTGCTGTGACCGATGGAACACAGGCCCTAGAGAACAGACGGTTTGGAAGCTTGACATATATATGACCTTGCAAGCCACCTCGTCCAAGACCCTCTTCACCCACGTGGGGGGTGCTGAGGAGCGTAAGCGTTTAGTGACTTGCAAAATCTCGCTGCAAAACAAGGGACAACACGAGGCCCGAGACTCTGGGGTTTGCTGCTCTGCTGACTGTACGAGTACTTCCCTCGCCCTTCCTTTCCAGATCACGGAACGTTTTCGACGAGCTAGCAAGTCAGCGGGCTTCAGAATCCACGGCACTGCAAAGCCCATGACCGCAGTGGTCAGTTTCCCTAGGGGGCGTACAGCTGTTCCCCAGCGTCTCCACACCCCCCAGGGACCCCCCAGCGCTTCACCCCGCTCGCATCGGAGTTCTGAGTCCTTGGCTCGGCCACACGTCTGCAGATTCAGAAGTCAGCCCTCTCCCTCTCACAACACTGGCGAGGGGTCACCCCGTTTGGTCCGCCGGCGTTGCCTCGGGAAAGGGGACAAAGTCACGCCATGGAAAGGGAGACACGGCACGACAGGAAAGAGGTTGCAAGGACCCACCCGACTTAGTCCAGCCGATGCCTGCAGGGCGCTCCAGTGCACGAGGCTTGAGGCCTTGGGAACTCTGTCTGTCCTGCCGGAAACGGGTGGCCCCAGACCAGAAGCCACACCTGATGCTGCAGATGGTATTGAACTCTGGATATTTTTTTCCCTTTCTCCATGTTCTGTGGAGTTTCTAAAAGAACCCTTCACTAATGGAAGGTTTAGGGGACCAAGCCTTTAAAGTGAGTTTTCTTCACCCCCTTGCGGACTTGGTGGCGATTATCCACGGTGGGACGATCTCCAGGAGGCGGGGCCAGAGGCCTCGGAGACTGCAGCACGCTTCTCACCTCGTTATTGGTGAGGCTGATGACATTTTCACGGCCGGCTTTACTTAAGAAACAGAATTTGAGGAAACGTGGATAAATGGGATAGTATCTGAAGTTGAAGGCAAGGACTTTAAGACCAAATTAACTGGAACAACTACTTAGCCACCGTCTTCTCGCTAAACACAAATGTGCAGAACTGGGTGAGGCGGCAGCCATCCAATCATCCCCGAGCCTCAATTTACACCTGTCTTTGTAGAAAATGACCTGTTTGCAGCAGAATGACTTTCTCCGTCGTGGTTGGCCTAGCTTGGTGTTGAAACTGAACCCACGTTCCCTGAGCACGGGGAGCTGAGGGCCGTGGACCCAAAGCACAGTGAGTGGCAGGGCCAGGACACCTGGGGACCAAAAAATGCTGCAGGTGGTGGCTGCTGACGTCCCGCTGTGGGAGATGACACCTCTCTTACTGTCCCCTTGCCCAACAGTGAGAGGGGGACGCCGAGAGTTCTCTCCACGTCGTGGTGGCTGTGGGCAACGGCGAGAGGCCAAGGTGCGCGTGATCGTGCACAGCGACATCCTGTTCTCCCTCTGCTCCCGCAGCCAGTCTCTGGGGACCTGGCGGAGGGCAAAGGGGTGCAGGTGCCCTGGCGTGACGGGACGGGACAGAGGTATCTGAGGAGAGTCCTCTGAGAGTCCAGCAATGCACTGTCCAGTAGAGGAGCCACTGGCCACCGGGGCCACGTGTGGCTGGTGGGACTGGCCAATTCCATTTGAAATTTCACTTAACTTTAGATGCTTCAGTGACCAGAAAAGGTTTAAGCATGTTTAGAGCAACTGCCTACATGAGTCTACTTTCTGAACGACACATTTTATGAGATTCACATACAGGCTCCCTGTGAAGATTCCGTTCACAAGCTGGGTGGGGCTGCCGGTGTAAAATGCATGTCAGAGTTCCAAGACTGAGCATGAAGAATCGAAGACGGATATTTTGTTGATGATTTTGGAGTTGAGAACTGGAACGAGAATATCTTAGACATACTAGAGACTGAAATTTAAAAAAAAAAAGACACTGAAATTACATGCATAACTTGCATTCTATTTCTAGGCACTGCTGGTCTAGAAAGACATCTGCCACATCGTCCCCGCAGGACATTCTTCTTCGAACCGTTCCTGAAATTGTCTTCCACGCGTACGCCTACCCAGAGCAATAGTGCAAGGTGTGTAATGCTAGGCCTGCACAGCACACAGCCCGTGTCTGGAACACCCGTCACTAGCACCTCACGGAGCCCTTTCCATCTGGCAGCGCGGTCTTCCCATAGGCTCTGGCCTTCGATGTCCTTACTATGTCAAATGGACATTTGGAAATCTATACCTTTTCCTTTTGGCAGCCCAACCCCTTCTCCTTCATGCTTCACACAAAGACCTCCGTGGGGACGCCATGTGATGAAACACACACAAGTGGAGACGCCCAGGTGGACCTGGGGTGGAGGACCCCATGCCCTCTGCTCCCTGTCCCCCCAACACTGGGGATGGCCATGGTTTGAAACCCCTGCCACTCAGTGATTTCCAGGCCTATGCTTCTGGGTCTTCAGGGGCTGCATCCATGTGTGGTCACTGTCACCACCTGGAGCCTCTTTCTGGGCTGGGCCCGTCCCTGCTGCTCACTCAGAAAGCACAGTAGCCTGGGCATTCCCACAGCCATCGCGGGTCACGCACAACCCCAAACTGGCTGTCCTGCCGTGCTGGCCCTTCAGGACTCTCACCGTTGCTACGGAAACTGAAAATCACGCCTGGCAGATGAAAGCAAAGGGCAGCCATGGAATGGGCGACCTTCCACCTCTCCCAGCTGGCCCAGGAGGCACCGGTCGCCCACAGACTCTGACGCCGTTCAGACCAAACAAACGCTCTGCGGGACGAGACGGCAAGTCGCAGAGTAACACGAGGGAGGACCACGGGGTGCGTTCTGGTGATGAGTTCTCACTGAGCCCAGACTTCTTTTCCTCAATGGCATCATTAGTAACTCACCCACCCGGCCCCCAATCCTTCGGTAATTGACTTGCTGCGGTGACTGTTGAATTCATCTCCCTGTGGCCTGAATCCATCAGACAGATGGAGAGCGGGGAGACCTCCCCCTCCCACTCACTTGCCCTCCTCCACGAATCGGCACACAAGCAAGCCAACACGTGGGCCAGCACCGAGTGCCTGCCGGCGCCTCGCCGGACAGACACAGGCGAGCTCCTCAATGTGCTGGGGACTCGGTTCCCTCACCTAGAGAACAGGCACCCAAGCGGTCCTGTTGGGGCTGTTGCCGAGGTTTGGGGAGGTATTGCGTGCACCTCGCAGGCACTGCACGGTGCCCGGGACGCAGGGAACACCCAGAGCAGGCCAGGATGCAGTTCATTACAACTGCTGGGAGAGGCAAGGGATCCTCTTCTCCCAACCCTCATGTCTGAGTTTCAGGGGCTGGGTTCGACTTACTGACATTCACCTTGACTCACAGTGGTCAACTCGATGGTCACTTGAACATCCAAGGAAATTCACTTTTCTTTTTTTTTAATTTTTAAAGATAATTTATTTATTTATTTTTAGAGAGGGAAGGGAGGGAGAAAGAGAGAGAGAAACATCAATGTGCGGTTGCTGGGGGCCATGGCCTGCAACCCAGGCATGTGCCCTGACTGGGAATCGAACCTGCGACGCTTTGGTTCACACCCCACGCTCAATCCACTGAGCTACGCCAGCCAGGGAGAAATTCACTTTTCTTTATCTCACATTTCTCTCTCTAATGTGCCCACGTCCGACAGGTGCCAGGAAGAGGCAGCGCCAGAAGCCCCTTCCCGGGGCACACAGAACAGCGACGGGGTGTGGCTGACTCTGGTACCCGAAAGAATGTTCTATTTATCTTTTTACTTTTTTATTGAATTTATTGGGGTGCCACTGGCTGATAAAATTTTATAGTGTATGTCACCTGTATATTGTACTATGTGGGACCATTTATTCCCCTTCACCTTCTCCCATCTGCCCCCACCCCCTTCTCTGGTAACCGTCCTACTGTTGTCCATGTCTATGAGCTTTGTCTGTCTGCTTAATGCCTTTACCTTTGTCACCCACCCCCAAAACTCTCGCCCCCTGACGGTGATCAGTCTATTCTCTGTATCTGTGAATCTGTTTCTATTTTGTTTGTTTATTTTGCTCATTAGATTCTACCTGTAAGTGAGATCAAAGGGTATTTGTCTTTTTTCTGACTGGTTTATTATTGCACTTAGCCTAATATTCTCAAGGTCCATCCACACTGTCACAAAAGGTAAGATTTCCTTCTTTTTTTACGGCTGAGTAGTAGTCCATTGTTCAAATGAACCACAGCTTTTTTTTTATCCACTCCTCTACTTGGGCTGCTTCCAGATTTTGTCTATTGCAAATAACGCTGCAACGAACATAGGGTGGCTGGTCATCAGAGAGATGCAAATTAAGACCACAGAGTGATATCACCTCACACCTGTCAGAACGGCTCTCAACAACACATCAACGCACAATGAGTGTCGACGAGGACGTGGGGAAAGGGGGACCCTCGTGCACTGTTGGTGGGAATGCAGATCGGTGCAGCCGCTGTGGAGAGCAGTGTGGGGATACCGCAAAAAAGTTAAAGACGAAAGAACATTTTCAAGTCTCTCGACTCTAGCTTCCCCAGCCTTCCAAGCTCAGGAGTGAGAAAACCATCACGTTCTAGAGTGATCTCCCAGACTTCTCGACTGCAGCCCCAGGGGAGGATGCCCGGGGCCTCCTTCGGGTGCCGAAGCTACTGCTCGGGGAACCCACGCACGAGAAGGAAGTAATGAACTTGGGTGTGTAATAAATTCTTGGCTTTCTCCCCGCACAGAGATCCTGCTTGCCCCCGAAACGGGCTGTCATCAAAGTGTTAGGTGATTATGCATAAATGAATTTTCTAAGACCCAGGGGAGAGTTTCCTAGCTTTCAAATTCTTAGACTGGCATTATCCAAAAATAGGTTAATAACTACTCTTAATTTTTTTTTTCCATTTCTACTGCTTCCATAAAAGGCTGTCTCTTCTCATTCTTGCCTACAGGTGCCAGTACTTCGCTCATACCCATGACACCAATGGGAAAGACGGGGCCAAAAAAGGATGGAGGGTCACTCTAATGAGGTGACTGTCACTCCGCGCACATCGGCGAGAACCAGACTTCCTCCTCGCGCTGTCTGCCTCGAGGCGACCGGGGAGAGCTCACCCGTACGCACGTGCTGGCAGCCAGGCGCAATTCTCCGTCTAGCTCAGAGCATGGTGAGTCCTGGGCATCAGAGGGCAGCCTGTATTTCCAGGCAGGCCTTCAAGTAACCAGCGAGTCCCGACCTGGTCAAGGGGCCAGGCTCCCCTTGTGCTGGGTACTGCCGCCCACAGTTAGCCAACTCTCCGTCTCCTTCCGTGGCATCAGCCCACTTCCTCACTGGTCACAAGACCAGAGGAGGTCTCTCTCCCAGGCAAGCCTTCTCCAGGCAAAACCCTCCCACCTCTTTGGTTGCTTGACCCATTCCTCCCCGACCCCTACGGAGGAGCCAGCACATTCTATCCTAGAGCCACGTGAGGACCCACGACACTCTCTTCTGTCAGAAGGACATTGTTTTAAAGGACAAACCAATAAGATGTCCCTGCACAACCATTTCATGTGCATTTATTTATAAACCAGACGAAACACTTTTTTCCCTCATTTTCCTTTCTCTGTTATCGGATCCCGAGTGGGCTGTAGGAGACCTCACGTCCTGGCACAGAATGTAAGAAACCACATTTTAAAGCAGTAGCAGAGATGAAGCCTCCAAATCGGCAGACAGAGGCGCTGGAAGAGGCTCCCAGGCGGGGGTGGAAGCCCCGGTTCAGCCCCCGCTCTCTGCACCCACAGCGAAGACAATGCCCCTGCCCTCTAGGCTCGGGAGGATCACGGCTCCCCTGGAACCCTGCGCTGCGCCTGAGTTCTGTGTGGCCACACAGAATTTTAAGTTGGTAGCTAGAAGGGTCCCTAAAGGCAAAGAGTTTCTCCTTCCACACATTACCCCTCCACTGCCTGTTTACAACACCGCTGTCTTCTTCTTCTTGCTTCTACCCAACGAAATTGAAAATTTCATCACCAGTGTCAGAAAATGAACCCCCAGGGAGCAGAGCGATTGCTCAGAGCAGCCCTTCCCCTGGCAAAGAGCCAATCCTTGCACACAATAACTTTGCAAACCTCTCTGGTTTTCAGAGGCTGACAAGGATGCAAAACGGAGCCATCTCAAAGCATGGTTTCTGACAGCTAAAATGTGTCTGAATGCACGGCGCATCCTTGCAATTAATTTTTTCTAAAAGGAGAGAGAACATATTTCGATTCGGAGGCTGGCTTCATGCAAAGAGAAAGGGACACTGCCCGGCTCAGCTGCACGCTTCCCGAGCCGAGAACGGCAGCGCACGCCAGACAGATGCTTCCGTCTGCAGCTGGGGGTCTGCGGAGGGTTTGGCAGACCACCGTAATAACATCTCTCTTCACAAAGCAAATGCCAGCAACCCAGTGGAGCAGCTCACAGCTCAGCTCTGTGCCTCCCTCTCTCTCTCCCTTCCCAGCAATGCATCTTATCTAGTTTTACAGCATCTCCTTTTGAAATGGTCCCCGGGGGATAAAGCAGAACTCTGCGCCTCGCACTAACCGTAACAAGACAGACCAATGTCCGAGGGTAATGCACAGTCAACTACAAATGCGATCCCGGCCGAGCAAGGCATGCAGCCTTTGCAGCCCACGGGCTCCCACACCACAGGCACCCTAGCGTGCCTGCTCTTCCATGGGCGTGTTCCGATTCCCAGCTTTCTCCGCAGACAATAGGACAAAGCTACATGTGAGCTCAGCCTGCTAATACCAGCGGACAGATGTGGAAGACAGAGGTTTACTCACCAAGCTCCCGCAACTGCATCTTTCCCAACTACAAATACTGCTTCTAAGCCGCCGCCGCCACCGCCACCGAATGACTTAGAGCCGTTCCCCCGAAGAACAATGTGCGGGAACACCAGATGGTTCCTGAGTAAGCTTGTCGTTCGAGAGACAGGTTTCCAGTTGAGCCATGTGAATGGAGACTCGCCGCACACCTTTGAATGGCATACACTTCAAGTCCAGGAGAATGAGCATGGAGCTTTGCTTATGTTTATGGAGCTGGAGCCCAGGGGTGCTCCGATTGGCAGGAATCGGGGGAAGATCGGCCAATCAAAAGGAGCCTCCATTTCAGGGAAACTCCTGCTCATTTATTTAGCATCTTCAGGGATCATCCGCTTTTCTAGGAAGAGCTTTTTTCTCGTATAGTATTCGCAAGAGAAAAATATAACTTCATTTCAATGTTAGTGCCTAATGTCTTTCATCAATAAACTTACAGCTCCTCTTCTTGGCATGCCCCAATACCCTCACTTCCCTTCGTAAAGAACTAAAAGAAGAAAAGAGAGAAAGAAGAAGAAAAAGAAAGCTGGTGATGGGCTGGCGAGAGTTCATATTCATCAGCCTCCACCTTGTTGGGAGAAAGGAGGGGAGAGCGCCTGGGCTCGATAATTACCGATTCTGTTGCCATGGAAACAGACTGGCTGCAGCGGGTTGGAATCGTGGAGAGCATCTGCTGCCAGGCCCATAATCAACTGCAATCTCCTCTCTCCCCCTCTCCTCACTTTTGTCTGATCGTGAGTTTGCTTTCTCCCTCCTTCTCTTCGTGTGCACTTTCCGTTCTTATCGTGTAACCGCCTCCCTGGGTACACACAGCACACGCACACGCACACCAGGCGTGCTCACGTGCCCAGAAACTCGTGCACGCTAGAGTGCGTCCCGGCAGGGTGCCCGGGAGGATCCACACTCCGATGACTCCTTCCTGGGATGACAATAAACACCCGTTCCCGTGCCTCCACTCCTTGTTAAAACTTATCGTAGGCTCACCTAAAAATGCCTGGGGTATCTTTTAAAGGATATGTCATCTAACAGCTTGGAAAGTCCCCCAGTAAAAGTTTGCAATGGCATTTCTGAGAAGGTATGGTGGCCACGGTTCCCAGCAAACCTTTGGAATGAAGGAATTACCCCGGAAGTTTGTGGGAGACTTTTAAGCATAATCTTTAGGCTCAGCTTCTTCTCTGCATTAGCATCTGTCCAAGGCCTCCCTGGGGGCTTCCCTGGATTTCCTCAGACTCCTCCCCTGCTTGCTCCAAACTCTCCTGGCCACCTACCTGTGCAGAGTTAATGTCACCCACTCTGCATGCACTGCTATCTTTCTCTTCAACAGCAGGGGGCACCACTGAGCAATGAATGGCTGCCTGGCCCCACAGGACCCAGGCCGAGATCAGAGGATGGTCAAGGCACAGGTGGGTGTCTGCAGGAAGTCCTCAGTCCTACAGAGATCCACTGAGAATGCTAAGTGGCAAAGAAGGCCATGATTCTGGCTTCCATTAGGAAGCAAAGAAATGATTCTCTGCCTAATCGTCATGAACCTTCGTTTTCCTAAAGGTCTCTCTGCCAGACCCGCTGCCCACAAACCATTAACGACAGACCAGACCTGGGGATTGGGGTGGGGGTGGGGGGCGGAGACCTCCCCCTTGCATGGCTCTGGCTCTGGAATCCAAGGTGGACTATGCACTCACCACACACTCACTGCCTCACAAGCAACAGTAGCCTGGGCTCCTTTGTTCCTACAGGACCCTCAGTCTTAATTAACCCCACTGCCACCCACCTGCCAGTGCTCGGCTTTGGCCCAGTGGTCTGGAGGTTGGATTTGCTCTTCCCAGAACCTAACTCTGGTTTTCCATTCTGCCTCTTTGTGCCACTGTGAGCTTGGGAAGAAATTCTCACTCAAGTTCTTCCTCCCGGGCCCCCAAATCCCACACTGGCGATCTTTCTCAGCTCTGCCCAGACTGCCTCCGCCTGCACGGGCCACGGAGACCTCAGTGTTTCCCTACTGGCTCCCTGGAACATCTGTAACATGCCCTGTCTTCTCCATTCCAGCACGGGGACCCACACCCCTTGGCCCCGTCACCTTCCCGAGACTGTCCAAATCGCCGCTGCTTTTCTGCAGAAACATGTCGTTTCAACAAGGCTTTCCCTGAACCAGAGTTAACCACTGGTTTGTTACTCACAAACACCCAGGGAGAACACTGCACTAGTGACAACACCAAGTAACACTGCTTTTGTCTTACAGCGTAACGACTCCCGTAGAAGGGGCCTGAAGACACAAGTAATGAAAAGACTTACTGAGGGGGGAGGAAGTGTATCTTGCAAGAAGCGATATTTGAGCTCAGATCTAAGGGTCCAGGTCAGTGAACGGAAGGTGATGAGATTAGCATCTGAGACGTAAGTGGTGATACGTGCACCAGTATCGGTGGTGATATGTCCAGCAGGACCTGGGCCAGGAGTGGGGCGGCTCTGGGACTTGCAAGCAGCCCGTGTGGCTGACCACAGGGAGAACGACCTGAGCTGATGAAAGGCTGCTGTGAGGTGAGCCTGCAGAGGGAGCCGAGGCCAGACCTGCAGGGCCCTAGAGACCACCTTCCCGAGCCTGGCTGTGGAACTACAAACAATGACAGCCACTCAAGTGCTCCACTGCCTGACTCCCACCCCTCCCCAACACACCAGCATGACTCCGTGTGCCCTTCAGTTGACCTCGAGAATATACGAACAGGACATCAGTCTGATGGAAACAATCTATTTCGAGGCCTCCATATACTCGTGGGTCTGATCTAGCTACCGTGCACTGAGCAATGAATAGCCCAGCTGCAGTCTAAGCACCTGATCTGGATTCACCAAGTCAATCCTGAGGACGATAACACCTTCTGAGAGGTGTGGTTAGTGCCCCTATTACACAGAATGAGGGGGCTGAGACACGAAGGGGTTAACTACCTTGTCCCAGGCCACAAAAATAAACAGGGGCGGAGCTGGGATTTGAACCCAGGGATTCTAGCTCCACTTCCTTGAAGCGCCACCTGCAGGGACCACCTCCATGGGAGCTGTCCGCAGTTCTCATCGCAACGCGGAGTCCTGGGGCCCCGCTGCCTCCCTCTGAAGCCAGAGTCTCAGGGAGCGGAGCCAGGAAACGTTCCCCCGAGCTCCGCAGGGCACTCGTGGGCATACCGCACGCCCGGAGATTTGTTCACGAGAGAAAGGAGACGAACCCTAAATTAATCCTTAATGCATAAAATGCAGAAGGGCTTTTTTTTTTTTTTTTTTTTTGGAGAATGAAGACATCTCACTACTCCACACCATCCCCCAAAGACCCGTCTACAGCGGCACAAGGCCGCCCCCTGGACCGGCCGCCAGTTCTCCAGATGGGGGGGGCACGGGGTGCACCTCACAGCTCAGGAGCTACGCGTGAGCAGGCCCACGGGGAACGGACACTCGGGCTCCCACAGGCCAGGCTCGCCGGGTGGTTGGAGATGCTACCGGACCCGCCCGCAGTGAGAGGGGCAGCTGGGCTGTCATCATGGCCACCGTGAACGGTCCTCCGCCTTCTTCAGGTTACTTTTTCCCCCAGAAAATTCGTTTTCAAACCAGGATTTCAAGGTACACAGAATATATTTTGGCCTTCAGTCTGATCCACCCGCCTCATCTGTTCGAAAGCCGGCAAGCGGGCTCTCCGGGTCACCCAGCTCATCACGGTTCGAGCTCTGAAGAACACGCAGCTTCCCCCGCGTGTGCAGAGGGGTCCCGTGAGACGAAGCTGCTACCGTCTCCGGAGGGTCTTCCTGGGCGCCTCCCTGTGGCGGCATCCCGCCTAGCAGCGCTGGGACTGAGGCCACAGGCGGGGCTACTTGTTAGTCATGGCCGAGGTTTCCTCCCCAGACTGTGCGATGATGAGGGCGTGGCCAAGCCCAGAGAGCTGCCGGTGAACCTCAGAGAGACGGGGGACCTACAGTTTCTTGGCTCAACACCCCAACTCCTGTCTGCCAAGCCCCTGAGAGCCGGTCTGAAGCACGGATCTAATGGGCTGGCGCTCCAGGGGCTCAGAATGCGCTGCCGGGGCTCATCCGCAAGCTCCTGGCCACGCTCAGGTTTCCCGCGTGCTGTCTGCACAGAAGGGAACCCCGCACCCGACACCCGGAAAGTTCCAGGAGCAGCCACCCCCCCGGGCGAGCATCTGACCAAAACCACAGGGGACCCCTCCTTCCGCGTCGTCCCGCCTGCAGCCTGCCCCCTCGGCTCTGCGCTGCGCTGCGCTGGGCAGGCCCCGCTGCCACCATTCACTCTGCGTTTTCTTGGGTCAGATTCCAGCTAATTCAATTCCACTCCTTTCCGTAAACATGATTTATGAAATGTGTTATTACCAAGTCTGAGGTAATTCGCATGCTTTGTAATGCTTCTTAAAATAAATTCACAAATGGAAAAAGAATTCTGTTCGGGGGTATGTGTGTCTGGATCAGGAAATACAATGACTGTCGCAGAAAGAGTCCTAAACTAGCTGCCTCAGCTCTCCTTCGTCTCCCTACAGGTGAACCGCACGTATACTGAGCAACTGCAAGGGGCTGAGGGGCTTCTACTTACTAGGTATAAAGGGGTAGCACTAACGGCAAGTCCTTCCATGTTCCGAGTCCAGGTTCAAGATCGATCACTTGCACTCCCTGGGCTTGCCTTTCTTTCCTCAGGAATCATGCTCCTCGCTGGCATGATGTGACGGTAATGACCCCCTTCGTTAATGACATGACTACGGCGAGCCCCATTCTTGTTTGCTTGTTTCACTGTTTAAAGGAACGTGACTGGCCTCAAGGAAATCCCGAACACACAGGGTGTGTGTTGCAGGAGGCTTACCTCTGGCCACACCTTAGTCTCCTTCAGGCACCCCTACCCCACTCACACGTGCCAACGTGAGCGCACGCACTTGCGTGTGCACACACACACACACACACACACACACAGGCTTACGTCCGCTCGGCTAACAGAAGCAGACAGGCCAGACCACGTGTCCCGAGGGTGCGAGGTCAGAAGTAGGAACTCTGCCCCAACGGGTAAGAAGTGTGGTCCCTATGGGCTCAGACTAGTGGCCGTACTTCATTCAGGAGGCCCTGGGGAGGTATTTCCCAGTCAGTTGGGTTGACCAGTGTATAGTTATCTCTGGTTTTATTTTTTTACACAGTGCATTTTGAGAACCAGAATAGAAGCAAAACCTCAACTCAGTGTGGTCGGGATAACTTTTACATCTTCCTATCCCCAAGGGGAGGTAATTATTATAACATTCTAGAAAGATCCCCCTACACGGAGAGCTACTTCCCTTCTCCGCACCCTTGTGAAGAGGCAATCGTGAGCAGAAGTTACAGAGCCTGTTGTAATGTCGTTTTATCTCTAGGTCCCTGGATGCTGAGCCCCGTGGGACAGAGCCTTGGCGTCAGTGGGAGAAGGGGAGGACTCGGACATAGCAAATGCAGACGCAGTGAGCACTGACAGGGCCCGCCTTCCTAAAGGGAGCCTCAGACTCATGGCGTTAAGGAGTACGACCTCAGGCACCACCCACTAGGGGAGACTCGGGCTGCAGGACTTGTGAAGCAGTGTACTAGGGTACACCGTGGCTTCAGAGTCCCCGTAAGCCAGGAGTTTGGAGCAAGAGAGACTGTTCTGGTAGCATCCTAAAGCTGAGTTACGTTTCGAAACTCATATTTATGAGACATGACTATGAAGAAGCTTATCTGGACTTGGCTCTTTTTGTATTTCCCTTAAAAGGCCTAAAATATAAGCAACATCTATAACCACTGAAGTAAAACCAGACCAACAGCAAGCAGGGCCACCATCGACAGATCTCCAACCCACACGTTTCTCCTTCCCTCTCCCGGAGCATGACCCCTGGCAGGGGCCGTCATCGGCATCCCTAGGGCTGGAGGGTCCAGGTGCGGAAGTCCCAGGGCACGGCCACACGGGACGGGCTGGCCCGGGAAGAACAGGGGGACGGGAGCAAGGCGCGAGGCGATGCACCACCCTCTCCGAGCGCCTGCAAAGGAATCGGTGGTGGAACTCTGAACGCTTATCACCGTGCCAGCTCGGATTTTCCAAATATACCATGGAAATGCATTCCAGGATGGCAGGCTGATGAGAAGTCGTGCCAAGAGGAAATAGGAAAATGCCAAAACCCTCCGCTCAGCCCTGCCAAGCACGTCCTCTGGCAATATGGTGGCAAAAAGCGACGGGGCCAGTGGTAGGAGCCACAGTCTCATGTGACGAACTCGGGGAACGGTTTCTGCACGGCTGAGAAAGGAGACGCGTCCGGGCTACCGGCACCTTCTTCTTGCTTTTCAGATGAGACGCACGAGTAAACCTCTCTGAATTCTGCAACACATGTCAACCTCACGTGCACATGAGTCTACCTTTCGAGGAAAAAAAGGATGCTCTGGTATTCTGAATTGGAGAACCAACTTCGCTGCAGCTGGTGGAGATTAAATCTGTTTTATCAAATAATGAACACTGGAGGCCCTTACTTTCTCTTTTCTTTCTGCTCACAGATTCACAGACGACCTGTGTCCGGGTCTCCTCTTACAGCGGGGACCCCAGGGTGTCAGGACAGGGTAACTCGGGGAAAGAGTGGAGGGCTTCTGAGCAAGAGGCAACCGTGAAATTCTAAAAGGTAAGTAGATACAGTTGACCCAGGTGAGGAGGGAAGAGGAGGAAAGGGCTAGAGATTTAGGCAGTCAGTTCCAAAAAGGCCATGTTCTGAGATGTGAGATGGGCAGGCAAAGCAGAAGTAGTTTGGGGGCTTAGAAGGGGACCCATGCGGTCTGTGCACAGCCAGAGGTGTGTACCTGTGGGTGGAGACCCCCACAGGACCAAGCAGGTTACCATGGGGCATTCTAGAGCGTGTCCTGTTTAAAGGTGGCTTTGTGGGAGGCCAGTCACAATGACACTGTGTGCCCAGAGTCCCTGTGACTCTGAGTGACACCCCAGAGCCTCTTCAGGGAAACCAGCTCGGTTGTCCCCACCCCTGGTGGCCCGGGACTGCCACCACAGGGCAGGCTTGTCCTTGATGTCTTCCAACGTCATCAGCATCACCAGCTTGTGACACTCCCTCCCTGCTGTACTCCATTTGTCCTCTGATTAAAGCAGGCTTTGAACTATGACCGTGACCCCTCGGCAAATGATATTGACAGGTTGTCCCCAACTCTCCGAAAGAAAAAGATCTGCAAGCTAATTTGTGCCGCAATGAAATTCACCTCAGATAAAAGATAATTTTATTTCCTTGCTCAGCACTTGCCTGCATCTTTAAGCCGGTATTTTAAGAAGGAGTTAATTTAATACTATAAATAAAAATTGGCCCCAAAGGGCAATAACCAATCCATTTACATGCAAAAATTCTCCTCCTCCAAGTCATCCCAAGGCCGTCGTGAAACCTGATGCCCCCAAAGCACCACCTACAATGTTCTCAACCCAGTGACAAGACAGTCACGTGCATCGAGAAGCAAATACTTTGAACAACCACATAGGCTCAGCCACACCCAAGTCCTCTTGCCTATCTTTTTGGAAACGCATTGTCTGTGAGAAATAGAAGCTGTTCTGCACGCACGCTGAAAAAATATATTTCACTAAAAAAGTCCAGCTTGGAAGGAAAGAATGGGCCCCCATTCGTTCAGGTAACGTTCAGGAGCCTCGTGTTCCTTTCAAGGCGTGGGAGCCCCAGAACAGGGCCTGCCTCGCCTGGGAAGCAGCAACGCTCCACTTAGTACACCTTCTCTCCCTGCATGTGCCCTATTTCCGTCAAACCTGCTCGCCTCTGAGCCTCCATTCACACGTTACAGCCCTCCTAAGGACAGTGCTCCTCTGCGGGATGCCGTCCTCTGACTCATCCCCATACAACGTTTGCTGCTGTGCATGTCCCACTCTTTCCTCAGGACCTCTCCCCGGAGGCGTCCCCGGTTCTGCGAACGCCTTAGAGTCAGACCGATGCACACTGCCCCAGGAATACCGTCTCTAGATGTCTCGGGCACCTTAGCCAAGAACACAAAATCTTCTCGCAAACCATTCTGCTTCGGGAGGTTGCCAAAGCCTTCCGAGTGCTTCCCTGTCACTCCACCCGACACGGTGGAGGAAGCGGTGAGCCGAAGCTATCTTTGAAAACATCTCGGTGACTCATCTCATTTCCCTCCCGTTCCTTCCTCCTCCCACTCAGCGATCCCCACCCAGCCTCGGAGGGAACAGGGGGTGCGGGAAGCACTCTTGAAGGTTCCCCTTCTGAAACCAGCGCTGCAGGCAGGCCAGGTGCTGGGCCGGTGCTGGCTGCCACCTGGCTCACTTCTTCCCCGGCTGTCACATCTGCTCGGAACCTCCTTCCAGTTCCTGAGTCCCCCTCCAATGGAGCCTCAGAGGGCTTTTGATCTCGGCACCAATCAACCGCAGGCTGAAGACGCAAGGAGCAGGCTGAGCTAGCACAGCTGGCTCCGACCCACACTTCGTTGCAAGGCAGAATGAGCCCGCTCCACCTGACTTTGGAAGGGGAGGTGTTGAGGCCCAGGGATTCCCTGTAAAACAGGACCACTGACCAGACCCTACCTGGCGCTGGCTGACGATTCTGCAACCTCTTATTTTAAACGTAAAAAAAATATGACCGCAGAACATACATGTTCAGTTAAGAAAAATGTGTAACTTTAAAAATACAATGAAAAAGAAAAAGTTGCAATTAATCTCATCATGCAGAAGGAATCATTGTTAAAAATCGTACAAGCTCAAGGTCAAACCCTCTTAGTCTATAGTTTTTACTTAGATAGGATATGATTTTTGCATCCTGCTCCCTCACAGTTAACATAATATAGAAACTGTTTTCTTATATTCACATACTATTCACAAATGTCATTGTGAATGACTGAAAAAATTTAACATAGAAATAAATGGGCCTACTCATTAATTTATCATATCCTCATTGCTGAACTCTTGGGTTATTTTCCATTTTCTTGCTGCTATAAATAACAATAAAATGAACATCTATATTCAAACCTTTCTTTTTCTTCCCAGAATGAGCATCTCACTCTAAATAGCTGTACTGTGGTGCCTGGCTTTATAAATGAGGTCATCAATTGCTGAATTTCCCAACAGGAACTCTGTCCCCCCAAATTTCTCTAAATTCTACTGAAATGTCAAGGCTTCCTCCAGCAGAGTGGTGGCAAGGGGCCCTTTAATGTCACTGTGGATGACAATTCTTCCTTTCCTTTTGCAGGAGGAGCTGCAGGTCTGCTGCCCGCTGCAAAGGAGGGACAGGTGGAGGGGAGGTAATGGCTTCACAGACGACAGGGTTGGGTGGGGGGGTGGGGGGCTCCCAGCCTCAGCCGCAGCCTGGTTTGGGGTGCCGGCATGTTTGCGAGCGCCACGGCCTCTGGCCTCTGTGCAGGCACACCGACCAGCGTGGAAAATCACTGGCTTTTGTCAGGCAGCAAATATCACCAAAATACAAACTGAAAGGTGTTTTTAAGGCACACATACAAATTCCTTTTCTTTCGCTCCTGGAAATGCCGGAAAGAGTTTTTTTTTCCTGGTCCTAAAAGCAATTGTCACTCTGTAAGAATCACTCCTACTCTTGTTATATCTCAGCTACAGAGCACTCTTCACTCAGGGGCTGAATTCGTTCTGTAGTTTGCAAAGTTTATTCTAGAACATGCCTTTCCCTTTTACAGCATTATCAGCTTACTGAAATAAAGAAACACCACAAGCTTCTCTCTTTCTTTTTCCCCTGTTGACGGCTGGATAAAAATTCAAAGCAGGTAACATCCTGTTGAGCGCCTACATAATTCTTTTGGTAAGCATCCTGGGGTTGAAAGGTGAAGTTTTGTCTTTGTTCTCAGGAGCAGAGCCAAGAAAGACAGAGTGTAGATAACTAACTACAATCTGAGACCACAGTTTCAAAAGGTACCTTCCAGAACTCTGCAGCATTGTTGAGACAGGGTATGTGGCGAAACGCTTGTGACCGCTGGGGGCTACAGGGACTACCAAGAAGACGGAAAGACGGACCCACCATGGGTTTATGGCTTAGAGCTGGCAGAAGACCAGCTCGACCCCAATGGTGACTAATTCCATCTCACGGCAATCCCTAGCCTCATTATACTCGCTGTAGCTCATCAGCATGCTACGGACATGCCACCACGATCCTAAATAGAAAGCCTATATAAGGAGACCACATGGCCAATGCAAGAAATGTCCACCCCGTTCCTGGACGAATCCTAAATCCCCCTCCCCCTCGCTGAATGCCCAACCCCCGCCTCAGTCAACCTCCACACAGGAAGCAAATCTTGCTGCAGGAGCGCTGCACCGTCTGGGGCGTAGCCCACTCTCTGTCTCACCGCTTCGCTAATAAGCTCACTTTCCCTTGACCCTCGGTGCTGGCTGGAGTTCGCACTCTTTCCTGCAGGAAGCCAAGAACCCACAGTGGGTGTCAGACCTTTTGGGTTCCGGGACCCCCAGAATGCCGGAATCATTGTGTCAAGGCAGACAAGAGGTAGCCGGAGACATGTTTAAGGGAGTGGCTTCTTTCTAGCCTTAAATTAGAATAACAACAGCTCTTCTCCATCTCCACTCGTCTCTTAGAAACCATGCCTTCTGCGGCTAAATGGTTCCAGGTATTCAAAATATAGAGCAGTGTATGTTGGCGTCACCGTCTCCTCTGGAGCTTAGTCATGTTTGTCGCCGTCCTCTGAAATTTTATTTTAAAAATATCGCTAGTAACTGGAACAATGATAATTTATTTCTTCCACTAATATACGCAGAGTATTGTGTATATACCTGTGTGTGTGCTCATGTTTAAAGCCACGGGAAGGTAAGTGGCCAACAGGGTCACGTCCTGCAAAGAAGGCAAAGAAGGCAGAGATTTAAGTATGTGCATCCAAGGCCACTCTTAACTTTGTCAAAACTTGTGGCTTTTGTGACAAACGAGGTTCTCAAGTACTGACAATATAATTTAGGGCTATTAGGGGCACGTCAATGATTTAGTTACATTTTCTGTGAGGGCAGGAGGCAGGTCATAACCGATCAATACATTGATGGGCAGTGAGAAGCGGTGGTAACCAGAGGCAACCGTTGAGGGAACTTGGCTCAGAAGGGTGGGCGAAGGATGGAGAAGTAGTTATTCGTGTGGGTTTTTAAACGCAGGAGATTTGAGTGCATTCACACACCAGCGGGAAGACGGCACCCAAGAAGAGGAGACGGACGACGTCAGGGCCAGACGAGGTCACGGACTGGGTCCCAGGGCAGGTGAGAGGGAAGAGGAAGGAGGCAAAGCACAGGAGAGGAGGCCGCCTCGGGTGCACGGGGGCAGCTCTATCCGGAAAGGAAGGGTGGGGCGTGCACAGGTAGGAGGACCGCCAGGGTCACGGGGTCAGCTAGGGGCAGAGCCCCCCTCATACCAGGCCTGGAGGACCATGGGACCCTTCTTGTCCCTTCCCTCATGGAAGTGGCCCAAGCGCTTCCCATACGTTAGGATAAACCAATGTAATTTTAAACTCCTGCTATTCTGAAATAGTCAGGTGTTGGCCATTCCCTATGATCAGTCCAACCTTGGCTCATTTGGCCCCCACAACAACCATGCTAAGTTCCACATGTCACCAACAAAGAGGCTAAGAAGCAGGGCAGGGCGATGCATCTGCCCGAGGTCACCCAGCAGGGAGATCACGGAGCTGGGATTTGAACCCCACACTGTGGGTCCAGGGTCAAGGCTCTTGACTCACTGAAGTTCTCGTTTGAACTTATTCTTTCTTGGTGAACTTCCAGACCCTCCTCCTGATTCCTAAGCTATGGGAGGGGGTTGGAGAGTGGGAAGGTGGGTGGAGTGAGGGAGTGGGGTGAGGGGTGGGGGCCGAGGTGGAGGACGTGTGACGGCTTCAGGTAGGCCTCCCTCCATCATCAACCACCTGGGTCCTAAGGTGTTGGACACACGTGCATTTAATGAATACACTATTCTGGCGAGCTGTGTCGAAAAACCACGGATGCTTTTATTCACAGTCATATTTTTCTGGTAGGTGCACAAGTGGATTTTATCTGTCCCCAAGAACTCAAAAGCAACTCCACATCCCTGGCTGACCCATGTCTGCTCGGCAGAGATTTGGAGCGAGTATCCACGGTGGCCCGGTGCCCCTGCCACAGCGAGACAAGCCAAGCAGCGTTTTTGAGCACGCTTCAGGTCCACGGCCTCCCCGTTTTAAACAGACTTTTTATTGCAATGATGTGCTTTATTAGAAACCACATCCCTGAGGCACGGTGCTTACCCTTTTCTGCTTCTGCTCCAACAACACACAGCGGCCGGGGAGCTTTTGGACAGAAGGCCATGCCCGGTGACTCACAAAATGGAAATGCGGCCTTGCGTGCCAACGACATTTACTTCTGCGGCAGCTCAAGCGGCGAAAAGCCACATGCCAGACCCCGCGGTTCCAGCCCGGTCACACAAAGGGACATGAGAACAAGAACTAAAGAAAGGGGACCGGGAGGGTTCCAGGGAGCTGACCGTCCCCAGCATTTAAAGCACGCAATCGCTGGGACAGGAATCAAGTCTTTCTACTCTGATGACGTTCTCGGGGAAAGCAATCTTTTTTTCTAATTTCAGAGGACTGTGGGGGATAAAGGTACACTGAGACAGACGATTTCTGTGAGCTGTGTGAGGTGCCCACGTTTCCATCGAACACGCTGGCTGCATGTGTTTCCTGGGTGTGCCTGGGGAGACGGCGGCCACCTAACTGGGGTGGGCTTCCGGACGGGTGTCTGTCCTCCCCACGGGAAAGTCCCTTGGCAGCCACCAGGAAGGGGAAGTCCCAGTAGTGACATTATTTTCCCCACTGGCCTGCAAACAGAAAACAAGACTAGCGGGGAGACAGAACACTCCTCCAAGGCCAGGGGAGGTGGGTTAAGCAGGCCTGAGAGAGAAATAAGAGATGAGTGAAGGTGAAAAAATGAACCAGAGGGATTTTTTTTTTAACTCAGAACTCCAAGCATGCTCCTCGTCAGTTTATTTTGCAACTGCTCAACGTCTTTGCAGCTTTCTGTTCACTTTGCATAAAGCCACAGATGTGAAACATAATCACTACTGTCATTTTTATTAAGAAATGACTGGCAAAATCATTTTGTAACTCCCTCAAAATTTTGACATCTGAAGAAGAGATTTGGAATGAAAGGTCTAGAAGTGTTTCTGAATAACATCTTTTGGCATTTGGGGCAAGAAAGTTCTTTATTCTATAGCACTACAGAATACTAAGTATCTATGGTCTCCAGGGACAAAACAATTAACTCAGGTTACCGGCCAGGTAGGCCATTTTAAATAATGAGCGAATTAAATATTTAGGGCCATGTATTCATTGGACATTCACCTCAAGTTAATTGGGCAGATACTACTTAAAAATACATTTGGAGGATATTAATATTTAAAGCTATGGTTTGCGCTTCCAATGATGTGTTGACTTCATTTGGAAAGACAGGTTTATAAATAAACTACTCCTATACAGCTAGAAGACACCTTCTGGAAGAAATTCTGAACTCCATGCTGCAGGGGCAGGGGTGAAGAGTTTCATGTTGAATGAAAAGAAGACGGTCACCAACTCACTGAGGCGGTGTTTGTGCCAAATCCTCACGTTGAATGCCAGCAGGCACACGGGGTGTCATCTCTGGTGGGGGGAGGAGGAGGAAGAGCGAGTGCCTGGGCCATGTAAGCACTGTGGAGTGCACAGGAAATGGTGGGCAGGTGAGCCTAGGAAGAGCTCAGGTCAGGTGAGGACAGAAGCACGGAAAGTACGTTAGGTGAATGAAAGAGGAATCTGAACATCTTGGTGGAAGACCAAGGTGGAACTTTATGAGGCAGGCAGTGGACCCAGATGGACGAAAAGCAAGGATATGGTCAGAGCTGTGTGGAAGGACATTTGGCAGATGGGAAGGTTTCAAAGCTGGGAGATGGATTACTAGCATAGCTGGTGTCTAAGTCAGCTATGGCCACGCTAATGCTGTGTAACAAATAATACCAACAGCCCCGAAGTTCTTCTCATACCCTCAGGTCTCCAGGTCAGCGGAGGTGGCTGTTTTAAGCTGTAACCCTGTGGGCAGACTGGGGATGCCTCCTTCTGAGGCCTCAGTTGGTAGAAGGAATACCGATACGACTGCTCCTTAACCTTCTGTTCTACCTTAAGGAGCACCTCCCTTCATAGATGTGCATTTCTCAACTCCCTTTTAACATCATTTACTTTGCAACTACGAGATGGATATTTTCTTTTAAATCAAGGTAGACTTGTACCTCATGAGATTACCTCTAATCTTATTCTTCTTAACTATCCAAGTCTGATTCCTATCTGCCCTGTATTTAAAATGCCTAAATCTCACTGTGCCTTACTTAAAATGTAGGCGACTTCCTTCGAATTGGCCATATACTCTTAAAGCAACTTCTGGGCCATCGCCAAGTCCCCCCTATAGCCCGGAGTGGAACAGGGGATTCCATACAGCACCCCAATGAGCAGGCAATAGAAGGGAAAGAAGTTTCAGAAGTCACCGAAGAGAGTTGCGCGGAGCAGCTAACTTAGAGAGTCGTCACAACTGTCCTGGTCAGGGGCGGTCTGCAAGGGAACCGAGGGACCGACACGTCCCACTTCTGCCCGGCGGAAGAACCTACCAATCCTCTCCTTCTCATCGTTGGCAAGTCTGAATCGAGCACATGTTACACATGCAACAAAAAGGTGCACTGATTCTAGAAGGACTTTGGAAACGAGAACTCTAAGCCGGACTTTGCACAAAGAGAAACTCAGAAGATGTACCGGTATATTTACTGACATCAGCCATATCCCAAATTATTCAAGAGACTAAGCCATCATAAGCATCATTCCTTTTCATAAATGCTCCAGTTTCAGAGAATGTGGAGAAAGCAAAGCACATAAGCAGCCAACGAAACCCAATAGTTAAGCTTGAAACAGATTTTAAACAGTTCAGCCATGTCTTAGGGAACTTACATGAACAGAGTCAACAATATCGAATGCCTTCTGGACACCTCAGGGTCCCCCTGTACTCCCCCCTCGTAACGAGGTACGGCTGGGCTGTCAAAGGCAAACCCAGGACAGTCCCTGGCAATGGTCCACTCCAAGGTCATCTCAGTGTCCTCACATCAGTCACCTCGACCTTGTACCGCTGAAGCCATTGTGCCTGTGCCGGCCCACGAGATGGGCTTCCTACTCAGTGAAAGGGCCAGCCAGTGGGAGGAGCTTGTCCCCTGTCCCTGGGAGTGGCTGCTGTCAGCGAGCCCCAGTGGCCTTTTTCCTTTCAGAGCATTTAGTGCTGAGACGCCTGGTGTTCCGGGCCTGATGGAGCCAAGCAGTTTATCCACCCGACACGGCTCAGGGCTCTGAGCCCGCCCAGCTGTGGGCACTTCCCTGGCCCCATCTCCCAGATGATGAGCCTGAAACTCACGGTGCTAAGTGCCCTGCACAAGGTCACCCAGCTGGCAGCGGTGCCCTGAGGCTGCGAGTCAGCTAAGCCAGTGTATTCCTCACTTAGGAACTGGTCCTTCTTGCTTTTAATCCAGCTGCGGCCAACATCTCCTTCCGCAGCCAGACCAAAGTCCAGTGGATTCCCACCCAGAGGGACGGAGAGATCCGTGTCTATAGATACTGGGACAAACTATCTCAGGGAATCAAAGCAGCTCAATTATACTTCAAGATCAAGTGCAAATCCCTGTCAGCTTAGGTTTATCTGTGCAGATCAGCACCTCTCCTTTGCACGGGGCAATTTACAGAGCTGCCCTGTGAGGACCCAATCCTTGCGGCGTCTCTAGGACTTAGTGTGTTATTATTACTGTTGTTGTTGCTGCTGCTGCTGCCACCAGTTTGCAGATGAGAAAGACCCTGGCAGCTCAAGGACATGCTCAAGGTCACACTGCTGGTGGGGGGCCGCAGGGGGATGGTCACCAGACTCTTCTGCTCGCTTTCGGCCTTGGCTCTTTCCTCCCTGCCTTGCATTCTCAGTGCGGGGGAGTGGGGAGGGGACAGGGTTGTGTCCCCAGGTGGTGAAAGGTGGTGTCTTGGAGGTGGAAAATGAAACCCAACCTACTCTTTTTCATGTACAAAGCACTATGTAGATATATACATAAATATGTATATATGTGTGCCTATATATATGCACACAAACACGCATTACATAAACAGGTAACAATATACCCGAGTCATTAAAATTTGGCGGGAGGGAAACACACCTAAAAAGCTTGTGAGAACAGCAGTGACGTGAGAGTTGAGAACCCTGGCTCCTCTGCTCCGAGGTCAGACACAAGTCACCTGGGGCCGGCACGTTGCCTTTGGCAGGTGCACGCACTGGGCGGGACCGGGAAAGAGACCAACTGAAAAAGGGGTCGGCGAAGGCGGTCTCTTTCTCGGTCCCCTTGCTGCCCCCGGCAGCATAACTGATGCTGGTGAGGACCGGGGCAGAACCGCTTTGATGATTGTCCAGCCCAGCACGGCCGACCCCAGGAAAAACGGTGGCAGCCCGTTCGATGAATAGTTTAAAAGCACTCACTTACACACACGCACGCACGAAACCATTCGCTACCTCTCTCGCAGAAACATGGGAGGGAAAAATAAACCTATTCATATGATGCATTTGCTTCTGGAGCAGGTTCGATTTTCTTCGTGCCAAACCTACAGGCCTTTGTGCAACACGACAGGCCTTTTGAATAAATTCTCATAAACAGCCTAGACAGCTGGAAAATGGATAACCCCAGCGTCTGACATTAGGGCCCTTTAACAGACTTCTCCTCTCCTTAAATATTAATGTTTCAATTACAACGTACACCTACTTTATTAGCCACACCGGCCTCGGTTCCGATCAATACCAGCAGCGCTCGACGGAATTCTAATGAAGAGGAACAGCATCGCATCCTCCCCAGCCTCCCCTGCGTGCGGAGGCACAAAGCCCCCTTTCACAACTCGCTCCGAGATATTTTACAGTCACCTGCCTCATGCAAATGGCACTCATGTTTATTCATGCGGAGGGTTACAGACCACCTTTCATTCCCGGAGCCAGCTCAGCTAACCCACAGCATCTGCCTCACCATCACGTTGAGCTGGCCTAGCCCAGAGAGGGGGCTCCTGAATACGTAATCGCCCCCTGAAATACATGCACAGAAGGTCAGTCAGCTGGGAGCCGTAAGGGAGCAACTCTGTTTCTTTTTTCTAGTTATGCAGCCGCTGCCTTTAGGTTTCAAACAATCCCTTTTTCATGCTAAACGCTAACCTACCAGATGTGACTAGTTAGCGGGTATTTTCCACGGATCATCTTCCCGGGGGCTTCCTGGGACGCCCGCTCTGCCCCGCCCTCTCAGTCTTCCGGACCCAGAGAGTCTCTCCCGCTGACTCCTGGGAGCCTGGAGCCTCCTTGGGGCAGCCTCGGCTTTGTCCTGGGGGCCCGGTTTTCCCCCCGGGGCCCGGGCTCTCCTAGTTTAAGGGGTGGATTCTTATCTGCAAGCCTGAGATTGTAACCTCTACCATGTTGCGCTTTGCTTAATTAATATGCTGCTGGGTGACATTTTAAATAGGGCTTTTGTTCTTGAGTGGCTATGTTTCCCAGTCGTGAGTTTCTTCCACTTGGGTCATTTGAAAGCACAGCAACACCACTGGACCTTGGTTTTTAATGTCGATTTGAGAGTATCTAAAGTAACACCGATGCTACGAACAGATATCTGGGTGGTCCCTAGAAGGCTCAGCCATCCTTCAGCCATCTCCCAGCAGAGAGGTCTGGGCAACTCGGTACCTGCTGCAGAGCCACTACCCACCAGCCGGTAGGGACACGAGAGGCGTGGGACCAGCTGATTTCCGGGCTCATTCCCACGGCTTGTCAAATCGACAGCTAAGGTGTCTCATAAAGTTGTTTAGGGGAAGACACCACCAGACTCCATGACATTTTCAGCTTCAACACTATCTCTGCCATTAAATGAGTTATTTAATTCAGTTAAGAACTGTATTTGCGGTACACAGACAGCTTTCCTTTATACCCCCCCCCCCCTTTTTTTTAACATAGTGGCCAAAAAATGTCTTCTTTTAAAAAGTGCAATGAGTCCTGGCTGGCGTAGCTCAGTCGATTGAGCATGGGCTGCGAACCAAAGTGTCACAGGTTCAATTCCCAGTCAGGGCACATGCCTGGGTTGCAGGCCATGACCCCCAGCAACTGCATATTGATGTTTCTCTCTCTCTCTCTCTTTATCCCTTCCCTCTCTGGGAGTGAATAAATAAAATCTTAAAAAATTTTTAAAAAAGTGCAATGAAAAAACAACTCATAGATACAGACAACAGTATGGTGATTACTGGGCTAAAAGGGGGAGGGGGAGGGGGAGGGGGAGGGGGAAGGGGGATAAATGGTGATGGACGGAGACTCGACTGGGCGGTCAACACACAGTACAGTGTACAGATGATGTGCTGTAGAATCACACACCTGAACCCTATGTAATTTTATTAAGCAATGCTACTCCAACAAATTCAATAAAAAGTAAAAAAAAGTGCAATTGACTCATTTTTTAATAGACAGAATTTATCTTGTTACATACGAAAAGAACGCTTTACCACTGCATGTGACATTTTACTACTTCAAAGCAAGCTCACGTTATGACTTCAACTTAATATCACTCCACCATAAAAGGGAGCGATGGGATACTGGCATCCACTTTTTAAAACAATTTTTATTTTCAGGCGTGCTGCTTCTGAGTAGCAGAACCAGGGTTAGAACCTGGGCCTTTCGGACCGATGGACAGACCGTCTCACCAATGCACGCCACGTGTACCAGCTGGTGACGCATGTTCCGTGTGTCCCCTGACGGCGATCCCACCGACATGACTCACCTTCACTGGTCAAGTCCACCTTAACAAAAACCTTCACTGGTAGCTTTGACCCCGCCCTAAGACTTAACCGGTGTGTGCAGTGCCAGGGCCCTGGGCTAGCAGGGCTCCAGCTCCCTCCCCCTCGCTGATTCTAACGCAAGCCTGAGAAACACTGCCATGCACACGCAGGTATAGATTCTGACGTGTAGACCCTTGTTAGACTCTTTAAGGGGGGGCCACCAGCGACAAAATCTGCCAGTGCGACACCTGTACCAGAAACATCCACATCACTGCGTCCCCTCCCTGCCCTGCTCCGAAACGAGGGCGTCGGTGACGCGATGACAGCCCCACGTGCGCCAAGGTGCCCAGCGGTCGCCCGTCTCCTCTCGAGTGCCGGTAACCATGAATAACGCACGCTCTCGAGTATGAGCAGTAACAGGCGCAAACGCAGGAGACAAACCCCATGGCCCGAATCGATGGATCACCCTGCAGAGGCTGCTCTCCTGAGAAATCGAAAGAAATTACTTTCAAAGTATAAATATTTTAATCACTCTCTAATCCTACTTCTCTTATATAAATGAGAAAAAACAACCCATCTGCCGCTTCCCCAGTCCAGAGGAGGACAAAGACAGCCGCCCTTCGCACCTCAGCTCACGCGGCAGCAGGGACTACCCAGCGCACCTGACACCTCCAGACCGCGGTCCCACCCCAGGTGGGCTGTCCAAGAGATTCCCACGCTTGCCGGAATCTAGCCTTGTCTGCTGGGAAAGTTAAATTGTGGGTGAAGGGCTCCCGCTTCTCCAGTAATGAGCTGAAGAAGGCAGACCTCACGTTTCCGGTTGACGTTCCGACCCACCACCCACGCGTCCATTCACAGTGGCCAGAGCCTGAGACGATGCCAAGGAAAGGTCAAGAGAAATTAAGTCTGACGTTGAGCTTCTTGACAACGTTTCCGAATTCAAATTTGGACAATCTTGGGAGACAAGAAACACATGAACTGGGGCCAGGAACACCAAACCCACATTCGTTCCCTAAATTCAATCACTTCTGCTTCCGAGTTAATGACAAGGAGAAAAGTGAACTGATTAACATCTCTCTTTTCCAATTTATTATCTGCTAGAACAGAGCGGTGGTTAATAGGCTGACAGCAGGGGAAAAAAATCCGAAAGTTATCTTCCACGCCGGATTAGTGGCTCTCACACAGGGACATAAAAGAAGAGGGGTATAATTATAGCTGTGCCTGAGCAACCATTAGTTGGGACTCCGTGACTGGTATTATTCTGGCCTACCAGCAAAAGGGACAACGACAAAAAAAAAAGCTCATCTGCCCATGTCTCATTAATTTCATCTGATACATACACCTACAAATCAATCCACCTACAAATTAAATACACATCACGCCAGGGGAAATGCTGGCCCTTCTCCTGAGGCCAGGGGCTAATGGCCAGATTCTGTGAACGTGTCACCTTCTATGGCGAAGGGGAGTTTCGGTCGCAGATAGAACTGAGGTTGCTCATCAGCTCACCTTAAAGCAGGGAAGATGAGCCCAGATTACCCAGGGGGTCCAGTGTCATCCCACGTGTCCTTCAAAGTGAACACTCAAGGCCGAAGAGGGGTCAGCGTGATGAGACACGACGTGGGAAGGAAGGAAAGGTACGTTCTGAGAAAAGGTGGCACGGAGGCAGACAGCGACGAGAACATCAAGCCAAGCTGGAATCCATGTATTACATCACGTCGCAGGCACAAGTCCATGAGGCCCCCTGGGTTAGCTGTGAGATCTGACCCTTGGACTTTTAGAAAGAGGTATGTCCCTAGGACCAGGTCAGCAGACAGGGGTCATGAGGCCAACCACACAGTGACAAAGCAGAAGAATTAAAGGCTGACACACACCTGGGCCATCATTATTATTAACAGGGCCTTTATGTCAGGACGGAGATTTTGCTTATCTCGACAAGTGTGCACGGTGCTTCTGCTCCCTCCAGGGTGGTCAGCACCCTTGCCTCCACCCAGCACGTGCTCACAGGAAGAAATAAGAAGTTCACACTCTTGTAGAAAACCCAAGGACACCTCCATTCAAAGAACCAAATGCTTTCTCTAAACCAAAAGACGTTCCCCATACACTTACTCAACTCTCCGAAAGAGATCTCGTGGTGTAACAACAGGCCTGTCTGACACGGCCAAGGGCGAACTGTCTCAACACGCCCACAGTCCACGAAGACACCCCGCGACCTAGACCCAACAGGCGCCCTGATCTCTCTCCCCGTGGCAGCCCCTGCACAGGTGGGAGGGCAGCGTTATGCCCCCCACCCCAGTCGATCTGGCAATGGCGAGGCCTCCCAGAGCCGCACTGTTACAGGAAAAGCTCACCTGGGCATTGTTCTTCGCGAACGGAACGACATTGCTCCAAGCCTATTCCCAGAGACAGCAGAGCACCACCAACCCGGACGTGGGTCTGTCTGTCTTTCTCCCCTCTCAAGTCTCCGCAGACTAAAACCACAGCCCTCCCCATTCTCCCAGCTCGCCGCCTGCCGTCCCCGCGCCGCTGAGGGGCCATGCAGAGAGGAGGCACCGTGGACAGCACGATGACGCTGCCTCTGCCCCACGGTCAGCTCACCTTGTTGAAGTCTTCGGAAGTCGCCCTCATCTCTTTCCATGTCTTGTTCAGGAGCTGGATGCAGATGCAGAAGAACTCCTCGAAGGACCTGTCGTGCGTGAAGAACATCGGGTGGAAGTCGTTGCAGGTCTCACTGGCTGGAGGGGAGAGAAGGGAAACACGGGGGGTGTCTGAGACGTGAGACTGGAAGAGCAGCGGTGGGGGGCACTCCAAGGAGAGATGACGGGACTGTGCGGCTTCCGAGTTTAAGGCCAGGTGGCCAGACCTACCCCGAGGCACACATTCTGATGGAAGGAAGTCAGCTGCTGATGGCCGGCTGTCCCAGGCTCCCTGGAGTTGAGTACGTGCCTGTATCTGCCTTCCCCACCGTATAAAGACTGCACCAACCACCCCTCTCGGGCACAGCTCCTCCGTCACCCTGAATTCCCCCTTTCCCAGCGGGACAACCCGCAGGGGATGAGCTCTCCTGAATACACAATTAATGGCAACTTTGAAAATAGTATCCTTGATTATTTCTCCAGGGGGGTCTTTTTCCTCTTAGGCAGGGGGCAGGGGACATTTGAGACCGTTAACCATCTGGTGCCATGAACCACACTGCTTTGTATTCCCAGACACTGGTGGCTGGAGGCTAAAGCGATCCAAAAGGCTCGCAAGGCCGCCACTGGTCTGGTCCGATCGTGGGCCACACCGGGAGGTCAGCCAGCCCGCCGGCGAGCCCCACACAGCAGAGCTTCCCGGGTCAAACCTTGTGCTCTGGGTTCCGGCTGCTGCCACTGTGCCCCCTTCCCTGACCAGCACCCCAGCCTTCTCCTCCGCTCTCGGTCAAGGTTACATTCTCAGAGCCCTTTTACGTGAAGCACGTTTGATCTTACTGTGCTTCTTACTGCTTATGTCTAATGGACGAGGACACTGGGGCCAGAGGAATGAGGCTTTGTGACTCCCCTACACAGGGCCCTAGGTAGCTTTCTTCTAATTTTTTAACCTCACCTGGGGACAATTTTTTCCTTTTAGAAGGAGAGAAAGAAAGAGAGAGGGAGAGAGAAACATCATCTGGTCGCCTTTTGGTTGCCTTCTTGTACACACCTGCACTGGGGATCAAACCTGCAACCTCGGTATGTGCTCTGACTGGGAATCGAACCTGCGACCCTTCAGATTACTTGACGACACTCCAACCAACTGAGCCACACAGGCCAGGGCCCTGAGTGTGTTTTTTTTTTAATATAAACTCTTAAGTACAGTAAAATAATTCCTAAAAGACCAATTAGTCTTAGTCTTCAAGGCTCCAAATGGAGGAATTTCAAGCCCTAGAAACCCTGGAGAGGCGGAGGGCGTGAGGGGGTTACGGCAGAGACCTCTGTGCTGGGGAGAGCCCTGCTGTGGCCGTGTGGTGGAACCTCAAGTCCGCCCAGAAGCCTCTCGTGCAGGCGGAGGAGCCCGGACCAAACCCAACGGGACGCGCTCTGCCCGGGCAGGACCACAGCGGTTACACGCCGACCTCTTCTGTCTCCGTGCTCCAGGAACACGGTGAGCGCCTGACCTCTGAGACCGTTTACAACGACCGCAGAGCGCTGTGTGTTTGGACGGTCCTCCCCTCGCAAGGGTGGGACCCCAGAGGAAAACAGGCGCCACCTTCCAGACAAGGGAAGGACGCAGGCTAGCAGCCACCGGAGTGAGTCGTGGAGAAAGGGTCAGGGCCTGGGGCCCCAAGACGTGGGTTCAGGTCCGGGTCATGGCAAGCAGAAGCAAGTCATTTCCCCTTTCCGAGACTTGGTTTTCTTAAGTAAAAAAACAAACAACCAAAAATCTAGAAAGGAATCTCCCCTGCCTTCTCCAAAGGCCTCGGAGAGGATCAGATGGCACGATTCTTGGAAAAGTGCCTTGAGTGCACAAAAGCTGACGCAGGTACGGAGAAAGGTAGGCGGTGGCGGATACGGCATCTTGTGCCTGCGCATCGTTTCCAGGAACACCGGTTGTTCTTTGATTTCCCCCCAATTCCTAGTCCAGCCCGTTCGCGTCTCAGAAACCAGAGGCAAGAACCCATAAGTCACCCGACACCCAGCCTGCGTGACCAGCAAAGAGACGGCAAGAGCAGAAAAGGCCTGACCTGAGATGTGAAGCTCTTCCAGGAACAGGGAGCTCACACGTGCGCGTGCACACACACACACACACACACACACAGGCAGACAGCGTGTTTGCTGCTCCGGGAGATCCGCCCTTCCTAAACACCGAAGCCAAGGCCATTTCCGAGTCTACAGAAGCACTTGAAAGCGCTTTTGCCATCCACGAACCCCTCAGTAATCACATCATCACACTCTCTCTTCCCGGCCCAGTGTGAGGATACGTGCACTTCGTGCCCTTGTTCAAGTTTCTGTGGGGTTGCGGGAGCCGAGACAGCCGGGCAGATGGAACCCTACGAGCCCTGCTCGTGCCTGGGTGATGGGGGGAGGCAGTACCTCTGACAACTGGGGTGATGTGTTGGGCGTTATGATGCACCAGGGGCTCTACCAGCGTCATTCTCTGGGACAACCCTGGGGGCAGGCGTCATGCTCATCTTCACTCTCCATAGGAAGAAGGTGAATCAGGGAGGAGTTAACCCTTCTATGATGAGGGTTTTTTTTTTCAGGGGGCCCCAAATGAGCATTTGAGACCCACCGTTTGGTCAACCCAGCGGAAGGCTTCCTGCCTCAGTTGATGTGAAGAGTTTAGGGCATTTCCTGGTGACGGGCACTTCAAAAACTAGTGTCTTCCCCCAGACTCCGAGGAGCCCCGCATGCCTCCCCCAGCAACCAGGCTCCTGGCCTGCATCCCAATGGGGCTCACAGCAAGCGCACAGGCAGTACATGGTGACGGGTGACACCTGGCCATGTGACAGGGACTCCGATGGCCACGCCACTGCCACCAGCCACATGTCATGCCCTGCCTCACCCATTTCTCTTTTTAAAAAACAAGAACTAGAAGAGTCAGAAAGATCAGGCGACCTGTGCCAGGTCTCGTGGCTGCCAAGTGGCAGAGCCGGAGTATGGACTCGGCCAGCTTGGCCCCAAGGCCCGTTGCTGTCCTGGTGCATTCATTCCTTCACCCTGCTCCCCAGCTGAGCCTGCCTCCTCTGCACCCTCCCGCTCCCCGCGCCCATCGGGAAGAACCGCTTTTCTACCCACAGATGATGTTTACAATATGAAATCTTACCAACCGTGCAGCTTTAACGGTTCACACTTAGGGCATATTCAGAGGCTGGGATTTCTCTGTTTTCTCCCCCCTGGTTGTGATCTGCGTGAAGTCAGAGTCGGATCGCCAGGGCCACACCCCTCTTCTGGATCCTTCTTCACCTTTCCCTGGTTCAGCTCAAGCTGCTCCCCTGACGGCTCTCCTGAGTATCCAAGACATAGTCTCCCTGGCTCTACCGTCTGCTGAACCAACTCTTTTACCTCCTCAAGATATTCTCAGCTCCTCGACACCCCAACTTTCTCCCAGCTGGTCAGTCACTGCGGAACAATATCACTGGATGCATTTATTTGGCTTATTTCAAGAAACTAGCAGATTGGTCTTCTTGTTCATAGAACTCTGATTTTGTTCAGTGTAACAATGTGCCCACCCAAAAACTACCTTTCCCAGCCTCTTGTAACCAAGAGTGGTCATTCTGACAATCTCCACCAGCAACAGATAAATGGAAATTGCTGGGTAGAGTTTCCAGGAATGACCTTTAACAGGGGTGAAGATTTCATCGGCTTGTCACTTTTGCCTCTGCCTTCACACATTAACGTTTTCACGGTTGGAACACGGGAGTGATGACTGGAGCGCCTGCAGCTATTTTGTCAGAATGAAAATGAGGACTACAGCTTAGAGAGTTACAGCACCTCCTGGTGACACTATTGAGTCACCAGGCCAACCTTGAATTGCTCTCCTAAAGAATTCATTGGGAACAATTTGTTTAAGTTACAATTTTCAAGCTTTCTGTCACTCTTATACATATGAAATTACTGACATGGAAACAAACTCACAGAAGCACACAGATATTAGCATAAGAGGACACGTGTCCGAGATTATCGGATGCCCTAGAAGAAATAGGAATGAGGAGGTAGGATAATATAATGGTTATAGTCAGCTAGATCTGCATTCGAAGACCAAATACGGTGCATCCTAGCATGCTTTGTAACATTAGACAGTTAAAATTCCTGAATCTGTTTCCTCATCTGTAAAATATAGGACCATATCAGGCAGGGGTGTCAAACTCATTTTCACCTGGGGCCACATCAGCTTCGCCATTGCCTTCAAAGGGCCGAAATAATTTTAGGGCTGTATAAATGTAACTACTCCTTAACTGTTAAGGAGCTGAAATTACATTTGGCCCTTTGAAGGCAACCGTGAGGCTGATGTGGCCCCCGGTGAAAATAAGTTTGACAAACACCCCTGATATAAGGTTTGCACAAGCATCAAATTAAATTAAGTACACAAAAGGTGTGGTGAGGTGCTTAGACACAGTATAGGTCTGATAAACAGTGGCTGTTAGGTGTTATTTTTATCACCCTTGTCAGCACACTTTACAGCTTCTTACAGACTTTAACAAGTCTAGGAGCTAAGGGAGGAAAGAAAACTCTGGCGGATAGTCTTTGGGGTCTCATGATGTGAAGGAGGTGGGGCTCAAGCAATCATTCCTGGTTTTTGTAAATCAGAGGTATAGTTAACCACAACATTATATTAGTTTCAGGTGTACAACGCAAGGATTCATTATTTATATATATGGCAACACGATCACCACCATAAGTCTAGTTAATGCCTAGCACGGACGTCATTACAAACCAGCTGGTGCGGACTCTGAATGCTCACAAACAACACCCCGGACTCACGGGAGAGAAGACTAAGGGCGAGTGAAGCTCAGTGGCTCGCAGAGACAGGGCCGGACTCCCTGCCTGCCCTCTGTCCCCAGGGCCAGTGCCTTCGACCCCCACGTGGAAGGGCTGGCTCGCCGTCATCCTAAACGTCTTTAGAAGGACGCATCCCTGGCAGTAAGGAGTGGACAAACGATAAATCAAAAACAACCTCACCTTGACATGTCACACAGAAGCAATGACGAGACCCTGGTGTGTTGGGGGATTTATGGCTCCTGGTGCTAAGAATGCCCCTGTATTAGAGGCAAGGGTAAGGTACTAAATATTAATATGATTTCCCTCCAAAATGTTCAAATCGCACATTTTCAGGAGGGAGGGTCATCAAGCAAGAAGGACCTGTCGAAATGACCTGGTCTGTTTTTCTCTCTCCTTTGCAGGTGACAGCAACAAGAAAGGCAACTGGCAGAAAGGGGGCAAAGACACTGGGAGGCAGACTGTCAGGTTCGAGTCCTGGTCCCCTCGCCTACTGCTAAGTCACCCAAGCAAGTCATTTCATCTGCCAGCGCTTCAGTCTTTTCATCCGTGAACTGGGGACAAGAGGATGCCCTTTATCAGGTAGTTGTGACGATGCAGGGCGAACAGTGACTGCGGGAGTGAGCTCGCTGCGGCCGTGTGCCCACGGTTTGTGATGCGGGGTGCACAGCCAGTGGAGCTTGGCCCGGGCCACCCCACAGATAGATGGGGACACGCAGCAGCCTAGTGGGAGGGCCTCGGTCTCCAGAATAGGGTCCTTAGTTCACCAGTTTAAACAAATACACAAACAAACAAAAACGGGGGGGGGGGGGTGACGCTTACTATTGCTTTTAAAAAACACTGAGACAAAAATATTAAATCAGTAGGCCATGATGTTACAAATAAAATTTAGAGAGAAATTTTCAATGAGACAAAAATAGTAAGACTTTTGAAAATGGAATTGTTAATTCCATTCACACTATTTTTAACACAATGAGATTCTACTTTATAAAAATCAACTTAATGGTCTTTCAGGTCTAGAATACACAGGCACTGATTCTCAGAGGTGAGGTTTAAATTGTTCATATTAATGTACTGACATCTAACTCATTACTAAATAGGTCGGCTTTGTAAGTAGCTATAATCCATGCACACACGTTATAAAAATAAAAAAAATAAGGAGTTTGTACACTTGGGTAGCAAATTGCCTTTCAACACAGATTTCCTCCTATCTTCCACTGGATACGGTGAGCTCAGGCAGGAGTCCTTACCGGAGCCTCAGAGAAGGGACAAGGGCTACTGGATACAGGGAACGGGTCCCGGGGCTGCCCCTGACCTTGAGAAGGTCCTCTCCACCCCCTGGGTCCCAAGGTTCTCACCTGTAACTGAGATGGACTGCTCGGGCTCCTGCCAAGCCTAACATTCTAAGACTATATACGCTCATATACACACACATGCACACACTCATAACACACACACACGCACACTCCACACAATGCACTTTCTCCTCCCTAGTGCGCATTGATAATATTGTAACAGGACTTGGAGACTGCACCTGCCCTAAACTTTATTCCCTAATTATTGTTTCCACGAGTGACAGGCTGGCTCTGCATTTCATTTAGGGTGTGAAGACATCCAAGCGGCATAGGATAGGCTTAGAAGGCGTTTGATGACCTAGTATTTCCCCTTGCTTTCATAAGAAAATTGTTAGTTACTTTTACACCCTTTCACCCTATTAATATCGCCTAATGCAGACCATCACGTCATACAATTGCTTCAGTAAAGACTGAATGGCAGGGAATGCACGTTATGTGTGCTCCGGATGCCAAAAAGCCCCGCTCCAAGCTTTCCATGACCTTTGTTTCGCTAAGTGACACTGGACACCCATTTAAGAGCACCTAGAGGGTCACAGATTTGGGAGGCGCCAGGCAAATTCTGAGTATTTATACAGAAAGAGGAATAAGCACTGGCCTGACTCAAAGGGCATTCTGTTTCAAAATTCCGAGCTATAGGATGAAGGGGACGAATTATCCACCCACGAAAGCACTCGGCACAGGAGAACTGCCAGGGTGACGGTAGAGACGTGCTCGTTATCCACAGCGAGGAAACTCCAATCAGCGCTGGTGGCGGCTCTGGGGTCAGTCTGGGTCAATGTAGTTATGAATTCTCAGATGCAAATGTATATTTATGCCTTTGCAGAAAATCTTACCCTGTGGCCCCGGTGTTCTCTATTTTTAGATGTGGTATTCGTTAATGGCTTGGCTTCGGAGTTTTGGTACTGCGTGGGAAGATGTTAAAAGTTCAGACCTTTTGTAGGTGGGAGAGAGGGGAGTGAGGGCAAAGGACTTGAAGTTCCCCCACGGCTGCCGAGGCCCGCCAGTACAGGCGCTCCCGCCCCTGCTATTTTGGGGCTGGGGATCAGAGGCTGGGAACCCGCCCCGCTCTTCCCCTTCGCTGAAACCTGGTTTAATAGAACCACGAATTCTTTCCTATCCTCTATCACACCTAAAAATAGTATGGAATTGACACTGAAGAGACACCCAGTAGCTAATTCAATGCTTCTTTGTTCACCTTTCCCTATGGGTCTTTTAAAAAGGACATCCAGAGAGGAAAAAAGTACTGATTAGCGTCAGGGTGGAAAAATCAGACTCTAGCACAAAAGACAGCCAATTCGGCAACAAGGACCTGAGGCCCCATCCCGGGCATGCAACATATGTTAATGAAAGAGTAGAGGTTCTGGAGCCAGGTTGGCCTGGGTGCAAATCATGACTTCCTAGTTAATAGCAATGTGACCTGGATCACATTACACTTCCTCTGAACCTCAATTTCCTCATTAAAAAAAAAGACCACGCCTTACATGTCATCAGTTTGCTGCTAGGATTAAATGCAAAGCAATACATGATTCCTGCATTAACTGAGATAAAATAAGTAATCAGTAAATGCTAGTTGTTGCTAGTTTTAATAGCAAGATAATGATTGTTGTACTTAGTCTAAATGACAAATCTGGAGGAATTACACTTTCAGATAGAAGGACATTATAAAACTACAGTAACTGAAACATCATGCTATTGGTCCATGGATGGAAAAATAGAACCATGGGCTAGAAAAGGAAATTTAGATACAGACCTATACCTGCAGTCACTAGATTTATGACAAAGGTAACACAGCAGTGGGAGGGATTTTCAATAACTTGTGCAGGGCCAATTATACATGCATCTGGGAACAATGAATTATGATTTCCTACCTTACACCTTCTACAAAAATCAACTCCAGGTGGATTATAGATCTTAGCGTGAAAGGAAAAACCATGAAGCTTCTATATAACACAGGTGAATCTATTCATGACATTCAGGTGAGCACTGATTTCTTAAACAGGACAAAACAATCACTAACCCCTAAGGAAAATTATTGATGAAATTATATTAAAATCAATGACCATTCACTAAAAGATGCAATAAGGACAGTGACCTCAGCGTAGGAGAACTTGCAACATTACCTGACCATCAACTGCTATTGGTGACACACAAATAGCCCTATAACTCAGTAAGAAAAAGAGACAACCCAACAGAAAAATGGGCACGATGTGAATAGGCACTTGACTAAATAGAATGTGTAAGTGGCCTATAATCACATGAAAAAGTGCTCGGCTTTTTTAGTCACTAGGAAAATGTGAATTTAAACAATGATGACATACTTTCAAACTTCCACCAGAATGGCTACAGTAAAAAAAAAAAAAGGAAAATATTATGCGTTGGTAAGAATGCAGAGCGAATGACATTCTCATATACTGTTGATGGAAGTGTGAATTGTTTACCCACTTTGCGAAACAGTTTGGTAGTATTCATTTCAGCTAAAATATTCATGCCCCATAATATAGCAATTCTGCACAAAGATATATACCTAACAGAAATGCATATACACGTGCTACCTAAGAATTGTATGAGAGCATTCACAGCAGCACTATTGGTTAAAACCAAAAACTTGGAGAAGCAAAATGTCCCTCTAAGAGTTATTTGTTAGATAAATAAATTATAGTTCACTCATATAGAAGCATGCTTGTTATATCCAAAGAAGTGATTTTTAAAACTATACCACACACAACATCAATGAATTAAAAACATGATGTTGAATAAAAGTCCTATACAAAAATGTACTATAGAATCCTATCGATCTAAAGCTCAAAACAGGCAATTTTCATGGAAGAAATTGGGGGTGGGCAGCCCAATAGGGTCTCAAACTGTTGTGTAATGTTCTATATTTTGTTCTAGGTGGTAGCTAATTGAATAGTTGTTAGCTGGAAAATCCATGGAGCTGTGCTGTGTTCCTAGGATTGGAACACTTAGCGCATTTAAGTTACACCTACATTAAAAGTCAACTTACAAAGTAGAGCATGAACTTTCCAGATGAATGAGAAGGGACAATGACTTCTCAGACGGGGTAAAACTATTCTCCGTGATTTAGGTGGGCTTTGTTGCAGCAGGGCTGGGCTCACCCTGCCGGTCGCCCCTGGAACCTGGGATCGGCACTGCACACAGCCCAGCTTACTGGCTGGATACAAAAGCACACCCTGACCCATCTCTGCAGGATCCTAACCCCGACTGGCATCAGCTCCTAACACCGGTCAGAGGTCCCTCCGGATGCCTGGACTGGAGTGCAGGTTCATCCGTTGGATGGATGCAATAGTACGGGTACATGTTTTCCCTTGTGGATGGGGACCCTGGCCTCACTGAGGAGTGCTGCTGCGGCTGATGGAAAAAGCTGTAGTAGATTTAACTGGTTGTATGAACTCTAAGAAGAGTCACAAGTTTCTCCCTCCCTCCCTCTCTCCCTTCCTCCCTCAGTCTTTCCTTCCAACCAAGTGTGTGCATGTCCACCTGTCTGTCTATCTACCCATCCAACCACCCACCCACCAACTCATCCATCCATCCACCCATCCATCCATCCATCTGACTGCAAGGTGGTTAAGGGCATGACCTCAGAGCCAGTCTGCCTGAGTGTGGATCCTGGCTCTGCTTCTCCTTATCTGGTATGACCTTCAGCTCAGGAGCAAGGACAGACAAGCAAGAGATGAGGCTGAAGAAGCAGGCTGGCCTCAGATCTCATTCTTTGTCGGCCACACTAGGGGTCTTATTCTGACGACAATAACGGTAACTCGCAGCTTGGGGAAATGAATTAACATACAGCGAGGGGATTTCCATAAAACACTTAGCAAAGCGTCTGGCATATAATAAGCACCCGATAAATGTGAGTCATAAAACGTTGTGCGGAATACAAATACGGCATGTAATTCACTCCCCCGATCGTGGCTTTAAAGTGAGGTTTAGATGGCAGTGAAGTCTTATTTACTTTCGCCTCCCTCCGTGAAGGCCCCCGGTGCTCCTGGAGTCACTGCATCCCCGTCATCACCTCGTGCGATGCTTCCCCGACAGACAAAATATGCATACGTTCCAGTAAATGAAGGGTTCCGATAACAGCGAGCTGTGGGCCCCCTGGGAGTTTGCTTAGAATTCAAAAATTATCTTGCTGAGAGGCTCTGCCTTCGCTCTTCCCTTTGTCCTCCGACTGAAACAACCCAAACGCCAAGGAAAATGGAGCTTGGACACTCGAGATCTTATCTGTTGGCAAAATAATTGTTTCTGGATCCACTTGCGAGTCTACGTGAGGGCTCTTCCTTGGCTCCAAGATGAAAAGAGCAGGAGAGAAAATGAATGCCGGGGAAGGAAGAATCAAATGTGGGGCATGAGTTAGTGATGCAATGCGGGGCCGGGGGGTAGGGCGGGAACACACCTGTCTTGCTATATAGTCTGCTATATAGACTTGCCCCTATCTCTTGGGGCGCTGTGGCTAGAGGACTGGGGGTGGCACGTGGGTGCAGTGGAAGACCAGGGAAGAGGGACATTCTGGCTGGGGAGAGAGCAGCCCGAGCAAGGGAAAGCGAAGGAGAGCATGTTCAAGAAGCAATGTCGGCATGCCTCTTAAAACTCCCTTCAGAGAGAAATTATTCTGAGAAGTGGCACATTAAGAGACTGTCACACAGCAAATTTAGCATGGATATAAATAACCGCCTGTCCAACCATGTGAAAATGGGCACTCGGGGGTGATGCTGGGACAGAGGCAGAGCGACGAGCAGCCGGGACACGCCCGACTGAGGATCCGGCAGAACCATGCACACCGTCCAATGACCACGGCTCACACCTTGACCTGGGGGCTCAGTGCATTAGCCAGGGCCGGGGAGCTGGCAAAGGGGGCCAAAGAATAAGTAATCTTGAATCTGCTACATGCAGAATTAAGAAGAGGACAAGGACACGCCAAGGCTTGTCTAGTTCTTTCTTGTGCCCTTAAAATCTCAGTGATTACCTGTAGCTTTATGCAACCCTCCCTCCCCAGTCCGACTCTCCTCCTCTCCCTCCAACGTTTCTCTGATTCATGACCGAACCCTCATGTCAATCACAGTTTCCGCCTCTTCATCAAGCAAAGCACCCTGCCCGGATTTGCACGTGTTAAGCTGTTGGGTCCCCCCATCACGGTGCCCACAAGTCACCCTCCCAATCCAAAGCCCGTCCCTGTGCTGAAAACACTTCCCTCCAGTCTGGCCCGACCGCCTCCTCCTCTGTGCTTCCACGGACTGTGGCTTCTCTCTGCCCGTCTGCACGCCCCCTCCTGCCACGAACCTCCGGGCAGCAGGAGCCTCGATTTAGCTGTCTCCGTGCTCTGGGTGGCTCTCCAGGGCTGGCCCCCCGCATACCCACACAGGCTCTGCCCGCCTCCCCGGCATCCTCCGCCCAGTGCCTCCAACTTCTCTGCGGTCTCTGCTGTGCCCTGCCTCCCGCGAGGCTCAGGGAACAGGACACCGGGTGCCCCCCACCCCGCCCCCCCCTGCCAACTTCGTACGACACCAGTCTCAGCGCACCTGCTGGGACACGGGCACTTGGCCAGGCTGCTCTTGAGCTTTAGAAGAATCCAACCCGTCAAGTGAGGTCCTCTGCCTGATCTCCCCCAATTTTCTGAAACCCGCCCGAGTGTAGGTGTTAGCTTAAGAGAACATGAAGAGCATCACAAAGGGAGCAAAGTCATTACAGGAACTCAACAGAAAAGTAAATAAAATCTGGTTGCGTCCCTCAGAGGGAGAGATGCAACCCTCCCCGGCAGACCCATGGCCAGCCCCCAGTCCCTGGCGGGGGCGGGGGCGGGGGCCGTTCCCCATCCCTCAGTTCGCCTCCCGACCACACACTCGCCCTGCGCAGGGGCGCTGGTCAGGGCCCGTCCCAGGCCCCGCTCGGACTCCGTCACGCGGAACAGAAGGCCGCGAAGACCGTGTAACAGTGTTGAGAAGTGTCCTCGGGGGCGGAGAATGAAGGGAGCCGTGGAGAGATGAAGGAACCACCCACTGACAACCGTGCTTTTGCCAGCGCGGGACTTGAGAGGATGGCGATCTCCATCGGAGAACAGACAAGGGAGCTGAATCCTCCATCTCCTGGCCTGTCCGTGGTTCTGTTCGGTCCTCTCACACAGGGCGGCGTGACGAGGGGCGTGGCGCTGTCCTCCCGGGATCAGGCCGGTGGTCGGTGCCGAGGGGCCCCTCCGCACAGGAGCGCGGTGCCAGGCCCAGAAGCGGGTCCTCGAGCCTCATGACGACAATGAGGGGAGAGGTCAAGCTTCACACAGGCGTTGGACGGAGACTTGGCCACAAGGAGAGGCGACTTCAAGAGGAAGCCATTGACTATCCAGCTGGCTACCAGCTGGCTGGACACCTTGCAAAGGACGTCATGAGATAACAGGACACTCAGGGACACTGCTTCAGCTGAGTGGGAGGCAAGCGGCCTAGAGAGGTGAGAGATGGCCATGGACCACGGACTGTGCTTTCTCCTTTGCAATAATCCCACGAGGCAGGTGCAGCCGTTTTCGGGCCCAGCCTGCAGACGGCGAGACCGAGGCACAGAGGGCTGCCGGAGCTGGGCTCCCGGCACTCCCGGCGGGCAGGGCCCGGGTTTACCAGCAGTCTGGGGCCAGAGCCCCGCTTTCCTGCCACTCACCAGACAGCACTTTCCCGCCGTGGGAGATTTGTGAAACAGGAAGCTAATACTTTCTAGAACGACCATTTACTGTGATTTAAAAATAAATTTAATTCCATGTCTTACTTGTCTGACCCACCACTTTACTGAGGACTTGATCTTGCAAACTCAGGTGTTTTCTGGATACGCCGTTCTATAGCAGTACCACACCACCGTATTTCCCGACTTAGCGATGGCAGATGTGTCTTCCCACAGAATGTCACTATTCTGAGGCCGGGAGAAAAACCAACAATTCACAGACCCTTAATTCTAGGGACCTTTTATTTGTTCACGGGTATAATAGATCCTTATCTTTTTTAAGATTTTATTTATTTTTAGAGAGGGAAGGAAGGGAGAAAGAGAGAGAGAGAGAGAAACATCAATGTGGGGTTGCTGGGGGCCATGGCCTGCAACCCAGGCATGTGCCCTGACTGGGAATTGAACCTGAGACACTTTAGTTTGCAGCCCGCGCTCAATCCACTGAGCTACGCCAGCCAGGGCAATAGATTCTTATCTTAATAAAGCAGATAAAAATTTCATCTCCTTTCACGCAAGACTAATAGCCTGAAAGATTAAAAAGTCAGGTGAATCAGACCAATTTATTTTCGGTCACATGATTATATAGTGCTTAACCTATACCAGCCACTTCACTAAGTGTTTGATAATGAAATGACCAGATTGTCACGGGACAGGTTTGAGTCTCATTTCCAGTTCACGGGTGAGGGAACTGAGGCACAGAGAGGCCCAGCGACTTGCCTGAGGTCGCACAGCCAGCGTACGTGTGAGAGGCTGTGCTCTGAACCAAACATGTGCGTAACCAGTGTGCCTGGAGGTCTTCCTGCCCCAGCGGCTTCTAACTGCACAGCTGACGCCGCCGCCGCCCTACCCCAGTGCGGTTGGGTTAAACACCTGCCCGGAGTTCACAGAACAAGGCCAGCAGGCCCCTCTGTCCCTGGCCGCTCACACCTGTATCCATGACTACCCCAGGCATCTTGTCTTTCACCATCTCTCACCAATACAGCGAGTCCTCACTTATCATGGTCGGTAGGTTCTGCAACGTTCGGTGAAACGAGGTGTAACTAAACCAACGTTACCACGGGCTAATTGACAGAAACAGTTAAGTGTCTGTGTCACTTTGGCAACGTTATTAACAAAACAATGTTGATTGAAATCACGTTATTCTGGGACCTGCTGTAAGTAGCCAAACGACATCGCTTCCACTCGTTAAAAACAACCCAATGCACTCTGATGGTTTTTTCAAAAGACTACATTAGGACTGGGTCTCTTTATGTCACAGAAACAACCTCAAAACCAAAAACAAACAAACAAAAATAGGTGCCAGTGTTTGGGCGGGGCTTTGAAAACTGAGTAGAACTTGGCATATTCACGAGGGGGTTTCCCCAGAAGGTATCTATCTGGTCGCCTTGACCATACAGGCATCCTGGATGTGAATCTGGTTTTGCGGTTGATACAAATTATTTTCACTAGGAAAGAGAACTAACAAAATTAGGTTGAAGCTCTTGTGATTGCTTTGACGAGGCTGGTTTTTCATCCTACCCAGTACTCGTGTGCTAATGACATTCCAGCAAATAAAACATGGGTTTCTTGCTCCTGGACCCCTGGGTTGGCAGCCTGGGTTGACCCTGTCTTAGAAATGTGTGTCTGTGAGGACTTCAGCCTTAAATGGATGGGCAAAAAAATATTTTAACCCTTCGTTATCGAGGTTCTTCTTATACTAAATGTCTGTTACTTTTCTCCCCGGTCTCAATGATATATCATGATCACCACCGCCCGAAGGTTCGGTAGTACCCTGTGTTTTAAGGGGATGTTAATCAACCACTACCTTCCCTCTAGAATTCGCCCTAAACCCAACTCAGCGAACATTGTTTTCGCCTGCAGAGTCTCTGCCCTCATATTTCTCTCCCTTTCTTCCTAAATCCTCATCACAAAGAGATCATTTTAGATAAAATCACGTCTTCACGAGACTAAAAATAAGGTGGTTGTCACATCAGGAGGGAGATTCTGATAGTATCCTCAGGCCTTCCGTCTAGGCGAAACAAAAGTTAATGCTCTCAGACACTCCCTTCCGAGTTCCCTGCAGATGGTTACCTCACTTTACGGTCACTGAATTTCATTCTTGGCATTCTGAAACAGTGCTCCCCCTCTTCCCTCACAAATACATTTAGGGACTCTCATTTTGTAAAAATTCCCAATACGCTAAGAACAGAGGGTGTTTCTGTTATTACTACCATTCTTGTACACATACACACATGGGTGCCCGGGGCACCTCGCATGGTCACTGGCATGCACCGTAGGAGACGCAGTGCGGCACCAGGCTGCCCGGTAGGTAAGAAGGTGCTCTCGCCATGACCAGCGCGGCTCAGCCGGCTGGGTGTCATTCTTCTGGGTTCGTTCCCGAGTCAGGGTATGTGTGGAAACAACCAACTGTTTCTCTCTCACATCAGTGTCTCTCTCCCTCTTTCTTCTTCCCTTACAATCTCTCTAAACACAAATAAAACGTAAAAAAAGAAAGAAAGACGTTCTGTCAAGTGCGTATGTACATACGACAGCCACTAAGGTTTCACACGGGAAAACGGTGAGAGCCACCAGCACCGGGTCCTTGTTCTTCTCCTTGACCTCGCCGCTCCTCCCTGTCTCCTTCAGACTTTGTTTCTGCTGGCCAAGGTTCTGTTCTCGTCTTTCTTTTCTTCTGTCTTCACTTTCTCTGTGGGAGAACTCATCTAGTCCTGCTTACAACGGCCAGATGTCTATTCTGAGCACAGCTTTCCCTCCTGAGCTCCAGACAATGCCCGCCTGGATGTCCCTCAGTCACGTCACACCAAAATGACCCAGAGGAACTCATCAGCTCTCCTCGGACTCACCGGGCGCCCATCCAGCTATCCCGTCCACAAAGTTGCCCGGGTTCACCTTGACCCCTCCCCCAGCCACCTCCCCATCTCGCCTGTGCCTCCTCCTCTCCTTTCCCACCGCCACCACTCTCCCCGCCTGGGACAGAAGCTCCGGAATCACCCCCCACCCTCAAGGGGGACCCGCTTTCCTCTCTGTCCTCCACCAGCCGTGCATTCTGTCTCACTGGAGCTGCCGCAAGTCGCAGATACGGCGACAACAAGAGCATGAACCTAGTTTTACTGGTGCTTTTTCATTGTGAACACGATGAAACCCAAACTCCTTAACAACGCTTCACAATGTGGACCCTTGCTACTCCTGAAAAGCCGATCTTAGGACAAGTTTTGTTTTTTTTAACATAAAACTTCCAGAATGTATTTATGAGAGGAGAGAGAGAAAAAAATAATAATTTCAACATTTAAAAAAATTGTTTTTCTTATTTTCCTCCTCTAAAACCTAGGTGCATCTTTTTAAAAAGATTTTTATTTATTTTTTTAGAGAGGGGAAGAGAGGGAGAAAGAGAGAAACATCAATGTGTGGTTGCCTGTCACGTGGCCCCCACTGGGGTCGTGGCCTGCAACCCAGGCATGTGCCCTGATTGGGAATCGAACCTGCGATGCTTTGGTTTGGGTTTGCAGCCCGCGCTCATTCCACTGAGCCACACCAGCCAGGGCTTCATTTCAACATTTTGAGAATGAAACGGGAATGGCTGAAAGATGAACTAAACTGTTTCCCAGACGTGTGGGCTTTACCACAGGCTCTTCCCTCTTCCTTGAACTCCTCACCCCCAGCCCCACCTCACCCCCTTCCCGCCCTTCGGGGATCTGAGGCCGTGGTGCACCATGGCGACAGAATGCTTCTATTTCCATTATCTACAGGCTGACACTTCCACGTGCCACCGTCTCACTGCCAGCCAATTCCCCAGTGCTCTGTGGGCTCCCGCGGCTCCCTTGGGAGGTCTCAGACCCTGGAGCGTCGGGACTGCGCCTTCGCTGTCTCTGCACACCCAGAACGCTTGAGGAACGCGTGCCAAATGGGTCCCTGACTGGCGGACTCAAAAGCTCTTCATCTCTCTCCTTACAGCGAAATATGGCAGCAAAGCAGTCCTGCCAGTGCCAGTCAATCACGAAGCACCCCTCCCGCTGGCCAAACAAAACACGAGCACAGCAGTGGGGTCTGCAGAGGCCAGGCCCACACACTCCAGAGCCCGGGCTCAGACGCGCACAGGAGCGTGGAGGGCTCACCACCGTCGTATGGCCCGGGAGACTCGCCCTCTTGCGTTAAAAAACACACCTGTTTGGCTTCCTTCCGGCTGCCCCTCCCCGTAGTTCCCCATGAGTCACCGAAGAAGTCTCCCCATTACAAGCCCCCCCCCCCCTCAAAAAAACACACACACAGATTGGCTCCCTTTGTATTTTTGAGATGAGTCAGGAAACATGACTCACTGTTCGCCCCTATGACAGAAAGAACGCGCTCTCCTTTCCTTTTCATTATCAGCGTCTTGTGGGCTCCCTCGGCCTTTCGGGACCGTCCCAGGGAGCCGGGGAGGGGAAACGCAGGGGGAGCTGGAGTGCCGGCATTATTTATTTTTAACAAGCTCCTCTATTTAAAGCACCTTTCATCCGAGCAGCACAGACACTTCAGAGGCTGACATCTGACGCTCCCGGGGCTCCCGGGGGGCCACCGCGGGCTGCTGCTGCTCTCTCTTCTCCCTGGTGGGCACCGGGAGGGCTCAGTGCAGGTGAAGACACCATGCAATGTCCCCCCGCCCGGCGGGGGCTGGCACCTCATCTGGGCCTCCCTGAGCTGCTGTCGATAAACCACCAGGCGGACTTTCCTTCTCGGTGACAGCGCTCACGTGTCTGGCCGCAGAGAAGGAGCCCCTCCAGTGTCACCAGTGGCCAGCGAGTGGGCGAGAAGCCCGGTGAGAAGACACCTAAGGGACAGCAGTCTCCTACGTGTCACCTGGGGCGCTCAGGGCCCACCGGGGGGGGGGGGGATCTTAGGCTCCGCGACGGTTATAAACAACGGTGGTTGCTTCCCCTCATTCCCTTCAAGGACCCATTAGGAGCGGCTCCCCGGGGAGAAGCTCGCTGGCAGAGACCCCGCCCGGGGGAGCAGCAGCAGAAGGCGCAGCGAGGTGCGGCCCCGAGGGAGGACGCGCACAGGGTGACGAGCAGTGCAGGACAAGGGCAGGTGTGTCTCCTCAGGGGCACTGGCGCTGGAAGTGGACCCCAGGCTGGGCTGCGTCGCATCCCTAGTCCTAAACGTGTTTCTCTTTCAGAACCGTTTCCGGGTGGGGCTCACTTCAAACCCCACGTACATGCAGACGCCAGACTCCATGAGCCATGTCTCCTGGAAGCCACTTAAACGCGAGCGAGTGATGCCTGCGAGGGCCTCCCCCTGCTCCTCGCAGCGGCCGGGGAGTGAGAGCAGGAGGGACCCGCAGTCCAGCGCGCTCGCTCGCTTTCCAGGGCGCCCCGGTGCAGGGAAGGCTGCCTCCGCGCGAGGAGAAGGCGATAAAAATACTCGCCACCCACTTGCCTCACAGGCACATGGCAGGGATGGATCCTGCCCAGAGCGCTCTGAACGTGGGAAGAGGAGAGCGCTCTGTGAAAGCCAAGCTTTGTTTTCCACGAACGTTGGGTGAAAACGAAGCGAAAACGATGCCTCGGGTGTGTGTTTAGAGGGGCACCACCCCACGTACTCGAGATGACGACTTTGGAGCAAGTCAGCACTGTACAGTCAAGGCCTGAATGTCCCTTCCCAGGAAGCAGGGACCCAAAGACCCAGAGTACGTGGGAGTCTATGGAGACGTGAGGCCAGTGCCGTGTCTTTGAGGGAAGGGGTGTCTGATGAGAACGCAGGGTCTGAGAAAGGAATTGCAAGGCGAACTCCCCCAGGACAAGGCACTGGGGACGGCGTCCTGGAAGCCACAGTCATCAGAATGGGTTGAGTCTTAAAAAGCCAGCAAGAGGGATGCGGGCCAGGTCCCCAGCAGGGGGCGCGGGAGAGGCAACCACACACTGATCCTCTCTCTCTTTCTCCCTCCCTTCCCCTCTCTCTAAAAGTAAATAAACAAAATCTTAGTGCAGACAACTGGACTTGAACAACAGCACACAATTATAAAAAGCCAGGAAGAGGACACACAGAGGATATGGGGAGAATTGTGCCCGGGGCAGAAAGGGGTAGGCAGGGGGCCCAGGATCCTCAGTGGTGCGGAAAAAGACAACAGCAGAGAAAGGAATGGTGTAAGCAGTGAATAGCTCTCCGACTTCGACTGACCGCAGCACTGAGGAGAAGAGAGAAATTAGACCGTTAGAAGGCTTAAGTAACAGTCCACGCTCCGGTACAAAAGAGACATATGTTTTCTGGGTGAATTACTTCATTTCTCACAATCTCACACAGCTGAGAGAATCAAAGGAGAAGAAAATGTATAAAAAATACCTTTAAAGATGTTCTGGTTTTATAAAAATGTCAGGGATGAGGACAGCGGAGCTGAGCTGAGCTCAGGGGAAGATGAAAAATCAGAAGTCCGCAAAGGAGAGAGATACATTTTGGGCTATAATTTTCCCCCTTCTTTTTAAAATAGATACAAGACACTGGAGTCTGGAAAGATATTTCTGGAAAAGAGCCAGTGACCCAGGAGTGATATCACCAGGGGGCTGGACGTCCATGATAGAGAAATAGTCAAAACAAGTTTTCAACCGATGGAACGTGGGAGAGAAGATAAAGGAACAGAGATCACCTAGAGGGCCCAGGGGTGCGGAAACCGTCGGAGGACCAAGTGGCCGGTGTGAGCGGGAAGCCGGGTCTGGGAAGGAAGGCCATCAAATGGTGAGGAGTCAGGGCTTTGCTCGTGAGCAGTGCCAGCTGGGTCACGAGAGAAGTAAAGCTAGGCTTCCAATAAAATGACAGAACGACGGTTCTGTGGATTTGACGGTTCTGTGGAACGACGGTTTTGAGGATTTATCTGTGGAATGTTCTGCACCACTAGTCAACCTCACAGCAAACGAGAAGGCGACTCTCCAGCGGGAAGGGAGCAGAGAATGCCATCTCACGCTTTACCGAAAGAAATTTTGCAACGAGGAGGTTTCCCAGGGGATGGGTTTGCAGCCAGCAGCTCCTGTGCGTGAGGCGGGAGACTCACACGTGTTTTTCTGTTACTTTTACTAACCTTTCGAGTGGTTGTTTTTATTCCAGGCTGCTATTTATATTTGTATTTTTTCCCCCAATTCAGCCCAAAAAACTGATCGGCTACTCTCCCACCGGGAGCCGGCCAATTCTGTCCCCAACACGGACGGCAGAGGGGGCTGCACAGTAAGTGAGCCGCCACCTGGGAAGACACACGGTTGCCGATGGGGGGGGGGGGGGGCAGCGAGCGGCACCGGGAACCGGGTCATCGGGGAGCCGGAGCCGACTGGACGCAGGCGTGCAGCCCCCGGCAAAGGACTCAATGACAAGACAAGTGCGGCTAACTCCGTCCTTGAAAAAATCCAGACGGGGAGAAGGAGGGAGGGGCCAGTGGGAAGTGACCATGTGGGACAGAAGCCACAGAAATCGGTCATTAGCCTGGACCCCCCACCGACCCCAAACCCGAGTCCCAGGAGGCCGAAGGCGGCAGACTCGGGCCACTGTCCACGTACGTGAGAAGAGGCGAGAAAGCAGCCGTGGGAGCAACATTTAAACCTCTGCTCCTCCCTCTCTCCACCCCCGTTATGTCCCAGATGTCCCCCCGGTTTTCACGTGGAAAGCAGAGACACTCACTAACTACCCGGGTCACTTTCAAAGGGTTTTTGTTTGCATGTGCGCTTGTTTTGCTTTCGGAGATCCCGTGTTGGGAGGGAATGGACGATGCTGACATGCACACACACAGGCGCTCATTCACCTCTGGCTCGGGTACGGGTACTTTGGGCCCCTCCGGGCGTTCAGACGGAAGAAAAGGACTATGGGAATTGTGGGGAAGTCCGCCTACGTGACAGAAGCTGACCGGAGGCGCAATCAAGAGCATAACATGTGCTCCAGAGGGGGCGGTCCCGACTGATGTAACACACACGCTTGGTGGACCCGTCTGCCCTGCCCACTGCCCCCTTGTTCTCCCAGAGGATAACATGAACTGCCCTGCATGGCCTTGGCTTTCCTTTTTTCTTTATTCTACAAGGGATTTCTTTTCTTTTTTTTGAAACTTTTTTCAATTACAGTTGACCTTCAATATTACACTGGTTTCAGGCGTACAGCAGTGATTAGACATTTACGTAATTTACCGAGTTATCGCCCTGATATTTCCCGTCCCCACCTGGCCCCGGACGAAGTAATTACAGCATTATTGACTGTATTCCCTGAGCTGCACTTGACATCCCCGCGACGATTTGGTAACCGCGCATTTGTGCTCCTTAATTTCTTCACCGTTCTCAGCCAGTCCTCCAGCCCCCCTCCCCTCCGGCAACCATCAGTCTGTTCTCCGTGTCTCTGAGTCTCTTTCTGTTTTGTCGTTCACTGGGTTGGCTTTTAGGTTCCACGCAGAAGGGGGCCAGGCCCTGTGCTCCATCAGTCAGGGAGCCACACGGAGACGGCCTCAGGGGGAGCAAAAGGAAAGGCGCCTGAGGCGTCTAACCTGGAAGTCCGCCCGGCTGCCTGCCGTGCCCCAGCTCCTCGGAACAATGTCTCTTATTTTAATAGAAACCTCGTGAGGCGATGGAGTGGTAAGTCCAGGCTGGCGACCCAAAGGATGCTCATGGTATTTTGGAATGGACTTCCTGGTCTCCCTCAACTCTGGCCATTAAAATCGTTCCTTTCTCGGGCTATTCTAAGCTTCACGGACTTGAATTCTCGGCCGCAGGGGCCAGAAATGAAAAGGCATGACAAGTTTCTCCCTTGGTTACGTGTTTTTTCTTCTAGTATTCCTTTTTCCAAACTCAGGACACGCTGAGATTCATTTTTATTTTTCTTCAAAGGATTAGCAGAAGCTCTGTGCCAGGCTTAGCGAGGCCAGGGACTGCTGCTATAAATAAATTAGCATGCAAGGACAGTCACGTGGGCTCGCACAGGCTCACAGAGTGGGCAGCCCTTCATGTCGCATGCTCATCAACGGGTAAGGTACAGAGATTCTGACATGCCACGGTCTGAGGTGCAGTGGTTCGTTTCGTTTCAAACGCTGATGTTCTTTCTATGACAAGAGCCACGTCCCCTGCTTCCTCCCGGAAGTTTCCTTGGCCCTCTGTCTGGGGGTCATGCAGGAGAGGAGGGTGGGTCCGTTTCTACTCCAGCTGGGTTCCCCCCACTCACCCAGAGTCCTCGCTCTGGGTCCGGCCGGCATGGGCAGGCGAGGCAGTTAACCAACTGTGTCTCAGCCCCTTTTTGCCTTAAAACCAGAGAGGAGATTCATCATTGCAGTTTTACTTGATACTGACCCAGCAATGAGGGGAACTGAAATGCTGTGTCAGGCTGGGCTGACTTTTCGAGGTCAAGAAGCACCATCATCAATAAATCAGAATTCTGAGAGCACAAAGACGACTCGACATCCTTGACGTGGAAACGGGAAGGCAGGCGCACTCTGGTGGTCCCCGTGCCTCCCCCCGGTGGGAAGGTTCCCCCTCCCACACTGCCTCCAGCGGATTCTAGTTCAGCCTGTACCTAATTCTTCTTCCAAACTAGCCGCAATCAACACTTACAACCCACATGATTTACTTGGATAAATGAAGTATCTTGTTTGACTTGTTTTTTGACCCGCATTTGTCACCTCTCCATGCATGATCAATATACTGTTGATTTAAGATAAAATGCAGACTCCAGTCCAGAATTATTAAAAACTGCAAAGACTTACAATTTTCATTTTGCTAAGGAAAGACGTGGCATTATAGTGCTGTCCAGCAGAGCTTTCTGTGGTGATAGAAATGTGTGTGGGCACGTGTGTGTGCGTGCGTGTGCGTGTGTGTGTGTGTGTGTGTGTGTGGCTACTGAGCAACTGGAATGTGGCTGGTAAGAGGAAGGAACTGAAGTTTTGAGTTTTACCTATTTCTATTTAATTCAAATGTAAACAGCCACCGGTGGCTCACAGCTAACATACTGGACAGCATGGTTTTCAAAAGGTGGGTCATTCAATTTAGACACCTGCTACCAGAAAGAAGCTACTCTCAAAGCCCTGAACTAAAGCCAGCTAACGATCTGAGATCATTTTACTCGTCAGTTCCCCTTTTGGCTCAGGTTACACAGGTGGCTTTGTGAAAGACGAGAGTAGCTGAGATACTGTGCAAATAGTTCTTTTCTTTTCTTTTCTTTTCCTTTCCTTTCCTTTCTTTTCTTTTCTTGAAAGAGATGTGTTGTTCCACTTACTTACGCATTCACCAGTTGATTTTTGTATGTGCCCCGACTGGAGATCAAACTCACGACCTGGCGTATCCGGATGACACTCTGACCAGCTAAGCTACTCGACCAGGGCTATGCAAGTATCAAGGGTTCTCAAGTATTAGGTCTTCCGATTCTCCAAGAGTGGCAATTGTCCCCTCCTCCCCAAGACAGGACTGCACTGACAGTGGGCCCTGGAAGGAACAGAGCCAGCCACAAGCTTGAAGTAGCATACATTTCTCACACGATGTCACCACCGGTCAGTGTATCTCTCTATCAGTGAAGGAGAAGTAGGACGTTACATAGCCCATCGCATCAGCCAAAACACAGAGGCATAAGAAATAGGTGCTGTGCCTCCCTTACATTTACATCTTTAAGATGGTGTACAAGTCTAAAGGCTATTTGGGAACAGGAAGTCGGGAAGGCCGGAGAAAAGCATAGCACGTACAACAGGAGATGTCGACATTCTGCACAGGAAAGGAAATGAGAAAAACCAACTCTAGGTTACTTGTTGCATGACCTTGGTTGTCCCTGTAACATCGTAGGGGAAAGCAACAATGCGAAGATTAATGTTACCATTTGTCATTTTATAGCCGTAAGCCTGAAGGCATGAAGGCCTTATTCATCACGGACAGGCTACAGGCCCCGAACATATGCAAGGCAGAGTTCAAGCACGAAGGTCTTGGTCTGCCTTGAAGATCTACTGTGGACTCCGGAGTCACCACCAGAATAACAGTGGTCTCCATGTGGCGAAGGAAGTGGCAAAGTGGGGAAAGGGGGGGCCCAAAAGAGGGGGGTCCAAAGAAAGGGGGTCTTCTATTTCCGGCTTAGAGAAGATATAGATGCATTTATAAGGTTTGAGTGTGTCTGCAGATAGACAGACAGAAAGATACATGTTGTTTTATCTTTATCCAATTTCTCCCCCTCACATCCTCAGCTGGCGTGCGGGAGGCATTATTTGAAAAGCACTGCAAAGGAGACAAAAGGGGCGAGTTTCTGACATCAGGTTAAAAGAAATACTGGCCAAAGAAAGGAGGGTACAATCTGAGTATCGAGCTATGCACGGCAGTGACCTTGGCCACAAGAACACGCAAAGCACATGCGTTAGCACAGAGCGGCCGCTCACCCTGGTCCACGTGCGGGGCTGCACAGTGGTCGGTCGAGTTGCCCCACAGTGGTCCCAGGTGCTCCTCATTTTATTTTCTCGCCTGATGAAACACTTGTAGCTAATTACGCTTTTGAAAATAAAGTGATTCATGATTCGCATTTCACAAAATATGTAACTGCTTTCTCATCTTCTCGATAGCTCTATTTTGTTCCAGAAGAGAGTTATATGTTCCTGGGGACTTGGAGTTTTATATTTTATCTTCCATTTCACTGCAAATGCATACTCGGGGCCGGGTGGTTGGGTAAACCCAGTTTATTTGGAGAAACGCGTCGGAAGTTCCTGTACTAACCCCATTTCTGCTGCCAGGCACGGGCGCCTCCGAATCACAGGCCGGTTTCTTCCTCCCGAGTTTATCAGGAGGAGCTCAGGGGCCGAGCCCAAAGCAGAGCTGCTCTGTGGCCACGGTGGTGATATCGAGATTACGTCCTACGGCCTGTGGGCCCAGCACGCAGCCATTCCAGGCAGTGATGTACAAAGAGGCAGGTGACACGGGGACAGGCCAGAGCAAATGTATCACAAGCAATCACAAGTTCAAATCCGAACTCTGAGACTTCCTTGTTCTGCTCTCCCCCCCACCCCCCCACCCAGTCCACCGCAGTGGCTCAGCACACAGTGGTCTCCCGGGGAGGTTCACGGGACGGAGAAAGGGCGTGAGGTCAGAACCCAGGGAAATCTGACGAGACTGTGGATGTCGGTCAGTGTCAGTGTCACGGAGGGTAAGACACATGACACACGGATGCAAAGTGCTAATAACCGCAGACACTGGGTGCAGGGTCTGCGGGACCCCTTCGCATTTCTCTGTAAATCTAGAACTGTACTAAAAGCAAAGGTCACTGAGGAACATTTAGTGGGACCAGACGCTAACATTTTGCATTGTCTACTGGCGGCCCCCAAGCTAGGCATTTCTTTATCGTGAAATGACTTCTTTCTTTTGATAAGATGGCACATACAGCGTTGCGAGTCACAAGAGTACAAAGCTGTTCTCAAAAGTGCCTTTTATTTCCTCGCGCACTGCTTTTGCTCTGCAGCAATTTCCCTGTCCTTTATTCTCTATTAAATCTTAAAAATACCACGTGTTTGAACTCAAGAGGAGGAAGAGTTATTTATATATTTATGTAGTGCCTCATCCCACAGGGGAATTAAGAAAAAAAAAGGAAATAGTTATATAAAGTCTTCTCTCTCCTAAATTCCCGAAAATAGTCGAGGATTACGAAACAGTCTATATTTCCATGATAAAAAGTGTATTTCATGCAATACTTCAGAGTTAACAAAGCACATCCCCATACATTATCATGCATTAGGTAGCTGCTGTGAGGTCTAGAATTGTTCCTGTTTTAGAGACAAGGAAAAATAAATGAAGAAAAGCCTTCCATACCATGCGGGGCTGTCTGCCCCCTGCCGGCACCGTGACCGCCACCACCCTGCAGGCGCCAGTGCCACCGCTGTCACACGGAAGACAGCCGTCCATGGATGGAGCCCAGAGAAGTACCTTGTCAAATTCGAAATCAGTGCTCAGTCAGAAATCACGGCACCGAAGCCGGCACACACCTCCCCCCTCCCTGCTTCCAAGGCATAAATGTCAAGAGCTAGCTTGCTCTTTCACTGTCGCCTAAAATACATTTTACCTGTCTCCTTTTAAAATGTAGAGGATGTAGAACTGCCTAGCAATTAGACACAACTTTAACAGACTAGCTCAAGGTCAGCCTGTGAAGGAGAGAAAACTGTTTTCCACACATATTCACAAGACATCAGAACCATCCCAAAGGACTCTGCCAGAAACATCAAGCCTCCTTTGCTTTTTCGCCACAAGGAGTCCCAAGACATCGGCACGCATTAATGTGAGAAACAAAGGCCCAGGTCTCTGTCCGGCCACCTTCTTGGTGGAAAATGACAGCGTGCAAGCGTCCAACCGTCCAACCAGGAGCTGCCGCCCAGGTGTCAGATCAGCGAGGGAAGCCCAGCGCGGCTGCTCTCATTAGAGCAGGAGTTTCAGTTGGACGCTTTGATATTTTGTCATCATGGATGAATCAAGTGGGGAAATGAGAATGATGAAAACAAGACAAAACAAAAAAAAATCAAAGCATGAGACACATTAAAGACTGAGGCAAGTGCCTGCACTTGACCCCAGCCCTCTGAAACTCGTGGAGAGATGAAGGCCAAGGCAACAATATGGACCTTGCATGAGATTTTGATAGATCTAGAAGGGAGATCTTGGAGAGGTCAAGGGCATTAGTTTCTGGAGCAAAATAACAGCTGATAGAAATCCACGCTCTGGTTTCTTCAAGGGAACCCGGGCACTCTCTGAGCAACCCCGGCACAACGCACAGAGGCCTTTTCAGGATGTGCAGCTTGTGGGGGGGGGGATGCTGGAAAACACTCCCCACGGGCTCACTAATGAAACAGGAATCCCCTCTCTACGCGGACAAAACACAGAGCCCCCCACAAAGGAATGACGACCTCGGATCAATCACCCCTTGCACTTCACACAGCGGCCTGCACAGTGCGTCTTCGCTGGGTGCTTCTTTGAGAAACAAGCAGAAAGAGACAGTGCTGAGCCACGTGAATGGGTGTCCAGAGGGGCAGGGCTAAGTGGGGGGGGGGGTCCGTTTTTGCATCCGGCCTCAGGCACCTGGTCTGTAAACCATGTTTGCCGAAAACAAATGACCCGGTATATTTCACTATATAGCCAACTGAACAAAATAACTCGTTAACACGGAAACAGCTCATTAATCGGCGTACCTGCCTATCACAGAATTGTCTTCTCTCTATGTATCTGAGCTGTGCTGTCTTACACAAGCTTTTCCACACACAACCAGGGGAGCTGGTCTGGCCGCCAAAGGGGGTCCATGCTCCGTAACGGACAAGAAGGCCCGCCTGGCCCCAGTTCAGCTGGGCGTCTTTTGGCTTGTGAGCCCTCGAGGTGTCCAAGGAATACAGAGTAGAACAAATGCCCAGTGAGGGGGCGCAGCTACCCTTGAGGGACCAGGGCATCCACAGTATCCAAGGGTCTTCCACCGGCTGGAAAACTCCGCCTGCCCCACAGCTGCGAACCCGGCTTGATGAGGCCGTCCAGTCTGTTCCAGTTCAGTGCCCCAAGCATAACCGTGCCTGACCACCACGGACACATCTGAGCCGCTTCCAGGCTAAACAGAAACACGCCCTGTGTGTGAGTCCGAGAGACTTTTCTAAATAAAGGAGATGGATGTCAGCGCTTAAGCTCAAAGTTTCCATCTGTCACCAGGAGGTCCTTCTGCATCCAGTCGTGGCTCCCAGGGACGTGTCCCCAGGAAAGCGAGTCATACCATCCTTCTTTCTCTTCCCTTGTCTGCTTCGTGAGGGAAAAGTGATTTTTAAAAAAGCTTTCTTAAAACATGAGAACCTTGCCTTCTTTGATCAGCAGGTAGGTCACTATCTTGAGTAATTACTATAGCGGCTGATCTGAAAAGTCATTCTGTTTGATCAGAAATCATTGATTTTGCCTTGGGGAGCTAAATCTGCACACTTTGAGATTTGTAACAGAAAGATTTCCTGATTTTAGGGCTGGGTTTCTCAACCTCAGTACTATTGACATTCGGGGCTGTGCGCTCCTTTGTCGAGAGAGGGCCGTCCTGTGGACGGAAGGATGCTCAGCAGCATCCCTGGCCTGTACTCACTGGGTGCCGGTAGCGCCCCCTACAGGTCGTGACCACCAAAAACGTCTCCAGACATCGCCAATCCTGCCCTGAGATACAAAACCAGTCCCGGGCGAGAGCCACTGATTTAGACATTAAAACTCAGCAACAACATCATCAACAACAAAAACACCCACGTTATCACAATTACATACTTACAACATAATTTCCTTAAATTGTAAAAATAAAATCATTTACCTGCATTGCAGTAACGGATTTTAATTCTTTTATAAGAGAGTAAGTGAAAACACAGTCTCCTGTGCACAAAAATCCGCTGTTCCCTGAGTTGCTGAGAAGACCCCTGACCCCGCGGTGTCAGGAGGGGAAGCCAGGGTCTTGCGACCCTCTCCTCATGCGGCTCACAGACTGGAGAAATGAGTAGAAACACCTGTATCTTCAAGGTGTTATGAAAAGACTTAGTTGCACATGTTTAAAAATATTCCGTGAGATAATCATCAAAGTGATTCCTGTATAAGTCCTTGAACATGTCTTTAATCCTCTCCCAAGAACATATTTATTGATTTGAGAGGAAGAGACGGAAAGAGAAACATTGATGCGAGAGAGAAACAACAGTGACTGGGGATCAGACCCGAAACCAAGGTGTGTGCTGTGACCGGGGATCAAACCCGCAACCTTTGGGTGCACAGGACGGCGCTCCCACTCCCTGAGCCACCCGGCAGGACAGTCCTTTCATGTCTTCAAGGTGTTTCCCTGGAAACACCTTGCATTGTGTCGCTTTGGACTCACAGAGCCACTGTCTTTCATAAGATTTTTATAAACAGAACATGAGGAGTGGCCTGTTGGATAAGCTCAGCTGACCTAGAACAGCCTGCGTCCACTGAAGGGCTTGGATCACATTCCTTGACGTGGGCACTTTTCTCCTCCGCGGGTGTGAGGACAGATGGACGAGACTGTCCCCAACAAGCCTGGTGCACGTGATGCGGTCAGACAGACCCGCTGGGAAGCACCCGCTTCCTTGCTATTCTTCCCCAGCCCCTTGATTTATTCATAACTGGCACAGGTTGCAATTCTTTAATTTGTTTTGAACTCGCTTGCTCTGTTTCCCCATTGGAATGCCGGTGTTTAGGATGGGGAACACCACACTCGCCTTGTTAACAGATAAACACTAAGCACCTACTGTACAAATGAGAACAGCTGGCACTCAGTGCATATGTGACTGAGTGAGCTAGAAACACAAATGCGGGATCAGCAGGGGCGTGGGGGTGGGGAAGCTTCCCTCGGCCTGAACACTCTCCCCAAAGGGTCCCTGGCCCAGCTAGCTGCCTGACAAGGATTCTCCTCTGATCACATCGCCCCCTGCCCCCATGGAAGGGCCACTCTGATGCAGAAAAAACTCAGCTGGCAGCCTGTTTCCAGCAATTACGGCCTGGGACATGCTCATCAGCCTGCTTCTTTGTGCAAGTCTGCCCTCCCACCCTAAACCAACCAGGTGTGGGGGTGCTCGTGGCGCAGGCCCGCCCTGCTTTCCTCGACGAGCTTGGGAATTCTGTCCGATTTCCAGCCACACACTTGCAGAAGTACGTTGGCTGATCTGTCTCTGGCTCAGCCCAGAGAAGGGGTGAAGAGAGAGGGACTTACTGAGGGGACACGATCAAGTCCATTTCCTTTAATACAGTTTTGGGGGAAGAAACAGACCCTAAAATGGTCACATTTGCTCTCACAGGGCTTCTCCCAGGCTCTGAACTGTCAGACTGAAGACTGGATCCTCCCCCCACACTGCCACCACCACCAAATCCCCCACTTCTGATGGCCAGCAATGCGGGAGGCGCTTTCTCTAAGCTGCGGACCCTGCCAGATGTGTTACATAAAGTTTCCCAGTTTCCCCCTCAACAACCTAGGGCGAGACCTTCTCTCTTCTTAGGGATAAGGAAACTGAGATGCAAAGGCATTGAATCGCTAACACAGGGCCAGCCTGCTTACTATACACTGTGAGGCTGTGGGAACCTGAGCCCGAGATTTCCTGTCCTCAGCGCCTGGGCTGTTGCGGAATACCACCTTTTCACCATTAAAAAATAACAGCTTTCAGCCCTGGCTGGTGTAACTCAGTGGACTGAGCGAGGGCTGCGAACCAAAGCATCGCAGGTTCGATTCCCAGTCAGGGCACATGCCTGGGTTGCAGGCCACGGCCCCCAGCAACCGCACATTGATGTTTCTCTCTCTCTCTCTCTCTCTCTCTCCCCCCTTCCCTTCCCTCTCTAAAAATAAATAAAATCTTTTAAAAAAATAACAGCTTGCCTGACATACAGTTTACATACCCAAAACTTCACCTGTTTGCAAGCGATACATCAATGTCTTTCAGTGGCCTCACAGAGCTGTGCTACCCTCATCATAATACAATTTTAGAACATTTTCTTCACCACAGAGTGCAGCCTCATGCCCATGAGCATCCACTCTCCATTCCCCTTGTGGTTTTAAAGCTTGTTTTCCCACCTGCTATCTTCCTGGCCACTGGAAAAGATTTTGCTTTCCTTGATCAAATTTAAATTGAGAACCTCATCCATCAGCTGACGCACGCTTCTCCACGTGGGGCTTTCTCCTGGGTGCTTGTCTTCCTCTTTCGTCTAGGACACCTGGATCAGCCAGGAGCTTAGGTCAGGAGCCCTGTCTGTCTCTCTCAGCCACGGGATTCACAGCAGGCTGCCCACGGGGGCCTCCCCTCAGAGGGACAGGGGTCTCCCCTCAGAGGGACAGGGGTCCACCCACCATAAACTTTACTGCAAACAAAGATGCAAGACCTGTTTGGCGGGGATGAAAACGTAGCTCCCAGTCTTCCTTTGTTTAGCAGTGCTTCACACAGCCTTGGATGGGAGGTGAAAAAAGAACCAGAAGTTATTGTGCCCCTACCATAACCCGAATGCCTTACGGCAGCTCTACAAGGCAGTCACTACGACCTCGATTTGACTGAGCTACACACCGAGTTCAGAGGCTGACTGCCTCGAAGTGTTCTTATAACAGTCTCATCTGTGCTTCTGTGGAACAAAGTCCAACATTTATTGCTGGTCGTTGGCCTGTCCAGCTGAGGTTAGCTAGCACCCAGGGGGATGACTTAACCATACACGGGGACACACAGGAGGGCCCAGGTTATGCTGCGGGCCTGGGACAGCGTGGCCGGCCGTAACGGTGCAGTTTCCCGTGGGAATTTTTTTCTGTGGCATTTTCAGGTTCCTTCCTCTGGCCACTACATAGTGCTTGGTTACACATGGCTTTCCTTCGGAGTGGGTGTAAACAGCACCACAACATTGGAAAGAACCGCAGTGCTAAAAAAGGTGGGGGAGGGGGTGAGAAATAGGCCTCGTCGACCTGGGCTCTTGAGCACACCAGCCGAGAAGGGCACTAAGAGCTTTTCATACGGACATCGGGACACCTTAGTTCTGGGGGGTATTTTACTCAGGAAAACACTTTCAAAGAGAATTATTTGGGCTGCCTCTTCAGTGACTCTTCTCAATGTGTATAATTTTTCTGAGACAAATAATTCTAAACTCAAGCTTGGTCGGGGTGTTAAGACACTTGTCTAAATTAGTAATTCAGCATAAATTCGTTCGCCCTCAAAGTTCTTCCTGGGAAATATTATTTAGTCACAAAACCCCATTGGATGGATATTGAAGATGAACTGTTTTACTCGTTACATTTCTTAAAAACTGAATTTTAAAGGGACTATTCCTTTCTTCTAAACTCACAATGTATTATGGAAAGTGTTTACTGATTGCATAATTGGGTGTAGCACTGATATATTAATTATAACTTGTGAACTTTGAATAAATCCTTTCCTCAAGGAATTTTACCACTAAAATCTCGCTATATAATTTATGAATCTTAAGTGGCTTGGCTTCTGTGCATTTTTTATATAAGCTAATTATCATTAAATATCAAAGATTTTCAGGCTTCTCCTTCCATGTGCCTCATCCTCTTCTCTTCTATTAGCTGTTCTTTTTCCTCCTTTCCAGAGTTCCAAGATCCTCTCACCTGAGCTCAATCCCACCTGCCTATGGAGCAGAGCTCACAGGAGCCGGTCACTCCACGTCTGGGGAGACGCTGCACGCAGGAGAATGGAAGTCCTTTCATTGCTCGTCCAATGGTGTCCTTTCTCTTACCTTCAGAACGCTACTCTCTACCCTGTACACCCCGAGTGCGTCAGACCCCTGCTTCTGTTGTCAAGACATTCCATCACGTTTTCCTGTGGTGAACCCCACGCAAGGCCTTTCATTTCCATGCAAAGCCATGTTAGTGTAAAGAGCTGGTATCTGTAGCCACCCAAACTGTGCTTTGTATGAAGGGGAGATACCAAAAGTGTACAGAAAAAAAAATAGTCATTTTTTATATTTAGTTGATCGGTGTCCTCATCAAACCCTGAACACCTTCTTCCTCAGCCAGATTTCCATCTCACCCAATATTTGCCTTCATGTCTAAGTCTACTCAGAATCAATGAATATGTACCTCGAGATGACTTTGCAAGTGATAAGGAGTATCATGGTTTGACAGGTCAAGAGGGATCTATAAATATCATGTTCTATCTACTGCCTCTGCCTACCCAGATCTAAAATCCATGGCATAACTCATGCTCCATAATTCATCATCCTTCCCCTCCTTGAGAAACCGGAGGAGGAGGGTCAAAGCAGGCTGGGGGCGGGCCGGGTATCAGAAAGGCAGGCAGAGTTACCAGAAGGCTTGAAGTAAGGTGTGATCTGCATGGAGCCACAATACAAAGGCATATCTGCAGGCCAGAGGCAAAACCCTGGAATATTTCATGGTCGGGGGACGGGGATAGAGCAAAGGGTAGCCTGCAAGGAGCCTGAAAGCAGCTGCCTCGATTCAGCACCACGGACAGCACCAACCACAGCCGGACCAGACCCGCCTCCATCCAAGGTTCCCTGTTGGTTGTTACCTAGTCCCCTCCACAGAGGGCCTGGACCCAGTGTCTGTGGTCTATGGAGTGTTCGACACACGTCTTGGAGGGAGGTGGGTGTCGGGCAGAAATATCCCAGTTCTCCCTTCTTCTGTCCTTGGCGGCACTTTCTCAGAATATTCCTGTAAGGGCCTGCATTTCTAGGCACAGGGGAAATGCATTTTTTTTTCATTTTTTCTTTATTTTTTATTACTGAAACTATTACAGATGTCCCCGTTTTCCACCCCTCTGCCTACTCCACCCAGCCCCCGCCCCGCCCCCCTCTGGTCATCGCCACACTGTCATCTGTGTCTATGGGCCACACATCTGTGACCTTTGGCTCATCTCTTCACCTTCTCCCACCCAGTCCCCCTCCCTCCTCTGACAGCTGTCAGTCTGCTCCATGTGTCCATGCCCGTTTCTATTTTGTTCATCCATTTGTTTTTGAAAAATGCCTTAATCAGTAACGACCACAAAAGACTGTTGTGTGGTTTTGGGGAGACCAGGAGCAGCACCTCACGGCTCTGAGGAAGACTCCACGTGTCCAACCGCAGCAGCAGAAAGAGCTGCTGCCTCACTTGCTAACCCTTCCACACTCCTGGCTCCAGGCCAGTGTACCCCTGGAGGTTCACGCAGTAAGTCAAATGCCTTCTCACTCGACGATCCGTGAAATACTCAAAGAAAGGCAATGTGTCTCTTACCCTTCTCTGCTCAAGGCTAATTAATCATACCCCACTTCTTCCACTGTTGCTCAAAGGCACCATTACTTTTTATATCCGTGCTTCTGTTTGACAAAGACCTTCTTAAAACACGCACCCCAGAATTTCTCCTAGCATTCCAGGCCTGGTCTGAAGCAAGTGTATTTATCAGGGGACTGCCATCTCCCTGCTTGTGTCTGGAAACTCTATTTCTGGGAGCGCAGCCTGCGAGGCCACTGGGTTTGCTCAACAAGCACTTACCGAGAGCTTAGCCTGATACTGGCATCAACGAAAACAGCCAGGTCCTTCAGCCAGAGTTCCAGATCAAAGTCTCTTCCGTGTTCAACTCGAACAATCGATTTCTAAAAATCTAAGGGTAGAATTTTATCCCAGTAAAATGTACCTGGATATCTGCCCCCTGGCTCAGCCTATGGAGACACTTAAAGGTCTTTAATAGTGAAATGATCCTCTTTCTTGAGTATTCTAAACAGTCTGCCAAGGATGGTGCGCAGGCCTTTATTCAGACTACAGATGCCAATCCTTAAAACGATACAGCTTAGGACAAACTCATGCCTCCTCCAAGAACATAGTTCTAAGAAACCACCTGACTGGCGTAGCTCAGTGGATTGAGCGCGGGCTGCAAACCAAAGTGTTGCAGGTTCGATTCCCAGTCAGGGTACATGCCTGGGTTGCAGGCCATGACCCCCAGCAACCACACATTGATGTTTCTCTCTCTCTTTCTCACTCCCTTCCCTCTCTAAAAATAAATAAATAAACTCTTAAAAAAAAAAGAAACCCTTCATCCGTGCCCTCACGCTAGAAACCAGATACACCAACTCCAGAGCACCTGCCTGATTTACCACGTTGATACTTATGACAGAAAAAGGTAAGTTTTGGTAGAAATTACATTTAGGAAACCCAAAATGGCTCCAAGTATTTGATATTTGCTTTTGTAAAATCAGAAACCAGAAATGTTTCGATAATCCATTAAATTTTTGACAGTAATAATACTTGTAAGAATCTACTTTTAAAGACTGTGAAAATGAGAACATTCACCCTCAGCCCCTTGGCATGTACGGACTAACTGCCTGCCAGGAAGATGCATGAGAAGTTGCCTCTATTTTTGGATATCTGAGAAGAGGAGAGAATTGGCTATGGGCACAAGAACTACTCTGCAAGGGAGGAAGACCCTACCATAGATTAATACACAAAGCTCCAAGGGCCACTTTTACACTGAGCTTAGTAACAACAGGCAAAATGTGATAGTAATTTACTAAATACTTTAAGGAAACCTTCCAGGGCACTGTGGAAAAAAATATAACATTTTAGTACTTTGTATAATCTCCATTCAAGTTAAATTTAAAACTTTTTGTCCATTCAGATTATGCTCAATGTATCTGGGGAATTTGTATAGTATTCAATACTTTATAGAACCATAAGATTTCAAGATTGGCAATAAGTTTAGTCAACCCCTTGCAAACAGCAAGCACGCTTATGTTAATTCAGAGGAAGGCAGCACTGGGTCGCAATCTCCAGTTTCTGGCCCCTCTCCCGTCTTCATGGAAAACCTGCTAAAAAATTCCCATCCCATCGCCCGTACATGTGAAACAGACGAGCTTCTTTCATTGGAACATCTTTCCGGCCATTCACGCACGTATTAGCATATGCATTGCGCTTCTTGTCTGAGCAGCAACGCTACTGCTGACAAACAGCAGGGCCGCGCCTGCTCCATCCCCTGGGAGCAGATTCCGAAGGAGCTCATCACTGAGCCTCCCCACCACACCCAGGTCTCTGTGTCACCCAGAACAAAGGCCATTGTGCCTCCTCCTGCAGCACACAACACTGACCATTACGTGGAGTCTGAGAAAATGGCTTCTGCGACCGGCGGACAGACCCACGGAGACAGAGACTAGGAACAAAGGGCCGGAGTGTCTGTGGAGAAATCTTGTCCGAACGAAAAGCGTCAGAGTATATACCACAAGCAACACAGGTTCTAAGAGTCGGTGAGCTCCCCCTCCACAGTGTACTAGGGGAGGGGATTCGGGGAGGTTCCTCTCCCTCTCTGGGCCTCGCTTTCTTCGCCTTTCGGCAACTGATGCTACAGAACAGACCCAACAAAGACTCCTCGGCCCGCAAGTCCGCAGATTTAAGAATTTCAGGTACGTGTGTAAGCCCAGAATCAGAGCTTCAGCCGCCAAGATACCCACCGCCTCTGCAGACTCCCTGCCCAGACATTCTCCGAAGAACCAACAAACGTGGTCACCCACCATCCACTTGTACGATCTGCCCCTTCTGACTTGTGGATCGATCGTTCAGGGGGGTGTTAGCTGCAGCCCTCCCCCAAGTGGGGTCTCCCACGGGTCCTGTCTCCTGCGACTTGGAGGGCAAGAGACGTTCTGAGGGGTGTGCCTGCTCACCACATCTGTACTGATTCCTACGGGTCCTGCTGGGCCCACACTCTACTACTGCATGTGGCTGAGCAGCGCTGAACCCTAGGGGGCGCCATCCTCACCGCAGGCCCTGTGAATGACACGCCCTGTACCTGCTGCACCTGGCAAGTACCCAGCCATACCCGGTGGGCTCTCACAGTCTTTCTCGGGGGAGAGGCCTGCCCATAGCCTCAGCTGACTGGGAAAGCCCTAGGTTTTCACCTTCGCTTCCACGTAACCCATTAAGTTTTAGCATCGATTGTAACCTTAATGAGAAACCAATTAATCACAAAGTATTTAGTAACCACTGGTGCTTAATGTAAAAGCACACTCCTGCCCAGAAAGAATTGATAATTTATAACAGTCTTGTTCCCCCTCAATAGTTCAGGAAGGCCTTAGTGGTAATAAAACGTGTGGGTGGATTCTTACACCTTGGAGGAAAGGTGATTTATAAACGTGAGCTGTTTGTATGGAGCACAGAGCCCCGGCCCGCTCTGGGCGAGGCTGGGAGACCCCGGAGGAGAGACCCGCGGCGATTAGGAAGCACTCGCAGCTGCACGTGCTTCTAGGAGACTCTGGTGAGTGGAGTGCCAGGCCAGGCCAGCAGGGGCCGCTAGTCCCGCGTCGGTTCCCAACCTCACTAATGCTGGGGGCGCCATGCTTCAGGACTCCTGCTGAGACCACCCTGACCGGGCCACACGCAGCTCTTGCAGACAAAAGGTGAAAGAAAGCAAACTGTCGCCCGTCAGATGGAGTCCCAGTGCCTGCAAGGACACAAAACAGGACACCTCGCCCACTGATGGGGTCCATGTAACCTGTCGGTTCTCAGAGGCGGAAGGCTCTCGGGAGAGGGTCCACAAAAGAGAGGCTTTGGCAGCCGTTATTCCTTGCACGGCCTTTGTCCACCCACCTTTCAGATGTCTTTGAAACACAGAGACATCTACCCAGCCCGGTTAACACCCCTGAGCCAGGCAAATTCAGAGCATCGTCGGAGGAGGGGAGGCTCGTCTGAGCGTCCTCGAGCACAATTGCACACGCACACCCATGCACACACGTGCCCACAATGAGCTGCCCTCTGTGTCTGTTGATGAGAACACTTCACATTTCTGAGCTTCACCGAAAACATTGAGTTTGGGGGAGCCTGGGTTATTTGGGGCCTTTTGGGAACGAGCAAACATTTTCTTTTATATTCGGGAACCGATATAATGTTACTGACTTTCCAGCGCATCCATAAAACCATTTAAAAATCTCAGTATTGCTACGACCAACATTTCATAAAGAGAAGACATTTTTAACCCTAAAGAAGTGGACGGAACACCGATGCAGAAAGAAAACCTTCGTCCTTCAGCATTGCACAAGGCAGATGGCAACTTTACCACACACACACACACACACTCACGCGCATACACATCAGACGGAGTGCATGTTACCCACTGGCTGTGAAGCGGGGAGAATTCCGGCCCAGCCCCCAGGGCCCGCCGTCCACAGCTCCTGGACTCCCTTATGCTGAGACCCCTGCTCATTCTCCCTCTCTCGGATGCTGGGGAGCTGACTTCACAGAAATGCTAACTTCTCCAATGCACATCACTCAAATCAAAGCAACAGGGGTGCACGTTTTTTCTTAAAAATCTCCCCCGCTTGTGGAAAAGTTTCTAGCTGGTTCCTCTTATTTTCACTGTAGATTTTAAATTTACTTCAAAAACCCAGAGAGGCGTGGAGCTGTGTGGCCGCCACTCTCTCTCCTTCTGCCTTCGAGGGCACTCCCACATGACTCCACTCTTTCCCGCCTCGCCTCGTGGGGGGAGGGGCGCGTGGACCACAGCAGGGTGCGAATAGAGTGAGGAAGAAGAGTCCTGCCCAGCCTTCATCAGACTGCCCAGAGGAACACATGGAAAGTGACACTGTGTGTGTGTCATGGCGCACAAATAATTTCTTCATGTTCAGCAAAGGCCAAACTCCTGCTTATCAAGGTATGATGTGACCTGGACTTTAGGGGTCCTCCCTAGGGGCCCCCCTGGGGCAGTCCCCCAGGGTCAGGAGAGCCTCCAGGCGTTGAGTGCATCTGAAGGTACCTCCAGGAATCCGATGGGAGCAGGGTCCATGTGGACACCAGGCCCACCCAACAATACTTGGTGAAGGATCCCTCAAAGACGTCAAACTATTCGCACAGTCCAGAGTTAGCTGTTCGATTTCCTCCAAACCCAGAAGGGATTTCTCAGAGATTTCTGGAACGCACAGCAGGTTCCTTCCATTCTTGGAGGACCGTGGGGAGAGGCCTCTGCCCGTCAGACACAGCACCGCTGTCTGGGAGGCACCGGCTGGCTTGGCGTGTGCCACCCCAGTCACCCAGGCACCTGAGGTGTCCCTGCGGCTAGTGTCTCAGAAGACAGCGGATGCTGGAATCTCTTCCAGGGCCCCCTGAACCACCCGGGACAGGGGTGTGGGGAAACAGTCCCTTTTTATTATTCTCCATACTGATTAATTCTCTTAACGAACCCAAGGCGCTACGTCAGGTCTGCCCGGGGCAACCCGCACACCAGCGGGAGGCTTTTCCGGGAACATGCTCTACGAAGCAAGGAGCCCGGGGAGCCAGCCTCCTGCACTGTCTGCCACGAGCGGCGGCTTGAGATTGCTTCAAGGCAGGAACGCGGGCTCACGGTCGATCCATCAGCCCTCGGCACGTGGAACACCGTGAAAACCAGGTAGCGTCTCCTGGTCTAAAACTAACACTAGGCGCGTCGACCTCTGGTGCAGAGCAGAAGACACTGCGCGGGCTGTGCACTCGCTGTTCTGTTCCCCCCCTCACCGTGTGGCAGGGCCCTCCCTGCGCCCCACCGCCTTTCTCACCGCCACCCGCAGGCTCTCACGGAGCCGCAGATGACTCACGATGATGATCATCATTAGCAATGATTTCTCGCTGGCAGGGAGAGGAAGCCTTTCACGCCCGTGTAAGGAGATGGGGCTTTGGCGTCGCTGAAGGAGCCCTGGCTCACACAGCTCCGTTCTAGGCAGGTTTCCTTTTTTCCCCCTTCACCACCCTTCCTCTCTAAAATCCCCCCCTCCTTGAGACCCTGAGGGCAGCAGCACCATAATGGTAACAGTGGCTCCCATTTTCTCATGAGCCCCCTATGGCTCCAAATGACTCGTCCGAGCTAGAAATGGAGAAAGGATAAATGAATGATGAATAAGGGACCTGCCCGAGGGCAGGCACAGCCTGGTGCCAGGAGACCCGTTGGCGTCTCTGTTGTAGTAACGGCCACCCTTCGAGGTTCCCGTGGCACCACCGCAGGCAGGGGTGGACACGAGGGAAAGGCGGGCAGCAGGGAAGGCATGCACTGGGCACCTGCTACAGATGAGGCCCTCCATTAGGAGCTGTCCTGTCTGTGGTCGCTTTTGGCCTTCGTGACAATCCCGTGTGACAAGAATCATTGTACCCACGCCTCCAAAGGCCAGTGCAGACGGGCTTCTGGAAGAACTGTCCAAGGTCGCAGAGCCAGCAAGAGGCAACGCAGGGATATAACGGCCTGACTCAACCCTGGTGCAGGGGAAGCAACAGAAATGGCTTTGACTGGGCACGGCCCCTTGGCAAAACTCGAGATGAACCCAAACATGAAAACTCCACTCAACTATTCCTTTGTGTTGCACGGCCTTAAGAATGTCGGACCATTGGCTTTTTCTTCCCTTTACAGTGTAACTAAACAGAGTAAATACATCACCTTGTCGACCATGTGGGTTAAGGTTCCAAGTCACCCGGCTCCCGCCCAGTCTGGTGGTGGGCTGGGGAGTAGGAAGCTCGGGAGGGTCCTGCCCTGGGAGGACCCCCAGCCTGAGATTCAGATCTCCAAGTGCACATCGGACTGGCTGTCTTGGTCCATGACTGGTCTGGATTTTACACACGTGTTCATTGTTTTCATTTTGTTTCTGCAGAGTGGATGCCCGCCGCACGACCGGGTTTGCTCTAGGATAAAACGTCCCCCCTCAGCTGGTCTGCTGCCCGCCACGCACTCTCAGGGGGTACTCGCAGAGACGCAGCCCTCCTTCGAGCACTGGGCACACCCCTAAGTGTGTCCCCCCCCCCTTACAGAAGCGCGCACCTTGTCCCTGACCTCGCACAGCGAGCCTGGCGAGTGGTGAGAGAAGTGACTCTTGCCCAGAACTCAGGCCCATGGGGGGGAGTACTTACTGGCCCAACTGCCTCCCTTCCTCCCCCTGCCCTCTCCTCCCTGCCTCCCTCCCCTCCCTTTCCTCTCTCTCCCCTCCCTTCCTCCCTCCCTCCCCCATCCCTCCCTCCCTCCCTCCATCCCTCCCACAGTGCTTTCTTGCCACCACATACAGAAGAGACCCTCAGTTAGACGTGCGGAGAGCAGAGAGAACGCTTGGGCGGTGGTCTTCAAGGGGGGCACCTGCAAGCAGCCTGTAAATGAATGAAGTCATTTTGCCAAGGGCGACTTAAGGAGGTTGTACGTTCTTCATCATTGGACTACAAGCATGGACTATTTTAAATACAAACTAAAAAGAAATAAAGTATGTAAGAATAAGTACACTGGACGATATAAATGCTCATGGGACTTTGTGACTCAGACACTTAGATTTCTTGCCAACCTTGGAAGTGCCCACGTTGTAGTATTTTTCAATCAGAGTTTGATTCTTCGAATCTCCAATATCCTGTAGCTTCTATCGAACCCTAGGTCTTAGATTCCTCTTTTAACAAAATTTAAAAAATCCCACTAAAAAGCAACTCACGCTTTTGGATGAAAATAAGCCCTGACTAGGCTGTATTTCATTCAAAGTGTTCAGCCTTCAACCTGCAGAATCCTAGTTGACAGAGCAGCATCCTGTAATTACCCCTAAAGGCAATTTCATTTGATAATATATTCACCACCATGCATAATTTACATAATGCTTCACAATTATCCATTCATATGCAAATGCTAGGCTAAAGATTACATGGCCTAGTAATGCAACGCAAGGCTTCTGTGACAACCGCACTCCGTGTGAATATAGATATCTCACCCACAGGCCTCTCCATGTCAGCCCGGAAATGACTTGTGGCGACCAGAAGGGATGTGAACGCACACAACTTATCATAGTACACAGAGCCGTGTAAGGTCGCTGACCCGTTGCTGTGCAGCCTGGGACAGTAGGCTGGGCACCCTGGCTGTGAGAGCGAACACCGGCTTTCTCTCTTTCCACGAGGGCCTCCGTGAGGTTAGAGAGCCTGGGAAAAACCAGCAGCACCCACAGGCGGGGAGTCAAGATTAGACACGGGCTCCCTTTGGACACGTACGGTGCCCATGGAAATAACTCGCTGGGATTGTGACACTCCAATATCAGATAAACTGGGCCATGAAGTTCAGTCCTTCTTCTCCTGTCCCCAACAATAATCCGTCTAGAAAGGGAAAAAGAAATGTAAGTGGGAAAAGGAAGGCTGACCTATGACACTATAGCATCACTGTTGACGTGTGTGAAATGTACTAACACCAGAACACTCAGTGACTGTTCCCATAGCAACGGCAGCTCACCTCCTGGACCCGGTAAATTAAGTTACGCAAACTAATCCCACTCAGAGTGCCAGGAGACACTGCCCCAAAGCAAGGGGTGCCGTGGTTAGGTCGAGTTTCATGTTAACAGGGGAGCCGGATCTCCCCAGGATGAGGTCCAGGGGAAACAGCACTCACAGCTGTAACTCAGGATGGGCTGCTGTTCGGGAAGAGAAATGTCTCCTCCCTCCAGGACCACCTGAGCAGGTTCAGCGTCTGCAGGCCCAGGGATCCCAGAGGCACCCGAGAGAACAAGCAGGCACCCTGTTCCTACACACGAAGGCATGGGAGGAGATTTTGTACCAGCCACCTGGGGAGAAAAGGAGCCCTAACAGGCACAGTAACTCAGAAATGTAGAGAGTTATGAGTGCCAATTCCAGTTAGGTTTCCATGAAAACCCAGGAGAAAAAAGAAGACAGGGATCTAAAACTTGTTTGAAGGTCAAGGCTTCCAGTCTTAGGAGACTGTCAATGCAATTGATGACGTTCACACCTGGACACTGAATTACCTGAAGAGAGGTGAAGACCACATTTTAAGTCAATAAGGAGCTTTTGGTGCATAACTAAGCTTTGACTAATATGAATCCAATTAGGATTTCTTTAGTATGACAGCACGCATTTTCGGGTCCAATAAGGAATCTACATCTTTAAAGGAGGTACTAATGAAAGGCCCTATATTGAATACAAATTGAAGATTAAAAAAAAACTGGAAGGCACGCATACGCTCCCGTCCTCTGACAAATGCAGTAAATGAGGGTAGTAAGCGGAGGACTACCAAACCACCAACCGGTATCACCCATGTCAAAGGTCGCTCAGACAAAGATGCCAAATAATGCGTGATTTAATGAAAAGCATTCTAGAACCAGGTCAGGAGTCTACCTCTGCAGCAGGACTTCCGCCTTGGTTCTTCCTGGTCCGCGTGCCTGCCCCTGCCCTCATCTCCCGAGACCCTCCTCCGACGCCACGTCAGCGGTCCACGGCCACGGCCACAGCCCAGGCTGAGCGTCCCGAGAAAATGCGCTGTCATCAGAATCGATGAACTCCAGCACCCGAGACAGCCTCCTCCCCTACCTCCTTCATTAGTCCAGGCATTCCAACTACAGGAATTCTTCAACCTCATCGAAACCCCAAGGACACCCAGCCCCCTCCTGCCCCCACGTCCCCTTTCTCCCACTTGGAGACCACGGCCCATTATTGCGATCGTGCTCTCTATACCTTGTGAAGTCCCTGAACTCCTTTGTCCTCCTAGTCCTCGTCCCCATTCCCCTAGTGCAATCCTACTCACAGAGGAGCCGCACGGACCCCTTTCTCTGTGCCTGCCCGGGACACCGGAGGTGACTGGAGGTGCGCGACCCCACGGGAAGACCTCGCCTGTGGCCCAAACCGGCAGCGAGGCCCTCGGCACCGCCTGGGCACCTCTCGCGTTTCTCTGGTTCGCCTGCTCTCCCAGGGGCCACATCCTTTTACTCGCTTTCTATTTTCCTTAAGTGCATCTATCTCCCTGGCTCCCCTTTCTCTAAGGGGATGTTGCTGAATTCTTACAGGAGGAAAACAAAGACCATCAGCAGGGAACTTCCTGCCGTGAAACCCGCACACTCTCTGGGGTGCAGCTCAGAGCACAGAGGCCACGCCCGAGGGCTGGAGCATCAGACCACTGGGTCCGAGTCCTGACCCTTGGATGTAACCGCTGGTAGGCCTCAGACGAACTGCTCCACCTTTCGGGGCCTCAGAGCCCCCACCAATGAAGACGCAGTGACTGCACCTGCCTGGGCGCATGGCTGTTACAGGAGGTGCTAGAGGCAAAGTGCGTGAAGGGTGTTTAGCACACAGGAGGCACTCAGAAATGTTTGGTAATTACCACTATTTTTATAAATCTTGGCCCTCTCTCTCCTTCTTTTCTTTACATCCTATTAAAATAAAAGTGAGGCCCTGGCTGGCATAGCTCAGTGGATTGAGCGCAGGTTGCGAACCAAAGCATCGCAGGTTCGATTCATAGTCAGGGCACATACCTGGGTTGAGGGCCAGGTCCCCAGTGGAGGCCACATGAGGAGCAACCGCACATTGATGTTTCTCTCTCTCTCTTTCTCCCTCCCTTCCCCTTTCTAAAAATAAATAAATAAAATCTTTTAAAAAAATAAAATAAAAGTGATATCCTTCATCCTTTTAAACGCCAGTTTCCCCATCCATGGTGCTCTCATCCCCTTCTCCGTCCTCAGAGACCAGCTCCCCCAGCGTCCGCTCTCCCCTCCTCCTCTGGTGGCTCCTGATGGCCTGGATTCCGTCTGCTCAGAGGGATGCCGCTAACTGGTGAACCATTAGCTCCTGGTGGCAACGGGGAGGGTTCCTTGTGTTTGCCAGTTTGGGGGTGTAAATACTCCTACTCCGGCCCATGTTAAGCTGCCAGTTTTTATCTGTATTAACTTTAGAATGGGAATATTAGCAAACCAGAAATAGAAAGTGTTAGTCTGGAACATTTTTAAAAATCACATTTAAAATTTTTTTAAAGGCAGAGAATGTTTCTGCGACTGACACCAGGAAGGTTAAAAAGTGCTCTGCAAATAAAATAAAGGTCAGGTGGCTGATAAATGTGTTCTTGCACGCGCTCCCTGGATAGGATCCATTCACACATCTCCGAAGAACGAGTGTGAAATATGGACCCCGGGAAGGTTATTCCACTCATAAATAAAACGGTCCAGCCTCTACCTGCTGCTGTGAGAATCTCAAATTCAGGATTACGGGTGTACCCAGAAAATTCGCATTTGAATTTTCGAGACGAAATCCTGGGCTGGGAGAGGTAAGATCAATAGGTGACAATAACAGGCCGCAGCTAGCCTTGGCCCATGTCACTGAATCGAAGAGAGATGAATGTGGGTCACCTACTTTATTTGGACACACGTGAAAGTTCCCACACCTCCAGGTGTGCCCTAAATTAAGACTCGGAAGACGGGCTGAGCGGTTAGCTCCACGGCTCCCAGCTGCCCCGGTGCAAGTCTGTCCCCTTCACTCCCTCTCAGAAAAGTGTGTTAGCGTGTCGGAGTGAAAGAGACATTCTTGCATGCACCCACAGCTCTGGCACTTCGCCATGGCTAGGAACACATGATTTGTGAGCACGCACGAGTGAGAATGTCAGAGGCGAGGGCCTGTGTGCATGCGACGTGTCCACAGTCATTCCCAGGAAACACGCAGGCCTTCTTCCTGTCCATTTAGGTTTTCGGGGGACTCACAGGGCTCCCTCTACCAAGGCGCACACGTTTTTACACTGGCCTGAGCGAGCCGTAAATGAGAAACTCAGCCTTACAAGAGAGCCAAACAGGGGCAGCACGTGTAACTCGAAAATCAACACGACACACAACGTACACGTGTAAACTTTGGGAACTGACGGGGCATGACCCGGCGGGCGGAAGCTCCCCGTGCTGGGGCTGGAGAGGGGAGACGGGGGTGCTCACCCCGGATGGCGGTCCCGAGGGGCCCCGGTCTCAAGAAAATACTGCTTAGTAGTGATTCGGCCCCCTGGGAGATCAGAGGACACCCTCAAATTACTGGAAGGCTGTGCATCTTAAACACAGAGGTGGTGGATACAAATTAATTACAAGACAGCAGTTTGTAAAAATCCTGTAACAATCTGACCCTGAAGTATAAAAGTGTTAACAACCTCATTTTAAAATGGTAGGTGGGTCACTTGTCCCCAAAGGCCTGCTCTCTCAGGCTAAGAGTGAGGACTGTACCGTGACAGTCCTGCAGTGGCCTCTCCCGGGACACCTCTTCACACCTGCAGCGTTGCACCTGTGGCCTCCTGGGGGCTCCGCTCTGATTCTGCACTGCCCGGTGTGGTGACAGTCACCACTTTTCCTTTCTACTCCTGGTTTGGCCGGAGTCCCTGCCCTTCGTCCCCACCGGGTCTACCGAGGGAAGACAGGAAGACTCGTGTAAAAGCTGTTTTACCCACACCTGGCAAGTCTGTTCCGAAGGATGACCTATTTAAAAGGGAAAGTATCTGTTTCTAGATCTGAACCACGGGAGTTAGACATCCTCATTCCGGCAGATGAGGGAAAACCGAATTCCACTGCATCGCTTACCAGCCCCTTCACCTACAAGGCAGGAGGAAGCTGAGAAATACAGGGACTGAAAAAAGAAAGGTCTGGGAAATGCAAGCGTGAAACGAAGAAACCCCTCGGAAGGGAAATTCTCAAAGCGTGCCTCAGTGCGGCGGAGAAAAGTGAACTGTGAATTGATGCGAAAATTTCTAATGTCTCACGTCTCAGAACACTTCCCAAGCTTTCCATTTATTTCATAACAAGCACATGTAGGGCGGCCTTTGGAAAACTGGTTTCAAATGGAACCCCTCCCTCATTTTACACCGAAAGTGAACAGGACAGTGGGCCTCAGACTTAATGATCCACTCTCCTGGAATGTTACTCATCGCTGCTCCGTTAGCAACGGTGAACTGGAGGAGTCTCAGAATCTAATTGTGGGTTATTTTGCTCCGTCTCAGCAGCACTGAGTTGAAAACACTCTTATGTGAAGTTGGTCCCGTTCTACCCTTTTTAACTTGGAGAACGTGAGTTAATTGGTGCGCTCACGCTGTGTATTTATATCTGAAATCCTAGACTTGCTTGGAAATGTGAATTTTATCCGTCGTCAGCGGCAACTCCACATGGGATGGTGAGAGGGGGAAAAACCAAGTTGTAGTCACACGCAGCTTAAGCTGGCTCCCATCTGGCTGAACGCTAAGCTTTCCGACGAGACCTGGGGAGCTACTCCTTTGCGGGTGAGAAATACAGGGCAATCGTGGGAGCATCGCTTTAAATCCTCATCACCCCGCCTTCACGGTGTCATCCAATGGCGGGAGAGGCCACGCTGCTCAAGCCACTTGCTTCTGGAGTGTCTTAAGGGCCTTCCCCGTCTCGTGGGAGCACGATAAACAGGCTCACAGAGGATACGGTAGGCTGAGAAAAACTCCTAGGAAGATGCACGCTTCTCCGGTTCTTTCTTTCTCACCTTAGTGGAGGGCTAGGACCCAAAAAGGGCTTATCGACGTGGTTAGTTCACTAAAAACCACACCCCTTCCTGAATCCTAGTGACAGCTGTGAACTTCCGGTGTCTGTGTGTAAGCTGTGTGTTACATTCAGAACCTGCGTTTAAGGAGCAAATTTGAATACTAGCCACAAATTAGGGACCATGATCAGCAAACGAGGTTTACCCTCAAGTTGTCATCTGTGACCCCCTGTTTTCTGGACCAAAGCTTTCTTATTTGGCTCTGGCCATCATGGATGGGATGAAGTTCAGAAGGAAAGGGAGGGGGTTCTGGATCGTGCTGTGGAACTACCACACTGGGATTAAGCCGAGAGTGGCAGGCAATCCAGGGGACAGCCGCACATGCCTGGATTTTCTCTACGGCCACGACATTCCTTTCTTTATGGGTCACAAGGAGTGGGGGCGGGGGGCGTGCTCATCAAGTTATAGCTGCGTAATCCTAAAAGTTGAATAAAGAAGTTTATGGCAAACAAATCAGAGTCAACCTCAACTCTCACCTCCCATGATCCTCTAGTGGTCCAAGGCAAAGAAATTGTCAAGAGGAGGCTTTTCTGAGGGGATAGAAATAGTCTATATTTGATGGTGGTGGTGATCACATGACTGTATACGTATTTCAAAAGTAAAGAACTGTGCACCTAAAAAAGGTGAAATTTACTGTGCTAATTACATCTCAATAAACTTGACTTTAAAGGAGAAGGGACCAAAAAAAAAAAAGAAAACAAAAGAAAGGTCACTCGGCACTAAAACAATAGATAACAACCCAGAGCACTCTCAAAAACATTATGTTGAGTGAAAGAAACCAGATACAAAAGACTACCTACTGCACGACTCCACTTAGATGGGTTACAGGTAGGAGAGAATGAGTCATTCACCCCTTCCACCCCCATGCACGCACGTACACACCCATGCTCCTCACCACACTCCCAAACCTAGAAAAAAATTGTTTCCCACAAAGCTGGCTTCATGCTCTCAGGAAGAAAGCAGCACGGCATTTCATAACCGTCTCAGAGTCGTGAGGGGAGGGGGGCTCCTGTTCGGGAACAGAACCAGTCCTGGGTGTTGCGCTTCAACCCCCCTGGACAGAATCCCAGGGGGAGGCCCGGATGGTGTACACGCAGCTCGTCACTCCTCTCCCCCAAATCTCATTAGGGCTACGAAATGTAGAGCAATTTAGCAAGTAAAGAGGATGATTAAGTTTGGTATCACCTTCCTTTATCTGGGACAACTTAAAAAGGAAAACCTCACTCTAAAATATCTCCCCCACTAACAGTAGCCAAAAAAAATGTTCCCCCCGGCCTTTCCATGTTTCCATCAGATTCACATGAACCAGATTCCCTGCAGGCAGCAGAGCCTCCACTGTGTGCTCTCATGTTCCAAGCATTATCTCAGGTCACACATGACTCTCAAGTGTCACCCAGCCATTAGAAATAATGAGCTCTATAATATCACACATACACACGCAGCATGTGTCAGCAAATACAATGAGAAAGGAGAGGGGGCCCAGGACTCAGGAGAAGCAAGCTGAGGATGGAGAACGGCACTGTCTTTCTTTTAAATCCATGTAATTTAAAGTACTTCAGAGCCTCACGTGCTACCTTTTAAGAAAAGTATTAATTAAAACCTTAAAAAACAAATTACAACCCAAATTCCCTTGTAGGCTTTTGGTACCTCAGTCAAAGTGGCTGAAGAGCTTCAAAAGGGGCCCCTGGGAGAAAGGGCTTGGGTCCTCCCAACTTCATGCGTTACTACTTCTGAATGCAAGTCAATGTCCACTCAAAATATCTTGAAAACAGTATGAAATGTCCAAGTGAAATCGCCGCTCTACAGACGTTCCCAGTTAGACCCACCCATTCCCACTGTTCAGAGAATCGGCCGTCCTGGTCTGATGTAAAAGCATGTGCCGCTGCCTGGTGATGTCGTCGGTCGCTCTTGTCTAGACAGCACAAGGCGTGGGCAAGCCTCATGCAGTTAGAATAAAGCCAATCTTTTGATACACAAAATATAAATGGCTCATACGTATGCCAAAAAATGTTTACCATTTCTCAGAAAATAGCCAAGGAAAAAACACTTTGAACTCTCGACGACGACAGTTCTTGCTGAGGTGACCGGGTCGCCTGTCACATTCAGGCGACGCAGATGCTGAGATAACCTGGCCGGACGGCAGTTTGGCAATCGGACCCAGAGCCCAAGCGTGTGCACGGCCGGCCATGCCGCCTCTACGCATTGATGCTGAGTCAAAGATTAAAGATGGATGCAAGGTTGTCTACCAAGGTAATCACCCCAGAGGTGTTTATAATAGGGAAGATAGGAAAAACGTCCACATAACAAAAATAGACATCGATTGTCTAAAATATGACACCGCTCCACAATGGGATGACGTCGGTCGCTGAAGAACACACCCGTGAAGGACAGCTCAAGGTGTAACAGGGAGATGTTGCACACAGTTCTGAGTGGGGAGAAAAACAGGGTTCTGATGTGCAGAGGCTGTATGATCTCACTTTTTTACATATGAACGCACATGCAAACATATGCACGTGTTCAGATCACGGGCAGATACAAACACAGACAGAGCACCGCTCGGGGGAAGTGCACCGGCGTGCCTGCGGCCGCCCCCCGACAGCGGCGGCGGAACACAGGGAGGCCTTAATTTTCTTCTTTAAACATCTTCCCCAGTTTCCAAAATTTCAACAACAGATCTGTGCTGTTGTTTTAAATTGTATTTTGCATGTATTGTTTGTATAATCTTTTTTTTAATTGTTGTTCAAGTACAGTTGTCTGCACTCCCCCCCACCATCCTCCCCCACCCCCCCACCCTCAGTCCTACCCCCTTTGGCTTTGTCCATGGGTCCTTTATACGCGTTCCTTGACGACCCTTCCCTTTCTTTTCCCCGTTATCCCCCTCCCCCTCCCCTCTGGTTGCTGCCAGTTTGTTCTTTATGTCAATGTCTCTGGTTCTATTTTGCTTGCTTGTGTTGTTCATCTTAAAAAATACATCACATACATATGTCATATGATGCTGGTTTTGTGTGAGTTTTTGTTAGCAGGAAAACGACAGAGAAAAATCAAGGGCCATTATGAGATCATGTATTTAAAGATAAAAATGCTGATCCCTTTCTAGGGAAATTTGGAACTAAAATATAGGCTATAAGACATCACTTGTCTAAACGGTAGCAGAAATCAAAGGACCCCTGTGTGGAGACAGCCTCATTAGTCTTTCATATCTATAGAACTCCTCTCTGCTGAACAGCTTACAATGACGCTTGGAGATGCTGCTAATTCTCTGTAGAGCTTAATCCATGCAGCTGCACTCGTGCTAGAATATAAGTTCATTCGGAGCACAAGGTAAATCCACAATTGACTTTTAGATGATTTCCCACTGACCAGTCGAGTCCCAGTGCCTAGCAGAGGGAGGGACCACTGTGGATGCTGAGCAGACACTGTCTGATAACTCTGTGAGCTGCGTCCTCAGGGGGGAGAGCTGACGGAGACCAGAATCTCGCCTTCTTTGCTGACACATCGGAGCGCTGCTCTCGGAACACGGTAGGCGCTCAGTGGGAGCACAGTGAATTCAAACTAGCTGGGAAGGTCCCCAAGGGTCCTGTGGCAATAACCGGCACCACAGATGCCAGGGTGACTTTAGAACGAGAACACGGGTGGGAGAAAGTGCCGGGCAGCTAAGGGGCCACTGAGGTATGTGACTGGTTTAGGCACCTGCAACCAGGCCATCTCTGAGCAAAATGCAAGCTGCTTGTGGTAGTTGGTTTGAGGGGGGGGTTTTGCTGGTGGTGGTTTTGTTTTTGGTTTTGGAGGCCAGATGACAGAGGCTTTAAAGCCAGAAGCAATAGGGGATGTCCCGCAGCCCTGGAGTGAGTGGGGGTGAACGACTATTCCAGGATTGTATTAGCGGCGGCGGGGGGGCGGGGGGGGGGGGCTCGGAATCGCCTCCCCACCCCCCACTCATCTCCACTCATGCTCCCTCGACTACGCGCAAAGGGCGCCCAGGAGCAACGGAAGGCGTGCACTGTTTAATCAGACAGCTCTGCTCGGGCTTCCCGCCCTGGCTTTTACAGAAGTGGCGGTTGACGGCTTTCCATTTGGAATAATTTAAAACAGAATATTCCCTTCCAGACGCGGCACCAAAACACATCAGAAGCACACACGTCGTCTGAGAGCTCCAGCCGTGTTTGACACAAAGGACTGACACCGTCCTTGCTTTCTAAGACATGTCTTGTGGCTCCCTCTTACGTACACGCAGCAAATGCCACACACGCGATTCTCCTTTGCTAATCTGCAAAGAATCCTTTCTGAGAGGAGTGAGCCTGGGAATTTGGGGAGGCCATCAAGACTCAGAAGCGGTACCCAGAGAGAAGATGCACGCAGGAAGGGTGGAGGGTAAGTCTGTGGTGATGATCAGCCTCGCCTGAATCAGTGCGCGACAGGAACCTCACGCCTTAAGATAAACTCGGACAGGATGACACGCTCGAGTCGGGGAATGTGTAATGCGTGCACTAATGCGAAAGCAGACGAGGCTACACTGTGTGAGTCACTTCAAGGTGAACTGCTTTATGGAGCAGCAGGGGAGTGGGGCTCTTAAACCTCCTCAGCCGTGACCCTCGGCGAGAAACCCGTTTTGCCCTGCGCGCCAGCACGCATGCCTGAGAACGTAAAACCGATCAAATGGCACACTTGCCGTTGCTATTTGTGAAGCGCTCTCGAAATTGCTCTATTCCAATTTTTAAAACGCTATTCAAAATTCACCGAAGCGATTTCGTTACCCTTGGTGAGTCACCGCTCGCAATTACTTCAAGAGAATAATCCATTTTCCTGCCTCCTTCCAGATACGTTTGCTCCTGTTTTTTGAGATGCACCGTCTACAACCACGTCTCACCAACTATTCAAAGTTAGAAACCAGATGAGTCAAGGTCACGACTCAAGAGGAATATTCAAAAACAACAGGAAATACGTTATTATCTCATGCACAAATGCAGGCGGCCACCGCCCGGCACAGGACCTGCTGAAACACTGGAGAGCTCCAAGCGTCTGTCCCCTTCGCACCAGCCGTGACGACGGATGTTCTAACAGAGAAGTGAAGTAGGTCAGCAGCCAGAGGGTTCGATTGATTTTGGTTGGGTTTTTTTCGCTGTTGTTTTCATTAATTTCCTCATCACCTGAAAGCCCCACCTGACAAAAATAGCTCAGTCAGGGGCACTGGCCGTGATTCTGGCTTTTCCTCGGGACCAGGAGCAGCAAAGGACCCTGGGCCCCGCTCTCCCAACAAGAGACTGTCACACCGGTGACAACGTGGATCCTGGAGACCAGGATCCTGCTGGATCCTGGTCTCCACCCGACCCACAGTGACACGTGTCGGCCTGTGGCCGCCCCAGGATCTGACGGGCAGGTCCCAGCAGAGCGGAGGGCAGACACTGGCGGGCCACATCTCCGGGCTGCCTCCTTCGGGACGGTGGTGCCAGGCCACACCTGCCGAACCCTTCCTGCGTGTCAGACGCTGTGGCTGAGACCCCTGACTTCCGTCACCTCAATGACCTTGCTTGACCTGCCTGAGAGGTTTGATTGGCTACTCAGTTTCTAAATTACAGCCCCAGTGCCAATGGATTCAACTTTACAGCAAAACCGTTTGCCATCCCAATATCTACGGCCCTTGCTACCCACCTTCCCTGCACCCTCTCCAAGCTTCCCACCCATGCTGGGTGACGGGCCACCTCAGAGAAGAATCCAGGTGCAACTGGTGTGAATGACCAAGAAGATGGAGCTGGAGGAAGACCACGTGGAAAGACAGATGAGTACACATGTTGTGTCCACGCAGTGCGGGGTGGGCCTCAACGGGGGAAGTCCGAGGGTCAAGACCACCCTGTGGAAGGTGCTGGAAGGGAGAAGAGGCTGAAGAGCAAGGAGGACAAAGGTTCTCGGGTGAGGGGCCTGGGTGTGCAAAGGTCCGGGGGAGAAGGGAGCATGCCCTGCTGGGGTTTCTGCAGCATGGGGGTGGCGACAAGACGTCTGGGCCTCACTCTGAGGGGACAGCAGCCACCTCGCCCGCATAAGTCAGACGGGGCGGGTCTGCCGCGTGCCTCAGGTGAAGCCCAGGCTGCGGGGTGGAGCAGGGATGGATGGGGGGTGGGGGTGTGGAGACGGTCACACGATGAATCAGGGTCAAGGCCGTGGACGTGGAAAAGCAGGAGGTACAAAGGTATATACATGTTGAATAACAATGCCATAAACCCTGAAATGAATACAATATTGTACGTTTACTACTTTTTAATCTTTAAAAAATCAGAGATGGAAAAATGGTTTCTCTCTATGGACTCCAACGACCTTGCGGCATCCCCACCGCGAACGCCCTGGTTCAAGGCGCCGTCACCTCCCAGCGTGCTCACTGCAGGGGGCACCGTCACCTCATTCTCTCCCGCTGTCTGCCTCAACAGATCAGCCAAACAAGCCTCTCAAACGGTACGTCACCAGACGTCACGTGCGTGCTCAATCCGGCCCACGGCTTCTCTCTGCCCTCAGCGGGAACGCCGAACTTGTTCGACTGGCCTGCAGGGGCCTGCAGGGTGCCCCTACCCCCCTACCTCTGCTTCCCTCCCCTGGCTCTCCCTTGGCTCCTGCCACGCTGGCCTCCTCGCTCGTCCCTTCCCATGCCAGATGGACACTCAGGGCCCTTACGCCGAGGCTCCCTCTTTCCGGAAAACCCTTGTCCAGGTACTTCCTCGGCCAGCTCCCTCACCTCAATCTGACCTGTGACCAACATCCTCCCTTTTCTCTCCGATTTTTCTCCAGTGCGTTTTTACCCACGTGACATACTTTTTTTCTTTGTTTACTGTCTGTTTTTCTCCAAGGAAAATACATGCTGCTTGAGGGAAGGCATAGCATTCTGTTTGAGTTTCCTGTGCCGCCCACCCCAGGGCTGAGACACTGTGCTTTTATGGAGCACATGTTCACCCCGATGCCCTCTAGAAAAACAAGAACGTGTAAACAATGTCAATAGCCATCAAAGTAAGAAACCCACACTTTGATCAAATGGGATACTATATATATCGATGCCCACAGTATGACCACATATAGAAGAACCCACAGTATGACCACATATAGAAGATGGAATACCATTCAAATATTAAAAATCTGAATAAACAGGAAGTGAATCAACTTACTGAAAGGAAAAAAGTCTAACATAGTAAGTGAAAAGAATCAGTTCCAAAAGAAATATACATGGGGTTAGCTCAATTTTATAACAACATCAAGTGGGAAAATTTGTTCAAGTACACGTGTTAAGGTAACTCCTAACCTAAAATAAACATGCTTTAGGAGCGTCCAACCGTCTGGTGTCTCGGGGCCGCACTGGGAGAAGAAGAGTTGAGTTGGGCCCCACATTAAATACACAAATACTAATGAAAACTAACGAGCAAAAAAAAAAAAGGTTTTAACTAAACGTACGATTCTGTGCCGGGCCATGTCCACAGTCATCTTGGGACAGACGCAGACCACGGGCCACAGGCTGGATATCAAATGACCAAAAGACTCAACCCCGAGAGGCCTTCAAGGGGAGGTTTTCACTCTCACAATGTTAATAACACAGAAAAGCAGCAGGATTTGTCCTGACCTAGACGGGCTGGGATGGGGAAATAAGTCAGTACATTTCTGTACGATTCTTGTCTTATCTCGTGGGCTGCAGGAAAAAGCAATTTCTCAAACTATCAAATAGCCAGTAGAAGCCGAGGAGACGCGGGAGCAGGGCGGCTCAGGGTGGGGATCGGCGTGACTCATGGGGACCGTAAGGGGCGCTCCACGGAGGCTGCTTCTCCCTCCCTCCCGGTCTCAGCGGGACTCACACCCCACCCCCCCACCCCCGTGCAAGTAGGAGGGGGCGAAGCAGCTGCCTCTGCCCGCCCCCCAGCCCCACTTCGCCCAGGCTGGGGACCACAGCCACCGCACCCAGTGGGGAGGGGACGATGGGGTGAGACCGGGTGAAATCAGCTATGCAGGGAAGAAAAAGTGAGAAGAATGGGTTTCTTTTTTTGGAGGGGCATTTCCTTGATCTTTTCTGGCAACATGAAGGTCTGATCCTTCTCAAAGAACTCTTGGCTAGCCATAAAGTCGATACTTCAAAGAATAAAACATCCGTAGTGGGAAAAGCACATTTAACTCTATTGAGTGTTCAGAAGATGAGAGCAGTCCCATCTGTGTGGGAGATAAACAGTCCCGCAAGGCTGTCTAACCATCAGGAGCTGCTCCCGACAAGGTCTCAGTTAGTTTCATTAAATCTCTGGCCCAGAATGCAGTACCAATCCAGGTTAAACACATGTCACTCGAGAAGTGACGATGGGCAACCTCTGTGAACAAATGCAGTGGGGGCAGTTGCCAGGGAGGGTGCATGAGAAGGACTCGGTTTGAACGCAGCAGCATGGGGCTGGAGGCCACTTGGGCAGGACCGGGGACCTGCAGTGACGGGAACTGAGGGCCACACAGGAGAAGAGGCTTGTGTGGAGGGGTCGGTGGTGGGGCTCACACCAGGATGCAGGCCTGCTGATGCCCGACCCGGAGCTCTTACCGCCCCACGAAAACACCCATTTCACTCCGATCCGAATCATCACCGGGGGAGGTGGAGGAGGTTCGAAAGGGATCCCCACATTCAGGGGGAGCCCGTCAGGCAGCCCAGGAAGGAACTGGAGGGTTTATTCAACTGCTTTCTGGACTCCCTTGCAGGAGTTTACATCTCGCAGGCGCTCCCCCGAGGGGAGGGGGTGCACGGCCGAGTTCAGGAATCGCTGGTCCGGGGTGCAAGACGGAAGAGCAGAGAAGCCTGCCGCTTTCTATTTTTAAAAATGCAAGTCATTCTCCTCACTCGCTCTATGGGGGAACAACATGGGAATATGCAATCAGAAAGCCCAAAATAGCTTCTTCAGGGGAAAAAAGACATGACTCATGCTTCTAAAGATGCTCAGGCCACAGCTGCAATCTGTTCTCGTGGCTGAAACCCTCGGGAAGCGCGGTGAAGGGAAGCCGCGCTGGGCTCCTTCGCTGGGACCCAGCGCTCCGTCCAGCTCCCCCAGGGCAGGGAAGGACCACACCCTGCAGCAGACACGCAGGCAGCTGGAGCTGACCTGCAGGCAGGGTCGTCCCAGCCCACAGCCACCATCCCGGGGCACCTGGCCCCGTGTAGGTCCCACTGGCTGGCTCACCTGCCTGGGCAGGAGGCACCTGGGGAGGAGCATTTGACTGACCACTCCCGGTACTCACTGAAATCCAACCTCTGAACTGGGTCAAGTTCACCCCATTTCCCGCGGCCAGGGGATGGGCAGGAAAGCAGCAGCGAGCTGAGGGCAAGCTGAGGAAACAGCTGGGGACACAGTGGATTAGAAAGCCACACAGGCATGTGTTCTGAAACACAAGATCGAAAATAGATCATTTTTTTCCTCTTTGGGGAACACACCGTGTTATATTCTAACTCAAATTTGGACTCTGTCAGCTTTCTCACCAAATACCCGAGGAGGAAGAGGAGGGGAGGGATGAAGAAGAGCCCTTTGCTATAATACATTCTTCACTTAAGTTCAGAAAAGGGTGGCGTTTGAGAGGTTTCAGGGTAAAACACAAATCTCAGACAAGATATACTAATGTCTGAAAAGCATTTTGGAACTGACTCTGAAGCGAACAGAAGGCTACTCTATTCATTCAATAAATACTTTTTAAAAAAGATTTTATTTATTTATTTTTAGAGAGGGAAGGGAGGGAGAAAGAGAGAGAGAGAAACATCAATGTGCGGTTGCTAGGCCATGGCCTGCAACCCAGGCATGTGCCCTGACTGGGAATCGAACCTGCGATGCTTTGGTTCGCAGCCCACGCTCAATCCACTGAGCTACGCCAGCTAGGGCTCATGCAATAAATACTTATTAAAAGCAGACTGTATATGCAAGGCACTGGCGAGGACAAAAGACAGATTTACTCTGAGGTTAATCTTAAGCGGTTTATGGAGTAAAAGGAAGACAGGATGTTTGAAAGTGGCCAGCACTGCCCAGAGAGAGAAGGGTCAACGTACAACAGTCTCCCGGTAGCTAACCTCATCTATTACCTGGGCGACCTCAGCCTACACAGCCTCCCCGGGCTCCCGGGTCCCTCACTGGCTAAGGAAATCGTTGTACGGGTTACCAGAGTAGTGGCCTCAGAGAACTGTGTGTGCCCCAGAGGAAGCCCCTAATAAATGGTGGTAGTGTTTTTTTTTTTAATTAATTCTTTCTACTCAGCTCTAAATCAGCAAGTGTTTTGGTTGAAGTTCAAGTACCCGGAGCTGAGAAACTCCCCTGGCATCTACATCCTCAGCCACTCCAACCTCCAGGAAAACCGGTCCACCCCGAGGCTGCAGGTTAAGGATGGCGAGTTTGTGAATGCATCCTGGGGCTTTCTGCCCTCTCCTCTCCTCCCCGCTGGGAGGCCGCTGGGGACCCCCCGGCGGGGGTGGGACGGCCACTGTGGGAAGCTGCAGCCTCCGAGGCAGGTGTGTGTGAAAGACCGGAGTTGTGGGCATGCTCCTGGGGGTCTTTTGTTTGCTTGTCTGCATGTGTTGACTCACGAACATCTGGCTTTAAAAACCGCACAGGTTAGCATTTCAGAGCCAGTGCGGCCGACAGCCTGGCTGATCCCTGTTGTTTGAATTCCTTTGTTTTGGGTGGAGGGGGTCTAGTTTTTCTCCTCGACCTCTATCGGAATCTTCCAGCCTTCTGCTCACGCTTGCCCTCTAACTCCATGCTGCTGTTTGCGGGTAACATTCGACGTTCGCCACACCCCAGGCCCCGAGAGCTCACGGTCCGGTCGGCAGTGGTAGGCCCCAGCCCAGCGCTACCTGCCGGTGGGGGTGGTAACTGCTCCGGAGAAAGAGCAGCTGGAGGGCCCGAACCCCGGTGTGTCGAACTACAGGGGGTGGTTTCTGCCCATTACATTTTGGGGGCGGACATTCATCCCAGGTGGACTTCACCGACGAGGAGTGAAGGGGCCACCCAGGCAAAGGGCCTCCTTCACCGGTGGAGATCATGTGACTTTTACGGTTGTTCTAACGACGTTACTACTTAGAAAAGTGGCCGCATGTCCTGCAATCCCGGTTCCTTGTATACAGACCCACGGGGCCCAGGTGAGCGCACCGAGGGGCCATAGGAGAACGGAAGGAAAGGAGCGTGTAAGTCCCACCGACCCACCCTGCCTGACCCTCGCTGGGGAGGCCTGGGACCAGCGAGCCGCCCCCACCCCCCAGACCTTCATGGGGGCGCAGGGGTCCTGAATTATGCTCTTGACACACCTGGAGCAGGACCCCTGTCCCGCCCCTCCCCCGGGGCTTCTGGTCAGCCCGCTGCCCTGCAGCGCCCGGGGCGCACCTGCTCTCTCTCTCTCGGACAACAGGCCAGAGCTGGGTCCGACATGAAGGCATTCTGATTTACTGGTTTTGATTGTTTCCCTTCAGATTATACTAAACTGTTTTTCCGCCATAAGAACATATTTTTCCTATTTGAACAATAGATGTGAGTGTGTGAGTGTGTGTGTGGCGAGGATGGTAAAACAACAGGGCGGAATGTCAGTGCGACAGGTACACCTGGGTGAGTGGCAGGTGGGAGTGAGTGCTTCAGCCTTTCCTGCAGGCAGTGCTGTTTAAAAAGACAGACATTTTTATTTCCATTCGTTTTTCGTCACTTTTCTTTATCAGTCCTTCCACACCGCCTTTCACCTCCTGTTCTTCCAGGTGGACCCTGCAGTCGCTCCCGTCCGGAGTTGGGGAGGGGAGACGAGCCTGCCCACTCCTGGGGGAGATTCCGTCTTTGCCACGACGCTAATGTCGTCCCACCTGAGGTGACGCCTGCCTATTTATCTGGAACTTGTGTTGTATCTTTTAGTAAAGTCGTACGGCTTTCTTCCCACAAGATGTTTTCCATTACCATTATTCTGCAACTGTTTACATTTTTATTGTCATGGATAAAACAAAATTCCCTCTTATGCATTTTATAATTACCTAATTACTACTGACATATAAAAATGCTACTAAGTTTTGCTTCTCCGCTACGTAGCTACTCTTCTGAATTTCATGACTTCTAACAGCCTTTCCTTTGCTTCTTCAGGGATTTCTAGATAACGAAGCTTTAATGTCTATAATAAAAAATACTTTGTTTCTATCACTGACCTACGCCTGTGTTTGTTTGCGTCTTCCAGATCCAGGAGAAATAATAATGGTGAAGACTGGCTCCCTGTCTCATTCTGCTTTCGTTTTAGCTTTTACTAGGAAACCCAGTTTGTTATCACCATTTTAAATGGTAGAATGTTGCTTTACAGCAGCTTTCTTTTAAAAAAAAAACGATGCTAAAAATGCGTCCTCCTCACACTCCATCATCTTCAACAAGGGCACGGCATGCTCTCGGCCACCGCTGCAGCGTTAGCTGGCCCTGGTGTCTGGGTGGGCACGTCGCGCCTGCTCGTGTGGGACCCGAGCCCGGCTGCGCTCTGCACCTGAGCGCCTCCGGCTTCCCCGGGACAAGCAGACCTCTGAGCCAAGTTCAGGGTCTGACTGGAATAATACAAAGGCCTCTGCGACAGGTACTTTGTAAACATTCATAATCCCATTTTTTGTTTTATTTTTCTGTGCCTTTGGTTTCGCCATTTATTTATCTGAATTTGAATTATTATTATGCTTCTCTACAAGCCACTTCTGCTGCTAGGGGGAAGGGGCCGTGAATTAAAGGGAAAGCACGTTAATGAAAAGTAGGAAGTATGACAGCAGAGGCACAGGGGGAGCGCTCCAGGACTTCGGAGGAGGGCGTGACGCCCTCCACTGTGGGTGTCAGATCAACACAGCCCCCCAGGTGACCCCGCAGGACAGAGGGACAAGCTTGTGGGCATCTGGGTCTCTCCTCATTGGGAGGCAAATCTCCAGGCTGCTCCCTCCCTCTATAACTTCAGAGACAGCAGGAAAGGATGCCATGTGTCACCTCAGAAACAACGTAAAAATGAGCAAGTCCTAACAGAGCCGATGACGAATACAAATTATTTCCGTCCACTTATAATTGAGATGTGCTTGCTACATTCTCCTTTCCCCGCCAAGTTTAATTTCCCTCCTAATCACTCCCCGTGGGGGGAAACAGGACGTGGTGCTCTCAGAGGTGTTTGCACGCGCTGCCTTCCCAAACACCGACCAACCACCACGCGGCCTCCTGGTCTTAAGACAGCCACTCGGTGCACAGAAGGAGGTGAAGACTCTATATATTTTGGTGTCTTTGCCTCTGTATGTGTTTGGGTTACTAATCCCTTCACCAAGAAGCAGTTTCCAGTTAACAGAACACTTTTTCTGCCTTTTCTCTGCTGAGTCTCCGCGGAGGAGGAGGAGGAGGAGGAAGATGAGGATGGGAGTGGCAATGCTCATGAGGAATAAGAAAGACCCCAGGGTACAAACGGCAGGACAGAGGGAAATGCCCAGCCGTCTTGGCAAACACTCTTCCGTCAGTTACGTCTGCCACCCAGGGCTTCGGGTTCTGAAGGCCAGAATCTTCCAGGCACTCCTCCCGCCTGAGACGATACTTTTTTAACACGTCCTCGTATCAGTTTCCGCATCACGCTCATCAGGCACTCCGGAGTGAACCTCACGCTCTCTCCTACGGCACTTTTGATGTGAGCCAAACGTGGGTGCAACTTTTTTAAAGCCAAAGCTCAGGCCTTGAACCTCTAGACCACTTTGTTCTGGTTCCGGGTTTGGGTTTTTTTGTTTTTGTTTTTGTTTTTGCCTTTAAACGTAAGAATGACGTACAACACGGAAGTAGAAGCGGAACAGGACCGCGCCAGGTAGAGTCAAGCTGCAAGAGGTTCCAGCTTTCCCCGGGGCGCGGGCACCAGCTGGTGCTGGGAAACCGAAAGCCCTTAAGAGGATCCACTGTGAAAAGCGGCGGTTCCTGAGTTTCCTTCAGCCAGAACGTCCTACGAGTGGAAGTGGCGGATGGCACCCCCCGAAGCACGGAGGCTCCGGCGTCCCGGAGTCAAGTGCCGCCCTGCCGGCTGCTGCTCCGCGGGCCCCTCGGTCGCCCGTCGGTGCTATTTTCACTCGCTGACGCGGAGACGGCCGCGTGATGGATGGCACCAGGTGCCGGCGCAGCACCGCGGCGGGTGATGATAAATATCGCCGCGCAGAGACCAAGTGAGGGGGTGCTGAGCATTTTCAGGCTGGATGAGTTTTTCGATTTCTGTTCTTGTTTGGTTTTGTGGTTGTTTTTTTTTTTTTTAAAACAAAATTAAAAACCAAGTTACAAAGTTTTAAGCTAATTAGAAGAACCTCACAGGTGAAGATGGCAAAATTGTGTCTGAGAAAGATGGGGATACAAATCGCAACGGCATGTGCATTCTGCCCTTCAAAATGCACCTGAGAATAACCCCCCCGCCGACAAATAAAGCATCATCGAGGGCGTGGGAATAGCCATGTGCTAATGGGAAAGGGAAGCCGTGGACCCCAGGCACCTTAGTGATGAAAAATGAAATGCATTATAGTAAAACTTCAATTTCCATCTTCTGCAATCTTTGATAGTGCTACATTAAAAAAATACCAATGCATTTCCCCAATTCCCAATAAAGGCAAAATGACAGAGGACTGGAAACGGACTTCAGTTTGTTATCGTTTTCTGCAGCAGTCGGGAAAATGCAGAAAAGACTTTTTAAAGAAAAGGGACAGAATTAAACTATCTTCCCGATCCTCGCAAACCCCAATTTTCTTTCACTCCTACCGCTCTGCGGCCACGTACTCAGGAGAGGTGGGTTTCAGCTCCAGTCTAGGGAGCAGCTAATGATCTCCCTAGGTCTGACTTCCAGAAGGTTCCATTCCCCTCATCAATGCCTGGGTGAGACATGACCTAAAGGAGGCTCACCAGAGGGCCCGCCTCTTGTTGCTCTCGACCGCGGCGGCTGTCATTCTGCGGTTGGTTTGAGGACCGTGTGATGCACCAGGGGTGGCAGAACCAAAGGATGGGAGGACGTGGGTCCTGGACGACGTCACCGAACACTTAACCGACCCGAGGGCCTGCTCCACTCTGACAGCATGACATTCAACGCTTGTTCTCACACGGGCCGCTGGCCTGCTCCCTCCGGCCGTCTGCTTCAGCCGCACGGATGTAGATTTCTCTGAACCTCCTGGTCTTCCCGCCTCCAGGTCTCACTGCCTGGGACTTTCGGCAGCCACTGCACACGGCGCGCATGCTGTGCCTGCCGGTTCCTCTTCTCGTCTTCATGATTCTTCTGTGTCATGTCCGCCAAGATTCCCCCTTCCTCAGCCTGCCCGGCTCCCCATGAAAGAAAAGGACCAAACACCGTCTCCTAACAACACTAATATAACGTGAATGAAACGTTACAAATGCAAGATGTTTTATAACCACGTGTTCCTGGGAAGGGCTCTCCAGTGAGCACGTGAGCTGCATGAGGATGGAAGGGTGTGTTCTAAGTCCATGTCGTCATGACTGGCAGAGAAGGAACCCTGCAGTTATGGAGTGAATGAATGAATGAAGGATGGATGAATGAATGAATGAATGAGAGACAAGAAGAAATGTCCTTTGCCCTAGCTCTACCTAACTTTGGAGTATAACTAGGTTAGGTGCCACATATTCAAAAGCTAAGTAATTACCCCATTTGTATCAGAAACCAAAATTTCCTTGTATCCCTGGACAACTCAGCACTGTGACCACAGGAACGACAGCTCCTGGCTGCACCTGCAGAAGGACTGCATGTCTGGGCGGAGCATCTACGGGCTGGTCTGAGCTGGGCCACCTCCCTGTCCCTCGCCCCGCCCCCCTGCATGCACACGTGCCTCTTCTTCTGAAGACTTGCCCCTCCCTTACTTTTCATCTTCTCCTTCTAAGTGGGGCCACCAATCACACAACCCAGGTCACGGGGATCTGTGACCACACCTAGGTCCACAAACAGTCCTCCTTGTGATCCTAAAACCAACACTAAAGGAAAATAAGTGCCTTGCTCTCATAAGAACCTCCTGAAGGAAGCAGATAAGAAAGAATCATTTTAGTCAGAATGTGGAGAGTGGAGAAACAAGGGACATCGTCCCAGGTCCTGGTTCCAGCTGTCGCTGATGCCGGAGCGCTCCGCACCTCCCTAGCTTAACCTGCGGTTTGTTTACGGAACGTGAGAGTCTCTCTCCTGCAGAAGAACTGTCCACCTCCCAACGAAAGCAACATCCATGTCCTTCCAACAACTACGTGCAGCAGGGACTCTGCTTATTTTGCAGGTAGGGAGCCAGAAGCTCAGCACTGAGAAGAAGCGTACGCCAAGTCATCTGATGAGTGGCCAAGCTGTGACTTAAAGACGGTCACCCAGGTTCCCAGATGCGACTGCCAGCCTTGCCTTCCTCTTCCTGCGCTGTTCTCGGGGCCTCCTGCACACCCAGTGGGGCTCGGGGACCCTGGACAACACGCCGTAAGTGCAAGTGCTCTCTTCGTCATTAGCAGAGATGCCATTGATCTTAGTTAACTCCTGCGGGTGTTACGGGCTTCAGTTAAATAACTCAGTTAAATAACAAAGTGCCCCGAGAATGTAAACAGGCACTGTTTTTATAGCACACTATCACACACGGGCCTCTTGCAATGTCAATAACTAGAAACCCTAAAACAAGCACTTTAAAAAAGTAATCGAAAGAAAACCTGTACATAAAGACTTGGTTATCAGTCGTTTAAATGAACATTAAATGTTTGTTTTAGACACCACAATGTGATTGGTAATTCAGAAGTGAGTTTTCTCGAAAGACCTTAGGTTAAATCAAAAGACAAAGCATTTCCAGAAAACCTAAGTGTTCTACTTTTGTGCATGTCCTTTAGATTTGGGGGTGGGTGCATCTTTGGCCTCAGCACTTGCTGACTGATCTAACATGGCCATGATCTCCTGGGTCGGTTACTGTCACAAACCTAAGAAGAACCATGAAACTTAGAGAAGGAGAAAAGCAGACACAAGCAAACCAAAAGATGATGGATTTGTTTGCAAAACTAATTTCCCCAGAAGAAAAATAGACATCCCCTGCAGCATAAGGGTGTGCTCAGACTGGGTTTTTATATTAGCGACTTATTTAATATGGCAGTGGGCACGAGGCAATCCATTAAAAAGCAATTTCCCTCTTACCACAAGGTGTTTCATCATCTGACATCTAGTACTCAATCGGAGCGGAGTAGTCCTTTAATGTTTTATGAGCAGAAAACAGCTCATGTGGGCTTGTTGACTCCAGACACACAGGAGCCTTTTGTTAGCCTTGCAAGATGTCCAGAGCGACTTTTGCAATAGACACCGAGCAACAGGTCGACCTGAAAACTTAAACTACCAAAACACTGCAAGAATTAGGCTTTAGAACTGGTAACAGGCATTTAAATACATATGTATGCACATGCACACACACATGCATATTCATACATATACATGCATATATACACAAGCATATATATATATGTGCACATATACACATATAAAATGACTTACAACTAATAGGAAAAATTAT